>NC_054477.1:94282780-96782780 GCF_017639515.1 Carcharodon carcharias | reverse complement strand
CGCTGCAAGTAAATGGACTTCTGGTGGGGGCATGGCTTCGTCCGCGACGAGGCTGGAAAATCTCAGACCATGGGTTTCATAACATCAAGTACTCAGCAAGGTGTGGAGCTGCTGTTCGTTCTGTGCCATTGGCTGCTGTGAGATGCAGGGAGGGAGGAAGGTGGATGCCTCAAGTGGCACGGCTGGTGGACAGTTGCAAACTTACAACTCCAAACCTCCATCCTCCCAGGTGAATGTTCATGACTGACAGAGGAATATGTGGTTCATCTTTCTATGCTGCTAAGGCAACGGTCTCACTATAGAGTTTCAAGAGAAGTGGAGATAAGCGGCAAAGTGTCCACATGAGGCTTCTTGCACAAGGCCCTCATCACCTGGTCAAAGAGCAATGTCTCCATTCGCACTCATGTGTGAATGGCAGGAACGCCCATCTCTAGTCCTCCAAGGTGTCCTTTACCCAGAAGGGTTGGGGTGGGGATGCCATGTCTAGATGAGGGCACGTGAAGGGTTTAGCATTTGTGTGTTGGCTTTCAGATGGAGGGAAACCTGTAAAGGACATGCTGTTATGACACAGCAAAGGATATGTGCCAGGTGGATCAAATCCATGAGGGAAACCTGATCACATGATCACAATGATTTTACAATTTGTAGTTATTTCGAGATGTGTGCCCTGGTTTCAGTAGTAACAAGTCCACCAAGACTTCAGAGATTTTTTGTAGAAAACTAAGTTAAAGATTTATGAACAAAAAAAAAGATTTCAAGCACATACATGGGTCTACAACTTACTGCTATAGTAATTCCTAAAAACCCCTAATTAATCTGGCTTCCAGTTACATCTCCGTTAAGGCAACAGTGAACAAAATATAGATTTTAAATAGATTCCAGCCAGTTAACACAATACACCGGACAGTAGAATTCAAAATGGCTTTTCCCAGCTTCAGCTTCTGTAGGCAGCAGCTTATTGCACAAATACTGGAGGCTTTTCACACTTCTGGTAGATCTTGTAATGCCTCCTCTAACACATAACCTCAATCTCCTTTATACATGTTTCTCTCTTTTAATACAAACTCCATTGTTCCCATATGTCTTTGGAACTTTACTTTTCACATATTATAAATCATTGCATGGTTAATATTATCAGTAACTTTTGGGAAAAATAAACACACTGCTTGGCCTAGCTTTTCTGGTTAGATGTAACATCCTACCACCTCTTTGAAATTCAAACTACCCTGATCTAAAAATGCAAATTCCCCTCACCTCACATTCTAAAACTTCAGCCATGTTTACTTATTTAGCATTTTTAATCTGGCTTCTTTTGATGAGTCAAAGCCTCCAGACCAGCTGTCTCCAATTCAAATAAATCCCACACACACAGGGAAAATATCCAAACCCCACTATTAATGTACTTTTACAATAAATCACAATAGTATTATGAAAATTATATTTTCATGACAATGCGCACTTTATGTATCACTTCAATTCATTCACACATCCACTGAGGCATCGGTGATGCAGGCTGCAGGCAACCCTGCGCTGTAATGGCTCTCATCCAGATGAGAAGAAGGAGGGCCCATCGCTAGTTGGCACAGCGCCATGAGGAGCAAGGGCCTGAGCAGCAAGCGACAACGGGGCCTCATTAAGGTCAAGAGGCTGGTGAACATGGACCACGGCAACAGTGAGCATTTGCCCAACCATGGGTATCGCAGGCGGTATTCTTATCTAGAAATAAGCAAAAGGCAATGCCAGAGGCATCCTCGTTTGCCCCAGGATGTGGTTGCATACATCTGCCAGCTTCTCCAGTACGTGCTGCAGATGTAAGACTTCTGGAGGAGTAATGCAAAGCTCCTGGCCTGCAGTGAGTGAATATCTGTCTGAGCGCCATTTAAATATGTATCCAGGACCTTCAACCACATGAGGTAACGGTGGGGTGTGTGGTTTCCTGCCTACCCAGCCACAAAATTTGTGGTGTTCCTCACAGATGTAGAATTAATGAGCTGGAAAGTAAAAGATTATGCATGTTTACCCTCCCCGCCACCCAGCGGGAATCACACCGACTATGCTGCCCACCACGGCACTTAGTCGCCATAATGGAAAATTCTGCCCAATAATTTAATTCACATCTCAAAGGGATCACATCTTAATAGTGTCACATAAAGCATCATACCTCAAAGCCATCATATGTCCATAAAGGGGAAATATGATAGTATCAACTAAATATTTGACCAAATGCCAATCAATAAAATTGATTAAAAGTTCCATTTATATGATAGGTAGGAACAGCTGACAACAACCAGCAAAACTAAGCATCTGAGATGTTCATTTTATTTTGGAAAACTACTATTCACAAATCAGTGAGTATCACAAAACTAAGCTGAAAACTTTCACTCCAGCTTCTTTTAGTGGTCATATTGTTTTTTGAGCCATTGACTATAAATATCAAATAATGAAATAGTAATATAACCGCATAAATAAAATTGTCAAAAATCATTAAACTTATCCAAATACATTGTAAAAACTTCTTGAAAAAATTACTGAACTAAGCATGCCAATTTATCTTTGAAATCCTTATAATAATTTTGCTCTTCACAAGTCTGCTCCTTTCTCTAAGATCTGCACTGGAGTTCATACCAAGGTCACAGACATGATATATTCTACTGATATTTCACAGCTTCTGACCATGGTCTATCTCAATAAGCAGTCTGTTTTTGCAGCTGTGATAATTAGAAGGTTTCCATTTTATACCTGGCAAAATCTTACTCTTGGCAAAATCTCATCCTTCTTCTGGCAAAAATAAGTAATTGAGTAAAGTCAGACCATGCTTTAATAGTAAAGTGAATTAGCAGACAACATTTAGTAGGCAGAGTTTACAAAGTCCTATGTGTGAGATGCTTTTTGGGCATTTTAGATATCAATAGTGGTTATTGCAGCTAGAAATGTAACTGGATTAAATAAGTTAGGTTTTTATTACTTCTCTGGTGAATTTGTTTTAAAGGTAGCAAACCCCTGCAGAAAGACTATAACAAGGCCAAACTTATTACATTCTTATTCATTTATGTCAGCAGTGATCTTTTTGCCTTCCAGCCATATTGGCACAGCCTTTCAGCCCAGCCTTGATTTAATGCATGTGAGGTCTAGCCATGAATTTGCTACTTTCCAGCTTTTAGCCTTGTATTAGTTCTAGTTTTACCAGGCCCCATTTACCCACTTCAGTACATATACTTCTCCCTTCTGACAGAAATAATACTACAGCTTCTATTCATAATGATAATGATTTTGCTGCAGAAGTAACAGTGAGGCCAAATTGGACATCAACTTCCTGCGCAGAACATGACCAGTTAAGTGTGAAATAAGTAACAAGGCCTGAATTTTCTCATCGGTGGGCTCCGCATGCCGATACATAAAATGACATGTGGTGATGTTGGGCGATCCTCCATTGTGATATTTAGGTGGGGAGGCGTGCAACGTTCTCTGATGTGCACCCGCCATTAATTAATCAGCCAGTTAAGACCCTCAAGGCAGCAATTGCCTGCTATTTTTCGGGGCCTGTGCGATCTTCAGGACGTTGCACGGGCACAATGGGCAGGTGGGTAGGACATATTTGTATAAACCTCATCCATGGGCGGGATAGGAGGGGTGAGTGGGGTCGTGAGTGATATTTGTCAGATATTTAATTGTGAAAGTTACTGATACTTGCCTCTTCACAGCTGCTTGGACAGGGATAACAGCCTTCAGGTCAGGACTCTACAGTAAAGATCATTCTGGGGCCTGCAGGTTTCAGGAAGCCTTCCCTTAGCCTAGGAATGGGAGTTGTGCTATCCGCTGGAGGCATCTCCTCTGAGGAGGAAGGGAGGGCCAGAATGGGGAGGAGGCCAGGAATCCACATTCAGCCTCCAGGGGAGCCACCTGTGAGAGGAGAGGCACAGGCACAAGGGATGCAGGGCCAATAGGAAGTCCAAGGCAGAAGGGGCCGCAGAAGACGCCATTATCCTGCTGCCAGGGTATACAGGCGGCGAAGCTGCTACCTCAACATGTCTGAGGTGCAATGCTGAAGGAGGTTCCATCTCTCAAAGGAGACAGTCAATATATCTGTCAGATGATAGGCCCTGAGGTCCACGCCAACTGTGTGGGTGGGCACCCCATGCCAGTGGCATTGAAGGTCAAGGCTGCCCTCAACTTCTATGCCTCCGGCTCTTTCCAGGGATCGGTGGGTGAGCTTTGCGGAGTCTCCCAGTCAGCTGTCCACACTTGTGTCAAGCAGGTCTCAGATTCTCTGTTCAGGCATGCATTGACTTTCATCCACTACCGCTGGGACGAGACCAGTCAGACACAGCGAGCCAGAGGCTTCACAACCAATGCTGGCTTCCCCCGCATCCAAGGTGCCACTGACTGCACACATGTGGCCATCAAGGTGCCAGCAGGTGAGCCCGGTGCCATCGTCAACAGGAAGGGTTTCCACTCCATGAACGTGCTGATAGTGTGTGACCATAGGATGCAGATTCTACAAGTCTGTGCAAGGTACCCAGGCAGCTTCCACGACGCCTACATCCTGAGACACTCCCAGGTGCCGGGGCTCTTCAGTCTGGATGGATGGCTGCTGGGTGACAAGGGCTATCCCTTCAGAAGGTGGCTCATGATGCCTCTCCGCCATCCAAGAACAAAAGCTGAGCAGCGGTATAATAGGAGCCACGGCTCCACAAGGCTGTGGTGGAGAGAACCATTGGTCTTCTCAAGGTGCGTTTCTGATGCCTGGACCGTTCAGGGGGTGCACCCCAATGCTACCCCAGATCGTGTGGCGCTGATAGTGGTTGCATGCTGCGCTCTCCACAATCTTGCGCTGGAAAGGGGGAACGCAGTGGACAAGGAAGGTATAGATGCAGTTGCTCCGTCTGCACATGATGAGTCCAGCAGTGAGTCTGAGGATGAGCATGCACAGGAGAATGCTGAGGGGGTAGACGCTGACCCAGGCATACTCCAGGGAGGCAGGGACACCCAGGAGGCTTTAATCCAATGAACCATCAGCTAGCACACCACAGATGGACCTCCAACACAAGCCAGGGTTGCAGGCTCCATGCTCGATACTTGAGTACAAAATCCGCCTGGATAGGAACATTAACTAAGGGCCTTGTCAATAAAGCTCAATGTCGCACAACTCACTCATAACATCATGGGTAACCATCCACCTGAAGAAGAAAGGAATCACCCTGAACCATGTTCACATATCAAAATTTAATGATATGACAAAATGAAGTTCAGAAAAAAAACATTACAAATGTGTTGCACATCACACCAAATGGTCATGAACTAATAGTGGGGCAACACAAAAGCACCAGTGAGAAACCCGTGGTGTGCCTAAGGTGTCTTATGTTTACGTTTTCGGGTGCTATGTCTAGGTGCTGCCCCTTCACTGGCACTGGCATCTGAGACAACCTGCACACTCTGCTGTCCTGTTGGTCTCGATGACCTTGGCGGTCGCCCTCTGGCTGGTGGAGCCTGTTCTGGCCCCACCTGGGAGGGAGTGGCCAGTTCCACAGCTGGCATCTCCCCAGTTACTGCAGCCTCATCAGATGCCACTGTCACTGGCAGAGGGGCGGAGGAGCTGCTGCCTTCATCCGGAGCGCTCTGAGAGGTGCCCGCAGAGATGACAGGTGGCTGCTGTGCCAACGTGAGATCGCTTCAGACTTCCCTGCTCACCACAGATGGATAGGCACCGAGCTGGGATACATGGTGCCCAAGCTATTTTCCACACTGGCATTGCCCAGCTGAGGTCAATGCCACTGTGAGGGCTTGCAGGTCCCAGCGCAATCCCAGGAGGCCCTGATTGGTCTCCTGGAGGAGCCTCTCCACAAGAGTCACCATTCTTTCCATGGAGGAAACATAGCGCTCGGCCATGAGGCTCATTGCATTGGTGATGCTCTACATGGACTCCTCCAGCATGGGCATCATGGCACGCATTGCCTCATGTATCTCTGACAGATCTTCCCGCATGCCCTGCTGCACCTCCAGCATTTGCTGCCTCCCAGACGACTCCAGAGGCACATCATCAGCCACTGACCGAGCATGTGCCTGGTCCCCTGCAGTCCTCTGACTTCCGGTGCCATGGGCACTCTCTGTCTCCACCCGCACCTCAAGTGAGTGTGAAGTGCCCTCTGTGCTGCGCCCCGGGACACTAGCTGATGATTGAATTCCCACAGAGGTGCTAGTATCTGCGTTGGTGCCTGCCTGGCAGAGATGGTGTGAAGCTGGCGAGTCAAAATGTTCAGGGCCCTCCTGTGTGAGAGGTAGCCTCTCTACCTCCTCCTCCTGGCCCTGCTCCAGTGACGCTGAAAGGAGGAACAAGGACATTTGATTAGTTAAAGTGGAAACAATGTCAATTTGCATGCCTGTCCCCCGGATCAGTATGAGCTCATCCTTCCATAACTAGTGGTCAACCCACGTTGCAAACTTCAATCACTGAGCATTCAGCAGTGCCATGGCTGCTGAGACACACATGGTGACCTCAGTGCTTGGCAAACATACCTCCCCGTGGCACCCCAGCCTCACAGCCATCGGTGGACCTGAGCGCATGGCGCCTCTCCAGATCCATGGCCTGCTGCTTGAATCGAGTCACAATGGCCAACTGGGCCTGGCCTCCGCCAGTCTGCATCTGCTCGGCGGAATTGTATGAAGTCTCCTGAAAAGGAGAGAAGAGCATTGTTTAGTCCAGCCTGTACTTGGATTCCCATCTCATCCCTGCCACCCCAACCAGAGTCGGACATTGCAGGACTCTAGTTCTTTGTCACCCTGCAGCTGCTGCACACTTATATAAAGAAGACAGGGCTGACCACCCCCCCTTGCCCAAATGCTGCCTCCATCACATGTGGCACCACACGGTCTAACCTTGCAAAGCAAGGAGGGACAAGCACGTGGAACGCAAAGGCCAGCAGATGGATTGGTGCCCCACGATCTGGAAGCTCCCCTCCCAGCATGTTAGCACCCTGACTTTGACATGCTTCCCAATTCCAGCACTGCGCCTAGGTGCAGGTCCTTGAGTTTGCCCCCGATTCTATACTCTGGGTGTCAGTGTCACACAAGCTGCGGGTGCAGAACTCATCTCAGCACAACCCTCTCAGTGTGAACTAGGCTTGGGCAATATCTGCTAGCCCACCTAGCGAGGGAAACATGCCGTGAAGTGTTGGGGATCGGGGTGGGGGTGGTTGGGGGATAGGGTGATGGCTGCACTATGTGACCTCTGCCAACATGGTACTCACCCTTTCTGACCACAGGAGCTTGTTGAATCTCTTATGGCACTGGAACCACGTGCGTCGCACCACATACTACATCATCCATCTGAAAACCGGGGGACACACGGCTCTGCTGCCCTACCCTCCGGACTGCCCTGCTCCGCTGGCCTAGCCTCCGGACTAGCCTGCTCACCAGAAGCCCTCTGGTGAGTCCTTCTACTTGCCATTGTCTGCAGCCTTTCCAAGGCTGCCAGTGCTTCATTTAAACAGACAGCCCGGTCCCCATTGGGCCGGGCGGTCATTGCACTCCCGCCGCTTCCCACCCGCTCCCGCTATCCTCAGGAGTCGCGCATTATGCCGGGCAGGACTCAATTGGCTCGCCTGTGTAAAATGGTGGTGCGGACCCCATCACAGGCGGCGATCGAGTCCACGTCACCCATGCCTGCTCCTGCTTGGACCGCCCAACATGGGGAAAATTCTCCCCTTGTTGTCTCTATGTTGTCCTGCTCCTTCAGAAGCTTTGTAACCGGTACCTTGCCGAGAGACTGGCATTGCAACACGTGAAACAATGTAAAGTTTCTGTGCTAAACTCAACAGAAAAAGTTAGGACTTGGCCAGTTCAATGCTTGAGCACTCCACCTGTCAGCCTCTATGCTTCTATCTCCACAAACTATAACTTGGTTGGAATGATATAGGCCACATACTCTTTTGCGCAAAATGCACCACCTATGGTTAACTATATTTGTTTCCTGCAATCAACAAGCTGATTATAAGATCCATTCATGGCATTTCCCCAGCCTACCTCTCTGTCTTAAGGTAATGCATTCCTGTACACACTCTCTCCTCCTCCTTTACCTTTCTCTCCTCTAATTCATTATTAGTGACTGTTCCTTCAACCACTACACCCTATCTCTGGCTGTCAATCCCAAATCTCCTGACCTGCTTTGAAAAGCCTCCTCAACATCCTTAATATTGAACATTTCTTCACCTTCCTTGCTAAGCTCTTTTCTCCTTCTTTACCATTCCTCTTCAGCTTAATATTCAGTTTTCTGTAAATCTCTCTGGGAACACGCAAAAGATGTTATATAAATGTAAGTTGTTATTGCTGTACTGCCAATACTGCAGCCTAGTAATGGTCATGGATATAACAGCAATAATAACAGTGGAGCAGTCCATATCCCATATCCTTTTCTTTCCTATCCAAGCTTCAGCCTTCAAATTCCTACTCCCGTCCAGGCCCTAATTCCTTGTGCAAAATGCCAAAGATGACACATACTCTAACGCCTATTCCCAGAGACATTTGACATTATTTATGTGACTATCAGAAGTTTGGAACAAAGTTCACCTCCAGGTCTCCATAGCAGGTGAGTTGAAATGAAGACAATACAAGAATGTACAAAATATGCAGAAAGACAAATATATAGGAAGGCAGCTGGATAATTTTATGTTTTGCAGATAGTGTAGAATAGCTAATGTCAAAGCAACTGTCCATTGCACACTTCTCCAGATTTTCACTTTCACAGTGGAAATGGACGCTGGGAGGGATGTCCAGTGGATGACGAGTTTAATATTGACCACTTAACATTATAACCCAAAGTCAAAATTACCCCCAATGTGATAGGCAGACATATAAAAAAGTTTACAAAAGAAAAGGTACAGAGCCTGTAGGGGACATACTGAAGAGGAGAGGTTTACTTTAAAGGAGAGAGTAAGTGAGAATTAAAATTCTCATACCCAAAGAATCAGAGACTAAGGAGGTGTGCAGAAGCATACAGATAAGGAAAAAGTAAAGTGACTTATTAGCAAAATGAAGGCAAATTGATAATGGTGGGTTAAGGTTATGGACAGGCCATGGTATAATGGCTACAAAAATGTATTCGAGGTCTTATATGAAATGCACCTTCCATGCTGAAATGATAGGAAACTTATTCAGAAGTGTCCTCAGAGCCCTATGATTAGGAGGGTAATGACAGTGATTTTGGCCACATTTTCCGTGAAGGGTGCCTCATCTGTTAATCACTGTTACAGAAGGAGGCCATTTGGCCCGGCCATGTGTGTGCCATCTCTCTATAGGAGCAATTTACCTAATGCAATTCCCCTGCCTTCTCCCCATATCCCTGCACATTATTCCTTTTCAGATAACAACCCAAATCCTTCTTGATTGCCTCGATTTTACCTGCCTCTGCCAGGCATTGCATTCTGGATCTTAACCATTTGCTGTGTGAAAAAGTTTTTCCTCATGTCCTATTGCTTCTTTTGCCAATAACCTTAAATTGGCGCTGTCATGTTCTCAATCCTTTACGCAATGAGAACAGTTTTTCCCTATCTGTCCAGACCCCTCAAGATTTTGAATACCTCTATCAAATCTCCTCTCAACTTTTTCTTCTCCAAGGAAAACAATCCCAACTTGTCCAATCTACCGACGTAATTGAAGTCTCACCCTGAGACCATTCTTGTGTATCTTTTCTGCACCCTCTCTAATGCCTTCACATCTTTCCTAAAGTGTAGTGCCTGGAAATGGATGCAATATTCCAGTTGAGGCCAAACCACTGTTGTATACAAGTTTATCATAACTTCCTTGCTTTTATACTCTATGCCCCTTTAATAAAGGATAAATACTGGATGCTTTATTAACTGCGCTCTCAACCTGTCCTGCTACCTTCAATGATATATGTACATATATACCCAGGTTCCTTTGCTCCTGCACCCCCTTTAGAATTGTACCCTTTATTTTACATTCTCTGTATTCTTCCTACTAAAATGAATCAATTCACACTTTTCTGCATTAAATTTCATCTGCCACATGCCCACCCATTCCACCAACCTGTCAATGTTCTTTTGAAGTTCTATGCTATCCTCCTCAGTATTCACAATGCTTCCAAGCATTTTTTAATCTACAAATTTTGAAACTGTGCCCTATACACCAAGGTCTAGGCCATTAATATATATCAGGAAGAACAAGGATCCTAACACCGACTCCTGGGGTATTCTGCTACATACCTTTCTCCAGCCTGAAAAACATCTATTAGCCACTATTCTTTGTCACCTGTCACTCAGTCAATTTTGTATCCATGTTGCTACTTCCCCTTTTACTCCACGAGTTATAACTTTGCTTACCAGTCCGTTGTACGGCACTTTATCAAATGCCTTCTGGAAGTCCATGTACATAATATCAACAGCATTACCCTCACCGACCCTTTTACCTCACCAAAAAACTCCAGCATGTCAGTTAAACATGATTTGCTATTAAGAAATCCATGGTGACTTTCCTTAATCCACATTTGCCCAAATGACAACTAATTGTGTCCTGAGTTATGGTTTCTAGAAGCTTCCCCATCACCAAGGTTAAACTGACTAGCCTGTAGTTGCTGGGTTTATCTTTACACCCTTTTTTGAAGAAAGATGTAATATTTACAATTCTCCAGTCCTCAGGCACAACCCCAAGTCCAAGGAAGACTGAAAAATTGTAGCCAGTGCCTCTGCAATTTCCACCCTCACTTCCCTCAGTATCCTTGGATGCATCCCATCTATTCCTGCCTTATCAACTCACACAGCCTTATCCAATTCTGCCTTCTTAGCAATTTTAAATCCTTCAGATATCTATGTTACCTACATTTTTACCATGAACTGACATGCATCTTCTTCTTTCATAAAAACAGATGCAAAGTATTCATTTACTACCTCAGCTATACCTCCTGCCTGCAAGCATATATCCCCTTTTAGGTCTCTAATTGGCCCCACTCCCCTTTCACCACCCCTTTACTATTTATACACCTATGGAAGACTTTGGGATTCGCTTTTATATCAGTTGCTAGTTTCTTTTCATACATTCTCTCTGCTTCCCTTATCTGCTTTTTCACTTTTCCTCTGAACCTTCTATATTTAGCCTGGCCCTCGGTTGGTTGTATTGCTTGCCTGTCATGGGCACGCTTTTTCTTCAGGTTAATCTCTAGCACTTTTGTTATCCAGGGGGCTCTGGATTTGTTAGCCTTGCCTTTCCATTTCATGGAAGATACCTTATCTATGACTAAACTATCTCTTCTTTAATTCTTGTTCGGATACAGTTTCACCTGCCAACCTTTGATCCCAGTTGATCTAGCCCAGATCCATTCTCTACCCATTGAAGTTGGCTTTTCCCCAGTTAATTATTCTTACTCTGGATTGTTCTTTGTCCCTTTCTATAGCCAACCTAAACCTTATGGTACAATGATCACTGTGGCTTAAAGGTTTTCCTACTGGCATTTGATCCACTCAGTCCACAGCATTCCCGAGAACCAGGTCTAGTAGTGCTTCCTTTCTCGCTCAACTGGGAACATACTGCTGTAGAAAATTTTTGTGAACACACTCATCCACTTTGGCTCTCTCTGCCCTTTACATTACAACTATCCCAGTCTATATTTGAAAAAATCTCTCATTTTAGCTATTCTGTAATTGTTGCAGCTCCCTGTAATTTGCCTCTAATCTTTTCTGCTGCTTGGCACCCAAAAGTACGCCAAGCAATGTAATTGCATCATTTTTGTTCCAAATAGTTTCTGTCCTTGACCCCTCTGGCACATCCTCTTTCTCCAAAATGGTAATGTTCTCCTTAATCAATGGCACCACCTTATTCCCCTTTATTTCCTTTCCTATCTTTCCTGAATACCTTGTATCCAGGAATATTTAGTACCTAGGCCTACCTTTCTTTAAGCCAGGTGTCTGTTATAGCCACAATAGTTCCACATGGCAATCTGCACTTGTAACTCACCTATCTTACTTACCATGCTTCGCACATTTACGTACATGTACGGAACCCATATTTAGAATTGATTACTTTCTCCAATACTCTGAACTCACCTAATAACTTAATATTTCCACTTAGTCTGCTCCTATATATATGAAACTATTGTCCTCTTTTATATTGCCTAGTATTTTAACTTTATGCACCTTATTCTTCTTTTCAACTTCTATATGCTGGTGTCCACCCTCCCTGCAAGTTTAGTTTAAACCCTCCCCAACCACAATAATGGACCTCCCTGTGAGGACTTCGGTTCCAGTCCTGTTGAGTTGCAACCTGTCCCTTTTAAATAGATGTCTTTAGTGTCAGAGCTGATCCCAATGTGCCAAGAACCTGAAGTCCTCCCTTCCTCACCATGCTTCAAGCCATGCATTGACCCTCACAATCTTCCTACTTCTACTCTTGCTAGAGAGTGGCACTGAGAATAATCCAGAGATTATTGCCTTTGAGGTCCTACTTTTTAATATCCTCCCTAGCTCCTGAAAATCTGAACTTAGGACCTAAATGCCTGCCCTCTCTATGTCGTTGGCACTGCTGTGTGCCACAACTTCTGGCTCACTCCCTTCCCCTTGCAGAATATTCTACATCCACTCTGTGATGTCCTTTACCCAGGCATCAGGGAAGTAACACATCATGTGGGGCTCACGATGACAGTCACAGAAATGCCAATCTGTCCCCCTGAGCGGGATTTTCTGGTGCTGCCTGCCACCGGGATCATCCTGTCCCACCAAAAGTCAATGGACTTATGGCTGGGCAGTCAAATCTCCTCCAGTGGGTTCCACCCTGACAGGTCCAGAAACCTGACTATGAAAGCTCCTATAAGAACCTGCACTTTGCTATTCCCACCTGTAGGCTCTGAATCTCGCGGAGTCACTGAGACTCCGTGGACCTTTAAAAATGGAGGATGGGGCCCAATATTTGGATTCCCAGCCCCGGTCCTGGTGCTCCCAGTTTTCTTCAAGGGGAGAAGGGTGCAGGCACTGAGCACACATCCTGCATTCCCAACCAGGCCAGCTCTATTACGAGGTTAGGCATCTCCTAGTACCCCACAATTTTCATGGAGTCAGACCAGCTTCTCAAGGACTCATGGTTCATCGCCCCCAGAGGAGGCATGAACCACAGTTTGGGTTCAGGGACCTTTTGAAAGATAACTTCTAAGGGTATTACCCATGCCACCCATGCACTCATGCCCCAACCCGTGCCACCCCCCCTCCCCCATTGGCCCCTTATAGCATTCTTGCCAACTTATGCCCACTCATTCCCTCTACCCAGCCCTATGGCCACTTATGTCCTCTTGCCAACTCATGGCACTTGCATGGTCATTCACCCGTATGCATACTGTACAGATCTAATGAGCCCTATAGTAACAATGGCATATGGGGAACTGCTTAAAAAAACTTTTCATAATTTTCTTCAGAAAACTGTTGTTACTACAACCTATAAAAGTGTCAATCAATCAGACCTTTAAAGTTTCAATAAGAGAAACTATAATAGATCTAAGATAAAAAAAATGTTTGTAAAGCTGTTAATCAAGCAATGTTTTCACTTCTGTGCATCTGTTTCAACAAAGGGAAAGCTTAATGAGAGTCTGGGCTCTCAACCAAGTGCAAATTATGAATGTGTGTTTTTAAGCAGTTCCACATGTGTCTTTGTTACTATCGAGTTCATCGGATCTGTACAGGGTGTACACAGGCTGAATGATCATGGACATGCCATGAGTTAGCAAGGGGGCTATAAAGGGCTGTGGGGTTGGGTAGGGGACATGAATGAGCACAGCGGGTATGAGGGGTGATGTTGAGTGGGTTGAGGGGGGAGTGAGGGAATGTGAGGGTTGAGGGCTAGAGGGCCTGATATTTCACAAACCAACTGAGATGAAGTCACAGAGAACCAAGGCAGGCCTTTTAAACCGCCTGCTTTGGCACTCAGCAGTTGCCTCCACTGTGTGTCTGGGGGAGGTGGGCCTGTCTCCATCCCGCACCCACGCGCCAGCCCTCCCTGAGTGAAAACCGCACTGTTAGGGGCACTGTTTCCGGACACAGGTGTGCTGGGCTGGGAAATTTTCCAACTTGAGCTACCTGCCTCAGTTGTGAAAATCCAGCCAATACAGTTCCTTGGCCATAGGTGCCAAGATCAGGACTGCAGTCGTTCAGAGTTCTGTCATTCCCAGCAGTCTCCAATGCTGAGTAACTGAGAGTAGCAGAAATCTCCTTGACTCTTTGCCTCTCCCTACTCTTCCTGATGGTCATCCACCTGCTATCCTGAACTCATACTGCCTGTCAGGTGGTCACCTCCTGGAACATACAATCCAGGAAACTCTTATTCTCCTTGATGCTTCACAATGACTCAGAAATCCTAAACTCAAGCTGCAGCAACTGGAGACACTTACTCCACACAGGATCCCCAAGACATGTGAGTGTCCTGAAGTTCTCACACGACACAGGAATTGCAAACATTCATGATGTAAAAAAAAATTTCTATTCCCTCTTTAACAACCTAGGAATTATTAATTTCAAATAATATCTCTAGACTTGCTCTGAGCTTATAACCTTATTAATTCACTTACCACTATAGTGATCTGCTTTATATTCTTAATTTCCCAGCTCCTAGCTTAAAACAAATACCCATGTTGCGATAGAAAAGAGAAAAATACTCACCAACCAATTACTTAACCAGTTCCCTGTGACATCACACATTGATTTTCTTTGAAGACTTGTTGGTCTCGTAGCGCCTATCGCGCTCTCCTTCACCACTCCTTTTATCCTGACCGTGCTCTTTCCTCTCCCTCTTATCTCACAGGTGACTCTCTCATGCTCTTTCACAACTTCTTTTATCCTCGCTGTGCTCTCACCTCTCCCGTTGATCCCACAGTGACTCTCTCATTCTCTCCATCGTTCCCTTCATACTAGCTGTGCTCTTGCACCCCCTGCTGGTTTTACATTGACTCTTGCTCTTTCAGCCACCCCTTTTATCTCCAATGTGCTCTCATCTCTCCTGTTGATCTCACAGTGATTTCCTCTAGCAGTCCATCCAAGATCAAGAACTCATTAGCTCTGATGTGTACTTAGGGCTGTGAAGAGAGATGGATGCTGGGGTGGGTGTGATGGTGAATGGAGTGGGGGGGTGGGGTGGGGGGGGGAGCAGGCACAGTAACATAGTGGGTTGTGTTGAGGAAATTTCCAGACCAAAAACCCAAAAGTGTGGATTTCCCCAATGTCCTGCAGAAATTAATTGCAGGATGTCTTTTAAATTTTTTCCATTAACTTTCCCACCGTCAGCCTGTTGGGAGGAAAAGGACGTGGGAAGAAGGTAGGTAAGACTGACATTGCAGGATGTGGAGTGGGGGATGGGGGGTTACAGTTGTTTCAACTGATCAAGGAGGTGGAGGAGAGTCTTAGTCAGAGCTGGGGACTGGAGGGGGAAGTGTGAAGAGGCTCACTTGTTGGGTCAGGGAGAAGCACCTCTGCTCCTCATCCATCTCTTCCCTCCTCCTTTCAACTACCACAATTCCCAAGCACTGGCAATCCCAGTCTCCAATGTGTGAAAAATAGGGCTATAAAGCCTCCTAAAAGATAACCCTGATCGACCCACATCTTGAGAGCAGATTGTTTGCCTGCTCCCTGATAACAGCATTCACTGAAACTGGGCCCATTGGAGGTGGTTTAGTACAAAAACGAAAATCGCTGCAAAAACTCAGCAAGTCTGACAGCATCTGTGGCAAGAAAGACAGAGTCAACGTTTCGAGTCCCGATGACTCTTCTTCAGAACTAAAGAGAAGTAGAAACGTGGTGAAATATATGTGGGACAGATGAAGCTGGATAGAAGGCCAGTGATAGGTGGAGGCAAAGGAGAGATTGCAAAAAAGGTCATAAACAAAAGGTTGAAGGGGTGGTGATACTGGCTAAAGGAGGTGCTAATGGTGACATTAAGAGTAGAAAGCAGGATGAGCAAGTGACAGATGGCCCTAGTGGGAGTAGGTTGCGGGGAGGGGACGGTGTGGGAGAAGAGATCAAAATAGGCTAAAAGGTGGGGACAAAACAATGAATAGAAATAAATTTTTAAAATGATAATAGAAATAGGTGGGAAAAAAATGTATATATGAAAATTTAAGAATAAATATTTGAAAAAGGGGATCAAAAAGGGTTGAGAAGAGAGTTCATGATCTGAAGTTGTTGACTTAAAGTGGGATGCATAGCTAATTGTAATGTGTGATACATGCCTAATGCATAATTTATAATTATAGTGATATATTTCTTTTAATTTTCTTTCCTTTCTCGTCTTTCTCTGCCTCATGACAGACACTCGACTCCAACTAAAGAAATGATCCACTGTAGCACCTCTCTTGAAGCTGCCACCAACTGGGTGTGAGGAGCGAGGCAGGTTTCTGCCTCCAGTACAGCTGGGATAAATAAACAGGATTCTGGCCTCTGAACATAAAACGAAGATGTGCAATCCATTTCTTTGCAGAACTTCAAAAGTTTGCTATCACAAGTTCAGCATGGGTCATAGGAGGTGGCTTGGTGTTGGGTTTAAAATTTTTAATTTTTTTTTACTTTCCCTGTGGCTCAATCCACCTTTCCTTGTTTGTTAAAATTACTCTCATTGTGAAATGAAACAGGAATTAATTGTACAACTCACAACCTAAAACTCACTCAGCAAAACTTTCTGTGTAAACAGACTGCCCCTACAAAAGTGTTTTACATATAGCTTGTTCACCAAAACAGGCATTTAGCATATCTTAGCATAAATAACGTTCCTTATTTTAGTCTTAGATACACCTCATGGCATTCTTTTGTGCAATGATGTTAATACTGAGAATAGATTATCTGGCAGTGTTTTGCTGATGGAACGTAGTTACATCATTTGGAAAGTTTGTCCAAATATTAAGATTTCCAAAACAGTGTATGTAAAATATTCTGATTACTTGCTTTAAGTGAATCATCATGCTGAACTTGTGATAGCAAACTTTTGAAGTTCTGCAAAGAAATGGATTGCACATCTTCGTTTTATATTCAGAGGCCAGAATCCTGTTTATTTATCCCAGCTGTACTGGAGGCAGAAACCAGCCTCGCTCCTCACACCCAGTTGGTGGCAGCTTCAAGAGAGGTGCTACAGTGGATCATCTGGCCATTTCTTTAGTTGGAGTCGAGTGACTGCCGTGAGGCAGAGAAAGATGAGAAAGGAAAGAAAATTAAAAGAAATATATCACTAGAATTATAAATTTTGCATTAGGCATGTATCACACATTACAGTTAGCTATGCATCCCACTTTAAGTCTGTTTATTAGTTGGGTTAACTAAACATTTTGATATGCTCAAACATCTAACTGCTTTCACTACCAATCAGAGATGAGGAATCTTCTATCATGAAGCCAAACAAAATACTGAAATAATTATGATAAACTGCGTTTGACCGTTTTCCTTTCTCTGCACTCCATTTAGGATAGACAGCTTAAAAATAGCATTTAAAATATGATACTTCAAAATGAACCATTATGAGAGTTTCTAAACTTACTCACACAATTAATAAATTCATTTAGAAAATGCTTCCAAGAACTTTTCCCTAGTTAGGGTTATCCTTCTCCAATTGCCTGCACAACTTGGGCTTCAATCTCAATGTTTGGGCCCAGGGCATGGGAAATTCCAGCTTCTATTGACAAACTCTGTGGGCTGGATTTTCACCACAAAGGCGGGAAGCAGGTTTCAGGGCTTTTTGGGCCAGAAACCTGTCTCCAGTAGGAAACTGATTATTTTTTTCAGGGGGTGAGTCCTTAATCGATATGGATATCCTGTCCACTTAGAGTCACTGGGGGTAGGAATGGAGCTGGCTCAGATGAAGTGTGGGACTGATTTAGATTCCACACAGCAGCCGTCACTGGTTGTCTTAAGGGGCAGTCTGCAGATTGTGCCAAAGTCTTCCACAGCACCAGAAGGAAGTAAGATATCTCACTTCATCAATGCCAACCTATATTTAATGCTGGAGGCTGTGAGGGAGGTCCTCTTCCCAAAGCATGACAAGAGCAGGCCACTGCTCCTGGGGGGGGTTAGCTCTGTTTACCTCCCTCTGCACTCTCTTCCTTCTCCTCTCTCAACTCCTGCTCCTCCAAAGATAAACCATGTCCTTCCAGGGCCTCACCATCCTTAATGTCTACATCTCTCTGGAGGGCCATGTTATGAAGAGTGCAGCAGTCCGTCACAATGACTGAGACCATTGCAGGAGAGTATCTGGGACACCAACCAATCAGGTAAGGCACCAGAATTGCATCATCAGAAGCCCTATAGCCCGCTCAGTGGTTGTCCTAGTGAGCAGATTGCATCGGTTGTATCACCTCTGTGCCTTTGTCTGGGGCTCGTAGCGGGGTGAATTGCCATATCTTTGAGGGATATCCTTTGTCCCCTAGGATCCATTCATGTACTTTGTAGGTTGGAGTGAAGAACTGAGGCAGTCTGGATTGCTGGAGGATGATGGAGCTATGTCAGCTTACACACATGGAGATAATTCTTGTGGTCAAACCAGTTGGACATTGAGGGAGTGGAAGGCTTTCCTGTTGATGGATTTCACTGGCTGGTCTCTGGATGCCTTGATTGCCACATGTGTACAACCAATGATGTCCTGTACCTGGGGGAATCCAGAGATAGTGCTGAAATACATTGCTGTCTGTCCCTGTGAGGCCATATCTGTCATGAAAGGAATGTACTGTCCCGTTCTGGGAAAGAGGGCATCAATGACCTGCAAAATGCAATGGTGTGCAGCAGCTTGCAAGCTGTCACCAAGAAATGCAGAAGGTCCTTGCAAGGAGCCAGGATCAAAGAATTTCTAAGAGCAGGGCACAGCGAGCAGTGCTGTGAAGTGCAAAGTCTTAAGTCACCAAGCCACAGATATCTGTGCCCATCTGCCTGGGCCATTGTAGTATCGTGTGGCACTGGGTCTTGGTCATCTCCAGCTAGTTCCATCTTCGACGGTAGATCCTGTGGTGAGGGTACGGCCTTTATTACCTTCCTGCCCCTCTTTATTTCCCCTTGCCTTCCTGTTACTCAGGGTTCCATCTTTCCTCCAGAAGATGTTGTCCCTCATCGCCACTGGGCCAAAAATCTGATAGTACCTCCATTTCCAGCTGCCTCCTTCCTTTTGGACAGGTGGCCACTCCATGGTCCTTGGCACCCTCGTCCCCTGCTCTACTGCCCTCATGATGCCAGATGAGTGATGACCCAATTCAATGCTTGAACATTGCATGACCACTTTCCATGCCACCAATGCAGAGCCAAGGACATTTCTTTACCAAATTCCAAGTCCCCCTTTACCTTACTGACACTCTTATGTGGCAGGGGAAGATATCAGGTGGCCCACTCACCCTTGGGCCCTATTGAGGCACTTCATTGGCAAATTAATGGCTACATTAATGGCCTAATCCTGCCTCCATCGCTATTTTATCCATGGTGGAGAAGGCGGAAGCCATGCAGGAAACCCGGCAGCTTTAGCTTTGAAGGTTGGTGTTGGGCAAGTGGTGTGGGGAGACCTCCTTTCTGGGTTCCCAGGGCCCATCAGAGGCAAGCCCCCAAGGTCTTCCCCCCTTTGATCCTCCCCCTACCCCGGCTTCTTGAATCTGCGCCCAATCCCCACCTCACCAACCCTCACTGAGACCCCTGACCCTGGACTTACCTGGGCTCCTCAGTGTGGTGAGAATGCCCGCCTGGCGCTGCTGGTACTGTGGAGCAGCTGGCCACCCAATTGGCCAGCAGCGCTCTAAACAGAACTTCCTCCCGAGTTAGAGGCAGAAGTCTGGCCTCAAAGCAATTAACGCTGCTCCCAGTGTTAAATTTCTGCAGGGCAGCCATCAGGATATCGGGCAAGCTAGCCCACAACATTTTAGTCTGGATGGGGAGGTGGGGAACTGCGCCCCACACCCACCCTCCACCTGTTAAAATCCAGCCCATAGAAAATACCAGACAGAAACAGGCTATTCAGATTAACCAGTCTGACTTGTTGTTTATCCTCCATATGAGCAGCAGCCCCACATCACTTCGACCACTTATCTAACATATTCTTAAATGTTAAATTGGTTTCTGCTTGAATCATCAACTCTGGAATTGAATTCCATAGGCCTCTGTGTATAAAAGCTTCTTCTCTTTTCCATCCTAAATCTCTTAACATCTATCAATTTCCCCTCATTTTAAATGTCTCATTCACAAGAAAGAGTCTCTTTCCACCTACTCTGCCCTACACTTTCATAATTTTAAACATATCTAATCACCCCTTAATCTCCTCTGCTCCAACAAAAATAGTCTTACCTTGTTTTTTAAAATCATTCTTTATATTTTTAACGTCCTCATGCCAGTCAGCATCCTAGTAAACCTGCATGGTACTCTCTCTAAAGCCTTGAGTTTTTCTATGGCCTGCAATTACTTGGGTTGACTCTCTCCCTTTTTGGAAATTTTATTGGCCGCTTTCCAGATCTTTTGCACAAATTCACTTTCAATATAATTTCTGCCTCATTTCCCTCATGGCACTTGGATGTATCTCATCAGAACTTTACCCTCCTTCATATTAAATAGCTTCTTTATAACAATTTATTATAATATCTGTCACATTGTTTTTAACCAATTTCAAGACAATGCATCCCCAACGTCCTTCTCTTTTGTTAACACTGAAGCACTTACCATACTTGTTAAGTATCCCAGCCAGTTCCTGCTTACCGTTTGCTAACAACAACAAAAACTTATATAATGCCTTTCAGGACCTCCCAAATCATTTCACAGTCCATTAAGTATTTTTTGATGTGTAGTCACCATGCTAATGTAGGAACCACAGCAGCCAATGTGTGTGCAGCAAGGTTCCACAAACATCAATGAGTGACCAGATAACTTGTTTTTAGATGTTGCTTGCATACATTTATAAAATTGCAACATGGATATACAAACCCACAAATCCTAAATTCCCCAGCTTACATATATGTAAAACATATACATGAAAAACGGTACTCAAAGAGTTAATCTTAAATCCGTCACAAACTTCAAAGCACTCGATGGTGCAGTTTAGAAAAAAAACATTAAAATCTATAATTTTTTAAACTATTTTCTGTACAATTCCGTGGATAGATAATGTTAAATATTTAGTTTAAGAAATATTCATGCAACATAGTTATAAGTAACATTTCTATCTTTCAAGGTATTCTTTTCACCACAAAAAGAAATGCATACATTAAGATGAACAATAAATCCTTTGAAAGGTGCAGAGAATTGAACGTTTTTAGCTGAGACCTATTTCAAGCACTGCTTCCTGCTGTTGATTTTGTGCCGAGCGGCTCCTGGTAATTCATCTCGTAGCACAGCGGCCTCCAGTGTAGCTAATAGGAACTTCAGCACAAAGGCGATCCCTTGGCGAGCATTCAAAAAAACAGGTCCTGCACCTCAGACCTGAGGAATTTTCGACCCCTGGAATGTCTGGAAAATCATTTTGTTTTGCGAACTTCTGCATTTGATTTATAAACCTTTTTTCCGACTTTACAATCCAACGGTAGTCATAAATTTGGAGCATTTTTTTTTCCGAATGCCTTCTCGGCTTTCTTTTCTCGAGCACAAAAGTCTATGGAAAAATAGAAAAAATGTGGGACACATAAGGAGAAAAGAGCGCAACAAAATTAATTCAAAGGACCAGTAGCACAACAACTCTATTTCAAAGTACATACATACAATTGATATATTTAGAAAATTATTATAAGATTAAGTCGATCACTGATTTTCAATTCCCACCCAAGATAACATTGTTTTCTGGAGATGCCAACGCGTGCCAGAGACACGTAAAACACATTACCTGCCATGGCAACACCAGACCAAATCCAATGCCATCAGCACAAGTGGCATGTTTCTTTTTACACTGGATCACAGGTCATTTTTCTGTTAGAAGGGTTAAGATTGGTAAGTATTATTGCGAGAAAGACATTTTGAACACTTAATGAAATAGGAACATTTGCTCCTTCTAGCATAGTGGCAGTAAATTATTTTGGAGAATTAAGGCGTTGTATCAGTTTCTCCTTCACTGCACTATATTGAAGCAGTTTCATTTCACTAGGTAAAGGATTTCCTTTCTGTACTATTTCAGTGTTTTTGCAGCAGCGAGTTCTGTAAGTTCCTTAGCTTCGCCCACATGAGCATTGTTAATGCCGATGTTTTGTCTTTTGAACTTCCTTTGCAGTAGCTTCTGACTTTCCGGTTGAAACCTTTGATTCTGGTGCACAGTCAGCAAGTCATCCACTTCTCCTAAATTATGGTGATACAGCATCACTTTCTGAAAATATAGGGGCTACCGTTATAATTGTGGGAATCTGAGGGCAGTTCAGGAGATGTTAAGTAGCTGTGCAAATTAAGGATTAGTTGTACAAATTAATGGATTATTGTGGAAATCCAGTGACATTTTGGGAAATGCAATGGATATTTACATTGTCACTGCACTTTGACTGTACCATGTGCTAAATTAATGTGATAAATAATTGAAAAGAGATTGTACATCACTCCTCTTGAAATTCCTGTATCTTCTTCCAAGTTTCCAAAGGCAGACAGAATCCTAACAAATGCTACTAAACCTATATAAGGTAAATTGCCGACTGAAACAGACAGAATTTTACCATGGGCTTCAGACCCAGATTTTGGGACAAAATGGCGGTCCTGAGTATTTGGGAATGTAAGTTTTAAATTAAGATCAGAGCTGCCAAGCAGGTAGGCCGCTCTCAACAGCCCACTGGGGCTGTGGTGATGGCCTTCCCTGCCCGCAACCCCCTCTTTGAACCATGAAACCTCCAGCTCTGATGGCATTCTGGGGTGCTCCTGCCTTCATGAAGCTGGCATCCTCCTGCATGGTGAGGGGACCACTCCACCACTGACAAAACACAAAACAAAGCACGTTTTCACCTGCCAAATATATTTAAGTTAATGTGACCATTGACTGCACTCATTGTGCACTTTCTGTGAAAATTCCCCAGTGGAAGACTACAGAGAGAAACCTTATCAAGTACTGAGTACCAAAGTATGGATTGATTATGTATTATTTACAGTGTAGTTACAATTCTGGACTGTTGCAGGTACCTTCTTGGGTTCAGTGGCATCAGCACTCCCATTAATCGTCTGAGCATCTTACTTTTATGGAAGTTGATACACATTGCCCTTGGTCTACTTGAACAATTGTGCAACTTGTGAGAGGGAGGATGGGTGGATGCAACAATAATACCCCCTTGTGTCCTGGACTAGAATCTTGTGCCCATTGCACATACACTTCTTTCATCTCTCCTCTGGTGGGCTGAGTAACCACTTGGGGAAATTCTAACCCCCATCCCACATACCACCTCCATCCCCAAGACAGTTGAGAGAAGGTTGTGGGTGAGCTGCTGCTTCCTGTTTAACTAGTGAGTTTGGGGGTGTCCAAGTAGCCCTCACTTTAGAAAGGCAGGTTAGTGACTCTAATCTTTACATTTAGGTTATTTAGTGAGATTACTACCACAATTTGAACTAAACGCCTCATGCACAGTTTTCGGGATTTGACAATAAAAAGGATGCAGAACTGAACAAATGGCTAACTCCCTGTTCCTTTTTCTTATGATTTAATGGGCATGGTTAAAAGTCAGGAGTCCCAATCTGAATAAATGATCAGTACTCACAGGTATTTTCGCAGTTCACTTTGGAAGATGGTTTGGTCAGTGTACTTGTTCTGAGAGACATATTAGTACAGTTTGAAGTCTTCAACAGATAACTTTAGGAGTGGTGGTACCATGGATGAGGAAGACAATCGGCAGCAGCAGCAAGGGCTATGGAGAGTGAATGAGGTGGATATTAGAGAGGGGAACAGAGAGGTTGACTTTGCCCTACATGCCTAATAAGGTTTACCTTGACCTCTTGGAAGAGCAGTGCTTTCATAGACTGAGGTTGTCACATCAGCTGTTTGCAGACATCTGCAGCTTTCTAGAGGAAGACCAACTCCCTGCTGGACCTGGTTACCACGCATTGCCAGCTACTGTGAAAGTTGTAACAGCCCTCAACTGTTTTGCCTTTGGTCCCTTTCAGGGCACAACTGCTGCTACTAAAGTATCAAAGTCATCCTCTGCTGTACATAAATGCATAAAGCAGGTAACAGATGGATTGTTGCAGCACTGGGAGGTTGTAAACTTGTGCTGTGATAGATGGAGAGTTAACTGAGTGAAAGGAAACAGAGCACAGAGGGGAACAGTTCTTTTGGACTGGAGGAAGGTATAAAGTGGGGTTCCCTAGGGCTAGTTGCTAAGACCACTGCTTTTTGTGATCTATACTAATGACTGAGACTCGGGTTTACAGGGCACAATTTCAAAATTTGCAGATGACACAAAACTTTGAAAGTATTGTGAACTATGAGGAGGGTGGAGATAAACTTCAAGGCGACAAAGCATGGTGGAATAGATGGACATGTGGCAGATGAAATTTAATGTAAAAAAGTGATAGGAAGAGTGAGGAGAGGAAACATAAAATAATGGGAAAATTTCTAAAGCAGGTGTAGGAGCAGAGGGCATATAACAAAAAACAAATCTTTAAAGGTAACTTATCAAATTTAAAATAAAATCCCATTTTGGGGACTGATGATGCAGTTCAGCCCCTCCAGTGCCCACCGATTGCAGAAGGTGGGACCTGGGGCATATGTACACAAATCATTGAAGATGGTGCAGCAAGTTGAAAAAGTGGTTAAAAAGATATTTGTGATCCTGGGCTTTACAAATAAAGGTGCAGAGTACAAAAGCAAGGAAATTATAGTGAACCTTTATAAAAACTCTTTTGGCTTCAACATTCAATTGGAATTTTGTCCAATTCTGGGCACCTCACTTTAGGAAGGATGTGATGACTTTAGGGACAATGCAGGAAAGATGTATGAGAATGGTTTCAGGGATGAGGGACTTCAACCATATAGATAGATTGAAGAATATTGGGAGGAGATTTGATAGAAGTATTCAAAATGATGAGGTGCCTGATTGTTTTCATTGGTGTAAGGGCCAGAGGACACTGACTTAAAGTGATTAGCAAAAAAACCATTGGCAACATGAGGAAAAACCTTTTTAAGCAGCATGTGGTTAGATCTGGTATGCACTACCTTGGTGGAAGCAGATACAATCCTGGCTTTCAAGAAGGAATTAGATCAGCAACTGAAGAGGAAAGGAATTTAAGGCTTCAGGGCAAGGGTTTGTGAGTGGGACCAGCTGAGTTGCTTTTGCAGAGAGCTGTCAAGGACATGGCGGGCTGTATGTTCCCCTTCTGTGCCCCAACTATTCTATGATTCTATGACAGTCAAAATAATTAGGCAATTGGGTTTGCATTCTCTGACTGACTTCCCACAAGTACACTGTTCCATTGATTGCACACACAAGGCAATCAGAGCATCACGTGATTTACCAGGAGCATTCACCGATCATAAGCAAGTTAATTCCAGCAATGTTCAGCTGCGGTGGAAACAGGGAAAGGTTCATGCAGGGTGAGCATTGGATGCTTTCACACCGAGGTGATTAAACATACCCAACCTGTTCGAACCTGGAACAAGTCTTAAAGTGTGGCTGCTAGCCGGCAAAGAATACCCCATAAAATCTGGTTCATATCACCTTTATAACATAACATTTTCACAAGCATCCATGTGCATTTCTTTGGAGAAGTGTAAAACTTTTTTCTTCTTTGGGGGAAGAGAAGGAGTTGGAGTTTGGGAGAAGCTGTAGTTGTAAAAAAGGAGTTACAGAAATGTAATGAAAATAGTTAAAGATATAGTTTTATCTCATTAGAGTTTTTAGATCTGAAGAAGAACAATATGGACTCGAAACATTAACTCTGTTTCTCCCTCCACAGATGTTGCTAGACCTGCTGAATTTTACCAGCATTTTCTGTTTTTATTTCAGATTTCCAGCATCTGCTTATGTCTATGCTGTAACCTGTTTAGATGTATTAGTACTCAACAAGTGTTAAGCAAGTACCAGAGTATGGCCACAGTAGCTAAGTGCCGTGCCTAGAGTCCTCAGATAAGAAGGACCATCTTAGAACAACTTTAGGAAAAGGTGATCAAAATTTTATTCAAAGAATTGAATTCTAAGGAGGTTCTTCAGGGAGGAGGGGGAACTGAGAAGGTGGTAAGGTTTAGGGAGGAAATTTCAGAACATGGGATCTAGGTAGCAGAACGGGCAGTCACCAATGGCAAGGTGAAAGAAGGGAGAGGAATGCCTGAAGTCCGGGTCAGAGAATGGGAGAGTATGGGGATAATGGGTTGTAGATGGTAGGATGTTTCAGAGATAGGGAGAGGAAAGGCCATGCAGGAGTTTAAACAGAAGGATAAGAATTTTAAATTTGAGTGTGGTGGCTGAGCATGACTTGGAGTGAGGTAAGATACAGGTAACAGAGTTTTTGGATAATCCAAATTTTATGGAGGGTGAAGGATGTGGACCTAGTAAAGTAATTCAGTCCAAAAATGATAAAGGGGTAAATGAGAGTTTCATTGGCAGAGGGATTGAGGTAAGTTCAGAGGCAGGCAATGTTACACAGGAAGTAGGTATTCCTTATGAGCTTAAGAATATGAAATTGGAAATTTAGGATGGAATTTTCCGTGCCCATTAGTGTCAAGCATCAGGGTGGGCGTGAGCGGACAATGTGGCGGGAAGGCCAAAAATTGGCTTCACGCGTTGTGAAACCAGTTTGCGGTCGTCTGTTCCACCCGTCAATGGCGGGCCACGTTCCCTGCTGCCGGACATCGGGAACTTTATTTTATTACATCTGCATATCATTATAAGCCCTGCTTGCTGGTGTTATTCCCCCCCCCCCCATGCTGGATCATCCCAGCACATTGACATGATTGCACGCTGATATGTTTCACAATTGTACATAAGCAATGTGTATCTGGCGAGCTGCACTTCACTTGGGACTTTGAAGTTTGTTTGCCTAGTTGCTTTGGTCAGCAATCGCAGTCAACAACACCAGGCTTCACAGGCAGCACCACATCACTTTTAGGGGGGGTCACAGGCAAGGGTCTACCTACCAGACCAACCATAAGGCGGGAGTGGCATTTCAACGGCTGCAGGGCTAGGACATGCTTGGGGAAGGGGGAGAAGTGGCCTCAGGCAAGGGAAGAGGCTGCAGGGAGAAGGTTGTACTGGGGAAGGGGGGTATTCCAGGATGTGTGTGAGGGCACATGTTGATCTATGCAAGTGGCCTCAAGATAGTGAGGGCTGAAGAGGTAGTCTCCAGAGGAGATGAGGCCAGGTAGAGATGTGAGGGTGTGTGTCCCTTCAGCTGGCAGTGAGTGAGATGCTAGTGATTTGTGATGGGCTTGTGAGTGTGTGAGCTTAGGTGATTGCTTTACCCTGGCATCACGGATGAGATCATTCAACGTCTTTCTGCACTGGAAGGCCAACCTCTCTGTGCAGCATTGGCACTGACCACCACTGCCACCGCCTCCCAAGCTGGAGTGATGAGGTTGCTGAACCTCCTGCGAACAGAACAGGGGTGGAGGTCATCACTGCAGGCCTCCAAAAGGTATTGCAGTGACGGGTCACTGAACTCTCATTGGCTTTCAGGGCCATATCTTCACTGGAGCAGTTCTGAGCTGCAAGCGTTGAGAACTGTGTGTGCGGCTGCAGTTTAGATATGGCACGTGGAGTGAGGAAGCGGTGAGGTAATGGCATGGCGGGCGATTCAGAGGCAACCCACCAGTGAGATGGCATGTTTCCTGTGGCTGCATAATTAATAAGGCGGAAAGCAGATGATACAATGTGAAAAGCCGCTATTGCGGCCGAGGTGTAAAACTTCCTTCTTCCCGCCCACTTGCGCATTTAGTGCAAATCTGGGACGATTCTGCCCCTAGTTTGCGATTGAACAGAATGCCAAGCCCAACCCAGTTCATCCTGAGGCATGTCAGGGAGGGAGATGAGATCAGTAGCAAACATATGGAGTTTGTGAAGGGGGGACGAAGATGATGGTTGCAGGCTTCCCAGTGTTTAGCAGCTCATGAAAGACTGGATGTTAGATAAACAGTATAATGGTTCAGAGTAAGTAGGGAGAGAGCTGGTGCAAAATAGCAGAGATATAGAAGCTGATTATGTGGCTTTGGATAAAAGTTGCAAAGGATCAACATACAGATGACAAAGTCATGCATATCAAGAATGAACCCAGTCACACTTCACTAACCTGGAAAGCACTGCCATTTTTGTGCAAACTACATGCAGTGTGACCTTTCTTATCGACCTTTTATGATCTTAGATTACATCACCACCTGGAATTCATTCTTTGATTTTAAGCCAAGCAGCCGAACATACGTGTTTTGTACCACGGGCTTGATTTTAACCCATTAAATCCCACCCACTTGCACAGAGTTAAAATCAGACCCAAGCATTAGTCAAGATGACACATTGCAAATTTTTGCACAATTTTACCTTGTTTAATTTCATTAAAGACATGTCATTGGTAGTGACATTGATGCAATCAGTGCTATTCTCCAGTTTCATTTGATGAATTTGTTTTTGGATATGTGTGTATCAAACAGAGGAGAAAAGGGGTGCAGAATGCATTCACATTTTTCCCTAAATGCTCTGCATCAAAACATTTTTGCAGATGAAAAGACTTCCATTTATGGAGTGAAAACAGAGAATCTAAAAGCCTCCATCCCTAGTAAAGCCAAGTGTCATGATACAGATTCTTGGCATTTTCTAAAAGGTTTCTAAATGTAATTGCACAATTGAACAGCATCAGTGAGCAGCTGAGGGATGAGACTGTTGAATGTGAACCATTGTTGAATACTCACAAAAACTGAAAAAATACTTAGCAAGTGCTGGCACTATGCCTGTATGATGAAAGGTCCAAAGAATTAAGCCTGTCTGGATTCCTGATGTTGAGCAAACCAGGTACTGGCTGTGTCCCACGGTAACGTGGTCACTGAAAACTTATCCAGTGAGGTGAATAGGACAGGAACAGAGGGCGGAATTTTCTGTGCCCGGTGGCGTTGGGTGTCTTGGCAGACATGAGTGGACAATATGGCAGGAAGGTCAAAACTCGGTTTCACGATATTGTGAAACAAGTTTGCAATCGTCTGTTCTGCACGCCAAAGGCGGGCTGCGTTTCCTGCTGCCGCACGTTGGGAATTTCATTGCAATACATCCACATATCATTATAAGCCCAGCTCGCTGGAATCATCCCCCCACGCTGGATCAGTAACATTGCACAGCACTCTCAAGGGTCGCCTGTTGGACCTCAGCGTTGAGGCACCGCGTATTCAGGCTGGGGCACAGGCAAGTTGCATTTTTCCAGCTAGATGACAGTGCGGTGCCAGAGCAAGGGCTACACTGTGGTTGAGGTGAGTTGGGCAGGGTGGGGGGTAGGGGGGAAAGGGCTGTATTGTGGTTGAGGCAAGTTGGTGGGGGCAAGGGCTGCACTGCAGTTGAGGGTAGTAAACAAACACCTGCAGGGGGCGGGGGTGGTGAAACGAAGCCACACATTAGGGAAACCTTGTATAAAGTGACCATTCCTCTGCAGCTGAGACAGTTCAAGCACAGCCTCATTGGCATGCTTGGAGCCAGGCCTGTAGCTTATCTGCCCACTCAAGCAACGCAGAGTCACGAAAGTGCCGCCAAGTGCTCCACAGCTTTTCACCCCTTGGGCACAGACTGCAAATTAATGAGCGTTTTAGGACAACTGGGCACAATGTACAATTTCCTTGCGAAAGCTGGCCATGGAGCAGTCACTGGTGGAGCAGTCACGGTCCCTTGCAATTGTTTGGACCAGTCTCCCTCATCGTTCAAGCTAACAGTGCAGCCTTGCAGACCGGGTTAGGAGAATGCCTGCTCCTGAGCTGAGAGCACAGCATGCAGTCCAATGGGCAAAGCTGCTGCCAATTGGTCAGGTGGAGTTGGGTGGAGGTGGGTGGGGTTTTGGGCAGCCATGCAGCGCATTGAACTCTGACCATCCAAGTGATGGGCAGCACTCTCTGGGATGCATTAAGGACCTTCAGGCTTAATCAATAGAGGTTCGCAGTACACCCATGCTAATCCATGCATCTCTTTCTTTCAAAACAAAAACAGAATTACCTGGAAAAACTCAGCAGGTCTGGCAGCATCGGCGGAGAAGAAAAGAGTTGACGTTTCGAGTCCTCATGACCCTTCGACAGAACTTGAGTTCGAGTCCAAGAAAGAGTTGAAATATAAGCTGGTTTAAGGTGTGTGTGTGGGGGGCGGAGAGATAGAGAGAGAGAGAGGTGGAGGGGGGGGTGTGGTTGTAGGGACAAACAAGCAGTGATAGAAGCAGATCATCAAAAGATGTCAACGACAATAGTACAATAGACCACATAGGTGTTAAAGTTAAAGTTGGTGATATTATCTAAACGAATGTGCTAATTAAGAATGGATGGTAGGGCACTCAAGGTATAGCTCTAGTGGGGGTTTTTTTTTTAAATAATGGAAATAGTTGGGAAAAGGAAAATCTTTATAATTTATTGGAAAAAAAAGGAAGGGGGAAACAGAAAGGGGGTGGGGATGGGGGAGGGAGCTCACGACCTAAAGTTGTTGAATTCAATATTCAGTCCGGAAGGCTGTAAAGTCCCTAGTCGGAAGATGAGGTGTTGTTCCTCCACTTTGCGTTGGGCTTCACTGGAACAATGCAGCAAGCCAAGGACAGACATGTGGGCAAGAGAGCAGGGTGGAGTGTTAAAATGGCAAGCGACAGGGAGGTTTGGGTCATTCTTGCGGACAGACCGCAGGTGTTCTGCAAAGCGGTCGCCCAGTTTACGTTTGGTCTCTCCAATGTAGAGGAGACCACATTGGGAGCAACGAATGCAGTAGACTAAGTTGGGGGAAATGCAAGTGAAATGCTGCTTCACTTGAAAGGAGTGTTTGGGTCCTTGGACGGTGAGGAGAGAGGAAGTGAAGGGGCAGGTGTTGCATCTTTTGCGTGGGCATGGGGTGGTGCCATAGGAGGGGGTTGAGGAGTAGGGGGTGATGGAGGAGTGGACCAGGGTGTCCCGGAGGGAGCGATCCCTACGGAATGCCGATAAGGGGGGGTGAAGGGAAGATGTGTTTGGTGGTGGCATCATGCTGGAGTTGGCGGAAATGGCGGAGGATGATCCTTTGAATGTGGAGGCTGGTGGGGTGATAAGTGAGGACAAGGGAAACCCTATCATATTTCTGGGAGGGAGGAGAAGGCGTGAGGGCAGATGCGCGGGAGATGGGCCGGACACGGTTGAGGGCCCTGTCAACAACCGTGGGTGGAAAACCTCGGTTAAGGAAGAAGGAGGACATGTCAGAGGAACTGTTTTTGAATGTAGCATCATCGGAACAGATGCGACGGAGGCGAAGGAACTGAGAGAATGGGATGGAGTCCTTACAGGAAGCGGGGTGTGAGGAGCTGTAGTCGAGATAGCTGTGGGAGTCGGTGGGTTTGTAATGGATATTGGTGGACAGTCTATCACCAGAGATTGAGACAGAGAGGTCAAGGAAGGGAAGGGAAGTGTCAGAGATGGACCACGTGAAAATGATGGAGGGGTGGAGATTGGAAGCAAAATTAATAAATTTTTCCAAGTCCCGACGAGAGCATGAAGTGGCACCGAAGTAATCATCGATGTACCGGAGAAAGATCTCTCCTAACCAAAATCGACAAACAGAACTGCCCCGGTAGACCGATCGTCTCAGCTTGCTCCTGCCCCACAGAACTCATTTCTCGTTATCTTGACTCCCTTCTCTCTCCCCTTGTCCAGTCCCTTCCCACCTACACCCGTGATTCCTCTGACACCTTACGTCACATCAACAATTTCCAGTTCCCTGGCCCTAACCGCTCCCTCTTCACCAAGGACGTCCAATCTCTCTACACCTCCATCCCCCGCCAGGATGGTCTGAGGGCCCTTAGCTTCTTCCTCGAACAGAGGCCCAAACAATCCCCATCCACCACTACTCTCCTCTGTCTGGCTGAACTTGTTCTCACCCTGAATACTTTCTCCTTCAACTCCTCTCACTTCCTCCAAATGAAAGGTGTGGCTTTGGGTACCCACATGGGCCCCAGCTATGCCTGTCTCTTTATGGGGTATGTGGAACATTCCTTGTTGCAGTCCTACTCCGGCCCCCTTCCACAACTCTTTCTCCGGTACATCGATGATTACTTCGGTGCCGCTTCATGCTCTCGTCGGGACTTGGAAAAATTTATTAATTTTGCTTCCAATCTCCACCCCTCCATCATTTTCACGTGGTCCATCTCTGACACTTCCCTTCCCTTCCTTGACCTCTCTGTCTCAATCTCTGGTGATAGACTGTCCACCAATATCCATTACAAACCCACCGACTCCCACAGCTATCACGACTACAGCTCCTCACACCCCGCTTCCTGTAAGGACTCCATCCCATTCTCTCAGTTCCTTCGCCTCTGTCGCATCTGTTCCGATGATGCTACATTCAAAAACAGTTCCTCTGACATGTCCTCCTTCTTCCTTAACCGAGGTTTTCCACCCACGGTCGTTGACAGGGCCCTCAACCGTGTCCGGCCCATCTCCCGCGCATCTGCCCTCACGCCTTCTCCTCCCTCCCAGAAACATGATAGGGTCCCCCTTGTCCTCACTTATCACCCCACCAGCCTCCGCATTCAAAGGATCATCCTCCGCCATTTCCGCCAACTCCAGCATGATGCCACCACCAAACACATCTTCCCTTCACCCCCCTTATCGGCATTCAGTAGGGATCGCTCCCTCCGGGACACCCTGGTCCACTCCTCCATCATCCCCTACTCCTCAACCCCCTCCTATGGCACCACCCCATGCCCACGCAAAAGATGCAACACCTGCCCCTTCACTTCCTCTCTCCTCACCGTCCAAGGACCCAAACACTCCTTTCAAGTGAAGCAGCATTTCACTTGCATTTCCCCCAACTTAGTCTACTGCATTCGTTGCTCCCAATGTGGTCTCCTCTACATTGGAGAGACCAAACGTAAACTGGGTGACCGCTTTGCAGAACACCTGCGGTCTGTCCGCAAGAATGACCCAAACCTCCCTGTCGCTTGCCATTTTAACACTCCACCCTGCTCTCTTGCCCACATGTCTGTCCTTGGCTTGCTGCATTGTTCCAGTGAAGCCCAACGCAAAGTGGAGGAACAACACCTCATCTTCCGACTAGGGACTTTACAGCCTTCCGGACTGAATATTGAATTCAACAACTTTAGGTCGTGAGCTCCCTCCCCCATCCCCACCCCCTTTCTGTTTCCCCCTTCCTTTTTTTTCCAATAAATTATAAAGATTTTCCTTTTCCCACCTATTTCCATTATTTGAAAAAAAAAACACCACTAGAGCTATACCTTGAGTGCCCTACCATCCATTCTTAATTAGCACATTCGTTTAGATAATATCACCAACTTTAACTTTAACACCTATGTGTTCTATTGTACTATTGTCGTTGACATCTTTTGATGATCTGCTTCTATCACTGCTTGTTTGTCCCTACAACCACACCACCCCCCCACCACCTCTCTCTCTCTATCTCTCCGCCCCCCACACACACACCTTAAACCAGCTTATATTTCAACTCTTTCTTGGACTCGAACTCAAGTTCTGTCAAAGGGTCATGAGGACTCGAAACGTCAACTCTTTTCTTCTCTGCCGATGCTGCCAGACCTGCTGAGTTTTTCCAGGTAATTCTGTTTTTGTTTTGGATTTCCAGCATCCGCAGTTTTTTTGTTTTTATCTCTTTCTTTCATCCTGCAGGAGGAGTACATCAGTACAATGGAGCCTGGTGACCTAGTTGTATGCCTCATGGCTTACAGAGAGTGGAGACGAAGGAGAAGAGAATGACGGAGGTGCCTGGCTGTGCAGAGGGAGGAGCAGCACCCTCAGGAAGAAGGGATAGCTGGGATTCCCACGCACGCCACTGAAAAGCCACAGCACGCAATTGCTGGTCAGTGCCAAGCTAGACCCAGGGTCTATAGACAGTGCTTGTTACTCTGCAGATGACTGAGAACCCCCACCGCAGGCGTTTGTGTACCACACTCAGCCGCAGTGCAGCCCTTGCCCTCCCCAATTTGCCTCAACTACAGTGCAGCTCTTCCCCCACCCCCTGGCCCTGCAACTCGCCTCAACCATTGTGCAGCCCTTTCCCTGGCACTGCACTGTAATGTTGCCGAAGACTGCGCATGTCTAGGGAACTGGTCGGTCACATCTGCCAGTTGCTACAGGATTTGGTGCCATGTGGCCATGAAAAGGACTCTGGCGTTCAATTTTTACATCAGTGGCTCCTTTCAGGGCCCCACAGGTGACCCTGGGGGGAGGAGATGGTGTGATGGTATTGTTGCTGGGTGAGTAACCCAGAGGCCCAGGGTAATACCCAGGGGACCTGGGTTCAAATCCCACCACAGCAGATGGTGGAATTTAATTCAATAAAAATCTGGAATTAAAAGTCTGATGATGACAATGAAACCATTGTTGTAAAAACCTTTTTGGTCCATTAACATCCTTTAGGGAAGGAAATCTGTCATCCTTATCTGGTCTGGCCTATATGTGACTCCAGGCCCAAAGCAATGTGGTTGACTCTTAACTGCACTCTGAAATGGCCTAGCAAGACATTCAGTTGTAATAAACAGCTACAAAGTCACAAAAAAGCAATGTCACAAGAGCCAATGAATTTGTACGATTCACCATTGACCCTGAGGGTCAAATCAGCCCAGATTTGCACAAAGTGTGGTAGCTGGCAGGAAAAGGGATATTTTACCCATTGGCCGCAATGGCGGCTTTTTGCGCTGTATCATCCCATTATCGGCACATCCTGCCTCATTAATAATGTATTCCCGGGAAACATATCGGTTCACTGGCGGGGCAAGCTCTGATTCGCCTGCCCTGCCTTCACCTCAGGCCTTTAGTAATTCTGACACCAAATTTAAAGGACGCACCAGCACGGAGATAGCTCTCTCTAAGGTATCGGAAGCTGCTGGAAAGTCATGGCTGCCAAAGGGAGGAAACATGCTGCCCCCAAATTTAGTAATACCTCCCTCGGGCACCTACCGGATGCCATTGAGGCCCGCTGCTACGTCTTCTACCCCTGCTTTGGGCAAAGACCAGCAAACAAGGTCCCCAACAGTGGTCAGTGCCAACGCCCTGCAAAAGAGGACAGCCACCCAATGCTGAAAGAGGACGAATGATCTCCATTCAGCCAGGGTAAGTCACTCTTCTCATCACTGTCAACTCACACATTCACAAACCCATCACACATCCACAGGGATCTCACTCACTGCCAGTTCAAGGGACAGCACCATTCACTCTCTCACACACACCTTCATCTGCCCTGCAGACTGTGTCCTCATCCCATCCATGGCACCACTCACCACCCACACATGCCAGGTATCTTTATCACCTGGTCTGGCAGGCATCCTGCTTACATTCTCTCCATCTGTATGCATACAGGACAAGTTGGCACACAACAAGAGGGAGAGGTCACAGACCAGTGGAGGAATGCCCGACATCAAGGTCCTCACAGACTTTGAAAATAGAGCCATCCAGCTGGCCTATGACAATCTGGGCCATTCCTGTGCTGATGGTGATGTCAGTGGCACTCAACTAAGTGAGGATCCAGCAGTGCAACATCCATCAGACAACCATGCTGTGAGCCAGTTCCCCTGTTCCGCAGTCCCCTGCCACACACTAATTTTCTCTCATGGCTTTCGCAGGCACATCTGGGAAGAAGCCAAGTGGGTACATGAGCCAGGTCCTCAACTCAAGCCGCAAGGACACCTCAGAAGAAGAATCTGATGACACCCTAATTGAAGACCCATCACAGTGCTCACCCACACGGTCCACCGGCGCAGAGCCACACATCTCGGTGGGACCTAGTTCTAGAGTAGCCTTGGGGTCACAATCTGGTGAGCACATTACACTCTCTGATCCACAACAAGCGGCATCAGGGACTTCCCAGTTTTCCAGCATTCAGGGGACTGCTGCAAGCCAGAAATCTGCTGAGTCCAAGTCAGATAAGGAGCCTCTGGACTCAGTCATACCTCATTTGCTAGAGCTGCAAAGGCAAGCTCAGGAACATCAGGAAGGGATGTCTGCTGATCTCCTCAGATTACAAGGCAGATGGAGGAGTCTGTCCACCTTCAGGCTGAGGTGATAGCACCAGAATGCCAACGCACTGAGGTCAACATTGGCAGGATGGCAGTCGCCACAGAGACTTTGATCAAGGACATCAGTCCTGCGCTGCTGCGTGGGCTGAACTCCATTACTGATGCCATAATTGGTTTCCAACAGTGTCAACGCGAGAGGGGTGCGGGGCAGCTCAATCTCACTTCAGCTTCCCCTTCTCCTCAAGGAGTTAGGCTGCGGTCCTCAGACATCTATAGGGAGGAGGATCAGGAGGTGCACACTCCGGGGCCATCCACCCAGATGACTCTAGGGGTATCTGGCCCATCTGAATCCCCTCTTCCTGTGACCCCAGCAGCTCCAAATCCACAGGCCAAAGAGAATGCCACTGCCAAAAGTGGGCCGGGCCCCCCAGGTCTCAGCCCTCCAGAGGATGCCCATTAAGGTCATCACAGACAGGGCGTGGCAGTCAGCAGGCTGCCTCCATCTCTGCTGTGGATGTTGGGGGAGCACAAGACGTAGCAGCAGGGTTAGGAGGGTTAAGAAGATGTAGTTGCATAGCTGGGCACGGGCGTTAATCACTTGTACTTAATCTTCATTTCTATTGGTAAATAATCTCCCAAGAATGTCTCCTTGCCCATGGCTTCTTGTTCTGATGAGCAGTGTTCGTGTCACTCAGATGTGAAACCTTGGTTTCTGCACAAGATAAAGGCAAGTGTCTCAGTCCAGGGCCTCGTCCCTGTGCAGTGTGTAACCTTCAGACCAACGTGATGGTCCGGCTTCACACTCACTGGACACATTAGTTATGCCTGCACATCGATGTTGCTTTTCATTGCTTCCAGAATGTCATGGGTGTTATGACACAGCCAATGGTAAATGCTGAGCTGCTCAAATCCCATAGGGAAACTTGAAACAACTGTCATAACTAATTTTCAATTTGTTTAAATTTTGAGATGTGTGCCTCGAATTCAGAAGTAATAAGACCACCAAGTCTTAAAGGTCTTTATAAAACTAGGTTAAATATTTATTAATAAGAGAAATGATTTTAAATACACACATATATCTATAAATTATGAAAACTTCTAAATTCCTTTAATCAATCTAACTCCCAGTTACACTTTAGCTCAGGGAACACTAAGACACAGATTTTAAAAGACCCAGGCAAAGAAACATGATACCCTGAACAAGTTGAATTCCAAGTGAGTTTTCTTAACTTTAGTCATTGAGGATAGCAACTTGAGGCATAGATGCTGAAGGCTTTTCACACACTTGTAAGATCTTAAAAAGTGTCTTCGCTTACAAACAGTCTTCTCTTCTTTATATGTATCTTCCTCTTTGAATGCAAATATCCATTGCTTCACTCTGTCTTTGGACTTTATCTTCCTGATAATAAAACCCTCTCATAGCACTAAGTTTTATCAGTAATCTTTGGGAAAAATAAACATACTGTTTCTAAACTTCACCTGGCGAGGTGACACATTCACCACCCCCCCACCCCGCCCACCTCCTCTGCCACCCCCCCCCACCCCCTGCTTTGAAAACAATCTAGTCTGGTTTATCTAAAAATGCAAATGCTCCCTTGACATCTATGTTTTTAAACTTCCCAATGTTTACCTAATTAACATTTCAAACCTAAACACTCTCCTTAGATCAAAGCACTCATTACTCTATTTTACAATAAATTCCAATAACATTATGAGAATTATTATATCTTCTTGACGGTGGGCAGGCGTCACAGAGTTCCATCATTCTTTCTGTGTGCTGTCAGCACGTTCGAGGTGGGGCTGGCCCCCTATCTCTTTAGCATCTGTGACCGATGGTGCTGTGCTCTTGAAGGAGTCAGGTCCTGAAGGCTGACAAAGGATTAGGTGCATTTAAAGTTTCACGACTGCGTCTCCATGATATGATCCTGAACACACAGTGCAAATGAGTTGCCTTCAGCCAGACAGGAGTCAGACATTCACAGAGGCAATGTGAAGATATATGGAGTGTCCTCACTACACATCGACATCCTGGAATCTAGCGGCTATTAGGACCTCTGCTATGTCTCCTTGACATGAACCTGAGCTCTGAGGGTATGCACACTGCCATCAGCCACACAGAAGTCAAATGTTCACAGATGCAAGGTGAGGATGTCAGGACTGTCCTCACTGTATCTTGTCATCATCTTCCACAAATCTTGCATCTATGAGGGCCTCCCAAGTGTGCCTGCCTCGCCTGGCCAGTGCGATGGCCTCATCGCTGGCATCCTTGCCTTTGAGGACCTCCTCACTGTCAACCATTCAACGTCCTCCTCTTTGGAGGAGGCGCGCAGCTTCTCCATCTCCTCCTCAGCCAGGTACTCCCTCCTTTGTAGTGCCAGGTTGTGGAGCAAGGCAGTAAGTGACGATGATGCGTGACACCCTCAGTGGACAGCATTGCTCCGTCAGACCTGTCAAGGCATTAGAACCTCAATTTCAAATGCCTATTGCTTGCTCCGCCAAAGACCGGATCACAGCATGAGCCTCGTTATACTGTCGCTCTGCTGCAGTCTGAGGCTGCCGCACGGGCGGCATCAGCCATGTCCTCTGTGGGTAGCCTTGTCACTGAGAAGCCAAACCTGCAGGCTGTCTGTACCCTGGAAAATGTCAGGGATCTGAGACTTGCTAAGGATGTAGGAGTCATGGACACTCTCTGGGAATCATGCGTGGACTTGTAGAATGTGTTTATGGTGGTCGCACACTAGCTGGACATTCAGCGAGTAGAAGCCCTTGAGGTTGACGTAGTTGACTGCTTGTTGCTACGGAGATCTAAGTGCCACGTGAATGCAGTCGATGGCACTCTGCACCTGCGCAAAACCTGAGATTGGCGCAATTTCCAACGCTCTTGCTTCCTGGCTTTCCTGACCCCGGGCGAAATGCACAAAGTTCTGTGCCTTTGTGAAGATGGTGTCCATGAACTCCTGGATACACTTGTGTATGGAGGCTTGCGAGATCCCACACAAATCACCTGTGGAGCCCTGGAAGGAGCCACTGGTGTAAAAATTGAGCACCGCAGTCACTTCCATGGCCACTGGCAGTGGATGCCCTCCATGTCCTCATGGTGCCAAATCCTGCAGCAGGTGGCATACGTAACTGACCTGTTCCTTCGACATATGCAGTCTTTGGTGACACTGGTTCTCAGTCATCTGCAGGAATGACAGGCGCCGTCTATAGACCCTGGGCCTAGCAAAGCACCTACAAGCGACGGCTCTCTGTGGATCTTCAGCTGCGTGTGCAGCAGGCTGCCCCTTCATCTTGAGGGAGATACTCTTATTTTGTTAAGCCAGGTGCCTCCACCACTGTCTTCTTCTCTGCTCACTGTAAGCCATGAGGCATTCTGCTAAATCACCAGGTTCCATGATCCTGATGTTGTTCTCCTGCAGGATTAAAGAGAGAGGGACACATGGGTTAGTATATGTGTCCGAAGGACCTCTCTTGGTTAAGTCTGAAGGCCCCTTCACACAAGCAGGAGAGTGTTGGCCACTGCTTGGATGGTCATTGTGTAGTTCGTTCATTGACTGTCTGATATCCCACCCAATGCCGCCCCACTCCACTTGACCGATTGGCGGCAGCTTCGGCCACTGGACTGCATGCTGTGCCCTCAGCTTAGATGCAGGCATTCTCCTAACCCACACTGCAAGGCTGTACTGTTAACTTGAACCATGATGGATACGGGTCCAAACCTGAATAAAGACATTGCAAGGGGCTGTGAGCACCTCCACCAGTGACTGCACCATGGCCACCTTTTGCAAGGGGATTATACAACGTGTCCAGTTGGCCAATTGCTCTGCTGCCCACTAAAATGCACATTAATTTGCAGTCTGTGCCCGAGGGGTGAAAGGTTCTGGGGCATTTGGTGGCGCTTTCAAACTTTTGCGTTGATTGAGTGGGCAGTAAAGCTTCAGAGGCCCAACTCCAAGCATGTCAATGGAGCTGCAGCTGAACATTCTCATCTGCAGAAGAATGTCTACTTTTGACAAGCTTTTCCAAGTACGTGGCAGCTTCCCTCACCTCCCCCCCCACCAGCAATGTGCTTGAGTCTTTCCTTCAGTCTGCACAAGTACAAGTGCACTCTCATCAGCCTCACCTGCTGGAGACAGTGGGGTAACTGGCAGAGGGGAGGAGGAGCAATAGTGTACCCTTGGATCACCCTGAGATGATGTCCCTGGTGTGGCTTGTTGGCATTCCTCAACCCTCTCGGTGCATAATGGCACCTCCCTGATCCAAGGAGAAGGGGCACCTGGAGGAAGGTTGAGGTGTCTCGTCCCCCTTTCGTTTAACCAACGCTGTAAAGAGCCTATGGCCGGAGCGATGGAATGCAGACTGAGTGCATATTCAGCCACTGAGTGTTCTGCAGGACATAGCTCTCCTTGGCAGTTGCCAACCTCTCCATGGAAGAAGCCATGTACTCAAATGCCAGAGCCATGACAGCGCTCAGAACTTGGACAAAGTCCTCCACCTTTCAATCAAGGCTGTGCATGGCCTTGGACATCTCCTCCAGATCTTGCCCCTGCCTGTCTCTGCATCTCCAACAGGTTTCTTATGCCTGTTTCCATAGGCATGTCATCAGTACAGGGCTCCAGCAGTGCCCAGTCTTTCAGGGACCTTGATTGTCACATCCTCCATCAGCTGCGGTGAGGCGCCTGTAATGTGCTTACCAGCTAGCGACCCCCAAGACTAACTGCAAATGTCTACCCACCGATGTGAGTATCTGTGCGCAGTGGGAGGGTGGAGGGGAATGATGTGACGGTGCATCAGGGTCTTCTGCCTCTTCATCCTTGGGGGTGGAGGCGGAGTTTGGGGAGGGCTGCCTCTTCCTTTTACCCTTGCTGCGTGGACCTGCAGTGGACAACACAGAGAATTATGCACAATAACTTTTCCCAACATTGTATCAGGCGTTAATCCTGAATGCCCAGTTGTCAGCACCAGGCTGGAGGCACCTTCACTCAAATGCACTGAAATTCTCATCTCTCCATCTGCATAGGATTGCCTTTGTTTCTTGCCGGCCGATTCGTCAGCCTTTTCTTCTTCGGGGGTCAGGGTTCTAATACTAGGGACACCACCACCAGTCTTTGAGTGCTCCCTCATGTTGCTCTTTTGTCCTGCAGGCAGACAGAAGGATTGTGTGTTATCCCAATGGCTGCATAAGTGCTTTTTGAGCATGCTTTCCCATGACAGCTTCTGTGCTGTCCCTTGTAAGTACTCCAAACATGTAATATCCTGCCACAGGTACAGCTTACAGAGCATGAAGTGGCTCCTACACATTTAGTCCACAATTTCCATCTGATGTTAAGGCCTGCAACCCAAACTCCTGCCTAGCATCCTTCACCCTTCACACATTTACATTGCTTGATGTCCTTATGAGTGCCACTTTGCAGTGATTATGGAGAGCACCCTTCTCCTGCACTGGAACCAATTTCCAATGTAGGGCCCTTGGCTGCAAACCTCCACTGCCACCTCCTCCCAGGCCACCGTGGTCAGGCGGAGGGCCTCTTGCTGCCATCCCTGGGGAACAGCGCCTTCCACTGTTCACAGATAGCCTGAAGGAGAACCTGTAGGGAGGTACTGCTGACCCGTGGAGTCACTCATTTTCTGCTCTGAAACATTATTCTAGTAGGGGAACTGATTGAGGTTACGTACAGGGGGTAGTGGAAGATTAGGAGATTCAAAGAGCAGCTCACCCACTCACACAGCCAAACTGATGCTGCTGGCTTTCAGGGAATGAATGCCTGTCCGGGTCCCTTTTAAATGTGGCACCCAGACCTTCGACCACTTGAGGTCATGATGGTTCGTTGACTTCCTGTCCCAAACTCATGATTGGCCTGGCTCCTTGTGCACGAATAATTAATTGGCTGGATGCTGGGTCATCCTGTGTGACCAGCCACCCCACCTATGAGGGGAAGTGTCGTGCACTGTTGGTCCCACTGTTGGGCCCCATGATGCAAGAAGAAGATTCCGCCCAAGGAATGGACCTTAAATGCTTTATTGTGACTGGTCTTTGATGAGGCTGAGAATTAATGCTTATGGCTCGGACCTTCAGAAGAAATTGTTTCATTTGTGAAGTCTGAAGAAAAATACCTTGCAACATTGATAGAAGTGGAGCTGATTTTAACAGTTTGCTCCAAGTGTTGATTTGCTGCCTGTCAGAGGCAGTAGGAGGCTAAAGCAATGTTGATGTTAATGATCAAGCCTCATTTAAATATTGCCAGTCCATTTTCCACTGAGAAAGGGTGTCTGCTGAGAGGTAGTGATCAGGAAGCCCTTGGCCACCTTTCAAGTTCTAGGTGAGTGGCAGGGAGAGGGAGTTTGGGAAGGACTTGTGAGGTGGGAGGGACAAGTCGAGGGCAGGAGAAGCAGCAACTTCCCTTGTTCCTGGGAAGGAGAAACACTGCTGCTCTTCCTGGCTCCACAAAGCAAAGTTTTAGGCTTTCTGAAAGAACCAGCTGTAGATGTTTCTCTGCCTAGTAGGATACAGCGGCAGTGACAGCAACTTCCTTTCTGAAAACTTTGCAATTTTTACATATTGTTTTTGAAGCTTCATTCATTTAATTTTGACACGGTAGTTTCAGCTGTTTATTCATGATTCAAATGATGAGAACTTGGATTTTCTGTTTAAATCTATTTGCCCAATAATGGAATGTATTTTTCCCAAGCCTTTGCCTTTCCTATTGAAACTGTTCATGACTGGAGAAAGTGGTGGTGCTGTTAAGCATTGCCCACCCATCCAGGACGTGGAATTTTACTTGCCAGGGCTAGCAGCTCTATAACTGGGTGAGGAGATGCTGAATGAGAGAAAGACGCTTCCCCACAACATGTCTGATAAATGTCATACTTCAGCCATCATGCATTCTTCTTCTTTTGGCTTCTCCCATTTTACTTAGAGTAACCACAATGCTGGTTGATCACCCTTCACCAACTCCTTCTGTCTGTCATCCATTCCTCTTCCAGTCTTTTGTTTGTTGTCCCTCCTGCCAGCTTGGCGCACAGATCTTCAATTTTTGGAATGGGGTACCTGTCCAGTTTGGCTGCTTCTGTTAACCATCATTTTGTAGTCCCCACAAATTCAGATGCATTGGTCGGGTCTAAGGATGGGGACCGTGGGTGCTGCCCATTCTGACAACTGAACAGCTTTTATAACTTCAAGTTTCTCTAGCCTGTTTAGCTCAGTGTTGACTTTTTTTCTCAGGGCATATGGCATCGGTGTCGCCTTCATGAAGTGAGGGGTTGCTTCCAGATCCACATAAATCTTGGCCTGCAGGTCCTAGATTTTCCCCAGTTCATCCTGGAAGACAGTGGCATACTTTTTAAGTAGTTCTGGTAGCCCACTTGCTCTTAACTGAAGGACTTCAGACCATTCTAACTTAATCTCCTTTAACCAATTTTGCCCCAGGAGGCTTGGCCCTTCACCTGTTACCACCATCATGGGGTAACTGTGCTGATTGACTTCCATAATGGACAGTTACACTGCTTATGGCTTTTACTTGAACGTCTTCACCTGTATATGTTTTTAACTTGGCCAATTGTTTCAGTCTACAAGCCACTGTTAGGTTTATTTAGTGAGGAAAAGGCTATACCACCCATAGCCTCAGCAAGAATACAGTGATGGGCTTTAATTCTGGCAGCATACGAATACACTTTTGTACATAAGCCTGGCAATCAAATCACAAACGCCGATGCCCTTAGTTGTTTGCCTTTACAAGAAAATGATGAGCTCATCCCAGCTAAATTGATGTTCACCATTATTCAAATATCTGAAGGTATGTTCCCCAATTACTGTACTGGAAGCTCCCATGTCTACTTCCATTTTAACAGGTTTGTCATTTACTTTCACCGTGACAAATATTGGTTCTGTCTTTCCAACTTTCAGATTAAACAATGAGTAAATGTCAGAACTTGTTGTTTCAGGCTCTTCGATATTGTAGGTTTCATTGGGCTTCTTCTTTTGTTCACAAGCCTGCTTGAATCTTTCCTTGCACTGCCTCATTATATGCCCATTTCTGTGACCATAGTAGCATTCGATTTTTTTTAAACTGCCAATCACTAAAAGACTCATTGTTTCTACCTCTATTACAATTATTCTTCGATTTAGCTGTTAAGCTACTTTTCTTTATTTATCGGCTAGCAGGTGCTGTTTCCCGCTTCTCAGCAGAGAAGCTTTTTTACGTCACTTTCGGCTGAGGTTTCCTGCCTGATGTGGAGAACAGCACCATTTTGCGCACCCCATGTTGCTTGTGAATCTCTTACAGCGCTTTCCGTAGACAGCGCTATCTCTAGCGCCTTCTTGAAATCCAGATTTATTTCAGACAATAATATTTTCTGAGTAGTGACATCTTTCACACCACACACTAAACGATCTCTGAGCATATTGTTCAGAGTCTTACTGAACTCACAATGTTCCATTTGCTGCTTCACATTTGCCATGTAGCATGCAATTGTCTCACCTGGGGCTCTATTTCGTGAATTAAACCTAAACCTCTGCGTGGCTGAGAGCTTGGTTTGAAAATGACCCTTCACAAGATTCACCAATTCATCGACTTTCTTTGAATCTGGGGCACTGGGCACCATCAAACTTCGAATCAAACTATAGGTTTTGTTCCCTCAAGTGCTCAAGAGGATCACTCACCTCTTTTCCACTGTAATCTTATTTGCTTGAAAAAAGAACGTGAGATGCTCTATGTATTGAGACCAATCATTTGCGGCTGGTTCAAAAGGATCAATTCTCCCAAATTGTGGCATTTTGAGAGAGGATAACTTCTTCAATTCTAATGGAGCTTGCTACTTACAATCAGTGGATGAGGTGCAGTGCCGATTTCTTTTTAACTTGATTTCTTCTGTTCAATTCTGTTTTATCCTTGTCGCCAGTTTGTTGTAGGGGGCTGAGTTGTACTATTAGTAATAGAGTTGAATTGCAGACACTCCTTGAGTGGAAACATTAAGTTTATTCACAATATATTCAACAGCAACTACACGTGTGCTTTCAACTCTAACTCCATTTTGACACTGACTGCTAAGGTAGCACACATTACTCTCCTATTGGTTACTACAGATCATGTGATCTCTCGTAACAACTATTATTCTTAAAGGTACATTACACACTAAATAAAACGATAATTACTACACCATGTATAATATTGGGGTATTCAAACTATCTAACCTCAGCTTAAACATTTACAGAACAGAGATTCTCTATTCTTACTTTCTAAATATTTACGCTTTTAGCTTTTGGGTGAGAGTTCTGCCTACATCTTTTTCCAGATAAACATCTTGTGGGAGGGACTAGAACTAAGAGTTTAATCCTACAGTTTAAAACTAAGGGGTCTCCCATTTAAGATGGAGATTAGGAGAATTTTTCCCTCAGAGGGTTGTTACTATGTGGAATTCTCTTCCCCAGTGAGCAGCGGATGCAGGGTCCTTGAATATTTTAACGATTGAGTTAGATAGATTCTTGTTTAACAAGAGAGCCAAAAGTTATAGGGGTAGACAGGAAAGTAAAGTTGAGAACACAATCAGATCAGCCATGGTTTTATCAAATGGCAGAGCAGGCTTGGGGGGTAAATGGCCTACTCCTGCTCCTATTTTGTGTGTTCGTATATACCGCTCCTTCTAGAGTGGTGGTTTTCAACCTTTTTGGGTTAAAGAACCCCCCCAATATATTGTGAAATTCCGTGGAACCCCAACACTCTCCCCCTCCTCCCTTCCCACCATATAATAAAATTAAGATGAAAACAAAGTAAATCACTACTGAATGAATGAATGATTATTTTTCATTAAATGTAAGAACAATATATCTTGAATAATTGAAGAATTTGGTACAATTTACAAATGACCTGAAACTTGTGTGGAACCCTTAAGGGATGCTCAGGGAACATTGTTGAAAAACACTGCTCTAGAGTAGAGTTATACCTCCAGCCAGCTGAAGCCAGGCAATGCAAATACTGTTCAACCTGGCTGGAACTTCAACTGAAACTGAAACAATCTTGTCTAGATATTGAAAATCACCATTACTCCAAGTCTCAGTTTAAGGCTCCCTGTGATAATGCAAACAAGAGGAGACTCTCTGCCTTTTCTGTAGTCTTCTTGGATGCACAAAATTCTGAAGAAAAATATTCAAAAACTCTATCTCAAAAGTGAACGTCATTTTGTAGAAGTGTCGGCCTTTCATCAATAGATGGTGCTGTGTGGGAGATATGAAGTAAGTTCAGTTTTGCCACATCCTTCTTGTTCACTATTACTTTCATTCTTTGGTCGACTGTAATAGCAGTCTAGTAGCGAGGTGTCTACTGTCAGGACAAGCAAGTGAGTTTCCCTTGCTTGTCATTTTGTGTGTATTCTATTTATATATTATTATTCCTCTGACTGTCTTGTGCTTTAGTATTTGTGAGTATCTCTATTTTACGTATTATTTAAATTTTATTACATTTTCCTTGTTTCTCCTGTCTCACCTGATTTGCTGAGCTTTAAATTGTACAGGGGAGTCAAACCACGAAATGCTAAATGGTACAAAAGAATGACCCAATTAATTGAGCATATTAATTTTCAAGATTGTTTAGCTTAAAAAAGGCAATCATTAAAGCAACTCGGAAGCAACTTCTTGCTTTCTTTAAAGCAAGGCCGTGCCATATGCTCTGAGGGAGAAGGTTGACACCGAATTGAACCATTTAGAGAGGCTGGGGGTCGTACAGCCGGTTCAATTCTCAGAGTGGGCAGCACCTATAGTCTCTGTCTTAAAACCGGATCAGACCATCCGGATCTGTGGGGACTATAAGCTAACAGTAAACAAAGCTGCCAAGTTGGACAAGTACCCTATCCCCAAGATTGAGGATCTCTATGATAAATTGGCAGGAGCAACAATTTATACTAAACTAGATATGAGTCACATGTATCAACAGCTGGAACTGGATGGTACTTCCAGAGAGTTTGTGACCGTAAACACCCATGAATATATCAATACACGTGTCCACCCTTCGGGGTTTCTTTGGCCTGCGAGATGTTCCAGATGACGATGGAGAGTTTGCTACAAGGACTACCTCAAGTTGTGGCCTACATGGACCACGTCCTAATAACGGGGTTCATGGAAGCTGAACACTTGGCTAATTTGGAGGAAGTCTTGAAACGATTTTTGGAAGCAGCGGTGCACTTAAGAAAAGAAATGTGTACCGTTCAGGCAAGTGAAGCCATTTATTTGGGCCACTGGGTGGATGCCCAAGGATTATACACTGTAGAAGAAAAAGTTAAAGCTATTAAGGAGGCATCTTTGCCTAAAAAGATCTCTGAACTCAAGTCACTCTTAGGTATAGTTAATTATTATGGTCAATTCCAAGTTATCAACACTCATTATTAAAGAAAAACCAGCGTTGGGTTTGGAGGCCATCCCATGAAGAAGCCTTCATGAAAGTTAAACAACACTTGCACTCTTCAAACCTGTTAGTACACTATGACCCTGGTGTTGGTATTAACCTGCGACGCATCCCCCATGGTGTGGGAGCGGTACTATTGCACAAGATGGATGACAGTTCAGAAAGGCCGATAGGCTACCTGTCCAGGATCCTTTCCACAGCTGAAAAAGGGTATTCGCAAATCGATAAAGAAAGGTTATCAATTATTTCTGGAGTTAAAAAATTCCATCAATATGTGCATCGCTGACAGTTTACGATAGTGTCTGACCACAAACCACTCTTGGGTCTGTTCAGTGAAGAAAAAGCTATCCTTCCCATAGCTTCCGCGTGGATTCAAAGATGGGTTTTAATGTTATCCTCATATGAATACACTTTTGTGCATAGACCAGGGATGCATATAGCCAACGCTGATGCCCTAAGTCGCCTTCCTTTGCAGGAGAACATGCCCCAGTTCCCCAAGAGATCATATTAGCAATGAATTTCCTGGATTCCTCACCAGTCTGCACAAGGCAGATAAGAAACTGGATGAATTGTGATCCAGTTCCGTCTAGATTGAGAGACCAAGGGCAGAATTTTTTGTCCCGCAGGTGTGCTGGCGCCTGACCTGAATGGGAGTGAAATAGTGTGCGATGACGTTGGGTAAGCATCCCAATGTCATCGCGCACTCTCACGATATTTTGTCCCTTAATCAATTAATGAAATAGAATTTTTTGCTGCCTGTCCAACCGTTCGGTTGGTGGATGGGCAAACGGGCCAGGCAGCCTTTGCATTTTTAACAAAACCTTATCCATGTGTGGGATGAGGTTTCGGAAAGCAAATAAAAAATTTTTTTAAAACTTGTTTTTAACATGTCCCTGCTAATGTGACAGAGTCACATGAGGGGGGACATGTTTTCCTTATTTTTTTCTTTTTAGTGTTAAAAATTTTCAGCTCCCTGAGGCAGCTCCGTGCCTTCAGGGAGATTTCAGTGTGCGCTCCCCCGCACATATGCACACTTCAGCGCTCACACTTATCCCGCCCCCACATTGGCAGCGCTGAGGGTCTGAGTGCGCTAATGACCCACCAGCATGATCACAGGCGGTGATCAGTTTCGCTGCTACTCCCGGGCTCGCTCGTCGTGCCTGCCGATGAGGTAAAAATCCTGCCCCAAATGTTGAAAAGATGGTCCCAGGAACCAGTCCCTGATGAATTGAAGCCCTTCCTCACTCGAAGGAATAAATTGAGCAGTCAAGGTGGTATCCTGTTATGGGGTGTGCGAGTAGTTGTTCCTTCACAAGGAAGGGAACCACTCTTTGCAGAGTTGCATAGTGCACATCCGGGAATCTCAGGAATGGAGATGATCACGCCAAGTTATTATTGGTGGCTGGACATGGATGGTGATATCAAGAAGGTGGTTAAACGCTGTATATAACTCCAACAGCTACAGAAGTTACCTGTTGTGGTCCTACTACACCCGTTGGGCCCTGGGTGAGACTGCACATAGATTACATCGATCCTTTTTTAAGCGCCGTGTTCCTACTAATGATTGATGCACATTCCAAATGACTAGACGTGTACGAGGTTAGGTTGCCAACGTCAGGTGTAACTATAAAAAAGTTACACCAAAGCTTTTCTGTACATGGATTGCCGAAGTAATCATCCCAGACAATAGTACTGTGTTTACTAGTGCTGGATTTCAAAGATTTGTGAGCCTAAATGGTATCAAGCATGTAAAGATGGGACCATATCATCCATCATCTAACGTATTAGCTGAGAGAGCAGTACAGATTTTTAATGCTGGGGTGAAAAAATTATCAGGAGGAACATTGGAGGCTAAACCTTCACATTTTCTGTTTCACTGTAGAACATCCCCCCACATTACTACAGGTTCAGCACCTTCAGAGTTACTTATGAAGCAACACCTTCGAACTAGATTAAGTCTGGTACTTCCCAGTTCAGAGGGGAACGTGGAGAAAGGTCAAGGGAATCAAGAAGTGACTCATGGGGCAGGATTTTCCTGTTGGCGAGTGGGCCCCGCCCCCCACTCGCCGACGCGTAAAATGATGCGCCATTGACAGAGTCATTGAAGTAAATAATGGACCTACCTGTCCAACCTTAAGGTTGGCGGGCAGGCCAGGTGCCCTGGCAGGCTTCAGAAAAAGCATGAAACCTCATCCATGGGCAGGATGAGGTTTCATGTAGATTTTAAAAAATTTAATTAAAGTTTTTTAAAAAGTTATGGAAATGTCCCAACTCATGTGACAGTGTCACATGAGGGGACATGTCAGGGATCTTTTTTTCCTATTTTTAATAATTTGTACAGTAGAGATGATCTCCCTGAGGGAGCACTTAACCTCAGGGAGATGAGTGCGCTCTTTCATGCACATGCGCGAAAAAGTGCACTCTTGGGTTTAGGGACCCCCCCCCCCCGCCCACACAGGGAGCGCACAGCGCACATCATGCCCACGTAAAATGGCGGCACACCCGCACGTCAACTTAAAATCCTGCCCATGATTTGCATAGTTGTGAGCGAAAATTTACTGTTGATGAAGCAGCATACGTATAAAACTTGGTAAGTGGATTGAGATGGTTACCTGCTGTAATAGTTTCTGTGACTGGACCCTTGTCGTACCACATAGAAATGGATGGCCAGATCACCGGTAAACATGGATCATTTGAGAAGAAGGGAAATACTCCAACAAAATGACCTGTAAGCATTGTAGAACCAGTGGTCCATGCTGAAATTGTTCAACCAAGGATAGACATACTAGATGTCTCTGTCAGAGTAGATAACACTGAACTGCCTGTGCCTGAAGAGTTACCTGATGTTGCTGTGGTTCCAAATAATGTGGATCCTGTAAAAGATTCAAAAATCATGGAGTTATGACGTTCCACCAGGATCAGGAAACCACCTGAGAGATTGAACTTAATTCCATAACCCATGAATATACTTGTAATGTCATGAAGGTTCTTGTTCTAGAGTTGTTCTTCTAGTTGTGGAGCTTGATGGAAGCATGTAACTACTGCTGCAGCCTGTAAATAAAGTTCGATGTTTCTAATGAGAAACCTGTCTGGAAAATGAAGTCCACAACAACCGTAACAATTACATACTGCATTCTGGGATGGAGTTATTGCTCTACTTTTATAATCAGTTCCAGCCTAATTCTGGCCTCACAGTTCAGGCACAAACACTTCCTGGCAGGATTTGTGGATAGTAATTAGGAACAAATGATAAGGTTGATTTCCTTCTCATAGGCAAGATGGCTGACTCTAATTCTTATTCCTCTATTGAGGTAGCCCAGACTGAAATCAGCTAACATAACACTGACCATTGAACAAACTTTGGACTTTCCTGCTCTTTTTGGCTCGTTTTTACAGTAGGTCTACTAACTGAACTATGTGGATGCCATGTAGTCAGATATTATCATTCTTACAGTTAACCTTTGGAAAGGGAGGAGAAAGTTGCTGCTGTGAAAACAAATAGCCAGTGTAGAATGCCCCAAATTGGTCTCTGTTGCAGAAGGGAGGGCAAAGGGTTCAGATATTGAATTACATTCTCGAGCTTCAAAACAAATTGACATTCATGGGCTTTAGTTTTTTTTTTACACTAATGGTTGACGGTGCACAAGTGACATCCGGTCACTGGTCTCTCATTAACCTGAGTTAACTAATTTTCACAAAGCAATTGTGCAATGAGCTCTCACAGTTACTGCAATTTCTTACTGGGGAGAAAAACAAATATATTCTGATTGAGAATGGTTGTATGATTGTAGAACTAGATATATTTTTAAGTGAGGTAAAGAAAGGAAATACACTCCAGCATACCACAAGAAGTAACTAAATATAAGAAGATTGTGTACTGGCGGTTAGTGTACTGCTAACCAAATGTAATCATGTTTCTCTGCAAATTTGTGATATGGAGTATTTTAGTATGGATATGACAGATCGCTATTAAAAACGGAATCTGGGAACGAGGAGGACAAGTAGTCAATATCCTGAATTCAATTACACAGCTACAATTCTTTTGGGCTTGAAGATTGATATTCCTGAGCTTTAACATTTGCTGATGGCTCAAAGTGAGGAAGTAGTTTATGCTCTCCTTTTATTCAGTACTTGACAATATTAATGGTAGGTCATGGAGTAGGAAATGTACACCCTGGACTTAAAGAAAGACTGAAATACAGCAAGGGTAGATGGTGGTGTCACTGGACCAGTAATTCTGAGGCCAACGTTCTGAGCACATGCCACTGTCATGGCAGTCGGTTGAATTTAAATTTAATTAATAAAAACCTGGAATTGAAAGTTAGTCTCAGTAATAGTGCTGTGAAGTTATTGTAAAATATCACCTGGTTCATGAATGCCTTTTAGGGAAGGAAATCTGTCATCCTTACCTGGTCTGGCCTACATGTGACTCCAGACCCACAGCAATGAGGTTGACTCTTAATTGCCCTCTGAAAGGACCTAGCAAGCCACTCAGTTGTACCAAACCATGACAGAAAAGTCAAAAAGTAATAAAATGGACCACCTGGCATTGACTTAGGCACTGGAAATGATAACAGACACCCAATACTGCAAAGTCCTCCTTACTAACATCTGGGAGCTTATGCAAAAATTGGGAAATCTGTCCCACAGACCAGTGAAGCAGCAGCCTGATATAGTCCCAGACACCACTATCACCAGCCCTAAGTATGTCCTGCCCCACTAGCAGAACAGACCCAGCAGATGTGGTGGCACTGTGTATAAAGTTGGAAGGGAGCTGCACTGGGAGTCCTCAAACATTGACTTGCGATCCCAGTAAGTCTCCTGCCATCAGATCAAATATGGGCAAAGGCACTTGCAACTGATTACTACCTACCCACCGTCACCCCGCTATCCCCCCTCCCCGCCCCCCACTGCCATAACCCATCTAGCCGTCTGAACCAGTACTCCTCCATTTTGGACACCGCCTGGATGAAGCATTGAGGTGGCAAAGGCACAGAATGTATTCTGGGAGTGGGACTTCAATGTCCATCACCAAGAGTTGTTTGGTATCATCACTACTAACCCAGCTGTCTAAGCCCTGAAGGACATATCTGCCAGACTGGGCCTGTGACAGGTGGTGAGGAAACCAACAAGAGGGAAAATCCTATCAGACCTTGTCCTCGTCAACCTTCCTGTTGCAGATGCAACTACTCATGGCAATATAGTGACCACTGCACAGTCTTTGATATAATGTCTTCACAACGAGTATGCCCTTCATTGCGTTATGTGGGACTACCACCATGCTAAATGGGACAGACTCAAAACAGATCTAGTAGTTCAAAACTAGACATCCATGAGGCATTGTGAATTACCAGCAGCAGAATTGTAACTTCATGGCCTGGCATATCCTTCACTCCACCTAACCATCAAGCCAAGGATCAACCCAAGTTCATTGAAGAGTGTGGGGAACATGCCATGAGCAGCACGAGGCATACCTAAAAGTAAGGTGCTAACCTGGTGAAGCTACAATACAGGGCCACTTGCATGCCAAATAACAGAAGCAGCAAGTGATAGGCAGAGCTCAGAGCTAAACAATTCCACAACCAACAGATCAGATCAAAGCACTGCAGTCCTGCCTCATTCAATTATGCATAGTGATGGACAATTGAACAACTAAAAGGAGGAGGAGGCTCCACAAATCTTCCTATCCTCAATGATGGGGGAGCCCAGCACATCAGTGCAAAAAACAAGACTGAAGCATTTGCAACAATTTTCAGCCCCATGTGCCAGGTAGATGATCCATCTCAGCCTCCTCCTGAAGTCCCCAGCATCACAGATGTCTCTCTTCAGCCAATTCAATTCACTCCACATGATATCAATAAACGGCTGAAGGCATTGGATACTGAAAAGGCTATGGGCCCTGACAACATCCTGGCAATAGCACTGAAGGTTTGGATCCCAGAACTAGCTGTGCCCCTAGCCATGCTGTTCCAGTACAGCTACAACACCAACCATCTACCCAATTTCCCAGGTATGTTCTATCCACAAAAGGCAGGACAAATCAAATCCAGCCAATTATCGCCCCTTGGCCTCCTCTCAATAATCAGCGAGGCGAAAGTGATGGAAGGTGCCATCGACAGTTCTATCAAGCAGCACTTACACAGCAATAACCTATTCACTAATGCTTACTTTAGGTTCCATCAGGGTCAGTACAAGGTACAAGTCAGGAGCATGATGGAATACTCTCCACTTACCTGGATGAGTGCAGCTCCAACAACACTCAAGAAGCTCAACACCATCCAAGATAAATCAGTCCACTTGCCTTCCACCAACTTAACCATTTACTCCCTCCATTACCAGTGCAACATATAGTGGCAGCAGTATGCACTATACACAAGATGCACCGCCGGAATTCACCAAGACTCCTTCGACAGCACCTTCCAAACCCACAACTTCTACCACCTAGAAGAACAAGGGCAGCAGGTGTATGGATACATCACCAACTGCAAGGTCCCCACCAAGCCACACCATCCTGACTTGGAACTATATCGCAATTCCTTCACTGTCATTGAATCAAAATCTTGGAACCCCCTTCCTAACAGCACTGTGTAAATAGTCGCACGAGATGGACTTCAGTAGTTAAGAAGGTGGCTCACCACCAACTTCTTAAGGGCAATTCGGGATGAGCAACAAATCCAGGCCTTGCAAGTGACACCCACGTCCAATGAAAGAATAAAAAAAACTAACTGATGCTGTGATTTGGCTGATGTTTGTGTAAAGGAATTTCTGGAAGACAAGGAGCACATTCCTGAGGAGATTGTGCCTCTCACAAGGACACTGACTTCAAGATCATTGCTTGGCAAACCTTTTATTATTGAGTGGAACAACAGATGGATGAATTGCGCATGTTGAAACAATGTCACATACAGGCAGTATTTGTGATCCACTTTCATTGACCCTTTATTTGCAGATGAATAAAGGTTTGTTAAACACATTTTCATGAAGACAGCATGCTTTCAAATTAAATGTTATTTCCACAAACAATAAAGATTGAGCTTGTGACACGACACATTTTCTATACAGAGAGGACTCTGAAAATTCCTTGGCTGTAAATAGAAAATGTGGAAATACAAGGGTCCCAACCGAAGTATTGAATCATCTCATCTTATAGATGCTGTGCATTCTTTGTTTTGATTTCAGATTTCCAGTGGTTACAGATTTTCTCCAGAATTTTGGTTGTACAATTGCAGTGCAGATAATTAATGAGAATATTGTTCAATGTGTGTTATTACAGAATGGCTGCAAAAGAGAAGCAGATCCTCTGTGTTGGGCTAGTATGTTTGGACGTTATTAATGTGGTCGATAAATTTCCAGTTGAAGACACAGATACACGGTAAAAAAATATCATCAATGAGTTGTGCAATGAGTTAAAAGTTTTCAATCTTTAGCAGTTTTATTGGATTCAATTAACTCATTTTAAAGACTAATTGAGATTTCTACTGCTTTTTGTCTGATCTTTGACACATTTGCTATCCCACTATGTTCCAGAAATCCGGCAAGATTTCGTTTTGTTCGGTCACCGCTTTCATTTGAACATGGAAATTAAACTCTTGTTTTTTTTTTATCCAATGTATTGGCATGAATGAAAAAGAAAAATATATTTGCATTTATATGATGCATTTCATGACCTCAGAATGTCCCAAAGTGGAATAGGACTCATGAAATACTTTTGTAAAATAGGATATGTGGCAGCCAATTTTCACATTGCAAGGTCTCACAAATAGCAATGTGATAATGACCAGATAATCTAGGTATGACTGTTGGCCAGGACACTGGGAGAACCTCCCTATTCTTCTTTAAAAAGTGCCATGGGACCTAGCGGGGAGACAGGCCCTCAGTTTAACACCTCATCTGAAAGACACCTTTGACAATGCAGCTTTGCTCAATACTGAGCTGGAATATCTGATTGGGGCTAGAATCCATTGATTGCAAAAATGCTATAAACTTATCAAAATAAAACTAGGGATTTTGTTTTGAAACTATATAACCAAATTTCAATTCTCACTTGCATTTATTTTTTTAGATGTTTAACTCAGAGATGGCAACGGGGTGGGAATGCCTCCAATACATGTACAGTTCTGTCATTACTCGGTGCTCCCTGTGGATTCATGGGCTCTCTGGCGCCTGGACGTGTTTCAGAGTAAGCTAGAATAATTGTTTTTATTACGTCACTAAGCATTTTTGTATCTTGTTGTCAGCGTGACACACTTCTAAAAGTATTCTTTATGCTTAATGATACTTCATACATATTCTTCAGTTATGTTTAAAATTAATGTATGAATAACATCCATGGTGACATGGATCAACAGGGTTGTAATATGTGAAAGGCCGTTTGTACGGATTCCTAAGTGTAATGGGATGGACAAGCAAACTGTATTACCACATTTATGTACAGGAAAAATAAGAACATAAGAAATAGGAACAGGAGTAGACCATTTGGCCCCTCAATCCTGCTCCGGCATTCAATAAGATCATGGCTGATATTGTGTTTCGATTTCCACATTTCCATCTAACCCCGATAACCTTTGATTCCCTTGCCTAACAAGAATCTATCTAACTATGCCTTAAAAATATTCAATTACCCCGCCTCTACCACCTTCTGAGGTAGGGAATTCCAAAGTCGCACAACGCTTTGAGAGGAAAGATTTCTCCTCATCTCTGTCCTAAAACCCCCTAATTTTAAAATGGTGCCCCCTAATTCTGGACTCACCCACGAGAGGAAACCTGACTTTAACTGATCAAAACACGAAATGGAATCACCCAGTTTTAATTATTTCACTTTTGCTAAAAAAAAGACATGATGTGGAACTTTTTATCTTGCACTTATCAGGACAGACAGAAGAATGCCAAATTTCAAAGGAAGCAACAATTTATACTGCGTGAGAAAAGAGTGCTGATTGGTTGGCAAGTTGACTCTGGTCGAGGTGTTGCCTTGGCAAATGCACCAGGGAACTATTGTGCCCCCAAGCTTTTGTTTAGTTCAAAAATGGCACAATGCTTGGGCATGTCCTTTTGCCTGCAGAGGACAGGTCCTTGCGTATGAATATACATAGCTTCTGGCAAACATAAGTGAACCACATTGTGTGCCCAACTGATCATTTTAAATTGGTTGTTAATGTAATTCTTAGCACACTTGGGATTGTTCAGTAAATGCTGTCCAATCGCAGTATTACATCTAACATTAGATATTATGTCCTGAGTTTTGCAAGCATGGGCTGGTTGAGTACAGCCTGTTGTGTAGACTTTGAATTACAATACACTCTAAATGGTGAAAATACAACAAAACGTCCAAAGATTGCAGCTTTTTATGAAAAGGTAAAGTAACCATGCACCTTCAGATCTAAAAAATCTCAAATTCAACCATTGCAAAAAAACCATTGTCTTTATTTCCTTTCAATAAAAATGGTACAATTTTACCTTGAAGGGATTCAAACTCTAGTACTAAACCCCAGAGTAAGACTTATTGGCAAAAAGGACAATCACTAATTTAGAATGCAAAGTAGCAAAGTTTATTGGACAATAAAGATTAATGTTTAACATTCCACTAGTTGAGGCGTGGCATGATTACAGCGTCTTTTCTGTGGATCTGAGGACTTCTGGGGTCTTCTCTTCTTGATCCCTAGGACCTAGCCTCTTGACTCTCGAAGTCTTGAAGATTCTATCTTAGTCAACTTACAAAAACCTCTTTGCAGTGTGAAGACTTCTAATTTCCTAGTCTATCTATTTTACAGCTGCTTACTGAATGCTTTCTCGTTTTCTCTGTCTGTCTCTCTCTCTCCCCTAGACTACAATTGCTGCTGAATGCTGAAGGCAGCTTTCACTTTCACTTTCTTCTTAAAGCAACTACATCTAGTCCTAATACTGAATTCTAATATTGATCTAATACTGATACCTTGGACTTCTTACAGCAAATCTTCATCCTTACTTCTGGATTCTTACAGAAATCCATAGCCTATAATCAACTCTGGGCTTCTTGTGGCAAACTCTAAAGCTATATTTACCTCTGGGTTTCTTGTGGTCAACTCCAAACCTTGGCTGTCGACTGGCACAACTGCTAACTCCTAACTCTCTCCTGGTAAGAGCCCCTTTTAGCAAATCCCCTGAGGCCAATGCTACCCTCTGGCAAATGCAAAGACCTTAGTGCTACTTCTCTATTTTTATACCATTTTCTCAGGCAGCTTTTGCAACATTCAGCCCAAGTCTGAGCACCATTGTGTCAATGTAACTAATAACTTTACCCAAAAATTGGTACCTCCTGATCAATAGGAAGTGAGCTCATGGCTTCCCTACAACAACCTAACCTCAGCTTACACCCTATATTTACAATTCTTGACCAAGAGAAGTGCTTATGGCTTCCCTACAATAAAGTAACATTGACTTGTACCCTTTTCTTACAATTCTAACTCTCAGGCCATCCTTTTATCCAATCAGTATTCCAGTTTTCGTTTCTGTTCACTGTTAATGCCGGACTCATTGGAGCCCAAATGCAACATGTGTCCCAATTACAACCTTGGTTCATTTCTGTGTATTTTTTCTTCCTTAAAGCCATTATATAGTTTTATACTTAAAGAAGTGCCAACTTAAAAACTTCTTAATAACATTCCAATAATACATACAAATTAAGACTTTCCATCACTAAGCTTATGTACAGTACAATTTGATAACTTAAGCCTTATTAATTACACAGATGTGTCAATGAGGTAAAGTCTAACAACCTGAAAGTTTGCACTAGATACTATCTCAGATTTAGCATTGCCAATCATCTGTAAGCAGAGCCCCACATCATCTACAACCAACAGTTTATTGTTACTGTCCAATATGTAGTTATGCAGTATATGCGTATCCATTTGATCTCACAATTAAACCAGCTGCCTTGACTCAAAAACTGTTTAGGGCTGAATGGCCTACTCATTCCCCTTGTTTTTCTGTGCAGTACCCACATGGTCAGTTCAACTAAGATCCCATGCTGTGCTTAATGAGGAGAGGCCATTTCAATGTTATGTCCAGCCTCCTGTGTAGCAAACCGCATTGTCTCAAACTAATATATGTGAGAAACACAATTCTGTTCAGACACTTCTGTTCAGGCCTGGTATTTCCTGGAAGGTGCAAATGGATAAACGCTGGTGTATGCTCTGATCCTTATGTTGATAACCTGCACCAAAAATTCCCAGAAAAGTCATCTGAATATACAGCAGCATGCTTAATGATGGATCAGGGACCTTATGTTGAAAACGCCAACTTGCATTTAACATCAGAAACCCAACAGTGTGGCACCATAGAAGTTCAGAACTGGCACAAAAGTTCAGAACAAGGCTTGAAGTGGAAGGTAAGGGTGGCATCTCTATCTAATCTGAAATTACTTCAAATTACTTCACACTTTATTTTATTCTGGAAATCACTGTAAAAGAAGTAATATCCATTATCTTTATATTCTCACTTACACAGATAATATCACAAGAAGAATCTTGTGAATAGAAGAAACAGGGGTATTGTCACTGGATTAGTATCTCAGAGACCCAGGGTATTGCTTGGTAGACCTGGGTTCAAATCCCACCATGGCAGATGGTGAAATTGTAATTCACTAAAAACCTGGAATTAAAATGATGATAACCACGAAACCATTGCTGATTGTTGTAAAAACCCATCTGGTTCACTAATGTCCTTTAGGGAAGGAAACCTGCTGTCCTTACTTGGTCTGGCCCTCACGTGACTTCAGACCAGGTAAGGACAGCAGATTTCCTTGTGTTGATAACCTGCACCAAAAATTCCCAGAAAAGTCATCTGAATATACAGCAGCAAGCTTAATGTTCCATGTGACTCCATGTGGTTGACTCTTAACTCATTGTCTTAATTTAATATTGCTCTCTGAACAAGGGCAATTAAGGATGGGCAATAAATGCTGGCCTAGCCAGCGAGGCCCACATCCCATGAATGAATAAAATAAAACAAGAAGAATCGAGAAGGAGGGTTTTGAATCTCAAAAGTAAGGACCTGTGGGTTCTCCACTGTGAAGTTCAGTGGTGCTGAGAGCAACAGCTGGAGACAGAAAAGGGGAAAGATCCCTATAAAGTTGCCTATTTGATACCTAAGTAGCTAGAATGGCCCTGACAGCCACCTCACTGCTGCTATATGTTGGTGACCAGTGCCACAAAGAGTACAATGACCTGTCCAGACAAGATAAAAAACTTGGTAATCTCTTTAAATTAATAAAACGAAACTAAATCAAAGTATCTTTTATCTTATTATCCTCATATAATGCTATCAGTATGTCCTTCTATTCCTTTCTTGCTCCTTATCTAGCTTACCTGTTAATGCATCTATGCTAGTCATCTCAGCTACTCATTGTGATAGCAAATTCCCCACATTCAAGCTATTCTTGCCATAATATTTGCAATTGCTGCATATTGCAGTATTGTTTCATGTTGTTTAAAAGCTCAAGTGTTGTGAGATACAGTTTTTGAATACTGAATAAACAATAGTGAAAGATAGGTCTTGACATTTTAAAAAGGATTTCCTTGCATTGGAGGTGGTACTGCAAAGGTTCACTAAATTGGCCCCTGGGATGAGGGGGGATGTCTTCTGATGAGATGTTGAGTAAATTGAGCCTATATTCTCTGGAATTTAGAAGAATGAGAGGCAGTTTCATTGAAACCTACAAAATTCTGAAGGGGTTTGATAGGGTTGTGCTGAGAGATTGGCTGGAATTTCCTGCCTTTTTTGACATCAGGTGTCATGGCATGACAATTTGGCAATAAGGCCAACAATCGGCTTTACGCTGTTGTGAAACCGATTTGCAACTGTCTGGTCCGCTCATCAATGGTGGGGCACGCTTCCCGCTGCCAGACATTGGGAATGTTATTTGAATACATTTGTTTCCAATTATAATCCCTGCTTGCCGGAATCATCCCCCGACACTGGATCATCCCAGCACGTTAGCATGATTGCACGCCGATGTGTTTCACAACTGTACATAAGTGACATGCATCTCACGAACCGCACTTCACTCCGGACTTGGAGGTTTGTTTGCCTACCTTGCTTTGGGCAGTATTCATAGTCATCAGTGCCAGGCTTAGCAGACAGCACCATGTCACTTTTAGGGAGGCTGACAGGCAGGTCTCTACCTACCAGACCAGCTTAAAGCAGGGGTGGCTTTTCAACAGCTGCAGTGTGAGGGCCATACTGGGGAAGGGGGATATCCCAGGGTGTGTGTGGGGGCACATGTTGATCTGTGCAAGTGGCCTCAAGATGGTGAGGGCTGAGGGTTTGTGTGAGAGAGTGGGTGGTGATGTTCCATGAGCTGGCAGTGAGTGAGATGCTAGTGAATGTGATGGCCTTGTGGGTGTGTGAGTTTAGATTGATGAGATGGTTGCCTTACCTGGCAGCACAGATAAGATCATTCATCTGTTCTCTGCACGGGATGGCTGATCTCTTGTGTCCAGCATTGGCACTGACCACCTCTGCCACCACCTCCCAAGCCAGAATGGTGAGACTCCTTCGGCCAAAGCTGGGGTAGAGGACATCGTGGCCGGCATCCAAAGTGTCCAGAAGGCGTCCCAGAAATGTGTCCCTGAAGCAGGGGGGCTGCATTCTTCTTAGCTTTTGGGGCCATGTCTCCACCAGTGCCCTCCTGGGTTGCAAGCATTGAGAAGTGTGCGTGCAGCTGCAGTTTAAATATGGCGCCCTGTGTGAGGAAGCGGCAAGGTAATGGTGTGGTGGGCAAATTGGATGCCACCTGCCAGTGAGATGGCATGTTTCCTGTGGCTGCATAATTAATGAGGTGGGGATGGGACGATACAGCACAAAAAGCTGCCTTTGTGGCCGGGGGTAAAATGTCCTTTTTCCCACCTGCTACTGCACATAGTACAAATCTGGGACAATTCTGCCCATTGTTTTTGCTGGTTGGGGAATTTAAAACACGGGGACACACTCTCAGGATAAGGTGCCGATCAGTTAGGACTGAGGTGAGAAGAATTACTTCACTCAAAGGTTTGTGAATCTTTGGAATTCTCTACCCCCAGAAGGTTGTGGATGCTCCATCATTGAATACATTTAAGGCTAAGCTAGACAGACTCTTGGCCTTTCAGGGAATTAAGGGATTTGGGGAGCAGGTGGGAAAATGGAATTGTAGCCCAAGATCAGTCATGATTGTATCGAATGGTGGAACAGGCTTGACAGGCCGTATAGTCTACTCCTGCTCCTATTTCTTGTGTTCTTGAAGATACACAATACCGTTTAATATAGGAGTTTGGGAGAGGGTAACAGAAAGCTGCTTTCAGATTCAAATGTGTTTGTTTATTCAACTTGGTGCCCAGTGTTGACAAACTCCTGTTGCCAATCTCAGTTGCTATGGGAGGGATGTTTTTATAAAGAAGCAGCAGAGCCCCTAAGCATGCTGGCACTTCAACACCTGCAACTAACACACACTAGGTCAATGTTCTGTGCACCTCATCTATATCCCTTTTCCCTCCACAAGACAAAGTGCTGTGTAACATGCGCAAAAGCCATCTTTCTCAAAGCACCCACAATACATGAAGAAATGGCCTTCTGTCTCTAAGGATGGCATGGTGCCTTGCCGGTGATGCTTTCTGAGGTTGGCATTGTCAGCACACTGTAAGCTAAGTTAAAGAGGCCTTTGGTTTGTTTCTTGAGCAGCAGTCTGCGCCAGTACACTGTGATTGAAGTGGAGGAGAGGGGTGACCAGTGCTTCCTTCCTCACTCATCAACTAAGAGAGTTGCCCCTTTGTCAGCTCCCAGCCTCCCGAGTCACAGCCCGAGCCCTCATCAAGGCAGTGGTGACTGAGGTTTATTCCCTGTTGTCCGACCAGAGTTCATCAAATTATGAAATGAACAGAAATGCAACCCTGAGTGCATACAAGCTGGTACTGGAGGCGTACTGCCAAAAATTCCGACCTTTCTGCAAATGGCTTGAGCAAGCTTACATCAAGTTCAAAAAGGTTAAGCAACCTACTTTTAACTGATGGATACAGGTGCTTAAGATGGATCCCACCGATGAAAACCTCAGAGATGTGATTCACCTTAAGGAGTTCAAAAACTCACTCCCCCTTCCCGTAAAAACCCATGTTGAGGAACAGAGAGTCTTCCAAGTCAGACGAGCAGCCAGCATAGGAGAGAACTATGAATTAACACACAGACCCTATCACAAGATAAGCTGAGATCTGATAACTCTTACAGGCTAAGGAGAGATAGGGTGGATGTAGACAAAAAACAGTCTTAAGAGAGTAGGGAAGGAAAACAGATCAGCCTCCAACTTTTGAAAGAAGGAACCAAGATGGTAAACTGGTAGGGGCATGCCTGGTGCATTTTCAGTGTGTAACATATGGACAAAAAGGGAAGGTAATATGCACCCTAAGGGAAACTATTAAACCCATGTGTTCTAGAAACAGCAATTAAGGGGTTAAAGACTTTACAGACAGTACAGTAACAGAAATTTGCATATTACAAACCTTGAAGCAGAAAAGACGTCTTCTCAGCAGCCTGTGAAATTTGATCCCCACCAGGACTTAAGAGATGAACTTGAGTTTCCACTTGGCTGAAAGCTCACCTAAGGCCCCAAGTCTGTTGGTATTAAAATTCCCAAAGCACTAAGAACAGATGCTAGTGAAAATCCGAATCTGCTGGAGAACACATAGCTGGGATTTAAAGGTGGACAAAGGATAGAAGTCACCAAGTTTTCTAAACAAAAGTCTTTCTAAGGCCAGACCCCTGACATCAAAAGAGATTAAATTAAAATTGTACCTCATCCAAAGTAAGTGATGAGAAACTCAAACTTTATGTTTGGGTGCCTGAATGAATGTGTGTCTATTTGATTTTTTTTTGAATGAAAATTGTAATGAAATGCTTGCTGCATTTCATTTCTGGCAGGGAGGTGTTATAAAGCCAGAAAGTGCTGGAAAAACTCAGCAGGTCTGGTTGCATCTGTGGAGCGAGAAACAGAGCTAATGGTTTGAGTCCAATATGGCTCTTCATCAGAACTGTCAGTTGCCAGACCTGCTGAGCTTTCCCAACATTTTCTGTTTTTATTTTGGATTTCCACCATCTGTAGTATTTTGCTTTTATATAGGTATATATCGAAAATGTCTTTCTTTATTGGGCTGAACCCACTGCTTGGGCTTTAAAAGAACAAACAACAGCATTTCAGTGACTTAAAACAACAGCTTCTAACATGGCTGAATATTTGCATAACTGTACCCTACAAATTCCAAAGCCATTAAAATGGGGTCAGCCTGTCTAGAGACAGCCCATCTTAAAGGTGTGTGAATGAACCATCCAGAAAACATCCAGGCAACCTGTATATTCAACTGGGTGTGGACCAAGCCATCAAAAGCAATCACTTTGGACAATGAACCCTGGAGCCATTCTACCACCTTTCACCTGATTGTAACACCAGCTTTGAATTCCAGATTTATTTGCTGATTAATTTAGAATTCCACCAGCTGCCATGGTGGGATTTAAACCTGTACCCCCAAAGCATTAGCCTGGGCCTCTGGATTACAAGTCCACGACATAACAATCCTCCTGTGTTTACATCCATAGAAGCAGCAGATGCAGAAAGGAAGGAATGGAACCAAACAAATATATCTATGGTCTGAATGATACTTCCAGAGTGTGGTATTTTTGAATGAGATCTGTTTTGCTGAAAATAGATTGTGTTCAACTAAAAGCAGTGCAATGTTTTATTGGCATCATTAAAGGAAACCTTTCTGGAATCTTCATGATGAATTGTTATGACTCAGCAGTTGGTAAAGCTGAGTTATTTAAAAATCCCAGAGGAAAACTTTATACAACTGTCATAACCTATATTTTTAAGTGGTATGTTTGAGATGTAATTCTAAATTCAGGAATCAGACCACTAGCAGTTAAACATATACACATGGCTACAAATGACCACTATCATAACTTTTAACAAATTCCAAAACTATTCCCCATTAAGGCAACAGCAACCCTTGGACTTAACTAGACACTAGGCAAAGCATTTTCAACTTACGAATTCAAAATGAGGTTCCTCCCACTTTGGTTCCTATGGAGACAGTTGTCGGCTTACAGCTACATTGGTCTTACATAGACTTTGCCTCTGCCTTGCACACACATAACTGCTATCGGTTATATTCAGCACATCTCATTGAATGTAAATTCTCATTGTATCACCATCTTATTTGAACTCCACCTCTTCTAACAATAAAACCCCTTTCACAGTACCAATTTTATTAGTGCTATAAACATTGTTTGGTCTCTGCTAGCTACGTGCCCGATTTCACCCCACTTCTTGAAAGCTCTATTCAAAAAATGCAAATGCACTCTATCTCTCTTACATCTCAAAATTAGTACACATCAAAGCACCCAGACTAGCTAGTTTTAATCCATTTAAGACACACCCACAGACTAAACTTCTATTTTAAAAGAAAAATATTTTCCAATAATATATACATTATAGCTTCATGACATGAATGTTGATGATTTCTTATGTTGTGCACTGTGAAATTTGAGAAATGCATAATTAATAAGATTTGGAGCTAGGCTTCTGGAGTTTTTAACTATATTAGATTAGATATTAACCAGAGTAGGTCTGCAATAACTTTAAATCAATAATCTTAGTTAGAGAGTGTTACTCCTAACCTGGTCAATTGAACTTTATCATCAGAGTAAGATGATGTACAAAGCAATTGTAAAACTTGATTAGTCAGTTGAGCTGCTGAGGCATTCAGCCCTACCCTGGATCTAACTCTAACCCTAAATCACAAGCTAGTTTTGGTATATTGGAATTGAGGACTACGATGAAACACCCTGATGTTGAGAATATTTTTTTTATTCATTCTTGGGATGTGGACTAGGCCAGCATTTATTGCTGGAACAAAAGGAAATATCTAAAGTTAGATGGGTGGATACTAGTCATTAATTGGTGGATTGTTTTCCAAAAAGAAATTAATGTAGGAAGAAATTATTAAGGTCTTGGAGGAGCGGTATCTCACAATATAATGCTTTTACAGAATTAATTTTAGATTTAATTTGTTTTAAAATTTCAGTTGCGCATATTAACTCTAATTTTTTGCTGAAAGAGAGAGAAGGGAACAAACAGTTCATTTTTGTATATTAATTGTGTTTAATTGTATGCAAGTGGAGATCATTAACTGGGGTTTCACTCGAGTTCATATAAATAGACACAAACCAGAAAGTGGGGGCTGAGTTAAGAGGTGCATACTTGTAATGTGTAACTTTGTAAATAAATATAAAAGTGTGTAAAGGTTGCTTCCAGTTCTATCCTTCAACTGGCTTTCACAGGGGGCCACCACCTTCTGCCCTGCCTCAGCAACATGCAGGTCAAGATTCTTCGGCACATTTTGTTATTGTGCAATGTGCAGCAAATCAATATAATCCTTACCATGGAGGTGTACTATACCCACCCTACCCTGATCTGACCATTTAGCTCCCCGCTGATCCTTTTCACTATCTATCGAGTTGCTGTATGTGCACAGTTGGACTTGCCTGTGCTTCGTTTTTAGCAACATAGAATGGTGTCAAAAGCCATGGCTTCAAGGTAGGCTTTGTCAACCAGGATCCATCCAGCACTTTGCTTGACCTGATGAGTCATTTGTAGCTGGTACAGTGGCAAGGAAAAAGACATTATGATAGCCCCCCACCCCCCTCCTTTTCAGAATTTAGGCGCAGTATCCTTTGATGGGCATCACAAGCAACTTGCATACTGAGCAAGTTGAATCCCTCCCTGCTGAGAAATGTGACTGGTTCCTTGAGTAGAGCCTTCAGTGCCATATGGGTCGATCGCCTCCTGCACCCCGAGGAAGACAGAAAAGTTTATGGCCCCGTCTCTCTGTTTCACAAGGGGCATATTTGATAAAATCAGATGCTCTATGGAAGAAGATGGTGGGAAAGTAAGTTGCAATGAAGAAATAAGAAAGTTACAAATGGATATGTGAATTTATATATGCGTTTTGAATTGAATTAGGTGAATTTGGCAAATGGAGTTTAATTATATGGAGTATAAGTGTGAGGTTATCCATTTTGGTCAGAAGAATAAAAAGACAACTTATTATTTAAATGGAGAGAAACTTCAGAATGTTTCAGTGCAGAGGGATTTGGGTGTCCTCTTGCATGAATCGCTGAAAGCTGGTATGCAGGAACAGCAGGTAATAAGGAAGGCAAACGGAATTTTGGCATTTATTCCTAAAGGAATAGAGTATAAAAATAGGGAAGTGTTGTTGCAACTGTACAAGGCATTGGTGAGACCACACCTGGAGTACTGTGCACAGTTTTGGTCCCCTTACTTGAGGAAGGATGTAGTTACATTATAGGTGGTTCAGAGGAGGTTCACTAGATTTATTCCAAAGATACACGGCTTGTTTATGAGCAGATAGGCCTATACTCGCTAGAGTTTAGAAGGATGAGAGAAGATCTAATTGAGGTATATAAGATGCTAAGGGGGATAGACAAAGTAGACAGGGAGCCTATGTTTCCCCTTGTGGGGCATTCTAGAATGAGAGGCCATAGTTTTAGGCTAAGGGATGGTAGATTTAAATCAGAGATGAGGAGGAATTACTTTTCTCAAAGGGTCGTGAATCTGTGGAATTCACTGCCTCAGAGAGCAGTGGATGCCGGGACGCTGAATAAATTTAAGGAGGAGATAGACAGACTTTTAATTAGTAATGGGTTGAAAGGTTATGGGGAGAAGGCAGGAAATTGAAGTTGAGGCCGAAATGAGATCAACCATGATCATATTGAATGGAGGGGCAGGCTCGAGGGGCTGAATTGCCTACTCCTGCTCCTAGTTCTTATGTTCTTATGTTATGTTAAGAGGTCATGTATTGACATTGACTGCAGGCCCTCCAAGCTCCTTGGCTAAAATTATAGAAATCTCCAGTGGATGACTGGAAGACACTGAAACTCTAGAAATTGAGGGACGTTTTCAGCTCATCTTCGCTAACAAGGGCCTGAAATGTCATGGCTTCAAATTTTCCTTTCATAGAGGTGGCCAATCCCTCCTAGCGGCCTGTGTACACACAGCTGCTCCTACAACATGTTGGAATGACATTCATTCCCTGTACACTGTATGAGGCAGGTTGGTGGTGGTGGTGCAGGGTGGTAGTCGCATGTTTGCTACAGTATTCTGCCATGATACCTCACTTGCTGTGCCTGCTGCCTCACCTCCTTTTCCTGATCATCTATGATAATACAGAACAGGGAAATATGCAGTCGAAAGGTCATTTCAACGTTTTGACCTTTTGAATGCTTTGAAAGGGGCGGAGGTCCTAAAACTATTGTCTTCAGACACTCAGAATGTACAAAACAGTAACAGAAAAGTGGAGAAAGCACTCTGAAATATCAATTCCAGAATGCAGAGATGAAGTTTCATTGCTTTCTGCTTATTTAATGGTCCTCGAAGGCAGCAAATTATATGAAAACCGTAGATCACTTCGATAACAGGTGACCAGGGACCCATCTGTGCTGTTATATATTTGTCTGTTCTGGTTGTCAAAGCTAAGTATCAATTTAACTGGAGGCACTAGCTCCATGTCCTTCAGGTTGAAGATTTCCTATGAAGTCAAGCCATTGAGGAGCAGCACCTGGTCATTCACTGCATTCGAGACCTCTCTCTTAGCCATCCATTAAGGCAGAGCTATCAAGTTTCATGAGAGTGCACATCTTTATTGTTTGGCCCCTGACAACACAAACGCAGAAAGCGCAGCTTGAAGTAGTGAGCATGAGAGAAATCTATCTGACAATTTATGAACCGCAATTAACAATGTCCCCTCATCTAACATGCTAAGAGGAGGACACATTCCTGCACTTATCAAACTTCTCTCTTTCCTCTACTTAAAAACTGAAGCATTATTGATGGGAAAGAGGTTTTCTGCAATGTTATTTTAATGTGCAACTTTGGTCAACCAAATAAAACTTGGAAAAACCCAAATTGTTCTGTTTGTAAATGTAATGACTGATTGCTTCTTGAGTTGTGTTTAAGGAAGATTGTTCTCATTGCAGCCTAGTACTCATAATGACCTAGACAATATAAAGGAAGTTGAACTTGTAATATCCCAGGAGAACATTGACCACAGAATCATTAAATTCAATACCATCTGTGATTCAGAAATTCCAATATATAACTTCAAGCAACTGCCTTCAAAAAAATGATGGAATAATGCTGGGTATATCAAGGATAAAAACATGCTTAGCATCAGAAAGCTCTGACTAAGCAAGTGTGCCTCTAAATAGATCAGTAAAAAAAATTAAAAGGGTAAGTATTCTGTACAAATCCTGTGAGAAGAAAAGTTTACTGGGAAGAATGTATGAACACGCCAAAATGTGATGAAAAGGTGATCAGAAAGGCAAAGAGAGACTTAAAAAAAACATAGCTGGAGAGGCAAAACATAACAGCATGAAATTCTCCCAGTACATCAACAGTAATCAGGTAGTCAGAGAACAGGTGAGAACCATAAATTTTACTAATTGACTGGAAACAGAGTGAGACAATAAACTTTCTGAATGATTATTTCCCCCAAACATTCACAAGGGAAGATAATGAGAAACATACCATTCTCAAGCAGAGATAAATTAGGCAAAATTAATGACATTGACATGTATATGAGATGGAAGTCTGAAGCTGAAAGGGCCCAAAACTGACTAATCACCAGGAATAGATTATTTATCACAGAATCTTTATAATACAGAAGGAGGCAATTTGGCCCATCGAGTCCGCACCGGCTCTCTGAAAGAGCATCCTACCTAGTCCCACTCCCCTGCCTTAACCCCACAACCCTGCATATTCTTTCTTTTCAGATAGCAATCCAATTCCCTTTTGAATACCTCGATTGAACCTGCCGCTACCACCCTTTCAGGAAGTTCGTTTCAGACTCCAACCACCCTCTGGGTGAAAAAAATTTTCTTCACATCACTTTTACTCCTTATGCCAATTATTTTGAATCTGTGCCCTCTAGTTCTTGATGCTCTCTTGAGTGGGAACAGTTTCTCACTATTTACCCTGTCCATACCCCTCAGGATCTTGAAAACCTCTATCAAGTCTCCTCTCAGCCTTCTTTTCTTCAAGGAAGACAGCACCAACCTCGCCAACCTATCCTCATAGCTGCAGTTCTTTAACCCTGGAATCATTCTTTTGAACCTTCTTTGTACTTTTTCCAATGCCTTCACATTCTTCCTCAAGTATGGCACCCAGAACTGGCCCAGTACTCTAGATGAGGTCTAACTAGTGTCTTTAGTGTAACTAGTGTTCAACATGACCTCCTTACTTTTGTAATCAGTGGCCCTCTTAATAAAGCCTAAGATGCTGTATGCTTTATTAACTGCTCTCTCAACATGCCCTACCATCTTCAATGACTTTATGAACATATACACCGAGATCCCTCTGTTCCTGACGCCCTTTGATGTTTCTCTCTTTATTTTATGTGTCTCTCCATATTCTTCCTGCCAAATATTTATATTTATATAAATTTATGTACCAAAGTACTAAGAGAAAGAATAGAAGATTTACAGTACATCACCAATCAATACAATGGAAAGTGGGGAGCTGCTAGAAGATTGGGAACAGGACAATGTGGTATTCATGTTTGGAAAGGATGACAAATCAGGCAAGGACAAGTACAGACCCATTAGTCTGAATTAAGTTCTGTGTAAAATAATGTGTTTTGAACATTTAGTTTGTGTTTCTTAGTTTTAGAATATAACTTTTAGTTTTAGGAAATAAAGTTTTAACTGTAGAAAATGGGGGCATCTGGATAAGCAACCCTGAAGTAAATGCAATTCAAACAAGCTTGGAGCTTATTACACTTAAAAGGTTGGGGCAATTTTGATTTAAGAGGTTAGCAGCTAGAAGAGTGACATTATAAAAAGGCAGGTGGGTTTACTTAACTAAAGAACTGGAAACATGGGGGAGAATTTTCCCCAAGTCGGGCAGGCCGTGCAGGACCGATTGTGGGCGGGTGCGGACCCGATCGCCGCCCACGATCAGATCAGCACTGCCATTTTATGCGGGTGGGCCAATTAAGGCCTGCCCAGTGTAGTTCATGACTCCTGAGAATAGCGGGAGAGGGTGGGCGGCAGCGGTCATGCACAGACCATACGGTCCAATGGTGATCTGGCGGCCTGTTTAAATGAAGGCCTGGCAGCCTTTGCAAGGCTGCTCAGAATCGCCAGGAGAAGAGCACATCAGAGGGGTAATGTGTATTATGCAAGCCCGAGGGTAGGTCAGCAGGGCAGTATGCCCCTCGTTTCTCCGATGAGTACCTAGCTGCCCTCCTGGAGGAGGTGGCAGCGCGGTGGGAGGTCCTTCTTCAGAGGGACGGGAGGCGGAGGCCTCCCCACCTGACCAAATGTGCGTGGGAGGAGGTGGCCAAGAGTATCAGCTCCCATGATGTGGTGCGACGCACATGGGTTCAGTGCCGCAAAAGATTCAATGACCTCCTGCACTCGGGAAGGGTGGGTGCCATGTTGCCTCAGGTCACTATATACAGCTGTCACCCTTCCCCAAAGTCCCCCTCACCCTTCTCCCCAGCAACTCTGAGTACAGTAACGGCATTGAATCCCTCACGGCATGTTTCCCTCGCTGGGTGAGCCAGCAGATATTGCCTATGCCTAGTTCACCCTGAGACGGTAGAGCATAGATGGGTTCTGCATCTGCAGCATGTGTGACACTGACACCCAGAGTATAGAATGGGGGTGAAATTCAAGGATCTGCACCTAGGCAAAGTGCTGGAACAGGGAAGCATGTCAAAGTCAGGGTGCTAACATGCTGGGAGGGGAGCTTCCAGGTGGTGGGGCACCAATCCATCTGCTGGCCTTTACGCTCCGTGTGCTTGTGCCTCCTTGCTTAGCAAAGTTACACCTTGTGGTGCCAGATGTGAAGGAGGCAGCATTTGGACAATGTGGGGGTCAACCCTGGCTTCTTTGGGTGAGTGTGCGGCAGCTGCGGGGTGCCGAAGAACTGGAATCCTGCAATGTCCCACTCTGGCTGGGTTGGCAGGTATGTGATGGGAATCCAGATGCAGGCTGGACTAATCAATGCTCTTCTCTCCTTTTCATAGAATCACAGAATCACACAGTGCAAAAGAGGCCCTTTGGCCCATCAAGTCTGCACCGACACGTGAGAAACACCTGACCTACCTACCTAATCCCATTTACCAGCACTTGGCCCATAGCCTTGAATGTTATGACATGCCAAGTGCTCATCCAGGTATTTTTTAAAGGATGTGAGGCAACCCGCCTCCACCACCCTCCCAGGCAGTGCATTCCAGATCATCACCACCCTCTGAGTAGAAAAGTTTTCCCTCACATCCCCCTTAACCTCCTGCCCCTCACCTTGAACTTGTGTCTCCTCGTGACTGACCCTTCAACTAAGGGGAACAGCTGCTCCCTATCCACCCTGTCCATGCCCCTCATAATCTTGTACACCTCGATCAGGTTGCCCCTCAGTCTTCTCTGCTCTGCTCTTTTCAGGAGAAGACTGTGCACACTTAACAAGAACGGCTGCGGACTGGCGGAGGCCAGGACCAGTTGGCGACCCTAACATCTTACGAGCAGCAGGCCATGGATCTGGAGAGGCGCCATGCCCCCAGGTCCACTGGTGGTGGTGAGGCTAGGGTGCCACGGGGAGGTATGTTTGGCGAACACTCAGGTCACCATGTGTGTCCCAAAAGCCATGGCACTGCTGAATGCTTAGTGATTGAAGTTAGCAACATGGGTTGACCATTGATTATGGAAGCATGAGCACATAATGATCCAGGGGAGCGGCATGCAAGTTGACATTGTCTCCACTTTAACTAATCAAATGTCCTTGTTCTTCCTTTCAGCATCACCTGAGCAGGTCCGGGAGGAGGAGGCAGAGGGCCCACCTCTCACCCCTGAGGTCACAGAGGGAATCCACTCGCCAGCGTCACACCATCTCTGCCAGGCAGGCATCAGCGCAGATACTAGCAGCTCGGTGGGAATTAGATCATCGGCTAGTGTCCCAGGGCACGGCGATGAGGGCACTTCAAACTCGCTTGAGGTGCGGGCAGAGACAGGGAGTGCCCAGGGCACTGGCAATTGGAGGACTGCTGGGGACCAGTTACATGCTCGGTCGGTTGGTGATGATGTGCCTCAGGAGGCGTCTGTGAAGCAGCAAATGCTGGAAATGCAGCAAGTTATGTGGGAGGATCTGGCGGAGATACATGAAACTATGCATGGCATGGTGCCTGTGCTTGAGGAGTCCTTGCAGAGCATCATCGATGCATTGAGCCTCATAGCCGAGTGCCACGCTTCCTCAATGGAGAGAGTGGTGACTCTCGTGGAGAGGCTCCTCCAGGAGAACAGCCAGGGCCTCTTGGGGTTGTGCCGGGACCTGCAAGCCCTAACAGTGGCATTGACCTCAGCTGGTCATTGTCCGTGTGAGAGATGGTTTGGGCACCAAGTATCCCAGCTCAGTGCCCACCCATCTGCGGTGAGCAGGGAGGTCCAAAGCGACCTCATGTCGGTGCAGCAGCTGTCTGTCATCTCTGCAGGCTCCTCTCAAGGCACTTCAGATGAGGACAGCAGCTCATCTACCCCTCTACCAGTGACAGTGGCATCCGAAGAGGCTGCGGCGAATGGGGAGAGGCCAGCTGCGGAACTGGCCGCTCCCTCCCAGGCGGGGCCATCAAACGCTCCACAGGCCAGAGGAGGTCCGCCAAGGTCATCGAGGCCTGCAGGCCAGCTCAGTGAGCAGGCTGTCTCAGATGCTAGTGCCAGCAAGAGGACAGCACCTAGATGTAGCACCCGTAAACGTAAATTTAAATCACCTTAGGCACACCACTGCTTTCTCACTAGTGCTTTTATGTTGGCCCAAAGTGGTTTATTGAAGACTTGGGGTAATGTCCAACACTATTTTTTTTTGGTTAATAAAGTTACATTTGTACCTTCAATAAATTTTGACATGTTGCCATGGCTCAGGGTGATTCCTTACTTCTGCAAGTGGATGAGGTTTTATACGAATGTCTCCCACCCGCCTGCCCATTGCGCCCATGCAACGTCCTGAAGATTGCACAGGTCCTGAAAAATTGCAGTCAATTGCTGCTTCTCGGGCCTTAACTACATGATTAATTAATGGCGGGCGCGCATCTGAAAACATTGCATGCCCGCCCACCCAAATATCGCGATGGCGCACGGTGACATCGGAACGCTCGCCCGACATCACCTTGCGTCATGCTGTCCCCGCATGCCAATGAGAAAATTCTGCCCATGATGTTTGCAGTTATTCCAGTAAAATGCAAATTATTTACGTGGTTCCCCAGAATTAAGGAAAGCTTTGGAATTAAAAGGTAGTTAATTTGCATTTCTACCTGAGAACAGGCTGACTGTGTCTCATTGACATGGAGATGGGTGGAGCTTAGTGAGATTCTTTGTTTTTAGTTTATCTCTATGAATTCATTTAGGGCAAAGCAGACACAAAGGTTGATGTTTTGAAAAGCAGCTAGATGTATGTGTAAGCTTTTAGTCTTATGTAATTTGTAGCTCCTTGAAAGTCGAGATGTAAAGCCAGACCTACACCTGAAGTAGAGTAAATGCTAGATCTATCGTCCATGACGCAGCCTGTGATTGGAAGCTGGTATTCAGTATAAGACAAAGTTGGAAAGGGGAAAAACAACTGGAAGATGTGTTTAGTTTGAAGCTAAAGGAAAAAATCTATGTGATCCTCAGTGAAAGGCAGTTAAACTTGTTGCAGTTTGAGTTTTGGAAGTAATGAGCTTGTTTGCAGCAGCGGGCTATTGGAAATCAAGGGTGTTTTCTGGTGTTTTAAGCCACTGTGCAGGTGTCACATGGGGGGGGCCATACTTGACCTGTAGAATCCAGAGCCTGTGAAGAAATTGGAGGGTCGCTTAGCCAAAAGCTAATGGAAGGACCACCATGAAACCTTGCACCCTGGAGAATAGCTGGAGCAGTGAATAGAAATCAGAATGAATTCCATAGAGCAGTAATATACCTTTGGTTCGGTCCAAGAGCTAAAGTGAATGAACATTCATGATTAAGATAAGGGAACTTCTTGGCGGAGGTTGGGGAGGTGGTGGGGGATGTTGGGATGGGGGTTAATTAAAAAGTAGAATTGAGTTTACAGCATAAGTCTCTATAAGCTATAATGTTAAGTTGATAGTGCTTACTTTGTTTAATTCTTTTTGACATACAATAAAGTTTGTTTTTGTTTAAAAAGGTGTAACCTTGTGGCAAAGTTCTGTCGATTAATTGCTGGTTGTTTGATTTCTTCTTTAAATGTTAACAGTCCTTAACCGGATCATAACAAACAACATTGGTGATTAGGAGTAAATTTGAGGATTAACAGTCCAATAATGATCTAATAAACAGCAATAAACAGAGGAAGAAATTCAGCCTGACCAAACTCCTTCATTTCTTTGGAGAAATAACATCCTAAATGAACTGGGGAAAGCTAGCAATATGTTTTGTCTAGACCTGCAAAAAACATTTGACAAAGTTCCACATAAAAGGCCATTAGTCACACTCAAAATCTCCTCTAAGCTGTCTTTGCTCCAGTGGAAATAGTTCAAGTATCTCAAGTATCTCATCAACACTATAGTTTCCCATCCCTGGCATTATCCTGGTGAATGAATCTATGATGTGCACTGTTTATGGCTTCACTGCCTTTTCAATAAAGGGGTAGCCTAAAACCTAACCTTTTTTTCAAGTCTTTGTTAATTCTTTACTCATGTGTTCTGATGCCCTTTTTTACGAAATGCTATTGGCCTTTTTTTTGGCTTTATTGACCTGCACTCATGCTTTTAAGGAGTTATGTGTTTGACTCTTATTCCATTGAATCATTCACACCTTTTTGATTATGTGTATAATCCCCTTCCTTTGTTTATTTTTTTCTCGCAGAATGTATGTTTCACTCTTATCTACATTAAATTGCATTTAGCACTCATCCACCACTGTCAAATCTCCTATTTTTGTCAACAACTCTTGAAATTATGTTTTCTATAACCAAGTCCAAACCGCATAAGTATACAAACATAAGTAGACCCAGCAGTGATCTCTGATGTACGCCACTCCCAACTCTCCTCTAATCCAAGCTATACCCATTGAGTCTAAGTTATTCTTTCCAGTCTGTCAGCCGATTTCTTATCTATGCTCCTATATTTCCTCTTATATGCCTCCGTATTTCTAATAAACTTCTTATGACACATGTTATCAAATGCATTCTGAAAGTCCATATATATTCCATGCATTCCCTAGATTAATCCAATCATGTACTACTTCAAAAAAACTCTTAAATTTGTCAAGCACAAGTTCATTAATTAATGCATTTCTGAATGCTTACTAGTTTTATCTTGAATTATGACAGCTGCTAGAATGAGATGCTCTGAAAAGCATCAGTTTTCAAATTCAGTATTTTCAAAGGTTGTTGTGTGTTCATGACATATTTTCTCATCTAAAATCAATTACATTGCTCTGAATATTTACAAGCATAATACATGCCAAGTGGCCCATGATAAATGGTCAAAACCTCTTTTCACTTTGTCTTCCTCATAGCTATGGAGGGCCTCAGTGAAGGAATTTCACTGGGTTTTCTCCTTTTAAACTGCATGAAACCAATTTAGCCCTTTGGGAAACTCTGACATGAATGGAGAAAATAAAATAATGGTTGTTGAGTCCATAAAGACAGCAAAGCGATTAAAGCATTTGTTACATTCCTTCCATTACTTCATGTTCATATGATTCATGTTGGACATTTTGCTCCTCTCACCCATTCTAATCTCTCTCTCTCTGAACTTACTGCACTCCATTCTCTCAGGTCCAACCCTGACATCGTCATCAAACCCGCTGACAAGGGTGGTGCTGTTGTTGTCTGGCGCACTGATCTCTACCTCGCGGAGGCTGAGCGTCAACTCGCAGACACTTCCTCCTACCTCTCCCTGGGTCATGACCCCACCACTGAACATCAAGCCATTGTTTCCAGGACTGTCATTGACCTCATATCCTCTGGGGATCTTCCTCCCACAGCTTCCAACCTGATAGTCGCTCAACCTCGGACGGCCGGCTTCTACCTCCTACCCAAAATCCACAAACAGAACTGTCCCGGTAGACCGATCGTGTCAGCTTGCTGCTGTCCCACAGAACTCATTTCTCGTTATCTTGACTCCCTTCTCTCTCCCCTTATCCAGTCCCTTCCCACCTACACCCGTGATTCCTCTGACACCTTACGTCACATCAACAATTTCCAGTTCCCTGGCCCTAACCGCTCCCTCTTCACCAAGGACGTCCAATCTCTCTACACCTCCATCCCCCACCAGGATGGTCTGAGGGCCTTTAGCTTCTTCCTCGAACAGAGGCCCAAACAATCCCCATCCACCACTACTCTCCTCCGTCTGGCTGAACTTGTTCTCACCCTGAATAATTTCTCCTTCAACTCCTCTCACTTCCTCCAAATAAAAGGTGTGGCTTTGGGTATCCACATGGGCCCCAGCTATGCCTGTCTCTTTATGGGGTATGTGGAACATTCCTTGTTGCAGTCCTACTCCGGCCCCCTTCCACAACTCTTTCTCCGGTACATCGATGATTACTTCGGTGCTGCTTCATGCTCTCGTCGGGACTTGGAAAAATTTATTAATTTTGCTTCCAATCTCCACCCCTCCAACTTGTGGTTGTACAGTCAAAGGTACTTGAGTCATTGGCATGTAGCCCCTCAGTTCTGATGTGAACAACCTGTTACTCCAGGGTGTTGCTGCCATCAGAACTTTGCTGCTATGTGGACACGTTTATCAAAATCCATCTGGTTTAAATATTGCAATGAAGTGTGATTTTCACGTGGTCCATCTCTGACACTTCCCTTCCCTTCCTTGACCTTTCTGTCTCAATCTCTGGTGATAGACTGTCCACCAATATCCATTACAAGCCTACCGACTCCCACAGCTACCTTGACTACAGCTCCTTACACCCCGCTTCCTGTAAGGACTCCATCCCATTCTCTCAGTTCCTTTGCCTCTGTCGCATCTGTTCCGATGATGCTACCTTCAAAAACAGTTCCCCTGACATGTCCTCCTTCTTCCTTAACCGAGGTTTTCCACCCACAGTTGTTGACAGGGCCCTCAACCGTGTCCGGCCCATCTCCCGCGCATCCACCCTCACGCCTTCTCCTCCCTCCCAGAAACATGATAGGGTCCCCCTTGTCCTCACTCATCACCCCACCAGCCTCCGCATTCAAAGGATCATCCTCCGCCATTTCCGCCATATCCAGCATGATGCCACCACCAAACACATCTTCCCTTCACCCCCCCCTGTCGGCATTCCATAGGGATCGTTCCCTCCAGGACACCCTGGTCCACTCCTCCATCACCCCCTACTCCTCAACCTCCACCTATGGCACCACCCCATGCCCACGCAAAAGATGTAACACCTGCCCCTTCACTTCCTCTCTCCTCACCGTCCAAGGGTCCAAACAATCCTTTCAAGTGAAGCAGCATTTCACTTGCATTTCCCCCAACTTAGTCTACTGTATTCGTTGCTCCCAATGTGGTCTCCTCTACATTGGAGAGACCAAACGTAAACTGGGCGACCGCTTTGCAGAACACCTGCGGTCTGTCCGCAAGAATGACCCAAACCTCCCTGTCGCTTGCCATATTAACACTCCACCCTGCTCTCTTGCCCACATGTCTGTTCTTGGCTTGCTGCATTGTTCCAGTGAAGCCCAACGCAAACTGGAGGAACAACACCTCATCTTCCGACTAGGCACTTTACAGCCTTCCGGACTGAATATTGAATTCAACAACTTTAGGTCCTGAACTTCCTCCTCCATCCCCACCCCCTTTCTGTTTCTTCCCCCTTCCTTTTGTTTTTTCCAATAAATTATATAAATTTTTCTTTTCCTACCTATTTCCATTATTTTAAAATATTTTTAAATCTTTTATGCGCTCCCCACCCCCTCTAGAGCTATACCTTAATTCCCCAACCATCCATTCTTAATCGTTTAGATATATATCACCAACTTCAACACCTATGTGCTCTTTTGTTCTGTTGTCTGTGACATCTTTTGATGATCTGCTTCTATTACTGCTTGTTTGTCCCTACAACCACACCAACCACCTCCACTTCTCTCCCCCCACCCAACCACCCCCCCAACACACACACACACACACAAACACACCTTAAACCAGCTTATATTTAACCCCTTCCTTGGATTCACCTAGATCTGTTGAAGGGTCATGAGGACTCGAAACATCAACTCTTTTCTTCTCCGCCGATGCTGCCAGACCTGCTGAGTTTTTCCAGGTAATTCTGTTTTTGTTTTGAGCAATGAATAGTTAATTTAGCAAAACTGTTGTTCTTTTGTATTTTGTGTTCTGCAATTTGGAAGTAAGTATTGAGCTCTCAGTAGATTAACATCCTTTTGGATTGATAGTTGTTCTATTGACAGTGACCTGTCTCCCTGAAATTCATTTCTAAAATCTTTCCTCTATAAATATCTCACAGTTTTGTTTACGATGACATCAGACGTTATGGGATTGATGTGACTAATGTGATTGTTCATGCAGAATCATCCTTCCCAGCCTCCATTGTCATCAGCAACATAAGCAACGGTTTGCGTACCATCCTTCATTCAAACAGGTTTGTACGTGCAACTGTGAAAGCAAGTCAAACTTAGTAATGGAACAAGAGGAAGGGCTTTATCAAATGACATGATACTAACAGATTCTTGTCATGTGTTCAGCTGGTTGAGGTTTGTTATGCAAGATTCCTGTTTCAGTTGCCTGGCAAGGATAGATTCCCATAGGGTTCAAGTCTGAATATCATACTGCTTTATGAGCGTCTTGAAGCTGTTCACTGGAATGGATTTGGTTAGATTTCCACCTAGTGACTACAAATGGTTGGAAATCTAGAAGATGGGACCAAACTTAACTCTCCCAGAATATATCGCTCATGTAGAGTATTTCAACTCTAATTATACTTTAAAACACTACTACATTAAATGCAGAATTTTAACATTTTAATCATAGAAACCACAGACATTTTAACTGTGCTAAGGGAGCTATATAAATGCAAGCTGGTGTTGAAACAAATCTGATACAGTATAGATCTCTTCCTCCAGGAGGAGAAGAAGAATTAGGGTAAGACTAAAAACACTGTTCTAATCAAGATACCTGCACAGGCTACGAAGGTTGGAATGGGTATCAGTGACCAGGTATGTAATTAACAACCTCCAGCATTAATTTAATAATCACTATCGGTGTTTGGACAAACAGAAATGGTTTCCTCAGAGGTAAGGAAGCTTTTGCAACCAAATGCACAGACTAGTGGTTCTGTATTTTCATTTCTTATTACACAAAATGCCAAGTAACACCAGCTTTTCCCAATCTTTCTGTCTCCTGCCTTTGCCATTTTCCTTGGCAAAGTTTCATAACAGATGATTTTCAAAGCCAAAGTGTTAACATATCGAATATTGTGTGGCAGCGTGTGGGAATCACACCTTGTGCTTGCTGCATCGTGAACCTTTCCAATGGCTCGCGAACAGTCATACTGTCTGACATGTAAGATTTGTGGACACTTCAATCTTAATTGCATATATTTTGAAAAGTGCCAATGCAGAAATATTCCTTTCATGGTATTTTAACATTTTAAGTAGTCAGTAACATCAAGTAACTGGTTCAGTGAATAAATACGGTGAGCATTGAGCTACACAAAGAAGGTCCAGGTCACATGCAAACTGTGTGCTGAGCTTACTGAGCAAGGTGAACTGGTGGCAGGAATGCTGTAACGTGCAGCTGGTCGCTGTGTTAGTTAAGAGAAAAGAAAGAATCAGTCAGAATTTCTATTCATGATCATTGCCCTGTGCACCTCCCTGCTAGAAAATATGCCTTTGTGGCATGTCAGGTGACTATTGGTTTATGCTCAGCCGTGATGACCTGTGTGGTGAAAGGGCTTTTTGTAACATTCTTTAGATTGCACAACTGATGACAGGAATACTGTTTAGTTGAAATACCAAACAGTAACTGCCACCTCAAACCCACATTGCAACATATGAGGTCAGTACTTTGAAGAGTATGAGGGAAGGAGAGTTTCAATTCAGATGGCCTGGATTTTGCAGTAGTAATAGCAAAACTGTCAGCGTCCATTGTCATTACTCTTCTGAAACTGACAGCAGCTTCTAGAGTATGCACATGCACAGTTAGACATGGAATTTCAGAAGTTGCTGTCAGTGATTCTAGACTTCTCAACAGGGATGTTTTCCCAGAAATCACTAAACTGGCAAGAGCTTGTCTTTTTCACTATTAGTTTTCCTGTAAAAACCCTTAAAAGAAACACCTTGTTGAATGAGCTGTAACTGGGATTTTCACAATGCACTGAGTTCATAATAATTCTGAAAAATCTCCCTGGCCCTGGAAAACTAATTGTATAATTGTGAGATGTCACATTTTTCCATTATGCTAAAGAAAAGAACATATTTCTACTTTTTTTTAAGTTTTTTTCTGATATTTCAGCTTCTACCTTCATCTCTGTGTACGTCCCAATTATCTATTTCACTGTTAAACTTGATTAAAAGCGAAGGATAATCATACATTTTAACTCCTGGTTTACTGTCTGTGAGAATGCTTCAATATTATTGGCTGCTTACCCTGCTAGATGACATAACTGTTGCTGGATGCCTGCAGATCCCCTTTACTTGGTGCTAGAAAGGTGAAATCCAGAAATTGTTGTGGCAAGTTTTCTTTGATGTCAGTGGCAAGTGCCATCACTTTGTTCCTCACCATGAAATCCAGGCTATTATCTGTAATCTTGTAATCCACCTTCCTAATTATCCACCAGAATATTCATCAATCAAAGGTTTGTAAAAAAAAACCTTTAAGTCCCCTGTAAAAGCAGTTTTCTCATGTTTGAGATAAAATAACTTTAAGTCCCAAAGCCCAAAGGAAGATTCAGTTCAGTTTGTGATATTTGGTTGTTCATTCATTCATTCATCTGTGCTCTGCCCTGGCTCATTGCTGGTGCTTCATTCTGAGCCATTTTCTTGGCAGTTTTTGTCAGTGGTGGTTTGCTATTGCCATCCACTCTTAGTGGCAGAGCTGGGAGGCAGGTCCCAAATTTATCTCGGCCGGAACAGGAATCAAATCCGCACTGTTGACGTTATTCTGAACCACACACTTGCCATCTAGCCAACTGAGCTAAGCAGCCCTCATTTATATTGTATTTGTCTTTATTTGTGTTTCTTAGGTAATGCTATACCATACATGTAAGACCAAAATTTGGGGATTAATTATTCAGAAGTTCCCATTAACCAATTAGCTCTTCCTCCATTATGGAGGCTCCACTGTATTTACTAACATTGAAAGTTGCTCACAACTTCCAGGCAGTATGTCTGTTTTTAACTTAGGAATGCAATTAAAAATAAGTTGCAACAAACATTCTTTGGATTCTTTAATAGCTAATGGCAATTAAGGATTATAGGTTTCAAGTAATACAAAGGAATGAATGATGAGTGAATAATTGAGTGAGCTGAAATGTAGCAATATGATCATTATTTATATTTTGCCACTGATTAATGATTCTGTATAAAATCTGATTTAATGCCACCAAGGGGGAGGGAGGCATAGCTATGGCTTTGTTAATATGAATCTAAACGTTCTTGGCATGTCAAACTTGGTTTCAAAATTGGCTTAGTTGTAGGAGGCAGAGTGATGACAGAAGGATGCTTTAGTGACTGGGAGCTAGTGTCATACCACAGGGATCTGTGCTCGGTCCTCTATTATTTGTCATTTATATAAACGACATAGATGACTATGTTGGGGGTAGGATTAGCAAGGTTGCGGATGACACAAAGATTGGCCAGGTGGTTAATAGTGAGGTTGAGTGTCTTGGGCTACAGGAAGATATAGACGGGATGGTCAAATGGGCAGATAAGTGGCAGATGGAATTTAACCCTGAAAAGTGTGAGGTGATACACTTTGGAAGGAGTAATTTGACAAGGAAGTATTCAATGAATGGCATGGCACTAGGAAGTTATGAGGAACAAAGGGACCTTGGCGTATGTCTCCACAGATCTCTGAAGGCAGAGGGGTATGTTACTGGGGTGGTGAAAAAGGCATATGGGACACTTGCCTTTATCAATCGAGGCATAGATTACAAAAGTAGGGAGGTCTTGTTGGAGTTGTATAGAACCTTGGTGAGGCCACAGCTGGAGATGCAGTTGTGGTCGCCACATTATAGGAAGGATGTGATTGCACTGGAGGGGGTGCAGAGGAGATCCACCAGGATGTTGCCTGGGATGAAACATTTAAGTTATGAAGAGAGGTTGGATAGACTTGGAGCAGAGAAGACTGAGGGGGCGACCTGATTGACGTGTACAAGAATATGAGGGGCATGGACAGGGTGGATAGGGAGCAACTGTTCCCCTTAGTTGAAGGGTCAGTCACAAGGGGGCATAAGTTCAAGGTGAGGGGCAGGAGGTTTAGGGGAGATGTGAGGAAAAACTTTTTTACCCAGAGGGTGGTGACGGTCTGGAATTCACTGCCTGGGAGGGTGGTGAAGGCGGGTTGCCTCACATCCTTTAAAAAGTACCTGGTTGAGCACTTGGTACGTCATAACATTCAAGGCTATGGGCCAAGTGCTGGTAAGTGGGATTAGGCAGGTAGATCAGGTGTTTCTCACCTGTCGTTGCAGAATCGATGGGATTCTGTGATTACAATGGGGTATAATTACATAGATTTACATATAGCATACCATAGAAGGAGGCCATTAAGCCCAGCTGGTCCATGCTACTGTTTATCCTCCTCCCATCCCTCTTCATTTAAACCTACAAGCATAACCCTTGCCATCAAGACAGCATTTGAGTGAATGTGATACTAAGGAGTCCAAGTACAGCTGAAGCCAATGGAATTCAGGGCGTTGGGGGAGGGGGGGGGGAAGCTCTTCACTATGTGGAGTCATACCTAACCCAAAGACAGTGGTGGTTTTGGCAGCCAATCATCTCAGCCCCAGGACATCTCTGTAGGAGTTCCTTAGGGTAGTATACTAGACTCAACCACACACAACTGCTTCATTGATGACCTTACATTCATTATAAGGTGAGAAGTGAGGATCACAAAAGCAAGAAACTGCGGATGGTGTTTTTCACCACAGATGCTGCTTTACCTGCTGAGTGTTTCCAGCATTTTCTGTTTTTATTTCAGATATTCACTGATGATTGCAAAGTTTTCAGTTCCATTCATAACTCCTCAGATACTGAAGCAGTCTGTGCCCGCATGCAGCAAGACCTGGACGACATTTGGGCTGCTAAGTGGCAAGTAACATTTCTGCCACACAAATGCCAGGCAGTTACCACCTCCAACCAGAGACAGTCTAACCACCTTCCCTTGACACTCAATGCCATTACCATCATTGATTCCCCAACCATCAACATTCTAGGATGCAGGGAGGGAGAGTGTGGGGCATGGTCACTATTGACCAGGAACTTAACTGGACCAACAAAATAAATACGCTGACCACAAGAGCAGGTCAGATATTGGGTATTCTGTGGTGATTGAGTCATCTCCAAAGACTTGTCACCACTTACAAGGCACAAGTTAGGAGTGTGATGGAATACTTTTCACTGGACTGGATAAGTGCAGCTCCAATAATGCTCAAGAAGCTGAACACCTTTCAACACAAAGCAACCCATCCACACCTTAAGCATTCATTCCCTCCATCACCTGAGCACAGTGATAGCAGTGTGTACTACCTGCAAGATGTGCTGCAACAAACAGAAGCTTCTCTTACAGTACTTCCCAAACCCATAACCACTATCGCCTAGAAAGTAAAGGGAAGCAGGTGCATGAGAATGCCACCACCCCCATGTTCTCCTCTAAGTAACATGTAATCTTGACTTGGAAAATATCACCTTACCTTCATTGTTATTGGTTCAAAATCCTGGAACTCCCTCCCTAACAGGACTATGAGTATACCTGCATCTCATTCACTGCAGCAATTCAAGAAGACAGCTCGCCACCTCCTTCTCAATTTGGAATGGACAATAAATCCTGATCTTGCTAACAATGCCCACATCCCATGAATGAATAAGTGAAAGAAAATTAAATAACGTTATATTCCTTTCTTTTTTTGATTCAGCTTCCCTTTAAATGCATCTATGCCATTCCTGTCATCTACTACTTGTGAAAGAAAATAGAGTGAAGAGTACACTGAAAGATGTACAAAAATTTTTAGCATTCAGTTAATATCCTTAAGGAGTATTTCTGCTTTAGCACATGTAATACATGGTACCAAAATCAAAGTATTGCACTATCTTCAATAATCAATTCAATAATATGTTAAATTGCATTTTTAATGGAAAAAAAAACTAAACCTAATTCACACAATTAATGAAAGCAAAAATGAAATCAGCTTTGTTCCCAGATCAAACAATCCTTACTTCAGCTGTTCAATTTCTGCCTAATGCAGTTAGTGCCTGGTTATTGTATCTTGTTCATATCTCCACTTTTCAGATTCTACATAAAATTTTTTTTAGACTCCTAAGTTAATTGAATAATGAATATTATGCGTGGAAAATTCTCTCCATGTGGTTTCAGTTAAGTAATCCTATGACTTCAGGTCTGAATTTTATTTTTCGTGCCTGTGATTTGTGTTTGGAAGGAAGTGCTTGGAGCCACTTCAAACTTCTTCCCATTGTCCTTTTTGTCAGGTGGGTTTTTCACAATCAACAAACAGAACAAATGCCTGAAATTGGCATGACTTCAAACCTTGATAATTAAATTCTGTTTTCTCAGAATTTTTTGATGACATGACCTTTACCACTGAGTGAATGCCAGACAGAATTTTGTGTCAAATCAAGTCCATTTGATTTGTGTTTGTTCAGTGATAATGGGTCTAATAAGGACCTTGGCACTGGAGAAACTTTGAAATGAGTCTAAAATTTAAATTTGGATTGGACTATGAATTAGTGGAGTACAATAATCATTGAATGTGCTGACACGTTTGTAATGCAAGTTTTTAAAAAGGACTATTGATAGAGTTAACATTTACCTCTAGAACATATGTTACTATCACATTAGTTTTGCAAATTAGGTTCTGAGTACATTCTGATCTACCATCCTCTACTTGTGAGATATTTATTAATTGATAGGAGCCATACCTTCATGTGGAAAACTGACAAGAATCCAGTTCAATAGACACTCATCTCTGGGCAGAAGTCTGCCTGCTTCCTGCCAGCGGATTAATAGTGTAGCATAAGTGTCCAAGTACAGAGCCTAACCTTCCTGGAGAACACTGACAAGAATTCTGTTTTTTTTGTAATATCTGTCTTTGGGAAAGTGCCCAACTGCTTAAGGAACTATTTGCCACAGCAGCACAAGTGTAGTGTGGAGCTTGAGGTTCGGCCTGCACACTTGGTGGTTCACAGTGATTCGGTTAAAACACTTAAAAACAGTGAGAGTTTAGAGGCAGGGGGAAAGAATCCAGAAGGGATGGCAAGGGAGAATCATAGAGGAGGAAAGAAACAAGATATTTTCTATTAGTAGGGTTTTAATTATCTTTCTGTGAAATTTAAAATTTTTAAATGAATGTTGCAGTAATTTTGTGCACGTAAATTGAATGCATAACATTTAATTTGCTTGATCCTTATTATGATTACAACTTAATACAATGTATTCTTGCTGTTAATTCAATTTCAAAGCATTTTAAATAATGTAACTTTAATCCATGTAAATAAATACTTGGTGTGTTCAAAAAATGGAATTTGTCCTCTAAATCTTAATACCACTGCCAATTGCATAATTTTTGATTTAACATGTGGTTATATTTAGGAATTTACCTGATGTTACCTCAGAGGATTTTAGGAAAATTGATCTTTCACTGTACAAGTGGATTCACTGGGAGGTGAGTGCTGGCTCCAATATTGATGTTTTATAATGGGCCCTTTCATCGTATGCTGCTGCTACTGGCATTGCTATAATGGAAATGAGATGGCACTTTCCCAGGCTTTTCTAGAGCCAGTCGTGCTATATTTGTTACAATGGGCTTGCAATGTCTCACTGTTTCACTTTGACCAAGAGCTTGTTTTTGATATGTTTGAAGTAGGAAAGAAAGAGTGAGTTGGTTGAAGAAGAGGCCTAAAGTAAACATGTGGACCTATATAATTAACATCACTTTAGTGACAACATAGTCTGAACATTTTTTGTTGTTTAAAGGCAGATTTTGTATTCTGCTGATCTCTTCCTAACATTATCCAAAGTGCCAATTTGAAATCAGGATTTGGGTTTTGTATACAATCATCTGCAATGTGGTTTTAAAGTAACCATGATTTGCAAGGATCCTAAAAATATAGAAATTGCTGTCTCAAATTGCCAATAGATAACATTTCAGCAATTTATGTCCCTTTAAAAATAATATTTGTTAGTCCCCATTTATGGGATTTAGTCATATTATTAACCCACATATCAAATCAAATCGCTATATTTTGCTTATAAAATGAGGCTGGTGAATTCTGCCCACTGTTATTTTCTTTGAGTCATGTGAAATATGGGAAATCTTACTGAGCGTTCAGCTTTAAAAAGAGTCGTCAGTCTTACAAAATTCCAAGTTTTCTGTCCCGACAGCTTCTTGGTCATGAAAAGAGCTTAACTCTAAAGATTTGAAACCTCACCCCACTCTTCACAAATATTTATGCCCCTCCCCCAACAACAGGTTCCTGGCCCTGACCCCAAATGATAGAAACATTTCTCCATATCAATGAACACAGCCCAACTGTTCCAAAATGTTGCCTCCTGCAATCCTGGCCTCAACACTTGAACATTTTTCTGCAATAAAGTACTAACCACACCCCATGTTACTTTTAAATGTTGCTTCCACCTTCTCCCATTCAAAACTATTTCCTCCACCCACCTATTTCCTGATTATGCTCCCAACCAAACCTTTCAACAAGCTATGTGTAATTCCATAGACAATCCAGTAGTCTTAGAAAAAGCACAACAAAGCTTGTGATTTCCATGGATCCTTAAATCTACAACCATTTTCCAATCTACAGTTCCCTAACCAAGCAACAATGGAAGCCTTAATATGAGCCTTAACAGCAGTTAAAATTTGTGATCTTAAGAGGGCATAACTGCACTTTAGCAATAGAATCATACTGTGATTACGTGGTATTGCAGTCCAGTGCTTATTTAACTCAATATATACAACATTGAAAAGAGGTTGTTAGCTTAAAAATAGACACTGAGTGGTTGAATTCTTAACCAAATGAGTCTGATTTCTCTCCTGGTGAGATGCAGGGACGGGCCTATTGAACAAAGAACCACTTCTGCTTGTCTTTGTGTTACATACCACTTGGGAAATGAAGCCTGGTCGCTGGTGAATGGGAAAATGCTTCCTGTGTATTCCATCATTTTCTATTTTTATTTCAGAGCTTCAGCATTTGCAGCTTTTTTCTTATTTCTGCATAAGGTAGTTTGTTACATTGAGTACTTACAATTTTTACATGTATCACTGGTAAATAAGAATTGCTAGTTACACAGTTTAAAACTTATTTTTGCCTGTAAAAGCAGATCTTATACCACACGGTACCTGCTGGTGGCACTACTGAACTTGCTGTTTTTAGCAGCACCACCAGCAGGCTGTTTATGATCCTGCATCTTTGATTTTGGACCACTGTCTAATATTCTTGATTTTGCACATCTATCACCCATTTGCGAACCTTTATTTTAACTTTATATCTATATTGAACAGTGGACAATCAAATAGCCAGCAGCTTTTTAACAGTGATGGTGTCACTCTTCATCCCCTTCCAATATCCCAGGATTACATTAGGACCAGAGTCAGTATCATATATTGGACCAGATGTTGCTGGAGTGGGACATCTCTTGCACCATGGTCCAATTGTTAGAGTTACAATTGCACATTTAGGTTTTCAAAAATTTTGCCCACATAGTTTCTGGGATTGTGATCTGATAACAGCATAGTGAGAGCAAAGGACATTTAGGACCTTGGTGAATAGTGGGACCAATGTTGTATCTCAGTAGTCAGTGAGATTAAAGGATGAAAAAAAAACGTTGGAAGGAATGAGGAGGAGAGTGGATTAGAGTTGGTGAATTCAGCGTCAAATCAAACATAGAAGGTCAAATGAAGAGGGAAAGAAAATTGGAATAAGGGCAAGAGAATAGACAATTATGTCTACAAATGCAGCAATTTAATGAAAATTGCGGAGAAGTTAAGGGCGAGATGCTGTATTTCAGAAGCCAATGGTGGAGTGGTGCAAATCAACCAGCATCTTGTGGCAATTTGTAAAATGCTGGGTATCTCCCCCTTGCCACATGCTGTTAGCCAACTTGCAGATAATAACAGCATGTGTTGTTCAAATGCCATTATTTTTTCAGCAAATTCTGGGCCAACAAATTATTTGCTTCAGTGACTAACTTAGAAGTCCCTGGATTGCTGACTTCCTGTTTTCTTTGTTGGGAAGTTATGTCATCCACCAATGAAGATCTGCAATACCTTCTCCCCCGACCTCATTTCTTCCAACTTTCACATCTGTCATCCATATTGTGGAGTATACAACTCCAGTAGTAAAAGCCAGATGGATCATCAACTTCCAGCCTCCCATCAAAGCTCTTAAGGAGTTATTCACGTTGTCTCTCATATCCTTGTTTGTCAGTGTACTTTATTTTAAAATTACAAAATATCAACAATAAAACATGTGTTTTATAATTATCATCGATATCTAGGGCAGAAATGCATCTGAGCAGGTTGCTATGATACACCAAGTTGAGCAGTTCAATGCCACTGTGCCAGCAGAGCATCGAATTACCACCTCTGTGGAGATTGAGAAAACAAGAGAAGAACTTTACCAGCTCTTTGGGCATGGAGATGTGGTATGTTTTACTTAGAAATGTTAAAGAATAAGCCATTATATGAACTGGGTAAATTAAACTGACCTGTTTATTAACATTAATAGTATTTCAATTTATGTAACATTATATTGCAGTACCACATCTCAAAAGTACTTCATGGAATGAATTACCCTTAAATTTTTGTGATTGGGTTTTTTTGTGGGTGAATAAAATAGCCATGATCCAGCAGCAAAACCCCACAATCAGCAATAATGGGATTGAGCAGTTGACCAGGGTTTTTATTGTATTAGTTGACAGAGTGGATAGGAGTGGGGTCCAGACATCAAATTAAATTCATGATCTTCTTGCAATAGCATCATTTGTAATGCACACCCCAACTGTTAGAACAAGCAGTTAGCACCTCAAAAGACCTGAACTCCCGCGGTGAGGTGAGAGTGGCTGCCCTTGACATCAAGGCAGCTTTTGACCGAGTGTGGCATCCAGGAGCCCTAACAAAACTGGAGTCAATGGGAATCAGGGGGAAAACTCTCCACTGGTTGGAGTCATACCTAGCACAAAGGAAGATGGCTGTGGATGTTGGAGGTCAGTCATCTCAGCTCCAGGAATCAGTGCAGAGGTTCCTCAGGGTAGTGTCCTAGGCCCAACCATCTTCAACTGCTTCGTCCTTCCATCATAAGGTCAGAAGTGGGGATGCTCACTGATGATTGCACAATGTTCAGCACCATTTGCGACTCCTCAGGTGCTGAACAGTCAATGTCCAAATGTAGCCAGACCTGGACAATATCCAGGCTTGGGCTGACAAGTGGCAAGTAACATTCGTGCCACACAAGTGTCAGGCAATGACCATCTCCAACAAGAGAGAATCCAACCATCACCCCTTGATGTTCAATGGTATTAGCAAAGCTGAACCCCCCACTATCAACATCTTGGGGCTTACCATTGTCCAGAAACTGAACTGGACGAGTCATATAAATACTGTGGCTACAAGAGCAGGTCAGAGGCTAGGAATCATGTGACGAGTAACTCATCTCCTGACTCCCCAAAGCTTGTCCCCTATCTACAAAGCAAAGTCAGGAGTGTGATGGAGTACTCCCCACTTGCCTGGATGAGTGCAGCTCCCACAATGATCAAGAAGCTGGACACCATCCAGGACAAAGCAGTCCACTTGATGGATGCCACATCCACAAACATTCACTCCCTCCACTACTGACGCACAGTGGCAGCAGTGTGTACCATCTACAAGATGCACTGCAGAAATTCACCAAGGGTCCTTAGACAGCACCTTCCAAACCCATGACCACTACCATCTAGAAGGGCAAGGGCAGCAGATAGATGGTAACACCACCACCTGGAAGTTCCCCTCCAAATCACTCACCATCCTGACTTGGAAATATATCGCCATTCCTTCAATGTGGCTGGGTCAAAATCCTGGAACTCCCTTCCTAACAGCACTGTGGGTGTACCTACACCACGTGGACTGCAGCGGTTCAAGAAGGCAGCTCACCACCACCTTCTCAAGGGCAACTGGGGATGGGCAATAAATGCTGACCCAGCCAGCGAAGCCCACATCCTGTGAATGAATAAAAAAAACGTTCTTGCTGAGTACTGCAGGCCACCTGCAGAACATTCCAGACAATGAAAGCATTGTTTCAGTACCAGATGGTCTCATCTATCTCATTTTGTGTGGCAGCATGTCTTTTATTGTATTCATGCTATGAATGTGTGCATTAGTTACACATCAAAGTCACCAGCCATATAGTCAATGGTTAATCAGTAGCCACCCTTTGTGGTTAGGTCCAATGTACCTGTCACAATGGACTGCCACAAAACAAAGGCATCATGATTGCTGCCAGGATACTGGACATTTTCCTGTATGATTCGTTGCCTATGGTCACACATCAGCTGGATGTTGATGGGAATGGAATCCCTTTAAGCTGCAGTATTGGGTGAAGTTAACATGCCACAAAGCGATGTGCGTGCATTCAATGGTCCTTTGCACCAAGGAGAAACCTGCAACCGTGATATAGCCACATGCTCACTCCTCTTGCTTCTCTCTGGTGGGTGAGAATGAAATTTAGTTAGCTCTCAATGAATAGAGTTAGGAACCTCACTTACACAATAGTGGACAACAAACTGTGAGATCTTGCTAATATCTCCAGCTCCAGCCTGGAAAGAGCTAAATGGAGAAAAGTTTATCGCCACAGTCACCATCAAAGCCACTGGCAATGCAATCCTTGCCTTTCTTTGAGGTTGCAGTTGGAGTTACAGCAGGTAGCAGATTTGAGTGAGGGTGTCCTTACAGAAATGTAAGTGTCACATACATTGTTCCTCACTGAGGTTCAGGTAAGAGAACTACTCATTGAACACCCAAAACAGATATGGCCTCCTGCTGGGAACCTTCCTCCCCCTCCAACTCCTCCCTCTTCCATCAGTTATCCTGCTTTGTTTGACCACTGTTCAGTCTTCCAGCCATGCTGTTTTCCAAGGGGAATGCACAGAATCACAGAGTTGTTACAGCACAGAAGTAGGCCATTTGGCCGTCATGTCTGCATGAGCTCCCCAAATGAACAATTCATGTAGTGCCATTCCCCTGCCTTCTCCCAGTAACCTTTCACATCCTTCCTTCTCGGAAAACAGTCCCAGTCTCTTTTGAATGCCTCAACTGAACCTGCCTCCACCACAATCTCTGACATGGTGTTCCAGACCCCAACCATTTACTGCGTGAAAAAGTTTTCCTCATGTTGCTTTTGCCTCCTTTGCCAATTACTTTAAATCTGTGCCTTCTCATTCACAATCCTTTCACGAGTGGGAATGGTTTCTCCCTATCTACTCTGTCCAGATCCCTCATGATTTTGAATACCTCTATCAAATCTCCTCTGAGCCTTCTCTTCTCCAAGGAAAATAGTCTCCAATCCATATTCATAACTGGAGTTTCTCTTTTCTGCACTCTCTCCAATGCCTTCACATCCTTCCAAAGTGTGGCACCCAGAACTGGACGCAGTATCCAGCTGAGGCTGAATTATTGTCTTATACAAGTTCCACATAACCTCCTTGCTCTTGTACTCTAGGCCGTTATTAATAAAGCCTAGGATACTATATGCTTTATTAACCTCTGAACCTGTCCTGCCACCTTCAATGACTTATGCATATATATACCCAGGTCCTTTTGCTCCTACACCTCTTCAACGTTTTATCCTTTATTTTATATTGTTTCTCTTAGTTCTTCCTACTGTTATGATTCCAGCTGAGGTTACCACTGGACAAGCCTGATCCCAGGGTGGAACCCAGCTTGATAGATCATAATCGTGAACATAAAGTTCACAGTAAATACACAATCCTTGTAGACCTATGGCGACCTGTGGTCAGACACATCACACTCTGAAACCAAGAGACAGATGCCACCCACACAGATGCTATGGATCTCTCCTCAACCCCCCTACCCCCACCCCACCAAATGCTTGTCACACTGTGAGCCAACCAGTCTCACTGAACTTCATCTTTCACATGAGTTTTTCCAATCTCCACTCTCCAAAAACTTGCTTTAGCACCTTCTCCCAAACAGATGCTTTCTCAGACACCTTCCACAAGGGTTCACTTCCAGGGCTTTGAACTCTCCTTCTGATGTTCCTCTTCCCTGGGTCAGCACGTACATTCAAGCTGTCTTCCACACACTCTCTCACTGACTCAGCTGTCAACAGTGCCACTGCTTCGCATGCCCATGGCAAAGAGATGCAGACCTTCAGTTGCCTCTTTGGACCTTCTTGCCTCTTGCAAGCTGTTCTCACTTTAAATCTGCTTTCTGCAGCTTTTGTCTCTTTAAATCTTGAGCTTGGAGCCTTTCTGTCTGCCCTTTTCCAGGTTCCTGTCCTCCTTTTGACTAGAAGGTCTTCTTAGGACTTTCTTCTGTTCCACTCCCCTGGATTTTGGGGTCTTATCCTTAGCTGGCTATCTGTCTCCTAGGCTGCATGTCTGGTAGCTATCTTCAAAACCAGCTGAACTCCAGCAGCTTCCAAAACAAACTGCCCTTTCTCTTCTTCTGTGTGTGTCTGGGGGAGGGACCTGCCTCTCTGGTCCTCTGTTTTTAGGCAACAGCCCAATTCTTCCACCCTTGTTTGCTTATCTTAACTACAACAGTGGTAAAAGCCTCATTAGAAATGCAAGCGCCTTTTAAATGTGAAACTAAAACTCAATTTGACCTTTTCTTAACACACAAATACAGAAATACAAATCAAACTTAAAATAAAGCTAAAACTCATTCATAACACCCACAAATACCTACATAACTTACTTAAACTCTTTATTTGCTCCCACTACCAAAATTTCTCCACCTTGAACTTTATCTGTCACTTGTTTGCCCATTCCTCCACTTGTCTATGCCTTTTGAAGTTCTATACTATCATCCTCACAGTTCACAATGCTTCCAGGTTTTATATCATTCGCACATTTTGAAATTATGCCCTGTACACCAAGGTATAGGTCATTAATATATATCAACACTGGGCAACTCCACTACAAACCTTCCTCCAGTCTGAAAAGCATCCATTAACCATTACTCTGTTTCTGGTCACTCAGCCAATTTCATACCTACGTTGCTACTGTGCCTTTTTATTCTATGAGCTATAACTTTGCTTACAAGTCTGTTGTGTGGCATTGTATTGAATCCCTTTGAAAGTCCATGTACACCACCTCAACCAGTCATCAACCCTCTCTCTAACTTTCATAAAACACCAGCAAGTCAGTTAAACACAAATTTTCCTTAACAAATACGTGCTGGCTTTCCTTATAATTGTGTATATCCATGTGGCTATTAATTTTGTCCTGAATGATTGTTTCTAGAAGTTTCCCCACCAGCAAAGTTAAACTGACTGGCTTGTAGTCGCTTGGCTTATCTTTGCACTCATTTTTTGAACAATGATGCAACATTTGCAATTCTCCAGTCCTCTGGCACCACCCCTGAGTCTAAGCAACTCTGAAAAATTATGGCCAATGCCTCTGCAATTTCCACTCTCACTTCCCTCAGACCCTTGGATGCATCTCATCTGGTCCCGAGGCTTTATCAACTTTAAGGATAGACAACCTATATAATACCCGCTTCTTATAAATTTTAAATCCTTTTGGTGTATTAATTACCTTCTTTTTCACCGTGGCCTGGGTAGCATTTTCTTCCTTGGTAAAGACAGATACGAAGTATTCATTTAATACCTCAGCTAATCCCGCTGCCTCCATGTGTAATTTTTTTTCATCCCTAATTGGCCCTATTCCTTCTTTTACTACCCTTTTTATATGCCTATAGAAAACTTTGGGATTCCCTTTTATGTTGGCTGCCAGTCTCGTTTCATACTTCCTCTTTGCTTCTGTTATTTTTTTTTCACTTCCGCTCTGGACTTACTATATTCAACTTGGTTCTCCATTGTATTATCTATCTGACATCTGTCATAAGGATACATCTTCTTCTTCATATTAACCTTTATCTCTTTAGTCATCAGGGAGCCCTGGATTTGCTCGCCTACCTTTTCCTTTTGAGGGAATATACATTGACTGTGCACTATCTACAGACCGACTCCTGATGGTAGTGGATAGCCCCACTCCACTCTCACTCTTCCCCGCTGTTCACCAAGTTTAACCTTGGAGAAAGGAAAAGCAATACTTATCAACTCACAATTTACCAGTGATTTAACAGTTTAATTTTTTTTTCTTACTTCAGTGTTGCTGACCTGCTTCACACTCCTCCTGGTCTCTCCATAGTGATGCTGACCTGCTTCACATTCCTCCTGGTCTCTCCATAGTGATGCTGACCTGCTTCACACTCCTTCTGGTCTCTCCACAGTGATGCTGACCTGCTTCACATTCCTCCTGGTCTCTCCATAGTGATGCTGACCTGCTTCACACTCCTTCTGGTCTCTCCACAGTGATGCTGACCTGCTTCACATTCCTCCTGGTCTCTCCATAGTGATGCTGACCTGCTTCACACTCCTTCTGGTGCACAGTGATGCTGACCTGCTTCGCACTCCTCCTGGTCTCTCCACAGTGTTGCTGACCTGCTTCACACTCCTTCTGGTCTCTCCACAGTGACGCTGACCTGCTTCACACTCCTTCTGGTCTCTCCACAGTGATGCTGACCTGCTTCACACTCCTTCTGGTCTCTCCACAGTGACGCTGACCTGCTTCACATCCTTCTGGTCTCTCCACAGTGATGCTGACCTGCTTCTTACTCCTCCTGGTCTATTCACAGTGATGCTGACCTACTTCACATTCCTGGTCTCTGCACAATGATGCTGACCTGCTTCACACTCCTCCCGGTCTCTCCACAATGATGCTGACCTGCTTCACACTCCTCCTGGTCACTTCACAGTGATGCTGACCTGCTTCACATTCCTCCCGGTCTCTCCACAATGATGCTGACCTGCTTCACACTCCTCCTGGTCTCTCCATAGTGATGCTGACCTGCTTCACACTTCTCCCATTAAATGCCTACTGGTGAACCCATCTTTGGGAGCAACTGGTTTGTGCAGAAGTCTGATGTCAGCAAAATGTCCTTCAGGTCTTGCCGCACCACTTGCCACACCAGTCCTTAGACGTTTGATACTTGAAACAACTACTGAAAGAACCAAATACAGTCAGAAGATATCAACCAGCAACTATCCTGTAAAAGGTGCTGAAACGTGCTTAGTTGTGTATGGTGAAAATATGCCATTAGCTACAATGTTGACCTCCAAAATGGCAGCACTGGCATCAAATTATCCTTTGTATGCTAACTGACTTTATGATCTGCTTACTCTACATACCCCCAGTGGGTGTTCACAGCGCACATTCCTGAGCTTTCATGAATATGGTGTCCAGTGCACCTCACACCAGAAGTGTTTGCATGCATCTGGGATACCACTTTGGGCCTGAAATAGTGGCCATAATACTCGAACAATGGATGAACTGGAATTTCATGCTGTATGTCCCTATAAAAGGTAAATGTGCTTTGGTGAGAAGGGAGTTAAGTGAAAACTGCTGCAGTATTAGGCCTTAAATGGGTACCTTAAAAAGGAATAGAGAATATTGTCAGGAAAAATATCTTCAATGTCTTGTTTAATCTTGGATCTGTATAGTCCAAAGTTACAGTTAAAAAGGAAACAGATGAAAGATATGAAGGCTACAATTCATAGTGTTCTGAAATGTCACGGTGATTTCGAATATGAATAGTGGCTGGTGCATTCGTTTCAAAAAGTCAGGATATCTCTGTAAGGCAACAGAATGGGGAGTGCAACTTATAAGAAAATAGCTTGGACATTAGGATGCTATTAATATCATTTTCAGGAAGCGAAGAATTGAGTTAAACATATTTTTAGTGGCCATTACTATGTTTGTTATGAAATATCTGAAACAACCTTTAATAAGAATATAAAGAAAGAATAAAATCCATCAAATTAAGCAATGCCTGCATGTTTTCAAGATAAATATACTTTTTTTTGTCTGCGTGCATGCCTTAGGTTTTTGTCAGCAAAGATGTTGCCAGACATTTTGGGTTTAATTCGGCATCAGAAGCAGTAAAAGGACTTTACAACCGAGTAAAGCCAGGGTAAGTACAACCAGAGACATGAATTCAAGTGTATTTTCTGTCACAATCCATTGATATAAATAGGATTTTAATGAAAAATATATGATGCAAATAGGGCTTTCTTATCACACTGTCATCTGTCCTCCAGGCCATTGCAACAGACATCTGTGGCCAAGTATTTGCAGCAGTGGGATTTGAACCCTTGTTCCCAGAACATCAGCCGGGAGCTCGGGATTATTAGTCCAGTGTCATCACCGCTATGTCACCATTTCCCCCCGAAGGTGCCTTCAGAAGATGTTTTTTATTCATTCATGGGATGTGGACGTCACTGGCTAGGCCAGCATTTGTTGCCCATCCCAAATTGTCCTCATTCAGAGGGCATTTCAAGAGTCAACCACATTGCTGTGGGTCTGGATTCACATGTAGGCCAGACCAGGTAAGGACAGCAGATTCCCTTCCCTAAGGGATAATAGTGAATCAGATGGGTTTTTACGACAATTGACAATGGATTCATGGCTGCCATTAGACTTTTAATTCCAGATTTTTTATTGGACTCAAATTTCACCATCTTTGGATTGGAACCTAGGTTGCCAAAGCACTACCCAGGGTCTCTGGAATACTAGTCCAGTGACAAAATCGCTACGCCACCACCTCCCCGAAGTATTTTTAAAAAAATACTTGTGGTCACAGCTGCCAGGTCATGATTATGGAGGGCGTGGGCTGGGCCAAGGTTGTGACCCTGTGGCAGGAGTGAGGCTATAAGTATCAGAGGGCTCCCAGATCCCCCAGGCCAGCCACTGGCAAGCCTCCTCCAGATACCTGCTGGGAACCCATCCATCACCAAGAAAATCCCAGCAGCGTCCCCAATCTGCTCACAAGTGGGCACTTGAATATTCAAATTGTCTCCCCACTGATGCCAGGCAGGTAGCTCTTGCTGCTTCCACCCCGCTTTTGGCAGGAGCAGCTAGGGCAGGAATGCGTCAGCCTGACAATCCAAATCCCTCCTGTCCTACCTTCCTGCTAATCCCACCATCAAAGCTGCCTCAGTGGGACCAGAAGCTTCCACCCATTGACTCTATACCTTGATATCCTTCTTATAATGTGGCAACCAGAATTGTATACAGTCCTCCAAATGTGGCCTAACCAAGGCTCGATATAAGTTTAGTTTAACTTCTCTACTTCTAAATTCTATTCCTCTAGAAATAAACCCTTTAGCGTGGCTTGCTTTTTTATAGCCTCATTAAGCTGAATTTTTAAGATGATCTAGTATCAATCGCTTTGCTTTTGGTACTCACAGTCCCAGAATGGAATTTCTCCTTTGGCGTGCGGGAGCAGGCCCCACACGTTGGCATGTAAAATGACGCGCGGTAACGTCAGGCCAGTGTCCAGACATCACCACGCGCCATCGCGATATTTTGCTGGGCGGGTGCGTGATAATGTCCAACACGCGCCCGCCATTAATTAACGGGTCACTTAAGGTCCTTGAGGCACCAATCGACACCGATTTTTCAGCACCCGTGCGATCTTTGGGTCGGGCACGGGCTTTTTCTGGGGTCTTAACCTTCAGGTCAGCACTCGGCAGTGAGGAATCTTTTTTTGGGCCTGCAGGTTTCAGGAAGCTTTCCCTTAGCCTGGGAATGGGAACTGAACTGTCCACTGGAGGAACCTCCTCTGAGGCGGAAGGGAGGGCTAGAAGCGGGAGGAGGCCAGGAGTCCACATTCAGCCTCCAGGGGAGCAACCTTTGGGAGTACAAGCGTAGGCACGAGGGGTGCAGGGTCAAGAAGTAGTCTAAGGTGGAAGGGGCCGCAGAAGACATCACAATCCTGCTGCCAGGGTTTACAGGCGGCAAAGCAGCTACCTCAATATGTCTGAGGTGCAGTGCCAAAGGAGGCCCCATCTCTCACAGTCAGCTATATCTATCAGATGATAGGGCCTGAGATCTTCACTAACTGTGTGGGTGGACACCCCATGCCAGTGGCTCTGAAGGTCACTGCTGCCCTCAATGTCTATGCCTTTGGCTCCTTCCAAGGGTCGGTGGGTGATCTTTGCGGTGTCTCCCAATCAGCTGTCCACACTTGTGTCAAGCAGGTTCCAGACGCTCTGTTCAGGTGTGCATTGACCTTCATCCACTACCATTGGGACCAGGCAAGCCAGACACAGCGAGCCAGAGGCTTTGCGGCCATTGCTGGCTTCCCCCGCATCCAGGGTGCTATAGACTGCACACATGTGGCCATCAAGGTGCCAGCAGGTGAGCCCGGTGCCTTCGTCAACAGGAAGGGCTTCCACTTTATGAATGTGCAGATAGTGTATGATCACAGGATGCAGATTCCAACAGTCTGTGCAAAGTACCCAGGCAGCTCCGACGACACCTACATCCTCCGACACTCCCTGGTGTCGGGGCTCTTCAGTGCTCCAGCCCAGCTGGATGGATGGCTGCTGGGTGACAATGGCATTCCCCTTAGAAGGTGGCTCATGATGTCTCTCTGCCATCCAGGAACAGAGGCTGAGCAGCTCTACAATAGGAGCCACGCCTCCAAAAGTGCTCTGGTGGAGAGAATCATCGGCCTTCTTAAGATGCGCTTCCGATGCTTGGACCGCTCAGGGGACGCACTCCAGTACCCCCAGATCGTGTATTGCTGATAGTGGTTGCATGCTGCGCTCTCCACAGTCTTGCGCTGGAAAGGTGGGACGCAGTGGAGGATAAGGAGGTTGATGCAGTGGCTGTGGCTGCACACGATGGACGCAGTGATTCCGAGGATGAACATGCACAGGGACATGCTGAGGGGGTAGCTGCTGACCCGGGTATACTTCAGGGAGGCAGGGACACCCGGAAGGCTTTAGCTCAATGAACCTGCAGCTAGCAAACCACATTTGGACCACCAGCACAAGCCTGGGTTGCAGGCTCAATACTCGACACCTAAGTGCAAAATCTGCCAGGTTAGGAACAGTCACTAAGGGCCTTGTTAATAAAGCTGAATGTTCAACAAAGCACTCATTACTGTTTTGGAAACCATACACTTGCAAAAGAAAAGAGGCATCCTCAGGCATGGTGACATATCTGAATTTATCCTGTCAAGCAAACCAACTTATTCCAAAAAAAGGAGAATAGTGTTACCAAACCAAGCAAATCATAAGGACCTCATCTTGGGCCAACACAAAAGCACTCGTGAAAAACCCTTGGTGAGCCTAAGATGCCTTATGTTTTTGTTTCCGGGTGCCACGTCCTGGTGCTGCCCCATCGCTGGGAGTGGCATCTGAGACAGCCTGCTGACTCTGCTGTCCTGTTGGTCTCAATGACCTTGGCAGTTGTCCTCTGGCCCGTGGAGCCAGAGCTGGCCTCACCTGGGAGGGAGCTGCCAGTTCCACAGCTGGCATTTCCCCAGTCGCCACAGCCTCACCGGATGCCATGGTCACTGGCAGAGGGGCAGAGGAGCTGCCACCTTCATCCGGAGTGCCCTGAGAGGAGCCTGCAGAGACACCAGGCAGCGCCAACGTGCAGTCGCTTTGGACCTCCCTGCTCACAGTGGATGGATGGTCACTGAGCTGGGTAAGTTGATGCCCAAACCATCTCCCACACTGGCACTGACCAGCTGAGGTGAATGCCAATGTGAGGGCTTGCTGGTTAGAACACATCCCCAAGAAGCCCTGATGGGTCTCCTGGAGGAGCCTCTCCACAAGAGTCGCCACTCTCTCCATGGAGGATGCAGGGCGCTCGGACATGTGGCTCATTGCTTCAACGATCGTCCACGTAGACTCCTCCACCATGGAGACCAAGCCAACCATAGCCTCATGTATCTCCTCCAAATGCTCCTGCACACCCAGCTGCATTTCCAGCAGCTGCTGCATCGCAGACAACTCCAGAGGCACATCATCAGGCACCGACTGAGCATATGCCTGGTCCCCTGCAGTCCTCCGACAGGTGGCGCCATGGGCACTCTCTGTCTCTGCCAGCTCCTCCAGTGACTGTGAAGTGCCCTCCTCACTGTGCCCCAGCACACCAGCCGATGTTTGAATTCCCACTGAGGTGTTCGTATCTGCGCTGGTGCCTGCCTGGCAGGGATGGTGTGATGCTGGTGAGACTTCAGGGCCCTCAGGTGTGAGAGGGGGCCTCTGCTGCTCCTCCTCCTGGCCCTGCTCCAATGATGCTGAAAGGAAGAACAAGGACAGTGGATCAGTTAACGTGGAGACAATGTTAAAGTGCATCCCTGTCCCCGGATCATTATGCGCTCATCCTTCCATAAGCAATGGTCAAGCCATGTTGCAAAATTAAATCAATTAACATTCAGCAGTGCTATGGCTGTTGAGAGAACAATGCTGACCTCACTGTTGGGCAAACATACCTGGCCGTGGCACCCCAGCCTCATCGACACCAGTAGACCCTGGCGCATGGCGCCTCTCCAGATCCAGGTCCTCCTGCTCGAAGCGGCTAAGAGTGGCTAATCTGCCGTGTTATGAGCATTCTTCTCCTGAAAATGAGAGAAGAGCATTGATTTGTGCAAATTGTACATGGACTCTCTTCGCCTGCAGCCCACCCCAACCAGAGTGGGACATATCAGGGCTCCACAGCCTCCTCGCCCCAGTGCTGCTGAACACTCACACAAAGATGCTGTGCCTGCTCCACAACCCCCCCAACTTCCCTTGGAGTTCACACTAGGCACCACACGGTATATCCTTCCATAGCAAGGAGGCACAAGCACGTGGAGTGCAGAGGGCAGCAGATGGTTCGTTGCCACAGCACCTTGAAGCTCCCCTCCCAGTATGTCATCACCCTGACTTGGACATGTCCTGCGGTTCAAGCACAACGCCTAGATGCAGCTCCTCCAGGTTGCCCTCAAACCAGTCATGTGGGTCTCAGTGTACCACATGCTGCGGGGGCAAAATCCACCACCCTCTCAGGCTGACCTCAGCATGGGCAATATCTGCTGGCCCACCCAGCAAAGGACAAATGCCGTCAATGATTCAATGCAGTCACTACACTCAGTCTTGCGGGGGGTGGGGTGGGGTGGAGGGGACTGCAGGTGGCGGGGAGCAGTGGGAGATAAGCCGACCTGTTGGGTTACATGACCAATGCCAACATTGTCTTCACCCTTCCAGAGCAGAACAAGTCGTTGAAGCGCTTGCGACACTGGATCCAGGTGCGCCACAGCACGTCACAGGAGCTCATCACCTCCACCACCTCCTCCCAGGCACATTTCATCATGTGGGGGGAGGGCCTCCTCTTCCCATCCAGGGGAACCGCCGTGCTGTCAACTCCTCGGGGCGGGCACTAAGCCAGTCATCCAAGAAATGGGGCAACACTGTCTCCCCAGCCTAGCCTGGCCTGCTGCTGTACCCGCCAGCCTGTTCTGCTCTGCTGGCCTACCCTACCCTCTGGACTGGCCTGCTCACCAGAAGCCCTCTGGTGAGCCCTTCCAATTGCCATTGTGAGCAGCTTTGCAAAGGCTGCCAGCCCTTCAGGTAAACAGGCCGCCAGGTCGCCATTAGACCTGGTGGAAAATGCACTCCCTCCGCCGCCCGCCCGCTCCCGCTATCCTTGGGAGTCATGCACTACGCTGGGTGGGCCTTAATTGGTAGGCCTGCGTAAAATAGCGGCATGGACCCGATCGCCCGTGCCCGCTCCGTCTCCCCCCCCCCCCCCCCCCCCACCGAAAAGCAGAAAATTCAGCCCCTAGTTATTTTGATAAAACTTCTCCATAAATTATTACCCTTTTATAAAGGGTTAGAAATGAAATTACCATTGAAAGTACAAAATGACATTGTAATGGTCTGTAAACTTGATTCTCTTTTTGTCCTTTAGTGCTTACTTAATCTGTGCCTGGGCTGAGAAAGGAGCTGATGCAATGGGTCCTGACGGAGTCTTTCATTCAAATGCCTTTCCTCCTGAAAAGCTTGTGGATACCCTTGGAGCAGGAGATACATTCAACGCAGCTGTATTACTTTCACTGTGTAATGGTGGGTGACTTTGATATCTAGTTTTATTTTGGAGCTAAGTAGTCATGTATAGTCATATTTTGTGTTAGGGGAGGGTGTGGTTGTATTTTAATGAAGCTAAGTTAGCTTTAAGAAGAAAAAGCTTTCTCCAAAGGTAGAATTGTCCTTTATGCACATGAGTTGGAGATTATGTTGTTCTGCTGTTTGTCAAGGCAACCAATGGCTTTTTAAAGTTAATACTCCACAGTGATGCCCAACACATTGTACAGTCGACACATAAGTTATACATTTTATTTATTCTTTCACGGGATGTGGGTTTCACTGGCTAGGCCAGCATTTATTGCCCATCCCTAATTGCCCATGAGAAGGTGGTGGTGAGCTGCCTTCTTGAACCACTGCAGTCCATGTGGTGTAGGTACACCCACAGTTCTGTTAGGAAGGGGGTTCCAGGATTTTGACGCAGTGACAGTGAAGGAACAGCGATATATTTCCAAGTCAGGATGGTGAGTGCCTTGGAGAGGAAACTCCAAGTCACTTGTGTACTTGTGAGTCATCATTTGGTGAGTTCCCCATCTCAACCTGGCTACAAGGGAAGAGAGGAGACAAGATTCTTTTCCAGAGAGACAGAGAGAGAGAGAGAGGGGGAGAGAATCAAATTATCTCAGATTTATTGGGTTATTTACTTCTCTCCTTGCTTCAGCTAATACTATTTTGAATGAAGGTAGGATTGAGGACATGAAAACATCCTTTAAATATTGAGACATTCTATCCTTGCCCTTTTTCTTTCGTTAAGGCATAGACATACATTGTGAGATAGTACCTTGGGTGTCACTTTGCTCAAGTCAATGTTTATATTTGGAAAGTGGGCGGAGTTATTTGGTTGTGGATAACATTGCAGTCAAGCTTGATCCTCTCCTCACGCCGATACCCATACATGCAATTGTTTTTAATACTAGTAATCACTAGATTAGGAGTGGAAAGGTGAATGAATATTCCTTTCCTCAGCCAGAGTCACTGAAGCTAATTGTAGTTCGCTCCCAGGACCACCCTGCCTGAGATCAGTCAATTGAATACAAACCAGCATCTTGGACCTTCCATATTTAAATTGCCTAGTAACATATTGCATATTGTATTTACAAACTAAGCAGCAGGAATGCTATTTTTGTGGGATTCTATAACATTGCCATATGATCTTGTTACTCAAAGGGTAGAATCTTGTGGAGGCTATGGGGGGCCTTGGCTGTCAGCTGGAGGATCTTTCGGGATGGCCTGCGACATCTTGTGCCACTCAGGCACACGACATGTCAACGGCAGAAGTCCTGCCAACTAAGATCTACCGGCCAATCAGAGGCTATCAACTCTTACTCAGCAGGGCCACTCTCAAAAAAAAACCCACAAGAGCAGGTTAAAACCTACAGTGGCGCTCTGAGATCCTTAAGTGGGCATTAATTGAGATCCTTAAGGGTCTCAATTGGCAGCAGAGCTGGAAGGCTGTCCACAAGCCTTCCTGCCATGGACTTAAATGGCGTGGACGCAGGAAGATGTCGACACTCTCCACCCTCCCACCCAATTAAATGCCCCCCGTCCCTCGCCACAAGACTCACCACAAGGGAAGACACAAGATTTCACCTTCAGTATTTACATTGATTAGAATATGACTCGAAAGTAAAAAGAAAAGATCACAAAATGCTTGATTCTTAAAGTTATGTGGATAAACTGGTTTGTAATGATATGCAATGATTAACATGATACTCTGTGCTGTGATTTTCCTACAGGCAAATCTATCCAGGAATCATTGACGTTTGGATGCCAGATTGCAGGGAGAAAGTGTGGGATTCAAGGATATGATGGAATTGTCTGACGAGATATGTTGGAGGAATGAATAGTCACATGTCATAGAAATGAGAAAGGTCTACAGAAGAACCTAGATATTCACTCATGCATCCATCTGATATGCAAATTGATAATGGTTTTGATGATTTCCTTTGATTTTAAAACAAACACAATAATTAAAATTCCAAGAAATGAAGGGAACAGTTAGGCTAGACTGAGAAAAACCATTTATGCTGGTTGGAGAGTCTAGTGTTAATTATATATTAATTGTATGTAGGTGGTAGATATTAAATGAGGATTAATTTGTGCTCCCATAAATAGGAACAGACTAAAACTGAGGTTATTGAATTAGGAGGTGCACATTTGTAATGTGTATCCCTGTAAATAAATGCTTGTAGATGTGTGTAAAGATTGGCTCCAGTTCTATCCTTCACTACCTGGCTTTCTGGAGTATAACATTCAGGGTTAGACTACATAGTTCAAAATATAGAGTTAGCCCTTTCAGGAGTGAAGTTAGGAAACAGCTCTACATGCAAAGGGTGGTAGAAATTTGGAACTCTCTTCTGCAAATGGCAATTGATGGTAGATCAATTGTTAATTTTAAATCTGTGATTGTTAGATTTTCATTGACCAAAGGTATTAAGGGAAAGGGATGGGGTGGAGAGGAGGAGCTGGTTGCAGTTTGGCATGACCACATTGAGTGGTAGAACAGGCTTGAGGGGCTAGATGGTCTACTCCTATTCCTATGTTCTTTTACTTGAGAACATAGCAATTGCTGAACGAAGACCATAGTCATTCGAGTTTGCCTTCTACCATCCTGATAGCCACATGATATAATAATAATAATGAAGTTGTTGACTAAGCATAGCAATCAATCTCTATCAATTAACCTACAACAGACCCAGACATGGGGCATGGAAAACTCCATGTGGCAGGAAGCTTTGGAAACCGTAGTTCTAAAGTCATCTGTTCCAGCTTGCTACTCTAAAGTTGAATATATGAAGATGAAAGTTTGCAATGTAGTGAATCCACTGAACTTTGGTCTCTAGATCCAAAGACATCACTAATTGACTTGAATTGTAGTTGGTTCCTGAAAAGTGAGTATAATGTTTTAGTCACACATGGTTGCTTGCATACCTGGCCGTGTGACATCAGTTTTTTATTTGGAAATCTTGTAGTTCAATAAACCGGAGGATCACACTGAATGTTGGTAAGATTTGATAAATCCAGGTGTTATTTGGTACAAAGAACTTCACCCACTTCCCTTCCTATGGAATTCTAGTGTGGAAGATTGGGAATGTTAGTAAGTAGAACAAATTAGCTGATTATTATTTTAAACATTTGTTCAATCAATGGAGGAATTTGTGCATTTTGGATTCCACGTTTACAAATAATTCATGTCAAAATTACAACTGCAACAGCAGTAAGCAGTTTACAATATTGTTGGTTCACCATGCAAAAATTCCTATTCCTTATCTGAGATCCATCATTGAAAATTTTAAACACTGTAATATGTCATTTATACTTCTGTTTTTACCTTGATCAGTTATCATATAACAATTTTTGATTTCCATTCCACAATGGAAGTAATGCATAGAAAGTTTCAGAAAATATTGTCAAAGGCATACAAACAAAATGCAGAGTTCAGGGTGTATATTCTAATGTGCATGCACTGTTAAAATCTGTCTCCATACCTGAAAATGTGTATGGACTATCAGTTCTATGTACATCATATGGCTATGTTCACTACAGTAGTATGCAAAAGCATATGCTATAATGTCTTTGTTCACTTTAATGCCTGCTTACAACCAATGCATTTTGTGTACAGTATCAGTTTTATCTGTGTGCGCTCATGTTTCATTACAAGAACTATACTGTCTGCCTGCCAATTGCCATCTACATACACTGTAATGAATTTGTGCTGTTAGCATTTGTCTCCATACTTAATTTTGCAGACTGTGATATAACTTTGCAGGAAACATTCAAAGCTTTGGATTGAGACACTGGGCTGAATTTTACTGCCTTGTTGTGGTGAGGTCAGTGCCACAAATTGGGGAGGGCCATTCAAAAGTCCATTGACATTGGCAGGACCATAAAATCCCTTTAATGTAAAATCCTGCCTATGAGCTCCATTAGGATTGGTATCTGAAAGGAAATTTATGGGCAGAATTTTCCCATTGTTGGGCAGGCGCAGGCCCAACCCGAACGGGAGAAAAATAGTGCGTGATGACTTTAGGACGCTTGTCTGACATCATCACACATTCGTGTGATATTTTGGCCTGCTGGCGCACATGATAGGTGGCAGCGCGCCCGCCGACAATTAAGAGGCCTATTAAGGCCCTTAATCAATTAATTGGATTAAATTTTTCGCTGCCCATCCAACCTTACGGTTGGCAGGCAGGCGAAAAGTCCAAGTGGCCTTTGCAATTTTTGTGAAACCTCATCCACGGGCGGGATGAAGTTTCAACCATTGATTAAAAAAACAATAAAAACTTCTTAAACTCATTTTTAACAAGTCCCTGCTCATGTGACAGAGTTACTTGAGGGGACACGTTTTCCTTATTTTGACAGTCTTTATTTTTAATGTCAAAAATCTTCAGCTCCCTGAGGCAGCTCTGTGCCTTCAGGGAGCTTTAAGTGAGTGCACCTGCATGCATACGCACATTTCCACACTCACCCTGCTCCTCCCACCCCCGCCACCCAGGTAGCACTGAGCATTTCAGCGTGCGATTCATGCTGGCTGGCCATTAATTGGTCAGCCAGCGTGAAATCACGGTTAGGGCCCGATCGTGGGAAGCGGTCGGTTTTCTGGCCGCTCCTAGGCCTGCCTGCTGCGCGCCCGTCCAATGAGATAAAAATCCTGCCCAATGTTTCACAGTTACAACGTTCCTAACACTTTTACCAAAAAAGGAGCCAACCAAAGTCAAAATAAAGTAACTGAACAGAAAATATGGCTGGGATTTTATGAGATGGCAGTGGCACCGTTCACCAGCCAGTAAGGTGGGGATAAATCTACTCCGGGTGGCCATGGAAGCTCTGATAGGATTTTACAATCATCCTTGCAATTAATTGCCTGCAGTCAAGGATTCTGCTCCTTATTGAAAAGAGGCCTCATTCCCAAGAGCTGTTGGCCAGTCGATAGGCTGGCAGCTCTTCACTCCCAGCAGTGCCTCTGGGAGCTGGGACTGCAGCAGAGCCTGACCAGCAAAGATCCAGGATACCCCAGAATTAAGTTAATTTCTTGGGCTCGCCAAGAGCCAGTCAAGCTGTCTCTGGGAATGGGGTTGATGGTGAGTATGGAGTGGGGGCAGGAGGGGAAAGGGTCTTTCAGTGGAGGCAGCCTTACCACGGGGAGCGGGAGGGACTTCTGTGAAATGCCAGAAGTGGCGGGAAAAACCCTTAAGTTACCTTTAATTGGCCACTTAAGGGCATCAGTTGCTAAATTGGCTAAGGATGGGGAGCTGTTACCCTTCTTCTCCACCACTAGTAAAATGTCAGTGATGGCGGGAAGGCAATGGGAACACCACTTCCTTGCTATCCCATCAGATTTTACACCTCCACCTCCCAGCATGCTCCCTCAGGCCCTGTAAAATCCTGGCCTAAGTTTCAAAATATCTTGAGACAAAAATATGTGTACGCACATTTTGTGATCCCTTGCATTCACTATTTTTTTAATTTACAAATTGCACTGTCTCAGTTTAACACTGGTAATGTCACTATAATAATCACTCACTAATAAAATTAGTTCCACAACATGAAAATGTTTTATGCTACACTGACGGTAAACAAATAAGTTTGTCCGGATAGTGGACAGCGTTCTTAGTTTGGATATATTTGGTGTAAGATGTGATCAGTACCAATAACAGTATTTTGTAATCAATGATCTGGATTAAGTGTCCCAATATTTTTTTTTACATTTTTGAAAATTTATCTCCTCCTTGGCTAGTAAATTTCCAATTCCAAGGCTTAGGTGCTTTTCTACAGAAGAGGGTAAATTGGTGGGTGAGTCAACACATGAAACTCAAACATATCCCATTGAAGTTGCTTGTCAGAACATGATGACAATCATATACTAAGGGGATACTCAGAGAACAGACTCAGCATTTGAAAGGGCTGGGGGAAGAAGGGAGGAAGCAGTAAATCCAGTGGATAAATGTAAGTCTTGACTGTTTCTAGAGAAATGGACAATTCACATCGAGCCACTGACAGGGTAACTGTGCCAATTTAAAAAGTCAGCAGTTGTAACATACTCAGTGGCTGACACATTAGACCAGTGAGTATTGTTGGCTGAACTTCTGGGGGATCTATCTTGATCTCAATAGAAATTTAGTTTGTTAAGGCATTTGATGAGGCACCACCAGCTTTGTATATCTCAAATAAGATAACATCAAAAGCTTTCCATTTGACAGCAGCCAGGTGGCCTTTTCAGTCTTTAAGATAGTGGGTTCTTCTGCAAAGATGTCATTGATGGCATATTGAGACCTCATTATTGACAGCTGATTTCTTGTTTAGAAGGTTTCAGAAATTGTCAGCCCATCCTTTCAGGATCTGATTTCTATCTGTGGAAACAGTAGTTCATCAACGCTCGCATAGAGCCACTAGATTGTGGGTTGTGTATGGCCGTAAGCATATTATAGTTGTTTATATCCTTCGAGTCAGCTTAGAATTGTAATTAACTTGTCTTTTTTTTCCAGCAGGTGTCACCCATAGGCAGTAAAATTGGTCTACTCCATGGGAAGGGTTTTTGGGTCTGCGAGCAGGGGCAGGGCCTGCTCGACGACGCGTAAAATGGCGCGCGGTGACGTTGGGCATGCGTCCCGACATCACTGTGCATCATTCACAATTTCAGTTCGGCGGGTGTGCACCCGAGTTGGCTGCGTGCCCACCGAACTGTCAAAGACCTATTAAGGCCATTTAAGATCAATTAAAGTTATTAATTGAGCTGCCCATCCAACCTTAAGGTTGGTGAGCAGGCGAAGAGCCCAGGCAGCCTTCGCATTTTTCATGAAACCTCGTCCACGGGTGGGATGAGGTTTCATGAAGGGTTTATAAATTAAATACATTTTTTCATTAATGTTCCTTGACACTGTCGCATGAGGGGTCATGTCTTAAAATATTTTATTTTCTTTATTTAAACTTTTAAACCTTAAATTAATCTCCCTGAGGCATCTTTGTGCCTCTGGGAGATGCCCTGACTCAGGGAACCCCCACCCGCACAGGGAGCACTCAGCACTTCTGGGTGCATGTCACGCTGGGTGAGCCTTAATTGGCCCGCCCACATAAAATGGCAGTGCAGACCCGATTGGGGGCGCCGATTGGGTTCACCCCCGCCACTGCCTACCTCCCCACACAACCCCCCCACCCCCCCCAAACCGGCGGGGGTGGGGGGGGTGGTGGAATTCTCTCCCCCATGAGCATGAAATGGGCTTGTAGTTCGGCAGTCTGTTAAACACCATACCGGTTTTCATTTTCTATTGACTTGGAAAATATTGTCAAGATTTTTAATTACAAACCAAGTCAAAACAACAGTGAGATTAGGAAACAAATCTCCAACAAGAATTTAAACTATTGTTCTCAGAACTTCAACGAAAAAAGCATCGAGTGCAGTTAAATATTAGCTGCTGATTCACTATAAGCTGGGCTTTTTCTGGCATAGATCAATTGCACCCCTGCCATTTTTTGTTCTATTTACAAATGTTATCATATAAATGTTTCTACTTAAATGATGACATATCCTTTATCCCTGATGAGTGCAGTTGGTGTTTCTCATTGGGTAGTCTTTTTATATCATTATTTTTATCAAATCAGTCTTAATGTTTATGGATAGTTGGGCTCAAGGGTTCCAGAGCTGCTTTGCAGACTGTCTTTTTGAAGCATTTCTAGTCAGCATTAAATGTTACTGCATTTACGGTGATCAAATGATTTTGATTCGCTGTGCAGAGTACTTGCCTTGAGCAGACTTGAGAGTTCTTGTATATTTTGTTCGTCCTGGGTCCTCTGAGAATTAATGTGAACATCGAATTTTGCGTGAATGCCTTTGCAAGTCAACAATTGAATTCTACATTTTGCTCTCTACATTTTTCTTGGAGATATCTTGTTGTGAAGATCCCACCAATTGTGCCTTTTCCCTAATATAAAATAAAGAGAAAATGCTGGAGACACTCAGGGTATTCTGATGATAGGTCATCATTGATCAAAAACATCAGCTCTGTTTCTCTCCACAGATGCTGCCTGACCTGCTGAGTATTTTCAGTAATTTCTGTTTTTATTTCAGATTTCCAGCAGCTACAATATTTTGCTTTTGTATTTGTGCCTTCTCCCTTTTTGAATCCGCATTGACTGTTAGGATTCTTTGGAAAATGTGATGAATAAAGTAATGGATTGACAGTTTTTCAAGGATCTTTCCATGATGATGCACAAACAACCATGAACCCCTTGGCAACTTGGCATGACTATGGTATGCTACTAACCAGCCCCAGGCAAGGATTACATACCATTTTCACTAAAGCTCTTTAAAAAAGCTGACATGCCAAGCATAGAAGCTCTGATCGTGAATGCAAAGCTACACCAGCCAGGTCATGTTGTGTGAGTATCTGATGAATGATGAAAATCTTTTATGGTGCACTCACCACTGGGAAGCAATCTCATGGTGGACCAGCAAAAGAGATATAAAGACTACTTAAAAGGGCCACTGAAATAGTTGGGAATACATATGAACAATTTGCTCAAGAAGGAAAGCATGGCAAGTGAAACATCTGTGAAGGTACCTCCTACTTCTGCTGCTGAATGTAAAGGCCAGCTGAGGAAGTCACATCTAAAAAATCAAGGTCTCCACCTAATGTATCTGGGCTCCGCTGTTCACTCTGTATATCATGCAAATTAAAGTATCTTGTGAAATATAATCAAGATGTTTACTGAATGCAGCGGTGGTCCTGTGGGTTTAAGATGTATGATTTATTTTTTTAATGTGGTGATTAAATATTTAATTTCATCAAAATGAATCTTTGACTTCGTATCTAGAGGCATAGAAAATTGAATTTGTACAAGACTTGAGTTAAGTGTAGTTGGTGAATTGTGTATTGTTTTGCACACCACGAAAGGAAGAATTTAAAAACAGTGGAACAGGAGATAGACTCACTATTATCAAAGGTGAGGGTTAGCTTTATGAAGAGAGGCTTGAAAAGTTAGAATTTTCCTCATTACAGTGGAGAAGGTTTATAAAATCATCAAGATAATGACAAGGTAAGTATTGATTTTATTCCACTGGGCCGCACGATGGTCATGAAAGAGCATCACAGAAAACATTAAATGAGAGGTTTTTAAAATAATGAATTCTTTGCAAAAACAGGATAAAAACCAATTCCATTAATTCTTTTAAAAGGAAATTAGCTGCTTCGAAAAGTCAAGTATTAAAGGGTCTGGGAAATGAGCAGGAAAATAGAGTTAGATAAGGATACCATATAGAGAAAAATATCAGCACAGTACTATAATATTCTATTCTGTTCTACTCTAGAATATAATTTATGTCTCTTTTCTCATATGTGGTAGTTTTTTCCAAATAAATCAACCTAACACAAGAACAATCCTAAGATTATAGTTTATAATTCCACAAATATTTGTTAATTTAACTTGAAAATCATACATGATAACAATAAACCATTAGGAGAGAGACATCAACTGACACTGCTAAATTGACTTCATGGTATTACGATACAGTGGAGAGAAGATATCATCATCAACAATAATTTGCATTTATATAGTGCCTTTAAAAGTAAAATAAAGTCCCAAGATGCTTCACATATGCCTATTAAAAAATGGCAGAGTGAGAGAAGGAGTTATTGGCCAGGCACCTGTCATTTTAATTCTTTATCTTGTTTCCACTCTCCCCTTTCTGACCTTGACCTGCTGCAATATTCCAACAAAGTTTAACACAAGATTGAACAGCAGCACCTCATCTTTCAACTTGACACTTTACAGATTGCTGGGCTCAACACTGAGTTCCACAATTAGCGATCAGGTCCGTGCCGCCATTTTATGCGGGCTGGCCAATTAAGGCCCGCCCAGTGTGAATTGTGGCTCCTGAGGACAGTGGGAGTGGGCGGGCGGCGGCAGGTCTTCAATGACCACCAGGTTCAATGGCGACCTGGTGGCCTGTTTAAAAAAGTTGCTGCAGCCTTTCTAAGGCTGTGAATCATAGCCAGTGGAAGGGCTTCTCAGAACGCTGCTTGTGAGAAGGCCAGGCAGGGGGGGCAGGGCAGGGGGGGATACTGTGCCCCTTGTTTTCCTGATGATTGCCTTGCTGCCCTCCTCAAGCATGGCGGGAAGTCCTCGTAACCCAGCATGGGAGGAGGAGGCACCCCCACATGACCAAACTTGCCTGGGAGGAAGTGGTGGAGGTGATGAGCTCCGGCAATGTGGTGCAACGCACCTGGGTCCAGTGTTGCAAGTGCTTCAACGAACTGTTGCACTCAGGAAGGGTGAGGACAATGTTGGAATTGGTCACTTAACCCAGCAGGTAGGCTTTCCCCTCTGGTGCTGCCCCCTAAGTCTGGGTGTAGTGACTGCATTGAATTATTGACAGCATGTGTCCTTCGCTGGGTGGGCCAGCAGATATTGCCCATGCTGAGGTCACACAGAGTGTGGTAAAGAGATGGGTTCTGCCCCCGCAGCATGTGGTACAGTTACTGTTTTGGAGGCAACCTGGAGGAGCTGCAACTAGGAGCGGTGCTGGAACTCCAGGACATGTCAAAGTCAGGGTGATGAGATGCTGGGTGGGGAGCTTCAAGATGACATGGCACCAATCGATCTGCTGTCCTCTGCGCTCCACGTGCTTGCGCCTCCTTGCTATGGAAGGTTAGACCGTGTGGTGCCTAATATGATGTAGGCAGCATTTGGCCGAGGGGGTGGGGGGGCAGGCCTAGCATCCTTGTGTGAGTGTTTGGCAGCAGCTGGAGCCCTGCAATGTCCCACTCTGCTTGGGGTGGGCCGTCCGCAAAGAGAATCCAGGAACAAGTAGCTCTAATCAATGCTCTTCTCTCCTTTTCAGAAGAAGAATACACATAATGCTGCCGAGTGGGTGAGGACTGGCAGCGGCCCGGCACGGTTGGCGATTCTCAGCCGCTTTGAGCAGGAAACCCAAATTTGGAGAGGCGCCATGCGCCCAGGTCCAAAAGTGTCAGTGAGGCTGGGGTGCCACAGGCAGGTATGTTGGCCCAGCACTGAGGTCACTATTGTTTTCCCAGCAGCCATGACAGTGCTGAATGTTAATTGATTTAATTTTGCCACATGGCTTGACCATTGCTTATGGAAGGATGAGCGCATAATGATCCAGGGGACAGGGATGCACATTGACATTGTCTCCATGTTAGCTGATCCAATGTCCTTGTTCTTCCTTTCAGCATCAACAGAGCAGGGCCAGGAGGAGGAGCAGCAGAGGCCCCCTCTCACACCTGAGGGCCCTGAAGTCACGGACTCACCAGCTTCACACCATCTCTGTTAGGCAGGCACCAGCACAGATACTAGCACCTTGGTGGGAATTAGAACATCAGCTAGTGTCCCGGAGCACAGCGGTGAGGGCACTCCACAGTCGCTGGAGGAGCTGGCAGAGACAGATAGTGCCCATGGTGCCAGCAGTCGGAGGCATGCAGGGGACCAGGCACATACTCAGTCGGTGGTTAAGGACATGCCTCTGGAGTCGTCCACGATGCAGCAAATGCAGCCAGGTGTGTGGGAGCATCTGGGGGAGATACATGAGGCTATGCCGTGTCCATGGTGGAGCAGTCTACGCGGACTATTGCTGAAGCAATGAGCCTCTTGTCCTAGCACCGTACGTCCTCCGTGGAGAGAGTGGCGACTCTCGTGTAGAGGCTCCTCCAGGAGACCCGTCAGGGGTTCCTGGGGATGTGCTCTGAACAGCAAGCTCTCACATTGGCATTGACCTCAGCTGGTCATTGCCAATGTGGGAGATGGTCTGGGCACCAAGTTTCCCAGCTCGGTGCCCATCCATCCATGATGAGCAGGAAGGTCCAAAGCAACCTCATGGCGGCGCAGCAGCTGCCTGTGGTCTCTGCGGGCACCTCTCAGGGTGCTCCGGATGAGGGTGGCTGCTTCTCCGGCCCTCAGCCAGTGACCGTTGCATCCAGTGAGGCTGCGACAACTGGAGAAATGCCAGCTGTGGAACTGGCAGCTCCCTCCCAGGCGGGGCCAGCACTGGCTCCACGGGCCAGAGGACGGCCGCCAAGGTCATCGAGGCCAACAGGACAGCAGAGGGAGCAGGCTGTCTCAGATGCCACTCCCAGTGAAGGGGCTGCACCAAGACGTAGCACCTGGAAAGGTACACATAAGGCACCTTAGGCACACCTTGGGTTTATCACTGGTGCTTTTGTGTTGGCCTGAGATGAGGTCTTTATGAGTTGGTGTGATTTTTAACACCTTTGTCATTTTGTTTTCTCAAGTTCCTTTGGTTGTAACATTAAATTCAGACATGTCACCATGGCAGAGGATGCCTCTTTTCTTCTGCAGGTGGATGGTTTCCAAAAATGTTATGAGTGCTTTGTGGGACATTCAGCTTTATTAACAAGGACCTTGGTTAATGTGACATTGGGATGCTCACCTGATGTCACCACGCGTAAAGGTGTGGGGGGTTCTCCCCCGCATGCCAACGGGAAAATTCTAACCTCGGTTTTGTGTGTATACGGGATCTCATTTTTCACCCAGTATGTAAGAATTCATAAAGAATGTCTTTACTACAGAATGAGTTTAAAAATAATATTAATATATAGTTTGGTTGGGAGGGGAAAATAATTGACAAACTAATAAAACTGAAAATATGGGAAAACCCCATTCTGGAGGGTATGAACCCCACACACTGAAGGAAACCAGGAAGGACTTAGCAGAGGTACTCGTTAATTTCTGTAGAAAAAGATTTCAAGGTAGATGGTGCCAGAGGATTGGAGGAGAGCTAATGTTGTTCCTATATTTAAGAAGGGAGAGAGAACAAAATCTGAAAACTGCAGACCAGTGAACTTAACAACAGTGATAGGCAAGGAACTGCAATTAAAAACTGGGCAAATGTAAAATGAGTTGGCAATTTACTATCACCCAAATTACACTGTTGCACAAAGTCAAAATTACCCCACCTGTATGCATTGCCAAGGAAGAACAACTGGCGTGTACATTTTTTATATAACTAAGTATGGATGCCTCTCATTAGCAACTCACAATGGGGAGGAAATACAAGCCAGATTTACCACTCCCAATTACTGCTTTCTTCTGTAAATTAAGTTTTTCTGGTCATTTGGTAAGGACAGGATGTACTTGACCATGAATGATGCAATAGGTGGATAATCTTTAAACTTACTCATATTTGGGTGTGTATATATTTGTGGCCACGGAGAAATACATCAGCGAGGAATCACTGTCTTAAGGATAAGTGAAGGAAACTTTTAAAAAACCCCACAGAGGTTCATTTCCAAAAATACAGAAGAACTTCATAGCTATATGAATTAACTAAACATCATCTTGCTGCCATTGATACTATCATAAATAAATTCTTAGGATTTTTTTCCCTTAAAAATATTACATAATAACATTATTTATGACATAAAGGTTGTGTTGCATGTGGTGATGTAAATGGAGCAAGATGCTACTGCCTCCAAGATAAATTTTGAAGCAGTCCAGGGAATTGGAGATATATATCTCGTTGTTTCTTGTTTTGAATTACACTTCACTGTCGCATTACACTACATTGCCATGAAGGTGTGCTTTATGCCAAATAATGATTTTTAATTGAACTGATTGAACTTTAAAAAGCAGACCTTTTAAAAACAGAGAAAGTGATTTGAACTCACAGCCCAAGATGACTAACCCCAATTTGCATTACTATACATTCCACACACCAAGTAATTGGAGTGAAGTCAGTCATCTGCAAAACCCATCAAATACAATAACTTAAGGGGAGCATGAAGGACTCAGATTTCCTGACTCATTAGCAAGGCATCTATGGCAAGCACCTGAGGTAAGCTTCCAGACATGAACTAATCAAGTCACCTCTGGAACACACTAGCAATGTCATTTTTAGAATCTGCTTAAGAGTTGGAGAATGAAGATCGCACTACAAGGCAACCCTTTGTATGTTTTAGGCATATGTTTTCTCAGCAGAACTGAGGTCATGCTGATTAAGGAGAAGATCTGATTCTTCCTGCCTTCTCTTTTCTCCAACCCACCTGGTAAACTTCAAGACCTATTCGCTGACTTTGATCATCCACTACAGACAGAGATTTCTTACAAGATTCCAAACCAGTACTACCATCTCCTGAAGAACAACCAACGCAATTGTCTGCATCTTTAAATTGGAAGCATCGAGACAATTGAATTCAGCTTGAAGGCAGCCGAGGCACCAAACTATAAACTGTATACTCTTTTACTTTTTCTGGTGACTCTAATTTGACCAAACTATCCTTCCCCATTCTGTAATCTGTGGGGTGGGGTGGGGGGGGGGGTCAACTTTGAGTGTGTGTGTGCAAAGGTTGGTGTATATCTTATCATTTTACTTACATCAGTTTAAGTATAATAAAGCTAATCTCTTTCTTTGTTAAGTTCAAGAAAACCTGTCCTGTTGGTTCTTTTATGGTCACATTGTGTAAACGTTTAAGTGCTTTACTGAATTGGCAAGTATATCCTTTTCAATCAAAAAACCTGTTGCAGTCAAACAAGGAGATGATAAGAAGTGAGCCACTCAACCCCTCCTCACTTGGTCGTAACAGAAATTTGGGGGATGCATCTATGATCAACCCACAGACAAATGAGAAATTGGAAACATGGAATCAAATTGATCCCTAGAAGTAATTTACAAACCTCAACACAGGTTTTCTTGTGACTTGCAGTGCTAGAGTACTAAAAATGTCGAGGTTTGAAGCCAGTACCTTGAAGTTACTTGGGACAGTTTAAAAGCCCCATCCATTGAAGAGTTAAGGACTATAGCTAGAGATAAAAATCTGTGCAAAAGCTAGGAATTCAAATTCCTAAAACTAATGGTCAGCCATTTTGAAATTGAACTTGAAGAACCAGAGATGGGCGTAGAATCTGAAACAGACCAGGTAGCATTAGCAAAGATACGCTGGAACAGTGGAGGCTAGAGCTAGAATTCCAAGAAAGGGAAAGAAAAAGAGAGAGCCAAGAGAAAAAAGGGAGAGACAGGAACGAAAAGAGGAAGGAGAGAAGATAAAAGGAGGAACGAGAGTTCCAAAAAGAGGAAAGGCAAAAAGATTGAGCTTTCCAGGGAAAAAAAAAACAAGAAATGGACTTAAGACAACTCAAACTGAATAAGGAAGGGGCCACTGTACCCAGTGAAGGCACCACAAGTGGGAGAACTGCCCAGAGCTCAGGACTGAGTGTTGAGCTCTTAAAGTTCTCCCAATTGATACCAAAGTTTGATGAGGGAGATGGGGAAGCATTTTCATCTCATTTTAAAAGCTTGCAAAACAGCTGAAGTGGCCAGTAGAGGGCTGGACTAAGCTACCACACAGCAAACTATTATCTGATGAGAGTTTGTCAAATTATGAGATGACCAAAAATGCTATCCTGAGTGCAAACGAGCACGAACTGGAAGCAAAAATGATGAACTCTCCAAAATGGGCCCGAGCAAACTCACATTGAGTTCGAAAGAGTTAAGCAACTTGCTTTTGACTGGTGCGTATGGGTGCTTAAGATAATGTCCACCTATGAAAGCCTCAGAGAGGTGATCTTTCTCGAGGAGTTCAAAAACACACTTGTCCTTTCGATAAAAACCCAAGTGGAGGAACAAAGAGTTTCAAAAGCCAGGCAGGCAGCAACTCTGGCTGATGATTATGAGCTTGTCTACAAGCTTTTGCCCCAAGGGAAACCCTTCTCTATTCCCCCCAAAAACCTGAAAAGAAGGTAGGAAGGGTAATAGGGGGATGAACAACCATGGGCAAGAAGGGAAAGCTGGAAACATGGGGGCCCTGTGAGAAATGAATGTTATTTTTAAAATATATATTTTGGGGGATATTTTGTTGTTCAGTGAAGAAGTGTGTGTGTGTGCATATGATTTAATTGAACTAAGCAGAGATTAACAGGAGACAGGTTATCTAGGGGTTTTAAAACATGAAAAGGATAGAGGTGTTAGGTTTGAGGCACAAGTAAATAGATTAGATCTCACATTTGCATTTTTAGATAAGTTAAAGTTTGTTTGAATATTAGACTAAAAACGAAGGTACAGAGGCTAGGAGTGAAGCCTGAAAGCCTGAGTGTTTCCATTGCAACAAGCTGACTGCAGGAAGTTATAGGGAAAATCCGTAGGATTTGTCAGGGTACACCAGACCAATGCAGATAAAGGGGCCCTGATGGAAAGCACAGCAGATAAGGCTGTAGCCCTAACAGCGGCAGTAAGTCCCTGCAAACGTATTGTTGCGAATGCAGGAGAGTTTAACAAAATCCTTAAGAGGTACCAGGATTTTGTGTCTAAAGGAAAAGCGACCCCATGCCCCTCAGGTGAGCCAAGTAAGCCCATAGTCACTATTGGAGGTACAGGGGCTACTCAATTCTTTCTGCTGGGGAAAGGCAAGACCTTTTCATCAGAGGGCACATTGAATGCCAAAGTATTACTGAATGGTATTAGAGGTAGGTATATGTTGATACCTAGGAGAGGCTTTTAGAGTGATGGGAAGAATCAATCATATTAGACTACATGTTTGTGTGCCAGGAGCGGCTCAGAAGAGCCTGTGCAGTGGCTGAGGAGGACCTTAGAACCTCCCAGGCAGCTTTGAAAGGGCAGACAGGTAAACATGCCAAGGCCAGAACATTTCAGCCAGGAAACCATGTGTTAGTACTACTACCAACACAGCGTGAACTGCTGAAAGTCCAATTCAGTGGCCCGCACAGAGTGGTGAAGAGAATTGATGAGGTGAATTATTTAAATGACACCCCAGACCATAGCAAAAAACAAAGGCTGCGTCATGTCAATATGTTGATGCAATATCACAGTCATGAAGAGGACAAACAAGCAATGGTCTATCAGGCAGTCAGGATAGAGGAGGGCAAAAGGGGCAGTGAGGAGAAGTTAGAGGGAGGGCCAGGCGATTCCCAAGTCGAACACCTTACTGTCCGGTTAGCTAACAGTGAAATGTTAAGAAGGTTAGACACCATACTGTCCTATTTAAATGCAGAATAGGGAGAAGACCTGACAAGGCTGCCCACAGGGTTTAAAGAGATTTGTAGGGACTAATGGGTTAAACAACCCTAACCCTACATGATGTGGGCGAGACACCTCCAATAAAGCAAAATCCCTATCACCTAAAGCCCAAGAAACTGCCCCAGGTTCGGGAAGAAAGTACATGCTGGACCACAACCTAATTGAGTCCAGTCAAAGCAGCTGGAGTTCCCCAGTCTTGCTAATGCCTAAGCTCGATGGCTCAACCAGGCTCTGCATTGACTACAGAAAGATTAATGCAGTGACCAGAGAGATTTCTACCCAATTTCCCACCTAGAAAATTGTATTGATATAGTATGAAACCCACTTATATAACAGAAGTAGACCTGTTAAAAGGATACTGTCTGGTTCCCTAACCACCAGACCAAGGAGAGTTTGGGTTTTGTCGCCCCAGATGGCTTATCTCAGTCCCGAATTATGATATTCGGATTAAGAAATGCCCTAGCCACCTTCCAAAGGCTGATGAATCTGGCCTACCCAATTGTGTAGTGTACCTGGATGACAAGCTAGTTTACAGTGACACCTGGAGAGATCACCTAGATCAGTTAGAAGGCCTCTTCGTAAAGTTAGTCAGCTGAGTTAGTGGTAAATCTCACAAAAGGCAAGTCTGCTAAAGTTCAGGAAACCTACTTAGGTTATGTTGTAGGTGTTGCCCAGCGCAGCAAATGTGCAGGCATTGATGGATTTCACCGTCCCTGTGACTAAATGGGAAATAATGCGATTTTTGAAGATGTGGGAGTTCTGCAGCATATTCATCCCAGACTTCAGCACTGTTGGACTTGTTACAGAAAAAAGCCAAGGTTGTATGGTCAGAGAGGTGCCAAACATCTCTCAAGAGGCTAAAAGCCATCTCAACCGAAGTACTGGTGTTGGCCACTGCAAACTTTAACAAACCATTTAAAGTGGCCATCAGTGCTAGTGACCTAGGGGTAGGTACTGTCCTGCTCTAAGATGATGGATCAGGCATTGAGAGGCCAGTTGGGTATTTTTCCAAAAAATTAAACAGACACCAAAAGTGATACTCCACTGTGAAGAAGGAAACTCTGGGACTATTACTAGCTTTCAAACCCTTTGAAGTATATGTCCAAAATGGATAGAAAGAGACCTTGGTTTATACAGATCGCAACCCCTTGACATTTATGGAGAAATTCAAGAATGCATTACTATTTAGATGGAGCCTGCATTTACAACCCTACTGCCTAAAGATTACACACATTGCAGGGAAAAACAAAGTGATGACTAACACTTTATAAAGAGCTTAACTCAGCACAGAACCACCTCATTACGAACATAGCTGTAACAGTGTAAGGATGAGAATGTTTGAGGATGAATGTATCTATGTTTTTTTCATAACAACCTTATAATGAAATGTTCCTGTCATCACATTTTATTTTGCATGGTGTGGAGGTATCGTGAAGATGTGCTTTATGCTAATTAATGGTTTTAGTCCATCAGCTGGAAACCTGAGTTGAATTTTTAAAAGCAGACTTTTTAAAAATACAGAGACTAAATTGATTTGAATTTACAGCCTAAGATGACTAATGCCAATTTGCATTACTATACGTTACACATTCTAATTCATTGGAGTAGAGTCAGTTGGTCTCCAAAATCCATTATAGACAATGACTTCAGGGAAGTGTGAATTACTTATATCTCTTGTCTCATTAGTAAGGCATCTATGGCATTCACCTGGGGTATTCAACTGTTGGAGATGGGTAATTAAGACTAATCACTTGGACAATGCAAACCTGGCCAAGTTAGCTTCCAGACATGAGCTATTCAAGCCACAATTGGAATACACAGGCAATTGCTGACTTTTGGCCACTCTTCAAATTTTCCCATCCCGCCTGTGATGATGCCCGCCTCTGGTGGAACCAGGAAGTCCCGCTCAATCCTTTTTTGAATCCCCCCTGGCTGTTGGAGAAGGAAGATCCCATGACAAGCCAACCCCTTATACTTTTTAAGCACACATTTTCTCAGCAGAACTGAGGACAAGCAGCTTGGGGAGAAGACCTAAGTGGGATCCTTCCTGCTTTCTTTTTCCTCCAATCCACCTGGTAAATGTCAAGCTCTGTTTGCTGACTGCGATCATTCAGGGATACCCTGCTGCAGACAGAGATTCCTTAAAAGAATTCAAACTAGTACTACTGTCTCCTGAAGAACAAACAACTCAGTTGTCTACATCTTTAAATTGGAAGCAACAAGCCAACTGAATTCAACCTGAAGCCAGCCTAGTTGCCAAACTACAGGCGGTATACTCTTTTACTTTTTTTTTTGGACTCTAATTTGGCCAACCTAGCCTTCCTAACTCTGAAATCTGTATTTGTGTGTGTGTAAACTTTGTGTGTGTGTGTGTGTGTGTGTGTGTTTGTGTGTGTGTGTGTGTGTGAAAGGCAGTGTGTATTTTGCCTGTAATTTGTGAGCCCTAGGGCAGTGCAACTGGGGATACCCCAAAGATGCGATGGGGAAACCCCCATCCCCCTCCAGAGGTTCCCAGGTAAAGATTGCACAGCAATTACCCGGGAAATACGAACTTTCTTTGGACAATTACCGTGCACAGGGAACCATCGAAAATGCGATTTAAATCACAAATTTCGGATGGTTCCAACTGCGTTCCATCAATTGTTATGCAACTTAGAATAAATGTACAGAACCACACCAACCCCCTCCCGGGACACCTGCCAGACTACCCTCCGATGGGACTCCCATCACACATGACTCTCACCTCAGCTATAGGACTCCCCCCATGCCCTGACTACCCCCTGCCATGGGACACCTGCCCTCATGGAACACTCCTAAACCTCAACTACCCCGCCCTGGGACTCCCCACCCCCATAGGACTCTTTCCCCCAACTGAGAGAACTCTTAACCCCCATGGGAACTCCCTCCCCTCGTCCCCAGCCCAACTACCTCCCCCACTTCTCCATTCCCCAACCCGACTGCCAACCTCCCTCCCAACCCCCAACCTGACTGCCTCCCTTCCCCACCCCCTAGCCTGACTGCTGACCTCCGCCCCTCCCCAGCCCGCCTGCCTCCTTGACCCCCAAGCCAACCGTCAACCTCCCCACCCCACCCTCAGATCTGACCATGTCAAACCTAAAACATGTAGAAGATGGTGCACTTTAGGGATCATTATCTTCAAGCACCTCTACAAATAGAACAGGAGGTGAAAACCTATAGCTCTGTAGGTGCCATGTGGATTGTGTATGGAACTAAACTGTGATGAAGGTGGAATGAGTAATAGATCAGTAAATGTCATTCAATTAACAGATTCATTATTTGATCAGGTGTGTGATATAGAGTCATAGAATTATTATGGCACAGAAGGGGGCCATTCGGCCCCTCATGTTGGCTTTCTGCAAAGGAATCCAGTCAATCTCATTCCCAAGATTCCCTGCAAGTTCACTTCTCTCAAGTGTCAATCCAATGTCCTTTGGAAATCATGAATCATATCTACCTCCACAACCCTTGCAGGCAGCAAGTTCTAGGTCTGGAAATTGAATTTTCTTTTCAAAGGGAGAGACCTGGAGAGGCTCACATAGGCCAATCTTGGATGGTGGCAGGGCAAGTTGGTAGGGTTGTTAATAAATCTTCCAGCATCCATATACAGGCAATTATTATAAAATAGTGGATCTCCTCTGATATTTCTCATTGTTAAGTTGGAGGATTTGAGGCACAATGCACAATGTTTCTCTGTCATTTTCCGTCTTCTTTTCTTTCGCTTATTTCTTCTTTACTCACCTTTATGTTTTGCTTCTTTTCTTCTCTGTCTGTGTACTCTTCTTCTTTCCCTTTCTTCCATTATTTCAGACCGGATCTGGTGGACGAAATGGCAGAAAAGGAAGTTGCTAAGTTTGAAATTCTCTGGTGGCAAATACGAGAGAAGTGCAGCCTCCAGACCTCCTCCCCTCCTTCACTGTGTTCTTTTTTTCTTTACTACCCCTTTCCCTGTTCTACAACCTCCATTTCTCAGCATCCCCTTTTTCCCAGCACACTCCTTTTCACTAGCACTTCCACTTCACACCCTGTATGATCCCCTACCCTTTCCTGATTAAAAAATTCAATAGGACAGGACAAAAAGATAAAGTGCTTTTAGTGCTGTGAACTATTAAACCATAAATTAGTGGTTTCTGGCTTTGCACTGGGAAATTGGGGAAGAAGAGAGTGCCCAACAGCATGAGAATGGGCTGAGGGTAAGTATAAATGAACATTCTTGTAGGCAGATAAGCATTAGGTACGCTGGTTGCCCAAAGCTTATATAGTTCAGAGAAGTGAATAGACAGAGGGCAAATGAGACAGCATCAGAGAAGGCGGTCAAATATTTGGAACCCAGGTAAATGCCTTGAGAGCTGAAAGGAGATGTAACCTGGGGAGAACAGTGCATCTCAGCTAGGAGACTAAAGGCCTGAAGTGCAGGAAGAACAAGGTGGCTGGGTAAATGGTATTGGTTTAGGGATGGTGGAGTATGTATATTTCAGCCACATAAGTGTGATCTCTGCATAATTAAATTCCCAAAATGGGTCCATTCCTTCCATTGGTTGAAAACAAGAGATCAACATCCTGCCACCACTAGGAACTAGCACTGCCTCACTAACTGCAATGACTGACCAGAGGGAATCTTGGGGTTACGTGGATCCTGATTTGAACCAGTGCAGCCATTAATAGTTTGGGTATTCCTTTGGGAATGAGTTTGTGAACTGGGTGCTCCACCAGGGATAATGTTTGCTTGGGACACAGTGGGCAGAATTTTAACTGTCAAGGAGGGGTCAGCAAGAGGTTAAATCCCCAAAAAGAAGCAATGGGATTGGGGTCAGGATGGGAACCTGACATGACACCATTCACTTCTGGGATTGACCTGGACTGTTTGCAGGCGAGGGGGGAACCCTTACGCAATTGTTAGGTAAGTAATTATAATATTGAAACAGGTAATTAACTTGAGCTTGAACTGCATTCTGGCTTTAACAGCAGTGCAAGGGTTCCCCAAGCTTTCTATCTCGCCAGGGTCATTGAGGTGAGTGCACCACCAGGGGGAGCGATTGTTTAATGAAATTGACAAGCTGTACAGATTTAATAAGTGAAATCGATAAGCTTGTAGCCAGCCATTATGAAAGGCTTGTGCTTGCAGGAATGCTTCTGACAACCTAAATCACAACTTTGAGTGCAAATTTCAGCTGTCACTGTGAAGTACCTTATTGCACACTCACCTTCATGTCAACTTCCCTGCAGTTAGCCTTCACTGCAGCAACTTATGCAGCAATAGTCTGGATCTCTGATGAGAAACACCAGGCTCAGCAGCAGCAACAACAACAACATCTGCCTTCTCTGCAGCCATGCTGTTCCACATGTCATAGGGATGAATAGAGAGCTCCAGTTCGAAGGAGGCAGTACCAGCAGCTGCTGCTGATGTTGTTGCTGCTGCTCCTGCAGTTCCTCCTCAGGGGTCCAGGCTGCTGCTGCAAAAGTGGCTCCCATGATGCAGAAGGTGAGCTTTCTCAACTGTGACAGAGTAGCCAGTGCCTTAGGAGGCTCAGGCTTTCACGACAGGTCATTGTCAACATATGCAGGCTCTTGCAACAGGATCTCCTCCCAATAGGACCAGCTAGGCCACTCGTTGCCAGTGACCATCAAGGCCAAGGTCACTACAGCCCTGGATTTTTTGTGCCTCCATCTCCTTCCAGGGATGTGCTGGTGGCATCTCCAGGATATCAATCTGCTGCCCATAGTGCATTACAAATGTTATCAAAGGTTAACAATTATAACAACTTTACCACAAATGAGGCCAGTCAACCACAGAGGGCTATCATTTCAAAGTTAAACTTGAGTACAGGATGGAGCCCGCTAAGAGATGTAAGGAAGTTGTTACATGCAGCTGAGAGTTTAAATATAGCAAACGTAACATCCATATATCGGAAGGAGAGGAGCTGAAATTTCTTGTTAGGAAGGCAGAGATTGAAGGACTTTTTGACTGAGTGTGATCATCAAAATCTAAGTGGATGCTGAGCTTATTCATAAGATCCATCTCAGCAACATCTACCATTTAATGTGAAATTCATAGTTTATATTCAATCACAATTTGTCTGTTAATTAATTTTTAACTTACATTGATTCTGAATGCTAGAATATAGGATAGATAAAATTTAGTGTTTGCTTTGTTGACTCTTGTATAGTAAAACTTCTTATGTATTAAACCATGCAATCTTGCAGCTGCATTTTTTTAGTAAATAACCATGATTTTGTATTTCTTCTTTTCTTGAAAAAAGTTTCCACTGAGATCATAACAAAATGCTTTAAGAAGAGTCTTCACTTCCATCTATCCTTGATCCACTTCCCTCTCATGGCTCACCTGCAGTTCCCTGCTATCCAAGAACTGGTGAACACTTTGCTGCATTTCAGTGAGGAATTGAACCATCAAGACAAAGTTTTTCTATCAATTGGCAGAAAGCTATGCAGACCATTGGTCTGGGTCAGCATGTGCTTGGTGGCATGTCACATTTGATTCTCTATGCAGTTGGCCACGCTCCCCTGGAGTGAGACACAATGGCATTTATACTAGAGATGGGCTCCTCCAATCTCTTTCAATGGGTCCTCACTTCCTCTGGGGATGCTGACAGAAGCTCACAGAATTCCCAGTGCTGCTGCACAGTTCCCTTTTTGGGATGACCCCTGAGGCTCAGCATCTGTGTCTCACTGAGCAAAGGTTGAAGTGTACTGCATTCTCTGAAGGGGACCCTCCACTGCTGTCCCTGTCACCAGCACTGCTGCTGCTCCCATATGATGTGTTGCTCACTATGTGACAAGTTATCTCCACCGCAGTACCCAGTGAGTTGTGTGTATCTTCGCTGGTGCAGGATGTGCATGAGTCATGTCAAGGCATCAGGCCTCCTCTGAGGATTCCCTGGTCTGATCCATCAGCATCTCTTCCATCAACCATGAAGGACATGTGGGAGATGAGTTACTGACATTGAGAAAGGGTACAAACTCAGCATAGTGCATATCGTGACAGCACATTTTGTGGTAACATCAATTCAACATGAGTGGCTGTTAAGTGCCAAGTGGCAGTGCATTATCAATTACTGTCAGCAAATCTCTTGCTCACCCACAAATCACCATCATGGATGCCTAGTGTGCGTGTTGCATGAGTGTGTCACCTTGCCAATCTTCAAGGTGTCTTCCTCCAATGTGGTCAGGATGGTTATGGCTGCAGGCCTGCCTCTCCCTGGAGTTGTGTGATCTCTTCTGCAATGAGAGAAAGAAGGATCAGGAATGTGATAAGTGGAATGTGCAGAGAGGATGGAATGAGAATATTTGAAGAGGGTGACTGGGAGGGGTATGAGAGGGCAATAGGATGAGGGTGAGTGTGAGTGCTCTCTGTTGAGATGGAGATGGAGGTTTGAGGAGGTGCTTGGAGAGAAAGGAGTGTGTGGAACTGCAAGGTGTGTCAGGAGAATACTAGGGAGGTCTGGGAGAGCTGGATGTCACCTGAATGTGACACGACCCTCACCATTCTGGACCTGGTAACTCCATTAAATCTTTTATGATATGGTACCTAGTCCTGGCACAACACTCCTGGCTGCTGACAGCCTCTGGTGCTTCCAGTCTCACCTGCTTAATTTGGCTGGCCTTTTCTTCTCAACCACAGGAAAGAGGAGTTCTCTCCTGGTCCTTACCACCTCCAGCACAACAGAGACCTGGAGATAAGCCTTCTCATGGCTTCCTTCCATTCTTCTGCTTTTCAAAATGCTTCACCAGCAAGACTTCCAGCAACCATTCAGACCCCTGCCAGCTGGGGTATCTTTAAATAGAGAGCCTTCATTCACAGTGTGCAGGTCATCATCACAATTGATGGTTACTCAGAAGTGGGATGCTAATGCTGTGCTGAATCAAACAACCATGGCAAATCTCGTTACTTAAACTCGTTTCGGATCTACTACCGGTCTCTGCTGTGTGGGGGTCAATTCTGTTAAGGGCTTGGTCTAAATAGCCAAGTGGTTATGGTACTGGGTTTGTAACCCCAAGATCAAGAGTTCAAAATTTAAAAGATTTAAAAGATTATCAAGAGTTCAAATCTCACACTGGCAAACTATGAAACAATGTAACTTCATCTGAAACAGATGGAAACAGGTTTGTACTTGAAAGAGTTACTTTTAGGTTCCTTTAAACTTTTGTCCTTGGTTTTACAGCTGACCTGAATTAGGGGCTGTGCCTGATTTATCCCAATTTTGTTGGTTTGGTTTTCATTTAAAAGATTATCAAGAGTTCAAATCTCACACTGGCAAACTATGAAACAATGTAACTTCATCTGAAACAGATGGAAACAGGTTTGTACTTGAAAGAGTTACTTTTAGGTTCCTTTAAAATTTTGTCCTTGGTTTTACAGCTGACCTGAATTAGGGGCTGTGCCTGATTTATCCCAATTTTGTTGATTTGATTTTCATTTAAAAGATTATCAAGAGTTCAAATCTCACAATGGCAAATGATGTAACTTCATCTGAAACAGATGGAAAATGGGTTTGTACTTGAAAGAGTTACTTTGTGCCTGATTTATCCCAATTTTGTTGATTTGGTTTAATTGTTTTCATTTAAAAGATTATCAAGAGTTCAAATCTCACAATGGCAAACTATGAAACAATGTAACTTCATCTGAAACAGATGGAAACAGGTTTGTACTCAAAAGAGTTACAAATGACTGTTGAAGAGAGGTCAATTCTATTAAGATTCCTCCTAGTGTCTCATTCGGGATTGTCCCAGGAAAATGGGTCCTATGATCACTCTTGTCTAGTCTCTATTGTGATCATTTTAAATTGATTGCTACTTGTTAGAGCAGATGGAATGCACATTATCTGGCCAGAACTCCCAGGAGCTATGACTCATAGACTGAAAAATGGAATGACTTTGGATTCATTTACTTTTCTGATATCTTTAATTACATATGAGGAAAATATGCATGGCCACATTTGAATTGAAGGATGACATAGTTGTCAGCAAACTGTAAATTGATTACTAGAAAGAAATCAACAGCACATTGATGTAGATCACAACAAATACTTGTGCTATGAATGAAATGCACATGTTGTCAACTGTACCAGGAAGTCAAACAAAAACTTAACAGATGGAAAAGACAAGATTTTACTGTTTAACTTAGCTTTTGGCTCATTAAACCAGGAAACCACAAACTGGTGGAAGGAGATAGTTTTCAAGCATCTACTGATTATAAATTATTTGTGTGCCCTTCTCCATAAAAGATTTCTACTTCAAATTGGACTATACTCTGGAATTTGACATCCTAGGATAGCACTAAACCCCTCTCCTCACTCAATGGGGAGATGGCCAACCTCCAGCAATGTGTTTGAGATCAGTAATTCAGCAACATGGGAGATAATACTTACAAATTTCTGTATTACACTACCCTCACTCTTATAAATTTGGGTTTGGAATGGTCCTCTCAACCCCACAGGCTCTCTGCCATTCTGCTGACCAATCCACCACCCTGGATACTGAAACCCTCCTGTCTACTGATTGAGTCCCTACCACCCAGGCCACACAAACGCAGCTATGGCATCTCCCCATCATCCCCCTGAGCACTGATTCCTCATAGGCTGCTGATTGCCCCCATCCCCACCCAAACTCAAAATTCTCCCCCTGGCTACAGACCCCCCTTCACACATCCTGACTACCAATTCCCCCCTATAGTTCTCCCTCTTCTAACACACCCTAACCCTCTGCAGCTTGTCCTCTACATGGCACCAATCAGCTCAGGGATTGTACCCTATACACCGCCACCAGCCCCCACCGACCCTCCACCCCCTCACCCAAATTGGGTACACCTGAATTTCTAGGCCATAGGGTTTAAGATGTTCTTTCAATTAGACAAGCTACCAGGCTGCTTATGATATGGTTTCTATTTCTAATATACATATTATTTTCAAATTCCCTCTGTGGAAGATTGCTCAAAAAAATCTTAAAATGTGACGCCATCCAACTAATATTTGGTTTTAATCCAAGGCACACTTTAAAGATAACTCATTTTAGTGGCACCCAAAGTGCCTGGTGTTGTGCTAAAGATTCATGGCTAAAAATTGGTTTGCCCTGCTTTTCAGACAAGATGGACGTGCTTTGCAACCTGCCCCTGCTGACGCTGGTAGAGGTAGGTGGGGTGTAACTTTGCTGCTGCCACCTGATGGTCATGTTGGGTTGAGCATCTCCAGCTCTCTGGCTACCTGAGCCGAGCAGTGTTGTGTTGATCATACATGCTGCAGCAGCCTTCTGTTCTTAAAGGCAGCCTGTCCCTCTTAAAGGGAGGGTGCTGCTGAATATTTTTGCTGCAATTCTAAATGAGGAAAATGAGCACCAAGGGCTGAGAGAGGGCTCCAGGATTATGGAAGTGGCACTGGAGTCTTAGTGGTGGGGGTGGACAGGAAGAGAGACAAGTTGGTTCTGTGGGGTTCAGGAGGCCCTCAAGGGTCATCCTTAGAAGGAATTAGGATAATATGGCCAAGGAGACCTATTTCTGGAGTCTGGACATGAAGATTTGGTAACAGTGCCACAAGAAGTCTAATGAGCTCAAACAGGTGGTCAAGATTGGTGAATGCATCTTTACGTGATATCTGCTACCCATGACACCAATAACCTCTCATGCTACTCAATGTACCACCTTCCCATCATTTACCCAGCAATAGACCATGGCACTCAGGATTCAGGCCTTATATCCAGATCCACCTTGTCCTTACACACCTACCAATGCTGCCAGCCACATACCCACCTTTCAGTGTCTCCACATACTTCCAGCTATTCAGCTTTGGCAGGTACATCACCCAAGCACAGTACAATGCAATTAATGACATTATTCTCTCTCTCTTGTCACACAAGGTGGCACACAATAGAAGGGAGCAGAGTAGAGCTTGGTGGGGGAGCAAGGATGCCTGCCCATCTGCCTTACAGAGCAGAACACTCTCGGCATCATGGAACCGACTGTGACAGAGCTGCTGGCATCTGGTGTAGCTAGGAACATACAGTATGTTCCTGCCTCTCAACTCCCAGCTCACCCTTAACCTGTTATCTGGCATAATCAGCAAGCTGCAGATGGTGTGGACACAGGCCGCTTGCTTTCAAACCCAACCCCCTTCCTTTACCCAAAACTTCCTCTTATTTTCTGCTTTCAGCCAGCCAAGAACTGCCACCTGCCCAACCACAGCAGCTGCAGGAGAAGGAGAAAGAGCAACACCACACCACTGCTGAAAAGACACCATCAGATGGTTGGAAAATTGCAACCACCAGTTCAGGTACTGATGCTGCATACACCTTGGAGTGTGGCATAGAGTTGGGATCACCCTGTGGTCACTGGGCATGAGTGAGCTGCAGCTCAGCCTCCTGTGCATTTCCAAAACCTTTTGTTTCAAATTCACTGTATTTGTTTCTTTTACTTTAATTTCTATATTCCTATTTATGTTTTGAGCAGGTTCTATGGGAATTTGCAAGGAGCTTCAATGGATAAACAGCTCTCATGTAAATGTTTTTATTACCGCAGGTGACAGCTAGATTTCAGCCCATGTCATTTATGGTGCAGGCATCATTGTTCAAAATGTCACTTTTTTAATTAAATTATTGATTAGCTCGATCAAAACAGTATATACTTTTGATTAACTTTTGAATCTTCAACATCAATAAGCATGTTATTTTATTAAATGCCATAAATCATATGAAAACAATAAAACATTTCAGGAGAAATTGAAATCTGCTACATTGTGGTACTATCTTTTCTTTATGAACCAGTATATCAGTGTGTACAATACGTTAAATGTAAAGTGAATTGGATTAAGATAATATACTGGAAGAAAGTTGTTTGATGGGCAAGAAAAAAAGGTTTAGCATTGTTCGGAATGGAGAAAGGTTGGAATAGTGCGTCCTAACGGCCATTGTTGGATCCACTTTTGCTTTTGCTTTGTGCATATGATTTAGGGAGCATAGGGAGCATGACGTCAATATTTGCTGATACCACAGAAGTAACATTGTTCTCAAAATGCATTACCTCACTCTTCTCTGCAGCAAATTGCATCTGCTATCCAACTGCCCATTGCACTAAGCTATCTATTTCCGCTGAAGTTTACTTAAAGTCTATCCCACAGTTTGCCAAATTTGCCCTTTACGTCATTGGCAAATTTTGCTATCATGCTCCCAATGTCCAAGTTTGAATCATTTATGTATAGCATGGAAGTATACAATCAAAATAAAGGTGCTGAAATGTATGGCTGATTAGAGCAACCTCAGGTTCATGGTTCCATAACAACAACATATTTATACAGTGCTTTTAACATAATGAAAGACCTCAAGATGCTACACAGGAGCAATATGAAACAAAGTATGATACTGAGCCTTGTAAGGAGATATCAGGTCAAATGACCAAAAGCTTGATAAAAGAAGTAAGGTTAAGAAGTGTCTTAATGGAGGAGAATGAGGTAGAATGGTGGAGAGGTGTAGGGAGGGTGATCTAGAGCTTGGGGCCTAGTTAGCTGAAGGCGCAACCTCCAATGGTGGAATGATTATATTCGGGAATATACAAGAGGATTGTGGGGCTGAAGGAGATTACAAAGATAGGGAGGGGTGAAAAAGGATAAGTTTTAAAATCAAGACATTGCTTGACTGGGAACCGCAGGTCAGCAAGCACAAGGACAATAGGGGAATGAGACTTGGTGCGAATTAAGGCATCAGAGTTTCAGATGATCTCAAGTTTACAGAATGTAGAATGTGGGAGACCAGCCAGGATTATATTGGAATAGTCAAAGGCATGAGGGTGTCTGCAACACGTGAACTGAGACAGGGATCAAGTCAGGCAATGTTATAGAGGTGGAAATAGGCAGTCTTATTAATGGCGTGAATATGAGGTTGGAAGCTCATCTCCAGGTCAAATGTGACACCAAGTTTGTGAACAGACTGGCTTAATCTCAGGTTGTTGCCAGGGAGAGGGATTGAATCATTAGTTAGGGAACAGAGTTTGAAACGGGTAGTGAAAACAATGGTTTCTGTCCTCTCAATATTTAATTGAAGGCAATTTCTGTTCATTCAATACTGGATGTTGGAAAAGCAGCTTGATAATTTAGCAACAGTAGAGGAGTGGAGAGAGGTGTTGGTGAGGTTCAGCTGGGTGTTGTCAGTAAGTATGTGAAGATTAACACTGTGCTTTCAGATGATGTGCCAATGTTACGATTTCTGTAGGGACTATAACTTTTAAAGAAAAGATTCTAACTTCCAGTTGAAGCTGAAAGAATGACATGACACGACTTCATGTTTTAAATCTCTTACTGTAACAAATGACTAAAAACAGCATTATTGGCTAAACCCTGTTTTCTTTTAAGGCAACTTATATTTTAAACTACAGAAAGGAACATTCCCTTGTTATACTTACCATGCATTGCACCTTACACAAGAATTATAGTCCTTATAACAAATAGTTGATTCCAGCTTCTGACAGGTTCCCATATCCCCATTTCACTGAGGAGCAACTTCGAGTGACGGTCTTCAGGCACTTTTCTCAGTTTTAGGAGAGTTTCCTAAATACACTACCAGCAGTAAAGCCTGTCCCAATGATTCTTCCCCTCTGACTATGCCAGGGCAAATCTGCCAGAATCCTTTGATAGATGCTGGAGGCATCTCTTTGATTAGAGACCACCTTGCTCTCACATCTAGGTATGGTAGTTCACAAAACCAAGTAGCCTCTTCTCTCTGCTGACCACACAAAACTGCTGACTGTCTGTGATCTTCATTGATTTGTAAGGAAGCCTGTAACCTGATCTCAAAAATAGTTTCCTCTGCACCCTTCCCCATAGTAATGTGCATCCAGGTATAAGTGCTTGACCCCTACTCTCATCTTGGATGTAAATGGACAATTTACAGCACAACTGTTTACAATCCAATACTTTTAACACTTTTCTGGGACCATGGGGGACTCAGATTTTACCCATTGTGAACACAGAGACCGCTGCCTTGCCTCCAACTATGAACACCTTACACCATCACCCCAGTAACACAATCTGCACCTCCCTTCATGACTCCCTTCAGTTTACTTTAATTTTAAAGACACAGTCCAAGACATAACAATCTTATAAACCTCATAATTGTGACACCGAGGAGCAGCATGTAGATGAGCAATAGGAGGGAGCCAAGGATAGATCTTTGGGGGATACCATAAGTAATGTTGCAGGAGCAGGAAGAGAGGCCATTACCAGTGATTCTCTGGCTACACTTAGATAAAAATGGAACCATGTGAGAGGAGTACCACCCACCTGGACAATAGCGGAGAGGCAATGGAGGAGGATCGTTTGGTCAATGCTGCATACATGTCGAGAAAGATGAGGAGGAAAAGTTTACCTTTGTCACAGTTACTTAGGCTCTCATTTTCCTAGAATAAATTAATTTGATTATGATGCTTGGTCATGAAAGGTGCTATATAAATGCAAGGCTGTTCCTTTTCTCCAACAATAAATTCATAATTTTATACCTGTGACTCACAATTTTATCAGTCCATTGCAGTTGACTCAGTTCCCAAATACAGCAAAGCATTCATAATTAACCGGGCAAATTGCAACGCCTTGCTACATTAGAAATTGCAAAGTATCACTGTGAGAATCAGGGCCAGTGCAACCACTAGGAAAATTAGGTGGTTGCCTAATGTGGCAAAATTTGGGGGTGGGGGGAGGTGGGGGCAGCAAAAAACTGAATGACTATTCATGAAACTACATAAGTAAACAAATAGGTTTCAGCAGTGGGAATGAAAGTCCTAGATCCACTGATATACATCTGCATATCTTCTTCTTCAGTTCTCTGCCCGAAGGCAGATCCAAGTCATAGGGCCATAACTTCTGACTAGCGTCGGAAAGTGCTGGCCCATGGAAATTAGAAGAAATAAATGCACATTTACCAGGCCTTGAAAACTGCGTGGCCACTTCTGTTCGTTGGGAGTTGCTTTCGAAAGAAACCTCACAGGCTCCAGTGAAATCTAGATCCAGCATATTCAAGGAAGCCACGCCCCCATTTTACAGCACTAGCTGCCGTAAAGCAGGTAAGTTTAAAGGGCCAGGAAAATTGGCAGGCCAGGGGACGGTAAGTGTCTAAGGTAAGCAGATAGGATTTGGGGTTGGGAGTGTCCGGAGGTTGGGTAGGAGTTCCAAGGTTGGGGAGGGGGTCTGAGGTTGGCGGTGGGAGGGGCGGTTCTGAGGCCACTGGGGGCAGAGGGTTTCCACGGTTGGAGGCAGTAGGGGCGACGGGGGTGGGGGGAGTAACAGGTCCAAGGTCAGTGGGGGAAGGGGGGTCTGAGATCAGGAAGAGGGCCTGGGGTCCAAGGTCGGGGGGGCTGGGGGCAGGGGGGCGGAGGTCAAGATCAGTGGAGCGGAAGGTCTGAGGTTGGCGGGGGAGGGGGTGGTCCAAAATCATGGTGGGGTGCTAGGGTCCGAGGTCGGGGGGTTGTGAGAGGGGTCCGAGGTTGTGGGGGACAGAGGGGGTCTGAGGTCAGTTGAGGGGGGGATCCGAGGTTGGTTGGGGAGGGGGGGTCATTGGTTGTGGGGTTTGTGGACGGAGTGGTCCGAGCTCGGGATGGGTCCAGAGGTCGGGGGTGGGGGGGGTTGTCCAAAGGTCTGGTGGGGATGGGGGTTTCCAGAGGTCATTGGGGGTGGGTCCAAAGGTCTGGTGGGGGTGGGGATTTCCAGAGGTCGTTGGGGGGAATCAGGAGGTTGGGCGGAGTGAAGGGTTCTCGAAGTCGGTGGCGGGGTCTGGAGGTCGGGGGGTCTGAGGTCTGGTCCGAGGTCTGGTGGGGAGAATTGGATGTTGTGGGGTGGGGGGGAATCGGATGTCTTGGGGTGGGGTGGAGAGGGGGTGGGGGTGGGGGGGCGGGGGTGTGCGGGTGGTGATGGTGGGGTTTTTGTGGGGGGGATGTGGGGAACTCCCATGGGGTCAGTCTGGATCTTTACAATAGTACCCAGAAGTTAGAAGAGGTTTTAATTCTTCTAGCTTTTTCTGGGTAACTATTGGTATAATTTCAGTGGAACCATCGAAGTTTGTGATTTAAATCACATTTTCTGATGGTTCCCAGCACAGTGCAATTGTCCCGAGGAAGTTAGCACTTCTGGACAATTGCCGTGCAAACCCTTGCCTGGGAATTTGCCAGTGGGATTCCCCAGCTGGGGAGCACGGAAGTTACAGGCCAGTGTGTCACAACTTCCACCACAGATAGATTAAGGAGGCAGGTTTTGAATCCAATCAGCCAGAACAGGCATCGAACCCTATGCTGTTGGCATCGATCTGATCCACACCAGTCATCCAGTCAACTGGCCCCCACCCAAGGAGTCCAAGTTGCAATGGCAACATACACTCTTACATGCATGTTGTAACCTGGAGTTATGGATAGTAATAATAAAGGCTCCAATTACTTTCCATCCCATGGCTGACCAGGAATCTCACCTACTCTTACCACCTGCCATTGACATATGTTGGAAGGATTTACAAGTTAATACTCAACCTGTTTGACCGCGTTAAGAATACAACTTGTGTGGCCATCAAGTCCTGGAGTGGGGCGTGAACCTGGAGTTTCTGGCTCAGAGGCAGAGCGCCACCCATTGCATCACAAGACCTCTTCAAAGCTAGATTATCTACACAAATTGTACCACCAACTAAATCTGCAGACCCTGGCATCCGTAGCTGGGAATGACCTTTGGGAATAGATCTGTGATTGGTTTCAGGTCAGGAAGGAGCCAGCTGGAGATCCATGCCACCTGCTGAATGAACTCCTGCCCATTTCAGTTACTCACTTGCTGCCTGAACATTTTTTGTCTCCATCTTCATCCAGGCTAACAGATGGATTACCTGCTTTAGTAAGTTTAGTTTACTTACACATGTGTCAAACACAGACTGCAGTGTGGTTAGAATTCAAATCTTTCCCACTGAAAAAAGCAACAGCATGACATGGCAGCCCAATCTCAAATACCACTGCACGGCATTTCCCAAAATAGAGGAGGCATTGATAGGCATCCTGCAACCCCTTTCCTGTATCAGCAGGTTGCCATGCATCATGCAGGTAGGTTATATTATAATAATATTATATGTGAAAGTAAGTGCATGTCAAAGGTGTCAGTTGTAATTTGCAGTTTAAATATACACCTTGATAAAGGATGAACACACATGATGAACAATGAAAGAGCTTTACGATTATGGTGGACTTGGTTTGAGTTCACACTAAATGTGGAACAGATCAGCAGGCATCTCTCTCCCATGGACACTTCAGTTATCCACATGATGGTCTATTGGGTAGCCTTACTGTGGCAGATTCCTTAAGGTTTATCATTTTTCATGTCTGTTCCCAGGTTGTGCTGTGAAGTAACTTGTCGTGTATAGCACTCCACTTGCATGCCCAACTCTCCTCTTCCAAGAGGACAGCAAGGTAGCATGCCTGAAAAGAAATGGCAGCCGGGTCAATACATCCACATATACCGACATATATATATAGATTTCCATGAGTTTACTGTAGTGTAAAGGATTAACAGATAGCATTGCTAATATATGACGTAGATGATGATGCATTGCTGACATCAGTCAGTCACATGTTAGACTGGCGAGAGAGAGGCTGGAACACCATGCCTAGGAGCAGCATGCATACTCTGTAACCTGTTTAGATGTAGTACTAATAAACAAGTGTTAAGCAAAGACCAGAGTATCATTACAGTTTGTCTAGTAACGAAGTGCCATGCCTAGAGTCCACAGATAAGGAGGACCATCTCAGAACATGGTGGCAGCAGTAGAGACATTGATGTAAAAAATACATTGGTATTATCGAAGGAACCACAGAATGAAGCAAAACTTGATAGCAGTTTGTAATGTCCTTCTACAGAAGGAGGAGGCAAACTAGAACATGGTGAGGAAAGCAAAATACTGCGGATGCTGGAAATCGTGATGATGATGGCACCACTCGAGCAGTTCCTGCCTTTTCCACAACCATTCAGAAATTTTGAGGGTCCACAGAGAGGCCAGAGCTGGAAATTTTGGAACAAAAACTTCCTCAGATATTAGGCAGCGTTGGGATTGTATGATAAAGAGCAGCAGAATCAGGCCTGTTTATTCCTTTGTGCTGTGGGTCTAGTAGCAGACAATGTTTTCCTGAGGCAGGGGGTCGAAGAATCCATTGCAGACTTCCTCAAGCCTTCAACACATACTTAGCCTGCCACAGAGCCCCATTATTGACCAAACTATCCAGTATGTGAGGCGGGTTGAGCTTACAGAAAGAAACAGGGCTATAATTTGATGTAACTCTGAAGCACATAACTCAGCTAACTGGGTAGGCCCACAGGCAGCAATCCCACTCATAAGAAGCAAAAATAAAAATAGCTGGAAAAACTCAGCAGGTCTGACAGCATCTGCGGAGAGGAATACAGTTAATGTTCCGAGTCAGTGTGACTCTTCATCACCCATAAGAAAGCCTGTCAAACTGGGCGAAAGGGCAGGAAACTCCACAGTGGTGTCCATTTTGAGATGCTTGCATTGAGGGACAAGAAACCAACATAGACGCCAGGACTGCCTACCAGGGGGGCACGGAATGCTTCCAGTGTGGCAAAACTGGACATTTCAAGCGTTTCTGCAAATCCAACACCTTTAATTGAGGTAAAAGACAATAAAGTATATGAAACACACTCCATCCTTGAAATTGGAAATCAAGATAAAGACAAAATTACAGAGTTCCTAGGGGAAGTTAGTCCAGACTATTGCAAATTAAATGTTTTAATACCACATTTAAAGCTGATACTGGAGCTGCTGATGATAGCAACTGGCTACAGCCAACATTTCTTCATTCATCAGACATCAAATTACAATGTCCAGGTGGCACAGACTTTCCGTTTAAAGGCAGGATTATTGCTCCTGTTCTTTACAAGTGGATGACAGATCTTTGATTCTCTCTACATTCGTCACAATCAACATACATCTTTATTGAATCGTGATGTTGGCATGCTTCTAGAGCTCCTAGAAAAAGCAGATGTTGTCCAGCATTTGAACAACCTAATGTCTTTCATGGAACAATTTTTACTGTTTTATTTAGAACCAGTGGAATTTCAGCCTGCAGCAAATTCCTTTCCTTCACAGAGACATCATCCACTAGACCCTGGGTGGAGGTTGAAGTTATGAATCTCTCAGTTCTTCATGAAGTTAGGCCAGAGGTGATAGATACAGAAGGCACTGCAGCAGGCAGTGACTATCTACATGAAGACCTGCTGGGCCTGAATTGGCTCTTTCCAAAAGAAAGTGATAAGGAAAGAGTCATTGAATGGTCTGTTGGAGGATGAGGTCCTAGAGGTTGGTCTGTTTTTTCAATCAATAGATGCACTAAACGAAGTCTCTGTTGTCTTTTTAGAGGAGTTAGCTGTGTTTCCAGCAGCTGCGCAGCATTCAGATCCTTGTTCCACTGAACCTACCAATATATTGTTATGATCCCAGCTACGGTGACCCCTGGACAAGCCTGATCCCAGGGTGGAACCCAGCTTCATGGATCCTAACTTTTATTATTTTGTTTAGATACGTGGAGAGGGGCTATTGAACAGAATCACAGAAATCAGCTGATGAACGTTTAACGAAAGAAGAACATTTATTTAACAAGAAAAGATTAACTATATTACAATACTCCTTCACCTACAACTATAACTCTAACATATATATACAGATTTGTAAGGATAACACAAGTTACAAAGCTATCTTATACTCTAATGTTCAAAGTAGGCACACAGTCCATGTAATCTCATTTAAACCTGTGGTCAGACATACCATACTCTGAAACCAAGTCACAGATACCACCTCACACAGATGCTATGGATCTCTCCTCAACTCTCCCCCCAGACACTTATCCCACCATGAGCCAGCTGGTCTCACTAAACTCCGTCCTTCGCACGAGGGGTTTCCACTCTCCACTATCCAACAACTCACTTTGGAATCTTGTCCCAAACTGACGCTTTCTCACAGGTGCCTTCCACAAGGGTTCACATCTAGGGTTTTGAACTTTCCTTCTGATGATCTGCTTCCCTGGATCACCACATATATTCGAGCTGTCTTCCACAAACTCTCTTTCACTGACTCAGCTGTTAAGAGTACCACTGCTTCACATACCCACAGCAAAGAGTTACAGACCTTCAGTTGTCTCTTTGCACCTTTTTGCTTCTTTCAAGCTGTTCTCGCTTTAAATCTGCTTTCTGCAACTTTTGTCTTTTTAAATATGAAGCTTGGAGCCATTCTCTCTGCCCCTCTCTCTTAACTTCACTTAACAAGACCTTTTCCAGGTCCCTGTCCTTCCGCGGACTAGAAGGAATGCTTGGGACTTTCTCCTGTTCCACTCTCCTGGATTTTGGGACTTTCTTCTTTAGCTTGGGGTTGGCTATCTGTCCCCTTTCCATTCACCTGGGAGCTACTTTCAACCAACTTTAGCTTGGGACTGGCTATCTGTCCCTTCTAGGTTGCTCTACTTAGACTTCAAAACCAACTGAACTCCAACAGCTTCCAAATCAGAACTTCTGTTTCTAGATTTCTGCATGTGTGTCTATGCGAGGGACCTGCCTTTCTGGAACTAGGCAACAGCACTGGTTTTTCACTATTCTTGTTTGCTTAACTTAGCTTACGGTCGTAAAACTCTCATTAGAAATGCAAGCACTTTTTAAAGTGAAACTAAAACTCAACTTGACCTCTTCTTAACACACAGATGCAGAAATACAAATCAAACTTAAACATTAAAGTAAAACTCATTCCTAACACCTACAAATACCAATATAACTTACTTAAACTATCTCCATTTCCTGACAATATTGGCTGGTCTATCTCTTGTTGTCCATGAAGAGATTTCCATAGAGAATGCCTCACCTGATTCCATGTCATAGTCCATAGAGGATCGTACTGCCAAAGAGCTGGTAGCTTCCAGGGATGAAAGCCAAGCAAAACCCATGCTTCAGTTCCAGCTGAAAGTCTTCTTCCTTCAAGAGCTGTATGTTAGCACAGGAGCTGCGGCAGAATCGTTAGCATTTCTAAAGCTGCCGAATCCTGTACAGCAATCTTGTCTTCGGGTTATTTGTCTACAGGGAATTTGTCTCATTGCAGAAGATGGTGTGTCTTGTCTTCATATCCTCAACAATTCTTCCTATTGTCCAGAGTGGAGCAGCCTCACACAGAGAGGTTTGGCTCTCTTACCACTGCCTACAGAAAATAGGTAGTCCTGCAGAAAAATCATGGGGAAATCATCTCTTCTTCTTTTCTTGAAAGGTTTACAGGAATGTTGTTGTTTTCTCCTTTGCTGTTTAGGTTCATTGAAATCTCAGATCTTCAGTACCTTTTCAGTCTTTGATGCAGCAGAGAATGATGCAGTTGTGACAATCTTCCCTGGAGTTGAAGATCATTCCAGTTCTGAAAGTTTTTTCCCTGTGTGCTTTGAGGGAGCAACAAGTTTCTCAGAGTGTCCTGAGTTCTTCTCTTTTATTCCCGCGGAGCCCACAGGTCGATGCTCTTCACTCTTCTCTCTTGGATCAATGTTTCATTGAAAGGTCTTCATCTTCCTTGCAGTTCAGTCATCCTGAAACCTACACTCTGCTTTCCAGCGGTGCTGCTAATTTACTGTTATATTCTGTTGATGTCCTCCTAGATGCAGAAGAAAACTCTCATATCTCCAAGATGTCTTCCCTGTAAAGGGCCAAGAATACTGTGGACTAAATCCTTCAGGACTGTGACTTGGGGAGGGGGAAGAACAGGAGTTGGAGGTTGGTAAAATCTATTGTTGTAAAAAAAGGAGTTACAGGAATGTAAAGCGAATAGTTAAAGATATAGTTTCATATTGTTGAAAATTTGATAGTACATTGGGAAGGTATAGTATAAAGGGTTAACAGATAGGATCTGCTGATGTATGGCATAGATGGTGATGTATCACTGACATCAGTCAGTCATGTGTTAGCTTCTCGAGAGAGAGGTTGGAACACCATGCCTAGCAGCAACGTGCCTACTCTGTAACCTATTTAGATGTAATACTAATAAACAAGTGTTAAGCAAGGACCAGAGTATGACTACAGAACATCTAATAGCCAAGTACCACACATAAAGTCCACCAATAAGAAGGGCCATCTCAGAACATTTACATTACAATCTTTACCAAAATTTCATATTTTTTTCTCATTCTATTTATGCAAGTTTAACAAATTTGTACATTTACGTCTGTTCCAAAACTGCAAACCAGTGAACAATATCAAAGAACGTAATTTAATCTAGTCCAATCTATCGTAATGATTATTGGTTGTGTAAATTGCACATAAAATTATCTAATAACTGTTGCAAAAACATTACTGCTTCAGAAGCCATATTACATTTATAATGTGCATTTCTTCTGGCACACATCCTGTGAAAAGTGTGGAACAATGAGAATGTACAATTGGTATCATAATGTTCTAAATTTTCATGGAAAATAAATCTGTAATTATAAATACAGAGCTTTTATTCACACTAATAAACAATATTCATTTTTGAAAATTAACGGTCGGTGTTGGGGCACAGCTGAATGTTTGTCCAGGGACCTAATACTCTTGCATCAGCCCTGGTGGAAACTGAAAATACAATTTGTGCAATTTCTTGAGAATCACATTGTGCAACCAATTTTGATATTCCCAGAAGGCTCTATTTACAACTCAGGTGAATGTCTAGCAGGTTCTCTGCAAGTGAATTATGGTAGTCAAAGAAAAATCGTATATGCTGAAAATAACTGAAGGGAGGAATAGCTATTACTTCTTGTTTTTGGAGAAAAAAGTGACAATATAGCTATTAGTTACTGAAGAAGTCTTTTCAGAAAATATGTTGGGATGCTGTATGTGCCAAGTATCAAACGTTTTGAAAGTATTACACTTTAAAAAAAATCTGAATTTTCTGCCACATTTATTCGAGTTATATGAAATGATCGCAAAGTTATGGGTGGAATCTATATATCATGCAGCTGTACGTCTGCAAATGCGGTTTCTCGGAATCCATTGGAACAAGCGATATTACTTTCAGTTTTATACTGAAAGCTGCCAATGGCCATTTTGCTGATGGGTGCTTCCATTTTAGATGCGACTTCAGTTCCCCCAACGTTTGGTATTCGCCGGGCGGTACTTTCATTTCATTGTGTAACTGTTTGTCCCGCCCGCCTCTGAAACTGAAAAAAAAACAACTGGGCGTGTTTGAACCCATGATTAAAGGCGGGTTAACTTTGATAACACAAACCGACGATCGCTCTGGCAAAAGGAAAGGCGCAGAAACGGAAGTGTTGTTGCTGTTTCAACGAGAAAAAAAGCTAGAGCCAAAATCCTTCTTTAATAAACTGAAATCTGAGGAGCCATTGCTGGAGCAAGACATTCGCCTGGTGAGTTCAAGGATTACTGGTTGTAGATGCTGTAGGAGCAATTACGCTTGTAAAGAGAACATTTTTAAAGATTAATCATCCCGCCTCCTTTTTTTCAAAGGTTTATAGATTGACCTGCTCTGTGAATATCCAAAGCTCCAGGTCCCGCCAGCCAATCCCAGGGCAGCCCCAGAATGGCTACACTCCGCTGGGGGCGGGGCCGTAGTGACTGACATGACTCTGGCTCAGCAGCAAAATGCAGAGCTCTTTCTAAGTCTCTGGATGTTCAGCAGGTCAGCTGGTTAAAAGAAAGTTAACAAATCAGGGTCTACTGCTACACAGCAACCTGATGTCACAGGTATTGCTTGGAAAAAAATGTTTTAAAGAACATCAAAAATTCACTGTCAATTAATTAAAAGTGAAATCAATGAACAAATTATACCAATTTTACTTGCAGTTCATGCCATCGTTGTACAAAAGAACATTAGAATAGGAGCTGGAGGAGCCATTCAGCCCTTAAACCTTGCTGCACCATTCATTAAGATCGTGGCTGATCTTCTGCCTCAACTCCACATTCCCACATTATCCTCATCTGTCCTGCCCTAGATATTCAAAAATCTGTTGATCTTGAACAGAACATCCACAACTCTCTAGGTAGAAAATTCCAAAGATTCATAACCCTTTATTAAAGAACTTTCTCCACATCTCAGTCCTAGATGACCAACCCCTCATTCTGAGGTTGACCCCTCATCTTAGACACCTAGGTTTGACAACAATCCCCCCCCCCCCGCCCCCCCAAGATTGGCTCGGAGTCTCCAGGATTGAAGATCAATCTCCAGGACACACCTGTGTGCAATTCTAAAAAAAACCTTGGGACATTAAAAAAGATTTTCTTTAATCATTTTCTTTGAATACATTTCTCTTTACCAGATATAAAAATATTGAAAAGGGGGGAAAAACAGACTGTTTGACTGACAGTCAAGTATCATCTAATTTGGCAATTAATCTTCTGGAATGTGGGGGAAAGTCATGTGATGAAACCTTCAGGAATACATTTAATTGCAGTAAAAATGGACAAGGGCAGCAGATAGATGGGAACACCACCATCTGGAAGTTCCCCTTCAAGCCACTCACTGTCCTGACTTGGAAATATATAATTTCACAGTCACCGAGTCAAAATCCTGGAGCCCCCTCCCTAATAGCACTGCGGGTGTACTTACACTACATGGACTGCAGCGGTTAAAGAAGGTAGCTCACACCACCTTCTCAAGGGCAATTGGGGATAGGCAATAAATGCTGGCCTAGCCAGCAATGCCCACATCCTATGAATGAATAAAAAAAAAAAGTTGGCAACCTATGGACACCCAACTCAGAGTGCATATCCTCCTAGCAGTTACCCTGTCTTTTAAGAATTTTGTATGTTTCAATGAGATAACTTAATGATAACAACTTGCATTTATATAATGCCTTAAAACTTTGTAAGGCACTTCACAGGAGTGTTATCAAACAAAATTTGACAGGTCAGCAAAAACTTGGTCAAAGGGAAATGTCTTATTGGAGAAAAGAGTGGTGGAGAGGTTTGGCGACAGTGGGGAGATGGGGGGGAATTCAAGAATATAGGGTTTAAGCATCAGTGGTGGAGTGATGAAAGCCTTGGGTGCAAAATAGAGTTCCAAAACCTCCAGGAATGACCAGGAGTTTCCCAGAATCATGGGCACCTCTCCCGAGTTGTACTGGCAGTAACCATGGAGATCAGCTATGTAAATTTTCCACCGTAGTACACCCCTCTCCCCCACCCCTGCTCTGTGATGATAAAGGCTGCTGTGCAAGTCTCAGGTTCAGTGACATCACCCAACCAGCGCTGCAAAGAATTTCGGCCATGTGGAATGCAGTCAACAGGAGACTGTAGAGTCAAGGCTCAGGAACCTTGTATGTCAGTATTCTGGAGTGCCTGAACTCATGAGAACTCTGAAATTGTGGGGAAGGGGCATGTTTGAAAGTGGGGAAAGAGAAGATCAAGGGGGAATGGGGAATCAGGAGGAAAGATGGAAACTAGGCATTGGGGGCTCGAGGGGAGAGATGGAAATTGGGAAATAAGGGCTCGGAGGAGAGATGGAGGCTGGAGAATAAGAGTTTGAGGGGGAGAGAGGAAGATTAGGAAATAGAAGCTCAGGGGAAAGGTGGAGATTGAAAAATGGTGGCCTGGGAGTCACGGAGACTGAGGAATGCAATCTCGGGGTGTCGGAGATAGATACAGGGGAATAGGGGCTCTGAGTCTGGTTGTTGGAGACTGAGGAATGGGGGCTTGGGGGTAGTTATGGGAAGTTAGGAGATGTGAGGTTTTGGGCTAGAAAGGCATTCTTTTTCAGAAAGCCAGTTGGTAAAGGATAGAACTGGAACCGATCTTTGTACACTTTTTACATATACTTACAGAGTTATACATTACAAGCATGCACCTCCACAGTTTTGGTCGATGACCAACGCATTTGACTCAGTAAATCGTGAGGTGCTCTGGATTGTGTTTCAAAGATTTGAATGTCCAAGAAATTTGGTCACAATCCTGAAATTGCTTCATGATGATAAGACTGCAATTGTTTTGAGTGGGAGAACTGAAACAGATGCCTTCAAAATCTGGACCAGGGTCAAACAAGGCTGTGTGATAGCCTCTATACTATTTACAATCTACTTGATAGTGGATATTCACCTCACCAAAGATCAACTGCCCTCTGGTGTCAGTATTAAATGCCATCTAGATGGAAAACTTTTTAACCTCAGTTGCCTCTGTGTTAAAATTAAACTGACCACCATAGATATACTTAATCTACAGTTTGCAGATGACTGCAGTGTCGTTGCCTACTCTGCAGGAAATTTGCAAGCTACTCTTGATCTCGTATACAAGGAACTTGGCCTGTCCTTGAATGTTGCCAAAACAACATTCATATCTTAACCTGGTCAACCAAATATTCCACTTCTCATATATGTTGAAGGGGAGACTCTGGAATATGTTGAGCACTTGCCATACCTTGGCAGCCACCTCTCTCAAAAGGCCACCACTGATGAGGAGATCCGACACTGGATCAACTGCACCAGCTCAGCCTTCTGCGCTCCATGGCAGTAGGTGTTTGACAACAAAGACCTCCACAAGTCAACAAAAGTTCTCGTGTTTCGAAAAGTTGTCATCACCACACTCCTGTACTGCAGTGAGACTTGGACCGTGTATCAGTGACTCAGAAGAGCGCTAAAGAAATTCCATCAGCAATGGATGCCGCTGCTGCATCCTCTGGATTCAATGGGAGGACCATTGAACAAATGCTAGTGTTCTTCTTGAAGCTAACTCCACAAGCATTCAGGTAAACCTCCTGCAAAATCAACTTTGATGGACTGGACACTGTGTCTAGATGGCCAAAAAGCATCTCCTTTGCCAGATCCTGTTTTCTCAACTCTCAAATGGCCAACATTCCAGGAAGGATGAAGAAAACTCTTCAACAGCTGTCTGAATCTCTCCTTGAAGCATGGCAGCATTGACATTAATGACTGGGAGGAGCTTGTTACCTATCGTTCCATCAAGCTGCATCTTGCTTTGAGTCACAACGTCTTAATGATGAGGCAGAGCAGCAGGAGAAAAGGAAAGAAAAGGAAACAAATCTTGCATTCCGGAGCACAATACCTGTCAGACATCCTGCTTATGTGCCCATGTGGTTTGAGAATCGGCTTCTTCAGTCACAAGAAGATCATGGCAGAAGCTCACAAACCTGAGTAGACATCATCCCCAAATCGGGAGACAGCTGACAACGAAGAGTCTGTTTTTTTATAGACATTCATGTAAATCCCCAGTGAGTGCCCACCGTCTGCACATAATTAAACACAATTAATTTGCAATTAATAGATTCCCTTCTAGCTCTTTAAATAAAAGTTAGAGTTTATATGTAAAATTCCAAAAAAATGAAATCAAAAACCCCCATATTCTGTCCAATATATTACATTGCAATTCAGCTCTTCTTTAGGTCCCTAACCATTTTTTTGTACAAGTGTTTTTTTTATAAATACAGTTTTGTCTTTCATCAATTTTAGAGATTTCCTTTCTCCCCCAGCATTTGTTTCAAGCCAGCAAAGTGAATCAGTGACCTTTTCTCACTACACTTTAGATACAGAGTACGTTATCCCGCAGTAAGTAATTATCTATAGAACAGTCAATGGGTGTATCATCTTCAGTAGGTACATTGTAAAGAATGTGACTTAAAACATTTGACGCATATAATCCCATATACTCTGCCACAGAAGAGCCAGTGGTTCAGCAGCTAATGTACTTTTAACAGCCCTTTTTTTATTTTCTTAGCTTCTCAAGCTAAAGGACAACATTTCTCATTTTGACCCATAAGAAATATTAAGAAATCAGCTGCACTATAATACCCAGCCGGAAGATTAGCATGTGATGAATCGCTAAAAATAACTAGTTTCATGTTCTTTGGGTCGCCTAAGGATGGGAACTGAAGTGCACATTTCTCCAGATTTAATTCTTTCAATGTTTTATTTGCCCGTAAAACATTCTCTACTTCAGGGTGTTTCATTGTAGTATTTAACACCAAAATATCAAAGCTAACATCTGGTCATTCTGAATGCTCAATCAGTTCCTTAACCTTACATTGCTCTTCACTACTAAATGAATCAAGGCAACATGTTAAATCTATTCCACATACAGTTAAAGTGCAAAAACTCTCTAGCATGAACAGTTAAAATGGGCCCACAATGAACACATTCATCAAAGGACTAAAATGCCTTTTGACCACTATAATTTGTTCACATTTGTCATTATCTTCATCTTCTTCCTCAGAAATCTATGCTCATGTGTCATTTCAAGAACCCAACCTCCCTGCTGTGAGGAGTTCATTGCAAAATGATACTTTGGATTAAACCTGAGGCAACCATCACCACCAGCTCAAAGGCAATTAGAAACCATACATGTTGTTGGTGTCCATGAGTTATTGGGTCTCACACGCTCTTTCAACCCATTATTCTTTATGTTGCGGGTTTTATGCTATACTGTTGCCTACGCCTATAGGACTGCAGTTTTTCTCTTGAGATGGGGTGAAGTTTATAGTCTGCACAAGTTTTGCACTTACTCTTTATTGGGTCCTATATCTCTAGGTTGTTTTCATTAAACCAGATATGTTTCCTGGTAGAGAGGACTAGGGCCTCTTCGCAGGCTTGTTAGGGTGAACTTTAGGTTCGACCCGGCATTATAGGCACACGGTGGCTCCTGGTGACTGGAGGTTGAGAGGTTGCCAGTGAGGTGCTGACTGAGAAGGGCCGATTTGTTGGGATCTTTTGAGGCATTCCATACTAATTTTCTTGTGGCATTGCTTCTGTTGCCTCTGTTGTTAGGGAGCCAGGTTGATGGAGGTGTTAGCTCGGTTAAGGCAGTGATTGGTCCAGCAGTCATTGGTACCTGTCATGGGGTGGGTGACGTTGACATCTCTGCAGTTCCTTGCTTGAACAATGATGTTGTCAAGCAGGTGCAAGTGTTTGGTCTGTGGATGTTGTCATGAAGTCTTGTGCTTGTCTCACTGGTGGAACAGGCTGTTAGTTGTGACAAGGTCATGTTCCAGACATTCTGTCAGGTGAAGGACTCTGTTGGAGTTTGCTTCTTTGCCAATCACACCTTCCACAAGATTCTTTCCATAACCTTCTAGTAATTTACGCACAACTGAATCCTGACAGTCCTGTTCTGGAAACAACATCCAGTCTCAAGTATTTGTCTCAGATTCAGTGGAATCACCTTCCACATTCTCTAAGATGGATCAGTTTGTCACTTGCTGGAACTCGGTCTAGGGATTGCTCAAGGTCGGTGTTAAATCCTTGTTTTTGCCTCATCTGTTGCCTCAAGTGTGGGAGCGAACGTGCTGATAACAGTGGCATCCTGATTCTTCATTAGGGTGAGCTGGGCAGTTATGGGACACTCGCTTATCTCACAGGGGGAGTCGCTGAGGCGCCAAACAAGATCACTTTTGATGGCAAAGACCAGCCTGTGGAAGTGTTGATCCTCTTCTGTAAGGGTCTTCCAGATAAAGGTGGACTTGCCACCTTACTCCTTCAGTTGGCCTTCTCCTGCAAAATGTGCCTTACTTAGGGCAGCAACGTTGATGTCAAGATGCCTGAGTTCCTGAGCTATGCTGGTGGTGCGACACTCAGATCAGTCACTGTTGGGCTTGTCCATGGGAGTCCTGACAGTCCAGATTTCAAACTTCATTTTGATGAGTGGAAGATGCCAGTGCATGAATTTTTTTTTAATGTGGGTGGCCATTGCATGCCAACCACCACACTGCCTCAGCAGAGTGTTGCTGTAGCTGGTCACCCGGAGACCAAGAGTAATTGGAAAAACTCAGCAGGTCTGGCAGCATCAGTGGAGAAGAAAAGAGTTGACGTTTCGAGTCCTCATGACCCTTCGACAGAACTGTTCTGTCGAAGGGTCATGAGGATTCGAAACGTCAACTCTTTTCTTCTCTGCCGATGCTGCCAGACCTGCTGACTTTTTCCAGGTAATTCTGTTTTTGTTTTGGATTTCCAGCATCCGCAGTTTTTTTGTTTTTATTTTTGTTTTTATCCAAGAGTAATTGATCAGCCCCCAACACCGCAGGACTCGTCACTTGATCCTGGTCCCCCGAAGCTACAGGGTTGCAGCCGCTCCCCTCCTCACCTCTTGACCCACAGCCAGGATTGGGAGAAGTAGGCATAGGATTGATAAGTGTGTGCAGTTGTGCAAAAAAGTTTAAAGGGACTGTGTACTAAAATAAAATGGGCTATGCACAGCAACTAAGTTTTAAAGAGAGCATTGATTACACCAATTACTACCAGTTACATATAGACTTTCAGTGAGGTAATGTATTACTGTTGGTTGTGAAGGAAATCTGAATGTTATCACTTCACTATTGGTTATCAGTGCAATTTCAATGAGTTACCATTAGTTGGTGCTGGGAACGCAGTTTGTAGCAACAATGCCTTTAGTCTTCTTATTTTAATTTCTGGAAATTACTGGGTGTCGGACAAGCAGTGTGACAGGTTAGAGACTGGAGGTGTCGAGACACATGGTGGTGAGGTAAAGCTTGTTGTCATCAGTGTACATGTGGAACCTGATGTGTTTTCAGATAATGTTGGCGATGGGTATCATGTAGATGAGAATTAGGAGGGAGCCAAGGATGGTTTCCCATGGGAACCCCAGAGGTTTTGGGGTGGAATTAGGAAGAGAAGCCATTGCAGGTGATTTCCTGGCTCCAACAGGTGAGAAAGGAATGGGACCAGGTGAGAGCAGTTACTTGCCACCCCCCATCCCCAACTGGATGACAAAGGAGAAAAATTAGAAAAGAATGATCAACCCACACCCAGGGTTACAGACCAATCAAAAAGCACTAGGAAGGATAGTTAACCACAGTCATAATTACAAAGGATGTCATTTGTGAATTTGCTAAGTGCTGCTTCATAATGCAGTAAGGTAGAAGTTTGATTGGAAGGGTTCAAAAATGAAGTTGTGGGAAAGATGGTTGTGGATTCAGCAGGCAGCACGACATTTAAGGATTTTGGAGAGGAAAGAGAGGTTGGGGATGGGGTTTTACCATGCTTATGTCTGCTAAACAATTTACTGTTAATGAGCACTGGATTATCAATGAACTTGCAGTGATTAATCCTTCATTATGGCCATTAACATACTTCAGGAAAATGAATGCACAAGCTAGGATGATTTCAGTTAAATTGAAGAGACCCAAAATGGAATAATCTCAAACCTTGAACTTCCTGAGCTTCAGATCATGTGAAAAGCATTTGAGCATTGCTGTTTTTGGCATCATTAGAAACTGAGATTATACCTTATAATAGCTCCCAGCTATCTATTATTTTTATTTAAAATAAAAGCACACAATGGAGCTACTGGAGATGGGATTTTCTATGTTATTAAATACAGAATGTTTAAGTATTACTTTACTGTAATGATATTGCAATTATTAATGTTCCAGTGTGCATCAAGCACATTGATTATATTGACAATTGTCACCTGCACTAATACCCATGAAAATGGTGTAAAATGGTGCCCGTTGATTGTAATACATGCAGCATGCCAACCTTTTGGTGCCGGTGCATTTCAATGTTTCACTATCTAAACAGCATTAACCAAGCTGCTCATTGGCTGGATGCATCAGCAAGGGACCAATATCATGATTGACTAGAATCACTTAAAGCTTACCTGCACCTCTTAAAGGGAAAGTGCATTGTGTCTAAGCAGGTGCTGGCATCAAAGTGACTTTGACCTGGGAAACACTTAAGAATGCCACAACATGGGAGAGCTGGAGCCTCAAAGTTTTGCAATGTTACACTGGAGTTAATTTTCCTGACATGTGTCCTCAGGGAGCGTCCTTGTTACAAGGACAGGAAAGGGGTTAGAATTCATTTTGCTGGATTTCTGCCTTTTTCACATTACTCCAGAATTCCCAGAGAAGGACAAGCTGTGTTTTCCTCTACAGTAGGCACAGGTTTATTGTGCCAATCAGTGATAGCACTGTTACCTTTCATTTGTGATCCCCCTTCAGGATTGCAACCTATAATCTGGGTTGACATCTCAGTGCAGCATTGACAGACTGCTACATTATTGGAGGTACAGTCTTTAAGATGAGGATTGTTCAAGTGGGTGTAGAAGATCTTGTGACATATTTGAAGAAGAGCAGTGGAATTCTACCAATGCCCTGGCCAACATTTATTCCTCAACCAACATCACCAAACAGATAAGCTGGTAATTTATCTCTTTGCTGTTTGTAGGACCTTGCTGTGTGCAAATTGGTTGTCATGTTTCCAATATACAACAGTAACTACAGTACAAAAGTACTTCATTGGCTTTGGCAAGTCCTGAGGAAAGACATTATATAAATCAAAGTCCTTTTTTTCTTTCTTTACTGCCTAATTGTCCTGGAGGAGTAAAAACAAAATAACTGCGGATGTTGGAAATCCAAAACAAAAACAGAATTACCTGGAAAAACTCAGCAGGTCTGGCAGCATCGGCGGAGAAGAAAAGAGTTGACGTTTCGAGTCCTCATGACCCTTCGACAGAACTTGAGTTCGAGTCCAGGAAAGAGCTGAAATATAAGCTGGTTTAAGGTGTGTGTGTGGGGGGCGGAGAGATAGAGAGACAGAGAGGTGGAGGGGGGGGGGGCGTGGCCGCAGGGACAAACAAGCAGCGACAGAAGCAGACCATCAAAAGATGTCAACAACAATAGCACAACAGAACACACAGGTGTTAAAGCCAAAGTTGGTGATATTATCTAAACGAATGTGCTAATTAAGAATGGATGGTAGGGCACTCAAGGTATAGCTCTAGTGGGGTTTTTTTTATAATGGAAATAGGTGGGAAAAGGAAAATCTTTATAATTTATTGGAAAAAAAAAAGGAAGGGGGAAACAGAAAGGGGGTGGGGATTGGGGAGGGAGGAGTGATGGAGGACACCCTGGTCCACTCCTCCATCACCCCCTACTCCTCAACCCCCTCCTATGGCACAACCCCATGCCCACGCAAAAGATGCAACACCTGCCCCTTCACTTCCTCTCTCCTCACCGTCCAAGGACCCAAACACTCCTTTCAAGTGAAGCAGCAATTCACTTGCATTTCCCCCAACTTAGTCTACTGCATTCGTTGCTCCCAATGTGGACTCCTCTACATTGGAGAGACCAAACGTAAACTGGGTGACCGCTTTGCAGAACACCTGCGGTCTGTCCGCAAGAATGACCCAAACCTCCCTGTCGCTTGCCATTTTAACACTCCACCCTGCTCTCTTGCCCACATGTCTGTCCTTGGCTTGCTGCATTGTTCCAGTGAAGCCCAACGCAAACTGGAGGAACAACACCTCATCTTCCGACTAGGGACTTTACAGCCTTCCGGACTGAATATTGAATTCAACAACTTTAGGTCGTGAGCTCCCTCCCCCATCCCCACCCCCTTTCTGTTTCCCTCTTCCTTTTTTTTCCAATAAATTATAAAGATTTTCCTTTTCCCACCTATTTCCATTATAAAAAATACCCCACTAGAGCTATACCTTGAGTGCCCTACCATCCATTCTTAATTAGCACATTTGTTTAGATAATATCACCAACTTTGGCTTTAACACCTGTGTGTTCTGTTGTGCTATTGTCGTTGACATCTTTTGATGGTCTGCTTCTGTCGCTGCTTGTTTGTCCCTGCGGCCACGCCCCCCCCTCCACCTCTCTGTCTCTCTATCTCTCCGCCCCCCACACACACACCTTAAACCAGCTTATATTTCAGCTCTTTCCTGGACTCGAACTCAAGTTCTGTCGAAGGGTCATGAGGACTCGAAACGTCAACTCTTTTCTTCTCCGCCGATGCTGCCAGACCTGCTGAGTTTTTCCAGGTAATTCTGTTTTTGTCCTGGAGGAGTGTTCACTTGGCATTGTGATGTCAGAATGCTAAATGAAACATGACACTGTGGCCTGTCACTAAGAGCCTGCAGGATCCCTGGGGCAGGCCAAAGACTTGCAGTTAAAAGCTCCGCATAATCAAGCAGATCCAAATCTCTGCTGCAAATTCCACTCACCCCCATCAGCCTGCTGCTCACAGTACTTCATTGGCTCCTGGAACACCAATGTATTAGTTGTAAAATTCTAATTCTCATATTCAAATATTTCCTCGGCCTTGCCTCTCCGTCCCTCTCCAACTTCCTCCAGCCTTACAAACCTCCATGAATTCTGAAGGAAAAAAATCTGAAAGAAAAACAGAAAATGCTGGAAAAACTCAGCAGGTCTGACAGCATCTTGGAGAGAAAAAGAGAGTTGACGTTTCGAGTCCGTATGACCTTTCTTCAGAGCCACGGAGAAGTAGAAATGTGATGAAATTTATACTGGTTATTGTAGTCGTTTAGCATTATAGCTAGAATTCCTTCACTAACTCTCTGTTTCTCCACCTCTCCCTGCATCTTCCTTAAAACTTACCTCCTTGAGAAACTCTCCTAATTACTCCTCCTTTGACTCAATGATAATTTTTGTCTAATTATGCTCCTGCGAAGTGCATTAGAACATTTTCCTATATTAAAGAGGTGCATAAATGTAAGTTGTCCTTTTAATTAAATAACTGTTTTTGTTATGAAATAACTCTCCTGAAAGTTTTGAGAGTAATCGGGGATTTCTAACTGCTGACCTTGATAAAAGGTCCTTACCTCTGAGGTTTGTCTGCACCTGCATGCTGACATTTGCTCCTTTTTCTAGACTTGTGCAGGAGATGGATCCGCCTCAGGGCAGTGAGCTAATATAGATCTCAGTGCTCCTGTTCCTGGTTAGGAACAGCAGACTACATTGCTTCTGTCCAGCATGCTGATTGGGAGGAACAGGAAAATCTCCTTATTGTATAAAAAGCTTTAAAAACAGTTATTCAAAGCCACAAAAAAAGGAAATGAACAGATATCAGTTGTGAAATGTGCTTTATCTACTGTTTATTGCTGTGTTCTTCTGGAATCAGTTATTTGCCTAAGTTGTGTAGTTTCTCCTTGACAGTTTTCTAGATCTTTACCTTCCATACTACTGATTCTGATTTGCTGCTGTTTTATTTTGAGCTAATTGTCAAAGTGTGCCTAGAAGGGAATGTTGTTATACAATAGGACAAGCATGTGGAAGCTAGGTGTATAGTATCGAATAATAGATATCGTAAGCTTGATATTAATATTTTTATAATTTCATACCATCCCTGTTTTCTTCTTAATCAGAAACAATGGCAGCTGCAGTAGTTCGATACGAAACAAGAGCAAGAACCAGCAAAACACAATGTTTACCCAAAACACGAATTGACCGAAGGCGCACGCGGATGGACTCAGTTTCTCTTTTGTGTGATACGGATGAGGAAGAGGAATCTTCACATGAGGAGAGTGATGATGAAGAGCCAAGAAGCAGTACCTCAGACAATGAAGAAATGCAGAACACAGCCCATAAAACAGACAGCTCAGATGAGGGTAACGTTATTCGAAGGAAACGCTTATGTTTGAGCAACTTATTGACAGACAGTAACAGCAGTTCAGATAGTGAAATTTATAGCCAACCAGTCAGGAAGTTAAAAGGCAATTCACGTCGTATTTATATACAGGATGTGGATGAAGGTGGTGAGGAGGAGAGAACTTCTGTTACTAATTCCTGTGTAAAAATTGAAGATGTCTCTCAAACAGAGAAAGAACTCACAATTGCTCGAAAGAGGAAACGACAGATGGAGCTTGAACGGTTGTCAAAGAAGAAACAGCCTCACTGTACAACCAGTGGTAGCTGTGAGTTATTTGAGGTTTGTTTTCTACAATAATTTATAAATAAAAGACTCACGAACACCGCATACTCTGTTTCCTGTTCCAGGCTCCATCCTCCCTCTTCACTGTTCCAGGCTGAACAGTTTTTAAGTTCTGTTCAACTCCAAACTGTGCTTCAAACCCCATATCTTCCCCATTCAAGAACCATATGCTTTCAACTCCATGGCCAGGATTTTTAGGATGGCAGGATCATCCTAACACCAAATCCTAATTGGCTGGAGACATTACTTCTGCCCCTCTCTCGAGAGGAAGTCCTGTCTCAGAGAGCTGTTAGCCAATCAGGTTAGCCGGCAGCTCTCTAGTCCCTGCAGTGCCGGAGCCTAAGCCCTGGGAATCCAAGACCAGGTAAGTCTCAGGGCAGGGAGGAGAGGGGACATAAGTCCGAACGGAGTGGGGATGTTGGTAGAGAGGCCGGGAGGGCGAGGGAGCCCCCGCAGGGGTCAGGGAGCAGGGGTGCTTTGCCGATGTTAAAAGGGCACTGCTGTTGGAGGCGCTCCTTCCCCGAGCCCTTCCTGTCCAAGGCCTGAACATGGTTTATTTCCGGACTTCCCCCGCCTCTGAACTCCTCCTACCAGCCTGAAAATTGAGGCTGGACAGGAAGTGGACCTTAAGTAGTCATTAATTGGGCACTTAAGGGACTCAGTTGACGTAAGGATTGACATCTAGGCCTCTCCTGTCCAATCGTAAAGTTACAGTGAGGTCGGGGTTGGACACTGCCCAGTGAGAAGGTGGTTGAAGAAATTTTATGATCACCCACTGCCTACAAACCCACTGGCAGGGGAATGTAAAATTCTTTCCCATAGTATTACTATCCCAGTGCTGTCCCTGCCTCTCATTACTGCCAAAACCATCATACATGCGGTCACCACTTCGCGACCCACCTAATCCAGTTCATTTCTTGGTGCTGGAGGGAGTGAATGTTTGTGGTTGTGATGCCAATCAAGTGGGCTGCTTTGTATTGGGGGTATCAAGTTCCTTGAGCATTGTTGGAGTTGCATTCATCCATCACAATCCTGACTCATGCCTTGTAGATGGTGGACAGGCTTTTGGGAGTCAGGAGATGAGTTACTTATTGCAGGATTCCTAACCTCTGATCTGTTCTTGTAGCTACAGTATTTATATGGGTAGTCCAGTTCAGTTTCTAATCAATGGTAAGCCCCCAGGATATTGATAGTCAGGGATTCAGTGATGGTAATGCCACTGAATGTCAAAGGGGGAATAGTTAGATTCTCTCTTGTTGGAGATGGTCATTGCCTGGCACTTGTGAGGTGCAAATGTGACTTGCCACTTGTCAACCCAAGCCTGGATACTGTCCAGGTCTTGCTGCATTTGGACATGGACTGCTTCAGTATCTGAGGAGTTGCAAATTGTGCTGATCATTGTGCAATCATCAGTGAACATCCCCACTTCTGACCTTTTGATGGAAGGAAGGTCATTAATGAAGCAGCTGAAGATGGTTGGGCCTAGGACACTACCCTGAGGAACTCCTGCAGTGATGTCCTGGAGCTGAGATGATTGACCTCCAACAACCACAACCATCTTCCTTTGTGCTAGGCATGACTCCAACAATCAGAGGGTTTTCCCACTGATTCCAATTGACCCCAGTTTTGTTAGGGCTCCTTGATGCCACACTCGGTCAAACCCTGCCTTGATGTCAAGGGCAGCCAGTCTCACCTCATCTCTGGAGTTCAGCTCTTTTGTCCATGTTTGAACCAAGGCTGTAATGAGCTCAGGAGCTGAGTGGCCCTGGCGGAACCCAAACTGAGCATCAGAGAGCAGGTTATTGCTAAGCGAGTGCCACGTGATAGCACTGTTGATGACCCCTTCCATCACTTTACCGATGATGAAGAGTAGACTGATGGGGCAGAATTTGGCTGCGTTGGATTTGTCCTGCGTTTTCTGGACAATTTTCCACATTGCCAGGTAGATGCTAGTGTTGTAGCTGTACTGAAATAACTTGGCTAGGGGCGTGGCATGTTCTGGAGCACAAACCTTCAGTCCTATTGCTGGAATAATGTCAGGGCCCATAGTATTTGCAGTATCCAGTGCCTTAAGCCATTTCTTGATATCACATGGAGTGAATTGTATTGGCTGAAGACTGGCATCTGTGATGCTGTAGACCTCCAGAGGAGGCCGAGATAGATCATCCACTTGGCACTTCTGACTGAAGATTGTAGCAAATGTTCAGCCTTATCTTTTGCACTGATGTGCTGAGCTCCTCCATCATTGAGGATGGGGATTTTTGTGGAGCCTCCTCCATCAGTAAGTTATTTAATTGCCCACCACCATTCATTGGATATGGCAGGACTGTAGAGCTTAGATCTGATCCCATTGGTTGTAGAATTGCTTAGCTCTGTCTATCGCTTGCTGCTTGGCACGCAAATAGTTCTGTGTTATAGCTTCACCAGGTTGACACCTCATTGTTCGGTATGCTTGGTGCTGCTCCTGGCATGCCCTCCTGCACTCTTCATTGAACCAGGGTTGATCCCCTGGCTTGATGGTAATGGTAGAGTGGGAGATATGCCATACCATGAGGTTACAGACTGTAGTTGAGCAGAATTCTGCTGCTGCTGATGGCCCACAGTGCCTCATGGATGCCCAGCCTTGAGTTGCTGGATCTGTTCAAAATCTATCCCATTTAGCATTGTGTGCCATACCACATGATGAAGGCTATCCACAATGTGAAGATGGAACGGCTCCACAAGGGCTGTGCAGCGGTCACTCTGACTGATACTGTCGTGGACAGATGCATCTACGCTGAGGATGCTTATATTTTACCTCACCATCTGCTGCAGACCCAGTCTATCAGCTATATCTTTTAGGACTTGGCCAGCTCGGTCAGTAGTGGTGCCACTGGGCCACTCTTGGTGATAGACATTGAAGTCCCCCACCCAGAGTACATTCTGCACCCTTGCCAACCACAGTGCTTCCTCCAAATGGTGTTCAACATGGAGGAGAACTGATTCATGATCTGAGGGTGGATGGTATGTTGTAATCAGCAGGAGATTTCTTTGCCCATGTTTGACCTGATGCCATGAGACTTCATGTGATTAGCAGTTGATGTTGAGGACTCCCTCCCACCTGTATACAACTGTGCCGCCACGTCTGCTCAGTCTATCCTGCTGGTGGGACATGACATACCCAGGGATGGTGATGGTGGTGTCTGGAATATTATAAGGTTTGATTCCATGAGTATGACTATGTCAGGCTGTTGCTTGACTAGCCTGTTGGACAGCTATCCCAATTTTGGCACTAGCCCCCCAGATGTTACTGAGGAGGACTTTGCAGGCTCAAAAGGGTTGAGTTTGCTGTTGTCATTTCTGGTGCATAGGTCCATGCCAGGTGATCTGTCTGGTTTCATTCTTTTTAGACTTTGTAGCAGTTTTATACAACTGAGTGGCTTGCTAGGCCATTTTAGGGTCATCCACATTGCTGTGGGTCTGGAGTCACATATAGACCAGACCAGGTGAGGACAGCAGATTTCATTCCCTAAAGAGGCATTAGTGAACCAGATGGGTTTTTCCGACAATCGGCGTTATTAGCCTTTTAGTTCCAGATTTTTTTATCTGCCGTGGTGGGATTTGAACCCATGTCCCCAGTACATTACCCTGGGATTAGCAGTCCAGTGACAATACCCCTCGCTCATTCTTCTGGGAGTCATTATAATGCATTTATTTAACAGCAACCCACTTGGAACCAGAAAGGTAAATCTGGGTGGAGACCAAAACTATCTTCTTCACTTCAGTCGCAGCTGGTAATTCCTGTATGGTGCATAACCAGAGATCATCAAATATAACAGTTGAACAGGATCATTCATGTGTCACTGTGAATACAGTTGGGGTCAGGCTGAATAATGTGTTTTGCTATGTTAAATTAATAGCCTGAGATTTACTTGACTTCATTTAGAATCAGGAAAATATTTCACAGACTTTAATCGCAGTGGTCTTATGTGTACTCAGTTACATCTTCTAAGACACTAAATTAATAGGGTAAAATGATAGGATGGATTTATACAGGATTGGATTCATTGTGTAAGTGGCATTAACTCGTGAATCCCTTTGATTTTCAAGATATTGTGATATCTATCTTGTCTGCTCATCAGGAATCAGAAGAAGAGTCTAGGCCATCTTCTCTGTCCCAGGTGGAAAGCACCTCTGATACAGAGTGGGAAAATGACAGTTTAAAAGACTTCATTGTTTTTGATGAAAAAGAGCCCCATGTGACAACACCAGGGCAACCCAAATCATCAAAGTCTCTCCTGGCAAAGCATCTTCCAAAGCGTAAGTAATAATGGGCTTTCTATTTTCATGAGATTTCTCTTACTAACCTAGTAGAATCAGGAGGCAGGAGATAAATGTCATTAACTCAATATGGCCACAACACTGACCAATTACATCCTAATTCCATGTATTGTTGTTTGCAGAGTTTTGGAGAAAAATTAAATATTCATTTATTTTTAACTGGATTTTGATTTTCTTATATTTGATTTCATTAAGATGAAAGGACTGGAGTAATTTTATGTTTTGCAAGTGATGGCAGTGTTAAGTTTTCTCAAGTTAGATAAGTTTAAGCTAGGTGCAGAAATGTTCCAATTTAACACTTGTGAGCAAATAACAATTTAAAAATCAATTCCAACTGATCAAGGACTAATGAACTGTTTTTAAAAACATTGATCTCCTGTGTCATAGTCAACTAAATTTGAAATAAAGTGTCTGTATCTTCCTGCAGTATCACTCACTCTCTAATTGCTTCTGAAAATTCTTTCCATTTTTCGGCTTGTCTTTCACTTATTCTGTCTTTCATTCTCATCTTTTCTTCCTTCCTCTCTCACATTTTCTTTTTCTATGGTTTCTGTATCTTTGAAAGTCATTTGACTTATCCTGTCCAGTAGAATCTGATGGTATCGGATTGGATGTCTATTTTACACCCAGCCAGATTTTACTTTTCATCGACTTCATTTCTCAACTGCCTTCTGCAGCTCCAATTCTCTGGGCACTAATGCATTTATTGTGTAGGACACAGCAGTTGAGTATTATTTAGGAACTCTGTCTGGAACATATTGCAACTAGCACTAGGAATTGAAGCATTGCTTAGGGACCCTGATGATAGTTCGATGACTCTCCTCTTGGTGACTTGGTTTGCATAGTGTCTGATTGCTGTGGCACTGTGGGGTTGAAGATTGGTGTCATTAGCCATGGTTGAAGGGGGTAGCCCTTAACCCCAAGCAGCCATCAATGAACACCCTAGGTTGAAACAGCAGGGTTACTGTTAACAGGCACAAATTGAAGTATTCATGGCAGCTGATTTAGGTGGGAATATTCGCCTCGTGCCTAAATTTAGTGAGGAAGGAGTTGAAAGGTACTTTGTGTTTGTTGAGAAAACTGCCACAAAACTAGCTTGCCCATAAGAGAAGTGGATCACTCCTTTGCAAAGTGTCTTAGTAGGGAAAACATTGGATGTTTATTCAAGCCTGTTGGATGAACAATCTTCAGATTATGAAATGATTAAAACTGCGGTACCTATTGCTCATGAGCTTCTCCCTGAAGGCTATCAATTAAAATGTTGGCCTTTGAAGAAAAGACAGAATCAAACATTTGTAGAATTTGTTATGGAGAAAGAAATATTGTTTGACTGGCAATTTTGGTCAATGAAGTTCGAGGAGACTTTTGAGAATGTGAAAGAAGCAATAATAATGGAAGAATTTAGAAAGAGCGTACCGATGGCTATTAGGTCACACCTGGAAGGCCTTGGGATTTTCAAAATAAGGAAAACTAAGGTTCCGGCAGATGGATACAAATACTCCACAATTGAGAAGGAAACAGTGGCCTGTAACTCCCGAGCTCCAAGGCAGTTTATCTGGGGGGTACCCCAAAGTCTGGGGAAGTTTTCTAGATAAGGATTGCACAGCAATTGCCTGGGAAGTGCAGACTTCTGATGGACACTTGCCTTGCACTGAGAACCATCCAATAATGTGATTTAAATTGCAAACTTCGGATGGTTCCGACTGTCAAACAGCAATAGTTACCCAGAGAAAGTTAGAAGAATTAAAACTACTTTTAGCTTATGGGTTACTATTCTACTAACTATCCCAGAACTCCCAACCACTCCCCCTATCCCCTTGACCCCACAGGACTACCCCGCTACTCCCACTGACTGCACAACCACCGCCCCCCCCCACCCCCCTGGAACATCTGGACCCCTCCCAACCCCGACCCACTTCTCATACAAACCTACCTTCTCCATGGCTTGAAAGTGACTGGACCTTTAAACTTACCTGCTTTGCGGCAGCTGGTGCTGTAAAAAGGGGGTGTGGCCTTCTTGCATCCGACTCTGCAGCCCTCAACAGAAGGCCTCAGGAGTGTGCTGCACTACAGAGTTCTCGCCTGGTCTGAGTTGGAAGGCTAGGTGAGAAAGGATTGAAAGGACTTTGCTACTCCGCTCCTAGTTTCTTATCTCAATCTGGCTCTGATTACCGCTCCGCGGAAGTTGAGGCTCATTATGTCTTGTCTGGGCTCTTCAACAATTTGAAATGCATGTTTCAAATAAACAAAGAGAGACATTAATTTACACTGATCATAATTCACTGGGTGTTTTTGGAAAGGTTCTGCAGAAAAAATCTCCAGTTGTATGTAATAAGCTATTTGTTAAAATGTTTTGGATGATAAGAACTTGTCATATTTTGAAGCTGTTGTGAAGATAACCTTACCACAGTAAAGCTTTCTTCTTCCCAAGGTGGGGAAACGTGATGGAATCCTTGGTTTCAAACCATCTCTTTTGAGACAGACACTAATTGAAAAGGGAAACTGAGAAAGGAAACTGACCCTTCCAGTTTCTCAGGAAACTAAGACTGAAACTGGGATTGGAAACTAAAACTTCTGGGAGACCGAAGCTTATACATTGTCCTCGCTTTAAGCTGCCCCATTTAACGTTGTTTCCTTTCAAAGCCATTTAGTTTTCTGCGTCTGTTTCTCTGAATTACGTTGCAATTTCCATTTTTCTGTCATTGTGCGTCGTCATTGGCGTCCTCATTGCACATAAAAAATCCAAAGGCCGCTTGGCCTTTTTGCCTGCCCGCCAACCAAACACTTTTACAGGCAGCGAAAAGTCCTATTTAATTAATTGCTTAAGGGCCTTGGTAGGCCTCTTAATTGTTGGCAGTATGCTGCCACCTCTTGTGTGCACCCGCCGAGCAAAATATCGCGAGAGTGCGTGATGACATCAAGACGCTCGCCCGACGTCACCGCGCACTGTTTTACTCTTGTTTGGGTCGGGCTGCCCGATGAGGGAAAAATCCTGCCCATACAGTTAACCTACTTAAGGCCTCAAAAGACTCCTTTAAGACATACTGAACAGTATCCTGCACCCTACAACATGGTGGCAGTGAATGAAAAAGCCCCAAATCCCGCAAAAATAAAATCCTGTAGACTAAAGAAAAATTTGAAGAAGTATTCTGACCAGAAGAAAAGCTCAGGAAGCAGGTGTATAGTGGAAAATTGCCAGGGAAATGCTTCACAGAGAGGCTTGGAAGCTGAAGGCAGAAATATAAAATTCTTCACTGCAGCAGAAGACTCTGTAGAATCTCTTGGAAGTCCAGCTTCAATTCCCAGAGGGCAGAGTCAGCAGACCTAGCAGGGGTGAGCTAAACCTTTTAAATTCCAGGATACTGCAAGTCCTGAGAAACTTTTGAATAGTTCAGTGGTCAGAAATTGCCGTTTAAAGATTCAGCCGGAGAAAACAGATTTCCGAGCCGGCGCTCAGAGTGGGAAAAAAAATTAATTCTGAGGAATTAGGAGAGCAAAGAGGGGATATGAGAAAGCTCTGGCTGGTAAAAGTAAAGAAAATCCCAAGATATTCTATAAGTATATCAATGGGAAGAGGATAACCAGAGAAAGAGTAGGGCCCATAAGGGACCAAGGGGGCAATCTATGGGTGGAGCCAGGGGACATCGCTAGAATGTTGAGCGAATACTTCACATTTGTCTTCACCCAAGAGAATGAGGATGAAGGTATCTAACTCAGGGAGAGAGACTGTGAGGTTCTCAAGCAAATTGATATAGGGAGTGACAAGGTATTGGAGGTGTTGGCAGGCTTAAAAGTGGACAAATCTCCAGGTCCGGATGATTTGTGTCCCAGACTACTGAGGGAGGCAAAGGAGGAGATCGCAGGGGCTTTGACCCAAATTTTTAATTCCTTCCTGGCCACAGGGGAGGTGCCAGAGGACTGGCGAACAGCTAATATGGTTCCGTTATTTAAGAAGGATTGTAGAGATAAGCCAGGGAACTACAGGCCATTGAGTCTCACGTCAGTGGTAGGGAAACTATTGGAGAAAATTCTGAAGGAGAGTATTTATCTCCACTTGGAGAGGCAAGGTTTGATCAGGGATAGTCAGCATGGCTTTGTCAGAGGGAGGTCATGCCTAACATATTTGGTTGAATTTTTTGAGGAGGTGACCAGGTGTGTAGATGAGGGTAGTGCAGTTGATGTAGTTTATATGGATTTCAGCAAAGCCTTTGACAAGGTTCCACATGGGAACCTTATAAAGAAGGCAAATGCAGATGGGATACAGGGTAATTTGATAAGGTGGATTCAAAATTAGCTTAGTTGTAGGAGACAGAGGGTGATGATGGAAGGATGCTTTAGTGATTGGAAGCCAGTGTCCAGTGGTTTATCACAGGGATCTGTGCTGGGTCCCCTATTATTTGTTATTTATATAAATGACATAGATGACTATGTGGGGCGTAGGATTAGTAAGTTTGCGGATGACACAAAGATTGGCCGGGTGGTTAACAGTGAGGTTGAGTGTCTTGGGCTACAGGAAGATATAGACGGGATGGTGAAATGGGCAGATAAGTGGCAGCTGGAATTTAACCCTGAGAAGTGTGAGGTGATACACTTTGGAAGGAGTAATTTGACAAGGAAGTATTCAATGAACGGCATGACACTGGGAAGTTCTAAGGAACAAAGGGACCTTGGCGTGCGTGTCCATAGATCTCTGAAGGCGGAAGGGCATGTTAGTAGGGTGGTGAAATAGGCATATGGGGCACTTTCCTTTATCAGTCGAGGCATAGATTACAAAAGTAGGGAGGTCATGTTGGAGTTTTATAGAACCTTGGTGAGGCCACAGCTGGAGTACTGTGTGCAGTTCTGGTCGCTACATTATAGGAAGGATGTAATTGCACTGGAAAGGGTGCAGAGAAGATTCACCAGGATGTTGCCTGGGATGAAACATTTAAGTTGTGAAGAGAGGTTGGATAGACTTGGGTTGTTGCCGTTGGAGAAGAGAAGACTGAGGGGCGACCTGATCGAGGTGTACAAGATCATGAGGGCCATGGACAGGGTGGATAGAGAGCAGCTGTTCCCTTTAGTTGAGGGGTCAGTCCCGAGGGGACATAAGTTCAAGGTGAGGGGCAGGAGGTTTCGGTGGGATGTGAGGAAAAGCTTTTATACCCAGAGGCTGGTGACGACCTGGAATGCGCTGCCTGGGAGGGTGGTGAAGGCGGGTTGCCCCACATCCTTCAAAAAGTACCTGGATGAGCACTTGGCACATCATAACATTCAAGGCTTTGGGCCAAGTGCTGGTAAATGGGATTAGGTAGGTAGGTCAGGTGTTTCTCACATGTCGGTGCAGAATCGATGGGCCGAAGGGCCTCTTCTGCACTGTATGAGCCTGTGATTCTGTGAATTATGACAAAAGAATCAGCTTAAAAGACCAGCAAAGGTCATGATTGGATGCTTTTGTGACCCTAAAGCATAGTGCTGAGATGGAGATGTCTGCTGCTAGTTTGATTCAAGCAGCTATTGTTTAAAACTGTTTCAAGGCTGAGTGCGAGTACCATTGCAGCGGAAACCCGCCAAACATGGATAAAGCCTTTGTCTTCAAACAAACGGCGGCGCCATCTTGAATTTCAGCACTTCTTAAAGCTGAAACTCCACTTTAAAATTTTTTAACCACAGATCAGAAATCTACTCTTCCAGATCAATTTGGACTTATCCAAAGCCCGGATCAATCTGATAACTGGGGACTTTAGAGAAAAAAAATCCTTTGATACAGGATTGCTTCAGATCTGGATGAAAAGACAGAAGTTGAACAAGTTAACACACTGCTTTATTCAGTATGGCTGATAGCGGACAGCATTATTGTTACACAAGGAAAGAATGAATCATCTGCTTCATTTGAAGAAGCACTAAAATCATTCAATGTTTATTTTAACCTAAGAAGTAACAAAATCTTCAAAAGAGCTAAATTTAATAGTGCGTTTAGCAGCCAGGAGAACCTGCCGACTCATTCATTAATGATGTGTACAGGGTGGCTGAAGGCTGCGAATATGGAAACCTGAAATCTGAACTTATCAGGGATAGAATAGGAGTAGCAGAAGACACACTCTCAGACATGCTGCAAGCGAAGGAATATCTAACCCTTGAGAAAACTATCCAGATTGATAGGCGGTCTGAATTCTGTGTGCAGCGCAGGTCCATTTTAAGAGGAGAAAGTAAACTGTGGTGCAAAGGAAATGCCACCGTCCAGTTAGTTAAACAGCACAGAAACAGGGAGACTCCAGGCCAAGGGAAGCAATACCCTAACCGGCTGCACACCGAAGAACACACAACAGAGCTTCTTGGGTGAGGTCAAAGATCCTGGATTTTCATTTTGGAATATGGACATTTTGGTTAACGGCCATTTCACAAACTTTAAATTGGGCACAAGGGCAAGTTTCTGTCAGACAGAGAACCATGGCTGGTGACCCAACAGCTGATGTCACCGACGACACACCTATACGGAGTGGGAGGCATAAAGTTCCTGGTGAAAGGCACCCTGCAGGCGACACAGATAGAAGAACCCAAGAGACCCAGTTCATGGACTACTCACTACTAAGCTGCAAGCCTGTGTTGAACTTAACCTTTTTATAAAACATTGAAGAGATCAACCAACAAGGGCCTGGCTCCATGTATAAAAGTGAGCTCCTGAAGCTCTTTACAGGACTGGGGCGACTGAAAAACATATACACGGTCAAACTGAGGGAGGATGCTAAATCTGTGTGCCTATTCACACCACAAAAGATTCCCCAGACACTCAAGAAACAAGTGCAGCAGCAGCTGGATGAGATGAGACACATTTAGTGTCATCTGCCCATCACACAATCAACCGTATAGTCTCAGTCTCAAAAAAGTATTTATGTCAACCTGACACCGCTCAATAAAGCCATAGTCAGAGAAATCCATTTCAGGTCCTCAGTGGATGAAAAAACCAAAAAACTGCAGATGCTGGAAATCCAAAACGAAAACAGAATTACCTGGAAAAACTCAGCAGGTCTGGCAGCATTGGCGGAGAAGAAAATAATTGACGTTTTGAGTCCTCATGACCCTTCAACAGAACTAAGTGGAAATAGGAAAGGGGTGAAAAAAAGCTAGTTTAAGGGGGTGGGGGGGGTAGGGGGGAAGGTGGGGGGTGGCGGCAGGGCAGGGTTGTTGGGACAAGCAAGCAGTGATAGGAGGAGATCTCGTCGGGACCTGGAAAAATTTATTAATTTTGCTTCCAATCTCTACCCCTCCATCATTTTCACATGGTCCATCTCTGTCACTTCCCTTCCCTTCCTTGACCTCTCTGTCTCAGTTTCTGGTGATAGACTGTCCACCAATATCCATTACAAGCCTACCGACTCCCATAGCTACCTTGACTACAGCTTCTCACACCCCTCTTCCTGTAAGGGCTCCATCCCATTCTCTCAGTTCCTTCGCCTCCGTCACATCTGTTCTGATGATGCTACCTTCAAAAACAGTTCCTCTGACATGTCCTCCTTCTTCCTTAACCGAGGTTTTCCACCCACAGCAGTTGACAGGGCCCTCAACCGTGTCCGGCCCATCTCCCGCACATCCAACCTCACGCCTTCTCCTCCCTCCCAGAAACATGATAGGGTCCCCCTTGTCCTCACTTATCACGCCACCAGCCTCCACATTCAAAGGATCATCCTCCGCCATTTCCGCCAACTCCAGCATGATGCCACCACCAGATACATCTTCCCTTTACCCCAACGGCGGCATTCTGAAGGGATTGTTCCCTCCGTGACACCCTCGTCCACTCCTCCATCACCCCCTACTCCTCAACCCCCACCTACGGCACCTCCCCATGCAAATGCAAAATATGCAACACCTGCCCCTTCACTTCCTCTCTCCTCACCGTCGAAGAGCCCAAACACTCCTTTCAAGTGAAGCAGCATTTCACTTGCACTTCCCCCAACTTAGTGTACTGCATTCGTTGCTCCCAATGCGGTTTCCTCTACATTGGAGAGAGACCAAACGCAGACTGGGTGACCGCTTTGCAGATATGTCTGCATTACCCAGACCTCCCTGTCGCTTGCCATTTTAACACTCCACCCTGCTCTCTTGCCCACATGTCTGTCCTTGGCCTGCTGCATTGTTCCAGTGAAGCTCAATGCAAACTGGAGGAACAGCACCTCATCTTCCGACTAGGCACTTTACATTACTGAATATTGAATTCAACAACTTTAGATCTTGAACTCTGTCCTCCATCCCCACCCCCTTTCCGTTTCTTCCCCCACCCTTTTGTATTTTCCAATAATTTGTATAGATTTTTCTTTTCCCACCTATTTCCATTATTTTTAAATGTATTTTACCCTCTGTTTATTTCACCCCACCCCCACTAGAGCTACCTTGCTTGTCCTGCTCTCCACTCTTAATTAGCACATTCTTTTAGATAATATCACCAACTTCAACACCTCTTTGTTCTTGTGTCTGTGACATCTCTTGATTATCTCCTCCTATCACTGCTTGCTTGTCCCAACAAGCCCCCAGCCCCCCCACTTCTTCCCCCCCACCCCCCCCAAACTAGCTTATATTTTACCCCTTTCCTATTTCTACTTAGTTCTGTTGAAAGGTCATGAGGACTCGAAACATCAACTTTGCTCTTCTCCGCCGATGCTGCCAGACCTGCTGAGTTTTTCCACATATTTCTGTTTTTGCCTCAGTGCACGAAAGCCTGACTAAACTCTCGAAGAGCACAGTATTTTCAAAGCTAGATGCCAACAGCAGGTTTTGGCAACTTCCCCTTGATGAAAAATCCAGGCTGCTGACCACAGTCATTACCCCCTTCGACACATTCTGCTTTTCCCGCCTGCCGTTTGGAATCACTTCAACCCCAGAAATATTTTATGTCGGCCATTTTGCAGGGCCTACAGGGGGTCATTTGCCACATGGATGATGTATTGGTTCATGGGACAAGGGTGGGGAGATTCACAGAAGTCTTAGGGAGCCTGCAGGAAGCAGGGCTGATGTTAAATGAGAAATGTGAATTCTCCAAAACATTTATTCAGTTCCCTTTTTTAAATTCATTTACAGAATGTGGGTGGTGCTGCCTGGGCCAGCATTTATTGCCCTTCCTTAATTGCCTTGGGATGGTGGTGGTGAGTTGCCTTCTTGAGCTGCTACAGTCTATGTGGTAGGAAGGGAGTTCCAGGATTTTGACCCAGCGACAGTGAAGGAACAGCGATTTATTTCTAAGTCAGGATGGTGAGTGGCTTGGAGGGGAACTTCTGGGTGGTGGTTTTCCCATGTATCTGCTGCCCTTGTCCTTCTAGATGGTAGTGGTCGTGGGCTTGGAAGGTGCTGCCTAAGGAGCCTTGGTGAATTTCTGCAGTGCAGCTTATAGATGGTGTACAAATCTGTCACTGTGTGTCTGTGGTGTAGGGAATGAATGTTTGTGGATGAGGAGCCAATCAAGCAAGCTGCTTTGTCCTGGATGGTGTTGACGGAGTGTTTGAAGTGTTTGTTTGAAGACAACGGCTTTATCCATGTTTGCCGGTTTTGGCAGGTTTCCGCTGCAATGGTACTCGCACTCAGCCTGGAAACAATTTTAAACAATGGCTGCTTGAATCAAACTAGCAGCAGACATCTCCATCTCAAGCTTCTTGAGTGTTGTTGGAGCTGCAGTCATCTAAGCAATTGGAAAGTATTCCATCACACTCCTGGCTTGTGCCTTGTAACTGGAGAACAGGCTTTGGGGAGTCAGGAGATGGGTTACTTGCTGCAGAATTCTTAGCCTCTGACCTGCTCTTGTAGCCACAATATTTATAAGGCTAGTCCAGTTCAATTTCTGGTCAATAGTAGCTCCCAGGATATTGATAGTGGGGGTTTCAGCGATAGTAATGCCAACGGGTGATGGTTAGATTCTCTCTTGTTGGAGATGGTCATTGCCTGGCACTTGTGTGGTGTAAATGTTTCTTGCCATTTGTCAGCCCAAGCCTAGATATTGTCCAGGTCTTGTTGCATTTGCACATGGGCTGCTTCATTATCTGAGGAGTCACAAGTGGTGTTGAACATTGTGTAATCATCAGCGAACATCCCCACTTCTGACCTTATGATGAAAGGAAGGTCATTGATGAAGCAGCTGAAGATGGTTGGGCTTAGGACACTACCCTGAGGAGATCCTGAGCCACATCGTCAGTAATAACGGCATCATGGTGGACCTACAGAAAACTAAATCCATTAGTGAATTTCCAGCTCCATACTTGATTCCAGAGCTCCAGTGATTCTTGGGAATGGTGAACCAGCTGGCAAAACTTTTACCAAATTTAGCACAGGTAACAGAACCTTTGAGGCATTTATTTAAGAAAGGTCAGACATGGTCCTGGAACTCACATCAAGGACAAACATTCACTCGCGATGCTACTCGGCACTGACATTCTGCCCCACTACTACCCATCCCTGCCCAACACCATAGTAACGGATGCCTCATCCACAGGCGTACAGGAACAACTGGATGGAAATCACTGACCAGTTTATTATGCTTCCAGAGGAGTGTTGGACATAGCGATGAGATGCACCATTACAGAAAGGGAAGCCCTCGCAGTCACATGGGCATGTTAGAATTTTTTGGATTATATTGCCAGTTGAAACAGACCATAAGCCACTGGTCTCATTAGTAGATGAAAAGGAGCTGGCAAAGATGCCTTCTAGAATCCAGATTCCGCCTATGCTCATGAGGTTTACCTCCGAGACGGTATGCATCCAAGGCAAAAACCAAACAGGCAGACACACTTTCCAGGGTGACAGTAGCCTTCCAGCAAAACAGGATGTCAATCTCATTGAAGAGCTGGAAGCGTATTCCCAATTGACAAGGAGACACCTGCCTGCAAATACAAGTAAACGCAAACAGATTCACCAGGAACAAATATGAGATGAGCATGGCACTTGCAGCCACCGTTACTGCCAACAAGGGTGGCCACCAGTCCAACTGGTGGTACCATGAAAGCTTAGTTTGACCAACAAAATCACTTTACGGCCATAGATGATCTCCCGGTCTACAATGAGCGGCTTGTCATCCTAGTTTTCCTTCAGCCGGAGATCCTTCAAAAAATACGCCAGGATCACCTGGGCATCACCAAGTGCCGGGCATGGGTTCAGTCCGCTATCTGGTGGCCAGGCATTTCCAGGGCTATTGAGGACATCATAGCAAACTTTCAGGTGTGTGTGCTGCACAGACAAGGCCAAAGAGAGCCCATCATTCCCACACAATTTCCCACCAGGCCATGGGAGAGGCTAGGCAACAACTTATTTGTCTGCAACAGCATACTGCTGCTTTTAGTGGTGGATCACTTTTCCAGATGGTTTGAGGTGAAGCAACTATATACAACAACCACAGAGGCAGTAATTAGGGCACTGAAAGAGATGTTCATGAGTCACAGCATCCCGGACAGGATTGTGAATGTTAATGACCCACAATTTTCAAATGAGTACTTGTGCATTTTGCCACCACATCTGGTTTCCACCACTGTACCAGCTCCCTAAGATACCCACGGTTAACTGGGAGACCGAAAGAGGGGCCCACACTGTAAAAGCCCTCCTAAAAAAAAGAATGAGGTCTTTCCCACAGCACTGCTAACCTACAGGTCCACCCCGTTACAGTGCAGCCTCACCCCACCAAACTCCTGGTTGGCGAGGCACATAACTTCCAATCTGCCGAAAATACTAATATCAGGATTGGTAATCAAGGATTATCAGGACATCCAAGCAAGACAGCTTCCCTACAGACAGGCATAAGCTTCTACCTACAACAAAAGGCACCGCGCCAAATACTTGCCACAACTATGATTGGATGACAAGATCTCAAGGATTAAAGACCTCGAGAGAGAGAAGGTACTATTGTCAGGAAGAACAATGTCCAACCCTGATCCTACCAGGTTGGCACCCCAGACAGTACAGTCAAGAGAAACAAGAGAGGTCTCCTCCTCATTTCAGGACCCATAGTACAGTGGAGAGACCTTGAGGAAGATACCCAGATGCCAGAACAACCTTCCAGTCAACAGAGTTTACTTACAATGAAAGATCCTACCACTCCTCTGCCGCTGGTGCGACTGAGATATGGAAGGGTAATAAGGCCTACTGACTGCCTGAACCTATAAACTCAGAGACTTGAAGGGGAAGATGGGGTGGTAATAACAATGTAAGTACATGGGCCTGAATTCTACCCTTTGGGTGCGCCTGAAGTTGGCCCGGCTGGAAGCAGAGTAAAATCTGCTCCAGGCCGAGATAGTGCTGTGAATGCGATCTTACTCTGGGCAGCCAATTAAAGCCCAGCAAACGTGAAATGAGACTGCTGGATGTGTTTTCCGTGTGGGGGGTCAGAAGCATCGGATGCCAGGTCCAGTGGGGACATGGCGGGTGTTTAAAATATGGAAGCTCTCTGAAGGCTGCCAGGAGTTATGGGGCAGACTGAGGGAGCTGTTTGGAAACAATCCAAGAAATGTCCTAGTGTGCAGTCATGGCCTTAGCATCTGGTGGTTTTGGAAGGTGGGAGGGCAAGCTGGGTGGGCAATCTGCCCCCCCACTCCTGTTTCTCAGATGAGTGCCTCGGAATGCTGGTCAAGGAGATCATTGCTAGGCGTCATATCCAAATGCACAGGGACAGCAAGAGAAGGTGAAGAAAGCCTGAGCAGAGGTCACCACCCAGGTCAGTGGGCGTGAGGTGGTGCAGCACAGGCTTGTAAAGGTATGATGTGGTGCTGGTGTACTGGATTTGGTTCTCATTTACTGATTGTTAGCAAAGGAGACAGTGCCATTGACTTGACGAGGAATCATTGCCTTGGATGCCAACTGAAGGTTGCTGGGTCAAAGTATCCCTGGTGCCCCTGCCTCCAGGAGGGTTCCTGTCTGTTTTCTCGAGGTCCTCATCCTGCACCTCCCCAGGTTCTTCCTCTGAGCCATCACTTGAGTCACCCTCTCTGGGCTGTGGAGCTGCCTCACTTTCCTCAGCCTCCAGTGGGTCCCCCCTTGACAGAGACAGGTTGTGCAGGGTGCAGCATGCAACGAATATGGGGGAGACAGGCTCTGGAGGATACTGTAATGCTCCATCTGATTGGTCCAGGCATCTGAAGCCCATCTTCAGCTGCCCAATGTCCCTCTCCACCACTGCCCTGTGGAGGCATGACTCCTGCTGTATCCCTCTTCGGCCTCAGTTCTTGGGTAATGAAGTGGGGTCAATCAGCCACCTCTTCAAGGGATAGCCCTTGTCACCCAGGAGCCATCCGTCCACTTGTGCAGGAGCCACAAACAGCCTTGGTACCTGTGAGTGCCGCAAGACGTAAGCACCATGTGAGCTCCTAGGGTAATGGGCATAAACTTGGAGAATCTGTGTCCTGTTGTCACAGAACCACTTTCTGTTTACAAAAGCTCCCGGCTCACTGGCTGGTGCTTTGATGGCCACGTGAGTGGAATCTATTACACCCTGGATGTGGAGAAACCCAGTCATCTCAGTGAAGCCTCATGCTCTCTCTGCCTGGCTCGCCTCATCTCTTCAGAAGTGGATGAACTTGCAAATCTGATTGAGAAATGCCACACAGATCCCCCACTGAGCCCTGTAAAGAACCAGAGGCAGAGAAGTTGAGGGCCACTGTGACCTTCAAAGTCACCAGCATGGGGTAGCCGCCCATGCAGTTGGAGACGAGTTCCGGACCTATCATGTGACATATTGCTGTCACTGTGTCCCTGGAGAGGGGAAGTCTCCTAAAGCACTGGACCTTGGACATCTGGAGGTGGTTGGAGAGCTGCCTGAGCACTGTAGTCGCTGGTTAGTGGTGTCTTTGGCGTACCCTCCTGTCTTGGCCTCCCTGCTGGTTCTTCAGCAACTGAGCCTGTGCCTGTCCTCTTAAAGATGTGTCCCTGGAATGCTGCACATGACCACCTGGCCTCCTCTCCCTCCTGCCCCTCTCTTCCTCTTCAGAGGAGGCTCCACCAGCAGAAAAACTATCCCCATTAGATTGGATGCAGAGGAGCAGTGCCTTGGAAATGAAGGAGCGTTGTGCTGCAATACTCAGGGGAACCTTCCGGGGAAGATGAGAACCTGAGATGCTGAAAGGCAGGCTTGACAATCAAATGAGATGCAAAGAAACTCTGGGCCAACTCTGTACTCACACAGCAAAGGACTGGCAATGACAGAGAAAGTGCTGCTGCTCCAGGGGCCTTTTATTCCGCCCATGGATGAGGAAATGATTAAAATGTGATTTCCGCCCACCTGTTTTGCCTGTCTGATGAGCTAAAAATTGCTTGGGCAACATAAAACCGCGGTCAATAGGCTTTTTAATGACCTTAATTGGCCTTTTAATTGTTGGCAAGCGCTGCTCTGACTCTCGCACGTGCCCACTGACTTCAGTAGTGCATGTGTGTGTGATGACATTGGGACGCACGCCTGACATCATTTCGTACAATTTTATGTGAATTATGAGCCCGACCTCAGAACGCAAGATTCAGGCCATGGGTTAAACTGGAATGACTCGAAATACGTTGGTTAAGGACTTGGAGGGAAGTGTAGTATAAGGGTCTGGCAAATAGGGTTAATGTGGGACTGAGCATAGTACTGCCCACACACTGATGTGAGACAGCACATGACCTGCATCAAGGGGTCAGTCTCGTGTTGGACAGAGCCGTGTGCACAAGCAAGCTTGGAGACAGCTCCTTAATTGTAAATGTGTATAGTTCTTGTTAATAAATACATACAGTTAACCTACTTAACATTACAAAGAATTCATTAACACCTACCGAATGGCATCCAATACCCTACAATACTCTTAGAGCTGGAATGAGTGAAAAATACAGGGTGTACCCTTCAGGAGACTGACAGCCTTGTTGAAGTCTGCAGCAGGTGAAGCAGAGGAGCAATTTTAAAGCCCCTTGTTTCAGGCTTGTGATTTGGGCTGCAAAATCACCTTGGAATCGCCTTTAAACATAAGCCAGAAATGTCCAGCTAGTGGTGGTAGTGAGCCTGCTGCTGCAAAGAAAACAAGAAAAATTATCAGCCTAGCAGTGAACTTGGATGTTTTAGAATGTCTTGTGGCTGGAGAATGAGCAGTCAATATTGATAGAGTTTTTGGGCTACTCCCTACAACAATAAGAACAATCCATAGTAACACTGAGAAAATCAAACAAAGTGTCCAAAGTGTCACATCTTTAAATGCTGATAGGGTCATTCAGTCTAGAAGCAGCACAATGGAGAACACTCGGCAGTCTGGATCGAAGACCGAAACCAACGCCAGGTGCCTCTTAGTTTGATGGTCATCCAAGAAAAAGCCAAAAGCCTGTAAGAAAACTTACAGAATAAGCAGGGTGAAGTTCTCAGTCAGAAAGTTTCATCTATAGTCATGGATGGTTCGAGCGTTTCAAGAGGTAATCCTATCTGCACAACATTAAAGTGACTGGCGAAGCAGCTAATGCTGATACATTCTTGATGAATTCCTTGCCCGTTTGAAGAGAACCTTTGGAGATGGTGGCTACTCACCAAATCAAGTTTTTAATGCTGATGAGACGGGGCTTTTTTGGAAATGTTTTCTGCAGAGGATTACATTTTGAAAGAGGAGAGGACTGTGCCAGGATTTAAAGCTGCCAAAGATTGCCTGACTATGCTGCTTGATGGAAACACTGCAGGAGATTTTAAGTTTAAGCCCTTAATGGTATACTAGTCTGAGACACCATGGGCATTAAGGGGTTATTCCAAGGCGCATCTGCATGTCATTTGGCGTTCAAATAAGAGAGCCTGGATGACGGGAGCACTCTTTCAAGAATGGTTCCCTCTGTATGCCAAACCTGCCAAAGAAATTCTCGCCTTCAAGATATTGCTCCTCTTGGATAATTGCCCAGGTCATTCTGTCAGCCTTGATGAGTTGTCTGAAAATGTGAAGATGATTTTCCTGCCACCCGACACAACTTCATTCATCTAGCCAAAAGGTCAGCGAGCAATAACAACATTGAAGTCTTACTATCTAAGCCATACCTTCTCCCAACTCATCAAGGCAGCAAATAGTGGGAATGTGCCATCACTCAGGGAATTTTGGCGTGACTACAACATCCTCAAGGACATCAACAACGTTGCTGATTCATGTGATGAAGTCATGTCGTCGTGTCTGAACATTTTGTGGTGGAAATTGTGGCTCAAGTGTGTTAGTGGCCATGGAGAATCTCACGGCGCTGCCCCTGAGATTCACTGTGAAGTAATTAGCTTGGTGAGGGAGGCTGTCTTTGATGAAGTGGATGAGGCTGATGTGGTGGAATTGCTTGCATCCCATGAGAGGAATTGGTCAATGAAAACTTAATGCAGCTGGAGAGTCAATGAGCTGGCATGCAACAGCCAGGTCCTGGTGGAGTTAATGGGTTGAAGGGCCAGGATCGTCCACAACCTTGAAAAATTTATCCAAGGACTGTTGAACTATTTTCTTTTGCTTCTCCTGCACAACTGCTCTGTAACAGTTAATACCATCACTGATCACCCTGTTCACTTTGGCACAGTGCTCTCTGTTTGGGTCATCCTCTGTGAAGGTTTCCATTGCCTCTTCTATGAGTTGGAAAGTTCTTGACAGTCGTTTCATTGACAAAACCCGAGAGGGAGGTTTTTCAGCATGATCTTCCCCTTCAATGGCCAATTAAGGCCATTGACAAGTTAATTAAGATAAGTAAAAACCTGCCCGTCCAACCTTAAGGCTGGTGGGCAGGCCAGGAGCTCCAGTGGACTCCTAATAATTCATGAAACCTCATCCACTGGCGGGATGAGGTTTCATGTCCGTTTTTAAAAAGTTTAATAAAGTTTGTCCTTTTTATTAACATGACCCATCTCGTGTGACATTGTCACATGAGGGGGACACGTTAATAATATTTTTATTTTTCTATTTTTTAAGTTTTTTTGCACTGTCACTAATCTCCCTGACACACCACTTAGTCTCAGGGAGCAGTGCGCTCTTTCATGCGCATGCGCGAAAGAGCGCACTTTGACAGCTGGGGAGTCCTCCCACCCCCCCACCCCGCACAGAGTGCTTCCTGTTGGGCAGGCCGCTGGGCGGGCCTTAATTGGCTCGCCCACTCAAAATAGCGGCGGGCCCCGTTTTGGTGGCGGGGGTCGACTGTCTGCCCGCTGCCGAGTCGGTGGGGCCCGCACACCCACCAAGGGCAAAATTCTGTCCAGAAGTTCCAGTAGAAACAATGCAGATGGAGCCAGGTATTCAATCTGGAAAGAGCCCCTTTTCTGTGTTGCTGCTAGTTAGATGGCAAAATGACAGACTGAGATTTTGTTGTACAGCAAGGCAATATTGCTGGTTACACAAGCTAGAGCTCCATGTTACATGACTCTGAGCTCTCCATATTATCGTTGACAAGGGATGTGTATCCCTCATCAGGGTTCCTGAGATGGTTAAAGGTTCCAATCATTAAGACTTGAAAGGGAGATTTCAGGGCTCTTTGTCTTAGCAGACAAGCAGACTCTGGTTGGCGAGCCTGGCTTATGAAATGCAGATGGTCTCTGCAGCCCACAGGGGGCCATTAGTGTCTCTTCAGAGATAACGAAGTGCAAGTTTCTGCGATATTGCCATGGTAGCTCGTTTTGTTTGAGGGTCACAGACAAGTATAGCTTCAGCCATTTTAAAAGGTCTTTGTACAGTTTTTAAAATTTTAGAGATAGCCATGAGGAAATCTATATTTATAAAGAATGTACAGGGTGAGGTCTTAGTCATCTCACACAAAACATAACAGTCTTATAAGCCTCATAATTGTAACAATGTGCCCTCTCAACAAGTTAAGGGCATCAAAGTGGAAGATAGTCTCACTGATTTTACATCCATTAAGAAGCAAACACTTTAAGCCTAAATGCTTCAAGGCAGTAACATGAAAACAATAAAGTGATGTGGGTGCAGAGGTGGCTACAGACAGACTGGGGAACACAAAGTGTTATGACCAAGATGGGAAGAATGCACTGTCGATCTCTTGTTTCACTACTCCACGGGTCACAAAATATATTTAAATGCTTTTTCTAGCTGGCTATATGGCCAAATATATGCTTTACCTATTAATTTCAGAATGATCACTCAAAGCCCAGGTTTCTTCAATAAACAACAAAATTATTAGTTTAATATAAAACCAAATGGCATCCAGGTTACATGGTTGGTTTCTCAGCACTGGCCTGGGAAACAATCGATGACTCTTGCCATACCTTTCAGGCTGACTTCAAAGAAAACTTACAGTCAGTCAATTTCAGAATGTAGAGCAACTTCTATTCACTCTCTGCTTTGGACTGGGTCTGGAGCTTCAGGAGCTGTTGTCTCCTTTACCCAACCAGTTGATCCTTCTTGTTTCCTCCAAAGCAACAACAGCCTACCCGCTTTTAAATGCAGTTTTCCAAAGCATGTTTTTTTGCAAGGCCATAAACCATCATGTGACCCTTTTGGACACAGTTCACCGGGGTCAAGAGGCTTCCAGCTTCTTTACAACTGCTTAATTACCTTTTCTTGTAAAATGCTGTCTTTTCCAGGAACAGCATCAACGAGAGCCCTTGCATTAACCCTTTCAGGGACAGTGTCTTTTAAAAAACCCAAATTCTTCCAGATTGTTCTTATTCCTTGGAGATGAATCATTTTCCATGATTAAAGCGTTTATAGCAAAAGGGAGTTGAAATCTGATGGTTTGAAAGTGGTCAATTTGGGTTCTATTACAAAATTGTTGGCTTATGCTTCTCCTACCTTCAGCTATATCCCTAGACTTTGTCCCCTAATACACCGAAGCCCTTTGCTTACTCTTACTCGACTCAAAGACACTACTCACTATATTTTTCCCACATTGCCCAGATCCTGTGAGCCTCTTTAAGTATTCATCAATACCCAAACCACGTTCTCCTCACTACAAGACTATTGAATTCTGGGCCCTGAAATCTTCTCCAATTTGCCCAGATCTCTGCACCCACCCCATTGTTCCTAGAACATCTCAGTACCTTGTCTATTCCCACCAACCCCACCCATCACCCCCACTCTAAATCCTGAGACTAAATCCTGAGGCCCCATCCAGTACTATCAGAACTTGGGTCTGTTCCTAGTGCTTTCCCACCAAAGGGACACCCTAATGTTGGTACACCAGTGTCCCTGATAACTATTAGGCATAATAGCCTTGATCTTATAAAAGCACTGACGCACCATGATCAATGCTACAAGAAATCTGCCAGTATTTAAGTCAGATTAAGAATTAAGGACTTATATAAATTTATCTTTCTATTTATGTTTTTAGTACTCATCAATGATCTCTACTCCCACTTCAGAAGAGTTGTTAAAGCTTTGGTGATCAATGCATTTGATGGCAATTTCCTCAAATCCTTGTATGGTGAGTATTGCTTCACAAAGGGAAATGGGAGATCCCCATATTTCAATGAATAAAGGCATTGTCCACTGTAGAACGGAGTCATATAGATGGGAACATTTGATTCCTATTGTGTGCTGAATTAGACAATCTTAGTTGCAGCAAAAGGAATAATGCAGTATTAAATTTGGACTCCATGCATATTGCTTATGGAGGGTAAAATGAGCCTGGAATGCTATTCAGTGACCCACTGCTGAGTAAGGACAGAACCAAACTCAAGTGTGATATCTCCATAAATTCAATAATCTACTAGTAGTACTGTCAGGCTTCACACATAACAAATGACCACTAGTGGGGGACTTCCGAATCCATCACCAAGAGTGGTTCAGTAGCACCACTACTGGCTGAGTCCTGAAGAACAGGACTGGGCCTGCGCTTGGTGGTGAGGGAACCAACAAGAGGAAAAGACCTACTTGACCTCACCCTCATCAATCTATCTGTTGCAGATCCATCTGCCTATGACAGTATTGGTAGTAGTGACTACCACATAGAGCTAATGAAGATCAAGAGCCGTCTTCAGAGTGAACATACCCTCTATTATGCTGTGTGGCACTACTGCAGTCTTAAAAAGGGATAGATTCAGAACAGATCTAGCAGCTCAAAACTGGGCATCCATGACGGGCTGTGGGCCATCAGCAGCAGCAGAAATGTATTCAATCACAATTTGTAGAGTCATGGCATAGCATATCCCCCAACCTACCATGACCATCAAACCAGAGAACCAGGGCTTTCTGGTTCAGTAAGGAGACCACACCAGAAGCAGCACCGGACATAACTGAAAATGAGGTGCCAACATGGTGAAGCTATAACACAGGGCTACATGCATTCTAAACATCAGAAGAAGCATGTTAAAGACAGAGCTAAGTGACCCCACACCAAGGGACCAGATCAAATCTCTGCAGTCCAGCCACACCCTGTCGTGAATGGTGGTGGGCAATTAAATATCTAACTGGAGGATGAGGATCCACAAACACGCCCATCCTCAATGATGGGAAAGCCCAATACATCAGTGTAAAAGAGAAGGCTGAGGCATTTTCAGATATCTTTGTCAGAAATGCCAAGTGGATGATCCATCTCAATCTCCTCCTGCAGTCCCCAACGTCACAGATATCAGCCTTCAGCCAACTCAGTTCACTCCGTGTGATAGCAAATAAAGCCGAATGCTCTGTATATAGATAAAACCATGGGCCCTGATAACATCCCAGCTGTAGTATTGAGGACTTGTAGTTTAAAATTAGCTGTGCCCCTAGCCAGGCTGTTTCAATACAACTACAACATTGGCATCTACCTAAAATGGTGGAAAATTGCCCAGGTATGGCTTGTCCACAAAAAGCAGGATAAATCCAATCCAGACTCTCCACCAGTCTACTCTCAATCAAAAGCGAAGTGATGGAAGGTGCCATTGGCAGTGCTATCAAGTGGCACTTATTCACCAATAACTTGCTCACCGATGTTCAATTACATTCCTTCAGGGCCACTTGGCTCCAGACCTTATTATAGCCTTGGTCTAAATGCCTGGGAATGACCATCTCCAGGAAGAGAGAATCTAACCATCTGCCCTTAACATTCAGTAGCTGAAGCTTCTTTCATCACCATCCTGGGGGTTACCATTGACTGGAAACTGAACTGGACCAGCCATATGTGTACTGTGACTACATGTGCAGGTCAGAGGCTGGGAGTTCTGCGGTGAGTAACTCACCTCCTGACTCCCCAAAGCCAGTCCACCGTCTACAAGGCACAATTCAGGAGTGTGATGGAATACTCTTCACTTCCTAGGATGAATGCAGTTCCAGCAATGCTTAAGAAGATCAATATCATCCAGGACATAGCAGCCCACTTGATCAGTACCGCATCCACCACCTTAAACATTCACTCCTTCCACCACCAATGCACAGTGGCCACAGTGTGTACCATCTACAATATGCACCACAGCAAGTCACCTAAGCTTCTTTGACTGCACTTCCCAAACCCATCTCCTCTACCACCTAGAAGGATAAGAGCAAGATACATGGGAACACCACCACCTGCAAGTTCCCCTCCAAGACACACACCATCCTGACTTGGAAATATATCGCCATTTCTTCATTGCCAGTGCATTTCCAGTCTTTAACTCTCTTCCTAATAGCACTGTTGGCTTATGAACACCACATGGATTACAACTTTTTTTTTATTCAATCATGGGATGTGGGCTTTGCTGGCTGGGCCAGCATTTATTGCCCATCCCTAGTTGCACTTGAGAAGGTGGTGGTGAGCTGCCTTCTTGAACCACTGCAGTCTATATGGTGTAGGTACACCCACAGTGCTGTTAGGAAGGGAGTTCCAGGATTTGACCCAGCGACAGTGAAGGAACGCAGATATATTTCCAAGTCAGGATGGTGAGTGACTTGGTGGGGACCTTCCAGATGGTGTTGTTCCTTCTACCTGCTGCCCTTGTTCTTCTAGATCGTAGTGATTGTGGGTTGGAAGGTGCTGTTGAAGGAGCTTTGATGAATTCCTGCAGTGTATCTTGAAGATGTTACATATTGCTGCTACTGTGCATCAGTGGTGGAGTGGGTGAATGTTGGTGGATGTGATGCCAATCAAGTGGGCTACTTTGTCCTGGACCGTGTCAAGCTTCTTCAGTGTTGGAGCTGCACTCATCCAGACAAGTAGGGAGTATTCCATCACACCCCTGGCTTGTGCCTTGCAGATGGTGGACAGGATTTGGCAAGTCAGGAGATGAGTTACTCGTCGCAGGATTACTCATCTCTGACCTACTCTTGTAGCCACAGTATTTATATGGCTAGTCCAGTTCAGTTTCTGGTCAATGGTAACCCCCAGGATGTTAATAGTGGTGGTAATGTCATTGAACATCAAGGGGCGCTGGTTGGATTCTCTCTTGTTGGAGATGATCCTTGCCTGACACTTGTGAGGTGCAAATGTTACTTGCCACTTGTCAGCCCAAGCCTGGATATTGTCTAGGTCTCGTTGCATTTAGACATGGACTGCTTCAGTATCTGAGGAAATTGCAAACGATGCTGTGCAATCATCAGCGAACATCCCCATGTCTGACCTTATGATGGAAGGAAAGTCATTGATGAAGCAGCTGAAGATGTTGGGCCCAGGACACTACCCTGAGGAACTCCTGCAATGATATCCTGGAGCTGACCTTCAACAACCACAGCCATCTTCCTTTGTGCTAGGTATAACTCCAACCAGTGGAGAGTTTTCCCCCGATTCCCATTGACTCCAGTTTTGCTAGGTCTCCTTGATTAAATGCTGCCGTGATGTCAAGGGCAGTCACTCTCATCTTACCTTGGGAGTTTAGCTCTTTTGTCCATGTTTGAACCAAGGCTGTATTGAGGTCAGGAGCTGAGTGGCCCTGGCTAGACATCAGTGAGCAGGTTATTGCTAAGCAAGCACCGCTTGATAGCACTGTTGATTACCCCTTGCAATCGTTTACTGATGACAGAGAGTAGACTGAAGGGGTGGTAATTGGCCAGGTTGCATTTGTTCTGCTTTTTATGTACAGGACATACCTGGGCAATTTTCCATATTGCCTGGTGGATGCCAGTGTCGTAGCTGTACTCGAACAGCTTGGCTAGGGGCATGGCAAGCTCTGGAGCTCAAGTCTTCAGTACTGTTGCCGGAATGTTGTCAGGGCCCAAAGCCTTGCACGATCCAGTGCCTTCAGCTGTTTCTTGATATCACGTGAAGTGAATCGAATTGGCTAAAGTCTGTGATGCTGGGGACGTCCGGAGGAGGTTGAGATGGACCATCCACTCTGCACTTCTGGCTGAAGATTGTAGCAAATGCTTCAGCCTTATCTTTTGCATTGATATGCTGGGCTCCCCCATCATTGAGGATGGGGATACTTGTGGAGCCTTCTCCTCCTCCAGTGAATTGTTTAATTGTCCACCACCATTCACGGCTGGATGTGGCAGGACTGCAGAGCTTAGATCTGATCCATTGGTTGGGGGATCGCTTAGCTCTGTCTATCACTTGCTGCTTATACTATTTGGCATGCAAGTAGTCATGTGTTATAGCTTCACCAGGTTGACTCCTCATTTTTAGGTATGCCTGGCTCTGCTCCTGGCATGCCCTCCTGCGCTCTTCATTGAACCAGCGTTGATCCCCTGGCTTGATGGTGATGGTAGAGTGGGGGAATTGCCAGGCCATGAGGTTACAGATTGTGATTGAGTGCAATTCTGCTGCTGCTGATGGCCCACAGTGCCTCATGGATGTTCATCTTGAGTTGCTAGATCTGTTCAAAATCTATCAGCATGGTGGTAGTGCCACACAACACGATGAAGGGTATCCTCAATACAAAGGCAGGACTTTGCCTCCACAAGGACTGTGCGGTGGTCACTCCTATCGATACTGTCATGGACAGATGCATCTGTGGCAGGCAAGTTGATGAGGATGAGGTGAAGTGTGTTGTTCCCTCACCACCTGCTGCAGACCCAGTTTAGCAGCTCTGCCCTTTAGGGCTTGGCCAGCTGTGGTGCTACCGAGCCACTTTTGCTGACAGATGTTGAAATCCCCCACCCAGAGTACATTTGGCCCCCCTTAATACTTCCTTCCTGTGGTGTTCAACATGGAGGAACACTGATTTATCAGGTGAGGGAGGGCAGTATGTGGTAATCTGCTGGAGGTTTCCTTGCCCATGTTTTACTTTCATGGATCCAGAGTCAATGTTGAGGACTCCCAGGGCAACTCCCTCCTGACTGTATACCACTGTGGGACATACCCAGGGGTGATAATGGTCATGTCTGGGATATTATCTGTCAGATATGATTCTGTGTTTCTTGGCTAGCCTGTGAGACAGCTCTCCTAATTTTGGCACTAGCTCCCAGATGTTAGTAAGGAGGACTTTGCAGAGTCGACAGGATTGAGTTTGCCATTACAAAAACAGAATTACCTGGAAAAACTCAGCAGGTCAGGCAGCATCGGCGGAGAAGAAAAGAGTTGACGTTTCGAGTTCTCATGACCCTTCAACAGAACTAGATGAATCCAAGGAGAGGGGTGAAATATAAGCTGGTTTAAGGTGTGGGGGGGTGGGGGGGTTGGGGGGGGTGCAGTTGGATGGGGGGAGAGAAGTGGAGGGGGGTGGTGTGCTTGTAGGGACAAGCAAGCAGTGAAAGGAGCAGATCATCAAAAGATGTCACAGACCAAAGAACAAAAGAACACAGAGGTGTTGAAGTTGGTGATATTATCTAAATGAATGTGCTAATTAAGAATGGATGGTATGGCACAGAAGGTATAGCTCTAGTGGGGGTGGAGGGAGCATAAAAGATTTAAAAATATTTAAAAGTAATGGAAATAGGTGGGAAAAGAAAAATCTATATAAATTATGGGAAAAAACAAAAGGAAGGGGGAAGAAACAGAAAGGGGGTGGGGATGGAGGAGGGAGATTCCAGTGTCTTGGTGTAGTTTGACTGAATGCCTTGCTAGGGCATTTCAGAGTCAACCACATTGCTGTGGGTCTGAAGTCACATGTAGACTAGACCAGGCAGATTCCTTCCCTAAAGGGGTATCAGTGAACCAGATGAGCCTTTACAACAATGGTTTCATGGATTGCCATCCTTAGACTTTCAAGTTCCACCATCTACCAAGGCGAGATTTGAACCTGGGTCCCCAGAGCATTACCCCAAGTCTCTGGATTACTAGCCCTGCAACAATACCACTGCGCCATCGCCTGCCCCGTTCAAGAAGGTGGCTAACCACCACCTTTTCGAGGGCAATTAGGGATGGCTAACAAATCCTGACCTAGCTAGTAATGCCTACATCCCACAAACAAATAAAAAAAGAGTCCTCAGCAGTGCCTGCTCACTGTATCCCAGCATTCGTCAACAGAGAAGAGGAAGTAAAGGAGAAAACTGGGAAAAGAATTGAATGATAATTGGTTACAATAACATAGTCAAAATGTTGAAAGGTCAATAACCTGAAATGTGAACTCTCTTTCTCTCTCCACAGATGCTGCCAGACTGCTGAGTATTTTCAGCATTTTCTATTTTTATTTCAGATTTTCAGCATTTGCAGTATTTTGCTTTCGTGCTACTGAGGAATTTATGCAGGTTATGTTACTTAGTAATCTCTACAGGTTATGTTACTTAGTAATCTCTACAGATTATGTTATTTAGTAATCTCTACAGGTTATGTTACTTAGTAATCTCTACAGATTATGTTACTGAGTAATCTCTACAGTTTATCTTTCTGTTTGCCCAGTATAGAGTTTGTGCTCCACAAGCACAAACCCCATTTACCCAAGTCCAGAGATTTTAGGTGCAGGTTGACAAGAGCCAACATTTAGGGATGCTGTTGTTGTTAATCAAATCAACAAGATTCTGGTAACATCACCATTTGTAATTTTTCTATCTTTTCCATCTTGATATGAATATACCCTGCTGTTCCTTCATCATCACTGGGTCAAAGCTCTGAAATTCATTCCCTAGCACCATCATTGGTGCACCGTCAGCACAAGATCTGCAGCAGTTCAAAGAGAAGGTCCACCAGTGTCACTTTTTTAGACAGGGACAGACAAAAGAGTCGCTCACATTCTGAGAAATTTTTTTAAAGCATGCAATTTACCAACACACAGCATTGGCAAACTTTTACTGCTTGTCCAACCGGTACCATCCCTTTTGGACCCTCAGTTGCAGGGTAATCTAGAACTATGAGAGAAGATTACCAGTTCCCTGTGACATAATTACCCCTACAGGTCTATATTATGTGTGTCCCTCCCTTCTATAGCCTGAGACATTTTATGTGTGAAACTTCACAAAATTCATATTGAATGGTCAATAATCAACAACGATCTGGTGACCATAGACATGCATGGCTCTGGTATCTCAGATTTTAATAATTTTATGTTGGATCGTGGAAGTACCTAGAAGCCAAAGCATAGTAGTTTTCACAAAAGCAAAATAATGCAGATGCTGGAAATCTGAAATAAAATCAGAAAATTCTGGAAATACTCAGTCGGTTAGGCAGAATCTGTGGGGAAAAAACAGCATTAACACAATATCATATGAAATAGGAGCAGGAGTAAGCCATGCAGTCCTTCGATCCCGCTCTGCTATTCAATATGATCATGGCTGACATTCTGACACTACTTCACTTTCCTGCTGGCTTCCCATTTTTTTGATTCCCTGAGAGAGCAAAAATCTGCCCATCTCAACCTTGAATATACGCAACCACAGCCCTGACAAAAGCTCTCCGACCTGAAATGTTAGCTTTGCTTCTCTTTCCACAGACGCTGCTAGCCCTGCTGAGTATTTCCTGTATTTTCTGATATTATTGTCCTCTTTACTGTGTGTTCTAACAGAGGGAAGCAGGAAAAAGAAATACGCACAAGAAATGTTGAAATCACTGAATCATTTCGATGACCGGTGTATTGAAATACGTCTTGTAAACTTAAGGACAACGAGTCGATTGAAAAAACGCTACCAGGTCAGTTTTAAGAATGTAATTCTTTTGTATTTTCTCTGTATATCAGTTAAGGATAGGATTAAGCTTATACATACTACCAAATGTCCCACCTCAGGCTGTCTCCTTGCTCAAATAGCCCAATGACACTCATTGCTGAGGGTCAAACATGAAGACAAGTCCTTGGGTGAGGGATTGTGCTGTGAGGGACTATGCAACTGTAATATCATGAAAGTTGCCTTCTTGAGAGAACAGATAAAAAGACAGAAATGGAATTTAGTAGGATGGAATTTCTCTCTAATATACTTCCTCTGTCCATTCCAGAGACCTGTGTTTTGGACAAGATTTATACACTCTTGATTTACAAGTTCTGGTCCACTATGACATTGTTTAAAATGAATCTCCAGTGAAGCATGTTATTTATAAATCATTATATCACATCTAACCAATTGATTCGGTCATTAAAGGTATGAAATGTATTGACGATTGCTTCCAGATCACTTTCTCACTGGATAGAACAGTCACCATCAATGTTGACTCCCAGGCTATTGATGGTGGTGGGGGGATGGTGGGGGTGATTCAAGGACTGCCCTTGTACTGATGAATGCTGGACCGATCACTGCCTTATCCGATCTGCCATCTCCATCAGCCTGGCTCTCAAACAACGGAGGCGACAGAAGCAATACTGCAAGAAAATTAACGTTGAAGACCTCAAAGATCTCACCTAGTGGCTCTTCCCAGTTAGCACCTCACTATAAACTTCTCAATCTCCAGCCACCACGAGTTACAGTGTGCCCATAGTGCCTGCTCGACACTGACGTCCACCATTACAAGCCTGCAAAGAGCTTGAAACATCTTTCTTGGACTCGAACGCAAGTTCTGTCGAAGGGTCATGAGGACTCGAAACGTCAACTCTTTTCTTCTTCGCCGATGCTGCCAGACCTGCTGAGTTTTTCCAGGTAATTCTGTTTTTGTTTTGAAACATCGAGTTTGTTGAAAATGACTAAGAGATACAGGACCTAACTAAGCATAAACACGAAGCTTTCGCAGACTGGAAACTTCACCACACCTTAAGAGAAGTACAGCAGTCCTACAGGCTGCTGAAGGCAGCCCTATAGCATTAAACCCACAGCATAAAGAACAAATGGTAGATAGAAAGAGCACGAGAAGTCCAAAAACTCACAAAAACCTAACAACATGAATGGTTTCTTCAGTGAACCAGTGAACAATCAATAATAGTTTCATGCTCACCATTACTGAGACTAGCTTTGAATTCCAGATTTATTAACTGAATTTAAAACCCACTAGCTGCCAAAGTAGGATTTGAACCTGAGTCTCCAGAACTTTAGCCCAGGTCTCTGGATTACTAGCCCAGTGATATAACCACTATGCCACTTCTGCCATACGGAAGATCATTGCAAGAATCCTCCTCAACCGCCTTCCCAGTGGCCAATGAACTCCTTGCAGAGTCACTAAGCGTTTTCATCCATAGGGAAGCATCACAGACATGATTGAGGCAAATTCAAAAAAAATGCAAGGAACAGAAACAATTTTTGTACATGTTCTTTTTCAACCTCACGAAAGCCATTGACTCTGTCAATTGTGAAAGCTCATAGTGTGGTCTCCTCAAATTTTGCTGTCCTCAGAAATTTGTCACCATCCTCTACCTACTCTACCAACAGAATTACCACAGACTCTGCCTCAATGAAAATAGAAGTCAAACAAGGTGGCATCATTGCACTTATCCTTTTCTCCATTTTTCTCACTGCAGTCCTGTACCTCACCTCCAGCAATTTACCCACAGGTGTGGAGATAATCTACAGAACAGACCAGAAACTGTTCAACCAATGCCGGCTTCAATCTAAAATCAAAATCACTCCAACCTCATTCATTGAGTTTCTGTATGCCTTTGACACTTGTGAGTGCACTTACTCAGAAACAGAGCTCCAGGTCATTGTCAACTCCTTCGAAGCATATGAGAAAATGGGCCTTTTGCTAAACACCTGGAAAACTAAGGTCCTCTTCCAACCAGTCACGCAACACAACACTCCCTTGTTGATAAAGATCAATGGTGAGATCCTGGAAAATGTGGACTGTTTTCCATATCTTGGGAACCTCCTTTTGGTGAAGGCAGATAATAGATGACAAAATTCATCATTGCCTCCAATGTGCCAGTTGAGCCTTTGGTCAACTGAGGAACAGAGTATTTAAGGACGAGGATCTCAAACCACATAATAAGGTAATGGCTTACTGGGTGGCAGTGATCCCTAGGCTCCTATATGCTTTGGAGAATTGGACAACCTACGGCAGAGATTGGACAATCTAAACCAAAGCACAGGAGAAGTACTATCATCGGTGCCTTTGGAAGATCCTCCAAATCCGGTGGCAAGAAAGTTGGTCCAATAGTAGGCCCCTCTCCCAAGCCAACGTTGCCAACATGAAGGCGCTGATCATTCAAAGCCAGCTGCACTGTGTGGGATATGTGGTTCATATTTTTTTATTAATTCATGGGATTTGGGCATCACTGGTTAAGCCAGCATTTATTGCCCATCCCTAATTGCCCTTGAGAAAGTGGTGGTGAGCTGCCTTCTTGAATTACTGCAGTCCCTGTGGTGTAAGTACACCCACAGTGCTGTTAGGGGCAGGAGTTCCAGGATTTTGACTCAGCGACAGTGAAGGAACAGCGATATATTTCCAAGTCGGGATGGTGAGTGGCTTGGAGGGGAACTTTCAGGTGGTGGTGATCCCATCTGTTTGCTGCTCTTGTCCTTCTAGATGGCAGCAGTCGTGGGTTTGGAAGATGCTGTCTAAGGAGCTTCCCCAAGCAACTGTTCTACTCGGTACTCGGTCAAGGCAGGATATTCCAAGGAGGATAGCGTAACCCTTCAGAAATTTCCTCAAAACACCCCTGAAGAGGTTAAACATCCCCACCAATTCATGGGAGTTTTGTGACCGACCAAAATGGAGAAGATTTTTTCAGAAGGCACTGAACGCATCGAGAGACTTCGGTGGGAGGACACAGAAGTGAAGTTGAGGCATTGGAGGGAGCGCAAACCTCCCAACACTTCACCTGCCCGACCCTTCAAGCACCACCTGCCTAACATGTGCAGAGTCAGCAGATTGGACTGATCAGCCATCTCAGAACTCATCAAACTGGAGTGGAAGCAAGTCATCCCCAATCCCAATGGACCTTCTAAGAAGAAGAAAATAGCAGTGATCACACTTTAAAAAATTACTTCAATGAATGTAAAATACTTTGGAGCGTTCTAAAGTTATGAAAGGCGCTAAATAAATGCAAGTCTTGTTTTTTTTTCATTTCTTTTTATGGCAACCGACAGGGAATAATGTATGTGGCTGCAAGGTGCAGGAAAAAAGTTGAGATCTTTGCTCCAACTAATTCCACTCTTTGTTTTCTCACTCAGTCATCTCACATAAATAAAACCCTTTATCATTAAATTTGATATGAATACATATTCTGTTTGTTTTTAAAGAATGAAGAGTTCTGTGCCAGCAACTGATACACCCTTGCCATTCTACTCTGATGTGATTCTTGTGCTTCTTCAGCTTCTTTTGTTTTGTTTAAAATAATGTTGGATTTCACCTAGCTCTTCCTATTCAATGTTTTATTTCTTTTTATTATTTTTATAGGAACGTGTAGATTGTTACCCTAAACTGCAAGTAAAAGAAAATCCAGGCTTCAAAACATCTTGTCAGGCTTGTGAGTTGCAACGCTACTGTAGATTTACAATTACCCTATCAGGACAGCTATACGATAGCAAGAGTTTGGAACAAGACAACTTCATGTCAAGTGACAAACAGGTAACCCAAAGGGATACAGTGATAAAGTATGAAATTCACTGGACTAGTGATGCAGAACCCAGGCTATTGCGCAGGGTACATGGGTTCAAATCCCAGCATATCAACTGGTGGAATTTACGTTCAATTAATACAACCTGGAAAATAAAGCTAGTTTCAGTAATTGTGAGCATAAAACTATCATCAATTGTCATAAAAATCCCTCTGGTTCATTTAGTGCCCTTTTGGGAAGGAAATCTGCCATCCTTACCTGGTTTGGCCTGCATGTGACTCCAGACCCACAGCAATGTGCCTGACTCCTAAGTGCCCTCTGAAATGGTCCAGCAAGCCACTAATTTCAAGGGAAATTAGGGATGGGCAAAAAATGCTGGCCTTGCCAACAACATCCCATCAAAGAATTTTTAAAAACCACAATGTTGCGTTGTTAAGGAAGCTATCACAGCTCTGAAAGTCTTGCAAGAGGGACAAACTCTGTGTACTACAATTATGATTGTACTTAGATACACTAACCAATGATCATTTTTTTGTAAATTCCCTCAAATGAATCCATAGATGGCTGGAAAGATCAGAGAAATGACCATCTCCCTCTGCTGGCTAATTTTGTAGCTTTTTTAGCTGATGCACAGTGACTTGAAAGTTGCGCTAACACAGTTAAAAAAAAGTAGCATCACAACTAGGTTTGAACTTTTCATCAACCATTATCCACTTACACAGACACACACATGCACACACACACAGGCGCATATACACACATGCACGCACACATACACACACACAGACCAGACACACAAACATGCACAGACACACAAACACACACACACACATACATATATACAGACACACACAAATACTCAAATATACACCCCCACCCCCACACATACACACACTTACATATATACAGACACATACACAGATACAGACGCATACATACAGAAACACACATACACTGATTCACACAGACAGACACACAGATGCACAGGCGCGCACACACACGCACACACACATAAATGCACACAGATATTCACAATCACACACACACACACACATACACACACACAGGCACGGACACACAGATGTACATCCAGAAACACATATACACACACGCGCAGATACACACATACACACCCACACACATACTCACACACATACATACAGATACTCACACAACCACACACAGATACGCACACACACATACACACACACATTCTCTCTCTCTCACTCACACACACACACGCACACACACACATACACATTCACACACACACACACACACACATACACACAGCCACAAACATGCACACAGACAGACTCTCACATACACAGACACTTTCTCTCTCACACATACAACACACAACACACAAATGCAACACACACACATGCACACAAGCAGGAGTAGTCCATTTGGCTGGTCAAACCTGCTCTACCATTCATTACGATTATGGCTGATCTTGGGCTTCAACTCCTTTCCTGCTGGCTCTCCATATCCCTTGATTCCCTTTGAGACTAAAAATCTGTCTATCCCAGCCTTCAACATACTCAACGATAGAGCAACCACAACTCTGTGGGGTAGAGAATTTGAAATATTCGCAACCCTTTGAATGAAGTAATTTCTCCTCATCTCAGTCCTAAGTGATCATCCCCTTATCCTGAGGTGGTGTTTTAGATTCCTCGACCAGCAGAAACAATCTCTCTCTGTCTACCCTATATTAAAACACCTTCAAAATCTTTTATGCTTCAGTGAGATCACCCGTCATTCTTCTAAGCACCAGGGGTAGAATTTTCCCCCCGTTGGCGGGGGGTGGGGGGTGGTGTTGTGCGTGAGCTGGCGCAGAGTCGAACAGCGCCCCCGATCGGGTCCGCACTGCCATTTTACGTGGGCAGACCAATTAAGACCCACTGAGTGTGATGTGCACCCGGAAGTGTGTACGCTCCCTGTGCGGGCGGGAGGGGGGATTCCCTGAGTCGGGAGTGCGATGTTTTGAGCACGCATGCGAAAGAGTACAGAAATCTCTATGCCTCAGAGAGATTAGTTTTAAGTTTTAACAGTTCAATTAAGTGTTGAAAAAATGTTTATGACATGTCCCCTCGTATGAAACTGTCACATGAGCTGGGACATGTGCATTAACTTCAATAAAAAATTTTGAGAAAATTTAAAATCATTCATGAAACCTCATCCCGCCCGTGCAGCTCCAGTAATTATTTTAATTGTTAGTTAAATGGCCTTAATAGGCCTTTGACAGTTCGGCGGGCGCGCAGCCAACTTGGCTGCGTGCCCACCGAACTAAAAATCTAAATGACGCACGGGGACATCGGGACGCATGTCTGACATCACCCTGTGTCATTTTACGCCTCGGCGAGTGGGCCCCACCCCCGCTCACTGAGCCAAAGATTCTCCCCCATAGAATATAGACCCAATTTACTCAGCCTCTCCACAAGACAACCCCCTCATACCAAGGACTAATGTAGTGAATCTTCACTGTACTGATTCCAGTGCAAGTATATCCTTCCTTAGATATGAAGACCAAAGCTGCACACAGTACTCCAAATGTGGTCTCACCAAATCCCTGTACAATTTTAGCAAGACTTCTTTATCCCTGTACTCCAATCCCCTTGCAATAAAAGCCAACATGCCATTTGCCTTCCTAACTGTGTGCTGTTTCTGCATGCTAACTTTCTGCATTCCTTGTACCAACATACATACCTAAGTCTCTTTGAACAACAACATTTACAAGTTTCTCACCTTTTAAAAATATTCTGTTTTTCTATTACGGCCAAAGTGAATAACTTCACATTTCCCACATTAGACTCCATCTGCCAATTTGTTGCCCACTCACCTAGCCTGTCTATATCTCTTTGCAGCCTCTCTGTGTTCTCCCCAAAGCTACCTTTCCAGCTAGCTTTGTATCACCTGTAAACTTAGATACATTACCCTCTGACTCTTTGTCTAAGCCATTAATATAGATTGTAAAAAGCTGAGGCCCCAGCACTCATACCTGCAGCACTCCACTAGTCACAGTCTGCCAATTAGAAAATGGCCCATTTAAACCCATTCACTGCTTCCTCGCTGTTAACTAATCCGCTATCCATGCTAAAATATTACCCCCAACTTCATGAGCCCTTACCTTGCCTCTTAACCTTTTGTGCGGCACCTTATCGAATGCCTTTTGGAAATCCAGGTATACTACATCTACTGGTTCCCCTTTATCTGGCCTACTAGTTGCATCCTCAAAAAGCTCTAATAACTTTGTAAGACAGGATTTCCCTTTTGTAAAACCATGTTAACTCGTTCTAACCATGCTATATTTTTTGAAGTGCATTGTTAAGACTTCCTTAATAATCAATTCCAGCATTTTCCCAATGACTGGTGTTAGGCTAACTTGCCCATAGTTCCTTGTTTTCTCTCTCCCTCCATTCTTGAAAAGTGGTGTTACATTTTGGAAGGGAATCTATATTTTTAGATTTTTGCCTGTGTGTGCTTTAGGTGTGGAGCCATTCTAAGTGGGAGTAGTTAACTGGATATTGTAACATTAAGGTGCAGAATGTACCCAGCTTTGTTATATCAGATCCTGCCACAGGGCAGGTGCAGAACTCTTCTGGGAGATGTTAATAAGTCCCATAGCAGCTCATGGGCAGTGAACAACAGCCTGTGGGCAGCAGACAAAGAGGAAGATCGACCCCATGCAGCTGTAGGGACTTGCTAAGGTTAAGGCAAACAGGACGTCATGGTGAATTTCATCGTACTTATTGAAAAGCAGGATGGCTTTGTCAGTTGCGTTGATTTTTCTGGAGAGGAAAGATTTGTCCCTGAGTGTTTTGCAATAATTAACCAAGGTTACATTGATAGCATTAACAGAAAAGTTGAAGATTAAGTTAAAAGCCGGGGCTAAAACTGCAGCCATGATTGCGGTAATAGTCAGCGCTTGGAGTTAGAAGAAGAAAAGCCTGACACAGGTATAATGCAGCCTGAGTTGACTAAAATTTAGTTGCAGATGAAGCAGCTTGGAATAGAAAGAGATAGAGTAAAACAAAAGTTTGAACTTGAAAAAGAAGAAAAAGAAAGAGCAAAATAAATGGAAATGCAAAGGCTCGAACTGGAACTCCAGAGAAGAATTAGCAATGGAGGAAAGAGATAAAGAAAGAGACAGAGAGTTTCAAAGAGAAAGGGAAGAGAGATGGTTTGCCCTGGAAAAAGGAAAGCTTAGGTTATGGGGCGAAAGAGAGGCTAATAGTTTGGGTGATGAGCCAAATCCAAATTTTGGTTGAACAAGGAACCTTTGCCTAGTGCCTGAATTCACTGAGGACAGAGTTGAGAGATCTTTTATCTCATTTGAAAAAGTGGCTACAAAAGTTAGGGTGGCCAAAGGATACATGGGTCAGGGGAATTCCCGCCAAATCTCAATGGATGTTTTGTTAGTTCGCCAAATTTTCTGTCCTACCAGCGATGGGACCCGCCACAGGACTCTAATTTTGCAGAGGGTTTTAGTGGGGAAAACAATTAATGTTTATTCTACTCTTTCGGAAGAACAATCTTCAAATTATGAGACAGTTAAAACTGTGGTACTTAATGTTTATGAGCTTGTTCCTGAAGTGTATCAATTAAAATTTTGGACTTTTTAGAAAGGACCAAATTAATTTCCCAGGGAGAAAGAAATATGGGGCTGGTAGTTTTGAGCCCTGAAACCTGAACGGAATCTAAAGAATGTAAGAGAGCTAATGGTAATGAAAGTATTTCAAACAGCATCCCAATAGCCATCAGGTTACACATGGAAGACTGTAAGGAGACTCTGGAACATACAGTACCAGTAAAGGAAATGGGTGTTAAAACTGTGATAATAGTACGACTGAAACATGCTCCCTCATAACCTATAAGAATGGGGTATATAGCTCAGGATAGCCAAGGGAGTTTTTCCCTAGATACTGATGAAGCAAATCAGGTTACTGGAGTGATATAGGTTTAGTCTCTAAGGGAGAAGTATTTCCTTACTCCTCAACAAAAGTAAGCAAATTAATATTTTGAGAGACACTGGCACAGCTCAGTCATTGGTGGTGGCTGGTGATATTATTTGTATTTCAGATGGCGTGATAAAAGAAGAAATATTAATGGGGGTATTCAGAGGACTCAGAATCTGTTTCCTTGTACAAAGTTAATTTACAAAGTTTTAGGAAATATAGTATTAAGTACATTATATGTGTATTTGTTAGGAATAAGCTGTAGCTTTAAGTTTAATATATATATTTTCTATTTGTGCGTTAAAAAGGTGAAACCTGGGATCTAGTTTCATTCTAGAATGGAGACAGCAAGTCTAAACTCTGTTTGTATACCTGCATTTTTAATGAGTTTTATGACCCTCGAGGTGGAGAACTGTGTTATCACGGCGAGGGCAGGGGCGCGGGGTGGAGGTGTGGGTACTGGTTTAGGGAAGTTAAAACAAAGTAGAAAAAACAGTGCTTTGCCTAGTAAAGGGGTACAGAGAGACAGAGGAAACCAGAAAATTAGTTTCAGCTCAGTTGAAAGGAGTTGCCAGCAGAAGCAACATATGAGAGGAACAGATAGCAAGTCCCAAACCAAAGTTCAGTTGGTGATTATGCTCTAAGGTTGGAAGCAACTGCCAGGAGAGGTTGGACAAGAAGGAGCTGCAGGAAGCAGGTTTCCTCAAAGAACAGAATAAGGAAGTCCCATGAAGACCTTCTAGCCAAAGGACAAGGATGGGAATCTGGAAAAAGATCTGCTTTAGTGGAGATGAAAGTAAGGAGTGAAGACCAAGGCTCCAAGCTTAAATGGAGAAAGCTGCAGGATGCAGACTTAAAGCAAAATAGGCTTCCAAGAAGCCAGAAGATCCAAGGAGACAGCCAAAGGTCTGTAACTCTTTACCATGGACATGTGAAGCAATGGCATTCTGTTGGCACGACTGAGTATCTGAGAGAGAATACAAGGAGGGCAAAGCTTGAATGCACGTGGTGATATATGGGAGAGGAATATTAGAAGGAGAGTTCAAAGCCCTGGAGGTAGGCTCTTGCAGAAAGCATCTGAGAGAAAGTATTGTTTGGGAGAAGATTCCAAAGTGAGTTCTTACAGAGTGGAGATTAGAAACCCTCATGTGACAGACAGAGTTCAGTGAGACTGGTTGACTCATGGTGTGACAAGCGTTTGGGGGGAGTTGATGAGAGATCCATAGCATCTGTTTGGGGTGGCATCTGTCACTTGGTTTTAAAGTGTAGTGTGCCTGAAAACAGGTCACCTATTGGTTTACATGGACTGTGTACTTACTGTGAACATTAGAGTTTAAGATAGTTTTTTAAACTTGTGTTATCCTTACAAATCTGTATATATCCATAAAGGTATAATTGTGGGTGAAGATTATTGTAATATAGTTCCTCTTTTCTTGCTTGATAAATGTTTTCTTCTTTTGTTAAAAGTTCATCAGCTGACTCCTATGACTCTGTTCAGTAGACACGTTCTACGTTTCTAAACAAAAAAAATAAAAGTTGTGATCATCAAGCCGGATTCCACCCTGGGACCTGACTTGTCCAGTAGTAACATCAGCTGGAATCAGAACAGAAGTGATTAGTAAACAGAGTTGTTATTGTGGGAATTGTTCTTAGTTTACAGATGGAAGGGGTAAATTTTATATTGGGTAATGATTTGACAGGTACAGGCAGAAACATGCTGGTGACTGTTGCAGCAGTTGTCAATCATGCTGAACTTGCCAAACTCCCCAGAAGTATTGTGGCCAAACTCGAGAACACTGATAGAGCGACTGGTGGAAAAATGACTAGCCCAGGGCCAAGTAAAGTTATATCAGAGATTTTTAAAAATTATTTTCATGGGATGTGGGCATCACTGGCTCAACCATCATTATCGTCCATCTCTAGTTGCACTTGAGAAGCTGGTGGTAGTGGTAAGCTGCCTTACTGAACCGCATGTAATATAGGTACATCCACAGTGCTGTTAGGAAGGGAGTTCCAGGATTTTGTCTTAGCAAAAGTGAAGGACTGGCGATATATTTCCAAATCAGGATGGTGTGTGGTTTGGAGGGGAACATGCAGGTGGTGGTATTCCCATTCATCTGCTGCCCTTGTCCTTAAAGGAGGTAGAAGTTGTGGGTTTGGAAGGCGCTGTTGAAGGAACCTTAGTGAGTTGCTGCAGTGCATTTTGTAGATGGTACACACTGCTGGAATATCAAGAATGCAAAAATGTCAAAGGCCACATGAGGAACTTTCTGTACTTAAAGAGCGATCGAAGGATAAACTGATCAGTGCAGAGAGCCAACTTTCATGGACAAAAGATGGGGTAGATAATAAAAAGGAGAGCTGGTTGGAACAGCTGAGCACGGTCTCATGAATGAGGTTTTGAAATGTCTACATGATAAACTTGTGGAAGCAAATTCCACAAAGATAGATCTTCAGTTAAAACTTGATGAACTTCAAGTATCGGAGGTCTCTATTATCTTGAAAAACACCTTGAACAGGAGAAACAAGTACTGATGAATCAAAACAGTTGGTTGAATGTAAAATTTCAAAACAAAAATTTTCAATGAAAAAGACCATGACCGCAAAGTGACCCTGAAAGGTCAAGGACACTTGATACCAAATCAAAAGTGCTCTTCAGTGTTGAGACACAGGATTAGCAGCTGGAATCCAGGCATATGGATGTTCACAGAAGATCCTTTAAAGCCCCCAAATGATTGGAAAGTTGTGGTACTTGGATTGTGAGGAAGAGTCAGAAATGTTGGAAAGAAAAATAAAAGTTAAGAATGAGGAAGCTGTTGAAAATAATTAATTAAGGCACGTTCTGAATAGGATCAGGAAATATTGAAAGATTACAATATTTAAAGAGCAGACCAAACAGGACTATCACGCCTCTCTGCTTGAGCATAAGAAGCATCTGAATGATATTCTGACAATGGCTAAGGAAGATTTTGACCAAGGGAAAAATGAGCTGTTGGCACCAGGAGAGGTCATTTTGAACACGATAACTCAAAAGGAGAATTTAAAATGTTCATATCTGAAAAATGAACTTAAAAAGGAAGATACGCCTATAGTTAAAGAAGAGGGCAACAATTTGACTGTGGCCTTAGCTGAAACATTATTTGCAGAGTTAAAGAAAGGGCAAAGGAGAAAACACAGGCTCCAAGTAATGACAATTCTATTATGTTTAAATCCTGCTAATTCTACTTGTCATATGTACTTGCTTTTGTTTTGGTTATGTTCTTATAACTCCGTAAATACCATATGTGTAATTGTGAAAAATGAAAAGGTTACCTGTATAATATGTAATAAGCTATTTGTTAAAGGGGTTTATGATGATAAGCATTTTTTGTAAAGAAACTGTAGCATGAATCTTCTGGTCAGTGAGCGGGGACAGCTTCCATTCGCCGATGCATAAAATGACGCGCGGTGAGGTCGGGCGTGCGTCCCAACACTACCGCGCGTCATTCTGATCTTCAGTTTGGCAGGCGCGCACCGGAATCGGCTGCACGCACACCGAACTGCCAAAGGCCATTTAAAAACCAATTGAAATCATTAACAGGGCTGCCCATCCAACCTTAAGATTGGCGGCAGGCGAAGAGCCCAGGCGGCCTTCGCATTTTTCATGGAGCCTCATCCACGGGCAGGACGAGGTTTCATGAAGGCTTTATAAATTAAATTAAATTTTTTATTGAAATACGTAAACATATTCCAGCTCATGTGACACAGTCACATGAGGGGACATGTCTGAGTAATTTTTTAAATTAATTTTTTTCCATTTTTCATAATAAAATTACTCTCCCTGAGGCAGCTCCGTGCCTCAGGGAGATTTCTGTGCTCATGCGCGCAAGAGCTCAGGCCCTGACTCTCCCTCCTCCCCCCTTGATTGGCCCGCCCATGTAAAATGGCAGCGCGCATCTGATTGTGGGCAGCAATCGGCTGCATACCGACTCCCGCCCAGCCCGTACGACAGGGAGAAAATTCTCCCCTGTAAAGCCATTGCAAAGAAACCAAGAGGGAACCCATGTTTTTGGATTGTTGTCTGTGTGTTTTTTAGGCGTGGAGCCATTGTAAGTTAGCACCTGTGGGAGTGACCTTTGGTTAACTGGATATTGTAATATTTAGGGTATATTATGTACCACGCTTGGATACATCAGATCTTGCCTTAGGGTAGGTGAGGAGGGAGAACCCTGTTGGGAGATATTAACAGGTCACACAGTAGTGCGTGGGCAGTGAACAGCAGCCTGTGGGGAGCAGGCGAAGAGGATGGTCAGCTGTCCCTTCCTGTCCCCACTCTGCTTGTCTTGATTCACATTGCTACACTGTTCCATTCCCTCAACATTTTTCTTTGGATTTCTAAATATCCCTTAATCCAAACTCCACCTCAACACCTCCGCCACACCCCTATTAGTTTAAAGCCTTGACCATGGCCCTATTATACGATTGGCCAGGGCACTGGTCCTAGTCCAGTTTAAGTGGAGCCCATCTGAACAGAATAGCTCACTCTCCCCTGAGCACTGATGCCAGTGCCCCATGAATCAAAACCCCTCCTTTCCACAGCACTCCCTGAGTCACACATTTAATTCTCTAATCTGCTTGACCTTATGCCAATTGGCACATGGCTTAGGTAACAATCCAGAAATGATTACCTTTAATGTTCTATGTTTTAATTTGTTACCCTGACTCCTTAAACTCTCTTAGCAGAACATCATTCATGGTTCTACTTATGCCGTTGGTTCCCACATGGATCAAGACAACTGGATCCTCCCCCTTCCACTTAAATTCCTCTCCAGCCACGAGGAGATGTCCTTAACCCTGGCACCTGGCAGGCTATATAACCTTTGGAGCTCCAGATCGCAGCTGCAACCTGGAACAGTATCTATCCCTCTGGCTATACTGTCTCCTATCACATTCCTTTCACTTCCCCCATTTAAACGGAATCCTTCACCATGTTCAATCTGCTCATCCAACCTGCAGTCCCCTCCTCATCCACACAGATATCAAGCACCTCATACCTGTTTGACTAAGTCAGGGGCCGAGGCTCTTCCATCACGACCTGCTCATTTCCCATACCTGCCTGAATTGCAGTCACACCTTCCTGCCCCTGACCATTGACCAACTCTAAAGCTATGCCTATCCTAAGGAGTATGACTGGCTCCTGGAACAAAGGACTTAATTTTCCATGTGTGAGACTAAGTGCGGTGATGTGCAGTTTTGGCAGCATCCACCCCAATGTCCGGGATGGCAGGAACTCGCGCCCAGTTCTGCATTTGGAGGGTCATTACTTACACAAAGGTTTGTATCAGGCTGAATCACCTGGTGGGTCGAGAGCTGATTCGACTGGCTGTCTTCAGCTGGCAGATTCAAAGGTCCAGGTGCCATTTTTAAAGGCCAGTCCAACACACAATCTCACTTTCTCCAGCCCACCAGAGATGTCTGGCAGCCGGAAGAGGAAGGCCAAGAGCCTGAAGAAGAAGGTAGTACTCTGCTTCACGCACCAGGCCCTCAAGGCCTTGATCAAAGGGGTACAGGTGCAAAGTCACATGCTCTATCCCAGGGATGGCCGCAGGAAGTGCAGCAGCCTCGCCTCTCTGGCCTGGGAGGCCATCATGGAGCAGGTCAGTGTGGCAGGCAACTGTACCCAAAACACCACTGAGTGCAGGAAGAGGATGAATGATCTTATCCGCTCCACCAGGGTAAGTCATCCTTCAACACACTCCAATATCAAACTCTCGTCATGGCATCATGCACTCAAATGGTGAATCTCTTCAGGGATCTCACACAACTATTGGGGGGAGGCCACATATCATCACTTGTTCTCTCACCAAGACTTTCACATCATCACCCCCATTTGTCATGTTGCTCACACTCCATCTTCTGGCCCTTCTGGGGAGGGCTCACTACATACAGGGGACATGCATCTCACCCAGCCTCTGCTTCATCGCTTCTCATCACATGCCTTTCATACAGGCCAAGCTGGCACACAACAGGCATGAGAGATCACATACCCGGGGAAGGACGGCCGACATCACTGCCCACACTGAGTTTGAGGAGGCTGCAGCAAGCTGGCTGAGGAGGACAGGCATCGCTCCTATGGGGAAGGGGAGATCAGCCTCTCCCACCAACCTAGTACGGATCACAGCTCCATCACCTTATCAAATCCTGACATTCACAGTGAGTCACATGCAGTCCTATCTAGGGCACTTAGAAAAAAATCAAGGCAATTAAGCAGAATCAACATGGTTTTGTTAAAGGGAAATCATGTTTAACCAATTTATTGGAGTTCGTTGAAGGAGTCACATGTGCTGTGGATAAAGGAGAACTGGTGGATGTACTGTACTTAGATTTCCAGAAGGCATTTGATAAAGTGCCACATCAAAGGCTATGGCTGAAAATAAAAGCTCATGGTGTAGGGGATAACATATTGGTATGGATAGAAGATTGGCCTGCTAATGGGAAGCAGAGAGTTGGTATAAATGGGTCTTTTTCTGGTTGGCAGGATGTGATGAGTGGTGTGCCACAGGGATCAGTGCTGGGGCCTCAACTTTTTACAATTTATATAAATGACTTGGACAAAGGGACTAAAGGAACTGTTGCTAAATTTGCTGATGACACAAGGATAAATAGGAAAGCTAATTGTGAAGAGGATGTAAAGAGACTACAAAGTGACCTAGATAGGTTAAGTGAGTGGGCAAAGATCTGGCAAATGGAGTATAATATGGGCAAATGTGAAATTGTCCATTTTGGCAGGAAGAAGCTTATTCTCTAAATGATGAGAGATTGCAGCGCTCTGAAATTCAGAGGGATCTGGGTGTCCTAGTGCATGAATCACAAAAGGTTAGTATGCAGGTACAGCAGGTAATTAGGAAAGCTAATAGAATGTTATCATTTATTGTGAAGGGAATTGATTATAAAAGTAGGGAGGTTATGCTTCAGTTATACAGGGCATTGGTGAGATCAAATCTGGAGTATTGTGTACAGTACTGGTCTCCTTATTTAAAGAAAGATGTAAATGCGTTGGAAGCAGTTCAGAGAAGGTTTACTAGGCTAATACCTGGAATGGATGTGTTGTCTTATGAGGAAAGGCTGAACAGGTTAGGCTTGTATCCACTGGAATTTAGAAGAGTAAGAAGCGAATTAATTGAAACCTTTAAGTTCCTGAGGGGTCTTGACAGGGTGGATGTGGAGAGAATGTTTCCTTTTATGGGAGAATCTAGAACAAGGGGTCACTGTTTAAAAATAAGGGGTCGCTCATTTAAGACAGAGATGAGGAGAAATTTTTTCTCCCAGAGGGCCCTGAGTCTTTGGAACTCTCTTACTGAAAAGGCAGTGGAAGCAGAGTCTTTGAATACTTTTAAGGCAGAGGTGGATAGATTCTTGATTAACAAGGGAGTGAAAGGTTATCGGGGGTGGGCACAAATGTGGGGTTGAGTTACAATCAGATCAGCCACGACCATATTGAATGGTGGAGCAGGTTCGAGGGGCCAAGTGGCCTATTCCTGCTCCTAATTTGTATGTTGGTGTGTTCATGCTCATTAACCGAAACTCTACTTTCTATTTTTTAGGCACCTCCAGATTGAGACCCCCAAACTAGTCCAACACCAGTGCAAGCCCCCAGACCTCACCCAAAGAGGAAGCTCCGTCACAGCGCTCACACGCACTCTCCATCAGCTTAGAGACACACATGTCAGTGAGGCACAGATGTAGATTAGCCTCGTGCTCACTTTCTGGGGAACACCTCATTGACATGTCCCCGCGGCAGTGGGAGACAAGGACAGCCCAGGTCTCCAGCACTCAGAGGGCTGCTGGAGACCAGGCACCCACTCAGTCCGAGTCAGATGGTAAGCCTCTGGATGCGGCTGCCAAATCAAAGCTGGAGATGCAATGACATGCGGTGGAACATCAGGCAGAGACTCAATCATCACTCAGCAGACTAGAGCGAACGATGGAGGAGTCTGTCTGATGTCGTGGCTCCAACCTGTGAGCACCTCGCGCAGCTCATCAGGATTGATATTCTAGCAGCATTTGTGTCTCCTCAGTGGTAGTGGCCAAAGGAAAGACATGCACGGGCTGAGGAGATCCCTAGGCATGTCCACATCTCAGTCGCAGCAGGGTTGGCATCATTAAGTGGTGGTGAAGGCTTCAAGTCTTCTCTTGTTCCTAAGAGAGCTCTCAGTTCCCGGAATGAGCTCACTCACAGGGCCCCATGGACCAAAGCAAAGATCATGGCCTTGCGATTCATGAAGTCAGAGCATGGAAGTGTGAATGTGGGGCTTGTTCTCACTGCAAGTGGGTAGACATCCCCTGAGATGAAAGTAAATGGCATTGATGGTTAGCGGAGATGTGGCCATATTCCCTCATTTAACTTTACCCTCCCTGGAACCTGTCAGTAATTAACGTATCACGGCACGTCTCCCACGTCTCTCTTCCTCCATGGAGTGATCGTGCTTATACTGACCCTCAGCAGCCTCCTGTGGTTCCTGGGCCTCCGGATCTTCATCCTCCAATGAGCTCTCATCCTCATTCAGTTCATCCTCTGGCAGGGGTTCGCCTCTGCATTTCCACATTGTGAAGGGTACAACACACTGCAATGATGTGGGAAACCCTGTCAGGAGTGTATTGGAGAGACCCACCTGAGCGGTCCAAGTATTTGAAGCGCATCTTCAGAAGCCCAATGGCCTGCTCTATAAGGGAGCGCGTGGAGCTGTGAACAGTGTTGTACCTCTCCTTGGAAGGACTCTGAAACCGAAGCACCAGTGTGAACAGCCAGCGTTTCATTAGGTGCCCCTTATCCCCAAGCAGCCATCCCTGCAGGTGTAATGGCCCCTCGAAAATCTCAGGCACCTAGAAGTGACTCAGGATGTAGGAGTCATGGCAACTTCCAGTATGCGCTTCCGGTGATCACACAGCAGTTGTACATTGAGGGAATGATAGCCCTTGTGGTTTATAAACATTAGGGGCTGCTGCCATGGAGCCTGTATAGCCACATGGGTGCAGCCTGCACTCTTGGGAAGCCTGAGATGGCAGCGAAGCCGGTGAATCTCGCAGCCTGGCTATCTTCATCCGGGGCAAACCTGACATAATGATGGGCCTTCTTGTAAAGGGCATCTGTGACCTCCTTTATGCATCAATGTTTTGCAGACAGAGAGATGATTTTTTCCAAGAAGATCTTGAGAACCTCACGAGTTTTCTCGTAAATGAGGCTGGAGATGCATCTAATGCCTCCACATCGAGCAAGGCGGTGAATAGTGGGTTTAGTGATTCTCTGGATATTATCTCAGAGAACTTTCCAGTGCCGTTTAGCACCACCTTTACCGAGACCTTTAACACCTTTGCCTCTATCAGACATCACACCTGGAGACAGAGCCTTGTAATATGCTGCACAGGTCCCTTGTTGATCCTTGGAAAGACCCAGAGGCAAAGAAATTTAGCGCTCTGGTCACCTTCAAAGCCACTGGCAGTCACTACCCTCCAACTCCACGTGGTGTCAGGTCTTCATGAAGAATGTGGCATATGTGATGTACCAGATCTCGGGACAATCATAGACGTGCATGACATTGTCTCTCACTCATTTGTGAATAGGAGACTCTTCTACGATAAACCCTAGGTCTGGTGAGTCGTCCTGGTTATCTGGGTCCCTCCTCCTGACTCTCCTATTCATACTCTCACTCCGCTTGACCACGTCCCTCCTGCTGGAACTATGTGCGGAGTCACCTCTCCCTCCTTCATCTCCTCCATTGCATTAGGACCCTGACAAAGGCAGCATTGAGATCTGGATCCATGTGTGCTTTTGCCTTCTGTCTGAAAGGAAACATTGAAGACATTAAAGATTCACGGGGCAAGAAAATGAAGCTCAGAAGGTAACATGTTTGGGAACTGTAAGGGTCAATAGTTTTTCCTGCCCTACTTGTATGGTGACTGATGTCACCTTGCCCCTGAGACACTAGCACACACATCAGGATGAACAAGATGGCATCGCAGATATGTAACATCTTGAGCCCTGCGTAGGATGCTAAAGTTTCAGTGACCCAACCTAGTTCTGTGCTCCAATCTCTGCTGTGGCATATTAATAACCAATCAGTTGCTCATGGTCAATGAGTGGATGTCCTTTGGCCTGTTAGGAGTGTCAATTCATGTGAACATGTGACAGGCCTTCATTGATGGAATGCCATATATGATACAGCTGCCCCTCCTTCACTATTGCCTTCATTCCCAAATTCTAATTTCCTGTGTGTTACTTGTGAGATGCAGCGACTGTTGTGTGAAGCCACTGAGTCTTGAGTAGCCCTTTAACAGCGCTAATGAAGCCATTGTCTTTCAGTGGCTTTCATCACAAGGAGGACTTCCTGCTTCTTTCGAAGCAGACTTCTGCTCAGTCCTGCGGCAACAAGATGTTAGAGGGTGACCCCAGAAAGGCCCCCCTCGTGTTCATCCTCCCCTCTCACTGCCATTCCACAGCCTTCCTTCCTTGTTGCCCCCCTCGTGTTCGTCCTACCTCCTCACTGCCATTCCACAGCCTCCCTTTCCTTTTGCCCCCCTCGTGTTCGCCCTACCTCCTCACTGCCATTCCACAGCCTCCCTTTCTTGTTGCCCCCCCTCGTGTTCACCCATTCCCCTCACTGCCTTTCCGCAGCTTTTCCTCCCCATTGCCCCCGTTGTGTTTATCAACCCCACCCCCAGTTGAAATGCTAGCTCCTAAAAGTGGAGGCCTGCATGAGTTCCACAGCACAGTGGTGTTCCTCGGGACAATGTAGGTAAAGAGCAGGAGCAGACCAACCCTACAGCCCCGGCAGTGTGGCGTACATTGCAACAAGACCAGCGCAGCATTATGGCAGGTAGACTGTGTATGTTCCACTCACCTTGAAGTTACCAGCGAACTGAGGTCCAACTTGTGCACGCCACCCCTTTTTAAACGGACTTGAGGCTGACGTAATTTACTGGCGGCATGACGCAAGATTGGAAGGCCTGTTTTAATGAGCATTCATGAGATGTTAGTGGCGTTCTCGTCACTAGTTGGCGGGATAACCGATCTGCCACAAACCCACCTTTGGGAGAATTGCAACCTGTTTTTACGATGGCGGATTGGTGACTTTTTGCCTGCCACTGGATTCTCCGCTCCCGCCCACCAGGAAACCTGCTTTGGGCGGGATGGGAAAATTCTGCCCGAAGAGTCCAGGTAACTCTCCCCATCCCTGATGCCCCATGATGTCTGCAACTTAGACTGCAGCTCAGCAACTCTGAGCGAAGTTGCACAAGCTGCAGGCACTTACTGAAGATATGGTTGACCAGGGTTGCAGTGCATCCCACAGATTCCCACGTGTTGCAGTTATGGCACACCACAATCCCTGCCATGTCTGACTAACCTTATTTATTTAATCAATTAGTCATTCATTTACATTGCTAAAGTAATAGAAATTTACAGAATTAACATTTCAAATCCAATTCTTCGGAACTGAAGAAGAAGAGTTCTGATGAAGAGTCATATTGGACATGAAATGTTAACTCTGTTTCTCTCTCCGCAGATGCTGCCAGACATGCTGAGTTTTTCCAGCACTTTCTGTTTTTATTTCAGATTTCCAGCATCTGCTGTATTTTGCTTTGATTATTATATGAGAAAGTTACACGCTCAAAACTTGGAGACAAAGGAAAAAGACTCACCAGCTACTGGAGGCTGAAAAAAGGTAGAAAAAGGAGCACCTCTTTCCCCCTCTGCACCAAATTCCCATGTGAACCAAATTCTCGATTTCACACTCAGTCTACATCTCACTCAAGTGTAGGCTTCTCTCTGTGCATCCCCTTACTCCCCGCCAATTTACAGAATGAAGTGAAAGCTTCAACCAGACACCACTGCAAGCTCCATAACAATAAATACAAAATAACTTTAAAGTTGACTTACTTCAGCTCTTAACTGACATGCAACTCCACTTTAAATATAAGAAGGTAAGAATGGTCAGTGCAGTGCTAATATGATGTTGCAATGAATTGAAGCACTGAAGTGCTTTGCTAATTGATAAGTGGGCAAAGGTTCACATTTGTAATTTCTGTGCAGTAAAACCCTTGGCTGTATCTCTGCATGGTGTTAAGCCAGAGTGCTTCCTCACAGGAAATAAAAGCGAGGAAGGTACCTCAACCACTCACATGCCTTCGAGTCTACAGAGTAATATTTATATCAGTAGGGGGTCTCTAGACTTTTTTTGGCCAAGGAAGAACTGTGGCACAAGAAGTAAGGAAGTGAAAGAGGAGAAAATACTTGACCATACAAAGGGAAGGTAGGGTTAAGAAAAGCACATTTAGCTAAGTTAGTTGACATTTAATGATAGGGGTTCTGTTACTCTCATTCTGTCTCCCTGACAGGACTATAATTTTCCTTTCCCTGGAGACTTTTCTCTTCTGCCTTTCAGCTTCAAGACAATAACTTGTGTCTAGTTCAAAAGAAGGAAAATGAAACTTCTATTTATAATACTTCATCAAACCTGTTTGGATGGCTCAAAACACTTTGACATGCAATGAATCACTTTGAAATGCAAAGAATTGGTATGTTGGCAGATGTGGTGGTCATTTTACATACACAGGAGGCCACAAACAGCAACAAGATAAATGATCAGTAAATGTGTTTGTTGTGGTTAAGGGATAAATATTGGCCCGATGGCAAGAAACTCCATGTTCTTCAAATTGTGCCATGAGACCTTCAATGGTCACTCTAACCATCAGAGCAGGCAGATGGCACTTGAGTTTCTTCAGATATTTCTCTTGTACTCAGCACCTAAGATCAGGCCCACATGGGATCCGTCGTTTCCCAGAAACTACAGTCTTCTTTTATGTAGTATTGCAGAATTGTTCCAATGTTAAATGCAGACCCTTGTTACTGTATCTATCTCTGGAATTTGAATGCATCCTTTTGTGTTTTTCAAGCCTTTGGATCGTAGTGTTCAATTGTTCAGTGTTTGCTTGTGTGTGACTGTTAACTGTTCTCTGTGCTGTGTGCTCAGGTGCCTGTAGGTGTAGTTATGGTGAAAGATAAACTAAAAGCAAACAGTAAGCTTGTCTCTGCAAATGTTTTAGAAGCATCGTAAATAAAACTCCAGCTCACACATAGAAACCTGGTGTGTGTCATCTCTGCATATCTCTGAGGCATAAAACACAACATGGGTAACAGAAGAAGCACTAACACTTGTGCCTTAAGCTATAAAGTACAAATCATGTTTATTGAAAAACAGCTGGCGAGTTGCAGAAATTCAATGAAACAGCTTTGGAGAACTGTTACACTTCCTTGGATACAAAAATATTAAAACTTCAACATTTTGCTAACTCTCTTAGTAGTTTTAAACCTGGTCGAGGTTTAACCTGTAACAAAGCTTTATGTCAGTTTTATCCACAAACACAGAGGCCCTGATTTTGAAGAAGGGATGGGTGGGTACATTGCGCACGATGGTCCACAGATCTGGTCGGTTGTGCCTGGCTAGATGCTTCACCTGGCTGGTGGCCTGAAGCAGGTGATTATGGCAGGGGGCCCCAGCCAAGTACCAGGTTATTAGTCGAGTAGCATAACCACTACAATACCATTCTTAGCAGTTGTGTAGTGGTAAGATGGGGTGGAAGCGGGGTGGGGCTCAGGGAGTGAGGGTCCGAGGGCATCTTGTGTGACTTCAGCATTCTGCAGTCTACTGTGGAGAGTGTGGGCACCTCTAACAATCTTGCAGCCTGTCCCACACAAAGGGAGCCAGTGTCACCAAGCTTTGTAGCTGCAGCTAAAACTCCAACAGTTGTCACGCAGACTCTGAACTCCATTTTGAAGAGACAAAGCTCACCTTATTGTTGGACTGAATAGATAGGGGCTTTCAAGGTGCCTCTCATTTTCTATAGCCTGCGTTCCTGCAGATCAGTGGAAAGTGTGAACCTCAGCCCCTCAGGAGTGACAGTGGCACAATGACAGCAGTGTGCATTAGCCTCTCTCAGGAAGTCAACATGTCTGCACATTCCTCTGCCTGGTTTGGTGGTGGAGGAAGAAACCCTCAATTCATTCAAAAGGCACCTGGATCTGCACCTGAACTGCTGCAACCTGCAAAGCTACGGACCAGGTGCTGGAAGGTGGGATTAAAATGGGCAGCTAGTCTTTTTATTTTTTATTTTTGGCCAGTGCAGACATGATGGGCTGAATGGCCTCTTTCTGAGCTGCAGCTTTTATATGATTCTATGGTTCTATTTGTTCTCCCCTCAACCAATACTTGTATTGGTTCCACCAAGTCAGCTGGGCCAGACTTTGCAAACAGCAGCTGAGGTGAAGTCATTTGCAGCCAGGCCTGCACAGGCTTGAGCACCTAGAAGCCATCAGCCACAAGCATTGCAAGGGTCCCAACATGAGCAGCAGCTGCCTTCCATCTCTCTGCTTAGGCTACGAGCAAAGCATTTCATAGAGTACAAGCACTAGAGGTAGGAAAGATATCAGAAAGATATCACGGCTTGTTGCTTAGATGAAAAATAAAATGCATTATTTTGTTGGGAATTAAACTCATCATCTATATCACATTTGGTAATTTGGAGCAGCTTCTCATCCTGCGTGGTCAGTGTGTCATTACTGTGGAAGTTGGTTTAATGGTTTCATTGATCTTTAATGAAGGCTTAAGGGAGTGATGGTGGAGGTATCAAGGATTGTTGATGCAGAGAAACTTTGTGTAAGTTTACTGGGAAGGGGAATAAGTAAATGACTGGAATTGCCAAGCAATTAACTCATCACTACATCTGACACGGCAGGGCAATGAAGTGGTGCTCCTTCTGCTGCCGTTTCCTTGCTTTTTACTCTGGTCGTCTTCAGCATGCGGACATCTATTGATGATCTGCTTCCTCCAAATACATGTCTGAATGGCAAGGGATTTTCCATTCAGTCACCTGAATGTCTGCTTTGGTAGCCCTATGATGAGCCACATCATGCATCAGTGGTGACTCAGTGGTAACACACTCTGTGTCACGTCCTACTCCAGAGACTCGAGCACGTAATCTGTGCTGACACTTCTACGCAATACTGAATGATTGCGGCACAGTTAGAGATGGCATCTTTCATTAAACCAAAGCCCCATCTCTTCTCCCAAGTGGAGGTAAAAGACTCAGTGATACACTTTGAAGAGCAAGGGTGTTCCCTCAGTGCCTTGTTCACCATTTATCCATCAGCCAACACCTTAAACAGATTATCTTTTGACTGTAAATTGGTTTTCATCTTTCCTACGTGATAGCTGGTACTACACTTTAGAATCACTTCATTGGTTATAAAATGCTATGGAATACCCTGAGGTTGTAAAAAAAAAAATGGGGCGGAAGTTTACCCCAGTGGATTTTACAGTCCTACAGTCAATGGAATTTTGAACGGCTTGCTGCATTTTACGGCCCTGCCCCTGTCCCAACGGGTCCGTAAAATTCCACCCATGATTTAATTGCAAATCTTTCTTTCTTTCCTTTGCTCAATATCATTCTGGTAATTACATGGAACTACTTATCCCTGTGTGGCTTCCGTGATTCTAAGACACTAATCTCGCTGGGAATCTCACTGGCGGATTGGGCATTGGGAGGACCTTTGTGTTTTCAACTTAGAATAGCACCAGGCTCCCAGTTGTATCCTGGCAGACCGATTTTCATGTTTCCATGAGGCCCCTGATGTTTCTGTTGGCCATCTCGACTGATTCAGAAAATTCTGGCTAAAATGGTGAAAGGTGAGAATGTATCCAGAACAGAGCAGTAAGTAACATACAGCAATTTTAACCACCTGTCCTGTTATTCTGGACAGGCAGGGTTAAAAACGCCCTGATAGAACCTTCCAGGTTCTATGCCTCAGAGCAAGTTGGTAGAACAGGACTATATAGTTAAATGTTGACAGATCTTGTTTCTGTTGCATATTTTGATTTCTTTTGTCATAAAAATGCAGCTTAGGCTGAGGACAGTTACCACTGTGAGGGTGAACCAGCAAACATTGTATGCAAATCTGAAACAATTAGGTAGGGGTATTGAAGTTATTATACGGAGCCTACTCAAGAATATGTTTTTATCATGGGGCTGAGGAATGTCCTTAACATAGGCGATACGATCCAAAAATGTTCTGTGGATGCTAAAAATTGTTTGAATCTTACCATATATAGTGTGCTAATGTAAAAATGCACACATTGTATTATAATTCTTGTTTTTTACTAGTAGAATTATCACTCTGTTCCATGAAAGTAAAAATACTATCCTTTGAAAGCAATGATGGAGTGAAAGCTCCAAGCAGTTATGTGCAGAAAGTTCCATCAGATGGCACTGTAGTACATAGGAACATGGGAATATGGGAACATAGGAGCAGGAGTAGGCCATTCAGCCCCTTGAGCCTGCTTCACCATTCAACCATCTTCCTGTATTATCCCATATCCCTTGATGTTATCAATATATAGAAACCTATCGATCTTTGTCTTGAACATACTCAATGACTGAACTTCCACAGCCCTCTGGGGTAGAGAATTCCAAAGATTCACCACCCTCTGAGTGAAGAAATTCCTCCTCATCTCGCTCCTAGATGGTTTGTCCCTTATTCTGAGACTGTGTCCGCTGGTTCTAGACCCCCCCACCTAGGGGAAACATCCCTCCCACAGCTTCCCTGTCTAGCCCTTAAAATTTTGTAAGTTTCAATGAGATCACCTCTGATTCTTCTAATCTCCAGAGAATACAGGCCGTCTGCTTAATCTCTCCACATTGGATGATCCCGCCATCCCAGGGATTAGTCTGGTGAACCTTGGTTGCACTCCCTTTACGGCAAATATATCCTTCCTTAGGTAAAGGGACCAAAACTGTACACAATACTCCAGGTGCAGATTAACCAATGTTCTATACAATTGAAGCAAGGCATCTTTACTCCTGTACTCAAATCCTCCTGCGATAAAAGGCCAACATACTATTTGCCCTCCTAATTGCTTCCTGCACCTTGCATGTAGCTTTTAGTGACTTATGAACAAGGACACTCAGGTCTATGGACATCAACACTTTTCAATCTTTCACCATTTAAGAAGTACTCTGCACCTCTGTTCTTCCTACCAAAGTGGATAACCTCACATTTATCCACATTATATTCCATCTGCCATGTTCTTTCCCATTCACTAAGCCTGTCCGAATCCCCATGAAACCTCTTTGCATCCTCTTCACAGCTTACATTCCCAGCTAGTTTTGTGTCATCAGCACACTTGGAAATATTACACTTAGTCCCCAAATCCAAATCATTGATAATAATTGTGAACAACTGGGGCTGAAGCACTGATCCTTGTGGCACCCCACTAGTCACAGCCTGCCAACCTGAGAATGACCTGTTTATTCATATTCTCATAACCAATCCTCAATCTATGCCAGAATTTTACCCCAATCCCATGAGCTCTAATTTTGTTTACTAACTTCCTGTGTGGGACATTATCGAAAGCCTTCTGAAAATCCAAATGCACCACATCCACTCGCTTCCCCTTATCTATTCTAGTTACATCCTCAAAAAACTCCAACAGGTTTGTTAAACATGATTTCCCTTTCATAAATCCATGTTGACTCTGCCCAATCATATCATTATTTTCTAAATGTCCAGTTGTCATATCCTTTATAATCGATTCTAGCATTTTCCCTACTACTGACATCAGGCTATCAGGTCTGTCGTTCCCTGTTTTCTTTCTCTCATCTTTCTTAAACATTGGGGTTACGTTTGCTACCTTATGATCTGCAGGCACCATTCCAGTGGCTATCAATGCATCACCATCTCTATAGCTACGTCTTTCAACACTCTGGGATGTAGATCATCGGGTCGTGGGCATTTATTAACGTTCAGCCCCATTAATTTCTTCAATATTACTTTTTAACTAATACTAATTCCTTTCAGTTCCTCATTCTCACAAGTCCCTTGGTTTGCTACTATTTTTGTGGGATTTCTTGTATCTTCCTCCATGAAGGCAGACACAAAATCCGGGGTTGAGTAAAACTTCCTTTGACTTTTGGCGGGAAAACCCTGGCCAAAGGAATTGTTTAGCTTCTCTGCCATTTCCCTGTTCTCCAATATAAATTCTCCTGTCTCTGCCTGTAATGGGCCCACATTTGTCCTTGCTAATCTTTTCCCTTTTACATACCTATAGAAGCTTTTACAGTCTGTTTTTATGGCCAGGATTTTCCCCCCATCAGGGGTGAAGTTGAAGAGCGGGCGCACACAGGCAGGCCTCCGATCAGCGCCCTCGATCAGGGACATGCCGCCATTTTACGTGGGTGGGCCAATTAAGGCACGAAAGAGCATACTCATCTCCCTGAGGCTAAGTGCTGCCTTAGGGAGATCAGCACTACTGTAAAAAATATTAGAAATAGAAAAAAAAAATCTCCTGACATGTAACACTGTGACATGAGTTGGGACATGTCCATAGCTTTTAAAAACACTTTAATTACATTTTTAAAAAACTACATGAAACCTCATCCTACCCGTGGATGAGGTTTCATGCTTTTTCTAATGCCCGCCAGGGCTCCTGGCCTGCCCGCCAACCTTAAGGTTGGACGGGCAGGTGCCTTAATTATTTAAATGAGTCTGTCAATGGCCCCGGACCCCTGCTCGCTGACGGGAAAATCCTTGCCCATGTTTCTTGCTAGTTTACTTTCACATTCTGTTCTTCCTTTCTTTATCAGTTTCTTGGTCCGCCTTTGCTGAATTCTAAAATGCTCCCAATCCTCAGGCATGCTACTTTATTTTGGCAACTTTATAAGCCTCTTCCTTTGATCTAATACAATCTTTAACTTCCTTTATTAAACACGGTTGAATCACTTTTCCTGTTGTGCCTTAAAGGGATGTATATTTGTTATAGACCAGAGTATTAGTTCTTTAAATACTAGCCAGTACCTTGGCATAATCACATTTGCGCAAATTGCCATCTCACCATCAGAATCTGTTTAAAATCCAACTGGTTAAAATAATTAGGAACACATTTGCCCTCATTTTCCCCTCCCATTTCCTTTTTAAGAGAATTATTCTATTTTTGTTTCAATATAGAGCTCTGCTTTGGAGGAGTTAACTGAATCCACTGAGTATCTTGGCCACTTTTCGCATAATTCAAAACCAACATGGACATTGAAAATGTGATGTGAAAACGTGTGAGGCAGGCAGTTTATGCTTCTGCGTAATAAGAGCTGTTTTGTTAATGAGAAATACATCCTCAATTAACGCACACTTGATTGGACCGTGTTGCAAATGCACAGATACTGTTTTTAACGTCCAACATTGGAAACAAGACTTTTTATTCTGTCCGCTGTCCACAAACTCCTGACTGTATTGTCTGGATTGAATCTGAACAGGTACATACCCTACACTGTAATCTGGAGGAACTGAATTAACCTGCACACAGCTGAACTTAAATCAGGTTTGTGCTAGGGTGCTGTCAGCTGATATTAATTCAGTTCCCTGTGGGAACTGGTAAGTCCTTCCGGCTAGTATCTAACCGATGTCAGCTTGACTGATTACTTTTCCCCCATCCGCAAAGCTGCTGATTTATCCTGTGAGGCAGTTCCACAGGCTCCAAGCATTCTCTATTTACTTCATTCAAAAGGCCATCCTTATTGTGCGAACCTATATAGTGAGTGTCAACAAGGTATTTACTGTGTGGGAAGCTTCAACCAACATCGGAAACAGTGTCCAGTAGAGGTCACTTGAGTGATGAGTAGCTGGTTGATGTTTTGTCACCCAGCTAAGGATTACTGAGGGCATCTAATTTCTTGCAGATCAAATATTGAACCAGAAACCTTGTCTGTATGGATCAGTTGCATACTTACTCTACTAAAGTAGCCTTTCGGAGATCTAGTATATACTGTTTAAACAATATCTTTTAAGAAAATAACAGTTTTTAAAAAAATCAAAATTATTCAAATAATTTCTTGTCATATTTTTGATTTTGAAAGCATTGCTGATGATAAAACTCTCTCTTTGATTTACAATTAGATTAATTCATATTGAAATGCAATGCTCTGGATATGTGTTCAATCCATCAATTTTCTATTTCCTTTAAAATATTCTAGGTGATGGTAGTTGGCAGAGTGTGTGCAGAGAGGACAGAAGTGTACCACAATCTAAAACATTTCAAATACAGCCTGTATCAGCAATGCTGTTTTATTGCACAGAGTGATGATAACCAGGATGAAAATGTGAAAGACACTGTCAATAGGATCTACGAGCGCCTGGAAGAACAAGCCTGGATTGAAGAGGTAAGCCTTTCCTTGAAATGTGGCATGTTGTTAATTTGTTCCACAGGGAAATTAAAAATTCAATCTGAGTAAGTAAAACAGTAAGTGAATTAATAAGAGTAATAAGATAGTAAGTCCAGAGGCATTAATTAGGTAGGCAAGTAGATGATTGGTTGGTGAGTTTTAAGATTTTTTTCTTTAAACTGGGGCAGTATAAATTAGTACCAGGTTAATATGCATGCTGAATTAAATTTATATCTTAAACAATTTAATACAGCTATAAATTATTATTGAATGGTATTTCTAAACTTGACACCCTAATTAGTTAAACAAAATACAATAAAGATGGCAGGGCAGGTGATGTACTAAAGCTGTCGTGTGTGACCAGCGTGATTCGCAGCAACCACATCTGCGTTAAGCGATGCAGCGCGAGGAACTTTGGCTCAGAGTTGATGAGTTGGAGTCCGAGCTTCAGACATGGCGATGCATCAGGGAGGAAGAAATTTACCTATACACTTTGTTCCAGGAGGTTGTTACATCCCTTAGGTTAGGTACATCAGATTTAGCCCATGGTCAAGACCAGGAGGGTGTGAGTATAAGTGAGGTTCTTCAGCCTGTGTGGATGAGGGCATGGACTGCAGGGAGAATGAGCAAACTGACCGCAGCACTGGTGGTGGGAGTGATGGCGAGTGTTGTGTTGGGGTGGAACCGCGTTCAGGTGGTGGGATTAAAAAGGAATATAGGAATGTAGTCATCATAGGGGGCAGTATAGTTAGGGGGATGCATACTGTTTTCTGCAGTCGACAGCGTGAGTGATGAATGCTATATTGCTGCCCGGTGCCAGGGCTAAGGACGTCTCTTTGGGGCTGGAGATGGACTTGGAATGAAAGGGGAAGGATCCAGTTGTCATGGTCCACATAGGTACTAACACCATAGGTACGACGAAGTAAGAGGTTCTGCTGAAAATTATGAACAGCTTGGATCTAAACCAAAAACCAGAACCACAAAGGTAATGTGTAATCTGTGGATTACTATCTGAGCCACAAGCAAATTGGCATAGGGTAAATAAGATCAGAGAGTTGAAAGCGTGGCTCAAAGACAGGTGTGGAAGAAATGGCTTTCAATTCATTGGACACTGACACCAGTACTAGAGAAAGAGGGAGTTGTACCATCGGGACGACCTTACTTGAACTGTGCTGGGGCCAGAACTCGGGCTGTGGAGAGAGCTTTAAACCAAATAGTGGGGTGAGAGCTTTTGTGAGGGGAGATTTAGAAAGTTAATGAAAAATGGCAAAGCAATAGCGGAGGGTAATAAAGATATTATGGCTAATGGTAACCAGAATGTGACAGGAACGGACAGAGTATACAGACATAAGAGTGTACCAGTAAAAAGGGTCAGAGTAGGAAAAATGATAAAAAAAGACAGAATTAAAGGCTCTTTATCTGAATGCACAAAATTTCCATAAAAAGATGGATATGTTGATAGCACAAATAGACATAAATAGACATGATATGATAGCAATTACAGAGATGTAAAGCCAGATTTTGTCCTTTGAGGTGGGAATTGGGACTCGGACCATTTCCCGAGGTCATGATTTTGCCCCCAGAGTGGCTGTGCTTGCCCACCATATTTTCCTCACTCAGAGTCAGAGGTGGTCTGGAGTCAGGGCCATGGCCTCTCAAAGCAGGACAGAGGTGGGAACGGAGGCGGGTGAATGTCAAGGCAGCCAGGTTAGAAGGCTCACCTCCATTTGATGGGATATTGGCAAAACTCTGTAGATTATGAGTCCACCCTCACTCCCCCATACTCCTTCAACCCTCCATGTCCAGTATCTATATGTACAGAACTTCTGAGCCCTATTTGAGATGCTCATGAAACTGTCAAGATAATCAAACACTTATTGCATAATCAATGCAAAAAAATATAATCTTATTAAGTGGCCATAAAACTGTCAAGGTAAATAAACTCACAGCCCCCTTGAAAAATATGTCAACAACTCCTGTTGAGCTGAATCCATTAGTGGGGTATGGAGTCTAGACAAGCATTCATAATGGGATTCCTTTGCACAGCTGTATAAACAAAGCCTCCTGTGCTGAATACATTAAAATCTTTGAAGACATTGAACAACCTCAGCCATTTTTTCAAGCTTAAAAGGGAACAGATGTCTGAGCTGTGCTATGAAAGCTATACTTACCTTGTTGAGCTCGGAGGTCGGGAACGTCAACTCCCAACGAACCTTGGACTTTCCGCACATATACAGGCCAGGAATGTCCTGCACAAGTGCAGTTTTGCATCTGTAACTTCTTCGGGCCTGGGACAGGCCTAGCGTGCCTCTGCATAAAGAGAAAGGGAAAAAAAAGTGCAAAAACCCAGGTCAGGTAACTGGAATGGAGCACCATGAAAGACTAGTGTCCCAGACAGGGAACGGGAAGAGGAGACAGGGAGAGGTCCCAAAGAGGGGAGAAGGGGACAGAGAGATGTCCCAAAAGGAAGTCCCAGGTAAAGAAACAGGTCCCAGTTAAGTTAAGGAAAAAGAGTAGAGCAGAGAAACAGGCTCTAAACAGGAAAATGGCTGCGGGGATCAGATTTTAAGTAAAGAAGGCAGCCAAAGTTTGGGGATGGCTTGCTGAGGGCTGCTGGGGAAAAGGTACCCCTTTGGAGCAGTAGTTTTCTGCTTGACACGGTCGAAGATCTGAAGTTCTGCCTGTAATTTTGTGTTCGGGTGAATACTTGGTTAATTAAGGGAACAAAATCTTGGAAGATGAGATTGAAACCCTGCCAGGTTAGAAGGCTGTTGTTGATGTTGTCCAAGTCAGGTAATTGAAGAGGGTCCAGAAGAGGCCTTGAAGAATCATAAAGGCAGCCGAAGGTTGGTGACTCCTTGCTACAAACCACTTGGGCAAAGGTAATCTTTCAGAGCAGTAGTGTTCTGCTTGGCACTGCTGAAGAACTGAAGTTGTGCTTGTGAGTTCATGATTGAGTGTAAACTCGGGAATCCAGGGGAACGGAATCTCAGGAGACGAGATTGAAACCCTGAGGGGGGTGCATCATTGATGTCATCTGAGTTGGAGCCACTTTTGTAGAGAAATCCAAGATGAGATCTTCGAAGGTGAAGATTGGAATCCCTTGTGAGAGAGAGAGAGACGGAGTTTCAGTGAGATTGGTTGACTAACAGTGTTGACTAATGTCTGGGTGGGTTGTTGAAAATCCACGGAATCATTTTAGTTGCATTTGGCATTTATTGTGGTGTGTTCGACTCCAGCTTTCCTGTTAATTCACATGTACCTCATACAAACCCTGAATGTTAGAGTATAAGATAGATATTGTAAATTGTTTTATCTTTCTGACCTTGTATAGTAAAGTTTATTTTTGTTTGTTTAAAACCCGTGGAATCTTGTGGCTTTCTTCACCGAACAAGTGTCTTAAATCTCAAACTTTGTCTACCTTAAATAAAACATTATTGGTCCCTCACCGGATCTTACCAACAATTTGGGGGTCTGGCCAAAGATCATAACAGTTGTCAAAGACCACAGATCTATTCAAGTTTAACCACAGGGGAACAAATATCTGAGCTGTCAATCAATTAAAAGATTAGTCACAGGGAACAATTGATACAGTCAAAACTGAATATTAATACTATTCAATGCACAAGAGATCTTTGTCCATTGGATAATGTGTTCTTATGCATCTGAACACTTTTCTGCTTTCACATGCTAGTCAATTTAATGGTCACTTACCTTTTAAGAATAAAGCCCTATAATTAATCACTGTATTATAAACGTATTTAACTTATCATACAGCATTACATTAAGACATGTAGAGTTGTCACACCTTTTAAATTCACCAGTCAAAAGGTTCCTGACTGCAGACTAGAGTTTCTGCATGGTTCACAAGACCCCTGAGTTGTTGCGAACCGCTTTGCCTTCAGAAGCCTGCCCAATCTCATGTAAATAGTGGGGTGTCTAATGTGCCCATACCTGCAATGGAGCGGCAAGGGCGAGAGTGCTGCATATGGTCTTGAATCCCACTCCCTTTCCCAAGTTGATCAAAATAATCGGTGATAGGAATGGGGGCTGGAAATCTGCATACGGGGGCATTCATTTCCACCTGCCTAACTCAGGTTTTCTGTGTCAGGATGGGAAAATCTGGCCCTTTGTTACACAGTGACCAAGGCTGGGAACTGAATATTCAGGGGTATTTTACATTTCAGAAGGATAAGAACAAAGGAAAAGAAGGTCAGGTAGCTCTGTTAAAGGATGAGATCTGTACAGTAGTGAAAAATTATCTTGGATGACGATAGAAAGATAGGTAGGAAAGCAAGATGTGAGGAGAACTCTTAAGAGTCTGAAAAAGGATATAGATAGGTTGTGAGTGGTCAAAAAGTTGGCAGATGGGGTATAATGTGGGAAGATGAGAGGTTTTTTACTTTGACTGGAAGACTAGAAAAGTAGAATATTATTTAAATGAAGAGAGACTGCAGAACACTGTGGTAGAGAGGGGTCTGGCTGTCCTCTTTGTTAATTGTATCAATTAATGTTAGGTATATCCAGGTGGAGGATATTGATTGGATGGGTACTTGAGCACATATAAAGAGACATTTACTAACACAAGATAGTTGTGTATCAAGATAGTTGCTATATACCTGTGATAAATCATCCTGTGTTGTTAGGACCAGGTGAGAAGGAGTGAATGGGCCCCCCTGTATTCAACCTCCTTGGTTGGTCACAACAAAGGTTCAAGTTTCTTTTCATGAAGATATGCCTTTTCTGAATCCAAATGTATTTAACTATTCAAGCTAAGAGCAATAAGGACTTAAAGAAGGAGCAAATTTATTAACTACTAAACCCAAGAAAAAGTAATAAAAATGTAACTTCAAGCATTCAGCCCGCATGCCATCATTTGCACACACACACATGCACACGTATCAGAGGTAGGGGAGGTGGAGTCCAATAAAAAAATTAAAAGAAGATACTGTTAAGCATCCTTGAGGTGTAGATTTTAAATGTTGCGGCCTATTTAGGTTAGCTGGTTTCTTGAATGCAGTCAGAGGTAGATGTTGCAATTGTTATGAAATCTCAGTTCACTGGTAGGTTTCTGGTGAACATTGACTTATTGAATGAGGTAATATTCTTCTTCTAAAAGAGAGAGCTTTTGCTGAAAACTTTCTTGCAATTTCTCTGCAGTGGCTGCAGCCTGGCCTGTCATACTTCACCCATTGTGTATTTCCAGGGGGTTTTGGGTGTGTCTGTTTACGGCAGCCATTGTTTCAATATCCAGCATTTAGTAATTTAATGTCTTTTCCATAGACAGCAATGAGTTTTGATGGATCATTCCATTATAGGAAATGTCCCTCTGTTCACATTCCCCTGACGGTGTATTGTTTTATTGTTTGCTTTTTCAACTTCGCCTTGGAAGGTGGCCTTGTTGCATTTTTAAGTAGCTTGTTCTGTCTCATTTCGAATTGCAAAATTTCCAGTCAGTTGAAAGTTAAAATATTATATTTTTTAAAATAAAGGAGCATAGCCTCCTGATAGTGTCTGTACCAAGTAAAGATTGGCTCTGGTTTCTTCCTTCACTGACTGGCTATCAAGAATATAACACACGTACATGAATCACAAAAAGTTAGCATCATAGTAATTAAGAAGGCAAGTGGAATGTTGGCCTTTATTGCAAGGGGGATGGAATTAAAAAAATAGAGAAGTTTTGCAACAACTGTACAAGGCATTGGTGAGAGCGCGCTGAGAGCACTATGTACAATTTGGTCTCTTTAACCAAGGATATATTTGCATTGGAAGCAATTCAGAGAATGTTCACTAGGCTGCTTCCTGGGATGAAGGGGTTGTCTTATGAGGAAAGGTTGAGCAGGTTGGAACCATACTCATTGAAGTTTAGAAGAATGAGAGGCGATCTTATTGAAACATATAAGATTCTGAGGGGCTTGACAGGCTAGATGCTGGGAGGATGTTTCCCCTCGTGGGGGAATCTAGAACTAGGGGCACACTTTAAAAATAAGGGGTCTCCCATTTAAGATGGAGATGAGAGGGAATTTTTTTTCCCTGAGTGTTGTTAATTTTTGGAATCCACTACTCCAGAGAACAGTGGAGGCTGGGTCATTGATATAGTCAAGGCTGAATTAGAGAGATTTTTCATTGACAATGGAGTCGATGGTTATGGGTCCCGGCAGGAAAGTGGAGTTAAGTTCACAATCAGATCGGCCATGATCTTATTGAATGGCGGACCAGGCTCAAGGGGTTAAATGGTAGACTCCTCTTATTTCTTATGATCTTATGATGAACTTATTGAAAGGGAAGTAAGCTGAAGTGGTCAAATGGCATGCTCCTACTAATTCTTATTTTCTTATTAGCACAAAGCATCTTTAGATCATAGATGGACAACTGAGAACTGTTGCTTACAATCCCTGCAGCATGTGGGAACCTCAGAATATTTTGTTGTCTTGAGAGAACCACGTGTGTAGGAAGTGATGCCACCTTGAAGGACTGCAGTCCAACCATGGGCACCAATTGGCAGCAGACTGAGCAAGAAGGAACTGCTACATGTGGAAATGCATTTGTTATAGGAGATTCCATTGTTGGGGTCAGACAGGCATTTCTCTAAGCGTCCATGATTCCCTCATGATGTGTTGCTTCCCTGGTTCCAGGGTAAGGACGTTACAGGGAGAGTGTTGAATATTCTGCAGGGGAAAGGGAGTGAGCCAGAAGTTATGGTGCACATTGACACCAACAGATACCAATAGCAAGGGCAACTTTTGAGGTGCTACGGAACAGATTTTCAGGAGCTAGGGAGGAAGTTATAAAGTAAGACTCGAAGTTAGTAATTTCTGGGTTACTCCCAGTGTCACTCCCTAGCAAGAGTCAAAATATGAAGACAGGGAAGATCAATGCGTGGCTTGAGGCATGGTGCAGGAGGAGGGTTTCAGATTCTTGAGGCTTTGGGACTAGTTCTGGGCAGGAGGTGCTTATTTAAAAGGGACAGGCTGTACCTCAATGGGACTTGGATCAGTGTCCTCGCGGGAAATCCACGAGTGTGTTTGGGAGGGCTTAAACTAATTGGCAGGTGAATGGGCACCAGCATATAGGAGTAGAAAAGAGAAATAATGTTTGTAAAGTGAAAGTGTTGGATAGTATTAGAGAAGGAATCAGAAGCAGACGAAAAAGGACTATGAGGAATACAAGGACAGGTTTGGAATGCACATATATAAACGCACAAAGTGTGGTGAATAAGGTTGGTGAGCTACAAGCCCAAATAACCTTGTGGGAATATGATGTTGCGGCAATAATGGAAACATGGCTTAAAAATGGTGATGACTGGGCACTTAATGTTCACCGATCCAAAGTGGTTAGATAAAATAGAGAAGGAAAAAAGTGAGCTGGGATGGGAGTACTAATTAGGGAAGACACAGTAGCGTTGGAAAGAGAGGATGTCTTTGAGGGGACAAGGACAGTATCTATTTGATAGAATTGAGAAGCAAAAGGGATATAATCATGCTACCAGGGTTATTCTGTCAACCTTAAAATAATGAGAGATAGCTAGAGGAGCAAATCTGAAGAGAAATCAGAGATGTGGAAGAACTGCAGTATGATGATATTGGGTGACTTCGATTGCCCAAATATTGGTTGGGATAATGTTAGAATAAAGGTTAGAGAGGGGGAGGAATTTCTGAGAGGTGTCCATGAGAACTTACTTGACCAGTAGGTTCTCAACCAATTAGGAAACCCACATTGCTGGACCTGGGGAATGAGGTGGACCAATGTCTGTGGCAGAACTCTTGGGTAAGTGTGGTCATCTTATCATAAGATTTAGATTTATAATGGAGAAGAGCAAGGAACAACCTAGAGATTCTACATTGGAAGAGGGCTAACTTCAATGAGCTGAGAAGGGGTCTGGCCAGGCTAAAATGGAGACAAAGTTTGACAGGAATCATGGGTGATCTTTAAAGAGGTACAGGTTAGGAATATTGCAACTAGAGTGAAAGACAGGGGAAACAAAGCTGGGATTACCTGGATGATGAGGGAGATATAGGGTTTTGCAGAGTCGGGAAGATGCCACAACTGTTTAAAATGGCGGACAGGACCTGGATGTGGAAGTCCCACCCCAATTCCTGACATCCCATTTTTACCAGCAGGGGAAAGAGAGTGGGGTGTAATTCACAAAGGAGGGAAAACTGAACTCAGCAGGGCCATTTAAACTTGATGCTAAATTCAGACAGACCCTATTTTGGCTGTTGCAAAGGCCTTAACCAACATTGTGGGAGTCATGAATTGATGGAGTAGATGTACACTCTCTTGAAGGGTGGATAAGATGTGTTTTAAATCCCCCCATACTTTAAACTATAAAAAAAGGCTGCAGCTGTCATTGATTGTTTTTTAAAAAAAACTTCTGGTGGACTGCTTTGATTGACATCCTATCTGGTGTGGCATCTGTTCGTGCAGTTTCACTAAGGTCCTTTATTGGAATTTCCTTAAGAGCTGATTCATTATATATGCTTTGCTGAGTTTCAAACGTTATAATTATCTCAGCAGGGATTGTGTTCTCAATTTACAGTTTGATTGACAGCTTAAAGAGGCTATTAAAAGATTAGGGGTAGGAACAGAAATTTTTTTTCATAAGAGAGTAACCACTTAAGGGGATTTTAAAACATTGATGCTTTCGTAAGTAGGAGTTAGTATAATGAGAGCAGTATTAGATTTTTTCTAAGCATATTTTATTTCATCTCCATATAGCTCCTGAGGTCTGCCTGGTGTATACTGAGTGAGTGGTTATGGCATGGCATGGCATTGACACTATGAGTAGCCATGGCAGGTGGGTGGGGGGGTGGGTGTGAGGAGTGAGGGCTAGAACATGTAAAATCTTCAAAAACAACTGGGACAAAGACCCAGGGTACTGAGGGGGGCCTTCCAACCAGCCCCTCCAGCACTCGTCTGTCCCTGGGTCTGCCAATGTTGTATTCTTAGGTTGCCAGTGCCAACTCTATCCTGCACATGGCCCTGGTGGAACACAAGTTAAGTGTAAGTGAACAGGTTATTGCTGAGTAAGTGCCCCTTGATAGCACTGCCAATGACACCTTCCATCACTTTGCTGATGATCGAGAGTAGACTGATGGAGTGATAATTGGCCAGGTTGGATTGGTCCTGCTTTTTGTGTATAGGACATACCTGGGCAATTTTCTGTAACTGTACTGGAACAGCTTGGCTAGAGGCACGACTAGTTCTGGAACACAAGTCTTTAGTACTATTGCCAGAATATTGTCAGGGCCCATAGGCTTTGCAGTATCCTGTGCCTTCAGCCATTTCTTGATATGACGTGGAGTGTATCAAATTGACTGAAGATTGGCATCTGTGATGCTGCACACCTCAGGAGGAGGCTGAGATGGATCATCCACTCGGCGCTTCTGGCTGAAGATGGTTGCAAAGGTTTTAACCTTGTCTTTTGCACTGATATGCTGGGCTCCCCCATCATTGAGGATGGGAATATTTGTGGACACTCCTCCTCCTCCTGTTAGTTGTTTCATTGTCTACCACCATTGATGCCTGGATGTGGCAAGACTGCAGAACTTAGATCTGACCCGTTGGTTGTGGGATTGCTTAGCTCTGTCTGTCGCTTGCTGTTAACGCTGTTTGGCACACAAATGGTATGTTGTAGCTTCACCAGGTTGACACCTCATTTTTAGATATGCCTGGTGCTGCTCCGGCACTTTTCTTTGAACCAGGGTTGTTTTCCTGGCTTAATGGAATGGTAGAGTGGGGAATATGCTGGGCCATGAGGTTACAGATTGTGGTTGAATACAATACTGCTGTTGCTGTTTGCCTACAGCGCTTCATCGACGCCTAGTTTTGAGTCGCTAGCTCTGTTTTGAATGTAGCATATTTAGCATGGTGGCAGTTCCACATAATATGATGGAGGATATTCTCAATGTGAAGGCAGGACTTTGTCTCTATAAGGACTGTGTGATGGTCTCTCCCACCAATAATGTTATGGACAGATGCATCTGAAACAGGTAGTTGATGAGGACGAAGTAAAGTAGATTTTTTCCTCTTGTTGGTTCCCTCACCATCTGTTGCAGACCCAGTCTACAGCTATGTACTTTAGGACTTGGCCAGCTTGGCCAGTAGTGGTGCTACCGAGCCACCCTTGGTGATCAACATTGAAGTCCCTCTCCCAGAGTGCATTCTGTGCCCTTGCCACCCGTAGTGTTCCCTCCAATTGTTGTTCATCATGGAGGCGTACTGATTCATCAGCTGAGATTGGGGGTTTGTCAGGGAGGTGGCGGGGTAGGTTGGTCAGTGCCCATGCTTGACCGGGTGCTCTGAGACTTCATGGGTCTGGAGTCAATGTTGAGGCTTCCCAGCGAAACTCTATACCAACTGTATACCGTTGTGTGGCCACCTCTGCTGGGTCTGCCCTGTTTATGGGACAGAACATACTCAGGGATGATGATGGTAGTGTCTGGGACATTGTCTGTAAAGTATGATTTGGTAAGTATGACTATGTCAGGTGGTTGCTTGACTAGTTTGTGGAACAGTTCTCCCAATTTTGGCACAAGCCACCCAAAGTTGGTAAGGAGGACTTTGCAGGGTCGACAGGTCTGAGTTTTCTGTTGTCGTTTCCAGTGCCTTGTTTAAAACCAGATGGTCCCTCTGATTTCATTCATTTTTGACTTTTCTGCAGCAGCTTGGTACAACAGAGTTGTACCGAATTCTGTATACAGCCTTACCCACTACTGATCTTAAACTGACAGGCCTGTAGTTACTAGAAATATCTTTATACCCTTTCTTGAATAAGGGTGTCAACATTTGCCACTTTCCAATCCTCTGGCACCTTCCCCATATCCAGGGAAGATTGGAAGATTATGGCAAGGCCTTCCACTATCTCCACTCCCACTTCTTCTAACAAACTGGAATGCAAGCCATCTGGAACAGGTGACTTATCCACTCCTAGCATAGCCAGGCTTTCTAGTACATCCTAACTCTCAATCTTCATCCTATTCATTACCTCTACTATTTTTGCTTTGATGGATATTTGTCAACATCCTCTTAGCAAACATCGATACAAAGTACTCATTGGGCAGAATTTTGCCATCAGCGAGCAGGGGTGGGGAACCCCCGACATCATCCCGCCCCATTTAAATATTGAGGAAAGTGGGCGGACAGCGAGATCAGCTGTCCGACCACCAACCTGTCAATGGCCAATTGAGGCCATTGACAGGATTATTAAGCCAATTAAAGGCCCTGGCAATCCAACCTTAAGGCTGGCGGGCAGGCCAGGAGCCCCAGCGGGCTTCTGAAAAAACATGAAACCTCATGCACTGGCAGGATGAGGTTTCATGTCGGTTTTAAAAAACTTTAATAAACTTTCTGTGATATTTATTAACATGTCCCATCTCGTGTGACATTGTCACATGAGGGGGACATGTTAATAATTTTTTTATTTTTCTATTTTTAAACTTTCAAAAATTTTCAGCGCTCTCCCTGAGGCAGCACTTCGTCTCAGGGAACTGTGCACTTTTTTGTGCGCATGTGCGAAAGAGCGCACTCTGGCAGTTAGGGAATCCCTCCCCCCTGCACAGGAAGTGACAGGAAGTGCATAGCCCTTGATGGGTGGGCGGCCAGCTGGGTGGGCCTTAATTGTCCCGCCCACTTAAAATGGCGGTGGGGCCCGCCCACCCATCAAGGGCAAAATTCTGCCCATTAAGTATATTTGCCTTGTCCTGCATCTCTAAGTATATGTCACCTTTTTTGTCTTTATTGGACCCCATCTTGCCTCTTGCTACCCACTTATATTTGCATGCTCTAAGAAGGGGGAGGCAGTGGTGTAGAGGTCATGTTACTGGACTAGTAATCCAGAAGCCCAAGCTTTAGTTCTGGGGACAGGGGTTCAAATCCTGCAGCTGGTGGAATTTAAAATTCAATTAATAAATCTGGAATCAAAAGCTAGTCTAAGTAATTGACCATGAAACCATTGTCAATTGTCATAAAAACCCATCCAGTTCACTAATGCCCTTTAGGGAAGGAACTCTGCTATCCTTACCTGGGTCTGGTCTACATGTGACTCCAGGCCCACAGCAATGAGGTTGACTCTGAAATGGCCTAGCAAGCTACTCCATAGTTTTGAAGAGCAGTGACTGTTGCAATGCAGAAATTCAGCAGCCATTTTGTGCCTAGCCATGTCCCACAAACAGGATTGCAATAATGACTAGACAATCTGCTTTCATCGTGACATTTATCGAAGGATAAATCTTGACCAAGACACCTGGGAAATCCTCTTGTTCTTCTTGAAAATAGTGCCTTGCGATCTTGACGGAGCCTGTGTTTTGGGCAATATAAAAACAGTTTAAATAGTACGGCTGAGTTATGAAAGGAAAGGCATGCAGGAAGAGTGGGAAAGGAAACAGCAGAAACATGCTTTGCCAGCTTGGAAACTCAGCAGCAGGTAGCAAAGCACAGTTTAAGTTGTTTGACCTTATTTTTAAAAATAAATATATATTGCTTCAAGAGTAATAACAGCTAATGCAATAAATCGTGCATTGTTCTGAAAAACAGTGAGAAGTTTATTTTTTACAACGCTGACAGCATTTAAATCCAACAGCTGTTGTCCCGCAGTTCCCAGGCCATACAAATGGTATCTAATGCAGCCATTATCACTTATGGTTATCTTAGAAGACATAACTTTCACAATTACACCATCTGTTAAACTTCCTCTTCCCCTGTACTCAACTCTAAATATTGTCATTTGTTGGAAATATGCCATATATTTGCATTTCCCCTGTGCATCAAGATTTTCTCTTCTAAGTTAGTTTTGAGAGGCTGAGTTGCCACTGCAAGGTATCTCACAGGGCTGATGGGAGCATCATAATCAACTGGTGAAATGATAATCGCAGTTGGGGTTCCAGTTTATTAATTTTAAAGCGAAGGTAGTACTAATGCTTGTACTTTGTAGGTTTAGTGTATGATGCAGCAATTTTTGTAATGTGGGGTGACTGTGCGAGGAGTTGAAACTGCTCAGAATTCCCTGCTGCACCTGTCATTTGTTGACTGCTTTTGTGGCTGTATTTTCTCACTTGTTTGTTAATCAATGCCACAGCACCGTACAAGAATGTGGGGTTTCCAAGTGATACTAATAAACATAGGCCTGGATCTTCTGGTCTCCAGATAGTTGGAGACCGGATGTACCCCAAAGATATGCTACAGGACCCCTTGGAAGCCCCAACATAATGACTCCGTGGGAATTGCCCAGGAAGTTTGAACTTCCAATGGGTAATTCACCTGCTCCCTGGGACTCTCCAAAAAAATCTCCAGCTCTGAGTTAAATGTTAGGAAGATTAAATCCCAGTCTAACAACTAGGTAACTGTACAACTGACTCCCCCCCCCCCCCACCCAACAAATAATCACACTGATCCTCCTGACTCCCCCCCTCTTGACCCACTTGACACCCCAACTCTCCCCTGACCCTCTGACTGTCCTCCCTGACTGGACCTGACTAGCCCCTACCCCCTACCCCCTCCCTCACCCTACCAACTGAACCACCCTACCCCCTTACCCACCCTACCCTCTTTCCCACTTAACTTAACCATAATACCCTCCTATTCTGCCTTATTCTGCCTATCCTATCCCTTCACTCACTTACCTTACACACCGTCCTGTCCCCTTACACACTTACCTTACCCCCCCTACCTCCTTACCCACCCTACCCCTTTACACACTTACCTTCTCTCCTTAGCTTTTCAAAGAATCTTCGGGGCATTTTAACTTTACTTAGACGTAAACGACAGCTATTGCTGTAAAAAGTGGTTTCTGCGCAGATTCTCTCCCCTGCCTCCTCCGAGGTTTCCTGCACTGACTGAGTTCTGCAGGCCCTCCATCGAAAGACTGCCCTGAAAAATTGGAGAAATGTAAGTGGGAATTTTTTTGGCTGTTCATGGTCAGAAATGGGGGCTCCAACCTTGAACGGAAGACACAGGCCATAAGGTATCTGTCAATGCATTGAACACCTGCTAACACATTGGAACAATAAATTGTTAATCTTACTAAGACTATTTAGAGGAAGGGAGGAACATGTAGTTGTTAACTATCCATAAAGTTACATTTTGAAACTTATATTTTTAATCGCCCATTTTTCAGGAAAGAAACCCTAAACCAGGCCTATCAGTTTTAAGGAGGCAGCTTGTCCTGCATTTTAAAACTGTTCACAGGATGGAAGAAGGACAGATACCACTGTCCCCTATTACTGTACTACTGTACATCATTTCCATAGCTTGAGAAACTATGAAGCCAAACTATATGTGGATTGACAAAATAAGGTTCCCATAAACAAATTGTTTTTTTTTCTCTTTTTAACTAAAGGATTTTGTTTCTTTTCTAAGAAAGTAAAGCTAGAAATAAAGTGAGGAATTTACAGAAGCAGCAGAAAGGATTTACAATTGCTAATGATTTGTGGCTTTAGGTGGGAATGAGGCTTAAGTAATATTTAGGTAGGTGCAGGCCTGAAAATGGATTAAAAGATTAAGTCTAATTAGGGAATTGCCACTTTGGATAAGCCAAAATATAATTTAAAGATTTGTATTTGTTGAGTCACAACCCAGAATTCTCGAAGGATGAATCAAGCTGGAACACAGGCATGGAAAATTGTGTTTTTAAACTGATAATCCATAATATTTAATTTGATATCAGGAATATACATTTGCTTTCTTGCCAAAAGAGAAGATTGTGATATTCACCACATTTTTTCAGCTGTTTCGATCACTTGTTGTGCATGGTTTGCCTGACACCACAATCATTTAGAATTAACTCTCAAACAGGCTAAGTAAAAAAAAAAGCCAATGGTTCCTGCTGCTTAATTGAACTTGAGTATCTGTAGGACAGTGGACCAAGAAAAACCATGTGTGTTCAAATGATTTGGTTCCAGCTGAACCCATGAGCAATTACCTTTTAGAACAGTACCAATCACTGTCAGCAATTAAACGATTATTCACAGGTCTTGCTCGGAAAGTATTGAAGATCTTTACCTGAGGGTCAGGGAGCTAAACGGATTATGAAGAGGCGCCGGGTGTGAGCATGTTTCATTGCATTGTTTAGCAAGTTTCACTCTGACATCTAACTTGTTTCACTGTGTTTTTTCCTTTTACAAATGCCATGTAAGTTGAACGTTAGAATCTTTATTTTATTTTAAAAATTAAATGTTTATTCAAGTTATGTGTCTTGAGAACAAAGTCTGGAGTTTTAAGCTTTTTCAAACAGAGTCCAGTTTAAGGCCCAAGCACTTTCCCTGGCTTAGCCTGAATGTACTGCCTGGGTTTTCTATTCTATGCTCATCAGCCTGTGATTTTTTGGACATTTACTTCCATGGGAAGTGCAGAAGTGGAAACCCCCAGCCAATTTGTTCAAAAACAACTATACACTAGCAGTACTCCCATTGTAGTACCGTGACCTGTTGACATGCAGTGGAGTAAATACAGATTCAAGCTTTTGCCCATTGCATTCCTACTCAATTCATTTTGGGCTGGCACTGAGCACAGGAGGGGCAAGGGTAATCAATTGGCAAATCTCCAGTGGCATTCCTTGGCACCTCCTGGTAATTAAATGAAAATTGTCAGTAAGATATCCACTTGATAAAGGTGCACTGTGAATATTGTAAAAAAAAACAAAAACCATAGAAACCGAAGTGGCTTCTCCAATACGCCAGTGAATGAAGGCGTTGTGTGGTATGCTATAACACCATACTGACCAGGAGGGTCCCATTAAAAGATTCATATTCTTGATGACTAGCAAAGGGAGGAAAAGGGGGGTGTAATGGCTGTAAGTCTTCTCAGAAGAGTAAATAATCTCCAAGACAACTGTTAGTACATATCATTTAGCTGCTTGACAAATAAGCCTGTAAAGTATTACTTCAAGAGCAAATGTTCTTTTATGAACTGCACCCATGAACCCTGACAATTCCCTTGAGGAATGTTGCTTATGAATTTCCAAAAAGGACAGTTTGAATAATTGCTATAGCTGTTGTAGAAGAGTGTGTTCTTCCTCATCACAATTCCTATATTTGGATAATGTTAGGATCCCCGTAGGGACCAATAACTTCTCTAAAAGAGATGAGCTTCCCAAACAATCAATGGAAATAAACCAGCGGACAAGGTTTCACTTGTAAAACCTTTACTGTGACAAACAAACCAAACTCAACATAGATCAAACATTAATTACAAGGTAGCTACTATATCAAACTGAAGAACAAGTTGTTCATATTCACTAACAAACAACCAAAATATGTCTTATGAAACTTCTACTGCCATGTTTCTAGCTGACATGTAGCATTAGAGGAACAGTCCCACAGACACCCCCAGCTCACCAGCAGAGGTTCACTTCTCCCTGCCATGCCATGCCAGGTTGAAATTTCCAGTGTCCTTCAACAATCATTCTACTCAGCCCTAGCTTTTTCTAGATATGATTACCATCATCAAGGCACACATTGGCAACTCTCCATTCCTTAAATCTTCAAGAGCCTCTGTGTTCTGTTCCCTTTCTTTTGAACAAAAACCGAATGCTCACCAACATCCTCTTTGGGTGTTAACCCAAAAGCAGTAGCTCCTTTGTTTCTGCACCTCAAACAGCAGCTCTCCTTTTTTTTGTGAGATGGTGTGAAAAGGTGTTAAAACTGCCACCCCATTTCAATGGTTTTCTATTTTAGTTTCTTTCCCCATGACAACTGGATCACATGTGAGCTGAGGTGTTTATTTGGAATTATTTTATAGACAGATTTTTAATTAGTCAGGGAATCAAGGATTATGGGGAAAAGGCAGGAAAGTAGAATTGAGGATTATCAGATGACCCATGATCTCATTGAATGGCAAAACAGACTCGATGGGCCAAATGGTCTACTTCTGCTCCTACTTACATCCTTATCTATTTTACTTTTGAGTTAAAGGTACATTTCAAAACATAGACTTATAAAGGTTTACAAGGCATAAGTCATAAGTCAATGGAGTTTAGAAGGATGAGGGGCGATCTGATTGAAACTTACAGAATACTGAAAGGCCTGGATAGAGTGGATGTGGGGAAGATGTTTCCATTAGTAGGAGAGACAGGGACCCGAGGGCACAGCCTCAGAGTAAAGAGAAGACCTTTTAGAACAGAGATGAGGAGAAACTTCTTTAGCCAGAGAGTGGTGAATCTATGGAATTCATTACCACAGAAGGCTGTGGAGGCCAGGTCATTGAGTGTATTTAAGACCGAGATAGATAGGTTCTTGATTGGTAAGGGGATCAAAGGTTACGGGGAGAAGGTGGGAGAATGGGGTTGAGAAACTTATCAGCCATGATTGAATGGCGGAGCAGACTCGATCGGCTGAATGGCCTAATTTCTGCTCCTATGTTTTTTGGTCTTATAAGTCTTGAAAAGTTCAATAATGCCATAACTTTGAAGCAGCTTGATTCTGTTTTATATTTGATATAAGACCATTAACAGTCTGGAGTTCCTTGTAACTCTGCCATTTATTCATTTACCAAGTAAAGGTGAACAGTTGCCCAGCCAATGAGAGCTCCATGAAGCTATGGAGCTAATGGGTCTCTACCCAGTGAGAAGAGGGCGATAGCAGACAGAAAATGACAGTACAGCAGTTATTGCCCACATACCCCCGATACAGCCACAGCTATTTCCAACTTGCCTGTATCAGGTGGAAATTTCCTTTTTAATTGGAGCTGAATGCCAGTTGTGGGACCGTGATATTTTAATGTATGAAGGGGCAGTAAGGGGCCAAACCAGCTATCTTTAAAAGAACAGCGGCAAGGAACTCTGGGAGCAATAGGGTGAAAGCTTTGTGCATGAATGCTCCTTGTTGCCCACAACAATCACCTAACCTGATGCTGACCCATATGTGCGCCCTGTGCCTCTCTGCCAAATGTGGAAATTTTAACCTTGATCTGTAGATGAACCACTGGAATTCCTGCCCTCCCTCCCTGATTGAAAAGCTGCCTAGTTTGGTGCTTGTGTTCGCCATTTTTATCCAAATGAATCCTGGCCTTCAAAATGGCTTCAACCTCTTGGCGAAGACATTGAGAAGGCAGTGTAATTGTGCCACCTGTCTGAAATCAAAATTGGTCTCTATGGCCAACATTCCACCCCCCCCCCCCCCGCTGTTGGGGGGGAAGAACAGGAGCGGGCGCCAGCGGGTGGGCCTCCAATCGGCGCCCCTGGTTGGGCGCGCGCAGCGATATTACGTGGGCGGGCCAGTTAAGGCCTGCTGATTGTGACATGTGCCAGGAAGCGCTAAGCACTCCCTGTGCGGGCATGGGGGGGGTTGATTCCCTCAGCCTGGAGTGCGCTCTTTTGTGCATGCGCACATAAGAGTGCACAGATCTTCCTGAGGCAAAGTGCTGCCTTAGGGAGATGGTCTCCAATGTAAAACTTGAAATAAAGAGGATAAAAAATTTCCCTGCCACGTCCCCTCTTGTGACACTGTTACATGAGTTGGGACATGTCCATAACTTTTATTGAAACCATTCGTAAAAATTTAAAGACCCTCATGAAACCTCAGCCCGCCGCGGATGAGGTTTCATGCTTTTTCTGAGGCCCGCCTGGGCTCCTGGCCTGCCCACCAACCTTAAGGTTGGACAGGCAGGTCCATCAATAACATTAATTGTTCTTTTTCATGGCCTTAATAGGCTGTTGATCGGCTGTGCGCCCGCCAAACTGACAATCTAAATGACGCGGGGTGACATTGGGCCCTGCACCCGTTTGCCGACAGTAAAAAACCTGCCCTATATTTTTTTATTAATCTTGTTTCCCACCTCTCCTAAAAGCATTGACTTGCTGAAGGCTGCAGCTTATACCTACAGATCTCAATCAAGTAGCTGTTCTTTATCGCTGCACTTGACCGTGAATGTCAGTTGGTGCATCACAGTTCATTCATGACAACAGTGACAGGAGGGACACTGATGATCAGCTAATTCAACATAAACTAGATATCAAACCTGGGAACCGTCCTGGTCTGTTTTCCTCAGTGCTGTGTCATTTAGGATATTTACTGGCCAGGAAAATTAACTGGGTTTATAATGGTTAGGTATGTATCTGTGTACCATAGCCTGGGTTTGAAAATCATTTTGTTGTAAGAAAGAGCTTGCATTTGTAATGACTTCCAGCACTTTAAAGCCAATGAAGTACTTTTGAAATGAAGTTACTGCTACAATGTAGGAAAATGAGTAGCCAATTTGCACACAGCAAAATCCCAGATAATCTGTTTAAAGTGATATTGGTTGAGGGATAACTATTGTTCCAGGACACTGGGAGAGCTCCCTGCTCTTCTTAAATTATGCCAAGGGATCTTTCATGTGCATCAGAGGGGACAAATGAAGCCTCATTGAGTTTAACATCTCATTCGAAAGGCTCCTCAGTACTGCATTGAAATGCCAGCTAGATAAAATGTACAAGTGTTGGAAGTGACACTTGAACCCACAACTTTCTGACTTACAGGCAAGAGTGTCACTGCTGAGCCACAGCTCAGTGACTCATTTTAGTATATCATCTGAGGCTTTTAGACAAGATGCTAAACAAAGGCCTATCTGCCTATTTAGGACGATGTAAAAAATCCCTTTACATATTTACAGTAGGGTGTTCCCTTGATATCTTTGCTAAGGTTCAACTTTCAGCCATTAACACCAAAACACTGCAGCTTGTGAAACCTTGCTGTGTTCAAGTCAGCTACCGCATTTTCATACAATTGCCAATAACTTATGGACTGTGAAACATTTTGGATATCTGAAGGACATGAAAGGCTGAATACAAATGCAGGTTCTTTCTTCTTTCTTTCTTAATGGTTAAATTGCAGTAAAATATTGAATAAAGTAGTCTGTGGAAAGGGCTTATTGTTATAATAAAAACCTTGGTTCGTACAAGTTAAACTTCCTTCTGATGTTGTCAGAATGCTTACCGTTTGGGAGGAAGGCAATCCCCAGAGCTCAATGGTTGAGGTGTGTGAAACGTAGATGGACTGACCATATAACACTTTGCATTTCTGCACAATCAGTATGAATATAGAGTTGTGTATGAGTTTGCTTCTGTTCAATACCACACTGAGTTCAGACTAAACCTACCTTTGCATTTTGATTTACCACCACAGTAAAGAATCAATATCCTTTCCTGAATTTTGAGGCCAGTGACAATACTCATTGCTGACCTCGAAGAAAACTGCCCACAAAGATCTGCCAATCTCTGTGGCATGGATTTCAATGTTCCCAGTGTTAATCTCATTTTGACGACAGCTCTAGGGGATCTCCAGCATCCCTCAGTGGTGATATCATCAAGCAGCCAATCACATTGCAGCAAACCAGCAAGTTCAAAGCTCTGATTATCCTTCAATTTTTAATCATTTTGCAGAGGGTGAAATAGGGTACAAGTTGAAATATCATAACTCAGTTTTAAAAATGTATTCTTTTAACAATCAGTGGAAGTTTTGTATCGTAATTATGGAAATTTGACATTTCACAAATGTTAAATTAGTGTTTTAGGACCAGAGAGGTTGTTCAGGAATAATTATGAACTTAGTATGCTGTTAAAAATGCATCCAATTGAGGAGCAGAGAATTGCGGAGAAATCTCTGGATTTCCATATTTAACTGCGCATATGCAGATGCCAGAAGTTGCTGTCAGTTTCACAGTTGTAATGACAACGAGCGCTGTCAGTTTTGATCATTCTTAATTCCCAATTCTTAAAAATCCCAATCCAAATTCTTAACATGCATCAGGAATGATAATGACTCCCAACGTTGTGGAATATAATTCAAACCAGCAGTAAGAAAGACACAGGCAACATATTTGGCCTTTTCATGTTTTTTAAATATGAATACAGATGACTCACAGGGCACAAGAATTGCTCGGTAACAAAGAACTACACAGTAAAAAGCTCTCTTGCTTCTCTCCCACGTCTGCGGGAAGGGAGAAACTCTGCGTCAAAGAGGAATATTATCAGGTTTGGGAGTAAGCAGTCTAGTCTACAGGCTAATATGACCAGAGACATTCAGGCGATTATACAACAAGATCAATAACAAATTGCATTTAGGCACTTCACAGGAGTATTACCAAACAAAATTTGACACCAAGCCATGTTAGGAGATATTCGGGCAGTGGCAAAAATCTTAGTCAGACATCTTACAGAGAGGTAGAGAGGTTTAGAGAGTAAATCCCAGAGCTTAGAGCCTAGGCAATGATCGAGTGATACACAAGTGGTCAAGATTGGGGGAGTGCTGGGATCTCCGAGTGTTGGGCTGGAGGAGGTTACAAAGATAGGGAGAGGTGAGGCTATGAAGGGATTTGAAAACAAGGATGAGAACTTTAACCCTGAGGCCTGGTTGCGCTGGGATCTAATATAGCACAGGGGTGTTTGGTGAAGAGATCAGGTAACAATGAGACTCCTGCCTCACTGATCAAGATATCCAAAAATATTAAGGTACTAGCCCAGGTATAGGCAGATTAGACAGTACTAGATTTTTAAAATATGGGCACATACTGAAAGCCAAACATTTGTCATATTTTATGGTTAGAACTAAACTTAAGAATAGCAAACCTACATGTTTTGACATAACGGTTCAGTGTATTAGTTGCCCACTAAGTAATGTTTAGCCAATATTGATTTTAGTTTTTTTTGTTAGAGTAAAAGTCTTAAAACATGAAATCTTGACGCTTGATCCTTTGAGTTGGTCATTGGGAATTCATATTTCCTTTTAAAGTTATCGATCTCCACATGGAATATAACACACCAGATAACAGAATTGTGCTCAATTATGGTGCTCCCAATTGTGAGGCTACCAGAGAGTGGTCAGTGCCATGTACTCCAGCAAGACCTGGTGCCTTCTGAGAGAGAAAATGCTCTACTGTAATAAAAACAGAAAGCACTTGGGGGAAAAAAACTCAGCAGGTCTGGCAGCATCTGTGCAGAAAGACACAGAGTTAACATTTCGAGTACAATGTGATTCTTCTTTGAAACTGTTCTCAATTCCTCTGAAGAAGACTCACATTGGACTCGAAATGTTAACTCTGTTTCTCTCTCCAGATATGCTGCCAGATTTGCTGAGTTTTTCCCGGACTTTCTGGTTTTATTTCAGATCCCTGGTATTTTGCTTTTATTTTATTACTCTACTGTATGCTGGTTTTCAGGTATCAGCAGAAACTGGAATTTAAGAAATGAGACCAATGAGGTCAATATGGCTCTTTGCTACACTGGATGCGGGCTTTATCAATTAGATTATCAGGGAATTTTAAAACAAATAAACAACGTGCCAATTCACTCTGACACCTGATCCTTAAAGTCAGTCCTAATACCAGAAAGGTATTTAGTATGTCAGTGCTCTACCACCTTATGCTAGAGAGTGATCGGATGTGGGCTTGACTTACAGTTCATCATGTTTCATATTTCAACCCTGCCATTAGGAAATATGCCAAGTTGGGGCCAGATACTTCCCCAGAGGGAATGAGGGGAAATCCGTGATCCAATCACCCTGAGCCATCTTGAGCATTTCCTTAACAGCTGTTTAAAGTGTCAATGCTGGAAAATTTGGAGTCTGTTACCTACCTACCCTTTTGGCTGGATGAAAATATAGAAGCTCCTCTTTATATCCTCTGTCTCTAAAAAATTAATTATCTTTTCCTAGTTCATTAATTTTAATCAGGGTATCATTTATTGCTGTACAGTGTTGTGATTGATTTGTATTCCTGCCCACCAGTTTTGCTCACGCTCTAGCTTAGTTTTGCCCTGACTACCTTTGTGGAGAAAATCTTCAGCAGTCACCTTTGTGCTTGAGCTATACAAGATGGATAAAGCTACTGTTGAATGCAGGGAATGACTGAAATGTCCTTGTCTAAACCCAACCCCCGTGACAATGTTAAATCGACACTGACTGTCTTAGTCAGGGCTGTGTAATTGGTTCCATTTGTGTGTGTTACTTGCATGTCTTTCTGACTAGCAACTGTGTCTGTGCTAGCAGGTGGTAACTTAATACTGTGAATGCATGATTGGTTCTCGGACCAATTAGTTGCTTAGTTGTTCAGTGAAGCTAACCAGGGCAGGCATCACTGTATGCAATGATCTGCTTTATTAGTCATGTTTTTCCTCTACTTTGAATGTAAAACATATATTAACAAAGCTTTTGTTTTGTTTATTTCTTGCCCTGCAGCAATATACACGTCTTGAAACAATTCTGAATGATGCAGACTATTTCTGTGAAGAGAAGCTTCTTGAATAAGCCACTAAGAGGCAGACAGAAGGAAGAAAAAAAGGATGTCATTGTATTTTATCAACTGTACATTCCAGCACCCCCCTCCTCTTTCTCTTTTGGAGTTTGGAACAATCTGGGCTGCAGGCTGCCCTATCACTACCCTAAAAGCTACACTGATTGGCCAAAATTAAAGGTCAACTGTGGGACAAACTTCACAATTGTCTGGTTATGAAACAGGCACCGCCCTCACCCCACCCTACAACCAGTGATTCAAAGCTGCCCATTTTTATTATAGAAACTGTTTTTCAAAATTTCACATGTCGACCATAAACTGATTTGACGATGCAAAGGATATGGTTGAAGAGAATTGGTATGGAGTGTGTTATATTCTTCAAACACAGAATATATTTTGGCAATCAGATCTTTCATATTCATTTGAAATTACTGAGCTACATCAACATAGGTTAATAAAAAAAACCATAACCAGTGAGCAACCAAAAATTGGAAACCTCCTGTCATTTGTGGGTTACAGGCTATATAAGGTATGATATATAATCCAGCTCTTAGGATATTTTTTTACTTTGAAGATAGCTGTGTTAATGGAGAGAGATGTAGAGTGAATATCAGTTATTTCTCCACTGATAAGGAAACATTTTGTTCACAGGGCAATCTGTCCCCTGTACCTTTCAGAACTTGGACAGAGCCTGGGAAACATTGCTTCTTGCCAGCTTAGTTGGTAACCTTGAGGCATGAAAACTTGACGCATAATCCTTTCAGTTGGTCATTAGGAATTCATATCTCTTTTTAAAGTTATAGATCTCCACAGGAATTATAAAAGCTTAAGTAGCAGGCATCCATACAAGACAGTGTTGTATTCCAATGATAAGTCTGTGAAGGCAGCCCCAGTCCTCAGTTTCCAGGCTTCTGGAATTCTGTTTCATGTTCATAGTAAGTGTATGGACCTGGTCAGAGTAGCCTCTTCCTTCTCTGAAGCCGGCCTGCTCGTTTGGGGTGGGGGCGCTTCTTAAACTGGTGTTATCAAGTTAAGATGAAACATTCGATTGCTTTGTAAGCCATAGAAAGAAGGATGATAAGACAGTAGCTTTTTGGATCGTGAGGTTGTTTTCCTGGCTTTAAGATGGCAATGACTTGGGAACAGGACCTGACTTCTGGGATTATCCCAGTGTAAAGGATGTTGGAGGCAAGCTTAGCAAGCCACATATGTTCTTTTTGGGCCTTGGTTCTTGAATAATTCTGTATGGATGCCACCAGTGCCAGTGGACTTCCCTGATTTGATGGCTCTCAGCACTCTGTTCACCTGTTTGGTGGTGAAGGCTGGAAAAAGACGGTGTGTGAAATGGCTTTTTATAGAGAGGGCTTAAGCAGCTTTTTCATTCTGTATTTGTTCTTGATGATAGCCATTGCCATTGAGCTGGTTGGGAAGCAGGCTGCAATGGCATCAGTACTGACCTTTGGCACCTTGTGAGTCCAAGGAGGCGGCTACAAGCCAGCGATGCACTTTTCAGGATTTCCTGCAGGAGGCGAGAAATCCACATTCTCAGTGGTTTCTCATCATTGCGCTAGTATGGAAAATTCATGAGCAACTTCAACCTTCCAGAATTGAAAATTACTATCGAAACTGCTTCCACCACCACCACCATCCTTTCGGGTCATTTGTTCCAGATCACAGCAACTCACGCATAAGTCTCCATTTTGTTTCTGGTTCTTTTGGACCATCAGACACTGGAAACAGTCTCTTCCAAAGCCCACTCACAATTCCGAATATCTCCATGAAATCTCCATCTAACCCCCTCACTCCGCCAACCCTTTATGTTGTGAGGAGAGCAGCCCCAGTCTCTACAGTCCCTCCATACATACAATCCCTCATCCCTGGTACCATTTCAACAAATCTCCTCTGTACTTCTCCTAGGTCCCAACATCACCCCAAAGCATGGTGCCCAAAGCTAAACATCACAATCCAGCTGTGCCTAACCAGTGTTTTACAAAGATCTTGTATAACTTCCCTCCTATAATCTATGCCTCCACCCATAAATCCAAGGATCTCGCATCCTCCCCCAACAACCTTCTCAACTTGTCCCACCACTTACAAAGTTGGGTGTACATACACCCCTACAATTCTTCATTCTGCAACCCCCCCTCCAAAAAATTGTACATTAATTTCATAATGTCTCTTCTTATACTTCCCACCAAAATGTGTCATTTCATAGTTCTCTGCATTTAGATTTTCATCTGCAAGATACCTGTCCATTTCATCAGTCTGTTTTTGTTCAACTGAAGTCTATTGCCAAGAATAATTTGTGTTCTGGAGCCAAAACCATGGAGGTGCTGAAACCATTGTTGTGCTGGACCACTTGGCTGTTTATAATTCAAAGTACTGACTTCAAGGAATATCAATGATATGAAAAATTATTGTAAGAAAAATGATTATTTTTGTTGTTAAAAGTCTCAATAGCATTTATGCTCCTTATTGCACATTGTAATTTTTATTTTCTTGGACTTTTTCAGTAATTCACAAGACTAATTTGCACAGTTTTGTAATATTTGTGGTATAGTATACAAATTAGCAAACATTGCTTGATTTTATGGTTGCCTTTTGAAACTGCTAGTTGTATTTTCGTGCTGTTGGTTGATTTGTTTAGTATGCTTCTTTTGTGTTGAGTTTTAAAATTTAAACAGACAAGCTCATCAGCATATAAAATAAAAGTGCAAATAGAAAATGAGTCACTGGGACTCTATGGGGCTGCTAGCAAGAGTATTACAGAGCACATATGGTGCATGGCCACTTCTTTGACACCTCAACAGTATGTTAGAGAAAAGGAGTGCACTTAAACTTATTCGTTGTTTGTGTGATACTCTTATGACGTATTTAATTCATCTCGTAAATTGCTCACACTACTATCACTCATCGGTGGCAAATACGTAACAACAGGACTTTGCCCTAGTATTGTACAGCTCAAATGGTTTCCATTCAGCCTGAGTTTGTTAGGACAATATCTACATGCCCACAATTGTATTTTACTGAAATCTCAGTGACAGTTGTTGAGGACTTAGAAATGTTGAACCAGATACTTTGGTTAAAAGTTTGATGGAAAGTTATCTAGACTTTGTAATTTTGGATTGCTTTGCACCACAGGCTGTCTTACATATTCAGATTGCTGTGTACATTGTTCTTTTCCCACACTAATTTTCAGATCACTATAGGACTTGGGGAAGAAATTGCAGGTTGAATGGGCCTGCATGCTGCTCAACCTTAGCAATAAGCTTGATGCTCAATAAAATAGAACAATGAAAGTGTTATACTGCCTTTGTAACAGACAGTATTATACATCTTGGGGGCTAGATTCTAACTGAGCTAACCCGCTGGAAGTGGAGGCGTTGTCAGTAAGGCATGGGGAACCTGGAACCCAGCATGCATGTGCTGTCACTGAACAGTTCCCCACCCAGAAACTAGGCTGATCGCCAGGTTTGGCTTCCAGTTGGGTGGGAAACATTTCTTTTAGAGCTCATAGGACAAGATAGATCCACACCCTGGAGGAGGTAATCCAGTGATAAGGCTGCTGGATCTGGGGTGGGGGGCCGTGATCCTGGATTTCCAGGTTTCCAGGAAAGGTGACCGGATCGCATTCCGGAGGGCAATAATCAGAGCGGTGATCAGAGGCCTTGGAGGAAAGGTTTGGGGCAGATAGGATGCAGGGTTCAAAATACAGAGGTGCAGTGAGTGAATTCTTCCTCGCAATGTCACAAGTAGTCCACGCAGAAGCAAAGACAGGGGCAAAAAAATTCAGGAATGGTTGCCTCCATACGATATTACTTTACAAAACGGCTCCTCCATGGCCCGGGGCTGAACATTTGCAGGCGCATGCATCTTGTTGAGAGCAGGAAAACAATGCAGAGTTTGATTGGAGGACTTGTTTAGTAGCAGGAGGTTGAAGACATGTTGAACGTCACCTTGGATTAGCTAGGTCTAAGGAATTTAAAGCTGATATTATTGTGTTGTCAGAATTTGCAATAGAAAAGAGAGACCCTGCACTTTTCACAATTGAAAATGTCTTCAAGAGCAGTAGTCAGTGGAGAGGCATGTCATCCCATTTTAATTTTCCTGTAAACCCATGGTGGGTGGGGAAGCAGTCTTAGCTATTATTTCAACCCTTCCTGGGATTCACCTAGTTCTGTCGAAGGGTCATGAGGACTCGAAATGTGAACTCTTTTCTTCTCCGCCGATGCTGCCAGACCTGCTGAGTTTTTCCAGGTAATTCTGTTTTTGTCTTAGCTATTGTAAGTTGGGAATTGTATTTAGGTGTTGACCTTTTAGATGGCAGGCAACCCAAACTCGTGGGTGATGAGACCTTGCTCCTTTACTGTAGCTTCTCTGCCTATAATGTACATAATCCAACAAGGTTATGTTCTGTTGTCAGTATGGATTTCATCCTGTATTACATAAAAGGCTAAAATGTTGAAATGCTGGGGTTGTTTTGGTACCCCCCTTGAAAAAAATCAAAAAGTAGCCCTTGAGAAAATCTCAAAGATAGCCCTTTTAAAAAAAAAAGCAATTTTGATCCCTGATTGGAAAGGTGGGTGGGGCTTGTCCAGAGTGGGCACTTTGGATCCAATGGGTAAAGGAGTCAGCTCTTGAACCCTGAGCTTAGCTCCCGGGTCCACCAAGGCACAGGAAATGCTGCTGGCCAGTGTTTAAATTTCAAATGGGGGATAACAAAGATTCTCACAGACTTATTAGGAGATTCAAAATGCCAGCCTGCCTCTTTGAGCTGATCGCTGGCTCACTCTCGCACCTCCATTAAAACCAAAAATGGATGGGTTGAGGCAAGCATGAGTCGGGATTCATGTTTTTAACACTTTAGCCTCTCATCTGACCAAACCTCCCTGTTTTTTGAGGTTAAAATTCCCCCACTAACCCTATGCAGCATATTATGGGATGGTGGGCAGGGATGGCAGGCGGATGGTTCCTCCCCACCCTGGAAGCAGATTCAGTGTGAGGCTGGTCACCAGCCTGATCCCCAATTGCGGGCAGGCTAAATAGGCAGCAGGTGGGACTTCTATCCCTCACTGGAGGGAAAGTCCCACCCTCAGGAGCTGCCAGTCAATTGGATTGGCCAGCAGACCTAGCAGCACCAAGAACACATTAGTGGGCAATGCTGGGACTGCAACTAGGCCCAAGAAGAAGGTCCATGGATCCCAGCACAAGGCACCGTGGCATGGGCAGAGTATTCTCAATGTCAATTGGCTTGTTAATGAGCTCAACTGACCCTTGATTATTTACTTAAATATGGTGGATGGGCTGCCAATTTTGGCATCCACCTACTCCCCCCACCCCCAATATTATGGGGGTGAGCTCCAGGGTGGGCAGTAAGGTGGTGGGATTAGCATCTGCCCTATTTTACGTGGCCCGCCCCCACCAAAATCACACCTCGTGGAGTACTTAAGATCTGGCCCCTTGTGTCAGCGAGAGATAGAGACTGTAATACCACAGTGATATTCAATGGGACAATCATTGGTGCAAGAAATGAGAGTTCGAGATTTGACATGAATATACTTGCAGAATTTTGCAAGAACCCCCCACGGTCCCAGAACAGACTATTATTAAAAACTTAAAATGTTCAAATTCTTGCAAATAAATATTTAGTTACATTTTGCTTTGTTTCACATAATTATTGCAAAATTCTTGCATAAAATATTGAGATAAGATGGTAGACAGCCTTTTGCCTTTTTTTGAATATGTTGAAGAGGTTTATTGTCAGTCCTTTCCAGCTCAATGGAATTCAATTCTGACATTTACCTTTTTAATACAAGGGCCTGAATCTTATGCTCGTCAGGCACATGCTTGGTGGGCAGGGAAGGCGATGTGAAATGCGCTTCCGCCTGCGATCGGCCCCCGACTGCGATTTCACACTGGCTGGACAATTAGCGGCCAGCCAGCGTGAAACACTCCTGGAGAAAGGTCCAGCACTGCCTTCGGGACCAGGAAGAGGGCGGATGCCGACGTCACCACTAGTGCTGGTGAACGCTTCCACTGAGCTCCCTTTAGGCAGGCAGCTGCCTTAGGGAGCTGCAGACCTCCAAATAATAAAATAAAGCACAAAAATGCTGCAAAAAAATGTCCATGAAAGCACAATCGAACACCTGAAAGCATACCTCGTTAAAAAAATGTCCCCAAATATTTCTTTTTAATTTAAACCCTAATGGAGATTTCATCCTGCCCTTGGATGAGGTTTGGTCAAAAATATGAAGCCCGCCTGGCCGATTTGCTTGTCCGCCAACCGTATGGTTAGATGGGTCTCAAAAATTCGCATACAATTGGGCTGTTAATGAGCTTAATTGCCTGCTTAATTGTCAGCGGGCGCTCTTCCAACTTTTGTGTGCGCCCCCCCAAGCAAAATATCACCCAAGTGCGAAATGACATTGGGACACTCGCCCAAAGTCATCTCACGCAATTTTACGCCTGCTTGGGTCAAGTGCGTGCCCACCCCCAGGATGTAAAATTCTGGCCGATTAATCCGTTGAAGAAATTGTTGAAATTTATTTTAATAGATGAAGAAGCAAGAATTGGGTTATAAATCTGTCTTTAGCAAGAGTACATAACAAGCGGTAAGTGAATCAGCACCCTGTTTTGCCCTCCACCCATATTTCTTTACCATTGACTTCAAGGGTGGAGAAATTTGGTGGAATGTAAAACGGACTCCTGATTTGTTATTGCCATTCTGCTCTACCACCCAAGCCCACTTTATATCCTGTCATAATCCATCTGCGGTCGAGAAAATGTCAATGTTAACAACATTTTCTTCTTTCCCTCAGAAAGTGTGGAGCAGTGCTAAGTTGTTTCCTTGCTCAGTACAGTTCCGTGAATCCTGGAGCTCTTCAGTATCTTGGTAGCTTGTTAAGTGTCAATATGTGATTCAAGACAATGAATCAATAGGTTCTATAATCATGAGGGGATCAAAACTCGATTTGATTTTGGCCTCACGCATGCACTTTGTGTCAGAAGTCAACAGTAGCAATTAAAACAAGGAACTTTGATTTTCCATCCACCTGGAAACAATGGTCAAATATATTGTGTTTTATGCCTCGGAGTTATGCAGAGATGAAATACACCAGGCTGTATGTATGAACAGGGCTTTATTACAAATCTTTTTTCTAATGTTGGCAGCTACCTGCTTATTTTCAACTTCTCTTTCTCTGTAACCACCCCCACAGGCTTGATTAACAGCACAGAGAACAGTCAACAAACACACACAATCAAACTGAACAACTGACCACATTTTTCCCTCCACCCAACTGCCCCCGTAAAACCATAGGACCTTATTTTAAAATAAATCATCGAAACAACAAATGTATGTACATCAAGTTCAGTTTAGAGTTCAGCTGTCCAGTTTCTCTAAGTACCGAAATGTTGCCGATGATGGTGCTGAGATCTGCGAACTTGAAGTTGTGGTTCCACACAGTCACTTTGATGAGACGGATGATCAACATCGCTTTCACTCATCAGAAAAGGAAATGTATTCTCATTATTACTGACCTCGAAATATCCTGATCTGCTCATTATCAAGTGTCTCACGTTCTACTTTATGTTGTCATCCAACAGGTAAGTGTCGGTGTTGAGCAACCGCTCAATCTGCTTTAGTTCAGATAGAGATGGTGCAATTTTGTGGTCATGTTTTGGCTGTTTGATGTGAACCCAATCTTCAATTTCAAATTGTGGCTTCCTTGCACATGTTCGTTTGTTGAAATATGCTTTTGCTTTACATTGTTGCTTTGTGATTTGTTCTGGTTTCACTTTGACATTCTTGTTGGATAGCAGTGATTGGTGGTTTATGAATGGTCAGCAGCATGCTAAGGTTACCACGCATGACTAAGTTTGGCTGTTGTCTTTCCGGTCAGAGAGTGTGGGGTGAATCGATAAGTGCGAAGTAGGATGTGAATGGATTGTTCAAATGTTTTCCCCTCCAACTTTCTAGCTCTCAGACTGTCCTTCATCACTCTGTTGAATTATTCAATGGTACCATTCAATTACAGGCAGTATCGTCAAGTCAAATGGTGATGAGTTCTGCAGCTTGCTAGGAACTCTGAACTGACTGGAAACAAACTGCATTCCATTGTCTCTGGCAAACCCCATTTTGTAAACAGCTCGCCTAAAATGTCAATGACCGAAGCGGTGATGATAGAATTTATTGTAGTAATTTCCAGCCACTTGCTATGTAGATCATGAACAACAAGCCAAAATCATTCTTTCCTAGGTGCTGTTGCACTTCTCCAGAAGTATCTACTTGGAGTTGTTGCTATGGTTTTGTTGGCCATGGAGTCAGTTGTAAAGGTGTGGAACAAGGTCTAACAGATCTTTCACTGAGTGTACAAGCTACGCAGTTTCTAATGAACTCGTCTATGCAGTGATCTATTACTGGCCATCAGACTGGGATCATTGTTTCATTTTAACAACATCCCGATGCCCTTCACGGACAAGGTGCAATATGTGTTGCTGATGGGATAACTGCTTAAGTTCCTCGTGCGATACAGTTGTCTTCAAACAATGCAAGCTCATTGCATACTCTGTAGTACGGGACCAATTCTTCCTTTATTCTGCGAGGCTGCTCTGTTTTTAGCTACTGGCTTAGCTTCTACAGCACGCTGTCTGTTGTCGATTCTGCTTCAACTGCTCTCATATAACAAGATTCACAGTTGTATGTGAAATCACCGCAATCTTATAATTTTCAATGTTTGCAAGTCACTTTACTATCACCAACACTGTCTGCAGTGGTGGCATTGCCAAGTATGTCAGTTATTCAGTTGCATGAACTCACGAGATATTCGGCCTCAAAGTTGAACTGATGAAGATGATCTGACCATCTGCATCGGTTAATGACCAGTTCCTGACATGCCTAATAATGTAATCAGTGCTTGGTGATCAGTGCGGAGAGTGAACTTTCTACCATAGCGATACAGGTGCCAATGTTCGCAAGCCGAGATGCAGGCTAGTGCTTCCTGCTCCCCAGTAGAGTATTTGCATTTGGTTCCCAACAAGGGGCATGATGCATACACGACTCATGTCAATTCCTTCAATGTACTGTGAGAATACAGCTTCAATCGCATTTTCTGTTGCACCTGCTGTGACATATGTATGCTGGCTTATTGGAATTATAACTTACCACTGCATGATTCTCTTTGTCTACAGTAGATAGAGTATACATTTGTCCATCAGACCAAGGGTGAGGCTAAAGTTAAATCTCTTGAACTTTTATATGACAGGTAATTGAACAATATTTGCTTTGTTACCTAGCATCATCTTCCCGCAGTAACATAGTTGCGTCCAGGAATTCAGTTGAGAGGGAATCAAACCTGCACTTCTTTAACCTATGTTTTCATTTTTAAAAGACTAAACAATAAAGATAATCTCTTTGAACTACCTCAAGATGTACATTGAACCTTGAAAATGGATGCTAACTTCTTACATGGTGAAATGGTACCAGGGTTGACGTAACCCAGACTTTCTGCTAACTGTGAATTGATAGGGCTAATGGCTGAATATAAACCTACAATTACACCCGCTGGCTACAGAATTATTCATCAAAAATTACCACAGCCAATCAATGGCCCTGCTCTTTCTTAGACCCTCTTAGACCCAGTTGCCTCCAGGCTGTTCTAATTCTAGGGGTGGAATTCCTGGCCTCACCTGCTGCTGGGATTGTTCAATCCCACTGAATCTACAGCGATGGATGCTGCCATGGCAGGGCCGGAAAATCCCAGCCCATGATGTGTATTGGATGACTTGAAACTCTCAGCTTCAGAATCTACAGATATATCAGAACAAAAGGCATTAATATACTGGCACATTTAATTACTAATGTCATTCTCTATCAATTATATATGATGGTTTGTTGCTTAGTTTGAAACATCTGTGGTAGTTGGAATTTACCAATTTGTCCAGCTGTCGATACTTACAACCCAATGCCTTCTCATTAAATTCTATATTAACATATTAAAACCATCTCCTATCTCAATAGGAACCAACCACAGGCTTATAAACATCCTCCCATCTAATAAAAAACAAAATACCATTGATCCTGGAAATTTGAAACAGAAAATACTGAAAATACTTAATAGGTCATGCAGTATATGTGGAGGGAACAAACATTTTGATTGTGCAAAACTCTTTGCCAGGCTATCAATTTCCCCATTGATACCCATTCTGGGTTATCATCCATGTGCATGGCAACAATCACTTGGACAATCATACATATTCTGCCTTAGTCTTAGATGTGAATATTAGCAGTTCTGTAAAGCAAAATCGTTCCAGCTTTCAGAAAACAGCCAGAAATCAAAGGGCTTACTGTGTTTACTGCTGCAAATAATAAAGAATCTCAATCAATAATCTAATTTTAAAAAATACATTTTTTCAAAATTGTCAAGTGAGGCAAAGAGATTCAGAAGCTGGTAATGCTCACCCAGGTTCTATGGCCTTAAACTATACAATACAAGGAGCACAAAAATGAAACTTCCCTCTGATATTTTCCATCATCCATTCTCCTACTTCAGGGAAAACATGCGCTTTGTTACTTATACTTAGCATCTTCCCTCGAAATTTTGTTGAGCCCGGGACTCAGTTGAGTAGGGGATCAAACCTGCATTCCTTCAATCTGTGTTTTCATTTGTAAGAGTCGTAATAACTATTTATATTTGAAGGAAAATAGGGACAAGAGTAGATCAGCCAACCCCACATGCCTGATTCGCCATTCAGTTAGATCATGGTTGATCTGTACCTCTATTTTGCTATTTTTGGTCCATGCTCTTTGATACTCTTGAGGCGTAGGTTATCATTTCAGATGAATTAACCACTTTCTTTCTTTCTGTATGTGGGTAGTGTGAAGCACTCTCAAGGAAGTTCTAGAATTTTCTAGATGTAGTATAAAGCTATAATCTGCCCCCACACTGTGCCATAACCCCAACCTCAGAACTGTAGTACAGGACTGTCAGCCTCTGCAATTGTCGAACAGGTTTGAGGTTTTTGGTTTGTTTGGATGAGAATGGGGGCTGCAGGGTGTTGAGCTGCCTGACCATAGCACCGTGGTACAGGAAGCCATTCAAGTGTGGGGAGCAAAAAAGGATGTAGTGGTTGTAGGGGGCAGTATAGTGAGGTGGATTGACATGGTTTTCTGCAGCAAAGAGCGGGAGTCCAGATGGTTGTGTTGCCTGCCTGGTGTCAGGGTTCAAGATATCTGCTCAAGGCTGGACAGGAACCTACTGTGAGAGGTGGAGGATCTAGTTGTCGTGGTCCATGTAGGTACCAATGACATAGGCAGGACAAGGAAGGAGGTTCTTCAAAGTCAGTATGAGGAGCTAGGTACCAAATTAAGGAGTGAAACCTCAAAGGTAATAATCCCTGATTATTAATCCCAGGCATAGAGCAAATAAGATTAGAGAAATGAATGTGTGGCTCAAAGACTAATGTGGGAGAAGTGGGTCCCAGTTTGTGGGGCTCTAGCATCAGTACTGGGGAAAGTGGGGCGGTCTACACCTGAATCATAATGGGACCAGTGTTCTAGTGAGCTGTGTAACTAGAGATGTAGAGGGGGCTTTAAACTAAACAAGGAGGGGTGGGGGGGTGGTGGTGGGGTGTGTGTGTGTGGTGGTGAGGGATCAAGCTTGGGCAGATGTAGCAAATCAAGGAGTAGAGTCAAGGCAAGAGAGCAAAATATGGGAAATGAGGGTCAGAGAATGGCAGGAATGAACAGAAAGAAATAAACCTAGGAATACACCAACAGTCAAGGCTAGATGTTACAAAGATAACAAAAAGGCAAAACTAAAGCTCTGTATCTGAGCACAGCATTCATAACGATGCAAATGAATTGATAGCATACATTGAAGTCAGTAAATATGATCTGATAGCCATTATAGAGACGTGGCTGCAGGATGACAAGGATTAGTTCCTGAATATTGAGGGATATGTGGCATTCAAGAAGAATAGGAAGCTAGGTAAAGGTGGAGAAGGAGCACTGTTGATCAAGGATGATGTTGGTGCAATAGTTAGAGATGACCTGGGTTCAAGAGATCAGGATGTAGAATTGGTTTGGATGGAGACAAGGAATAGTAGAAGAAAGTAGGAGTGGTTTACTGGCCCCCTAACAGTAACCACAATGTGGGGCAAAGTAGACAAGAAGAAATCTTGGGTGCTTGTGATAAAAGGACAGCAATAACCATGGGTGATTTTAATTTACATTTACATTTAAACTGGAAAAATCAGATTGGCAGTAGTAGCCTGGGTAAGGAGTTCATAGAATGCTTTTGAAATAGTTTCTTAAAGAAATATGTTCTGGAGCCAGAGAGCAGGTTATATTAGACTTGGTGTTGTGTAATATGAGGAATAATTAATAATCTGAGAGTAAAGGCACCCCTAAGTAACAGCGACCACAATATGATTGAATTTTATGTCCAGTTTGAAAGGGAGAAGAGTGGGTCTAAGACTAGTATTTTAAACTTAAATAAGGGCAGCTAATTGGGCATGAAAGCTGAGCTAGTTGAAGTGAACTTGGATAGTAGGCTAGAGGATAGATCAAGGGATGCATTGACAGACATTTCAGACGATATTTCAGAATACTTAGAATAAGTATATTCCTATTATAAAGCAAAATTCTAAGGGGAGGACCCACCGTCCATGATTAACTAAAGAAGATAAGGAAAGCATCAAACTTAAGAAAAAATATATAACTGTGCAAAGATGAGTGGCAGGTCAGATGATTCGTCAGAATATAAAAGAATGAAAGAGAATGACTAAAAGATTAATCAGGCGAAAGAAATCAGAGTATGAGAGGAAACTAGCTAGAAATGTAAAAATGGATAGCAAGAGTTTCTATAGGTATTTAAAGAGGAAAAGAGTGAGTGTTGGTTCTCTAGAGAGTGACAATGGGGAGTTAATTGTAGATAGTAAAGAAATGGTGAATGAAATGAACAAATATATTGCTTCTGTCGTCATTACAGAAGATACAAAAACCATTCCAGTAATACTTGTAAATCAGGAAGTGTAAGGCAGAGAGGAACTTGGTGAAATTACAATCAATAGGGAAGATGTACTGAGCAAACTGCTGGAGCTGCAGGTTGGCAAGTCTCCAGGTCCTGATGGACTTCATCATAGGGCCTTAAAAGAGGTGGCAAATGAGATGGTATATGTGTCGGTGTTAATTTTCCAAAATTCGCTAGATTCTGGAAAGGTTCTATCAGACTGGAAAGTATTAAATATAACCCCTCTATTCAGGAAGGAAGGGAGGCAGAAAACAGGAAATTATAGGCCAGTTAGCTTGGCGTCTGTCATGGGGAAGGTGTTAGAAGTGATCATTTAAGGAGGTTGTAGCTGGGTACTTAGAGAAACTTAAGGTAATGAGGAAGAGTCAGCATGGTTTTGTGAAAGGGAAATCATATTTAACCAATTTATTGGAGTTCTTTGAAGGAGTAACATGCACTGTGGATAAAGAAGAGTCAGTAGACATGCTGTACTTGGATTTCCAGAAGGCATTCTATAAGGTCCACGTCAAAGGTTACTGCGGAAAGTAAAAGCTCATGGTGTAGGGGGTAACATATTAGCCTGGATAGAAGATTTGTTGGCTGGCAGAAAATAGCGAGTATGCATAAATAGGTCTTTTTCTGATTGGCAGGATGTGACGAGTGGTGTCCTGCAGGGGTCTGTGCTTGGACCTCAACTTTTTACAATTTATATCAATGGCTTGGATGAGGGGAGTGAAGATATGGTAGCTAAATTTGCAGATGACACAAAGAGAGGTAGGAAAGTATGTTGTGGAAAGGACATAAGGAGGCTTGAGTTGGGTATAGATAGGTTGAATAGGTGGGCAAAAATCTGACAGATTTGGAAAAATATGAAGTTGTTCACTTTGGCAGGAAGAATAAAAAGCAGAGTATTACTTAAATGGAGAACGGCTGCAGGGATCTAGGTGTTTTAGTGCATGAGACACAAAAAGTTAGTATACAGGCACAACAAGTAATTAAGAAGGCTAATGAAATGCTATCCTTTACTACAAGAGGAATTGAACATAAATGTTAAGATGTTATGCTTCAGTTATACAGGACATTGGTGAGACCACACCTGGAATACTGTGTGCAGTTTTGATCTCCTTATTTAAAGAAGGTTGTAAATGCTTTGGAGGTGGTTCACAGGAGGTTTACTAGATTGATACCTGGAATGAGCTGGTTGTCTTATGAAAAAAGGCTGAACTTGTTTCCACTGGAGTTTAGAAGAATGAGAGGCGACTTGGTTGAAGTATATAATAGCCTGAATGGTCTCGACAAGGTGGATGTGGAAAGGATGTTTCCTGATGTGGGTGAGTCCAGAACTAGGGGGCGCTGTTTGAAAATTAGGAGTCACCATTTTAGAAAAGAGATGAGGAGTAATTTTTTCTCTCAGAGGATTGTGTAATTTTGGAACTCTCCATCTCAGAAGGCGGTGGAGGCAGGGTCATTGAATATTTCTAAGATTCTTGTCAGACAAGGAAATCAAAGGTTATCAGGGGTAGATGGGAATGTGGAATTCAAAACACAATCAGATCAGCCTTGATCTCATTGAATGGTGGAAAAGGCTGGAGGGGCCAAATGGCCTAATTCTGCTCCTATTTTGGATTTTCGTATCTTGTATGTTAGGTGTGCCAAGCGCCATCATATATACCTTAACTTCAAAGAAAACCGCGATTCCATTCATTAGAGCAATCTGAGTGACACATGTCTGTAGGGTTTACTCCACAGCTGCTCGATCTTTTCTTTAACAATGAGTCCTACAGATGACTCGATAAGGCACAATGTATTTATTTTCCACTGATGAACTATCTCCGGGCCTGAGCTTCAAAATGAGCCTTCTGTCACTCGAACAGAATGTTTTATTTATAAACACTAGCTTTAGAAATTTTCATTGTTTTAATTAAATTTCCCAGCCATTTCTGTGCAGTCAGTTTAACTACCAAACCCATTCTATTTTGGACACAAAAAGCTAAAATACCATTTTGTTGTCTTTGGTCAAGGAAAGATGGATTAATATCCTCAACTGCTAACTTCAAGAGAATTTCTGCTTTCTGTTCTCTGCATTCACTGTACTCCAATCATCATACAGAGTGAATCAGTTCATAACCAATGCCAATATCATTGATTTCATAAATATACATTTCCCAGAAATGAATGGTTTGAGAACCAGAGATTTTCTGTCAGAGATGAAAAAAAAACCTACTGCAGTCTGTGCAATTTAACATCATTTGGATGGAGTTCTTAATAGCTAGCAGTGACCTCTAAAACTTTAACTGAATATTTCTGACAATCTCAATCGGTGAAAGCAAAGCCTGAGAATTAAGAGTTGCAAAATTGAATTATTATTTCAAATGCGAAATCACTAACTGTTAATGTACTGTGTAGGCTTGGTTTTTCTAAATTATGTCTATTTTTACTTTTTTTTCCATGATGTGACTCTTGTGATAGAGGTGGCACAACTTGCTGAGACTATAAAGCTGTCAATGATGCAAAAGTGAAAGGTGTTTGACAGCAGGATACTGGTACCAGTGTGTCCAAAACAGGTTAGCTGACTTTTCATATTTATTTTCTTTATACAAATGGGTGGGAAGCACGAGTAAGTTTTTTTAAAAAATAGTGAGCTGTTAAGACACTTTGGTTCAAGGTTGTTTGAAAAGTACTGAAAATGAATGTGTAATAAATGGAATAGTACATTTTCAGGTATTATAACCCTGGATTTACTCACCATTTTTTGCCCAGCTCATAGCTTAAGATATGTTTTTGGAGGGGGATTCTGGAGCAGGTCCAGTTTCCACCAGGTTTCAGTCCTGTAATGGCCATGCTTTCATTTCTAGCACAGTCTGGGGTCTTCCATGTGCCTTGACTGATACAGCTGAGCACTCATTAGAATGTTTTACAATTATGAAGAGCAGCACTGTATCTCTCTAGTCCTTAGCCACAGTGCAGTATGTTAATGTCAATAGGACAGAAGGAAGAAAAGGTATTGCAAATAACGGCCTGAAATCTATCAAATGGACAGATGATCCCAATAGGGTTGGCAGCATTGAGCAATGGGACTCCCTTGGCAATTTTAGAAGGAAGAGCCAATTAAGGGCCAGCAGGCAGGAGAATGGCCAATTATAGGTGGTGGGCAGATCATAGTGCTGGCAGATCATAGTGCTGGCAGCTAGCACTGAGGTGCCATTTTTTCAAAGGCACACGTGCAGCAGTTGGGCAGGCTGTAGACACAGGCAAAAAACCTTTCCTCTACTGTAATGGAGGCAGTAGAGAAATGGCTTCAGCAAAGACAAGGATCATGTCATGATTCAGTGACATCTTTCTGAATGTACTTCTGCAGACAAGGAAAAGAGAGATGTCCTGTTTCCAGCAGACAGGAGGAGGAGGACAAAAAGTCTAATGAAGGAGGCATATCCAGAGGTGACAGGCATTGTATGCACCTGAGGAGTGGAAAGCTCAGGGGATGTATTGCTACTCAAGACACCGTCACTTCATTCCAGTGCACCCTCCACCAGGGTGCATGTAGAATGGGTGACATAACCTGGTGAGCACTGCACAGACACGCAGGGAGAGGTAACAGAGGCAGTGACAGCTGCAGTCCCTCCCCCTCAGAGGACTGAGGTTAGACTCAACTCCATGCCGATGGCAAGTCTCTGGTGTCATCAGCAAAGTGGCAGATGGTTTGGCAGCAGTTCAAATGTGTGAGCATCTGTTGGAGTTTTCTGAGACAGTGCAGTCTCATTGTCAAATGATAGAGGAGACCATCCATTTCATGAGTGTCACCATATCTCTGGCATGGGAGAACACCGTGTCCTCCATCGGCAACCCTTATGGGGCATAACATCAAGTGAATGCAGGAGGTGCTCAAAGGCACCTGCGTTGCCTTATCCATGTATGCAATGATGGGTGAGAAAGTTGGATCAGGCATGCATCTTCCTGTTGCCAGGAGCTGAATGACTCCAGGCAACTACAGGATGTATTTGGGGCCTGCAAGGGCTGAGATGGGGAAGGATGAAGGCACTGAGAGTTCTTCTCAAGGTGCTTCAATAGGTGAAGGTAGACCATTGACCCCTTTGATGACATTAAATCTGCATTTTGGTCTGATTAATTAGATAGCCACTGCACAGATTCACTTGGCCGCGAATATGCCAGGCGCTAGTAGGGCTCAGACACAGAGGGTTCAAGTTATGACCACTTAATGCACTTGAACAAGAAAGGCAACAGCCTGCCCACACATCAGCTCCAGATGCAGGGGAACATACAGTAGAAGTTACTGCCAGCGCATGTGTAACTATTTGGACCAGCACTTGGGTTTCACTGGGTGATAATTATTTGTTATTTGCAAAAGCATTTAATGTCTTATGACAGTTAAAGGTCTTGGCATTCAATGATTAAGTTTTGTGCACTGATGGACAGCGATCATGTATGAAATCAAATGCATGGATGCTGTGTAAAGCCGAGTGCCTCATGAGCACCCGTGTTAACAGAAGGCTTTACCATATAGTGCTGAGGAAACAGAGAGATGGGAAGGGCCCCTTATGAAAGACCAGCTAGGCTGCCTATGGGAGAAAATATCTTGGTTTGGTGGCTTCTTGCACTTGATCTCATGTGAGGCACCTGCTGACTCAGGAGCCTCCCTACCATGCATGTCACTATTGGGTGATCTGGGCCTCATGGCACCATCTTCATTGACTGCATCTGCTGAGTTCCCTAAGCTCACCCTCCTCCTGAAGATGAGCCTCATCAGTGCCTCCTGTTGGCTGCAGTGCTGGTCCCTCTGGAACCCCAGGTTGCGCAATGTGCTGCAGACAACTGTGATGCAGGAAAACCATGAGGTGCATATTGTAGGGCTCACCCCTATTGATCTGTTGAGGAATCTAAACCTCATCTTCAAAAGGCCAATGGCCTGCTTTATGGTGGTCCTGGTAGTCATTTGGCTGCCGTTGTATGTGTCCTTCGTCTGGGTGTTGAGTTTGTGTATGAAGCCATGTCTTCAGTCGATATCCCTTGTCCCCCATGATCCAAGCAGGAGGGCAATTGGATGGCCTGAAGAGCTGAGGCAATTGGGACTGTCTAAGGATTTAGGAGTCATGGTAGCTTCTTGGAAACCTTACACACCACCTTATTATCTACTTATGGTTGTCGCAAACAACTTGAACATCAAGAGAGTGGAACCCTTAAACTGCACAAGGACACCCAGTTGCTCTAAAGGAGCTTTGATGTCCACATGGGTACAGTCTATGAGTAAACAATCCAACCAGGGTCCCAAAGCCAACTGCCCTCTCGGCCAGACTTGCCTGATGGGTTGTGAATTTGATATGTTGGCCAGCTCAATGGTACATCACATCTATGATCTCCTTTATACAGCAATAGGCTACTGACTAGGTGATGCCACAAAGGTTTCCAGGCGATCCACAGAATAAACAACAGGCAAAAAAGTTGAACACCAAAGTCACCTTTAATGGTATAGGCTTTTAGAGTCTGACACTTCCCAAAGATATCGAATCCTCCTCCAGCAAATTTCACAGCTCTGCCACCACTTGCTTGGAGAGATGCCATCTTTGTAGATATTGGTATTCAGACACCTTCATGAAGCTGAGCCTCTAATGGTACATCCTTTGAGTTGGGTAGTGCCTTATACAACCATGAGACTACCATATGTCCTCCATACCCACACCCAATGGCTTCCTAAACCCATGGGAGCTCCACTGGCTGCTGTTCATTCACACATATGGCTCCATCTCCATTTCTTTGCCACTTTCCTCTTCACTGGAAGAGTCAAAGTTTGAAAGCATTGACCCCATAGCCAGATGAAGCCTCCACTGGGATGAACTTCTCAAGAACCTTGTCCTGCCTCCAGTGATTGCTATGGTCCTAGGAGACACCTTTGCAAAGAGCACTTCACTTTGTCCCCACCCTCTACACTGTCTCCAAATTTGATAGTGTCAATTCTTGAAGACACAACCTGTAGACAGCTTCATGGTTGCTGCCTGTTCCCTTCACAACTTAATTGTTGCTCAGATCTTGCCTCCTTTGAGCCCCATGCATTCCATACACTAGTCAGAAAGTCAGAAAAACCTGATAATTGACAGTTTAACGACCTTAATGTCCACCACTGATGTGTCTGCCACTGGTCTCTTCTGCTGTATGCCAGGAATGTCTGAACATTAGTCCCACTGAATTTCTGTTCTCTTCTTTTCAATGCCCTGCTCCTTTATTTGGCAGCCTCTGCCAGGTCCTCCACTTGAAAACATGTTTTTAAAATGCCATAAAATCACACATGAACAATACATTTAAGCTACCTGAGAAACAACTCACTAAGCCAAATGTTTTTCCATTTATCTGCTGTTCCACTCTTCAGCTATTCTTGTTTTTTTATAGGTTTCACTCATAGGCTGGGATTTTATGGGGCAATGGTGGTCCCTCCTCCAAAACCTGTTGGCCAATTGGAGCCAGAGGTGCCAGCACCTCAGTCCGAGCAGTGCCATTGGGAATTATGTCTGCTGCTGGGACTGCAGCAGGTGAGGATCAGCCAGATGGAAAAGGACCAGGAATGAAGCTGAGCTTATGGGGCTCACTGAGGCCGGTGAGGAAGGCCCCAGCGAGGGTGTTGTGGGTTGGTTGTGAGTTTTGGTCAGTCGTGAGGACTGGGAGGGGGTCTTTTCACAGGTTGGCTCTTGCCACAGTGTGGGGTCTTCCATGGCCTACATGGAGTATGAGCAGGCTACCCCACCCCCCGAGCCCACAGGATAAAGCTGGCATCTCCCCATGTATCAATGTGCCCACCCCTTGCTGATAAAATACCAATAGCAAAGGAAAGAAGCCCTTAACTGACCACTTAAAGACCTCAATTCACCTAAGGGTGTAAGGGTATGCACAAAGAGGAGATGACGCCTGAGTGCGATGTAGACCTAGTGCAAAATTGGGAATTTGGCTTGAGTGGTAAACTCTGTTAAGTTTATCTAAAGTTGAAATTAAGGTTAAGAGTCAGGCTCTGAGAAAGAACTTTCAAACTGCAAAGTTATTTAAATAAAAACAAAAATACCTGGAAAATCTCAGCAGGTCTGACAGCATCTGTGGAGAGGAATACATTTGACCTTGCGAGTCCGTATGACCCTTCAGAACTAAACAATATAGAAATGAGATGAAATATAAGCTGGTAGAGAGGGATGGGAGGGACTGGTAGAACTCGATAGGGGGCCAGTGATAGGTGGAGGCCAAGAAGAGACTGCCAAAGATGTCATAGACAAAAGGACAAAGGGGTGTTGACGGTGGTGATATTATCTAAAACATGTGTTAATGGGGACATTAAGGGTAACAAGCAGGACAAGCTAGTGGCAGATGGCCCTAGTGGGGGTGGGTTGGGGGGAAGGGATCGAAATGGGCTAAAAGGTAGGGATGAAACAATAGATCGAAATGAATTTAAAAATAAGTGGGAAAAGAAAAATATATTTGTTAAAAATTTATGAATTATTGGAAAACGGGGGATTGGAAAGGGGGTGGGGCTGGAGGAGAGAGGTCATGATCTAAAATGTTGAACTCAATATTAAGTCCAGAAGACTGTAAAGTGTCTAATCGGAAGATGAGGTGCTGTTCCTCCAGTTAGCCCATTTCGATATTTTCCCACCACCCCACCCCCACTAGGGCCATCTGCCACTAGCTTGTCCTGCTTATTACCCTTAATGTCCACATTAGCACATCTTTTAGATAATATCACCACCGTCAACACCCCTTTGTACTTTTGTCTATGACATCTTTGGCAGTCTCTTCTTGGCCTCTGCCTATCACTGGCCCCCTATCGAGCTCTACCTGCCCCACCCATCCTCCTCTACCAGCTTATGTTTCATCTCATTTCTATATTGTTTAGTTTTGATGAAGGGTCATACGGACTTGAAACATCAACTGTGTCCCTCTCCGCAGCTGCTGTCAGACCTGCTGAGTTTTTCCAGGTACTTTTGTTTTTGTTCTAGATTTCAGCATCTGCAGTATTTTGCTTTTAACTTAGTTAAATAGTCTAATTAAACAAGGAGTTGACTGGCAGTGGCAGTTATCTGTCAATAAACTGAAAGTCGTTGCCTTGAAAAGTTGTTAATTATTGTGGCAGGAAGGTGAACTAGCATTGCAGTTTGGGAGTGAGTCACCAGTGGCTCTATTAAAGCAGGCAGGTTTACAAACCAGAGAGAGTAAGGAGATGCATGGAGAGGAACCATGCCAGAGTCCAATGTAGACCAAGTGCGAAGTTGGGAATTTAGTTCATGTGGGAACTTCTGCTGCAGAGGGGGAAAATGGTGCTCCATCTTCTACCTTTTTACAGCCCCCAATAGCTCTAGAAGACAAAAATTCCACTAGAAATAGAGGGTAATGGAGAGACAGCGGCAAGCGTTTGAATAGCTGGGGATGTGGGTGGTGCTTGGTGGTGAGACTGAGAGTCCAGAGCATTCTAAAGAAAATCAAAATGTGATGTAATGGGAAAGATGAAAAGTGATTGGTTGATGAGAATTTTCTCTTATCTAAACTAGAGAATTTTAATTGGGACATCATTTCAATTAATGTTATGTGAGGGGAAGCGGCATAGTGGTATTGTCACTGGACTGGTTTTCCAGTGACCCAGGGTAATGTTCTGGGGACCTAGGTTCGAATCCCACCATGGCAGATGGTGAAAGCTGAATCCAATGAAAATCTGGAAATAAAACTCTGATGTTGTTGTAAAAACCCATCTGGTTTATTAATTCTTTTCAGGAAGGAAACCTGCCATCCTTACCTGGTCTGGTCTACATGCGACCCACAGCAACGTGGTTGACTCTTAAATGCCCTCTGAACAAGGCCAATTGGGAATGGGCATAAATAATAAAATATAAATAATAAAAAAAAAGCTAATTTTGATTAGGAAAATAATGAATTAGTAAATTGAAACATAGTAAGGATGGCAGGAACGTTACAGCTGCAGCATTTCAGTGGAATTCCCAAGCCTGGTTGTGAAGAAGACTGAGACTCAGATGCTTTGATGGAGACTGTTTATTGCTTGCCCCAGAGCTTACTTCTCCACTCTCACACCGGACCGCCAGTGCTGGCTTTCTCTTCTTTATATACACATTGGAGTATAATTAACTAATTAATATCCAACACCTGTTCTCCTGCTGTTGATGATTTAACATCCATCAACAAAATCTGTGAGATACTATTAGAAACCCTTTTTCTTTAAATTAAATTGATATGCTAACAAAAACTACTCATCAGAAAAAAATACAAAATGATGATACGTTATCTTATATAAAATCAACCTTTAACATATTCCATATTCCCCCCTTGTCTTGCAAACAAAAACTTAATAAGGTTACAATATGGAAGTTTCCGTCATCTCATAATCCATTTTAGGACAAGGCATTCCTCTTCAATCTTATCCAACAATTTCTTTGGACAAGCAGTTCATCTTGTGAAACAATCTGGCAACTGGTGACTTGCGTCGACCCATTTTATTTTTGAAATTTCCTTCCTTTCCAACATCTCTTGTATACTTGTGACATCAATCCTCAACCTTCCTTCTGTAGCACTCTTTGTCGAATGGACATTGTCTCAGAGCGAACAGTTATCCATAGAGCATTCCTCAGGTACAATTTTCCCCAGTGGCCTCTTATATAGGAGCTCCTTTAAAATACTCGATAAATACATAGCCATATCTGTCACTTCTACCAGTACAAGTGTCTCTGCAGCTAAGGTACTTTTAACCACTCTATTTTTTTTGATTCCCATGATAATGGAGAAGATTTATTGCTTCTTCCCACTAAAAATATAATGAATCCTGCGGTATTCAAATAACCATCAGGAAGATTAGTGTATGAGGTGTCACGAAAAATGACTAATTTCATCTCTTCTGGGTTACCAAAGTCTGGAAATCTGAGCATACGTTCTTCTAAACTTAACTCCTTCAATGTATTATTTATTTATAGCACTTCCCCAACAGTCGCATGGTGCTCAATTCTAATAAATCAGACCAGATGCATGCTCTGATGTGTGTGCATAACCAGTTTAATTGGCAAATTAAGCTTCCTAATTGACTTGCTTCTTCCTTGGTTGTAGAGTCTTCCTTTTGTGAGGATCTGGCCTGATTTATTGGGAGCCTATTGACATTCTCTAGGTAAGACTGTTGGGTTTGGGTCATTCCCACCTTAGTCTGCCTAATGACCAACCCTAAATACTTAAAAGCTCCAGAAGCTGACTTATTTTGAATTCATTTATAATTTTGTCCATCACAAATTTCTCAAATATTGCAGATCCCACCCCCCAGCACAGGAAATCATCTATATGCATTCAGAAATGCCTGCTAGTTTTCCTTCATTGTACCAGTAAAACATTGCAGGATCTACAACTAGCATTTAGTTGGACAGACCTAACTGAAAAATACCATAGGTAAAAACAAAAAACTGCAGATGCTGGAAATCCAAAACAAAAACAAAAATAAAAATACCTGGAAAAACTCAGCAGGTCTGGCAGCATCTGCGGAGAGGAGCACAGTTAATGTTTCAAGTCCGTATGATTCTTCAACAGAACTAAGTAAAAATAGAAAAGAGGTGAAATATAAGCTGGTTTAAGGGGTGGGGGAGGGTAGACCTGGATAGAGGGCCAGTGATTGGTGGAGATAACCAAAATATGTCACAGACAAAAGGACAAAGAGGTGTTGAAGGTGGTGATATTATCTAAGGAATGTGCTAATTAAGGGTAGAAAGCAGGACAAGCAAAGTACAGAAAGCCCTAGTGGGGCTGGGGTGGGGTGAAGGAATTGAAATGGGCTAAAAGGTAGAGATAAAACAATGGATGGAAATACATTTAAAAATAATGGAAATAGGTGAGAAAAGAAAAATCTATATAAATTATTGGAAAAAAAAGGGGGGATCGAAAAGGGGGTGGGGATGGAGGAGAGATTTCATGATCTAAAACTGTTGAACTCAATATTCAGTCCGGAAAGCTGTAAAGTGCCTAGTCGGAAGATGAGGTGCTGTTCCTCCAGTTTGCGTTGAGCTTCACTGGAACAATGCAGCAGGTCAAGGAGGGACATGTGGGCATGAAAGCAGGGTGGAGTGTTGAAATGGCAAGCGACAGGGAGGTCTGGGTCATGCTTGCGGACAGACTGAAGGTGTTCTGCAAAGCGGTCACCCAGTCTGCGTTTGGTCTCTCCAATGTAGAGGAAACCGCATTGGGAGCAACAAATGCAGTAGACTAAATTGAGGGAAATGCAAGTGAAATGCTGCTTCATTTGAAAGGAGAACACCTTCGGTCTGTCTGCAAGCATGACCCAGCCCTCCCTGTCACTTGCCATTTCAACACATCACCCCGGTCTCATGCCCACATGTCTGTCCTTGGCCTGCTGCATTGTTCCAGTGAAGCTCAACGCAAACTGGAGGAACAGCATCTCATCTTCCGGCTAGGCACTTTACAGCCTTCCGGACTGAATATTGAGTTCAACAATTTTAGATCATGAACTCTCTCCTCCATCCCCACCCCCTTTCTGTTTCTTCCCCCTTCCTTTTGTTTTTTCCAATAATTTATATAGATTTTTCTTTTCCCACCTATTTCCATTATTTTTAAATGTATTTCCATCCATTGTTTTATCTCTACCTTATAGCCCATTTCAATTCCTTCACCCCACCCCACCCCCACTAGGGCTATCTGTACCTTGCTTGTCCTGCTTTCTACCCTTAATTAGCACATTCCTTCGATAATATCACCACCTTCAACACCTCTTTGTCCTTTTGTCTATGATATCTTTTGGCTATCTCCACCTATGACTGGCCCTCTATCCAGCTCTACCTGTCCCACCCCGACCCCCTCCCCCCACCCCTTAAACCAGCTTATATTTAATCTCTTTTCTATTTTTATTTAGTTCTGTTGAAGAGTCATACGGACTCAAAACGTTAACTGTGTTCCTCTCCGCAGATGTTGCCAGACCTGCTGAGTTTTTCCAGGTATTTTTGTTTTTGTTTTTGTTGTGAATAATACCATATCCTGGATGCTCTGTTTAGCCCATAAACACATTTATTTAGCCTCCATAATTTCCCCTCCTATATCTCCAGATTCTTTGAGGTTTTAAGAACATTTCTCTTTGAAATTGTTCCCCTTGCAAAAATACTGCTTTAACATCAATGGATTCCTATGAGCATGTCACGAAATGTGTTCAGAAAATTTTCAAACTTATTTTTCCCACTCTTGGGAAGTGTACTTGGATTTCCTGGTCACCCAGTTGTTTCTCATATCCCCCGAGCTACTAGTCTGGCCTTAGCTTTATATGTACTATCGGGAAGTACTTTTTCCATACATTCATCTATGGGGCAAAGCTGACTGTTCTATGCCTGGCACCTCTGTGTAAATGCCAAACTCTCCAACGGTCAAGTTTTTTGTTTTGCCTCCTTTACCAATTTACCATCTAACTTGTTAGCAGCTACTAGAGCTTCTCTATCATCAGGCTTCCTACTTGTGTTGCTCCTCGCCTGTTCTTTGGTCCTTGCTCTTGTTAAACTATGTCGCCTACTAAATCCCCAGCCCAGACTACTACTACTAGTCACTCCTGCGACTAGACTTCCTTTCACAAGGTTTTGATCTTTTTCTTGGGCAGTGACCACCCTTAGGTCCACTGTCTGAACTTATACTATGTTTTCTGGCTTTCTGTGTTTTTACATCCTTCTGCCAATCCATGGATCTGACATTCTGCACCTTGTCTTGTATAATCAGCTAGTTTTTGTATTTCCCTGTATTGTATTTCAGCCAGTTCACTCTAAGTGATATCAAGAAACGGCTGGACGCACTTGATAGTGCAAAGGCTATGGGCCCTGACAATATTCTGGCAATAGTACTGAAGACCTGTGCTCCAGAACTTGTCGCTTCCCTAGCCAAGCTATTCCAGTACAGCTACCACACAGGCTATGTGGAAAATTGCCTTGGTTTGTCCTGTGCACAAAAAGCAGGACAAATCCTACCCAGCCAATTACTGCCCCATCAGTCTACTCTTGATCATTAGTAGAGTGACAGAAGCTGTTATCAATAGAACTATCAAACGGCCCTTGCTTAGCAATAAACTGCTCACTGACACCCAATTTGTGTTCTGCCAGGACCTCTCAGCTCCTGACCTCATTAGAGCCTTGGTTCAACATGGTCAAAAGAGCTGAACTCCCGAGGTGAGGTGAGAGTGACTGCCCTTGACATCAAGGCCGCATTTGACTGAGTGTGACATCAAGGAGCCCTAGCAAAACTGGAATCAATGGGAATCAGGAGGAAACTCTCTACTAGTTGGAGTCATAGTTAGTACAAAGTAAGGCGTTTGTGGTCGTTGGAGGTCAGTCATCTCGGCTACAGGGCATCACTGCAGGAGTTCCTCAGGTTAGTGTCCTCGGCCGAACCATCTTCAGCTGCTTCATCAATGACCTTCCTTCCATCATAAGGTCAGAAGTGGGGATGTTTGCTGATGATTGCACAATGCTCAGCACCATTTGCGAATCCTCAGATACAGAAGCAGTCCATGTCCAAATGCAGCACAACCTGGACAATATCCTGGCTTGGGCTGACAAGTGGCAAGTAACATTCATGTCACACAAGTGCCAGGCAATCAACATCTCCAACAAGAGAGAATCTAACCATCACCCCTTGACTTTCAATGGCGTTACCATCACTGAATCCCCCAATATCAACATCCTGGGGGTTACCATTGACCAGAAACTGAACTGGACTAGCCATATAAATACTATGGGCAGGTTTTCCGGTTGGCGAGCAAGGGCGGGGCCCGCTTGTCGACGCGTAAAATGATGCAGGGATACATTGGACATGCATCCCGACGTTACCCCGCGTCATTTAGATTTTCAGTTTGGCGAGCACGCAGCTCAAGCAGCTGTGGGCCCACTGAACTGTCAATGCCCTATTAAGGCCATTAAAAAACTAATTAATTTAATTGATGGACCTGCCCATCCAATGTTAAGGTTGGCGGGCAGGCCGGGAGTCTAGGCGGGCCTCAGAAAAAGCATGAAATCTCATCCATGGGCGGGATGAAGTTCCATGAGGGTCTTTAAATTTTTACGAAAGGTTTCAATAAAAGTTATGGACATGTCTCAACTCATGTGACGGTGTTTAAAGTTTTAAATCAGAGACGATCACCCTGAGGCAGCACTTTGCCTCAGGGAGATCTGTGCGCTCTTTAGCGTACATGCGTGAAAGAGCACACTCCTGGCTGAGGGAATACCCTCCATCCCCGCCAGCACAGGGAGTGCATAGCGCTTCCTGGCGGATGTCATAAAATGACGGCGTGCCCCCAACTGGAGGCGCTGATCGGAGGCCCACCCACCCTCGTCCACTCTCATTCTTCCCCCTCAACAGGGGGAGAATATTGGCCTATGGCTACAAGGGCAGGTCAGAGGCTAGGAACCCTGTGACTAGTAACTTACCTCCTGACTCCCCAAAGCCTGTCCACCATCTAGAAGGCACAAGCTAGGAATGTGATGGAATACTCCCCACTTGTCTGGATGAGTGTAGCTCTCACAACACTCAAGAAGCTTGATACCATCCAGGACAAAGCAGCACACTTGATTGACACCACATCCACAAGCGTTCACTGCCTGCACCACTGACGCACTCTAGCAGCAGTGTGTACCATTTATAAGATGCATTTCAGGAATTCAACAATTCATTTAGATGGCGCCTGCCAAACCCATGACCCCTATCATCTAGAAGGACAAGGGCAGCAGATAGTTGGGAACGCTACCACCTGTAAATTCCCCTCCAAGTCACTCCCATCCTGACTTGGAAATATATCACCATTTCTTCACTGTCGCAGGGTCAAAATCCTGGATCTCCCTTCCTAACAGTACTGTGGGTGTTCCTACACCACATGGACTGCAGCTGTTCAAGGCAGCAGCTCACCGTCACCTTCTCAAGCGCAACCAAGGATGGGCAATAAATGCTGGCCCAGCCAGTGTTGCCCATATCCGGTGAATGAATACAAAAAAGTTCCCTGTGGCCTTTCCTGCCCTTCCTACTATGGTGGCTTGCTTCCTTTCACTTGTCTCTTCTGGAATATATACCACCTGTCAAGAAAATATAATAATTTTCATAGTATTATTGTGATTTATTGTAAAGGTAGGTTAATAGTGGAGCTTGGATTAATTTCTCTGTGTGGATGTGTGTGTGTGGGGGGGAGGATTTAATTGAATTGGAGACAGCTGGTCAGAAACTTTTGAGTTATCAAAAGGGAAGCAAGGTTTGAAATGCTAAATATGTAAACATGGTTGAAGCTTTATAATGTGAGGTGTGAGGAAAATTTTCATTTTTAGATAAATTAGGTTAGTTTGAATTTCAAAGAGATGGTAAGATGTTACACTTAACCATAAGAAACTAAGCCAAACAGTGTGTTTATTTTTCTCAAAGGTTACTGATAATGGGTGCCATGAAAGATTTATATTATGAGAAAATTAAAGTTGCAAAGACATATTGGACAATGCAATTTACATTAAAAAGGGAGAAACATGTATAAAGGAGATGAGGTTATGTGAAATGGGGAAATAATTCTAAGATCTAACATGAGTGTGAAAAGCCCCTACCCTCTATGCATCAAGTTGCCATCTGCAGGAACTGAAGCTAAGAAAATTCACTGTGATTATCAGGGTCCAGTGTATTGTGTGCTTTGCCTGGGTCTGTTGAAATCTATTTTGTTTTACTGTTGCCTTAATGGAGGTATAACTAGGAATTAGGAGTTATTGTATTAGTAATTAGTAGACCTATGTACGTGCTTAAATGTTTTTTTATTAATAAATCTTTAATTCAGTTTTGTAAAAACCTCTAATCCTTGGCGGACTTATTACTACTGAATTCAAGGTTTGCACCTCGAAATACAAATTGCAAAACAGTTGTGGCAGCTGTTTCAAGTTTCCCTCTAGGATTTGAGCAGCTCCGCATTTACCATCCGCCGTGCCATCACACACCCTAGTTCCAACTTTCGGTAGTTGATAAATGGCCCTATCCTGATCTTCACTGTCACTTGGTCTACTCTCAGTTAACCCATTATCTGCCATGATCTATTGTTCATACAGGCCCAGCATAGATGTGTGCGAAGTGAATGGCACATCTTCAATTTCCATCCTCTGTTCAGGTTCCATAATCAGTGCCAGTAAACATCATGGAATATACTCTAACAGTTTGGTTATCATGTTGCAAGATTATAGTTTTCCTGTTAGTGCTATAACTTCTCCTGGGCGTCTCCATTCTTTCTGCCCTTCTCTTTTATAAATGCCATGTCCCAAGGCTTAAAATTAATTTCTGACTGGCTGATTCAAAGCTCTCCTGATTTTTTCCTGAAACCTCTGCCTTAATAAATGCTCGCCTCCCTGCATGAATGGCATTCAAATGTTCTGCAAAAATTGAATTAAGGGTAGCTTCCTCCAAACCGGGAAATGGTGCCATATTATTGAAAGTATCTTTGGATTCCTGCAATAGACGAATTGGTAAAGGCTGTAGCCCCCAACCATCTGGAGCATGTTTTTTGCATGTACTGCCCATGCTGGTGCAGTTGTCAATGTAGCTGACCAACTGAATTGTAAAATTTTTTGGAGAACTTTGTCAATCACGGTTTCTCTCACATATCCCATTGCGAACAGAACTTTCTGCTGCTGTGTTATTGGTACAATATTCAAATTTTCACATATTCCTGAATTCATTATTGGCAAATTCTCTTCCTTGACCATTAAGAATTTGGCTGGTGCTCCCAGACCCGTTCCTATCCATCTTTCCATTATTTTATCAATAATTACTTTTTTATCTTTACTAAAAATTATGATTGATGGACTAGGCATAGTGACTAGATTTACAAAATGTAGAAGAAAAGCATTTTTTTCTTTATCGCAAACTTTGAGGTCGATGTCTATGGTTACTTTAAAGTCTCTCGCCAATGGAAGACTTGCTACTGTTGTGTAGGTTTTCTCCTATATTTTTACAAATATCACATTTTTCACTAATACCCTTGGCAAGTCTAGTGTATTCCTCAGCCAGTACCTCACATCCTTTAACAGAACCTCAACCTATGGCCAGAGGGATGAGCAAATTTTCCATGTAGTTTGCTAATAATTTCCCTCTTCTCTTTTAAATCCCTATCCCCAGCTGTCATTAATACCTTTTAACATTCTGTCTAGAGATGATAGGCCTTAAAGGGACACAATTATGCCCTGACTGTGCAAATTGCAAATCTGTAGATCTACCAAAAACAATCGCTTTATCATGCTCCATGTCCAACTTCATTTGGGCCTTTTTCATTGAAGACTTAGTTAACAATAAAGGTATTTCACTCGATACCACATCAGTACTGATAAAGTGATTCACCCTTGCTATTTTACATTGAATTACTATTCTTTTTAGTGATTTCAACATATTATCACCGAAATTAAAACAAGTATAACTGTTATATTCTTTGACTTTGCTTTGGTCTTGCTTACTTAAAGAATCCATATAACATGTTAGACAATCCATTCCACATATGGTGGACGTACACGTACTATCTTGAACAGCGCATTGAAAGAATCAGTGACTAGGCTACTCATTACCAGCCTTCTAGTGATCCTTTTGATTGGTCAATAATGTCCTCCTCACTTTCTGTACCTTCCATGTCATATTGTCTCAAAAGTTCTCTCATTTTTGATAAATTCAATGCAGAATGACACTTAGTCACATTTGAGACACGTGTTGACCACCCCTCGGTTATTTCTGGGATTCATCCTCCTTCCATAATTGTCCAACTTCTGCTGCCTGTTATAGCTGCCAAAAGGGTCACTGACTTCATACTTATTGTTTGTAGTTCTTCTTTCTTTCAGACGTTTGGGCTCTATGTTCGAACAGTCTTGAAATGCTGCTAACGTTTAATCCTCCATCTTTGGTGTCACTGCTGAAGAGCCCATTTGCACCATAAAAGCCAGAAATGAATGCATTCTCAAAATTGTTTTTAAAATCTCGGATATTTGATCCAAAGGTGTATCGCTCTCTTTGAATCTAAATCAGATTAAAGCAAAGAGCCTATCCAAGCACAGACCAATAATTTAAAGGCAGCTACTAATTTAGGAATTTGGACAGCTAAGCGATTCCACAACCAATGGATCAGATCTAAGCTCTGCAGCCTTGTCACATCCAGTTGTGAATGGTGGTGGACAATTAAACAACTCACTGGAGGAGGAGGCTACACAAACATCCCCATCCTCAATGATGGGAGAGCCCAGCGTATCCATGCAAAAGGTAAGGCAGAAGCATTTGTTACAATCTTCCTCCAGAAATGCAGAGTGGATGATCCAGCTCAGCCTCCTCCAGAGTTCCCTAGCATCACAGATGCCAGTTTTTAGACAATTTGATTCATTCCACGTGATATTAAGAAACAGCTGAAGGCACTGGATATTGCAAAGGCTATGGGCCCTGACAATATTCCGGCAATTGTACTGAAGACTTGTGCTCCAAGACTTGTCATGCCCCTAGCCAAGCTGTTCCAGTACAGCTACAACACTGGCATCTGCCCAACAATGTGGAAAATTGCCCAGGTATGTCCTGTACACGAAAAGCAGGACACCTTCCAGGACACAGCAGGCCACTTGATCAGTACCCCATCCACAAACATTCACTTCCTCCACCACCAACGCATAGTAACAGCAGTGTGTACCATCTACAAGATGCACTGTAGAAATCACCAAGGCTCCTTAGACAGCACCTACCAAACTAACAACTACTACCATCTAGAAGGACAAGGGCAGCAGACAGATAGAAACACCATCACCTGGATATTCCCCTCCACGTCACTCACCATCCTGACTTGGAAATATATTGTTGTTCCTTCACTGCTGCTGGGTCAAAATCCTGGAACTCCCTCCCTAACAGCACTGTGGGTGTACCTACACCACATGGACTGCAGGGGTTCAAGAAGAAAGCTCACCACCACCTTCTCAAGGGCAACCAGGGATAGACAATAAATGTTGGCCTAGCCACATCCTTTGAATTAATTTTTAAAAAATTCCAAGTGAAATCACTGCAATCTCATATATAATCAGTTAAACACCATGATGTATTCTTCTATGGAAGCTTCATCCATTTTAAAAAATTTATCAAAGTCTGACCAAGCCTCATACGCATTGCATAAGTCATCATTCATATAAATTTTATCCATGAATCTCAAGAGATTGTCCAAACCTTCTTCATTATCCAGTTCCTGAGTGTCTAGTTCTGAGAACTCTGTGCAACTGATCTTGCTCCTGCCAGGAAGTTAAAGTACCAGAGCCAACCCTTGCTTTCTTTTCGGTAGAGACATAACCTGTGTCCATGCATCGACTATTTTCCCATTGATCACAGTGTTCCATTTCACAAAAGAGTGGTGGAAAATCATATCCTGCCACCCTATGGTTTCAGGCATCTTTCATCAAAGAATCTCCAATTACAGTATTCTCTCTCAAAAAAAAACTCCAAATCTAACCTTCTGTCTGGAAGTAAATCTTAGTCTCCAATCTTCAATTTCAGATAACCATCCTCTGCTACCAAATCTTGATGGAATTCCCAAGCTTGGCTGGGAAGAAGACACTGAGATTCAAACACTTTAATGGAGACAGTTTATTGACCCCCACAGATCTTACTTCTCCACCCTAACACGCACTGGCTGTCTCTTCTTTATTCTCTTTTTCGTTATATCAGATTAACAAAAAATGGGGACAAATTAACAAATTAGCAAATGATCAAATGAACAAAGTAAAGGGACAGACCCTTAAAGGGGAACTGCAACAAAAGACAAAACCACAAATGTTACAAAGGTTAGACCAAAACATGATTGTGGGGGTCAATAATGCACACCAGTCCCCATTGTGCTCACCGGTCATGTAAGGCCTCTAATGTGCCAGTGGACACTGTGTGCTCCCTCTCCAGGGACACCCGGCCACAAACATAGCCATGGAAGAGGGGCAGACATTCAGACTAGATGATATGCCTTTGTCGACCACAGCCTGGGCCTCCTGCCTCCCTGCCCCCCTCTGCACCGGGTGCTCAAAGATTAGAAGCATAGGACGGAAATGCAACCAAAAATTAAGAAGTAAATGTTTAAGGTAACTAAAAAGGGATTGCTTCTTCTTTATATACACATTAAGTATAATTAATCAATACCCAATACCTATTCACCTTATTACCTTAAACTACTGGGTATTAAACAGTAGAACCTGTTAGATATTAACATAGCATGTGGGGACAGGTGGACGCCAGTGTGATCCATGGCAACCAGGCCTGCACTAAGTGTCTGCAGCTCGAGGAACTTTGGCTCAGAGTCATTAAACTGCAAGCCGAGCTTCAAACACTGTGATGGATCAGGGAGAGGAAAGTTACCTGGACACTTTCTTCCAGAAGGCACTTGTACCCTTTAGGTTAGATACTTCAGATTTGGTCCATGGTCAGGGACAGGAGGATATAACTGTGAGTGATGCAGGAATGGGGACCCAGAAGGTAGAAGTGGTGGAGCCCCAGCCCTTGCAATTGTTCAAGGTCCCTGCAGCTTGTATGGGCGAAAGTGGCAGCTGCAGGGAGGATGAGTGAACGACCCCATAGCACCAATGTGCAGGGAACCATTCAAGTGGGGGGAGTAAGTACAAATGTAGTGATAGTCAGGGCTAGTATAGTCAGGGGGTTAAACAGTTCTTTGAGAGCTAGAGTTCAGATGGCTGTGTTGTTTTCCCAGTTCCAGGGTTTGGGACTTCTGCTCAGAGCTGGAGAGAGCCGGAGGGTCAATAACATTAGAGAGTTGAACGCATGGCTCAAAGATTGGTTTCGGAGAGTTAAGTTTCAATTCATGGGGCACTGGCACCAGCAGTGCGGAAAGTGGGAGCTGTAACATTGGGATGGTAATCGCCTGAACCATGCTGGTGAGTCACATAACTAGGGTGGTAGTGAGGGCTTTAAACAAAATAGTGGGATCATGGGAAGGGAGATGTAGTAAATTAAAGAGAAAGGACAAGGCAGTGGAGCAGGGTAGCAACATGGGTAATAATAACCAGAGTATGGAAGGAAGGGACAGAGCATACAAGCTTAAGAGTGCACCAGCAGATAAGGCCAGAGTTTGCAAGAATGATAAAAAGACAGAATTAAAGGCTCTATATCTAAATGCTCACAGCATTCGTAACAAAACAGATGAACTGATCACACAAATAGAAATAAATATGTATGACCTGATAGCCATTTCAGAGACATGGTTGCAAGATGACCAAGGCTAGGACCTAAATATTCATGGATATTTGACATTTTAGAAGGACAGGAAGCTAGGAGGTTAGGTGGTGGGGTAGCTCTGTTAATTAATGATGACCTTAATACATGGGACAGAATTTTCCGTGCCCGCTGGCATTGGGCATGATCGGAGGCATGAGTGGAAAATATGGTGCAATTGATTTTACGTTAGCGGGAAACCAGTTCGTGATTGTCCGCCCAGCCCACCAACAGCAGACTGCATTTCCCACCATTGGACACGGGAATCTCATTGTAATACATCAGCATATCATTATAAGGCCAGCTGCCGGAATCACCACCATCCCGACTCCCTGATCATCCGTCCATGTTGGTGGGAAAGCACGCTGACTTGTTTCACAACGGCACATAAAAGGCCTGCACTTTGAGGGGAACTTGGTGGTGGGTACACAATAACGTTGTGCAGCGCTTTCCAGGATCGCCTGTTCAACTTCAAGCCTCAGGGGGGTTGGGGTTAAGGGTAGCTCGGCCGTTGAGGCAACTTGCGATGGGGGGGAGCAGTAACGTGGTTAAGGCAGCCCTGCCATTGAGGCGACTGGCAGTGGGGGTGGGGGGTGTTAAGGGCAGCCCTGCCATTGAAGCAGCTAGTGGCGGAGAGGAGCAAGGGCAGCCCTGCCATTGAATATAGCACACAAGCAGTCGGGGTGGGTGTAGGTGGGCGAGGGAATTGGCCACGTATTAGGGAAACCTGTATAAAGTGACCATTCCCCAGCAATTCAGACAGTTCAAGCACAGCCACATTGATATGATTGGGGTCGAGCTTCTAGCTTATCTGCCCACTCAAGCAACACAGAGGCATCAAAGTGCTGCCAAGTGCTCCAGAGCTCCCCCCACCCCATCCCCGACACAGTCTGCAAATTCATGAGCATTTTAGTGGACTGCAGAGCAGTTGGACTGCACACATTTTATAATCTCCTTGCTAAAGCTGGCCATGTAGCAGTCACTGGAGGTGCTCACAGCCCCTTGCAATGTCAGCATCCCAGTTTGGACCAGTCTCCCCCATGGTTCAAGCTAACAGGGCAGACATGCAACACACTAATCTCTGGCCATCTAAGTGGTGGCCAGCGCTCTCTGGGAAGCGTTAAGGGGCCGTCACACTAACCAGGACAGGTTCTTAGTGCACCCATGCTAACCATGTGTCTCTCTCTTTCATTCTGCAGGAGGATACATCAGGATCATGGAGGCTGGTGAACTAGCTGTATGCCTGATGACCCACAGATCATGAAGTCAATGGAGCAGAAGAGCAACTAAGGCTCCTGGCTGCGCAGAGGCAGGAACAGTAACCTCAGGAAGAAGGGACAGCTGAGGCTCCCATGCACAGTGCGCAAGAGACACAGTGAGCCATCGCAGGCTGGTGTCTAGTGACACCCAGGGTCTAGAGATGTGACCTTTCATTCCTGCAGATGACCGAGAACCAGTGTCACCAAAGACTGTACATGTCTATGGAACTGGTTGGTCACATCTGCTGCTGCAGGATTTGGTGCCACGGGGATAGGGAGGGCATCCACTGTCAGTAGCTGTGAAAGTGACCGCGGCGCTCAATTTCTATGCCAGTGGCTCCTTTCAGGGCTCCACAGGTGACCTCTGTGGGATATCACAAACCTTCACCCACAAATGCATCCATGAGGTGACGGACGCCATCTTCATGAAGGCACAAACTTTGTACATTTTGCCAGGGACCAGGAGAGCCAGGATGTAAGAGCCATTGAATTTTCCCAGATCTCGGGTTTCCCACAGGTGCAGGTTGCGATTGACTGCGCTCGTGGTGCTCAGGTCTCCGTCGCAACACACGTGGACTACATCAACCACAAGGGGTTCCATTCGCTGAATGTGCAGCTGGTGTGTGACCACCAGAAACACATCCTGCAGGTGTGTGCACGGTTTCCAGGGAGTGTGCAATGCCTACATCCTGAGTCAGTTACAGATCCCTGGAATCCTCCAGGGCCCACAGAGGCTGCAGGGATGGCTCCTTGGGGACAAGGGCTGCCCACAGAGGCCGTGGCTGATGACACCTGTGCGGCGGCCTCAGGCTGCAGCAGAGCGACACTATAATGAGGCTCATGCAGCAGCTTGCAACTTGGTGAAGTATGAGGTTCCGGTGCCTGGACTGGCCTGGTCGAGCCCTGAAATACAGTCCTCAGAGGTCGTCACGCATCATCGTCGTCTGCTGCATCCTTTACAAACTGGCAGTCCAACGGGGAGACGAGCTGGCTGAGGAGGAGCTGGATGTCTCTCCTGATGGGGAGGATGCCGATGGGGATGAGGGTGAGGAGGTCCTCTGAGGTGATGATGATGGGAATGAGGATCTTGCACTGGCTAAACGCAACAGGCACACTTGGGAGACACCCATAGCTGCTAGATTTGTGCAGGATGATGATGACATAGCCTCTGAGAATGACTGACTCCTGTCTGACCGAGGGCAGCTCGCTTGTGCTCTGTGATCAGGGTCATACCGTAGAGACAGAGCTATGAAACTTTAGAAGCATCTCATCCTTTGTCCGCCTTCAGTACCTGTCCCCTTCAGGAGCATAGCATCAGTGGTCACCGGTGCTGAAGAGATGGGGGCCAGCCCCACCTTAAAGGTGCTGAGAGCACATCTAGAGAATGAGAGAACTCTGTGGTGCCTGCCCACTGCATTCTGGCAGCAATGACAAGCACCGTCGAGGTGCAGGCATCAGTAATGTTTCCAGGGAGTGTGAAGTCGGAACATCATTTTGGTCTGAAAGCTGCACAGAGCACAGGGACGAGGCCCTGGACTGAGGCACCTGCCTTTATTTTGTGCAGAAAGGTTTCACATCTGAGTGACAAGAACACTGCTCATCAGAACAAGGAGCCATAGGCAGGGAGACATTGTTGGGGGTTATTGACAGTAGTGAACAATATGTATAAGTGATTAACACCTGTGCCCAGGCTGTGCAGCTATTGACCTTGTTAATCAAATTTTGGAGAGAGAGAGAGAGAGAACGAGAATTACTGCTGCAGGACAGGGAGGCCAGGAGGCAAAGACTGTTGGTTTAACATCCTAGGTGGGTGTCTGGACTTATGTTTGGTGGGGGCTGAAGAAAATTGCGTGTTTTGTAGGGGGAAAGGAGAAGACCACTGCAGAGGCTTGGGGGAGAAAGGGTGTGTGTGTGTATGTGTGTGTGTGTGTGTGTGTGTGTGGTCTAAAACCTTGCCGCCACCACCACCCCCACTCCGTCTCGCTTCAGCCAAGCGTGAGTCCAGGTAGCTAGTGCTGCCTGGTGAAGGGGAACAGGGCTGACTCCTGTGTGCCAAGCAGCACTGGCTGCCTGGTGAAGACATCACCCTCCCCCTACGGGAAGAACATTAAGGCCCCCACCCACGCTCCAATCCACTGAGCGACACCCACCCATACTTTACCCTTTCCCTCCTGTGTCTCCCTGTCCTTTACCCCTCTCCCTCCTCTCTTCTCTGTTTGTTGTCATCCCAGAATGGGGAGGTTATACCACCTTTTTCCCCCACCAGCCATGGGGTGGGATACCTATATTTCTCGGGTGTGGCTCAGCCCCAATGGCTGCCACACAGTCACCTGTAGCTGGGCCTTCACGGGCAAATGTGGAGGTGGTGCTGACACCGGTGGCAGGGCCTCCCAAGAAAACCTATGTGGGAGCAGCTGCTTCTGCAGCCCCTGCAGCCCCTGCTGCTCCTGCGGCCCCGTCACCTTTTCTGCATCCTTATTAAGGCCCTAGGGGTTAAACGCTACACCCACCCCAAAATGACAATCAAGGCCTGTGTGAAGGCCATGGCTGGGGTTGTCGGCCCCTTGGCCATCGTTGCAGCCTTGAAAATCTGCGGCAAAGCCATAATTTTCTTGAGGTCCGAGTGGGCGGTGCACCTGGCCCTAGAAAAGGGGCTCACTGTGGGCGGGACCTTGAGGCCATCGCCCAGAGGCTCATTATTTCCAACGTCCCACCCTTTGTCCGCAGTGAGCTCCTCCTTCCCCACCTCCATCAACTGGGGGAGGTCAGGTCGGGGGTTGTGCCGATCCCGCTCGGCCTCAAGGACACAGCCCTCCGACACACGTACTCCTAGAGAGAGTGCAGAGGAGATTTGCCAGGATGTTGCCTGGACTGGAGAGTTTTAGTTATGAGAAGATATTGGATAGACTGGGGTTATTTTCCCTGGAGCAGAAGAGATTAAGGGGGGACATGATTGAGGTGTATAAAATTATGAGGGGCACAGAAAGGGTGGACAGGAAGGATCTTTTTCCCTTGGTGGTGGGATCAATAACCAGGGGGCATAGATTTAAGGTAAGGGACAGGAGGTTTAGAGGGGACGTGAGGAAGAATTTTTTCACCCAGAGGGTGGTGGGAATCTGGAACTCACTGCCTGAAAGGGCGGTAGAGGCAGAAACCCTCATAACATTTAAGAAGTATTTGGATGTGCACTTGTGATGCCATGGTATACAAGGCTATGGGCCTAGTGCTGGAAACTGGGATTAGAATAGTTAGGTACTTGTTTGACCGGCGCAGACTTGATGGGCCGAAGAGCCTTTTCCTGTTCTGTCGATCTCTGTGACTCCTTCCGGCGGCAGGTTTTTGTGCACCTGGCCGGAGAGGAGTGCGTGGGGGGGGGCCTTTAACCTGGAATTCGAGGGGGCCGCCTACCAGGTTTTCTGGGCCGCGGATGGTGTGAGCTGCCGTGCCTGCAAGGAGGTGGGGCATGTTTGTAAGAACTGCCCCGCCTCCAAGGCCGACAACAACATCCGGGCAGCCGTGACTGGCACCGCCGCTCCTCACTCCACCACCCCCCCCCCCCCCCACCCCCCACCCCGACCCTCTATCTTTCTCCCCGCAAAGGGAGGTGCCACCGGCAGCCACCACCACCTCGGCTGCCGGTGGGGTGGGGGGGAGAGTCCCCATGCCATAAGAAGGCGTGGAGGAAATCCGACCCGCAGACTCCCTAGACCCCTGAAAACCCCCCCCCAAACCACCCTGAAAACCAGACCCCTGAAAATGCTGGCTCATGGGACCAAAAATCATCCGGCCACGGCGTCATTTCTGCGCGAGCTTCCGGGTCCGTGGGCACCTCAGCGCCACGTGCTAGGCCCGGCGTTGTCCCCGCGCGGGTTCCCGGGTCTGGCAGCGGTGGGGTGTGCAACCCCGAGCCGGTTGTCCTATTAAAAAGGGTGGATTTGCCCAATTCCCAGAGGGCAGAGCATTGGGAGGCCGGGATGAGGCAGCGGGGGCCTCCCAGATGGAGGTCTCCCCAGCCCCCAGCTTACCCCGGAAGAGATGCCACCCCTCGGAGGTGGAGGCCATTCTGACTGGTGATGTTGGATGTGTCCCCTCTCCCAGTGAAGTCTCTACCCCTCCCCACCCATAACCCTCGCTGTGCCCTCTGGGGTGAGCCCAAGCCCCTGTTTGCTCACTGCAGTCCCCTGTGCAGGGCCCATTGGGAGCCGTGAGGGTACCGCCCTTGTGGTGGTGCCCCACCCCGACCCACCTTGTTCTCCCGAAATGTCATCTGGCCCACCAGGGGACTGCAGCAGTCCCTTCTTAGCCCCGATAACTGGATCATTGAATGGCGGAGGCACGGAGGGCCTCCCCGCTCCGTCTCAGCCTTTGGCACCGGGCACTACTGGGGCGGAACTCTTTCTGGATTTGTCTGGTGGCCCGGTGCCTGAGGCAGAGTGGGTCTCTGAGCCGCTGCCGCCCTCTGACCCAGAAGCCGAAAAGGAGACCAGAGAGGACCCTTCTGGCCTTGATCCTGGAGGTGAGATCGAAGCAGAGGCAGAACCAGTTGGCGGCTCTGAATCAGCCACCGCACTCAGTGCAGGGGAGGGGTCGGAAGCTGGAGGCGACAACCCAGAAGAGGATGGAGCATCGAAAGTGAGCTCCACCATTGACCTAGAGCCATTGGAGCCAGGTGAGGTGATGGGAGCTTCGGTGCCCGCTGTCGACTCCCCCCTCATCCCTATTGGGGAACTCCACGATTTTCTGGCAAGCAATCGTGGTCACTGAGACAGGGTCAAGTTGGCCATGGACCAATGGCATTCATATCCGCTGGTGTTCTGGTCCACCCAAGAGGCCCTAAAGGCTCCCGAGTTGGACAGGAATGCCCGGCGGAGCGTCCATATGTTTCTCGCTGGGCTCCTGAAGGAGAGGAAGGCTTAAAAAGTCCTCCCCTTGTAGTTAGTCTGGCTGATGTAGTACATATTTCTGACAATGGAGACCACCATAGCCAGCTTCAACATCCACGGCAGCAGGAACGCACAGCGCAGGTTACAGAACTTCTCTGACCTCCGGGATGGGAAGTATGCGGTGTTCTTCCTGCAGGAAAATTATACCGTTCCAGAAGACAAAGTTACTTAGCTCCTGGAGTGGTGAGGGGGGGGTCTACATGAGTCACAGAGCCTCCAATTCTGGTGGGGTGGCTATCTGGTTGGCCCCACATTTTCAGCCGGAGATCCTGGGGGTCAAGGAGCTGGCGCCAGTTCAGTTGCTACACCTTACTGTACCCCTAGGGGGCGCGGTGCTTCACTTTGTGAATATGTACGCTCCCCTGGGCTCGCAGAAGCAAGCGAGCTTCTTTGAGGAAGTGTTGCCTCATCTCGGCTCCATCGACGCGGGCGAGTGCATTGTCCTCGGGGGGGTTGGGGGGGGGGGGGGGGGGGCGGCGGTGGTTTGTGGGGTGCAGTTTCAACTGTATACCCGAGGCCAGGGACCGTCATGGTACCCAGCACTGCTTGCTTGGTGTGAGTAAGTTGAGGGACCTGGTCAGGTCCTTTGACTTGGTGGACATCTGGGGACATCTCCATCCTGACTCCAGCGTTTTCACTTTCGTGTCACCTGGAGCCGGAGGGTCCAGACTCGACTGTCTTTACGATTCGAAGGTGTACATGTCCTGCTTCTGTGCAGCAGGTGCCGTGCATGGACCACCATCTTGTGTGGGAAGAGCTCGTTCCGTTCTGCGCTCAGACGGGGTCCGTGTACTGGCACTTTAACAACCTGTTGCTGGAGGACGAGCGGTTCCTGGACTCGTTCTGTCATTTCTGGGCTGACTGGAGAAGGAAACGGGGAGGCTTCCCCACCTTGAGGCTATGGTGGGACGTGGGCAAGACTCACATCCGCGGTTTCTGTCAGGAGTACACGAGGGGGTCGACAAAGAGGCGGATATCCAGGGTGGAGGAGTTGGAGACAGAGGTGCTCGACCTGGGGCATGCCTCTGTCAGCCCGACGCGGATCCGGCCCTGCGGCTGGTGTATGAGGAGAAGAAGGGCGCGCTGCGGGACCTGCAACTCGTTGGGTATGTGAGGTCACGGATCCGGTTCCTCCAGGATCTGGACTGAGGCTCCCCCTTCTTATACTCGCTGGAAAAAAGGCATGGGGTCCATCAGCAGCTCCTTACGCTGCTGGCTGACGACGGATCCCTTGTCTCGGATCCAGAGGGCATCAGGGCCATCGCCCGAGACTATTACACTGCCCTGTTCTCTCCGGATCCGTCCAGCGAGGATACTCACAGAGTTTTGTGGGAGGGCCTGCCGCAAGTCTACCCAGAGGGCGCCGGAAAGCTTGATTCCCCTATTAGTATGGGGGTGCTGACTGGTGCCCTTGACAGTCTCTCTGGGGGCAAATCCCCAGGGCTGGACAGGCAGACCGTGGAGTCCTTCAGGGCATTCTGGGACATCCTGGGGAACGACTACACGGGGTCCTGGGGGAGAGAATCGCGACTGGGGATATGCCCCTCTTGTGGTGCAGGGCGGTCATTGCCCTGCTGCCGAAGAAGGGGGATCTCTGCCTGCTTAAAAACTGGCGCCCGGTGTCCCTCCTCAGCACAGATTATAAAATCTTTGCCAGGGCCTTATCTTCTTGCCTTGGCACCGTGCTTCTTCCGCCAGGTGCACGGCTTGAATTATAATTTGCGGCTCCTGTTTGGGGCCTTCGTGGCTCCTTGCAGGCATTGCCCGGCTTTTACCAGGACCTGATCAAAGTCCGGAACATGGTAGCCTCACGACGCAGCTCTCCCCCATCAGGAGTAGCGACTATCGTCAGAGAGCCACTGCTCAGGAATCCGCTCCACCGTCCCTTTCAGTGGCTGGTGGAGAGGAGGGCTGTGGCTGCCGGGATGACCAGGATCAGGGACGTGCTGGGTGGCGGAGGAGTGGGCTGAGTGATTCCACAGGAGTTGGCGCATCGCATGCCCGTGGATATCCGGTTCGCGGCCAGTGCCATTCAAGACCTAAGGACGGTCGTGCTCGTCCCCGATGTTATATTGGGCCTTGAGGTGGCGCAGGTGCATGATGGTCTTCCATCTCAGCGTACCCCTGTTCGCACAGAATTCCACATTGGCCCCAAGCCCCAAACCCTCCCTCAGGAGCCAATGCCCTGTAACCTGAGTCACCTCGTGGAAATGCCCACCGTGTCCTTTAGCATGATGAGGGGGGAGGAGGACCTCCTTGTGAACCTGCTCCTGGGCCTGGCCAAGTTGGCCCTTAACAGGTCCAGGCAGCAGACGTCCAACCCGACTGTCTGCCCTTCTTCTGTGGCAATGTTCACGGCCGGGTGTCCCTGGAGAGGGAGCACTGCCAGCACTGTCGAGGCCTTCCGAGCTTGGTGGGCACCACAGGGACTGGGGTGTTTTATCGACCCCCTTAATCACATTTTAGTTTAATATTTGCAAGTTTCATTTAAACTTTGTCTTTGTTTTGCAGTTTCCCTAATTTAGGGGCTGCATTTATTTTGTCCCTCATTTTATTAATTAGTTTGGTTGACTCAAAAAGAGTTAATTCTCCTTAACTTTCCTAATCCTGCTGCTACGTCTTGGTGCTCCCCTGACATCCACACAGAGGTGGAGGCATGCTGCTGACTGTGATTCCCCGTCTGTGATGACCTTGGTGGGCATCCTCTGGTGAGCTGAGACCTGGAGGGCCCTCGTCTGATTTCGGGGTCCTGCTGAGTGGCAGTGACACCCTCCTCAGCCTGTGGAGCTGGAGCTGCCGAGGTCACAGGAAGAGTAGAGTCGGATGGGCCGGACTCTCTCAGAGTCACCTGGATGGATGGCCCTGGGGGGTACATCTGCTGATCTTCATCCCTTTGGGTGCCCCAGGGCCCCAGACTGACTCCTTGAGGAGAAGGTGTAGCTGGAGTGAGATCGAGCTGCCCGGCACCTGTCTCGCATACACATTGTTGGAGGACAACTATGGCGTCAGCAATGGAGTTGAGCCCACACAGCAGCACAGGAGCGAAGTCCTGGCACAAGGCCTCCATGATAGCTGCCATCCTGCCAGTGTTGACCTTGGTGCGTTGGCATGCCGGCGCTATCACCTCAGAGTGAAGGCGGACGGACTCCTCCATTGTGCCTTGCAATCTGAGGAGTGCAGAGGCCATCCCTTCCTGATATTCCCGAGCTTGCCTTTGCAGCTCCAGCAACTGTGACATGACCAAGTCCAGAAACTCGTCATCTGACTCAGACTCAGCAAAGTTCTGGCCTGCAGCAACCCTCCAAGTGCCGGACTCCTGGGAAGTCCCTGCCTCCACCTGCTGTGGATCAGACAGTGCGATGTGTTCACCAGGTTGTGATCTCAAGGCTACCCTAAAGCTAGGTCCCACCGAGGTGTGTGTCTTTGCGCTGGTGGAGGGTGTGGGTGAGCGCTGTGACAGGACTTCAGGGAGGGTGCCTCCAGATTCCTGTTCAGAAGTTTCTTTGGGGCTTGATTGGAGGCCCTGGGTTGTGAACTCGATCAGTTATTTGGCAGATGTGCCTGCGGAAGCAAGGAGAGATACTTAGTACATGGTGAAACAAGACATATCACTCACAGCATGGTTATCTGATAGATATTGCACTGCTGGGCTATCACTTGGTAGAGCAGCGCCGACCTCACCATCAGCACAGGATCCTCATCGGCCAGTGGATGGCTCTATTTCCAAAGTCAATGAGGACCTTGATTTCGGGCATTCTGCCCCCAGTCTGCAACCTCTCCCTCTTGTTGTGTGCCAGCTGGTCCTGCATGAATAGAGATGGAGAAAGTGTTAAGCAGGATGTCTGCCAAGCCAGATAATAAGTATGCCTGGCAGGTGTGGGTGGCGAGTGGTCCCATGGAAGGAATGTTGGTGCATGTGAGAATGAACGGTGATGTCCTTTGAATTGGCATTGAGTGAGGGCCCTGTGGATGTGTGATCAGTTTGTGAGTGTGTGAGTTGAGTGATGAGAAGAGTGATTTACCCTGGCGGAATGGAGGAGATCATTCATCCTCTTGCAGCACTGGGTGGCTGTCCTCTTTTGAAGGGCATTGGTGCTGACCACTGCTGCCACCGCCTCCCAAGACAGGTTAGTGTTGTTGCTGTCCAAACTGTGACCAGAGCGGGGCTAGAGGATACCTAGGCGGGCCTCCACGGCATCCAAAAGATACTTGAGGGACACGTCGCTGAACCTGGGGGCTACAGTCATATTCGGTTTCAGGGCCATGTCTTCCGTGCAGCAGGTGGTCTGGAAGCACTGAGACGTATACTTGCAGCTGGACTTTAAACACGGTGCCCGGTGTGATGCAGCAGCCACGTGATGGCAGATAGGTGAATGACAGCCCACCTGCCATGGAAATGTCATGTTTCCTAGGAGTGCATAAATAAATAGGAAGGTTTGGGACGCTATGCCATGAAAACCCACCATCCCAGCCAGTGGGTAAAATGTTGTTTACCCACCTACAACGGCACTTAGTGCAAATATGGGACGAATATGTCCATGATCTTAGTTCAGAAGATCAAGATGTAGAATCAGTTTGAATAGGGATAAGAAATAGCAAAAGTAAGAAGCCACTTGTGAGAATAGTTTACTGGCCTCCTAACGGTAGCTGCACTGTAGGACAGAATATACAGGAAGAAATAATGGGGGCTTAAAAGAAAGTTCCTGCAATAATCATGGGTGATCCTATTCTTCATATAGATTGGACCAATCAGGTTGGCAAAGGTAGCCTGACAGATGACTTCATATTCCTCTGACACCTTACGTCACATCAACAATTTCCAGTTGCCTGGCCCCGACCGCTTCCTTTTCACCATGGACGTCCAATCCCTCTACACCACCATCCCCCACCAGGATGGTCTGAGGGCCCTTAGCTTCTTCCTCAAACAGAGGCCCGAACAATCCCCATCCACCACTACTCTCCTCCGTCTGGCTGAACTTGTTCTCACACTGAACAATTTCTCCTTCAATTCCTCTCACTTCCTCCAAATAAAAGGTGTGGCTATGGGTACCCGCATGGGCCCCAGCTATGCCTGTCTCCTTATGGGGTATGTGGAACATTCCTTGTTCCAGTCCTACTCCGGCCCCCTTCCACAACTCTTTCTCCGGTACATCGATGATGACTTCGGTGCTGCTTCATGCTCTCATCGGGACTTGGAAAAATTTATTAATTTTGCTTCCAATCTCCACCCCTCCATCATTTTCACATGGTCCATCTCTGACACTTCCCTTCCCTTCCTTGACCTCTCTGTCTCAATCTCTGGTGATAGACTGTCCACCAATATCCATTACAAGCCTACCGACTCCCACAGCTACCTCGACTACAGCTCCTCGCACCCAGCTTCCTGTAAGGACTCCATTCCATTCTCTCAGTTCCGTCGCATCTGTTCTGATGATGCTACCTTCAAAAACAGTTCCTCTGACATGTCCTCCTTCTTCCTTAACCGAGGTTTTCCACCCACGGTCGTTGACAGGGCCCTCAACCGTGTCTGGCCCATCTCCCGTGCATCTGCCCTCACGCCTTCTCCTCCCTCCCAGAAACATGATAGGATCCCCCTTGTCCTCGCTTATCACCCTACCTGCCTTTGCATTCAAAGGATCATCTTCCGCCATTTCCACCAATTCCAGCATGATGCCACCACCAAACACATCTTCCTTTCACCCCCCCGGTGGCATTCCATAGGGATCGTTCCCTCCGGGACACCCTGGTCTACTCCTCCATCACCCCCTACTCCTCAACCCCCACCTATGGCACCTCCCCATGCCCACGCAAAAGATGCAACACCTGCCCCTTCACTTCCTCTCTCCTCACCATCCAAGGGCTCAAACACTCCTTTCAAGTGAAGCAGCATTTCACTTGCATTTCCCTCAACTTAATCTATTGCATTTGTTGCTCCCAATGCGGTCTCCTCTACATTGGAGAGACCAAACGTAAACTGGGCGACCGCTTTGCAGAACACCTGCGGTCTGTCCGCAAGAAAGACCCAAACCTCCCTGTCGCTTGCCATTTTAACACTCCACCCTGCTCTCTTGCCCACATGTCTGTCCTTGGCTTGCTGCATTATTCCAGTGAAGCCCAACACAAACTGGAGGAACTGCACCTCATCTTCCGACTAGGCACTTTACAGCCTTCCGGACTGAATATTGAATTCAACAACTTTAGATCTTGAACTCCCTCCTCCATCCCCATACCCTTTCTGTTTCTTCCTCCTTCCTTTTGTTTTTTCCAATAATTTATACAGATTTTTCTTTTCCCACCTATTTCCATTATTTTTAAGTCTTTTATGCCCTGCTAGCCTTTCCACCCCACCCCCACTAGAGCTGTACCTTGAGTGCCCTACCATCCATTCTTAATTAGCACATTTGTTTAGATAATATCACCATCTGCAACACCTCTGTGTTCTTTTGTTCTTTTGGCTGTGACATCTTTTGATTATCTGCTCCTTTCACTGCTTGCTTGTCCCTACAACCATACCACCCACCTCCCCAACTTCTCTCCCCGTCCCCCCCGTCCCCCACCTTAAACCAGCTTATATTTAACCCCTTTCCTAAGATTCACTCAGTTCTGTTGAAGGGTCATGAGGACTCGAAACGGCAACTCTTTTCTTCTCCGCCGATGATGCCAGACCTGCTGAGTTTTTCCAGGTAATTCTGTTTTTGTTTTAGATGACTTCATAGACTGTATTCAGGAAATTTTTTTTAGAGCAGTACATTCTTATGCCAACCAGGGAGCAGGGTATTTTAGACCAGGTAATGCACAATGAGACAGGATTAATTAATTAATTCATAGTAAAGGAGCTTCTAGGCAACAGTGATCATAACAGGATAGAATTTCACATTTGGTCTGATTGTGCAAAGCGTGGATCTAAGACTAGTGTCTTACACTTAAATAAAGGCAATTGCTAGAGTCTGAGGACAGAGTTGGCTAATGTGAACTGGGAAAATAGGTTAAAAGGTAGGACAGTAGAAGAGCAGTGGCAGACATTTATGGAGATAAATGCAGCAGAGATATATTCCTTTGAGAAAGAAAGACTCTAGGAGATGCACCATCCTTGGTTAACAAGCAAGTTAAGAATAGTATTCAATTGAAAGAAAAATTGTACAATACTGCAAAGATTACTGGTAGGTCAGAAGATTGGACAGATTTTAGAAACCAGCAAAGCATAAGTAAAAAAATTAATGAGGGAGAATTTAGAGCATGAGGGAAAGTTAGCTAGAGATATAAAAACAGATATCAAGAGTTCCTACAAGTATTTAAAAAGGATACGAGTAACTTAAGTGAGCATTGGTTCCTTAGAGAATAATGCTGGGGAATTAACAATATAAATGGCATTGATCAGGCAGTTTGTATCTGTCTTCACTGTAGAAGACACAACAAACATCCCAAGAAAACTTGAAAATCAATACGTAAAAGGGAGGGAGGAACTTAAAATAATTACAATCACCAGGGAAAAGGCACTGGAAAAATTATTAGAACTAAAGGTTGACCAGCCTCCTGGACCTGATGACTTGCACCCTAGGGTCTTAAAAGATGTGACTGCAGAGATAATAGATGCATTGGTTGTGATCTTCCAAAGTTCTGGCGAGGTCCCAGTGGATTTGAAAATCATGCATGTAACACTTCTGTTTAAGAAAGGAGGGAGACAGAAATCAGGAAACTATAGGCTAGTTAGCCTACGATCTGTCATATGGAAAATGCTAGAATCCATTATTAAGGAGGTAATAGCAGGCCATGTAGAAAATCACAACACAATCAGGCAGAGACAACGTGGTTCTCACAGAATCACAGAAGTGTTACAGCGCAGAAGGAGGCCATTTGGCCCATCATGTCTGCATCAGCTCTCTAAATAAGCAATTCACTTACTGCCATTCTCCCCGTAACCCTGCACATTCTTCCTCTGCAAATGACAGCCCAATTCCTTTTTGAGTGCTTCGATTGAATCACACTCTCAGGCAGTGCATTTCAAACCTTAGCCACTCACTGTGTGAAAAAGTTTTTCCTGATGTTCCTTTTGCTTCTTTTACCAATTACTTGAATTCTGTGCCCTTTTGTTCTTGATCCTTTCACGAGTGGGAACCATTTCTCTGTATCCACTCTGTCCAGCCCCCTCATGATTTTGAATGCCTCTATCAAATCTCCTCTTAGCCTTCCTTTCACCAAGGAAAACAATCCTAACTCCCCCAATCTGCCTTCATAGCTGAAGTTCCTCATCTCTAGAACCATTCTTGTGAATCTTCTCTGCAGTCTCTCTAATGCCTTCATATCCTTCCTGAAGTCCGGTGCCCAGAGCTGGATACAATACTCCAGCTGAGGCTGAATTAGTATCTTACACAAATTCAATCTAACCTCCTTGCATTTGTACTCTATGCCTCTATTATTAGGAAAAAGAGATAGTTTAAGTAAGTTATATTGGTATTTTTTGGTGTTATGAATGAGTTTTAGCTTTACAGTTTAAGTTTGCTTTGTATTTCTGTTATGAAAGGTCAAATGGAATTTTAGTTTCACTTTAAAATGGTACTTGCATTTCTAATGAGAGTTTATGACTTAAGAAGTTAAGCAAACACAAGAGTTGAAAAATAATGCTGATGCCCAGCAACAGGGGGCCAGAGAGGCAGGTCCCTCCTATAGGCACACACAGAAGAAGAGAGACAGCAGTTTGTTTTGGAAGCTGTTGGAGTTCAGTTGGTTTGAAGACAGCTGTCAAGCAGAAGCAGCCTGGAAGGGACAGATTGCCTGCCCCAAGCTAAAATTGGTTGAAAGTAGCTGCGAGGGGAGACTGAAGCAAAGGGGACAGATAGCCAGTCCCAAGTTAAAGAAAAGACCCCAAAATCCAGGGAGTGGAAGGTGTCTGAGAGAAAATGTCAGTTTGGGGGAAGATTCCAAGGCAAGGTCTTGGAGAGCGAAGATTGGAAACCCTCATGTGAAAGACGGAATTCAGTGAGATTGGTTGTCTCACGGTGTAACAAGCTTCTGGGGGGAGTTAAGGAGAGATCCATAGCATCTGATTGAGGTGGCATCTGTCACTTGGTTTCAGAGTGTGGGTGTATGACCATTGTGTGCCTATTGGTTTACATGGACTGTGTACTTACTGTGAACATTAAACCATAAGATAGCTTTTGTAACTTGTGTTATCCTTACAAATCGGTATATATCTGTGAAGGTATAGTTGTGGGTGAAGGAGTAATGTAATATGGTTAATCTTTCCTTGTTGAATAAATGTTTTCTTCTTTTGTTAAATGTTCATCAGCTGACTCCTGTGACTCTGTTCAGTAGCCACTCTCCATGTATTTAAACAAACAAATAAAAGTTAGGATCTATCAAGCTGGGTTCCAGTCTGAGATCAGGCTTGTCCAGGGGTAACCACAGCTGGGGATCATAGCACTATTAATAAAGCCCTGGGTACTCTATGCTTTATTAACTGTTCTCTCAACCTGTCCTGTCTCCTTCAGTGACTTCTGCACATATACATCCAGGCCCCCCCTGCTCTTGCACCTTCTTTAGAATTGTGCCCTTTATTTTATATTGTCTATTATTATGTTCTTCCTACCAAAATGAATCACTTCTCATTTCTCCGCATTGAATGCCATCTGCCACTTGTCTGCCCATTCCACCAACTTGTCTATGGGCTGTATCTTCCGGTTGGCAAGCAGGGGAGCGGGACCCACTCGCTGATGCATAAAACGACACAGGGCGAGGTCAGGTGGGTGTCCTGATGTCACCCTGCGTCTTTCACATTCTCAGGTCAGCGAGCACGCAGCCGACTCGGCTACACTCCTGCCGACCTGTCAACAACCTATTAAGGCCATTAACAAAGTAGTTGAAGTCAAGAATGGACCTGCCCATCCTTAAGGTTGGTGGGCAGGCCGGGAGCCCTGCTGGGCTTCTGAAAAAGCATGAAATCTTATCCACGGGCAGAATGAGGTTTCATGAGGATTTAAAAATCTCTCAATATTTTAAAATAAAAGTTATGGACATGTCCCAACTCATGTGACAGTGTCACATGAGGGGACATGGCAGGGAAGTTTTTTTCTCAGCTTTATTTAAAGTCTAAACTGTGAGCCAATCTCCCTGAGGCAGCACTTTCCCTCAGGGAGATCTGTGCACGCTACTGCGCGCATGCACAGGGAGTGCATAGCGCTTTCTGGCGGATGTCACGCTGGGCGGGCCTTAACTGGCCCACGTAAAATGGCAGCGCACCCCTGATCAGGGGCGCTGATTGGAAGCCCACCTGCTCGCTCCCGCACTTCCCCCCTATGGGGCGAAAATGTTGCCCTATGTCTTTTGAAGTTCTACACTATCCCCCTAATAGTTCACAATACTGGTGGATTAGGGGAACCTGTAGATGGTGTACTTGGATTTACAAAACGCATTCGCCAAGGTGCTACAACAAAGGTTACCACAAAAAATAACAGCTCATGCTGTAAGGGATAACATATTAGCATGGATAAAGGATTGGTTAGTTAACAGGAAGCAGAGAGTAGGAAATAAATGGGTCATTTTCAAGTTGACAAGCTGTTACAAGTAGAGTGCAACAGGGATCAGTCCTGGGCCCTCAACTATTTAAAATGTTTATGAATGACTTGGATGAAGGGACCAAATGTATGGTAGTTAAATTTGATGATGACACAAAGATAGGTAGGAAACTAAGTTGTCAAGAAGACATGAAGAGTCTGCGGAAAGATTAAGATAGGTTAAGTAAGTGACAAAGATATGGCTGGTGGAGTATAATATGGGAACATGTTAACTTGTATACTTAGGCAGGAAGCATAGAAAAGTAGCATAATATTTGAAGGGAGAGAGACTGCAGAGCTCTGCGGTACAGAGGGATCAGGATGTCCTAGTACATGAATCATAAAAGTTAGTATGCAGCTGCAGCAAATGATTAGGAAACCAGATGGAATGTTGTTGTTTATTGCAACGGGAATTGAGTATAACTGTCAGGAAGTGTTGCTGCAGCTGTGCAGGCCCTTAGACTGCATCTGGAGTATTTGTACCGTTTTGGTGTCCTTACTTGACAGGATGTAATTTGATTAAACGTAGTTCAGAGAAGGTTCACTCGACTGATTGCTGGGATGAAGGGATTGTCTTATGAGGAAAAGTTGGACAAGTGGAGCTTATACCCATTGGAGTTTAGAAATTGAGAGGTGATCTTACTGAAACATGTAAGTTCCTGAGGGGGCCTGACAGGGTGGATGCTGAAAGGGTGTTTCCCTTTGTGGACAAGTATAGAACTAAGGGACATGGTTTAAAAATTAGGGGTGTTCCATTTAAGACTGAGATGAGGTGAATTATTTATTCTCTCAGACGGTCATTAGTCTGTGGAATTGTCTAACCCAGAGATCAGTGGATCAATGGCCATTGAATATGCTCAAGGCTGAGTTAGATTTTTGACTGACAAAGGAGTCAAAGGTTCTGGGGGATGGTCAGAAAAATGGAATTGAGGCCACAATCAGATCAGCCATTATCGAGTGGCAGAGCAGGCTCGATTGGACAAATGGCCTACTCCTGTTCCTAATTCTTGTTTTCTAAGGACAGGAGGGCCATCAGCCATTTTCCTCACCGCTGGTAAAATGACAGTGGGAAGTCAAAAGGCACACCCCACCCCCCGCCATTCCAAATGATTTTACGCCACCTCACTTCCCAGCACATTCTCTGGCGTCCCATAAAATCCCAACCCTAATTTCCAAAGTCATTCATGCATGACTCCTATAGAACATAATTGATCTGGATCAATTGGCACCCGTAAAAATGAGTTGGATTGATATTCATTGAGAAGTGGATGAGGGTTATTATAGATACGTAAAATAGAGTACATGATTATTTTTTTTCTAAGGAAAACCATAGGAGCAAATTAACGTTCCATGAAGCGAAGCATCAGAGGTAGTTTGGAAGGGAGTCTATAATCAAATAAACATGCAGCATTTCTTGATGGTGTGGGCCACTTTCAAATGGACTTTCCTATGTTTTTATAATTTCCTTTCATTAAGCACCGAAGACGTTTTAAAATGAGTCTTATAATGTTGACTGTATGCTGCACGGTTTTCTCCAACTTCCAGGATGCTATTGCTAGTATTCCTGGTCTGACATTCTTGCTGCTGGAAGCATTGTCAGGGGTGTGGGGGGGTGAGCATTGTTGGGGTGAGGGGGGGTGAGCATTGTCGGGGGTGTGGGGGGCTGGGCATTGTCGGGGGTGTGGGGGGGTGAGCATTGTTGGGGGTGTGGGGGGTGAGCATTGTCGGGGGTGTGGGGGGGTGAGCATTGTTGGGGGTGTGGGGGGTGAGCATTGTCGGGGGTGTGGGGGGGTGAGCATTGTTGGGGGTGTGGGGGGTGAGCATTGTCGGGGGTGTGGGGGGGTGAGCATTGTTGGGGGTGTGGGGGGTGAGCATTGTCAGGGGTGTGGGGGGCTGGGCATTGTCGGGGGTGTGGGGAATGAGCATTGTCAGGGGTGTGGGGGGGTGAGCATTGTTGGGGTGAGGGGGGGTGAGCATTGTCGGGGGTGTGGGGGGCTGGGCATTGTCGGGGGTGTGGGGGGGTGAGCATTGTTGGGGGTGTGGGGGTTGAGCATTGTTGGGGGTGTGGGGGGGGTGGTGAGCATTGTTGGGGGTGTGGGGGGGGGGTGAGCATTGTCCGGGGTGTGGGGGGCTGAGCATTGTCCGGGGTGTGGGGGGCTGAGCATTGTTGGGGGTGTGGGGGTTGAGCATTGTCGGGGGCGTGGGGGGGTGAGCATTGTCAGGGGTGTGTGGGGGTGAGCATTGTCGGGGGTGTGTGGGGGTGAGCATTGTTGGGGTGAGGGGGGGTGAGCATTGTCGGGTGTGTGGGGGGTGAGCATTGTCGGGGGTGTGGGGGGTTAGCATTGTTGGGGTGAGGGGGGGTGAGCATTGTCAGGGGTGTGGGGGGCTGGGCATTGTCGGGGGTGTGGGGAATGAGCATTGTCGGGGGTGTGGGGGGGTGAGCATTGTTGGGGGTATGGGGGGTGAGCATTGTCGGGGGTGTGGGGGGGTGAGCATTGTTGGGGTGAGGGGGGGTGAGCATTGTCGGGCGTGTGGGGGCCTGGGCATTGTCGGGGGTGTGGGGGGGTGAGCATTGTTGGGTGTGTGGGGGGTGAGCATTGTCGGGGGTGTGGGGGGGTGAGCATTGTTGGGGGTGTGGGGGGTGAGCATTGTCGGGGGTGTGGGGGGGCTGAGCATTGTCCGGGGTGTGGGGGGCTGAGCATTGTTGGGGGTGTGGGGGGGGTGGTGAGCATTGTTGGGGGTGTGGGGGGGGGTGAGCATTGTCCGGGGTGTGGGGGGCTGAGCATTGTCCGGGGTGTGGGGGGCTGAGCATTGTTGGGGGTGTGGGGGTTGAGCATTGTCGGGGGCGTGGGGGGGTGAGCATTGTCAGGGGTGTGGGGGGCTGAGCATTGTCGGGGGTGTGTGGGGGTGAGCATTGTTGGGGTGAGGGGGGATGAGCATTGTCGGGGGTGTGGGGGGCTGGGCATTGCCGGGTGTGTGGGGGGTTGGGCATTGCCAGGTGTGTGGGGGAAGGCTGAGCAGCGTCATGTTTGCAGATGGATGTGAGCATTATCGAGTGGGAGGGGAGGAGGGTGCTGTACGTATTCTTTATGCCTTCCTCATACAGCTCTTTCTGTTACTCGATGTCAACCCAGATCCTGCGGCTGAGATTAGCAGCAGGAGAATTAAGGGTGGGGAAAATTTCTACTTAACTTTAGTGCATCAAGCCAAACCTCTGACACTGAGGTCAACAAGAGGTCAGAGAGGAGAGTGTATTCCTGCCCATTGGAAGTTTAACCTTCCTGGTAGTGTGCATGTGTGCAGATTGGGACTTTCACAGGGTGCCAATGTGCAACAGCAGCAAACGACTTAACATTCACTGCTGTTGCCATCAGAAGTTCTGGGCCAATGTGTCTGTGCCTGTTGGAAACATGGTGAGTAAGATATAGAATTTGTCTGCTCACCTCATTTCCATGATTGTTGTGTGATCACAAATAGCTCCCATGTAGATCTGGTTTCCATTTCAGTGCTGGTGTCCTCTGTACTCCAGGGGCCAAGTAGCATTATGAAGAAGACCCGTGATCCAGGCAGCTTCCCTTTTTAATTGCACAATTTCTTGAGACGGAGATTTGCAGCCATGCACTTCAGGCTTCAGTTTTTTCCCTTCAGGGTCTAGCAATGACGCACTACAGAGAGGAGACTGTTCCCAGATTTTGTGACACTGCTCTGCACTCACTCTGTCAGGTGGTCCTGGCCAGAAAAGAAGCCATGTTCCTGGTGAAGGGCAGCAGGTCCTCCAGTCTAAACCTGCGAAGGCAGTTGGAGCAGGTGGGCAAGGGTTGAGAATGCTCAAAGTGTGGGACCATTCAATGCCTACTCAGGTGGTCAAGGTGAGCGAATGCATCTGTACATCACATTTCACACCCACCACACCATCCACCTCTCACACTGCTCAATGCATCACTCCCTCATCACTCACTCCAGCAGCACTCCCTGATACTCAAGACTTACACCTAACATCCTTATACTGCACCTCATCCACACAAAGCTTTCATCCATGTCAGCCAAATACATACCTCTATTTGCCTCTACAAACCTACAGCTATTCAGCCAAGGCAGGTGCATCACCCAAAACACACTGATCCATAGCCACTAACATCCCCCCCTCTCTCTTGCAGAATAGGCAGGAAAAACAAAGAGTAGGTGGAGGAGCATATAGAATCCATCCCCTCAGCAGCCCTGGGGAGATGGTCCTGAAGATCATGGGCAGCAGTGCCATGAAGCCAATGGCACCCAGCACTGCACAGATCATCCCAAAAGATGATAAGTTGTTGCCTTATGCATCTTCTGCACGAACTCCAACCCTTGTCCTGAAAGATGGACAAAATGGAGACTAATGACCATGGGCCTTGTGCTTTCCTCCCCACTTCCCTTCCCTCACCCCTGACCCTCCCCTTATGATTTGTGCTTCCAGATAGATGCAAGCTGCCAGCTGCCCAGCCCCTGCAGCCTCATCTGCAAAGCCGAGAGCAGGAAAAGAGCTCTGAGGAGGAAGAGTTGTCACTTGATCTAACAGTAGCAGCCACCAGTTCAGTTATGGGCACCACTCAAACGTTACAGGTTGCTTTAGAGTCAGGATCTGCACATGGTGAGTCACTGGGCATGAATGAACTGCAGTCAGGCTGGAGAGCTAATATGCAACTCCCTGAAACGTGAGGTCACATATTAGCTCTGCTGAAGGCTAATCAGAAGAGAACCTTGTTGAAACAGACTCGAGGAAAATGCTGATGATCATGCACATTGAGATGCTGTGTGTATTCATAGATCTTTCAGACAGCCTCAGTCAGTGAGCATGTAGGTGTCTGGCTCCACGATGGTACAGAGCATCACACAGAGCTTGGAACCTGTCATTTCAACTATGGAAGTAGATGGACCATGGCAGGTCAACCCATGATGGAGTGTCTGGTGGTTGCTGTATCAGTTTCCACTCCAGCACAGGCAAAGGACTCCTCTGGATGCTCACCTCAGTGTTTGTTGGGACATGCAGAATCTTACAGCAATCCATCAATCTCTGCTCCATTAGATTACTAGGATTGCTGCTCTGAGGGAGTGGCAGTGGCTCCTTGGGGCACGAGTCTGCTGTCCTCTCTCATGATGACAGTTCTGGGTGCATCACAGGCCATGAGTGAATAGAAAGATATAGGTGACAGTTGCAGAATAAAAACAAAACGACTGGCCCGAGAGCCACCATTTCTGCTGCTGAGCCGAGTGGTTAGATCCCATGATGCCTGTTCCTAAAGATAGTTTCATACTTGAGCGTGAAAGTTTCCATTTGAATATGCATCGAATACCTTGCAAATCTAGCGGTGTCTCTGGAGGAATCCGCTAGTCATATCTACATCGTGATACTTGACCATCCAATTGAACTGCAGAAAACCATGAAGGGAGTAGCCACTTGACATCCATCTGCAGTAGAGCTGCCTGTGACAGAGATTTTCAGTTCATTCCTCAGCCTGGCAACAATCTCAGCAGTTCCAACATGCTGCAGGATTGGATTGAAAGAAACATAGCACTAGCCTTCGCTGATTTAGTTGCAATTCAATGGTCTGCTCCCATTCAGCTCATTGAACAAGCTGATGAAGGGCCTAACAGTGGGAGCTGGCAGGAGCTGTCACTGATGATGAATTTGTCTCTCAATGTGATGCCACAACTATCCCATGCAGCTACTGCTCAACTGGCTTGTGATGTATAATATACTGAGCAAGCAGTCACATCACTTTTATTACTTGCATTTTCAGGGCTATCTTCTGACACTACACAATTTGATAGGGGAGTAATTTCATTCCAGGAAATTAGACATTGACACTCAACCAGGGAAAGCCCTGTGATAAAGTACAAAAAAAACTCCACTGTATTAGGAAGAATAAAATGGGTAGATTTAGCTTGAATTGAATTGCAAGCATGTGCTTGCAAAACACTAAACAAAACGTCCACTGTTAAATGTGATCTCAAAATTGGGCAGCACTTACTAAACAACCCTGAGTGCACTAATAGATACACTAACAACCAATTTAAGATAATCAGTCAAGCTCGTAACATGGCTCATTTTTGCTTGCTAAAAGTGACATAAATTCATATGGAGGGATCCATTTTCTGCAGACAAAAGGAATTTGTTTAAGCCTTGAACCTTTTTTTGAATTATTGGGAGCTAGGGGAGCATATAGTTTCCCATTGCTTTCTCCGTAGTGATGCCCCGGTCAATCAGAGTCAACTTGCCAACCAATCAGCACCCTTCTCTCCTGTAGCATAAATTGTTCTGATTATTTGAAATTTGGCATTCTTGAGTTTGTCCTGATGAGTGCAAGATTAAAAGCTTTGACAACATGTCTCTCTTTTCCTGAAAGTTTTTTTTTGGGTTAGGCAGTGTAAAGTAGGAGCTGTAGAATGAATTAGTATTTATGGTAGCTATTGTAGGAAAGAAGAAAGAGATAAGGATAAAGTACTAAAAATAGGGAAAAATTGGTCCACTTTATTGGGCACACAGGAATATGACTATTTGTATATTGGGCGCAATAAGCATTTATGAAAACATTTCAGTGATGAAACCCCACCTTCGACTCTTTGTGTTGGATGTTATGCTTCCCTGGAGGTATGTTGGCAGGTGGGCCGGGGCATGAATTTGGCCACCCATGGCCCAACTGAGGCCTTTAAGTGGCATTAATTGGTCACTTAAGGCCTCTCACCACTACTGCCACAATTTTTATGGCAAATGAAGCTTAACAGCTTTCAATACACTCCTTTCAGAGGCCCACCCCAGATCTTTACCTCCCCACTGACCTGCCACCCACCGCCCCCACCTTGATTTCCACCCCCAAATCCCATACCAGCCTGTCCACCCTGGCTCCCCATCCCCCTCAACTCCTCTTTACTGGGGCCTGGGAAGCTGGTCCTGCCACTACACCCCCTCCCCTCCCCCTCCACTTACCTCAGTGCCTGGCTCCAGTGATGACCTCCATTGGGGACTGGATACAGTCTCAACAGTAGCCACCACTCTTGGGCGGGACTTCCCCCGAGATGGAGGCTTTAGCCAATTAACAGTCCACCGACCATTAACTTGCTACGGGGCGAGTTGGGTTCGCCCCTGACATTTGTGCCAGGTATGCAGCGACTCCAGCTGAGTGTAAAATCCAGCCCTTTATTTCTGCAACTGGGATTCAGTAGGCATGTCTTCTGGGGGTGGTGTGAGGTACAGGATCACAACCTGTAATGATCTTCAAGATATTTTTGAGATGTTCTGTAATGTCTCTTTATACAAAGAACTGTGAGAATCTTCGCTAAGCTGCCCTTGATGTATGTTTTGATCTCTGGATTTACTTTTAACTGGCTTAGTTTTCATTTTAAAATGATGTTCTGTTGCTTTGAATTCCAAAGAAAGGAGGATTCATTTCCCATTTAACTTTCCAACCTCCTTCATTATTTTAAGCATCTCCATCAGATTACCACTTAACCTGCTCACAATCAGGGAGCCTCCAAGTTTACCCAGTCTCAATATCATTTTACAGCTCAAATCTCCCCATAATTTGGAACAAATTAACCCACTCATCCCGGAGAGATGATAGGTTATGTACGGGAAACAGAAAAAAATAATGGTGCTCGTTTGAGGTTTATATTCGAGGACATTGGAATAAGAAGGATGCTATGGTTAGCAACATCAGGAATACTTTGGTGAGGATTTCCTCTATTTGCAATGTCTCCCAATAAAATAATCATTTTCTGAAGGATTTGACAGCTAAGAATTATTACACCATTATTCGGAAAATATAAACAGAGTTCTCCTCTCTATACTGCCTTTAAGGATCCTATGTGGAATTATTGGTTTAAATATTGGTCAAAATAAAAGTGAGGCAAATAACGCTCACTGTTATTTAAGTACAAATGCTGCAGAAACTTCTGGTTATGGCAGATGCACGATTAAACACAGAAACCAAGAAGTTGCTGTTGGAGGTGCACCATGCACTCAATTGTTAACTTCATGAAAATGGCATCTTGGAGGTAGGCTCCCATTACATGGATTGAACAGCTTGAAATTCCTGTACTTGTACTGCAGGTACAAAGTAAACTCACTCAGAGAATTAGCCCCATTGCCCTCAAAGCCCCTTCACCAATCAGGGATTGTTTCGTCAGTCCTCAATGGCAGTTTCCTGCTGCCCAACATTGCATTCCCACCAGCCGACCAGTTCCTGCTTACCAAACCTCCCGCTGCCAAGGTCTGTCATAGCATAACACTTACAACCTGCTTGGCCCCCCACCCACCCGACTACTGCCTGATTGCTACTTGTATTTTTATAATATAATTATTCCTAACCTTGTTTACTTGGAAAAGACTAACTAAAGTGAATAAGTCTTACACAGAATACTCTAAGGAAGGAAAAATATGTTTGTGAGTAGTTTTCAAATGAACTGTCATTTACAGTGATACACATCAAACAAACTCAGCAAAAATGACTAAAAGGAAAGATTAAAACCCGCACACTGTTCTCTGATCTTTAATAGGCTCCTATCAGTGAATTTTTAATTTGTAAATGTTAAAACATTTTTATGATGGGATATGTTTAGAGAAGCTTGTTGGGCACATGCAAGCACACGTTCCCTGTATTCTTTGGCAGCCAGCTTAAAGGAGCTGGGAGTCTGCACATTTGTCTGTAATCCACTGTGCTCTTAGTGGGACAGCGGGCTTGAAATTCCTCGGAGTGGCAATCAGAGTCGATCCTGTCTCTCCCGACCTTCCAACTCAGGCCAGGCGAGATTAGTGCAGCGCATCCCCAACTTAATGTCAAGTGCAAATCTAATGGATGCAAGGAGGACACACCTCCTGTTTTATGGCATTAGCTTCCATAAACTAGTTAAGTTAAATGTCCAGCCATGTTTGAAGGTCCTTGACTGTGGCAATCTGATGTGTAATATACCTTTAAGAAGAATGTTATAGTGGAAGATCACATGATCTTATTATCCAATAGATGAGTAACATGCGCTACCTCAGCAGTCAGTAGTCAATAGTCAGAGTCTGTAGCGTGAAGACAGGGTTGGAGTTGAAAACACACAAGTGTAGCTGCTGAATACGTTTGTAAATAAACAGAATGTGTTCCACTTAAAAAGTGTCCACTGACCTACTCTGTCTATTGTACCAATTCGGCCACCCCAAAACAAGTGTGCAACCTGGATCTATAAGTCCCAACAAACCGGTGACCAAGATCCAACAAACTGGCGAAGAGAGAAAAGCAAGAAAAAACGAGGAAAACAGTGAAAATACAATAAACTGGCTTTGAGAATAAAACAAGTTAACGAAAGAAATCAAGAGAAACAAAATTGGGCTGTACCTTGCACAGTAATTGTAAGTATAATTTCCGTCCTAGTTATCAAAGCAATCCCCTCACAGAATGCCACAATTCAGAAGAATTGATCCTTTTGATCCAGCCATGGATGATTGATCTCATTATGTTGAATGCCCCATGTTCTATTTCCAAGCAAACAACATTGTGGGGAAGAGAAGTGGCAAGCAGTCCTCTTATCCACGTGTGGGAGTAAAACCTATGAATTGATTCGAAGTCTGATGGCACCTGATTCAAAGAGCTTTGAGGAACTGGTGAACCTCGTAAAAGGTCATTACCAGACAAAACCCTCAATAATGATGCAATAGTTCAAACTTAACTCAAGAAATAGAGCCCTGGGAGAAACGGTTCTTTATTATGAGGCAAGTTTGAAACAATTAACAGAACATTGTGAGTTTGGTACATGCTTAAATTACGTGCTCAGAGATCGTTTAGTGTATGGTATAAATGAGTACACAATTCAGAAGAGATTGCTGTCTGTAACAAATTTGGATTTTAAGAAGGCGCTAGAAATAGCACTGGCCATGGAAAGTGTAGTAAGAGATTTGAAAGCCATACAGAGAGCACAAATTGGCGCCATCTTCCATGTTGGGTGGGAAGCCCCAGCCAAAAAGGGCACAAAAATATTCTGTTGAAGGGTCATGAGGACTCGAAACATCAACTCTTTTCTTCTCCGCCGATGCTGCCAGACCTGCTGAGTTTTTCCAGGTAATTCTGTTTTTGTTTGGATTTCCAGCATCCGCAGTTTTTTGTTTTTACAAAAATGCAAAGCTCTACTGAGAAGCGGGAATCAGCCACTGCTAGCAGAAAAATAAAAAGAAGTGACCCAGCAGTGAAAACATGAAATAATGGCAACAGAGGTGGAAACAGACAGCCTTATTATGATTGTCAGTTTAAAAAAATCAAACGTTTTTATTGTCATCGACACGGACACCTAATGAGACAGTGCAAGGGAAGGATCAGACAAACTTTCAAACTTAACTCTGTGTGATTTACAATGTAGAAGAGCCTGAAGTAACAGATTCAGATATTTATTCATTGTATAACTTGAATGTTGGGAAAGCAGAACCAGTATATGTAACAGTGAAGGTAGATGACAGACCTATTAGAATGGAAATGGACACAGGAGCTTCCACTACAGTAATCGGTGAACACACCTTCATATATCTGAATTATGGTGAGCATAAATTAAATTTGGAAGAAACAGATATCAAATTAAAATGGGAGAAGACATCAAAGTCAAAGGCATAAGCAGAGTTATTGTTCATAATGGAAACCAATCAGTAAAACTGCCCTTGATGGTGGTAGCAGGCGAGGGGCTTCCTTGGACAAAACTGGCTAAAGGAGATTAAGTTAGAATGGACTGAAATTTTCTAGCTGAGAGCAAGTGGGTTACCAGAGCTACCACAAAAATACACCTCAGTTTTCAAGGATGAACTTGGGAAGATCCAGGGGCTGCAGGCAAAAATTCATGTGGACCCAGAGGCGATCCCTGAATTCATAAAGGCAAGACCAGTATTGTATGCATTGCGGGAATAGGTCGATACTGAACTGGATAGATTAGAGAAACTGGGATTTATACAACCTGTGCAGTTCTCAGAATGGGCAGCACCAATAGTGCCCATACTTAAACCCAAACAAAGTGTTCAAATTTGTGGAGGCTACAAATTGACAGTTAATAAAGTGACTAAGCTGGACAGACACCTCATACCAAAAATTGAAGACCTTTATGCTAAGCTGGCAGGTGGAACTGCCTACACGAAGCTTGATATGAGTCATGCTTATCAACATTGTTAGAGAAGGTCTCCCAGGAATTTGTCACAATTAATACACACAAAGGGTTGTACCAATATACCTGTTTGCCTTTTGGCATCACCTCAGCTTATGCCATATTACAGAGAACAATAGAAAGTTTACCACAGGGACTGTCCCACGTTGTAGTTTATTTAGATGGTGTTCTGGTGACAGTACTCACTGAAAGGAGCATTTGGCAAACTTAAGAAGAAGTCTTAAAATGCTTCTTGCAGGTTGGAGTGTGTTTAAAAAAAGACAAGTGCATGTTTCAAGTGAAGGAGGTAATCTACTTGGGTCACAGTGTAGATTCACACCCAGTTCAGGAAAAGGTGAGAGGCATCACCGCCAAAGAATACGTCTGAGCTCAAATCATTCTGAAGGATGATCAATTACTCTGGATGTTTCTTACCTAATTGGCATACAGAACTGATACCCTTGTATAACCTACTCAAGAAAACCAATGTTGGTCTTAGCAAACACCTCAGAAAGAAGCTTTCATAAAAATAAAAAATTGTTGCACTCACCCTATCTATTAGTACATTACGACCAGAGAAAAGAATTGATGTTGACATGTGATGCATCTCTCTATGGAGTGGGAACAGTGCTCTCCCATCGAATGGATGATGGCATGGAAAGGCCTATAGGATATGTATCAAAAACGGTCACCGCAGAGGAAAAGGGATACTCACAGGTAGAAAAAGAAGGCCTGTCAATCATCAGTATGTACATGGTCGTCATTTTACTATCGTTTCAGACCACAAGCCATTGCTAGGATTGTTCAGTGAGGACAAGGCTATACTACCCATAGCCTCAGCAAGAATACAAAGATGGGTGTTGATCCTGGCAGCGTATATGAGTATACTTTCATCTGCAGGCCTGGAAATCTAATTGCAAACGCTAATGCACTTAGTCATTTGCCCTTACAAGAAAAAGATGAGAATGTCTCAGTCATTCAAGAGCTTGTTTTATTGTTGAACTTCTTAGATTCATCACCAGTATGTGCGAAACAGATTGAAGAATGGACAAGTCAAGACCCAGTCTTATCCAAAGTATGAGAACAATTTTTTCTTGGTTAGTCACAAGAGCAAGTATCTGATGAAATGAAACCATACTTTAACAGAAGGCATGAAATAACCAGCCAGGGTGGTATCTTATAGTGGGGAGCATGACTGATTGTTCATCCAAAAGGAAGAAAGCCATTGTTAATTGAACTACATAAAGCACATCCAGGAATTTCCCAAATGAGGACATTAGAATGCAGCTATCTATTGTAGTCTGGAATGGATGGAAAAATAGAGAGCTTAGTGAAGAATTGTATGCAGTGTCAGCAAGTTCAAAAGTTACCTTCAACAGCTCCATTACACTCTTGGGAGTGGTTTGGAAGACCATAGGTACGATTATACATTGACTATGTGGGACATTTCATGGGAATAATGTTTCTATTTATTGTTGAAGCCCACTCAAAATGGATGGACATATATGAGGTGAAGTCACCAACGTCTTCTGCTACAATTGAGAAGCTACATCAAAGTTTTGCCATTCACGGACTACCAGAAGTGGTCATGTCTGATAACACCATTTACCAGTGCTGAGTTTCAATGGTTTATCAGCCTCAACGGTATTACTCATGTAAAAACCACCCTTCCTCAAATGGACTGGCCAAAAGGGCAATTCAAACATTCAAGTCTGGCATGAAGAAATTAACTGGAGATTCCATAGCAACCAAACTAGCATGCTTTCTTTTCCATTATAGGACCACCCCTCACACAACAACAGGTGTCACACTTGCGGAGTTATTGATGAAATGCTGCCTCAGGACGAGATTGAGCTTAATAATGCTGAATTTAAGGGGGAAGGTGGAAAGGCGTCAGGGAAGTCAGAAAACTAGACATGACTGGCATAGTCGTGACAGGAATTTAACCGGAGAGACAGAATATGTGAAAAATTTTGGAGAAGGGTGAAATAAGTGCAGTGACTGGACGTCTTTCTTACCATGTGAAGGTGGAAGACCGAGTCTTACGGAAACATATGAATTATATAAGGAGAGAAACCATTCACCAAGAAATGATTCCACCAATGTCCATGACCAAGTCAATGTCTTCTGTTGAAAGAACTCAGCTGAGTACAGATCTGTCTGAAGAGACAGCTGTACCTGCAAGAGTTGAGGAAACAGATTTTCAGGTGCCCACCAAAGAACCTGTTGTTCAGAAAACTCCAGAAAAGGAGGTTCCTGACAAAGCTTCTGAAGCGGTAGAGCTGAGACATTCTACATGCATAAGGAAACCCCCAAAAGACTGAATTTGTAAATTACTTATCTGTGTAAATAATTTGATATTTTGAGAAAAATGTAATTGTAACTGTAAAGTATATTTCTGAGTAAAGGGGGAGGGATGTGGTAATCTGATATATAATATACCTTTAAGAAGAATGTTATAATGGAAGATCACATGATCTTATTATCCAATAGATGAGGAGCACAGGCTACCTCAGCAGTCAGTAGTCAATAGTTAGAGTTTGTAGTGTGAAGACAGGGTTGGAGTTGAAAGCACACAAGTGTAGCTGCTGAATACATTTGTAAATAAACAGAATGTGTTCCACTTAAGAAGTGTCCACTGACCTATTCTGTCTCTTGTACCAACTTGGCCATCCCAAACCTGGATCCATTACTCCCAACAAACTGGTGACCAGGATCCAACATTGACAGACCAGGGAGAAGAGTGTATAAGGTAGGTGGGGAGGAATTTGGGGGAGAGTGGTCAGGGTGGGCTGGATTGGGCCCTGGGGGGTGTGTTTGGTTGGGTCAGGACTCTGGTGGGGGAGGGGTGGTGGTGTCAGGTCAGATCAGATGTTGGGGGGAGTGTTTGGGTGTTCGGTGGGACTGTGGGGAGCGTTTCGGATAAGGCCGGGCCTTGGGTGGTTGTGGCTGGTCAGGTTAGACCTTGGGGGTTGGGGGGGCGGTGGGTGTCGGGTCGGGTTGGCCTTCAGGAGTTGGAGGGTGTCGGGGCAAGTCTCGGAGGCAGTTTCAGGTCGGGTCGGGTCTCGGGGTGGGAGAGTGTCGGGTCAGGTTGGCCCATTGGGGTGGGAGGGTGCAGATTCGGATCTTTGGAGGGCAGTATCATGTTGGGTTAGGTCTTGGAAGTGGGAGGGTGTCGGGTCAGGTGGCACCTCATGAGGGGTTCAGGTTGGGCCTCGGAGGTGAGGGAAGATGTGGCGGTGGGGTCGGGTCAGGTCAGGCCTTGGTGGAGGATGTGCTGGGTTGAGCCAGGCCTGGGGGGGGGGGGGGGTAGGTGGTGAGTGGCAGGCCTGGCGGAGGAGTAGGGGAACCCCATGGATTGTGGAGTTCCTGTCGGGGGTGTAGTCCTTTGGGGGTGTGGGGAGTCAGGGCATGAGAGGAGGCCCCTGGGAGGTCGGGGTGGCCGAGGAATCCCAGTTATAACTTTTTCTGGGTAACTACTGACGTAATCCAATTGGAGCCATATGACTTTTGCGATTTAAATCACATTTTCGGATGGTTCCCATTGTAGGGCAATTTGCCCAGAGGAAGTTGCACTTCCAGGCAATTGCCGTGCTAACCTTAGCTGTTGAAATTCTCAGGGGGTGGGGGGCCGTCCCCAGCGCATCTTCGGGGTACCCCCCAATACAATGCCCTGGAGCTCGGAACTTAAGGCCCAGTGTTTTCTAGGTGCAGAAAGTGCCAACCCTAAAAATGTAACTTCTTTGTTGTACATTTATAAAGTAACAGAATGTGGGAAAGCTTTTGTTACACAAGCCAGCTATTATATTCACAGAGATCCCAGACCATGAAGAGCTTCTCTCTTATAGTATGAAAATGAAAAGGAACTTTATGCAAATACAATTAATCTTATGAGTAACATGTAATGTATTGTGAATAACTTAGTCTGGCTCTTAAAGGAAATTTTTGATTTACTAAAAGTGCTGCTTAAAATCCAAAGGAATCCACTAATATCCAATTTCTAATCCTAATTACTTATCGTTCATATGCATACAAAGTAAAATAAAATAAAGCTTTGCAGTGAACAATCCCTCCCCCACTTTTTTTGAGCTTAATAGCTTTATCAATCAGGAGGTTCCTTGCTTCTGACCAAAATATACGAAACCAAGATTTTTTATTTTGTAAATATTTTATGATTATACTTGTACACACCTTGATACTGGTTTTAAACATTATAGTTGAAATAGTTTGGTTCCAGATATACCTTCGCATATGGCTTACAGATGACCTGGTCAGCTTATTTAAGTGTTGAATATGCTTCTCTTGGGATCCTCTGTGACAGGGGCTATGCACTGGATAAAATTTATTTCTATTTTCATAGATGCAGATACCATTCAAAAAGATCTTGATCAAATAATTGGATTGGCTAAATAATAGAAGATTGATATTAATATGGGTAAATGTAAGCTGATGTAGATTGGAACAGAAAATGTGAATGAAGTGTTCCAACAAAAGAGTCCAGTTATGCAGGGGGCTTAAGTAGAACTGCAGAATCCCACATGGATGCAAGAATTGCCTTCCCTAAACTGGAGCTTGCTCCCCCAACAGGCTGTGAATGTTGGGTCATTTGAAACTATCAAGAATATGACCAATTGATTTATGTTAGCTAAGGATATTGAAGGATATGGAGGGAAGGCAGGTAAATGGAATTGAGTTACAGATCAGCCATGATCTATTTGAATGGTGGATCAAAGAGCTGAATAATCTACTGCTGTTCATATGATACCACTACTAATTACTCATGGAGTGGTGTTCGAGGAGATATGAAAACTGATGGATTTTTTTTTGCATTTTGATCAGCATCAGCTTCTTCTCAGAGTTTTTATCAAAGTTAGTGAGTAGGCAAAAACAGAATTACCTGGAAAAACTCAGCAGGTCTGGCAGCATCGGCGGAGAAGAAAAGAGTTGACGTTTCGAGTCCTCATGACCCTTTGACAGAACATGTTCGACAGAAGTTCTGTCGAAGGGTCATGAAGACTCGAATCGTCAACTCTTCTCCGCCCATGCTGCCAGACCTGCTGAGTTTTTCCAGGTAATTCTGTTTTTGTTTTGGATTTCCAGCATCCGCAGTTTTTTTGTTTTTATCTTAGTGAGTAGGCAGCCTGCCACAGATCGTTGCCAGGTTTCCCTACAACCAGAGTCAGAGGCTAGGAATCCTGCAACGAGTAACTCACCTCTTGATTCCCCAAAGTCTGTCCACCATCTACAAGGCACAAGTCAGGAGTGTGATGGAATACTCCCCACTTGCCTGGATGAGTGCGGCTCCCACAACACTCAAAAAGCTTGACACCATCCAGGACAAAACAGTCCGCTTGATGGGCACCACATCCACAAACATTCACTCCCTCCACCACAGACGCGCAGTAGCAGCAGTGTGTACCATCTACAAGATGCACTGCAGGAATTCACCATGGCTCCTTCAACAGCACCTTCCAAACCCACAACCACTACCATCTAGAAGAACAAGGGCAGCAGATAGATGGGAACACCACCACCCGGAAGTTCCCCACCAAGTCACTCACCATCCTGACTTGTTTCTTCATCTGTCACTGGGTCGAAATCCTGGAACTCCCTCCCTAACAGCACTGTGGATGTACCTACACCACAAGGACCACAGCGGTTCAAGAAGGCAGTTCACCACCACCTTCTCAAGGGCAACTAGGGATGGGCAATAAATGCTGGCGCAGCCACGATGTCCACAGCCCGTGAATGAATTAAAAAAATGCAGGTAGATGGCAAAATCAGCAAAAAATGAAAATTTTCCTTAACAATTGCCTCAATCCCTGTATCTAAATTATCCTTTCCCACAAAGCCACTAAGGTTGATTTTTGTCTCTAGTTTTCACTGCATTATGGCATAACCGACCTAGAAGTGCTAGTAACATGTAATTGCTGTGTCTAACTAATTTGCATAATGATCATAATTTGAAATGCAAACTCAGCTGGCTCTACTGTAGTAGGCAATGGAAATTTTAATTGAGACAATTAGACTCATTGTTACAGGAGAGGTTCAAAAAATTAACAGGCCTCTGGAGGACATTAAAAGGTATCTTAACCCATCAGTAACTATAGCCAAGGCTGATGGGGCACGGAACTAAGAAATGGAAGGCCAGGATGAAAGAAACAGGCCTTATAGGTGCAGGCACAATTCTGGAGACAAGTGACAGTCAGGTTCAGCATTTGATCTTTTTTTTAGATAGTTGCTGAGATTGAGATGGGGTTGCATAAGATGCGTGTGAGGAGGGTTTCTCCCTGTGCCCTATCTGAAGGGCCAACATTACTACATGCCAACAAATTTGTGCAACCACATTTCAGGCCACAGCTGCCCTCCTTTCCTGTACACCTTACAAAGCATGGCATACTGCGATTGTGGTATGTCTGAAGAACCTACCAGTGTAAGGGATTGACAGGCATTCACATCTCATTCTGATGCCACTGGTGCAACCAACATTAGAAAGATGAGACTCCACCATTTTTTACAAATTCATTCATGGGATGTGGGCATTGCTGGTTAAGCCAGCATTTATTGTCCATCCCTAATTGCCCTTGAGGAGGTGGTGGTGAGCTGCCTTCTCGAACTGCTGCAGTAGCGGTTCGATATAACTGACTGTCTTGCTAGGCCATTTCAGGCTTGTTGTGGGTCTGGAGTCACAGGTAGGCCAGACCAGGTAAGGATGGCAGATTTCCTTCCCTAAAGGACATTAGTGAACCAGATGTGTTTTAACAACAATCGACAATGGTTTCATGGTCACCACTAGACTTTTAATTCCAGATTTTTATTGAATTCGAATTCACCATGGGATTTGAACCCAGGTCCCCAGGGCATAACCCTGGGTCTTTAGATTACTATTCCTGTGACCATGCTACTGCCACCACAAAAGTCTTGTTCACCATCTCTGAATGCAATGTTTGGGTGCAGCTATGGATAGGTTAGCCCGAAGCACTTCTTGGGGAGTCTGACGTGCCTGATACTTTCTACTTCTCCCCTTTTCCTCTGAACACATCACCTTCAAAGATTCCTGGTGGTAAACCCGCTGCTGTCATTAAAGGGAGCTCCAGGAAAAACAACAAACCAACTCCACTGGCAGCAAGGGTCATGACAGGAACAGAAAAAGACAACAAGAAAAATTTTTAAAAAGCTTCATGCACCTGCCTTGAAACCTTGTGTGCTTTTTAAAGTCTGTCCTCTGGCAGGTCTGCCCAATATTCCAGATTTCACTAGGAGATAAAAACAAAAAACTGTGGATGCTGGAAATCCAAAACAAAAACAGAATTTCTGTTCCAGATTTCACTGGTGTGCTGGAGACTTAGTGTGACACGTGAACTGCTCTGAGGATTCAGAGTTGAATAGAATAAATGATGACACTGGCAAAGACATAGGATTACAAAATTCTCAAACTACCTTTATTTAACTATTTTTCAATATCACAAAATTACACACTGATAAAGAGGTGAATAACACCATGCAGGACCTGTCAATGCCAAACAAAAATCAGAAACTGATCTCTTTCAGTTGAAGAGTGTCCTCATTTTATAAATATCCCACAGAAGATGAATTCTCTCAGTTCATGGGACAGCGTGCCTGTCTTACTTTAGACTATGAGATCAAATGTTTACACATCCCATTATCTTGATGATATCCACAAAGCTGAATCTTCCACACAGTCCCCACCTTGCCCTTCAATCTCTTCACTTTGATCCACAGAAAAACTGGTCTCTTTCACCCTGGTATTATCTTTAACTTAACCATGGAAAACTGGGACCTCTGCTCCAGCTTTCTGCTTTGACTCACCCAGAGACTAAGGGGTTACACACTTCCTGAACAATATTCATAAGCTTTCCTCTCACCCAGCCCAGCTGGTCCCCTCTAGTCTCTGTTCAGACCTGGAGTGCTGATCAGACACCCAGGACAAAAGATGTAACTTCTGACATGTTGTCCAATGTCCAGCTGTACAATGAGAAACAAAGGAAAGTACATTCAAGCATGTGTTCAGAACCTGTAGCAATCGGGATTAGTTACTCCCTGCATGGTCAGCTCTCTGAGTGGCCAAGGGTGATGTCATGGACAGAGTCCCTATGAACTGTTTCAAAATGCCCTTTTTGACTGGTACAAAACTCCCAGAGGCCAAACAATCCACATGTTTGACAAACATCACATATGGATGTATCCTTCACACTGTTTCGAGGTTCTTTGCTGTCCTGACCATAATAATAACCATGAAATCAGACAAAGTTACAAGATCCCTTTTAGGTTTTACCTGTCAGTGGTTTGATAATTATAGGAATTTGTATCATTGGAATGTTTGCAATAAGGACAGACCCCATACCTGACTTATAATCACAGGCTTTTGGTCAATTAATTACCCATATCTTGACTTAGGAATGAAGCACATTACAATTTTTACTCCCACAAAGATCAAGCTAGCAAATTCAACGGTGACCAATTTGACTTAATATAGCATTGCCGTATGTACAACCACACAGCACAGTCGGCATTACTGTAGTCATGATATGCAGCTGAAAACTGATCAGTGACATCGTCAGTTCAGTAGTTTCAGTCCATATTTACACAGGTATCCAGTGCGACACTGGGGCCAACAATGCCATAAAACCCTTCAATGTTCCCTTTTCAATCTGATAATGAAGCTCTCACCTGCTTCCACCTAGATTTTCAAATGTCCATCTCAGATTTGACACAAGTACCAAGCATGGCTGTAACTAGGAGGAATTTGGCAGAGTTGAATTCAGCTGGATTTTTGTTCCTTTCTCAGTGCCTTGCTGGCCTAACTTTAGGGGAGTAGCACTACGAAAACTGCTCTGCTGTGCACCCTCAGCTTGGTCCCTGACTATTCCATTTGGCTATCACAAGAGCTAAGGCTAGAAGTTCTTCAAAATTACTTCTGCACCTTTAAAAAAAAATGATCTGCCAGTGGCCTCTAGAGGGAAATGTACACAAATTTCCTGAGTCTAATCATTCATATTTTCTTCAGTGCAGGCATTGGTGTAAATTGTATCAAAGCAGGTTAAGTACCAGGAAACTGCTGTGCAACCTTTAAAAAGACAGTCCAACCTGCACGCTTCAGCAGCAGACTAGAAGACAAACAGCTAAGAGAGGAAGAGTGCACACCACTCCCTTAGAACTTCACTAAATCTCTTGCAAATATTTTAATTATATTTATTGATAATTATGAATGCTGAAGCATCATCTACCAAGCAAACCAGAGAACAAGAATGTACAAATTGCCATGACTCACTGGGGCGAGTGCACTGCAATGTCAAGCCCCACTGCTCTCTGAGCCATGACAAATCTGAAAAAGTTTGATCCACCCACCTAGTTGTTTAATTTAGATTAACAGAATATGTGCACCAGGTTTATAAACTTGATAAGTAAATAATTGTTTATTGAACAAATTGTCTTTAACCAGTGGCAAAAGAAATATGAACTGCTAATTTATAACTTTCTTTCTAAACTCTATAACCTAAACTCTACCCCTTCTTAAATCCCTATACACACACACATACAAGACACAAAAGACACACAAAAACATAGATTTTAAGGGTGGGAAAAAACAGTTCAATAGCACCAAGTACAGGATTTGATGGGTTGATTTTGATTGGTGTTTTCCAAGTTCCTTTCAGTTCTTTGTTGATGACACAAGGTGGTCTTCCAGCACTTTCAGTCTTTAGTTCACTGGTTGAGCACTTGCCTTTCAATGTCTCTGACAGTGATTTTCCCCTTTGCCTCTTGACAGTGGTTTTCAGAGAGAGAGAGAGCAGGTTATAGAGATTTGAGAAGAAAAAGTCAGCTAGCTATTATTGTAGAATTACTGGAATTTTACACACACAGGAGAGAGAGGTTTTAGGTATTTTTCCCTTCAGGCTAAGAGCTATTCTGCTGCACTGCTCTTACACAAACCCTGGTCACCTGGTCAAGAGCCAGTTAAAACTTTGTTGCCAGGCAGTTCCCCATTAGACCAAACTCCTCTTTAGCACTATCCTGTCTTTCAAGGCACAGTCTGTTCCATTGTATATATCCCCCACACTGTTCCAGTAGACATGTCTCTCAAACTGCAGCCATTGTAATTTTAGTCCACAGTCCAACAGAGTTAAAAAGATATGTTCCTTAAAATATTCACTCATTCAGACCTCCAAATTCTCCTGGTGTATAGAATGATATACCCTTGGTGTGGGTGCTATCAAGTTATGTGTATCACATGTGTCTGCTGGAGGGAGATGACATTGGCACTGACTGCTATATTCCTCACCTCCAGCACTGCATAAGGGTGCTACATAAAGGCCCATGTCTTCAGAAGTGCAAGCAAAGTCACAAGCAGACCCCTCTCAGATTTCTTCTTTGCCCATCTTGTGCACTAAAACACTATTTGTCACCTGCTCAGCTAATCCTACATTATGTGTGCTACTTAACTTGGTATCTTGCACCAGGGCTAACCAGTCCCCTTTGCTGCAATTCCTTACGTTCACAACCCTTTTCTCCATTCTCCACTTTTCTTTTATCCTTTCATGGGACGTGGGCATCAATGGCTGGGCCAGACTTTATTGCCCATCCCTAGTCACCCTTGAGAAGGTGGTGGTGAGCTGTTTTCTTGAACTGCTGCAGTCTATGTGATGTAGGTACACCCACAGTGCTGTTAGGGAAGGAGTTCCAGGATTTTGACCCAGCAATAGTGAAGGACGGTGATATAGTTCCAAGTCAGGATGGTGAGTGGCTTGGAGGGGAACTTTCAGGTGGTGGTGTTCCCATGTGTTTGCTGCCCTTGTCCTTCTAGAAGTTATTGGTCATAGGTTTGGAAGGTGCTGTCTAAGGAGGTTTGGTGAGTTCCTGCAGTGCATGTTGTAGATGGTACACACTGTTGCCACTGTGCGTTGGTGGTGGAGGGAGTGAATGTTTGTGGATGGGGTGCCAATCAAGTGGGCTGTTTTGTCCTGGTTGGTGTCAAGCTTCTTAAGTGTTGTAAGTTGAGTGTTAACAAGCTCCTACCCTTACATCTCCTACTTCATTCTCCCATGTCATTTGGCACACAATCCTCAGCTCCTGGCCTTACCCTTATTTACTCTATTTTCTTGCAGGACAAGTTGGCACACAAAGCTTGCTAGCTTGCTAACTCAGCATTTACACTGGCACCTTCATGAAGTGCCACACAGACACAATATTCCTCCCTCTTCTTTATCTCCTTAATCCCAAGGGATTGATACCAGCCATTCTTAGCTTCTACCATCTTTTCCTGTAGATCCATCTCTGCAGCAGGCAGCATAGAAAGAGGTAGATGATGACAGTGGTAAAGAGAGTGATGAGAACAATCCACTCTGCTGTTGCAGATATATACTTCTGATATCGCTAAGGATATGCAGAAGCAGATGCCAGGCCTTAAGCCATCTCCCTCATAGCAGTACACTGTGAAATGTGGGAGGCAACACTAAGCTACCAAGAAACGAGCTGACAAGAGAGAAGTGCTATGGGCCTTCTGTAGACCACAAGCAGCCAATCACCTCTCAGGATCCAGGCCTTCAGTTGGCACTGAGAAGAAACACAAGATTATGTGCCCACTGGGGATACCATACCTGATCCCAAGAAGCTCTGATGATGGGTAAAGAATGTAGGTGATCATGAGAATCTTCCGATGGTCAGAGCCAGTGAGAAGCAGTTGAAGCAAGTGCAGGTGTCTGTAGGCAGAATCGTAACAGAAGAACTGCTTTAAAATAATTTCCTATCTGTAGAAATCTGAATTTAAAAATCTCCAGCCAGTTCTATTTTAGGAACTCTTCATTTCCGCCTTGAACAGCTGATTCTGACAGCTGCTGTTCCTCACTGAACTGTGTCTAACTTACCCCAGGCAGAGCAGTAGTTCAGCTTCAGGAAACTCGGAGGTGTTTCACCACTGGCTGTCACTTTGACATACTTAAAGAAGGCCAGTGGTGATTCTGTGGGCGGAATACAGGAAAGCTGCAGAAATGTGAGGGAACTCAAGCAAAGCAGAAACAGCTTCCATCCAACCTTCCTCACACAAAATGTTTCTTACACCATGCCAGCTCAGTAAGTGCACTGGAAACAGTGGGGCAATTCACCCCCAAAATCTTTCCACTGTGTGGCACTGTGTTATTGATCCAACAAGCAGCACCATGGCTTGTGAATACAGAATGGTTCAAGCTTTCATTCAATTTATTCATAATTCAATGCAATTTAATGCAGCTAATATACCAATCACGGATAATGTAGTGGTTACTGCTTTGCTTGTTCAATAAACATGGTAGAGTGGTAGGATGTGGCTTTATGTTCGTTATTCCCCCAATTACAAGTTGCAGATTCTGTTGTGCCATCTGGCAAAGTAGAAAATAGAAGCTAGGTATTTGTGCACAGTGAGAAAGGAGGGAATAATTAATGGAGGAAAGCACTATGAGCCATTCTTGCACATCACCTAGTGTCACGGAAGAATGAAAAAAAAGGAGATAATTTACATTTTAAAATAAAGTAACATTTATAATAACAAGAGCATGCTTATATATTTCTGAGTTTAATGCGCAAGACCTAACAAATTAAGAAGTAAAATCACCAAGGCAAAGATTTTCCACATTACATTTCAATTCTTTTAAGAATTACTAAAAATGATCCATGGAAAATAGAATACCATTCATCACCATATTGATTATAAGATATAATGATATTACAATTAATGAGATTTAAAATACTAATTTATCAATTGTTTGCTGATTCGGCTTGAATTTCAATAAGTGACTCAAAAGCACTGTTTCATATATTTGCGGGTACAGGTTTACCATTATTTTCCTCCAAATAGTGCGTTTTGAACCTGGATGGTGGTATTATGGAATGGCCAGAGGTTTCCGGCTGACATACAAAACTGAAAGAGCAGAGGCACCCTAAACTGACGTGATGCATCTGCTGGTGGCCAGTTACAGGGCAGCCTTTGCTCCTGTACAAGTAACTGTGAAATATGACAATATTTACTAGCCCCAGCAATGTATTTACTACACTATAAAAATGGCACTTTAGGGGAATAAATTAATGCAATACTCATTTATCATGGAAAAGAGAAACTAAGGGCCATTAGATACATTTTTGAAACTTTTTTCCATTTGAAAATGTCTGAAAGTGTTCTGGGGTGTTTTTGGAAGTGTTTGGGCGAGTTCCTTCATTTGCGAGCCTATGCTGTCTCATCCTCATATGGATGGCAGTTGAGTAGATGACCTGTGTACACAAAGGGCTTAATTTAATGGCCATAATAGTGGCCCCGACCGTGGAACGGAAAGCCAGGGGCAACCTTGCCCTGGCCATTTCTGGAAGTCCTGATGCAATTCAATGCCCATTAGCCAGTTAACTTCCTGGCATCAGGGCTTCCATCCCACTAAAAGCAGCGATTGGCTCCCATTTGGAAATTTTTGGAACTCTCTATCCCAGAAAGCAGTGGATGCTGGGTCATTGAATATATTCAAGGCTGAATGTGACAGGTGTTTGATCAACAAAGGAACCAAGGGTTATTAGGGAGTCAGGCAGAAAAGTGGAGTTAAGGCCACAATCAGAGCAGCCATGATCTTATTGAGTGGCAGAACGGGTCTTCTGCTTCTGCTTTGATTATGTTGGCATCACAGACTAACATCATATGCTAATATCTGTATTCCAGCAACATTGATGTAGTTAACACTAGCTGAACCAGACATGACCTGCTGATATGATATGATTTGGCTCGAGGGGCCAAATGGCCTACTCCTGCTCCTGTTTCTTATGTTGTTACATTCCATGGGCTGCCAGCCAATTAGAGGGCCAGCAGCTCTTCACTCCCAGCAGCACCAGCTGGAGATCAATGGAGGAGGCCCCAGAACGGAGGTAAGTGTATGAGGCTTGGCAGGGCACGTCAAGCAGGCCCTGGCGAGGGGGGAAGGGAGGGGGGCTTTCCAAAGGGGCAGTGCTCACCACCAAGGGCCACAGCATTCCCAATCAGGAGGACGCCCCCCCGAGCCCATAAGGAGGCCGCCAGCTTTTATCGAACAGCTTCCCCATGCAATGTAGGCCCCCTCTGCTGCTGGTAAATTACCAGTGGCAGGAGGATGAGGCCTTCAAGCATCTATTGATTGACCATTTAAGGGCTTCAATTGGCCTCCAGAAAAGAAAGCCATCCTCGACCTTCCCCATGCCAAAATCGGATGGAGTCAGGAAAGTGATGGGCACTCCACTCCTCACCTTCCCTCCCGATTCTATGGCTGTCCTCCCATCCCTGCCTCCCTGCACAATCTCGAGAATGGAATTAAATTCTGCCTAAAAGCTGCAAAAGACATGGTGTCTGCAGCATGGCAGGTAGATGGAGTAGAGGGTGCAGAGAGGGCAAGGTCTGCGTGATGCCCTTTGTTAAAGTTAGAGCCAGATTCCTCCATGCTCCTCAGCAGTAACAGGAGATGTCTGGCAGGCCAGCCAATGTACCCATGATGTCAGTGTGCATGCCCATTAGCACTGTTCTATATACCGGCCCACAGATGTCTTCTTCTGAGTCCCCTTCCAGTGAACTGACAAATAAATTATTCTTTTACTCTGGCCTGGCTGTGGCCCAATTGTGCCTGATGATTCACTATGTGATGATCTCAACTCCAAACTTGCGTTGAAGTGCAGTATCTGAGCTGCTGCAGGTCAAGTGATGAGGTCTTTTCATCATTGCTGCATTGTTGCTCCCTTTCCTCCTCTTCATGGGGCTCCTCTGGGCTAGGTAAGCTGCAGCTCTTTGGTGCCTAATGGGAGGAACTCAGAAGGGGAAGTTTGGAGTGTGGGAAGTACAGTGGGATGGTATGCAAAAGGTCCATGCTCAAGTATCTGCAGCTTGCTCCTCACGACAGATATCAGGATGAGGGTGAGCTGGGAGTTAAGGGCATAAAGCAGGAAGATGCTGCCACGTTTAATGTTCTCAGTGATGTCAGATGCTATAGGCCCCATGATGTAGAGAACCATCTCCTCTGTAGGACTCAGGAGTCCTTATTCCCTGCCAGCTCTACTCTGTTCCCTTCAATTGTGGGAATTTATATTTTTGGATTTTTGACTGTGTTTTTGTAAATTCGCACCTATGGGGGTGACCTTTGGTTGACTGGAGATTGTAACATTGAAGTACAGAATGTACCGAGGAATGATACCTTCGACCCTGCCTCAGAACAGAAGTTGACTCTATTGTAAGATTTAACAAGTTAGTCTGGAGCTGGAGGGGCAGCAAAAAATTGAAACAAGAAGAATGTAGCTGGAGTGCTGTGGTTAGCTCCCTGCAGTTGGCCTCAGAGAGGCTCAAGAGCAGTAATTTCACACTGCAGCTGGGGGGGATAGGGGTTCAAAGAGGCCCAGAAGCAGTAATTGTTCAATGAAGTTGTCTACTCCGTGAAGCTGGCAGTTTTTGGCAACAGTGTGGCTGAGGAACTGAGACCATGGGCAGACTTTTCCGTAACCATTGGTGGCGGGCGTGTTTGGTGGTGTAATGGACAATATGGTTGGAATGCCAAAAATTGGTTTCACAAAGTCATGAAACCAGTTTGCAATCGTCTGCTCTGCCTGTCAATGACGGGCTGCTTTTCCTGCCATTGGACATCGGGAATTTCATTGTAATACATCTGCTGGAATCATCCCCCCCACGCTGGATCATCCGGGCACATCGGCGTGATTGCACACGGACGTGTTTCACAATTGTACATAAGTGACATACACCTGGCGAGCTGTACTTCACTCGGGACTTCGAGGTTTGTTTGCTTACCTTGCTTTGCAGCACTCGTGGTCATCAGCGTGATGCTTCGCAGGCAGCACCACATCACTTTTAGGGGGGCTCACAGGCAGGTCTCTACCTACCAGACCAGCCATAAGACAAGGGTGACTTTTCAATGGCTGCAGGTCATGACCTTGCTTGGGAAAGGGGGAGAAGTGGTGTCAGGCAAGGGAAGAAACTGCAGGACAAGGGCTGTACCGTGGAAGGGGGGTATCCCAGGGTGTGTGTGTGTGGGGGCACATGTTGATCAGTGCAAGTGGCCTCAAGATGGTGAGGGCTGAGGAGGCAGTCTTCAGAGGAGATGAGGCCAGATGGAGATGTGAGGGTGTGTGTGAGAGAGTGAGTGGTGATGTCCCTTAAGCTGGCAGTGAGTGAGATGTCAGTGAATGTGTGATGGGCTTGATTGTCAGAGTTTAGAGTTATGAGATAATTGCCATACTCTGGCAGCACAGATGAGAGCGTTCATCCTCTTTTCTGCATTGAATGGCCAACCTCAGCTCAGGCTCTCTGATCTCAATTTCATAATGTTTGTTGACATAAGTTATCATTTCAAGACTTTGTGGTTTGTGGTTTTTGAAACTTCAAAGGGCCTAGAAGATTGACACTTTCATTAGCTTGCTGTCCAGACTTTTGTTTTCAAGCATAAGAGAAAGTTATCAATAAATTACATTTTTTCAAAGCTTTTTGTTTTGCACATACCACAATACAATATGTTGTCCATTGGTTCTAGAAAGTGTACAGTTGGTCAATGGGCATGCAAGTGCCAGAGCTTGGCACAGGGGGCATAAGGTGTGTGAAGGGGTGGGTGGAAAAGCAGAGCTTGGTATAGGGGGCATGAGGAGCCATAGGGGGTTGGTGGGGGACATGAGGTGGCATGGATGGGGCATGGGGAGTGTTTAAAGGGTGAAGGGGGTGTGATGGGTGAGGTCTGGAGGGCCTTTGTGATTTATTTTCACTGGAACAAAGTTCCACGGCACCAAGGTAGGCCTTTTAAACAGCCCACCTCCGTAGCTGGCAGCCCCTGTGGCTACCTCTGCACTTGTTCCTGGGTTGGCTGGCCCAACCCCAGCTCACACCTGGCCCCCAGAAATGACTTTCTCCTATGGCAGGCGGGCTGAGTGGGTATTTTCCTGACTCCCCCTACCCGCCCCGATGACGAAAACCCATGCCTATCAGACAGGAACTGCTCTCCTCTGAATAATGCTTTTATGCCCACCTAAGAAGGCATCAGGTCAACATCGTGTCTCTATCAATGCAACATTCCTGAAATGTCAGCTGAGATAATATACTGATGCCTTCAATTGAGGCTTGAACCCACGACCTCTGACTCAGAGGCAAAAGTATCACAATTGAGTCAAGGTTGACAGCTTTGTGGTTTTTAGAGAGATCATTTCCTGAATGTTTACCTTTAATCTGAGGTGAGAGTGTTGAGACTGTCATGGGATCTGCAGGATAGAAAGCTCTTCCATTGGGCCAATTATATTCTTTACCATTAAAAGCACAAAATTATTCAATGAAAATGTAATACTGATGGCACCCTCCCTTTTTAACCACTTTGAATTCAGTATCACATACATACACAAAGAAATGCTTCTCCTGTACCTTGCCTTTCTACTGAATGTAGACTATTGTAGTCCATTGGACTAGTAAGTTCTTCAGAATTATAAATTTTTCGCATCGTTCCAACTAAATGTTTCCAACTGAACGATAAATTTATGGTCTTTCACTCTATTACTGTAATAACAAATATGAGTAAAGAGAATTGTGATTATCACAATTGTGAATGTATTTATAATACTAAGATACCATGTTTACTGTACAAAGCACATTAAATGCCTGCTGAATGTTATTACAGATTGGGACTATTTCCTGTGGCCAGAATATTTTTGTAGCTCACATGTTTTACTGCTTGGATTAGATTTCATTTTCCAGAAGCTGTTCTTTATTCCTATCCTTGTTCATTTCCTGTTTTAAATTCTGTACTGCTGCCTCCCACCATCTCATTTTAGCCATGGCATCCACACTGTGATTGGTTGACAGACGATGGACTTCTACAAATTGAAGTGGTGTTGCCTCTGCACCTACTAGAATGGAGTACTCCAATGCATTCTACTGTTTTATCTGTTGATCTCTCCAAGTACTATCCATGGTTCATTCCTTAGATTTCATTTTCAAATGAAGCCTAAGCCACAATAATTCATCTATAAAAGAAAATGTGTGTTAGATTCACATAGGTTTCATTTGAAGCCAAAAATTGTTTTACCAAGGGTTCACAAACTTGTTCTCTCATATATAAGATTTTTTTCAGAAATCAACAGCTATTCTCCTACAGTTCAGTAGTTATTATATTTCAGTGGCTGTCTTTGGTTGTCAAGTACATTGGAACATTCTGACATCATGAAAGATGCTGTGTAAATACAAATCCTTTTCCCTTTTTCTCTCCCAGTGCTTTCCTAGTCATACATGTGCCCTCCCATGTAATGGTTTACCTCTCAGTTTAACTTAGTTACCTATGGCTTGGTACCAGTAACAAATTCCAGGTACAAATAGGAAAATCTAGAGAGAACCTAGTTCCTCTGTTGTAGGAAACCAGAGCAGGGGAGCATAACTTTAAAATTAGAGCTATGCAGTTCAAAGATGTAATATGTTATGAGCATGCCCAGCATGTGATGATCATTAAATACGTGATCTGGCCACGTTGGTTTCTTTGTGTCTTTGCAAGTGTCTCACAATATATAACAAAGAATGCTGTCAGGGAGTACTTCAAACAAAGTGTAGTGGAAATCTAGAACTTGCTCCCTCCAACCTTTTGGGGCTAGGTCAATTGAAAATTTTAAACAGTTTAATAATCCTGCCTAACAAAAGTCTATCAAAGATTACAGAATCAAGGTGGAGATGAAGTTAAAATACATATCAGCCATGATCGAACTGAATGGCAGGTCAGGCTTGAGAGCAAAGGGCTCCTGTTACTATGTTCCTAAAATATTGAAGACAAATCAAAGTGTTTCATAACCTATCCAGATCTCATGGTGTAGCTCGATTTTTGACACCTCACAAAATGCATCACAGCACAGCAGTTTATTGTTCTCTTCCTAACTATACCCCCTCTTCTCGCCTGCTGGTACTCATTACTTAATGGAATAGTTCAATGTCTTCCAGTTGCTCTCTTGTATCTTTATTTCAAACGATTACTATCTACACATGTACTTTGCCAGTGTCAACATGTTATTTTAAGTATTTCTTTGTCCTCTTTCCTTTTTGAAATTTTACTGTTCACTTCCAAAGGGATGAACTCAAGACTTGAATCTCTAGCAATGCCATACTTAATCTACCGCAAGAAGAAGCTTCACAGGGACCGGGATGAATGATTTTCATTTCATTCCCAGGGGTGATCTTTAATCCTTGTTTAGCACCTTCCCATAGCTGTGACTGGGTAGCAATTTATAAACAATGGGCAGCATAATGAATCTTACCACTAACTTCAACTTACTAACCTCCCAGAAACCAGACACCTTTTCAATACTTCTGCAGATTAATATCTTGTACAGATGAAATGTTTTTTCTAATGTTAGTAAAATACTCCGGTCAAATTGTATCTTTTTTACAATTACAATGGTGTTAACAACGCATGTAGAAAATTCATGGGCCATAGACCAACTTGGGTTAGAGTCACATGGGGCAATACCTCAAATTGCACCCAACAATTCGAACACAAAAATTACTATTTATAATAGGCTGTAACTTCCGAGTTCCCTAGCACGGATTTGGGTGGTACCCCAAAGATGTGCTGGGGAATCCTCTTCGGAAGTCTACAGGTAAGGGTTTGCATGGCAATTGCCTAGAATTGCAAACTTCCTCTGGGCAATCGCCCTGCGCTTCGAACCACCCGAAAATGAGATTTAAATCGCAGCCTTTGAATGATTCCGTCTGTGTGACATTGATAGTTATCCAGAAAAAGTTAGAAGAATTTAAACCTCTTCTAACTTCTGGGTAACCATTGTAAAGACCCAGATTGACGACCCTGCAGGACTCCCATCCGCATATCCCCGACCGCCCCCCAGTGGACTCTCACCACCACCTGACTATCCCCCTAACATGGGACTATCCCACCCCCCAATAAACTTTCCCCCTTGATATTGCCCACCGCATCCCCCCCCCCACTCCGTATGGGATTTCCCAAGACCCGACTGGACCATCCCCACCCCCACAGGTGCAACCCCCCCTCCCCACCCAACCCAACCCAATCCCACCCACTTAAGGTCTGACCCCCCACAACACCCCCTGAGGTCCGACACCCTCTCCACCACGACCCCCAAAATCTGACCCCCACCAGCCTTCCCCGAGGTCAAACCGCCTCACCTCCCCCTCGAGGTCTGAGCCCCTCCTCTCCTCCTGAGGTCTGATCACCACCCAACAGCCCCACAAGGTCTGACCCACCCCAGAGTCCAACTCACCCCCAACGCCCCTTGAGGTCCAACACTTCACCCCCCTCACCAGTTCCCGACCCACTGTCCAACTGTTCCCACCACTCGAGGTCCAACACTGCCGCCCCAACCATCCCCCCAGGTTCAATCACCCCCAACCCCACCAGCTCTTTGAGATCCGACACCCCCAACCCCCACCAATGTCCAACCCCCTCCAACCCCCACCCGAGGTCTGACCCCTCCCCCCGGTCTGCTCGCGCTGCAATCCCAAAGTTCTGACCCCCCTACCTCCTCCACCCCTAGCTCTGACCACACCCCCCTGCGAGGTCTGATCCACCTTGCCCTCCACCTGCCAGAGCTCAAAACCCCTCATCCCCCACCCCACTTCCCCACTCCCCACCCCCAGCCCCCAAGCTCTGACCTCTGATCCCCACCTCCCAAATCTTATCCACTTACCTTAGAGACTTACCTTCTCCCTGGCTTGGGAGCTTTAAACTTACCTGCTTTATGGCAGCTAATGCCGTAAAAGAGGAGGCATGTCCTCCTTCGATTCGACAGTGCTAGACTGCGATGCTGGGCTCCGGAGATAGCTGCCCTGCCTGGATCTCTCCCGGCCTGAGCTGGAATTTCGGGCAATACAGGCACAGGAGAAAATCCACGCAGGTAATTGGGCAAGGAGTGGCAATCCGACACTGATGACACTCCGAGGAAGTTACTGCCTTATATTATCATACATAGGATTAACCTGGTGCTGGTACCGCCACTATTATAAAATTGCTTCTTGATATCCCTCATACCCCTCTGGTTGCCACTCCTCCCCTTACTTTTTTCCATCACTCTAACATAAAGAATCACATAAACACTTAGGGTTTAATGGCATTCCGGTCCTGCCAGTAGCCGGAAGTTTGACGGATGGAGGAACTTAATTTGGCGTGAGACCAAAAATCAGTTTCCCAACTGCAGGATGAACTTATGCAATTGTGTCCTTGGGACTTTAAAGGTGAGTCAAGCTTCTCAACAAACCATGTTGGGAAGACCTTTTGCATGCACAGCATGTCACACTTTCTCATTAAAAGGCCACCTCACCAGAATAAGCTACCCCTACAAATTAAGTTTCCTGCTAGTGCGAAATTAGAATGTTCACTATTACAACTGAACATAACTGGCATACTCCTGGCGAGGTAGACTTCTGCCATGATTAACAGCAAGTTGCAGCTGCATTCCCCTCTTTGGGGAGCGTCTATAAATGCCAGTCTGTGCTTGAGCCTGGAGGGATAGTGCCGGCTGTCCAGGGAGGGATAGTGCCAGGTGTCCGGGGAGAGATAGTGCTGGCTGTCTGGGGAGAGATAGTGCAGTCTGTCCGGTGAGGGATAGTGCAAGCTGTCTGGGGAGGGATAGTGCTGGCTGTCTGCAGCCAGGAATGGCAGGCTGATTCACTCATGCGGGTGTTGGTCATGTTTTGGTTGGAGGTGGGGCTGTCTGGGAACTGATGGTTGCAGAGTGAAGCCGTGGATGTTGAGGTTTTGGTGCTGAGGGTTCAAATTATGCTACTGGGAAGCAGATGGTATGGTGACAGTGATGCAAGGTGTTGGATCCGGTAGGGTGGGAATGGCAGGGTCATGGTTAGGTACGGAAGGGTTTCATTGGGGTGATTGTAAAAATTCAGGCTAACACTGGCCTCGAGGATGGGAGGGGCCAGGGTAAGAATGGGCATCTGCACTTGGACAGTTAAGGGCTTGGGGTATAAAGACATAAAGTATTATAGGATCAAGGGTAATGGGGTAGGTACAAGGTGAACAGTGGGGAGATGAAGGTTAATGTGGTGTTGGTGAAGGAAGACAGGGTGAGTGCCAATAAGAGATATGCACCATTGTTTTACTGGAATGTTGCAACACAGTCCCACGGTGAGAGTGAGAACTCAAAGTGTGAAAAGATTCTTCAGCGAGGGGTGGAGTTACTGGTGTGCTTCATGGGCCAACTGAAGGGGCACCCTAATAATCATTAGCCAACCATGCTCAGTATGTTCTCATCTCTATGGTCAAACACCTAAGACAACAGCAACATTCCTCCATAACTCCTGGGTCTCATTGCAGCATCATTCCAGCAATGTCTGGAGCAACAGTGAAGCTTGAGCTGAAGGCCATATCCTCTTGACTGAGGCAGGGATGGCCAGAGTGGGAGAGGGAAGAGGAGTTCCACTGGGGGATGGCCCCAATGTGCCGGGTTGGAACCTTGAGGTGTCCGGGTAGATAATAATGGCTGAATTGTTCAGGGATGGAGGGAAAGTTTCAAATAATGTGATGACTACATGGGTCGCTGCAATGTGTTCACAGAGCACCTCAGGCATCCCGGAAGATGACCGGCACAACCTTATCGTTTTTCTAGCCTTGGTGCAACTGAGGAGGAACTGGCTCAAGGTGGCTCAGCACCAGGAACAGCAACGGCCAGAGCAGCAAGAGGCAGCGGCTGCTAAGGCTGCTCAAAAAGCATTCTCAGAGGGATCCGAATGGGGTCACCAGAACCTGCTGGGTGGCCAGATTCATACCAAAGCCTCAACTCCAACAGTGATGTACAAGGATGTCACCCACAGAGTTCAGGATCCTTATACCTTGCACAACATATGATGTGAGACAATAAATGGTGAGCGAGTAGACCCACATCATCCACGAGTGCTCAGCAATCATTTCAGCAACTAGCATCGTAATGAGAATACCACAAGCATAAACATGGTGCAATTATATATATATTTACAATTCTAACTGATATTTACAGTGATAGAATACCTGTGCCACCTATGAATTATAATGAGGCATCATAAAGTGGCAGGATTTAGTTTTATTCACGTTGCGAACAAATGAATTAGGAGGAGGAGTAGGCCACCTGGCCCCCTCGAGCCTGCTCCGCCATTCAATAAGATCATGGCTGATCTGATTGTAACCTCAACTCCACATTCCTGCCCACCCTCGATAACCTTTCACCCCCTTGCTTATTGTGGTAATTAAGGTTTTCTGTAATGTGTAATATGACTTTAAGAAGAATGCTATTAAGGAAGATCATGTGATCTTTGTATCCAATAGGAGAGTTGCAAGGGCTTCCTCAGTAGTCAGCAGTATGGAGATAGGGTTTGAAGTGAAAGTCCACATGCTGCTAAGTACCTTTGTAAATAAACGTAATGGGCAGGATTTTCCCTTCGTCAGGCGGGCACGGGAGCGGCTGCAAAACTGACTGCTGCCCGCGATCAGGCCCCGACCATCATTTCATGCAGGCGGTCCAATTAAGGCCTGCCCAGTGTGAAACACGACTCAACACAGGTCTGGAAGGGCTGAGTGGGGACGGGGGCCTATCGGCCGCTGAGTCCAATGGTGACCCGGTGGCCGGTTTAAAAGTGGCCCAGGCAGCCCCAGAAAGGCTGCCAGGGAAGGACTTCTGTCTGCAGATCTAATGATGGACTCAAGTGCGGCTGCAAATGCCAGGCGGGAGGGCAGGTCAGGTGGGCACGTGCCCCCCCTCACTTTTCTGATGAGTGCCTCGCTATCTTCCTGGAGGTGGTGACTGCCAGGAGGGACACCCTTGTCCCCAGAGTTAGGAGGAGGCCATTGCACCTTACCAAGAGGGCATGGGAGGAGGTGGCAGCCTGGGTGAGCAGCCACCAGGTGGTGCGATGCTCCTGGATGCAAAGCCAGAAGCGCTTCAATGACCTGCTACGCTTAGGAAGGGTGAGTACCGTATTGGCATTGGTCAGTGTGGAGAAGTGTTAAGGTGTGGCCATCCCCATATGGACCTCAGGAGTGCTAGAGTCTGAGTGTCAACTGTCAGTCATGCTGGAGCTGGCCAAGAGGGTGAGCCCTGACTACTTGGACTGAGTGCTTTGCAGCTGGAGGGTTATGACTCGGATGTGCCCTGTGATGTGTTCCTCAGCTGGCGTTGGCCAGGCTGCAGGTAGAGAGTGGACTAATCAATGCTCCTCTGACCTTTCAGAAGAAGACGAGCCATAACCAAGCTGAGAGGACACTTACATGTAGACGCCCGCCCAATATGCTGTTACTCTCCCGGTTCAAGGACGACGCCCTCAAGCTCGAGAGCCGGCATACTCCACGCGCAACTGGACGTGGAGAGGCAGGGGTGCCAGACGAAGGTAAGACCGCAGTGCACAGAGGTGAGACATTCAGCTTGAGGAACCATTTTAATGTAGTCTCTTCACTGATGTGGGCCTCGAACCTGGCGTCCCCTTTAATCATTGAAAGACGAGGGCACCATGATGCTGATCTCCATTGACCCACCAGGGTGCCTGGCATGAGCAGTGACAGTGTGATGACTTTAAGTAGTGGCATGTCTTTCCTCTCCCTTTTAGGTTTGCCAGCAGGCATCCAATCTGCAGACTCCGAAGGGCCACCCCTGACTCCAGAGGACTACTGGGCGTCATTTTCACCTGCGTCACACCCACTCTCTGAAGCAGGCACCAGCACAGATACCATCCCTTGGGTGGGCACTATATCAGTGGCTATTATCTCGGTGTACATTAGTGAGGGCACTTCAGTCATTTGTGATGCAGGTGGAGACAGAAATGCCCAGGGGGCTGGAGGACTGCTGGGGACCAGCACAATGCTCAGTCAAAGGCTGATGATGAGACTTTGGAGTCATCCATTAGGTGGCAGGTGCTGGATGTCCAGCGAGATGTGCAGGAGGATCTGGCAGAGATCCATGAGGGTATGCGTGCCATGGTCTCTGTTGTGGAGGAGTCCCTACAAAGCATGAGCACTGCATTGACCCTCATGGCTGAGCGTGCTGCTCCTCCATTGAGAGGGTGGCGTCTCTCATGGAGAGGCAGTTCCAAGGACAGAATCAGAGGCTCCTGGGGTTGTGCTCAGACCTGCAAGCCCTCACACAGACACTGACCTCAGGTGGTTAGTGTCAGTTGGGAGATGGATGAGGCACTCAGTATCCCAGCTAGGTGCCCGTTCATCATTGGTGAGCAGGAAGGTCCGGAGCCACCTCTGGTTGGCGCATAAACTGCTTGTCAGCTCTGCGGGGTCCTCTCAGGACACTCTGGATGATGGCAGTAGCTCCTCCATCCCTCCACCAGTGACCATGGCATTAGTTGAGGCTGTGGTGGCTGAGGAGATGCCAGTTGTGGCACTGGCTGCTTCCTCCCAGGTGAGGCCAGCACAGGCTCCAATGGCCGGAGGATGACCACCAAGGTCATCAAGGCCAACAAGGCAGCAGATTCAGAGGCTGTCTCCAATGCCGGTGCCAGCGAGGGGGGAACACCTAGACGTAGCTCTCACAAATGTAAGTTAAAGGCACCTTGAGCACAAGAGGGAAAGGTCATGGGTGATTTTATGTACATTTCTGTTTACTTTATCTATACTGGTCTGGGAATGAAGATCAGAAACATTTATGTAAAATGTTTTGAACTGTCAAAGGAGATAAATTTTGTTTTTGTCATCATGGCCTGTGTGTGCTTCACCATTTTGTTTTATTGGTGCAGGGTACACCAGTATGTAATGCTGGACATAGGTGGCTCTGAACTTTATTGCACAAGCACTGAATGTTCTTTGAGTTCAAATGAAGGGGTCATTTCACACATCCGGGATAGAGGAGGCAGCCCTGGCATGCGCTTGAAGCTGATCCTTGTTAGCCTTGCTGAAGGAGTGTTGGATCAAGGTGTACCTGGTGTTCCTGCCTCCCTGCAGGTTACCAAGGTCTGCCTCCACACCCTCAGCATTCTCCTCACCGTGCTTCTCTTCGGTCACCAGTGGATTCATCCTCTGTGGCCTGTGCAACTGTGTCAAGACACTCTTCCTCCAATGGGTTCCCCCTTGCCAGTGCCAGATGGTGGAGAGTGCAGCATACAACCACAATCAATGACACCCACCCTGCGAGGGTGTATTGTAGTGCTCCCCCTGAACGGTCCAGGCATCAAAAGTGCAACTTGGGAAGACCAATGGTTGTCTCTACACCACCCTTGTGGAGGCATGACTCATATTGTAACCTTTCTCTGCAGCTGTTTTTGGGTGATGGATAGGCTTCAATGGATAGCTCTTGTCGCCCAGCAGCCAACCATCCAGGCGGGCTGGAGCACTGAAGAGCCTTGGCACCTGGGAGTGTCTCAGGATGTTAGCATCATGGGAGCTGCTGGGGCACCTTGCACAGACTTGCAGAAACTGCGTCTTGTGGTCACACATTATCTGCACGTTCATGGAGTGGAAACCCTTCCTGTTGACGAAGACACCCGGCTGACCCGTTGGTGCCTTGATGGCCACATGTGTGCAGTTGATGGCACCCTGGACGCGGGAACCCAGCAATCGCTGCAAAGTCTGTGGCTCACTCTGTCTGGCTGGCCTTGTCCGCGTGGTAAAGAATAAAGGTCAGTACTTGCCTGAACATAGTTTCTGCCACCAGCTTGACGCAACCATGGACAGCTGATTGGGAGACTCCACAAAGATCCCCCATTGAGCCTTGGAAAGAGCCGGAGGCATTGAAGTTGAGGGCCACTGTGACCTTCAGAGCCACTGGCATGGGGTGTCCACTCACAGTCGGAGCTGATCTCAGGCCCAAGCATCTGACAGATGGAAGTCATTGTCTCCCTTGAGAGATGGAGCTTCCTTTGACATTGCACCTCAGGCATTTTGAGATAGCTGCATCGCCACCTGTAAACCCTGGGAGCAGGATAAGCCCATTCCACCTTGCACTTTCTGCTGGCCTTGCGCCCCTTGTGCCTGCACCTCTCCTCCCACAGGTCCCTCCCCTGGAAGCTACATAGGGACATCTGGCCTCCTCCACCTTCTGCCCTTCTCTTCCTCCTCAGAGGATGTGCCTCCAGTGGAGACCACAATCCCCATTACCAGGGTAAGGGAAGGCTGGCTGATACTTGGAAGGGCCCACACCGTCTGAATCCTCTGGGGAACTGGCAGACAGCAATGAGTCCTGAAATGAAGTCTGGGAATGCTAAGAATGAAGTTCCGAACAGAGATGAAGCTGCCAAGTACCAATAAACAACCAGCTGCAAACTATCTCCAAAACTGCTCGCTGCTCATACTGGCAATGCTGCCGACCCTTTTTATCCCGTCCTTGGATGAGGTTTGTGAAAATGTTGGCTGGCCGTCTGCCCGTTTTGCCTGTGCGACGAGCAGAAAATTACACGGCCAATTAAAAATCACAGCCAATTGGACTGTTAAGGGTCTTAGGTGGAGCTGTTAATTAATGGCGGGCGCTGCTCCCGCACCCGTGCGTGCCTGCCAAGTGAAATATTGCGCGAGTGCGCTATGACGTTGGGACGCTTGCCCAACGTCATTGTGCGCTATTTTACTCCCGATCAGGTGAGATGCGCGCCCGCCCATGGGACAAAAAATTCTGTCCAATATTTTCCACCTAAGAAGGGTCTGCTGATCAACTCTATCTATAGTACCAACTCGGACACCACTTACAACAAGCATGCGACGAGGATCCACAAGATCCAACACTTATCAAGAATCTATCTAGCTCTGCCTTAAAAATATTCAAAGACTCTGCTTCTACTGCCTTTTGAGGAAGAGAGTTCCAAAGTCTCACTACCCTCTGAGAGAAAAAAAATCTCCTCATCTCTGTCTTAATTGGGCCACCCCTTATTTTTAAACAGTGACCCCTCATTCTAGATCCTTCCACAAGAGGAAACATCCTTTCCACATCCACCCTGTCAAGACCTCTCAGGATCTTATATGTTTCAATCAAGTCACCTCTTACTGTTCAATCTCCAGCAGATACAAACCTAACATGTCCAACCTTTCCTCATAAGACAACTCATCCATTCCTGGTATTAGTCTAGTAAACCTTTAGTGTACATCTTCTAATGTATTTACATCTTTCTTTAAATAAGGAAACCGTACTGTAAACAGTACTCCAGATGTGGTCTCACCAATGCCCTGTATAACTGAAGCATAAACAAAAAATGCTGGAAAAAATCAGCAGTTCTAACGGCATCTGTGGAGTCAAAGACAGAGTTAACGTTTTGATTCCGTATGACTTTTCTTCAGAGTTAAAGAGAAGTAAAAATGTGATGAAATTTATACTGTATAAGGGGGGTGGGGCAGGTGAAGCTGGATAGAAGGACAGCGATAGGTAGAGGCAAAGGAGAGATTGATAAAGATGTCATAAACAAAAGGACAAAGAGATGTTAATGGTAGTAGTAATGGCTAAAAGGGGTGCTGATGGTGGCATGAGGTCAGAAAGCAGAATGTGGTAACAGCAGGACAGGGGTAAGCACCCTGGAAAGAACAACATGAATAAGTGACAGATGGCCCTGGTGGGGGTGAGGTGGGGGGAGGGGATGGTGGTGGGAAAAAAGATTGAAAATAGGATAAAAGGTAGGGGTCAAACAATGAATGAAAATGAAAATAAAGATAAAAATAAGTGGATAAAAATTTTTTTAAAAAATGAATATTAAAAAAAGGGATTAAAAAAAGGGGTGAGGACGGAGGAGAGAGTTCATGGCTTGAAGTTGTTGAACTCAATGTTAAGTCCAGAAGGCTGTAAAATGCCGAATCGGAAGATGAGGCGCTGTGCCTCCAGTTTGCATTGGGCTTCACTGGAAAATTGCAGCAGGCCAAGGATGGACATGTGGGCATGAGAGCAGGATGATGTGTTGAAATGGCAAGTGACAGGAAGGTCTGGGTCATGCTTGCGGACAGACCAAAGGTGTTCCATAAAGTGGTCACCCAGTCTGCGTTTGGTCTCTCCAATGTAGAGGAGGCTACATTGGGAGCAGCAAATGCAGTAGACCAAATTGAGGGAGGTGCAAGTGAAGCACTGCTTCACCTTAAAGGGGTGTTTGGACCCTTGGACGGTGAGGATGGAGGAGGTAAAGGGGCAGGTGTTGCACCTTCTGCAATTGCATGGGAATGACAAGCCCACCAACTCCCACAGCTACCTCGACTACAGCTCCTCATTCATTGTTTTACCCCTACCTTTTATCCTTTTTGATCTTTTTTCCCCTCACCGTCCCCTCCCCCCCACCAGGACCATCTGTCACTTATTCATGTTGTTCTTTCCAGAGTGCTTACCCCTGTCCTGGCATTACCACATTCTGCTTTCTAACCTTAATGCCACCATCAGCACCCCCTTTAGCCGGTAATACTACCTTTTGTTCGTGACGTCTTTGCCAATCTCTTCTTTGCCTCCACCTATTGCTGGCCTTCTATCCAGTTTCACCTGCTCCACCCCCCTTAAACAGTATAAATTTCAACACATTTTTACTTCTCTTTAGCTCTGAAGAAGAGTCATACAAATTCGAAATGTTAACTCTGTCTTTCTCTCCACAAGATGTTGTTGGACCTGCTGAGTTTTTCCATCATTTTCTGCTTTTGTTTCAGATTTCCAGCATCCGCAGTATTTTGCTTTTATCTAACTGAAGCATAACCTCCCTACTGTTGTATTCTTTCGTGCCTCAATTTGCGACAAGGAAATGTGGCAAACTAGGGGAGAAATGGTGGGGGAGGGGAAGGGGAAACGTATGGGTTATTCTCGACACCCCTTACTAACAAACTTCAGGGTGACACTGGCAGAGACGGACAAACAGCAAGATGTTTTTGTTTACAGAGCAAATGCTGATGGTGTCATTGAGTGATAATGGCTTTAGAAAGATTGGTGCTGAGATAATGGTGCACTATAGGTTTCATCCAATGGGATTAATAAGCAGTTTGAATGCTGGATAGTGAATCTGTTGCATTCATGGAGGAAAAGATTAGTAATTAAACGAGTCAGTTCTGCATGGGTCTACTCAATAGTGAGAGGGAAAGAAAGATTGTATTCAGAGAGAGGTAAAAGAGACAGAAAGGAAAACTAAGAAAAATTTAAAACTTCAATATTTTTAAATAGCCCCAAAATATTCAAAACCTAAAGAAATTGGTTTCTGTACCTCCAATAATTAATTTGCAGTGCATGAGGTTGATTGGCAGCAATTAACAATTACCACATTGTTAAAAGAGTACTTATGCTACTAATTACTTGTCCTAAATATCCAGAAGTAGTTTATCTATTGCATAAATACAGCAACTTTGTAACACCAAATGCCAAGTATTGGTGAGGCAGATAGCAAGATGCCCTTTATCTGAAGCTAAAGCTAGAGTGGGGAAACTCAAACAGCAACTTGTGCTCCTTTCTTAAAGTTGATGCACCATTTATCCAAATAACGATGAGTACCATTAGCCTCATCATTCCACAGTAAATTCTGGACTAATGATCTCGATTACTGCTATCCACTAGAGTGTGATTGATTGCCTCCAGGAATTGGAGAGGAAAATTCCAGAATCTTTTCTCTACCTTTCTTTTTCCTCTACCTAAAAATTGTTTGATGAGGGGCTGGGTGAGGGGACGTTAAGGGAGATTGACAGTGTTGACCCTGCTACAATTCAAATGGTTAACTCATTTGCAGTGCCTTAAGTTGAGGTAGAGCAACTGCTGTGTAAAATAGGAGTAGTGGGCTGAGAGGGAAAAGGAACAAGTTTGTTCCTGCTGTTTTTAAAAACATGCAGCAATTTGCAAGAGCAGCTGTAGACTGAGGGAGCAGCAGCTAAGTATTGACAGTGCTAATAACTCAATTGTATGTTAGATTTTGTGGATAGAAGTCTTACCTGCGAATTTTTATTATTTTCTATGAGTCGCTTCAACTAACAGAGCAACCAGAGTGACAAGGGGAGGAGCAATCATTTGAGAGGAAGTAGAAAAAATTAGTTCCTCACTTTGAATCTGATCTCCAGACCCTTGTGGATGAAATGCTAGCAAGGAGAGCTGAGTTCTTATGGTTTTCAAAAAATGCTTTTCCAGTGACGTGGAAAGAGATGATGATGATGATGATGTTGATTCCAAGTGCCATCTCTCTGATATTTATCACTTCCATTAGGTACAGACCATAGAGCTCTTGGAGAGGCACTCAGCTCTAGTTGTGAGAGATGGCAAAATCAATAGGATTCATAAGCTGAAAGTTAGTAGGTGCAGACTTAGCCATTCAACAGTTGTGGGCTATTCATGCGGAAAGGTAGAAGAATTATCTGTACCTTTTATGGCCTTCTCAATATCTTTAGGTTCCACTCACTCATTTTCAGCTCAAGGTCTCTCTTTTCCTGCAGATCCATCATAGCAACTGGGGGAAAGATGAAGATTATGGATGAAGAAGAGGAGGACGGAATAAGTTTCTTCCTTGTCAATTATAATGATGAGTTTGAGGACAGGAACCAGTCAAGCAAAGAGTGACTTGATCCAGATTCTACCCACTGCTCCCTGCCCCAAGCTCCTTGATATCACACTACATTTTTCGCACCTACACACCAGTTCAGATACTTTCAACCTATGTAGATAGACAGTGGAGAAGTGGTACTGGCTGATGAAGTAACATCAGAAACTGGCCTAGAGTGTTATACAAAGACTGTTGGAAACAAGGCATTCAGGAACTTGCAAATGCTTATTAACTATTTACAACTATGTACAGGACAGATAATCACAAGGCTCCTTCTAGAGACATCTCCTTCTGAGTTCTAGAGACATGTGATCTGATTACTGATGATGTGTATAAGCTATTAACACTTTATACTACATCTCACCCCCCACCTCCAAGTCTTTCATTCTACCCATTAACATTAACACATCCTATTGCCTCCCTCTCAGTCTCTTGCACAAGTGGCGTCAATCTCCATTGCATTCTCGGCTCTCTTAGAGGACGTGTAAGATGTATGTTCTCCATAGTCTTCCTAGGATGCATGTGAATCAGTAGACAGAGATTCCTGTTTCTGGTGTATAGCATAAAGGTGATGAACAGATGTTCTCTGTTTCTTCTTCTTTGTATCCCTATAGAGGTCATGCAGTTGGCTGCTCCTCCTTGAAGGAATGAGACTTGATCATCTTCTGTTAAGGTTTGTATATCTGTATTGAGTCTGCAATCTTCTGATCCAGCAATTTTGTTGCCTGGCAAAAGTAACTGTGGTTTAATTATTTGCAGTGATTCCTGCACACTGAATGAAGTGCTGTGCCATCCCAAATGTTTCATTCAAGGATGAATCCAATGGACAAACAGAAGAATGAAGATTATTCTCAAATAAGGTTACTGATCTTTCTGTTAATAATGTGGGGTTTTGTCTTTCTGCTTGTGGTTGTTTAGCATGTACACACACTGCTTTCATGTCAGTGTGAGTTTGCTGTTCACTAGCTATTGGCATTTCAAGAGCTTCAACAGTCAAGACAACATCTGGGATAGAGCAGAATGTTGCCTTTGGATCTGTAGCTATACCTTGTTTTACTGGGTCAGGTTGTTGTTCTGCTGCATCTACTAGATTCAGAGGAGTTACATTTCCTCGTACATCTGAAGTGTGTGTGAGCTCAGTAGCCAGTATTTCAGCAGTTTCAGTCACTTCTTCAGCCTTGACATCAGTGTGTGTGGAGGTAGCATTTTGTTCTGCAGTTCTCTCAACTGATCATTGTCAGAGCTAATGTTCCTGGCTTCACTTTGTGAAAATCAGTGCCTGCATCAGGTTGTCTTGTAGCATCGGTGTCTTTACCAGAATAGTAAGGTAGGTTGGCATCCTGGTCACATATAGCAGTAATGTTCTGGTCACACTCATTAGTGGTATCTTGGTTATAATCCCCATCCACTATTTCTTCAAAAAAAGTAGTCTGAGGTCCAGAATATCTTCCTCTGATCACCGAGGTCAGTGGCACTCTGGCCTCCTTCTTTGTTTGCCTTCTCCTCAAAGAGGAGGTCTAGTTCCAGAATGTTGTCTTGTGGCTACAGTGAGGAAGTCTCCATACAGGGAGCATGTCAAGCCATCCTGGGTTGACTTGGGTTTCCACTACTACTGGTGAATAAAGAAGCTGCAAAGCTGTACAAGCTTTTCTGCTTAATAAAGAGCAAGTTTGATTATTCACAAATTAGTGACAATGTGAAGAGTGTTGGTAAGTTCTCTTCCATTACATCAAAGTGTGGCAGTCAGCTGCCCTTGCACCTTGAATGGAGTGACCCCTGAATTGTGAAGCTGGGTTGTAGATGGTTTGAGAAATTCAGGCTTCAGCCACTGTACCTTATCAGAAAGAAAGGATGCTCTTGCACCCATGATCAACTTAAAATTGGTTTTGTGGCCAATGACTATGATCTCTACCATCCAAAAGGTGCTCTAGGATTTTGCAATTTCACCCAAGAAAGGCACTTCATGTTTCTCTGTATCTTCTATTTCTTGGATACTGCTTGATCTGATTGGTCTCCCTTCAAAGTTTCGAATAGGAAGCTTGTGGTTGCAGCGTACTGCTTTAAAATGGCCCTTCCTCTGGCACCCATATCACTCTGCATGTATGGCGGGGCATTCTTCCCACATATGGGGTATTTTAGCACCACAATGGGAGCACTGGATAATGGTGGTGACCGCCCTCTCTTCATTCTGGGTCTGCTTTTTAGTGAATGTGCTCATACTTCTATTGCTCACAAACTGGACTGAATCAGTAGTCTGGGTCCACAAAGGTTCGCCATCACCCTGATTAAAAGTCAGTTCTGTTTCTGATGCTCAGCCTGCCTCACTAATTAAATTGCTTCGGGTAATGTTTGCTCTTCTTTTGTCTATAGAAAGTCTAATAAACCTTCATTAAGGATGCCAACTGCAAAATGGTCTCAATGAGTTCCTCTTTTAGAGCACCAAACTTGCAACCATCATATCTCTGTAATCTCCTCCAGGCCTAAACCCTCTGAGGTATCTGTGCTCCTTTAATTCTGGCTTCTTGAACATCTCTGATGCCAGGTCCAGGAGAATGACAATGGCTAGAGTTGAGAGTAAGGCTTCTCAGAAAAGCATTTCAGGCTAGACATCAAGTTTATCCCTTTAGCTGTCCACACAAATGGAATGTAGGAGGCAAGATCAGGCTGCCTCGGCACACACACAAGAGATACAGGCAACAGTGGCTCCTTTCAATAATCAAACTGTTATAAGAGAGCCTCAGCTCAATGAGCTCTTTCGCTACCTCAGCTCTTCTACTCTGAAAAACTCACCCATTCCCTTGTTACTCTAGACTTGAGTATTCCAATGCTCTCTTAGCCGGCCTTTAATCTTCCATCCTATCTAATCTCAACAGCAGTGTGAACAGTAGCATAGTGTTACTGTAGTCATAATCCAGAGGCCCAGGCCAATGGTCTCAAGTTCAAACTTAGATTAAATTAACAAATCTGGAATGAAAAGCTAGTCTCAGTAATAATAATAAAACTATTGGATTGAATAATAAAACTGGACCTAAGCACTAGAAATGACTGAATATTTGGACAGTAAAGCCTGCAAAGTCCTCTTCACTAACATCAGGAGACTTGTGCCTAAGTTTGGAAAGCTACCCAACAGACTAGTCAAGCAACAACCTGACATAGTCATACTCACCAAAACATACCCTACAGACAACAGGCCACCCTCCCCACCACCAACAACCCCCCACCCCCCCACCACCTCCCAACCTCCCCATCACTGCCACCCACCCCCCCGCCACCAGCCCCCGCCACCCCCCCCACCCCCCCACCACCTCCCAACCTCCCCATCACTGCCACGCACCACCCCCCCGCCAACCCCCACCACCCCCCCACCACCTCCCAACCTCCCCATCACTGCCACCCACACCCCCCCGCCACCCCCCCCGCCACCCCCCCACCCCCCTCACCACCTCCCAACCTCCCCATCACTGCCACCCACCACCCCACCGCCACCCCCCCACCCCGCCACCCCCCCACCCCCCACCACCTCCCAACCTCCCCATCACTGCCACCCACCACCCCACCGCCACCCTCCCCACCACCAACAACCCCCCACCCCCCCACCACCTCCCAACCTCCCCATCACTGCCACCCACCACCCCACCGCCACCTCCCCACCACCAACAACCCCCCACCCCCCCACCACCTCCCAACCTCCCCATCACTGCCACCCACCACCCCACCGCCACCCCCCCACCCCGCCACCCCCCCCACCACCCCACCACCTCCCAACCTCCCCATCACTGCCACCCACCACCCCACCGCCACCCCCCCCCACCCCCCACCACCTCCCAACCTCCCCATCACTGCCACCCACCACCCCCCCGCCACCCCCCCCACCACCTCCCAACCTCCCCATCACTGCCACCCACCACCCCCCCCCACCCCCCCACCACCTCCCAACCTCCCCATCACTGCCACCCACCCCCCCACCGCCAACCCCCCCGCCACCCCCCCCCACCCCCCCACCACACCCCCCCGCCACCCACCACCCCACCGCCACCCCCACCCCCCTCACCACCCCCCCACCCCCCCCACCACCTCCCAACCTCCCCATCACTGCCACCCACCACCCCACCACAACCCCCCCCGCCACCACCCCCCCCACCCCCCCACCACCTCCCAACCTCCCCATCACTGCCACCCACCACCCCACCGCCACCCCCCCCGCCACCACCCACCCCCCCACCCCCCCACCACCTCCCAACCTCCCCATCACTGCCACCCACCACCCCACTGCCACCCCCCCCCGCCACCACCCACCCCCCCACCCCCCCACCACCTCCCAACCTCCCCAACACTGCCACCCACCACCCCACCGCCACCCCCCCACCCCCCCACCACCTCCCAACCTCCCCATCACTGCCACCCACCACCCCACCGCCACCCCCCCCGCCACCCCCCCACCCCCCCACCACCTCCCAACCTCCCCATCACTGCCACCCACCACCCCCCCGCCACCCCCCCCCCCACCCCCCCACCACCTCCCAACTTCCCCATCACTGCCACCCACCACCCCACCGCCCCCCCCCCCCCCCCCGTGTTTACACGAAATCTGGTGTGATTATGTTGGGTTGCAGCCTGATGCCATCGCGCCAGTCTCTGATATTACATTAGGCAAGCAGGCGCTGAAGTTAGAAACCAACCCACTGTTTTTGAAAAACCAATGAACGAGCAATTGACCTTGTTAAAGAGCCAATCGACTGTGATTTTACATTGCCCACACCATTTCTCATTAAGTGCATGGGAAAAATGCTGGGGATGAATTATGCCAAGTATGAGGAGGTGCACAGGGGAGATATAAAGGATTGCAGGGAGGACCATGGCTGTATGTAGCAGCAGAGCCTGCTGCTGAAGGTGGCAGCGTTTAGCTGTTGTTACACTTTATTTCTTCAGATTTTTTCATCTGATATTACAAATAAGGAGAGAGCCAAAGGGAAGGTAGCCTAGAGACAGGGATATCCTGGTGGGTGAGGACTCCAGCAGAGGAGTCAGAGTTTGCTTGTCCCTGTGGGGATTGCTGAGGAGGTTCCTCCAGTGAGGAGGAAGTGAGAAGGAGACAAGGCAGGCCAGCTGTCCAGGGACAGGTGTGTCCTGCACTCCAGGCAGGTGAGGGATCTGTTGCTGCACAAGGGATGGAATTAGACAGATGACAATAGCAGCCAATCCATGGTATGAGAAGACACCGTCCTATGCAGAGAGTGTACAAGCAAAGGATTAATTACTGTAGTAGAAGAACCTGTACCTAACGGGTTAACAGGAGACTGAGTATAGTACCGTCCACGCTGTGATGTAAGAAAGTACATGACCTAGAGTTAGGGCCAGTCGAGAGATGAGTAGGAATGATAAGGACCCAGTATGGAGTTCTCTCCATACCTACTGCTAATATGTATATAGTTTATTATTGTCAGTAAAGACTTCCTTGTAACTTATACAAGACTGCAATAACAGAATATATCATGGCACCAGCGGAAGGATCTGTCATGGTGGCAGCAAGGGATAAAAAATCCACAGCCTCACTACAGTGCTGAAGAACTAAAGAAAAGGACATCATCAATGCTTTCTGCACTGAACCAACCTCACCCCCGAAGCTAAGAAGCTGAGAAAACTCATCATAGAAGCTCCAGAGACACGAGAGCCTGGAAACAGGAAAAAGGTAAAAGTTTAAATTCAGGCAGAAGACTCAGCTTCAACCAAGCATAGCCAACAGCCTGCAGGGTGAGAGAAAACTCTTTTAAATTTCCAGGCTAGCCAGTCCTGCAAATCCTCTCTTTAATCGAATGATGCAGAAATGCTGTTTTAATTTCAATTGCTAGCCCAAACCCCAACTCGGTGTCCGGAATGGAACAAAATAGAAAAGCAAGAGGACAGGGAAAACGTTTTTCATTATGTCAGGTCGCTCATGATTCTTTGTCCTCCCGACCAATTCCTGACCTGCAGCATGCTGTCACTGAGTGAGAAGTCCCTTGGCAGCCCTACGACCCCACGGCCATTTTGGATTCTCCTTCTTCACCAGAGCACTGCAACCATTTTGAAATCTGCGCCGAAATGGGGGAAGCACGCGAAAATCCCTTCTTCATCGATAACCAGCGACACCATCTTGAGACCCTTTTCTCCCTTAAAGCTACATCTACACCTTAAGAAGTTTAAAGATGGATCATAATTCTTCATGCCCATCTCCAATGGGCCTCACCTATGACCCTAATCAGTGCCAGCATTGGAGCCATTGGAGAAAACTTTTTTTGAGATATAGCATTGCTGCAGGATTAAATAAAAAATCGGAGGCAGAACAAGTTAGCACATTACTTTGTTCCATTGGTCCAATTGCAGACAACATCATTGCAAGGCAAGCTGTAGATGAGTCATCTGCTAAATTTGACATTTCTTAAAAACTTTCCATCTTTTCTTCAACCTGGGTCCCAATAAAATCCTGGAATTAGCCAATTTTAATAGGAAAGTCCAGCAGCCTGGGAAACCTGTCGATCCCTTTATCAATGATCTCTACCGCATGGCAGAAAGGTATGAATATGTTGACTTAAAATCTGAACTCATCCAAGAAGAATTGTGATGGGTGTAACGGGTGATTCGTTCCCTGACCTCCTCCAAGCCAAATATGATATCACTCTTGACAAGGCTGTCTAGCTGATTAGACTCTCTAAGCTGTATGACCAACACATGACCATACCCAGAGGAGACAACAGTTCATGGGGCAGATGCCACACCACAGTCCACTATATCAAGCCACAGGAGTCCATGGACTGACCAAGTCAGAGTAAGCCACCCCTGAACTACCCTGCCAAACGATCTTGCCAGTGCTGTGATGTGAAGCAACCTCACAGGAAAGACCAATGTCCTGTGAGCAATGCCCAGTTCTTCCACTGCCACAGACAGGGACATTTCAGTAAGCTGTGTTGGTTGAGACCCCAGCACCGCACAGACAATGCAAAAGCCATCCATAAGGTCGAGGCCAGTGACCCAGAAGACATACAGCCTCTCTTCCTGGGTGACATCAAGCTCTTTGTTCGGGAATACAGACACCATGGTGAACGGCTGCCTAACTAACTTTAGGTTAGCTTCAGGTACCAGAGTGACAATCCTATCTGACGAGGGATCATGGTCCCAAGGCCTTTAGGTCCAAACGACGGACACCCCACTTTATGGAGCAGGGGGTGTCATGATACAGGAACCCTTGAGATATGGCAATAAACTGATCACAGAACTGATGCATGTCGAAATCAGCCCTTCTCTCTCCTCAGCATGGGTGCCTGCATAGCTCTCTATCTTCTCCAGCCAGCAGAAGAGATGAAGACAACCATGGTCCTCACCTAGCCAGAACCACATCCCCTTGAAGGTTTAACCATAAAACAGCATTCAAATGTTGACTTCATTTGTAACCCCTCTTATTTCACAGCGAAGGCCTATTCCAGGTGTCCGAACATTCCCAAGGGCCAGGCCAACCTACTACACGAGGTTACCACAACACCCCTGGTACAAGTGACGTCAGAGCCAGAACGACCTTCAGAGAAGCCTCTACCTCCACCAGCAACAGAAAACATGTTAATCATTGCACAAACCCGACAACCTCCAGCCAGTGTGCTGAAACCAAAGCATCTGCTGCAACCAGGTACAACCTACGCAACTAAACAAAGCTGAGCTGCCTACTCAGTCTTCTTCTATCCACTGCATAATAGCAGCGTGAAACAGCTAGCCTCACCTGTTGCTCAAATTTTTGAGATACCTTGCCCTTTCAGGGTAACATGAGGTAGACTGGGCACTTTTCAGGGCCAAATATGATGGCCTTAGGCTTGTTCATGAATTTGCGCGATATATAGTGTGAAATGATCTGATCAGGATAGCCATTATCCCGTAGGATGTCTTTGATGCACCTTATTTCAGTATCAAGCTTGTATTGTGAGCAAATGTCTTGGGCTCTATTTATGAGGTTGCCGATAAAGCCAATCTTATAGTGCGTGGAACTGTAAGAATCCCAATGTGTGTATTAACTAGTGAAGGTAGGTTTACGGTAGACAGTCAATACATGTGTTGGGATCCTTACAGTAGAAGAATGGAGCCGGAAGTTATATTTATATTCCGGGATGATCCTGGAGCACTGATTAGTTTTAACAGATGGGAGCAGGACCCAATAGTGCTTTATGTGATCCAGCCTGATCTAGCGGTAGATGGCTAGATTAGTTGTCCACTATATCCTTTCAAGTTTACATTTGTTGGACTTAAGAGGGTGGAGATGAGGGCTGTACCAAGGAACAGCCAGGGTAAGAGAGAATATTGATTTTAATGGGAATTAGGAGTTTGAAGATGGAGGTGAGGTTGTGGTTAAGCAAGTCAGTTGGTCCAGCAATGTTATGGCTAACGGAAGGCCAAAGGTTTAATAGTTGCAGTTTTGAAAGTGTGGATCTAAGGAATTGGGAGAGAGTTTTTTTTTCCTGGGGCAGATGCAGAAGAAAATTGGATTTGCATGTGGAAAGGAGATGTGAATGGAGATTAATACATGGAAGTGATCAGAGCTGACCTTATCTGTTACTGATACAATGGGACTAGCAAAACCAAGTGAGATGGCAAAGTCAAGGGGCTGGTCATTAATGTGAGGTGGGGAGTCTACCTGGAGGGAGAGATTTGAGGAGGATAAGTGGGCAGTAAAATCCAAAGGAGGGAGAGCATGATGAGTTGAGGACAGAGGTTGAAATCACCGAAGATGAGAAGTCATTCAGTGTAGAGAGTTAGGGAGGAAAGCAGGGAAGATATCTCAGTTAAAATTTTTTTAACATATTTGGAAGGGAGATAGAGACAGAGCAAGGTGAGATTTGATGAGCAGCAGCCTAAATGCACATGCGAGTGGCAGATTATATCATCTATTAGATACACTGCAGGAACTTGCCAAGGCTCTTTCAACAGTATCATCCAAACCCACAACCTGTACCATCGAGAAGAGCAAGGCCAGCAGTTGCATAGGAACAGCACCACCAGCAAATTCCCTGCCAAGTCACGTACCATCCTGACTTGAAACTACATTGCCATTCCTTCAAGATCCTAGAACTCCCTCCCTAACAGCACTGTGGGTGTACCTACACCAGGTGGACTGCAGCGGTTCAAGAAGCCAGCTCACCACCAACTTCTCAAGGGCAATAAGGGATGGGCAATAAATTCTGGCCTTGCCAACAATGCTCACATCTTATGAATGAATAATTTAAAAAAACTGAAGTCCATTCAAAATTCTTCTACCTACCTACTAACTCACACATGTCCTGTTCAACTATCACCCCTGTGGCTCCAAATCTGGCAATGCCTCAATTTTAAAAGTCACCATTGGTTTTAAATCCCTCCATGGCCTCACTCCTCTTTAATCTCTCTGATCTCCTCCAGCACTCCCCAACCCATTAAGATATCTGTGCTCCTCCAAGTTTTGATTGTTGAATATCCCCAATTTTAATCTCTATACCATTAGCTGCTGCGCCTTCACTCTCTCAGCCCTACGCTCCTGAATTTCTTCCCTAAATTTTTCCACCTCTCTACCTCTTTCCTCTTTTAAGGTGCTTTTCAAAAATGAACTCTTTGGCCAAGCTTCTGCTCATCTCTCCTAATATTTCTTGATGTGGTTCCATGCCAAATTTATTTAATAGATTTTGTTTGATAATACTACTGCAAATTGCTTTGTCTTACCAGATTGAAGATGCTATGTAAATTTAGGCTGCTGTTATTTTTGTTACTGAACAGTAGTTGTTATGTCTTCTGGTTTCCATAAGTTAGAAATAATCATATTTGACTCAAACTGTTGGAGCTTCATCAAGTGTATTTCTTTCAGCTCTCCATACGGCTGGTGGACTGATAGACTGATCTATTTTGCGGAATCTGCTGCTCTTACTGGAGGTGAGCTTGGAGGCGGGAAGGGCATTAGGTAATTAGGTGGGATGGTGGCGTAACAGAACCCCACCATTTTCTCACCCTGCTGCCAAATTGAGGCCCTTAATGAGGACAATTAATGATCACTCAAGGGCCACATCCCACCACGTCCGGTATTAACCCAGTGGTAGGTGGGCCTGTTGCCATGTGGCATGCACAGCTGCTGAAATCTTGCGGTCAGCTTGTCACATGCATGGTGGTCCCTCAATCAAAGATCTCAATGCCTGATGGAGGGACTGGACATTGGGAAGGGGGGCTTGCTAAGAACCACCCACCTGCTCTTGTGGCTGACCACCCTGCACCCCTCTTCCCATGACTCCCATTCTGCGATTTCCCCCCCTACCTTGTGGCCTGGGTCACTCTGTGTTCCTGGGACTCTGATGCCCATCCTTTCAGCAGCAGCCCTGGCCTCCCTGATGGAGCTGCTGAGCACAAGAGCTGCAGGCTCCTGATTGGCTGGCAGCTCTCAATTGACAAGGCTTCTGCCTCCTAGGATCTTGATTCCAGTGGAAGGCTCAGTGCTGGCTTCATCACAGCCAGATTGGTTTGTGGTTCAGCAGGCCTTCCTGAGAAGAAGAATTACGGCTCTCTTGCCAGTTTTCCAGTTGGCAGGCAAGAACCCCGACACCTCAACAAGATTCTGCCCAACGTTACTTGGTACACAACTGCAGTGACAGTGAATGTGCCACCTGGGATATATATATTCACATGATTATTTCCTAGCTCTTATGAATTAGAGAACAATATAACAATATAACAGCAGTTGACCACCTCTCATGAGGCCATAAATGGACACGTGGGAGAAGTACAGGAATAGGAGAAAAAATATTAGACATCTGGAAAAACAGATGTGAAGAAGTAATAGCCTTCACAGTGGATGTAAAAGATTTGTGTAAGAAAAGATACGTTGCCCTCTTCACTTTCTATTTGTACAATTTTTCTTGGAGCTCATAATTTTTTGCAAGGTCTTATAGAGGTAGAGTTTTGATCCATAATAAGGCTCAACATTTTCTGCGTTGAAGTATTGGTCTTCAATGCAGGGATTGTGTAAAATGTAATAATTATATTGGCGATAAAGGGGCATTTTAAGAATGCATCCAAATAATCTGGATATGAATCATCCTTTCAGTCATCAATGAAGAATCCTCCGAGTGATGGTTCTCATGAGGTTCCACTTGTGCTTCTCTACCTCCAAAGCAACTGAAGCTTCCTCCATATCCAAGCCTATCAGAATTACAATGTTGCAAAAAGCACAGGAAGTACCAATATGAGGAAGACGTGATTAACAGCATATCACAAGACTACTCCTAATCTGTCCAGGCAGTGAAATCTATCCTTCAGAAGCTCTATAGTTCTCTCAATGATAATCTTCTAAACTCAAGACAGTATAGGCTTACTTTAATTAGCCTCTCATCCCAGGAAGCAATCTAGTGGACATTCACTGTAATGCCTCCAAATCAAGTGTATCCTTCCTTGGATATGGAGAGCAAACCTGCACACAATACTCCAGATGCGGTCTCACCAAAGCCCTGTACAATTGTAGCAAGACTTCCTATTCCTTATTCCAATGCCCTTGCAATAAAGGCTAACATGCCATTTGCCTTTCTAATTGCCTGTTCATTATCGGGCCTTGGTGCACCATTCATTAGCTTCTGTTCTTGCCGTGTGCACAGTGCACACAAGTAAGGGAAAAGTCTCATCATTTGAAAGCCATCTGGATGCCTGACTATCTTCCCTTATATAGATCAAGGTGCTAGAATCCCAGGTGGATCAGTTGATAAAGCAAAAAATCTTTTCCTGATTCTAATAGAATGGACGGAAAGGTCCTATTTCCCTTTGTTGTGGGCGTCCATTACCAGGAAGCATAGATTTAGATTAAGAGATAGGAGGTGTGAAGGGGGTTTGAGAGGAAGTATTTTTTTACCCAGAGGATGCTGGTCCAAAATGATTCAATGTGATCATGGCTGATCTTCTGCCTTAACTCTACTTTCCCTCCTACTCCTCATATCTCTTGATTCCCTAAGAGACCAAAAATCCATCCAGCTCAGCCATAAATATATTCAACGATGGAGCATCTACAATCCTTTGGGATAGAAAATTCCAAAGATTCATGAACTTTTCACTGAACAGGTTTCTCCTCATTTCAATCCTAAATGACCCCTTATCCTAAGACTGTGCCCCCATGTCCTAGATTCCCCAGCCAGGCAAAACAACCTCAGTGTCTACCCTCTCAAGCCCCTTCAGAATCTTTATTGTTTCTATGGGAACACATGCTTCTAAACTCAAGAGAGTATAGGCCCAATTTACTCAGCCTCTCACCATAGGACAACCTTCTCATCCCAGGAAGCAATCTAGTGGACATTCACTGTAATGCCTCCAAATCAAGTGTATCCTTCCTTGGATGTGGAGAGCAAACCAGCACACAATACTCCGGATGTTGTCTCACCAAAGCCCTGTACAATTGTAGCAAGACATCCTATTCCTTATTTCAATCCCCTTGCAATAAAGGCTAACATGCCATTTGCCTTTCTAATTGCCTGCTGTACCAGCAAGCCAACTTTCTGTACTATTGAACATCAACAATTAGAAGTTTCAGGACTTTAAAAAAATATTCTGCTTTTCTGTTCTTATTACCAAAGTGAATAACCTCACACGCCCCCACATTATGCTCCATCTGCCACCTTGTTGCCCATTAATTTAACCTTTCTATATCTCTTTGCAGCCTCTTTGTATCCACCTCACAACTTACATTCCCATCTAGTATCATCAGCAAACTTAGATCCATTACTCTCTGTTTCTTTAGCTAAGTCATTAATATAGATTGTAAATAGCTGAGGCAGTAGCATTGATCCTTGCTGCACTCCACTAGTTACAGTCTGGCAACTTGTTTATCTCTACTCTCTGTTACTCATGCTAATATATTATCCCCAATTCCATGCGGCGTTATCTTACATAGTAGCCTTTTGTGTAGCACCTTATCGAACGCCTTTTGAAAATCCAAATATACTATCTACTGGTTCCCCTTTATCTATCCTACTGGTTACATCCTCAAATAACTCTAATAAATTTCCCTTTTGCAAAATTATGTTGACTTTGTCTAATCGTATTATGATTTTTTAAATGCATTGTTAAGACTTCCTTAATAATAGGTCCCTTAACATTGTCCCAATGACTGATGTCAGGCTAATTAGCCTGTAGTTCCCTGTTTTCACTCTCCCTCCTGCACTCATCACGACATTCACAAGAAGACCAATATAAAGGGAAAATAACAATATATAATGTATGCTGATTGGTTGGCAAGTGGACTCTGATTGGTAGAGGCATTGCTGTGGAGAATGCACCAGTGATGGTGACTGAGAGTTAACTGCTTTCCCCTTATATTGGTATTCTTGTGAAGTGTCCTGATAAGCGCAAGACAAAAAGCTTCAACATGTTTTTTTTCCAGCAATATGCTGGGGATTTGTTGAATTTTAGTCCCTTGAGTTTCTCTAATACTTTTTCTCTGCTGATATTAATTACCTTAATTTCCTCAGTCTTATTAGCCCCTAGGAATTATCCATCCAGGAGTTATATTTAGGGTGGTATATTTTCATGAAGAAAGGGTATTTCACAATTTGGAAACAAAATAGTTGCATCTAATTTTGATAGAAGTATCAAAATATTGAAGGTCCATGACAAGAATGGGCATTCACCCACGACTTTAACACCCAGGTTTTGGGAGACATCTTCGGCACTGAGTTGAAATTCGGTTTCAACTTTTCACCTCTTAGCAAAGAGGGACATTCGTGAAGGGACATTTTCAACCCAAGCCCTCAGTCATGATTCAGAGGTTCCGGTTCAATTCGCGAAATAGAACCCTGGGGGAGACAATTGCTAGCTATGTGGTGAATTTGAAGTAACTAACGGAACATTGCAATTTTGGTGAGACTGTGAATGACATGCTCAGAGATCTTACTTTAATGCCCCTATCAGCACCTCCTTTAGCCCTTACACTACCATTAACACCCCTTTGTCCTATTGTTCATGATATCTTTGTCAATTTCTCCTTTGCCCCCACCTATCACTGGACTTCTATCCAGCTTCACCTGCTCCAATAAATAATATTAAACCATATAAATTCCATCATATTTTTACTTATCTTTAGCTCTGAAGAAGTCATACGAACTTGAAATGTTAACTCTGTTTTTCTCTCCACAGCAGCTGTTGGACCTGCTGCGTTTTCCCAGCATTTCCTGCTTTTGTTTCAGATTTCCAGCATCTGCAGTATTTTACTATTATCTGGAAGAATTCATGTCTTGAAAAGGAACAAGGAAAAGTATGGCAGAAAGAGCCTGGAGAGTTCAAGGACTGCAACAGAATGAAAAAAGATTGTGTAAGGACTCAACAACCTGAAGAAATGTAGTCTTATCTCAAACAAAAACATGGAAGAACAGCAGAAGAAACTCAAGGAGACCCTACTGAATGACAGAGTTCAAGACAAAGTAAGTAACCTTCGCAAGAAAAAGGAAAACCTGTTGAAAAACCTTCACACACAACAAGATTCCCTCAGGTCAAAGTTTGTGCTTCTGGAACAGTACGAAGAGAAACAGAAAGAATTCAGCACCTTTCTGAACAAACTGAAGAACCAGGAGGCAGCCAACAAATACAAAAAAGAGACAGAAGAGCTGGAGAATCAACTAAATGAAGACAAAGAGGCTTTGAAAACAAAAATTGGAGAGCTTTCCAAGAAGCGAGTGGATAAAGACTCAGCTTCTGAACTAAGACAAGTTGAGATTTCACCTGAGAGAAGTCTGGCCGACAGTGAAGTCAAAATGAAGGATGAGACTAGAAAGAAGAAGTGGTAAAAAGAAGACAAAAAGGAGAAGGTTCTGAAAAGACAATAAAATGATGGCTAATAGCACCCCTAAACACTCGAAGGAGGCAATAAACAAATTATCAAACTGTGCCTACTTTGATATTATTCCAGTCCCTCACAATGGTTTGCTGGATTATTATGCTGAAGATAAAATCAAAGAGGTACAAGTTATTTCCAAGGCCTTATCTGGAAAGAATTCTAGATGCTGTAGACAAATATGAAGAAGTGAACAGGTGATTCGTCGGAGGCCAAGATTGCATGCTTTCCTTTTCACTACAAGACGACCCCCCACTGACAACGACAGGAGCAAGAACCTGCAGAATTGTTGATGAAGCGCCGTCTTAGGACTGAGCTTAATATTTCCAAATTTGGAGGAGAAGGCGGAGAAGAATCAAGGAAACCAAAAAGCTGCACATGACTTGCATGGTCATGAGAGACAATTTACTGCTGGAGAAGCAGTATGTGTGAAGAATTTCGGTGGAGTACTGAAGTGGTTACCAGGTAAAGTAAGTTCAGTGACTGGACCATTATCATACCATATGGAAGTGGAAGGTTGGATCACCCATAAGCATGTGGACCACAACAAGATATGGTTCCACCTGTAACCATTACTGAACCAGTCTTTCTTGTTGAAGATGCTCAACCAAGGACTGACATGTCTGATGCCTCTATCAAAGCGGAACTGCCAGTGCCCACCGAGGTACCAGATGTTCATGCAGTTCCAGAAAATGTGATTCCCAAAAAAAAAATCAGAAGTTATGGCGCTGTGACGTTCCATACGAATCAGGAAACCACCTGAAAAATTGAACTTGCAAACTTCATGACCTGTGTAAATATTATAATGTCATGAGATAAATATACTTGTAAATACAATATATACAGCAAAGTTAAAGTGGGAGGAATGCAGTAATTATGTTTTGTTAAATGCTGGACTGTAGCTTTAAGAATAGTCCTGTGATGTAAGATCACATGATCAGTGTAAACCAACATAGCAGCACAGGCTACCTCCACTGTCAGTGTAAAGATAGAGATGGAGTTGAAAGCACATGTGTAATTGCTGTCTGAGTTGTAAATAAATCTAATGTTTCCACCTAGAAAGTTGGCTGCAGATCAACTCTACTACAATCTGCGACTAAGCCACACTACAACAAAACATTTTACAGATTACATTGTGTGCCATTGCTAAATGTAGAAGCTGTTTGTTGTTTTTCTGCATTATTTTTTTGTTACATTTCTTGCTAGATTAGGTTTAGGCCTCTTCTTCATATTTTTGAGATTTTTCAGTAGCTCCTTATTTTTTACCTGTGTCATAGTGACAGCCGCAATTTAAATCACCAAGCCACAATTCTGAAAATAAGCAACCCCTTCAGGATAATTCACTGTTTGTTGGTTTTGGAAGGGGATCTGAAGCATGAGAGGGAGATATATTTACTGCTAAAGTGTCTTACTGTACCTGATCTTACCTGGTCATTATGCAAACAAATCAAGATAAATATACCAAACCACATGTGAGGGAGATATGACTTTACCACTTATACATCACTATAGAAATTGTCGGCACCTCCTTGGGCTATGTTCCAAGATAGGGCTGCCTCTGCCAGTGGTTGCCAAGGTGACAGCAGCCTTGAACTCTTTGTTACTGGATTCTTTCAAGCAACAGAAGATAACATTGCCAGATTGCAAAGTCACAGATACACCAAGCTAGTGATAGATGTCATGTTGGCCAGCAACAACTTGGATTTCTATAGTGCTTTCAAAGTAGTAAAATATCGCAAGGTGCTTCACAGAAACATTTTCAAACAAAATTTGACATCAAGCCACATAAGGGGATGTTAGGGCAGGAGCCAAAAGTTTGATTAAAGGTGTAGACTTTAATGAATGGCTTAAAGGAGGAAAGAGAATAGAAAGGCAGAAAGATTTATGGCAGAATTTTCCGTGCCCGCTGGTATTGAACGTGTTTGGTGGCGTGAGCGGACAATATAGCGAGAAAGCCATAAATCAGTTTCATGATGTTGTGAATCCAGTTTGTGATTGTCTGCTCAGCCAGTCAATGGCGGGCCACGTTTCCTGATAGATCATCCACCCAATCACACTGACGTGTTTCACAACAGCATATAAAAAGAGTGCACATGGCGAGCTGTACTTTGAGGGTAACTGGGATGCGAGTGCACAGTAATGTTACGAAACGCTCACAAGGGACACCTGTTGGACTTCAAGGTTAAGGCGCATTGGGTAGGGGGGAAAGGCTGCCCTGCCATTGAGGTGACTTGTGGGGGGTCAAAGGCTGCCCTGCAGTTGAAGGCAGTGCACAAGCATGTGCGAGGTAGGCAGGGGTGGTGGGCGAGGGAAGTGGCCACGCATTAGGGAAACCTTGTATAAAGTGACCATTCCTCTGCAGCTGAGACAGTTCAGGCATAGCCACATTGATATGTTTGGAGTCAGGCTTCTAGCTTTTCTGCTTACTCAAGCAACATAGAGGCATCAAAGTGCTACCAAATGTTCCAGAACTTTTCACCCCTCAGACACAGACTGCAAACTAATGAGCATTTTAGTGGACTGCAGAACAGTTGGACGACTGGGCACATTGTACAATCTCCTTGTTAAAGCTGGCCGTGGAGCAGGCACTGGTGGAGGTGCTCACTGCCCCTTGCAATGTCATCATCCCAGTTTGGACCACTATCCCTCATGGTTCAAACTAACAGTGCAGCCTTGCAGTGTGGGTTAGGAGAATGCCTGCGCTTGAGCTGAGAGCACAGCATGCAGTCCAGTGGGCAAAGCTGCTGCCAATTGGTCAGGTGGAGTGGGGTGGATGACCGCTGCCACATCCTCCCAAGCCAGATTAGTGAGGTTGCTGTCCATCCTGAGGCCAGAGCCGGGGTACAGGGCATCACAGCAAGCCTCCGCTGCATCCAAAAGGTGCTCAAGGGATGTGTTATTGAACCTGGGGGCTGCAGTCTTTTTGCTTTTTAGAGCCATGTCTTCCCTGCAGCAGTTGGGGGCTGGAAGCACTGAGTGGCTGCACATGGCTGGACTTTAAATATGGCGCCCGGGGTGATGAAGCGGTGAGGTGATGGCATAATTCACCCTGCTGCCATGGAAATGCATAATTAATGCGGCGGGTTCGGGACAATATGGTGTGAAAAGCCGCCATTGCAGCCAGCGTGTAAAATGTCGTTTACCCGCCCACTACTGCACTTGGTGCAAATCTGGGACAATTCATTCCTTAGGGAGGGGATTTCAGAGCCAAAGGTCACTCTTTCATCCACTTGCCTATAGAAAACAGCCAGTATATAAAGAGCACTACACTTTGATGTGGTCATATGGATTCCTACCAACAATTCCACAGCATCATGACAGAATATAGTTGCATTTCATGAACATGCAGCTAGCCTGTGACCATAGGTAGATAATTAACCACACAAATACTCACTACTCTGGACCAGTTATAAGCCCTTCAAGTTGTGGCAGCCTATGGTGCCACCCTTATTTGTCTCGAGATGCAAAGAGGATGGGCTGGAATAGGTTCATCAGTTTTACCTCTTCCCGCAGCATGACCCTGCTGCATCTCCCTTTATCAATGCTAAGCAGCTCGTAGGGACCATCATCATTCCAAGAAAAGCAACTTTATCAGCACAATAACATCTAAATAAGATATTATGGGTAGAGATATCTGTTCCTCAAATACATATTGTGCCTTTTACTTTAAATATAGATTTGAACCAGTAAGGAAATTAATGGTAACCTTCCTAGTTTTCTTTTTACTTCCATAAAGAATGTGCTGCAAGACAATATTTTATAATAACTTTCAGATTCTCTGTGGGTTCTTTGGCATGACAGACTAGATTTTAGTTGTTATTCTGAAAGGCCCTCAAAATACTAACAGTTGGACAATAGCAATAATTTTACACAAGGGGCCCAGTATTTTTTAAAGGCAACCTAAAAAATTTACAAAGCAACGTGCCAGCAAATGAAAACTGAAGAAGAGTGTGTAGTTAAACGGCTGGATTTTCTGGTTGACATTATTTCAATGCTGGAAGTTTATGCTGGTGTTAAAATAATGCATTCATAAAGACAAGGCTGCCATCTCGTTTTCAGGGTTCATTTTTAACTTAATTACAAATAATTAGAATTATCATTAAATTCTTTGTTCTCCTCTGTTTGATTTGTTTTAAAATGTTTAGCAAAATGATCTTAACTGTTCATTATAATGTTAACCATGTTATCTGCTTGATTTTGAAGAGGATCACTGATGGTGAGACCATTTTTATAAAGTTGTTAGAGTTATTAAGAACTGTCAAAAATACAAACTGTCTGCAATACCTGAATACCAAAAAAAAACTAAGAGCGTGATGATCTGATATGATAAAGCAATCTCACTATTCCTATGACTGAATGATATTCTCCATGTTAATTTCTTTTTTTTATGTTTTTTTAATACTCCTGATTTTCCCTCACCTTTTCAAGCTCTGCCATTTTTGCAGTATTATTTCCTTTTGTTTCTTTGTTCCACTTTGGTTCTTTTCCTATGCAACTATCATTATTTTCTTCTATAATATTGATGGAACAAATTGCAAAGTTGATTTTGCTAATTTTATTAAATTTCATTACAGTCCTCTTCCCTTTCACAGCTTTGACCAATATTTATCCTGTTGTGCCAAATAACTCACACAAAATCTAAAAAGCTATGTAAAAATATTGTGAAGACCCATGTGCTGGGAAAAGCCTATACTTTCTTTTGTGCAAAGACCAGGGTGAACAGGGGTGTTTTCTGAGAGAGGATTAATTGGTTTCCTGATTCTGGCATCATTAGGTTCCAAGAACTTCCCATATGACCTGAGGTTGCCATGAGGAGGGGCAGCTAAGAAGCAAAGGGTTAATGAAAGCTAAATTCCAGTGGGGTTTTGTCTGCCTGTGTTTTCTGTTTGGTAGTTCAGAACACACTGAGAATTCATGTAGAGAGCAAACAAGCAAGTTTCTCTCCGAATGGAACAATTTTCTGTTTGGCAGTCTTCAAACAGATTCTGGTGTTGAAGCAGGTCTCTGAGAATAGAGCAGAGACTGTGTTACTTTGTGTGTTATCCAGCTGGAAAGAGTAGAGAGCTGAAGACAGGCAGGGCAGGGGGTTGTGGATTGGACAAAACCCATTGCAGTTTCAATGTTGCCAGAGCCCACCAGACCAAGTCAGAGAAGGGAATCTCTGGGGATTCTGTGCCATCAGGACATTTGGAACCCGAGTCATGTTAATCATGTCCAGGCATGTTTATTGGAATACAGCTGCTGGTAAATGCAATTCAAGGGACAAAATGGTTGAGTAGGTAGTGAGAGACCATACATAGTGGAAGCCAAGTTGGAAAGGCTAAGAATGCACTTGGTTCCACATTTGTGCGGGATGTAATTCATGTACATGAGGTGTATCTTTGTAGTATCGACTATTTAAAGTGAAATTTACCTTTTTATTTGAAATATCCTTTGCTTGTTAATTAATATTGAATGATGTTGATTTTAGTTGGGTTGTTACAGTAAAGGTTTTAAAATGTGCAATATTGTTTATCAATGTTCTTTCCATTGGCTTCATGGGGATTCCTTTCATTCGTAAGTTATTGATCTCTACAGGTGTCTTAACAACACTGAAGCAAAAAATCAGACTTGGGACAGTGCAAGCAGCACAAACTCTAACCAAGAGGCCAAAGACTGGCCTGAAATTAGGCCTCAAGCTTCAAAAGAGATTAAGTGACTGTTGTCTCTTCATTCAGCTCACACATTTGAGGAGTAAAATGTCAGACTACTTGCCTCACTAGCAAAGGGCAGAATCCAAGTTCCTTGAGGGGGCTTAGGGCAAATATTGTGGATGGGGGGGATAACTGTAATGACTATGGAGTGGGGAGATCACCCTTGCTCCTCATAGCAGAGGTTTTTACAAAAAAATTTTAAAGATCATATTTTCAGGATCTGGATGCAGCAGCATCTGAAGAACGCAAGAGGGAAAGGCCCAACATCTGCCCTGTTCATTGCTGCCCAAATTCATTGAGGGGACCTGCAATATTGGGCTGGATTTTATTTCCCTCTGCTCAGTGTGTTTTTGGTAAAATGTGTCAGGTGGCTAGCCCACTACCTTCCCGTCCAACCTTGACCCAGTCCCCATAATACGGTGAGTGGGTAATATGCTCCACTAGCCTGCCCATCCTTAGGCCTACTGAGGCCCTTATGTGGCCAATTATTGCCCACTTAAGACCCTCAATCCATCTCCACTGCCATAATATGTTGGACAGTGGAAGGCAGGCAAAAGTCGAAAGGCTGTTTTTTTAAACAAATTTGGTGTAAAGGTGGGCAGGAAGGGGTGAAACTTCCTTTGCTGTGCAAGTTGGAGGAACCCTTCCAAAATGTTACCCCCACTTTGTGCCTCCTTGCCTGTCCTCCAAAATCCACCCCCCCCCCTCCACCACCTTCACCCCACCTCACTCCCTCTATAGGGTGTCCCATCCCTTCCCGCCAAAAAAGCCTGGGACTTGCCTGGCTCCAAAGGCCATCCTTGATCTTTGGGAGATCTCCTTGCAGCCTCAGCAGTGCCCACTACTGAGTTCTGGTGCTGCTAGGACAGCAAGAGCTGGAGGCCAATCAGATTGGTTGGCAGCTCTCAATGGTGGGACTTCCTTCCAATGAGGGGCGGAAATCCAACTTGCAGCTTGATAAGGCCACTGGCAGCATGTTATTGCTGCAGGGCAGCCATTTTTAAAGATTCTGACTGACTTTTCTTCTGGGGGAATAAGCAGTATGCCCACACCTCCCCCAAAATACTTAGTCTGTTAACTTTTGTGCATTAGTAAGTGGAGAGTCTTGTTGGCTACCAGGAAAATGGCCCAACCGAAGTTTCTTGTCCAACATATTTCAGGCATCCTTGGGGTGCAGGGCATTGGTCCCTGAAATTAAGCTTCCTTGCATCCATTTTGCATCCTTTAAACAGGCCAGGGAGATCCAACTTCTACCCTAATGACTTCCAATAGGCTCCTCATGGAGCTGAACCAAAAATCAGGAAGGATCAGTGTGTAGGGGGGCCGAGTTGTACTATTAATGAGAGAGTTGATATGCAGACACATCTTGGATGGAAACATTAAGTTTATTTACAATATACTCAGCAGCAACTACACATGTATTTTCAACTCTAACTCCATTTCTATACTGACTGCTGAGGTAGCTCGAGCTTCTCTCCTATTGGTTACTACATCATGTGATCTTCCTAACAAGCATAATTTTTAAAGGTACATTACACTAAATAAAACCATGATTATTACAGTGAGTGTATGGGAAACCATCTACTGAAGATAGTGCTATCTAGACTTCATTCTGAATTCACTGATTTCGACAGTCCTTTGCAACAATATGCAATCACGTGATATCAGTGCAAAACACCTGGAAAAAATATTTTTAAAAATTACACCTTCGAATGGAGAGAAACTTCTAAATGAGCTGTTGTTGAAATCGATGTGCCTATTGAGATCTTACTGACTTATTTGACAAGTTCAATGAAGTTCACTTTTCTTTGCAAGAACTGAAACATTTTCATTATGCACAGCAAAGTATAGAGCTTTGCCAAAAGACTTTGCTGGTAGCTGTGTGCTGCAAGCCAAAGTAACTATGTGCCCAACATTGTCACTTAATATTGTGAACTGTGAAATGTCAGTCCTAGTAATTAAAAATGTAATTCTGCAACATTTGTTTCAGCATTACACAAAACTCAGCAAACATGTTTATCCATTAAAGGGAGGCAAATGAATTGCAGAATTTTGTCTGGGTTTAAAACCAGGTTTTCAAGAGAGGCATGATTACTGTGAATCTGAGAGAGAATTTGATCAATGTGGATGGTGACGCTGTTTTGAGAGATAATTTTAAAGTTATGCCCTATGGATTAGTTTCAGCTTTCAATTTGAGAAGAGTTCCCTAATTCTCTGAAACAGTCGTTGAAATATTCTTTTACTTTGTTGCATCGTATCCGTGCGGTTTGCTTTGCTTACATCAAAAACAACTGTAGAAGTCACTTGAATGTAGAGATCGATTTACAATTGAAACTTTCTGAAATCAAACCAAGATTCCACAAATTGTGGCTGGCAGTAAATCCTACTCAAGAGACAGAGGTTAGTTAACAGCTGCTCCTTTATGTTCAAGTTTAATCAGTAGTATAGTATAGTACCGGTACTGTGCTGTTAGTGTTGCTTTCTACATTAAGCAATATGTTATGTTAGCTGAGGAAATAAAATCCTTCTGTCCTGTGTAAAATTATGTTTCTAAGAAAGAGTGCAATTGCATGGGACAGGAATCTTCGAAGGGAGCGCTCAGCAAAAAGTTTGGGCACTTTCACCATAGGTGATCAATGGGGGAAATTTTGCAGTGGGACTGGGAATGAGGGGTTAAAGCAGTGAACCACAGGGAGGTCACAATCATGTATAGAAGGCAAGTAAAATGTTCAGCCAAAACAGTTATCCAACCTACATTTGACATCCCAATGTGGAGGAGATTACTGTTAGCATCAAATATAGTATAATAATTTAAAAGCAATATATAACAATTGGTTTCTCACATGGGAGTCTGACCAACGGTTTGGAAAAGGTTGAAAGGGCCTTTCCGCTATCTGGTGCCATTGCACGGAAGAGTAGCACAAAAAGTGTAGCCCAGCATGGGATGATAGATGAGTGAATAAGGGAATCCATGGGCAACAGTTCCTAAAGAAAACAGGAAGAAGGGGACATTGTGCTTGATAATGGGATCATGGGATATATTGTAGAAATGTTGAGGGTGTAATAGTGCAACAAAAACTGAGGATAGGATGGGTCCGCCTCTATTATAGGAGCAGGAGGCAAGAATAACCGAACTAATGAGATAAGTGCCTTTAGAGCACTGCTTGTGGGCCAGAAAGAGCTCTGGTGCTTCCTCCAGGCCCAACAATTTACCCAGTAAACCGCAACCCTATGATTTGTTCGTGTTGCCTACCCCTACCATCAGACCCCCTGACCACACACCCAACCAAACCATCCCAACCCAGTCTCTCTCACACATCCAATATATGCCTTCTCTTGCAGGCTTGTGACTTCCTAGACCTCAATCAGGCTCCCAGTGGATGTGAACCCCACTTAAAGGCACGTTGCTGTTAAATTCTGCGAGAGATTCAGGAAGCCCCTTTTTCTGTGCTTCTTGATCACACAACAACACCCCATACACCAACCCCAACATGGACTTCAACTCAGATTAAAATCCAAGCCGTAATCACGGTATTTTGCCAAATATTTTCTTACTCAAACAACCTTCGCAAAGGCTGAAAGTTTAGTTTTAGTGTCTTTTGTAAATCAACATTTTCAACCACCGCAAACTACAGCCACTTATTTTTAAATGACTGAATTATCTTAAATTTATCCATCACCCCTTGTAAACAGCACTTTAATTTCCCACCCACCCTCCTCTGGAAAGCTCACAATATCAAGCCCAGTATAACCCAGGAGCTCATCCACATTATGAATACAAGAGAGAATTATCAAAAAGGAAAACCGGCGAATTTGAATTGCTGCAATAGAAATTGGGGTGAATTTCTGCAATGGTTTTCCCAATCGTCCATGGTAACTTTGATAGAAGAGCCACAGAGCCACCAGAAAAATGGCATATATATAAGTCCAGATACTTTGGCATTAACTGTCTTTATTACCCATCACCCCAGTTCTCATTGGTCTACATTAGCTCCCTGCCCAGTAATGTTTGATTTTATCATTGCATTTATGTAGCATCTTTTACAACCTGACAGAATCTCAAAATGCCTCACAACCAATAAAGTAACTTTCAAATGCAGTCACTTTTATAATAGAGAATCATTTATCTATATTATAGATAATGTACTATTTTATAATATATTTTTGCATAAAGTAGGACTCCACAAACAGAAGAAAGATAAGTGACCAGATAAGCTGCTTTAGTGATGTGGTTGAGGGAAACATCATGTCCAGGGTACTGGGAGAACTTCCCGCTCTTCTTCAAGTAAGGCTGTGGGATTTTCCACATCCATCTGTAAGAGCAGATGTAAACTTTAATCCAAAAATGACATATCTAATAATGTAGCACTCCTTCAGTGTGAGCCTTGGACAATGTCACAGAGTATGGCTTAAACACCTTCTAAAAGTGCGGCTACTGAGGCAAGGCTGATTCCTTGGGAGAGGTTATTTCATTTGTAACACCACCAACTCCCCAACTTCTGCACAAGCAGAATTCTGCTACCATTCCTATCACTCTTTGCAAGAGGGCTAATCCAGGAAATGTTTCTCTAGTTAAAGAAATGTCTTCTTTGGGAAGTCCAGCACTTTTGCCAGGCCAACACTCCTCTTGAGTGGCCCACATGCAGATATGTGGAGATCAGTTCATCTCATCTTTCGTATCACAACTGACAAACTGCCTACTCATCCAAGTCCAGGAATAGGAACTCACAATTTCAGGAGTCTCCAACCCCAACCTATCATTTCAAATAATAAAGAAAGAACAAAATAACTGCATTTACACAGTTACTTTCACACCTTCAGGATGTTCCAAAGTACTTTCCAACCAATGAAGTGCAGTCACTGTTGTAATTAAGACAGTACATTTGCCTTGTAAAGAATGGATGGAAGTTCTACCCTTTACAATTCCATATGGAAGCTGACAGAAATGGACAAGACCCAATAGGGAAAATTTAATTTGCATAGCACCACTTCAAGCTGTATTATGCGGACTTACCCCTATTCCCTGGGGAAGATCCCACCATGGACTGCTACTTGCATGGCCTGCTGTTTGTCTCCAGGGAATCAGTGTAGTCTATGTGGCAATGCTTTAAACAGTGCTACACAAATGATTTTTTTCCCCAGTGTAGCCAAATCTTCCCCATTTTATTGGGACTTGTCTGAATCATCTTCCGCAATTACAATGAGAAACTGCTAGAAAACACTATTAAGTTTCAGGGCCACTAATTTTTGGTGGGTTAGTAAGAAAGCTAGTTGAAAACTGCAAAAATGTAAACAGGGCGGGCATATTTGCACAATAAAAAACACCAATTTTCAGAAGTGTCATACCGCATTTGTCCTCATTCTGCCAGTTAGTGAAAGCCACACAAGATGAATTTTGTATATATTTTGCACCCATTTCTGGACAGTTACCACATTGGTTGACTGGAAATTAATGGGAAAAAAACAATCACCTACATCCCCTAAACATTGCACAGTCAACATTTGTGCAAATTTGCAAAACGAACCACCAAGACTTCAGTTTGCAACACTCCCAATCTTGTTTTCTTTTCATAACAGGGTGTACTGCATGTAATAACTTATCAAATTAATGCATTCTGTCTCTGCTATCAAAAGGATATTTCAATGGCGATTGTTATGCTCTGATGAGATTTAATTGACTTTTCAGCAATCTTGACTAAATTATGCTGATTCTAAATGTGCCTGTTCTCTCAGCTGGAATGGAGCTGTGCTGCCTTCTGCCAAAAGCCCAGCAGTTGGGAACTTATTTGAAGCTCAGCTCTATGCATTGCAGCTCCATGGTTTATAAAACCAAAAGCACAAGATTAGACTAATAAGCATGGAAAGTTATGTTGCAAGATTACACTTGTCACAGTTTTTTCTATTGATAATTAACTTGTGCTTGTTTACATCTTTAAGTTGTACATTACTTCTAATATAGTGAAACATCTTGAGAAATAATTTAAATGAAATTTAAGTTGCAGGAGAATTAAATACTTTTCTGAAAATTACAACAGTGAAGCTTGAAGTCAAAAGGAAATAAGTGCTGCCTGAAAGAGCTTTTTAAAAAGAGAAACTTCTAAGGGTGGAAATCTGAAATAAGCCATTGGAAATACATATAGCAGCCAATTTCCCTTTCTCGCCTCCAACTGAGTGTAAATCAGATGGAGCACTGAATTACTGCACTCCAATTGAATGCACTTAGACCCGCCTGTCTTTCTGGCAGCAGGTATTTTATATATTGTTAAAGGGCTGCAGCAGATTAAATGTATGTGATTTCTTTTGTGCATTTATTGCCTTTAGTTAAAAACTTGTTTTGGGTGAGCTTTAGACAGTTCGAGTTTAATGGGTGGTGTTTGGAGCTTGTTTGTGTCTAGTTAAAAGCATGAAGTTCCTTTGAAATAGAAACAGGAAATGCTGGATACTGGTTCTAATGAAAGGTCATCATCCTGAAACATTAACCCTGTTTTCCTCTCCATTGATGCTGCCAGACCTGCTAAATATTTTCAGCATTTCTCTGCTTTTATTTCAGATTTCCAGCATCTGCAGTATTTCGCTCTTATTCCTTTGAAGGCAATCTGAGATGTTTGGCATCAATGGTGGCAGATTGAATCTTGCTTCAGGAAGGAAGTCAGTTGTTCTGGACATTGGCCATTGGGTATGTAAGCCAATGTGGAAAAGTGAATGATCCTAGATGGAGGACAGGATTCATGTCAGCAGCACTGTCCATAAGGAATGGGTGCAATGTAAAAAAAAATGCTGGTTTCAGTAGGAGGGAGGATCCCATAATGACAACTCATACAATGTATCAATGATTACTATCATGAGGTCTCTCTTCTTATACATGCATTCCTTCATCTTCTCTCTACCTTGTTCTTGAACTCATCATTGGCAAATTTCCCTCCATTATCAGTCAGAAACTACACAGGTGGCCCAAGTCCCTATTCATTTCTTCATGATTTTGTTTATAATAACTCTTTTGTTCTTACTAAGTATTATTATAAAAAGATTAAATCTGGTTATCAGGTCTATGATATGTAGAATTAAAATATTTCTGCCTTTGTCCCATATATCCATGGCAGTTACTTTATTAAAATCATGTACCAATGGAAAGCTTACAATGATGTGTCAGTGTCCTCCAGTACTTTTTACAGATTTCACAGTTCTCACTGATCTCTTCTGTTAGCCATGTATAATCTTTAGCAACCAGATAGGAGAGCCAATGGTGTAGTGGTATTGTTGCTGGACTAGTAATCCAGAGACCCAAGGTAATGTTTCAGGGACCTATGTTCAAATCTCTGCCACAGCAAAAATTAAAAGTCTAACAATGACTACAAAACCATTGTTGTTTTTTAAAAAGCATCTGGTTCACTAGTGTCCCCTAGAGAAGAAAATCTGCCATCCTTATAGTTTGACTTTGAAATGGCCAAGTAAGCTTCTACAAAGCCTCGATGAAAGAATTAAACTGGACAGCAGAAATGGTGGCACAGTGGTATACAGTCAGGAGGCAGTTAAGCTGGGAGTCCTCAACAATGACTCCCTGAAGTCATGGCATCAGGTCAAACATGAACTCCTGCTGATTACCACGTACTGCCCTCCCTCAGCTGATAAATCAGTGCTCCTCCATGTTGAACACCTGCAGCAGAATTGCACCCAAACACAATTGGTAACCTTATACCCACTTCATCATTACCACAAGTCAGGGGATCAACCCTGGTTCAATGAAGAGTGCAGCAGGGCATGCCAGGAGCAGCATCAGGCATACCTAAAAATGAGGTGTCAACCTGGTGAAGCTTTAACACAGGGCTGCTTGCATGCATAAGCAGCAAGTGATAGACAGCGCTAAGCAATCCAACAACAAACAGATCAGATCTAAGCTCTGCAGTCCTGCCACATTCAGTCGTGAATGGTGATGGACAATTAAAAAACTCATTGAAGGAGACGGCTCCATAAATATCCCCATCCTCAATAATGCGGGAGCCCAGCACACTAGTGCAAAAGATATGGCTAAAGCACTTGCTACAATCTTCATCCAGGATTGCCGAGTGGATGATCCATCTTGGCCTCCTCCAGAGGTCCCCAGCATCACAGGTGCCAGTCTTCAGCCAAGTCCATTCACTGCACGTGATATCAAGAAATGACTGAAGGCACTGAGTACTGCAAAGGTTATGGGCCTTGACAATATTCTGGCGATAGTATTGAAGATGTGCGCTCCAGAACTTGCCACGCCCCTAGCCAAGCTGTTCCAGTACAGCTACAACACTGGCATCCACCCAGCTATGTGGAAAATTGCCCAGGTATGTCCTGTACACAAAAAGCATGACCAATCCAACCCAGCCAATTACTGCCCCATCAGTCTACTCCCCATCACAAAAACAGAAACAGGAATATCTGGAAAAACTCAGCAGGTCTGGCAGCACTGGCGGAGGAGAGCACAGTTGACGTTTTTTTTACTTAGTTCTGTTGAAGGGTCATGAGGACTCGAAACGTCAACTGTGCTCTCCTCCGCCGATGCTGAGTTTTTCCAGGTATTTCCGTTTCTGTTTCTGTTTTGGTTTTCCAGCATCCGCAGTTTTTTGCTTTTATCTCTATTATTTTAGGCTACTCCCCATCAGCAGTAAAGTAATGAAAGAGTCATCAACAGTGCTATCAAGTGGCACTTGCTTAGCAATAACCTGCTCACTGACACCCAGTTTGTGTTCCGCCAGGGCCACTCAGCTCCTGACCTCATTACAGCCTTGGTTCAAACATGGACAAAAGAGCTGAACTCCTAAGTGACTGCCCTTGACATCAAGACAGCGTTTAACTGAGTGTGGCATCAAGGAGCCCTAGTAAAACTGGAGTCAATGGGAATCAGGAGGAAAATTGTCCACCGGTTGGAGTCATACCTAGAATATGGCTGTGGTTGTTGGAGGTCAGTCAGCTCAGCTCCAGGACATCACTGCAGGAGTTCCTCAGGGTAGTGTCCTCGGCCCAACCATCTTCAGCTGCTTCATCAATGACCTTCCTTCCATCATAAGGTCAGAAGTGGGGATGATCGCTGATGATTGCACAATGTTCAGCACCATTCGCAACTCCTCAGATACTGAAGTAGTCCATGTTCAAAGGCAGCAAGATTTGGACAATATCCAGGCTTGGGCTGACAAGTGGCAAGTAACATTTGGGCCACACAAGTGCCAGGCAATGATCATCTCCAACAAGAGAGAATCCAACCATCGCCCCTTGATGTTCAATGGCATTACCATCACTGAATCCCCTACTATCAACATCCTGGAGGTTACCATTGACCAGAAACTGAACTGGACCAGTCATTTAAATACTGTGGCTACAAGAGCAGGTCAGAGGCTAGGAATCCTGTGATGAGTAACTCACCTCCTGATTCCCCAAAGCTTGTCCACCATCTACAAGGCACAAGTCAGGTGTGTGATGGAATACTCCCCACTTGCCTGGATGAGTGCAGCTCCTACAACACTGAAGAAGCTGGACACCATCCAGGACAAACCAGCCCCACTTGATTGGCACCACATCCACAAACACTTGCTCCCTCCACCACAGACGCACAGTAGCAGCAGTGTGTACCATCAACAGGGCAGGAATTCACCAAGGCACCTTAGACAGCACCTTTCAAACCCATGACCACCTAGAAGGACAAGGGCAGCAGATAGATGGAAACACCACCACCTGGAAACTCCCCTCCAAGTCACTTGCCATTATGACTTGGAAATATATTGCCGTTCTTTCACTGTCGCTGGGTCAAAATCCTGGAACTCCCTTCCTGTGGGTGTACCTATACCACATGGACTGCAGCAGTTCAAGAAGGCAGCTCATCACCACCTTTTCAAGGGCAACTAGGGATGGGCAAAAAATACTTACCAAGACAGCGAAACATACATCCAGTGAATGAATAAAAAATAACACCAACATCTTTTAACAGGGTTTTTAACCATTGAAAGATAGGGTGAACAAATTCTTAGTGTAACTTTAAAACAATTTATTTCTTCCCCCAATTTCTTATCACCTGATGCCATTCATACTTATCTAATGCTCTGATAAGTAACAACAGGTTTTGTTAAGGGAATACGATGATGTTCTGGCTGAGTAAACAGCAGATCCACTGACTCTCCAAAAGATGATTGCTTATTATAATCAATGTCAAGTTTCCTTTGTGACTTTTTCACTGAAGATCTACTCAACAACATAGGTAACTAGCACTATGTATCATCATAATATATGAGGAGGCTCAACATACAGCTCTCTCTACAGGGTTTAAGGTGGAAAATTGCTGCCTGATTGCGAACGCACACCGGCACCTGACTACCCTCTAAAGCAGGAGACGTGGTACCGTGGCAGAGACCCAGTACATACTTTTGTCACAGAAGGAGTCGGCTAATTTTTTCTATATCTTAGTGACAAAACTCAGAGGGAGGGGTTAAAGTGACCAACCGGTATCACAGCATCCCCCAGTTGGTTTATGACCAGTGCTCAGCCTCTAGGAGACAGTAGTCAGAGCAGCTGTGCACAACAGCCTGGGAGAGTGGTAACCTTGGCCTCCAGCTCTTGCCAGTTCACCAGCCATGCTTCTTTTGCAGGGCTAAGATAGATTTCCAGGTAGAGCCGGCAGGTGATACTCTATGCAAAAGGGCTGACCCACCAAAGGTCTAGGACATTTTTTCTAATTGTTCCTGTGGAGCAGACCAGCTGGCACTAGCCCACCACCACAGGTCAACAGGATCTGTGACCATGAGGAACACATCATCAGCGAAAATCATGAGGCAGTCCTGTCACCCTCCTCCATAAAAAAGCACAGGCAAAGCTCCATGCAGGAGGCATATAAATGGCTAAACACTGAGCATGGGTCTCCCTTAGTGAAGGAGCACCATCAAGGGCCTAACTTTAAATCAGACACACTGCAGCAACATACAGAAGTCGGATCTGGGCGATGATCTGCATTCTGAACCGAGTCCTGAACAAATATTTGTGATGAATGTCAAATATCTTCTCCAAATCCATGGAAAGGAAGGTGGACGACAGACCAGCACCCTGGGAATTAGTCAGGGTGGATCATGCAGGCTAGCACAGTGCCAAGGCGATCTGTCATGACCCTGGCAAAGATCTTGGCATCTGTGCTGAGGGCGACTGGGCACTGATTCTTAAACAAGCAAAGATCATTCATCTTGGGCAGCAGGACAATGATGGCCCTGCGCTTAGAGAGGGGCATCTCCCCAGTCGCCTGACTTTCCTCTAGGGCCGGCATCTCCCAGGATATCCCAGAATTCCTTATGGAACTCCACAGTCTGTCTATCCTGCCCTGGGGGCTTGTCCCTCAAGATCCGGCTGAGGGCAGCAATCAACTCCACCACACTGAGCAGAATGTCGAGCTGCTCAGTGCCTTCCTGGCCAATTTGCAGCAGGTCCTCCCATAAAACCCTGTGAGCATCCCTTCTGGACAGACCCAGGGAAATCAGAGCACTATAATAGGCTCAGACCTGGTCCCTGGTGCTTCCTGGATCAGTGATCAGGGCTCTCTGTCAGGCAGCAGCCTCAAGAGCTGTCTATGGACCCCTGCCTTTTGTTCATCAATTACAAAGGGGAGTCATGGTCAAGTCCTGAAGGAACCGGATCCATGATCTCACCAACACATCCTTGGACCCAACAGGCTGCAGGTCTTTCAGTGTGTCCTTCTTCCCTTCATGGATCTTTCACAGGCCCAGGACTTTGACAGCCTGACCCAAATGTAACTTCAGATGAAGCACCTCCTGCTCCAACTGCTCAACCCTGACCCCTTTATGTACTCTTGACAGAAGGCATGGGCTTGAGCCTTGCACCTCAACAAGGTTGAGAGGAGGTGAGGGAAGTCCCCTTGCTTCTTTCTCCAATCGGTCCGGAATTGAAGGGACAAGTGCCAGAATTACTTGCCCACCAGCAGCAGGTTATTAAAATGCAGCTGGCTGACTCCACTTGCCTGCAGAGTAGAATCAGTTCCAGCAACACCAGGCGGTGGTCCAAGTGCAGCATCGGTTGCACAGAAGCTGCAGGAATGCAGGAAACGTACACCCCAGAAATGTATAGGCAGTTGATCCTGGACCCTCCTCCTCCAGACCTCACAAAAGCAAAGGCACTGGAGTTAGGATGGAGATTTTGACCAACATCTACCAATCAGGCTTCTCAACTTCCCCATTGGCACCTTGCAGCATGGTCCCTTGCCTCAGAGGTACAGCTGAAATCCACCAAAGATGATGTACACAGCAGCATCAAGGGAGCCAAGCTGAGTGGACACTCATTTAAAGAAGCTTGCAGTGGTCTGTCCTGGGGAGTGTTCACATTCACTAGGTGAAGCAACACTTTCCCCAGACAGATAGTGTCTGACCCAGCTCCCTGAATTCCAAGGTCTCCAGCTGAAAATATGGAGCTAGTGCTACGATTCCCATGGGGAAACCATACACCAAAATAACCCAATACCCTGAATGACTCCAAATGAAGAGATTACCACCAAAATTCCACTTTTTGTAGCTTATACTTTCATACCAACACAAATTAGACATTATTGAGCAGGCAAATGTTAATTCAAATAAGATAAATTTCACTTGAAATAGTAAATACAGCAAAGCTATGTCTAGTGTAACGACAAGCATTCATGTCACTCCCTGCACCAAAATAGCACTACGTAGCTATACAGTTCCATAATATGCTGTTCTTTATTCATGCAGAGCAGGTCAGGAGTCCTATCTGACAACAGCTTTCACCTTTGAGTTCCATGGGTATGATTATCAGCAAGACACTTCTGCGAACCCTCTCTCCCTCAGGTCATGACTGTCCTGCTGTTGTAGCTTTCCAGAGTTCCTTTTCAACTGACCATCCAATAACACCCCATTTCATGGTTTGGTCACTTCTGGGAAAACACTCAGCTCTTTAGCGGCTCTGAGCTATTTACACTGCTTTCCAGGTTTTAGGACTTTGGCCAGCTCACACATTGATCCAAGAGCTCCTGTTTTCTTTTCTGCCAAAATGAAAAGCTGACTTCTTCCTGAATTCTCTGCATTCCACTTTCTGTCTCTGTCTGCTCTTTCTTTGTCTCTGCATGTATGCATTGATCACTTTCACCCTCCAGCTCCTCTGCTTGTAACTCTCCTTTGTGTCCACAGCCCTCCTTTGTGTCTGCCAGCCATACAGCTTTTTCTTAACATTCTTCCTGTTGGTACTGCTTCCAGTTCAAGGTCACCAAGTCACACGTATTTCTCATTATCCAAGAAAATTAATTGATCTCTTTGAATTAATGCAGGCAAACATTCAAATGTTCTTAAAACAATTACAGATTCCATGGAAATTTTAAAAGAATTACAAATTTTCCTCACTGTACTGCTTCCAAGTCAAAGGTTATCACAGTAGCAAGACAACCACTCCACCTGAATTGGAGGCAAGGTGATTCATGTAGACTCATCCTTGTCACTTCAGGAGCCATGTAGCTTTGTCTTCTGGAACAATGTGTGTTTCCCGCAGATAGTATACTTCTCTCCTTAAGGACCGAGAAATTGAGAAGCCTATGGTGCGCTTCTTTGCTGCTGGTGATGTTGAGGCTGATTATAGTTGTCTTCACGTGAAGAACATAATGTAATCACCACCAACTCCCTACTGTGAAGATAGAGCAAAGTCACCCATGGTCCTCCACCTCCTCAGCAGCCCAGTGAGGAATGTCTTGAATCAGCTTATATCCTTGCTCATGTCCACAGTCTTTAGGGCAGAGCAGAGGAAACTGATAAGAAGCACCAGCTCCGACCATCGGTCCAGGGCTGGCTGGGCTTTGTCACAGAGACTCAAAATGTTGACCAGGAATTCCCAAAGTTCAACAAGGAGGATGAGGCATGACTCAGTTGGGGGCAAAAGGGCATTCACTGCCTTACTGGTGATGGATTCTAAATCATAACCAGTGCCCTCCACAAAACCTCCGTCCTCCTCTGGCATGTCACTATCATCAACCGACCCACCCATCACATAGGGTCTAACAGACAGCCCTGCTTCACCAGCCTGCCCTGCCTCTGTTGTTGATCCTGGGGGTGGAATGGTAACACAGGTATCTTCCATGGGCTCCTCTAGGGGCTCTGGGTGAAAGGGTAGTAGCAGGCTGCATAGTCACTCAAGGGAAAGCTCCAGCCCCAGCTCCGTGCCACCAGCGCCAAAGTCAGAGGTGGGGAAAAGGGTCCTTCCACTCCCCCGCCACCAGCCAGTGACCCAGCATGCAGTGCCTTTCTGTTCAAAACCTCCACCAGATGGAACAGGTCCTGGGGATATCAGCATGGACTCAACCTCATCTACCTTACCCACCTCAGTCTCCAGACCCAGTGACATATTACTTAGCGTATCGTACACCCTTCCCACAGGCTGCAACCTCTCCCATCCCTGGGAGGTACATATTGGATAGAGGGATCTGTCACACCCTCTCAAGGGGTGGGCAACTCTTGTTGACAGACTGTGATGGTTGGATGTGGGGGCTGGATCTGACAGGACATCAACTTCTCCTCCACAGTAGGATAACCCTTCTAATGGATCTCCCCTACTTCCAAGCAGTGGTGCCTCCTCCTTCATTTCCAAAGGGTGCAGAGGGAGGGAGACATCCATGTCTGTTGAGGTCTCCGACTCCACACCTTCCCATTTTCCCTTGGTCCTGCATCCAGCCAGCTGTGGGATGTATAAGTCTTGCCAAAACAGGTACAGCCTCAGGCTTGGCTATAGTGACAGAGTTGCACATGGGACCACTCACCGGCACAGGGACACTCACGGGCACAGGGACACACACACTCGCGCTATCCCAGGAGCTTGATTTTTCACCATGTCTTCCTTCCACATGGACACCTATGGTCCCCCCCCATCTCCCTCACCAGTAGTCATGGTGACATTGGCCGCTGGTACTGACTCCACGCCCGGGGCATAGGATACAGAAATGGAGTTGTGGGAGGGGCAGCAGTGCCAGCTTCAGCCACTTGGGTTGAATTGGCAGCCCAGGAGGCAAGGCAGTATTTTATGTACATCCACCACCTCCTTGTTATGAAATGGCAGATAATGTATGCCAGGCAGACCAAATCCTCAAGGAAATTTGTTCACGCTATCATAATGGCTTTGCAATTTATATTTATTATGAGATGTGTGCACTGAATTCAGAAGTAATAAGTCCATCAAGACTTTTAGAGATTTAAAAAATTTAATTAAAATATTTATTCACAAAATATAAAAGACTTCAAGCACATACATAAGACTACAATTACTTGCTATTACAACAAATCCTAAAGTTCCCATTTGACCTGAATCCCAGTTACAGCCCCTTTAAGGCAACAGCCCAAAATAGATTTTAGATTTAAAAAAGAACCAGCAAGTTAACACAATACTCACTTGACAGTGGAAGTCCCCAACTTTTTCCCCAACTTCAGTTTTGTTATAAAGCAGACTTATGCAGAAATGCTGGAAGAATCATTAAGGCTATTTCACACACTCCTGTTAGATATAGGCTAGAACTTTATGTCCATCAGGTGGGCGTGTGCCTGACCCGAACAGGTGTGATAACACACGAGATGACGTCAGGTGAGCGTCTCAATGCCATCTTGTACGGGGAGACTGACTATGGTGTCATCGACAGTTGGCAATCTAACACCCCTGAGTTCCATAGGGGGGACAACCAGCCATTAAGACTTCTCCACACTGATCCTTGCCAAGCACAGCAGATCGCTGAACCTTTTGTGGCACTGCACCCATGTGCGCCTCTTGATGTCATAACTGCTGAACTTGGCTGCCACCTCCTCCCAAGTTTTTCGGTCTGATGCGGTGGTCTCCGCCTGCCATCCCTGGGAACAAGAGTTTCCTACCTGACACCCACCTCCTCCACGAAGACTGCGAGGCACTCGTCCAAGAAATGGGAGGCCGAGTGCTCACCCAACCTGCCCTCTGCCTGACATCTCCAGCTGCTAGTGAGCCCTTTGCCCTAGGCTCCAGACTGCAGCAAGAATCTCCCGTGGCAGCCTTTATGGAATTGCCTCTGCCGATTTTAAACCGCCCGCCGGGTTGCCATTGGAACCAGCATCCGACAGGCCCCCACCCCCACCTGGCACTTCACAGCCATTGGGAAGACGCATGAAATTGTAGTTGTGGGCCGATCATGGTTGGGGGCCTGATCCCAACCACTCCCGGGCCTGTCAATCATACGCGCCCAACGAGGGAAAAATTCAGACCTAAGAAATTTTAAAAATAAATTAAAATATTTATTAACAAAATAAAAAAGATTTCAAACACATACAATTGCTCACTACTATAACAAATCCTAAAATTCCTAATTGATCTGACTCCCAGTTACACAACCTTTAAGATAATGGTCCAAAATAGATTTTAGATTTAAAACAGAACTAGCAAGTTAACACAATACCCAGTTGACAGTGGAATTACAAATGGTTTTCCCCAGTTTCAGTTTTGTTATAGAGCAGGCATATGCACAAATGCTGGAGGCTTCATTAAGGCTATTTCACACACTCCTGTTAGATCTTGCATGGCCTTCTGACACATGGCCTTTCATTCTCCTTTATAGACGTTTCTCTCCTTTTAATATGTAAATTCTTTGAAACTGTATCTTCCTCATAATATAAAAACTTCCATGTTGCCAATATTGTCAGTAACTTTTGGGAAAAATAAACACATTCCTTAGCCTTGTTTATCTGGCTAGTTGTAAACAGAATAAGAGCCCTTTGAAATCCAAATCTCTTCATTTATCTAAAAATGTAAATTCCCTTCATACCTTATATGCTAAGCCAGCATTCATATTTACTCATTAGCATGCCAAGCACCTAGCTTCTTTTGATGATTTCAAACTTGCAGTCTACTCAACTCAAAATGTAATTAAATCACGCACAGACCCAACTACTTACCCCGATAAACCTACTTCACAGTAAACCAGAAAAATATTATGAAAATTATTATACTTTCATCACGCTCCTTACAAATGCAACATCACACACCGTCCAACGTTCAGAAGATGCATTAAGCAGCCCCCAGTGCTGGATGGTGAAAGCATCCTACATAACATTCTCCTGCACCTTCTTTACCAAGACCTGGTGCTGACAAGAAAGTGCTGGAGATGGTCACCCTGAAGCTTCATGGGATCAACACTATCCCTGACCTCACCTACCTCAGTTGGTGGGTGGACTCACCCGGGATAAAGGGTGAGATATTGGAGAGAACAATCTGCCGCGAGGTGGCCTTAAAAGGATCCGCCAGCAGGAAAGTCCCAGCCATCATGAGTCCTTTCCCAAGAGCCAGATCCACTGTCCACTCGGTCTTCAGGAAGAGCACAGCCTTTCCTTTTAATTCAAGGTGGCTACAATAGCTGAATGGCTGACAACTCTAACCATCTCTTTAATGTACACCTCAATCATCATGTTAGGGTGACTGTAGTTCTTCACCTTGGCTTTTTTGTGATTAATGTAAATGCAGGAGCAGCAGACGCAGCCACTCCTGCCTAGATCCTTGCAGACCCCAACACCAGTCCTTGCAGGCCCCATCATTGGTCCTTGCAGGCCCCATCACCAGTCCTTGCAGGCCCCATCATTGGTCCTTGCAGGCCCCATCACCAGTCCTTGCAGGCCCCATCACCAGTCCTTGCAGGCCCCATCATTGGTTCTTGCAGACCCCTTCACCAGTCCTTGCAGGCCCCATCATTGGTCCTTGCAGACCCAATCACCAGTCATTGCAGACCGGATCACCAATGAAGATAGAGCCACCATTGAGATTTCATGAGCTGCATCCACCTCAAGGGTGAAATTTTCCATGCCCACTGGTATCAGGCGTGCTTGGCAGCCTGAGTGGACAATATGGCAAGAAGGCCAGATTGTTGTGAAACCAGCTTGCGATCATCCGCTCAGTCCATCGATGGTAGGCCATGTTTCCCGCCTTTCAGGCGTCGGGAACCTCATTGCGATAGATCTGCATGCCATTATAAGGCGAGCCAACCTGAATCAACCCCCTCCCCGCCACCCCCCCCACCCCCCCCAACAACCTGCTGCTGGGTCATCTGCCCACGTTAGCACGATTGCCTGCCAATGTGTTTCACAACAACATATGTAAGGTGTGCACTTGGCGGGCTCGGAGGTGAGTACACAGTAACATTGCCCAGTGCTCATGAGGGACTTCAAAGTTGAGGTACTTTGGGGGGGGCGGGACAAGGGCTGCCCGCAGAGGATGTGGCTGATGACACCCGTGCGGTGGCCTCAGGCTGGAGCAGAGCCAAGGCATAAGCAGGTTCGCGCTGCAATGCGCAACTTGGTGGAGCAGACCAGCGAGATGCTGAAAATGAGGTTCCGGTTCCTGGAGCCCTGAAATATAGTCCACAGAGGGTGTCACGTATTGGCATCATCTTTACAACCTGATGCTGCAACAGGGAGAGGAGCCAGATGAGGAGGAGATGGAGGAGCTGGAGGTCTCCTCCGATAAGGAGGGTGTCGACGGTGATAAGGATGAAGAGGTTCTCGAAGGCAACAATGATGGCTATGAGGCCCTTGCATTGGCCAGGTGAGGCACTTGCGAGGCCTTCATAGCTGTGTGAGGAGATTTGTGAAGGATGATGATGACATGCAGTGAGGAGACACCATAGATCCTCACATTGCATCTATGAGTATTTGACTCCAGTTTGGCCTATAGCAACACACATACCCTCTGTGGAGGCCCTAATAGTTGCTCGATTGCAGGAGGATGATGACAACATGCAGTGAGAACACTCCATAGATCTTCACATAGCCTGTGAGAATGTATGACTCCTGTATAGCTGAAGTTTCCCAGCATTTTCTGTTTATGTTTCATATCATGGAGACGCAGCCATGAAACTTTAAAAGCACCTAATCCTTTGTCAGCCTTCAGTACCTGACCCCTTCAGGAGAACAATGTCACTGGTCACAGACACTGAAGAGATCGGAGCCAGCCCTGCCTTAAAGGTGCTGAGAGCACACAGAGAGAATGATGGAACTCTATGACGCCTGCCCACAACATTCTGACAGCAATGACAAGCACCATCGAGTGCAGACATCAGTAATGTGTCCATGGAGTATTAGGCTGGACCATCACTTTGGTCTGAAGGCTGCACAAAGCACAGGGAAGAGGCCCTGGACTGAGACCCCTGTATTTATCTTGTGCAGAAAAGTTTCATATCTGAGTGACACGAGCGCCACTCAACAGAACAAGGAGCCATTGGCAGGGAGACATTGTTGAGAGTTTATTGACAATAGTGAACATTATGCACAAGTGATTAACACCCATGCCCAGGCTGTGCAATTACATCTTCTTAACCTTCCTAACCCTGCCACTATGCCTTGGTGCTCCCCGGACATCCACGGTGGGGTGGAGGCAACCTGCTGACTGCTCTGCCCTGTCTGTGCTAACCTTGATGGGTGTCCTTAGGAGAGCTGAGACCTGGAGGGCTCCAGCCTGCTTTCAGGGTCCTGCTGTGTGGCAGGACCTCGGCCTGTGGAGCTGGAGCTGCTGAGGTCACAGGAACAGGGGATTTGGATGGGCCGGACACTCTCAAAGTCACCTGGGTGGATGGCCCCAGAGAGTGCACCTGCTGATCCTCCTCCCTGTGAGTGCCTGAGGACCCCTGGCTGACTCCTTGAGGAGAAGGGGTAGCTGGAGTGAGATCAAGCTGCCTTGCACCCATCTCGTGTACACACTGTTGGAGGCCAACTCTGGCATCAGCGATGGAGTTCAGCTCACGCAGCAGTGCAGGAGCGATATCCTGGACCAAAGTATCCATGGCGACCGCCATCCTATCAGTGTTGACCTCAGTGCATTAGCATGCCAGTGCTATCACCTCAGCCTGAAGGTGAACAGACTCCTCCATCGTGCCTTGTAATCTGAGGAGTGCAGCGGACATCCCTTCCTGATGTTCCCAAGCTTGCCTTTGCAGCTCCAGCAACTGTGACATGACGAAGTCCAGAGGTTCATCATGTGACTCAGACTCAGCAAATTTCTGGCCTCCAGCAGTCTTCCGAGTTGCACTGGGAAGTCTTTGCCGTTGCCTGCTGTGGATCAGAAAGTGTGATGTGCTCACCAGATTGTGATCACGAGGCTACCGTAAAGCTAGGTCTCAACGAGGTGTGTGTCTGTGCACTGGTGGAGGGTGAGCACCTCCATGGACAGGATGTAAGCAGGACGCCTGCTGGGCCAGATGATAAGTATGCCTGGCATGTGTGGTGAATGGTCCCATAGATGGGATAAGGACAATGAAGGTGTGTGTGAAACAATGGATGGTGATTCCCTTGAACTGGCATTGAGTGAGGGCCCTGTGGATGTGTGATGGGTTTGTGAATGTGAGTTGAGAGTGATGTGAAGAGTGACTTACCCGGCAGAACGGAGGAGATCACTCATGTTCTTGGGGCACTAGATGGCTGTCCTCTTTTGCAGCGCGTTGGCACTGACCACCACTGCCACTGCCTCCCAAGCCAGATTGGTGATGTTGCTGCCCATCCTGCAGTCAAAATGGTGGTAGAGGGCATCATGCGGTCCTCCATGGCGTCCAAAAGGTGCTCGAGAGTCACGTCATTAAATCTCGGGGCTGCAGCCTTTTTGCATTTCGGGGCCATGCCTTCTGTGCAGATGAAGCACTGAGAGGTATGCACACGGCTGTACTTTAAATATGGCGCCCGACATGATGAAGTGGCAAGGTGATGGCGTGGTGGGCGAATGAGAGCCTGCCCACCATCGAAATGGTGTGTTTCCCAGGAATGCATAATTAATGCGACCGGTTTGGGACGATACGGTGTGAGAAGCCACGATTGTGGCCGACGGGGAAAACATCATTTTCCCCTCCCGCTACCAGATTTAGCGCAAATCTGGGACGAGTCCGTCCCAAGTCTCAGGCCTGATCACAGCCTTTTTCTGCACAGAAGGGCACCAAAAAAGGAACACTAATCACCCCTCTCTTAGATTGAGGTGGGAGGGTGGTTTCCTCCCTTCTGGGCAGTTCAAAGAGACAAGAGTAATAATTAGTGAGAAGACGGAAGATCAAGTCGATTGTCTCTGTCTTTTTTCGTGAGTCAGAGAGAGAGAAAAAGGAGGGGAGGAGGAAAATTAAAGGACAGGGCCACCACTCAGAAATCAGGCTTGCTGGGTGAGTGGATAGTGCAGGAATGCACCCTCTAGCTGTTCCATGTCTCCGCTAGTGGTCGTCCTGGTAAGCAGAGGAGACATCTTTACCCACAGCAGCCAAAACTGCCCAGGCACAGTCATTTACCACGTCTTACTGATGGATCTAAAGAAAGAAAACTTCAACCAGGCAGCTCCAGCTGTTCCAGTCTAGACAATGAGGAAAAGGGTGGTGTGGTTTATTAGTGTGAACAACCTAGACAATTTTCAGGAGCGCATGAATCACTCTCCCCTGACCATGATCTTCCAGCCTCCTTCTTCCTTCCTAACACTACTTACAATTACATTCTTGAACAGAATAGTGTACAAACACTCACCTTTTAATATGTGTCTTTGACTGTATGTGTCTGTTTCTCTCTCTCTCTGTCACACTTTCCTGCAGAGCAGATGTTGTTGATTCTAGCTCTTGTCTTCTCCTCTCTTTCACTCTCCCAAAGGCGGGAGCCAGCAGCAGGGTGATTTGGAATGCTTCTCCCTTGCAGGTTCCTTCATTCTCCCTTCCTCTCCGTCTCTGTCCTCTAGACCTCTGGCTCCAGGCAGCAGGATCAGTGGAAATGCCTGTCCTCACCATCCAGCAATGTCTGCTTTTCTCCAGAAAGCAAAATACTGATATATGATAAATCTTCATACACAGATAAAGCTACTTTCTTGTACCTCCTCCAAGTGGCCACTGTCCATGCTGAAACCTACATACCAGTCTTGGCTCTGTTTTCGAAATTTGTGAGCTCAAGCCCCACTTTAGTGATGTACACAGTAAGTCGACATGTTCCTACCCCACTGAGGGAGTACTGCACCGTCAACTGTGCCATCCTGCAGAGGAAGCACTGAGCCAAAGCTCAATCTGCCCTCTCAGGTGGACATGACATGATTTAAAGGAGTGAAGGGGGATTCTCAGAGTGCGTTTTGGTCAACATTATCTGAAACAGAATAACTGCTCACTTATCTCATTGCTGTATACACCTGAATGCTACATTTATCTACATCATAATAGTGACAAGTCTTTGTGAAGCACTTTAGCATCACCTTGGGTCATAAAGGGTAATACATAAATTTATGTTCTTTTTTCTGTTAGAATATTCTTCCAGCAGATATTATGTATGATGAAAAGCATCATCTCTATATCCAATTTTGCTCTCACACAGTATGTGGTGATACATTTCCCAGCATGAGTAACAGGTCAAGGGTGGCTTTTTTTTCACCTCTCTCATTCAATGGTCATTTGCAACACCCTGGCCCTGCTCCAGGTAATTAGGTATGGACCAAAAATCAAACCTGGAAGTGTCCTGGTTGAAATGCTTCAGTTCTGTATTGGACAATTGCAACTAAGCTGTTGAGGGACTTGTGACAAACATTGATTTCATTAACACTGCCTTGATTTACAATTAGCTCCGACAGCACATGTTCTACCAAAGGCTTCTCTCTTTGTATAAGGTGCTGCTGGAGGTACCTCAGGAAACTCGCTCCAAAGCACATTTTAGTGATTCCACTGGTGACACCAGCAGCACTTAACCTGACACTGTAGTTGAATTCTCTCTCTGCAGACCAGCAATGTATTTTGCTGTTGCTAATCTGGATGAACTCTTCTTCGACATAAAAGAAGGTCCTCACCAGACTTTGCACTAATTCTTCATGCATGAGAGTTATTTATGTGCAGTCACTAAAATCAAATTAGTGATTTGGAGCTGCTGCACAGGGCAAAACTCACAGACAAAACAAACGCAGTTGGACATTGTTACCAAGTTCAGCTACTGTATATACAGCCAACGAGCTGGCGCATTTGTGCAGAACCACTTTCAGTGGAAGCAAATCTGTGATATAAATAGAATGTGAGTAAGAGCTGCTTTAAAATAACCATGCAGCGAGAATTTGAACAATTTGAAATATGAATGATGTTTACAAAAGTCTTCTTTTGAAGAGTAAAGATTATAAAACTCCTTTAAAAAAATTAACCAAAATGAGGTCGACAATCTATTTGTACAAAATTTACCAGCGGGCAGAAAACACGATAAAATATAAATGTGTTTTGTCTATTTTGTTTTTCAGACAAAAAGCAAGACTCAAGTGAGACAGTCAACAATTCCCATTCCCCTCCCCAGTCTAATTAAATTTTAATCCTGAAATGTTCAGCACTTCAGGAACACGCAAGTGATTTATAACCATTGATTTTAATAGGCCAGGTTAGTGGAAAATTAATGTCATGTGAGGGATGTATACTATTATTAATCCACAAATTGGCTAGTAGGTTCAGGGGCTGAAGAGGTACGCTGTGAGTTGTGAATCTTGTGGTTGAAGAATTAGGATCTATCTGAAGGAAAGCCAATTCTATGTAATTAAACTGTACATACTATGCCAATTCGACAACCAACCAGGCAACTGATGAAAATTTGTAAACTTCAGCATTTTGGCAAAAAGTTAAATGTCTAAAAAGACATTTGTGGTAGGGAAAAAAAACATTTGATGAAAGGAATCAATTTTAAAGTATGTTTAAAAGCTAATATGGCTGCCCCAAAGGTTCAATTAGTAAATCATAACCCAGTGTGGAACTTCACAGTACTCAACAGAAGGGTGGTCTATGCTGTGTAAGGTGATCTCAAACAGGACAGTGTTAAGATTTTTACAACTGACCTCGGTGTTCTTAGACTGGAGAGGGAAAAAAAATCAATCACAATCTGAGAAAGAGAATGAGACTATCACTTATATCACAGCTTTCATGAGCTCAGGACATCTCTAAGATCTATATAGCCAATGAAGTACCTTTGAAATCTAGCCACTGTTGCAATGTAGGAAACCCAGTAGCCAGTTTGTTCACAGTAATAACTAACACATCACACTGCAGTGATGAGCAGATAATCTGTTTCTTTGTCATTTTGACCATGTGAGGACAGGGTAAGAGTGGATAAGTCTGGACTGTGATGTTGACCATGTGAGGACAGGATAAGCCTGGGTTGTGATGTTGACCATGCGAAGACAGGATAAGCCTGGGTTGTGATGTTGACTATGTGAAGACAGGATAAGCCTGGGTTGTGATGTTGACTATGTGAAGACAGGATAAGCTTGGGCTGTGATGTTCACCATGTGAAGACAGGATCAGCCTGGGCTGTGATGTTGACCCTGAGCATATTCATCCCAGGTTTGCACTAAGTGCGGTAGCGGGCTGTGAAAAAGACATTTTGCCCGCCACACTGGTGACTTCACGCCGTATCATCCCAAACCCACCACATTAATTATACATTCACGGGAAACATGCCATTGGTGGCGGGCAGGTTCTCATTCGCCTGCCATGCCATCACCTCACTGCTTCCTCAAACCGGGCATCATATTTAAAGTCCAGCAGTGCGCACACCTCTCAGTGTTTCCAGTCCACGACTGCTGCATAGAAGACATGGCCCCAAAAGGCAAAAAGACCGCAGGCTCCAAGTCCCTAGAATGCCCTTTGGACGCAATGGAGGCTTCGGTGATGTCCTGTACCCCGGCTCTGGTCGCAGGAGGGGCAGCAACATCACCAATCCAGCTTGGGAGGCGATGACAGCGGTGGTCAGCACCAATGCGCTGCAAAAGTGGACAGCCACCCAGTGCCACAAGAGAATGAATGATCTCCTCCGTTGCGCCAGGGTAAGCCGCTCTTCTTGTCACTCTCAACTCACCCACTCAAACCCATCACACATCCAAGGGCCTGCACTCACTGCCAGTTCAAGGGATATCACCATTCACTGTCTCACACCTACCGTCATTGTCCTCATCCCGTCCATGGGACCACTCACCACCCAAACATGCTTGACACACTTATCGGCTGGCCTGGCAGGTGTCCTGCTTACACTTTGTCCATCTCTTCATGCAGAACAAACTGGCACACAACAAGAGGGAGAGGTCACAGATTGGTGGGGGAATTCTTGAAATCAAGGTCCTCACGGACTTTGAAAACAGAGCCATCCAGCTGGCCAGCGAGGATCTGGACTATTCCCATGCTGACAGTGAGGTCAGCGATTCTCTACCAAGTGAGAATCCAGCAGTGCAACATCCATCAGACAACCATACTGTGAGTGATGTGTCCTGTTTCACAGGACACTGCCATGCATTAATTATCTCTTCTTGCTTCTGCAGGCAAAAATGCCAAACAGCCGATGGAGTCCGTGGCCCATGGCCTCCAATCAAGCCCCAAAGAAACCTCTGAAGAGGAATCTGAAGACACCCTCCTTGAAGTCCTGACAAAGCGCTTACCTACACCCTCCACCAACACAGAGACACAACTCAGTAGGACCTAAATTTAGAGTAGCCCTGGGATCACAATCTGGTGAGCACATCACACTTTCTGATCTACAGCAGGCAGTGGCAGGGACTTCCCAGGTCCCCGGCACTCGGGGGATTGTTGGAGGCCAGAAATCTGCTGAGTCCGAGTCAGATGATGAGCCTCTGGACTCGGTCATGTCACAGTTGCTGGAGCAGCAAAGGCAAGCTCGGGAACATCAGGAAGGGATGTCTGCTGCACTCCTCAGATCGCAAGGCACGTTGGAGGAGTCTGGCCGCCTTCAGGCTGAGGCGATAACACTGGCATTGCAATGCACTGAAGTCAACACTGGTAGGATGGTGACCACCAAGGAGATCTTGCTCCTGCACTGCTGCATGAGCTGAACTCCATCACTGACACCATAACTGGCCTCCAACAGTGTGTATGCGAGTGGGGTGCAGGGCAGCTCGATTGCAATGCAGCTTCCTCTTCTCCTCAAGGAGTCAGCCAGTAGTCCATGGTAACCCATCGGGAGGAGGATCAGCAGGTGCACACCCTGGGGCTGGAGGAGGAACAGCAGGTACACACCCCAGGGCTGTAGGAGGATCAGTAGGTGGCACACCCCAGGGCCATCCGCCCAGGTGATCCTGGGGTTATCCAGCCCATCTGAATCCCCTCTTCCTGTGACTCCAGTAGCTCCAGCTCCAGCCTGAGGAGGGTGCCATTGCCCCACAGCAGGGCCCTCCATGTCCCTGTCACACCGAATCCTGCAGTAACTGGCAGATGTGACCCTAGACATGTGCAGTCTTTGGCGACACTGATTCTTGATCAATTGCAAGAATGAAAGACAGCGCCTATAGACTCTGGGCCTATCTAGGCACCAACCAGCTACAGTTCTTCAGTGGCATGTGTCGGATCCCCAGCTGCCCCTTCTTCCTGAGGGTGCTGCTCCTCCCTCTGCGCAGCCAGGCCCCTCCGTCGCTCCTTTCTCTGTCATCTCCACTCTCTGTATGCCACAAGGCATAGTTCACCAGTCTCCATGCTCCTTATGTACTCCTCCTGCAGGATGAAAGAGAGAGACGTATTGGTTAGCTTGGGTATTCTAAGAACCTCTCTTGGTTAGGTCTGAAGGTCCTTAATGCATCCCGGAGAGTGCTGCCCATCACTTGGATGGCCAGAGTTCAATGCGTTGCATGGCTGCCCAAAACCCCACCCACCTCCACCTAACTCCACCTGACTGATTGGCGGCAGCTTTGCCCATTGGACTGCATGCTGTGCTCTCAGCTCAGGTGAAGGCATTCTCCTAACCCGCATTGCAAGGCTGCACTATTAGCTTGAACCATAGGGGAGACTGGTCCAAACCAGGATGATGACATTGCAAGGGGCTGTGACTTCCTCCACCAGTGACTGTTCCATGGCCAGCTTTAGCAAGGAGATTGTACAATGTGCCCAGTCATCCAATTGTTCTGCAGTCCACTAAAATGTTCATTAGTTTGCAGACTGTGCCCGAGGGATGAAGAGCTCTGGAGCATTTGGTGACACTTTCAACCTCTGCTTGAATGGACAGATAAGCTAGAGGCCCGACTCCACACATGTCAATGTGGCTGCGCCTGAACTGTCTCAACTGCAGAGGAATGGTTACTTTATACAATGCGTGGTTGCTTCCCTCCCCCAACCCCACACGTGCTTGTGCTCTGCCTTTAACCTCAGGGCAGCCTTTGCAATGTTACTTCCTCAAAGAATACCAATAAGCTGGTTAAACATGATTTCCCTTTCACAAAACCATGCTGACTCTGGCTGATTATCTTGAACTTATCCAAGTGCTTTGCTATAGCTTCTTTAATAATAGTTTCTAACATTTTCCCTATGACAGATGTTATGCTAACTGACCTGTAATTTCCTGCTTTCTGTCTCCCTCCCTTTTTAAATAATGGAGTTACATTTGCAATCTTCCAATCTAATGGGACCTTCCCCGAATCTAGGGAGTTTCGGAAAATTAAAACCAATGCATCTACTATCTCACTTCTTTTAAGACTCTAGGATGAAATCTATCAGGACCTGGGCACTTGTCAGCCCACAGCTCCAACAATTTACTCAGTACCACTTCTCTGGAGATTGTAATTTTCCTGAGTTTCTCCCTTCCTTCCATTTCCTTATCTGCAGCTGCTTCTGGGATGTTACTTGTATCCTCTATAGTGAAGACTGATGCAAAATACCTGTTCAATTCATCTGCCATTTTCTTGTTTTCCATTATCAATTCTCCAGACTAACTTTCTATAGGACCAATGCTCACTTTGTTAATTCATTTCTTTTTTAAATATTTATAGAAACTCTTACTATCTGTTTTTATATTTCTGCCTATCTTTCTCTCATACTCTAATTTTTCTCTCCTTATTAATCTTTAGTCATCCTTTGCTGTTGCTTATATTCTGTCCAATCTTCTGGCCTTCCGCCTATCTTTGCACAATTAAATGCTTTTTGTTTAAGTTTGATACCGTCTTTAACATTTCTAGTTAACCACGGACGGTGTGTCTGTCCCTTGGACTTTTTCTTACTCATTGGAATATATCTATTCTGCGTATTCTGAAATATCCCCTTAAATGTTTGCCACTGCATCTCTATTGCCCTAACCCTTAACCTAATTTGTCAACTTACTTGAGCCAGCTCTGCTTTCCTGCCCTCATAATTGCCCTTATTTAAGCTTAAAAACGTAGGGTGGAATCATCCTAGATTTGCACTAAGTGCGATAGCGGGCGGTTAAAACAACATTGGGTTTTAACGCCATATCGTCCCAAACCTACTGCATTACTTATGCATTCCCGGGAGCACTCCCTTTCCATGGTGGGCAGGCTCTCATTTGCCCACCACGCTATCATCTCGTTCTTTCTTCACACCAGGGACGGCATTTAAAGTACAGCCACACTCAGTGCTTCCAGCCAGGACTGTAGCAAAAATGACACGGCTCCGAAAGGCAAGAAGACTGCAGCTCCCAAGCACTTTTTGGATGTTGTGGAGGCCCACTGTGATGTCCTCTACCCCCGCTCTGGCCACAGGAGGGCAGCTACATTATCACTCCCATGGTGGTGATCAATGCCAATGTTGCGCAGAGGAGGTTAGCCATTCAATGCAGATAGAGGATGAATGGTCTCATCAAATGCAGATAGGGGATGGCAACCATCTCATCACTCTAAACTCACACACTCAAGCCCATCACACATTCACTGGCACCTCACTCACTGCCAACTCAAGGGACTCACCACACATTCTCACACACACACCCATCTGGCCTCATTTCCTCTGGAGACTGGCTCCTCAGCTCTCACCATCTTGAGGTCATTTGCAGAGATCAACATGTGCCCCCACACACACCCTGGGATACCCTCTTTCCCCAGTACAGTTCTCATCTTGCAGCCTCTTCCCTTGCCTGAGGCCACTTCTTCCCCTTCCCCAAGCAAGCCCTAGCCCTACAACCATTGAAAACCCACCCACATATGGCTAGTCTGGTAGGTAGAGAGCTGCCCGTGAGCCCCTCTAAAAGTGATGTGGTGGTGTCTATGAAGCCTGGTGCTGATGACTGCAAGTGTAGCCCAAAGGAAGGTAGGCAAACAAACCTTGAAGTCCCAAGCGAAATGCAGCCCACCAAGTGCACGCCTTATATATGCTGTTGTGAAACACGTCGGCATGTTTTCCCGCCAATGTGGGCGGATGATCCAGTGGTGGTGTATGGGTCTGATGGGCTGGCCTTATAATGATATACTGATGTATTACAATGAGGTTCTTGACATCCAATGGCGGGAAAGGCGACCTGCCATCGGCTGGAGGAATGGACGATCACAAACTAGTTTCACAACATTGTGAAACCGATTTCTGGCCTTCTCACCATGTTGTCTGCTCATGCCACCGAACACGCCCAATGCCGGCGGGTATGGAAAATCCCAGCCATAGTCTTGGACCCACTCCTCTCTCCCTCAAATTGAATGTAAAACTCAATCATGTTATGGTCACTGCTACCTAGGGCTGCCTTCACTATGGGATCATTAATTAATCCCACCTCGTTGCACAATACCAGGTTTAGTATAGCTTGCTCTCTGGTTGGCTCAAGAACATGATGCTCTAAGAAACTATCCTTGAAACATTCTATGAACTTCTCATCTAGGCTACCTTTGCCCATTTGACTTTTCCAGTCGACATGTAGATTTAAATCTCCCATGATTATTGCCGTGCCTTTCTGACAAGCTCCCATTATTTCTTCCTTTATGCAACATTCTACCATGTGGTTATTGTTAGGGGCTCTACACACAACTCCCACAAGTGACCTTTACCATTTCTCATCTCAACCCAAACCATTTCTATATCCTGATTTCTTGAATTTAGGTCATCCCTCTCTATTATACCATCTTTAACTAATAAGCCATCCCATCCACCTTTTCCTCGCAGTCATGTCTCTGTAATGGCTATCAAATTGTGCTTACATACATCTGTGTGCGCTCTCAGTTCATCTGTTTTGTTTCAAATGCTTCATGCTTTCAGATTCAGAGCCTTTAGTTTTATCATTTTATTCTTTTTATAACCTCTAGTCTCATCAGTTGATTTACTGTTAGATTTGTACTCTCTATCCTTTCCTTTTACGGTCTGTTTTTCATTTCCCGTAATAATGCCTTCCTCTTTTGCCCTGTCTCTACTCTTTGATTTACCACATCTTCCTAAATTTGTATCCTTGCCCCCGCTACTTAGTTTAAAACCCTCTCTACTTCCCTAGTTATGCAGCTCACAAGAACACTGGTCCCAGCATGGCTCAAATGTAGACCAACCCCAGTCCCCAGTTTCCCCAGTGTTGGTGCCATTGCCCCATGAACCAGAACCCACTTCTTCCACACCAGGCTTTGAGCCACACATTCATCTCCCTAATCTAATTTGTCCTATGCCAATTTGCACTTGGCTCAAGTATTAATCTAGAGATAATGACCTTTGAGGTTCTGCGTCTTAATTTGGTGCCAAATTCCTCATGCTGAGTATGCAGAACCTCCTTCTTTGTCCTGCCTATGTCATTGGTACCAACATGGACCACAACAACTGGATCCTCTCTCTCCTACTGCAAGTTCCTCTCCAGCCCCGAGCAGATGTCCTGAACTCTGGCTCTGGACAGGCAACACAGCTATCTGGACTCCATTCATTGCTGCAGAGAATGGTGTCAATCCCTCTGACTATGCTGTCCCCTTCTACCACTACACTCCTTGTAACTTCCCCCACATGATTGGCGTCCTGTACCACAGTGCCGTGGCCAGTTAGCTCATCCACCCTGCAGAGCCCGCTCTTATTCAAACAAGCCCACCTAAGATTCAAGACAAAAGGGTGCCAAGTCTTCACCAGTGAGTTCTCTGTGCTGATGATGCCATGCTAGCTTTCCATACTGAGGAACACCTTCTGTAGCAAATGGACAGACTCTCTCACTCCTGTAAAGAGTTTGGTTTGACCATCAACATCAGGAAGACAAATATCATGGTCCAGGATGTTGCCAAACCACCATGTTTCAGCATTGATAGTGTGATACTGGAGGTTGCTGACAGCTTCACATCTATAGGCTATACAATCACCAGCAATCTCACTTGATGCTGAAAACAACACACGTATCACAAAAACTGCAACAGTTGTGTCTAAACTGAGTAAGAGAGTGTGGAATAACAGCAACCTGATTGAGAGCATCAGACTGTGAGCCCACCTAGCCTGTGTTCTCAACAGACTCCTCGACTGGAGGAGAGACCTGGACAACATATGGTAGGCAGGGGAAAAGGCTGGATAGTTTCCACCTTCGCTGTCTCGGACATATCATCGGCAACTCTTGGCAGGACAAAATCACTATTCAGAGGTCCTAAAGCATGCTAATTCCATTAGCGTACATTCCATTGCTAAGCCAACAATGGCTGCAGTGATCAGCCACGTTCACTGGATGGATGACAGTCTTATACCCAAGGACCTTCTGTACGATGAACTGAACACTGGGTTGTGACCTTTAGGCATCCATACCTCCACTACAAGCTCACCTGCAAGTGAGATATGAAGATGATGGACATTGCTTGACACTGACAACTGGGAGGCAATTGCTGTCAGCTGTCATCTCTGCAGGCTGACTATTTAGAGGGGCATTAGAAGGGGTGAGCAGAAACGGAAAGCTCAGCTGGCCAAAGAGAAAGCCCAGAGCAGTGTTACCCAAATTACTTTCCAAGTGACCCCACACTGGAAAGTTAACTTGACCTCAGACACCAGCAAAAGCAAAACAGTAATAAAGCAGCATAGTAACATTCAGTATACAATTATTAAAGTTCATGTATTTTAGATCAATATAATGCATCATATAAATTTGGAAATCTGTGTTTAAAATTACTTTGTAAAATTATTATTTTATATACTCATATAGGTTGTAGCTAAGGTCTCCATATTCTCTGGTGACAGAAGACTTGGTGAAGCCTGTTTCCCCCACTATCACACATATGTTGTAATTAGCTCCTCTCCCCCTCCTCTACATATACACACGTGCGCACACACACACACATACACACACACACACACACATACACACACACACACATCCCTGTTCCTGAAACCCCTCCCACCATCCCCCCACACAGACACCAGTCCCTCTTCCCAACCCCCTCCCCCTACACATTTCCTCACTCAGCAGTTCCTCTTCCCAACCCTTGAACCCTCGTTCACTGACCCAGCAGCCCTTCTTCCCAAACACCCCTCCATACAATCACTTACTCTGCAGGCCCTCTTCCCCAACCTCTTCCCCCCATGCACACACTTGTCAGCCCCTCTCTCCTCCCCCCATTCAGTTCAGATGCTAGTGCCTGTAATCTGAGTGGCCAGCTTGGAGTAAGGTATCTGTAGAAGAAGTAGACTGGAGCAGAAACACAGTAAAATTTGAAGCTGCTATTCACCTTTCCGGTTCAGCTGTGTGACCTCCCAGTTTTTTCCTTCACTCTGGACACAGTTACTCTCTGCCAGCTTTTGCCTATGTCAAATGAATGCACAAACATTCCGACCCCGTTTGGCACTTGCTGATAATTGTGTTTTCTAAGATTAAAGAGTGCTTTGGGCTCAGTGTCCATCTCTTGCTGCTGGCATTGGGGATCCAATGGGCCCAAGGATGTTCTTCCAGGGCCTCCAAACTGGGTAGTGTCTTCTTCACAGTCACCACTGCTGCCTCAGAGCATGGGGAGCTCGTCACCCCAAATGTGACCTCTGCGACCCCATTGAGGGTCACAACCCACAGCTTGGGTACTTCTGGCCCAGAGAAAACAGAGGTCAGAAAATCATCCACAATCTCAGCCCACTGTCTTCCTCTGCAGCAAATCTAGCAGAGACTGCCATGCCAGAGTGGTGTTCCTGAGCCACACCAGGTGATGCGGACCACAGAGTTGACTGCCAAAGCGCAAACCGCCATCTACCGAGATGGAAAACTGCCAAGAGAATGATGTGTTTAATGGTCCTGACATGACACTCAACCTTGACATCTCAAAAAGGGAACAATTAAACAATGGTTTAATGCTGCAGGTAGGACATATGGTTCCTAAATGTTTTTTATTCTTGCATTTGCTTTCTGTCACTTTTCTTTCTCTCTCTCTTAAGCCAGCTTATTTATTTCCCACTCTTTGGGCAGAATCCTATCTGCCCTCCCTTATGTAGCGTGTTTGGTGGTGGGAGGTTGTTTAATTGGGCAGGAGGTTGGATACCGCATTGCCTTCCCACCTCCACCAGATTAAGTGCACAGCGGGAAGGCCCTTAGACAGCCTTTCCATCTGCCACCAATTCAGGCCCTTAAGGGACCAATTAATGGGTACTTAAGGGCCTCATTACACTGCTGCTAGTATTAACCCAGCAGTAGACAGAGGGCTCACCAAGCGGCCTGCCCGACAAGCAGACACTTGCTCCCTGACTCCCAGGGCAGCTCTCCTCATTCAAAGGCATTCAGTGCCTATTCGACAGACCTGGCATCAGGAGGAGTGGGCTAGCTGAGAGCCACCTCCCTGCCCTTGCTGCCTACTCCCATGATTCCCAGCCCACAAACTGCTCCCCATCGTCACTTACCTGTGGCCTTTGTCCTTGGTCTCAGGTGGTTGTCATTCTGGTAACATCCACTACCTCCCTGGTGGCACTGACGCTCTAAAGAGCTGCTGGTCTCTGATTGGCCAGCAGCTTTGTGTAGGTGGGACCTTTGCCCCCAGGGTCCTGATCCTGGGGAGGGCCCGCTGGCCTGTCAACTGCCTGATTGGAAGTTAAAAACAAAAAACTGTGGATGCTGGAAATCCAAAACAAAAACAGAATTACCTGGAAAAACTCAGCAGGTCTGGCAGCATCAGCGGAGAAGAAAAGAGTTGACGTTTCAAGTCCTCATGACCCTTCAACAGAACTGAGTGAATGTTTAGAAGTGGGGTGAAATATAAGCTGGTTTAAGGTGGGGGGGGGGCGGTGGGGAGAGAAGTTGGGGGGGGTGGTGTGGTTGTAGGGACAAGCAAGTAGTGATAGGAGCAGATAATCAAAAGATGTTACAGACAATGGAACAAAGAAGTATTGAAGGTGGTGATATTATCTAAACGAATGTGCTAATTAAGAATGGATGGCAGGGCACTCAAGGTACAGCTCTAGTGGGGGTGGGGTGGAAAGACTAGCCCGGCATACAAGATTTAAAAATAATGGAAATAGGTGGGAAAAGAAAAATCTATATAAATTATTGAAAAAAACAAAAGGAAGGGGGAAGAGATGGAAAGGGAGTGGGGATGGAAGAGGGAGTTCAAGAATTAAAGTTGTTGAATTCAATATTCAGTCCGGAAGGCTGTAAAGTGCCTAGTCGGAAGATGAGGTGCTGTTCCTCCAGTTTGCATTGGGCTTCACTGGAACAATGCAGCAAGCCAAGGACAGACATGTGGGCAAGAGAGCAGGGTGGAGTGTTAAAATGGCAAGCGACGGGGAGGTTTGGGTCTTTCTTGCGGACAGACCGCAGGTGTTAATACTGGCGGGACTTCCTGGAAAGATACAAAGCTGGGGTCTTGATGGCTCTTGAACTGGTGGCCGAGACCCCACATCACAGATACAAGATCCCGGTCTTTGTTTCCCTTTCTGTATCCCATTTGACTCTAATTCACTCTAAATTGTTCTTGTCATCCCTCTTTTATTCTTGATGCTTAAGTTTATTAAGGAGATGGACAAGCAGGAGGTCCCAAATGCCCTGTCCTCAGCTCACACGTTCAGCAATGTGTGGCCCAAAAATAATCCAACCTGAAGAATGAGATAATAATCAAATTCAAAGTGCTCCAGGTATTTCTGGGCCAATCTTTCATAAGATTAAAAGAGTAGCAGCAAGTCTTTGATTAGGCTGTAAACTAGGCTGGTGCTACATTGAAAGGTCACAAGTCTTAATATATTCATATTTTTGTGGATAAATTTAGATAAGGAAGGAATGATGGAGATCAGCTTTAAAAATAGTGCACAGTGCAAGTCAGTTAACTCTGTTAATGAGCACATTCTAGTCAGGGTAATATTTCGCACAGACACAGATTCATTCCCAATACATTCTGATTGAAATCTTCTGGTTTATAGGAATAGTTTATACTGGAACCATTGCATCATCAGCATGACTCAAACTGCACTGTAACTGATCCATGATTGGCTTCGCAGACATAAATATTTTAAACAAACGAAGCCTGGCTAGAATAAATTTTGTACAAGGGTCTTTCATTGTCACAAATTGTGTCTTCTCCTATGAAGTTAGTGCATTTCTTTCACAGCCTCCTGTTGTTTAAGAAAGACATATTTGAGGTATCAATGTGTTGGATCAATGATAACATTCTCGTCTCTGAGTGAGAAAATTGTGGGCTTAAACCCCAATCCAGAAACTAAAGCACATCACTTAGGCTGGTACTGAGGGGATGCTGCACTGTGAAAGGTAGCATCTTTCAAATGAGATGTTAAATCCTTGCCTGCCCTTTCAAGTAAATGTAAGGTTCTATTCAATGAAGAGAACAGCATTTCTCCTCAAATTCTAACCAATATTTGCCCCTGAACCAACACCAAAAACATATGGTGAGTTAAATTGTCTGATCTCAAAGAACAGACATGGGGATCACAGAATATGATTAATCTATGCTCTTTTATTATATTGCAGACAGTATGCTAAATGGATTGCTGTATGCAACCAGTATCAACCACACTGCTCATTGGTTGCAAACATGAGCAAGGTGTCCAATATCGCAAGTGGCTGGTGCTGCTTAAAGACAGTCTGCATCTCTTAAAGGGTGTTTGGATAAGTACTTATGTACGCTGTGGCTTGCCATTATCATGTGACCTCTGATGTCATGATATGTAAATAAAGGTTTAATCAGTAGCCATTTTTCACATTACTTGGAACATGGTGTCAGACGTGTGCAGCTGTGATTGAGTGGATTTTGATAGCTGTAAGAGAGCCAGCAGATCTGAAAAAACAGCAGCGAATAATTAAAACTTCAGCATGCAACTTTGTACAGGACATTGACAGCTGGATGAGTCATTATGACTTTGAATTATCCAGTATGTCCAGAATTATCCTATGAAAATGAAGGGAGATTTGAGACTAAATTAGAAATTCTTCCAAGCTCAATGGCAGAATTATGAGATTACCACAGGGTTGAACAAGAAACCTGAACAAATAAGGGCAGCAATGTTATTATCAGTGATAGGGAAGGAATGCCACAAGCTGTATTCCACCCTATACCTCACTGAGGAGCAGAAAAGTAAGTCGTGTGAAATCCTGGAGGACTTGAAGACCTACTTTGAACCCAGTACTAATGTTATTTATGAGAGTAATGTGTGAACACTAGAACTCAGGAAGAGAGGAAGAAAATTGATCAGTGTGTGACTCCACTGAGATACCTTACTGAAACTTGTGAGTTTGAAAAACTGAAGGAAGATCTCATCAGAAGTAGGATTGTTTTAGGAACAAGCAATTCCACCATGGGAACACGTCTGCTGAGAGAAGTGAAACTTACTCTGCAGAAAGTTATTGACACGCCCAGAAGCTCCGAGATGGTAAACCATCAACTGAAGAGCATTGATGTGAGAACTGACTAGGCTGTGTCTTATGCTAAGGGGCAGTGCAAGTCTTCCAAGCACAAGTAAATAATTAAAAGAAAGGACAACTTAAAGAAGGACCAGCAGAAGGATCAAAGTTGGAGTGTTGGATGTAACTATTTTCCTTCAAAAGAAAGCATGTCCAGAGAGGGGAAGCAGTGCTCTAAATACAAGAAGCTGAACCACTCTACACTGTTATGATCCCAGCTGATGTTAATACTGGGCAAGGCAGATCCAAGAGTGAAATCTGGCTTGATAGATCCTAAGTTTTTTTTTAAGAAACCGTACGTAAGGAGGTAAGTTACTGAACAAATTCAGAGGAGTCTGCTGATGAACTTATAACACACAGAATAAAACATTTATGAAACAAGAAAAATTAACTATATCATACCAGACAAAAAGGTTGGAAAGATCTGGATACAAACATAATTCAAATTTCCCAATATTCTTTTACCCAGCAATATCTTTACAGGCGTATAAACCAGTGAAGAGTTACCATTAGCTCCTTGCTTGGGACTGGCACATGTGCAAATGGTTTTCTTCTGGTGAATTCTTGAGCATTCATGTGATGCTTCTCACCCAACTCATATCTCTCCTTGAGACATTCCAAAATAACCACACCTTAAGGTCACCATTTCAGTAGCAACAACACTAAACTGATCACATTACTAAGCCCTATAACTGGCTATTTACTTAACTACTGTCTCACTAGCCTTGTGCTTTTCTCTTCTCAGAGAGCTGAAAAATCCCTGCCTTCACTCTCTGACACACACTGAACTCTTTCCTGTCTTTCTATGTGTCACTTGATCACTGTCGCTGGGCAACAGCTCAGTTTTTTCTACTTTGTGCTTTTTCCTTAAATCACTAAACATCTAATCCCTTTTTGATACATCTCTTTAACTTTAGGGGTTGTAAATCCTCATTACAAACCCAAACGACTGGCCTTTCGGCCACAGGTCCACCCAGACTCTTGGTACCAAAGTTCATAAACAACCAAAAATGAAGCTGTAACCACTTTCCTAACAACACGCACGCGTTTTGCTGGAAAGAAGAAAAGGAAGCATAAAAAAAGCTTCGTTAGAGAGATGTCGGATAATGATTCTGACAAATCACTCAACATCTGAGAACAAGCTGGTGTCAAGTCTTGAGGTAAAAAATGGTTTGTGACTGTTAGAATGGTGAGTGCAAAAGGAGAGGGTCAAGTGAATGTGAAATGTCAGGTAGACACTGATGTTACATGCAACATCATGCGCTTCTCAGACTTATATAAAGTTGCTCAAGATGATGACCTGAAAATGAAGTCATTGAAGGTAAAGTTGAGACTCAAGAATGAACGATGCTCACCCCAAGATAGCAAACTAAGTGAGAGTCCAATATAACAGGAAGAAACAAGACCTTGAGTCCCAGAAAATGAACAAGAAGCAAAATCCCCTCATCTCAGCTGTAACAAGTCAAAATCTTGGACTGGTAACCCCTTAAGTACCAGAAGAGATTTTCAGTCTTTCATATGGTACCAAGCCATTGATTGCTGAATGGAACCTGATAAATTACAAAGGTTTTTTCATAGGTCTTGCATTTCTTCCTGGAGAACTTGCAGTGCCCCTAGCCAAGCTGTTCCAGTACAGCTACAACACTGGCATCTACCCAGATATATGGAAAATTGCCCAGGTATGTCCTGCACATAAAACGCAGGACAAATCCAACCCAGTCAGTCTACTCTCCATCATCAGTAAAGTAATAGAAGGGGGCATCAACATTGCTATCAAGTGGCACGTGCTTAGCAATAAACTACTCACTGATGCTCAGTTTGGGTTCCACCAGGGGCATTCAGCTTCTGACCTCATTAAAGCCTTGGTTCAAACATGAACAAAAGAGCTGAATTCCCAAGGTGAGATGAGAGTGACTGCTCTTGACATCAAGGCTGCATTGACTGAGTGTGGCATCAAGGAGCCCTAGCAAAACTGGAGTCAATGGGAATCAAGGAGAAAACTCTCCACTGGTTGGAGTCATACCTAGCACAAAGGAAGATGGTTGTGGTTGTTGGAGGTCAGTCATCTCAGCTCCAGGACATCATTGCAGCAGTTCCTCAGGGTAATGTCCTTGGCCCAACCATCTTCAGCTGCTTCATCAATGCCATTCCTTCCATCACAAGGTCAGAAGTGGGAATGTTCACTGATGATTGCAGAATGTTCAACACCATTCGCGGCTCCTCAGATGCTAAAGCAGTCCATATCCAAATGCAGCAAGACCTGGACAAAATCCAGGCTTGGGTTGACAAGTGGCACGTAACATTTGTGTCACACAAGTGCCAGGCAATGACCATCTCCAACAAGAGAGAATCCAACCATCGCCCCTTAATGTTCAATGGCATTACCATCACTGAATAACCCACTATCAATATCCTGTGGGTTACCATTGACCAGAAACTGAACTGGATTAGCCATATAAATACTGTGGATACAAGAGCAGGTCAGAGGCTAGGAATCCTGCGATGAGTAACTCACCTCCTCATTCCCCAAAGTCTGTCCACCATCTACAAGGCACAAATCAGGTGTGTGATGGAATACTCCCCACTTGCCTGGATGTGTGCAGCTCCCACAACACTCAAGAAGCTTGACACCATCCAGGACAAAGCAGCCCATTTGATTTATACCACATCCACAAACATTCACTCCCTCCACCACAGACACACAGTAGCAGCATTGTGCACCATCTACAAGATGCACTGCAGGAATTCACCAAGGCTCCTTAGACAGCACCTTCCAAACCCACGACCACTACCATCTAGAAGAACAAGGGCAGCAGATAGATGGGAACACCACCACCTGGAATTTCTCCTCCAAGCCACTCACCATCCTGACTTGGAAATATATCATCATTCCTTCACTGTCACAGGGTCAAAATCCTGGAACTCCCTTCCTAACAGCACTGTGGGTGTACCTACACCATATGAATTGCAGTGGTTCAAGAAGGCAGCTCACCACTGCCTTCTCAAGGGCAACCAGTGATGGGCAATAAATGCTGGCCCAGCCAGCAAAGCCCACATTCCATGGATGAATTTTAAAAAATCATCTTGAAGCAGATGAAAGTGTGAGATCTACTCAATGTCTTATGAGGTGATTTACAGCTACCCTTGAATCCAGTCTGAGAAGAAAAGATAGTGGAACTTAAAAAGGCAGGAGTAATTTTTTTTTAACTCATTCAAGGGATGTGGGCTTTGCTGACTAGGTCAGCATTTGTTGTCCATCCCTAATTGCCCTTGTTCAGAGGGCATTTAAGAATCAACAACATTGCTGGGGTCTAGAGTCACATGTAGGCTAGACCAGCAGATTTCCTTCCCTATCGGGCATTAGTGAACCAGGTGGGTTTTTACAACAATCGGCAATGGCTTCATTGTCATCATCAGACTTTTATTTCCAGATTTTTATTGGATTCAAATTTCACCATCTGCTGTGGTGGGATTTGAACCCTGGTCCCCAGAACCTTACCCTGGCTCTCTAGAATACTCATCAAGTGACAACACCACTATGCCACCATCTCCTCTGAAATTTGGCATTTCTACTGCTCTAGAAGAGTACCAACGTTCATAGCATGAGATAGTCAATGATCCTCCAGGAGTGAAAGCAATCATGGACGATCTAATAGTCTATGGCAAGAATTTTCTCATTGCATAAAATGATGCGCGGAGACGCCGGGCAAGTGTCCCGGAGCCATCGCAATATTTAGGTGGGCGGGTGTGCGATGTTCTCGGATGTGCACCCGCCATTAATTATCAGGTACTTAAGTCCCTTGAGGCAGCAATTGACAATTTTTTGGAGTCCGTGTGATCTTCAGGATGTCACACGGGTGCAATGGGCAGGTGGGTAGGAGACATTTGTATAAACCTCATCCACGGGCGGAATAAGAGGGGTGAATGGGGCTGTATCTGTTAGTTGTTTAATTGTGAAAGTTACTGCTACTTGCCTGTGTGAGCAGGAATACTTCAAATCTCATACCAGCTGCTTGGACGGGGGTAACAGCCTTCAGGTCAGGACTCTACAGTAAAGATCATTTTTGGGGCCTTCAGGTTTCAGGAAGCCTTCCCTTAGCCTGGGAATGGGAGTTGTGCTATCCACTGGAGGCACCTCCTCTGAGGAGGAAGGGAGGGCCAGAAGGGGTAGGAGGCCAGGAGTCTATAGTCAGCCTCCAGGGAAGCCACCTTTGGGAAGTCAGGCACAGGCACAAGGGACACAGGGCCAACAGGAAGTCCAAGGCGGAAGGGGCCGCAGAAGACGCTACTATCCTGCTGCCAGGGTACACAGGTGGTGAAGCAGCTACCTCAATATGTCTGAGTGCAGTGCTGAAGGAGGCTCATGATGCCTCTCGCCATCCAAGAACAGAGGCTGAGCAGGGGTACAATAGGAGCCACACCTCCACAAGGACTGTCTCTCAAAGGAAACAGTCACCTCCATTTGTCAGATGATAGGCCCTGAGATCTGCGCCAACTGTATGGGTGGGGACCTTATGTCAGCAGCGCTGAAGGTCACAGCTGCCCTCAACTTCTATGTCTCTGGCTCTTTCCCGGGGTCGGTGGGTGATCTTTGCGGAGTCAAGTAGGTGACAGACGTTCTGTTCAGACGTGCATTGACTTTCATCCACTACCGCTGGGATGAGGCCAGCCAGACAGAACGAGCCAGAGGCTTTGCGGCCATTGCCACCTTCCCCCACATCCAGGGTGCAATCGACTGTACACATGTGGCCATCAAGGCACAAGCAGGTGAGCCCAGTGCCTTCGTCAACAGGAAGGGCTTCCACTCCATGAACGTGCAGATAGTGTGTGATCACAGAACGCTGGTTCTGCAAGTCTGTGGAAGGTACCCAGGCAGCTCCCACAATGCTTATATCCTCAGACACTCGCAGGTGCCAGGGCTTTTCAGTGCTCCAGCCCGGCTGGATGGATGGCTGCTGGGGGACAAGGACTGTCCCCTCAAAAGGTGGCTCATGCTGCCTTTCGCCATCCAAGAACAGAGGCTGAGTAGCGGTACAGTAGGACCCACGCCTCCACAAGGGCTGTGATAGAGAGAACCATCAGATTTCTGAAGATGCACTTCCGATGCCTGGACCATTCAGTGGGCGCACTCCGATACCCCCCAGATCATGTGTCGGTGATAGTGGTTGCATGCTGCACTCTCCACAATCTGGCGCTAGAAAGGGATGGAGGCAGAAGATGTAGACACAGTTGCTCCGGCTGCACATGATGAATTCAGCAGTGAGCCTGAGGATGAGCATGCACAGGGAAATGCTGAGGGGGTAGACGCTGACCTGGGCAACCTCCAGGGAGGCAGTATCACCCAGGAGGCTTTAATCCAAAGAACCTTCAGCCAGCCCACCAAAGTTGGACCTTCAACACACTCTAAGGCTGCAGGCTCCATACTCGATACTTGAGTGCTAAATCTGCCTGGATAGGAACATTAACTTGTCAATAAAGCTCAATGTCAAACAACTCACTCATAACATCATAGGTTTCCGTCCACCTGCAGAAGTAAGGAATCACCCTGAGCCATGCTCATATATCAAAATTTAACGATATAACAAAATTAACTTCAGAAACCAAAAAAAACAAATGTTGCGCATCACATCAAGTCTCAATGAACTAATAGTGGGGCAACATAAAATCACCAGTGAGAAACCCGTGGTGTGCCTAAAGTGCCTTAAATTTACGCTTACGGGTGTTATGTTTACGTGCTGTCACCTCACTGGCACTGGCATCTGAGACAGCCTGCTCACTCTGTTGTCCTGTTGGCCTCAATGACCTTGGTGGTCGTCCTCTGGCCTGTGGAGCCTTTGCTGGCCCCGCCTGGGAGGGAGCTGCCAGTTCCACAGCTGGCATCTCCCCAGTCGCCGCAGCTTCATCGGATGCCATGGTCACTGGCAGAGGAGCGGAGAAGCTGCTGCCCTCATCCGGAGCACCTTGAAAGGAGCCCACAGAAATGATGAGCGGCTGCTGCGTCAATGTGAGGTCGCTTCGGACCTCCCTGCTCACCATAGATGGATGGGCACCAAGCTGGGTTTGCAGGTCCGAACGCAACACCAGGAGGCCCTGATTGTTCTCCTGGAGGAGTCTCCACGAGACTCGCCACTGTCTCCATGGAGGAAGCTTAGTGCTTGGCCACGAGGCTCATTGCATCGGTGATGCTCCACGTGGACTCCTCCAGCATGGGCACCATGCCACGCATTGCCTCATGTATCTCCGCCAGATCCTCCTGCACACCCTGCTGCACCTCCAGTGTTTGCTGTCTTATGGATGACTCCAGAGGCACATCATCAGCCACCGACCGAGCATGTGCCTGGTCCCCTGCAGTCCTCCGACTGTCGGTGCAATGGGCGCTCTCTGTCTTTGCCCGCACCTCAAGCGAATGTGAAGTGCCCTCACCACTGTGCCCTGGGACACTAGCCGAAGATCTAATTCCCACTGAGATGCTAGGATCTGCGCTGGTGCCTGCCTGGCAGAGATCGTGTGACGCTGGTGAGTCGATATGTTCTGGACCCTCAAGTGTGAGAGGTGGTCCCTCTGCCTTCTCTCCCAGCCCTGTTCTGGTGATGCTGAAAGGAAGAAAAAGGAGATTTGATTAATTAAAGTACAGACAATGTGAATGTGCATGCCTGTCCCCCGGATCATTATGTGCTCATCCTTCCATAATCAATGATCAACCCATGTAGCAACCTTCAATCACTGAGCATTCAGCAGTGCCATGGCTTTTGGGACACACATGGAGACCTCAGTACTCAGTAAACATACCTCCCCGTGGCATGCTAGCCTCGCTGCCACCGGTGGACCGGGGCGCATGGTGCCTCTCCAGATCCATGACCAGCTGTTCAAAAGGAGTCAAGATGGCCAACTGGGCCTGGCCTCCACCAGTCCGCATCCCCTTGGTGGAATTGTGTGCAGTTTTCTCCTGAAAAAGAGAGAAAAGCATTGATTAGTCCAGCCTGTACCTGGAATCCCATCTCATCCCTGCCAACCCAATCAGAGTGGGACATTGCAGGGCTCCAGTTCTTCATTACCCTGCAGCTGCCGCACACCCACACAAAGAAGCCAGCTAACCAGCACCTCCTTGCCCAAATGCTGCCTCCATCATATCTGGCAGCACAAGGTGTAACCTTGCAAAGCAAGGAAGCACAAGCACGTGGAACGCAAAGGCCACTAGATGGATTGGTGCCCCACCACCTGGAAGCTCCCTCCCAGTATGTTAGCACCCTGACTTTGACATGCTTCACTATTCCAGCACTCTGCCTCTTTCTCTCTCTTCAAGCAGATTCTCCTGCTCTGTGTGACCTCTCTTCATTCACCCAATCATGTTCAATTCCTGCAGGAAGCCCAACTAAGTTATTTATATCAGAAAGTAACTTGTTTCAGCATAAGCTTTTAAATGAACAGGGAATTACTTCAGCACCAGTCACACCACTCCCTACAGCCTATTCAAACTTTAGCCTCATAAAGGAAAGTCCCTAAAGCATACACAATTGCACCAGTAGCCAGAAGGAATAAACCAGAAACTAAGCTGTAAGTAGTTCATGATCCCTCTAAATAGCACTGGTGGAGGAACATAGGAACAGGAATAGACTATTTAGCCCTTTGAGCTTGTTCCACCACCATTCATTGGCACCATGATTGATCTGCAACTGACCTCTATACAGCTGCCTTTGCTCCATATCCCTTAATACCTCTGGTTAATAAAAATCTATCAATCTCAGATTTAAAGTTTACAATTAATCTAGCAGCAATTTCCATTTGTGGAGGAGAGTTCAAAATCTCTGCAACTCTTGAGTTAAGAAGTTTTTCCTAATTTAACTCCTGAAAGATCTGGCTCTAATTTTTAAATTATGCCTCCAAGTCCTGGACTCCCCAACCAGCGGAAATCATTTCTCTCTATCTACCCTATCTGTTCCCCTCAAAGTCTTGAAAACTTCAATCAAATTACCCTCTAACCTTCCAAATTCCATGGAATGCAACCCTGGCTGGTGTAACCTCTCTTCGTAATTTAACCCACTGAGTCCAAGCATCATCTGGTAAACCTAAACTGCGCTACCACAGGCAACATATCCTTCCTCAGATGTGGTACCAAGAACCATGTGCAGTCTAACCAGGACTTTGGAAAGCTGTAGCATAATTTCTGCCTCCTTGAAGTCTAGGCCCTGAACATTCCATTAGCGTTTTGATTACTTTCTTTGACTGTTTATGTCTTTTTAATGATTTGTGTACCTGGACCCCCATGTGTCTTTAGACCTCCATTGCTTCCAGTTTTTCCGCATGAGGAAAATACCCTCTTATATCCTTTTTGGGTCTAAAGTGGATGACCACTCTTTTGTCCACATTGATATCCATTTACCATAGTTCTGCTCATTCGCTTAATCAATCAACATCCAAGTTTATGTTTCCATCTGCACTGTTTACAATGCCACCTATCTTTATGTTGGCAGATTTGGATATGTGGCTTTCTATCCATCATCTAAGTGGTTAATAAATACAGTAGATAGTTGAGGCACCAACATAGATCCTTGTTGGATGCCACGGGCATATCCCATCAATTATGGTACCTGTCCATTATCCGTACTCTCTGTCTCCTGCGCTCAATAAATTTCCTAACCAGGTCAAATATTTGGTCTTCAGCTCCATGAGCTTTAACTTTAGCCAACAGTCTCTTATGAAGAACTTTTATCATATGCCTTCTTTCCATATAAATAACACCCAGCCTACTTTAGTCATCTCTTCAAAAAATTCAATCAAGTTCATTAGGCACGAACTACCTTTATAAATCCATGCTGACCCTCCAGTCAGCTGAAAATTTTCAAGGTGTTCAGTCACCCTATTCTTAATTATAGGTTCTGGAAATTTCCTGACAACAGTTTTCAGGCTAACTAGTCTATGATTCCTTGGTTTCCCTCTGTCACCTTTCTTAAATAGCAGATTGACATTGCCAATTTTCCTACCTAAAAAATGGTTCCTGAATCAAATGAACTTTGGGAGATTATATTTAAGGCATTTGCAATGTTCTCAATTTCTTCCTTTAAAACCTTGAGGTGGAAACCATCTAGGAATTTGTCACTCTTTAGTGTCATTAGCATTTCCATTGTTGTTATTTTGCTTACGTTAACTTTGGTGAATCCCTGTCCCTGATTCAATGATAGTTTCCTTGCAATTTCTGGCATACTGACCTCTCCTGCTATAAACACTGAACGATAGTAATTATTCAGCTGTAGAGTGAAGCGTAAACATCAGGAGCACTGATACTGATGTAACTACTGATGTAAATATGATGCAATGTCACATGATTAAGTAACTGAGATCTGGTGGGAAGCAGAAGTACAACTTCGTGTAGGGTTCTGAGATGTACATAGATCTGTAAATAGACAAAAATGGATTTTACAATAAAGGTCTATGGAGGTATTCTTAGAGTAACTGACAAACACTAAACAAATTCTGTCTAGATCATGAACTTAAGATGAAACATGGTGGCAGCAGACAGAGTGTAAAGACCCAGAAAATCTCCAAGAGAAGACTGCAGACTGAAAGACCTACAACCCCTTGGAAAGGGACAAGAACAAAAAACATTGAAAGTTCACTTAAGAACAAAGCCTCATAGGTGCTGCAGATGGAAGCAGACATACAGACCTAGAGTCCAGACAGCAATCAGTACAGATCACAAATTACAAGCCAAACCATTAAAGCAGCAACAAATCCAGAGCTTAGGGTAAGCAAGAGCTACATTGCCATTCCCAGGCTGTTCTGAAGTGCTGAAAGTTTGCAATAGTCTCAACATTGGTACAATTGGAGGAAGAGATTCTCCAGAAACAGAACAGCTTCAGGTTTGCATAAGAAGGAATGGAAGGATCTGGTCAGTACTTTACTCTATGCATGGGGGCCATGGCAGATGGTGTTATTGCAAGAGAGAGCATTGATGAGGCTTCAGGCTCATATGAAGAGGTCCCCCAGGCATTTAATTTGTCCCTCAGTATTTGACAAAAATTTGATTATTGAGCAAGCAAAATTTAATAAGAGAAGGCAAAATCCAAGCGAATCCATGGACTCATTTATAAATGACCTATACACACTAGCAGGGAATTGTGACTATGGAATCCTCAGAGATGAACTAATACAGGAAGGTATAGTAGTTGGAGTCTTCAATGAAACCGTATCAGATCTTTTACAAATGAGAGAAGATTTAACTCTCAAAAAGGCAGGAAAATAGTGTTAGGAAGCTAAGGGAACAGTTGTTCATGGGCAAAGTGATGTCCTTTGGAAAAAAATAAGTCAAGTCATTCAATATGTCAGGCAAAAAGAGAAAGCGCAGTGAAGTAATAAAAACATGAATTCAGTAAAAAGCATGCCAACCACCACCTTGAGATACTCTCAATATGGCGGGAAAACCCCACACAAGTGCGAAGAATGCCCAGCAGGGAGAGCTGAGCACTGCAGCAGTGGGAAGTTAGGAAATTTTAAAATAGTCTGCAAATCCAAAGTTCTTATAGCTCATAGGAAGAAAGAGATAACATTGAACCCAAGTAAAATCCAAGAAGTGGAAGAGCCACAGAAAAAACAAATAACCTTCTTAGGTGAAATTAATTAAACAGAAAATAATTACCGGAGCATTAAAGTAGAAGTTGATTGTCACCCCACAGAATTTAAGCTAGATACTGGGCATGTGTTTCTGCGTTGTCTGATGAAGTAAAATGTCTTAAAAATATCACCATACAGCCATCCTCCATCGAGTTGCAAAGTCCAGGAGGGATAACACTAAAAGTAATAGGCCAACACTTGGCAAGATTAAGATACAAGAATAAAGAAATTATTGAACTCCTGTACAATATACAGAACCAGGCATCATCATTATTGAGCAGAAAAGCATGCTTGCTGCTGAGGTTCATTTACAAGGTTGGTGAAATTGCTGACAAGCAGCCTAGCGAGGCATTCAGAAATGAATTTCCATCCCTATTTTCAAGCTTAGAAAGCTGAGGACAGAATATCTCAGAACCCTAAGGGCAGATGCTGAGCCTATATGTCTCTTCATAGCGAGGAAGGTCCTTCACCCACTCTTAGACAAAGCCAAGAGTGAAATTGAACACATGTTACAACAATGTGTCATTTCGCTGGTAACCACCCTGACAAGTGTTGTTCTGGAATGGTCACAGTGCCAAAGTCTAAGGTTCAATTAGAATCTGTATGGACTTGACTCAATTTAACGTGTCAGCAGAGCATGAGATCTGATTGCATCAGTCAGTGAGTCTCACCAAATGAACGAAAAGCACCCTCTTCACAAAATTAGATGTGAACTATGGCTTATGGCACAAAAACAAAAATTGCTGGAAAAACTCAGCAGGTCTGACAACATCTGTGCCAAAAAAGACAGAGTTAACGTTTCAAGCCCATATGACGCTTCTTCAGAACTGGCTTATGGCAGTTGCCTTTGGACAAAGAATCCAGATTGTTAACTGCTTTTATTACCCAAGTTGGTAATTATTGTTTTAACAGGTTACCACTTAGAATTGCTGAAATATTCCAAAGAACGATGTCTTAGACCCTGGAAGGCATAGAAGGAGCAATATGCCATATGGGTGACATTCTTGTACATGATTCATCAAGGGGAGAACATGACCATCGGGTGAGAGCAGTCCTCATGTTCCTACAAGAAGCAGCTTAGATATTAAATGAAAAATACAAATTAGCAAAGCCTGTGATGAAATTCTTAGGGCCAATTGCGCAAGCTTCGAGAATAATGGCCAACCTGCAGAAAACCAAGGGGAAGAATTTTATGCGTGGCCAACCCGAACAGGTGTAAAATTGCATGAGAAGATGTTGAGCGAGTATCCCGGTGTCATCCTGCATGCACACAATCTTCATGTCAGCGGGCGCGCGCGGGTGTCGGAGCTGCGCTCACCATCAATTAAAAGGCCATTAAAAACCCAATTGTTCCAGATTTTATGTTACTCATACAATTTCACGCTCATCGCACAGGCAGGTGGGTGGCCCACAGTTTGCAAAACCTCATCCAAGGGCGAGATAAAAATGGTCAGCAGCATTGCCAGTGTGAGTAGTGAGGAGTTTGGGAGATAGTTTGCTGCTGGTTGCTGGTTGCTTATTTGAACTTGACAGCTTCATCTCAGTTCTGAGCTTTCTTAGCATTCCCAGACTTCATTTCAGGATTCATTGGTTCTCCAAGGCCCCCGGAGGATTTTGACTGTGCAGAACCTTCCAGGTATCAGACAGCCTTCTGTAACCCTGATAATGGGGATTGTGGTCTCAGCTGGAGGCACCTCCTCTGAGGAGGAAGAGAGGGGCAGAAGGGAGAGGAGGCCAGGTGTCCCAATGCAGCTTCCATGGGGGCAACCTGTGGGAGGAGATGTTCAGGCACAAGGGGCACAGGGCCAGCAGGTAGTCCAAGGTAGAAGGGGCCACAGAAGACACCATTATCCTGCTGCCAGGGTTTACAGGTGGCAATGCAGCTACCTCAATACGTCCAAGGTGCAATGCTGAGGAGGCTGCCTCTTCAGGAAGACTGTGACCTCCATTTGATTGGGCTTGAGATCCCATCCGATTCTGTAGGTGGACACCCCATGACAGTGGCTCTGAAGATCACAGTGGCCCTCAACTTCTATGCCTCTTGCTCTTTCAGAACTCAGTGGAGGATCTTTGTGGAGTCTCACAATTAGCAGTCCATAGTTGCATCAAGCTGGTGACTAATGCTCTGCTCAGGTGGGTAATGACATTTATTCATTTCCATATGGATGAGGCCAGCCAGGCTGAGTGAGCCAGAGGCTTTGCAGCGATTGCTGGGTTCCCTCGCATCCAGGGGGCAATCGACTGCACACATGTGGTCATGAAGGCCCCAGCAGGTCAAAGGAAGGGATTCCACTCCATGAACATGCAGAAAGTGTGTGACCACAGGATGCAGATTCTGCAAGTGTGTGCAAGTTACCCATGCAGATCCCATGATGCTTATCTCCTCAGACAATCCCAGGTGCTGAGGCTCTTCAGTGTTCCAGCTTGGCTGGATGGATGACTGCTGGGTGACAAGGGCTATCCATCGAACAGGTGGCTCATGAAGTCTCTCCGCCACCCAAGAACAGAGGCAGAGCCACATTATAATAGGAGTCATGTCTCCACAAGGGCGGTGATAGGGAGGACCACAGGTCTTCTGAATATGCGCTTCCGATGCTTGGACCATTCAGGAGGTGCACTACAATACCCACCAGAGCAGATGTCACTGATAGTGGTTGCATGCTGCACTCTCCACAATCTGGCACTGGCAAGGGGGGACCCACTGGAGGAAGAGGATCTAGGGACAGCTCCACAAGCCACAGAGGATGAATCCAGTAGTGAGTCAGAAGAGGAGCACAGTGAGGAGAATGCTGAAGGTGTGGAGGCAGACCTCTGTATCCTTCAGGGAGGCAGGGACATCAGGGATGCCTTGATCCAACACTCCTTCAGCTAAGCTGCCAAAGATCTGCTTACGCCTCATGCCAGGGCTGCCACCTTCATCCCGGATGTCAGAAATGACCCTTTCATTTGAACCCAAAGTCCACTCAGTGCCTGTGCAATAAAGTTTAGAGTCACTCATGCCCAGCATTACATACCTGCCTCCCTGCACCACACAAAAAGGTGAAGCTTACTCAGGCCATTACGGCAAAAGCAAAATTTATGTAATTTTCACACTCAAAAATATTAACATTACCATCTCTGGTGTTCATTTCCACACCAGTAAACATATAAATGAAACATGGCAGAACAGAAGATACCAGTAAATAGTCCCTCTTGTGCTCATGGTGCCTTCAACTTATGTTTCCAAGTGCAGCGTCTTGGTGCCCCCCCCCCCCCCCCAACTAACCCCCTCGCTGGCAGCCGCATTGGAGAGAGCCTGCTGACTCTGCCGTGTTGCTGGCCTTGATAAGATCATAAGAACATAAAAACTAGGAGCAGGGGTGGGCAATTCGGCACCTCAATAAGATCATGACTGATCTGCCCCAAGCCTCAAATCCTCTTTCATGCCAGCTCCTCATAACCCTCAACTCCCCGATATTTCAAAAATCTATCTACCTCCTCTTTAAATACTTTCAATCATCCAGCCTCCACATCTGTCAGGGGTAGATAACTCCAGACATTTACTACCCTCTGAGAGAAGAAATTCCTCGGCACCTCAGTTTTAAGTGAATGTCCTGTTTCTGTAACTAGGTCCCCTAGTTCAAGATTCCCCCACTAATGGAAACATCTTCTCAACATGTACCCTGTCAAACCCCCTCAGAATCTTTTACGTTTCAATAAGATCACCCCTCATTCTTCTAAACTTTAATGACTAAAAGCCTAACATGTTTAGCCATTCTTGATAAGTCAACTCCTTCGTCCCAGGAATCAGCCCAGTGAATCTCTTTTGAACTGCCTCCAATGCCAGTATATCCTTTCTTAAATACAGGGACCAAAACTGTACACAGTACTCCAGGTGCGGCCTCACCAACCCCCTACCCTGTACAGTTGTAACTTCCCTATTTTTAAACTCCAAACCCTTAGCAATACAGGCCAAAATTCCATTTGCCTTCCTAATTACTTGCTGCCCCTGCATGCTAACTTTTTGTGTTTAATGTACAAGAACACTCTGTTGGTGCTTTTTTGGAGTCTCTCTCCATTTAAATAATAGTCTGCCTTTTGATTCTTCCTACCAAAGTGCATGACTTCACACTTTCTTACATTAAACTCCATCTGCCAAGTTTTTGCCCTATCTATATCCCCTTGTAAATTCCTTATGTCCTCATCACAACATGCTCTTCCACCTATTTTTGTACTGTCAGCAAATTCGGATACATTACACTCTGCCCCCTCCTCCAAATCATTAATATAGATAGTAAATAATTGAGGCCCTAGGCCTGATCCTTGTGGCACTCCACTAGTTACATCTTTCCAACCCGAAAAAGATCCAATAATCTCGACTCTCTGTCTTCTTTGTGTTAACCAATCCTCAATCCATGCTAATAAATTACCCCCAATACCGTGTGCTCCTATCTTGTGCAATCACTTTTATGTGGCACTTTATCAAATGCCTTCTGGAAATCTAAATACACTACATCTAACAGTTCCCCTCATTCAACTCTGCTTGTTACATCCTCAAAAAAATCTGGCAAATTCATCAAACATGATTTTTCTTTCACAAAACCATGTTGACTCTGTTTAATTGCATTAAGCTTTTCTAAATAATGGAATCTAGCATTTTCCCAATGACAGATGTCAGGCTGACTGGCTATAGGTCCCTGCCTTTTGTCTCCCTCCCTTCTAGGACAAGGGCATCACATTAGCAGTTTTCCAATCCGTTGGATCTCTCCCGGATGACCTTGGCGATCGTCCTTTGGCCAATGTAGCCTGTGCTGGCCCAGCCTGGGATGGAGGGGCCAGCACCACAACTGGCATCTCCCCAGTTATCGCAGCCTCATCGGATGCCATGGTCGCTGGCACAGGGTGGAGGAGCTGCTGCCGTCATCCAGAGAACCCTGATAGGAGCCCACAAAGATGACAAGCAGTTCGTGTGCCAACGCAAGGTCACTCTTGACCTTCCTGCTTGCTATTGATGGATGGGCACCTAGCTGGGATACTAGGTGCCTCATCCATCTCCCACACTGGCACTGACCACCTGAAGTCATTGCCTGTGTGAGGGCTCGCAGGTCCGAGCACAATCCCAGGAACTCCTGATCCTGTCCCAGGAGCTGCCTCTCCATGAGAGTTGCTACTCCCTCACTGGAGGAGGCAGTGTGCTCGGCCATGAAGGTCAACACAGCTCTGTATGGACTCCTCCACAACAGAGACCATGGCATGCATACCCTTCATGGATATCAGCTAGATCCACAGACACATGCCGCTGCACATCCAGCCTCTGCTGTCTAATGGATGACTCCAGAGACTCATCATCTGCCTTCGACTCAGCATTGTCCTAGTCTTCAGCAGTCCGCTGACTGCTGACGCCCAGGGCACTCTCTGCCTCTGCCCGCACCTCAAGTGAGTGTGAAAAGCCGTCACCGCTGTGCATCGACATTCTAGCTGAAGACCTGACACCCTGCCAAGTGCTGGTATCTGCACTGGTGCCTGGTTCAGTGAGCGGGTGTAATGCAGGCGTAGCTGGCGTCTGGGTGGCTCTGCAGGGTCCTGCAAACAAGTGCCTGCTGGCGCATCTAAGGGAGAACTACGACATGACATTAGTTTGAGTCATCACACTGTCACTGTGCGTGCCAGACATCCTGGTGAGTCATTGGAGATCTGGATCATGGTGCTATCGTTTTTCAATGATTAATGGGTCACCAGTTTTGAGGCTCCCATCAATGAAGTGACTACACAAGAATGTTTGAACCATCCAAAACTTTCACCTCTGTGCTCTGCACTCTTAGCTTCGTCTGACACCCCTGCCTCTCCACAACCGGCTGAACAAGGTGGGTGGCGGCTCTCCAGCTCCAAAGCGCCCTGCTCAAATCTGGTCAATATTAGGAGGTTTTGGGGGTCTTCACCTGTCCTTGACCTCTCAATGTGGTGATGGTTCATCTTCTCCTGAAAGGACAGAGGAGCATGGATTAGTCCACTCTCTACCTACAGCGCCATTGCAGCCTGGTCAGCCCCACCTAAGGAACACCTTGCAGGACACATCTGAGTCTAAAGACATTCAGTCCAAGCAACAAGGGCTCACCCCCTTAGCCAACTCCATCATCATTCACATTAGTACTCAGCCTCTAACACACCCTGAGCTCCAATGGTGATGAGCCACCTTCTTGAACTGCTGCAGTCCATGTGAGTGCATCAAAATAAAAGAGTATTGCCAGAATGGATGACTGGATTATACTCCTAACAACCCAATACTTTGCCAATACTTGGAGCAGAGAAAACAACTTACAATCATTGATGATTTCTTAGTTTTTAATGACAGACTAGTCAGCCCTAAAAACTTCAACCCGACATTCTCCAGAAAATCTATCAAGGTCACTTGGGAATAGCAAAATGCTGAGGGAGAGCCCAGCAGTCATACTGGTGGCCAGGCATCAGCCACTCCATTGAAGAGTTAATCACAAATTGCATTACATGTGCAGTGAATAGCCAACTAGAGTGAATCACTGGCAGCCTCCACTTTTCCTTAGAGGCCATGGCAGTGCCCGAGGATGGATTTATTTGACTTTGAATGCAAAGTTTTCATCATTGTCATTGATTACTACTCCAAATGGTTTGAATTGAGTAGACAGCATAGCACCATGCAGAGGCAATCATTACATCACTAAGAAGAATCCTCATGACACTAGGGCCAGAATTTTCATGCAGTGTGCGGGGCAAGCCGTCATTCAGATCTTTCGTTTGGCAGGTGGGTGCTGGAGGCTGCTGCGTGCTTGCTGAACTGTCAAAAGCTTGTTAAGGCCATTAAAAACCCAATTAAAGTAATTATCAACGCTGCCCGTCCAACCTTAAGGTTGACAGGCAGGTAAAGAGCCCAAGCGGCCTTCATGTTTTTCAGGGAACATCATCCATGGCCGGGATGAGGTTTCCTGAAGGTTTAATTAAATAAATAAATGTTTTTTTCAGAATTCATAAACATGTTCCGGTTCATGTGACACTGTCACACGAGGGGACATGTCTAAATAATTTTTATCTTTCTTTATTTAAAGCCTTCAATGTGAACTTAATCTCCCTGAGGCAGCTCCATGCCTCAGGGAGATTTCTGCACTCTTTCACGTGCATGTGCGAAAGAGCACAGGGCCTGACTCTCCCTGTTCCACCCACCCACACAGGTAGCGCTGAGTGCTACTGGCTGTGCGTCACACTGGACGGGCCTTAATTGGCCTGCCCACGTAAAATGGCGGCTCCACGCCCACCCACTCCCAACTGGCCCATCCAACAGGCAGAAAATTCTGTCCTTGGCATCCCAGACAACAGACCTCAGTTTGCTAACGATCTATACTACAACTTTGCGCAGGAATATGCATGTGACTAGTTCACCTAGATATCGTCAGCTGAACAGAGAAGCAGAAAAAGGAGTTTGAGCAATCTAGGAATTGAGGAAAAAGATCCAAGCTATTAACTTAGCTATTCTTAACTGCAGAACCTTATCAATAAACATCAAGTTCTCACCGTTAGGGCAATTGATGGGAAGGTAGCTGCAAACAAGTGAGAAAATTTTTTTTCACATAATGAGTGGTTCAGGTCTGGAATGCAATGCCTGGAAGTGTGGTAGAGGCAGGTTATATTAAGGTATTCAAGAGGGCATTAGATGATTATTTCAATAGAAACAAGGTGCAGGGGTATGGGAAAAGGGCAGGGCTATGGCACTAGGTCATAATGCTCATTGGAGAGCTGGGCAGACACGATGGGCCAAATGGCCTCCTTTTGTGCCGTTAAGATTCTGTGATTCTGTGACAACTCCCAGCTCTACAACAAACACTACAATCTAACATTGCCCTAGATGATTGTGAGAAGGTTAGGAAGCCTGAAGAACAATAGGCAGTCAAGCTCATAATTTCAACTTCAGGCACAGAGCACAAGACTTGAAAGTGCTACAGACCAGAGAAGTATCAGAAGGAACCAAAGACCCTGGAAAGGAAACCAATGGAACGTTGGACATACTATTTACATATGATTGGAGACAAGGAACCAGAAACAGGTAGAAACTCTACAGCCAGCCAGGTGGAAGATACCCCTACCAAAATACGAGAGAGTGCATTTTGTTCTCAACCCCAAAATGAAATCAGGACCAGATTAGGGAGATTAGTCATGGCACTACAGAGACTAACCCTGTGAAGTCTGAGACTTTGGGGAGAGATGTATGAATATGCATATTGTTGAGATAAAGACTCAGGGGAAGATGTGGAATAAATGGTTAATATCATGAGTACCTCACACTGATGTAACTGCTGATGTAACTATGACGCAATGACACATGACTAGGAGACTGAGATCTGGTGGGAAGCAGAAGTACAGCCTCATATATAGTACTGAGATGTACATAGATCTGTAAATAAACAAGAATTTTTTAATGAATAACGGTCTATGACAGCATTCTTAGGGTAATAGGCAAACCCTAAACAAATCCCATCTAGACCCCAAATCCAAGATAAAACAGGCTCTTTCCTGAAAAGATAAATTGACCATTACATTGACCAGCATTGTTTAAGTGTTGAGATGCATTAATGTAGTTTTCCCATTTGAAAAAGTGTTCCTATACATTCAAAACAAAAGGAAACACTGCTTTCAATCACGATTGAAAAAAATCTGAAGTGATTTAAATGCCTGAAATCTTTGTAAATTAAAAAAATCTTCAGCAGCTTCCACTTAGAGAAAAAAAAAGCAGCCACCTGCTCCTGGACTGCTTTGATTTGACAGGACACTTGATGTAGCTTAAGGGAAATCAGCTTTTTTTTTTCAGTTTGAATAGACTCCATTGTTTACATTTTCTAGCGTTTGTTTTGAAAGCTGAGCCAATTATAAATGCTTAGTTGAGTTCCAAATGCTACTAAACCACTTTTGCAGCAGGGGGTATGCTCACAGTTTGATTGACAGTTTTAAGGGATTATTGAAGGATTATCTGTCTTTGATGTTGTAAGTGAATAAGTATTTTACAACAGATTGACCACTTGAGGAGATTCAATTTTTCATGTTTTTTTATGAATGTGGGTTTTATTCAATATGTAACATGTTTGAAAGACAGCTCTGTTAGATGGTTTGAAGTTTATTTTCTAAATGTCCATTTTAAAGACATCTTGAGGTCTTCCAGTAGTGGATATTGGATGAGTTGATATGAAAGGTATATATGGGGGGCATGGAGGGTGCATCGGGAATATAAGGGGGCATTGACAGGGCATGAAGTGGGGATAAATGGAGAGGTTTAGAATGATGTTGGGAGCTGGGCTGCTGTTCCCAAGAACTGAGGCCGGTCTTCTCACCAGAGCACCTCTGCACCCACACTTCTCCTGTACTGCGTTGTGGCTCACAAAACATGACCCCTCCCCCACCTACATGTCTCAGGGAGAAAAATATGGTGGGATTGGGGTTCAGAGGTGGATTTGGGATTTGGAAGTTTGGAATAAGCCTGAAAAGCAATTCCCAAACCTGAGATGAAAGTCCTGGCACTTGTTCCAGATGCAGTCATACCCCTTAGATTAAGTAGGACTTTAGAGTTGTCAATGATAAGGGACAGGAGGTCAGGCAGGTAAGTATAGAGATCCAGCATGTAGTGATAGAGGAGTCTTAGCCCTTGTATTTGTCCAACAGGTACAAGAAAAATCCTGCCTGTGTAGACGGGAATAAGGACTGCAGGAAAGATGGGCAAATTGATCATGGCACCAGGCTGCAGGAGGACCTAGAAGTAGGAGCAAGTGCAGGGGGGCATTTGAGTGGGGGCAAGTAAAAAGGAATATGGGACAGTTTAGTCAAGGGATACTGGTCTGTGCAGCGGGGACTGGAAATTCCAAATGTTGTTCAGCCTGCCTGGTGCCAGAGTTCACTTCCTTGTATCTAGAAAGAACTTAAAAGTGGGGGAGGAGGATCCAGCTGTCATGAGCTCTGAAGGAATGACATAGGTAGAACTAACAATGATTCTGTGGTAGGAGTTTGAGGAATTGCATTCTAAATTAATAAGCTGAACCCCAAGTAGAATAATCTCTGGATTACTACCAGAGCCATGCACAAATTGGCATAGGATCAAACAGATTAGAGAATTAAATGTGCGGCTCAGAGTGCTGTGGGAATGAAGGGTTTGGATTCATGGAGCACTCGTACCAGTATTGGGAAAGAGGGAGCTGCCCCAGCAGGATACTCTCCACTTAAATCAGGTTGGGATCAGTGTCCTGATAAATCATATAATTAGGGCTGTAAATAGGGCATTAAGTAAAAGAGGGGATTTTCACACTTGTTAGATCTTAAAAATGCCCACCCTTATACACAGGCTTCGCTCCTTAATACATATTTTCCCCTTTGAATGCAAATTCCCATCGTTTCACTATGTCTTTGGACTTTATCTTTCTGGTAATAAAAATCCCTCATAGTACTAAGTTTTACCAGTAATCTTTGGGAAAAATAAACATTGTTTCTAAATTTCACCTAGCTAGCTGTAATATTTCACTCCTTCTTTTGAAAACAACTCAGTTTGGTTTACTTAAAAATGCAAATGTCCTTTTACACCTTACATTCTAAACTTCCCCATGTTTACATCAAAGCCTTCAGACCAGCTGCCTTTAATCCAATTAGGTCTCACAAACATAAACACAGACACATACAGGCACAGATACCACTATTTTACAATAAATTCCAATAACATTATGAGAATTATTATATCTTCCTGACTGGTAAAAACTCTACAAACATCCAGGTGGAAGATAACCCTACCACCCTCCTCATAGCCAACCGTACCAACCACTTAGGATAGGGTCTTCTGATTTGGTCAGTGGTCAGGGACAGGAGTGTGTGTCTGCGAGTGAGGCAGGTAAGGGGACCCAGAAGGGAGAAGTGCAGGACTGTGAGCCTCTTCAATTGTCCAATAGATTTGAGGTTCTCTCAGCTTGTTTGGATGAGAACGGGGCTGCAGGGTGGATGAGTAAACTGACCATGACACTGTGGTACAGAAAGCCATTCAAGTTGGGGTAGCAAAAAGGAAACGGTGGTTGTGAAGGGAATTGACACTGCTCTCTGTAACAAAGAGCGAGAGTCCAGACAGGCTGCGTGCCCAGTGTCAGGGTTCAGGACACCTACTCAGGGCTGAAGAGGAACTTGCAGTGGGAGGGGGAGGATCCAGTGGTCATTGTCCATGTCGGTACCAACGACAAAGGCAGGATGAGGAAGGAGGCTCTGCTTTGTCAGTATGAGGAATCAGGCATCAAATTAAGAGCCTGAGCCACATGCAAATTGACATAGGACAAATAAGATTAGAGAAATGAATGAGTGGCTCAAAGACTGGTGTGGAAGACGTAGGTTGTGGTTTGTGGGGCACTGGCACCAGTATTGGGGAGGTGGGATCTGTACCGTTGGGACAGTCTACATCTGAATCATGCTGCGGCTGGTGTCCTTGCAAGCTGCATAACTAGGGAAGTAAAGAGGGTTTTAAACTGAATCATGGGGACAAGGGATCAAATTTGGGAAGACATGCTAAACCAAAGAGTAGAGACAAGACAAGAGAGAAAGGTATTAATATGGAAAACATAAACAGATCATGACTGGAAGACATGAAGAGTACAAATCTGAAAGTAAATCAACAGATAAGGCTAGATACTACAAAAATAATAAAATGTCAAAACTAAAGGCTCCATATCTAAACACACGTAGCAATCAAAACAAAACCGATGAACTGATAGCAAAAATAGAAATAAGTAAGTACGATCTGATAGCCATTATAGAGACATGGCTACAGGATGACATAGATTGGGAACTGAATGTTGAAGGGTACATAACACTTAGGAAGGACAGGAAGTCAGGAAAAGGTGGAGGGGTGGCTTTGTTAATTAATGATGGCATTAGTGAATTGGAGAGGAATGAGCTAAGCTTAGGAAACCAGGATGTAGGAGTGGTTTGGGCTGATAATAATAAAGGCAAGAAGTCACTTGTGGGAGTGGTGTACAGGTCCCCTAATTGTAACTACATGGTAGGATAGAACATAAAAGAAGAGATAATCGGAGCTTGTCAGAAAGGTACAGCAATAATCATGGGCGATTTTAATCTACATATAGACTGGAAAAATCAGGTAGCATAGATGAGGAGTTCATAGAATGTTTTCAAGATAGTTTCTTAGAACGGCATATTCTGGAGCCAACCAGAGAGCAGGCTACACTAGACCCAATATTGAGCAATGAGATAGGATTAATTGATAACCTCATAGTGAAGGCACCCCTAGGTAGCAGCGATCATAATATGATTAAATTTTATATTCAGTTTGAAGGGGCGACCTAATCAAGGTGTACAAGATTATGAGGAGCATGGACAGGGTGGATAGAGAGCAGCTGTTCCCCTTAGTTGAAGGGTCAGTCACGAGGGGACATAAGTTCAAGGTGAGGGACAGGAGGTTTGGGGGGGGGGATGTGAGGAAAAACTTTTTTACCCAGAGGGTGGTGACAGTCTGGAATGCGCTGCCTGAGGGGGTGGTGGAGGTGGGTTGCCTCACATCCTTTAAAAAGTACCTGGATGAGCACTTGGCACATCATAACATTCAACGCTATGGGCCAAGTGCTCGTAAATGGGATTATGTAGGTAGGTCAGGTGTTTCTTACGTGTCGGTGCAGACTCGATGGGCCATAGGCCCTCTTCAGCATTGTGTGATTCTGTGATTCTGTGATTCTGAGAAATAAGTGCATCCAAGACTAGTATTTTAAACTTCAACAAGGGCAATTAAAGGGCATGAAAGCAGAGCTATCTAAAGTGCACTGGCAAATGAGGTTAAGGAATAGGTCAATAGAGGTCCGGTAGCTGACATTTAAAGGAATATTTCAGAATACACAGAATATATACATTCCAATAATAAAGAAAAATCCCAAGGAAAGGGCCTACCATTCGTGGTTAAATAAAAAAGTTAACGACAGTATCAAACCTAAAGAAAAGGTATATAATGCGCAAAGATGGGTGGCAGGTCAGAAGATTGGAAAGAATATAAAGAACAGCAAAGAATGACAAAACGATTAATATGGAGGGAAAAATTAGAATACGAGAGAAAGGTAGCTAGTAATATAAATACGGATAGTAAGAGTTTCTATAGATATTGAAATAAGAAAAGAGTTAACAAAGTGAGCATTGGTCCTACAGAAAAAGCGTTTGGAGAATTGAAAACAGAAAGTAGGGAGATGGCGGATGAATTAAACAGACATTTTGCTTCGGTCTTCACTCTGGAGAATACAAGTAACATCCCAGAAATAGCTGTAAATCAGGAAATGGAAGGGATGGAGGAACTCGGGAAAATTACAATCACCAGGAAAGTGGTATTGAGCAAATTTTTGGGGCTGGGGGCTGACAAACCCCCAAGTCCAGATACTTCATCCTAAGGTCTTGAAAGAAGCGGCTAGTGAGATAGTTGATGCATTGGTTTGAATTTTCCAAACTTCCCTACATTCGGGGAAGATTCCATTAGATTGAAAATTAGCAAATATGACTCCTTTATCCAAAAAGAGAGGGAGATATAATGCAGGAAACTACAGGCCATTTAGCTTACCTTCTGTCATAGGGAAAATGTTGGAAGCTATTATTAAAGTTGTTATAGCAGGGCACTTAGAAAATTCAAGATGATCAGACAGAGTCAGCATGGTTTTGTGAAAGGGAAAATCATGTTTAACCAATTTATTGGAGTTCCTTGAAGGAGTCACATGTGCTTTGGATAACAGGGAATAAGTGGATATACTGTATTTAGATTTCCAGAAGGCATTTGATAAGATGCCACATCAAAGGTTATTGCGGAAAATAAAAGTTCATGGTGTAGGGGGTAACATGGATAGGGAGGTAGGGGGTAGCATGGATAGAAGCTTGGCTAGCTAACAGGAAGCAGAGAGTTGGCATAAATGGGTCTTTTTCCAGTTGGCAGGATGTGACGAGTGGTGTGCCACAGGAATCAGTGCTGGGGCCTCAACTTTTTACAATTTATATAAATGACTTGGATGAAGGAGCCGAAGGAATGGTTGCTAAATTTGCTGACAACACAAAGATAGGCAGGAAAGTAAATTGTGAAGAGGACATAAGGATGCTACAAAGGGACATAGATAAGTTAAGTGAGTGGGAAAGATCTGGCAAATGAAGTATAATCAGAATCACAGAATCACAGTGCAGAGGAGGCCCTATGGCCCATCGAGCCTGCACCGACACATGAGAAACACCTGACCTACCTACCTAATCCCATTTAACAGCACTTGGCCCATAGCGTTGAATGTTTTGACGTGCCAAGTGCTCATTCAGGTACCTTTTAAAGGATGTGAGGCAACCCACCTTCACCACCCTCCCAGGCAGCGCATTCCTACCGTCACCAACTTCTGGGTAAAAAAGTTTTTCTCACTTCCCCCTTAAACCTCCTGCCCCTCACCTTGAACTTATGTCCCCTTGTGACTGACCCTTTAACTAAGGAGAACAGCTGCTCCCTATCCACCTTGTCCATGCCCCTCATAATCTTGTACACCTCAATCAGGTCACCTCTCAGTCTTCCCAGCTCCAACGAAAACAACCCAAGTCTATCCAACTCTCTTCATAACTTAAATATTTCATCCCAGGTAACATCCTGGTGAATCTCGTCTGCACCCCCTCCAGTGCAATCACATCCTTCCTTTAATGTGGCGACCAGAACTGCACACAGTACTCCAGCTGTGGCCTCACCAAGGTTCTATACAACTCCAACATGACCTTCCTACTTTTGTAATCTATGCCACGATTGATAAAGGCAAGTGTCCCATATGCCTTTTTCACCACCCCACTAACATGCTCTTCTGCCTTCAGAGATCTATGGACACACACGACAAGGTCCCTTTGTTCCTCAGAACTTCCTAGTGCCATGCTGTTCATTGAATACTTCCTTATCAAATTACTCCTTCCAAAGTGTATCACCTCACACTTTACAGTGTTAAATTCCATCTGCCACTTATCTGCCCATTTCACCATCCCGTCTATATCTTCCTGTAGCCCAAGACACTCAACCTCATTGTTAACCACCCGGCCAATCTTTGTGTCATCTGCAAACTTACTAATCCTAACCCCCACATAGTCATCTATGTTGTTTAAATAAATGATAAATAATAGGGGACCGAGCACAGATCCTTGTTGTACGCCACCGGACACTGGCTTCCAGTCACTAAAGCATCCTTCTGTCATCACCCTCTGCTTCCTACAACTAAGCCAATTTTGAATCCACCTTATCAAATTACCCTGTATCCCATGTGCATTTGCCTTCTTTATGAGGCTCCCATGTGGGACCTTGTCAAAGGCTTTGCTGAAATCCATATAAACTATATCAACTGCATTACCCTCATCTACACACCTGGTTACCTCCTCAAAAAATTCAATCAAATTTGTTAGGCATGACCTCCCTCTGACAAAGCCATGCTGACTATCCCTGATCAAACCTTGCCTCTCCAAGTGGAGATAGATACTCTCCTTCAGAACTTTCTCCAATAGTTTCCCTACCACTGACGTGAGACTCACTGGCCTGTAGCTCCCTTCTTAAATAGCGGAACCACATTAGCTGTTCTCCAGTCCTCTGGCACCTCCCCTGTGGCCAGAGAGGAATTAAAAATTCGGGTCAGAGCCCTTGCAATCTCCTCCCTTGCCTCCCTCAGCAGTCTGGGACACAAAGCATCCGGACCTGGAGATTTGTCCACTTTTAAGCCTGCCAACACCTCCAATACCTTGTCACTCCCTATATCAATTTGCTTAAAAACCTTGCAGTCTCTCTCCCCGATTTCGATACCTTCATCCTCATTCTCTTGGGTGAAGGTGGATGTGAAGTATTCATTCAACACTCTAGATGTCCTCTGGCTCCACTCATAATGTGGGCAAATGTGAAATTGTTTATTTTGGCAGGAAGAACAAAAAAGAAGCTTATTCTCTAAATGGTGAGAAATTGCAGAGCTCTGAGATTCAGAGGGATCTGGGTGCCCTAGTGCATGAATCACAAAAGGCTATAATGCAGGCACAGCAGGTAATTAGGAAAGCTAATAGAATGTTAGCATTTATGGTGAGGGGAATTGATTACAAAAGTAGGGAGGTTATGCTTCAGTTGTACAGGGCATTAGTGAGACCATATCTGGATTATTGTGTACAGTACTTACTTAAGGAAAGATGTAAATGCTTTAGATGCAGAGAAGGTTTACTAGACTAATACTAGGAATGGGTGAGTCCACTGGAATTTCGAAGAGTAAGAGGCAACTTGATTGAAACCTTTAAGATCTGGAGGGGGTCTTGACAGGGTGGATGTGAAGAGGATGTTTCCTCTTCTGGGAGAATCCAGAACTAGGGGTTACTGTTTAAAAATAAGGGGTCACTGATTTAAGACAGAGCTGAGGAGAAATTTTTTCTCTCAGAAGTTCATGAATCTTTGGAACTCTCTTCTTCAAAAGGCAGTGGAAGCAGAGTCTTTGAATATTTTTAAAGCAGAGCTAAATAGATTCTTGATTAACAAGGGGTGAAAGGTTATCGGGGATAGGCAGGAATGTGGGGTTGAGGTTACAGTCAGATCAGCCATGACCTTATTGAATGGTGGAGCAGGCTTGAGGGGCCGAATGGCCTACTCCTCCTCCTATTTCATATGCTAACATCATCCTACTCATATTTGAGACTGTTCCATTCTACAATCATGGTCAGTGTGTTTGGAAGGCCATTCAGTACATTGCACTTTTCCACTGCTCAGTGATTCTCCTTTTCATCTACAGCCCCCAGGGTACAACATCTGTGTCCATTTGCTCAAAGCTGGGAGAGGACTGTGCCCTCTGTTGCAGAGAACAGTTGTCCCTGCCAGCATTTGCTCTTCCTCACTTGTGAAACATGAGTCAACAGGTGAAAACCCAACTATCTGTCCAACTGGACCCATCAAAGTGCGAGTATCTGAGCTGATGCATGGTATGCACGAGTCCTGTAAAAGTGCACCCTCAGAAAGACTCAGCTTTTTTGAGGATTCTCCAATGACCAGGGGGTACTGAAATGCCACTGATCTCCAGTGCTTCCTTATCCATAATGGTTTAGTTGGCAAATCTGTGGAGGTCCATCTCTGGTTCTGTTCCTCTCCTTATGCTTCTTCTTCTATAAACTGATGAGTGATTGTAATGGCATGTGTTCACCCAATGGATGGAGAGAATTTGGCCAGTTTGACTATCAGGGAGAGGCATGAATTTACGTAAGGATGAGTTTGAAGATGAATAAATAGATAGTTATGTGATGAAGTAGATAGAGCAAGAACAATGAGTGTTTTCATAAAGTGAGTGGGTTTGAGGAGTGTTTTTTTTTAGCGTATCTTCATGAACACACTTTTTTCCCTTTGGGGAATAGTGGGGAAGTGGTTGAAGGATTCCTAGACTCATTATCAGCCCACTGGGCCACATCATAAAAGCAAAAAACTGCAGATGCTGGAAATCCAAAACAAAAATAAAAATACCTGGAAAAACTCAGCAGGTCTGGCAGCATCTGCGGAGAGGAATACAGTTAGCGTTTCAAGTCCATATGACTCTTCAACAGAACTAAGTAAAAATAGAAAAGAGGTGAAATATAAGCTGGTTTAAGGGTGGGGTTGAGGGTGGGACAGGTAGAGCTGGATAGAGGAGGGCCAGTGATAGGTGGAGATAGCCAAAAGATGTCATAGACAAAAGGACAAAGAGGTGTTCAAGGTGGTGATATTATCGAAGGAATGTGCTAATTAAGGGTAGAAAGCAGGACATGCAAGGTACAGATAGCCCTAGTTGGGGTGGGATGGGGTGAATGGAAAGGATTGAAATAGGCTAAAAGGTAGAGATAAAACAATGGATGGAAATACATTTAAAAATAATGGAAAAAGGTGGGAAAAGAAAAATCTATATAAATAATTGGAAAAAAAAGGGGAATCGGAAAGGCGGTGGGGATGGAGGAGAAAGTTCATGATCTAAAATTGTTGAACTCAATATTCAGTCCGGAAGGTTGTAAAGTGCCTAGTCGGAAGATGAGGTGCTGTTCCTCCAGTTTGCGTTGAGCTTCACTGGAACAATGCAGCAGGCCAAGGATGGACATGTGGGCAAGAGAGCAGGGTGGAGTGTTGAAATGGCAAGTGACAGGGAGGTCTGGGTTATGCTTGTGGACAGACCGAAGGTGCTCTGCAAAGCGGTCACCCAGTCTGCGTTTGGTCTCTCGAATGTAGAGGAAACCGCATTGGGAGCAACGAATGCAGTAGACTAAATTGAGGGAAGTGCAAGTGAAATGCTGCTTCACTTGAAAGGAGTATTGGGGCCTTGGACGGTGAGGAGAAGGGAAGTAAAGGGCCAGGTGTTGCACCTTCTGCGGTTGCATGGGAAGGTGCCATGGGAGGGGGTTGAGGTGTAGGGGGTGATTGAGGAGTGGACCAGGGTGTCCTGGAGGGAATGATCCCTGCAGAATGCCACCGGGGGGGTGAAGGGAAGATGTGGCATCATGCTGGAGTTGGCGGAAATGGCGGAGGATGATCCTTTGAATGCGGAGGCTGGTGGGGTGATAAGTGAGGACAAGGGGAACCCTATCATGTTTCTGGGAGTGAGAAGAAGGTGTGAGGATGGATGCGCGGGAGATGGGCCGGACACGGTTGAGGGCCCTGTCAACCACCATGGGTGGAAAACCTCGGTTAAGGAAGAAGGAAGACATGTCAGAGCAACTGTTTTTGAAAGTGGCATCATCAGAACAGACGCGACGGAGGCGAAGGAACAGAGAGAATGAGATGGAGTCCTTACAGGAAGCAGGGTGTGAGGAGCTGTAGTTGGGGTAGCTGTGGGAGTCAGTAGGCTTGTAATGGATATTGGTGGACAGTCTATCACCAGAGATTGAGACAGAGAGATCAAGGAAAGGAAGGGAAGTGTCAGAGATGGACCATGTGAAAATGATGGAGGGGTGGAGATTGGAAGCAAAATTAATAAATTTTTCCAGGTTCAGACGAGAGCATGAAGCAGCACCGAAGCAATCATCGATGTACCAGAGAAAGAGTTGTGGGAGGGGGCCGGAGTAGGACTGGAACAAGGAATGTTCCACATACCCCATAAAGAAACAGGCATAACTGGGGCCCATGCTGGTACCCATAGCCACACCTTTTATTTGGAGGAAGTGAGAGGAGTTTAAGGAGAAATTGTTCAGTGTGAGAACAAGTTCAGCCAGACTGAGGAAAGTAGTGGAGGATGGGGATTAGCCAAGAAGTCCTGGTGTGGACTTGAACACAGAGCTTCTGGCCCAGAAGAAAGGGTGTTAACACTGAGCCACAATTCATCCGTCATGTGGTGTAATGGGGTATTCTTGACAAGGTTCCTCAACAGTACATTGAGGGAGGCGACTTTAAGATGGGCCGCAGCCTTTGAGCATCCCAAATCCATTGACAGATCATCTTCTATTGCTTCAAAATCCAAACTCCTCCAAATTCCATCGTTGGATTGGCCTTTAAATATTGAAGTTAACTTTGTGTCAGGTGGGTCCTCATGCCGCCCACTGCTGTGCAACCAATGTCAAACCTGAAGTCAATGATACTGAGCCCATAGGCCATTTGAGTCTGTAAAATGCAGTGCATGGCCTACCTGCCACCTACCTATTTGCTCCTGACCTGTCTCCCATTTTATGCAGGGCAGTGGAGGTGTCAGGCAGCCTGCCCGCCTACGACCTATTGAGGTCCTAAGTGGCCACTTAAGTGCCTCATCCAGCTCTGTCTCTATTTTCCTGTGAAAAGATGCAGCCTTCGCATTTTTCATGGAACCTCATCCACAGGCAGGATGATGTTTCATGAAGGTTTCATTAATTAAATAAAATTTTTTATCAAAATTCATGAACATGTCCCAGCTCATGTGATACTGTCACATAAGGGAACATGTTTTAAAATACTTCCTTTTCTTTATTTAAATTTTTGAACTTAAATTAATCTCTCTGACGCACCTCTGTGGCCCTAACTCAGGGAATCCCTCCCCCACCCGCACAGGGAGCACAGCGCTTCCGGGCACGCGTCAAGCTGGGTGGGCCTTAATTGGCCCGCCCATGTAAAATAGTGGTATGGCCCCGATCGGGGGTGCTGATCGGGTTCACACCTACCCCCCACCTGCCCCCGCACAACCCCTCCAAATGGGGGAAATTTCTGCCCTTGAAATAAATACTGAAAATTTTCAAAATACTCAGCAGGTCTGGCAGCATCTCTACAGCTATAAACAGCGTTGCGTTTGAGGTCGAAAACCTGACCAAAAGCTTGATCAAAGATGTAGGTTTAAAGGAGCATTTTAAAGGAGGAAAGAAAGGCCGAGAGGTGGGCACGTTTAGGGGGGCAATTCCAGAGCTTATGGCCCAGGCAGGTAAAGTCACAGCCACTAGTGATGGAGAGATTAAAATCAAGAGTGCTCAGGAGGCCAGAATTAGATGAGCGCAGATATATCGGAGCGTTCTTTGGCTGGTGGAGATTACGGGGATAGGAAGGGGTGTAAACAAGAATGAGAATTTTGAAATCATGCTGTTGCGTGACTAAGTGTCAATCAATGAGCACAAGGCTGACAGCTCCATGTGACTTGAGGTGAGTACAGACACAGGCAGCAGAGTTTTGAATGCCTTCAAGTTTACAGAGGGTAGTATCTGGAAGGCCTGCAGGGAGTATATCGCAATGGTCAAGCTTTCAGCAGCAGAAGAGCTGAGGCAGGATGGAGTCGCCAATGTTACGGAGGTGGAAAAAGGCGGCCTTAATGACAGTGCGGTTATGTGATTGGTGTTCATTATGTCATCAAATATGACACCAAAGTTGTGAACACTATGGTTTAGTCTCACACAGTTGACAGGGGAAAGGATGGAGTCGGTACCTAGGGAGAAGAGTTTCCATCAGGACCAAAGGCAATGACTTCAGTCTTTCCAATGTTTAGTTGGAGGGAATTTCTTTTCATCCAGTACTGGATGCTGGACAAGTAGTTGAGAGAGTAGCTGGTGAAGTAGAGCTGATGTCATCAGTGTACATGTGAAAATAAATGCAATGATTTCAATGATTTCACTGACGGACAGCATGCAAATGAGAAATAGGAGGGGGCCAAGGATAGGTCCTTGTGAGATAATAGAGGTATCAGTATGGAAGGGAAGTGATTGCAAGTAATACTCCGACTACCACAGATAAGAATGGATCCAGGCAAGTGCAGTCCCACCAAGCTGGACAACAATGGAGAGCTATTGGAGGAGGATGGTGTGGTCAACCATGTCAAAGACTGTAGACCTGTAAGGTCTATCTGAGGGATAGTTTACCTATGTCACAGTCACAGGTAATTCCATTTATGACTTTGATAAGAGCCGTTTCAGTACAGTGGCAGGGGCAGAAACCTGACTGGAGAGATTCAAACATGGAGTTCTAGGAAAGAGGGGCACAAATTTAAAAGGTGACAACATGTTCAAAAACTTTGGAGAGGAACAAGAGGTTGGAGATAGGGCAGTGGTTTGCAAGGACAGTGGTTTGAGGGTCAACAGTTGATTTTTTAAGGGGGGGGTGTCCACGGTAGATTTAAAGAAGTGAGAGAGAGAGCCAATACCTAAAATGAGGAAACCATTAAGCAATATCAGCCGGCATAGGAGGCAAGAAGGAAAGTTGGGTGGTCAACAGTTTAATGGGAATAGGGTTGAGGAGGCAAGACATGGGTCTCATGGGCAAATGAGCTTGGAGAGGACATAAGGGTAGGTGGGAAGAAACGAGGACAATGTGAGTTCAAGACCAAGCCATTGGAGAGGGAAGCTTTGGCCTGATGGACTAGTGGAAGGAAGGGACTTGGCAGAGGCAGCTGATCGGATAGTCTCAATCTTAGTGATAAAGAAATCCATAAGCTCCTTGTAATTATTGTTGGAGGTGAGGGTTGAGGGAACTGGGGAGAGAGGTTAAGAAGATGGTTTACAGTAGAAGAAAGAAACTGGGCGTTATGTTTACATTCCAGAATGATTCTGGAATACTGAGCAGTTTGACCAGGTGGGTACAGGACCTGATAGTGTTTTATATGATCCAGTTAGATCTCACAGTGGATTGCTAAACCAATTGTCTGCCATATTCTTTTATATCTTAATGAAGATGAGAGCCATCCTGGGGGAATGGTCAGGGTGAGAGAGTAATAGTTTTTTTCAGAACAGGACATCAAAGGCGGAGGTGAGAGTGCAGTTGAGCAATCAGTAACTGCAGAAATGTTGTGGTGAGCAGAGGGCCGAAGGTGAGACAATTGGGATTTTGAAAGTGCAGTGGAAGTGAATTGAAAGCTATTGGGCTGGAACTTCCAAGCTCCCGAGCGTCGGATTGGGCGGTGGGGGGGTTACACCAAAGATGCGCTTGGGAATCCCTCTCAGAACCTCACAGGTAAGGGTTTGCATGGCAATTGCCCAGAAGCGCAAACTTTCTCTGGGCAGTTGACCTATGCTGGGAAGCATCCAAAAATGCAATTTAAATCGTAAACTTCAGATCGTTCCAGCTGTGTTATACAAATAGTTACACAGAAAAGGTTAGACGAATTAAAACGTCTTCTGACATCTGGGTAACTGTTGTAAAGGCACAGACTGACTCCTTGCCACACCCCCGACACACCTGGGAACTCCCCCAACTCCCGCAACCCCTTCAGGGGTCTCCTCCCACCTCCTTAACAAACCATCACGGTATAAACCACCATCACCACCCCCTCAAACCCCCAGGATATTCCCCACTCCAGCGCCCCCCTGCTACCTGCCTGACCCAACCCAACCCCCTGCAGGCCTGACACAGCCCCTACCTGACCCAACCCGACCACCACCCACAGGCCTGACCCGACCATGCTCCCCCTGCAGTCCCGAACACCCCAGATCCAAACCAACCCGACATCCCCCGACATCCAAACCCTCCTGCCCCACACCCAGCCCCCTGACTCCCGACCCCCAGCCCCCCACACTCCCACCCCCACCGAGGTCGGACTCCCCACACCCCCACCACCCCGAGGTCCAGCCCCCCACTCCCCTGCTTGCCCAAACTCTCCAAGATCCGACACACCCACACCCCCCTGAGTTCTGACCCTCCACCAACATCCTCCCGGAGTCCGAACCCCCACCATCCCCTCAAGGTCCGATCCCCCACTTCCCCACTCCCCACACCCCCGAGGTCCAAACTCCCCCCCAATCCTCCTGAGGTCTGACCAACCACATTCCCATTCCCACCCACCCCAAGGTCCGACCCTTAACACTCTCACCTCCCTGTCTCCTATGACCTCCAATCACCCCCCCCCCGACCTCTGATCCCCCCACACTTCCCAGAGGGTGAGACAGGCACAGAGGAAATTTAGAGTTAGTATTTGGGCACAGATTGACAATCTGACACTGATTGCCACTCCAAGGAAATTACGGCTCATTATTTTTTTTCCCTAAGGACAGATATGAAGGAGGTAGGGTTGGGGAGTGGAAGGGGGTGAGCCTGGGTGGTGAGCTATACAAGGAGGTCATCAGAGACAACCTTATCTGTGATCAATCTGATAGGACTCGTGTGTCCGTAGAAAGAGAAAGGTCAAGGGGATGGCATGAATATGGATTGGATGAGAAGTCATTTATGTCGAGACTGAGGGAGGAAAGCAATGAAGATACCTTGGTGAGGATTTTAAATGCAAGATGAAAGGCAATGGAACAAGGTGAGATGCTCCAAGGAGGAGAAAGTGCCAGAGGCGTAAGAGGGGACGGGGGCTGGGGGTGGGAGTTGTGGCGGGGAGGCAATCTCAGGCCAAGGTTCTAGGAATTTAGTTATAAGCCTGTTTTGCTGAGGCAAGCAATAGCCAGCTGGGAAGATTTCAGTTAGGGGCAAGGTGTCACCACCCCTCAGCCAGGTTTCCAGGACCACAATGTCGATGCAATCATCCACAATAGGTTCATGGATGGCAGAGCCTTGTTTGCAACTGAATAGACATTCTGGAGTATGATGCAGAAAAGGGCAGTGAAAGCTGATCCACTAGCACAATCCGCATGGTCAGCAGCAATAAGGGTGAATTATACAGGAAGGTGATTGGGAAAATAAACCCCCAGCAGAGGCATTGAGTGGGATGCTCGGTGAGGTAGTAGTATGGGGCATTTTGGATTGCTGCTCATAACGAGCTGATGCTGAGTATCTCAATGAGACCTTAAGAGGACACCAAAGGAGACACGGGGGAAGCTTATCAAAGAGGTAGTCAAGCCTTGGAAGGCAGCAAGAGAGCAGGAAGGTCAAGGAGTACTGAAGGGAGCTAATACAATACAGCATGAGGCCTTTACCTTTTAGAACAACATAAGGAATAGGAGCAGCAGTAGGCCATTCAGCCGTTCGAGCCCACTCTGCCATTCATGAGATCATGGCTGATTTCTACCTCATTTTGGTGGACTATCCCTGTATTGCTTGGTGTTATCAATATGTAGAAATCTATCGATCTCTGTCTTGAACATACTCAATGATTAGGCTTCCACAGCCCTCTGGGATAGAGAATTTCAAAGATTCACCACCCTCTGAGTGAAGATATTCCTCCTCATCTCAATCCTAAATGGCCTGTCCCCCTATTCTGAGACTGTGTCCTTTAGTTCTGGAAGTGTGGTAATTCTTCTTTAAGAAATGGGGATGGTTATGGCTGCTCATAAGTAAGAGTTTAATAATAAGAAGATTGACTAACTGACTAGATTGACTAATAGGATGGAATAACAATAACATTGTGTTGTGTTCTTGTAAGAGAAGATATCATTCAACTCTGTCCAATTGCTCCATCAAATAAATTCTGTTTCATTGCTGAATCTGACCCAGCTCTCAGTAATTTCCTTCACCACCTCATGCTTATGCATTAGGCAACCTCTTGCTGAAATAGGACTCAATCCAGAAACAGCTCGCAAATTGGTCCAGTCCTTACTGCACCAGGCGCAGTATATTCTCAACTTCAACTACACGTTAAGTTATTATGTCAAGTTTGACTCATTGTTCGATATCTCAGTCTCAAACTGCCTTTCCTTCCAGGGATTTTAGATTGAAGGTGTCGATTATACAGTTGATTAATGCCAGCAGGACCGCTCCACATCACATTCACAGCAATGTGAGGCAAAAGTAACTCTAGGATTAGGGAAGTATTTTTTGTCAAAGTTCAAAGAGACCAAGGTTGCTGAGCTTGGAAATGAAAGGTTTTGTCTGAGCCCATTTTTGTGCTATGTCAACAGCACATGCCCCAACTGGGAAGCATAAGGCCCCAGCCCAAAATTAGACCTTGTGTCTCATTTCCACAATGCAACTAGTTCCTGGCATCAGTCACCTTTTCACAGGCAGTTCCCCTTTTCAATATTTGAATTTCAGGTTGCTTGCTTCACCAACAGGAAGCCTTACAATACAAGCTTGGAAGGCTCCTGCTGGCTCCAATGATGTTCATTAGAAAAATTGAAACTTACCATTTCAGTGGTAACTGGTTCCTGGACTATTCAATTTCTTAGAAGGATCCTAAAAGATCAACCTTTCATTAGCATATGTGGGTGGCCTGAAAATTGTTCACTTTCAATATAGCCCTCAGGGCATATCCAGAAAACAGCTGCAATGATAAACAATTTCTATCCCCGAGTCTCACCCCTTTTGCAACATACACGAACTAGTGCTGTTAGACTGTCACCATCATTTGACAATGTTATAATTACAAGAGGCATCAGTACTCTTGCAATTAGGAACTGTGATTTGATTGGCATTAATGGTCTGACTCAATTGGCTTGCACTCCATGACAATATATAATGCTGATCAATGGACCCATGGGAGAAAAAATAAACTATTTATATTCAAAATTTGATAGGCGATTACAGAGCTCAGCTGTCAAGCACTCCAAATGTGCTCGAGACTTGATTGAATGAATCCATTCTGTAAAGGTTATTATGAAGTGGGATTATGATTATGTAAAATGGTTCTTACAGCTATCAGCAAGCTAAATGATGGCTTTTGGTTTTTAGAAGCAATACAAACATCGAAGAGATTTGTTAAAGATGAACATATACAAGATATATTAAGCTACAATGCTGAAGAAAAGTCAATAATTTGTGCAGCAGAGATCAGTGCAGAACTTGTATCTGCCAATGACAAACAAGGTTGGGTTGCTTCTTAAGGGGCACCTATTTATAAACTGTACAGAAATAAATAATAAGAGAGTATGTTACATCACTGATCACTACGAAGAATTGACTTACTATCTTGACCCCAATAAAATAAGATGATGTTAAAAACAGGACCATTATGAAACAAAGTATGAGCCACATAAGATGTTAGGTCAGATGACCAATAGCTTGGTCAAAGAGATAGGTTTTAAGGAGTGTCTTAAAGGAAGGAAGTGAGGTAGAGAGGCAGAGAGAGTAGAGAGGCAGAGAGAGTAGAGAGGCAGAGAGAGTAGAGAGGCAGAGAATGGTACAGATAGTATTGGAGAGCTTGGGGCCTAGGCAACTGAAGGCATGGCCACCAATGATGGAGGGTGCTCAAGAGGCCAGAATTAGAGGACCGCAGATATGTCGGAGGGTTGTGGGGCTTGAGGAGATAATAGAGATAACAGTGAGGCCACAAAGGGATTTGAAAACAAGGATGAGAATTTTAAAATCAAGACATTGTTTAATCGGGAGCCAACATAGGTCAGCAAGCACTAGGGTGATAGGGTAATTTTTTCTTTATTCTTTCATGGGATGTGGGCATCACTGGCAAGGCCAGCATTTATTGCCCATCGAGTGGCTTGCTAGGCCATTTCAGAGGGCACTTAAGAGTCAACCACATTGCTGAGGGTCTGAAGTCACATGTAGATCAGACCAGGTAAGGATGGCAGATTTCTTTTCCTAAAAGGTATTAGTGAACCAGATGGGTTTTTACAACAATCAATGATAGTTTCATAGTCACCAATACTGAGACTAGCTTTTAATTCCAGGTTTATTAATTGAATTTAAACTCCACCAGTTGCCATGAGGGATTTGAAGCTATGTCCCTACAGCATTAACCTGGGCCTCTGGATTACTCATCCAATGACATCACTATGCAACTATCTCCCCGAGTGGGGGGGACATGCTGTAAGTTAAGACATAGGCAGCAGAGTTTTGGATGACCGCAACCTAATGGAAGCTAGAATCTGGGAAAATAGTCAGGAGTGCGTTGGAATAGTTGAGTCTAGAGGTACGAAGGCATGAATGAGCATTTCAGCAGCAGATGAGCTGACATAGGGGCAAAGCCAGGCAATATTATAGAGGATGGAACAAATATGAAGTCAGAAGCTCATCTCGGGATCACATGTGACACCAAGTTGCGAACCAACTGGCTTAAACCCAGACTTTTGCCAGGGAGAGGGATAGAGTGGTACCTAACGAACGGAGCTTAGTAGAGGCACCAAAAACAATGGTTGCAGTTTTCCCAATACTTAATTGGAGGAAATTTCTGCTTACACAGTACCAGATGTTGGATAAGCAGTCTGATAATTTAGCAACAATGGAGGAGATGAGAGGTGGTAATGAGATAGAGTTGGGTGTCATCAGCGTACATGTGAAAACTAAAGCCGTCCTTTTGGATAATGTTGCCATGGGGCAGCATGTGGGTGAGAAATAGAAATGGGCCAAGGATCAATCCTTGGGGGGGGCACTCGAGGTAACGGTGTAGGAACAGGAAGAGAAGCCATTGCAAGTGATTCTCTAGCTACAATTAGATAGGTAAGAATGGAATTAAGTGAGAGCAGTCCCACCCAGCTGGACAACAGTGCAGACAAAGACTGCAGCCTGGTCGAGAATGACAAGGAGAGAAAGTTTATCTTTCCCATAGTCACATTGGATGTTATTTGTGACTTTGATAAAAGCTGTTTTGATACTGTGACGGGGCAGAAACCTGATTGGAGGGAGCTCTGGGAAAGATGTGAACAAATTAGGGAAGTGACAGCACATTGAACAGGAAAGGAATAGGAAAGATCATGCCCATTTAATTGGCTTTGTTTAAATTTAAGGTTCTTGTTTTGGACTCAAGTATGTTGCTCTCAAACTTAATGTGGAAATCAATTGTATCATGTTTATTTTTTTCCCAGAGGATCTTTTACGATGGGATTACAAACTAATGCTGCCTCATTACATAATATTTGATCTAAAATAGCTCTTCATCCCTAGCTGGTTCCAAAATGTTTTGTTCTAAGAAGCTGTTGCCAAAACATTCTACAAACTCATCTGCCTGAATTGCCCATTTGATTTATCCAGTCTATATGAATTAATGTCCCAATCTTTCTTTTGTTACAAGCCCCGGTTAGTTCTTGCTTAGTGCTCTGTCCAACCATATGACTAGCATTAGGGCCTATAAACTAGTCCCACCACCATTTTCTGACCTTTGTTATTCTTAATCCCACCAATTCTACTTCCTGATCTTCTGAGCCAAGGCACCTCTACTAATACCCTTCTTTCATCCTTTATTATCAGGGCTACTCCTCATTTTACATTCTGCCTGTCTTTTCAAAATGTTGTGTAACTTAGAATACTTATTTCTCAACCTTGGTCACCTGGTAACTATGGCCGGGATTTTCCACTCCGTTGTGGCTGGGGCGGAAAGTCGGAGGGGTTCCTGCTGCAGAGTGTAGCGGGTAAACCCACCAAATCACACCATGTTGGGGTCATTAATTATGCAGCTGGGGGTTTCCTGGTGAATTGCGCAGCGGGGCAGGCAGGAAGTTACGTGCCTCGCCATCATATCCAGGCAACATATTTAAAAGGCACCCAGACATTTCATTCATGAATAGCGCAAGGACTCTGCAAGACAGAATGACCAGCAGGCACCGGCTCCACATTTCAGCGACGCCTCACTAGAGACCTCACCTCCGGCCATGGAAGACAGGAGAGCCATCCTCTTTCCCAGGGATGGGAGGAGGAGGCCGACCTGTCTCGCCACATCTGCCTGGGAGGAGGTTGCTGGGGTGGTCAATGCTACATCTGTACTGAGAATGACTGCCCTGCAGGGCAGAAAGCAAATGAAGGACCTAATCCGCACTGCCAGAGTAATTGAACCCTCTACTCCCCATACTCACCTCACTGAATGGGTCCTGGGACGTGGCCATCAATGGCAAGGCCAGCATTTGTGCTGCCCATGCAAAAGGACCCTTCGCAAGATGCTGGGGTGCTGGCTCATTGTCCCAGTGCAGTTCATGTGGTGTGCTGGCTGGGAGGCAACTGCGGGTTGCTGACCCAGCCACACTGAAGGCACAGCCATTATGGGGTGAGGGGGTGGGTGGGGGTTGGCGTTTAGAGCAACTGACAGATGCTGCTGATGCCATGCCTCTGTCGCCTTTGTCCTTATAGCTGCTAAAGCTCACTAGTCTGGAAGGTGCTGCCAAAGTACCCTTGGGACCAGCAACAGTGCATCTTTCATTAGGCACACACAGTTGCCAATGGGTCAGTGGTGGAGGGACTCAATGGTGAGGGTGCTGGATGGGATGCCAATCAAGCTGCCTACTTTGTCTTGCATGGTGTCCAGCTTCCTTAGTGTTGCTGGAGCTACACTTATCCAGGCAAGTGAACAGTATTCCCTCAAACCCCCCACTTGTGCCTTTCACATGGTGTTCAGGCTTTGGGGATTCACGAGTTCACTCATTGTGCAGAATTAGCAGCATGTGACCTGCCCCTGCATCAGAAGTGCTCACAAACCATCCACTAGCTTCACGCAGGAGAAGACAGCACACAATAGGCTTGAGAGCAATAAGACAGAGGGGGCACACCAGGTATCCAACCCTTCACACAGTTTGAACAGCGGGCTGCTGAGCTGGCCGGGGAGGACTGTGACCACGCATGTGCTGCTGGCAAGATCAGCTTCCCCCAGACATCCAGTGAGGCAGCATGCTTAACCTCTGCAAATCAGAGCCTCAGGCCGAGGCTCTGTGCAATGTAAGAGGCAGCCTAGGGAGTTACTCATTCTCTCCTCTTTCATTACAGGTGCCAGTGGGAAGAGAGCGATGTCATCCCCGTACCTGAAATCAGACCCAGCCGCATGATACCTTTGATGTGAACGAGGACAATGAATTCTCACCTGTAGAGCCATCACCGCATTCACCTGCACCCTCCACCAGTCCTGAGACACTCACCTCGGTGGCTATTAGTTTCAGTTTAGGTTGGACTTCTCTGTGGTCACCTCATGGACACAGCAGGCGGAGGCAGTGAAAGCCAAGGTCTACGGCACTCAGAGGACTGCCGGGGAAGAGGCCTTTGCTAAGTCTGAGCCTGATGATGAGCCTCTGGGAGTGGTCATGGACAAGATGCTGGAGATGCAGTGAGACGCAGGGGAACATTAGGCAGAGGTGTCAGAGGCCCTCAGCAGAGTGGCATGTGAAGCAGAGGAGCCCATGTGCATGATGTCTGATGTCATGGCACTGACATGTGAGCACACGGAGGGCTCCATGGGGAGGATGGTGGATGCCATGGAGATCCTAGTCCAGCAGAATGCCCCGTTTCTGCTGGAGATGCACTCAGTCTGCACTTATCACTGTAGCCATGGGTGAACATTCACAGTGGCTATGCAAGAAGGGGACAGGGCACCTTGACCCCCCCCCCCCCTTGCAGGTGCCTGTCCTCCTCAAGGAGTCAGGGAGGGGCCCCCTCAGGCACCCAAAGGGAGGAAGAATGTCAGGCGGACGCCCCAGGGCCTTCCACACAGGACTCTGCAAGTATGTGCAGGAGTTCTGAGTCCCCTCTGCCCATGACCCCATCAGCTCAAGCCCCTGGGACTGCTGAGGGTGCACCTGCTCCAAAGCAGGAAACACAAAGAACTAACAGCCACCGAGGTGAGTGTCTCTGGACTGGTGGAGGGTGGAGGTGAATGCTGTAATGGCTCTACAGGTGAGAATTCATTGTCCTCATTCACTTCAAAGATATCATGCGGCTGGGTCTGATTTCAGGTATGGGGCTGACCTCGCTCTCTTTGTGATCTTCAGGTCTCGGGCTTCCAGATGATGGCGGCCAACATCATCGGAGGCTAGAGGGCACATAGTGGTCAGCAGGCTGCCTCCACCCCTTCTGCGGATGTTGGGGCATCACCTCGATGTAGTAGGATAGGGAAAATTAAGGAGTCCTAAGTTCTCTGTAGTAGCACGAATGTACAATCATTGTAAATGGTTGCTGCACTTTTGTAAATATATGATTCATTGCACTTTACTGAGGTCTGCTTGGTTTTCTTGCTGCTACTGCTTGTGTTAATGCATGTGTGCAACATCGCCACCTCCCCGCCCTCCCCCACTATCAAGGTGCCATCCTGGGCTGGGCCTGGAGCTCTGAATCATGCCTGTGCATGAAGGCATCGCTCTTTGCCTGGGCTGTTGTGAGCCATGTGCGAGGAGCCTCCAAAACACACTGTTCCCTTTCCCTCCATTGCCTTTCTGATTCTATGGGAAGACATTTCTCTTGTCAGGCAGCTTACCAGGGTTCCCCTTCAGTTATCCAGTTGAGCTGACCATCAGCTCCACCCACCTCCTCCCCAGCAGCATTTCTTGAGCTAGACATTGAGGGTGTGGATCAGTGCTGTGCATTAGCATCAGGATGGCATGCTTCAGCTTTCAAACCATCCCCAACACCTTCTACCCTCCTCTTGTAACCCACACCCTCCCCGCTGATCACCTGGTATTACCTTTACCCTCCTATCTGTCATCTGTGAACACCCCACCATCATCCTTCAGCCCATTACTGTTACCCTTCACATGCTTTCCCTCCCCAACGAGCCCATGCCTGTCAAGGTCCCCATATTGACCCTGATCCTGCCCACTCCGAGGATCTGTGTACACACCTGTGTCCCCTCCAACCACCCAAACCAACCTTTCACTCCCAACAGATGCACCCTCACGCTCCCCCGCTACCGCAATCCACCGCCACCTTTAACAGTTCCTGTACCCTCCCACCACCAGTACCCTCAGTTTGCCCCACCCCAAGGTTACTCCATCAACACCACAGGCTCCCCCTCTGTACCCACCCCTATCATTGTCCCCTGCCTTCCCATGGGCCCTGCACCGCTCCTCAATCCCTTACCCCCCCACCAAACCCCTGAAGGCTCCCTGGTTTCAACTCCCCCCCACCCCACACCCTTCTCTGCCCCCTTTCCCCTTACCTCGTGTTCCAACACCCCCTGTGCTATCTGCCCTCCCCCTATCATGCCCCAGCATGTCCCCACAGCCCACCCTCCCTGGTCATCACGCGCCTTCCACCGAGTGGAGCAGCCTGTGCCTTCCCAGTGAGTCCTCACTATGTGAACATCACATTGGTCCAGTCATGTTTCGGACTGGTGAAAACTTTCGCTGGCAGGGCGGATGATTTGCTGGGGGAGGAGAATTTTGGTCAGATTCAAATCATATTAATTCAAAGTTAATTGGGCTCCCGAAAGCCTCTGGCAGGAATGGTGATCGGACATTATCCCTCCATGTCTGTCGGACCGCAAGCCATCGGGAACTTAATTTTTTTGTCCCAATGTATTCTCCGCCTCTGCCCCCATCCACCACGAAACCTGCCACTGGCAGGGGCGGAAAACACTGGCCCATAGCTCTCTAATGGCAATTAGATCAGTACCAGTTCCATCCCAAATGGTGTTGTTGGGGGAGGGGGGTGGAATAGTTGAAGGAACGTCACCTGGGGTTGTTTTCAAACTTCAACTAGCTGTGTGCTATAGCCCATCCTCTCAGAAAGGAAAGTGCATGGCATGGGGAAACTCTGTAAAAGGAAAAAGGTGTTTAAAAAAAGCCAAGCACTTGATTAAAAAGTAAACGGTAAAACACTAGCTTCAGACAAAAATCCATCCTGGATCCGCTTGATTGGTTAGTATTCAGATTGGTTGTAAAAGGGTAGGATTGTCCATCAGAAGAAATTTGAAGCTGAACTGCCAGAAATCTTGGGACTAGGCCAAGGTTCCACTTGAACTATTGATTTTGGTGGCAGCAATTTGGCTGCCACTCTATATTCTGACAGGCTGTAGTCAGCATGAGCTTGAATTGAAGTGAAGCTGAATCATTCATCGTTATTAAATAACTTAGGCTGTGGTAAGATTCTGAAAAATTCTCTTGTAAACAGCCTGCAGTCATTTTACATTTGTTTTTAATAATCATTAATTTTAAAGTCTTTCAAAGTCTTTCAAAACAATCGATGATTTGGATTGCTAGAGAGTGAGGCTCTCACTGGCACCATTATTTGGGCAAGCTGATGAACAACATTGTTTCCATCAACCCATTATGTCAAATTTTAGTCTCAGATCTGGTCAACAGGTTTTAAAATGTGCTTTGGGTTGAAAGTGGCTCAGTAACTAGATACCTGCTCATGTCTTGGTCCAAGAAATTGTGGTAAAAATGTTCCAATGGTTTACCCGAAATGGACTGATTAGTTTTGATACTTGAGTTTTTTGTTTTACGTAGCTCATCGAAATGTTAAGATCCAAACTGGTACACAAGTCCAATGTTAGTAAATTTAAATCAAGAAGAACAGTGGAGTAGATTTTTACAATTGACCAGCCGACAAAGGGAGCCTGCTCAATTGTGCCAATGGGAGGCTTGCTCTATTTTGAGGGCCAGGCATTTTTTGCATATATGCAAGGACCTGCATGCCCAGAACAGATGTCCTGATGCACCTTGTTGGCCCTGAACAATTAAGTGCAATATCAAGCAACCAAGAGGCTTACCTGACTGAGGACAAGGTAGGTTGGTAAGAGAGCTGGGGGGGCAGCAGTAGCCTACATTATTCTTGTGGAATTCAGAAGAGCACTCCTGCTGGCCTCACAAACACAATTTTAAACAGTTATCTTTTTGGGCTTCTTCTGCTGTGCTGCCAGGATGTACTGAATGAAGCTGCAAAATCCTGTGGGACATGCTGAAGATGTGAAAGGCACAATATAAATGAAAGATCTTTTTTAAGTAACATTTTGCACTAAAAATTCCTTTTATGTATCATACCAAATTAATTTCTTCAACAAATTAAGGAAGATTTTAACTCTCTCCACCCTATGGAAATGATTTACTCTTAAGTGAAAATGGTGGATGTACTGCCCCATGCCCACTAATTTTTCTCAAATATTTCCACTGGGCAGCGCAGGCATCCATGTAAATTGCTGAAGCCTCATTAATCTATGTAAATCAGGATCCAAAACAGAGCATCCTCCCAACAGGCAGTTAAAGTGCAACAGGGTCATCCGTACATCATAGGATAGCCAGGAATAAAAACAGAAGGTGCTGGAAAAAAACTCAGCAGGTATGGCAGTATCTTTGGAAAGAGAAACAGAGTCCATGTATTGACTCCAATGTAACCTTTCTTCAGAAGGCTGAGTTGGTCCAGCTGATCTAGTGTTAGATCTCCCTGTCAATGGTGGCCTTTAGATAAAAGTGTTTCCCAAGATATGGAAGTACTTAACATATCCAAGAGGCTCTCCTTCAACATACATGGGAGGTGGAATATTTGGCTGACCAGGTGTGGGTTGATATGAGTTTTGTTTTGGCAACATTCAAGGACAGGCCACGTTTCTTGTATGCAGAATTGAAGAGACTGAGAAAGTTTTGCAAATCTAGTGCAGAGTGGGCAACAAAACCACAGTCATTTGCAAACTGTGGACCATATATATCTATGGTGTTCAGTTTAGTTTTGGCATGGAGGCAATTGAGGTTACAGAGTTTTCCAGCTAGGCATTATTTAATACTGATAGCAGATGCAGTTGATCTTTGAGGTGAATAGTCACTGTCAGGTAGATTGTAAATAGTATGGGGGCTGTCACACAGTCTTTCTTGACCCCGGGCCACATTTCGAATCTTCCACTCAAGACAGTTGCAGTCAAATCAACTTGAAGCAATTCTGAAGAAGTTTTTTGGACATCCAGATCTTTAGAGCACAATTCACAGAGGCTCGCGATTTACTGAGTCAAATGCTTTGGTCAGGTCGATGAACACAACAAAACATTTCTGGTCAAAAACAGAAAATGCTGGAAAAACTCAGTAGGTCTAACAGCATCTGTGGAGAGAAAGATAGAGTTAATGTTTCAAGTCCATATGGCTCTTCGTCAGCCATGGATTCTACCACAGATTACTGGAGGATAGGCTGGAGAGTATCAGCTGCCACTATGGATTCACAGTTGAAGAGTTGTTCAAAATATTCTTCTAGTGTTGACGGATGGCATTGTCATCCTTAAGAAGAGAAACACCATCCTGTGAGCCATGGGGAATTTGTCCTATTTACCTTGGTCTAATAATGGCCCTGGTGACTTCAAAAAAGTTTTCGCATGTCATGATGATCAGTTTTGGGCTTTCTCTTCTCACCACATATCCTTTATCTTCTGGATTTGTCTTTGAGCATGTTGCTGTTGGAATGCTGTCTTCTTGACTTACAACCTTGGGTTGTTCTGCCAGGCAATGAAGGCTACTCATTTTTGTTCTAGGAGGTCCCCTATTTGAGCATTGTTTTCATCAAACCAATTCTGCTAACCATGATATTCAAACCAATGGCCTAAGCACAGGAGTCAATACAGCTGACTTTATTTGATCCCACTGTTCTGGAATTGAATTGGATATGTGAAGATTTTCCAGATTGGTCGTGAGGTGCATTTAAAATTCTTTTCTTTGGTCATGCTGCTTTAGGGTTGAGACATTGATCTTCCTCTTGGACTTTGTCATATGGAAGAAGATGCACTTACTTTATGCTTATTTTTTCAACTAGATGGTTATTATTGTCAAGGTCATGCCTAGATAATGCAATCTGGTATTTTGCAGTGTTCTATGATGCATACTGGATTGAAGGATTTCTTTCTTTATTCAAAGGTGCAGAAGAAGGAGTTAAGGTGCTAGCCTCAAACATGGAACATATTGAAGAGAAGAGGACTCCAGTGAGGGTCTGATGTATAGCAACCATTGAGAGATTTGTTGAGTATTGGCCACCTTGATCAGTTTCCCTTAATATCTTAGACTTTGATCATCCTTAACTTTCTAAATTTCACAGACTACAATCCTAGCTTGTATAATCTCTCCTCATAATTTAACCTGGAGTCCAGTTATCATTCTGGCAAATCTATACTGTACTCCCTCCAAGTTCAATATATCCTTAATAAGGTGTGGTGCCCAGAAATGCTAACAGTACTTCAGATGGTCTAACCAGAACTTTGTATATCTGAAACTTAACCTTTTATTCCCTTGTATTCTAGTCCAGCATTCCCCTAGGTTTTTGAATATTGCCTCTACCTGTTCATGGGATTTTAATGATCTATGCACATAACCCCTCAGCTCTTTTTCTACCTGCACTGTTTCTAACTTTACACCATTTCGAAAGTATCCCATTCTATCCTTTTTTAGGCCAAAGTAGATGACCTCACATTTACTTACATTGAAACCTGTATACCACAGTTTTACCCATTCACTTTATCTTTTTTTTTGTAATGTCAGTGCCAGTACAATGCCATATTTGGCTGCACATCCCATTTGGCTGATCAAATCAAACAGCATGTTCCTTCCTTTGTCCATAATAGACAGATCACAGATCGTACTCCACCAACCCACCCTTGATAAACCCAAAACCAAATGTCTACTGTTAGATGTGATTCCACAGCTGGGCAGCACTTGCTGAACAACCCTGAGTGCACCGATAGCTACACCAACAACCAATTTAAGATAATCAGTTGATTGATAGTACGAAACTTGAGTATTGCTGAAAAGAGAAACATGTTTCTGAAACTTTTCATCTTGTACTCATCAGGACAAGTGCTGGAATGCTAAATTTCAAACTAGCACACAAGTTATACTACAGAGAAAAGGGTGCAGACTGGCCGAAATGTTGCCATGGAGAAAGCCACAGAGAACTATTGGCTTCCCAAGCTCTGGAGTAATTCAAAAAAGGCAGAAGGCTTGAAAATATTTTCTTTGCAGAAAATGGGTCCCTGTGTATGAATGTATGTCACTTCTAGCAAGTGTAAATGAGATTCATTATGAGCTCAACTGATTATCTTACATTGGTTGTTAGTGTAGCTATTAGCGTACTCAGGATTGTTCAGCAAGTGCTGCTAAATTGCATTGTATTTAGTTTTGCAAGCATGGGCTGGTTGAGTACTGTCTATACTCTGCTTATTACAAACAACCAAAGGAATATGCTGTTTGATTCCATCAGCCAATCCTTAGGATGTACATCCTATGTGTCTGGCATCGCACTGGCACTGAAATTCATACACGATGTTGCTTGATTGTGTGGTAGGCAGAATATCTTTTTGGACTGACAGTATCATCCTCTTAGTGAAAAATACCACATATCACCATTGTATATTAAGAGTGTGAAACAGCTTACTTGTTGTAATTTGAGGCAGACCTGGGTTTGAATTTTGCATCTGTTGGGCACACGTGATTGGTCGATCCAGAGCAGGTGTGGAATCCGCTCCCAGGCATCTTTGGGTAGTAAAGACGATTTCACGCTGGCTGGCCAATTAAGGGTGGGACAAGCTGAAATGGTGCTGCAGGTAGAGGCAGGACTAATGAATTTCCTTCTGCCCATTCAGGAAAAGCAAGGTCATAATGCTGGTGAGAGATCATGGATGGGTGTTGGGGTCCCCAAGCTATTCGTCATGACGCCCTAATAGACACACACTCTGGAGGTGGAATGTGGCCCACTGGTCGTGGAGAGGCAAGTGTCTCTGGTGAAGGTAAGACTTCAGAGGACAGGTGAGAGACAGGCATAACATCCCAAAATGTAGGCTGGCATCATCTCAACTAAGTTGTAAGCAAGAGTGCCCAAGAAGCAACAATCACAATGCCTCAGTGAATTACTTGTCCATGGTGTCAGCAGCCTGCCTTGCATGCAGAATAGTATGTGAAGAGTAAGACTAATGACATTTTGTTTTCCTCCTTCAAATGCGCCATCCTGCAGGGATGCAGGGGCCCAGAGGACACCCTCCTTGACTGCAGAGGAGGACCCACAGCCAGATCCACCCATGTCACATTCTCTCTCAGAACTAGGCACCAACACAAATACATGCACTGGGTGGTCATTAGATTGTTGGCTCCAAATGGTAGTGCACTATGGTGAGGTCACAGCACATTCACATGAGGAGCTGGTGGAGGCAGAGAGTGCCTAGGGTGCCTGCTTTCAGAGGACTGCTGGAGATCAGGATGATGCTGAGCTCAAGGCAGATGATGAGGCTCTGGATTCGTCAATCAGGCGCTTGAGAAAGCATTTTTAAAAAATATTTTGGGGAAAATTGTGTTTTTCTGTAAAGAAGGCTGTGTGTGTGTGTGTGTACTTTAATTAAGCTGGACAAGAGTTTGATAAGAGTCAGGTTGTCTGGGGGTTTGGAAACATGAAAACAATAGAAATATTAAGTTTGAGGTACAAGTAAATAGGTTAGATCTAACGTTTGCATTTTTAGATAAGTTGAGAGGCTGAGTATCAAAGGGGAGTCAGGGGTAACAAGAAAATATTTGCATCTTGCAGGAGTTCATAGGTAAACAAGTAATGGGAATATGATATTTTATTGGCAAATTATTAAAAGTAAAGGCAAGTTGAAAACATGAAAGATCTTATATTTGGAAAGGTTTGTGTTTCAAAGGGGTGTGTGAACAATGGGACTGAGATGAAAGGGAACAAAGGTTTTTTAGAGTTACTGTGGATAGCTAGTTTTTAGCTGTTGAGCTAGATAGCTGTTGAGCTCGAGAAGGCTGGTGATAGCTGGAGCATTGGGCTGGAAGAGGATACAGTTTGAATCACCCTTCCAGCCAATCCAGGAAAGTTTTGGGCTGCAGCAAGCAGCTTTATTCTGAAGTGAATTCCACCGCAGAGTGACAGAGGGTAAAGGTCATGTGGTACGCCTTTATTGAAGCGACAGCAGTCTGCCTTGTGTAATATTACTAAATTTCACATTTAACCATCTATAACGGAGTGTTGCCTGTAAAGTGGTTACATGTGGGTTTGACCAAGTAGAGAGTTTTTGGGAGAAGGATTTGTAAGGCCTGCCTTAATTGTATAACTGTAACCTTGTGTGCTTAAGTTTTCTTTTGTTTTTGTTAATAAAAGTTTTACTTTTAATTTTTAAAACCAAAAGTGTTACTGGACCTCTTACTGTTGAGATCAGTACATCATCTTCTCAATATCAGAATACATAAAAAAAGGTTGTGTCCCGTAAACCAAGTTTCCCTCTGGGATTTAGGTTGTGCAGCAATTAACACCGGCTGTGGTCATAACAGGCAGCAGATGCCAGGTGCTAGATGCGCAGGAGGATCTGGCAGAAATTCTTGAGGGTCCGTGTGCCATGATCTCTGTGTTGGAGGAGTCCATGCAGAGCATGAGCGCTGCGTTGACCCAGAGTCCCGAGTGCACAGCCTCCGCCATTCAGAGAGTGGCAACTCTCATGGAAAGGCAGCTCCAGGAAAAGAATAGGGGTTTCTGGGGTTGTGTTCGGACCTGCAAGCAGTGGCAGTGACCTCAACGAGTCACTGCTGGTGTGAGAGATGGATGAGGCACGCAGACTTTCTGTTAGATGTCCATCCATCAATGGTGAACAGGGAGGTCCAGACTTGACTCACACTGGAGGATGAGTTGCTTATCGTCTCTGCGGACTCCCCTCCACTCCTCTGCCAGTGACCATGGCATCCGATGAGGCCGCGATGACTGAGGAATGCCCAGCACATGTTCCCCTAGCAAGAAGACGACCGCCAATGTCATTAGGGCTGACAAGACATCACGGTCAGCAATCTGCCCCCAGTGCTGCTGCCAGGAAGGTGGGAGGGTGGTGGTGGGAACGGGATGCCAAGACACAGCGCTTGCAAGCATCAATTTAAGTCACAATGAGCATAAGAGGGGGTTTTCACGGTGAGATTATTTCATTTGATCAGGTTTAGACTTTATTTCTGTGTGACTGTTAACACTGTATAATGTTATGTTCCTTTTGTTTAACCCTCGAGACGATAAAAATATTTACTTTGTTTTCATTGCCTGAATGTTCATCATGGTTTTCAAAGGTGCAGGGCACAGCAGTGGCTTATAATAGACAGTAAGGTCTGCAAACTTCATTACCAAGATGTGATTCGATATTGGGGTCATAGTATGGCCTCATCAGGAATATTTAGTATGGAGGAGGTGCCCTTGGCATGAGTTTCAAGCCATGCCTTGAATGCCTAGCTGAATGTGTGGAGAATCAAGACCTCCCTGGTGCCCCTGCCTCTCTGAAGGTTCCTCAGATATGTCTCCATGTCCTCAACTTGGGCTCCTCATCAGAACCATCAGTTGAGTGATCCTCAGTGGCCTGTGGAGCTGCCTTGCTATCCTCATTCTCCAGTGGGTCACCCCTTGCCAGGGCCAGATTGTGCAGTGCACAGCATGTAACAAATATAAGAGACACACACTCTGTAGGATATTACAGTGCAACGCCTGATCAGTCCAGGCATCTGAACCTCATCTTCAGTAGCCGAATGGTCCTCTCAATCACCACCCTTGCGGAAGCATGACTCCTATTGTACCTCTCCTCCGCTTCTGTTCTTAGGTGCCGGAGTGGCATCATAAGCCAACTTTTCAAGGGATAGCCTTTGTCACCCAGGACCCAGCCATCCAACTGAGCTGGAGTCATGAACAGCCTTGTCACCAGGGAGAATGGCAGGATGTATGCATCATGGGTGCTGCCCGGGTACCTTGTAGAATCTGTATCTTGTGATTGCAGAATATCTGCAAGTTCATGGAGTGGGAGCCCTGTCGATTCACAAAGGCACCCGGCTCACGCACTGATGCCTTGATGGCCACATGAGTACAGTCGATAGCACCCTGGATACGGAGGAACCCTACAATTGCTGCAAAGCCTTTGGCTCGCTTAGCCTGGCTGGCTTCGTTGGTCCAGAAATGAATGAATGTCATGACCAATCTGAAAAGAGCATCAGTGACCAGCTTGAAGCAACTGTGGGCAGCAGATTGGGACATTCCACCTAGAACCCCCGGTGACCCCTGGAAAGAACCGGTGGAGATAAAGTTGATGGCCACTGTGATCTTCAGAGCCACTGGCACAGGGTGGCCACCCATACAATTGGAGGCGATCTCCAGTCCAATCATCTGACATATGGAGGTTACAGCATCTCTAGAGAGGCAAAGCCTCCTTCAGGACAGGACCTCAGACAATTTGAGGTATCTGGAGTGCTGCCTGTAGACCCTGGATGCAAGTGGTTGCATCTTCTGCAGACCCTTTTGCCTTGCCCTCCCTACTGGCCCTGCACCCTCTATGGCAGCGCCTCCCCTCCCACATTTCATTCCCTGGAACACTGCCTGTGAACACCTGGCCTCTTCTTCCTTCTGCCCCTCTCATCCTCATCAGAGGAGGTCCCACCAGGCAAGTGCACAATACCGATTTGCAGCATTGCTAATGACACTGTCTCATACAATGAAGGGTGCTGAAAGCCTCCAAGAAAGTTGGAGAGACAAAAGACTTCTCAAAAAAAGCTAGCAATGCAAAGAGCTCTGCAGAAAACACAGAAAAAGCTATGAAATATCAGAAACAAACCAGCAGCAAACCCTCATCTAAACTCCTACCTACTCACACTGCCAGAGCTCCGGTTCCCTTTCACCCCAGCCTGAAATGAGAAACCCATCAAATCAGAATGACCACCTGCCTGTGCAATGACCGCAAAATTACACAGGCAACGTAAAATTCAAGACAATTGGCTTTTAAATGGCTTTAATTGCCCATTTAATTGTTGGCTGGCACACTTCCGACTCCTATATGCACGCACCGACCACAGTATGACGCAAGGGCATGGTGATGTCGGGCCGCTCGTCTGACGTGTTCTCACACAATTTCACGCTCATTCAGGTCGGCCAGGCGACCACACCTGCAACATAAAAATCTGGCCGTGGGACTTTTCAGGTCCATAATGGCGGCCTTTGGCCATTTTGCAAGTTTTCATGACACTTAATTAACAATGAACTGACCAGGATAGCCATTGTCCCTCAGGATAGCTTTGATGCATTCTATTTCTGCATTAAGCTTACAAGATGTGCAAATAGCTAGGGCCCTATTTACAAGATTGTTAATAAGACCAACCTTATAGCACATGGAGCTACATGAATATATATTGACCAGTGTATACTGACCAGTGAAGGTAGGCTTGTGATAGACAGTAATGGAGAACACATTAGCAGATTTCTCAACCAGCATGTTAATGAAATTTGGGATTCTTTTGTTTGCCCTGATGAGTGTAAGATGAAAAGCATCAGCAAGTGTCTTTCTTTTCAGCAATATTCAATTGAGCTCATAACATGGCTCATTTACACTTGCTAGAAATGATGTACATTCATATGCAGGGCCCAATCTCTGCAAATAAAAGGAATATGTTCAAGCCTTTCGCCTTTTTTTGAATTACTTGGGAGCTTGGGGAGCTTATAATTCCTTGTGCTTTCTCCATGGCAACAGTTTGGCTAATCAGAGTCGACTTGCCAACCAATCAGCATCCCTTTTCTCGAGTGTAACTTGTGTGATTATTTGAAATTTGGCATTCTTGTGTTTGTCCCGATGAGTGCAAGATGAAAAGCTTCAGCAACATGTCTCTCTTTTCAGCAATACTCTTTGTAATTTTATACTCCTATTAACACTGCTTACAATGTCATCTTTCTGTGTGTCATTGACAAACTTGGATGTGTGGCTTTCTATTCCAATATCTAAGTTGTTAAAATGATGAATAGTTGAGGCCTAGTACATATTCTTACAAGAAACTATGGAATTAGGATTAGTAAGGTTTAATGGTTGAATAGAGTGGGAAAGCTTCAATTACTGGAAGGAAAATTTAAAACATGGGGTAAACCACCAAGAAGCATAGAAAAGCCATGGATCCTAAATTTATGCTGCCTGGGAGGCTTGGATACATGGAAGAACCAAATCAAACTCCAAACTGGGCACTTTGGAGAAAAAGATTCTTGAGGTTCTGAATTGCTTCAGGATCAAACAGTAAGTCTGAAGCTGAATAGGTCAACATATTACTTTACTCCATAGGGACAGTAGTAGATGATGTTATTGCAAGATAGGGCACCAATGTGACCTCTGATAACTCTGAAGAAGTCTTAAAAACCTTTGACTGATGTTTCGACCTGAGGAGCAATAGGATTCTGAAAAGGGCCAAATTCAACAAAAGGGTTCAGAAACCAGGTGAACCAGTTTATGCTTTTATTATTGACTTTTACAGGCTGGCTGAAGGATGCAAGTAAGGAGACCTAAAACCAGAATTAATACGAGATTGCATTGTCGTCGATGTTACTGATAAATCCCTATCAGACTTATTGCAATCTAAGGAAAATCTCACTTTAGAAAAAGCAATACAGCTGGTGAGACAAACAGACGTCCATAAACAGAGCAGGGCAATACTGAGAGGTGAAGAGAAACCTTGGCTCAGGAAACCTCCAGTGACCATACAGTTCCTTAAGCCCAGGAATGTAGAAGAAGCATCAGAAAAGAAGGTACAATTTGGAGGGAAAGTACAAGATGCCATTAAACCCCGGCAGCATTGTCGTAGCAAAAAGACCCACAGGCACTAACAGTGTCCTGCAAACATTGCAGAATGTTTTCGCTGCAGAAGAATTGGCCATTTCAGGAAGATGTGCCAGAGTAAAACCTCTTACTTCACAGCTTTCAAAGAAAAAAACTTCATGCATAAGGTTATTAATGAAGTTGTAGAATTTCCACCAGAAGAGTAACAAAAATATTTCCTGGCTGAGACCAATGACCCTAATCATGCATTTTGGAACCCAAATATATATGTCAACAGACATATCACTAATTTTAAACTAGATACTAGAGCAAGTGTAACAACTTTATCAAACAGCGAACTGTGACTACCATTGCATTCTCTGCAACCAATGGAAGCCCAGCAAATGGTCCAGGAGGGATTGAACTACAAGTCAAGAGAAAGTTACAGGCACTTGTACACTCCAGTACAAGGGAAAGCAGATATCGGAAACATTGTACCTTCTACAGAATCAGGAATTCCCTCTCCTAAGTAGACCTCAACCTTAATAGGAAGATGGAAGAAATCAATCAGCAAGTGCCCAGATTTGACTTTAGAAAAGACTCCTGAGTTATCTGCAGGCCTATTTCAGAAGATTTAGAACTGCATGTGGCATTACTTTGCAAAGAGATGCTAAACCTGTGCATCTTTTCACATCTAGGAAGATACCACACCCACTAATGAAACAGGTTCAATTACAGCTGGAAGAAGTGACCAGGATGGGAGTCATCTCTCCTGTCACTAGTGCTCCGGAATGGTTCTGGTTCCTAAACCTAATGGATCCCTTCGCATTTATGTGGACTTAATAAGCCCATGGTGAGGGAAATATATCCAACGTCCTTGGTGGACAAAAGTTGGTGAAGCTGTCCAATAGTATCTTGTTCACAAAATTGGATGCCATCAGCAGCTTTTAGCAGGTGCCTTTGAATGAGAAGTCAAAATTACTAATGACTTTCATTACTCCTCTTGGAAGATTATGTTTTAATTGTTTACCATTTGGTATAACGTCAGCACCGAAAGTTTTCCAACGAACCATGTCTAACATTCTACAGGGCCTCAAAGGAGTAATATGTCACATGGATGCCATCTTAGCTCAGCTGAACAACATGACCTGAGGGTTTAAGCAGTTTTAAACCATCAGCAAGAAGAAGGTCTGACGCTTAATGAAAAGTGTGAATTCTCAAAAATGTCTATTCGTTTCCTTGGGCACATTGTTAGTAGCAATGGCATAATGACAGACCCACATAAAACAAGAACCATTAATGAATTCCTAATCTGTACTTCCATCCTGGATCCTCAACGATTCCTTGATATAGTTAAGCAGCTGGCAAAATTCCTGCCTAACCTAAAGCAAGTTACTGAATCCTCCAGGCAGCTACTAAAGAAAGCCCAAGCATAGTGTTGCGATGTACATCAGGAGCAGGCATTTTAAAAAAATTAAGGAAATGCTGCTTTCACTGGACACCTTAGCTCATTATGACCTGTCACTACCGACCACAATTATAGCCAATGCCTCATCTGCGGGGCTGGGGACAGTCATTTTCCAAGAACAACCAGATGGGTATTATAGGCTGGTTGATTATGCATCTCGGACATTGTCTGACACTGAGAGAAGGTATACAGTAATGGAGAAAGAGGCTCTTGCAGTCATATGGGCTTGCAAAAAGTTCTTGGATTATACCATCGCCTTAAAGGTCGTCATAGAGACAGTTCCCAAATCCCAAGTTCCTGACTTGATGAAGAAGAACATGTCAGAATGCTCCCAATAATCTAGAGCTTCTAGTTGAGATGAATGCGCTTCACCTATGAAACACTATATGTCCAGGGCAAGCTGTAATTGACAGCAGATACATTGTCCAAAGCCATGGTTGACCATCCCACGCAACAGGATGCCAACCTCATTAATGAAATGAAGTTATATTCCCAGTTAGCTGCAGCACAATTGTTGTCAAGTTCAAGAAAGCTGCAAGAAATTTGTCACATACAGATGTAGGGTGAAGAATGCATCTGCATTTGCCAATACTGCATGCAAGGTTGGCCACAGCAACATCCCAGTGGTGCGGTGATGGAAACCTACTTTGTGCAAATGTTATGACCGATGCAGGTGGTAAAGCAGAGTTATTTTTTAAAAATCCCAGAGGGAAACTTTAAACAACTGTCATAACCTATAATTTTAAGAGTTATGTTTGAGATGCGTCTCTAAATTCAGGAATCAGACCATCAGTTCTTCAGGTTTTACATTAAACTAATTGAAACATTTTATTAATTTACACAGGTTAAAAATATATATACACATGGCTATAAATTACTACTCATAACTTTTAACAAATTCCCAAACTAATCTCCATTAAGGCAACAACAACCCATAGACTTAACCAAACATCAGGCAAAGCATTTTCACCTTACGATTTCAAAATGAGGTTCTGTTCACTATGGGGCCAGTTGGAGGCTTGAAGCTGCTTGTTAATCTTACATTGCCTCTGCTCTGCACACCCGAAAACTACTGAAGTTATCCCTACCACCACTGATTGAATTCAAATTCTCATTGTCTCATCAGTGTCTTTGAACTTTACCTTTTAACAATGAAACACCATTCATTGTACCAATTTTATTAGTAATATAAACATATTGCTTGGTAGCTGCTAGGAAGGCATCAAGTTTTCACCCCACTTCTTGAATGCTCAATTCAAAAAATGCAAATGCACGCTATCTCTCTTACATACCAACACTAGTACATATCAAAGCACCCAGACTGGCTGGCTTTAATCCAATTAATACATACACACAGACTAAACCTCTATTTTAAAAGAAAAATATTTTCCAAAATGTTATACACATTAATAGCTTCATGACAGCAAAGGAAGCACTTTACTATGGTGGATGATTTGCTGGTATATGATAGAAGGCTAGTGGTTCTGGTCTCACTCTGACCAGAGGTCTTAGAAAGAATACACCTGGGCCATGTGGGTTTCACAAAATGCAGAGCACAGGTTCAGTCCTCTGTGTGGAGGCTGGGGATATTGTGATCTATAGAAGAAATAATTTCTCAGTGCCAGATGTACGCAGTGCACAGACCAGAACAAAGGGAGCCCCTTATCCCAACTCAATTCCCATTCAGACCAAGGGAACATCTGGGGATGGATCTGTTTATGTTCAATGGAAAATCCTCCCTTATTGTCATTGATTACTTCGCCAGGTGGATCAAGGTCAAACGTCAATACACAATGACAACTGAGACAGTCATTTGGGCTTTGAAGGAAATCTTTACAACACAGTGTTTCGGATCAGGTTGTTTCTGATTATGCTGCACAATTTGGCAACGACTGCTTCACACACTCCGTAGATAACTATAGGTTTGTGCATCTCACAAGTTCCATGAGATATCCCCAATCCAATGGCGAAGCCAAAAGGGGCATCCAAACCGTCAAAGCACTGTTAAAGAGGAATGAGGGTTTTCCAACCGCAATCCTAAATTACAGGTCTACTCCACTGCAGTGTGGTTGGCAACGTCAGAACTGTTGATGGGTAGAAAGCTCCAAATGCAGCTTCTCATTCTACCCAAAAAATTACTTCCAGGGCTAGAGATACAGGATTATCAAACAGTTCAAGAACAAGAATGGCCCTATTGAAAACAACAGGCTTACAACTATAACCAGAGGTACTGTACCGGGAATCTACCCAGGTTGATGGAATGAGAAAAGATATGGGTAAGGGACCAAAGGAAAGAATGAGTAATAATCCAGAGAGATGACAATTAACAGAGATCGTATTTAGTACATACTTCAGAAGGTACTATATAGAAACCGAAGATATCTTATTTCTATTCATCAAAGGTGACATTCAATCATATATTTGGAAGAGCCAGATTTTGAGTTAGAAATTCATAAAGAACCAGGCACTACACTCTCAATGAAGGCAATCCAAGTCAAGAAAAAGGAATTCAGAGAGAAACTACTGATCTTCGAACTCTGTTAAGAACACAATCAGGGAGAGTTGTGAATCCTCCTGACAGATTGAATCTGTGATGTCAGAGACTGGCAGGGGAGATGGGGGTGGTATGTGAATATGAAGTAAAAATTTTGAAAGAAGACTTGGTCGGAGATATTGTACTAGGGTTGGTCAGGGTTAATGTGTGGACTATGCAAAAAGCACCTCCCATAATGATGATGGATGAGAACACATGACTAGGAAAGGACAGGGGGAGAATGTTCATGGCTTCAGCAATGTAACACCTCGTCATGGATAGCTGTACATAGTTTGGTTATATAAAATAAACCAGTTGTTATTTAAACATACCAATGTCTGAGTGATCATTGTGAAGCTAGACTAGCCAACATACAGGCACCACTGGTCATACCTTGCCAATTAAAGTGCTTGCCTTTATTACTACTCTCTGCCTCCTCCACTAAGTCAACTTCCTAACCATGTTAATTTACTTCAAATCAGTGAGCTTCAACATTAGTTAAGATCACTATTAGATGAATGATCATGCACCATTGGCTATTCACTAACTCTGGATGATTACCCACTACCAAATCTGACATGGCCTGCCCTCTTGTCGGTTAATGGTCATATTGTTGCAGAAAACTATCCTGAACACAGTCAAGAAATTCACCACCTTTCTGACATGAGCTCACCTTCTTATCCTAATCTATATGAAAGTTAAAATCGCCCATTAAAATGTGACATGCCTATCTAATCTTTGCATTTATACATTCTACCACTTCATAGCTGTTACCAGGGGACATATATGTGATTCCCACAACAATCTTAAATCCTTTTCCATTTCTTAATTCTATCCATTACATTTCCACTGCCTGCTTATCTTGATCTACCCTCTTATTATTGAAGTGATTTCATCCATAATTATTAAAGCTACTCACCACCCCCCCAACTCTACTAATTTCCCTATCTTTCCTATACACCTTGTAACCTGTCCCCAGTCCTAAATATTTTGCAGTCATGTCTCAGTACTGGCTACCATGTCATACTCTCCAATTTGAATTTGTGTCTGCAACTCATTCAATTCGTTCCTTACACTCTGTGAATTTTTATTTTTAAAAAAGCTAATTTGGGCCACAAATCCTAACCAGTCCTTCTGCTCTAATGTTTTATTCACATATTTCTTATTTCTCTCTTTACTTTGCAGATTTTACTCTTCCCTTTACCTGGAGTGCCTGAAGTACAATTTCTGTTACTCTATTCTCTTCCCTCTCATTTGGAACTATTATCTATACTATCTTTTCCAGCTGATCCTTTCTCTGCATTTACTGGTTTAAAGTCTTCCTCTATTTATCCTTTCTGCTAAGATCCTGGTTCCAGTTCAGTTCAAGTGAAGCCTGTCCCACTAACAAAGTTCCTTTCTGTTCCAACACTGGTGCCAGTGGAAATGGAACCTCTCTTTCACACACTGCTCATTTAGTCACATGTCCACCTCCCTAATCTGCCAATTCTGATATCAATTTGCAAGTGGCTGAGGTAATAATCCAGAAATTATATCCTTTGAGGCTCTGTTCTTTAATTTAGCTCTTACTAGTCTCCAAACAGAGCTTACTTTCTGCTCCTATGTCTTATGATCTTATGGTCTTATAAACAGGACATCTTTCCTATCCTTCCCTGTGTTGCTGCTCCCAACATGGATCACAAAAACTGAATCCTCCCTCTCCGATATCCTTTCAAGCCAGATCGAGATGCCCCTCACCCTGACACCAGATAGGCAAAGAATCACGTGGGTCTCTCAATCCTATTTACAAATGATACTATCTGTCCCCCAAATTATTGACTCCCCTAAAACTATCACATTACCCTTATCCTCCTCCTTCCCCACTTTGAACAACATCCCACTCCATGGTGTCATGGTCAGAATTCTGACTGTCTTTCCAACAGTCTTTATCCTTAACCTCATAGGTAGCAAGTACATTGTGCCTGGTGGATATGCCCAGGATCTGTGGATCCTCATTCTCTATCTCACCTGAGTTCCCCTTATTCTAAATACTATCAGTCACACCAACCCCATTCTCATCTTGAGCCTCTCTATGAGATATTACCAAGGTCTAGGGCAAACTGTTCAGACACCCAGCCCTCTCTCATGATACTGAGCTCAATGACTGAGTTGGAGAGATTTAAGATGGAGATAACTACAGCAGATATGATTTGTTGTCCACAAACTCCCACATTCTGCAGTCCAGATAGACCACCTGCTCTGGGACCTTCAGCTACTCTGCACCAAATTACCAAGTTTACACTCTGTTAACGATGCACTTCATTTATGACAACTGTGTGTGATCACTTTGTACTTCAACAAGTAACTATTTTCCTTTCTATACCTTTTCAACCCACGCACAAGCTACAAGAGCTCACTCATCTTCCTGATCAGTTATTAATCCCTATTCAAGCAATCATTTACAGCCTATTGACAATTAACTGTTAAGTTCCACTGATAGGCAATTTCTGTTAACTGTTGACTAATTTGTTTGAAAGTTTTTAGATTTATTAAATTCTAAATGTTAAAATAAATTCCACTTTGAGAGATATTCATGCACTATTTACTAGAGGTCCACTTTCGCCAAATTTCCAACTTTACATGCTGTTTACAATGCACTCTATTTTTGGGATGGGGGGGTTAGGGAGAAGGGAGATTTAGAAATCCAAAGAGAAAGGTCGAGGCATCGAAACAGTATAATGGTCTGGATAAAGGCAAGCAGAATGGGAAGGAAGGGACAGAGAGTTTAACAAATATTGTACATCAGCGAATATGTTCATTGTAGGGAATAGGCTTTTAAAAAATTATGTATCTGAATGCATGTATCATCTGAAGTAAGATAGATGAACTAGTGGTTCAAATAGAGGTAAATAGAACAGACATAACATCCCGTGAGATGACTTTGGGCGAGTGTCCCGACATCATTGTGCAATCATGCAATATTTTGTTCAGTGGGCATGTGCAGCTTTCGGGAGAGCGCCTGCCGACAGTTAAGCAGGCCATTAAGCTCATTAATGGCACAATTGAAAGCATTTTTCATGCCCCATCCAACATTAAGGTTGGTGGTCAGGCCAACAGGCCAGGCGGCCTTTACATTTCTGATGAAACCTCATCCAAGCGCAGGATGAAATCTCCGTTAGGATTTAAAGTAAAAAGAAATATCTGGGGACTGTTTTTTTATGAGGTATCCTTTGAAGTGCTTAATTGTGCTGCATGGATATTTTTTGCAGCATTGTTGTGCTTTCTTTTGTTATTTAGAGGCATCTGTCTGCCTTCAGGGAGCTCACTGGAAGTGCTCACCAGCACCCATGGTGATGTCGGCATCCACCCTCTTCCCAGCCCCACAGATAGTGCAGAGCCTTTCTCAGGGCGTATTTCATGCTGGCTGGCCGTTAATTGGCCAGCCAGTGTGAAATCGTGGTTGGTGGCCAATCGCAATTGGGAGACCCTTTCCTGTCCGCTCCCAGGTCTGCCGATCACTCATACCCGACAAGTGCAAAATTCAGGCCATGGTTACAAAGGGATCAAGGTTGGCAAGTAAATATTAAGCAGCCTTATGTGCGATACCTTTTCAAACACCTTTTGGAAATCTAAATACATTACATCTACTGGTTCTATCCTGCTAGTTATCTCCTCAAAGAATTCTAATAAACTTGTCAGGCATGATTTCCCCTTCATGAAGCCATGCTGACTCTGCTTGATTAGATTATGTAATTCTAAATGCTCTGCTATTACATCCATCGGACAATCAAATTGGCAAGACGGTCTAGAAGGTGCATTTGTAGGATGTTTCTGTGACTGTTTCTTGGAGGAATACATTGTGGAACTGACTAGGGATAAAAGTATCTTAGATCTAGCATTGCGTAATGAATCAAGATGAACTGGGAATGTCATAGTAAATTCCACTGGGAAACAGTGATCATGATACCATTGAATTCCATGTTAAGTTTGAAACTGGCAAACGCCAGTCACAAACAGGAATCTTAAACTTAAACAAAGCCAATTGTTAGGTAATAGACGCAGTTTAAGTATGTTATATTGGTATTTGTAGGTGTTAGGAATGAGTTTTAGCTGTAAAGTTTAAGTTTGATTTATATTTCTGCAACTGAGTGTTAAGAAAGGTCAAATTGAGTTTTAGTTCCACTTTTAAAAAGTGCTTGTAATTCTAATGAGAGTTTATAACTTCAGAAGTTAAGTAAACAAACAAGAGAGGAAGAATTGGACTGTTGCCTAGCAATAGGGCCCAGAGAGGCAGGTGCCTCCCACAGACATACACAGAAAAGTTAGAAACAGCAGTTTGTTTTGGAAGCTGTTTGAGTTCAGCTGGTCTTGAAGTTAGCCAGCTCCAAGCTAAAGTTGGTTGAAAGTAGCTGCAGGAGAGACTGGAGCAAAGGGGACAGAAATCCATTCCCAGGCTAAAGAAAGACACCAAAATCCAGGGGAGTGGAACAGGAGAAAGTCCAAAGCAGGCCTTCTAGTCAAAAGAAGGACAGGAACCTGGAAAAGGTCCTGTTAGTGAAATTAAGAGTGAGGGACAGAGAGAAAGGCCCCAAGCTTCAGATTTAAAGAGACAAAAGCTGCAGAAAGCAGAAGTATAGTGAGAACAGTTTGCAAAAGGCAAGAAGGTCCAAAGAAACAACTGAAGGTCTGTAACTCTTGGCTATGGGCATGTGAAGCAGTGTGTACTGTTGACGGCTGAGTCGGTGACAGAGAGTGTGTGAAAGACAACTTGAATGCATGTGTTGACCTGGGGAGAGAGAAAACCCTGGAGGTGGACCCTTGTAGAAGGCAACTGAGAGAAAATGTTGGTTTGGGAGAAGATTCCAAAGTGAGTTCTTGGAGAGTGGAGACTGGAGACCCTCATGTGAAAGATAGAATTCAGTGAGATTGGTTGGCTCAGGGTGTGACAAGCATCTGGGAGAGGGATCCATTGCATCTGGTTGAGGTGGTATCTGTCACTTGGTTTCAGAGTGTGGTGTGTCTGATCACAGGGTGCCTATTGGTACATGGACTGTGAACTTACTGTGGACATTAGAGGATAAGATGGCTTTTGTAATTTGTGTTATCCTTACAAATCTGTATATATCTGTAAAGTTATATTGTGGGTGAAGGAATATTGTAATATAGTTCATTGTTTCTTTTTGAATAATTTTTTTATTTTTTTGATAGAAATTAATTAGCTGACTCCTGTGCCTCTGTTTGGTAGCTACTCTCCACTCTCCACTTATCTAAACAAACAAATTAAAAGTTAGGATCTATCAAGCTGGATTCCAGTCTGGGATCAGACTTGTCAAGGGGTAACCTCAGCTGGGATCACAAAAAATTGAATAGATATGAGGGGAGAACTGGCTAAAGTTAATTGGGTAAATAGGCTAAAAGGTATGGTGGTAAATTAACAGTGAACACTAAAAGAAACATTTCAAAATATTCAATAAAAATGCTTTCTATTGAAAAACAAAAAATCAGCAAGAAAGACTAATTCACATCTGAGAGTAAACTAGTCAAAAATATAAAAATAGATTGTAAGAGCTTTTATAAGTATATAAAAAGGAAGAGAGTAGCAAAAGTAACTGATGGTCCCTTAGAAGGCAGAGACGTGAGAAACTATCATGGGGAATGAGCAAATGGCAGAAGCATTGAAAAAATATTTTGTGTCTGTCTTCACAGCAGAAGACACAATTTTCATACCAGAAATAGTGGGCAACCTAGGGGCTAAAAAGGGTAAAGAAATTAAGGAAATTAATATCAGCAGGGAAAAAGTATTGGAGAAACTTAAGGAACCAAAATCTTAGAAATCCCTGGGACCTGATGGATTACACCCTAGGGCAGTGCTTCCCAAACTTTTTTCCAATGTGACCCCACTTTAATGCCTAAGATTTGCTGTGGCCCCCGGAGTGAAAATTTGAGGAGGTGTGAGAGTTGTTGAGTGCGGGGGTGGGGGATGGTCCTCAGTTATTCAACAAAGAGGGCACAGCACCAAAATGAAACAAAACAGCATGACTGTAACCTTCAATAAATAATTATTAACTTTCACACAATCACTAAACATCCAAAAATCTGTGTTTTAAAATTTAAACTATTTTGTGAAAATGTCTTCCTACTCACTAGGCCTAATCAGGTTCTATACATTGACTTTGAAGTGACCCAAACTAGCAAAAAGGAAGGTAATAATTTAAATTTCTTCAAAACATATTACCATAAATTAAACAACAGCAAATGCTGCTGGAAAAGTAAAACATCCCTAATGATTTGAAAAAGTTTCAGCAACCACATTGAATAGACTGAAAATGAGCAGTTTTTAAGCAGAGCCCCCTATGCCTGGGAACATGGTACTACATCGATGATCTTGAGTTTTGAAGTTGACTCGATTCAGAACCAGAAAAAAAAATTGGGCGCACTGATGGCAGACACTGAGGCTGTCTGCGTGAAGTTCATTCATTCCCCTTCCCTGACAGCGAACTTCAAGCCAGGAAATAAAAGCCAGGCATGCTGAAGGCAGACATGAGGCTGCCTGTGTGAAACTTGTTCACTCCACTCCCCACTCAGCAAACTGTGAGCCGGGAAAAAAAATCAGGTGCGCATATCATGCTGCCCCAGGACCAGTCCCAGGACCTTACCGCTGTTATGGCTTCAGAGCTCACGGCCCCAAAATCTCATCCTGTGGCCCCACCTGGGGTCATGATATCGCAGAAAGCCCTGCCCTAGGGTCTAAAAGAGAAAGCTGCAGAGATAGTGGATAGCTTAGCTATGATTTTCCAGCTTAGTAGGGCTGTAGCTAGTTCTGGAGCACAAGTATTCTGTACTATTACTGGATAGTTGCCAGGGTGCATAGCCTTTGCAGTATCCAGTGCCTTCAGCCATTGCTTGGTATCATGTAGAGTGAATCAAATTGGCTGAAAACTGACATCTATGATGTTGGGGACCTCAAGAGGACGCCGTGATGAATCATCCACTCTGGCTGAAGATGGTTGCAAATGCTTCAGCCTTATCTTTTGCGCTGATGTGCTGGGCTCCCTCACCATTGAGGAGCCTCCTCCTCCAGTTAGTTGTTTAATTGTCCATCACCACTCATGACTGGATGTAGCAGAACTTCAGAGATTAGATCTGATCTGTTAGTTGTGGGATCACTTAGCCCTGTCTATTGCTTGTTACTTATGCTGTTTGGCACACAAGTAGTCCTGCATTGTAGCTTCACCAGGTTGACATTTAATTGTTAGGTGTGCCTGGTGCTGCTCCTGGCATGCCCTCCTGCACTCTTTATTGAATGAGGGGTGATCGCCTGGCTTGATGGTAATGGTAGAGTGGGGGAATATGCCAGGCCATGAAGTTACAGATTGTGGTTGTTTACAATTCTGTTGCTGCTGATGGCACCTCATGGATGCTCAGTTTTGAGTTGCTAGATCTGTTCGAAATCTATCCCATTTAGCACGGTGGTAGTGCCACAAAACACGATGGAAGGTGTCCTCAATGTGAAGGCAGGACTTCATCTCCACAATGACTGTGCAGTGGTCACTCATACTGATACTGTCATGAGCAGTTGCATCCGTGACAGGTAGTTAGCCTTACATCAGTTGTTTGGGAAAATGCTGGAATCTATTATTTAAGAAATATTAACATTGTATGGCATGATTAGAACAAGTCAACATCGTTTGACAAATTTATTAGAGCTTTTTTAGGATGTAACTAATAGGGGGGATAGAGGAACCAATAGATGTAGTATACCTGGATTTCTAAAAGGCATTCAGTAAGGTGCCATACAAAAGTTCAGTAGGTAAGAAGGAGCTGGGGGCAATACATTAGCATGGACAGAGGATTGGTTAATGGACAGAAAGCAAAGAATGGACATAAATGGGGCATTTTCAAGTTGGCAGGCAGTGAATAATGGGGTGCCACAAGTGCTGGGTCCTCAGCTATTTACAATCTATATTAATGACTTAGATGAAGAGATAGACAATAATGTATCAAAGTTTGATGATGAATCAAAGCTAGGTTAAACATAAACTATTGGGAGGACACAGAGAGACTGAGTAACGTATCTAAGTTTGCTGACAATACAAATCTAGGTGGGAAGATAAGCTGCGAGGAGAACAAAGCGAGGCTGCAAAGAGATATGGACATGTTGAGTGAATGGACAAATTAGCAGATGGTGTATAATGTGGAGAAGTGTGATGTTATTCACTTTGATAGCAAGAATAAAAAAGCAGGATATTTTAAAAAGGAGTGAAACTTGTGTATGTTGATATTCAGAGGGACTTGGATGTATTCGTACTTGGAACACAGAATTTTAATATGCAGGTATAGCAAACAATTAGGAAGGCAAATGGCATATTGGTCCTTATTGCATCAGGATTGGAGTACAGGTATAAGGAAGTCCTGCTACAACTGTACAAGGCTTTGGTGAGACCACAGCTGGGATACTGTGGCCAGTTTTGGTCTTCATTTCTAAGGAAGGATATTCATGCCTTGGAGGCAGTGCAATGAAGATTCATTAGACTGGTTCCTGTGATAGCAAAGTTGTCCTATGATGAGTGGCTGAGTAAATTGGGCCAATGCTCTCTGGAGTTTAGAAGATTGAAAGGTGGCTTCATTGAAGGGATTTGACAAGGATTTGACTCTGAAGGGATTTGATAGGGTCGACACTGGGAGGTTGTTTCCCTTGGATGGGAAATCTAGAACACAGGGGCACAGACTCAGGATAAGGGGCTTATCATCTAGGACTGAGGTGAGGAGAAATTTCTTCATTCAAAGGGTTGTGTATTTTTGGAATTCTGTATCCCAGAGTGTTTTGAATGCTCCACCATTGAATATAAATAAGGTTGAGATGAACATATTTTTGAAATAAAAAAAGTTAGAAATACTCAGCAGGTCAGGCAGCACCTGTGGAGATCAATGACCTTTTTTCATAGCTATTCTTGAGGATTGAGGGTCAGAAAGCACTACTCCAGCTCCTATTTCTTATATTCCCCAAAATAATGGTAAAAATACTGCAATCCCATGCATTAAAAATAGAATTTAACATATTCAGTCATGTTCAAGCAGCAACCATGGCCAGGGCTTTTTCTGAGTTGCCGCCTGCTTTACAATCAGTTTTTTGAGAACCATGCCATCTTTTTTGAAACTGTCAGGTTTTGATGGTTTTGTACATTAGCTTAAATATGAGTATTAACCAATTAGCTCCTGCTGGAAGGTGCTTATATGTGAGCAGTGGTGAGTATAGATGAGGTTTGATTTCAATGCTCACCATGGCACAGGAGCCTGGTCCTACCCTAAACTCACACTCGACGAATCGTTATCTGTATGAGTTCCCCTGGAAGCTTGTCGCTTTCTGTGGATGTGTACCACAGTGTGAGTCAAAAAGTCCCCGTTAAGTGAGATTTGGAACATCACAATCCAATTTCCTGGGTGGTTAGGGGATTGCCAGAAAAAAGACTGATGAAAATGTGGAGGTCATGTTAACAGAAGCCAAAGGGGCGGGTAGAATAGAAAATGGTGCTTATGTCAGGTGGTTCAGTCACAACAGGTTATTTTATGACTCTGCACTCCCATCCAGGAATATTACCCACCAGAACTGTATCTCCAAAATAGGCCACACATCGCCTTTGATCGTTTGATCATTTCAAATTAATTATGCAGTAGGTGAAGAATTCCTGATAAACTTTCCTAATAGGCAAGGTTCCCTGCTGGAAGAACAAAGTTGGACAATTATTCCCAACTTTGGGCATAGTGAAGGAAATTGTGTAAAAATCATTCTCCCATTCAGTTTCTCTCTTGGAGATGGAGTCATGTTGAAGTATGATTCCACAGATATTGATCACTCTTCACTATAATGGCCAAATGGCCAATTTTTTATTTGTGACCCCAGAGAGTGAGTAGGCTATTCAACAGTAGGAAGCTTCACAGCTAAGATTGAGTCTGACAAATGATGGACTGAATTTTGCCACTGAGGATCAAGTCCAGCTGCCGGGTCTGAAAGTGAGAGTGGGCAGCAGGACACTGAGGCGGCATTTACCCATGGCGGCCAATTAACAGGCCACCGCCAGGGCCACGATCCAATTAAGAATGGTTGCCTGCACCCCCCAGAATGCTGGCACAATCAGTTGGCTTGCAGGCTCGGCAGCCAGAGCAGAGTGTGTGGCAGCGGCCAGTGCTGAGGCTGCAGAACAATGGAGATGATGCCACAATGCCAAGCTGCCTTCAAGGTCATGTAAGTTTTCCTGAGAAAGTCCCGGCCAGGCAGGAGAGGCACCAGCGATTGACTGGTGGGGTTGTACCAGTGTTAACTTAGGTTCAGGGGCAGGCCATTGCCACCCTTCTATAGACTATGGGGTGCCCCTATGGGAAGATCCACGACAGGGATGACCATGCAAATAATGATGTGTAAGGCTCCTTTTATTGATAGAGGGACTCAAAAAGAGGTATCAGGTGAAGGCGGCAAATGCAATGGGTTTACCCTTCTGTAATATGCATGTTCCTAAGCCTTTTTGGGATGAACCTACTTCTAGAGTGATCACTCTTCTGGGATTATGGAATATCAGTAATGATGCTTCTGCCAATGACTCATTTGGTACCTCAAAGAGATGTTGGTGGTCTTCATGTCACAGAAGAGGCCCCTCCTTTTTCAACAATTCCAATAAAATGATGATTTTTGTACAAAATTAGGAATGTAAGAAAACAAAATGTTGAAGAGGCCCCTTATTTTGGGGTGTTGGCATCACATGAATATCCTCTAGTTTGCTCAGATCAGGACAGATACCAGCACTCAAATAAATGGACCCAAAGAATTTGATTTGCTGCACATTAACGTCACATTTGTAATTGTTGAATGCCAGCCCTGCTTTACATGCTGCTTACATCAGCAAATGTCAATTCCAATAATGCTCCTATTTTCTTCTTCCCATGACGGATCTACCATTTGCACATTTGCTTCCTGGTACTGTACAGGTGATGCAATCCATGTGAGCCTGGAATAGACCCTGGCTAACAGATAGCGCAAAAGGAAGTCAGAAGCAATGAAGTCTCGATGGAGTATAATCAGCTCCTGGGACTTCTCTTCTAGATGTACTGACCAATATCCCATGTTTGGTGTCAAGTTTTGAAAAGAACTTTGTTCTCATGAATTTTGGATTGAGCTCTTGTAAAGTGCTTTGTTCAATTGCCTCGGATTGAAGCAGGCTCGGAGTAACCTGTCCTTCTTGACAACACGTGGTTGAGCTGCACCAACCTGTATGCTCTTGTATTTTTCAAATGATCCCAACCATTTCCATTTTGTGCAACTCAACCTTCAACTTGGCTTGCATATGGATACTGTACTTGTGTGGATCAATCAATGGTATGGCATCCTCTCTCAAGTATAATGTTGCACCTCCCTGAAAATTGCCGATTCCGTCAAAACATTACGGATATTGTGATGTCAGATTGCTAACTGAAGTAATGATGTATCTTCTGATACAAAAACAAAAACTGCTGGAAAAACTCAGTAGGTCTGACAGCATCTGTGAAGAGAAAGATAGAGTTAACGTTTCGACTCCATAATGATTCTTCTTCAGAACTATCTTCTGGTAGAATCTTCTGATGCTGATTTGCCTTGCGGTATCTGGCTGATTCCATGGATGGTTACCAATTTGAGATCTCAACATGCTGGTAGACCTGCAATCACCGAGCCTTTGGTTTCTACTACATTGGATATCTATGACATCCAGGATGACTGGTTACATTTACACTCTAGCATGATGGATCCTACACATGGAATTACTGAGCCATTATATGCTGAAAGCTTTGCCATGACCTTCCACTCCTGCGGGTACATTGCTTGTAGAATCCTTAGAGGCAGAATGTTGGCACTTGTCCCATGTCTATTCTTGATGATAGCGAATGTTTACTGACTTTGTAAGGACAGATGATCTGAATCGTGGTAAAAACTCTGATAGTGTAATGACATCTATGTGTTCTGTTATATGGACAGTGTGGAATGTACACTCACTGCGCCTCACAACATCTTGATCATCATTGTCATTGTCCATTTTGTCCTCCACCTCGTGTATGTTTTTCCTATGGGATCTGGTATGGTCGTTGTTGCTGATTGAAGGTATTGCCTGTTTGCGGTCTGTTTGAGCCTTTGCATGGCTTCTTATAGTTCCTTTGCCCTTTGCTCTTTTGCATTGCTGCTGCCAGTGACCCTTAATGCCACATGCCTGCAGAAATCATAAAATGATGGGCAACTCTTTGGTGCATGTAGAAGTCTGTATCTTTCGCACGTCTTCCCTGGTTTTGGATATTCTAGTCACTGTGTCAATGGTTGGGGTTGCACACGAAACCTGTAAGCTTTGTCAGCCTGAAAGAATCACCTCATACTTCAGACTGTCTTTGAGTAACTCATCAATGCTGTAGCTTTTGGGTTTGTCTAACAGATCTTTTTGAAATGCATCCATTGGAGTAGAGGTAATCACTAATTCGCCAATTCTCTCTGCCAGCTCTGCTTCTGAAAAATTACAGTAGGCACCCTTTTCTCTGCATCAACTGATAAAATGATCAATGGATTCCTTATCAACAGTATGACATAAATGCTGAGCGATGGATATGGAAATTCAATTTGACTCTAAACTGGTCTTCCAAAGTCATCCAAAACTTTTTAGGATCTTTTTGGTCTTCTTCTGTAAGCTGGATGTGTTCAGCCTATGTAAACTTTTGTAAGGGTTTTTTCAGTAGGTCTCACAAAGAGGTCCAGAGGCTTGTAAGGTTGAATAGTGGTATTTATTGGTAACACCTAAATATATACACACGTGCAAAGTATAGCTCAAACTAGGATCTAACTCCATGCTAAGTTCTACTCAAGTCATTCCATACATGTCTGTGGCCTGTCTACTGTAATGTCTCTCTCTACATCATTCTGTGGGTGGTACTGTTCTCCAGTCCTACATTAACCCTTGCTATTGCCAAAGATCCTTATACTATATAAAGTTTCATTTCCAATGTCTAAACGAATCTTTATGGCCTGCATGTCTAGTTCAGACACACCCGAGCCACCAAACCATAATTCTGTGTATTGATTAAGTAGGTTAAATTCAGAGAGTAGGTGGGTCAATCACTTTCCAATCGAAGCTTGGAATTTTGTGGACATTTTTGCAATATTCCCCGGACCTTTCTTCTTCTCTGCCATTTAAGTGAATTTTACTGATCACGATTCAAATACTGTGAACACTTTAAATACACTGCAGTGTGTCAGTTGCTTGTAGTTCCTCTGCTCACCACAGCATACTCCACTGCTGCTGCAGCATTTGGGATGAGTGGCATTGTTGTGCTTGTGCGTGCATTTCTGAATCTTCACCCACAAAGCTGAGTTGTGGTGGGAATGCACCACAATGCTCCACATAACAAATAATGGCACTGAAGAGTTTTCCAGCTTTCATCAACTGTCGAATTTGCCTGTCATTTTCACAACCTCACTCGGCTTGATTTCTGCAACGTTTCTCAGTTCTTCCTTGCTCATGATCAATCCAGCCAACATCCCAGCTACTCACCTTTCCCTCCCAACTGGGCATTGCCTGGCGCTGAGCTTCTCGATACGTTGTCACTGCCTGTCGAACTCTCAGAATGGGCACTGCAATCTTTGGTTAGAGAACACACATTTTGCATTGACTGAGTGGTTTTAAACTTTGGATTTTTCTGCTTACCAGCTTCTTCCATCAGCACTGGCACCACATTGTGTATGGAGTGCTTGAAAATGAAAAATATTCCACTGCTGAAATCATGTGTTTTTCTTCTCCTTATGCTCACTTTGTAAATAAACTTCAAGACACCAACCACACGTAAGGAACTGGTTAACAAAAAACTATGTAGGTTCATTTATTAAGAATTTGAAAAGTTGGTAGCAATATTACCACAGTTGGACAACTTGTACACATATCTGAACAAACTGAGACTAAGCCTGAACCACATGATACATTGCATAATTTTCCCTCTAGTGATGTGCACAGAAAATAAAACCAGATCCACTTTAAAGTGTACCACAGCACCTGCATACATCCCCACTATATCTCTGGAAGAATCTTCATACTTGAAGTCAGGTCAGTTCTATAAAATGTCCTTTCACATTTATAGCTGTGTTATTTCTCAGTTATTTATTTTTTCTGATTTTCTTTTTAAAAAATCTAGGTGAGAAAAATAATTACTGGGGGAGGAGAAGATTTTACTATCTTGGCTGCCCAATGCCAATATGGAGTACAACCAGATCAGGCATCATACAGGTTAAATGCAGAGGAAAGTTCCTTTTGAAGCTCTTTGATTGTTTAATTGACAAAACTTGCAAACATAAAATGGTGCCCTAAATTGTTGGTTCATTAGTCTAATCTTTTTCTTCAAATGAAACATCAGTTGTATCTGCAAACTAGATGTGTCAATTGTTAAATGTAAAAGTAAATTATCTTTTAAAGGTTGCAATGTGGCATATTTTGCTTTGGTACATCACATTCATTTGGTCTTTGGTAATTTCCAATTATAGTCCACCGTGTTAAAAAATAGCCACAGGGTAACACAGCAGTGACAATCTATTCTTGAAAGACCAGCAACTTGGCACTCATGACTTATAATAGTCTTCAATATGGATCTGCAGGTAGTTATGACTCATAACCATATCATTTAGTCTTACTAAGCCCACTGTTCACTGATTATGGATTTAGGTGTAGCAAAAACTGTGTTGTGTGGGAGTGCACAGTTGCTTTTATTTTACATGTGACAATGATGCACTGATACAATTTCTGGGTCAGATGTACATGCTCCGATTGCATCCTGAAGCACTCACACTCCAGCGGATCTGACTACTGCGTGCCAAAAACAGCTCATTTCCAATGATAGATGCATGGCAATGATAACTGTCAGCATTGCATCAATGATGGTTCTACTTATATCAAGTAACCACGGACACATAACTATGAAGTAGGAGACTGAATTTACATCAGCCTTCCTTCTATGGAAAAAACATTAACTAACACAATGAGCTTTATGTTACGAATGCATTGTAACATATTTATTTTCCATTATGACTGACTAAGATGTCTTTTGTTCAGGGCTTTTTGTTTCCTTTATTGCTGTCTGGTGGATGAATTGAAATGAATACAGTAAATATAATGGTTTTATGCAGAAATTAAAGCCCTTCCTCCCAGATAAACATGAATGCTATCAAAAATAACATGATGGGTGCTGTCAGCTATTAGCTTTGATTGGCGTAAATATTATTCTGCGTGTATCTTTAATCCTTTCAGCCTCCATTAAAATTTTCAAGACTCATTTCTGAACAATTACCTCTGCTCCTCTTCTGAAGGTACTGACTGAAGGTCGGGTATAGCAGTTATGCAGATAGCAGTATGATCTGTTTGGAGCCTGGGAATTTCTTTTACTGCATAAATATCTATAAGTAGATTGAGGGTGCCCTGGCACATTCCAAGAAAGAACGAAGTTGACCAGCCTATTCTTACAGCCATGCAAAGGACAATGGGTAGTAACAGCTCACCTGGTTGCCCTTTTAATTAAGAAATGGTCAAGATTCACAAATAATCTCAACGAGATACCTGCAATAATTCAGTTTTGCCGCTACATATAAAAATCATAGTTAAACTGTAAAGGGTGGCCTTGGGAGGAAAGAGCATTGAAAGGTTTATAACATTCTGTCAAAAGAAGTTGACCTATTTGCTCATTCTGGTTCAGTAAGTTGCTATACCACCTAGAGCGATACAGAGCAATGCAGAACAGTTCATCCAGCATCAAGCCCATTCCTTACATGTGAGCTGAGATAGTGAAATGTTAGCATGTTTATTTTACCACCGAGGGCTCATCTTTAGAATCCTCTCCTGACACCCATGCACTTTCTAGCAGAGGTCATATTTGGTGCTCTGATTCATCCTGGCTGAGATCAGGTAACAACACAGGACAGGGGTGGAACCTGAGAGTTCTGTGCACGGTATCATGCTGGATGGTATATTTATTTATTAAAGCATTAGAATGGAATAAACATTTTAGTGCCCTTTCAGGTCATCCCATGGGCTCCCCCAGTATGCAGTTTACCTAGATACTTGTAACATTAAATTTAACCAGCTGCAGATGAATAAATAGCTACTTTTTAATCTCCCATGCTCCTGCCATTTATGCCTTTTTAAAGTTGTTGCTGCAACATGACACATTCTGTAACTAAAAGGGCCAGACGGGTGATCTTTGACCATTCTTCACCTCTCCAATCATTACAAGGGTGTGTTTTCCTTGGATCATTTGGAAGGGCGTTATTATTTTTAAAACTGGTCAGGCAATGCAATTTCTTTTGCAGTGATTATATTTATGCAACAATATCAATCCAGTTGGGCCAAGTGGAGATCTTGTTGACTTACTTCCACACTGTATCACTAACTAGCATTAGCCGCTGTTAAGTTGGTGCAAGACCAATTTAGTAGGCTTAGAGCAACAAGCTGAAAGTAGCCTTGTTGGCATTTACTGAGATTGGTAGCTGACAAGGGTCAGTATGGTAAATATAGTAAATATAAATTGCAAAACACCACTGTTGGGAGATGAGAGTTATCGGGTTGAGAGAAGAATTGATCTGGTGATTCTTTGTGCAGCAACATAATAAATGTGCACAAAATGGATTTACTTATATTTCTCCCCATATAGTGGCCAGAACTATTCTAACCATATGATTAGCAGCATTTGTCACTAGGGATAGGCCACACCCTGGCTAACATGCACTTAATGCAATGGGCCTATCCAAAAAGAAGTGATGAAGAGGTGACAAAATCACAGAGCCACTTGACAGATAAATATCACTTACATCGATTTGCAGTCACCATTTTACTGAAATGATGGGTGGAATTTTACATCGGTGGGATTTTACAGACCCGCCGATGTCAATGGACTTTTGAATGGCTCGTGGAATTTTATTGCCCCTGCTTTCGCCACGACGGACCTGTAAAATTTCACCCGATGATCCTTTTGATCCTTTCCTCATGTCAGTTCTAATTCATGTCTTTCATCTCCCATTGGTCCTTCAAGCATGATACAAGAATTGGAGATGGAGGAGGCTGAGAAATTCTCACAGGAGGTTGTGCACCCTCAGGGTGCATCATCCCATGACTCATTAGCATCTTCCACCGGATCAGATACACACATCTCAGTGGGGTCGCCAAGGGAGATGGCTAGGTTGTCACCTGGTGAGGCTCACTTCACAAGTGAGCAGGGGAGGTGTTGGAGACAGAGACTGAAGGGTCTTCATCAGAGAGTGCAGGGCACTCCAAGCTCTGCTCAGCTGGACACAGCTGCTGAGCATTGGGGTTGTCCATGAAGAGGACTATTCTGGAACAGCACAAGAAAATGTGTGAGGTTTTGTCAGCATTTCCAGAGATACTGTGCACCCTTGGAGAAAAAGTGCAGCAGTCCAACTCCAACATGAGTGCCATGATGTCTTAGGCATTTGTGCTGATGTCCAACTCCATGGAAAATGTGGCCTCATTCATGGAGCACCAAATGCAGCAGCAACTCACCATTGTCCTCACCATTAGCCTGCAATTCAGCACGGAATTTTAAGAGGCCTCTAGGGACATGTTGAGAGGCAGGGGAGACCTCAAGATGGTGAGGGAAGGCGGGGGTGCTGTGTTTGAAGTATCTGTCACCTTCCTGATGCAATAAAATTTTATCAGAGAGGGTGGAGGTCTGCCTGGCCAATCAGAGGCCAATTGAAGCCCCTAAATGAACAATTAAGGGCCTCATCCTGCCATCACTGGCAAAATGTCAGCAGCAGGTGGGCCACATGGGAAGACTACCTGGTCAACCCTGGCGACCTTTCTGGTGGCTCACAGGGGAGGGCCCTCCAAATTGGGCACCCTGTGACCCAGAGAGAGGCCCCCCAGTGGCAATGATCACCCCCATGGCAATAAACTATTCCCCCCCCCCACCGCAGCCCTTACCAATCTCACCCCCTGCCTGACTGGGCCTGGTAACCCCGACGCCATTTACCTTCTTCCTAGGGTAGCATTCTTGTTGCTTCTCTCAGCTGGGTGCAGTCCCAGCAGTGGCCATTGCTCTCTCTGATTGGCCGGCAGCTATTGGAGGCAGGGTCTCATCCTTAAAGGGACAGGAGCCCTAATGGGACCTCACTAGCTGCCTGATTGCCACAAAATCCGATCGGGCCTCCTTGGAATGGCCGAGACTAGGTTGCCCCTCCAGCTTTCTGGCCCACTGCCGAGGCTATCGTCATGCTGACAAAATCCAGCTGCTAGTCTGCGACTTTAAATAGAATGAAGGAGATCCTCGCCCTGGACATTCAGTGCCTCACTGAAGTGCAACAAAGTGCTCTCCAGCTGTGGACTAACAGGAAAGTGCTGGTGGGCCATAAGTGAAAAGATGCAGAAAGGGCACATGGAAGTGGGGATTCTGCTCCAGGCACTTCCATTCTTCTCCATTTGCTGCTCCCCCACCCCATCAGACAGACACACATGCTGCCTCCTGCCCAATGACTGAGACTGGCCCTACAAAGATGCAGGGACATCCACTCTGGGCAACTCATCTGTCAGAGCGGGGAAACAAACAATTTGTCTCTAGCTCTGCTGAAGCCACAAAGGTCACACCACAGCTTCAGCAATGCAGTCACTTGCTTTATAACTGCCCTTTGTTCATGTGGTTCCAGTTTGTTTCCCTTACATCAGTTCTAGGGCTCATCACTGGTGTGATGGAAAAAGAGTCAGAAATGAAGAAATTCAGTGCTGTGGTAAGCCTAACAGCCACTGCCAGTGCATGCCCACTTGGTCCATTTGGAAGGAGGTCCTATTCCAGGAGGCTGCAGATGTCAGGAATGATATGCCGAGAAAGCCTGAGTCTCCTGAAGCATTACTGCCCTGTGATGCTGAGGAAGCTGATCCCCTATGTGTATACTCTCTGCTGAGACTGTGTGTCCATTCTCTCTGTCCTGTGGAATGGCATGTAGCTGTGAAGAAACCAGCTGCCTTTACTGTTGGGGTTACTTTTGCCACTCCACTTGCTCCATATCAGAGGTGCAAGGTAGAGCTGCATAAGCTGCTCCCATGCTGCAGTGAAGGCCAACAGCGGGGACATTCAGATCAAGGTGAGTGAAGTCCAAGATCAGTGAAATGGCTTCCAAAAAGTTGAAAATCGCCAGTAAAATAGTGCAACACACTCTCAGAAGAAGCCCTGTACATACAAGCCTTTCACATAGGCAAGGAAGCAGCTGTGTACTTTCACTCCTAAAATCTTTCTAGCATGTCAACTTCCAATTTCAATGAGCCATCAATCCCTGCTGTGATCTCACCTTGTTGACCCTGATGAGTTTCACACAGCTCAGGAAACCCGTGCACAGGCGGTTAAAGCCAGAATGTTGAGTTAAAGTCAGAATTAATGGGCTCTTTGTGGATTTAAATTACAGACTCGCCATCACCACAGGGATTTCCTGCCTCTGAAGGCACCCTGGTAAATGCTGGAAGTGAGCAGGGTCACATAGGGTTTCTGACAGGCCAGCATTTTTTGTGATTTAAACCGCACCCCGAACCCAAACCTCCACCACCCAACCACCCCATCCCTTTGTTAGAAGCAGATCTATAGCTTGCTGACAGCTTGTTCAATCTGACATCTAGTAGTTCTCTTGAATTCATTGTAGCCACTATTGGGCTGCAGTATTGGGTTCTCTGATGGGTGTCATGATATGAGTTTGCAGTGGATATCCAATGTCACCTAACAGTCACTACTTCAGTCTGTTTCCAGTCCAAAATGATCAGAGAGTTTGAACTGCTGCAGCTGCCTGGAAACCTTGCAAACACCTGCATAAACATGGCTTGTGTTTGGATACCAGCCACATATTGATGGAGTGGAAGATCTTGCAGTTGATCCCTACCTCTGCTTGTTCCTTGAGGTGTCGGAATTGCAACATGTGTGGCTTTGAAGTCAACCAGAGCTACAGAGCTGAGTGACAAGGCTTTCTGACTGGCATCATCACAGTAATGTTGACCTAATTGCTCTGGCAAACAAGCCAAGAGTGCATTTGTGGGCGGCTGACTGGGAGATCTTGGGATATGATTTCAGTGGAGCTCTGGAAGAATCCAGGGGCAAAAATATCGAGGGAAGTGGTGACTTTGACAATCACTGTTAACACCTGACCACCAGTTCTAGCAAACAGCATGTCTTCTTCTAGGAGGCTGCAGATGTCTGTAATCACCTGAGGTAACAATCTTAAACTTCTGACGCACTGCAGTTCCGACACATCAAAGAAACTGAGCCTCTTCCTGTAGACCTTGTCTCCTGTGAGCTGCACCTCTCTGTTGGTCAGCTCTCTGCTGGTCAACTTTCTACTAGTCACCTCTCTGCTGGTCACTTCTTTCCTGATCACCTTTCTGCTGGTCACTTCTTTCCTGATCACCTTTCTGCTGGTCACCTCTCTACTGGTCACCTTTTTGCTGGCCACCTTTCTGCTGGACACCTCTCTACTCTGCTGCTCCCTTCTCTGCTGCATCTCTCTCAATTGCTGCCCTCTCTCCTGTTCAGCTACAGCTCTGTGACCAGCAGGCTGTGGGGACATTGCTGGTGCTGTTGCCTGGTCATCTTGGCCCTCATTTGAGGTCCAGACTAACACAGCATAAGTGATGCCCATATTGATGTGATAGAGCGAACCTCTGAGTGTAGAAAGTAGCCTCTTTGCAAAAGCTTTCCTGCTAACAGATAAGAAAGCAGCTGTGATTACTGAGTATAAATGAGCATATTTGCCTGAGATTGATTCAACCTCCCCAATTGCAGCTGTGACTCACCTTGTTTTGAGGAAGTCTAGGAAACCAGTGGATCTGACATTGAAGTCAAAAGACCAGTTACCATATGGTAATTGACAATCCACCTCTCCCAAGGGGGTTGCTCTCACCCAATCTAACGCGCTCATGTGAAATGTGAATGTCAGCCAGTTGGAGCTGGCATCTCTGATGCACTGTCGATTTTGGTGATTTTTACCAACCCACCAATACCCAAATCCACCTGTATCTGCAGATTAAAATTTAGCCCAAAGTTTCATCTTCACCAGGAATGTTGGATCCTCAGTCCCTTCAATTTCAATAAGACATCAGGTCCTCAGGATATTCCACTTATTGTGTTCACGATATGTAGCTTCTGAACTTACCCTTCCATAAGCTCAATCTTTTTTTCAGTCCATTTTCCCCTCTGCTTGAAAGTTGGCTCATGCTCACCCATCTCAATGAAGGCAGATTGATTAACCTTCAAGATCTCATCCTATTAACTTTACATTGATACGTTCTCAACTTATGGAAAATACTGTTAACTCTTCAAGGGCTGCAAGTCACTTAAGCTCACTAACTAATATAACAAGTATCAGTGCATATAACGATGCTTGGTATTTGTAATGGAAAACTTGGCAGTGGCATAACAAGGCATGAATGCAACTAACAAACATGGGAGACGCTTACAAAAAATTGACTAAAATCTTTCCCAGGTCAAGAGATTAAAACATGTCACTAGCATAGAGCCATTGAAAAGAGAGTTATCCAGCCTCGTCACACTTAATAAATCTTAGTCCATAGCCTTGTAGGTTATGGTACATCGCGTGCACATCCAAGTGTTTTCTTTAAATGCAAAAAAGTTTTCTGCCTCTACCACCCTTTCAGGCATTGAGCTGCAGGCCTCTGGGTGGAAAACATTCTCCTTGACTATCAGTTTTAAACTCTTTTTATGGAGAGGGGAAAAGTCTGAATATATTTTCCCTTATCTGTATTATTTACCCTCCTATCGGCCTGGCCTGACGGTTGTTTTCTGACCATTGCCAATCTTTGTAACTAGCCATCAGGGAACACCAAAAACTGTTTCAGTTTGATATGCATTTCTGAGGTTCTGTCCCTCAGTGTTAGTTGCTCCAGCTTCATCTTGGTGTCTCTTCCAATATAGTTTCTTCATGTAACATGGCATAGATCAATTACTGAACGGAGCTAAATTTAAACCAATGTCCTCCTCTGCTTCATGTCATTAAATGTTCATACACTAACTCTTCATAGCACCTAGTGTCACAAAACCATGTTCTTCAAAAAAATATAAAACATCAGCTCTTGTAAACTGATGGATTTTTCTGAGCAGTACAAATAAAAGTATCAGCTGTGCGCAGCTGCTGAAATGTTTAGTGGGTGAGTATATCATCCAGATGAAGACCAGAAAAGTCTCAGGTTTCACATGTACATGTCCCACCTCTGGACTTTGGGCATGTTCACATGTTCAAAGGTTTTCATCTCTACTTCTCATTCCAGAAGTTCATTCCAATACTGATTGCTTTTTGTCTGAAGAACTTCCTGACAAAAGTCCTAAATTTTCCTTTTCATAGTTTGGATTTGTGTCCACTTGTCCCAGTCCCACAATTTAGTTTGAAGTAATATTTTGGATTTAGCTTATTGTAGTAATTATGGTTTTATTAAGTGTGTAATGTACCTTTAAGAATAATATGTGTTAAGGAAGATCACATGATTTGTAGTAACCAAAAGGAGAGTAGCTCAGGCTACCTCATCAGTCAGTGTAGGGATAGAGTTGGAGTTGAAAGCACACGTGTAGTTGCTGCTGCGTATATTGTAAATAAACTTAATGTTTCCACCCAAGAAGTGTCTGCAAATCAACTCTGTCAGTAATGGTACAACTCGGCCACCCTACAACATTTATCAATCTCATTTATTTTTCTCTATAAAATCACCTCTCAGTCTTTTCAAGGTTAAAAAGTCTAAGTTTTCTCCACTGTTTCTTCAAAATTCAGACTTCTGACAGTATGGTTAAACCCTGTAACTATTCTGTGAATTGCTTTCATGGTTTGTCTCAGAGACTGGAACTGGACACAGCACACAAGCATTCAAGGCTTAAGCACAGTGTCTGCTGACTGTATAGTTCAGTTTCAACCAAAACTTCTTTCTGATCACTATCTAATGATCCCTGTTGGAAATATCTGTACCTGTGGATATTGGATGAAGACAGAATTTGACTCATCTGTGATGTCTCCCCTGGTGAAACAGTCTGTCAACATTCAGTGCCCAGATTTGCGAGTAAAAAATGTTCATTTAAGTGTGCCCATGGAACAATACCAGTCCCAGCAGGAGTCACTGCCTTTAAGGGAAAGTGAAAAGTGAAAAAAATATCAGCTGAAAGCATTTTGAAAAGTTGGCAGATGTAGCAAGATCTATTTACACAAATCATTGAGTTTCCAAGAAAGCAGAAGCAAAAAGTAAAAAGGAGGCTGGAAGCAGCTATCAGACTGATTAATTGAAACCTACATGTTCCTGTACTTTAAAGGGTTAAAAATTGCCCAATTCTATTTAATAAATCTGGTGATCATTCTGTGTTCCAAAACCTGCAACACTGGATGTAAGTGCCAACAAACTGTAAAAGTCCTTACACAACACATAATGAAGTATAAAAGCCAAGTGGCTCACTTCAAAGAAATACCATTAACACATGCATCACCCGTTACATGATTTCCTAAGCCCTCCATCTCCCCTAACACTGCCAGTAATTTTCTCATTCAGTTTCATGGGCAGAATTTTGATCTTGGCGGGGGCGGGTGGGGGCAGTCAGGAAGCCGACCACCACCCGCTATCGAGGCCGGAAGGCGATTCCATGTTGGCCGGCCAGTTAAGGCCCGCCCAGAAAGAAAACCAGCTGGAAAACCTCTGAGGAGGGGCAGGCAGGGGACAGAGCCTGTTGTCCGCCGGGTCCAATGGCGACCCGGCGGCTGATTCAAAAGTGGTGCAAGCAACCCCAGGGAGGTGAACCCATGTGGGAGTTGAGGTCGGTGGGGCAGTCGGCCCCATATTTCTCCAAGGAGTGCCTTGCTGCTCTCCTGGAGGAGATGGCTGCCAGAAGGGACACCCTTGTCCCCAAATATGGGAGGAGGAGGCCACCACACCTCATCAACAAGGCATGGGAGGAGGTGGCAGCAATGGTGAGCAGCCATGACGGGGTGCAGCGCACCTGGGTGCAGTACCGGAAGTGCTTCAATGATCTGCCGTACTCAGGAAGGGTGAGTACTGTGTTGGCATGGGCCAGTGTGCTGAGTGTATTGGGCTGGCCATTCCCCGTGGACGTCAGTGGTGTTACAGTCTGAGTGCCGACTGTCAGTGACACCATGGGTGGCAAGAGGTCTCATGAGCTGGCCAAGGGAGTGAGCCCTGACTGCTTGGACTGAGTGCCTAGTGGCTTGAGGGCCATGAATTGGATGTGCCCTGCCAGGCGCTCCTCAGCTGGGGTTGGCCAGGATGCAATAGTCTCCAGGTAGAGAGTGGACAAATCAATGCTCCTCTGTCCTTTCAGGAGAAGACATCCCATAACAATGTTGAGAGGTTGCGAACTGGCAGGGGACCCCCACACCTCCTCATCCTCCCCGTTATGAGCAGGAGGCCTTGGAGCTTGAGAGGCACCATGCACCTCAGTCAACTGGCTGCGGTGATGTTGGGGTGTCAGATGAAGGTAAGAGCATAGTGCAGTCAGGTAAGAATTTTGGCTTGTGCAACCATTCTAGTGTACTCTCTTCATTCATGTCAGCGTCGAACCTGGAGTCCTCATTGATAATCGAGGGCACCATGATGTAAATTCTCCATTGTCTCACCAGGGTCACCAGGACATTTGATTTTGTGTTCTTGGCCTGAGTATGTTTCATTTGTTCTGTAGGTGCAGCGTAGGCCAGTATTTAATGCTGGAAGTGGGTCTCTTTAAATTTCATTGCACAGGCACTGAGTGTGTCCTAGGGGCCAAGGAAAGGGTCCTTTCTGGGATCTAGGATAGAGGCAGTAGCCCTGGCATGAGGTGGTAGTTCTTATTTGGAAGTCTAGCTGAAGGAGCATTGAATCAATACATCCCTGGTGTCCCTGCCTCCCTGGAGGTTACCAAGGCTTAGCTCCATGCCTTCAGCGTTCTCCTCACTGTGCTCATCTTCAGACTCAAGACTGGACTCATCATCTGTTACCTGTGGTGCTGCGTCAAGATCTTCTTCCTCCAGTGGTTCCCCCCTTGCCGATGCCAGATTGTGGAGAGCCTAGCATGCAACCACTAGCAGTGGCAACTGCTCTGGAGGGTATTGCAGTGCCCCCCTTGAATGGTCCAGGCATCGGAAGCGCATCTTGAGAAGACCAATGGTCCTCTCTATCACCGCCCTTGCGGGGGCAAGGCTCCTGTTGTACCACTGCTCCACCTCTGTTCTTGGGTGGCAAGAGGTCTCATGAGCCTCAATGCATAGCCCTTGTCACCTGACAGCCATCCATCCAGTCGGGCTGGAGCACTGAAGAACCTTAGCACCTGGGAGTGTCTCAGGATGTAGGCGTCATGGGAGCTGCCTGGGTACCTTGTACAGACTTGTTAAATCAGCATCCTGTGATCACACACTGTCTGCACATTCATGGAGTGGAAGCTCTTCCTGTTGATGAAGGCACTGGGCTCACCCGCTGGCACCTTGATGGCCACATGTGTGCAATCGATTGTACCCTGGATGTGGGGGAACGCAGCAATCGCTGCAAAGCCTCTGGCTCACTCAGCCTGGCTGGCCTTGTCCATGCAGAAATGAATGAAAGTCAATGCATACCTGAACAGAGCTTCTGTTACCAGCTTGACACAGCTGTGGACAGCTAATTGGGAAACTCCATTCTGTATTCTTCCTTCCTGAACAATGTTATCAAATATGGTGCCAGCTAATTGGATTTCAACCCCCTCTTCTTGCCTTTGAACTGCCTGCCTTTCTTATTTTTCTTGTTCTTCCCTTTGAGCTTTTGATCTCATTACAACACAATCAGGAAACAATCCAGGATGATCCTTCTGCAACACCTCTGTTGAAAACACTTCTACAGGCTGCTCAGCTACCATAGGCATCCCCCACATTTGCGATCCAGCTATTTAATTACCCAGAATAAATTGAACCCCTGCAATGGGCAATTTTCCCACCACTCCAACTATAACTTCACCCATCCTCCATTTGCTCTTTAAATTTAACCTCCACAATGGAATAGATTTAGCATCTCCATAAACCCCACTTATTATCACCTGCATTTGCAATACTCCCTTTGAACAACAAATATCATTATCCCACAACATTAAGGATTGACTAGCCCCTGTGTCTCTTAAAATTTTAACATCTTTACCTATTCCACCCTGTATACATGGAAAGACTTTCCCTTCACACACAAAGTCTTTAAACATTTCTGCAACCTGCTCCTCAGAATCCTCTTGAGTAAACTCTGAACACATTCCCACATCTTCACCTATCACTGATTCTCCCTGTTTCACCTGGACATAAACCATTGGTTTCTCCTGTGCCTGAACCTCAGAACCCACAATACTTTTACTTCCAGAGCTTTTCTGTACCCCAATAATTCCGAAAGATTTTACAACAGACTGACTTCATGTGCCCCATAATAATGAAAACACCTCAATTTTCGAATGTCACTTCTACCTTCAGCGCCTTCCTTTTTATTCTGAGAAAAAAACTTCCCGGGAACTTTCAGCTACTCTTTCTCTTCTCTGACTACCTACCTTCCTCTTACCTTCCCGCTTTTTATCCTTTTCCGATTTTAAAGGGTGGTGAAGAAGGGTTTAGCTCTATGAACTAACTGATAATCATCAGCTATGTCTGCTGCTTGTCTTACAGAATCAACCCTTTCTTCCTCCACATGAGTTCTCACGACCAAAGGGATTGAAACTTTAAATTTTTCCAAAAGAATTACTTCCCTAAGAGCTGCATATGTTGTCTCTATTTTTAACACCCGTATCCATCAGCCAAAATTACTTTGCTTTACTCTTTCAAACTCAAAATATAAGTTTGCCCAGGCTGTTTTCTCAAATTTCTAAATTTCTGTCTGTACGCTTCAGGAACCAACTCATATTCACTCAAAATAACCTTTTTCACCACATCATAATTTACCAACATTTCTTTTGATAGGGAAGCATATACCTTATGTGCTCTACCCACTAATTTAGACTGTAATAATAACATCCAGTTTTCCTGTGGCCATTTCATCTGTTTAACTAGCTTCTCAAATGAAATAAAGAATGCTTCAATATAATTTTCCTCAAACTTTGGAAGAGCTTGCACAAATTCAAACATCTCCCTACTGGGTTCTACTCTGGGGATAAGTCCTTCCTCACCTATTGGTGTCTCTTTTTTAACTGCCAACATTTTCAGTTGGAATTCTATCTCTCTCCTTTTCTCTTTCCTGCTTCTCTATATTCACAATTTCAAATTCCCCTCCCTGTTTTCTTTCTCTCTGCTGCCTTTCTACCTGTTCCCTTTTAAAAGCCATTTCTCTGTCCTTTGCTTTTAATTCAAGCTTTTTCAGTTCCTTTGCTTTTTCAAATTCAAGCATCTTCATTTGTAACTGAAGTCTCACTACCTCCAGCTGTGACTCACTAATATCAGGTTTCACTGTAGATGCTGTGCTATACTTTTAATTATATCTGATTTCCTAGCACCCTCAGGTAACCCCAATTTTAACTTATCTGTCTACTCTGTAAATTTACCCTTGGCTATTAGTTGCAACCCAATCAGCGTTATATCTTCTACTCCCAGACAAGTCTTAGCAATTGCCAAAGCCATCTTGCAGTCTCACTGATTCTAAAAAACCTCAACAACTCCTGAATTCAAAGTGCCTCTCGTACTTGTAACCAATTCACCAATTCCAAACCAATCAAGATAATTATAAATTTTATCCCGCCAAGAGCCCCCAATTGTTATGACACAGCAGTTAGTAAAGGCTGAGTTACTTAAAATCCCAGGGGGAAACTTTAAACAACTGTCATAATCTATACTTTCAGTTGGTATGTTTTAGAGTTGCAACTCTAAATTCAGGAATAAGATCACCAGTTCTCGAGAGGTTTTTATATCAAACTAAATGAAACATTTATTAATTTACAACAAATCAAACACATACACATGGCAACAAATTACTGCTATCATAACTTAACAAATTGACAAATTAATCTCCACTAAGGCAACAATAACCAATAGACTTAAACTGACACCAGGCAAAGCATTTTTCACCTTATGAATTCAAAGTAAGGTTCCTTTTGATTTGGTTCCATTGAAGACACAGTGGTAGGCTTACATGCTTAGATCTTACATGCCTCTAACCAGCACACACAAAACTCCTGTTATACCCAACCTTCCCCTTTGAATGTAAATTTTCATTGTATCACCAGGCCCTTTGAGCCCCTTTCATAGTACCAATTTTATTAGTAACATAAACATTGCTTGATGTCTCCTAGCTAGGTGCAAGGTTTCACCCCCATCCTTTGAATGGTTTATTCAACAAAGTGCAAATGCACCCTTTACCTTACTATTTACATCTCAAAACGACTATACATCAAAGCACCCAGATGAGCTGGGCTTTAACTCAATTAACACGCACACTGACTAAACTTCTATTTAAAAAATGAATTTCCACTAACATTATAAACATTAATATCTCTTCATGACAGATGCCTCACTGGAGACCCCACTGCAGGCCATGGAGGACAGGAGGGGTGTCCTCTTTCCCAGGGATGGGAGGAGGAAGCTCACCCATCTCACCACACCTGCCTGGGAGGAGTTCGGTGGGGTGGTCAATGCCACATCAGTACATGGGATGACTGCCCTGCAGTGCAGAAAGCGATTGAATGACCTAATCTGCACTGTCAGGGTAATTGAGCACTCTACTCCCAGACTAGCTGTCTTTAATCCAATTAAAACACACACAGACTAAACCTCTATTTAAAAAAAAATTTCCAATAACATTATATACATTAATATCTTCATGACATCCATCCATGCAGTCAGAGTTGATCTCAGGCCCGATCATCTGACAAATGGTCAGTGGTCTCTCTGGAGACGTGAAGACTCCTTCGGCATTTCACATCGGACATGTTGAGGTAGCTGCATTGCAGCCTGTAAACCCTGGTGGCATGATAGTGCTGTCTTCCGCGGCCCCTTCTGCCTTGGACTTCCTGCTGGCCCTGCGCCTCTTGTGCCTGGGCCTCTCTTCCCACAGGTCCCTCCCCTGGAAGCTGCATTGGGACACCTGGCCTCCTCTCTCTTCTGCCCCTCTCTTCCTCCTCAGAAAAGGTGCCTCCAGTGGAGACCATAATCCCCATTTCCGGGGGTGTAGAAAGTTATCTGATACCTGGAAGGGCCCACATGGTCTGAATTCCCCGGGGGCCTGGAAGACACCAATGAGTCCTGAAATGAAGCCTAGAAATGCTCAGAATGAAGCTCAGAATGGAGATGAAGCTGTCAAGTTCAAATAAGCAACCAGCAGCACATGATCTCCAAAAATCCTCATTACTCACATTGACAATGCTGCTGAGCCTTCTTATCCCACCCATGGTTGAGATTTTGCAAATTGTTGGCTGCCTGCCTGCCCGTTTTGCCTGTGCAACAGGCAAGAAATCACATGGGCAACGTTAAATCGCTGACAATTGGGGTGTCAAGGGCCTTAACTGGCATCTTAATTAATGGCGGGTGTGGCTCTGCTTCTGCATGCACCCACTGACTGAAATATCATGCGAGGGCTCATTGATGTCAGGATTCTCGCCCGATGTCAATGCATATCATTTCACACTCAAGCAGGTCAGGTGCCCGCGCGCTGAGGTCAAAATTCTGCCCCATAAGTCTTTATTCTGATTCTTATTCTTATCCTTATTCCTTAATCTTTATGCTTTTCATTCAGCAAATGGCTTGTAATTAAAATAAATTTGATTGATAAGTGTTCTTTGCTGCATTCAATATACCTGTATAATATAAAACTCTAATCCTATGGAATGGTAACTATAATTTTGAAGCCAAGGCCAATCTGATATGTGAGAAAACATAAGAATTTGGAGATAACAACTCAAAGCTATCCATCTCACTAACAGTTTGCAACAATTCTAATCAACGCTTTTGGCTTTGAATTACAAGTGGTATCATCTTGGACCACAAAACAAATTGAATATGGAAGCGATGGAAATTAAATTTCTCCTGATGGCTCTGTTGAAAAGACACCGTGTGGCTGAACTGTCTGTCCCAAAAGGCTTTTAGTTCGATTTCCAGTCTAAGCTGAAATAGTTGACCTTATAGCCAACAGCAATATGAACTGTGAAGCCTGAAATGTAACTGATTAATTTTCGACTGTATATCATGACTATCGTTATACCTGTTATCCTTTACTCTATCCCTTAAGTATAGATTCTATTCCCGGAACCTGTCCAAAGTGATTCTTGGCTCCGGAGAGCTTGCTTACTTTCTTTTCCTATCGCAGCCGAATAACTTCTAATCCCTGAACTGGCTTTCACGGTAAGAGCCGAATTAGGGATTTTAGCAAAAGTTAATCTTTACACAAATCATATCCTTGTGGTTTTAAGACATAGTTTAATACAGTTAGTTTGGAATTTTATAATCCCATATCTTTGTCAGTGAGATTATTTATTCTGTTCAAGTCTGAACCCTCGTAACAGTTCAAGTGTTACACATGGTATCAGTTGGAGCACTATAGTTGTCCACAACAGTCCTGAGTTGTGAATGGGAAAATCAGCCAGAGTTCCAACTCCTGATTGCTATCCAACAATCCTAAGCGGAAAATATTTACATTAGGCAATTGTGCGAGGACAGGGTTGGGCTCAACTATGTACTGCATGATTAAATATCTTGCCAATGCCAGGGGAAAAAGAGAGAGAATAACACAATAAAGAAAACCGTGTATTGAACAGTAGATCCATGAAGGTGATGGAGCAGCCAATAAAGTCATGAGTGTATAGATGACATTCTAACAACATGTACCAAAATCCCTTCAAAACAGCTGTTGAAGTTTATACATACTGTATTTGGCTCCCTAATACACCATGTAGAATTATAGACATTTACAGCGCAAAAGGTAGCCATTCAACTCATCATGTCTGCATCAGCTCTCTGCCAGATGGCGTGATAATCATTTCAAGTGTCTTTAAATTGGCATTTACAAAATGCAATTGAAGCAATGCAAATTCAACCATGCATTATTGATTGTGTGTATAGCAAAATACTAACATCGATTCAAAATTTACATACAATTAGTTAGTCATACAGACTATGAAAGTCCCAGGTTTGGATAGTTGTGCCATCTGCTGATTTAGTTGATTTCAGCTGCTGAGGAAATGATGCTCCTGAGTTGGAGAAGGGGAATGCTGTTCAGGAAATGCTGGAAAAGCTCAATAGATCACACAGCATCTGTGGACAGAGGATGTAATTTCTGGGGCCATATTGGTGATGGGCTGGGAGGCAGGAATGATGGAATAATGGCGCAGGAAGTTATCTGGTGTGCCCAATGTCTTCCTGCTGTCATGCCTTTTGTCAGCAGTAGGAAAGGTGGTAGATAAGCTGGCTGCCAGGAGCCAAATAGACCATTTAAGTGACCAATGAAGTGCCTCTTCCCACCTTTCCTGGAAATATGCCAGCGAAGCAGGTTGGTGGGGGGTGCTGACATCGAGTGGGGAAACTGCCAGGTAAACCCTGCGACCTTTCAGTGCTCTCCGGAGACGGACCCTCTTTTTTTGGCACTCCCTGGCCCACGGAGGGAAGCCCTAGTGATAATGTCAACTCTCAGGCAACAGAGTCGTTGCCCTCAGCGACAACCCCACCCCTCACCAGGGCATGTGTGGTGGACCCTGCTGCTCCGAGACCCCACTTAATTGACTTTGAGGATGTACCGTCATCTATGTGCCCGCAACCTATAGGTGCATCTCCTGCAACAGCCACTATTACGATCTCCATAAAGATAACTTTTAAAAAGAAATTTGAATTCCCAGTGGCCAACTTAAAGGAATTTCACAATAAGGTTTCAAGTTTTGAGAGGTTAACTATAATACACCAACTAAAAACAACATTGACTAAACACTGTTTCGATGAGCATTGTTTACTCTTGAGAAAAAAATCTCCCTCCACAATTATACTTTATTTGGTCCCTTAGGTGGGGATTCTATTCTCCCGGAACATTGCCAAAGTGATTCTTAGCTCCCATGGGCTTGCTTCTTTTCTTTTCCTATCTCAGCCAGATAGCTTTTAATTCCTCAACTTTCACAGCAAAGGCTGAATTGGGGATTCTTCCCTCTAGCTAAAGCTGATCTTTAGGCAAATCATCCATTGTGTAAATTCTCATTAACCCAGACTCTTCAATCTGAGCGTGAGCTCCAACTGCATTTTTAAAAACTCATTTAATGGATGTGGGTGTCGCTGTCTAGGCTTGCATTTATTGCTCATCCCGAATTGCCCTTGAGAAGGGAGTGACACCACTACATTCTGTGTGGTGTAGGTACACGCACAGTGCTGTTACGGATGGAGTTCCAGGATTTTGACCCAGCGACAGTGAAGGAATGGCTTGAAGGGGAGCTTCCAGGTGGTGGTGTTCCCATGTATCTGCTGCCCCTGTCATTCTAGATGGTAGCAGTCATGGGTTTGGAAGGTGCTGTCTAAACAGCTTTGGTGAGTTACTGAAGTGCATCATGTAGATGGTACACACTGCTGCCACTGTTCATTGGTGGTGGAGGGAGTGAGTGTTTGTGGATGGGGTACCAATCAAGTGGGCTTCTTTGTCCTGACTGGTGTTGAGATTCTTGAGCATTGTTGGACCAGCATCCCCCCAGGCAAGTGGAGACTATTCCATTGCACTCCTGACTTGTGCCTTGTAGATGGTGAACAAGTTTTGGGGAATCAGGAGGTGAGTTACTCGCTGCGGGATTCCAAGCCTCTGACCTGCTCTTGTAGCCACGTTATTTATGGCTAGTCCAGTTCAGTTTTTGGTCAATGGTAACCCCCAGGATGTTGATAGTAGGGGATTCAGCAACGGTAATGCCATTGAATGTCACGGGATGATGGTTAGATTCTCTCTTGTTAGAGATAGTCATTGCCTGACACTTATGTGGCACTTGTCAGCCCAAGCCTGGATATTGTCCAGGTTTTGCTGCATTTGGACATGAACTGCTTCAGTATCTGAGGAGTCACAAATGATGCTGAACATTGTGCAATCATCAGCGAACATTTCCACTTCTGACCTTATGATGGAAGGAAGGTCAATAATGAAGAAGCTGATGGTGATTGGGCCGAGGATACTACCCTGAGGAATACATTCTTGCTTAATGAATCATAGAGACTTGCTGTCTCTATTTCTCTGCTCTCTCTCTCTCTTGCAGACTGACACTGACTGAGGTTCGGTGATATTTTAAGAAAACATCCTATTAGGCAATCCTATAATGGCTTTCTATGGACTACTCCTTCTCAAAGCCCAACCCCTGGGCAATGCAAATCACATGGGTCTTGTATCCAGGTAGAAATGCAAATTAGCTATTCGTTAGTCTCCTAACATCATTCTACCTTGAATTAAATAGACAATTTAAAGTATAACACTTTATAAAAATGATATTTCTAACACCTTCCTGAGACCAACTTTGGAGACTAAGGGTTGGATTTTATGTTTCTAAATCAGGCCTGCTGGACCCACCCCCATCCCTACCGCCCCGACTAAAAATGCAGTGTGATGACATCAGTGTGATAATCCAATATCATTACACCAGTTTGCAATAATATAGAAGGCCAACGGATGCCAAAGAGGCTGCCGCCTGCCATTTTTTAATAAAATGAATTAAAGACCAGTGCAGCTTGCTAGCCAGGCAATTGACGCTGATTTTACATTGCCCACTCATTTTTTGCTGGGAGCATGGGAAAAAGGTTGGGCATCAGTCACACAAGGTGTGAAGACATGGTGCAAGGGTGGCTAAGAAGGGCTGCAAGTGGGGAATGGCTGCATTTAGCCCCAGTGACTGCCAGTGAAGGTGGCAGCATTGCCAGTTTTTTCATTTCATATATTCCTTCTTTGGGCCTGGAGAGATAGAGAAGGAAGGGGCCCACAGGCAGGGTGACAATGATGTTTAAGGACTCCTATGCTGCCTCCTATGGGGATAGATTACTGTGGAGGGGACTGCTCATCCAGTGAGGAGGAAAGGCGAAGGAGACAGAGGAGGGCTGCTCTGCAGTACAGGCAGGTGAGGGACCTGCTGCTGTGCAAGGTTCTGCAGAGGAGAGACAGCAACATCAGGCAGACAGAGGTAGGAGAAGACACTATCCTGCCTATAGAGGCAAAGGATGGCCTACCCGCAGATATCAGAGCACCTTTGCCTTCGCAAACACCACCTCTTCAGGGAGACAGTGACATTCCTCTGTGCCATGCTGGCTGGGAGTTTGGATCCAATTAAATTATTTTGCACTGGGGTCATTCCAGGCATCAGCCAGAGACCTTTGCAGCATCTCCCAACCAGCAGCACACATTGCATCAAGGTTGTGATAGACGCAATGTTCAGGTGAGCAAATGAATTCACTGCATTTGATGCAAATAGTGCTAGTCAGTTGAGAACCAGAGGCTTTGCAAGTACTCCCCAAAGTGCATCAATTACATGCAGTAGCCATCAAGGCTCCATTGGGAGAGCCAGGGGCATTTGTCAACAGAAAAGGTTTCCATGCCAATGTTCAGCTTGTCTGTGATCATCCCCAGAGGATTATGCCAGTGTGTGCCAGCTATGCTCGCAGTAGTCATGACTCCTACATACTTAGGCGCTCCAGGTGCCAGAGATGTTCTATCCACCAGAGCCATTGGAAGGTTGGCTTCTTGAAGATGAGAGATACCAGCTGAAGAAATGGCTTATGACTCTGGTGCGAAATCCACGTACAAAGGCTGAGATGTGTTACAGCGAGAGCCATGCATCTACTGGGGTCATTGTCAAGGAAACCACTGCTCTATTCAAAATTATAATTCAATGTTTAGACCATGCAGGTGACTCTGCAATATTCTCCGGAAGAGTGTCTCACTCTACGTTGTGGTTTGCTGTGCCTTACACAACCTGGCGCTTCAGAGAGGAGAGGTGCTGATAGAGGATGATCTAATGTAGTGGGCTTCATCCTCTGATGCCAAGGCTCAGGATGAGTCTGAGGATGAGGAGGGGGAGCCATGCAAGTCAGCTATGGAAACCAGTATGTGGCAGGCTTTGGATGGGAGAGACACGCAGAAATCGCTTATAATGTGAGGATTGAACCAGAAATGTGGAATCCAATATAAATAACATCTTAGAGAGTTGACGTTTCAAGTCCTCATGACCCTTCAGCAGAACTGGGTGAATCCAAGGAGAGGGGTGAAATATAAGCTGGTTTAAGGTGGGGGCAGGGGGTGGGTTGGGTGGGGGGTGAGAAGTGGAGGGGGTTGGTGTGGTTGTAGGGACAAGCAAGCAATGATAGGAGCAGATAATCAAAAGATGTCACAGACAAGATTTCCATATCTCTCTTTTGCCTTGTTCACCTTCATTGCTTTCCATTTCTCTCCTGGTGTTTGACAAGGTGTTTACTAAAACCCACTTTCACAGCCATATCTCCTTTCTCAGTGACTGTCTTGGTCTCCGACTTACCCCATGTGGATTTCAACTGAAATTCCATCCCTCTTGTTTCAAACCCACCCAGGATTACAGGTATCTCCGGGACATAAAACGTTTCTCGGACTGCTGTTCCCGTCACATTCTGAGATCCACACTCAGTGCCATGCGCCGCCATATGAACACACTCGACTTCTCCCTCCAGCAGCACTGCCGTACCTTTTTTCAAAGCTGCGCGTGTCCCCAGTTTCATTTTATTCTTCGTCTCATCCGATGCCTAAACAAGAAACTTTTTCTCTTTCTCTCAAGTGCTAAGGAACACAAGCTCCAACAACTCATCGACACCAACACCCATCTACGACCCTCCACCCCTGCCTGACCCTCCGTCCCCACCCCATCTTCCAATCACAGCCTTAGCCGTGTATTCACTATACCCCCTGACCTTCCCCTCGCCGACGCTGAATGTTCAGTGCTCAGCAAAGGACTTAGTTGCATACCCTTACGCCCTCATCTCAATGAATTTCGGGCTCAGCATGATGCTGAACTCTTCGTCCGCCGTCTTCGTCTCCGGGCTCACTTCTTTGGGCAGGAGTCCTTTCCCCGTTCAATGGATCCTTTTACCCACCTCCAATATTCTCCCTCCACCCGGACCCCAACATTGTTATCAAACCCGCTGACAAAGAGTGGTGCTGTTGTTGTCTGGTGCACTGAGCTTTACCTCGCGGAGGCTGAGCGTCAACTCGCAGACACTTCCTCATACCTCTCCCTGGACCATGACCCCACCACTGAACATCAAGCCATTGTTTCCAGGACTCTCACTGACCTCATCTCCTCTGGAGATCTTCCTCCCACAGCCTCCAACCTGACAGTCGCCCAATCTCGGACAGCCCGCTTCTACCTCCTACCCAAAATCCACAAACAGAACTGTCCCGGTAGACCGATCATGTCAGCTTGCTCCTGCCCCATGGAACTCATCTTTCGTTATATTGACTCCCTTCTCTTTCCCCTTGTCCAGTCCCTTCCCACCTACATCCGTGATTCCTCTGACACCTTACGTCACATCCACAATTTCCAGTTCCCTGGCCCCAACCGCTTCCTCTTCACCATGGACATCCAATCCCTCTACACCTCCATCCCCCACCAGGATGGTCTGAGGGCCCTTAGCTTCTTCCTTGAACAGAGGCCCGAACAATTCCTATCCACCACTACTCTCCTCCGTCTGGCTGAACTTGTTCTCACATTGAACAATTTCTCCTTCAACTCCTCTCACTTCCTCCAAATAAAAGTGTGGCTTTGGGTACCCGCATGAGCCCCAGCTATGCCTGTCTCTTTATGGGGCGTGTGGAACATTGCTTGTTCCAGTCCTACTCCGGCCCCCTTCCACAACTCTTTCTCCGGTACATCGATGATTACTTCGGTGCTGCTTCATGCTCTCGTTGAGACTTGGAAAAATTTATTAATTTTGCTTCCAATCTCCACCCCTCCATCATTTTCACGTGGTCCATCTCTGATACTTCCCTTCCTTGATCTCTCTGTCTCAATCTCTGGTGATAGACTGTCCACCAATATCCATTACAAGCCTACCGACTCCCACAGCTACCTCGACTACAGCTCCTCACACCCCGCTTCCTGTAAGGACTCCATCCCATTCTCTCAGTTCCTTCGCCTCCATTGCATCTGTTCCGATGATGCTACCTTCAAAAACAGTTCCTCTGACATGTCCTCCTTCTTCCTTAACCGAGGTTTTCCACTCATGGTCGTTGACAGGGCCCTCAACTGTGTCCGGCCCATCTCCTGCGCATCCGCCCTCATGCCTTCTCCTCCCTCCCAGAAATATGATAGGGTCCCCCTTGTCCTCACCTATCACCCCACCAGCCTCCGCTTTCAAAGGATCATCCTCCGCCATTTCCGCCAACTCCAGCATGATGCCACCACCAAACACATCTTCCCTTCACCCCCCCCCCCACCCCCCCCCCCCACAACCCCGGCGGCATTCCGTAGGGATCATTCCCTCCAGGACACCCTGGTCCACTCCTCCATCACCCCCTACTCCTCCACCCCTACCTATGGCACCTCCCCATGCTCACGCAAAAGATGCAACACCTGCCCCTTCACTTCCTCTCTCCTCACCGTCCAAGGACCCAAACACTCCTTTCAAGTGAAGCAGCATTTCACTTGCATTTCCCCCAACTTAGTCTACTGTATTCGTTGCTCCCAATGCGGTCTCCTCTACATTGGAGAGACCAAACGTAAACTGGGCGACCGCTTTGCAGAACACCTGCGGTCTGTCCGCAAGAATGACCCAAACCTCCCTGTTGCTTGCCATTTTAACACTCCACCCTGCTCTCTTGCCCACATGTCTGTCCTTGGCTTGCTACATTGTTCCAGTGAAGCCCAACCCAAACTGGAGGAACAGCACCTCATCTTCCGACAAGGCACTTTACAGCCTTCCAGACTGAATTTTGAATTCAACAACTTTAGCTCTTGACCTCCCTCTTCCATCCCCACCCCCTTTCTGTTTCTTCCCCCTTCCTTTTGTTTTTTCCAATAATTTATATAGATTTTTCTTTTCCCACTTATTTCCATTGTTTTTAAATCTTTTATGCCCCCCCACCCCCACTAGAGCTATACCTTAAGTGCCCTACCATCCATTCTTAATTTGTACATTTGTTTAGCTAATATCACCAACTTCAACACCCCTGTGTTCTTTTGTTCTTTTGTCTGTGGCATCTTTTGATTATCTGCTCCTATCACTGCTTGCTTGTCCCTACAACCACACCACCCCCCTCCCCCTCCACTTCTCTCCCCCCAACCCAACACACCCCCCCCACCTCCCCCGCCCCCCACCCCACCTTAAATCAGCTTATATTTCACCCTGCTCCTTGGATTCACCCAGTTCTGCTGAAGGGTCATGAGGACTCAAAACATCAACTCTTTTCTTCTCCGCCAATGCTGCCAGACCTGCTGAGTTTTTCCAGGTAATTCTGTTTTTGTTTTGGATTTCCAGCATCCACAGTTTTTTGTTTTTATAAATAAAGTCTTTGCTATATCCATCTCTTCTTAGTACCTCCCAAGCATTAACACTAGGGTTGTCTGTGCATGTGCCAATGATGAGGCACCAAATGAGGCCACTGAGAGGGTCAACATGAGACACAAGCTCCCTTGATAGCAGTCAGTCAATCAAAATCCAAAGCAGAACAGCTCTAACATCAAACACAAATAAAGCCAGAACAGCAAATACACAAAACACGATCACTTAATATATAACAGAAGCAAAACTTTTCCAAAGGGAAAACCTATACAATCATGCTTGTGAACCCATGTGTGGCTACTGTTTTTTTTTATTTTCCTGCAGGTGCTACAGCATGGTGCTCCCCCCTCGCCATCACATGTGCTGGAGACTGGCTGCCGATCCTTATGCCCCTTTGCCTGGGATGTCGTTGGCGGGCATCCTCTGGTCACCTGAGGCCTTGAGGGCCCTGGCATGGTAGCAGGGTCTCCTGCACAGTGACAGGAGTCTCATCCATCACCATGACACTCTGTCATATTAGTGTCAATGGCAGAGTGGTGGCAGAGAGGCTGCATCCATCAGGAGCGCCCTGAGAGGTGCCATCTCCCCACGGCCCCCACAGATGGTCATCTGCTATAGTAACATCCATTTGACCCTCCATGCTTCCTGAGCGAACTAGTACTTGGCTGTGACTCCAGGCACATCGCCCTCTCTTACCCTGACTCTGGACACCTGAGCTCAGATACAAGGCAGTGGAGTGCAGGTCAGAACACATATCCAGTATCCAATCAATGAGCTACTGGATCTGGCCCTATATGGCAGTCACCAGTCTCTCAATGGAGGAAGGCATGCCTTCTGAAGATTAGGTGATCAGAGTGCTCATGGCCTGGGTGTACTCTACTACTGTCTGTGCCAGTGCACACAACCCCTCTGGAAGCTCTGCCACATCTCCACGTACCTTACTCTGTACATCCAGCATCTGCCGCCTAACGGATGGCTCCAGAAGCTTGTCATCATCCTGGGGCTCAGTATCTAAGGTGCCTCCAGTACTCCTCTGACTGCCAGAGGCCTGCACTATCTAGGTCTCCAACAGCTGGTCTCATCAATGTGATGTGCTCACACCAGTGTGTGTAACCCTTTCCAGCAACTTGCGTGTACCTATCGAGGTGTCTGTGCTGGTGCTGGTGCTAGGTGCTGTGCAAGGATGTGACGGTGCATCCTCCAAGGCTCCATCCTCCTCCTCCTCAGAGATTAACATTGGACCCTCAGGGCTGGTGGCTGCAGCCTCTGAGGTTGCACCTGTGGGGAAAACAAGCAAGGATCATGGAGGGGACACACACACATACACAGATGCGCGCGCACACATGCAGACACACACAAACACACACACAAGCAGTCATGTGCACACACACAGATGCAGACACACAACCGCAGACACACACACGCCATTGGAAATTGATAACTCGGGTCTCACACTCAGCCCCTTCAAAACTGAGACACACATTCCTCCCCAAATGCCACAAGCCATCAAAGTCAAACCCATCAATGGTCCCTCGCTGCCCCTTCCCCAATTTACCCCCACCCCTCCCTCAGCACAATCTTTCCAGGAGAGAGCTATGGGTCCTTGAAATCTCACCACCCCAGGACTGTCCTCTAGCCCCTCCACGGCCAATGATCCTGCACCATTAGTTGCTGGCCAACTGCAAACCCCTCCTCCAGAGGAGTCAAACCGGCCAGGTTTGGAGCTCCACCTCTAGTCCATGACCTTTCACGGGAATTATGTTCTGTCTCCTCCTGGAAAGAATAAAGGACATTGTAACGAATTTTCTGTGGAAAAACCATGCTTTCGTTTGTGTGCCCAACACATATGTTGTTGGCAACCAAAACCTCTCAATGATCCTTACAACTCACAGCTCTTCAGAACACTCCCTGAGAATCCCCCAGTGCCATCCAGTGTGAAGACTCTGCATCATGCCGCCTTCTGCACTTGGTCCAGAGATTAAGGCAATCCCACACTTGACAAACATCAGATCTTCACACCTTCCCATTTAGGTCCATCTGCAAAATGGTTGCACAAACATCCTTGCTGATCGTAGGAGGTCCCTTGGCCTCTGACCCCCCTCTGTGAGCTTTGTCCATGTTTCTTTGGTCTCATGGGAGGTCGCCTCTTCCCATCCCTTGGTCTGAGGATCTCTTGCTCAGCCTGGAGGAGATGTCGCAGGGAGTCAGCGTCAAAAAGTGATCCTTAGTCTGGGTCCCTCCATTTGCCCTTCCTCCATTATCCCTGGCAGATGAGGACGTGCTAATGCTGGAAATGGTCAGCTTGACTTTCCTTTTCTCTGGAGAGACAGACAGAGTTGTGGGGTAGAATGTGAATCTCTTTATGAACACTTCTTATTCAGCAGGAGGATGGAACAGGTGATCTCAGGTGTTTTTTCTTTCTTGAATGAGACGTTGCTGGCACAATCGTTACCAAATTAGAAAAACATGCTCTGACGTACAGCTGCTCCAATATTTCAATGGATTTGATGGTCTTCTTTCAATTCATATCTTCTGACAAAGGTGGATTTCTTCTTCCAGCTCACAGCCTGACCCCCTCTCCCACCTAAAGGCTCGATTGGGCTCGGAACCCCCCCAACCACGTCCCCCCCCCCGCCCCCACACCTTTTACAAAGCTCGTTGTTGCCTTCCTGTCAGTTTGCTGCCAATTGCCTACAACACGCTTTTTTTGGAACTATGCTACAGCAGGGGAGGAGTGAGCAGACCTTCCTTGTCTCGCTGTGTCGCATAAAATTCAGCCCTAACAGGCTGCCCTCCACCATCTGCACAATTGCTTTTGCCATTGTCTACAGGTGTGAAACACCTTGCACCTTCTTCACAGTAAAACGACCTGGCTACCCTTTAATCTTTAACACCAAGACTGCTGTCAGCAGAATTCAGAACAGGTCATACCTCCATTTTAACCTAAATTAAAGACAGTCCCAAACATAACAATCGTATAAAACCTTGCATTTGTAACACCTCCCCCAAAAGATGAAAAGTCAGCACTGAAGTGATGAGTTTTCAAAAAAACTCTCCAAAATGTAACAACTTATAACATTCTACACATTTTAACAACTAAACTCACTACATATAGTACAAGTAATATTCTCCTCCCATGCTGTCACATTTTGCCATTAAACAGTTTGTCTTGGCAGCATCCCATTGTTTAAACTGTAACAACCAAATGCATGTAACAATTCAGAGTCTAATTCCACTTTGCCAAGATTTTTGACCAACAATGCCTGCCCATCTGATGTGATCATGTCCAACTCTGGCACTGAAATCGCCCATAAGAATAATTTAGGGATTGATCATAGGAGATGATCCAGATCATCATAGAATCTTTCCTTTACATCATCACTGTTAGTCAGTGTGGGGGTGTACGCACTTATGCATATTGCCTGTCTCCCATGTTGTCGCAGGGGAAGACATTGGCTCACCAGGCATTCATTGATGCGTTTGGGGATGTTTTCCAGTTCCTTTGTAATCTCTCTCCTGATGGTGAAACCAATCTGCCTCTATACATTCTGAAGGCGGTAAAACACTCCAAAAGAATGTATATCCTGCTTCTATTTCTTGAAGCTGGCCATTTCCTGCTAGTCTTGTCTCACTATGGGCAGCTATGTGTACGCCATACTGTCTAAGTTTTCTGGTTAATGAAGCTGAATGGTTTTGAGTTCTACTGCTGGTTTGACAATCAAGTAGGGTGCAGACATCCTAGGATGTCACCATCATGGTTGGTGACTGGGTGTTTGTTTTTTTGCTTTCTTCTGCATCTGATTGATTTGCTTCCAGCCCTGGTACGCTGGGCAGTAACGTAGGAAGCAGGCTTTGTTTAGACCTCCTTCGATTGACCCCTCCAACAAAAATTGCCCAACTGTGCATCCCTAAATAGGGCAATTGGTCTAACTTCTATTTGATATTTGATGAAGGAGGAGACCAAAAGTCAATCTTTACTGAGTTTAGATTTATTCACAAAATGAAACATTTACTAGTGCATAGCTACAAACCCTACTCATCACCCTTGTGTCAATATGTGCCTCTTTATATGTACTCAAATAATGAATGCCTTTTATCCTTAGCCACAATTTATACAATTAACAGCTGGATCATCACATAACGCTGCCTGACACTGGTGCTGCTTTCAAGTACATTCAGCAACTATCCGTGACTCCTCAGATGCTGACGCAGTCCATGTCCAAATGCAGCAAGACCTGGACAATATCCAGGCTTGGGCTGACAAGTGGCAAGTAACATTCGCACCACACAAGTGTCAGGGAATGGCCATCTCCAACAAGAGAGAATCCAACCATCGCCCCTTGACGTTTAATGACATTACCATCACTGAATCCTCCACTATCGACATCCTGGGGGTTACCATTGACCAGAAACTGAGCTGGACTAGCCATATAAATTCTGTGGCAGGTCAGAGGCTAGGAATCATGTGACAAGTAACTCACCTCCAGAATCCCCAAAGCCTGTCCACAAGGCACAAGTCAGGAGTGTGATGGAATACTCCCCACTTGCCTGAATGAGTGCAGCTCCCACAACACTCAAGAAGTTTGACACCATGCAGGACAAAGCAGCCTACTTTATTGGCACCTCATCCACAAACATTCACTCCCTCTACCACCGACGCACAGTGGCAGCAGTGTGTACCCTCTACAAGATGCACTGCAGGAATTCACCAAGGCTCCTTTGACAGCATCTGCCAATCCCACGACCACTACCATTTAAAAGGACAAAGTCAGCAGATAGATGGAAACACCACCACCTGGTAGTTCCCCTCCAAATCACTCACCACTCTGACTTGGAAATATATCACCGTTCCTTCACTGTCGCTGGGTCAAAATCCTGGAACTCCCTTCCTAACAACACTGTGGTTGTACCTACACCAAATGGACTGCAGCAGTTCAAGAAGGCAGCTCACCACCACCTTCTCAAGGGTAATTAGTGATGGGGAAAAAATGTTGGCCCAGCCAGCGAAGCCCACATCCCATGAATGAATAAAAAAAACTACCCGCCATCTAGGGACTGGCCAAGTGCTGGTTGAAAACAATGACTTTCAATTATTTCACCCACTTCCCATCACCACAGGAGTTGGTTGTCTGTCTATCAGTCACATTTTCCAGCTTAACCAATGCTAAAGAATTTGGTTATAGTTGAGGAAGGGTGCATACTATTGCCCCACTCTCTTGGCTGCTTTTGCATGATCCCAGAGGCGAGGAGGATTCAAGATGTCTAAGCAGCTCGGCAGCTGCAGTGCATGGGCGGCACGGGCTGTTTCTCTGCTTTCACCATTAGCCACACTGTGGTTGGGCTTTTCTGGCCCCGACATCGGCATGCATCAAATTTTCCTGTCCTGCCCACAATGCTGCCTGCCACTGGCTGGACTGGAAAATCCCAGCCTGCATCACCATTCTGCCATATCCACCAAAACTACAGAATACTTGCATGTGTTGCTTTCCATGCCACTGTGGATTTTGTTTCAACACTCTTCCAACATTTATCCCTCCACTGAGAGGTAGAGGTTTTCAGGGTTCACCGTGAGATGGGGTGGACATGGGAATTGATTTGACAGGCTGTAGATCCAGAGAGGACTTCGATCGGAGATCAGCCTACTTGTCGATAATGGTTAATGTGCATCCTTAACTAGGGCAGTTGATGTTAAACTTCTAACAGCCATTTGGTGAGAGAGGAGACAAGAAGTCAATCTCTATTGAGTTTAGATTTATTCACAAAGTGAAACATTTACCAATGTATAGCTACTATATATATATATATATATATAGTATATATATATACTATAGTTGTATATTTACAATGTATAGTTACTCACCAATCAGTGTCAAGAAACAACAGGAGAAAGTAGAAGAAGGGCCCATCTGGTACTGGAAGGACATGAATATCGTTCATAGCATCATTTATAATGAGGTTGAATTTTCAAAGTGGCTCATCTGCCTTAACTGTGGCAGAAGGTCCAAGAAAGCCTTGGAGAAGCCATAAATACTTAAGCATTTGCTACGAATTTCATGCCAAAGTTATGATGGAAAATCAGAAGAATGCCTGCAGAAATTCAACCTCAATGTGTTTAATCTCATTGAATCAGCAATTCATCATGATGTTATACACTACTTGATTGCTGCTATCAGTAACAGTGATAAAATAAGAGTTAACATATCCATTGATTTAAAAAGATTAAAAAAATAATGGGTATGAATGATCAATTTGCTTGGGCTCTTGTATTTTTCTAGTAAGCTGAGACCTTGAAGTTTGACATTCATGGAATATCTCTGGACTACTACTATTGAATTTTAGAGCACAGGCATCTAAAGTTCAGTACTAAAACATGTTATTAAGTGCTGCAGTCTATCAACATTAACTGTCCCAGTACACACATGCAGGGTGGGTACTTTGGCAGATTGCCTGAGTGCTAGCCGTGCTTATGGAAACTCTGCCCCATAATGAGTCACCATGTTCAGGAAAGGAAGGGTAAGGAAAACGATAGTGGGGAAACACTGAGGAAAAACACATAGAGATAAAAATAGATCTCATGCCCTTCCAAATTATAACAAAAACAACAACTTGAATTTAAATAGCACTCTTAACATAATAAAATGCCCCAAGGTGCTTCACAGGAATGTTATCAAACTAAATTAAATATCGGGCCCCATAAGGAGATAATAGGGCAGCTGGCCAAACATTTGGCCAAAGAAGTAGGTTTTAAGAAGTGTTTTAAAGGAGAATCAAGAAGTTTAGGGGGGAAATTCCAGAGCTTAGGGTCTTGGCAGCTGAAGACATGGCCATTGATGGTGGAGTGATTAAAGTTAGGATACTCAAGGTCAGACTTGGAGAAGTGCAGATATAAGAACATATGAACATAAGAACATAAGAAATAGGAGTAGGAGTAAATCATATGGCCCTTCGAACCTGCTCCTCCATTCAATACGATCAAGGCCAATCTTCTGCCACAACTCCACTTTCCCGCCCACTCCCCATATCCCTTGATTCCCTGAGAGACCAAAAATCTATTTATATCCACCTAGAATATACTCAACAATGGAGAATGCACAATCCTCTGAGGTAGTGAATTGCAAACCTCTAAATGAAAAAAATTTTCCTCATCTCAGAGCTAAGTGCATGACCACTTATCCTGAGATTATGCTCTGGTGTTCTAAATTCCCCAACTAGGGCTAACAACTGCTTAGTGTCTAGCCTGTCAAGTCTCTTCAAATTTTTGTACGTTTCAATGAGATCTTCTAAACTCCTGAGAGCATAGATCAAATATACTCAGCCTCTCATCATAGGACAACCTTCTCATCCCAGGAACCAATCTAGTGAATCTTTGCCATATAGCTTCCAAGGCAAGTACATTGTTCCTTAAATGCAAAGGTGGTATTCATATAAAAACAAAAAAACTGTGGATGCTGGAAATCCAAAACAAAAACAGAATTACCTGGAAAAACTCAGCAGGTCTGGCAGCATCGGCGGAGAAGAAAAGAGTTGACGTTTCGAGTCCTCATGACCCTTCGACAGAACTTGAGTTCGAGTCCAAGAAAGAGTTGAAATATAAGCTGGTTTAAGGTGTGTGTGTGGGGGGCGGAGAGATAGAGAGAGAGAGAGGTGGCGGGGGGGTGTGGTTGTAGGGACAAACAAGCAGTGATAGAAGCAGATCATCAAAAGATGTCAACAACAATAGTACAATAGAACACATAGGTGTTAAAGTTAAAGTTGGTGATATTATCTAAACGAATGTGCTAATTAAGAATGGATGGTAGGGCACTCAAGGTATAGCTCTAGTGGGTTTATTTTTTATTTATAATGGAAATAGGTGGGAAAAGGAAAATCTTTATAATTTATTGGAAAAAAAAGGAAGGGGGAAACAGAAAGGGGGTGGGGATGGGGGAGGGAGCTCAGGTGTCGGAAGATGAGGTGCTGTTCCTCCAGTTTGCGTTGGGCTTCACTGGAACAATGCAGCAAGCCAAGGACAGACATGTGGGCAAGAGAGCAGGGTGGAGTGTTAAAATGGCAAGCGACAGGGAGATTTGGGTCATTCTTGCGGACAGACCGCAGGTGTTCTGCAAAGCGGTCGCCCAGTTTACGTTTGGTCTCTCCAATGTAGAGGAGACCACATTGGGAGCAACAAATGCAGTAGACTAAGTTGGGGGAAATGCAAGTGAAATGCTGCTTCACTTGAAAGGAGTGTTTGGGTCCTTGGACGGTGAGGAGAGAGGAAGTGAAGGGGCAGGTGTTGCATCTTTTGCGTGGGCATGGAGTGGTGCCATAGGAGGGGGTTGAGGAGTAGGGGGTGATGGAGGAGTGGACCAGGGTGTCCCGGAGGGAGCGATCCCTACGGAATGCCAATAAGGGGGGTGAAGGGAAGATGTGTTTGGTGGTGGCATCATGCTGGAGTTGGCGGAAATGGTGGAGGATGATCCTTTGAATGCGGAGGCTGGTGGGGTGATAAGTGAGGACAAGGGGGACCCTATCATGTTTCTGGGAGGGAGGAGAAGGCATGAGGGCGGATGTGCGGGAGATGGGCCGGACACGGTTGAGGGCCCTGTCAACGACCGTGGGTGGAAAACCTCGGTTAAGGAAGAAGGAGGACATGTCAGAGGAACTGTTTTTGAATATAGCATCATCGGAATAGATGCGACGGAGGCGAAGGAACTGAGAGAATGGGATGGAGTCCTTACAGGAAGCGGGGTGTGAGGAGCTGTAGTCGAGATAGCTGTGGGAGTCGGTGGGTTTGTAATGGATATTGGTGGACAGTCTATCACCAGAGATTGAGACAGAGAGGTCAAGGAAGGGAAGTGTCAGAGATGGACCACGTGAAAATGATGGAGGGGTGGAGATTGGAAGCAAAATTAATAAATTTTTCCAAGTCCCGACGAGAGCATGATGCGGTCTGTCCGCAAGAATGACCCAAACCTCCCTGTCGCTTGCCATTTTAACACTCCACCCTGCTCTCTTGCCCACATGTCTGTCCTTGGCTTGCTGCATTGTTCCAGTGAAGCCCAACACAAACTGGAGGAACAACACCTCACCTTCCGACTAGGGACTTTACAGCCTTCCGGACTGAATATTGAATTCAACAACTTTAGGTCGTGAGCTCCCTCCCCCATCCCCACCCCCTTTCTGTTTCCCCCTTCCTTTTTTTTCCAATAAATTATAAAGATTTTCCTTTTCCCACCTATTTCCATTATAAATAAAAAACCCCACTAGAGCTATACCTTGAGTGCCCTACCATCCATTCTTAATTAGCACATTCGTTTAGATAATATCACCAACTTTAACACCTATGTGTTCTATTGTACTATTGTCGTTGACATCTTTTGATGATCTGCTTCTATCACTGCTTGTTTGTCCCTACAACCACACCCCCCCCCTCCACCTCTCTCTTTCTCTATCTCTCCGCCCCCCACTCACACACCTTAAACCAGCTTATATTTCAACTCTTTCTTGGACTCAAACTCAAGTTCTGTCGAAGGGTCATGAGGACTCGAAACGTCAACTCTTTTCTTCTCCGCCGATGCTGCCAGACCTGCTGAGTTTTTCAAGGTGGTGTTCATGTTGCTCAGTAGGCAGTGCCCCAGCTCTGAGCCAGATGCTGCAAGTGCAACTCCCACTCAAGAACTTGTGGGTCATAGAATTAGTGCTTATGACATGTTTATAATCAGCCTGCTAATCCTAGCAACACTATCCCACAATTCCTCAAAGGCAAAAACAGTGTGTTTGAAAGTATCAAACAAGCATGATTTAGAGACCAAAACTGTGCATAGTACTCCAGGTTTGGTCTAACTAAATCCCTATACAATTTTACAAAGACTCCCTTATTCTTGTGCTCCTATCCTTTTGGATATAAAGGCCAACATGCAATTTACCTTCCTAATTGCTTGCTGTACCTGCATGCTAACACTTTGTGTTCCCTGTATGAGCACAATCAAGTGTCTCAGAACATCAACATGTAAGTTTCATGCCTTTCAAAACATATTTTGCTTTTCTATTCTTGCGCCAAAGTGAAAAATATCTCATAGTTCCCCACATGATACTCCATCTGCCACCCTGTTGTCTACTCACTTAACCTCGCTATATCTTTGTGCAGCCTCTTAGTGTCCTTCTTACAGCTTACATTCCCACCTAACTTTGTGTTGTCAACAAACTTGGATATGTTACTCTTGGTCTCTTTGTCTAAGCATTAATATAGATTGCAAATAACTGAGGCCCCAGCATTGATTCTTGCAGTAGTCCAATAGTTGCAGCCTGCCAACTTGAAAATATCCTGTTTATCCCCGCTTTCTTCTTCCTATTTGTTAACCAATCTTCCATCCATACGAATATATTATCCCCCAACTCCATAAACCCTTACGTATTGACCTTCAATGTGGAACCTTATTAGTGCCTTTTGGAAATCCAGGTATACTGCATCTACTGGCTCGTCTTTATCCACCACACTAGTTATAAACTCTAGTTAAATAAACGCTAATAAATTTGTCAAACATGATTCCCCTTTTGTAAAACTATGTTAATTCTGACTGCCTAAACAATGATTGTCTAAATGCATTATTAGGCTTCCTTAATATTACATTCCAGCATTTTCCAACCATGGATGTCAGGCTAACTGGCCTGTAGTTTCCTGTTTTTTCTACCCCTTCTTTCTTGAATAGCAATCTTATATTTGCTAACTTCCAGGCTGCTGGGACTGTTCTAGAATTAAGTGAATTTTGGAAAATCATAACCATTATCTCTGCAGTTATCTTTTTTAGAACCCGAGCACATAGGCCATAAGGTTCTAGGGATATGTTGTATTTTAGTCCTTTAAGTTTCTCCAATACTTTTTTCCTTGCTGATATTAGTTACTTTAAGTAGCTCATTCATATAAGCTCCTTGGTTACCCTCTATTTCTGGTATGTAATTTGTTCCTTCTACTGTGAAGACAAACACAAAATATTTATTCAATGTCTCTGCCATGTCCACATTCCCCATGATAATTTCTCCTATCCTTGCCTGTAAGGGTCTATTGTTCATTTTAGCTATTCTCCTTTTTGTATATATGCAAAAGCTTTTACAATCTGTTTTTAGATTTCGGACTAATTCAGCTGCATCCTATTTTTCTCTTTTTATCAAATTTTTGGTCACCTTTTGCTGGTTTCTAAACCTCTGCCAATCCTCAGGTTTACTACTTTTTTTTGGACAAATTTAGCCTCTTCTTTTAATCTAATACCATCCTTAACTTCCCCAGTAAGCCAACAGAACTTTCCTGCTCAGTTAATGAAATTTTTGCCGAAAATTTTGAATTTTTAATGTTTCCTACTGTTTATTCACTGCAACATATTTGAATCTATTTACCTAATCAACTTTTGCCAGCTCTCCCCTTGTACGTATGTAATTGGTTTATTTCAGTTTAAGATTCTTGTTTTGGACTTGAGTATGTTACCCTCAACCTTAATATGGAATTCAATTGTAATATGATCACTTTTTCCAGGACATTTTTTACTGTGAGATGATTAATTAATCCTGCCTCATTACACAATACTATATCTAAAGCAGCTCGATCCCTAGCTGTTTCCACAATGTATTGGTCTAGGAAACTTCTAGTATCGGCCACCTCCCTGGGAACTGCTCAGTCATACAAGGGTGACACAATATCTAAATGTAAATTTTTACTCTTTTTACCTGTTATTCTATTTAGTCCTAAGCAGTCTCTATTCACTGCTTAATCCATCAGCCCACAGAAGAGGGTGTGAAAAAACAACTTAGCAAATTAGTAAGGTGAAGATCTAGAGTTCTTTGAAGATGTGACAAGCAAAGGGGATAGACAAAGTAGACGTGGAGCAAATGTTTCCCCTTGTGAGGCATTCTAGAATGAAAGGCCATAGTTTTAGGCTAAAGGGTGGTAGATTTAAATCAGAGATGAGGAGGAATTACTTTTCTCAAAGGGTCGTGAATCTGTAGAATTCACTACCTCAGAGTGTAGTGGATGCCAGGATGCTGAATAAATTTGAGGAGGAGATAGACAGACTTTTAATTAGAATTACCTGGAAAAACTCAGCAGGTCTGGCAGCATCGGCGGAGAAGAAAAGAGTTGACGTTTCCAGTCCTCATGACCCTTCGATAGAACTTGAGTTCGAGTCCAAGAAAGAGTTGAAATATAAGCTGGTTTAAGGCTCACCTCCCACCCACACACCTTAAACCAGCTTATATTTCAACTCTTTCTTGGACTCGAACTCAAGTTCTGTCGAAGGGTCATGAGCACTCGAAACGTCAACTCTTTTCTTCTCCGCCGATGCTGCCAGACCTGCTGAGTTTTTCCAGGTAATTCTGTTTTTGTTTTGAATTTCCAGCATCCGCAGTTTTTTTGTTTTTATCTAGACTTTTAATTAGTATTGGATTGAAAGATTATGGGGAGAGGGTGGGAAATTGGATTCGAGGCCAAAATGAGATCAGCCATGATCGTATTGAATGGCAGGGCAGGCTCGAGGGGCTGAAGTGCCTACTCCTGCTCCAAGTTCTTATATTTGGCAGCCTTGTGCATGAATCCCAAAAAGCTAACATACAAGTTCAACAGGTAATAGGAAAGGCAAATGGAATTTTGGCCTTTATTTCAAAGGGAATGGAGTATAAAAATAAGGAAAAAAGCAAAAAATTGTGGATGCTGGAAATCCAAAATAAAAATACCTGGAAAAACTCAGCAGGTCTGGCAGCATCTGCATAGAAGAACACAGTTAATGTTTCGAGTCCGTATGACTCTTCAACAGAACTAAGTAAAAATAGAAAAGAGGTGAAATATAAGCTGGTTTGGGGGAGGGGGGGTGGTGGGTGGGGTTGTGGGTGGGACAAGTACAGCTGGATAGAGAGCCAGTGATAGGTGGAGATAGGCAAAAGATATCATAAAAATAAGGAAGTCTTGCTAAAACTATACAAGGCACTAGTTAGATCACACCTAGAATCTGTGAACAATTTTGGTCCCCTTATCTAAGGAAAGATAGATTGGCATTGGAGGCAGCCCAGAGAAGGTTCATTAGGTTGATCTCGGGTATGGAGAGATTTTCTTATGAGAAGAGGTTGAGTAGGTTGGGCCGGTACTCATTGGAGTTTCAAAGAATGAGAGGCGACCTTATTGAAACATATAAGATACTTGGGGGCTTGGCAGGGTAGATGCTGAGAGGTTGTTTCTCATTGTGGGAAGAGTCTATGACCAGAAGGCATAATCTCAGAGTAACCAGAGATGAAGAGCAATTTCTTTTGAGGGTAGTCAATCCGTGGAATTCTTTATAGCAGAGGACTGTAGAGCCTGGGTCGTTAAGTATATTCAAGGCTGAGATAGACAGATTTTTAATCAGTAATATAATCGAGGGTTATGGCGAAAAGGCAGGAAAGTGGAGTTGAGGATTATCAGATTAGCCATGATCTCATTGAATGGGGGAGCAGACTCGATGGGCTGAATGGCCTACTTCTGCTCCTAGTTCTTATGATCTTATGGTCTTTACTGCTCTGGCCAGTTTTCCTGTGCAGAATTGGATCGGGGGTGAAAGTTATTGGCATGACTGCAGCAAGAGCTTCCATGGAGATGATAAGTGGAAGAAACCATGGCAGAAGGGCTCTCATGGTTGACACATTCAATTAAACACTCAAAGATTCAATGTACTGTACTCAACTGCCCATGTGCCAATTATGCTTTCCAAATAAAGCAATGCATCCATTAGGCAGAGCTGTGCATCGAGATCCATGAGCACAACAGCATTTTACTCTAACTACATTAATCTATCTGGAACTGTCACTATATAATACAGTAGCAGTCATCCTAAATTGTACTAAATCATATAGTGCACAATGTAAGTGTATTCGATGTTTGGTGTGTACATCATCTTATAAAAGTGTGGCATAAAGTTTCCAGTGGACTGGGGAGTGGCAGTTGGGGTGATGCACTCAGTGGCATAGATTTAAGGCCTATGGTATTTTGGCTACCCTGGTACAGCTGTATCATCCCATTACTTCAGGATCATCCTGGGTAAATCCATTTTTCTCCACTATAAACCATGTTGTTAAAGCTCCACCACCTGTCCTTACTTTTGATCCCAGAAATGAGGGGCTTGTAGATATCTTTGTACCCCCAATAAAGGCAATCAACTCAGCTGCTCAAATGCCTTTAGCCCCTGCCATACCTGACTCCCAAACTGTAGCTTATCCCCTATCTAATAAAAACATTAGAACCTAAGAAGTAGAAACAGGAATAGGCTATACTGCTCCTAAAACCTGCTCCGCCATTCTATAGGATCATGGTCGACCTGATCTTGGCCTCAGCTCCACTCTCCTGTCTGTTCCCTATAACCCTCGACTCCCTTGTAGATCAAAAATCTGTCTAACTCAGCCTTAAACATATTCAATGACCCAGCCTCCACTGTTATCTGGGGTAGAGAATTCCAAAAGTCTATGACCCTCTGACAGAAGACATTCCACCTCATCTCCATCTTAAATGGAAGACCCCTTGTTTTTAAACTGTGCCCCCTAGTATCTATTACCCAATACCATGAACTTTTATATTGAGTAATAACCTGTAATGAGGCATATGATGAGATCCAATTTACCTTCTTGTGGACCAGGGCTGGGAATCTGAGTCCCGACAAGCCTCAGGAGTTTTGCGCATGTGCCAGTTGGGAGCGGGCAGTGTATGTGTAATCTGGCGGTTAAAGGGCTCGGCCATCCTTACAGCGGTGCACCAACATAAAAAGGATAAAAAAAAGAAATGTAGTCATGTGACCGGAAGCTGAGTGCCATCATCAGAGAAGAGTCCCAATCAGGGACATGGGGAGGGACCAGGGAGAGGTCCCAGTTAAGAAGAAAGAGGACCAGAGAAAGAGGCTTCAAGATGAAAAGGGCCTTTGGTTGGCAAACTTTAAATGGTATGAGCTCAGGAGAAGTCCTGATAATTGAAGCAGGCTCAGGAGAAGCCATGGTGATTAAAGAAGGTAGCAAAAGTTTGGTGATTCTGTGCTGCGTGCCATTGGGGTGAAGATAACCCTTTGGAGCAATAATGCCCGCTCAGCATGAAGAGCTGAAGTTGTGCTTATGAGTTGGTGCTGGAGTGCAGACTTGGAAATCCAGGGCAACAGAAACTCAGGAGATGAGATTAAAACTCTGATAGGTGGGCTTTCATTAACGCCATCCCAATGATTTTTGGAGAGAGTTCCAAGGCAAGATCTTTGAAGATGAAGACTGGAGTCCCTCGTGAGAGAGACTGAGTTTCAATGAGATTGGTTGACTCACCATGTTTACTGATGCCTGCATGGGTTAATGAGAAATTCGTGGAACAGGCCTTGGTTCTCACAACCATTTATCATGCAGCGTGATGTGTTCAACCACAATTTGCCTATTAGATCACATGTACCTTACATCAGCCCTGATGTTAGTGTATAAGATCAATAGTATAAACGGTTTTATCTTTCTGACCTTGTATAGTAAAGTTTATTCTAGACTGTTCAAAACCCATGTAATTTTGTGGCTTTATTTTCTTAGCAAGTGTCTTGAATCTCAAAATTTGTCTACTTTAAACAAAACGTATTGGTGCCTAACCAGCTCTTACCAAAAACTTGGGGGTCTGGCCCGGGATCAAAACAGGCACCTAATCAAATGCCTTTTGGAAATCTAAATACATACCTCTACTAATTCCCGCTTTTCCACCCTGTTTGGTACATGTTCAAAGAACTCTAATAAAGTTACCAAACACGATTTCGTTTTATAAAACCATGTTGACTCTTCTTGATTGTATTGTGATTTTCCAAATTACCTGTGTTATGATCCAGTATATGCTTTTTTTGGGAAATCTGAAAACCCATGTATTTACTGAAAGAATGAAGCCAGAGGGTTCACTGTTTAAAACAAAAGAATTTTACTGCCCAAAAATCAAAGAACATGAATACCACTAAGATACTTTATCTTAAATAGTCAGTTACGTTAAAGATACTAAAAGAACAATGAACACAGTTACTTATGCTCTAAACTGAACTTCTTAACTCAAGTTCCCTACCAGATCTAGGTCCCATGGTTGTAGACTCCCAGTTCAACACAGGCATTGTTAACATCATAAGCATAGCCATCTTGAGTCATTTCTCTCCACGGGACAATTAGAGGAAATTTGAAGGGACAACCTTGTAAGAAGTAAGCAGAGGAATTTCAAACCATCAATGAATCTTTGAAATAGTACTCAGACCAATGATTAATCTTCTAATTTATGATAAGTATCTGACCTGAGCTTTTTAGGGGTGTAAGTCAACTAGACGTAGAAAGGAACTTGAGTTAAGAAGTTCAGTTGGGAGTATATGTAACTGTGTTCATTGTACTCTAATTTCTCCCTCTGTATTTTTTAGTCATCCTTTATTGGTTTTTAAAATGTTCCCAATCTTCTGGCCTACCTCTAATCATTGCAGCATTGTATACCTTTTCTTTCAATTTTCTGGACTCTAATTTAGCCGACCTTTCCTTCCCTACTCTGTAAGCTACTTGTGTGCATGTGCAACCTCCGAGTTTCTGTTTGTTTGAAAGCCGGTGAGTATTTTTATTATCTTACTTAGATCAGTTTAACTATAATAAGGCTAACCTCTTTGTTAAACTCAAGAAAACCTGCCTAACTGGTTATTTTATGATCACAGTGCATAAACAATTAAGTACTCCTTAGGTTGGCAAGTATATCCTTTTCTAAATAAGACAAACCTGCTGCAGTTAAACGAGGAGAGGGAAAGGAGGGGAGCCATTTGACCCCTCCTCATCTGATCAGAACAGAAATTTGGGGGCTGTGTCCATGATCAAACCCACAGACAAGTGAGAAATTGGAAGCAGGAAACCAAATTGAACCCGAGCAATAATTTTAAAACTTTTGTACAGGTTTTCTTCTGGTTTTTAGTGGTAGAATACTAAAAACGCTTACAATCAAGGCCAGTGCCTTCTTAGACCAGAGTGACATAATTTGGTACAGTTTAAAAGCCCTATCTAGTGAAGAGCTAAGGAGTATGGCTAGGCATTTAGATATAAGCATCCATCCAAAAACTAGGAAACCTAAAGTCCTAAAATTTGCGGCCAACTGTTTTGAAATTGAACTTGAAGAACCAGAGATAGGCGTAGATTTTGAAACAGACAAGCTAATGTTGGAAAGGATACATCTGGAACATAGAAACATAGAAAATAGGAGCAGGAGTAGATCACTCGGCCCTTCAAGCCTGCTCCACCATTCAATGATGAGCGTGACCACAGCACCCTGGTACAGGGAGCCATTCAAGTGGAGGGAGGAAATAGGAACATAGTTGTGGTAGGGGACAGGATAATTAGGGGGATAGATACTGTCCTCTGCAGCCGTAAGTGTGAGTTCCAAAGGCTGTGTTGCCTGCCTGGTGCCAGGGTTAAAGACATCACCTCAGGGCTGGAGAGGAACTTGGAGTGGGAAGCAAGGGATCCAGTTGTTGTCATCCACATTAGTGCCAACGACATTCATAGGACTAGAAAGGAGATTCTGCTGAAATAATTTGATCAGTTAGAAGCTAAATTAAAAAGCAGAACCTCCAAGGTAATAATCTCAGGATTACTATCTGAGCCACGAGCAAACTGGCAAAGGGTAAATAAAGTCAAGGAGTTAAATGTGTGGCTCAAAGGTTGGTGTGGGAGGAACGGATTTCAATTCATGGGGCACTGATATCAGTACTAGGGTGGAAGGGAGCTGTTCCGGTGGGATGGGCTTCACGTGAACCATGCTGGGGCCAGTGTCCTGGAAAATCAAAAAACTAGGGCTGTAGAGAGAGCTTTAAACTAAATAGAGGGTGGAAGGGTGGAGGGGGGATACATACACTTAGAAAACAAAACAGTATGGCAGCATTGCAGGGCAGCTATTTAGGTAATGATACCCAGAGTGTGACAGGAAGAGACAGAGTGTATAAACATAAAACAAAAGCAGCAAATAGGGCAAAGGGGGAAAAAGTGGTAAAAAGGGAAAATTAATGGCTCTTTACTTAAATGCACGTAGGATTTGGAACAAAAAAGATGAATTAATGGCACAAATAGAGGTTAATGGGTATGATCTTATAGCCATTATGGAGACATGGTTAGAAGGAGATCAAAGCTTGGAACTAAATATTCAGGGGTATGTGACTTTTTGAAAGGACGGCAGGAAGGAAGGGGTGGTGGGGTAGCTTTGTTAGTATGAGATGGAATAAGTGTGATAGCAAGGAATGATCTTGGATCAGAAGATGTAGAATCCATATGGATGGAGATAAGAAATAACAAGGGGATGAAGACACTGGTAGGCCCCCCTAACAGTAACTATATTGTAGGATAGAGAATAAATCAGGAGATAATGAGGGCATGTAAAAAGGCAGTACATTAATCTTCTTGTAGATTGGGAAAATCAAGTTGGCAGAGGTAGTCACAAGCAAGCATTCTTGAAGTGTATTTGGGACAGTTTCCTAGAACAATATATTGTGGATCCAACCAGGGATCAGGCTATTTTGGATCTGATAATGTGTAATGAGGCAGGTTTAATAAATGGTCTCAGAGTAAAAGATCCACGAGGAGGCAGTGACCATAACATGGTAGAATTGAGCATTCAGCTTGAGAATGAGAAACTTGGATCAGAAACAACTGTGCTAAACTTAAATAATGGTAATTACAAAGGAATGAGGGCAGAGATGGCTGGAGTGGACTGGGAAAGGAGTTTAGCAGAAAAGACAGTTGATGAACAATGGCAGACATTTAAGAAAAAAGTTCATGACTCACAACAAAGATATATCCCAATGCGGAAGAAGGGTTCTAGGAAGGGGATAAACCAACCATGGTAAACCAAGAAGTTAAGGATAGTATCAAATTGAAAGAAAATATATACAATGTGGCAAAGATTAGTGGTAAGCCAGAGGATTGGGAAAGTTTTAAAAGCCAACAAAAGATGACCAAAAAATAATAAAGAGGAAGAAAATAAACTTTGAGGGTAAACTAGCAAGTAATATAAAAAATGGACAGTAAGAGCTTCTTTAAAAATATAAAAATGAAGAGAGGAGCCAAAGTGAACATAGGCTCCTTAGAAAATGAGGTCAGGGAAATAATAATGGGGAACCAGGAAATGGCAGAGGAATTGAATCAATACTTTGCATCACACTTCACGGTAGAAGACACTAATAGCTTTCCAAAAATATTAAATAATCAAGGTGCAAAAGGTGGAGAGAGGAAATAAATTCAATAATTATAACTGGAGAAAAAGTACCAGGGAAACTAATGGGGCTAAAGGCTAATAAGTCCCCTGGACCTGATGAGTTGCATCCTAGGATATTAAAGGAAGTAGCTACAGAGATAGTGGATGCACTGGTGATAATCTTCCAAGAATCCTTATATTCTGGAAAAGTCCCAGAGGATTGGAAAACTGCCAATGTAACACCCTTATTGAAAAAGGGAGGGAGACAAAACACAGGTAACATATGCCAGTTAGCTTAACATCTGTCATTGGGAAAATGTTGGAGTCTATCATAAAGGGTGTAATAGCAGGTCATTTAGACATGCATAATACAATCAAGCAGAGTCAGCATAGCTTCATAAAGGGGAAATCATGCCTGACAAATTTATTAGAATTCTTTGAGAGGGTAACAAGCAGGACAGATAAAGCGGAACCAGTGGATGTAATATATTTGGATTTCCAAAAGGTGTTCAATAAGGTACCACACGTAAGGCTACTTAATAAGATAAAAGCGCAAGGTGTTGGGGAAGTATATTAGTATGGATAGAGAATTGGCTAACTAATAGAAGACAGAGGGCAGAATTTTGCCCTCGGATGGCGTGCAGGTCCCACCTGCTCTGCGGCAGGCGGACAGCTGACCCCCGCCACCGAAACGGGGCCCGCCGCCATTTTGAGTGGGCGGGCCAATTAAGGCCCACAATGCGCTTCCTGTGCCAGGGTGGGGGGGGTGGGGAGGGATTCCCCATCTGTCAAAGTACGCTGTTTCTCGCATGCACGCGAAAGAGTTCACTGCTCCCTGAGGCAATGTCACACGAGATGGGACACATTAATAAAAAGGACATAAACTTTAATAGACTTTTTTAAAACGGACATGAAACCTCATTCTGCCAGTGGATGAGGTTTCATGCTTTATCAGAAGCCCGCTGGGTTGTCCGCAAACCTTAAGGTTGGACAGGCAGGTCTTTAGTTATCATAATTTAATTATCTTAATTAGCTTGTCAATGGCCTCAATTGGCCATTGACAGGTCGGTGGGCGGACAGCTGATTTGGCTGTCCGCCCGCCTTCCTAAACATTTAAAGGGACCGGAGTGATGTCGGGGGTTCCTCCTGATGTCATCCCACATCATTTTCCCATTGGTGAGCAGGCCCCAACCTCAAATCGCCAATGGGAAAATTCAGGCCAGAGAGTTGGGATAAGGGTGGCATTTTCGGGATGGCAACCTGTAACTAGTAGAGTGGCACAGTGATCAGTGCTGGGGCCACAATTATTTACAATATATATTAATGACTTGAATGAAGGAAGTGAATGTACTATTGCCAAGTTTGTGGATGACACAAAAATAGGTGGGAACAAAAGTGGTAAGTATGACACAAAGAGTCTCCAGAGGGCTATAGACAGGTGGACAAAAAAAGTAACAGATGGAATATAATGTAGGAAAATGTGAAGTTTGCACTTTGTCAGGACGGATAGAGGAGCTGAATATTATTTAAACGGAGAAAGACTGCAGAAAGCTACGGCTGAGGGATTTGGGGGTCCTTGTGCATAAATCACAAAAATCTAGCACACAAGTTCAGCAGGTAATAGGAAAGGCAAATAGAATGTTGGCCTTCATTTCAAAGGGAATGGAGTATAAAAATAGGGAAGTCTTGCTAAAACTATACAAGGCACTAGTTAGTCCACACCTAGGGTAGAATTTTCCCGTTGGCATGTGGGGGAGGTCCTGCATGTCTGCATGTAAAATGACGTGCAGTGATGTCGGGCAAGCATCCCGTCGCCACCACGCACCATCGCAATATTTCATTGGGCAGGCACACGATGATATCCACTGCTCACCCACCATTAATTAACAAGGCCACTTAAGGCCCTTCACTCACCAATCGACACTGATTTTTCGGCACCCGTGCAATCTTCGGATCAGTGTAATGGGCAGGTGTGTAGGGCACATGTGTATAAACCTCATCCACAGGCAGGATAAGAGGGCTCACTGGGGTCGTGAGTGTGCACTGGCAAGTATTGATTTTTCAAAGTTATTGAAACTTGCCTGTGTGATCTGCAGTACTTCAAAACGCACACGAGCTTTGTCTGGACTCTTAACCTTCAGGTCAGCACTCTGCCGTGAGGAATCTTTTTTGGGCCTTCAGGTTTCAGAAAACCTTACCTTAACCTGGGAATTGGAGCTGAACTGTCCACTGGAGGCACCTCCTCTGAGGAGGAAGGGAGGGCTAGAAGGGGGAGGAGGCCTGGAGTGCACATTCAGCCTCCAGGGGAGCCACCTTTGGGAGGACAGGGGGTGCCAGGCCAAGAGATAGTCCAAGGTGGAAGGGGCCGCAGAAGACGCCTCTATCCTGCTGCCAGGGTATACAGGCAGCGAAGCAGCTACCTCAATATGTCTGAGATGCAGTGCCGAAGGAAGCTCTGTTTCCCAAGGGAGACAGTCAACTATATCTGTCAGATGATTGGGCCTGAGATCTCCGCTGTGTGGGTGGACACCCCATGCCAATGGCTCTAAAGGTCACAGCTGCCCTCAACTTTTATGCCTCTGGCTCCTTCCAGGGGTTGGGGGGTGATCTTTGCGGTGTCCCCCAATCAGCTGTCTACAACTGTGTCAAGCAGGTTACAGACGCTCTGTTCAGGCATGCATTGACCTTCACCCACTTCCGCTGGGACCATGCAAGCTAGACACAGCGGGCCAGAGGCTTTGCAGCCAGTGCTGGCTTCCCCCGCGTCCAGGGTGCTATAGACTGTACACATGTGGCCATTAAGGCACCAGCAGGTGATCCTGGTGCCTTCGTTAACAGGAAGGGCTTCCACTCCATGAACGTGCAGATAGTGTGTGACCACAGGATGCAGATTCTACAAGTCTGTGCAAGGAACCCAGGCAGCTCCCACGACGCCTGCATCCTCAGACACTCCCAGGTGCCGGGGCTCTTCAGTGCTCCAGCTCGGCTGGATGGATGGCTGCTGGGTGACAAGGGCTATCTCCTCAGAGGTTAGCTCATGACGCCTCTCCGCTATCCAAGAACAGAAGCTGAGCAGCGGTACAATAGGAGCCACACCTCCACAAGGGCTGTGTTGGAGAGAACCATCGGTCATCTCAAGTTGCACTTCCGATGCCTGAACCGCTCAGGGGCACACTCCAGTACCCCCCAGATCGTGTCTTGGTGATAGTGATTGCATGCTGTGCTCTCTACAACCTTGCGCTGGAAAGGGGGGATGCAGTGGATGATGAAGACGTTGATACAGTGGCTGCAGCTGCACATGGTGAGTCCGAGGATGAGCACGCACAGGGAAATGCTGAGGGGGTAGACGCTAACCCGGGCATACTCCAGGGAGGTAGGGACATCCGGGAGGCTTTAATCCAAAGAACCCTCAGCTAGCACAACACAGATGGTGAGAACAAGCCTGGACTGTAAGCTCCATACTCAATACCTAAGTGCCAAATCTTCCAGGTTAGGAACAGTAACTAAGGGCCTTGTTAATAAAGCTGAATGCCCCGCAAAGCACTCATAACATTTTTGGAAACCATACACATGCAGAAGAAAAGAGGCACCCTCAGCCATGGTCACATGTTTGAATTTAATATCACAGGCGAAGAAACTTAATGAAACACAATGACAAGGGTGTTCCAATCCAAAGCAAATCATAAAGACCACATCTCGGGCCAACACAAAAGCACCAGTGATAAACCCGTGGTGAGCCTAAGAGGCCTTATGTTTATGTTTCCGGGTACTACGTCTTGGTGCTGCCCCATCGCTGGGAGTGATATCTGAGACAACCTGCTGACACTGCTGTCCTGTTGGTCTCAATGACCTTGGTGGCTGCCCTCTGGCCCGTGGAGCCTGTGCTGGCCCCGCCTGGGATGGATCTGCCAGGTCCACAGCTGACATCTCTCCAATCGTCGCAGCCTCACCTGATGAAGCGGTCACTGAGAGAGGGGCGGAGGAGCTGCCACCCTAATCCAGAGCGCCCTGAGAGGTGCCCGCAGAGAAGACAGGCAGCTGCTGCGCCAACGTGAGTTCGCTTCGGACATCCCTGTTCACCATGGATGGATGGGCACTGAGCTGGGAAACTTGGGACCCACACCATATCCTACACTGGCACTGACCAGCTGAGGTCAATGCCAGTGTGAGGGCTTGCTGGTCCGAGCGCATCCCCAGGAAGCCCTGATGGGTGTCCTGGAGGAGCCTCTCCACAAGAGTTGCCAATCTCTCCATGGAGGATGCATGGCACTCAGACATGTGGCTCATTGCTTCAGCGATTGTCCACGTAGACTGCTCCACCACGGGCACCAAGCCAAGCATAGCCTCATGTATCTCCCCCAGATGCTCCCACTGCCGCATTTCCTGCCCCTGCTGCGTTGCGGATCCAGAGGTGCATCATCATGCAACAAGTGAGCAAGTGCCTGGTCCCCTTCAGTCCTCTGACTGCTGGTACCATGAGCACTCTCTGTCTCTGCTGCGCTGCAGGATACTAGCCGATGTTCTAACTCCCACTGAGGTACTAGTATCTGCGCTGATGCCTGCCTGGCAGAGAGGGTATGATCAGGGCCCTCAGGTGTGAGAGGGGGCCTCTGCTGCTCCTCCTCCTGGCCCTGCTCCGATGATGCTGAAAGGAAGAACAAGGACATTGGATCAGTTAACATGGAGACAATGTCAATGTGTATCCCTGACCCCAGATCATTATGCACTCATCCTGCCGTAAGCAATGGTCAAACCATGTTACAAAATTAAATCACTGAACATTCAGCAGTGCTATGGCTGTTGGAAGAACAATGGTGACCTCACTGTTGGGCATAAATACCTGGCTGTGGCACCCCAGCCGCACCGACACCAGTGGACCTGGGCGCATGGCGCCTCTCCAAATCCAGGGCCTCCTGCTCAAACCGGCTAAGAATGGCTAACTGCACCTGGCCGCCACCAATCCTTGCACGATCTGCCGCGTTATGAGCATTTGTCTCCTGAAAATGAGAGAAGAGCATTGATTAGTGAAAATTGTACATGGACTCTCTTCGCCCGCAGCCCACCCCAACCAGAGTGGGACATATCAGAGCTCCAGTGTCTCCTCACCCTGCTGCTGCCAAACATTCACACAAAGATGCTAGCCCTTTTCCACCACCCCCGTTCTCCTCCACCCCCACCCCCACCTTGGCCACAGCTGACTAAATCACATTAGGCACCACATGGTGTATCCTTCCATCACAAGGAGGCACAAGCATGTGGAGCGCAGAGGGCAGCAGATGGTTCATTGACACAGCACCTTGAAGCTCCCCTCCCAACATGTCTTCACCCTGACTTTGACATGTCCTGCAGTTCAAACACAGCGCCTAGATGCAGCTCCTCCAGACTGCCCCCAAAACAATCATGTGGGTCTCAGTGTACCACAGGCTGCTGGCGCAGAACCCATCTCTTCACCACCCTCTCAGGCTGACCTCAGCATGAGCAGTATCTGCTGGCCCACCCAGCAAAGGACAAATGCCGTCAATGATTCATTGCAGTCACTACACTCAGACTTGGGGGGTTGGGGGCAGCAGGGGGGTAAGTCGATTTGCTGGGATAAGTGATCAATGCCAACATAGTACTCACCCTGCCAGAGCACAACAAGTCGTTGAAGCACATGTGACACTGGATCCAGGTGCGGTGCACCACTTCGCGGGAGCTCACCACCTTCGCCACCTCCTCCCAGGCACATTTCACCATGTGGGGGGGGGGGGGCCTCCTCCTCCCGTCCTGGGGGACCAGCACCTCCTACCATGCTGCCACCTCTTCGAGGAGGGCAGCAAGACAGTCATTGGAAAAACAAGGGGCACACTAGCCCTGCACCCTACCCTCTGGACTGGCCTGCCCCAATGGCCTCCCCTCCGGACTTGCATAACCTCCATTGCCCCTCTGCAGAGCCCTTCGCCCAGCCATTGTGAGTAGCCTTTCTAAGGTTGCTAGGCCTTCCTTTATACAGGCCGCCGGGTCGCTATTGAACCCGGTGGGCTGAACATTCCCACCACCCCCCGCCCACTGCCGCTATGCACGGGAGCCGTGAAGTACACTGGGTGGGCCTTAATTGGCCTGCCTGCATTAAATGGCGGCGCAGACCCGATTGCGAGCAGCGATCAGGTCCGCGACCACCCGCGCCCGCTCCACCCTCGCCCCCCCGCCATCCAGAAAATTCTGCCCCTAGGATATTGTGAACAGTTTTGGTCCCCTTGTCTAAGAAAAGATATATTGGCATTGGAGGCAGTCCAGAGAAGATTCACAAGGTTGATCCTGGGTATGGAGGGATTTCCTTATGAGAGATTGAGTAGGCTGGGCCTGTACTCATTGGAGTTTAGAAGAATGAAAGGCGACCTTATTGAAAACATATATGATTCTTAGGGAGCTTGACAGGGAAGATGCTGAGAGGGTGCTTCCGGTTGTGGGAGAGTCTAGGACGAGACAGCATAGTCTCAGATTAAGGGGTCATCCATTTAAGACAGAAATGAGGAGGAATTTCTTCTCTCATAGGATAGTGAATCTGTGGAATTCTTTACTGCAGAGAGCTGTAGAGGCTGGGTTGGCAAGTATTTTCAAGGCTGAGATTGACAGATTTTTAATCAGTAAGGGAATCAAGGATTATGGGGTAAAGGCAGGAAAGTGGAGTTGAGGATTGTCAGATCAGCCATGATCTCATTGAATGGCGGAGCAGACTCAATGGGCCGAATGGCCTACTTCCGCTTCTACGTCTTATGGTCTTATGGTAATATGATCATGGCTGATCCTGTAACTCCCGCACTCTCCCCATACCCTTTGACGCCTTTCGTGTCTAGAAATCTATCTATTTCCTTCTTAAATATATTCTTAGCCTCCACAACCTTCTGTGGTAGACAATTCCATTAGCCTCTGAGTGAAGAAATTTCTCCTCAACTCAATCCTGAAAGGCTTACCCCATATCCTCAGACTGTGACCCCATGTTCTAGACCCCCCCAGCCAGAGGAAACATCATGCCTTCATCCAGTCTGTCCAGCCCTGTCAGAATTTTATACATTTCAACGAGATCCCCTCTCACTCATCTGAACTGCAGAGAATACAGGCCTAGTCAGCCTAACCTCTCCTCATACGACAATCCTGCCATCCCAGGAATCAGTCTGGTGAACCTTTGCTGCACTCCTGTTTGGCAAGTATATCCTTTCTTAGTAAGGAGACCAAAACTGCACACAATACTCCAGGTGTGGTCTCACCAAGGCCCTGTACAGCCGCAGTAAGACATCCTTGCTCCTGTACTCAAGTCCCCTTGCAATGAAGGCCAACATACCATTTGCCTTCTTAACTGCTTACTGCATTTACATGCTGCTTTCAGTGCCTAGTGTACAAGGACACCCAGGTCCCTTTGGACATCAACATTTCCCAATCTATCACCATTTAAATAATACTCTGCCATTCTGTTTTTCTACCAAAGTGGATAACTTCACACTTATCCACATTATACTGCATCTGACATGGTTTGCCCACTCAGTCAGCTTGTCTAGATCATCTTGAAGCTTCTTTACATCCTCCTCACCACTCACATTCCCACCTTGTTTTCTGTCATCAGCAAACTTGGAAATATTATATTTGGTTCCCTCATCTAAATCATTGATATGTATTGTGAATAGCTGGGGCCCGAGAACTGATCCTTGCAGTACACCACCATTCACTGGCTGCCAGTTCAAAAAAGACCCATTTATTCCTACTCTCTGCTTTCTGTCTGTTAGCCAATTCTCAGTCTGTGCCAATATATTACCCCAATCCCATGTGCTTTAATTTTGGACACTAAACTCTTACTTTGGACTTTATCAAAAGCTTTCTGAAAATCCAACTACATTACATCCACTTGTTTTCCCTTATCTATTCTACTAGTTACGTCCTCAAAAAACACCAGCAGGTCTGTGAAACATGATTTCCCTTTCATAAATCCATGTTGACTTAGTCTAATTCCATTGATATTTTCTAAGTGCCCTGCTATCACATCCTTTATAATAGACTCTAGCATTTTCCCTACTACTGATGTTCGGCTAACTGGTCTGTAATTAATTGTTTTCTCCCTCCCTCCTTTTTTAAATAGTGGGGTTGCATTTGCCACCCTCCAATCTGCCAGGACTGTTCCAGAGTCTACAGAAATTTGCAAGATGATAACCAATGCATCCAATACTTCCATGGCCACCTCCTTTAATACCCAGGGATGTAGATTATTATGCCCTGGGGATTTATTGGCTTTCAGTCCGATTAATTTCCCCAGCACTATTTTTTTTTACTAATGCTAATTTCCTTCAATTCCTCCTTCTCACTAAATCCTTGGTTCCCAGCATTTCTGGGAAGTTATTTGTGTATTATTATGTGAAGACAGAACTAAAGTAGTTGTTTAATTGCCCTGCCATTTCCTTGATCTCCATTATAAATTCTCCTGTTTCAGACTGTAGGTGACCTACATTGGCCTTCACTAATCTTTTTCATTTTACTTACTTATAGAAACATTTACAGTCTAATTTTATGTTCCTTGCAAGATTACTCTCATGCTCTATTTTTCCCCTCCTAATAAATCTCTTTGTCCTCCTTTGTTAAGTTTTAAACTGTTCCCAATCCTCAGGCTTGCTATTTTTTCTCGCAACTTTGTATGACTCCTCCTTGGATCTAATACTACCCTTAATTTATTTTGTTAGCCATGGTTGAGCTGCTTTACCTGTGTGATTTTGCACCAACAAGGACTGTATAACTGTTGCAATGCATGCATTTGTTCCTTAAGTATTAGCCATTGCCTATCCGCCATCATGCCTTTTAATGAAATTCCCTAATCTATCATAGCCAATTTACCCCTCATACCTTTGTAGTTTCCTTTGTTTAGATTTAGGACCCTAGTTTGGGATTGGACTACTATGAGGACTCGAAACGTCAACTCTTTTCTCCTCCGCCGATGCTGCCAGACCTGCTGAGTTTTTCCAGGTAATTCTGTTTTTGTTTTGGATTTCCAGCATCCGCAGTTTTTTTGTTTTTACTTCAGTATCCATCCTAATGAAGAATTCTATCATATTATGTTCACTCTTCCCTAAAGGACCCTGCCCAACAAGATTATTAATTAAACCCCTCTCATCACACAATACCAAATCTAGGATAGCCTGTTCATTAATTGGTTCCTCGATGTACTGGTCTAAAGAAACCATCTTATACAAACTCCAGGAATTCATCTGCCACAGTATTATTGCTAATTTGGTTTGCCCAGTCTATATGCAGATTAAAGTTACCCATGATTACTGTAGCACCCTTGTTACATGCATCTCTAATTTCCTGATTAATGCCATTCCCTGGTTTACCGCTACTGTTTGGACACCTATAGACAACTCCCACTAATGTTTTCTGCCCCTTGTTGCTTCTTAGTTCCACCCAGGTGGATTCTATTTCTAGATTTTCTGAGCCAATAACCTGTCTCACTATGGCATTGATTTCATCCTGAACTAACAATGCCAAGCAACCATCTTTTCTTTTTTGCCTGTCTTTCCTAAATATTGAATACCCTTGGATATTCAGTTCCCAGTCCTAGTCACTCTGCAGCCATGTCTCCGTAATTGCAATCATATCGTACCCCTTTAAATGTTCTTGCGCTGTTAATTCATCCACCATACTGAAAGCTCCATGCATTCAGATACAGTGTCTTTTTAACATTTTTACACATCTAATTTTGTATTATGCCCCTATTTGCTGCTAGCCCTTGTTTCCTTTGCCTTCCACTTTTGCTTTCTACTTTTCTGTCTTTCATTTTTGTGTTTCCCTCTCTTGCATCTCCCCACTCAGGTTCCCATCCCACTGCCACTCTAGTTTAAACCCTCCCCTACAGTACTAGTGAATACCCCGGAAAGATATTGGTCCCAGTCCTGCTGGCATGCAACCCATCCAGATTGAACAGATCACATTTTCCCCAGAATCAGTCCCAATGCCTCATGAATCTAAATCCCTCCCTCCTACATGATCTCTCCAGCCACACATTCATCTAGTCTATTCTTCTATTCCTGATCACACTAGCACATGGCATTGGGAGTAATCCTGAGATTACTACTTTTGAGGTTCTGCTTTTTAATTTATTTCCTAGCTCCTATATTCTGCTTGCAGGACCTCATCCCTTTTTTTACCTATGTCGTTTGTAGTGATATGGACCACGACTTCTGGCTGTTCATCCTCCCCTTTCAGAATGTCCTGCAGTCATGGAGACTAGAAGTGGAATTCCAAGAAAGAGAAAGGGGAAGAGAGAGATGCAAGAATGGAAGGAGGGAAGAGAATTCCAGAATATGGAGAAATAAAGAGATTTCCAGAAAGAGAAACAAGAAAGAGGGTTAAGGTGGTTGAGCCAAGTAGGGAAAGATTCACTGTACTCAGTGAAGGCACTGCTAGTGAGGGAACTGCCCCTTGCTCAGGGCCGAATGTTAAGCTCTTAAAGTACACCCAGTTATGACCAAAGTTCAATGAGGGAGATGTGGAACATTTTTCATCTCATTTGAAAACAATTGAAGTGGACATCGGAGGGCTGGATACTGCTATTGCAAAGCAAACTAACGGGAAAGGCCCATGAGTTTTATTCCCTATTGTCTGATGAGAGTTTGTCAAACTATGAGGTGACCAAAAAGGCTATCCTCAGTTCACATAAGTTGGTACCAGAAGCATACCACCAAAAATTCCAACTCTCCAAAAACAGCCTGAGAAAACATTTGGCGAATTTGAAAGTGTCAAGCAACTTGCTTTCAACTACTGGGTATGGGCGCTTAAGATAAAGAAAGCCTTAGAAAGCCTCAGAGATATAATTCTCCTCGAGGAGTTCAAAAACTGCCTTCCATTTTCCATAAAAACTCACATGGAAGAACAAAGAGTCTCTCCAAAGCCAGACAGGCTGGCCTTATAGTCGGTGACTATGAGTTAACCCACAGACCCCTAACTCAAAGCAAACTGGGATCTAATAATTCACACCGGCTAGGGAAAGATAAGAGGAAGGTAGATGAAGCCAAAGCAGGTTTGAGTGAAAAGGGGAATAATGAAGGAAATTCAGATCAATCCCCAACTTTTAAAAGATGAAACCAAGATGATAAACTGTAGCAGTCTGCCCAGTGTGTTTTTAGAACGGGAAGTCTAGCCATCTAAAAGCTAACTGTTGGCATACCAGAAAACCATCAGGGGGCACGGCAGTCAAGACAATGGGTAGGGCTGTGAAGGTCGTGATCCTGTGGCCAAATGTGACGGAATTTTTTATTTAAAGGGAAATTGACCCATAGTTTTTCTAAGCCAGAAAATAAGATCAACATTCTCAGTGATATTGGTTGTTTGCAACTTTTGCTTGTGGCAGGATATGGTGATTTACTGCCCAAAAGCAGGGTGAATACTAGTGTGCTGGTTAAGGGACTTACTGGTGAATGTGTAGAGGTCCCTTTAATAAAAATCTACCGTCAAAGTGGGCTATTACTGGAGTTAGAAATGGTGGGTGTGATCCGGTTGGTAGGTAGTACGCCCAAAGAGTTCATGGCAGTCCATGAGACCAGGAAGGCTGATTGGAACAAGCCAAATGTCACACAGATACAGAGGGCTGAAGAAGCTTCAAAGATCCCTCAGTAGATGATAGAGCAATAGGGATTGAAGAGGCTAAAGGAAAGCCAACAGAATTTAACAGAGTCAATTTTGGCACCCACAGGAGTTAAATTGGCCAAAATAGGGCCATAGGAAAGCCAAAGTGCTGGAACAGAAGCAGTTGAAATTGAAGAAAATGCAGCAGAAGTATGGTTAGCAGAGACCTTCTTCAGATTTAAATAGGGACCAAGGAAGTTCTCGAATAGACAATCAAATAGTGAGGGAGATGCCTCACCTAGTCAAAGTGCCACAGAGAAGTGCAGTGGAAGTTGGGCAGCCACCTGAGGGCAGAAGTGTCCAGTGGACATGGGACAGATTGAGGAAACATCGATTCCCATGGGAAAAGAGAAAGGGAAGGTAAGAGAACCTAAAACAAGCACCACTTGTGAAAACTACAAAGGAGATACATGTGAAATCAGTGTGGAATTACCCATTGGTGAACTAAATGATCAAGTCCAAATTTCAAAATTCACTAAACCCAGCAATCCAGCTTTAGAATGCACTAAAGTCAAAGCACATGAGTAGAAATCAGAGGCCCACAAGAGCTCAAAAGCAATATATCACCCACTGTTACTTTAGAAATAAGATTTATGATGCATCAGGACTGTAACTGTTAAACCCATGGGCTGTGTACAGAGCAATTAAAGGGTCAAGAACTTCACAGGCAGGGCAGCAATGTAGTGACAGAAATTTGCATGCAAGCCTTCAATATCAGCTAACTGTGAAACATGATTTCTTCCAAGATTCCAGAGTTGAACTTGAACTGGCATTAAGTCCAAAGCCCACCAAAGACTAGGCAGAATTGTCCCTGATTTGGGATGCTGGCCACAATGGTGGCTTTTCATGTCGTATTGTCCCAGTCCTGCCTCATTAAAACTCTGCATTCCCAGGAAACACACCATTTCGATGGTGGGCAGACTCTCATTCACCCGCCAAACCGTCACCTCACTGCTTTCTCATGCCAGGTGCCATATTTAAAGTGCAGTTGCACACACACCTCTTGGTGCTTCCAGCTCAGGACTGCTGCACAGAAGATATGGCCATGAAAGGCAAGAAGACTGCAGTCCCCTGTTTTACTGACGTGTCCCTGGAACACATTTTGGATACTGTGTAGGCCCGTCATGATATCCTCTACACCAGCTCTGGCTGCGGGAGGGGCAGCGACATCACCACTCTGGCCTGGGAGGCAGTGGCAGAGGTGATCAGTGCCAATGCTGCACAGAAGAGGTTCGCCATCCAGCGCAGAAAGAGGATGAATGATCTCATAAGAGGAAGGTAGATGCCACCAGGGAATGGCAACCATCTCACCACTCTAAACTCACACACTCACAAGCCCAATCACGCATTCACCGGCATCTCACTCATTGTCAGCTCAAGGGACATCACCACTCACTCTCTCTCACACACCCTCATGTCTCCATCTGGCCTCGTCTCCTCTGGAGACCGCCTTCTTAGCCCTCACCATCTGAGACCATTTGCACAGATCAACATGTGGCCCCACATAATCCCTGGGATACTACTCTTACCCAGTAATGCCCTCGTCCTGCAGCCTCTTCCCTTGCCTGAGGTCACTTCTCCTCCTTCCCCAAACAAGCCATCGCCCTGCAGCCATTGAAAAGCCACTCCCACCTTATGACTTGTCTCGTAACCTGCCCATGAGCCTTCCTAAAAATTATGTTGTGCTGCCTGTGAGGCCTGGCTCTGATGACTGTGAGTGCCGCCTGAAGCAAGGTAGGCAAACAAGATTCAAAGTCCCGAGTGAAGTGCAGCTCATCAAGTGCATATCGTTTATGTTCAGTTGTGAAACACGTCAGCATGCAATCACATCTACGTGCTCGGATGATCCAGTGTTAGGGGATGATTTCAATGAGCTGGACTTATAATGATATGCAGATATATTACAATGAAGTTCCCAATATGCGGCGGCGGGAAACATGGTCAGCCATTGACGGGCAGGAGCAGATGATTGCGGCCTTCCCACCACATTGTCTGCACATCCCCACCAAGGTACCCGACGCCAGCAAGCATGGGAAACTTCACCCTGTGCAATAACATACAAAGAGAACTACCACCATGTGTTAGTGAACAACCAGACCTCCTACACTATACCTATCAGGGCTTTTGAAGGAAAAGGTCAGAAGGCACCAGGTTCTGAAACAATGCCTTCCTTAAGCCAGACCCCCAATACTAAAAGATATTTAGTTATAATTGTGCCTCATCCAAAGATGCTGATGAGGAGATTCAAACTGAAACAGAGCAAAGCTGTAACAAAGTAAGATTGATAAGTGAGAATTTGAAAATGAATGTGTGTTTTTTTTAATTAAAAATTTATAATGAAATGGTCCTGTAAGTTGCATTTCATTCCGCAAGGTGTAGAGGTGTCAAATACATGTTTTATGTCAAATAATGTTTTTAATTTACTGGCTGTAAAACTGAACTGCACTTCTAAAAACAGAGACATTTTAAAAAACAAAGTTAACATGTGACCTGAGCTCACAACGAAGATGAATCACTGCACCCTCTACATTGCAACTCACTGAGATGGAGACACCACGAATGGAATTTTCCAGCCGTCTCCCCGACGAGTTGCCCCACAGCGGTGCCGGAGAGCCGTTGAAATCTTTGTTCACATCGGCGGCACCGGAATATTCCGGCCCACATCTGCAAATAGTCATCAAGGACAATAGCCTCAGGAGAAAATGCGTGAGCCACATATCCTGCCCCCATTAATAAGGCATCAAGACAATCACCTGGGATATTCAACAGAGGATTCCCATTAACTGATTAAATTACAAGGGAGAGTACATTAGTCATGACCATGTTTGGATTACTTGGTCATGTGACAAACCCATCCTTTGTGTGTTTAAATTTATTTTGCTACACTAAATAGGATAACTAACTGAGGGGCTGAGAGAGAAGACCTGAGTTTCCGATCCACCTTCTTAACTTCGAACCCTGTTTGCTGACTGTGACCATCCAGGGATATCCCTGCTGCAGGATAGTGGTGTCATGGTATTGTCACTGGATTGGTAATCCAGACACCCAAGATAATGCTCTGGAGACCTGGGTTCAAATTCCACCACAGCAGATGGCAGAATTTGAATTCAATAAATATCTGGAATTAAAAGTCTAGTGATGACCATGAAATCATTGTCGATTGTTGTTAAAAACCCATCTGGTTCACTGATGCCATTTAGGGAAGGAAATCTGCTGTCCTTACCTGGTCTATACATATTGACTCCAGACCCACAGCAGTGTGAACTCCTAAAAATGCCCTCTGAACAAGGGCAATTGGGGATGGGCAACAAATACTGGCCTAGCCAGTGACACCCACATCCCATGAATGAATAAAAAAAGACAGAGATTTCTTAAAAGAATTCAACGCAGAGCACTACTGGAAGAACAGCTATACTAGCCATTGACGTTTTAAAATGCACCACCAAAGGAAAGTCACAGGCCACCGAATTCAGCCTGAAGCCAAACGCCACCAAACTACAAACTGTATATTCCCTTTATTTTTATGAACTCTGATTTGACCAGTCTACCCTCCCCAGCCTGTAATCTGTGTGTGTGTGTGTGTGTGTGTACACGTGTGTGAGTGTGTGTACGTGTGTGTGAGCGTGTGTGTGTGTGAGCATGTGGGTGTGAGCGTGTGTACGTGTGTGTGTGTGTGTGTGAGCGTGTGTGTGTGTGTGAGCGTGTGTACATATGTGTGTGTGTGAGCGTGTGAGTGTGTGTGAGCGTGTGAGTGTGTGTGAGCGTATATGTGTGTGAGTGTGTGAATGTGTGTGCGTGTGTGTGTGTGCATGCATGCATTGGACTTTTGGACACTCTCCAAATTTTCCAGTCCCACCACTGGTGGGACCAGAAAATCCCAGCCTGTGTGTATGTGAAAGTCAGAGCACACTTTATTATTTTACTTAGATCAGTTTAAGTGTAATAAAGCTAACCTCTTTCTTTGTTAAACTCAAGAAAACTTTCCTGTTGGTCCTTCTACAATGCGTAAACAGTCAAGTATTCACTAAATTGGCAAGTATATTCTTTTCTAAAACCTGCTGCAGTCAAACGAAAAGAGGGAAAGAACCATTTGACCCCTCCTCATCTGATCGTAATAAGAGAGTAGGATAAAAATGTAGCTAATCACAGTGACAGAAGGTGGAAAGTAGGCTACCAGAAGAGACCACTGTGTTTATGATTTATGTTAACGATTTTCACTTTAGAATTAAAAACACAGGCCTGAATCTTCCATTCAGTGTTGGAATCCCTATTTCTGACTCTAATCAGACAAAAAAATACACTTACTTTCCTCTGATTTTTCAGGGTAGTCTTCTGATGGAGGATTCTGCAGAACTCAGTCAACGCAGGAAACCTTGGCAGGAGCAGCAGAGAATTCATGCAGAAACCACACCCCTATTTTGCAATGGCTGCCATATTCTGCTCAGTTTAAATGTCCCAAAGCTTCTTTGAAAACTATGGAGAGAAGATAAGTAGGTAAGGGGATTGGGTGGGTAAGGGGGTAGGGTGGATAAAGTAAGTAGGTAAAGGGGGTACAGTATTAAGTGGGTATGGAGGTGAGTTTGGGTTAACGGGGAGTCGGGGGGTTCAGGGGGGGGAGTTGGAGGGTCAAGTGGCATGGGATAGTCAGGTTGGGTCGGGAGAAGTCGGTGGGGGGGTCAGGCGTGGAGTTGCAGAGTCGGGGGAGTAGGGATCGGGGGTAGTCGGAGGGTCAGGGTCGAAGGGGGAGTTGAGGGTCAATTCGGGGAATGGCTGGGTGGGGGGGGTCAGTTCTGTGGTTACCCAGGTGTTAGACTAGGTTTTAATCTGCCTAACATTTCCTGGGTAACTATCCAGGTAAGTATGTCAGGACCGCCTGAAACCTCTGGGCGGAACTTGCCCTGGCATTAAGTCCAAAGCCCACCAAAGACTGTGGGCAGAATTGTCCCAGAATTGCATTAAGTGCAGTATAGGGCGGGAAAAAGGGCATTATTCCTGCTGGCCACAATGGCGGGTTTTTGCACCATATCATCCCATTCCTGCTGTCACCTCAGACCTTCAGTAAATTGGGCAGCATATTTAAAGGCTGCCCTGGCACAGAACTAGCACTCTTCAAGGGATAGGAAGCTGCTGGGAACTGATGGCTGCCAAAGGGAGGAAACATGCGGCCCCTAGATTTAACAACACCTCCCTCGAGCACCTACTGGATGCAGTGGAGGCACACAGTGAAGTCCTATACCCCCGCTCTGGGTGAAGACCAGCAAGCAAGGTCACCAATCCAGCATGGGAGGTGGTGGAAGTGGTGGTCAGTGCCAAAAGAGGACAGCCACCCAGTGCAGGAAGAGGATGAATGGTCTCACCTGTTCCACCAGGGTAAGTCACTCTTCTCATTATTCTCAAGTCTCACACTCACACATCCTCAGAGATCTCACACCTCAAGTGACAATATCACTAACTCACACACACCCTCACATCTCCATCAGGTTCAAATCCTTTGGAGCTCGCGTCCTCATCCCGTCCATGGCTCTGCTCACCACACAAACATTCCATGCAGCACCACGCGTACTGCTCACTCTCTCTCCTTCTGTTTTCATGCATGTGAAGCTAGCTCACATTAGCAGGGAGTTCCAGACTGAGGGTGAAATGGCACATATTAGACCCCCTCACTCACTTTGAGGAGCGTGCCATCGCACTGACTGGTGAGGATGTGGACTCTGCCTGTGATGATGGTGAAGTCGGTGGTGAACACCCACGTGAGGATCCTGCATCTCATCATCCCTCTCTCAACACAAATGTGAGTGCTGTCTCTCCTATTTTTGGCTCTGCTGCCATGTGCTAATTATTTTTACTTTGGTTCACAGGGAGCTCTGCCAAGTGACCGACACCCTCAGCCACCCAGTCCCTCACCTCCATCCAGGTCCTCACCTCCAGCCAAGAGAACACCTCCTCCACTGAAGAGCAGGAAATAAGCAGCCTGGAGGACCCGTCCCAGCGCTTACCCACACCTTCCACCAGCGCAGAGACACATACCTCGGTGGGACCTAGATCTACAGCAGGCTTGGGTCCACAATCTGGTGGTCACCGCATGTACCTGCATCCACAGCAGCAGGAGGCAGGTTCAGCTGAGCTCCCCGGCATTCAGATGACTGCTAGGGAAGAGGCATCTGTGAGGTCTCAGTAAGATGACAAGTCTCTAGATTCGGCCTTCCAAATCATCATGGAGAGTCAGCAGAAGGTAGGGCGACATCACACAGGGCTGTTGGGAGCCCTCAACGGAGTGGCATGTGAGTTAAAGGAGTGCATCCGCCTGCTCTCTGATGAAGTGGTGCCCGCATGTGGACGGATGAAGGTCTCCTTGGCAAGGATGGCGGACGCCATGGAGACCCTGGTCCAGAAGAATGCGGAGATGCGCACAGGCCTGCCCTCCATTGCGGGTGCCATGGGTGAGTTCCTGCAGTGGCAACACGAGCGGGAAATGGAGCACATTGATGTCCCTCCAGGAACTACTTCCCCTGGGTCATCCATTCAGGAGTCTCAGAGCTGTCCTCTCCCTCCAAGTCCCCTTTGTCTGTGACACCCTCAACTTTGTCCTCTATTGTCACAGAGGGAGCAACTAGCCCACAGGAGTACAGCCAAAGTAAGCTGTGGCCCTCAAGGCCTCGTCTCTCCAGAGGACCCACACCAAAGTCATCAGAGGCAACCATTGCACAGGCTGTCTCCACCCCCTCCCGTGGGTACCGGGCAGCACCTAGAAGGAGCGTTAGACCTATAAAAGTTAAGAATTTCTGATCATAAGTGGTTGCACGGGTGAACACATTTTGTCACATTATAACCTGAAAATATATTTACTTTCACTGAATAACGTGTAACGGTGTCTTTCAGCTTTATTTACAGGCTCCGTGTGTACTTTCCCTGCATTCCCTCCATCACTAGCAGTTCAGCTGCACACAACCAGGCCATGAGTGATTCTGGAGGGAGAAGTATGTGTGTGGCAGGGCCTTTCAGAGCCTCATACGAGCATTCTCCCATGCATGCGGAGCCTTTAGCCATCACAATCATCTCCTTCATTGGCAGAGATATAGAATATAAAAGTAAGGATATAATGTCGGAATTGTATAAAACACTGGTGAGGCCACAACTGGAGTATTGTGTGCAGTTCTGGTCACCACATTACAGGAAGTACATAATAGTTCTGGAGAGAGTGCACAGGAGGTTTACAAGAATGTTGCCAGGGTTAGTAAATTGTGGCTATATGGAGAGATTGGATAAGTTGGGGTTATTTTCCTTAGAACAAAGAAGGCTGAGAGGTGACTTGATTGAGGTGTACAAAATTATGAGGGGAATAGATAGAGTGGACAAGATAAAATTGTTTCCCTTGGCAGAGAATTCTAGAACCAGGGGACATAGATTCAAGATAAGCAGCAGAAGGCGTAGGGGGGACATGAGGAAGAACTTTTTTTACGCAGAGGTTAGAGGGTGTCTGGAATTCGCTGCCCAAATTGGTGGTAGAGGCAGAAACTCTAAACTCTTTTAAAAAGTACCCGGATCTGCACATTAAGTGCTGTAAGCTGCAGGGCCATGGGCCGGGTGCAGGAAGGTGGGATTAGAGAGGGCACCTGGGTGTCCTCAGGCTGTCATGGACAAGATGGGCCAAATGGCCTCCTTCTGTGCTGTAACTTTTCTATGGTTCTATGTCCTAAGAATTTTCAATGCTGCATTCTGGTTCTCTTTCAATTCTGTATCTGAGCCGACCTGCATCTCCACCCACCCACTGATCACAGCACCTGTGTCCACCTAACACAAAGCTCCTTTCACTTTCCATTTCAGAAGCATGGTGGTTGTTAAGCATGTTTTCAGCTCACCCATCCTTTCCCCTCCCCCAGTCGCCCATGTCCTTTCCCCCATCACTGTTGACCCCACCTGGCATCACCTTCCACCTCCCCACCGTCACCTACCAGCCAGAACCTTTTCCTTCCCAGGATGTCCAGGTGAACGTGCACATTCCCTATCTTCCTGAGAATCCCACCTCCATTCACACTGACCTCCTCCTTCCCACCCCAGGGATCCATGTCTACCTCTGGGTCCCCACCAATCACCCTCACTGGCCCTTCTACTGCTACTGTCACACCTTCACCTTCCCACCCTTCCCACTCACTCTGCCCTCTCTCTTACCATGTCCATCCTCATTTCACTCCTCAGGAGGTAGTCATTAACTTCACAGACCCCTCCCTTGCACATTCACCTGAACATTCCCCCCTCCCTTATTCCTGCCTCCACCCTTACTCCATCCTCCCCCTGGACTCCTTACTGCCCCTACACTTCTGCCCCACTCCGAACTCCTTCCTCCCTCTGAACTCCTTCCCTTACATATTCCTCCCCCCTCACACCTACCTCCTCAGTTGCCCCATTCTTCCCTATTACACCCTCCCACCATACTCTCTCCCTTCTGCCAACCTCACCCCCGATATCATTGCTCCCCCCTCCCAAACTCACTCCCCAACACCATTACTCCCCCTCTCCCAACCTCACCCCCCGGTATACCTTCCTCTCCCAGTCAATCCTAGACCTTCCTCTCCACCACCCCCCCCCACCCCAAATGATCATCCATAGCAGACCATGGTCAGGACACTAATATAGTGAAGCAGATCCAAGACATCAATGGTGAACTCCCACCTACTGTGAGCTGCTTCGCAGTAGAACCATATCCATATAAATCCACACAGCAAGCGATGCATGTGTTCCTCCAGGGTCGGGTAGCTGTAGTTTCCAGTATCTTCTGCTCCTCGAATGTCCACAATGTCTGCAAGGCTCACAGTAAGTTCCAACTCCTGCACATCACACTTGTCAAGATGCATTCTGGACCGGCGTGTTTTCTCACCAATGTGGGCAGTAAATTTGACGTGGGGGGATGATTCTGATGAGCCAGTCTTATAATTAGATGCAGATGTATTAAAATGATGTTCCTGATGTACAGCGGCAGAAAAGGCGGCCAGCCATTGACAGGTGGAGCGGATGGTCACAAACTGGTTCCACAATGGCATGAAACCTATTTTTGGACTTCCTGCCACATTGTCCACCCACACCCACCATGACACGTGACGCCAATGGAGATGTAAAATTCTGGCCTCTGATTATAACTCGGAGTTGGAGGCTTTGTCAGAGGGTCCAGGGAGCAGGAGAATTGCTCATCGCAATTTTAAACTTGGTAGGCTTTTCCCATGGAGTCATGGCACTGGGAGTTCCAATGTGTCCTGTAGCCTATCTTGAGGGTTACGTCTGGTCTCCAACTATTGAAGACTGAAAGATCTGGGCCACAATTCCTAAATTTTAAGATGACACCACATTGCGCTGGCAGGGAAGGGGGTGAGGGAGGGGCGGTATAGGTCAGTAGAGGAAAACTACAACAAATTACAAGAAGACATTAGTAAACTTTCAGAATGGATATATAATTGGGAAATGAATTTCAGCATGAATAAGTGTAAGGTATTACATTTTGGACAGAAAAATAAAGTGGTCACATATTACTTGAAAATGGAATGGAGGAGCAAAGGGATTTAAGAGTATAAACACAGAAATCACTAAAAATAGTGACACATGTTAATGTGGCCTGAAAAGATGCAAACCAAACACAGGAGTTTATTTCTAGAAGTATAGGATTGAAAAGTAGAGAAGTTACACTAACCTTGTATTGAATCTTGTTACACCGCACTTGGAGGATCGTATATAATTCTGTTCACTATATTCTAAAAACGACATGGAGAAGATGCAAAAAAGGTTGACAAGGATGATACCAGAACTGCAAGGTTATAACTATCATGGAAGGTTGAACAGACTGAACATTTTTTCTCTTGAAAAAAGAAGGTCCTAGGCTGATCTAACAGTGTCTTTAAAATTATGAAAGCTTTTAATAGAGTTGACTTAAAGAGTGTTTTCACTTGTGGGGAAGAGCAAAGCTAGATGCCATTGAAATAGGATAGTCACCAAAAAATCAAGTAGGGAATTCAGGAGAACCTCTTTGTCCAGAAAGTGTTGAGCAAGCAGGAAGCCCAGCTTTGGCTTATGTTTATAGATATGCCAAAGCTTTCAACATCTTCCAACATGATGCCCTACAGAAGATACTAATAGACTATCCAAACATTTTGTGTGGCTGATACAAGAACTGTACAGAAATGCTTCAGGAATCATCAGAGTTGGTGATGGGCATACGAACCAATTCCAGTTTGAAAAGGGAGTCAGGCAGGGTTATTCAGTCACCTACACTGTTTAATGCTGTGGGAGAGAAGTTTATGAGAATGGTGCAGGAAGAGTTACCAGAGAGATATGATTGCACCATAGGAGGTTATAGCGTATGGAATCTCAGATATGCACACTCATAGCCAGAACAAAGGAAGAGCAAAAAGACACAATGAGTCTTTTGGACTGAATATAATGGAGACAAGGACCAACATGGTAAAGTGGAAAAGACAAGATTGAAAGCACAAAGTTAGAGGCAGTGAATAAATTCATGTACCTTGGCTCGATGATAAACAGCAAAGTTACTTCCAAGAATGATATCCAGGTTAAATTAGCTACAGCAAGAGGCATGACCAGTGACTTAAGTAGTGCCTGGAAGTTAAAAAGCATCAGCATGAAGCTGAAAAAACATCAAGTACAGTCACCAGTGTGGAGTGTCACTCTATGGATGTGAGGGTTGGACTCTGAAGAAAGAGGATGGAGGAGGATAGCAGCTTTGAAATGTGGGTATGGCAGAGGATGCTCAAAATCAGCTGGATGGACAGAAAGACAAATGAATGGCTTAGATCAAGAGTAGAACTTCAGGAACAAAAGGATTGCTCAGTACAGTTAGCGAGAGAAAGATAACCAAGTATGGACATTAAGAACAAAGACCTGACAGCCTTGTCTGAGCAATATTTGAAGGCAAAATTGAGGGTATAAACAGAAGAGGAAGAAAAAAATGGGATGGATGGATAATGTTGAGACATGGACTGAGGGAGGCTTGAAGAAATCAGAGAAGAAACAAGATGATGCCAATGGACCCATTAAGGCTAGGATAAAAACAAACGAACGGTAAGAGTGTAGAGCTCAATACCACAGGGTAGAAGCGTATAGTATAGGTATACATTTAAGGGGAGCCTAAATAAGCATAGAAAGGAGAAGGGAACAGAGGGTTATGATGATAGATTAGATGAGGAAGAATGGAGGGAGGCTTGAGTGGAGAATAACACCCGCATAGACTTGTTGGGCAGAATGACCTGGTTCTGTGCTGTGTATTCTATATACTTATATGTATGATATCTTTTTTAAAAATTTACTTTTTCACCGGATGTGGGCGTCATTGGCTGGACCAGTATTTGCTGCCCATCCCTAACTGCCTTTGAAAAGGTGGTGATGAGCTGCTTTCTTGAATCATTACAGTCCATGTGGTGTAGGTACACCTACAATGCTGTTAGGCTTGGCCTAAATAGCCAAGTGGTTATGGTACTGGGTTTGTAACCCCAAGATCAAGAGTTCAAATCTCACAATGGCAAACTATGAAACAATGTAACTTCATCTGAAACAGATGGAAACGGGTTTGTACTCGAAAGAGTTACAATGCTGTTAGGAAGGGAATTCCAGGATTTTGACCTAGCAACAGTGAATGAACAGCGATGTATTTCCAAGTCAGGATGGTGTTGTGACTTGGAAGGGAACTTGCAGGTGGTGGTGTTCCCATGCATCTGCTGCCCTCACCCTTCTAGGTGGTAGAGGTTGTAGTATAAGACTCTGGTATATAAAGGGTTAATGTGTGACTGAGTACAATACCACCCACACAGTGATGTAAGAGAACACATGACCCAGACTGTTGGACAGAGCCTTGCGTAAAAACAAGCATGGATACAACTCCTAACTTGGACCTTTACTGTACCCAAGTATATAGCTTCTAGAAGTTCATAAAAACTTACTGTTGAACCATCTAAGACTACGAGTACGTTAATAAGACCCTCCAAACAATGCCCAACAACTTACAACAGAGGTCGTGGATTTAGAACATGCTGTCAAAGGAAACTCGGTAAGTTGCTACAATCCATCTTGTGTATAGTACACACTGTCCGTTCTGGAGGGAGTAATGTTTAAAGTGGTAGATGGGGTGCCAATCAAGTGGGCTGCTTTGTTATGGATGGTGTCGAGCTTCTTGAGCGTTATTGGAGCTGCACTCATCCAGGCAAGTGGAAAGTATTCCATCATGCTCCTGAATTGTGCCTTGTAGATGGTGGACAGGCTTTGTAGAGTCAGGAGGTGAGTTACTTGTCACAGAATTACCAGCCTCGTACCTGCTCTTGTAGCTACAGTATTTATTTGGCTGGCCCAGTTACATTTCTGGTCAATGGTCACCCCCAGGATGTTGATAGTGGGGGATTCAACGATGGTATTGCCATTGAATGTCAAAGAGAGATGGTTAGATTCTCTCTTGTTGAAATGGTTATTTCCTGGCACTTGTGTGACGTGAATGTTACTTGCCACTTATTAGCCCAAGCCTAAATGTTGTCCAGGTCTTGCTGCATATGGACACAGGTTGCTTCAGTATAATTTCTTAACCCACCAATCCTCAATCAAATCATCTCTTAATCTTCTATCTTTCAGGGAATGAAAACCTAGTTTATGTAATCTCACCTCACAACTTAGTCCTCAGAGCCCTGGTGACATTCTGGTGAATCTGCACTGCACTTCTTCCAAGACCAGTATATCACTTTTAAGATGTGGTTCCCAGAATTATATCCAGTGCTCCAGATGTGGTGTAATCAGCGCTTTGTATTCCTGTCGCAAAACCTCCTCTGCTTTATATTCTAGCCCTCTGGATATAAAGGCTAACATTCCATTAAACTTTTGTACATGATATTTAGTGATCTGGGTACATGAACCCTTAAGTCTCTTTGGACATCCACTATTCCTGGCTTTTCACCATTTAAATAATACTTGGATTTATCCCTTTTTTGTTCAAAACGTATGATCTCACATTTAATGCATTGTAATCCATCTGCCACAGTTTTGTCCACTCACTTAATCTGTCAACATATCGTTGTAATTTTATGGTTCCGTCTACACTGCTTACTACGCCAGTGAAGTAATTTTGAACTGTTCCAACAGTTCATCTGCCATCAGTGAAGGTACGCTGGACAGAAACAAAGGTACAAATTGCAACTTAAGAACCACTACGCTGCTGCAGTCATTTTTTTTCTGTTTTTCTGATCTAGAATCTGTTGCACAATATAAACTCAGCATTACAGGGCAGGGTCACCTCCCTCATTTCACATCCTTAGATTAGTTTGTGTAATTTTGTTTGTAAAACATTACATTCCCTTTATTAATCTTGTTGAAGTTTCTTTAAAGGAATTACATGTGCCTTATTTGGTGTTAATATGTTTGACTGCAATTCAATCACTGACAATATGCTAATTCAAAATGTATATTTGTTTTCCATTCATTTCAGTTGTGGGTGGAATGAGAGAAGTATGGCTGTGCATGCTGGCCAAGTGCACATAATTCTCTCGACCACAACTGCCACCCTCCCTCAATGCCTCCATCCCCTAGGTAACAATTGACAGACATTATATACTCATTACTGTATCTAGCTGATCTGATGGAAGTTGGGTAGAATCAGCTGCATTGGGCAAGGTGTAAAGTTTTTTTTTAAAGATTTCTGGTGTAGAAATGAATACACATTTTGGTTTCAATATAAGTTAATGATTAATAAATTGTGATCAGTAAGTAATGTATATTTAATATTATTGCCTGACAAATTGGGTTTGATAATAAGCTCATGGACATGGTTGTTAAATGCATTTTTTTTGCCCAGAGGCTAATACTCTGCTTCTGGGAAGTGTCCTACTTTACATACCCACGAGCCTGGTGAGTCTGTCCTGTTAGTGCTATTTGGTATAGCAGACGCTTTGTGCTATTGTATTATGTAAATGCTATTCAAATCTAAAAATAGGCTAACACCATCCATAGTTGGGTTTTAATTCAAAGCTCAACATAGACTTGTATTGGTATGGGACTGGTGAAACTTTTGCTTAAAAACTGATGAAATATAATAGACACCACAAATTATTCCATTCAACACCATAGGTGAAACACGTTATGAAGTAATCCAGGTAATTCCTACACTATTGTACTTCTATCCCTTTCACTCCCATTAACCTTTTGAGGGCTACTGGAGCATTTTTGAACTTGTACATAATGTACTTTTACAAATTTTATAAATAAAGTATAATTTTGGGGAAAAAATCACTCAAATAAAGTATTTAAAACATGGCAATCAAATAACTCATTATTTGAAACAAAACCAAGTCAAATTTTCCAGGTAAGGATATTTTATCTGTAGTTTTTATTGCCTATGGAGGTTATCCCTTAACAAAAACTGCATCACACCCCAAAGTAATTAAAATAGTGGTGTGGCAAGGAGTTACACAGACCAGGGATTTCCATATTTTGACCTTTGCTCTGTTCAGTTATCAATTAGAGCCAAGGTAATATTAGAGATTTTAGTGTGTTTTAACTCAGGAATTGAGGGGTTTCATTGCTGGTGCTGTTAAATGATCCCTGTTGGAAATATACATCAACAACTACTTAAACTTACAACAACTGAGAACAGAATTGGGCTTGGCAATGATGCCAATTTCAAAATTTGCAGATGACACAAAACTTGGTCATATTGTGAACTGTGAGGATGATAGTGATGAACTTCAAGAGGGCATAGGCAGAGGTAGAATGGATGGAAAAGAAGCGGATGAAATTTACTGCAGACAAGTGTGAAGTGATTCATTTGGTCGGAAGAATGAGGAGAGGCAATATAAAATAGAGGATTCAATTTTAAAGGAATGCAGGAATAGAGGGATCTGGGGTTTTTGTACCCAAATCATTGAAGGTGGCAGGGCAGGTTGAGAAAGCAGTTAATGAAGTATAAGGGATCTAGAACTTTATGAATAGAGGCATAGAGTACAAAAGCAAGGACAATATGGTAATCTTGTATTCCTGGTTTGGAGACCGAGGGAAATCCTTCAAATTGAGCAAACATGGCAGGAGGTAGCCAATCATTTGAATGCTGTCTCCTGGACACAGCCTTTTTTGGAGCAAATAAAAACAAACATCCTCCAGACTCGAGAAGAGTGCCTAGATAGGGAAGGCTAGTGGATGCCCGTTAAATGCAAGGAGATATCTAAACTGATATGGAACAAACAGTATTCTGCAACATCCCCAATGCAGCCTGCAAACTGCTGGCCTCAGTTCTCACTTTAACTGTCCTTTTATTTCAAGCTGCACCTTCAACTTGGCAAGTTCCAAAAAAGATCAGTTTCCTTTCATTTAATTTGGGCAAGTTTTAGTCACCAATTCATTTTATCGGTTCTGAAACTATTTGTATTCTCTTGTCCTTTCACACCAGGTGTATTATAAATTGCTCAGTGGAGTGCTCTACCTATTGCTTCCTAATACTCAGAGGAGAAGTCAGTACATAATCTTAAGCAGCAAAACCCAACTGTTGATGCAACAGCCAACCGACAACACCATAGTCACCAGGAAGAGGACACCGTCCAACTAATTATGGTTGAGGCCATTGAGACAGGAGGCAAGGATTACCTTGGTGGCTTTGTGCCAGCCTAAGAAGGAATTCCATCAAATTCCTCTTTTTGCTAATACAAAACAATCAGTAAAATGTTAGTGACATTGCTACTGAGTGAACAGCTATTAGCTACATCTTCCCTTTGGTAACAACTGCTACTTTCCACTTAAGAGGAAAAGCTAGACCATGGAGGAACAGAAAGCAGCTCATCACATCAGCAGCCGCCAAGAATGACAAACCCAACAAGCATCAGCCTAAATACTTTGGTGAATCAGGTATAGGAGGTCAAAAGGGAGCATTATTGAGCACCACTGAGGAAAAGCAAGTGCAGATGCCAGAAGACAGTTAACAAAGGATCGGAGTGTTTGGGTCAACAGCAACTGCCATGAGACTCACTAATTCATAACTTACAGGGAATCCATATTGAACTGCACTTATTAATCAGCAGACGTTCTTCTTGCAGTCCTTCGAAAATATTCAGAATTTCCTGAAAGGTGGTTAGAGAACAAATAGCCACATTAATCTGGCATTTGCATAGGCTTGTTAAAAGATTCCAGGAACCTACAGAACATCATGGAATGAGCATTAACTTTAGGGAATCCCACAGAGAACTTCCAAAGAATTCAGGGCCTAAATGCAGGTGCAGATATGCTCACCAACACTGTGTCTACCAATATGAAGATCATGGGCTCCAAATTACAAAAGGCTGTTGACTCCGGTCCACAAAGTTTAGGGGTCTGGTTTGAGAGCACCTTGGTGGCAAGCTTTATGTTCTCTAGAACAACAAATTGCATTTATATATCACTGTTACTGTAGAAAAACATCCCTAGGTGCTTCACAGTGTTCTAATTAAAAGACATCATGCAAAGAAGAATGTGATCAGATGGCTGATCAGTACATTGATCAAAGAGGAGAAGAGTGAAATGAAAAGACGTAGAGGGATTTTCAGAGCACAGGGCCTTGATGGAGAAAGCAAAGTGGTGATGGTGGGATTATGGCCAAGAAGTGAGTTCCATGGACTGAAAAAATGGGGTAAATGAATGGAAAGTAAGAAAGTGCAGTGTGAGTTCTAACAGTTGGTCTGACCATGACTCTTGTGTTAGAAAATGATCAGGTACCAGAGAAAGTGTCTCCAACTGTGTGAGGGAAAGATCTTACAGTAGTAGTCCCAAAAGGCATTGAAGTGAAAGTGGAGGCTGCAGCTTGAATAGGTTACACAATGAAAAGAGAGCAACAGAACAGTCTCTTGATGGGAATAGAAGCAGAATTCCTCGATTGTGAGGCTGTCAATAACTAGAGGGTAAACAAATAAGGGAGGCAAAACAAAAGGAATTAGATGGTTAGAAAGAATTTGGAGTTTATTCTAAAATACCAAATAGGGGACGGCCAACCTTGTCGCAGAGATGGATTTGTACAGAAAAGGTCCTTGCAGACGGCGCTTATAAGGCTAAAGTGTGAATAGTTGTTCAGGGTTTTGAAGGGTGGCTGGGCAATACAGATGTTAGAGTGGACCTTCACACTGCAGGAAAATTAATCCTGAAAGTCTATTTAGTTCTTTTGGCCACCTATTCGTGGAGTGTAGATCAATTGACATAAAAACTGTGTTTCTGCAGGGTGAAAAATTACAGAGAGAAGTGTTTCCAAAAACACCTAAGGAGGCAAGCTCTGCAGAAGGGAAACTATGGAAACTAAGAAAATGTGTTTATGGCCTGGATGATGCCTCAAGGGTGTGGTATTTTTCGGTGAGATCTATTTTACAGAAAGTAGGTTGTGTTCAATTGAAATCAGATCCTGTAACGTTTTCTTGGTATCAAAATGGAAATTTTCAGGTAACTTCATGAAGCATGTTGATGATTCCTTATGGGCTTGTAGTGTGGAATTTGAGAAATGTGTTATTAATAAGATTAAAGTGGAATTTAAGCTCAGAAGTTGGGCTTCAGAGGCTTTTAAATATATTGGTTTAGACATTAAGCTGGGTCAAAATCCTGGAACTCCCTCCTTAACAGCACTGTGGGTGTACCCAAACCAACATGGACTTCAGCGGTTCAAAAGTCAGCTCACCACCACCTACTCAAGGGCAATTAGGGATGGGCAATAAATGCTGGCCTAGCCAGCAATGCCCATATCCCACGAATAAATATTTTTTAAAAATTAAGCAGAAAATGCCTGGAGTAACTTTGAATCAGCAATCCTATTTAGTGTTAGTCCTATCCAGGTTAATCGTGCCAGGTCATTACAGAAAGATGCTGTTACATCTGAAGAGGAAAAGACCAGTTGCGAATCTTGATTTGTCAACTGAATTGGTTATGCACTCAGACAAGACTGAATGATAGTTTTGATATATTGGAACTATTCTATGATAAAGCACCCTAAAGCCGAAGGCAAATGAAACATTTTAAAAATTAAACATGGAGAAATGTGTACTTAAGTTTCCATCCTTAGATGACCCAAAGAACCAGAAATTAGTTATTCTTAGTGATGCTTCTCTGCCAATTCTCCCGATGAGTATTCATCTGCAGCTGGTTTCACGATATTTTTGGTGGGTGAAAATGGGAAATGTTGCCTTTTAGCCTGTGAAGCTAAGAAAATAAAAAGGATTGGCTGCAGAAACACTGGTTCTTGCAGAAGCAGTGAATTTGGGATTCTATTCGTCAAATATTTTAGGGGAAATTCTATATAAGGAGCTTATTGAAAACAGTTTTCCTATTTGAATATAATATAGATAATCATTCCTCGTGGGATAGTGTAGACCCTACAAAAAGGGTAAGTGATAAAATATTAAGGATTAACCTTGCTAGTATGAATCAAATGTTACAAAAAAGGAAATCTCCAAGATCAAAGGGGTTGATGCAAGTCATCAATTATCTGATTGTTTCACAAGAAGAAGTGCTTGTAACAAAAGATTATTGAAGGCAAAAAGGGAACCTATTAATTGTATAAATTAAGATAAAGTGTATACAGGTGGAGGGCACGCACTCGGTTATTACTTGTGTGCATATAAAGAAACACAGGGGTGCAGCATCACCCCCAGAAATGACATTTTGGTTGAGATTTGTAAGTTTCCTTTCGTGTTCTTGTTTTAGTCACAGCTCCCGAGCAGGGGCTGTCACCCTTATCGATTTCAGTTTAATTTATTGGTTTTGTCTTTCAAGAGTCTATAAAGAGACACATCGTGGCTATGTTTGCGTCTGGATGTCCCTGGAGAGGGAACATATGGTATTCGCTGGTACGCTTGGGGTCTTCCACGACCGGTAGGTGCCAAAGGGGCTGGAGTACATCATCATTCCCAGGAATCACATTTTAATTTAATTTGCTGAGTTTCCATTGTAGATTTTGCTTTTAGTTACAGTGCCCCTTTAAGGGGCTGTCAATTTGTTTTCCTTAAAAAGACTATAAAGATACATTTATTGACACTCATGGCGGGTTGTAGAGTTAGGAGCTATACATTTGTAATGTCTCACTGTGTGAATAAATCTAAAATGGAGTAAAGATTGAATTCTGATAAACTTCTTACAGCCAGTTGGTGAAGGAGGATAACAGGAAGTAAGGGAGGAATTTGCGGATGCACTGACCAAAGTCTTCTGATACTTTTTAGATCGAGGTGGTGCCAGAGAACTGGAAAATTGAAAATATTAATGTTTGTTCAATAAAAGAATGTAAGGATAAATGCTGCATCCACAGGCCAGTTAGTTTAACCTCAGTAGTGGAAAATCTTATAGAAACGATAATCTGGAAACAGTCAGTTGGACAAGTGTGGATTTATTAAGAAAAGCCAGCTCGGATTTATTAAAGACAAATTGCGTTTAACTAATTAGGTAGGGTTTTTTTTGCTGAGATAACAGAGGGGTAACAGGTTGATGAACGTAATGTGGTTGATGTGGTATAGATGGACTTCCAAAATGCGCTGGTTAAAGTGGGACATTCTAGACTTGCCAGCAAAGTTGAAGCTCATGGAATAAAATGGACAGTGGCAGAATGGATACAAAGTTGGCTGAGGAACAGGAAACAGAGAATGGTGGTATTTTTCAGACTGGAGGATGGTATACAGTCGAGCTCGCCATGGATGGGCACTAGGACAACTGCTTTTCTGGATATATATTACTGATCAAGACTTGGGTCTACAGAATACAATTTCAAAATTTGCAGATGACACAAACTTTGGAAATATTGTGAACTGTGAGGAGGTTAGTGATAGACTTCAAGAGGATTTTGTTATGACTCCCATGGGGATCTGTAAACCAAATGAACCAATTTTACTGAATGTCACCCAAATGAAGAAATTACTGGACAAGATTTCAATTTTTGTAGATCTTGCTTTAACACGAATCAGCATCAACATAAATGAAACATAAATTAACAAGCAAATCACAGTCAGTACAAACAATAGATTACACACTGAAAAGCAGGTTCAGCAAAGATATCTCACTGAGTTACTAGGCAGTCCACTCAGCCTGTATGCACTAATTTCAACCACAACAGTTCTTCATTGGGCCAAATTCCAGTCCTTTTCCTTCAAGGGCATATCTGATTATCCACAAGCAGCAGCTTCCACAAAAACAGAGTTGTGCCTGTGCAATGTTCTCAACAATGGAACAACTCTTTCTGGAACCTTCTCAATTCACAGCTCCCAACAATAATTGCAATATGGAGCTACCAGAACCTCCTTTACCTTCAAGGGGTATAGCTGATTCTGGAAATTCAATCACTTGGAAATGAAAGAAACAGCAGCAGCAGTTCTAAACATGCTTTCTGACCACTCTGGAATCCAGCTCTCTGATGTGGATTGCTGACTGCCTTCTCTCTTCAGCTCTCTCTGTCCCTCTATGTATCTGACCGCTACACAGCCTCCATGTTTTAATTTCATTCCTCTTGGTACTGCTTCCAGGTCAAGGCTCACCAGATCACTTAGAATAGCATTTCATATTACCCAAAAACTATTATTGATCTATTCTCAGGTGATTAAAAGCTCAAAGAAGTAGTTTTTAAACATTTTAAAAATAATTAGAGATAGCCCAAATGTTTTAGAGAAATTACACCAATTTTCATTACTCTTCTGCTTCTGGGTCAAAAGCCATAACACTTCAATGGGTTTCTGTTGGGGTTTCTATTCCCATGACAAGATCACATGGGCATGTCTCCAAATTGACCACTTACCTGAGAGTTGAAAAGGCAACATACATGTGTGGAAACAACCCAGTGCAGGGGAGTATAAATCGGGACCAAGGCTTGAGGTCTACACCACTTACCTGGGAGTCAGAGAGGCGAAGGGACCAGTTAACTGCTCGGAACTGAACCGCGCTGAGTTCGAAAGAAGTGAGAAAAAACAAATATTGATATCACAGGAAAACTGTAAGTTCATTGGTTGGTAAGAAACTGCTGTTAGGGACTGTCTTTAAATTGCTATAAATTAGAAAAGCACATTATTTTTTAAAGAAGTAACTATACTTGGATTTAAGTGAGAAACATCAGTAATAAGGGAAAGTCAGAGCCAGTATAATAAAGTTAGAAAGAAACAAAAGTACAATGAGGTTAAGACATGGCAGGGAGGCTCGGTTGAGTGGAATGTGTGTCCTGTAATATTTGGGAAGTCATGGACATTACAGCTGTCCTAGACAACCAGATGTGCAGGAAATGCTGCCAGCTGCAGAACTTTGAGCTCCAGGTTTCAGAGCTCGCCCGGCGGCTAGAATCACTGTGGCATATTTGCAAGGCTGAGAGCTACCTGGATAGCATGTTCAGAGAGGTGATCACACCACAGCATAGGAGCCTGGGGACAGAAAGGGAACTAGGTAGTACACCAAGTGCAGGGGTCCCCTGGGGTCCCACTCACAAATCAATATTTCCATTTTGGAAGCTGGTGCATAGCTGCTTTCTCAGAGGCGTGCAGTTGGAGCCACGTTTGTGGCACCATCAGCAGCTTGGCTGTATAAGAAGGAAAGCAGAAGAAAGGAAGAGCAATAGTGATAGGGGATTCATTAGTTAGGGGAACAGACATGCATTTATGGGGCCGTAGATGTGACTCCAGGATGATATGTTGTCCTCCTGGTACCAGGGTCAAGGATGTTCCCAAATGGCTGCAGGACGTTCTTCTGGGGGAGGGTGATCAGTCAGAGGTTGTGGCCCACATTGGTACCAATGACTTAGGTAGGAAGGGAGATGTGGTTCTGTGATCAGAATTTAGGGAGCTAGGTTGAAAATTAGCAAGCAGGAACTCAAATGTAGTCATCGCTGGATTACTCCTAGTGCCACGTGCAAGTGAGTACAGAAATAGGAGGATAAGGCAGATGAATGTGTGGCTGGAAAGATAGTGCAGGGGAGAGGGCTTTAGATTCCTGGGACACTGGGACTGGCTCTGGGGGAGATGGCACCTGTACAAGCCGGATAGGTTGCACCTGAAGAGAGCCGGGACTGAGCTCCTTGCTAGTCCTGTTGAGAGGGTTTTAGACTAACTTGGCAGGGATGTGGGAACCAGGAGAGAATATTAGAGAGGAATACAAGATTGCACAAAATACTGGGAGAGACAGATAGCACTAGTATAGAGTACAGTAAGTTCATAGGTGGAGTAAGGGAGAAAGTCATGAAGTCTTTAAATCAGGGTGACTGTGCATGTATGTACTCTGTGAATGCATGGAGTATAGTAAATAAGATTGGGGAGTTACAAGCGCAGATTGCCATGTGTAAATATGATGCTGTGGCGATAACAGAGATCTGGCTCAAGGAAGGGCAGAATTGGGTGTAAATATTACTGGGTACAAGTTGTTCAGAAAAGATAGCAAAGGAAGAAAAGGAGGAGGGGTGGCGACATTGATTAAGGAGAGCATTGCAGTGCTGGAGAAAGAGGATATCCCAGAGTGTTCAAGGTCAGAATCAATTTGGCTAGAGCTAAGGAACAAAAAGGGTGCAATTGCATTGTTCAGTATAATCTGTAGACCACAAACTAGGATGTGGGAAGTGGGAAGGATGTAGAAGAACAAATCTGCACGGAAATTACAGAGAGATGCAGGCATTACAGAGTAGTTATAATGGGGGACTTTAATAACCCGAATATAGACTGGGACAGTGGTAGTGTAAAGGGCGGTGAGGGGTAAGAGTTCCGAGACTGTGTTCAGAATAATTTTCTACAGCATTATGTGTCTAGTCCTACAAGAAAGGATGCACTGTTGGACCTGGTTCTTGGAAATGAGGTGGGCCAAGTACACCAAGTGTCAGTGGGGGAACAGTTAGGAGACAGTGTTTCGTAAGGTTTATGATGATGGTAGAAAAAACCGATGTGTAATCCAGGGTAAGAATATTTAACTGGGGGAGAACTGACTTCAATGGGGCATGAATGGTGCTGAGCCAGACAAACTGGAGCCAAAGGTTGGCAGAAAAAACTGTAGCTGAACAATTGCTGCCTTCAAAGAAGAAATGGTTCAGGCGCAGTCAAGATATATTTCCTCAAAAGGGAAAGATAGGGCAAACAAATCCAGAGCTCCCTAGATGAAAAAGGAGTTAGGAATTAAAATAAAGAAGAAAAAAACATGCTTATGACAGGTGGTAAGTAGAAAATAACAATTGAGAACCATACGGAATATAGAAGGTTCAGAGCGGAGGTGAAAAAGCAAATAAGAGAAGCAAGAAGAGGGGTTATGAGAAAAGCCTAGCAGCCAACATAAAGGGGAATCCCAAAGCCTTCTATCGGCACTCCAATAGTAAGAGGGTGGTATAAGGTGGAGTAGGGCCGATTAGGGACCAAGAATGGGATTTACACATGAAGGCAGAGGGCATGGTTGAGGTGTTAAATGAATACTTTGTATCTGTCTTTACCAAGGAAGCAGATGCGACCGAGGCCACGGTGACAGAGGAGGAAACTCTGTTGCTAGAAGGGTTCAAAATTGATAAGGAGGAAGGTTAAATATACTGTCAGTACTTAAAGTTGACAAGGCACCAAGACCAGATGAGATGAATCCAAGGATATTGAAGGAAGTAACAGAGGAAATTGCAGGGGTACTGGTCATAATCTTTCAGATTTCCCTAGACTTGGGGATTGTGCCAGAGGTCTGGAGAATTGCAAACATTAGACCTTTGTTTAAAAAAGGTTGTGAGGATAAGCCCAGCAATTACAGGCCAGTCAGTTTAACTTCGGTGGTAAGGAAGCTTCATGAAACAATTATTCAGGATAGAATTAACAGTCACATGGAAAAATGTGGGCTGATTGGGAAGAGCAGCATAGATTGCTAAAGGGGAAATGCTGTTTAACTAACATGCTAGAGTTTTTTTGATGAGGTAACAGAGAGGGTAGATGAGGGTAATGTTGTTGATGTGGTGTACATGGACTTTCACAAGGTATTCATTACAATGCCACACAACAGACTTATGAGTAAAGTTATAGCTCATGAAATAAGAGGGACAGTAGCAATGTGGCTGAGTAATAGGAAACATAGGATAATGGTCAATGGACATTTTTCGGGCTGCAGGAAGGTTTGCAGTGGAGTTCCCCAGGGGTCACATTGGGACCCTTGCTTTTCCTGATATATATCAATGATCTAGATCTAGGTGTGCAAAGGACAATTTCAAAGTTTGCGGATGATACGAAACTTGAATGCATCGTAAACTGCGAGGAGGACAGTACAGAACTTCAAAAGGACATAGACAAGTTGGTGGAGTGGGCAGACAGGTGGCAGATGAAGTTCAATGTGGAGAAGTGTGAGATGATGCATTTTGGTAGGAAGTACATGGTGAGAAAATATAAAATAAGGGGTACAATTCTTAAGGGGTGCAGGTGTAGAGGGAGCTGAGTGTATATGTGCATAGGTCATTGAAGGTGGCAGGACAGGTGGAGAGATCAGTTAATAAAGCAGAGGTCACTAACCTTTTCTTTAGTGAGAGCTACTAAAACATATATTGAAAATATATGGATTAACAAGAGTACATATTAAGCCCTTGGATTAAGCTATTATGGTTGAATTATAAAAATATATACTTAAAATGAAGAAAATTGATTCTCAGTCTCTTGTACACCCCCCACGCCAGAAACACACTCTGTCTCATCACCCTCCCCACTCACAGCCACACTCTGTCACACTCACCCCTAACACTCAGACACACTCTCTCATAGCGCCCCCAACACTGACAGACACGCTCTCTCATACCCCACCCCCCACACTGACGGATACGCTCTCTCATACCCCACCCCCCACACTGACAGACACGCTCTCTCATACCCCACCCCCCACACTGACGGACACGCTCTCTCATACCCCACCCCACCACACTGACCGACACGCTCTCTCATACCCCACCCCCCACACTGACCGACACGCTCTCTCATACCCCACCCCCCACACTGACGGACACGCTCTCTCATACCCCACCCCCCACACTGACAGACACGCTCTCTCATACCCCACCCCCCACACTGACGGACACGCTCTCTCATACCCCACCCCACCACACTGATCGACACGCTCTCTCATACCCCACCCCCCACACTGACCGACACGCTCTCTCATACCCCACCCCCCACACTGACGGACACGCTCTCTCATATGCCACCCCCCACACTGATGGACACGCTCTCTCATACCCCACCCCCCACACTGACAGACACGCTCTCTCATACCCCACCCCCCACACTGACATACTCCCTCATTTGCCCCCTGGCACTCACGGACACACTCTCTCACACCGCCGCCCCCCCCCCCCCCCCACTCGCAGACACATTCTCTCTTACCCCCCCTGCACTGACAGACACATTCACTCATTCTACCCCCCCACTCATGCGCCCCGCCAACTCATGCTCCCCCCCCCACTCATACCCCCTCTCATTTCTCCCCCCCAACTCCTCACCCCCAACTCTCCCCCACTCCCCCACCCACTCTCCCCCACCCACTCTTTCCCCCCACCAACTCCTTCCCCCCCCACTCACCCCCCCACCACCAATGCCCCCCAACCCCCCCACCAACTCCTCCCCCCCCACTCACCCCCCCACCACCAATGCCCCCCAACCCCCCCACCAACTCCTCCCCCCCACTCCCCCCCAACTCTCCCCACTCCCCCCCCCACTCTTTCCCCCCCACCAACGCCCCCAGCCCCCCACCAACTCCACCAGCCCCCCACCAACTCCACCCCCCAACTCACCCCCCCACTCCCCCCAGCCCCCTTCCCACCACTCCCCACAACCCCCCCCACCCCCCACCTCCCCACCCCCTCCCCACTCCCCCACCCCTCTCCCCCCCTAACTTCCCCCCTCCCCTCCCCTCCTCCCCTCCCCTCCTCCCCCCCACTCTCCACTCCCCCTCCCCTCCCCTCCTCACCCCTACTCTCCACTCCCTCATCCTCCCCTCCCCCCTCCCCCCCCTCTCCACCCCCCCTCTCCTCCCCCCTCCCTCTCCCCTCCTCCCACCCCCCACTCTCCACTCCCTCCCCCCTCCCCCCTCTCCCCCACCCTCCACTACCTCCCCCCCTCCCCCACCCCTCCTCCCCTCCCCCTCTCCACCCCCCTCTCCTCCCCCCTCCTCCCCCCTCCCTCTCCCTCCTCCCACACCCCACTCTCCCCTCTCTCCCCCACCCTCCCCTCTCTCCCCCACCCCCTCTCTCCCCCACCCCCACTCTCCCCCACCCCCACTCTCCCCCACCCCCACTCTCCCCCACCCCCACTCTCCGCTCCCCCCTCTCCGCTCCCCCCTCGTCTCCACTCCCCCCTCCCCCTCCTCACCCCCTTCCCCCCCCCCCACCCCCACTCCCCCCCTCCCCCACCCCCACTCCCCACTCCCCCCCTCCCCCACCCCCACTCCCCACTCCCCCCTCCCCCACCCATTCTCCACTCCCCCCCCTCTCCCCCATCTCCCCTCCTCTCATCCATCTCCCCCCCTCCCCCCATCTCCCCCCTCCCCCCCATCTCCCACCCTCCCCCCTCTCCTCCATCTCCCCCCTCCCACTCTCCACTCCCCCCTCCCCCCTCTCCTCCATCTCCCCCCTCCCCCTCCCCCCTCTCCTCCATCTCCCCCCTCCCCCTCCCCCCTCTCCTCCATCTCCCCCCCTCCCCTCTCCCCCCCTCCCCCTCCCCCTCTCCTCCATCTCCCCCCTCCCCCTCCCCACTCTCCTCCATCTCACCCCTCCCCCCTCCCTCTCCCCCCCTCCCCCCTCCCCCCTCCCTCTCCCCCCTCCCCCCTCCCCCCTCCCCCCCTCCACTCCCCCCTCCCCCCCCTCCCCCCTCCCCCCCTCCACTCCCCCCTCCCCCCTCCCCCCCTCCACTCCCCCTCCCCCCCCTCCCCCCTCCACTCCGCCTCTCCCCCTCTCTCCCCACTGCCCCCCCTCACTCCCCCCACTCCCCCCCTCCCCCCCCCACTCCCCACCCCACTCCCCACCCCACTCCCCACCCCACTCCCCACTACCCCCCTCCCCCCACCCCCCCTCACTCCCTCTCTACTCCCCCCTCCCCCCTCTCTCCCCCCTCTCTCCCCCCCCACTCCCCCTCTCTCCCCCCCCCCCCCCCACTCCCCCCCCTCCCCCCCCACTCCCCCCTCTCTCCCCCCCCACTCCCCCTCTCTCCCCCTTCCCCCCTCTCTCCCCCTCTCTCCCCCCCCACTCCCCCCTCCCCCCTCCACTCTCCCTCCCCACTCCCCCTCCCCTCCCCTCCCCACTCCCCCTCCCCTCCCCACTCCCCCCTCCCCTGCCCCACTCCCCCCTCCCCACTCCCCCCCTCCACTCTCCCTCCCTCCCCCCCCACTCTCCACTCCCCCTCCCCCCCATCCCCCCCCACCACCCACCTTCCCCCCTCCCCCCACCACCCACCTTCCCCCCTCCCCCCACCTTCCCCCCTCCTCCCCCCCTCCCCCCCCACTCTCCCCTCCCCCCTCCACTCTCCCTCCCCCTCCCCCCTCCACTCTCCACTCCCCCCCCAGCCCCCCCCCACCTTCCCCTCCCCCCTCCCCCCCACCTTCCCCTCCCCCCCTCCCCCCCACCTTCCCCTCCCCCCTCCCCCCCACCTTCCCCTCCCCCCTCCCCCCCACCTTCCCCTCCCCCCCTCCCCCCAACCTTCCCCTCCCCCCCTCCCCCCAACCTTCCCCTCCCCCCTCTCCCCCCCCCACTCTCCACTCCCCCCTCTCCCCCCCCACTCTCCACTCCCCCCTCCCCCCCCACTCTCCACTCCCCCCTCCCCCCCCACTCTCCACTCCCCCCTCCCCCCCCACTCTCCACTCCCCCCTCCCCCCCCACTCTCCACTCCCCCCTCCCCCCCCCACTCTCCACTCCCCCCTCCCCCCCCACCTTCCCCTCCCCCTTCCCCACTCCCCCTCCCCCCCTCTCTCCCACTCCCCCTCCCCCCCTCTATCCCCACTCCCCCTCCCCCTCCCCCCTCTCTCCCCCCTCCCCCCACCCTCACTCCCCTCCCCCCCCTCCCCCCACTCCCCCCCTCCCCCCTCCCCCCACTCCCCCCTCCCCCACTCCCCCCCTCCCCCCACTCCCCCCCACTCCCCACTACCCCTCCCCCCACTCCCCCACACTCCCCCCTCCCCCCTCCCCCCACTCCCCCCCACTCCCCCCTCCCCCCACTCCCCCCCACTCCCCCCTCCCCCCACTCCCCCCCACTCCCCACTACCCCTCCCCCCCTCTCCCCCCCTCTCCCCACTACCCCTCCCCCCCTCTCCCCCCTCTCCCCACTACCCCTCCCCCCCTCTCCCCCCTCTCCCCCCACTCTCCCCCACTCTCCCCCACTCTCCCCACTCCCCTCCCCCCTCCCCCACACTCCCCCTCTCTCCCCTTCTCTCCCCACTCCCCCCCTCTCCCCTCTCTCCCCACTCCCCCCCTCTCCCCTCTCTCCCCCCTCCCCCCCACCTTCCCCTCCCCCCCTCCCCCCCCCACTCTCCACTCCCCCCTCCCCACACTCTCCACTCCCCCCTCCCCCCCACCTTCCCCTCCCCCCTTCCCCTCCCCCCTCCCCCCCACCTTCCCCTCCCCTCCTCCCCCCTCCGCCCCCTTCCCCTCCCCCTCCCCCTCCCCCCCCACTCTCCACTCCCCCCTCCCCCCCACCTTCCCCATCCCACTCTCCCCCCCCACTCCCCCCTCCCCCTCCCCCCTCCCACCTCTCCCCCACCCCCCCTCTCCCCCACTCGCCCCCCCTCTCCGCTCCCCCCTCCCCCTCCTCCCCCCTCCCCCTCCTCTCCGCTCCCCCCACCCCCTCCTCACCACCTCCCCCACTCTCCACTACCCCCCCTCTCCTCCATCTCCCCCCCTCCTCACCCCCTCCCCCACTCTCCACTACCCCCCCTCTCCTCCATCTCCCCCCCTCCTCACCCCCTCCCCCACTCTCCACTACCCCCCCTCTCCTCCATCTCCCCCCTCCCCCCCATCTTCCCCCCTCCCCCCTCCCCTCCATCTCCCCCCCTCCCCTCCATCTCCCCCCCTCCCCTCTCCCCCCCTCTCCTCCATCTCCCCCTCCCCCTCCCTCCCCCCCTCTCCTCCATCTCCCCCTCCCCCTCCCCCCTCTCCTCCATCACCCCCCCCTCCCCCTCCCCCTCCCCCCTCTCCTCCATCACCCCCCCTCCCCCTCCCCCTCCCCCCTCTCCCCCATCACCCCCCTCCCCCTCCCCCATCACCCCCCCTCCCCCTCCCCCATCACCCCCCCTCCCCCTCCCCCTCCCCCCCTCTCCTCCATCACCCCCCCTCCCCCTCCCCCTCCCCCTCCCCCCTCTCCTCCCCCTCCCCCCTCTCCTCCATCTCCCCCCTCTCCTCCATCTCACCCCCTCTCCTCCATCTCACCCCCTCTCCTCCATCTCACCCCCTCTCCTCCAACTCCCCCCTCCCCCCTCCCCCTCCCCCACTCCCCCCTCCCCCTCACTCCCCCCCACTCCCCCCTCCCCTCACTCCCCCCTCCCCCTCACTCCCCCTCACTCCCCCTCACTCCCCCTCCCCTCACTCCCCCTCACTCCCCCTCACTCCCCCTCCCTCCCCCTCCCCCTCCCCCCATCTCTCCCCACTCCCCCTCCCCCCATCTCTCCCCACTCCCCCTCCCCCCCTCTCTCCCCACTCCCCCCTCCCCCCCCACTCCCCCTCCCCCCCACGTCTCCCCCCCTCCCCCTCCCCCTCCCCCCCTCTCCCTCCCCTCCCCCCCTCTCTCCCCACTCCCCCTCCCCCCCTCTCTCCCCACTCCCCCCCACGTCTCCCCCCCTCCCCCTCCCCCCCTCTCTCCCCACTCCCCCTCCCCCCCTCTCTCCCCACTCCCCCCTCCCCCCCCCCCACTCCCCCCCTCCCCCCCACGTCTCCCCCTCCCCCCCTCCCCCTCCCCCTCCCCCCCTCTCTCCCCACTCCCCCCTCCCCCCTCCCCCCTCCCCCCCACGTCTCCCCCTACCCCCCTCCCCCTCCCCCTCCCCCCTCCCCCCTCTCCCCACTCCCCCCACCCTCACTCCCCCCTCCCCCCCCACTCCCCCCTCCCCCCCACGTCTCCCCCTACCCCCCTCCCCCTCCCCCTCCCCACTCCCCCCACCCTCACTCCCCCTCCCCCTCCCACCCACTCCCCCTCCCCCCTCCCACCCACTCCCCCTCTCTCCACACTCCCCCCCCCACTCCCCACTGCCCCCTCCCCCCCACTCCACCTCACTCCCCCTCTCTCCCCTTCTCTCCCCACTCCCACCTCCCCCCCCCCCACTCCCACCTCCCCCCCCCACTCCCACCTCCCCCCTCCCCCCCCCCACTCCCACCTCCCCCCCCCACTCCCACCTCCCCCCCCCCACTCCCACCTCCCCCCCCCACTCTCCTTCCCCGCTCCCCCCTCCCCCCGGCCCCCCCCCCACCTTCCCCTCCCCCCTCCCCCCCACCTTCCCCTCCCCCCTCCCCCCCACCTTCCCCTCCCCCCTCCCCCCCACCTTCCCCTCCCCCCTCCCCCCCACCTTCCCCTCCCCCCTCCCCCCCACCTTCCCCTCCCCCCCCCACTCTCCACTCCCCCCTCCCCCCCACCTTCCCCTCCCCCCTCCCCACCACCTTCCCTCCCCCCTCCCCTTCTCCCCCCCCTCCCCCCCCACCTTCCCCTCCCTCCCCCCCCGACCTTCCCCTCCCCCCTCCCCCCCCGACCTTCCCCTCCCCCCCACCTTCCCCTCCCCCCCTCCCCGCCCACTCTCCACTCCCCCCTCCCCCCTCCCCCCCACTTTCCCCTCCCCCCCACTCTCCACTCCCCCTCCCCCCCACTCTCCACTCCCCCTCCCCCCCCACTCCCCCTCCCCCCACTCTCCACTCCCCCTCCCCCCCACTCTCCACTCCCCCTCCCCCCCCCACTCCCCCTCCCCCCCACTCTCCACTCCCCCTCCCCCCCCCACTCCCCCTCCCCCCCACTCTCCACTCCCCCCCACTCTCCACTCCCCCTCCCCCCCACTCTCCACTCCCCCTCCCCCCCACTCTCCACTCCCCCTCCCCCCCACTCTCCACTCCCCCTCCCCCCCACCTTCCCCTCCCCCCACACTCTCCACTCCCCCCTCCCCCCCACTTTCCCCTCCCCCCCCACCTTCCCCTCCCCTCCCCCCCCACCTTCCCCTCCCCCTCCCCCCCCACCTTCCCCTCCCCCTCCCCCCCCCCACTCTCCACTCCCCCCCCCCACTCTCCACTCCCCCCCCCCACTCTCCACTCCCCCCCCCACTCTCCACTCCCCCCCCCACTCTCCACTCCCCCCCCCACTCTCCACTCCCCCCCCCACTCTCCACTCCCCCCCCCCACTCTCCACTCCCCCCCCACTCTCCACTCCCCCCCCCACTCTCCACTCCCCCCCCCACTCTCCACTCCCCCCCCCACTCTCCACTCTCCCCCCCACTCTCCACTCCCCCCCACTCTCCACTCCCCCCTCGCCCTCCCCCCCACCTTCCCTTCTCCCCCCCCCCCACCTTCCCTTCTCCCCCCCCCCCACCTTCCCTTCCCCCACCACCTTCCCCTCCCCCTCTCCCCCCACCTTCCCCTCCCCCTCCCCCCCACTCTCCACTCCCCCCTCGCCCTCCCCCCCAACTCCCCCCTCCCCCCTTCCCCCTTCCCCTCCCGCCTTCCCCCTTCCCCTCCCCCCTTCCCCTCCCCCCTTCCCCCTTCCCCTCCCCCTTACTCTCCTCTCCCCCCTCCCCCCCCACCTTCCCCCCCCCACCCCTCCCCCCCACCCCACCCCCCTCCCCCCTCCCCCCCAACCCACCCCTCACCCCCCCCACCCCCCACCCCTCCCTCCCACCAACCCCCCCCACCCCCCACCCCCCCACCCCCCTCCCACCAACCCCCCTCCACCCCCCACCCCCCCCCTCCACCACCCCCCCCTCCACCACCCCCCCTCCCCCTCCCTCCCCCTCCACCCCCCTCCCCCTCCCTCCCCCTCCACCCCCCTCCCCCTCCCTCCCCCCTCCCCCTCCCTCCCCCCTCCCTCCCCCTCCACCCCCCCTCCCCCTCCACCCCCCCTCCCCACCTCCACCACCCTCCCACCCCCCCTCCCCCTCCACCCCCCTCCCCACCTCCACCACCCTCCCACCCCCCCCTCCCCTCCCCTCCCACCCCCCCCTCCCACCGCACCCACCCCACCCTCCCAACCACAGACACACTCTTTCACTTACTCCCCTCCTCACTCCCACATATTTACCACAGCACCGTCTCCTCCACAGTCCCGCCAAAACATTGCCTCCACCTGCCCCAACGCAACTTTGCCCTCCACAGTCCCAACATACTTGTCTCCCCAGGTTCCAGCACTAATGTACCCGCACTTCCCTCAGCCCAGCAGCCCTCAGCACACTTAACAATGCTGGAGTTCACTGCTCCTCCAATCAGAGACTGTTTCTCTCCATCAGTTGCTGCTGATAGGCTCAGTAGTGAGCTTATCAGCAGCGAACACAGGAGCGAGAAAGTCTCTGATTGGAGGAGTAGCTCCAAGCAGAATCTTCCAATGAAACTCACCTGTTTGACCGGAATGTTGAAAATGGCTTCACAGGCCACACTTTGGATAAGCCTACTTGAAACATTCCCTATTATTTTCTCTTTGCAATCAAGATTCAATGCGTCTCTGCAGCAACCTGACTTTACAAGGAAATAAATGCCATGAAGAGATGTTAATGTCTATAACGTTATTGGAAGTTATTTTTAAAATGGAATTGTGGTGGTGTCAATGTGTTTGACTGTGTATCTTAATTGGACTAAAGCCAGCTAATCTGGGTGCTTTGATATATGGTAACTTGAGATGTTAATTAGGTAAACAGTAAGGGGGATAAAAAGGTTAAGTGTACATTTGCATTTGTTGAATAAAGCATTCAAGAGTGGGAGTAAAATCTTGCACATAGCTGGGAGACGCCAAGCAATGCGTTTATATTGCTAATAAAATTAGTGGGATGAAAATGTATTGTTAGGAGATGTGAAGAAAAGCCTAGGATACCATGGAAAATTTAAATTCAGAAGGAAAGGCTAGGGATAAACGGAAAATAGCGTGTGTGTGTGAGTCAGATGCACTTAAGATCTAACCAGCCTGTGAGCCGACAACTATGTCTGTAAAGGAATTAAATTGCAAGGAACCTCATTTTGAATTTGTAAGGTCAAATGTGCTTTGCCTGGTGTCTGTTTAAAGACAATGGGTCATTGTTGCCTTGGTGAAGATTTACTTAGGAGTAATTAATTTGGGAATTTGTTTAAAAGTTATTATGATAGTAATTTGTAGACGTGTGTATGTGTTTAATTTGTTGTTAAATTAATAAATGTTTACTTTAGTAATATATAAAAACCTTTTGTGGCTCAATGGTCTTAATCCTTAATTCAGAGCTGTATCTCAAACATACCAATTGAAAATATAGGTTATGGCAGTTGTTCAAGTTTCCCTCTGGGGTTTAAACAGTCTTTACCAACTGCTGTGTCATAACAGTAAAACTCAGGTAAAAAGTCCATGATAGCAACAGGAAACTGTAAACACAGACCTGTCACTTTGCATCTTAATGCGAGTTACTCCTTGGCAGACGGCGAGCCAACAGTTGCTCACAATCGATGTGTTGGCGACCCCTGTAATAGAGCATACAGTATCCTGGGCTTTTTAATAGGGGCATGGAGCACAAGAGCAGGGAGATAACACTAATTAGACCTCAGCTGGAGTATTGTGTACAGTTCTGGGCACCATACTTTAGGAAGGATGTGAACGCATTGGAGAGACTGCAGAAGAGATTTACAAGAGTGGTTCCAGGGATGAGAAACTTCAGCCATGAGGATAGATTGGAGAGGTTGGGACTGTTTCCTTTGAGAGAAGAAAGCTAAGAGAAGATTTGATAGAGGTGTTTCAAGATCATGAGGGAGCTAGATAGAGTAGATGGGGAGAAATTGTTCCTGCTCATAAAAGAATCGAGAATGAGAGGGCACAGATTTGAACTGTTTTGCAAGAGAAGTAAATGTGATGTAAGAAAAACTTTTTCACACAGCGAGTGGTTCAGGTCTGGAATGCAGTGCCTGGAAGTGTGGTGAAGGCAGGTTCAATCGAGGCATTTAAGAGGGCATTAGATGGTTATTTGAACAGAAACAATGTATGAGGGTACAGGGAAAAGGCAGGAGTACGGCACTAAGTCATATTGCTCATTCGGAGAACTGGTGCAGACACGATGGGCTGAATGGCTTCCTTTTGCACCGTAACATTCCATGATTCTGTAATTCTGTGATAATTTGGAATTCTCCATTTTGCTTTGAGTTAAAGTTTCATTTCAAGACATAACTATAGTTATAATGACAAAGTTCAGCATTCATGACACATCTTCCCAAAATGAAAAAAAAATAGTAATGATTTTTTTCCATAACACTATCAAAATACCACAAATTTCAACACTGCAAACATTTTAACAACTAATATGCTATACACAGTACAAGTAATATTCTCCTTCTTCTGTCACATTTTACCATTAACATTCTGTCTTGACTACATTATAAGACTTAACCTGTGACTCAACCAATCAAATGCAGCTATTAGGATTTAAAGTCTGGCTTGCATGAGTTCCAACTCTCTTGCAAATGAGAGCTTATTTCACCATTGGGTGATTCACTTCCTTTCAATCTCCGCAACAGATCTTTTTACATTTAGCGTAAGCTTTACAATTTCTCTATGTCTTTGGTTAAAAGTTTGTACCTTAACTTTGTGTTCCTCATGTTGCTTTTTAAAATATGTATTGGATTTTGTACATTTATAACACTGGATTAGCATTTGTGAGGGGGCCAAAAGTTTTACAATTTGTTTTGTTGGGTTAGCTTTATCTAGAACAGCATTGCTGATTGTTGGCGAACCATCTGGCTTCTGGATACTGGTGATTGTGAACTGGAATCCAAGGAGCAATGTCATATTGCTTCTTATCCTCTGGATTCAGAAACTTCCTTTCTTCTTCTTTAAAGCCTTTTTCTTGGCTGAGTTTGAGGCTGAGGCTGAGTTTCTGACTCCTTGGATGCATCTTTAGTTGAAACATTAATCCTTGCAGCAAGTTTCCAGATAGACACTACTTCTTTGAAGTCACTTGGCTTTTCCTGTTCAATTTCAGCTTCAATAGTTTCAATGGGTTTTCCTGAAAATAATGGAGACAACAATACCTTACCCCCAGCGAAGTTGTTTCCTAATAAGAAACTTATACTGTCAATAGGCAAACTAACAACAATACCAACAATTACAGGACTGGTAACATAGCACATTTTAAATTAACTCTATACAAAAGCATGGGTAAATATCTTCTGTTGATCCCTTGAACTAAGACCTTTGCATTCATCTATCTGTGGGAAAGTCATGTTATTGGCTAACACAGTGACTGTTGACTTGCCTGCTCACTGGACAAAAGCAGGGAACTATACCATTAAAAAGAAAACTCCTGTAATTTCTTGCAGTTTGATTCACTCTATCAGTAAACATAGAAGAAACTATCTGCTTGTCAAAAGCTTTACATGCATAGCCCACTGTTCTTTCAGCCAATTCAATTTCATGGCAATTTTCTCAAATGACACTAAGTACATCCCCATTCCCTTCTCACTACATTTGGGTATTAAGTGAGAATACTTTGCCAAATCAAAATTAAAAGGAGTTCTCTCTTAGTTAGCTTCACTTCTCCTCATTATCTCAAATTTGTGGAATCGTAATTCATGCTCCATTTCGAGGCTTTAATTTCTCTCTCTCCTTTTATCTCTTTCCTTAGCTCCTTCTTCTCTTGCTAATTTCTCTTTTTCCATGTCAATCTTTCTTAGTTCTATTTCTTTTCCAATTCCAGTCAGTTGTACTTAATCACTAACAGAACCAGTCATTTCTTCTTTGAGCATCAGATCCTAGTTAATTCTTCAAGCATCCTGTCTCTCTTAGCTCCTGATCTTATGTTAATTCCCACATGCTCCACTACTGCCTGTATGTCATCTTTTCTCAACTGTTTCAAACCTCTGAGAGTCAGATCCTTTCTCTCTACAAGGCTTGAGTCTCAAAGGTACTCATGTTGATTTCCCAATAAGATAAAGCAAAAGCAAGTGTGAAATCTTGTTTGTTTAGATACTGGAAAGTTCTAGTGAACAGATTTTAGTTTCTGGGTTTGATACTGGATGAGCCCCCAGTTTTATTATGATAACTGTTGGAGTGCTGTTTAGTGTACGCAAAGAGCACCTAAGTTGGAGTTTAGTGAGTGAGGAAGTTCGGTGAAGAGGGGAAGGAGATTATTCTTACATTTTCTACCTTTCCTCAGCTTCCAGTAGCTGGCTGTTACTTTGATTCAGGGGAAGCCCATAAATCAGTGGGAGTTTGGAGAGAGAGCAAGAGCTGGGAGCTTACAGATTAAATCTAAAAGTGACATCACAGGATTCCTGTAAATTGTTTGGTTGGTAAGTATAGGCCTTCCCAGACTCTGCACAGAGGAGATGATTGGTGAGTGACAGGTGAGTTGTTATATTATATTATACAATTATGTAGTAAACACTTTATATAAAGTTTTTAAGGTCTGTCAGCACAGCTTGACCGTGTGGAATGTGCATCCTTCAGAATGTGGGAAGTTGTGCAGGCACAAAGTCCCCTCGATGACTGCATCTTCAGCAAGTGTCACCAGCTGCAGAAACTTGAGCTCCAGGTTGCAGAACTCGAGCGGCAGCTGGAGTCACTGAGGATTACGTTTAGCACATTTAGAGAGGTGGTCACACTAAGAGGTAAGGAGCTAAGAGGTACACAGGCAGAGAGGGAATGGGTTATCGCCAGAAACAGGGAGGTAGTGCAGGAATGCCCTGAGGCTATCTCACTCTCTAACCACTTTTTCATTTTGGGTACTGTTAAGCGAGATGGTTCCTCAGAGCACTGTAGCAAGAGTCATGTTTGTGGCACCATGGGTAGCTCAGATGCACAGGAAGGGAGGAGGAACAGTGGAAGTGCTATAGTGGTAGGGCCTTCCATAGTTAGGGAATCAGATAGGCATTTCTGCAGCTGTAGATGTGACTCCAGGATGTCACGTTGGCTTCCTGGTCCCAGAGTCAAGGATGTCACAGTGCGGCTGCAGGACATTCTTTTCGGGGCGGGTGAACAGCCAGAGGTCATGGTCCATGTTGGGACCAATGACATGGGTAGGATAGGGGATGAGGCCCTAAAAGCAGATTTTAGGGAGTTAGGAAAATAATTAAAAACAGCACCTCAAGAGAGCAATCTCAGGATTACTCCCAGTGACACATGCTAGTGAATATAGGAATAGGAATGTTGAACAGTTCAATATGTGGCTGGAAAAATGGAGTAGAAGGGAGAGCTTTAGATTTCTGAGGCGCTAGGACCGGTTCAGGGGCAGGTGGAACCTGTACAAGAAGGACAGATTACACCTTAACAGGACTGGAGCTAATGTCCTTGCGGTGAGGTTTGCTAGTGATCTTGGGGAGGGTTTAAACTAGATTGGCAGGGGATGGGAACCTGAGGGGAACTTCAGAGTGGAGAGGAGAAAAACTGGCAGTGGGAAATAGAGAAGTATTAATTGATAAGGAAGATATATCACAGAGATGTATCAAGGTAAATAGAGTTTGATAAAATTAGAGTAGGCAGTAGTAAGTCATTAGATGGGGTCAGAGTAAGGGGGAAAGTAAAAAAGCCTAATCAGGTGTCCCGTCAGAACGACAAGAACCATGATTCATACCAAAGGAATTTCTAACCTTCAGAAACCAGCAGGGACCTTGTTATCATCAAAGAGGTGCTAATGCCCCTGTGATTGCAGAAAATCAAATTCCAAAGAGATACACCAACCCTCTTTACATTTCTAAGGCAGAGCTGGCCAGTAGAGATGGCATGTTTGCAAGGAAAAAAGGGACTCCTCCGTTAAACACTTCAAGATTCCATACCTGAGAAAATACATCCTTTGTCCAACACCCAGGAGAAGAAAGAAGTATGCTACATGACCTCCTTCAAGCTGCTAGAATCTGTAATGTTGCCATGTGGAAATGAACCCAGACAGTCTACCATTTTACCATCTAACCAGTAGCAGCAGAAAGAGCTCTGTCCAGGTAAATTGCCTGGCCCTCATCTACACTATGGGAAAAATTCTCCCTCCGTCGGTGGGGGGAATGTGCGGGAGCGGTGTGCCTCCAATCAGCGCCCCCAATTGGGCGAAAGAGCACACCGATCTCGCTAAGGCTAAGTTCTGCCTCGGGGAGATCGGCTTCGAATTAAAAATTGTTATACAAATGATAGAAAAATTTCCCTGACATGTCCCCTCATGTGACACTGTCACATGAGTTGGAACATGTCCATAACTTGTATTGAAACTTTTATTAAAAATTTAAATACCCTCTGGAAACCTCATCCCGCCCGTGGATGAGGTTTCGTGCTTTTTCTGAAGCCCATCAGGGCTCCCAGCCTGCCTGCCAACCTTAAGGTTGGACGGGCAGGTCCATTAATGATTTTAATTTGTTTCTCAATGGCCTCACCAACCTGAAAATGGAAATGATGCGGGGTCTCATCGGGAGTTCCACCTGATGTCATCCCTGGTCATTTTACACGTCAGCAAGCGAGCCCCACCCCTGCTTGCTGACTGGAAGATCCTGCCCTATGTACTACTGGAATATTGGAACTCCTGTATCAGTGCCCATAAAACTCATTCATTTCTAATGCCTTCTTCTCATTTCTGGAAAGTTAGATCACCCTGCAACAGTTTCAGCCTGCTAACTTCTGAAGGAATCTCCCACTGGACTTTTGATTCTGGACTCTGGGCTCACATGAAACTATAACTCTTATTTTTATTGTGGCCTTGCCCTGTACGTCTTTCTTTCCCTTATCCCTCTTTTATTGTATGAGTGCAAAAAGGGACGACATTGCAAAAACCTCTTTCTGCATTTTGTGTGGGTAAAATAAATCCTCTTATGTTACCTTATCTTGAGTTTGATGTGGGGTTACTAATAGAGGATTGGATCACTTCAAACTGCAGGGTTGGGGAAAATACGCAACCACATATAAAAAGGAAAATCAGAAATCAAAAACCTTTCTGTTTACGGACAGGTAATGAGAGGAGGAATCAGGGCTGTTTAAATTAATCCCTCTCCTGAATATAACACAGGCTTAATGTGCATGTATGTGAATGTACAGAGTGTGGTTAAAAAGATTGATGAACTAAACACACAGGTTGACAAATGGAATTATGATATTATTGCTATAACAGAAACCTGGCTCAAAGAAGGGCAAGACTGGGTGTTAAATATTCCTGGGTACAAGGTGTTTAGGAGAGACAGGAAAGGAAGAAAAGTCGGGGAGTGGCAGTATTGATTAAAGATGGTATTACAGCAGTGGAGAGAGAGGATGTTCCAGATGGGTCAAGGACAGAATCACTCTGGCTAGGGGTGAGGAATGAAAAAGGTGCAATAACATTGATTGGTGAAGTATATAGACCACCAAATAGTGGAAGGAATGTGGAGAAACAAATTTGCGAAGAAATTACAGAGAGGTGCAAGAATTATAGAGTAATTATAGCGAGGGGCTTCAATTATCCAATATAGACAGGAAGAGTGCAAAGGGACAAGAGAGGCACGTGTTCCTGGAATGTGCTCAAGATAATTTTCCACAGCAGTATGTTTCCGGTCCAATGAGAGGGCAGGCACTGTTGGACCTGGTTCTGGGGGATGAGTTGGCTCAAGTGGATCAAATATCAGTGGGAGAACATTTAGAGGACAGTAACCATTGTATCATAAGGTTTAGGTTGGCCATAGAAAAGGACAAGGAAAAATACAGAGCAAGGATAATTTGGGGAAAGCCAACTGAGAATGCATCTGAGTTGAGTGAGTCGGAATCAAATGTTGGCAGAAAAGATGGTGGCTAATCAATGGGCCATCTTCAAAGAAAAAGTATTGCAGGCAATGCCAAGGTATATTCCTACCAAGGGAAAGGTAGGGAAAAATAAATCCAGAGTGTCCTGGATGTCAAGAGAGATAGAGGTGAAGATGAAAAGGAAGATGTGCGCGTACAACAAATGTCAGGTAGAAAATATAATGGAGAATCATGCTGAATACAGAAGGATTAGAGGGGAAGTGACAAAAAAACTAACAAGAAATGCAAGGAGAGAGCATGAAAAGAGATTGGCAACTAATATAAAAGTGAATCACAAGGTCTTCTATAAGCATATAAATAACAAAAGGATAGTAAAAGAAAGAGATGGGGCAATTAGAGATAAAAAGGGGTCTTGCACTGGAGGCAGGAGAAGTAGCAGAGGTATTAAATGAGTACCTTGCAACTGTCTTTACAAAGGAAGAAGACGCTAACCAGGTTGAAATGAGAGAGGAGGTAACTGGTACACTTGAGGAATTTACAGGTGTTAGAAAGGCTAACTTTACTTAAAATAGATAATGTACCAGGACCAGATGAGATGCATGCAAGGGTACTGAGGGAAGTGAGGGTGGAAATTGCAGAGGCGCCAGTGATAATCTTCCAGTCTTCTTTAGACACAGGGGTGGCACCAGAGGACTGGAGAATTGTGAATGTTACACCCTTGTTCAAAATGGGGTGCAAGGTTAAAGCCTGCAACTACAGCCTAGTTAGTTTGACTTCAGTGGCAGGGAAACCTCTGGAAACTATAGTTTGGGACAAAATCCATAATCATTTAGACAAGTGCAGGATAATTAAGGAAAGCCAACATGGATTCATTAAGGAAAAATCATGTTTAACTTGGAGTTTTTTGAGGAGATAACAGAGAAGGTTGATAAAGGCAATGCTGTTGATATGGTATATATGGATTTTCAAAAGACATTTGATACAGTGCCACACAACAGACTTGTGAGCAAAATTCTAGCTCATGGAATAAAAGGGAAATAGGCACTTGGATAAGAAATTGGCTGAGTGATAGGATACAGAGAGTAGTGATAAATGGCTGTTTTTCAGATTGGAGGAAGCTCTGTAGTGGAGTTCCCCAGGGATCAGTGTTGGGACCTTTGCTCTTCCTGATATATATTAATTACCTAACTGTGGTGTTCATGGCATGATTTCAAAATTTGCATATGATACGAAGATTTGAAACGTTGTCAACTGTGATGAAGATAGACTTGAACTTCAAAAAGAAATAGGCATGTTGGTGGATTTGGCAAACAAGTGGCAGATGAAGTTCAATGCAGAGAAGTGTGAGATAATTCATTTTGGCAGGAAGATTATGGAGAGTGGTATAAAATAAAGGGAGAAACTCGAAAGGAGTTGCAGGAAAAGAGGGACCTCGGTGTATATGTACCTAAATCATTGAAGTTGGCAGGGCATGTTGAGAGAGCTGTTAATAAAGCATATAGTATCTTAGGCTTTATTATTAGAGGCATTGACTACAAGAGTAAGGAGGTCATGTTGAACTTGTATAAGACATTAGTTAGGTCTCATCTGGAGTACTGCATCAAGTTCTGGACACCATTCTTGAGGAAGGATGTGAATGCAACGGAGAGAGTACAGAGGAGATTCACAAGAATGATTCCAGGGCTAAAGAACTATAGCTATGAGGATAGATTAGAGAGGTTGAGACTGTTTTCCTTGGAGAAAAGAAGGCTGAGAGGAGACTTGATAGAGGTATTCAAGATCCTGAAGGGTATGGACAGGGTAAATAGTGCAAAACTATTCCCAATCAAGAAAGTATCAAGAACTAGAAGGCATTGACTCAAAGTAATTGGCAAAAGGAGTAAAAGTGATGTGAGGAAAAAAAATTTCACCTAGAGGGTGGTTGGAGTCTGTAATAAACTTCCTGAGAGGATGATGGAGACAGGTTTGATTGAGGTATTCAAAGGAAAATTGGATTTCTATCTGAAAAGAAGGAATGTGCAGGGTTACAGGAATAAGGCATGGCAGGTAGAACACTCTTTCAGAGAGCCAGTGTAGATTGGATGGGCCAAATGGCCTCCTTTTGTACTGTAAAGATTATGTGATTCCGTGAACTGTGGAGACCTGTAAACCAAATGAACTAAATATATTTAACAACCACAAAATGAAGAAATTACCAGACAAGTTTGCACATTCCTTCAAGGACTTAGCTGATTTCCACAGAGTTCCACCTGTTCAATCATCTACATAATGGTGCACCTCTTTCTGGAACCTTCTCAACTCTCAACTCCCATCAGTCATGGTAGGATGAATCTACCAGAACTTCCTTTACCTTCACACGCTATGGCTGATTCTGGACATTCAATCACTCAGGAGTGAAGAAAAAATCAGCTGCAGCATTCCTAAACATGCTTTCTGACCACTCAGGAATCCGGCTTTTTGATTTGGCTTGCTGACCACCTTCTCTCTCCAGCTCTCTCCTTTTCTTTTTGTGTCTGCCTGACAGATGGCTTCCATATTTTATTTTCCTTCTTGTTGGTACTGCTTCCAGGTTAAGGGTTACCAGGTCAATTGGCCCAGTATTTATTATTATTATTCAAAAATTATAATTGATCCTTTTACAAGTGATATAAACCCTTAAGTCTTTTTCAAACATTTAAAAAAAAACGATTACAGGTTCCTCAAAGTTTAGAGTAATTACAGATTTTTCTTACTGTTACAGCTTCTATGTCAAAGGCCCAGAAGCAATGGGTTTTTCAATGGGTTTCTATTTGAGTTTCTCTTCCTATGGCAACTAGATCACAGAAGCATGTCTCTGAGCTGAGGTATTTATCCGGAATTTTCTGTTTTACTTTGAGTTAAAGGTACCTTTCGAAACATAGATAATTTGTAAAGATCAGTGTTCATTACAATATAGACAGGCTGGTGGAAAAAGCAGACATATGGCAGATGAAATTTATTGCAAGAAGTTAGGGCTGGGGAATTGATACATTTTTGTAAGAAGAACGAGGAGAGGCAATATGAAATAAAGGGTGCAAATCTAAAGTGGGTGCAAGGACAGAGACATCTGGAAGTGTACGTACACAAATTGCTGAAGGTGGCAGGGCAGATTGGGAAAGTGGTTAAAAAGGCATATGGGATCTTGGATTTTATAAATAGTGGTGCAGAGTATAAAAAAGGAAGTTATGATGCAGCTTTATAAAACATTGGCTCAGCCTCAACTGGAGTATTGTGTTCAATTCTATGCAACATACATTAGGAAGGATGTAAAGGCATCACGGAGGGTGCATAAAAGATTTACAGGAATGGTTCCAGGGTTAGAGACTTCAGTTTTGTGGATAGATTGGGTTCTCCTTAGAGAAGAGAATGTTGAAAGAAGATTTGATAGAGGTGTTCAAAATCATGAGGGATCTAAACAGATATGATAGAGAGAAACTGCCCCCATTGGTGGAAATATCAAAAACCAAAGGACACCAATATAAGATGAATGGCAAAAGAACCAGCTGAAAAAAGGAAAATCTTTTTATGCAGCCAGGGGTTATGATCTGGAATGCACTGCATATGGTGGAGATGGATTCAGTTGTGACTTTTGATAGGGAATTGGATAAGGACCCAAAGAGAAAAAAATTGCCAGGCTAGAGGAAGAGTGCTGAGGAGTGAACTAGTTGATGTGCACTTGCAGAGAGCTGGCATGAACACAATGGGCTGAATAGCCTTCTTCTGTGTTACTACAAAGGAATGGGACTGCAGAGAGACCCACAGAACTGGTCAAGTAGGGGCTGTAAGGTTACTTTTATCTAAAAGTCTGGTTAATCAGTCCTTGCCACACCAATATGTCTGCCATACATCAGTTAGGGTCATATTCCTTTCTTTCTCTTCTACCTTCTCTCCTTCCTTGTCTTCTCTGCAGGCAAGACCACAGGTTTGCCTTCCAAATATCTATCTTATATTCTAACATTCAGGATTAATATGAGGTACATGTGACTTAACAATCAAACACACAACACTCCCACAAGTTAGGCCACAACTTGAGTACTGTGTGCAGTTCTGGTCACCTCATTACAGCAAGTATGTAATTGCACTAGAAAGGATACAGAGGAGATTTACAGGAATGTTGCCAGGGCTGGAAAATGCAGCTATGAGGAAAGATTGGTTAAGATGGGGTTGTTCTCATTGGAACAGAGGAGATTGAGGGGAGATTTGATTGAGATGTGCAAAATTATGAGAGGCTTGGATAGAGTTGATGGGACGGGCCTTTTAATTTTACCAGAGAGGTCAATGACTAGGAGGCATAGATTTAAAGTGATTGGTGGGATTAGAGGGGAGATGAGAAAAACATTTCTCACTCAGAGGGTTGTAGGGGTCTAGGACTGACTGCCTGAAAAGTAGAGGCAGAAACCCTCGGCTCATTTAGAAGGTGTCTGGATATGAATTTGAAGTGCTGCAAACTGCAGGGCTTTGGACCAAATTCTGGAAAATGGGATAGGCTGGGTGACTTGTTTTTCATCCAGACACAATGGGCCAAATGGCCTCTTTCTGTGCTGTAAACTTTCTGTGATTCCCCCTAGCTGCATGAATTCCCCTCCTGTAATGGAGTTCTTCGACTCCTCCTCAGACTTTGTGTAAGGCTCATCTGATATGTCCAGACAGTAAAAGTACCATTTCAACAGACTGATTGTTAACTTCTTTGTGAATTTGGGTGAAGGCACAGGTCTCATTGCGTTCCCTTTCTGCATTGTTGTGATGATTTTAGGCTAAGGTAGCAATGGGTATCAATAGTTCCCAGCAGCTAATCATCCATTTATTCTGCTCTTCAAAATAATTAGATTGGTGACTTTCACTACAACAGGAAGGGCTGGCCATGTGCAGAATGTCACCTGCAGATCTTGTATATGACACAATTCAGTGTCTGTCTCCCTGCTGGAGTGCAGGTGAAAACAGGTCTCCACTGACACCAGCAAGTAATTGCATTGACTGTACAATGTAATATTTGGGCCACTTACGGATGGGCAGCAGTTGGCTGTTGTACCCTTACACTTGACTCTCCTCCCTCCTCAGAAATTCCTATTACTCCTGCAAACCCATTGGCAGGCCTGATGGAATGCCTATGGTTGACACTGCACTGGTGATAACATGAATGCAGCTGTATGCACCAAAGGTGTGCTGAATTGAATTGGGGAAAACAGCTGACAACAGGCAAACATTTGTTTGCACAAATGCAAGGCAACATTAGCTGTAGAAAGCAAGCCTCAATAATATAGCATATTTCAAGTGTTGAGCTCTTCAATGAAAAAATTCAGGCCTTTAAGTAGCCATTTTATACTTGTGCTCAGTGAATTAAGAGCAGCACTGCAAAAATACATGGGGAATCTGGAAAGTAGCAGTTTATAATAATTAACATATCTTTGTAACTCTTTCGAGTACAAACACGTTTCCATCTGTTTCAGATGAAGTTACATTGCTTCATAGATAAAAACAAAAAAACTGCGGATGCTGGAAATCCAAAACAAAAACAGAATTACCTGGAAAAACTCAGCAGGTCTGGCAGCATCGGCGGAGAAGAAAACTCGAACGCAAGTTCTGTCGAAGGGTCATGAGGACTCGAAACGTCAACTCTTTTCTTCTCCGCCAATGCTGCTAGACCTGCTGAGTTTTTCCAGGTAATTCTGTTTTTGTTTTACATTGCTTCATAGTTTGTCATTGTGAGATTTGAACTCTTGAGCTTCGGGTTACAAACCCAGTACCATAACCACTTGGCTATTTAGGCCAAGTATAACATATCTTTGTAGTGTAGCCTTAACTACCTAATTGATAACCATCTGTGCTATTAACAAGTGGTCATTCCCTGAGCGCACCTCCCAGAACTGACTCTTCCATGTGGTGTCGAAACGAAACAGTGTGAGACTACTGCTTCAAGGAACTTCACTCTGCTTTACTTCAGAGTCAGGTCATAGATGCATAGAAAATCTCAAGCTTGTAATAGACCGTAGGCCCATCTAATCTTCCATGCTGCTGTCTTTGAGTAGTATCCAATATGGTGTTTCTTTTCAAGATACTTTCCAACTTTGCTTTGAAAAGATTTAGTTTACTATCCCTGCAAGCTCCTTTGATAAGCCAATGCAAAAATCAATTCTCTCTATATCAAAAGATTCTGTTCAGCTTGGGTCCTGATGCCAGGTTTACATTGCCAGTTGAGTGCTAGTGCAAAGAGGAAATCACTTCACACTCACGTTAAATTTGCAGTGCATATTCACTTCAAGTTATCTTTGAACTGTTGCAATATGTGTGATCTACATTAATATTTTGGATGTGGAGAGTAACATGGCACAGTATGCTGGTGTACGGGTGCACATGTTGGAGAGGGCACAGGTGTTTGCCTATCATTCCCCACTTGGTGACTTCTGATTTTTGAATTGGCTGTTGTCGTTCAGAGGAGAGAAGCTAAGCGCTTCCTCGCTGGGGGTGGCTGGTCATCCATCACACTGTGGGTTGTTGACACATATCATCCATTGGTTGTCACAGCATGGATCGCCAGTGGCTGTGTCGGAATAGGAGAATGGGTAGTAGCATAGGCATAAAAAAAATTGGCCAAAGGAGGTTTTGACAAAAAAGGGATTACACTGTTTTTATTAAAAACAGCCCGGAATTTACACATGAACTTAGGTCAGTGAAGTCCTCATTTTAGTACGAGGCATGGAAGACGCGCTCCTATTACATACCGGGATTTCTAATGTCTCATCATGCATTTCTCCAATTGTGTAAAATATAAATAACTGAGAGAAAACAATCCCGAAATCGAGGAGGTGGGGTTTAAATTAAATTGCCTCCGGAGAAAAGAAAGCATTTTTTTGGAAGGGAGAAAAAAGTTTCCCTGTTTACAAATCGACGCAAAATTCTCAAGAAACTTAATCGTGAAAGGAAAGCTGGAAGAATCGCTGTCTGAAACCCGAGAACCAAGCTCTCCGGGTACTGGATGAAGCTTCCACATTTTTTTCTGAGGTTTACTTTTTTTTTCAATGAATCTGAATCAGCGGCTTTTCTTCTATATGTTTTTTTTTAAATGCCCCTTCGCCCATTTTGTTTGCTGTTTGGAGTCTGTGGTTTTATTTTCCTTTCCCTTCCCTTGTTTACTCAGGCAGTGGCGGTATCATTCCGCTAGTGTTGGGAGAGAAGCTCCGTCCCTCCCTCTCTCTCCCTCACACACACACACGATGTGAGTGAGTGCCAGCTCGGTGCACGGAGCCAGCGAACAGCGGCAGAGCCGAGTGCCCCAGCGGCAGCCACTTGCGGACAGACCGAGCATCGGCGGCCCCCGTTGCTTCCTCTCCGCCCTCGCCCACCAGAGAAAAAAAAACTTGCCCGCAGATCCCCCGCCGGCGGCGCTGACCAAACCTCCCGCATCCGGATGGCCGGGAGCGGCAGCGCCGACATCCCCGCTCCGATTCCGCCTGCCATCGGGAGCAACTTCCCAAGTTTCAGCGCGATCTGCTTTTTCTGAAGACTTTTTTTGTGTGTGTGCGTGTTGTTGTGTCTTTTCTTTTCCTTCCTCCTCGCTTCCACCCCCCCTTTTCTCCCCTCATTTTTTCTCTCAGTCGCGTAGTTTTTTTCTCCCTCTCTCTTGTTGGTCGGGACAGAAGATCTAAACAGATCTTGTGTGTGTGTGTTTAAAGAGAGAGAAAGAGAAAGTATCAGTGGGAGCATTAAAGGGGCCGCTGCCACCACTTTGTCTGAAGGAATATTACAGTAACACGAGAGAAAATGGGCTTCACTCATCTTAAGGGAGGTGGATTGGAGGATGCAAAGTGTTTTTGTTAAGATTTTGACTTAATTCAAACAAAAGGGAACCCAAGACTTTTTTTATATCGCAATCTCTTTGGGAAAAGGAAGAGAAATCCGGGGACAAAAAAAGAAACTTGTCAACATTGTGTGCTGGGAGGGTTAGGATGGGGGATTATAACATGCCCCCAAACCCGAAGCACAGCGCGATCGTGGAGAGGTTGAGGCAGCGGATCGAGCTCTGCCGTCGGCACCACGCAGTCTGCCAGGTCCGCTACGAGCAGAACCAGCCGCAGCGCATCGAGCAGGAGCGAAGGGACAAACTCGCCCTGCACCAGAAGTACCTGGAAACACGCAGCAAAAAGACTCCCAAAGCCAAACAGCAGCAACAACATGAAAGCAGCCGGGCTACCAAAAACTGCGACAGTGAACAGCCCCCAGGACCTAACGCACCCAGTGAACACAGGAATCTCACCTTGATCGCTGTAAGTTTGCTTCTTTTACTTGTTCATCTACTTTCAAAAAAAAGAGGCACGTATGTAGACTTTTTTGGAATTCTCTTTGTTGTTGTTTTGGTTGATTTTGTTCAAAAGAATTGGATCTGCATAAGGTTTTTTTCAAAATGTGTAGTTAGACTTTGGAAAGTGTCTCTTAAACCTCTATTTTTCCATCTTGTTGACAGAGGTTACTTAACGATTTATGTGAAATTGCAAAGAACAAAATGTCAGTTTGGTTTAATCTTACGAAATATCCATTGTAAAGCTCAAAAAGGCTGTCCCATCTAAACATGGTTTGTGCCACAGTATTGTAACCATATTTCTTTGATAAGACTTGTGGAACTTTAAATAAATTAGAGCCCCAGTCTATTGACTCCCTAACCAATTTTGTGAAATAATAAGCAGTGACCTGTGTGGGTTCAGTCTTTGGTCTATACTTTCAAAAAACCTGCCTATACTGTATTGAATGAGCCCCCACATCCCATTGGAAGAAACAGTCAACCATATATGTGTGACCAATAAATTGAGTGTGCTTGTTCAAAACTTCTGAATTAGCCAATAAATTGCACCTGCTTACATTAAGGGTTGTAAAAATTAGGATAAGAACTGCTTTGATTTCAACAAGTTTGTGGATGATTTTATCTACGATTTTGAATAACAGTCAGTGTGTGTGTTATACAGAATAACAATTGGCAATTAGGGGATCAAAGGCAGTTATATAATTCTCAGGCTTTGAATTGATGTATATTGTCCAAATTATGTTTCTATGGTATTTGAACTCCTTAGACATGTAGGTGGTTTGTAGCTTACTCATAACTGGTGTTTATATGTATGAGGGATAAGTTTCTTAGTCAACTGAACCCTTTTTAAATGTACAGCATATCACCCAGGACTGAAACTTGTCGACATTGGTACATAGTTTCTTTCAGCCACGGTTTTGTGAAAAAGACATTTCAATGTTGTATGTTTTCTTTTTTCATTTATTTTCTCCCTTGTCCCCTTCTTCTGAAAGTGCTGGTTCCTAACAAGAGAATGGTTCCACAGGTGTAGTTGTCCTCTATATTTTACCCAAGTGCCCATTATTTATATCAGCTTGACAATGTGTGTTAGCAGTTTATCTGACTGGCAGCAATAGGGACATATCATATCTGTGTCTTATTCTGTTCTTTTCTGATGTCTACATGTGTGTATTTCCAACAGAGTTTGTTGGGTAATGAATAGGAATCCTAATGATTTTTTTCCTTGCATAACCCAGGGGTGCTGAGTCCATTTGTAGTGTTCCTGTTGTATTCTGGCTGAGATCAGCTGAGTGAGTACAAAGAATAGATCAGTTCAGGAATTACTCAGTATGGCTTAGTTACTCATTGCATAAACTCGAGACGAGTGCCCTGACTGTACACGTGTGTGTGTGTCTAATATATATATATATTTATATAAATAGTTACAAGCTGTAATTCACTCAAGCAATTGTGATGACATCTCAAACCGTGAAGTTGAAGCTTTAGCAGATTATAAACTTCAGCATGACATTGATATTGAATTACAGCCTTAAACTCAATGCCAGTTATTTGTTTTTGTATCATTATTAGTAGTTAAAATCACTTTTTCAAAAAGCTGCTTATTGACACTACTTTTCATAAAACAAATAGTTTTACAAGCTTTAGATTATAAAACAGGAAAACAGTATTTAGTAATAAACATATGCAAGAGCAAACTAAGTACGTACAATAATTATATTTCTGTAGGTTTACATAATCTTTCTAAATGGCTTATTGAGGGTATGGGATCAAGTACTGTATAAGAAAAATCGTACTTAAGTGAACATTCTTTCGTATTGTAACAATGTGTGATATCTTAGCCCATCATTTCAAATTGCCATCACCACTTGCGGTAGAACTGTAACCATCAGGATTTTAATCTAGCATTCTTTTGCTCAAAGCACTCTCTCCAAACTAATCTCGGGAAAACAACATTAAAATTTGACAACAGGACATTTTTCACAGTTTGAGTGGTTATGTGCAAAATGAACACACAGCACTGCACTTTATTTAAGTCCTATTGACACATTGTACAATGTATATATTGGATGTATGTACATATGTTTAATACAATTATACATAGTAGTTATCTTTGGACAGCTTAAATAATGGTGAAAGGAAGATGAAGACTTGGGTGTCAAAGGAATCTAATTCATTATCATTCAAATAGTGAGAAAAGGTTCTGTGACATAGATTTTCTTTAAAAGGAGAAATGCTTGTTTTAAGTAATCTTACCAGGCCATCAGAGATAGCTTGATGACAATAAAGGTGAGATAATACAGAAATATATGATAATAGGAGCTGTTGTAGATCACTGAGTTTCTCAAGCCTAACAATCTCAATCATAAAATTGACTCCGCACTCTCAGCCTTTGGAAAGGAATGGAGTTCCAGATTTCCACTGATCTTTATGTCAACTCTGTTTGCTGATTTGACACCTAAATGGCTGAGCTCTAATTTTAAGATTATGGTCCCTTGTTTTGGATTCTCCATCAGAGAAAATTGTTTCTCTGTATCTCCTCAATTGAAACCCTTTATAATCTTAAAGATCTTGATCACCCACAATGTTCTAAACTCAAGGGAATACAAATCAAAATTAGGCAACTTGTGCTCATAATTTAGCCCTTTAAGTTTTGGTATCATTCTGGGTGAAAGGGTAATGAAACTGAGATAAATTGAATCACGTGCTTAACTGCAATACTGCGTGGTTCCAACAAACTCCTGGGTCTAAAAATACAGTATGTAGCCACATTTGAACATATTGTGATTTCATGCACATTGTAGATTTGATTTTGAATATTTTGGGAGATTCCTGAACTATTGCTGCTAGCAAGAACTGTTAATGACTTGTTAATTAATGTATTTGATAAGCAATATTTGCTTCATGCTTGAAAGTATTAAGAAAATAAGTAAGTTGTATTTATGTAGCATTTTCGGGCTGTGCCAAAACACTTTCAAATCCAGTGTATTACTTTGGAAGTCATTAATCTCATGTAACAAAATGACAACTAATTTGCACACTGCAATGATCAGTTAACCTGTTTTTGACATGGGAGGAATGTTGACCAGAACAATCCCCTGCTTGTCAAATAATATCATGAGATTTTACATTTATCTCAACAGGCAGACAACCCACAGTTTAATGTCTCATCTGAAAGACAACACTGCAAGAAGCATAGCACTGTTTCAGGGCATCACACAGCATTAGTTTAGATTATGTACTGGAAGAGCAAGGTTTGAGCTCACAAACTTCTGACCCTGAGTGAGCCTGCTACTAACTGAGCCAACCTGAGCCTTTAGGATAATGCAGAGAATAATAGTCTGGTTTCATGTAGCAAGACCATCGACATCTGAAAAGAGAAAATAAGTTGACTCAACTTTCTCCTATAATTCTTCAGCTGGCATATTGTGGGGAGAACATGTTTTAATGCCAAGAGAGTTTTCTTGTAAGAGCCTGTTTCTCATTTTAATAGAAAGTCATTTGTTTTATCAGATTTGATACTGTATATATATAAAAAACTACCTATTGAATCTGAATAAATGGCTTTTTCATTAGAGTTATAATTTAATTTTGCAGAACATATGCTAAATGTTAAGACATTTTCAGTCAAAAAACAGATTGTTGTTTAAAAATCTATTAGTTCTTTAACCTAAATTTGAGATGGGTTTGAATCAGACTTCAAATATCCAATTTTGTTAGAATGCTGTTTCTCCAAATGATTGTTCAGCAAGCCTTTTTCAAATGTTTCCATATTCTAAGTTAACCATTAAGAAAGTATTAGTCCGTGAAATGTACTTTCTCCCCCAACTCTAAGGGTTCAGAGCATATAATGTACTTACCAGCAAATAGTTTTTGTCACTTCAACTATTTTGTAATTTCTTAGATTTTGTTTAAATCACATGTTTAACATCAACCTGAATATCATAGTAAAAATAACAGTCAGGCAAACAGCCTCACTAAAGAATAAATTGCACAGTAATTTCCAGCGAACCGATGTGTGCAGTTAACTGCACAAACCAGGAAGGTGCTGTTTAAGTTCCCTGCTCCTCGAGAAGCTTTGCTATAACAATACTTCACCAAAAGACTCGGCATTGAAATACTGGCAACAGTGTGAAGTCATGGTACCAATAAGGTAGAGACTAACTGGTCCATTTCACTAAGTTATTTTAATGGCAAGATAAATCTTAATTACTATGAAACAACCTTTCTAATAGGTTTTTTGGTTTTATCTCTCTTAGTCACATCTTTCTTTCCCTCTATTTATTTTATTTTCTGTACATGATTTTACATTTATTTAACTGTTCTAACATATACTTCCTGTTTCAGACTCTGTGGCCAAGATTTTCAAAGAGCTACAGGGTTGGGACCTGGTGCAGGTGGGCTTTGAAAATTGCAATGCCTCTGGGACAGTTTTCAATTTTCAAAGGGCCAGGGGGCAGAGGGAGCGGGGAACATGCTCGCTGCCAAATAATGGCCACTTAAGCTCCTTAAGGAGCTTCTTAAGGGGCCTGTCAAAGCGGAATGCAATTTTCAAAATTTTTTCCATTGAGTCCAAACAGTCTTGTGCACATTTGTACACAGCTGTTGTGGGGACTAAATAAATTTCATCGGAGGTTTTTAAGACAAATCTGTGGGCCAACCAGCACCAGCGTAATCGCTGGTACTTACCCTGTCGTGCAGTCCCATTTCCACCTTGTTCCACCTCCATGGCCTTCTGAGGAGCTGCTTGCTCAAATCAGCAAGGCAGTGGCAGCCTTTGCCTTTGTCACTGTTGCCAGGCAGGCAGCTCCTGCCTCCTGGAGGCACATGGGGCCTCTAATTGGGTGCTGAGCTCATCTCCTGGCCAATTAGGCCATATACATTTAACATTGTCTCTCAAAAATGACGCAGCTTGGACGTAGGGTTGGGACCCAGAATTCATCCAGGTGTTGGGTCCCTGAGCCCGCATTGAAAATTTGCCCTGTGTCTCAATAAGGACTTTGCAGTTTGTTAGGTTAATGGAATACACAATTGCTTGCCTGCTTACAAGGGCCTAGCTCCCTTGTAGAGAGCACTGTGCTGTTTTGGGTCACTAATCACAGCAAGTTCCAGTACAAAAGCCCATAGGAAAGCCTGTGGGCAAGTGCAAGTGAAATAAACAACAGGTGCCATTCCTTCACTATTCACTGCAAAATCCCGGCCAATATACCTCAAGGTAATTTTCAGGGGCCTTGTGCTTGCACTGATGTCCAATTTCTAAAGCTTTTCCTGTTGGCATAGAATCTCAATAAAATGCTTCATTATTGTGCATTTTTTCCTTATAAATTTCTTTTCAAGAATCCAAAGATTATAAAAAAACATAAGCAAGTTGAAGCAAGATAATTGTGAAGCATCTAACAATTAACGGCCCAAATATAACATTTATTAAAAAAAGATGGAAATTTTTGTTTTACACAGAGATACAGCTCCTGCGTATATATCTTTGTGCCTACCAGTCAATTAAAATGGATACATTTTTTATAGCTTGAAAATGAAGGTGATTAGAAAACCAACTAACTTGTACTGCAATCAGACAAGTTTACCTGTTCAGGGTAAAGATGAACATTTTAAACCTAACAAGGTAGTGAGACTGAAGTAAGTTTGTACCAATTCCTGAACAGATACTGGAGGTGATGAGTATTCTTGAAAACTACTGAGCCGGAGGTTTGTGGTGGAGTTCTGCCAGTAAGCGGAGGATTTCTACTGCATCCTGAGGACAATTCATTGAATACAGATGAATTCAGGATTTTATCTGTTAACTTCCACCTCCCAACTCCATTTAGAAAGTTCCAAGTTTGACAACAATAATAATTGACTAACATAGCAGATAGTCTGATACATACAGTATGAAATGTATTATATGCATTGTAATTTATGTGGGGTTCAAGTGACATCATGAGGCTTTAACTCACTCAAAACCCATTCACGCGTACAGATTTAAAATCAGGTCCCTTAAGTCACAAAAACAAAGATTGCAGAGTTTATTGTTACCAAAGTGTTCATGCATTTAAAGCATGCTCCTTTCCACATTCTTGGTGGCTGGCTTATTCAGTTTTTGACAAGTATTTGGTAGCTGCCTCAGTTGAAATATCTGATTTGTACTGGATTATTACTTGTTGTCTTTTCATCTCTGGGACCATGCTTTGAAACCAGCCCAGAGTTTCTTTTTTCTGCTGGTTTCAACATGAACTTTGCTTGGGCAGTCCCAGACCGATTTGTGGTGGGCAATGGGCCCAGACCACAAAGCTGGTCATCACTTTAATTAACCTTAAATTGGCAGTTGCACTCAAGCTGAAAGAGTGGTTAGCATGGAAAATGGGCAAGATCACAGTGCTGCTTTGACAGGGTTAAACTGAGCTTTCAGCATTGGGAAGCTGAACATGCTAGAAGTGACAACTGTGACACAGATCACAACTGTAGAGCTGTGTTTATTTCTGAGAAATAATATATAACAAAATAGGTCACAATTCATTTTATTTCTAAGAATACTTCCTTGCCGATTTTTCATCACCGCTTTCCAGAAGGCATTGATATATTCCCAGGGACTGGTTCCACAGACACCAATCGTCCTCCAGTAATTTGGTACTTGCACACTTTTCTTAGCTCCAGTTATATTGTCCATTCTACTGTGCTAGCTGAGAACAGTTAACCATTTAGAGACCTGGAATCAAACCTGGAACCTCTTGACCTGTATGGCTGTTACTCCTTGGATTACTTTCTTGAACTGTTAGGAAGTCAGTTCACAGGTTTAAATAAAAATAAATGATTGCCAATTCTAAATGAGTGACATTCAGCATGTTTGGAGTAGAGGGAGATTTATCCCTGCAGCAGACCACGATCTGAGTGCTTGATGCTGATACTGGGTATCCAGAATGGAAAAACTGTTCTATGTTTTAACGCAAACAACTCTCATATTAATGAAAACAAAAATTACAGTAAATAATTTGATACCCTGTTACTTGACTAGGCTGATGAGTTTTTATATCACTATATGTAATAAGAGAATCAGACATACAATGTAAATAATGTGAAAAAATTACATGATTGATTTGTATTTTATTTTAAAATGTATTTTGAACTTAAATGTCTTGATAAAATATGAGGAGGCGTGTAATTAAAACTTTATCAAAAAAGTGCTTGCCATCTAATTCCATAGTACTTACTCATATGAGTCGAATGTCTTGAACTTTTTCCTCAGTTACTTCTGTGAATACAATGCACTTAATTGATGGTATTAACATAAATGGGTAATAAAGATAACATTTTGATTTTCCAGTAGTTCCTACCTACAAAGTAATGGAGAATTGCCAGCATCTGTGGGATTGTACTTGATTATGGACTTTTGAAGAAGAAAGGAAATCTGGGGGGAACGTTAATCTAGAAATGAGGTACTTTTGTCAGTACCTTTGACTACCTCCCTGATGTTCTTTAGAAATACTGACTCAGATACAGAAATGGAAATGTTTGTGCAAAGTCTTATGGCTTAGGCCATGGCAGTGCAGATAGATGTACAGAAACCTCATCACTGTGAAAGTAATGAGAAGGCAGCAGGCCATTAATGTATTGTGATATTTATACTGTATTATATAACATCACTGACCACATCTAATGCCCGTGTTCATGACTTCATGTATTTCACACTGTATCTATTCCATATACATGCCAAGCATTTGATTAACAATATTCAAAATCCTGTAAACATTCATTATCAGCTTTTCCAGCAACATTTTACTGAGCCTGGTTGGTGGGAATGAAGCAATGAGGGAAGATGTAAATTAAAAGCAAAGGACAAGGCAAGAAAGCAAGGTAGCAATAAGGGTAACGATAATCACGGCTTGACAGGAAGGGACAGAGTGTACAAACTTAAGAGTTTGGCAGCAGATAAGGCCAGAGTTTGCAAAAATGTTAAAAAGACAGAACTAAAGGATCTGTATCTCAATGCACATAGCATGTAACAAAGTGGGTGAATTGTTTACTCAAATAGAAATAAATATGTATGACCTGATAGTCATTACAGAGACATGGCTGCAAGTTGACCAAGGCCGGGACCTGAAAATTCAAGGGTACTTGACATTCAGGATTGGAAGCTAGGACAAGGTGGTGGGGTAGCTCTGTTAATTAAGGGTGACATTAGTATAATGGAGAGAGATGGCCTTAGTTCTAAAGATCAAGATGTAGAATCAGTTTGGGCAGCGATAAGAAATAGCAAAGGTAGGAAGTCACATGTGGGAGTATCTTGTAGTCCTCCTAACAGTAACTGCACTGTAGAATGGGGTATACAGGAAGAAATAGTGGAGGCTTGTGAGAAAGGTACAGCAGTAATAAACGGTAATTTTACTCACAGATTGGACAAATCAGATCAACAAAGGTAGCCTGGAAAATTAGTTCATGGTATGTTTTTGGGGCAATTTCTTAGAGCAGCATGTTCTAGAGCCAACCCAGAGAGCAGGCTATCCTAAACATGGTAGTGTGCAATGAGGCAGGTTTAATTAATGACCTTAAAATAAAGGAGCCTCTAGGTAGCAGTGATAACATGATTGAATTTCACATTCATTATGTGGGAGAGAAGGGTGAGAAGTATGGGTCTAAAGCTAGTGTCTTAATCCTAAATAAAGACAATTACAAGAGAATGAGGACCAATTTGGCTAAAGTGAACTAGGAAAATAGATTAAAAGACAGGAAAGTAGAGAAACAGTGGCAGACATTTAGGAGATATTCCATAACTCACAGCAAAGATGTGTTCCAATGAGAAAGAAAGACCCTAGAAGAAAGATGTACCATCCGTGGCTAACTAAGGAAGTTATAGATATCAGGTTGAAAGAAAAAGCGTACAATAGTGCAAAGATTAGTGGTTGGTCAGAAAATTGGATATATTTTGGAAATGCACAAAGAATGACTAAAAAAGTAATAAAGAGGGAGAAATTGGAGTATGGGAGAAAGGTAGCTAGAAATATAAAAACAGATAGAGTTTCAATAAGTATTTAAAAAGGGTAAGTGTAACTAAAGTGAGCCTTGGTCTCTTAGAAGGTGAGATTGGAGAATTAATCATTAAAAACAAGTAAATGACAGAAGCATTGAACTGGCTGTTTGTGTCTGTCTTCACTGTGGAAGAGACAAAAAGCATACCAAGAATACTTGAAGACCAAGAAGTAAAGGGAAGGAGGAACTTGAAACAATCACAATCATTCTGGAACAGACACTGAGAAAACTATTAGAATTAAAGGTTGACAAGTCCCCTAGATCTCATGGCTTTCATCCTAGGGTTGTAAAAGAAGTGGCTGCAGAGATAGTAGATGCATTGGTTGTGATCTTCCATAATTCCCTAGATTCTGGAAAGGTCCCAGCGGATTGGAAAATCACTACTGTAACACGTCTATTCAAGAAAGGAGGGAGACAGAAATCAGGAAACTATAGGCTAGTTAGGCAAATGTGTGTCATAGGGAAAATGCTAGAATCCATTATTAGTCATTTTTTGTGCATTTCCAAAATCTGTCCAATTTTCTGACTAACCACTAATCTTTGCAGGCAATAACAGGACATTTAGAAAATCATAATACAATCAGGCAGAGTCAACATGGTTTTGTGAATTTGGCTAATTTATTAGAGTTCTTTGAGGAAGTAACAAGCAATGTGGATAAGGGAGAAGTTTAGATGTTGTACTTGGATTTCAAAAAGATAAGGTGCTACATCAAAGGTTACTTCACAAAATAAGATCTCATGGTGTAGGGGTTAGCATATTAGCATGCATAGGATTGGTTAGCTAACAGGAAACAGAGATTAGGGCTAAATTTTGGGTTGGCATGCTGTCATTAATGGAGTGCCACAAGCATCAGTGCTGGGAGCTCAACTATTTACAGTCTGTACTAATGACTTGGATGAAGGGACTAAATGTATGATAGCTAAATTTGCTGATTACACAAAGTTGGTAGGAAGGTCAGTTGTCAAGAGGATATAAAGAATACAGATGGATTTAGAGAGGTTATGTGAATGGGCAAAAATTTGGCAGATGGAGTATGGGAAAAGGTAAGCTTGTTCACTTTGACAGGAAGAATAGAAGAGCAGTATATCATTTGAATAGAGAGAGACTGCAGAAATCTGTGGTATAGAGGGATCTGGGTGTCCTGGTACATCACAAAACATTGGCATTCAGGTCTAGCAAGTGGTTCGGAAGGCAAATGGAGTGTTGTACTTGCAATAACTGCCAATGTAATATAAAAGTAGGGAAGTTATGCTACAGTTGCACAGGGTGTTGGTGAGGCCACATGTGGAGTAATGTGTACAGTTTCGGTTTCCCTAATGAATGAAAGGGTTTTCTTATGGGGAAAGGTTGAGCAGGTTGGGCCTATTTCCACTGTAGTTCAGAAGAATGAGAGGCAATCTGATTGAAGCATTTAAGATTCTGAGGGGACTGGAGAAGGTAGATGCTGAGAGTTTGCCCTTGTGGGGGAGTCTAGAACCAAGAGACCCAGTTTAAAAATTGGTGGTCCAGAGAGCAGTGGAGGTTGGGTTATTGAAAATGCTGAGTTAGATAGATTTTTGATCAGCAAATGAGTCAGGGATTATGGATCCCAGACAGGAAAGTGGAGTTGGGACCACAATCAGATCAGCCTTGATCTTATTGCATGGTGAAATAGGCGTGAACGGCTGAATGACTTAGTCCTGCTCTTAATTCTTGTGTCTGAAGCAAGCACCAAATCTTCATTAAGTTACAGTTCCGTCCACCTTTAGTTGAATTGGCAGCTTTGAAGTTGTTGTGCTGAGAAGCTAAAAGCCATTCTGTTTATTTTAGATCTGTTGATTCTGAATCAAATGATGGGGGATGAGTGGGCTTCAATCCAAGGAAGATGTTTTAGAGGCTTCCTCCAAACAAAGGTACCAGTCAAAGGAGCTTGCATTCTTTTTCAGGTGTGAGTACAACCCTTTGGTGTGTTGTATTTATTGACAATCATTTCAATATCTTCAAATCATTAGATTTAAACCATTTTTAATTAGATTTAAACCATTTTTCACCCTTCTCCAATTATGTCTTGGTATAATGCATCTTGAATAGAAAGAAAACAACTTGTAAAAGCTAAAGATCATGTTCCCCAGATTACAATTTATCAGTGCTTAAAATTTATCATCAGTGGCTGCTCTTCCAGCCACTCTTCTCTTGCCCATTGAAACTCCCTTCCTAAATCAATCTGTCTTGCCACCTTCCTGCTTGCTTGCTTCATAAAAGCAAGATTCATTAAAAACCCTTTCCTTTAACAATGACTTTGCTTGCCTCAGCTTGTTAACTTATCCTTTTGCTTCCCCATTCTGTATCCTGTAAAGTAGTCTTGGGATCTCTTTTTTTGTAAGGAACATTATAGGTATGTTAGTTGGTGGGTTCATTGTCGAATTGTATTGTAGCTGGTATAATTCAAGTGATGATTGATTGTGTAAATGTCTCAATATCGGACAGTAGCTGTTGGAATCGGCTTCCATCTTTCTGTAGAATGGTGTGATCCATAACAACAACTTATCGTCCCTTGTTTTCCAAGTTTGGAAATGGTGATCAGATGTTTTGCAGTTGCTGGTTATATCTATTTGCAATGGATTGTTACCATTTAGTTGCATAGATCATTCCAATGCTTTAACTATGGGATTATGATTCTTATCAAGAGTCTAAGCACAATCTCTCTATTTAGATCAAGAATATTTCAAACTATATCTCTTTTTCTTATTTTAGTATTTAAAAGAAAAACTACTGAAAATCTGTGCCATTTTGTACAAAATATAATCATCTTCAGGAAGTATCTTCCTCCTTTGAGAAAAAAATAATTGCTTTTCAAAAGGTGATCTTATGCAGTCTGCCATCTGCAATATGTACTTAACAGCCTGGAAATTATTTCTTACAAAAACGAGGGATACATATGCACACTGACTGAAACTCTAACCTTTCTGAGAACCGGAATATAACAGGATTACATTGTTCCAAAATGAATTAGGTGCTTCAGTTTCAAGCACCCACAATCCTTTACTATGTATGTGTGTCTGTGTGTACATGCAAATAGTTTTTGCACATCTACATTGGCACTGTTTACAGGTTCTCCTGTCTCCTTTTAATATAATGATGTATCCATGTGTCACTGTATCCTGATTCTGTTAGCTTGTTAGAACAAACCTTTAACCCCACTGACCCTTTGTTTATGTATTTGTCCCTAAGCTCTTCCATCTATTGCAAGTGTCTCTCCACTCCAATGTACTGGACATTTGGATGGAAAGCCATCTAAATGTATACAAAATAGTGACTTTTTTATTGAATAAATGTTGGATGTTTTAAGCCCTGACGCAATATCTGAACCTTCCATAATATTCACAGTAGCTTTTAAAGTTTTTCCATTTTTTTCATTTTCAAATATGGTGCATTAATAAATGAAAGTGTTCCCCCTAACACACACATATTTGGAATTACTGAAATTTATGCAGGTGTTCTGCATTTTGCTTTAAATGAAAATAAATGTTTCAGATCATGGAATGAATGAGCTACCAGTGTTGTGCCAGAAGGAAATCTTGTCACTTGCACATCTCCAGATGCTGGACGCATGTAGTAAATTATTCAGAGGCATAGTCGGTACCATGTGGTACGGCATTTAATGACTATCAGGATTATTGCAAGCAATGAACTGTGCAATACCTTGTCCTCATGCCTTGTCCTGTTAAAGTGAAACTTTCAATTTGATTATCTCTTAATGAAATGAATTCACATTAAATGCATCTGTAGCTTGGTAGCTGTGGACATCAGTTAAACATCACTAAACTGTGTTACCAGGTAGATAACTACTCTGAGGCCTCTGGTTTTTGGATTTGTAAGCAGCTGCAGGTGTGTGGGTGCAGTTCGCATGCTTTGTATTGCACAGTCTCAGGCAGACATTAGTTTGGTCTAAAGTTGCTTTGATATTATGACAGAAGTTCAGTTCTCTGAGTGGAGTTTTGAAACTCGATGCTTCATAGCCTGGTCAAATGAATACTAGCACAGGGAGTATGTTAATGAGACTCCGACAAAGGTGTTGCCAAATAATTGCCTCATCAGCTGCTAAGCAATTCAAGAATGCTTCCTTATTCTGGGTAGCCAATTGCACCAAACTATAAACACATTATACTTCAGCTGTTTCTCGATATGTTATAGTCTATTATAGATACACTTCAGTATCTGAAAGCTTACAAAAAAATGCAAGCATGTTCTATCATTATACTACAGTGTAATTTGCTCAGCCCCTGTCCCTACAGCAATAACTCAGGGTAGCATTCAGCTTTGTGGGTGCTTGTGGTCTTCTGGCACTTTACTCCCATGACCATCTTACAAGTGGTGTGCTGGCAGTATGTGTTATTGGACAGTTACACTATTTGGGAGAGACATTATCACAGAGTCCAATCCTCTCAACCAGCAACCACATTTCCTACAGATGTTTCAAACTGGATGGCAGTCCGAGTCCCTGGTGAATTTCCTTTATCCATAGTTTCAATGCCTGGAAAGTTAAGTGCCCTGTAGTCACCTCCTTCTTGTACTTTTCCCTTGTTTCCTCTTTTATCTACCTACTCCTGAAGGTGTTCATCTTGCAGGAATATGTACCACAGGCACAGCAGTCCTTCAATGCCTTGCCTAAATGGTTAGTCCTCATGTTTGAAGTTTAAATACTGAGGGTCAGCAGGGTATCATAACCAAGGCTGATCCTTATTCAAATTCATTGGTACACTTTTCCAGCAGCCTCCAATAGATAGCAATTGGGAACACAAAACCTCTCCCTTAAACCAAAGCAACTAAGACTAATTGCAGCATTCCAACTGGTGGCCTGGCTAGGGTTCTCTAACTCAAAAATAGCTATGGGATCAGATCTTGGGATCTTCTGGTTCTGCGTGACTTATTTTCAGAGCAGGTAGTACAATCATTCCTGATATGAAAAAGGATTTGACGTAAAGCAAGTTGGCTGACGGATTTACAGTCATGTTAGGTGGTGTTTACCCTGAATAAATATCGTTTTTTGAGCCAGGTTTTTGAAGGAAGCTGCACAATGGTGCCATTGTGAATGATGACATTTTAGAATGGCACAAATATTAGCTTGATACTGAGTTTAAGGTTGCCCTATCTGTTTCAGAGTATTATTGAAGGCTACAGCACTGCAACAGACCACTAAGCCTACACTGGTGTTTTTCTCCACAAGAATCACCCAGTTTAATCCCAATCTCTTGGTCATTTCCCTTAACTTTAACTATCCTCTTTTTCAACACCTATGATTCCCTTTTTATCAATTCAGGTTCAAAAATGGATTACAGTATAGCAGATAATTCCACTTTCTAACTCCCCTTTGTGAATGCCTTAGTCATGCTCTCACTAACTAGTGGAACAGTACATCACTATTTGCCTTATCATAACACCTCATATTTCTAAAGATCTCTTATCAACTAGTGAAAAAACCTTAAGCTCTCAGCTGCAAACCTTTATCCCTGTGCATATTCCCAGTGAATCTATGCTGCATTTTTCAATTTCTTTTCATAGTTTTATTATAATACGGTGCCTGAAACTGCCAGAAGTCTTAAGCTACGGTCTAATTGCATTCCTTTAGATGTAAAATCAAAGATTTAGTTTGTCACTTTCAGGGCCCCATCCACAAGCACTGTTACCTTTGAAATACTCATGCATCTATGCACTACACCAGTTTAAAATCTTACTACTGCTTCTGCCACATATCTGCCCACTCTTGCAGGTTTTCACAATCTACATTATAATATTTTCATCTCTCTCAATTTGGTATTGGTTCTTAAATCCAGATTCATTATGTAAATAAAAACCGCCTTAATGTGAAACATTGCATAACAAATCTTTTCAATTTGAGAAACTCTGTTTAGCCCCAATGTATTGCTTTCTGACCTTCAACTGCCTTATTCCTTTAATTTCATGTGCCATTCATTATTTTTTGTGTAGTTTTTTCATAAACTGTCAATTACCATTTTTACTGAGTGATCCTTCGTGGTAGTGTTCATAGGTTTATACGGATTGACCATTCCCTTTGTCTTGTACTAACAGGCAGTGTGCAGCAGACCATGATCAGAACAGAAGACATTGCTCTCTATCTCTGCCTCAAAATCATTTTTCATTGTGAGCTCATGACTTGCACTTCGCTCTGATTGTTTTTTTTATTTTAGTTCGTAATTCCACAGCAGTGTTGTAACTTGATTTTATGTACTTTTTATGTCTTCTTTCCTGGCTGTAAAGCTCTTCTTGTTTTCTGTTTGTTCCTCTCAACAACATGGTTCAAAAACTCAGTCATTCATTTTGCCCTTTGTTAATGCATTGGAGACTTCCTTAGTGTTGAATCAGCTAGTTCAGCTGGCTTGACCATTGGAGGAGTCGGGAGTTGTCCAATTGGCTCAATGGTTTGTGCATTTACTTCAAAAAAACTTAATTCATTGTGAAGCACTTTGTGACATCCTAAGGTTATAAAGGTGCTGTATAAGTACAAATTCTTCCCTCTCAAAGAGAGTCAATGGACTAGGAGAAGCTGGGGTTGAGGAGAGGAAGCTCTAATGCCAGCCTCTCAATTGAATAGTGGATATTTGACATCTGTTATGCGTGGTTCAGACTAGTTGTACCAGGCTTTCATGTGCTCGAAGTGAAGCCTACATAATGATCCAGGCTTAGTTTAGTTCATTGCCAAAGACTTGAAGATTCAAAGAATAAAAATGGTTTTTGTCTTGGTATCTGCTCCCTTGCTATGGAATGAAAGTATTTTATCTGGAGGTGATGGGAGCGCTCCTTCCTCAGGGCTGCATTATGGGTCCTGTGTGGTAGTCAGGCACATCAGATGTGTCCCAAGTGTTATCAAAGAACCTACCATTAACTCCACAAGTGTTGAGGTCAGCAGCAGAGGCTCATCACAACACTTTGCAGGAATATTCCATACCTGGTAGATTTTTGTCTCAGAAATTGAATCATTTTTGAAGAAGCAAGTTGATTTGCCATTGACTAGATTAAACATACAAGGCAGACACCAAAATATTAAAAAGATATAAATTGAACATAATCAACTGACATGTGGGTAGAATTATTGCAATTGCCATTGCTGTTTCCAGATTTATTGTTGCCAACTTCCAACAGTTATTTTGCATTCTGTTTTCATCATGGGTTGAAGTGGCTCTCTGAATGAAAAATGTGAAAAAATGGTGTTCAAAGTTGTTTTGAACCATGAACCACAGTTTGGATAGGGGTTTATAAATGCTGGTGTAGTCAGTTTGTTCTGCTCAACTGCAAGAAGGGGGAGATTGTGGAAATGCTACAAAAGGGATTAAAACATTATATCGACAGTTGAGACTATTCATACGTTAATGATTGGGCTGTGCCCACTTACAGGTGTAAATAGATGTTCGAGAGTTTGTACATGAAAGTTAACTGAAACTAGTTGTTCGTAGGTGAGGTGACTTGCATTCAGAAATCATTATGATATGAAACCAATTCTATTGTGTCTTAATTGTGAGATTATCAATGGACAAGGAATGGTTATACATTTTGATATTCTAAAATAACCTGGGTTATGATATAAGCTGGTGCATTTTGAATGGGATATAGTACGTTGATTGGATTATCATTGTTGGATTGTCATAATTCAGTAGTCAGATCAACGACCAGTTAATCTGTGTTTGGTGGTGGTGATTGAAGAATGAATATTGACAAGAGCACCTACAGAACTTTGCTGCTGTTCTTGAATAGTGCCAAGGGATCGTTTGTGTCCACTTGAACAGACAAGACAGGACCTCAGTGTAACATCTCATCTGCAAAAGCAGCACCTCTGACAGTGCAACACCTCCTCAGCACTGCTCTAAAGAGGCAACGTAGATCAGCCGAGCTCAAGTCTTGGAATTGAACTTCAACACATAACCGCCTGATTCAGAGGCAAGTGTGGGAAGCCAAGGCTGGCAATTGCAATAATTCTACCCACACGTCAGTCGCATGGTGTCTGTAAAACAGATTTTAATTTGAATAGATTGTTATAAGGGAAGCTTTTGTTGCCCGCTGTTTACCAACAATTACACTGTTTTCCTTGCAGTTTTCTCTCCTACTCTGATGAAAGTGCTGTGACCTTTCATTACTTTGTTTAGGTGAGTGCTGATGCCAGCTACAACATCTATGCTGCTGCTGTTGCTGAGATCAAATAATTCAATGCATACTGGGTGTCTGCCTGTCAATTTGTGGTCTGTAATGATTTTACCAACAGAATCGGAAAGCTAGTTTGAGGTTTATATGCTATGCCAAACTTTACTGTCACATGGCAGAAAGCAGTAACAGGGAGGACAAGCTGAGGTGTGACAGGAATAAAACAGTAAAAAGGCCTTCCTTTAGGGAGAAAATAAGGTGTTTATTATCCTTAATCAGCAGGTTTGCACCTTGTTAACCAGATTACATTTATAAAATAAACTTATTCTGAACAAAGGCATTGTTACTGTGTTATTTTGCAGTTTGTGCACAGGGTCCAGTAGCGTGCTTGTTGTATTTTATGTGCCTATAGTAAAAATGAATAGAGGAGTCATGTTTTTGTTGCTATTTTCTTCCTGTTCTGTTTTCTGAAGGTGCTGACTTCTTAATGTGATGTGCTTCCCACTTGTACCTTGTCCAAGTGGGTATTTTTCATCTGTCAACATATTATTCAGCAGCACAGATAAACATTTTCCTGTTCTCAATTTGCATCAATATGTGGACACTTTCCGTCATTGACTAATGATTAGTGTTGAGGGATGGAAATTCAAGCCAATTTCTCCCCTTCCGAACCCAGAGAAGCTTAGGCCAATTTGAATGAATCAACAGATGAGCTGGATTGCAAATTTGCTCCTCGGCTCATGGCTTCTGCTATACTGATTAGTTTATATTGGGTCTCATCGTAGACCAATAAATTATAGAAACTTGGAAAAAAACCCGGCCTTAGGTATAATCAGCTATATTCAGTAAACTGAGCATGGTCTCTTTGGCTCAGCTGCTTGCTGCCTTTATCAGCTGTGTGATTGATGAACGATTGTAGCATTGAAAAAAAATTCCTCTCCTTGAAATCTCTTGGAATTTACATCTCTAATACCAAATGTGCAGTCAGGTGGCTTCATTTTAGACATTTGCCCGGCTGGCTAGAAAGAGCAAATTATTGCTCAGGTTTGGCTACCATGGCCAATTTACCTTCCCTATACTGAGAGATGTTGTATGTGTATGAGCAATGTCTTTGTTTAAACTGATTTTCCTACATTACAACAGTGAATTACATTTCAAAAGTACTTCATTGGCTGTCAAATGCATTGGCTGTCCTGAGTTTGTGAAAGGCGCTATATAAATGCAAGATTTTTTGGTATGGCTCAAATAGCGAATAACATGGGATTGAATTTGTTTTCTCTCACACTGTGGTGCAGAGTTAATACTCAGTGCGACTGTGCTGTTCTTAGATCATACACTGTTAAGTGCCGTTAAGGTTTTTTTGTTCGTATGTGTTAGGTTCCTTATGGGTTCATATGTTCATTTTCTGAACTGTTCGGTGCAACCGACGGAAGCTTCTTGAGCTATAAATTGTCAGTACCATGCAAATCTGGATGAGGTAGGAGCCTAATGGCAGCTACGTGAACAAAGTATAGTTGCCCCACATGAATCCTCCTCTTTCCATCTCTTTGGGTCTGATTTGTGCTGTCTGGACACAAAGAAACACAGCATGGAGGGTAGTGTGTGACATATAGAGTACAGTAATTGATAGCCAGGAGGGAGATACCAAGCTAGTAATACAAAGCCACAAGAGCAGAGCTTCAACATTTCAAACAAGTCATTTGAACCCCTGAGGTTATGTTACTGTTGCTAACTCCCTCCTGGCTATCTGCTACTTTTCCCTAATAACATCTTACACAAATGTTTTATTTTGAATCATCTAATTTATGAATTCCTTGGGCAAAATTTCCAATCATTAATGTATGGGGACAGGATTTTTCTTTATTTCTTGAACTGCTGTAGATCCCTGTGGAGTGAATGCAAAGTACAAGACTTTGTGATATAAGCAGGACATGATCTTCATGAAGAGACTGGTAGAAGGATAATGTGCTTATTTTATTCCAGCATTGTAACCTGATTAATTTCTTGTCCAAACGTTGATTATTCACTTCTTTTCCAGTTCTGATTTGCTCATCTGTTAGAATGGAGAAGTCAGGGTAACGATTCATGCACTTTTTATTTGGCTGGAAATGACATTCCTGAATGAAGTCTGATTAGATTTTCAATACATCCCCTAGTGATCACATTTCAAAGGGCTGAAGATACCAAATAAATGCTTCTAGCGCTTGCCTGATCCTTAATAACTGATGGTTTAATACTCAGAGGCCACAGATGTTACCTATAAGTAATTGGTGCACCATTGATAGATGTTATTCCTTGTAGATCTGTCAGTTGTGGCTTGGTTTGATGCCATTGTTATTTGTGTGGTATCTGAATACATTATTGCAGGGCTAGTGCTTTTAATCAGTGCATTTTTATTGCAATTAGAACTTCCTGCATGTTTTAGGAGTAAGTTGGTGGTAGAGTCAGGCAAGTTATGCAAAAAGTTCATTGTTTATTGTAAGGTTATTTCACCAAAAGAAAGTCAAGATGCAAAGAGTTAACATACTGGTCGTTGTCCCCTGTAATCCCTGAGTAATAAACTGATTGTGCCACCCAATTAGGTGTGGCTTTTTCTAGTCCTGCATTAGGTTATTTATACAGTCAGCCTTGGCCTCAGTGGTAGCTCTCTCACCAGTGAATCAGAAGATTATTGATTTTAAGACCCACTCCAGTGACTTAAATACAAGAGATTCCAATGCAGTGTTGAGACAGTGCTGAACTTTCAGAGGTGCCATTTGTCTGATGAGACTTTGAACCGAGAACCTGTATCCCACAGAACTATTTCAAACAAGAGCTGGGGAGTGCAAGCCAGTACCCTGGCTAATATCAATCCCTGAACCAACACCACCACCATCTAGTCATAATTACATTGCTACATTGGTACCTTGCTGTGCACAATTAGTTGTGGCATTTCCTACTTTACAATGGCGACTATGCTTCAAAGGCATTTCATTAACTGCAACGTGCTTTGGGACATCCCAAGGCCATGTATGTGCTATATAAATACAATTTCTTCTCTTTCATTAGGCCTACTAGGACTGCATATTATGTGTGCAAGTGACGACTAACTGTAGTATTCCTTCCGCATGAGAAGAGTTTGTTGGATCTTTACTTCCATTTGAGTATATATACTTTATTCATAAAATTTGTAAAATGAGATTGCATAATAATTTTAATTTGGCATTGTATAAAGTGCAGTGCAGCTCAATTTCATTCTATACGTTAAGTGGCACTACACTTACAATTACAGGTTATATTTACTATATGCTTTTACATTTTATGTCAAACATTCTCTGATGGATACAGCCCCTTTTCACTGATTCCAAACACTGTGTGCTCTGTCGGGAGGACCTTAGATTGTGGCCCTTCCCCATTCCCCATTGAGGTTTTGCAGCAGACCAGTTGCCCCGAGTTTTAAGTATCCTTCAGCATGGGCCTTGGAATGTGCCAATCTGCAACATTTGATTACGGACTGCTCTTTGCATTGGGAGGGCCAACAAATTTCAGGCAGCCAAAGAACACCTTTCACTGATGGTCTTCCACTCGAACTTGATGTTTGTCTCAGTGTACATCCCTGGATACCACCTGCACCAGACTGAGGCCTGTGTTATTGAGCTACACGAGATGAACCTTGACAAAAGGAATCTCACTTCACACCTTTCCAAAATACACATTCCAGAAGCTGTTGGGCGATGGTCTCTTCCCTGCGCAGTGTATGGTGGCACTGAGACTCTGGCAGTGCATAAAGGATCTGACAGTGAGAGCCCTCTTCACCACCAGCATGCTATGTCTTGGTACTTGTTTAAAAATTCTGGTGATGAGACTTTCTGCCAAATGCCGTTGACAGTCTGCTCAGAGAACCATCCAACAGGATTCACTATTTTCTTTTCCTTCAGGGCTTCGAGAACGTTAAGTACGGTCTATTGCCTGATGGACTTGTGGTTTGAGGTGTTTTTCTGCAGGCTTTTCCATAGGTGGTGCGGCACTGTCCAACTGAATGAAGCATTCCACGCAAAGTGGCCACACCAACCCTTTGCAACACCCGGGACAGATAGAATCTCAGCATGTAGTGATACTTGATGTTTGCGTACTGAGGTTCAACACAACAGCTTGATGCAGCTGCAAACAAAGGTGGCCATCTGGGTGAGGGCAACATTGGGTATGTTTCCCCCACCTCCTTCTTTATCTAGAATTTGTACATGGCATCCTTGTTGGCGTGCAGGAGCTGAGTCTGGGCCAGACCTGCATCACCTAGCACCAGGTGATCAGGTTCTTGCCTGCAATGAAGAGGGAGTGTTGTTGTCGCATGCTGAGTTTCTGTTTGACCTTGGCTATATGCTCCTTCCATTTTTTGACACGGTCCCCAGCCCCTCTGAACCATATCCTCAGCACCTTCAGGTAGTGGTGAAGGGCCTTTTTGAACCATTGCAGTCCTTGGTAGCCATAGCAGAGCCATAAGGCCAGAGGCCATGGCGTCTTTTCTCCCCTTCCTATCACTTTGATATCAGCCACTTTTATATGTCAGGACTTGTCCAAAACTGACTGAAAATAATGTATTGACTTAACTTTGAAATTCCCAGTTGTGATGGCATTACATTTTTTGAATCAGCATTGGAGGACCCTGTTGTGACGGTGTTGTGCAAACAGGCCAAATCTGAACTTTGACATTCCACCCTCACCCCCAAATGTTTTGACCTTAGAATCAATTCCTATTAGGTAGGGAATACCAGGATTATGACCCAGTGATGATGAAGAAATGACAGTTTATTGCTGAGTAAGGATGGAACATGATTTGGATTGGGGCTAATGACTTCCACAACACTTTGATTCCTGTTCCTCTTTAGTTGTTGCAGGGGAGGGAGGTGTTGTCAAATTAATCCTGATGAATTGCTGAATGACATGGACCCACTTGTAACATATTTACTACAGTCCTGGCTGAGAGCCCATGGGTCTAATTTTAACATATTCAAAACCTCCCCACTTGCATGGAGTTAAAATTGGGCCCCTTACTCCAACTGCAGATTAACTTAGTCTGGTATGGATGACTGAGGAATTGCAGTTACCCATTAAATCAATAAATGTTAGAATACTGATTGTGGTATCACCTTAATCCTTGGTGTTGGGTGAGCTGGTTGTCAAATATTATAGTGCACAAATTAATTCATTTCTTTCAAATGTTATAATACTTGCATTAACCTCTTAAATCTGGTGCATGTCCTGCACCACTGTTGAGGATAAAGGAGTGGTGAGCTGAGTGTAGCTTCACAGCACCAACGATATCAAATAAAAGACAACCCCAGACATGTAATTTGTTGAGCATGGATGTAGCTGGATTTTACAATGATGTAAAGCAGTGGTTCCCAAAGTGGGGTACGGATAAACCCAGGGGTACGACAGATGTATGTAAGGGGTACTTCTCTCTCAATTGTGTAATGGCACTTTTCATGATTGAGTTTTTTTCCCCAACCTCCGAATCCCCCACTCCATAGTCCAGGGCTTCCCAAATGCAAGTGTCTCTGGTGCTCAGGCTTATTACCCACCACCCACCTTCTGGCTGCTCCTCCAATCACAGATTGTTTCTCTCCCGTGCTTACTGCTAATGGGCACAACTGCACCTCACTAGTGTGCCTATTAGCAGCAGGCACAGGAGAGGAACAACCTGTGATTGGGGGAGCAGTGAGCAGTGGGATGGTGAGTGGCGCCGCCTGAACCCCCGAGCACTGGTGTTACAGTTGTGCAAGAGCAGCAGCTGCTGGCCGAAACAAGGTCTGGGTTGAGCCATCTCAGAGGTACAAAGGATTGAGTGGGTTTTAGGGGGTTGGGGTGGGGGTTGATTAGTACGTGAGTTGGGGGAGGGACGTTGGGAAGAGGGATTGCTGAGTGAGTGAGTGGAGGGAAGGGGTTTGGGAAGAGGGGCTGGTGTGTGAGGGATTCTGGGGGTGGGGGAGGGGATTCTTGCCACTTCAAATGATTATGCTCCAACAGACAAGCTTGTGCATCACATTTATGTGAGTAAGAAATTATTATAGTCCATATGTTGACCTTTAATGTGTAATGATGATTTACAAAATGTATGGCCATTAGACAGGTAATTAGAAAATAAACTGCCTATAGTGGAATGGAACAAAGTTGGTAAATCTGAATAAGGGTACATGGCAAAAAAGTTTGGGAATCACTCATGTAAAGCAACATCTGTTGCAGCTCTTTTGCCTCCTCCAGGTTAGTATTCAACTGTTTGATGAATATTACTATCACTGGCAATGCAAGACTTGTGTTTTCTCGTGACTTAACTGAGTAGATGGCGCTAACTGACAGTTGCAGATTAGTAAGGAACACAGCACTGAATTATTGATTTGTGATTGTCCATGCGGCCCATCACAAGGCACTCTCTATTCTGTTTAATTTTTTTGTTGTTATTGTCTTCAATTAGTGTAACCAAGATTTTTTCGATCAATGTTATTTAATGCCAATTAAAAAACTTTTGAATGTGTTACCATTGATGATGTTGAAGTAAAGCTGGTCAGAAATTCTCGGTTTGTGTATTTAAATGTCCGGGGCAGAAAGGATACATGCACCTGTAGATACCTTCTATGGATTGTGTTACCCATTAGTTTGTGCACAAGATAAAATAAACGGATTAAATCACTGATGTCTTTTCTGAGCTAGTGCTGATAATGAGAGCAGCTGCTGCCACCCTGCAGGATTGCCACTGGCTGTTCAGTACTTTTATGCAAAAGGATTTGCTTTGAACTCCAGCTTGATGTTGTGGGAATAGAGGAGTGTGGGAGCACAGAGTGTGACAAGGCCTGAGTGCGATGAGGTACAAGTGCTAACTTGCAAATTTGTTGCAGGTGGAAATTCAGTGCAGAAAGGGAAGGAGGTGCTGCTTTTTATTACATTTTTTCTGCCAACAGAAGCTGGTGATTGCTCAAGGCTTTAATTAGGTGCACAGGTAGGTGATTGGCGAGTTTTTAAGATTTTATCCGTCTAAATGCAGGCAGTAGTTTTAAACCAGTTCTGGGAAGGTACAAGTTCTATATTCCATTTATAGCTCAACTCGTTAAACTACTTTGTATAATTACAGACAACAGTTCAGTGATGGTCCTAAACTTGAAACTTAATTAGTTAAATAAAATGCAATGAAGATGGAAGGGCAGGTGATATGTTGCAGCTGTGGCATGTGAGAGCTGTTGGATCATCAGTATGATCCATTGCAGCCACATCTGCAGCAAGTGGTTGCAGCTCAAGGAACTTGGGCTCCGAATTGGTGATCTGGAGTACGAGCTTTGGGCACTGCGATGCATCAGGGAGGGGGAAAGTTACCTGGACACTTTGTTCCAAAGGGTGTCACACTGTTTAGGCTGGATATTTAATACTTGGCCCATAGTGAGAGATAGGAGGGTGTGACTATGAGTGAGACAGGTGTGGAGTTGCAAAAGGTAGCAAAGGAGCCTCGGCCCTTGCAACTATCCAACAGATTTGAGGTTCTTGCAACTTGTGTGGATGAGAGCAGGGATTACAGGGAGGATGACCAAACTGATCACGGCACTGTGATGCAGGGAGCCATTCAAGTTGGGGGAGTAAAAAGGATTGTAGTTGTATAAAAGGACAGTAAAGGTAGGTGATAGATACTGCTGTCTGCAGCTGATCAGAGCATGAGTCTCAAAGCAGTGTTGCGTGCCCAGTGCCAGGGTTAAGGATGACATCTCAAGGCTGGAGAGGAACTTGGAGTGGGAGGGGAAGGATACAGTTGTTGTGGCCCAGCTTGGTGCCAGTGACATAGGCAGCACTAGAAAAGAGGTTTTACTGAGGGAGTATGAGCAGATAGGAACAAAATTAAGAAAAAGCAGAGCCACAAAAGAGGTAATCTCTGGATTACTATTTGAACCACAAGCAAATTGGCAGAGGGTAAATAAGATTAAAGAGTTGAATGTGTGGCTCAAAGATTGGTGTGGGAGAAATGGGTTTTGATTTATGGGGCACTGGCACCAGTACTGGGGAAAAAGGGAGCTATACCATTGGTTCAGTCTTCAGCTGAACTGCGCTGGGACAGTGTATGGGCAATTAGTATAACTAGGACTGTAGAGAGGGCTTTAAAGCAAATAGTATTGAGGAGCATTCACGGGTGGGGAAATTTGAAAAGTTACAGAGAACAAGGCAATAGTGCAGAGTAGCGACATGGGTAATGATAACCAGACTTGACAGGAAGAGTACAGATAAGTGTGTACCAGCAAATAAGGTCATGGTAGGGAAAAATGGTAAAAAGATGGAATTAAAGACTCTTTATCTGAATGCATGCAGCATTAGTAACAAGAGCAAATAGAAATAAATGAGTGTGTTATGATAGCCATTACAGAGATATGGGACAGAATCTTATGCTCTCACTGGTGACGAGCTTGGAGGTGGGATGATGATGTATCCGAACCCTGCCACATCCCACGTTCCCCCCCTTCACCTTTGCCTGAACTAAGTTCAGGGTGGGAAGGCCCATGGTTGACCTTCCTTCCCTGCTGCCTATTGAGGCCCTTAGGAGGCCAATTAAGGAGCACTTAAGCGCCTCATCCCACTGCTTCTGGTATCAACCCAGATGCTGGTGGGCCTGCTGCTATGCGATGTGAATGACAGCTGCTACCCTGTGGGCAGCTTGTCACCCCCGGGAAGTGGTCCCTTGTTCAAAGACACTCGATGCCTGATCCAGACACTGGACATTGGGAAGTTTGGGGGGTGGGGGGGGTGCTGCTGCTGAGAACTATTCCCCTGCCCGGCCTTCTGAACCTCGTGCTTCCTTCTCCCCTCAATCCTCACCCCACAAATCCCGTCCCCTTACCCTTGGCCCTGGTTGCTCAGTGATCCTACCTTCATAATAATGGATTCCAGCATTTTCCCAATGACAGATATTAGACTAACTGACCTATAGTTTCCTGCTTTCATTCTCCTTCCTCTCTTGAATAGTGGTGTACATTTACAGTTTTCCAATCTTGGGTTGGTGGGGTTTGGCAGCAGCTACAGCCTCCTCTGTGGTACAGCTGAGCACAAGAGCTGCTGACACTTGATAAGCCGGCAGCTCTCACTAGGCAAGACTTCTGATCCCATCTGATTCCTGAGGAAGGCCCGCTGATGGCCTCACCACTGCTTGATTGGCATGTGGTTCAGCAGGCCTTCTGGAAATGAGACAATGTGGGTCTCTGATCAGCTCTCCAGCTGGCAGGCGAGACCCCCAATGCCTCAACAAAAGCCTGCACATGGTTATAAAGTAACCAAGACTGGGACCTGAATATTCAAGGGTATATGACATTTCAGAAGGACAGGAAGAAAGAAAAAGGAGATGGGTTAGCTCTGTTAATAAAAGATGAGATAGTCCAGTAGTGAGAAATAAACTTGGTTTGGAGGATCCAAATGTCGAATCAGTTAGGAGGAAGATAAGAAATAACCAAGGAAGTAAGTCACTGATGGGAGTTGTTTGTAGGCCCCCTGACAGTAGCTGCACGGGAGGACAGAGTGTAAATCAAGAAATAATGGGGGCTTGTAAGAAAGGTACTGCAATAATCTTGGGAGATTTTAATCTTCATATAGATTAGACCAGTCAAATTGGCAAAAGTATCCTGGAGGATGAGTTCATGGAATGTATTCTTAACATTTTGTTTAGAGCAATACATTCTGAAACCAACCGTGGAACAGGATATTTTAGACTTGCTAATGTGTAATGAGACAGGATTAATTAATGATGTCATAATAAAGCATCCTCTAGATAAGAGCGATAAAATTTCACATTCAGTTTGAGGGTGAGAAATTTGGGTCCGAAACTACTTTCTTATCCTTGTAATTGCCTCCGTTAAAGTTTATGAGGACAGAATTGGCTGAAGTAGAATAGGAAAATAGGTTAAGAGGTAAGATAGTGGAAAAGCAATGGCAGGCATTTAAGGATGTATTTCATAAACTCAACAAAGATATATTCCATTGAGACAGAAAGACTGTATGAAGATGATGCACCATCTGTGGCTAACTAAGAAAGCTGAGGATGGTATCAAATTGAAAGATAGGATGTACAACGCTGCAAGGATTACTGGTAGCCCAGAAGATTGGGAAAAATTTTGGAAACCAGCAAAGGATGACTAAATAATAATAAAGTGGAAGCAATTGGTGTATGAGAGAAAATTAGCAAGAAAAGAAAAAGACAGTAAAAGTTTCTACAAGTATTTAAAAAGAAAGAGAGTAGCTAAACTCAGCTTTGGTCTCTTGGAAGGTGAGATTGGGGAATTAATAATAGGAAACTAAGAAATGGCAAAAACTTTGAACAAATATTTTGTATCTGTCTTTGCACAGAAAATCCAGAAAGCATCACATGAATAGTAGAAAATCAAGATGTAAAAGGGAGCAAGGAACTTAAAACAATCAAAATCACTAGAGAAAAAGTACTAGGGAAACTAATGGGACTAAAGGCTGAAATGTTCCCTGGACCTGAATGCCTTCATCCTAGAGTCTTGATGGAAGGGGCTGCAGACAGTGGATGCATTGGCTGTAATCTTCCAAAATTCCCTAGATTCTGGAAAGGTCCCAGTGGGTTGGAAAACTGTAAATGTATAACACCAGTATTCAAGAGAGGAGGGAAACAGAGAAGGCAGGAAACTATAGGCCAGTTAGCCTAACGTCCGTCATTGGGAAAATGCTGGAATCCATTATTATGAAGTTAGTACCTGGATGTTTAGAAAATCCTAATGCAATCTGGCAGAGTCAACATGGTTTGTGAAAGTGAAATTGTGTTTGACAAATTCAGTAGAGCGTTTTGAGGATGTAACAAGCAGGGTGGATAAACCAGTAGATGTAGTTTATTGGATTTCCAGAAAGCTTTTGATAAGGTGTCGTATAAAGATTACTGCACAAGATAAGAGCTTATGGTGTTGGGGGTGATATATTAGCATGGATCAAGGATTGGCTAACTAATAGGAAATAGAGAGTTGGGATAAATGGGTCATTTTCATGTTGGAAAACTGTAACTACTGGAGTGTTGCAGGGATCAGTGCTGGGGCCTCAGGAATAGTGTTTTGAAGACAAATTTGTTGACGATACGAAAATAGGTAGGAAAGCAACTTGTGAGGAGGATACAAAGAGACTGCAACGATATACAGATGGGCTAAGTGAGTGAGCAAAAATTTGGCAGATGGAGAATATGTGGGAAAATGTGAGATTGTCCACCCTGGCAGGAAGAATAGAAAAGCAGAATATTATTTAAAAGGAGAGAGACTGCAGAATGCCGTAGTACAGAGGGATCTGGGTGTCCTTGTACATGAATCACAAAAAGTTGCCATGCAGGCACAGCAAGTAATTAGAAAGGTAAATGGAATGTTGGCTCTTATTGCAAGGGGGATGGAGGGAAGTCTTACTACCGCTGTACAGGGCATTGGTGAGCCTGTACCTGGAGGACTATGTACAGTTTTAGTCTCCTTACTTAAGGCGAGGGTATACTTGCATTGGAAGCAGTTCAAAGAAAGTTCACTGGTCTGATTCCTGGGATGAGGGAGTTGTCTAATGATGGAAGACTGAGCAGATTGGGCCTATGTTCATTGGGGTTATAAGGAATGAGAGGTGATCTTATTGAAGCATGTAAGATTCTGAAGGAACTTCATCTTGTGGGCATCTAGAACTAGGGGGAACAGTTTAAAAATAAGGGGTCTCCCGTTTAAAACAGAGATTAGGAGGAACAACTTCTCTGAGGGTTGTTAGTCTTTGGAATTCTCTTCTCCAAAGAGCAGTGGAAGCTGGTTCATTGAATATATTCAAGGCTGACTTGGACAGGTATTTGATTGAAAAGGGAGTTAAGGGTTATGGGGACAGGCAGGAGAGCGGGGTTAAGGCACAATCAGATCAGCCATGATCTTATCGAATGGCAGAGCAGGCTCAATGGACAGAATGGCCAGATTCTCCTATTTCTTATGATTTATGATCTTATGAATAGTGAAGGTGATGGATTTCCTGCTGTCACTGATTGCTGGTGTCTTTTGAGGGTCTGTCAGCAGAGCCAGTTTTTCATCTCAGCATCAAAAAGTGAACCAGTTGGCCCCTAAACACCCTTTCTCCATTTGCATGCATATGCATGTGCCCACACACGGACACACACACACGCACACACACATGGACACACAGACTTTAGTTCCGGCTAGAACTTACTCTCTTCGGAAAGCTTTCTTGGGAAATTGATGCAGGCATCAGAATATTTGGCTGCCTTTTATTTAAGGTGCTGGAGGAGGGAGGCTCTAAAGGTCTACATCCTGCTCCAAGATATATTGAGAACATTTTGAAACCATGTAGGATAATTGCCAAGTAATTGCTTCAGTTACTGTACGATGTTATTTTTAAATATACTGATTTTTCTTCCAGAAATACTGAAAAATATTGGTTTTTGAATAAAATCTCCCAATTTACATCTTGTCTTAAGGGTTATAGTAGCTTCCTGGTTATGGCACGAGACTAGTAATCCAGAGGCCTGGGCTAATCTGGAGATATGAGTTCAAATCCCACCACGGCAGATGGGGAATGTAAATTCAGTTAGTTATATTTTTTAAAAGTCTGGAATGAATAGCTTGTACCCATAATGGTAACCATGAAACCATTGAGTTGTCATAAAAATGCATCTGCTTCACTAATGTCCTTTATGGAAGGATATCTATCTGCTGCACAGACTGCAGACCCACAACAATTGTGATTGATTCTAAACTGCCCTAACAGGCCACTCGATTGTGCCAAACTGCGATGACAAAGCATGATCATCACAAGGACAGCAGTGGTTCAAGAAGGCAGCTCACCACCACCTTCCAGAGGGCAGTTAGAGATGGACATTACATGTTGGCCTCACCAGCAATGTCCACATCCAGTGAATGAATAAAAAAATCGATATTATTGAAGTATTTGTCCTAGTTTTGTTCCAGTAGTTTTTTATTCCAGAAAGTGTTTACATTAATGAAGCTAATCAGTTAAGGATAAATGCATAATTAAATATATTACTGTATGATAACAAAAGCACTCGTAAGTGTAGGAGTGCTTGCTGTGGATTACTATGTGAATATCATTGCACAATGATTTTAATGGCAATCATTTCATAACTTGCAAGCACAGTTCTTAATGAGCTACAGAAAAGTCTCCATCTCTCTGTAGAGTTTTCTGCACTCTGTATCATTGATTTTCCCTGTTCTCATTTCCCTGCCGATAAGTATTAACTGTGGTGCTCTAAATGTTATTACTTTGTACAATTGCTTTTGTAAATGCCTTGTCATTTTTAATTAAAAGGGTTCATGGCAGATATTATACCCAGTTGGTAGGAAAGTAAGTTTCTTTTTCCTTTTTAAAAAAAGGTAAATATTAAATTTTGCTGTGTAACTGCCCAATGACAGAAAGGACATTGGGTACAAATAACACGATGTATAAAAAGGAATATGGAATCTGTGAAGTACGCCTCACCCATTAGAGATAAAAAGCTAAAACTGCAAATACAATGTGATGCAATAGGCCTTATCACATGATACGCTGTACCTTCGGCTCAAAGGCCACTGCCCCCCACCCCCGCCAGTAATGATATCCACATGTACTCTGATTCCAAACTTCTCAGTTGAAATGCATAAAGGGTCAAGGATACCACTCAATAAATCAAAGACATTATTTCAGTTGAGAGCAGAGTTTGGTTAGAGTGTAACTGATTTTTATATTGGAGGACCTGAAGTTGCGTTGGGCCTGTAATGTTGTTTTGGGGTGGGGGCGATGCGGGTTGGTTGGGGGTAGGCTACGAGGTTATTTTTAATAGTGTGTTACAAAAATATTCATAATTTTTTAACATATCCCACCTGGCGTCCCAATACAAAAAGCAGCAATCTCATGGTGTTTCAAATTTGCAACATTTTTTGCCCATTGGGGAGTCACTTTCTTTTGCTCGATGCCATTCTTGCCAACACTGTGGTGATGAGTATATTTTGTGATTTTGTATTTTTCCCAAAAAATAACTGATTCACTTATACATGGTTTTGTTTTTAAATGGAAACTTGACCTCTTAAGTACAGGCTTACAACATGAGTGCCATGCTGGTCAGAGAACCTGGGTAAGTAAATCCTCCCATTTATGATCAACAATCATAAGTTTATGTTCAATAATCAATTCACAAAACTTTTGTGATTAATTGAGTTATATCGTTCTATTTTTTTCCCAATCTGTTCTGAATTACAAAGGGCTGACAACCATCTTGCAGTGGTTGCAGCAGATGCGTTCCGAAGTTCTACTGCCGGGTGCAGGATTCAAGAGCTGTGTACAGAGTTGAAGTGAAAGGTACTAAAGGAAAATGGGTCATTTAGACAGTTATTTTCAGCACATAGATGTTAGAATGGCAAAACAGCAGTGGTGTGGAACAGATAGGTGTGGCACATTTTCTAAATGGATTGGATGAAGTCCTGTTTTTAAAGGGAATACAGGACTACTAATTAAGAAGGATATTTAATACATGATGCAGCTATAATAATGCTGCTACAATATAGTGGAGGAATCCTAGTCCAAAAGAATTAATGCACAGTCCCCTACCACAACAATGTGACAGGATATTTGGGATAATTAGAAAAGATTTTTATTTCCACAGTAACTACGTATGAATACGTTTGTGCTTGCAGTTATGAGCAGAGCAAGGGACCTCGAGGGGAAGCATCCGCTCCGCACCTACCCATGCTGAGCTTGCTGGGAGCCACTCTCCTGCCCTTGCTGCTGACCTCCCTAACCTGCAACATGCCTCCCATCACTCACCTGTTGTCTGGGTGCAACGGCGATCTTGGACCTCAGGCGTGTGCATTACTAGCAGCAGCCTCCCCGGTGGTGCTGCTGAGCAATGCACAGCCGCCAGCCTTTGATTAGCTGGCAGCTCCCAGGGGTCAGGGGGGTGGTGAGCAGGATTCCTGCCCCTGGGGTCCTTGATCCCAGCGATTGCCAGCCGCTGCCCAGTTAAGTGGTACTTAAGTTAGCAAGCTCCCCTGAAACTAGGTGACACAGGGCTCTGGCTGGCTCTCCAGGCGAGAGCCCTGTTACCTACATAAAATCCGTCCGTGGCAACAAATCTGACTGGAGGTTTGTAAAGATAGACTGGATGGACCAATAGTCCTTTCATGCCCAAAACATGTCTTTGTTATTGTGTTAATGAAAGCCTCGTGAAACCTTGTCTCGAGAATTTTGGCGAACAGCTTATCAGATTTGATTGATGGTTTCAAGATTCCTGAAGTAAAATGCACACTTCATTTCAAATTTAGAGAAACAAATGTCTGGCTGAATTAGCCAAAGGAATGGTAAAGTTACTTTAAAAGTGTTACCAACTCCTTACATGTACCTGAGTGTGATACTCACCCAGGTTTGATTGGTCAGCCATTGAATTTGTTAATGGTTGGCAATGTAGGCTGATAAACAGAGCACTGGAGGTGAAGTAATTGTCAGAGAGGAAGTACAGTATCTTGATAACCCATACAAGCTGGTCAGAGGTTAACTGAGAATTCATCATCCATGGGTGGAAAAAAGAAAGATTTACTTTCATATCGTGCTTTTCATGGCCACTGGATGTCTCAAAATGCCTTACAGCCGATCAAATACTTATAAAGAGTAGTCACTGTTGTAGTGCAGGAAATGAATGTCAAGTAAATTGAGTCACGATTCTTCCGCACCCCACCCCCCTTCCTCTTTCCCCCCTCCTCCATGGCTTCAACAGTCAGCACTCCTATCTTCCTATAAAGCAGGTTAGGATTACTAGCTTTCATCTCAAAGTTTATCTCTTATTCTCCCTCCATAACTGGTGACTGGCATGGTAAGTTGACAATTAACTGGCTAGTTTGATCCTAGGTGGTGAAGATGGTTTTGAAAATATGTTGGTAAATGAAGTCATATTACCTGAAATATTGGATCCCATTTCACAGCCCTTGGATAGAAAAAAATATTTCCTTTTATCCCATCCCACCAAGAACATCAAAATAAGCCCCGCTGAAAACCTTGAAAGCCTTCTCCAAACAGTACAACTTTCTTCAGCATAGATTGTTGGATGTAGAATTGAATACTGTTTTTAACACAGAAATTGTTGACTCTTCTGAAAAAAACCTCCAGGTCACGTAAGTGCACAGTCACGCCAGATGACCACACGTTGACTTAGTGGTCAGAGTTTCTGCTTGTGCATTTGCTGGGCTCTGATTTGCCCGTCCATTGAAATGAATGGTGGAACTTTGCGCATTGTTAAGTATACATCCCGATGGGCATTTGTACAGTTAATGGCACTGTTAATAGGTCATTGTTATTATGCCAGCTTTTTAATCAAGAACAATGCAATGCAGCCTTTCAGTAATGAATGTTGATCAGCTTGAGATGTCATAATTTCTTTAATGTTCAGTTATATGAGGATTTCACTGTGAATAACAATTCGGAGGAGCATCTTGGAAATTAGTATGTTTTCCACGATGCATTGGTTTCGTCTGTTCAGCCATATATTCTTTTTAACTTTTAATTGTCCAGTGGTTGTCGGAAAGGACATTTAATACATGACGCAGCTATGATAATAGATGCTGTTGCAATATAATGGAGGAATCCTAGTCCAAAGTCCCCTATCACAACAATGTAACAGGATATTTGGGATAATTAGGAAACATTTTTATTTCCACAGTAACTTTACGTATTTAATAGGTTTGTGCTTGCAGTTATTTGCAGTAAATTGACAGTTTGTGCGTTAAACTCCCTTGGGTTTTGTGGTAACATTGTTTTAAAATTAAGTCCAAAATATGCCAAGATTAGTTTCTTCCAGAATACAGTAAACCTATGCACTGTAGTTACCCTTTTGCCATGACCAGGTCACTTCTTCACTGCGAAGCTGCGGTTATGATAGTGTGGGAACACAAATAAATAAAAGACAGATGAAAGCATTCAGAACCAGCATTTCAGGTCCTGTTATTTGGCTGCTGATTTCAAAACAGTGAATTATCCTTACTTTGGACAATGAAAATCAAGCTAGGTTCAACATTCATTTCTGTGCATCAATAGGTTTGTGTGGAATATTTCTTTGCAAGAGCCATTACTTTTTTTACATGAACTCCTGACAACTGTCAAATTTATTTTGTGCTATTGCCGCCTGGTATGAATGGCAAAGCCTGGTGCTGTCATATGGCTGTTGTTGTGATCCCCTTGCAAATTGCTTTTGTTTATTTTTAAATTGATAATTTTTCTTTTTTTTCTAATTCAGTTTTAATGTGTTTCCAGAAACAGTTTCCTTCTAAAAGCTGCACAACAGTAAGGTATAGTGTCAATATTCAACAACAGTTAGTTTTATTGTGGCCTTGCTTTTTTTTGGCATCTGTTTCCCCGTTCCCCTTTCTTGATTCTTCGCTGACAGGATGAAAGGAAATGTCTATAAATAGGCCTCTGCCTATGCCACCATAAGCCTAGTCGCTCGGTTGACAGACAAGTCAGTTTTTCTCCCTCTTTCTGGAAAGGTTGTTTCATCGTTGGGCAGTGCTATGATGCATCCCATCACCAAGTAATCTCTTCAGCACTTAGGGTCACAAATCACTTGTGGATGTTGGCTGGTCAAGTTTTTTTTAAAACAGTAGGAGCTGCTGCTGATGATGTGGGTTGAACTGGTTGGGAAACATTACTGAGCTCAACAGTGTGGGAGAGACTGATGCATTGTCAAACAGAGGCATATTAGCCTTTCTGTTGGTTTTGTGCCATGCTAGTGTCACCAACTCATAGCATTGGGTCTCGCACAGCTAGTGGCAACACCAGAGTAAACCTAATGGATTTGCTAACATTTGGAGCTGAGGGGACCTGACGGGAGAATAAAATACACTACTTCCAAACTGTTGGAATTGTTGATGGTGCAGGATTTACTGTGGTGTTGCTACCAACTGTGCAATAGCTGTTCATTGAGAACTAGCGGCAGTAGGAAGAAAGACTTGCATTTCGTATCGTGTCTTTCAAAATCTTGATGTCTCAAAGCACTTCACAGCCGATGAAGCACTTCTGAACTTTAATCACATTTGTAATATAGAATAATATGAAACTAATAGAAAACCAACTACTGCCATTAGCTAAGTGTTCTGCATTATCTTCACTGTGACTGTTAATTCAATGTCTGGTTTCTAGAAAAGCCCCGATAACATCAAAGGCCGTCTTTGTTGAAATAACAATGCTGAAAAAATGAACATATATAAAATATACATCTATATCCACATTCCACGTATATAGTTTCCCATACCTGGCATCATACTGTTGACTAAGCTAATCTCTGTTCTTTCTATAACACTGCCCTAACAGTACCCTAGCTGTGACCTAACCAATGTTTTGTACAAATGTATTATTTCGGTCATATGATTTATGGCCCCATATGTAAAACTCAAAATGCTGTTGGCTTTTTTTTTGCTAACCCTGTTCACAATTTAAGGAAATTGTGCAATTTTTCATCTGCACCCTTCCTTGTTTTTGCATTGAATGTGGTCTTTAATAATGACCTAACCAATATATTGATACAAAGCTTAATTTTCAACCAGTGCTAGGATCAACAGGTTGCTGCTTATTGATCTGTTCTGTGACTAGCACTCCCACAATTTTTAAAGAAGCAAAATGAAGATCAGAATCGTTGGCATGGTTGGGGCGAATAGCTTGTGTCTGTGCTGTTTTTCCTGTGTAATAGACAATCATTCTGCAATCATTCTGGTGCTTAAAAGTCAGCCACTAGTCGATTTTTCAATCAAAGCCAGGTAAGTTATTTATCGATAATAACAAGGTATGAAATAAGATCCACGGATACTTTTTTAAGCCTTGCCTAAGTACTTCTCTTTAAACACTATTATGTGAGAAAGTTTGGGAAGTTCCCTAAGAAGTAGTTTGCAATACAAACCCACTCACAAGCTTACGTCATATAATGAGATCTGGTTCCAATCTAAATATAGAGAAGTTTCAGTGAAGAGGGCTTAAAAGCCGGCCTTGTTTTTGTGATTGAGATGAATCTGTCGACTGACAAGGCTGAGATTCTTGCAAAACCCTGAATGCAGAGGTCAAAACTAATAAATAATACACATGTTCTCCTTTCTCAGATTGTGAATCCATGTTATTTACTGCTTCTCTGGAATTTTCCCACCAACATACATGATGTACTTGATGATTATTCAGAAGTTTGGCTGTAATACCCAAGTAATGGGCTCTCATGAATGAAACTGAGGGCTTGTGGATATTAATCTGTCAATGGTAGCCTGCTGCTGTGAATGTCAAAACTTAATTCTTCAGGCCATGCAAGTATTGCTGTAAATTATTGGTTGAGGCAGCACAACATTTTAGCTTATTTTATTTTCATTTTGGTTCCCCCTCGCTCCACTGTTCCTTTTCCAGACTGCCATTCTTTTTTTCTTTATCCAGGATGGCAACATGAACAAAGTAATGAGGTATAATTTGACCTCTCTGTCAATGCTGTAGGATGCACTGCTTTAACTGTAGCTCTGCGATATGTCAGTGCTATAATTTGACCTGTTTGCAACAGAAAGAACAACTATAATTGTGATGTTAGCTTTTATGTTGCACAAAAAGCTGTATTTTTTTTAACCAATATTGGTGAGGCCCAATATGTTTACCTTCAGGTTGCAGTGGGCCATGTGTGATGGGAGCTGTACCACAAGCACAGGTCTCGCACCTATCATAGTGAATTCCTCACCACTGAATGGTTCCCAATTGCTGGATTAAAAAATGGCACTATTAGGGGAGACTGTGTGTTGAACTACGCCACCAAAAAGTTGCACCTTGTAGCATCTCTATGACAGTAAAATATCCCAAAGCTCTTCGCAGAGGCATCATCAGATAAAATCCAAAGTCAAACCAAATAAGGAGATATTAGGACAGGTGATCAAAAGCTTCAACAAAGAGGTAAGGAATGTCTTAAAGGAGAGAGAGGTTTTGGGAGGGAATTCCAAAGCTTCTTGGCCTAAGTTCTGCTTGCCCAAAGCCTGAAAAAATGATGGGCTGTGCAGTAAACCAGTTTACGTTTGTCACCAAATGTGTGCAACCTGATCTACATTTACAACACTGTTAGCAAAGTTAGGGCAGTTCTTTGATGGAAGTGGGTTTTAGACAGGCTGTCTGAATCCCATGCTCCAATGAGGTATGTTCACCTGTGGGTTTATTTTCCTGTGGCATTGTTTAATGCATTAGGTTCATGACTGTGTGAAAACAGTGCAAAAAGGAATTTGATGGGACTGTGTTAACCAGTGCGCTAAAAGTACTGCGTGCTTGTGTCTACAGAGGAGACCTGACAATACTTTGTGGCGGAAGCTTCTGGATATCCAGATATAAGAGTCATTGTGCAAATTCTTTAATACTCAATAGCGTCAAAAGGTATGAGAATTATTAAGAGAGATAGAGGACAAATCAAATATTACAGAGGAGCAATGCCCTTTACCAAGAATTTATGGGGAATAAACAGGCGTTGTTACAGTCTGTGGGCTGAATAGAAACTGGAGGCTGGTTTGAATATGAGAGCTAAAAAATATAAATATAAAAACAAAAAAACTGCTGGAAATCCAAAACAAAAACAAATTACCTGGAAAAACTCAGCAGGTCTGGCTGCATCGGTGGAGAAGAAAAGATTTGACGTTTCGAGTCCTCATGACCCTTAGAGACGTGGGAGTTGAGAAGCTGAGAAAATTCAATGATGCAAAGCAAGGAGTTTTTACCCAGTTACTACAGGGTTACATATTTTGTTAAATATAAACTTAACAAAAATGTGTCTAATTGCATAAGCAAAATAACTGCTACTTTCATTTTTTAAGTACACAAATTTCTAGGCCATATTTCTTAATTCATTTGACAGCATTCGAGTTAACTGTTCAAATATTGTCGTGGGTTGGTGGCTCAATGAGTTGTTGCATTGAGTGACTGAATCACAGTTGCAGATTCAATCCCCTGTCTGAACTGACTTGGCTAATCTCAGCTGGGGTGAAAGTTTTTATTTGTTCACAGCAGGTGGGCTTGCCCTTGAGAAGCTGGTGGTGAGCCCCTTGTTGAACAGCTGCAGTCCGTGTGTTGTGGGCACACCCAGAATGCTGATAGGGAGGGAGTTTCAGGATTTTGATCCAGAGACAGGAAGGAACAGCAATATAAATGGTCATTGCCCAGCACTTGTGTGGTGTGAATGCTACTTGCCACTTATCAGCCCAAGCCTGAATATTGCCTAGGTCTTGCTGCATATGGATATGGACTGTTTCAGTGTCTGAGTTGTTGGTGAATGGTGCTGAACATTGTGCAATCATCAGTGACCTTATGATGGAGGGAAGGTCATTGATGAAGCAACTGAAGATGGTTAGCTCTAGGACACTACCCTGAGGAACTCCAGCAACAGTGCCCTGGGACTTAAATGATTGACCTCCAACAACCACAATCATCTTCCTTTGTGCTAGGTATGACTCCAATCAGTGGAGAGTTTTCCCCTGATCCCCATTGACTTCAGTTTTGCTAGGGCTCCTTTATGCCACTGTGGTCAAATGCTGCCTTGATGTCAAGGGCAGTTGCTCTCAGCTCACCTCTGGAGCACATGTCTTTTGTCCATGTTTGGACCAAGGCTATAATGAGGTCAGGAACTAAGTGGCATGGCGGAACAAACTGAGCATCAGTGAGCGGGTTATTGCTAAGCAAGTGGCCCTTGATAGCACTGTCGATGACCCCTTGTGTTACTTTGTAGTAGAATGATGAGATGGTAATTGGCTGGTTTGATTTGTTCTGCTTTTTGTGGACAGTACATACCTGGGCAATTTTCCATATTGCGGGGTAGATGCCAGTGTTGTAGCTGTACTGCAACAGTTTGGCTAGCAGTGCAGCAAGTTCTAGAGCACAAATCTTCAGTACTATTGCCAGGATATTGTCAGAGCCCATAGTCTTTGCAGTATCCAGTGCCTTCAGCCATTTCTTTATCACGTGGAGTGAATCAAATTGGCTGAAGACAAGCATCTGTGCTGCTGGGAACCTCCGGAGGAGGCCGAGATGGATCATCCACTATGTGCTTCTGGCTGAATATGGTTGCAAATGCTTCAGCCTTGTCTTTTGCACTGAAGTTCTGGGCTCCCTCATCGTTGAGGATGGGGATATTTGTGGAACCTCCTCCTCCCATTAGTTGTTTAATTGTCCACCACCATTCACGATTGGTTGTGGCAGGACTGCAGAGCTAAGAATAGATCTGTTGGTTGTGGGATCTTTTATCTCAGTCTAACACATGCTGTTTCTGCTTTTGGGCATGCAAGTAGTCCTGTGATGTAGCTTCACCAGGTTGACACTTCATTTTTAGGTATTCTTAGTGCTGCTCCTGGCATGCCCTCCTGTACTCTTCATTGAACCAGGGTTGATCCCTTAGTTTAATGGTAATGGTAGAGTGGGGATATGCTGGGCCATAAAATTGCAGATTATAGTTGAATACAATTCTGCTGCTGCTGATGGCCCACAGTGCCTGATGGATGTCCAGTTTTAAATTGCTCAATCTGTGTAAAATCTGTCCTGTTTAGCACCACACAACACAATGGAGGGTATCCTCAATGTGAAGATGGGACTTTGTCTCCACTCCTACCGCTACTGTCATGGACAGCAGGCAGGTTGGTGAGGACGAGATCAATTAGGTTTTTCCCTCTTGTTGCTTTTCTCCCCACCTGCCGCAGACCCAGCCTAGAGGCTATGTTCTTTAGGACTTGGCCAGCTCAGTCAGTTGTGGTGCTACTGAGCCACTCTTGGTGAAAGACATTGCAGACCCCCATCCAGAGTACATTCTGTTTCCTCCAAACGGTGTTCAACATGGAGGAGCACTGATTCATCAACTGGGGGTGGGAGAGGGGTGGTGGTGGGTAGTATTTAGCAGGAGGTTTCCTTGCCCATGTTTGACTTGATGCCATGAGAATTCATGGAGTCAAGAGTCAATGTTGATCACACCCAGGGCACCTCCCTTACAACTGCATACCACCGTGCCACCATGTCTGGTGGGTCTGCCCTGCCTGTGGGATGATGTAAGTGGTGCCTGGGACATTGTAACTTTGACAATGTCAGGCTGTTGCTTGACCAGTCAATGGAACAGCTCTCCCAATTTTGGAACTAGCCCCCAGATATTAGTAAGAAGGGCTTTGCAGGCTCGACAGGACTTGGTTTGCTGTTGACATTTCCAATGCCTAGATTGAAGTCGGATGCTCTATCCGACTTTTCTGTCATGGCTTGCTAGGCCATTTCAGGAGGCATTTAAGAGTTAATCACATTGTTGGTGATTACCAACCTACATCTGTAGGTGATTTGCGTCTCTAAAGAGCATTAGTGAACCAGATGGGTTTTTACAACAATGGTTTCATGGTCACCATTAGATGAGTTTTTAATTCCAGATTTATTAATTGAATTTAACTAGCTCCCATGGTGGGATTTGAACCCATGTCTCCAGAGCATCAGCCTGGGCCTCTGGATTACTAGTCTAGTGATATTACCACTACGCCACTGCCTTCCCATAAGTGATGTTGGAATTCACCTCATTACCCCTAGGTTTAGGAAGGGAAAATAACCCAGGATTTCCATTTTTGATTACTATGTATATTTCAATTGATGACAGAATCAAGCTGGGTTGTAATGTGTGCTGCAGATAAATGGCCTGTTGATACACATGGTCTAGGATTGCACATGAATAATTGTTAATTGGCTGAGAGTGCTCACCTATTTCCTGCATTACAGCAGAGAGTCAACATCTTGAGAAGGTGAGATGAAAAAATTGACAGAAACAAAGAACTTGTTGCCAAATCATGAAAATGTAATTAAAGGTTTTTCTGTGTTTTGGAAGGTGAATATGTTCGCACCAATTAGGCCTTCCACTTCACTTCATGGACAGATGTGCCTTGTTCATGGAGAAAGACTAGAGGTCATTTTTCGGGATGAAACAAAGTATTTATTAGACGAGCAAATTCAGGCATGCCCTGAGTGTATGCAATACCGGTGAAGTTCATTAAAAAATGATTTTCATTTTGTTAGAAACTTTAATTAATCGGTCTTTTCCACCTTGTGTGCAACAGTTACAAACTTGGCACGTTTATGATCCAGACAGGTGAAATGTGTGGGGAGGAGGTTGGGTCAGTTCTAAATCAAGAGATAAATCTCGTTCTAACTTTTGTCAGGTAAACAAAATAAACTCAAAGGTACTTACTGTTGAATTATTAGACATAATTAGTGTAGAATGTTAAGGCAAACACCCAGATGTTCTTGGAGGATATAACTATCTTGTAAAAAGTCAAACATTTATACAGTTATGGAGGCGTGCCTGGGAAAAGCAAGAGAAAGCTGACAGCCAAAATATTAAGAAGTTTGCTCTCAGTGTAATCTCCAATAAAGTATTTAACAAATGTGGTGGTTCTTTAGGTGCCTGTCAGATTAATGTCATCCTGCTACATTCGAAGTGGCAAGGAGGTAGACTTAAGCAGGAGGCTGTGCTGATATTAGCTGTAGTCTGCATTGACACAGAGTAATTACTGCTAGTCCACGAAGGCTGTCTGGCCTGAAATGCTTTGCTTAGCTGAACGGATGGAACCATTGTGGGTCGAACAATTGTTTGCAACTTGGATGAATGTGATGTTGTCATGGAAAAGCTGAAGGCTTAGGGGAGGCTGTGTTTCCTTGGGAAGCATGCCAACCTTGTATGATTTACAACCTGGTGACTGCAGCGTTATTAAAGGGAAGCCAGTTATGGAGAAGGTAATTCAATACAGGGTAGAAGAGAATATACCTTTAATCAGGCCCTAAGAGAATTTGTGATGTTTACTCCCTTCAGATTTTATGAGCTTGAAAAATCAATCTGTACAGTCCTTGTGCTATAGTGGGAGTACAGGTAGTTTAGAAGTAGCTCATGTTTGAGCACATACAAGTTGTGTTGTCATCAAGAAAGAGTCGATGTACACCTTTAAAAGTTTTTTCATCAGTTTTAAATTTTGAGTACATTTTTTTCAGAAATTGTAATTTTTGTTTTGGCTTTTCTTGATTTTTCTTTTAGTTTTTAATTCTCATTAAACTTTCACTCTTCTCATATCTGTCCTGTCATTCCTCAGGGGATGATTTTGAAAGATGGTGGCTCAAGAGGCAACATGGATTTTGAAATTGGATTTTGAAGTGATGATGCCTTTCAACTCTGCATGCTAATTGATGAATTGCTGAACAATGTAACAAATTTCTCAAGTACAGATTTTTTAACTAATAATTAATTCACCTTAATGTTCTATGGTATAAATTACTGCTCTTCATTGTAGTTTTGTAGACGATAGAGGAACGAGTGATGCTATCTTTATGGCACTCATGCTATCAGAACCATAGAGATGAAAAAGATGTATTCCTGTGCTTTTATTGATTATAGTAAGGCATTGATCAGTTGAAACATGATGAACTGATGAGCATCCTAGAGTCTCTTGACGTCTGGCAAAAATCTTAGCGTGATAAGAACTCTTTACTGGGAACAACTGTAGCCTTAAATGTTGAGAGAAATCTAAGCGATTTTGTGAAGATTAAAAGAGGGGTCAGACAGGTGTGTGTTTTATCCCCAGATTTATTCAGTGTGTTTAGTGGAAATATTCCTAGAGAGATTGAAGACCTTCGTGGATTATTAGTTGGAGGTTACTATTAATCTGGCGAACATTCATCTGGCAAAGGAAGAAACTGGAGTCAAGAGTGCAGACTACTCTTCACTTCCACATAGTTCCCTCATGCAGATGGAAACTGGTTCTTTCATATTTGCCCTAACCTTCCCCAGTTAGTATCAGCTGCTCTTAATCACAACTAGCGCATGCACAATTGTCACAGCATTTGCAACATTAACACATTCCCTACAAAAAATGTTAATAAGTACATATTTACAGGTAAGATTTAAAAAAAATACTGAAGAAAGAGAAAGAAATCTTACACTCCCAAGCCTTGCATCATGAAGCATCCTTCTTCAACTAATAACTTCTCACTGGAAGTGTCCCTTTTGGTAAAACAGTCAGACAGTTGATTGCTTGTAACTACCTTTTTAAGTTTGGAGCTTCATTTTTCCTCCAACATTTGTTTCAAACTTGAGATATCAATTCTTAATGCCTTCTCATTCACATATTTTGTGGACTGTACATTTTCCCAAAGGGAATGATTGTCTATATAACATTCAATTGGTATGGTTTCTTTGGCATCACCTTGATATAGAATTCCCCTTACTATCTTTGATATAAAGTATGTCATGTCAATTGCCTGAACAAATGCAAGAGTTTCAGCCACCAGAGTACTTTTTACTATTCTCCTTATTTCCTTGGCTTCTAAATATAGATAATATCACCAACTTTAATTTTAACACCTATGTGTTCTATTGTACTATTGTCGTTGACATCTTTTGATGATCTGCTTCTATCACTGCTTGTTTGTCCCTACAACCACACCCCCCCCCCCCCCCCCCCCCCCCCAACCTCTTTGTCTCTCTATCTCTCCGCCCCCCACACACACACCTTAAACCAGCTTATATTTCAACTCTTTCTTGGACTCGAACGCAAGTTCTGTCGAAGGGTCATGAGGACTCGAAACGTCAACTCTTTTCTTCTCCGCCGATGCTGCCAGACCTGCTGAGTTTTTCCAGGTAATTCTGTTTTTGTTTTGGATTTCCAGCATCCGCACTTTTTTTGTTTTTAATACTTTCTAAGTAAGATTGCTGAATAAAGTAACATCAGACCCATACTGCTTTATTTCCAATCCAAAATATTTAAAGGTCTCGGAAGTCTGATTCCCAATCTTAAATTCTGTTCTAATCCTATAAATAACGATTTTTTCAAACTTGCTAGTCCCACCCCATAAGTTATCAACATACATCATAAAGATGCCTGAGAGTTTCCTGCCATGGTACCAATAAAACATGACAAGATGCACTTTCAGTTGCAGACAGCCCAGAATTAACAAAACTGACCTGACTGAAAAGTATCATGCTCATTTTTCCATGACCTTGTCTACGATGGTCTGTTTGTCCTTGCAATTTATCACCAAAGACGGACTGAATCTAGCTGCCATATCCACAAAGTGCAACAAGACAAACCTGGATCCTTGTTATATAGCTGAAAATTTAATGACATGGTGGCTATGGACCTGAAGCTAAGTAGAAGAGTTATAACAGGACGAGTTGATATCCTCCGGTATTTGGCACAATTGTCGCATTGAGACGTAACTTGCTCAATAAGAGCTTCATATTCCCTATCTACTACTCCAGCATCCCTCCGCAGAGCTTTTAATTTCTGTGATGAAGGGTGTGTGGATTATCTATGTAATTTCCAAATAATTATTGTCCTATCAGCCAGACTCTTATCCCCTGAGGCCAACAAAACTGCCTGAACTACTCGACGAGAAACATCAGGTTTCCTCAATGGTATGTAGTAATGCCCTGATCGAGTGAAATATAAATTCACAGCTTTTCTGAATACAGGTACTTTATCTTTTTCCATATCTAGTTTTATCTGTACTTTTTTCATTGAGGACTTGCTCAACAATAAAGGTGTTGCACTGGAGACCTCATTAGCACTAATGAAGAGTTATTCCAGCTATTTTGCATGGGATGACCAACCTTTTTAAAGATTTTAACTTATTCTTGCCCCAAACCTAAAGCAGGTGGAGCTTTCATACTCATTAGTCTTATGTCGATTTTCCGTGTCAAGAGATTCCAGATGTCAGTTGAGTCAACCCACCCCAGAAACAGGAGTACACCCAATATCGTCAACACTGCACAGTTGAAAGAATCGGTGGGCAAAATGCTCATCATTGGACTCGGACTTCCATTAATTAATACAATACTTTCAGGCTCATTGTTCTTGTTGTTCCTCATTGTTCTTAGCATCAGAATTGTCCATTTCATGCAGTTCCTCATAGACTCAATTTTTGCACTTTGAACAATTCATTGAGTATTGATATCTGGAATAACAAAAAAAAACCTGTTAATCATTCCCTGTGCATTTTTTGGATTCATACACCTACAGTTGTCATCCCAGTCCTGCTTTCTGTCTTATCCACAAATTGGCAAAATGTATGACCCTCCTCAGACCACCTATCAGCAAATCTGGGCTTTGTACTCATGCCTGTGTCTGGTATCCAGGTGGTCTCAAAATTCAACAACCATGGAGCTCTCCATTCTTGGCATCACTGCAGAGCTGCCTATTTGTGAGTTGATAGTGGCTGGAAATGATTGCTTTTCCCAAATGTTGTTTTAGGGCAGCAGCCATTTGGTCTAAAAGAGAATCCTCCCCATTAAATTAAACCTTCATCAGTACCAGAAGTCTGTCTGTATGTGATCTGTGCACAATCCAGTAACTTAAATGCAAGAGTTGACGTGCCAGACCGGCTGAGTTTTTCCAGGTAATTTTGTTTTTGTTTTGGATTTCCAGCATCCGCAGTTTTTTTGTTTTTAACTTAAATGCAAGCACAGACTCCGGGATTTCTAGTTTAAACTTTGCCAATCTCTTATACAACCTTTCAAAGTCCATACTATATGATTCCATGGATTGATTGTCCATCTTCTTAAATTTACAAAAAGTTGACCATGCTTCATAGGCTTCCAACAGATCATCTTTCTTGTAAACCCTATCCATAAATTGTAATGGAAGAGTTAATCCCTCTTCAGTATCCAAATCATCCACCTCCAGCTTCAAAAATACTTTATTTCTAATCTTACTTTTTCCTGTTAGTGACAAAGCCAAAGCCATACTTTGCTTCCTCTTGGATAACAAGGTAATGCAAGACCACGTTTCCACCTCATTTTACCACTGCTCACAATTCAGCTTCGGAAAAAAACAGTGGATAATCGAAGCTTGAGAATTTGTATGAGGCCTCAACCATTTCACATCAGAGGCTGCGTACATTTGTTAGAAAAGAGAGACAAAATTCCCTTATTCACCTTTCAACCTCCACAGATCGGTGTTGATCCTCTGCTACCATGTTAATCCAGTGAACATCTGTCTGGCAGAGGAAGAAGCTGGAGCCAGTTTGTTTTCAACATAGGTTTATTCACAAATCTCACTATAACATAAGTATAGACTACTTTTCCCTTCCAAACAGTTCCCCCACACGTGAAAACTGGTTCTCATGTATGTGTCCTAACCTTTCCCCAATTAATATCTGCTGCTTTTAATCACAACTAGAGCATGCACTCTATTTTGCAACAGTTATACCTTAATAGTATAGTTACACCAATGACACCGTTCCTATTGCTGACTCTGAAGAGAAACTGCAAAAGATTTTGGATAGTGTAGTGAGTGAAAGTGAGGAGAAAGGACGAAGCATAACTTTTAAGAAAACAAAATGCCTAGTAGTGTCCAAAAGAAAATCACATGAGAATGTAAGATCACAGTGAAGAATGGAAAGCTCAAACAGGTAGACATATTTTGTTATCTAGGAAGAACGTTAACATCGGACAGAAAGTGTGGCCAAGAAATAAGATGAAGGTTTGGAATGGCCAAAGCTGCATTTCAAAAAATGAAAAAGATTATGATCAACTCAGATTTTGCTATGAAAACAAAGCTGAGAATTCAGGAATGCTACATCACACCAATTTTGACATACGGAAGTGGGTATTAGATGATCGAGCAGAGAAGAACTGAGGTTGCAGACTTATGGTTTTTGAGGTGAATAATGAAGGTATCTTGGACAAGTCACATTACCAATGAAGAGGTCTGGGCAAAATCTGAGACCAAAAGAACTCTGCTGACCAAGATCAGGAAGAGACAGTTGACATTTCTTGGGCATGTAATAAGAAATCAAGATTTAGAAAGTTTGAGGCTGATGGGAAAGATTGATGGTAAATGAGATTGAGTTAGACAAAGAACGATCGTTCTAAAGAGCCTTGCAAACTGGATGACTGTACCACCAACAAAAATAATCCATACCTCTAGAGCAAGATTTACATTAAGGCCCATGGTTGGCAATGCCCTCTTGGTACCTTGAGAGAGAGATAGAGTTTAGACTGAGAGTACCAAAGTTAGCAGCCAAAGAGACAAAGTAGGGCACTTTTTACCTTGAGTAAAAAAGTGCCCTTTTAATATTGATTCTTCATTCAGAACCTTCTATCATTATTGCCAAAATTATTTTCTGTAAACTTTATAATGCTGAGTCAAATTGGCTACATGTTGGCACAAAGAGTTGGACATGATATTTTCACCTTGCATTCATATATCTTTTAAAGGAATTTTTTTAATATACTTTCCCCTGTGGTTTCAGTTCCTCTATAATTTAAAAATATTTGTTCGTAGTGCACTCTGAATAATTATAAACATGTTATTCTGTATTTTTAAATTTGGTGGTGAATGTCACAGCAGTCCTCAAATGGTTAAAAGTGTAACCCTCTGACTTTAATGGTTAGGCTGGGAGTATCCTCCCACAAGTTTTAAGAAAGGCAGCTTCTTTCCATGTTGTGAAATTTCCCAGAATATGCCAATATACTGTTGAAATATACTGTCAAGTCAGGTTTGGTTTCACATGAATACTTTGAGAATGGACAATCATGAGCATAAGCAATTAGGGTAGTACCAACCAATTATTCTGGTAATCAAATATCCTTCATTTAAAAAAAACACTAATGGACTCTCCAGACAGGTTAAACTGCTCTAAAAAGAGGAGGGTCTTCTAGTTAATCCCAGTCCTAGGGCTTGTATCGAGGGGCAGATCTTAGTTAAATAATTTAGCTCCATACATCCTAAATTTTGATGAATGTTTGTTTTGTTGCTATGCCGACTTAAGGTTTCTGTAGACAGATCATGTGGTCTCTTTCATTTCTTTCAAATATAAAAGTACTTATTGATTATTTCCTGGAAATTAGTGGTGGACTGTCACTTGATTAGTTTGCAGTGATTCTGTTCTGATCATTCATTCATAACGTCATAAGACTTAAACATAGAAACATATAAACTAAGAGCAGGAGTAGGCCATTCGGCCCTTCGAGCCTGTTCCGCCATTCATTATGATCATGGCTGATCATCCAACTCAATAGCCTGCTCCCGCTTTCTCCCCATATCCTTTGATTCCTTTCGCCCCAAGAGTTATATCTAACTCCTTGAAAACACACAATGATTTGGTCTCAATTACTTTCTGTGGTAACGAATTCCACAAGCTCACCACTTTCTGGGTGAAGAAATTTCTCCTCATCTCAGTCCTAAATGGCCTACGCCATATCCTCAGACTGTGACCCCTGGTTCTGGACTCCCCCACCATCGGGAACATCCTTCCTGCATCTACCCTGTCTAGACCTGTTAGAATTTTATAGGTTTCTATGAGATCCCCCCTCATTCTTCTGAACTCCAGCAAATATAATCCTAATCGACTCAATCTCTCCTCATATGTCAGTCTCGCCATCCCAGGAATCAGTCGGGTAAACCTTCGCTGCACTCCCTCCATAGCAAGTACATCCTTCCTCAGATAAGGAGACCAAAACTGCACACAATATTCCAGGTGTGATCTCACCAAGGCCCTGTACAATTGCAGCAAGACATCCCTGTTCCTGTACTCGAATCCTCTGGCTATGAAGGCCAACATACCATTTGCTTTCTTTACCGCCTGCAGCACCTGCATGCTTACCTTCAGCGACTGGTGTACAAGGACACCCAGGTCTCGTTGCACATTCCCCTCTCTCAATTTATAGCCATTCAGATTATCTGCCTTCCTGTTTTTGCTACCAAAATGGATAAACTCACATTTATCCACATTATACTGTATCTGCCATGCATTTGCCCACACACAGCTTGTCCAAATCACACTGAAGCATCTCTGCATCCTCCTCACAGCTCACCCTCCCACCCACTTTTGTGTCATCTGCAAATTTGGAGATATTACATTTAGTTCCCTCATCTAACTCATTAATATATATTGTGAATAACGGGCCACAGCACCGATCCCTGCGGTACCCCTCTAGTCACTGCCTGCCATTCGGAAAAAGACCCGTTTATTCCTACTCGTTGTTTCCTGTCTGCCAACCAGTTTTCTATACGTCTCAATACACTACCCCCAATCCCATGCTCTTTAATTTTACATGCCAGTCTCTTTTGTGGGACTTTGTTGAAAGCCTTCTGAAAGTCCAAATAAACCACATCCACTGGCTCCCCCTCATCAACTCTACTTGAAGCTTTCTGGCTGTCAGTGTTTTCTGCCAATTAATGAATAAATTGGACCTGAGAATGATATATGCATTAAAAGTAAAAAAAAAAAATTGGGTACTTCCCGTTACATTGCTGGTAGGAAGTTGGAAAATCAATGGGAGATCCATCATATTGAATGGTTTCCTTAAAGACACTCCTTAAACTTAGCTTTTTGACCAAACTTTTGAACATCATCTAGTGGTCAGTTTTTGTGGCTTGGTGTCATTTTTTTTATCATGTTCCTGTGAATCACTTTGGGATGTTTTATTACAGTAAGGGCACTTCCTAAATATAAGTAGTTGTTATACCTGCCAGATAAATGATGGTTTATGCTGGGATAGGGATTGACAAAGAGATGCCACCAGGCTGGAGAGGTTATAGTGAGGCATGGAGTGTGATTAGGCCTAAAACAACTAGATGAGCCAAGACGGAAGTGGGAGTCGAGGGGAGCCAGGAGAACAGTTGCCATGACAAGGTGTGGGGGAGGGAAAGTAAAGGTCCTATTTCCACCTCCATAATATCTCTTGACTTTGCCCCTGTCTCAACTCAACTGTTGCTAAAACCTTCATCCTTTGTTGCCTCAAGACTCGACTAATCCAGTATACTCCTGGTTGGTCTTCCACATTCTGCCCTCCGTAAACCTGAGGTAATCCAAAACTTTGCTGGCCTTGCCTTAAACCGCCCCAAGTACTGTTCCCCTATCACCCCTGTTCTCACTGATCTACATCAGCCCCCCCTTCAAGCAATCTGTTGATTTTAAAATTCTCATTCTTGTTTTCATATCTCTCCATGGCCTGGCTCCTCCCTATCTCTGTAATCAACTCCATTACCACAACCTCTGCAATATCTGTGCTCCTCTAGTTCTGGCCCCTTGTGCATTCCCAATTGTAATTGCTCCACCATTGTAAGTTATTGTTGTCCAGTGATGCTGGGAAATATTAACCAGTGTGTGGCTGGATGTAGCACCAGGAGGGTAGTGGAAGCTGAAGTGTAGACTGATACAGAGCTTTCAGAGGATTGGAGGTTCATGTCCTTAGGAGGTTTTGTGAAAGTGCATTTAAGCTTAGCCTATTACTTTCCTAAAGCCTTGGGTAGGTGTGAACATCATGCAGGAACATAAAAATTTAATTCAGAGAAAAAATATTTAATTTAAAGATTAAAATAATTATTCATGCAGGAGTAGGGTAGGCTGTGATAGGACAGTGAGCAGCTGGGGTTGAGGGCTGGCTCATTGGCTGGTCGTGGAGATAGAAAGAATATCTGATGGCCAATATGGGCGCATTGTGAAAATTGTTGCCAAAATCTTAAGAGATTTTTTCCCTCTCATAACTGTTTACATAGTGATTTCATTGTTATTGGTGACATAAAAGTCAATTGCACAAAATCTGTAACAAGAAGAAGTAAGGGTTGTGAATGGAAAACTAGAACAACTGAAGAATTTTAAGATATTGGACTCATTTTAGAAAACAAACAGATTTTGAGGCAGGTAAAATACAGGATTGCAAGGTGCAAGTGCACCACTGAATCTTTGTCCTTGGGGTTTATATTGTTTTTTCAACCACTTAATGAAATCATTCCTGAATAATCTTCATTCTTTGTAAAGTGTAATGCAAAAAGGTTCTGAAGAAGAGTCATATTGGACTCCCAACATTAAATCTAGATTATCGCTCCACGGATGCTGAGTTTTTCCAACACTTGTTTTTATTTCAGATCTCCAGCATCCACAGTATTTTGCTTTTATTTTATGCAGAAAGGACATTCTAGTCCTTGTAACATGGCATTAATGTAAAAACATAGGTATAATATGTAATGACCACTGGTAGAAAATAGCTGTCAGTCAGGACAGGGTCAGGATTGTCTGTCAGCCTTCTGCAGTGGAATAGCCTGTCAGCACTCAATGCCCAAGAGAAACCTGAGGAATGGTTACTTGAGAAAGTTACCCGATGGTTATTGGTCATATATCAGAAAGTATCAGTGCCCTCTAGACCAGTGTTGTCAATAGGATTTTGTTGCTTGCTAAATTTGTGACGATCAGGTCACCATATTTGCCATATAATATAATATTGATAAATAAATGTGAAATCTTTTGAAAATTGGTTTGAGCTTTTAAACAGTCAGCGGTCCAGGCTGATATACCCACTGCCAGAGCCAGGAGAATATCTTCAAAAGAGTTTCACAATCCAACTTTTTTGCAAAGTGAGCCTGCTGTATACACTCTCTCAAAGGGTGGTGACAATCTGTTAACTGAAGTGTACTGTTTCTGACTCTGTGCTTTAATTTAGTTCAAAAATACAAATTTCTTCAGACGCGGGGAGGGAAAATAATTGGCAAATCTCTAATTATTGGCATCTGCTCTCAGAATCTTGTCTTGCTTAAGCTTTGTCGTATATCATTTTCAAATATAGCATCCAGACACTTAATAGACCTTTGGCTCACAGCCAACCTCTTGTAATCTCACCTTTTATACCAAAAGTGCTGTAGTCCTTTTAATCATTAATTTCACCGCCAATCTATCAGTATAAGGCCTGGACACAATTGGATGTTGATGCACTGTGCAGCTTGCAAAAATTGAACATTTCAACCCTCATTAACAGCCATGTAAAGTTGTTTGTCACTTGTACACCTCAAATATTTTCGTCAACTGCCACTACTAGCTAAATGAACAAAATTCATCAGTTAGCATCCCTTATGTCACTAGATTCCTTAAGAAAATTTTGAGAGCAATCGAACAGCTGTCCTTCTCAGCGCTTAACATTGAGACCCCCACAGATCTCAGTGGGTGAGATTTTCCAGCCCGTGAGCTGCTGGGATCTTCCGGTCCTGCCGAAAGTCAATGGACTTTTGGCTGGACCGCCAAATTTCCCACAGGGGGTCCCACCATGACAGGGCCGGAAAATCCTGGCCTATACCTTGCCATTTAGTGACACTGGGAGAGAACATGAAAGAGAAGGTAACAGACAGCAGATTTTTTTAGTTTCACTAAGCAAGAGGACCTTCAGTTTCCAGGTCACTAGAAACCTGACAATTGAACTATAATCTGATAAATATATTTGTGGTCTGCCGATTTGTGACTCCTGTCCAACAGCAATATGGCTGATTCTTCCTTACTCATTTAGGGATGGATGATAAAGCAGTCAATCGAGTGACATCCATACTCATACCCACAGCAACTTTAACATAACTCTGTATTATGTAGCTCTAAAACCTCGCCATATATGGCGGGTGGCGAGCAGTTTGGACAACACTGCTCTAGATTGACAGTAAATTGTCAAGAGTGACAAAATTCCTGGCTAGATAGGCGGAGTTGAAGTAAATTGAAAGCAACACATCTCAGGTACTACTTTACATTTTATTTTAGTGGATACATTCATCAATAATAACTCAGATGACTGATATTAAGCTGCTACTTGACTCAGAGATGTTTCGACATTTTGAACATTTATACAATCTACCAATAGCAACTAATTCTACAGAGAGCATGATGATGCCATGTTAGCATTGTTTGAAGTCTTAGCTAATTTGTGTTAGTTCAACAGATACATATATAATATGAAAGAAATTTTAAAAATTTATTTGACTAACCCTCTCACTGAGATTTGATACCATGATAACTAAAGTAATTAAGGAACAGTCATCACAGAGGTCAGCCTGTGGTATCAGTTTATACAGTACAGAGGTGCTTTTAATGGAAGCAGTTTTATATTTACTTACTCTGTGTTGGCATTGAGGAGCAAATTACAGAGGTTTGGTGGCAATACAAAAATAATTGTGTTAGCTTTTGATATTAACACTTATGCCTTTAATTGTCTGCCCAATCATGTGACATGCGAGCAAGCAAGACAGTGCGAAAACTGCTTGTGGTCAGGAAAAAAAATCTGTGCCACTGAAGGCACAGCGCTGTCTCATTTATATTATATTGCCTGAGCCTAAATTGGCACTGCTGCAGATGGCAGATCCACAATATATCTGCAGTAGCAGACTTTGTGTATATACTGCTAAAGTACTGAAACTAGTCTGCATTTTTATGTACTAATCATGTCTTTTTGGAATCTGTAAACAGAGGATATATTCAAATAGTTTTCTTGTCTCTGCAATGCCAATTGCTTCGGTAAGCAAGCTACATGGCTGAATGCAGAGGTCTGCTTGCAAAGCCTGTGTGCTCATATCCATCTATCTTTGAGTGTTCCTAAGCAGACAATCGAACAGTAACAAATCTGCATAATTGCATAGCAACGAATGACATGCTCACACACTGGGCAATATTTAATGCCCTCCCCTGTGGAGAGTTTGGTGATGGGGAGTATTTAATCAGGTGGGAGGGCGGTGGGTGGGGAATCTGTTTCCTTCCCTCCTGTATTCCAATCAAGCCCATCATGGGACTGCCCACTTAAGGGTCTCATCGTGCTGCCTCTAGTGTTAACTCAGCGAGAGGCAGGGTGTTCGCCATGTGGGGTGTATGACAAGCAAACTCGTGTGCGATTGCTTGCGGGCTCCCAGGGGAGGCGGGGGTGCCTCATTCAAAGGCACTCAGTGCCTGATTGAGGGACCCGACATCGGGAAGGGTGGGGAGTGGAGGATGGGGGGCTTGCTGAGAGCCAAGTGCCATCCTTGCTGTCAACTCCACTCCCCCACCATCGCAGCCCGTGCCTTGCCCTCCCCCCCCCACTCCAGCCAATCAGTCACCTTTGGTCTTGGGTAGGTGTCGTACTGACAGCAGCCACCGCCTTCCTGGTGGTGCTGCTACTCAATAGACCTGCCAGCCTCCAATTGGTTGGCAGCTGTCAGTTGGTGAGACTTGCACTCCAGGTTCCTTGATCCCAGAAAAGGTCTGCTGCTGTCCAGTTAAGTCCCCAGGTGGCATTTAATTCGGCAGGCATTCCGTTAAAGAAGCAATGGAGGACTCTTGCTGGCTTTTCAGCTGGCAGGTGAGACTCCCATTGCCTCCATTAGCTATTGCCCATTGAAACTTCTGCCTGCTGTTCTCATTTGTTCATGGCAAAGTTGCGGGGAACTCTGCAAGAACTATTTTTACAACAACTGGTCTGGTAACATTTTGGTTTCCCTCCAAACTGCCTTCTGAACTCGATGGTCACTTCATCAAAATGGCACCTGGCGGCACACATTTTCTGAAGTATTGTGCTTTACTGCAGTGGTACTTTGTAAACCAAGCAGTGATAAGATTTGGTCTATGAGCAGACTGTTGAGATGCATTTTTATTAAATGTGTTGAATTGCCCTTTAAAAGGGCTGGTATCAGCTTTATACCCACATAATCATAGACCAAACAACTGGAAGTGTAACCAGTGACTAATAATAGCAATCTAATCCTATATATCTCATGCAGTTGGAACAGGATATCCAAAATAAAGATGCTAATTAGGAATGTAATACAGCCATTGAAATATTTACTCAAGTGGATTCTGTTGTTGTTGACTCTGGGTGGGAATGGTTGGTGGCGTTACTAAATAATTCTTTTCATTCTGTGCCTGTGGACAATCAGATGAGTGGAACCAGGAAGGTTAATTGCATTCTGTTGATGGTAGATTCATGTTAGCTATCATGAATAAAAACAATGTCTCAGTGTGCCTGCTGTCTAAAGTAAAATAGTTGCACTTTTTAATTTTCTCCTGCTTGTAATATCCAGAGTCAATTACAGACAAACAGTTAGGGCTGTACAAACATGCCCTTGTCAATCAGTGTTGCTCTGTCTCTCTCAGTAACGAAAGTTGTCAGTTTCATATACTGGCAGGGTAATCTTTGTAGCAGAAAGATCTTTCTTGATGTCCTGGAGGGGCTCATACTGGTGTTGCAACTGAGCTATACAGATTGGCTTGATCCTTGCTCTGTGCCAAGTTATTGAAGCTCAGCTGTTGTACCAGAGGGGAGTTCGTCTCATTTTGCCTGAACTAAGTTTTCCACTTGCAGGTTCCCCCTCAGTGCAAGTTCTTGCCACCTGCCTGGGTTAAAAGTCGGAATGGTAGACTACTTGTTTTAATCTAGGGTGGCTATGTGACTTGTGTGATCTTATCCACCAGTTTTCTGCCAAGAAGTTAGGATTAAAATTGCCTTCCAGCTTTCTCCGCTACCCTTCCCTCCAGTTCCATTGGCATGGACTTCCAGGGTCATCTGTTGCTTTCTGGTACCTAGCTCCAGTAGCTAATTTTTCATGCGATTCTAGTGATCCTAAAGGACCACAAGGACAATAGAGATGACCCAATGCTATTTAATCCCAGTGTCCATGCGCTTTCAGTAGGGATCATTAGATGGTGACCAAGGGAGAGAATTCTATCTAACAGTTATGCCCTCTCTTCCCAATGTTGGGGTTCTGTGGCTAATTGCTGCACCCCTGTTACTATCATGGCTGACAGCAGCTAATTCGGCACAGACCAAGGATTAAACCTTGAATTGTGCTGTTTCATATGGCTCAGGTACTCAATACTTAAGTCTGTTGAGTACGGGAGAAGGTATATTTTGTTTTTTAATCAAGTTTAATAGCTAGGTAGGGTCTTATAAAATTCAACAGTGTTGGAAAAGATCTAAGTTATTTGGACATGATTGTGGTGGCTGCCAATGCAGTAACACTCTTTTTCTGATCTTGACTGAGCACCTACATTCACATTGATTTGATTCTTAAACTGTATCAGTAGGATGATTGAAATCTATAAACTTGCTTGTTTTTACGTTTGTAGTGGATTTTTGCTTTCAGTACTTGGAAGTGTTGCAAACCTGGAACTGAAACAGTAGGGCCTTGTCGTAACTTCATAGTCTCTTCAACTGAAGGCAAAACTATTGTTTCTTTTTGGTTTTTAAATTATCACAACTTTAAAAACTTCTATTCACCTTTCATTGAAGTTTTATTTCCTTCAGAGCCACATAACAATGAAATTAATATTTATATAGTAATAAAATAATGGTGTAATATGAGCATGGAATCATAACCAAATTAAGCATTGATCAAAAATCCATGCAATATGTTTAAAAAATTGTTTTACCATTTACAATGGAAGGCAGAAAATTTGCCAAATACTTAGGAATCATTCAGCATGTGTGGACAGAACAGATGAGTTAACGTTTCAAGTGTAGACCCTTCATTTGAACTGGAAGTAATTACAGATACTCACACATGTGCCCGCGCACACACACATACACACATGCAAGCAAGCACACGTGCGTAAACATGTACACACATGCACATGTATTCACAAACGAGCATGTACACATACACGCATGCATGTTTACACACACACACGCACATATAAACACAGTCTTTTGATGTGTGATGACCATAGCCGGTGTTAATTGCTGCGCAAACCAAATCCCAGAGGGAAATTTGTCTTATGGGTCACAACCATGATTTTTGTATTCTGATAACGAGAAGAAGGCATAACGATCTCAGCAGGAAGAGGTCCAGTAATACTTTTGGGATTTAAAAAAAATAAAAGTAAAAGTTTTATGTACAAATATAAAATAAAACTTAAGTACACAAGATTACCATTACACAGTAATCCATTACATAGTAAAGGATAGTCTGGCAAAACATTCCTCCAAAGCTCTCTCTTTTGTCAAACACACGAATAAACACTTTCCAGGCAACGCTCCCTTATAGGTATTTAAATATGAAATCCAGTAATATTACACAAGGCAGACAGATATAGCTTCAAGAAAGGTGTACCACATGACCTTTATCCTCTTCCACTCTGCAGTGTAATCCATTTCAGAACCAAACTGCTTGCTGCAGCCCAAGACTTTTCTGGCTTGACTGGATAGGTGATTCAAACTGCATCTTCTTCCAACCTAATGCTCCAGCTATTTCAGCAGCTCAAATAGCTCCAGCTATCTCTATCTCAACAGCTATCCCCGGTTACTCTAATGTGCCTTTTTACCCTTTTAGCTCAGTCCCAATGTTCTCACACCCCTTTGAAACTCAATCCCTTCCAAATATAAGATCTTGCATGTTTCTAACTTGTCTTTGCTTTTGGGTTAATAAAATATCATCTTCCCACTGTTTGTTTACCTAGGAACTCCTGCAAGATGCAAACATTTTCTTGTTACCTCTGACTCCCCTTTGATACTCAAGCACATTCTCAAATCTAAAAACGCAAATGTTAGATCTAACTTATTTACTTGTACCTCAAACCTAACACCTCCTATCCTTTTCATGTTTCCAAATCCCCGGACAACCTGACTCCTATCAATCGCTTGCCCAGCTTAATTAAAACACACACACACACCCTCAGCCTTCTCTACAGAGTAACACAATATTCCCCAAAACATTTTTTAAAAATCTATTCTCACAGATGTAAACAGAAAATGCATAAATGGCTGAAGTGATATAAATTTAAGACAGCAGAAGGAAGTATAATGAAAGAAATTAAAGAGACTTGCGTGGTTGGGAGTAAGGCAGGTGTAAAGTGGTAACAGGAAAAGTTGAAGTGGAACAGAACTTAGCAGCCTAGGAGAAGGAAAAAAGCAGGGGGACGCAAGAGTCATATTGCCCCACCGGTGCAGTGGAGGTCCAAAAGCTTCCCTGTTTTCCTTGCCATTTCCTCCAGAATACTCTCACATTACAAGCATCCCCTGCCACAAAGAAAGTGGAAGTGGATGTTGAAGTTAAGGTCTGAAATTGCTAAAGTCAGAATGAATGCTCGAGAGCTGCATTAATGAATTTCCCTTAAAAATAAAAGTAGAATGCTACCTTGCAGAGCAAATTCAATCCTTACTATATTTCAAAAGCAAAGGATATTAAAGTACAAAGAAATCCTAAAATCTGTGTTGGTAAAGGGTGACTCCAGAACTGAAATATAAAATTCTATTCTGTTCTTTGCCCATGTTGTTTGTGATAATATTGTAAATGTGGAACAGATAGAGAAAGCTCACCTGTGTCCGGCTGACTGCCATTCTCAGTGGGAAGCGAGTTCCCCAATTGTTTTGAGTTATCGTCCTGTGAAAAGTAAATCGCTTTTTCAGATGGAAGTGAATTGTGTGCCTGAATGGGAATTCAGACTGCATTGTACAAAAGGCACTGCATGCTGGGCCAGGACTGAGATTCCAGCAGTTAATTCAGAAGTAATGAATGGAAGTAGACAACCTATTGAATAGTTTAGGAAAAGTATTACATTCTATGCTGATGCAAGCTTTTTGATTCACTCTTTAAATTTGTGAAGTGCTTGCCATTCATTGGTCAGAGGGAATTAGTCTGACCAATAAGAAAATATATTCTGTTTGCTGTTGAGAATTTGAAAGTTGATTAGTTTGCTAAAGGTGGATTAAATAAAAGAACACAATTAGACCCTTTTTTAACATTGTATGCGTTATAACAGAGGTTTTCGGTGTTTCTTAAAGGTCATATCATTGCAGTTGGTTAAGTATAGTTGTACCTAATTTATGCTGTTTTCTTTTGGCTTAGTTTTTATAAAAATTGAAATTGACCTTTGCTGGGCCTCTAAGAAGGTGTGGTTCTATTCATGAAAGTAAGGTACTGTGCAGCCAGTGATAGCTAGAAGAATCAATGGCATTTCCAGAATTATGTGCGAATTTATAGAAAATCTGTTAATTTAAACAAAGCTTCCAGTCATATTCAGTTGTAAGCAAAGGAACTGGCGAGAACTTATAGCTGGCATAATCAGCAATAGCAACCCATTAAATTGCCAAAATGTGCAACTTCACAGTGCACTGAACAGTATCATTTGATGGACACTTGGATATATAACTTAGCTTTGATCTTTGATATAGTGAGGACAAGTACCCCTTTCAAAGTAGGACTTTTCAAGTCTAGACCAATAACTATTTATAGGCCTTCTGTGTCTCAGTACCCCCCTCCCCCACCATGCCATGCTGACTGTTCCAGTAACACTCATGTTCATGAAGCCAATGCATGTGTCTGAGTGGCAACAACAAGTCTAGGACATTTGAATGTTTACATTGACTTGTTCAGATCTTCACTGAGACTTGGGGGAAGGAGGTATATTTGATACATACATTCAAAATTCCACAATATTTTTACCTTCAAGACTTACTTTTGACCTGTTTGAAATGAAGTTAGTATGGGAATAGTGTACATCTGGGCATTGGGGTTCAAATCCCACCATGGCAGATGGTGAAATTTGAATTCAGTAAAGATCTGGAATTAAAAGTCAGATGATAGCTGCAAAACCATTGCCGATTGTTGTAAAAACCCGTCTGGTTCACTAATGTCCTTCAGGGAAGGAAATCCTCCGTCCTTACCTGGTCTGGCCTACATGTGACTCCAGAGCTACAGCAGTGTGGTTTGATTCTTAACTGCCTTTTGAACAAGATCAGCTCGGGATGGGCTATAAATACTGGCTGAGACAGTGACGTTCCCATGGATGAATTTAAAAAATTACTAAATCTTGACAGTTTTAAGATTGCATTTCTTGTAAATGATTTTTTTTGTTGTACTTCGTTTGAAACAATAAAGTTACATTTGATAGTAATCTTTGTGTAACCATTGGCATTTGCAGGGATTTATTTGAAGAATCCTAAACCTCAAAATTCTATGGGTGGTATTTAATGCAGGCTGGGGTGCTGGCGAGAGCCCCGCATTGCCCCCTTTGGGGAAGGCCTGCGGCATTAAGTGCCTCACTGAAGTGGTTAGTGGTGGGTTTTCCTCGAGATCAAGAACTTGGGGGGCCCTGAAGCCCAGTCCCCCAAGAGTTGCATCTAATCAAGAGGCTGGCAGCTGTCAGTAACAGCTGTGTGTAACGTACACAGGGAGAGGCCTAGCATTGCCAAGGCACCAGGCTACAGGTGAGTGTGGCTGGATGGGGTCAGCAGCAAGGTGACTCTCGGCAGGGACTCCTGTTTCCTGATGCTAGGTCCCTCGACCAGGCACTGAATGCCTTTGAACAAAGGACTCCGCCGGGGACCTGTAAGCAAATCTGACAGGGTTACTTTACAGGCTTCCCATGTGGCAAATGCACACCTGCCCTAGTTGAATACTGGTGGCAGCGAGATGAGGTCCTTAAATAGGCATTAATTGCCCACTTAAGAACCTCAATTGGTGACAAGGCGGGAAGGCCCTCCAGGAGCCATCTCACCCCATACTTAATTCGACAGAGGTAGGAAGGCAGCTGGATCCCCACTTGGCACCCTCCCACCTGATCAAATGCCTGCCCTGCCTCCAAACTCACCTTAAGGAAAGGCATTAAATTCCACCACATGTATTTGAGGAAGGGTGGAAGTTAGATTCCAAATGTAATATTTTTGTGGCGTTCCTGTTTCTGTCCTATGGCATCTTCTTGTTGATAAGGAGCAGTTCATTAAATTTGACTAAATTACTTTAGTTATGTTAATAGATTTGTTTTTCACTTACTTGTCTCTCTTCAGAAGCTTTGGCTCCTCTTGTTAGAATATGGCTTGATAGGTAACTCTTGCCCTCCTGTACCTGCTGAAGTCATCGTTATCCATGTGTAAACCTCAACTTTGAGTCTACTCCACCTCAGCGGACACTGCAGCTGAACTTCATGCTGTTCTTGCCCTATAGTCAGTTGGCAGGAACAGCAATTTATCCTCCTCTACTCTTTCTTCCTGCCAACCACCGACCACCCACCCCTCCTCACCCCGCTTACTGTATTAAGCCGCTAAGGATTTGACTTCTTATTTCTTGCTGTTCTCTCCTCTCTTTTTCAGCTTGGCCAGTAGAAGAACTCTGCTTCCCTACCCTGCCATTTCACATTCGGCACTCTGTTCAGAACATCTACCTGTCTTCCTCTTTCAGATAACCTGCTGTGTATTTCCAACATCTCGGTACTTCTTCATAAAATGGGTTTGTTGATTGTCACTCGGTTTCCAATGGATATAGCTAATTCAAAGCCTAAATAATGATGAATAATGAATATTTGAATAATTTTTGAGGAGTAATGGACTCCCTGAAACCATAACTTGCGTCTTGCTCTCCTCCCACCTCCCAGGTTACCAATGTGATCCCAGCAGCAAAATTTGGATGCCCAAGAATCCTTGTATGATTCACATTGCTCATAAAGTAACTTACTCCGAAGCATTACATTATGGGAGGAAGCTTGTGAGTGTGGTGGCAGGGCGACGTCTAATCTGGTGAGAGAGTGGCAGTGTGGGGGACCCCGCCATCTTCCTGCCTCCACCCCAATTAAGTCCCTGGCAGGGAGCCCCATGGACAACCTTCCAGCCCTCTGCCAATTGAGGCCCTTAAGTGGGCAATTAATGCCCACTTAAGGGCCTCATCCTGCTGCCGCTGGTGTTAAGCCATGGAGGGTTGGACGGGGTGCTCGCCATGCGGAGAGGGGCATGATAGGGAAACCTGTGCAGGGTTGTTTGCAAGCTCCCATTTGTGGGGGTTCGTTTGTTCAAAGGCACACAGTGCCTGATCAAGGGACCCAGCATCAAGAAGGGGATGCCTGTGGAGAGCCACCCCACTGCCCTTGCTGCTGACCCCTCCCTCACCCCCCACATGACCTCCACCCTGTGACTCCTCCTCCCACATCAGTCACCTCTGACCTGAGATTCATCGATGATCCTAGGCCTCAGGTGGGTGTTGTACTGGCAGCAGCCACTGCCTCCTAGGTGGTGCTGTCATTCAGTGGAGCTGCCGGCCAATCAGGGGATACCGCCCACGGGTCCTTGACCCTGGGGGAAGACCCTCTGCTGCCCAGTTAAGTTCCTAAGTTTCCTGGAAAAAGGCAACACAGGGCTCCCTCCGGCTCTCCAGTTAGTGGCTGAGACCCCGTTATCTTAAGTTTCTGCCCTATATCTAATGCTCTATTCCTATCAATTGGAAATGAGAGCACTGTGAATTTACCCATATTTCCAGTTACTGGTGAAGATGCTACAGGGATGATTCATAGCAAAATGCTTTGATTTGACATTCCTTTGGGATGAGTCTACTTCTCAATTAGGAGAATTTGCTCAATAATTTTTCTGTGACTAGTTTTCCAACTTTAACCTGGCAAGTATTTAGATGGCCAATGTTGAAATATGACACTGTTTCAGCACAGCATCACCAACTGATAGATGGGCATAGAGGCTGCGAGCTCTCAATGAGTTCACTACGTAAAGTCAGTTAGGTGGCCAAAGATTCTATAAATTGTTTGCTGTAGCAAACAAGCATGGTCCTGAGCTCCTTGATTTTGGCAGGATGTCAGAGCACAGTTTGAGTTAAAATATGACAGATATTTGTTAATAATAGCTGTGTAGAGTGATTGCCTATTCAGTAGGGTTAAGGAATTTTGACGCGATATAGTCACAGGAGTTTTTTAGTCAGTTATTCTTGCCTTAAGTAACACAGTCAATTTTGTAAGGGAGGCTTCAAATGGAATTACTCCCTTATTCCAATTTGTCTTCTTAGTGAAAATGTGCCAGTATTGTTTCCCGTGGTGTTGTACAGTAATGCTGGGTTGCAGTTAATGTTTTCTAGCCCATCTCAGCCTGCCTAGTGTCACAATTATGGCGCCAGGCAGTAAAGCGTGCTTCCTGTGTCTCAGACTGACAGTGAAAAGGGCTTGGTAATGAAACACATTTATCATCACAGCATCAAAAGAACAAGCATCTAAATTTTTACAACTCGACACAGAGCAGGGAAGGATTTGGCTCATATTACACTTGACTTGAGGTGTACTTAACCCTTTGAAGACAATTGGAATTGTCCCTTTTTGTTTTCAATCAAAATAACACGGAGGGCTGGATTGTCACTGACTCGTAATGACTCAGGAGCCCTTTAAAAATGGTGGGCGGGTTCCAATTCCAGGACTCCCAACCCCGTTCCTGGGATTTCTGACTTTTGGGGGTACATTTTAATGGTTCAGGTCAAAACCCTGCACTCCAGACCTGGCTCGTTCAATTGTGGGATAGGCATGCCTTAGCCTTCTGCAATCATCATGGAGTCGGGCCAGTTTTTCAAAGAGTTGTGATTCATGGCACCTCGGAGATGTTGTGAACATAATCTTCATGAGGGGATCTTTTGAAAGGTAAGGTCAAAAGATCCTACTCATGATCGCCATGCCAAGGGATGCCCCCTGAAACAATCCTATGGTCCCTCATGCCTCCCTTGCCAAGCTGCGGCACTTCTATGTGCATTCACCCATTATACACTGTGTAGGAACAATGAACCCTATAGTGACAGTAGGATATGTAGTAAAATCTTTTTAAAAAGTCATTTATTGATAACTTTCCACTTTCTTAGAAGACAAACTCATTTTTACTACAGACCAAAAGAAGTGCCAATCATCCAGACTCTTTAAGGTATCAGTAGCTGAAACCACAAACTCTTGAAACCTCTTTATCTTATGTAAATAAACATTGTGAAATTGACAGCATAGATAAGAAAGCCAGAGCTGTCAATCAAATAATGTTTTCTTTGGGGCTCAGGTGTTTCAACAGCAGGATGTCTGGGCTCCCAGCCAAGCCTCATTATGTATCCTTGGCTGAGAGCCCAGGCACCCATTAGAGTACAAAAACACCTGACCCCAGATGGGTTATGGGGAATGTGTGAGAGGTGAGGGCTGGATGGCCTTTCTGTTTTTACTTTAACTTGAACAAAGTCCCACAGCGCTAAGCTGGGCCTTTTAAACAGCCCACCTCTGCACCAAGCAGCCCCTGTGGCTACCTCAAACTTTTTCTTGGGTTGGCTGGCCCGAGTGCAGCCCACTCCCACCCCTCCATAATGTAAATCCCATCCCTGTGGGCACTTTATCCTGAGACGGATGAGCCAAGCTGGGAATTTTCCTGCCTCCAGCTACCTGTCTGAAGGATGAAAATCCAGCCCGCAATCCCTCACTTTTCAGCTTTAATTGTGGAAAAATGAACAGATTTAAGAAAACGTACAAATTTCAGGCACAAGTCATTGAATAGCAACAAAGAGAAACCGAATCACTCTTCTCCCCACCCCAGGAGTGTTGAGGAGAAATATAATGCTGCTATTGTCATCTCAGTTGAGATCAGCCAATTCAAAGCTGATTGTAATCCAGTCTGGGATCTCCCTGCCCTTATGGTTAGTTCCATACTAGACAGATTACTAACCCGCTGAGGCATTGGTATTGCTGTATAAGGTACTTCTAAATGAAGATTTCTTTTAAAGTATTGACAGTGAAACTGCTTACTATCCCAGAATTGTCATTCCAGGTTCCACTCTTAACCAAAAGCTATTTTTTTGTTGCAGCTGAAAAAATTGTTGTGTATAGGCACATATAAAAGTGTTTATGGAGAGAGAAACAGAGTTAACATTTAAAGCTCTGAAGAAGGGTCTTACGGACTCGAAACATTAACCCTGCTTCTCTTTCCACAGAAGCTGTCAGACCTGCTGAGTTTTTCCAGCATTTTCTGTTTTTATTTCAGATTTCCAGTATCCGCAGTATTTTGCTTTTATAAAAGTGTTTACATGCATACTGTACAGAGTAGTGGGAAGGCAACAGATGAGGACCATTTACTTTTTCATATCATTGTAAATGAAAGTTGGAGCATCATTAGCAGTTGAGAGCTGGGTATAAAAAAAAGGCCAAATTTGCCTGTCTTTCCTCAAACCATATCTTTGATTAGGTCCTGCTCTCATCTGCTAAGACTGCTCACTATTCTGGGATCTCTCTAGAATGCAAAGGTAACCCCTCAGTATCTTTTCTCTACTACAAACCATCTCCTTAAAACCCCCTTTCCTGTCCCCTCCACCCTCACCTCCAATAATAAGTGCATGGATCGCTTTGTCACTAAGATCAAGACCATCTGATCAGCTACTTCTGCCATGTCCCTCCCTTCCACTCGCCCACTGGGCCAGACTTCCTCTAATTCGTTCCTCTGTCTTAGCCCTGAACTTGCACCTTTCTCTTTTTTCCCTCTTATCTCCTCTCATGCCCTACCTGAGCTTATCTTGTTCACGAGACCCACCACTTGCTCCCTCAACCCCACTCCCATTAAACTGCTGACCACCAGAATTGCTCTCCTGGCCCCCATTTCAGCTGAAATTGTTCATGGTGCTCGTTCTTCAGATATTGTTTCTCTGTCCTATGAATCTGCCATCATCATCCTTCTGCTCGAAGAAACCAACCCTTGACCCCACTGTCCTTTCAAAGTGCCCCTCTCCAACCCCTCCCTTTCATCTTGAAAGTCCTTAGATCTGTTGTTGCTTCCCAAATCTCTGCTCATCTTTCCCAGAACTCCATGTTTGAATCCCTGTAATTAGGTTTTGGCCTCTGCCATAGTACCGAAATAGCTCTTAACAAAATCACAAAAGGCATCCCATAGGACTGTGACAAAGGTAAACTTTCCCTCCCTATCCTCCTTGACCTTTCTGCTGCCTTTAACATGGTTGACCACACAATCCTCCTCCATTGCCTCTCCACTGTCGTCCAGCTTGTTAGAATTGTTTCCACTGGTTTCACTCTTATTTATCTACTTGTTTCCAGTGCAATACTTGCAATGGCTTCTCTTCCCATGCCCGCACTGGTGTCCCCCAAAGATCAATCCTTGGCCCCATTCTAATTTTCATCTACTTGCAGCCCTTTGGTGACATCATCTGAAAGCGCAGAATTAGTTTTCATGTTGATGATACCTAGCTCTGCCTCACCATTATCTCTCTCGACTCCTCCATTGTTGCTAAACTATCAGACTGTCTTACCTGATACTGGGTGAGCAGAAATTTCCTGCAATTAAATATTGGGAAGACTGAAGCCTCGTTTTTAGTTGCCCATTCCAAAATCCGCTTCCTAGCTACTTACTTCACCCCAGTCTCTGGCAAAATTCTAAGACTAAACCAGCCTGGTTGCAGCCTTAGTGTGATATTTGATGTGGAGATGAGCTTCCGAGCACATACTTGTACCATCATTAAGATCACCTATTTCCATATCCATATCTGACTTTGCCACTGTCTCAGCTTATCTGCATCTGTAACCCTCATTCATGCCCTTGTTGCCTCTATACTTGACTATCCCAATGTACTCTTGGCTGGTCTCCCAAATTCTGCCCTCTAAACTTGAAGCCATCCAAAACACTGCTGCCTGTGCCTTAACTCATGCCAAATTCCATTCGCCCATCACCCTGTGCTCACTGGCTTACATTGACTCCTGGTCAAGCAAAGTCTTCATTTTAAAATTCCTATACTTGTTTTCAAACCCCTTCATGGCCTTGCCCCTATGTCTTTAATCTCCTCCAGCTCCACAATCCTATAGGTGCCTAGGCTTAAGCTCTGATATTCCCCTCCTAGCCCTCTTGATTTCACTTCCCTCCTTTAAGGCACTCCTTAAAACCTACCCCTCTGACCGAATAACTCCTTATGTGGCTCGCTGTTGCATTTTGTTTTGTGAAGTGCCAGGAGATGTTTTATTATGTTAAAGGTGCTATATAAAGTTGTTGTTGTATGGTTCAGCCTGTGGCCCTGCTCTTCCTCCAGAGGCTTCAGAGTTTCCCTTGTGCACAATACTCAGGTGTGATCTGACCAGATTACTGTACGGCTTGATCATGATTCTATCAATATAGTTCAACTTTCTATTAGTTTTGTTGATTGTTGCTGTGTATTGATGTCAAATCTACTTAGTAGACTCATAAATCTCTTTCCACTTCATACCAAGCTTTTCCAACATCATTATGGAGTACATAAACTGCCTATTTTTCTTTTGTTCTGCAGCCATTCACATTTATCTGTATTAAATTTCATCGATCACTGTTCTGCCCACGTCCATATTTCTGCGACTCATTGTGTGACTTCTGAGTAGTCAGCTGTGGTCCAGTTGGTAACTCCATTACTGCTTGAGTCACTAGGTTGTGGGTTCAAGTCCCACTCCAGAGACTTGAGCGCAAAATCTAGGTTGATACTTCAGTGCAGAGCTGACCTTATCCGAAAATTTTGATATCATTTTTGTGTTCAAGTGTACTCTCCCTCCAGTCACCCCACTCTCTCTCCAGTCTTGACTCTCTCCTGCAGCATCAAAACTCTCCCTCTCCAGTCTCCAAACTCTCCCCCCCTCCCTCTCATTCGAGTCTCCAACTGCTCCCTCCTGCCCTCTCCCTCCAGTCTCTGGGCCTTGGGACCCAACGAATTCCAGGCCTCGTGATCCTGCAGGCTTTGCTGAAGATCATGGGCTAACTGCTGTCCAATTACAGGCCCCCCGACCCCTCTCGACCCCCCCTCCTCCGACCTCTCTCGACGCCCCCCTCCTCCGACCTCTCTTGACCTCCTCCCCTGACCTCCCTTGACCTCGTCCCTCTCCTCCCCAGTACTTCCCTCTTTCTAATAGTCCTCGCTGCTCCAATGCTGCAGCAAGGCCGGCCTAAAATGGTCACTTCTGGTTTCTGGGCGACTCTGTAAACTGTGATCTTCAACTGGGGGGTGGGGGCTTGAAAAGGTGGGAGAGGAAAAGGGAGAGGGGTAGGGAAATAAAAGGTGGGGGAGGAAGGGGAGAGAGAGAGAGAAGGGGAGAGATAGACATGGGAGTTGGGGAAGAGAGGAAGGGAACTGCTTCAATTTGGAGGAAGGGGGTCAAATGGGGCTTTTTCTGCATCACATTTACCTTGATAAGTCTATAAATCCTAGAAGACCTTCCTGCTGGGATTTTCTGGTCCTGTCAGCAATGGGCCCTACCAATGGGAGGATTGGAAAATCCCACCCTCCATTTCACACAGTCAGGTGAGTATTTTTCCCACAGGGTTCAGGATCCCAAAATTGTTGATAAATAGGGGTGGGAGGGCGGGAGAAAATTGCCTAACAGGAGTGTTGGAAGAGAAAATGCCCAGCAGGGGAGAAAATTACGTGGCGGGAGTGGTAGGGGAGAAAATTACTCAGGGTCGGGGTGGAGGGGGAGAAAATTGCTCGGTGGGAATGGTGTTCGAATGCTTATTGTAAATATTTAAGGACTGTGGTTTGGGGCAGTTGACGGCGTTGATGTCAGTTATGATACTTATGTTAAATGATAGCTAAATTGGTTTTGAGAGCAGTTGATGTCAAATAATGACTAAATGATTACTTTTGAGTACAACTGAGGTTAAATGATTGCTTTTGAGCGCAATTGATATCAAATGAGTGCAAATGAACGCTGTTAAGCATAAATGATGTTAAACATCTCGGGTAGGGGAGGGAGTGCTGCATTTTCTGTCTTTCAGATGAAACAAAACCTAGGCTGACACTTCAGTGCAGTTTTAGAAGAGTGCTACATGGTTGGACTTGGCACCTTTTCGATGAGACATGAAACTGCTACACTGTAAAAAATCCAATGTCACTATCCATAGAAGGGCAGGGGAATTCACCTGGGATCTTTACGAAAGTTTGTCCGTTGGTGACTACACTTCAAAAAAATGTCTTTGGCTTTGAAGTGCTTTGCAATGCCCTGAATATTTGAAAGGTGCGCGGTTGATATGCAAGTTATTTATTTCTTCAAATTTACTGTCAGATTTCTTTCTCAATGTGGGGTGAAGGAAGGTTTGTTTGAACTTTCTTTTACTTGTGTTGTGAGAATTATTATTGTTTACCTTTTCAAATTCAGCAGCTGCCTGCTTTATTACTGTCATTGTGCATTTGCAAAAGCAGCGCAGGTTCAGAAAACAATAAAGCAGATCAAGCAATTGAAGGGTTACTGTCATCCTGCACCAACCAGTGCAAGACAACTGTCTAATTATTAACAAATCTTTGAAACTGAAGCAAATTACTGACGTAAGGCAGGGAAAATTACAGGCACATAACTTGATCTTTGATCATGTTGAGTGGCAGATTAGGCAGCAGTAAAATTTTATCTGGGCTGATGGGTATTTTTAAAAATTCTTTTACAGGATGTGGGCATCGCTGGCTAGGCCAGCATTTGTTGCCCATGCCTAATTGCCCTTGAGTAAGTGATGGTGAGCCACCTTCTTGAACCGCTGTAGTCCTTGTGGTGTAGGTAGACCCACAGTGTTCGGAAAGGAATTCCAGGATTTTGACCCACATGACAATGAAGGAATGGCAATATAACTCCAAGTCAGGATGGCTGTTTGACTTGGAAGGGAGCTTGCATCTGCTGTACTTGTCCTCCCAGGTGGTAGAGGTCGCAGGTTTAGTAGATGCTTTTGTAGGAGGCTTGACAAGTTGCTGCAGTGCATCTTGTACATGGCACAAGTGTTGCCATTGTGTGCCAATAGTGGAGTGAGTGAATATTTAAGGTGGTGGATGTGGGGTGCCAATCAAGTGGGCTGCCTTGCCCTGGATGGTGTTGAGTATTTTGGTGGTGTTGGTGCTGCAGTCATGCAGGCAAGCGGAGAGTATTCCATCATACTCCTGACTTGTGCCTTGTAGATGGTGGACAGACTTTGGGGAGTCAGGAGGTGAGTTATTTGCTGCAGAATTCTCAGCCTTTGACCTGCTGTTGTAGCCACAGTATTTATATGGCTGGACCAGTTCAGTTGCACATTGAAGTCTTTGCCTTTAATGACTAATAATTGCAGTGTGTCTTTGAATTCTGAATTAAAAAATTACAATCCTTGGCCATATCCTGGGTTGAGTGTGTGTGGTTTGAGGGTGGGGGGGGAATCCACTTAAGGACCAACAATGATTTGTTTAAAGTAGACAAAGTTTGAGATTCAAGGTGCTGACTAAGTGAATAAAGTCACAAGATTCCAGACGCTTATAACAAACAAAAATAAACTTTATTTTACAAGTTTAGAAAGATAAAACAATTTAGAATATCAACCATGTACTCTATCAGTCAGGCTAAGTATGTGGTGCATATGAATTAACAGGCAAACTGTGGTTGAACACACCACAATGCACAATAAATGAGAGATGTGACCAAAACAGATTCTGTGGATTTCTCAACAACACACTCAGATGTTTGTCACATGGTGAGTCAACCAATCTCACTGAAACTTCATAATTCTCATGAGGGTTTCCAATCTCCATGTTTGAAGATCTCGCCTTGGAATTCTCTCCAAAAGTCACTCCAACTCAGGGTGGCATCAATAATGACCCACCTCACAGGGTTTCAATCTCATCTTCCAAGATTACGTTGCCCTGGATTTCCAAGTACATTCAAGCATCAACTTACAAGTGCAATTTCAGCTCTTTGGATGAGCCAAGTAGAACACTGCTCCAAACGGACACTTCACCCCAAGTGTCGCAGCATGCAGTCACCAACATTCAGCTGCCTCTTGGATGTTCAGGACTTCTCCCAAGCCAACTTCACTTAAATTCTGCTGCCCTCAGCCCTTTTTGTATTTGGAACCTGTTTCTCTGCTCCTTTCTTTTTCTTAACTGGGATCTCTCCCTGTACCCCTCCCTTGTTTCTTACCCTGGGACACTCACTGGCTAACTCACTGACTAAAACCGACTGTCCAAGAAGTGCTGTTCTGGTGACCTATCACAACACTCCATGAGGGTTCCACCTTGTTACTAGGCAGGAGCAAATGTAACAAGCAATGGAACATCCTGTACCTTAAATGGTATGATTGCCACAGACCACAAGCTTACACAGCACACACAAATACAGAATTAATGGATTCATAAAACAATGAGAATGTAGTCACCCTTTGAGTGAACTGCAATCAATCAGATAATATCACTGGTAGTTTGAGTCTACTTATTCATAGTAAAAGCTGGTATTTTAAAGACATGATTTATCAATTAACCTGATCCTTACTGTAAATTTACCTTGTCTGCACAACTTTGAGGATTTATACATTTTATAAATACAGTCTAATTTCTTTGTGGTTTATTAGATATTAGCCTACAGGGTACTTTTTTTTTGTTGCTGATGATGTGCTCTTTCGTGATGTTTTGCATGATGGTTTGCCATCCTTCTCATTTGCCTGTGCTTGAGGCAATTTATCACCAAAGTAATTATAGTGTGTAATTGCAGAAGGCCCATTATTAGTAATTCTATAAAGAGAGAGTTTGTAGCATAGTTAGAAACAGAAATGAAAATTAGTGAAGCTGAAATGGTGGCCTTAGTATTGGAGTCCTCAATTTTTTCTTCCATTCCAATAACATCAGCTCTGGTGTACACAGTACTTTGTCCTTGAATCACCCCTATTCATCACCTACATGCTACCCCTTGTCATCTGTAATCAAGGGATCAGGTTTCACATGTGTGTTAATGATCTCCAACTCCACCTTTTCACCACCATCATTGATTCTGCTGCTGTACTTTTCAACTGCCTATTTGTCATCAAATCCTGGATGAGCAGTTGCTTCTTGGAACTCACTGTTGGCAAAACGGAATCTATCTTAATCGTCTCTCATCAAAATCTATATGCTTCTAGTATAGACTCCATCATCCTACCTGGCTATTTCAACAAATTGGGCTCATTGGTATGCAACTTCACTGTTCTGTTTGATCCTGAATGGAGCTGTCTACCTCACCTCTGTTCCCGTCAACAAAAACACTGCTTATACTCTACCTTCCTCATTCACTATTGAAATACTCATTCACCCAATCATCATCTCAGAGATCTTTTCCTTAAATAGCTCTTTGCTAGTGTCCCCTCAAATGATTGACAAATTTTCGTTAATTGTGAACTTCATGACCCAGGCCCTCACCCATGCAGAGTCCCAACATCGATCACCTTTGACCTCATCCAGTTGCATTGAGTCTTGCCTCAGTGAATCTACTTCATGATCTGCACACTTGCTTTGAAATCCCTTTATCGGCTCTTTCTATCCTGTTTGAGCAATCCATTCCAGCCATAAACGTCAGCTTTGAAGCTTCCATTCCTCCCAAAATTGCTGCTTTTCTCCATCCCATCCCCATCATCACTGGAGGTGATTCATTCAGCCATTGAAACTCTGAGCTTTGAAGCTCTCTTATCAAATCATTTTGCATTGTTAACTGCTTCCTTGCCTTTAACAACATCCTAAGAATACCTATCCCATCAAACTGTGTAGCCTCAACTGATTCCTCAAGGGGCTGTTCACCTGGTAAAACATTGAGATTCTACTGCATAATAAAATCACGGAGTTTTACAGCATAGGATGAGGACATTTGGCTTATTGTGCTTGTGTTTGCTCTTTAAAAAATTATGAGGTTTTAGATAGATAGGGAGGAACTGTTTCCATTGACAGCAGGGTTGGTAACCAGAGAACACAGATTTAAAATACTTGACAAAAATTGGGGCGAGGGGGTGATGAGGAGGATGATTTTTATGCAATTGGTTGTTGTAATCTGGAATACACTACCTGAAAGGCTGGTGGAAGCAGATTCAATCGTATCTTCCAAAAGGGATTTCAATATATACTTGAATAGGGAAAATTTGCAGGACTATGGGGGACAAAATGAAAGAGTGGGACTACTTGGAACACCTCTGTTAGATATCACTTGAACTTTTCTGTTCTAAGAAGACCAATCCCAGCTCCCCAGTTTTTCAACATAATAGATGTCCCTCATCCTGGTACCATTCTAGTAAACCTCTTCTGCATCTTCTCCAAGGCCTTGATATCCTTCCAAAAGAGTGTTGTCCAGAGCTGTCCACAACACTACCGAGGCCTAATCAGTAACTTGCGAAAGTTTAGCATAAGTTCCATGCTTTTGTAGTCCATGACTGTATTTATAAAGCCATGATGAATGCAGTATAATTGCTTAGCAGCTGGGAATTCTTAATGTCGGTGAGCAATGACACCAGATCAAGATGAGTCAGAGATACAAATAGCCAAGAAACTTTTATCTATTTCATTTTCCTGTATTGCTTCCCATCTTACAGCTTTGTATAAACATAAGAAAGATTATGCCACTGGCCATTTTATAGTATGAGAATTCTAAGCAATGTTTCCGAGTTGTATAGCTTCTGTTGGAGATGATTTTGTATCTTTGGAATGAGCACTGTGATGCTTTAGCGATATGCTGCAGTGTGGAATGATATGATGCTGAGTTTTGCCACATCATAAGTTTCTCAACTCAGCCAAGATATTGGGGGGTGGCTTTGAAAATAAGAGGGAAACATCATAAAATGTAACTTTTGAACAGGACAATGCCGTCAGAGCTGCTTCCTCTAGAAATTCTGTATAGTTTAACTTATGATGCACTCTACACTGCCCATTTAATCTCAGGAGATACTGAAAGGTACCTGAGGAAGTTAGCGCAGGCTGTTTCTAACTAACACTTACCTGGTGACGCAAGGAAACATGTCTGGGAGTAGATTTGGCTTGCACCATTTTTGGACTATTTATTTTGTAACTTGAATATAGTAGTAAGTAGATTGCCCTTGACATTTATAGTGCAAGTTGCGTGAAAGCCATGTGTTGATCAAATTTGCTGTGTGGAAGTGCCAGTCCTTTCAGTGGTGACTCCAAGCTTTTAAACCCCAGTACAATATTTGCTTATAATGCACCATGTGTTCAGTGTGACTGTATTGTCAGTTTGCTAAAAAATAAATGTACTTTGTCCATTAATATATTGACAACTGCTATATCCTCATGGCAGCATCATCAAAGGAGCCACCAGTTGGCTAGTATTGTCATGACTGGCTCAACCTATAGGTTTGTAACTTAATGCTATTATCCCTATGGAGAGCATTTGTTGGGGCTGGTTGTTTTAACAATGTGTGGAAGTATCCTATTATATTGGGAATCTGAAATAAACATTTTCTGTGCATTTTGTAAGGCTAGATTAGGCTAATAAGCACAATTACTAGGAGAATAAAGTACAGTAGCTTGAAAATTTTGAGCATAGACTGTGTTCTCTACAGCTCCCCCACCCACCAGCCTGCTCCAAATCATGGAATAACCCCCCATGTCCTCCCCACAATTTTTGTATCATTACTGGAACTCTGGAAAGGCTAGTCTTTATGCTTCATAGGAACAGGCTCAGAATTAACAAGCAAAGACTTGGGAGGAAATTGATTGTCCTCCCCATTGCCAAAGGATTAACAGCCATGTGAAGGATCCAACCTGAGGAGACAACTTTGGATCGATCCAGAGGAGAGAAATAGCTTATAATGAGGCATGGGGAAACACATTAAAAAAATTGTGTAAAGCCGAACTATCAAGACATACAAAACATTTCTTGATGTTAAATGAGGAGACGTGTAATACTGAGAATATTTTCCACTGTACAAGTTCTCCTTCATGTTTATATTTCAGTATGGGCTTAAATTAGAATTTGGAACTGAATGTCAACTGATGGCAATGCTTTGGATAACGTGATGTTTTGGAGATCTTTAACTCACAAGCTTAATTTCTCTTTTGTTATATGGAATTTTTAATCTTCTTCAAAGTTCCCAATCTGATCACCATAGCAACAATGTAAGGAATTAATAAACTCGTTTGGGTTTGTTTTTCTGCTGAAAAGTACATATATGGCTCCAACATTTGGTAAATCCTAACTACTTCAATAGTATGTTTATCTGAAAATTGAGCCAAATGCCTGCTGCTTCAAAGGCAATGGTAAGTTTAATTTAGCTAATGTTTACTGCCAAATACTTATTATAGAAAATTAAAACAAAATCCAATTGATGTCTCATTTCTTTTTGTCTAATGTGAAGGAAAAGAGCATAGAGGACACTATGCCCTCATTACTTCCGGCTCATGAGCAATATTTCAACAGTAAAAATGTTTAGGGTCTCTATGTCCACTTATTTGTGTATTCCAAAGCTATAAGCGCTCCATGATATCCCCTGACCAGCTAATCCAGAAGAGTGCCATCAACCCTTAACTTCTGTTAGCTGCAAAAGTTTGCAAATCAATGGTATAAGACTGTCATATTCATGGGGAGGGGGGGCGGGGGGGCTTTCACTAGTCACAGTAACAGTACTCTAAAACAACACAGCCATCTTTCTGATTTTCTTTTCTCTTTATTTGTTTGTGTAAAACTATTTTCTATTTTCTGAACTTTTCTCTCCCTCAAGCTCTTTCTCCAACATGCTGTCTCCCATCAAGAAGGCACTTCTCAATGCTGCATTGTAATTTGTTGTAAGAATATGATACGAAATGCCACTCTAAAGTGATTCACTGTTGGCTATACACTGAGATGAAAAATGCCTAATCATCACTCTCTGGCACTTTGCATGGCATTGCAGATATGAGGAACTCTTTTGTGTGTCATTATTGGTACTAAACCATGTCCTGCCATCACATGATGTATTGGAGCTTGGACAGCACTGTACCCCACATTGCCATAACCATCTGTTCTTGAATAGTGTAAACACAAACTACAAGGAAATATGTTTTATTTAATCACTCATGGGATGTAGGCATCGCTGTTCTTGAGAAGGTGGCAGTGAGCTGACTTTTTGAACTGCTGCAGTCTGTGTGGTGTATGTACACTCACAGTGCTGTTAGATAGAGCATTTCACGATTTTGACTCAGCAGCAAAGAAGGAATGGTGATCTATTTCCAAGTCAGTATGATGTGTGACTTGGAGAGGAATTTGGAGGTGGTAGTGTTCATATGTGCCTGCTGCCTTTGTCCTTCTAGGTAGAGGAAGTTGTTGATTTTAGGAGGTGCTGTCGCAAAAGGTTTGGTGAGTCGCTGCAGTGCATCTTGTAGATGGCACACACTATAGATATGTTGCACCATGAAGGAATGTTTAAGATGATGGATCGGGTGCCAAGCAAGTGGGCTGCTTTGTTTTGGATGGTGTTGAGCTTTTTGTTGGAGTTGCACTCATCCAGGCAAGAGGAGAATATTTCATCACATTCCTGACTTGTGCCTTGTAGATGGTAGAAAGGCTTTGGGGAGTCTGAAGGTAAGTTACTCTGACCTGGTGTTGTAGCCAAATATTAAGTGGCTGATTGAGTTAAGTTTCTGATCAGTTATGACCCCAGTTCTGCTGGTGATCTGAAAGGGTAACTAGATTTTTATCAATGATTTAAGAATAATGAAAACATCTTACTTAGCAAAAAATGAAACTCAAACTGGTTTATTTGTAGGCAATGTCAGTGCTTGCTTTTAGCTGCAATCATACATATACTATTTTGCTGAGACCCAGTTTAACATAAATATTGCCCGGTACATATTTTAACACAAACTGCCTCACAGGAATGTGTTTGTGCCTGATGAGAGAATTAAATTAATTTATTCTCCTGTTAAAAGTTTTATTCTAAAGCACTGTGGTGATTGTTGCTTTGAGGTCAGCCTTACTGAGTAAGGGTCATGTGGTCAGAACTTTCAATCAGCACCAAGTTTATAAGGGGCGGAGTTTTCCTAGTCTAGAGTGTGTATTGTAGCCTTGCTGGAGGCCTGCAGCTAATTCAGCAGCTCTGTAAATAAAAGTTCGTTGTTCAACTAAAGAAGCCTCTTGGTAGTACATCTTTACAAACTATATATTTTGTTCAGAGCAAATGATGACCATTGACACATTCTCTTTCTTATGTCCAGCTAGATGTGCTCCTCCAACAACTAACTAATACCCTGATAAATAAACAAACCGTACAGCTGGCATGAAAGCCCTTTGAGGGAGAATCTGATTCTAGGTAATTTTTGCCCCTCTGAGGGTGTCCTGCAGTTTGAACTTTGTAGTGCAGAGTTTAAGTACTTAAATACATAAGGAAAAGCCCTTGCAATTTGACTGGCTAATTCCAAAAACTTTTACCTATCATTACCTCTCCCACAAATATGTATCTACTTGTCCCTTATATATTTCTACAATTTCTGCCTCCCTCGGCAGTCCATTACATACACTCTCCACCCTCTGTGCTATATTGTTAAATTTAAACTATATAGTAGCCTAGAAGTTTATATTGCTTTAATTGCTCTTTTTTGGGGAAAAGATTTGTGTGATTTTTAGCATGAAGTTCTTGCACCCTTGTCATCGTGTACACATGTTTTTTAGTTGCATGACTCAGAAAAAATTATCATTCAGGCAATAGTACCACTTTAAATGATGTAACTATAAAACTGCTCAATTGTATTCCATCTCACTGATGTCAGTGAGTAACTGACCCAAGAAAGGAATTAGACTGGCTGAGTGTTCTGAGCAGTCGGTTAGCGGCAGAATAAACAAGTGGCTGACTAGTACAATAATCAGTTTTGTGTCCTACTGAAAGGTTACTTGATCTCTGCGTACAGCAGTATCAATAGGTAAGATTAGACTTGTTAGTGTTCGACTGGTTGGTTACTCAGCCACTAGATACAGAGATACGACAGGCCCTTGGAACAGATGTGTCTGCAACAAAAAGCAAAATATTCTTAGCTTATCGGATTGTATTCTTCAAATCTACATTATCTCCTTTTGAAGAATCAGATAGATAATACTGAACATCCAGAATGATCCACTTAGGATTAAGATGATAGGAATTTAGGGATAAAGCAATGTCTGATTTGATTCTGTAACATTTGAAGTCAAAGTGTTTTGTATTGTTTTAAATGTGCTGACTTCTCAAATTTTCTTAGATAAAAGCTTCTAAACTTTTGGTTCACAACATTGCACAGTTCCTGCCTAATCATTAGTGTGTACATCATGAAAGTAACGTGTTCTTAAAAAGTCGACACACGGGCCTAAAAAAGATGTTTGTCAGTACCTGAGATTCGGCTGTTGGCAAGCAGTACAATGATCAGACCGGTGAAGTGTGTCATTGACTTGGAGACGAGGGACAGCCTATCTCGAGTTGTAAATGAATAAGCCTCCTGGTGCAGGTGCACGGATGGTGACGTTAGTGGGAAGGTTGGTGCTGTCAGTGCTGGTGACATTAATAGGAAAACTGGTGATATCCATGCTAGTGACATTACTGGCACAGCTGCTAGACTTGCCAGTTTACATATTGTTTTCTCATGAATGCTTTGCAGTGACAGCCCAAGTAAAAATGCAGTCTTAAATCAGTCTGGGTTATTGAGCCTAGTTCTGGTTACAGCTAACTAAGGATTAATAGTACAAATATGAAGCAATTTGAGAGGGGTGCTTTGATATTGACCTGGAGTTCACCAAAACCAAGAGGACACAGTGCACTTCTTCAAATTAACGCCTCAATGCAAATTTGTACAGTGTTTGTGACTGTTACTTGCTGCATATTTTATTTTCTGAGATCTATTGTCAAATTTAATGTCTCATATTCTCCACTTTACTCTATTTTCCTCCACACTTACTTTCTGAGGGTAGAAAACTAAGATGGTCTGACACGAGCAATTTTTCATGCCCACAGACTTTGTAACTTTGCAGTAAAGACATGAAATGATGAAAACAGTACACAATGGGTCATTCCCAATCTGAAGGAGAACACTGTAACATTAGGGTGTGATTGCCCACCTTAGAGGTTGAATTTTTCACCATCTTTGGTGCTTTCTGTTTCATCCAATGAATTGGAGGAGTATTGAGCAGATATTCAGTACTTGCAGAGGGTTTTTCAGCTCTGGACATCCAGCACTTTCTCACCAGGAGAGGCTTTGTTTTCTTTATTGATGATGTCTAACAGTTGTGTGGTGATGTGCAGTGATGTAGTGTGGCTCTGTGAACTTTGACCCATGTGGCATAAAATCCATTTTTGCAGCATGAGGTGAAGATTAGGGTTTGTTTTCCTTCTACAATAATTGGAAAATGCTGTTAAATTTTCTTTTCTTGCTTGGTTTAACAACCAAGCTATGCACTTTGTGTATTGCTTATATCATTGGTTCAGTGTTTATGAATGTATAAGAGTTCTTCCCTGGTTCTTTGAAAGGCGATATACTGGCATATATTGCCAAATGCTCCTCAATGGGTAAGACTTATTAATGTATGTTGTAGTACTGAGATATATTCCTTGCCCCTCCCATCTATTTTCTCCCCTCCTCTCCTCAAGACTTGCTGGTTACAATTTTATGGACACTGATCAGTGTCTGATACTTCAAACTTGTAGTCATTCTTCATGTGTGAACCTATACAGTGAATGTTAACCAAGACGAACATTACAAGTAAATCTAGTCCTGTCCTTAGCTACATTATACACATGTGTACTACCATCATGGATGTTCCACTGAATATGGATGAGGAATGAAACTTTTACCCTTCTCAGCTGGGGCGCTACGGCCAACTGTAGCTCCACTGTTGCCACGCTGGCTGAAATGGGCTACTTCAGCATAGGCAACGAATTCAAGCTTTGACCTCATAATGTTTGTGCTACACATACCCAGAGCTAAAAAAATTGAACCATCGAGCACATGAAGGGGTTTTAATCTTGTGTTGCGTTAAGTCAGTGCACTGATCAGCAACTAGTGACTTCTACTAGAATGTGCATGTGTGTGAGTAATTGTTATGCCCTTTATGGTTAAATAGCTCTGTAACCTTCAATGTTTAGATTGATATATATGAAATGGTTACTTCGATGAGGGACTGGAGGACTGTTGATGCCAATAGAGCAATCCTTCAGCTTGAATCAGTGGCTGTAGAAGGAATAAACTGTTGGATGTGGAGCTATCTCTTCCCATTTAGAGTGAATTGTAATACAATTTTTTGTTGCTTTTTTTCCTTTTGCCATTTTTTCCCTTCTGTCCTGGTCTGCTTAGCTGGGCTGCTCACCGAATAAATCTGGGAAGCTGAAGTGGTCTTAAAGCTGTTTTCCACATAGCCTTGGAAAAGCATTTCAACCAAAGGGAAATGAAGTGTTTGTAATAAAATCGAGCAGTAATATTAGAAAAAGAGAAAGATGGCTCTCAGTCATCACCTGAAATGGCTGAGTTTGTGGAAATCATTGCGAGATGTGGGATATGTTGTGAAAATCTGTCCATCTGATTGGTAGGGAGTAGGGGTTAATTTCTATTTATTAAACTGGCTGCCTTTTGGGCTGTACTGAAGAGATCTTTAACCAATGCCTATTATTCAGGGAAAAGAATTTGTTAAGTATGTGGAACAAGATAAGTAGTCATATAGATTGAAAGGATCTTCCAGTTTCCCTTTCCCTTAACATACATGTTACCCATTAGCAATTGTACGGAATTTGACTGCCACTTTAAAGAGTGCTCGGATGGTTCTGTGTTTTGACATCACTCAACACTATCAGGACTTTAATTAAATTCTCAGTTCTTAAGTTAAATTAACTTGAATAAATAGCAGTTTTCAGCCAATTTAAAACAAAATCATGTTTTTCAAGCATTTTCAGTGTTCTAAGTAACATTTGCTTTCTTCATCCACTACCCATCCCAATTTAAAAAGTACAAAAACTAAAACCAGAACTTGTTTAATTTGTTTCTGTTTATCAGTGGACAAATAGACCTTCTACAGCTGAAGTCTATAGGATCTGTTTAAGTCAGAAACTAGTCATTGCAGAAATATCTCTCTCTTGGTCAGATTTCTAAAACAACCATGCTAGGATGTGCCAGCTTTTGCTGAATGGTGTAAATGAATTTGCAAATAATGCCCCTTTTTGTTAGATGAGACCAGCAGACTTTACTTGAATTCTGCAGTTTTGTGCTATAAGCATTGAGATACTGTTGATTGGACCTAGGACTGATGAAACCTGATATTGCAATTCTTACGCTACTCTGATTTAAAATGTCACTATGGTATCTTTTGAATATATTCTTTATTACAGTGCATTTGTAGCTCTCTTGTGGCTTGGCTGACACAGGCTGGGAAGCACGGTACTCGGGGTCCACATATGCACATGGCTAGCAAAACATGAAATTTGAGCCAGTCAATATGCTTTGGTCTTTATGGATATATTGGACAGTTGGTCTTGTCCTACAGACAGGTTGGATGCATTGCCTTGTCTTACAGACATATGTGAGGTAGATACAATTATAATTGTTTAGAAAGATCTTCAGATAGACTGTCAAGACAAGGCAAAATTGAGCTCTGATGAACCCCAATGATAAAATTGCTTGTTGGCATTCATGTTTGGCTTACACATGAAGATTGATCATTTGGACAAGGTATCAGAGGACTGCTGACACTCAAGTTGTTACAAAAATAAAATCTGATTTCTGGAGTCCTCCATTAGGTTATCTTCGTGCATTTGCTCCCATTCAACCTTGGTTCTCCATATCAGTTGCAAATTGTGACACTTGAAGTCCAGGCGCTTCCCCCCAATTTACCACATCTCAGATTTGTCTCACCTGGATCTATAAATTAATTCATTTTTTTAGGTTTTTGCAAAACCTTGCTTTTCTTCATGTTTGCCACAGAGGCCTGATCCACAGTGACATAAAATTGAAGTGAAATTGGGTTGTTGTTCAGCTAGATCATGTTTCATGCCTGAGCGTCCTTTGATTCCTGTTTTGTACTGCACAAGCTTTTCAGGTAGAAGCACATCTGCAATCTGTTAGAGTTATCAATCATTACTTTTCTCTGGCCACTGAAACTTCGTCAGAATCAGGAAGAAATGGTAACTAGTGTAGCTGACAGCAAGGTTTATATTTGCTGTGAAAAATACTAGAAAAAATAACATCAATTTACATTTATATATAGTGTCTTTAATATAAAGAAAAGTCCCAAGGCCCTTCACACAGGTGTAAGAAAAACAGAGGTGCGGTTAGGAGCGACGGTCAATGAGGTGGATTTTATGGAGGGTGTTATGAGGATATTGGAAAGACAACGGGATGGAGGTGCATATAAGGCTGGAGTAATGGAAGACAGTGGGGAAGGGTTGGGTGAGTAATAGGGCTGGAGGAGGTTAGAGGTAGGAAGGGGGTTTCAACCTCCAGGATGAGTTTGATTGGTAAGCAGGACTTGGTGTGATATAGGATATAGGCAACAGAGATTTAAATGATTTAATTTAGCTGTGTAGTAAGGCTGGCCACGAGCACACTAGAGGAATAGAATTTGGGAGTAACAAAATCATGAGTGAGGCTTTCAGCAACAGATGGACTGAACTGGAAGTAGAGGTGGATGGTGTTATGGAGCTAGAAATAGATGGTCTTTGATTCAATTCTGGACAAATGCCTTGTCAGTGCAAAAGCAATGGAGTGAACTGCTGGAGAGGCGGAGTTAGGTGCCATCAGCATACATGTGGAAACTGGTCCCATGGCTTTGGATAATGTCTTCAAAGAACAGCATGTAGATGAGGATGGCGTTGGGGGGGAGGGTGGGAGTCTCAATGACCACATGGCAGTCGGGCAGTGGCGAGGCCAGCAGCGGGCCTTCCTCTGGAATCAAGACCAAATTGGTGGGGGGAGGTGGGAGGGGGGGCAGATGATTTACCTACCAAGAGCTGCCAGTGAATCAAGGCTGGCAAGTCTTGTGCTTAGAGCGCCAGTGGGGAACCCTTGGCTGCTGCTGGAAGGACAAGAACCACAATCCCAGGGTTGTGGAGTGACCCAGGCCACAGGTAAGCAATGTTGCAGGGAGGTGGGTGTCTTAAAGGGTGGGGTTTGTGGGGAGTAGCAAGGGCCGGGGGGGGGGGGGGGGGGGGGGGGGATGTGTGGGCGGGATTGCTCTCAATGGGGCCGCCCCCCCTCACCCTCCCCACTCCTGATGCCCAGTCCCTCAATTGATCGAGGGCTCTGCCACCCCCAGGTGACAAGCTGGCTGCACAGTTTTACCTGCCGTGCATGCTGCATGGCGACAGGCTCGCTAGCAGCTTGGTTAATATTATATCTTTTATTATTGAATACAAATTTCAACACCTGCGGTAAAAACTGGTGGCAGGATGAGGCCCTTAAGTGGTCATTAAGGGCCTCAGTTGGCTGTGGGGCAGGAAGGTCAACCATGGGCCTCCCCACCCAGAACTTAATTCTGACGGGGGCAGGAAGGTGGTGGGGTTCCACTACACACCATCCTGCCTAAGTAAATGCCCTTCCTACCTCCAACCGTGCCACCAGCGAGAGCAGAAGATTCCAGCCCATATTGCACAGAATCTCATTGCTCTGACTTTACATGCGCCCTGCTGTGGACTTTGAGGTTGTTGTTTAAGATCTTAAAACAATTGAGTCCATGTTATCCACATAATTACAATGTATCCTGGGGAAGGGGGAAAAGGAGGAGCTGCTGAAGTGATGAGTACCGTGAATTTAATTTTACATCACTGCAGGCTGGTAAATCTCTGAGTGAAAGGAAGGTATGAGTCAGAGTGCCTATTGTTTGCTGGAAAATGACATTTCAGCAATTCCTTGGGCTATTTATAGACTTCTGTCAGGAATCAAAGAAAGGGACGGAAAGGAAAACTATTTTGAACATTCTAGGTTCTTTTGGTAACCTTGTTGCCCCACTTACAAATGAGACAGGATTTTGACTCTTGGGCTTCTTTAGCTTTGCCAATATTGTGCAATGTACAGAAGCTTCTCATTGAATTCACCTCCTGTTCCATCCTTAATCATTCTTCCTTTTTCAAGAAATAGAAAAGTATCCCATTGCAGATGTGAGGTGAGACAATCGAAAGACTTCCACTTTGCATGGAGATGGAGAGATTCTGTACTTGAAGAGTTAACATGTTGTGGTGACAAGGAGTATGCAAACAATTAACCACAAATATAGTAATCAGATGTATTCCTGCACAGCTTGTGGCAGAAGAACGATTAACCAAATCTGCCCTACCCCCACCTCAACTGCTTGTGCTAAAGCCATCATCCACAGTCACACACATGGCTTTAATTCAAGAACCTGGACAAGGATTCTGCGGGCACTGAAATCAACAAAGAGCCCCACCAGGCATGATTTCGGAGAAAGGGCCAAGACTGATTTCAGCTGGATTGGAAGAAAAATATAGTTCAAATAATCAAACCAGTAACAGGAGTGAGTGAGGATGGGGCATGGAATCAGGAGGCTAATGGTTAATGCTGGTTTAATTCTCTGCCTGCTAATTGTTAGGTTACTGCATAGGACATTTTTTGAAACCAAGAGTACAATTATAGAAGATTTCATTGTTCCCTGATGGTTCAAGGAGTATATCCGCCAATACTTCCGGGAGTAGCTGAGCCATATAGATTAAGGAAAGCCTTCTCTTCGATTTTCACTTTGTCTGATCTCAGAGTTCTTAGTTGGGCTGGTAGTAGGGCATTACACTTAGCCTCAGCATCTCTTGTTTAGAGAGAGGAAAATCTTCTAGATTTGCTACTCCTTGTTGGCCATGCAGAATCCAGTGCTGGATATGTGTGGAAATATCAGATGAGAACAGGACAGGAGTTTAACTGCCTCCACACCACCCGCCCCCAGCCCCAGCTCCTACCCCACCCAATGGTTGAATAATCTGCAGATACTGTTGCTGCTCACTTGAGTGAGATGAGTGAGGTAAACAGTATCTGTGGAATTGTAACCCAGTAAGAAGTGAGGAAAGAAGGGAAGGGGGAAAAAGGGAAAAAGGATGAGAAGAAAGGAGCTTCTTACTTTGTCTTACATGAAACACCAATGTGACCAGACAGGACCGAAATACTTCACAGCAGCTATTCATCCTGTGTGGCAGCTTCTCATGAAAACACCTTACACTCTGAAGTCCTGGAAGCCTGATTGTGCACAGGAATATAAGAACAAGACAGGTTATTCAGCACCTTGTGCCTGTTCCACCATTCCGTTAGGTGGTAGCTGATCTACTCCTCAGCTCCAGTGTAGTGTGTTGGATGTTAGCCTTCCAGCCCAGAAATGACAGAGTCTGCTCTGCTGTGGGCATTAAGAGTATAACCCTTACCAGATCTCTGAGAAACATTACAAAATGATTTATACAAGTTACTAAACAAATGCAGTTACTGTTGTTTCGGCAAACCTGGCAAGCAGTTTGCTCAGTGAATTGTGACAGAATTTCACAATTTGTGAGACTATTTTGCTGGTGTTTAGAGAGGAATGTTGGTGAGTCACCAAGAGAAGAACCTCCTGCTCTTCTTTGAATTGAACCACAGGATCATTGACGTTCACCTGAAAAAGCAATGATCTCTAAATTCAGTGTCACATCTGAAGAACAGCATCCCTGACCATGCAGCACTCCTGCAGTACTGCACTGAAGTGTTAGCCCAGGTTGCATGCTCAATTCGTGGAGTGAGGCTCGAACCCACAGGTTATCTGTATCCTTTTGCTGAGGGAAAATGGTACCAAAAAAGAAAGTGGCCACTAATATTTGAACGAGATAAAAGAAAGTTTGGGTCTTCTGCTGGCACTGGAAATGGTTAACTAGTCCTGTTCATAAAGATTATTAAAGGCAAAATGATTGCAAATCAACAGCCCGTTTCATGCTCGTTGTTTGAACCAATTTCACCACACTGCGAATCAGAGTTTGGCTGCTATTTCATCCAGGCATCAAAGCAAGCTATTTGGAATATGTGTTCACCTCTTCAGGCTCCCAGAAAGCTTTTTGTTACTTTACCTTACACTGGAGCAACTTCATGATGTATGCTATTCTATACAATATTGTGGTTGGTGTGTTTTCCAGCAAACCAGCATCTGTTTTGCTTCCATTTCCTGACAGGCACTCTATTTCCAAATATAGAAAATGACCCCTCCCTCATTTATTTTGTTGGTATTCTGAAAATAATGAAAAACAAATGACCTTGTTTGGACATTTTCTCCAGAGTTAAGGATTTGACTGGTTACTGTCTATTAATTAGAGCCAGAAGTCCAATTGCAGAGGAAAACTGAGAGGTGTGGGGAAGGTTGATGTTGGGGGATCACATTTGAATGATATTTGTATGAGGCTGTGTGGAGAGGAGGGGTGCTACAGTGTGACAGATTGATGCAACAGTAGCAAATGATTATCGGAATGTTCCATCACCAGGAATACTAGCTGTGCAGCTAAGAACTTTTGTAAAAGCCACAACATAGACACGCATACATCTCTGTTTGAGGAACCTGTAAACTGTTAAGTGTCCCATTTGAAAGAAACACGTGCACCTGTTATTTATATATGTGTGTGTATGTATATATTTTTATATAAGTTCTGTCCCAAAACAGCTGTTGTGAAGTCAAGAGCATCAGTTAGCAACAGAAAATATAAAAATTCTAAGAAAGAGATAAATGCTGAACTCATACTCTGTAGCAATAATCTAATGAACAAGAAAGCATTACTTTAAAAGATTTTACACTAGGTCTTGCACCAGCCCAGCATGATCCCTGCTGTGTTAGAACAAACTCTGAGCATGCACATTCTCTTTTACTATTGCCTCATTTAGTCAGACGAGAAAGCAGATGTATTGAAAGGTGTAATCATTTGTCAGTTGGAGACAGTTGAACAAAAATTTTGAAAATTGTTTGAAAATGTCCTGCCCAAAGTAGGCTGGATTATATGAGTCAACAGTGATTGCCAGCAAGGGGCTTCCAAAAAGATGATGGTGTCTGCAGGAAAGATAAGCCCCAGGGAGAGTGGCAACAATGTATGTTGAGCATTTGACGTGAGGAGAGGTATCCACAGATAATTATTGTCTATCGTTCTGGTTTTTTAAAGCTGGTAGTTAATTCGTAGTCTGTCACTTGAAGAATTTTTCTGATTTGCTTTCCAATGTCAATGTGAATTTAACTTTTGTCCCCAGAGAAAAAGCAAAAATAACGTTGACATGGATTAAGAAATTAGAAATTGTAGGAAAAGGCCTCAAGTTAGAATTTTTGTTGACTGACCAGTCCATCATGATATTGCACAAAATTAAATAAACTGTATCTCTGGATGTTTCACTGACCTGTAACCCTAGAGGTGTAGATTACCTGAGAGTTCTTTTGTCAGTTTTGCCAGGTATGACAGGTATGAGGGATGTCGTGGTGGGAAATAATTAGGACAATAATAAAAATGAGCAGACTGGGGCATCTTTGACGATATGGCTTGACTGTGCTTTGAATCTTTAGATTGAAGTGTAACTGTATTCTTGCAAAACATACTGAAATACCAGAGGTTTTGAAAGCATCATGCAAAGAATAAACTGAGCCATGGAACTTCCTAAGAATTTGCCATATATTGTTCAATGAGCGTTGATTTTTATACTTCAAAAGTTGTTATCTTTATATCTAAAATTATTTATGGAAACAGTTTTTCACTTCATAAGTATAGTACTGTACTGCAACCAACTTTGCACCTGGTCCTTAAAAAGCTCAAATCTTATTCCCCCTTTCCGTTTCCGTCAATTTTTATAGAAATCTGTCTTGTTAATCCAGGGTTTACAATTGGTTGATTCTCATGTGAGTGGATAGTCACACAGATGTAAATACATGGGCTGTTAATGTGATGGTGGGCACCTGATGGGCTTCAGTGCAATGTGAGTCCACTCTCTGTATTAAAGGGTACAGTAGTGATTGGCTTCTAACGTGCTTGAGGAATCCCAATGCAGGTGGTGTAGCCTGGTAGCCTGCACACAGGGCTCATTAGGTCACCAACTTTCATACAGATTTGATGGCCATCCCATAATGCAGCTGGGGTTTGGAATTGGCATAACCACAGGGAGAACATAACCAACAAATGCTGTTGCCTGACTTTCTGAATATGGTACTAGCTTCATAATAGGAGTGATCCACTTGAAGCATCAAGAAATTGGGTAACTGAGATGATTCCACATTATCCCGAGAGCTCAGCTAGTGCAGAGACTCATGTTGTGATTATAAGGTTCAGATTATTAATCTCATAAAGTGCACTAAAACAGATTAATGGTTCCAACCTCAGCTTCATTTTTTCTAACTTCCCATCTTTTCTCCTAAAGGCACTGGCTAGGGGTCACTGTTTAAAACTAAGGGATCGCCCATTTAAGAAGGAGATGAGAATTTTTTTCTGAGGGTTGTGAGTTTAGAATACTCATCCTCAAAAGGCGGCGGAATCAGAGTCTTTTTGAATATTTTTAAGGCAGAGCTAGATAGATTCTTGATTAACAAGGGGGTGAAAGGTTATCGAGGGTAGGCAGGAATGTGTGGGTGAGGTTACAATCAGATCAGCCATGATCTTATTGAATGGCGGAGCAGGCTCTAGGGGCCGAGTAGTCTACTCCTCGTCATTTTTATATTCATATCCTGACATTACTACAAGTGAACCAAAACCTTGGCTGAGTGGCCATTCTTTTGGTATGTGAGCCAGAAAAATAAAACTTGGTAAGATGCTTAACTAGAGGTCATCACAGCCAATCCAGATGCTTAAATGACTCCTAGACAGATTCAGGCTCAAGTGGGTGGGGGAAATCGCATAATATTGATTAGAAGCATGAAACTTGTCTTTTTCCCTCTACTTCCTAACCCACAAGTATTTAGGGCATAAGTTATTGTTGAATTGGTACCTTGCGATTAGCTAATACAGAATAGGCCATACATCAACCAAGTGACTTTGTTCTTCTCGTCAGTTCAGATGGTGCAGTTACCTCAGTTGGCAACAAGACCAACCTTTGGAATTTTATTTCGAAAGACTGGTTTTCAACGTTACTTTTTTTTTAAAGAAAGGAGCATCCATGGTAATGAACCCATTTTGTGTTCATGCATGCAGCGTCAGACCTACTTCTTTCATGTGTGACAGTTCCTTTTAAACATCACTGGCCTCCTTACACTGAGATCTGAGTCCAGTCCCACCCTCACTGAGCAAGATCTATAAATGCTGAAAGTAATCTTGGCTAGTGACATTTAACCGGCTGCTTGTGAACTAGCAGCCAGATTTTATTCTCAAAAAATATACTTAAATCCTGCATTGCGGAACTGATCAAGATGAACCTGGATGAAAACCATTGCATCTCTTTCTGCATGTTCATTGCAAAGGCACTTTCCAGAAGGAGGTAGGCGACGGCCTCTTCCCCATCACAGTCACCTCAAGGGTGGCATTGAGACTCTGGGTGTGCACGGAGGATCTGACAGGGAGGGCCCTTCTCATCACTAGCCGGGCTATATCAATTGCTTGTTTGAAAGTTCTGGCATTGAGGAATTCTGCCAAATGGCTTTGACAATCTGCCCAGGGAACCATCCAACAGGATCCACCGTGTAATTTTCCCTCGGGAGACTGCAGAACGCTGCTGGTTGGACATGGAGTTAAAGAAGTTTTTCTTCACAGACTATTCCACAAGGGACCGATGGTACAGCACGGTCCAACTGAGTGGAGTGTTCTGCAGTAACATGGCCAGACTCAGATAGAATGTAGTGGCGCTTGATGTTTGTTTACTGAGGGTCTGCGCACAGCTTGCTGCAGCCACACATGAATGTGACCATCAGGATGAGGATGATATTTTTACATTTATGTTATATGTTATGTTTATGTTTCTTCCTCCCCATTCCCCTCCCCACCTCAACCCCACCTTATCTGGAGGTTTGTACGTTATTGGACCTTGGGTCCGTGTGGAGGCATGGTCAATTTTCAATTTCCAGTTAAAGTGGAAGATGGTGCAGTGACCACCATGTGTAAGAGTGAGATATGGGCCAAGCCTGTGCCATATGGAGCAACACTGAGATGCAACACCTGATGACCAGGCTCTTAGCATTACTCCCACATGCCTACTGTTTGTTTTGACCTTGTTTTCATTCCCAGTTTTTGGAACATGCCCTCTCCACCCCCACTGCCTCCGGCACCCTCTGCCACTACCCCCCACCCCCTCCAGAACCATATTCCTAGAGCCTTCAGGTAGTCTGACTCACCAGGTGAGAGGACAAAGGATCAGTCTGCTCAGTTCCCAAAGTACATGGCCTTGCTCTTGCAGTGATTTACTTTGGTTCCCAAGACCAGTTTGAACCAGTTGCAGATGCTTGTCAGTTTATAAACCGACAGCGGATCTGAGCCGAACACAGCAACTTCAGCCATGTGTGGGGAGGCTTTGACCTGAGTGCCTCCACTTCCTGGGATTATCATCCTTCTTATGTCCTCATCCTTCCTGATGGACTTGGCAAAGGTGCTATACAGCACACAAACAAGACAGAGGAGAGAAGACAACCTTGCCTGACTCCAGGTGTGATTGGAAACCTTCCTATTCCCATCAATTGATTGAAACAGTGCTACTGATGTTTGTGAATACAATTGTTGATTCCCTCCCCAAACTCCATTTTGAATACCACATCCATCATGTAGGTGTGCAATATTCTGCCCTCTCCAGTTCCAAGCTGATGAGGCAGGTGTCCTTCCTCCTTTCCTGTATTTGGGTGATTATAACTCTGAAAAATGTGAGGCTATCAGAGATCTGCCTGCTGGATACAGAGTAGGTCTGATCCGGGTGGATCACCAACTCCAGAGCAGACTTGAACTGATTGGCAATGACCTTGAACAGAATTTTAATGTTAAGCAGTGAAATGGGCTGCCAGTTGCTGATCCCCTCCCTCTTCCCCTTCTGCATATGGATGAGGGTGATGATGCCTTTCCTCATGGATTCTAACATGTTGCCTGCCAGAAGCATACTCTTGTACAATCCCAGCAGTTCTGGCCTGATCCAGTCCCACAGAGTCAGTGAACACTTGCTGCCAGGAGTTTTACTTGTCGCGAAGGATCTGGTGGTCTTTGTCAGCTCATCCAGAGTTAGTGGTTGGCCAGAGTCTCCCACATACTGTTGTCTAAGACCTCTGTGATAGAGGACTGGGAGGCCATGCTGTCAGTCAACATCCCATCGTACAGCCCACCTTAAAAAGATTTTCTGATCCTTGGTGTGTAAGGCTATGATGATGTTGCTGAGCCATCTTCTTCCTTCAGGCTGCTGATCACAAAGCTTTCTCTATGGACCTTTTGGAAGACGAAATGCGAGCACATCTCATCCTGCTCCATGGAGTGAGCCCTAGATTGGGAGGCCTCTGAGGCAAAGAACCAGGCCTACTGGTTCTTCACATCTTGGAGATCTTCCTTGACATCAACCCCTGTTGACTGCAGGAACAGATTCTGCACATGTTTCTGTAGTCTTCCCTTCCCTCTCTTCCTACCTCTCTGACTTTCTCTTTCTCTCTCTCACCTTTTGAATACCTTTGAGGACGAAGATCCTCTTGATGTGCACCTCAATTGCTTCCCTCTTCCTAGGAAGAGGAGCTAAAGAGGGGTTTCACGGTTCTCCAACCTTTTGTAATCAATTTTGAGTTTCTTGGTGTTTTTTGGGGCCAACAGTTTCACGTTCACCTTCCATGATCCCCCGCCATCCCTCTGATCTTCCTGTAGGTGAGAATCAGTCAGTAGGAGGCAGTAGTCAGAGAAGGACACCAGCTTGACATCAGTGGATCTGCTGTAAGCACTCAGGACACAAGCAACAGGAATTCTGGATGGGATGGACCATCTGGTCTCAATCAGGTGTACCTATGCAGCATTCCATCTGCAGAGTTTGCTGAAGACATTGTGCAGTTTGGCATCTTTTACTCCTTCCATCAGGAGTTTGGATATGGTGTGCAGTTTGCTGACAGCTCTGCCAGATCATCCAGTTGCATCGATGATGCAGCTGAAGTTACCACCTATATTGACTGGCCTGGACGTTGCCAGCAGCCGTGCAAACTGCTGGAAGACTGCTGGTTGCCAGTTTAATAGAGCCAGGGCATACACGTTGATTAACCAGACTGGAGTCTGCTATGGGGAAAAGGCCACCCACCATCATCTCTGTAGCAATGAAGTTGCCCACCTGCAGCAGAATACCCAGGCCAGAGGAATGACAGTTGTTTTCTCCTAGCTAGGTCAATGGCTAGCAGGACCACCATTGCGGCCAGTTCCTGTAGGTGCTGAGATGCAGTAGTCTCTGCTCCTGCAGAAAAGTGGGCTGGCTTTTACCTTGGCGAGATACACCAAGATCAAAATACATCGCAAAGTGGCCTAGACACTACATATTTTAATGGAGGCAATTTTTAATCCCATTTAAACTGCACATAGTTTACTAGCCCAATTGTTCATGCTAGGCCCAGCCCTCGGGAATGTTTCTGCAAACCTGTAGTGTTCACAAACTGTTACACTGTTGCAGGGCTGAGATATCAGTCCTGGCCTCCAGTGGGATGTTGTTGTGCCTGGGTGACATTGAGGCGGGGGTGGGGTCATGAACCAGGAAGGCTTGGGCTGTCCCCAGATGGCACTTCCTCTCCATTCCTTGTTGAGACTTTGTTGCTCCCAGGTTCCCAGAGGTGGTGTGCTGCTTCCAGTCTTTTGAAGACCTGCTGGGATTGTACAAGAGTATGCTTCTGGCAGGCAACATGTCAGAATCCATGAGGAAAGGCAGCATCACTGTCATCTATATGCAGAAGGGGGAGAGGTAGGGGATCAGAAATAGGCAGCTCTTCACCGCATTTACCATCTTCAAGTTTTGTCAGTTTTTTCTATTGTGGCGGCTTTCTTGCACTCCCTTTTCCGCGAAGAGCAACTGCTGCTGTCTGATTGGAACATCAGCTGTTTCTTGCTGCTAGTTTGGATAGTCAACCTTTCTGTTTGTTTTTATTCTTCTTGATCACCTGTTAGTCTCCTGGTTGATCGATCCCCTGTTGTCTCCTTCTCCATTGTTTCCATTGCTCTTGAGGAGGTTGAGCCCTGCTCTCCTGGTTTGGCAGTTTGCTGAAATGTCCTTCACTTTTTGCCACTTGACTTGTCCTTTTTTTTGTTGCCTTGCTCGCTGAGAGTTTTGATGTAGGGAGGGGTGCTGATCTCCTTTGCAGCAGTACTGTTGCTGTTCCTTCTTTAATCACCTGCGCATGGTTGGCACTGATTTTGGGTAGCCAGTTTTACATAATTTCCAATTGTCTTTACCATGGAGTCATTGGGAAACCCAGGCTTGTAAATTCTAATCTGTTCATTGTTCACCTCATTAAATCACAGTTGACATCTATGATTAATTATCACACTTGTGGAGTGTAGCGCCCTCAGACAAACGCATACATTTAATCTTGCCTCTGGTTTTGAATTTTAGTGATTTGCCTTATTAACTTGTAGTAGCGCAGATTCGATGGGCCGAAGGGCCTCTTCTGCACTGTGATTCTGTGTGAATAGTGCTGCTTTGGTTTTGAAGTAGCACAAAATGGTTCACATTTAAAATATTGGCAATGTTTCTTCATAAATAGGATAATACCAGTAAACTATAAAGTCAAAGTTTTAACTAGAAATTAACATCGCCTTATGACAAAATAATTCCCATGATGGTAAAAGCCCTGAAATATTCTGGTTTTGTCATTCCTCATTGCCTATATACTCATTGTTCCAGAAATACTCATTAGTAGCTGATTTCAGTGTCAGATTTCAAAGCTGTTTACCTGTGCTAAGTAGAGGTTTTATTTTGAATTGAAAGCATTTATATATTTGTTGAATTTAATTAAGCAATCAGTCAGTTCATTTTCAGATTTCTGTCAGTTCTAGAGTGCTAGTTTTTTTTATTTGTCAAATTGAAAAACCTCCAAAACAGACACATAAGAATATACACTCACGCAAAAGGACAATGAACTGTTGACTTGTTCAAGGTAACTGTGTGCATGTATATGCTCATGTATGTGAGAGTCCAGGCCCTTTTGAGAGATGGACGTGTATAGCTTCCAAAGCTGTGGACAATCAAAGTTACTGGTGGAGATGAAAATATCCCAATGTATAGTGACATTACTTCAGAAGCATGATCTTCATGTAAAATGTATATCATCCATCTCCATTTCATACTTTTGGTGAAGATCCTGGCCTTCTCTTCCTCCAGCATCTTTGACTGAATCGATCCTTTATGTAAATAGTTTAGGCTGTACTAAGCTGTTACCACAGTCACACTGCTTTCCATCATCTCTGTGGGATGGCGCATTGTTTTCAGTTAGGAGAAAGTCACCTCGAGGTTCCCATGTTCTTACAAGTTAAATAATTAAGTTAATCTTTACCTCAGCATTGCAGGGGACTGTTCACTGTGGTTGCAAAGCTATTTTAAGGATGTAAATTACAGAGTAATGAACATAACCAAGCAGGATACATGAGAAATTAAGAATGTGAAAGGAATGTAAAAAGAGCAGCTACAGAATAAACTCTCCTGTTACTCAAAGCTGATATATGATATAGTCACTTGTTTGAAACTGAAGCACAAATATAAGAAAAATGCACAGAAACAAGAGTGTTGTGGCTACTGAGCTAGACTAAAATGCAAAATAAAGCACAGCATTTAAAGTGTAGTTCAAGAAAGGCATCTCTGCATTTCAAAACGTCTTTGCCAATGACAGACTGTAGAGAAAAGAAACAAAGTGGTGAGGGCGAGGAGGAGGTAGGTGACCTGCAAACCCAGCCCCTACTAAGCTGACCACTAAGAACGACTGGAAAGGTTCACCCTCTCTTCAACACATCTCTGCACATTGGTAATTTTGAAATTGGGAACTTGCTGAGTGGGGAACCCACATTCTGCTTCTGTAATATGCAAACCCAGAGTGCTGCATATCTCATTGTCACAGGCTTTTGTTATTTAAAAAAAATGTTGACTCCTACCTCCCTGACTGAAAGTTCCAACAAAATTGACTTTGTGTCATGCCTGGATCTGTTTTAAGCTAATTGGCCTGGAGTTTCTGATTGGTTGTGCTGGTTTTCTTGGTGCAGTTCCCCTGAGTTTGGTCAAACCAGCACAGGAGATCATGAAATTTCAAGGGCAAATCTAGTTAGCACAGACATTTGCCCTAATTTTAAAACATGTGCTAAAAGCTGGCACTGCCCACAAAACTGGCCACAGCTCCAAAGCCAATAATTCAACATTGCTAATTTCTGTAAACTGCATTCATATGCAGCCCTTCGATTAAGCAGTTTTCTTTTAAGGTGTAAGGACACTAATGGGCACGTTTTAAAAGGTTTTGAATGATTTTTAAATTTACTAAGAAACTGACTATTGCACCCCAATGTAGATAGAAAATGATTCTAAGTAGTTTTCAGTTTTTTAAAATTAAGTTATTCACAGCTGGTGGACTGGTCACTGATTAAAATGCTTACTTTTTGTCATTAACCTTTTTTCATTTATATTAATCAAACTTTAAGTTACCACTCTTCAATATGTCAAGGACTTAAATTCCATTCTGAAACACCGCCCAATTACTGTGGCTCATTGCAGTTTGTATTTGTGATCTGAGGGTGAGTTTGAACAGAAACTTGAGAAAGGAAGCATCTCAAAACTAATGCAATTTGTGCCTGAGTCCTCAATTGCGCCCAAAGCAGAAACCCCACCCCATTGATAGAGATTGATTGCTCTGACTAGTCAACAGCTCCATTATCATCATATCCTGTGACTACTGGGATGCAAATTACCCTGGTCTTTTTTCGGCTAGCAATTCCTATGTTGCTACTGAAGCCTGAATTGCTCATATTTTATTCTGAACATTCCTGAGTGAATTGTCAGCAAAGAAATCATCAACTTAATTCAAATTGAAATACTTTGTTGGAAACCAGTCAATATTGGATAAGCTTAAAAATATGCTCTGCTACTGTTTCTCCTACCCCCATTATATGCAAATAAAATGATGTTAAATCAGACAGGATTTGTTGCATTGAATTTCTTCATGATCTTGTTGAACTTCTGTTGTCCTCCGAGCATTTTTATTAACATAACTTTAATTTGCTGTTTCACGGCTGGAGCTTTGGGGGAAAATGGAAGTGTGGCCTGAAGCATTGCACCTTTCACACAAACAGCTGTGGGAGCCTTTGGGAACAGAAGACAGCATTCCTTTCTCACTCCCACTCGTTTGTGAGGTTCTTGAACTTCCTTCCTGTTTCCTTTTTTACATTTTGTGTATTTTCTCATATCCGGCATCAAAGGATGTTTTGTCCCTTTCTGGTGTCCGTTAATTTCAACGCCACAGAAATAATGTTTCTGTTAGAGCAGATTTTATGGGTCTCCCCCATGACACTGGCTGTTTGCAGGAACTTTTGTAGAACCAAGAGAAAGACTATTTGCTTCAGCAGAGACAGTGAATCTCGATGCATTGTCTGCTGTTTTAAACTTATCATAGTGCTTCACAAATGATTGTTTTTTAAATTTAAGATTATTTTTATTGGAGTAAATATTAACCTCAGGACTGTTAAGGGCCAATCTTGACCTGGATTCTGCTGTGGGTGGAAATTTGACTCCACATTCTTTTTTCACTCCCTTTATCCGTGTCCCCCTCTATAATTTTACTTGTTGTTAGTGGACTCCACTAAAACAATAATGACTTGCATTTATTAAGTGCCTTCAATATAAAAGGACATCCCAAAGCACTTTGAAAAGAAGTAAGCAAAAACTGGACGCTGAGTCAAAGAATGAAAATATAGGAGGCTTAACCAGAAGCGTCATCGTGGGAGGTGGGTTTTAAGGAACATCTTGACAGAAAGGAGGGAGTGGAAGGGCACAAAGGAGGAATTGCAGAGCATGAGCCTAGGAGCTGAAGGAACTGCAAATTGTTGGATGCTGGCAGTGAAATGCACAGAAACCCAGTGTCTGAGGAGTGGGGAAGGAAGGAAGAGGGTTGTAGGGCTGAAGATGGTTAGGAGGGGCAAGGCAATGGAGGGTTTTAAACACGTGGATGATTATTTTAAAATTGAGACACTGTGTGTCTGCATGCCAGTGTAGTTCAGCAGGGGCAGGGGTGACAGACTGGATGGAAGATGAACCACAAAGCTTGGAGGTAACAAGAGAATGAATGAGGTTTTCAGTGACAGGTTGAGGTAGGGACAGAAGTGGGCAAAGTTATAGAGGTGAAGAGTTTTGTGATGATGAGGCAATACATTGGAACCTCAGTTATGGATTGAATAAGGCGCAGAGGTTGTGAACTGTTGTTTATTGTACTGACAAGAGGCTCGCATGTACTCATTCCCATGGCATTCTTGTGTTTTGATCGTGGAATGAAAAGAACTTTGGGTGGATAATTTCTCATTGTGACACACGCTTCACAATTTTTCATCAACTCGTCAAAATCTTTGGATATCGAAACTTGCTTCTTGCTGCAGCTTTCATATGGACTATCTCTGTGTGCTCTTGATGAAATTACTCTAACAATCTGTTTTTAAGCATTAGCAGAATAATGACTCGTAAACCCCAAAGGAGACAATCTTGATCTAGACTTAATTCATTTCTATGTGAAATACTACTGCAATTTTTTATCACGCTCTTTAGGCCGGATATTCATGACATAATTAAGCACTTTACTGAGCGTCACATCCTTGTAAATTTCTTCCCTAATTTCTCTGGCAGATACTGCCATGTTATTTGTGTATGTAAATAATTCAAAGGTAACTCAGTGGCTATGAATGAGTCAGTCTTCACGGGAAATCTTGAAAAAAAAAGTCTGCATTAGCATGATTTGCTGACTTATAATATTTAATATTGCACTGATGGGCCATCAAAATCAATGCCATCTCAGAAGCCATGCTGCTGCTCAGGATGGTACTCCCTTCTTTAAACCAAATATAATCATAAGGGCTTGGTGGTCAGTCAATAAATTGAATTTATTACCATACTAGTATTTGTGGGACTTAATAATACCATATATGATTGCTAACACCTCTTTCTCAACTTGAGTAATTTTTGCTCTAACTTTGTTAAAGTACGTGAAGCATATGCTACAGGCTTCACCACACCATCTTCCATTATGTGAGATAACTCCAAACCTAACTTCTGTGGTGAGGTATAGCACACTGAAACCAATTGTTTCTTGGAGTCATAGTGGGTTAAAACTGCATCACTAGTCAGTACTTTCTTCACTTCTTCAAATCCTTTCTGACACTCCACAGACCACTCCCAAGCTATTCCACCTTTGAATAATTGATAGAGTGAAGTGAATATGTTAGCTAATTCAGGGAATAACTTAGAACATTCAGGGGGATTATTTGCTTTCAAAATCTCCGCAACGTTCTCTTATGTTGGCTGGATACCATCACCATCTATTTGTTAACTGAGGCATGTTACGCTTGACACCATGAAGCAGCACTTGTGCTTTATTGCTTTGATGCCATACTCTTGAAATTGATCTTGGACTTTGTAAGGTTGAACAGTGTGCTCTTTTTCTGTCTTACTGCTAATTAGAATGTCATATAAGAAGCAGAACACTCCTTTCATCCCACCTAGTACCTGATCCATGATGCCATGGAACAGTAGACAACCCTTTGTGGGTATGAACCGTAAGCAGTTCCTTGCTCTTGTCAGTTTAATTCTAACTGCAAATATGCATTTAACAAATCTATCTTACTGAACACCTTTCCATTTGCTAAATTAGAAAACAAATCTTCACCGGTAGGCAGTGGGTAAGTATCATTCTCGATCACCATATTTACTATTTGCTTATAATCTCCACAAATCTGAAGGGACCCATCTTTTTTAAACTATCACAGTGGGTGTGGCCCATTCACTGATCTTCACCTTCTTAATTGCCCCTGTTTTTTCTAATTCACCCAGCTGTTTAATTACTGCTTTAACTGTGCATAAGGCACTGCCCTTGCAAAATGTTGGCTGTACATTGTCCCTTACCTTGACTTCAGCCTTGTGATGCCTAATTTTATCATTTGGTCCTTGTTGTTCAAAGACCACTTTATGCTCTTTTAGCACTTTCTCAATGTCAGACTTACTCTTATTGATCCCTACTGTAAATAGCTCCGCCCAGCTTAACTGTCACTTCTTAAGCCAATTCCTTCCCTCCAACTACTATCAATGGCAAGTAATAGGATACATCATCATATTACACCCTAACACTAACTTTATCTAACACTGGGCTGGGTGAAGTTTAATGCCCTCGCCAGCGGCGACTTTGGTGGCAGGAGTTGCAGGGGAGGTGGGGACCCTGCCATCTTTTCCCCTCTGCCCTGATTAAGTCGAGGGTGGGAAGGCTCGTAGATGATCTTCCCACTGCAACACCAATTGAAGCCCTTTAGTGGGGCCCAACTAAGGGCCTCACCCAGTCGCCAGTGGTATTTACTCGGTTTCACACTAGTTTTGTATAAGGTAATGTAACTTAGGGACTTTTTGTATCTCCTTCCAAGATATCAGGCATTGCTGCAACCATAGCAACAGTGAAATTAAGTTATGAATCTCTGACTTTCATTTCTGCTGTGGGTGCTGGAATTATATTCTCAGTCCTCTCACTCTCATCTTTCATGTGCTGTTTTTCTTGCTCTCTAAGTACAACACTTAATCTTCCTTCTCAATAACATTCTGTTTCCATATTTATCATATGTGCGTCCAAGGACTTCCAGGCTCCTGAACCAGCTTTAGATTGACCTGGGGCATTGCTGCAACTTGGTGCTTGGCCGCGACTTGGAACATTAATGTTTCCTCTACTGCATTCAGTCTGGATATGACCAACTTTCCCACAGGCATAGCACTTTGACTGGAAATGGAGGCATTTAGATGTTTGTGGCTACCACAGCAACAGTAACATTAAATTTCTGACTCAGATTGCCGTGGCCTGGATCTCTCCAAAATCTGGTGGACCTCCCCTGCTGGCTCAGTTGCACTTTACCGCTATCTCTTTCTGCCTTTTCCATGGCTGTGGTCTCATCACAGACAGCCTTCCAGGTCAGTCCAAAAGATTGGCGTGGATTTTTTGTTATCTAGGACTCCTACGAAAGTGTCTCACAGATTGATTTCTAAATTTGAACTATAACGCAATGATGAGAGAGTTTCTCCAGCTCAAGAATGTAACCTGCTGCACTTGGCAACTGTTTCCTTTGACTGAGTGCAACTCTCAGTGCAATTCCATTCTTAGTCATGATGTAATATGAGCCCAGAATCTCATTAATTTCAGCATATTCTATAGTATTGGGGTTTCGCGGGCAACACTGGTTTGATTCTATATCAAAAGTATCTGGTCCCATAATGGTGAAGAAAACATTTCCTTTATTCTTATCTATTTTATTCACTTTTAGTCAAATGTGAAAACTTTATTCATAATTATACGGTTCTCATTGTAAGTGTTGAATTCCCTCATTGTTCCCAAATATGGCCTCAAAAAACTACCCTCTACCCCAGACTTTGCTAACCATTTCAAATCTCCTTTTCCTGTCCAAAATCCCTAAATGTATTGTCACCTCCCCAATATTTGTGAATATATGCCTTCAATGCCCTTTTACAATTATGTACTATGCTGATTCACTGAACTGTGCATTAACACATTAACATGCTATGTGCACAGAGAGCAATCTTTCAAACCGCTCAATCTTTCGCAAAATCAATTTTGAGTGTGTCACAATGTTCTTTGGCCCTTAATTTCTCAAATGAAATGTATTAAAAAAATTCCATCTTAGCCTCATCGCCATCTTTCTGTTGTGCACTACACTGAAAAAACTTGAATATTGTTGAAAAAAGAGACCTGTCTAAGCTTTTTATCTTACACTCATCAGGGCACACGCAAGAATACCATTGTGAGGGGAAAACATCAATTTATACTGTATGTGAAGACAGTGCTGATTGATTGGCAAGTGGCAATGCCATGGAGAATTCACCACTGATGATAACTGACAGTTAACTGCCAAGCATTGTTTGAAATTTAAACCAGGCGGCTTGACTTTGGTCAAAGCATTGCCCTGAGGAATGAGTCAATGAAAGGCTGTCACTTATTTTGTTTAGCTGAAATAGGTGCAATGTGTGTACATGTTCTTTCTGTCTGCAAAGAACAGGACCCTGTGTATTAATATATGTAGCTTCCAGTACACGCAAATATGGCACACTGCAAGCCCAACTGACAATTTTAGATTGGTTGTCAGCGTAATTCTTAGCACGTTGAGGATTATTTAGCAAATGTTGTCCAATTTTGGAATCACATCTAATGTTGGACTCTGTTTTGAGTTTTGCAAGCACGGGCTGGTTGGCCTATTGCAAACAGCGGCTGGGACATGCTGATTCATACAATCCACCAATCTTTGGGACATACGGCCTACATACCTAGCATCACACTGGCACTGGAATTCACATACCACATTACTCATTCGTGTGATAGGCAGAATGGCTTTTTGGATTGATGGCAGCCTCCTGTTAGTGACAAATACCACTCATGTTGCTATTGCATAGTAGCAATGTGAAGCAGCTAGATTCACCTGTTGTTCCAATTTTTGAGATACCCTGCCCTTCCAGGGTAACCTGAGGTCGAATGGGTACTTCTCGCGGCCGAAAATGATGGCCTTAGGCCTGTTCTTGAGTTTGCGTGATACAGCGTGAACGGATCTGATCAGGGTAGCCATTATGTTGCAGCATGCCTTTGATGCGCCTTATTTCAGCATCAAGCTTGCATGGTGAGCAAATGGCTCGGGCCTTATTTACAAGGTTGTTGATAAGACTAATCTCATAGCGTGTGGAACTGTAAGAATCCCAAAATGTATATTGACCAGTGAAGGTAGGCTTGCGGTGGACCGTGGTAAGAACCCCCTGGCAGATTTCTCATTTAGTACATCAAGGAAGCAGATTTTATTTGACTGCTCCGTTTCAAAGGTGAATTTGAGCACAGAATGGAGCCCATTAAGACATGTAAGGAAATTGTCACATGCAGCTGTGGATTTAAATATAGTGAACATATCATCTACATGTCAGAAATATGCAAGGGGTAGGAGGTTAGGTGTCATTCTGTCAGACATTTTTCTCACGGAACCCAACAAGGATGTTCGTGAGAGCTGGGCCAAGAGGGGATCCCATGGCAGCACCATCTATTTGGGCATACATGGTGTCATTTAAACTGAGCTTAACTCCGCAAGTTGCTGAGTTCATAAATTCAGTGAATACTGATTCAGGCAATGGTGGCGGGTCTAGATTGCCATGATATAATGCTGCAAAGTAAATATCTATGGCTCCCTTTTTTATTCACTCAAGAGATGTGGGCTTGGTTGGCTAAGCCAGTATTTATTGCCCATCCCTAATTGCCCTCGATAAGGTGGTGGTGAGCTGCCTTCTTGAACCGCTGCAGTCCATGTGCTGTAGGTATACCCACAGTGCTGTGAAGGAGGGAGCTCCAGGATTTTGACCCAGTGACAGTGAAGGAATGGCGATATATTTCCAAGTCAGGATGGTGAGTGAATTGGAGGTAGTAGTGTTCCCATGCATCTGCTGCCCCTGTCCTTCTTGATGAGAGTGGTCGTGGATTAGGAAGGTGCTATCTAAGGAGCCTTGGTGAGTTTCTGCAGTGCATCTTGTAGATGGTACATACTGCTGCTACTGTGCATCGGTGGCAGAGGGAGCGAATGTTTGTGGATGTGGTACCAATCGAGGGGCTGCTTCTTGAGTGCTGTTGGAGCTGTACTCTTCTAGGCAAGTGGGGAGTATTCCATTGCTCTCCTGACTTGTGCCTTGTAGATTGTGGACAGGCATTGGGAGTCAGGAGGTGAGTTACTCATTGCAGGATTCCTAGCCCCTGACCTGCTCTTGGAGCCACACTTTATATGGCTAGTCCAGTTCAGTTTCTGGTCAATGGTAACCCCCCAGGATGTTGATAGTGGGGGATTCAGCGATGGTAATGCCATTGAATGTCAAAGGGTGATGGTTAGATTCTATCTTGTTGGAGGTGGTCATTGCCTGGCACTTATGTGGCATGGATGTTACTTGTCAGCCCAAGCCTGAATATTGTCCAGGTCTTGCTGCATTTGGACATGGACTGCTTCAGTATCTGAGGAGTCGCGAATGGTGCTGAACATTGTGCAATCATCAGCGTACATCCCCACTTCTGACCTTATGATGGAAGGAAAGTCATTGTTGAAGCAGCTGAAAATGATTGGGCTGAGGACACTACCCTGAGGAACTCCTGCAGTGTGTCCTGGAACTGGGGTAATTGACCTCACATAACCACAGACATCTTCCTTTGTGCTAGGTATGACTCGACTAGTAGAGAGTTTTCCCCCTTTTTCCCATTGGCTCCTGTTTTGCTGGGGCTCCATGAAGCCACACTCAGTCAAATGCAGCATTGATGTCAAGGGCAGTCACTCTCACCTCACCTCTGGAGTTCAGCCCTTTTGTCCATGTTTGAACCAAGGCTGTCATAAGGTCAGAAGTTGAGTGGCCCTGGCAGAACCCAAACTGGGTGTCAGTGAGCAGTTTATTGCTAAGCAGCTACCACTTGATAGTACTGTTGATGACCCCTTCAATCACTGATGATGGGGAGTAGACTGATGGGGCGGTAATTGGCCGGGTTGGATTTGTCCTGCTTTTTGTGCACAGCATATACCTGGGCAATTTTCCACATTGCTGGGTAGATGCCAGTATTGTAGCTGTACTGGAATAGCTTGACTAGGGGCATGACAGGTTCTGGAGCACAAGTCTTCAGTACTATTGCTGGAATATTGGTAAGGGCCATAGCCTTTGCACTATCCAGTGCCTCCAGCCGTTTCTTGATATAAGGTGGAGTGAATCGAACTGGCTGAAGACTGGCATCTGTGATGCTGCAGACCTCTGGAGGAGGTCGAGATGGATCATCCACTTGGCATTTCTGGCTGAAGATTGTAACAAATGCTTCAGCCTTATCTTTTGCACTGACATGCTGGGCTCCCCTATCATTAAGGAAGGGGATATTTGTGGAGCCTCCTCCTCCAGTGAGTTGTTTAATTGTCCACCACTATTCATGGCTGTTTGTGGCAGAACTGCAGACCTTAGTTCTGATCTGTTGGTTGTGTAATCACTTAGCCCTGTCTATCACTTGCTACTTATGCTGTTTGCCACGCAAGTAGTCCTGAGTTATAGCTTCACCAGGTTGAAACCTCATTTTTAGGTATGCCTGGTGCTGCTTCTGGTATGCCCTCCTGCACTTTTCATTGAACCAGTGTTGATCGCCTGGCTTGATGGTAACGGTAGAGTGGGGGATATGCTGGGCCATGAGGTTACGGGTTGTGGTTGAGCACAGTTCTGCTGCTGCTGATGGTCCACAGAGCCTCATGGTTGCCCAGTCTTGAGTTGTTAGATCTGTTTGAAATCTATCCCATTTAGCACAGTGCCACACAACACAATGGAGGGTATCCTCAATGTGAAGATGGGACTTTGTTTCCACAAGGACTATGTGGTGATCACTCCCACCGATACTGTCATGGACAGATGCATCTGTGACAGGCATGTTGGTGAGGATGAGGTCAAGTATGTTTTTTCCTCTTGGTGGCTGTCTCACCACCTGCTGCAGACCCCGTCTAGCAGCTATGTCCTTTAGGGCTTGACCAGCTCGGTCAGTAGTAGTGTAACTGAGCCAATCTTGGTGATGGACATTGAAATCCCCACCCAGAGTACATTCTTCACCCTTGCCACCCTCAGCACTTCCTCCATGTGGTGTTCAACATGGAAGAGCACTGGTTCATCAGCTGAGGGAGGGTGGTACATGATAATCAGCAGGAAGTTTTCTTGCCCTTCTTTGACCTGATGCCATGAGACTTCATGGGGTCTGGAGTTGATGTTGAGGACTCCCAGGTCAACTCCCTCCCGACAGTATACCACTGTACCACCATCTCTGCTGGGCCTGCCCCGCCAGTGGGACAGGACATACCCAGGTATGGCGATGATGGTGTCTGGAACATGATCTGTAAGGTATGATTCCGTGAGTATGTCTATGTCAGGCTGTTGCTTGACTAGTCCGTGAGACAGCTCTCCAACCTTTGGCACAAGCCACCAGATGTTAGTATGGAGAACTTTGCAGGGTCAACATTGCTAAGTTTGCCGTTGTCATTTCTGCTACCTAGGTTGATGCCGGATGGTCCATCTGGTTTCATTACTTTGAGACTTTTTAGCAGTTTCATACGACTGAGTGGCTTGCTAGGCCATTTCAGAGGGCATTTGAGAGTCAACCACTTTGCTGTGGGTCACATGTAGGCCAGTCTAGGTAAGGAGAGCAGATATCCAATTTAAGATTGTCAGTTGGGCTCGCAGTGTGGCACATTTGCGTGTACTGAAAGCTTCATATATTAATACACTGGGCCCTGTTCTTTGCAGACAGAAAGAACATGTATACACATTGTGCCTGTTTCAGCTAAACAAAATTGATGACAGCCATTCACTGACTCATTCCTGAGGGCAATGCCTTGACCAATCAGGGTCAAGCTGCCTTGTTTAAATTTCAATTAAATTTGGCAGTTAATTATCAGTGACCATTAGTGGTGCATTCTGCATGGCAAGGCTACTTGCCAAACAATCAGCACTCTCTTCGCATACAGTATAAGTTGTTGTTTTACCTGTATATTGGTATTCTTGCGAGTGTCCTAATGAATGCAAGACAAAAAGCTTAGACATGTCTCTTTTTTCAGCAATGCTGAGAAAAGGCTCTCACATATGGACTCAATGCAAACAGCCATGTTGAAGCACTTCATTTACACCTCCGCAACAGAGAGGGCAGTATAACAACATGCTCAACTCTTACAATATACAATATAAAGAGTGTGAATTAGCCCACGATAGTGGCCAGAGAGGGCGATGGAGTGTTGAGGATACTGAGTTTGTATGAGGGGACAAAGATAAAGGTTTTGTTCTTCCAAGTGCTTGGTTGGATGAAATTGGGGTTCACTCAAGACTGAATATTGGACAAACAGTCTGATAGCAGGCAGGAATGCAAGGGTTAAGATGGATGAGGTGGGGCTGATTATCGTGGTACATATGGAAGCTGACTCTTGTGTTTCCAGATGATGCCAAGGGTAGATGAGGGAGCTAAAAATGGTTTCATGGGAGACTGCTGGGGTGATGATGCGGGATGGTAAGAGAAGGCATTGATAGCTCTGTCTATGATCAGATAGTTAAAAGAAGAATCAAGTAAGGCGGTTCCACCAAGCTGGACAGTGGAGAAAAGGCTTTGGACAAGGATGATGTGATTGACAGTGTTCCACGCTGTGGAGGGATACAAGGAAGGATAATGCACCATGGTCACAGTATATATCCAGAGAAGGATCTGGAAGGTGACAATGCATCTGGGGATTTTGGAGAAGAAAAGGAGATTTGAGGTAGGATGTTGGACAGCAAAAGTCTGGGGTAGAGGGTAGGTTTTTTGAAGAGGTGATGGATCATGACAGTTTTGTAAAGGAGTGGACAGTGCCAAAGGAGAGGGAACCATTTAATATGTCAATTAGGGTAGGATCCAAAGAGATGAATGGTCAGGAGTTTAACTAAATGGAATTGAGGTGGTAGGAGGTTGGTCTCATAGATGAGCTTAGAAAAGGTATAGCAGGAAATGGGAGATAAACTGGAAAAGGATAGGGGTGCAGGACTAGGCTAGGAGGGAAACTGTCAGGAGGTTTAGTTTAGTTTGGTGGGGGGAATGAGGAACAACAGAGGCAACTGAACAGATGGTTGCAGTCTTGATGATGAAAATAATCTGTTGGCTCTTTGCACCTGTCAGAAATTCAGGGTGGTGAGGCAGAGGCGATAGAGAATAGAAGCCACTGGTTATCTTGATCTTCCAAGATGATCCTAGCATAATGACTGTTTTTTGCAGAGGAGAAGGAACCCCAGCAGAGCTGGATGTGGTTTAGTCAAATCTAGCATTGAATGGCTAAGTCAGTTGTGAGTCAGGCATGCTCATGTTTGTGTGCCCTGAACTTGAAATAAAAATGGAGAATACAACAGGCGAATGACTGGGAGGGGAGACAATGAAGCTTTAGCTGGGGGTGAGACCATTGAAGATGGATGTGAGGGATTGGTTAAACAAATGAACTACTGCTGAGGTACCTCGGAGTTCGAAAGGCTAGGCAGTGAGTTTGAGAATGCACTTGTAGGCAACTTGAGAAGAATCATTTTCTAGAAATTGGATGCAGGAGGAAGTAGAGGAGATCAGAGCGATGTAACTGGTGAAGCATATAAGAAAGTGTCACAAATGATGCTAATAGAGACGATGGAAGTAGAGAGGCTGTTGGAGACTGTAAGGTTGAGGGAATGGCTGTGAATATGAGTAAGAGAACCTTCCTGGAGAGAGAAATTTAAGGAGAACAGCTTTTTACCAAATAAAATCATTTTCCAGTTGTTTCCATGCAGGTGACAATTGGTTATCATCTGTGTGAGGAAAATATGCTAAAGGGGAGCTAGATGCTGGAATTACTGCCCAATTCTTGGTGTTGAAAAATTTTGTAAAAGCTACTTTGAAGAAAAATCTCCCTTATCAATGTACTGATCATTTATTTTATCTCTGAAGCTATTTTTATATTATACAAAAGTTGTGCCAGCACAATCAGTTCTGAAGACCAGACCCTGCACTGCCAACTACAACTGAAACTTATGGATGCCTGACTTACTAAGACTGAGAGGCTGCCAGAAAAAAAAAATGGATCTTCCTGACCACCATCTTTAGTAAATCCTGGGAGGTTTACCTTGGGATCACAGCTGACTGATGTGATCTCTGACTCAATTTGCGACCATGGATCTTGCATAGTGTAAAAGAAGTTTGATTTTAACTCTTTCTGAAGGCACTGAATTACCCAGGTAGCTTGTGTAAGCCTAAACAGTAAATTTTGCCAGGCTGTTTGACTGTGAAAGTTATGACATCTAAGTTTGTTCCTATCATCACATCACTAATTTTTCAGCAGAGGGAATTACGAAGTGGCTGGCTGAATATTGTTCACCTCCGCAACTCGGGGAATAGGTTAATCCTGGTTCCATTGCTCTCTAAGATATTCTAATTCACCACAATTCAGAATTGCAGATTGACCCACATTACAAGTTTGTTAGCTGAAAACTGTTTGGTATTGTTGCTAGTAGTGTTTTTGCTAAACCAAATAGTTCTGTGGTATCCGGAACTGCATTCAGCATGCTTCAGTCATTTCCATTAATTTGTTGCCTTTCTGTTGAGAAAAAAAATGATGTAACTGAAGATAGGAAGAATCTTTTTGTATACACATCTGGGAACAAGTATCCAAAGCTGTAGAATTGAATTCTGTAATCTATTTGAATGTGTTCCTTCTGTAGGTCAGATTTAAGAGAGAAGTGGCCTAAATCTTTGTATAAGAATTCCTCTGTATTACAGGAAGTGCTTGCAACATGAACTTCCTTTTGTCCATGGCACAGTCAAGCTTTCACTAGTGGGCAAAGGTGGGCACCTAATTTTAAAAATATGAAGCAACTGATTTGGTCAATCTTCCCAAAAATTAATCCCACTCTGACAGTTCTGACTTTTAAGGGCATCACCTTGATGAAAAAGTGTTGGACAAATTTGAATTTTAGTTTGTGTAGGAAAAGACAATGTGATCATGTAAATCAGATCAAAATGTAATTTGTATGTGATGGGAATTACACAAATGAAGCCATTTTGTGTCAATCTACAAATCATTAGGTTTTTTAACTTTTTCTGTATTCTAGATAATTGGAACAATTTATCAATTCAACGTTTGCTGACAAAGTATCAAGATACGCACAAGTTGGCAAGAGTAATCATTTGTCAAAGAAGCCAATGTTGTAGACTTTGTGTAAGTAAGGCTGCTGTGCATAGGTCTTGAGCTGGACATAAAATGTTCCTATAATTATTGATGCTTTCATCACTGGGCACAGTGGGTGGTGTCAGCTCCTCATGTGCCAATCCTCTTTTGCACACTGGTCAACTTTTCATAGATCATTCATTGTTTTTGCAGTAAAGTGTTTCTGCTTTAGCTTCAGTAGCAACAGATGCGACTAAATAGACCTGGAGGAAATATTCCAAGTGGATCACTCGCTACAAGCAGGCTATATAAATCCTGATTAGAGCACAAAGTGAACTGGCAGGCTTGTTCACAATGTCATTTTGATATTTGGTTTAAGTTGCACTAGCTTAGCAACTCTAATGTCACATGTAACACGTCAGGCAACATCTTCACCCAGCTGTAACCGGTGATTGCAGTTAGAAAAATCAGTATTGGGAATTTGTAAAATAAAAAAGAAAGACTAATCTCTCCTGCCCTCTAGCCTTTCCCTGACTTATTTTGCTCCACCTGCCCCTCTCCCACCTTTTCAACAGCTTAAAACCCATCATATTTCTAACTCTCTCCAGTTCCGAAGAGGAGTCATTTGGACTCACAACGTTATCTCTGTTTCTCTCTCCACAGATGCTGCCAAACCTGCTGAATTTTTCCAGAATTTTCTGTCTTTATTTAAGAAAAACTTGCATTTATATAGTGCCATTCATATGCTCAGGATATTTTAAAGCCACTGAAGTGCTTTTGAAGTGCTGTTATTAGTGTAATGTAGAAAATATTTGAGAGAATTCCCCTGGTGTAATAGTGCTTAACTATTTTGTTGTGTGGTATTAATCCATACATTTTCAAATCCCATCTTGTCCTGAATTAGGTAATCTCTGTTGGAGTCACAATTGTGGAACTATAGTTAGTTTATCTGCCAGGGAAAAATAAAATTGCTGAATCGTACTTTGTGGGTTTTACAGAAATCCTTAGTTAACAGATAAGTTTAGTAAAGAAAGCTAATAGTTCGGATCTAGGGTTGAATCGTTGGGTTAAATGGGATAGAAAGTATGAGGAAATGGTTTGCTCATGTGTGGTTTTCATTAATGGCTGAGTTGATAGTACATACACACAAGCTTCCTACAGTAAATCTCACTTTCATTCCTTGTGAATTTTAGGTTTACAGCTAATTATTTCAGGGACCAAGTTAACTGGGTCATCTGTCACACAGCCTTTGCTGGGTTCACAGTTCTTCAAAACAAAACGCATTAGGTGATATTTGGGGAGAAAATAGCATCTATGTACTGCAGTTTCCAGCTTTGTGAACTAATAAATTATCGATGAGAGCAGAAATTTTCCAGATAACAGTTCCACACTTTCAGTAGTTTGGTAGATTATTAATGAAGTCCATTCCTTCATACAACAACAATTTTGTCTGCTCAGAATCAATGTCTTACTGGAACAGCCTGTGAGTTGCTAATTTGAACTGACTTCCATGGAAATGAAAATCTGAAGAAATTTATAATGGATGGCTGAATCAATATTGCCTACTTTACATTGTCGCTGAAAGTCAAAATTACGTCCCTTGTCTCTGAGTGCTGTGGGATAAATATCTACCTGTAAAAATTAATTTACTTTCAACCCTTATAGGTTTTCTAAGACCTCCATCTCATTTTATATCAAAGCCGTTGATTTTACTTAGGACACCTCTGTTTGGGAGGCAGCATAATCATCTCTTCTGTCAATTATTGGCATTACATTGCTTTTGTAATTAATGCAAATTTTTAAATCCAGTGGCACAGCACTCAACAATTGTTGTGATGAGACCCTACAAAATACTGATTTTGAAAAGATTATTTTTAGACTTGGCATCTTTGGCGGTAAGGCTGATGAACAATGGAGCTGTGTGCTTACTGCCTTTCCCCGGATATAAAGAAAACTGTCAGTGTGTGGATCCCACCAGTACTATGTCTGGCACAAATGTCTCTTTAACATCTGTGTTGGAAGTTAACACAGTAGCTCCTATCCTCTTTTATTTTCTCGTGATCGTGTAAGATTTTTAGGACAGTCAATCAGTGACAACACAATATGCAGTATCTGTACTCAGATTTGGTAAAGTTCTGTATCAATGTTTTGTGAGCCAATTGATGGTTCAACTGTAACATTTATGTTTAAATCACTGATTTAAAAATGAAAATATGAAATACCCCCCTCGTAACTTAAACAACAAAAATGTGGTGTGTGTTGAGTTGACCAATCACATGAACATGAGTATAAGCTGTTAGGAAATGGAGGTATTGCAAACGGACTCTCTAATTTCATGTTACTTCCCTGTGCCCCTTTAAATTCTTGGTTGATGAAGTGTAGGCTATACTAGATATATTTAATTATGAACATTAAGATTTCCAAATACATCTGGAGGTAAGTGCTTCACAGTCATAGACTTTTCTTAGAGTTTCCCTCCCCTTTACAGATGGCAGTTTACATTAAGTGAAAGCAAATAATTTGTGAGGTATTGTTCTAAAATTAAATGTAAATGCTTCTAGAATTTTGCATTTGTGTCTCTGCTCATTAAAAAAAATTGATTTTGATGTAGATGTCTGTGCTATTCATCCAGTTGCACTTATGTTAATATTTACCTGTCAATTTGGCTCAGTGGCAGCACTCTCAACTCAGAGTCTGAAGGTTGTGTGTTCAAACCGCACTCCAAGACTTGGCTGACTTTTTAGTGTGGTACTGAGGAAACTTTGTAATGTTAGAGATGCTGTCTTTTGAACAAGACTTTAAACTGAGGCTCAGGCTGCTATGATCTTGGTAGAGACCAATAACTCTTTTTTGTAAACAAGGAGAAATCTGAAATCCCAGTTATTTACTGAAAGAATGAACCACAAGATTCCACAGTTTAAAACAAAAGAATTTTACTATAGAAGAGTCAAACAAAGCAAATACTGAATACTATCTTAGGTAACCAACTATATTCTAAAGCCCAGAATCAACCTAAGTTAACCATGAATTAGAGGCAAATTATGGTCAATTGCAAACTATGAATTAGAGATTAAATGACAGACAAAACTAAGATAGATCTTATGAATTGTCTCAGCAGTCTACTGAGCATCTCCGTCATAAAGCCCTCCAAAACTCGGCCTTCCTTGTAAAAAAATTTCAGCTCCTCTCCCAGGAGCTAGTCTGATCCCCAGCTGACAGCAGTGCACAACCAACCTGAGTTCCATGGGCACAGTCTTCACCAAAAATGGTACATGCCTGCATCGCCTCCTCAATTCTAGTTACAGCAGCCTGGATGGTGTAGATCTACCAATGTTATCTTCAAGTAACAGAAACAGGCACAACAATTGTATAATTGTATATTTGCTTATTCTCAGCTCCTGGATGTAGTCTTAGTCTCCTTCTGCCTGCCTGTACTCCATCACTGGAATCATCAACTGAGTTCTGTGTCCTTTTTATATGGTTTCAACCAGTTTCAGTCTCATAAGAAGTTTTGGTTTCCAATCTCAGTTTCAGTCTTAGTTTCCTGAGAAACATGAAGAATCAGTTTCCTTTCTCAGTTTCCCTTTTCAATTAGGGTCTGTCTCAAAAAATATAAGCTTTGAAACCATAGATTCCATCACAAGGTGGGCATTAAAGATTCAATGGTACGTTTTGAGGAAGAATAGGTGCATTATTCTACTGCTTTCACAGCATTTTGCTTTGACATTCTTCCGATGTCAAGGTCAACATTTATCCCTTACCTAACATCAGGAAAATGGTGCACCTTGTTTTACCTAATTGTTGTTTGTGGGACTTTGTTATGTGCAAGTTGGCTGCTGTGCTTGGTTACGTAACAATAGTGACTACTTGTCAAAATTAATTCATTGATTATGACATGGTGTGGGACATCCTTGCTTTGTTTGCTGTTAATTGCCTCTCCTGTGACCTTCCACACTACGTTGCTAAGCATAACTCTACAACACCATTGCAGTTGTACTGCAGAGAAGCTTTCCTTCCTGTAAGATTCAATGTTCTGCAACTTATGGCAATGAAGCTGGTGACTTTGGACCTTCCATGCTCATAAAGGCCCCTGTAACATAAGGGAAAATTTTAACCCTCCAGGACACTTAGCAGTGGGGTGGGGTGATGTGCTTAAAATTTCAAAAATCAGAAACTTGACCCTAATGAGCCCATTCCTGGTTTTAATGAGATAGGTTATGGGTATGGGGAAGGGTGGATGGTTTACCTTCTTCCTAAGGTGGGTCAGTAATTTAAGGCAATATGTCTTTTTTGGGTTTAATATCTGTGGGTTGGGTTTCTCCAGATTGGGAAACCTAGCAACTGAAGAAAAATGACAGAGATTGGACCTAGCAAGTAAGTTAATTGGTAAACTTTTGATACTGTAACCAAATATGGCTGACTGCTAAATCATGCATTTCTCTTGAAGATCACAGCTATTCTTAGTATTTCCTTTCTTGAGCATTGCTTGAAAAAAGAGACAAGCTGTTGAAACTTTTCATCTTGCACTCATCAGGACAGATTTACAAGAATAGCAAATCTCAAAAGGAACAACAGTTTATACTGTATGAGAAGAGGGTGCTGATTGGTTGGCAAGTGGACTATGATTGGTAGAGGTGTTGCCATGGAGAATGCATGAGGGAACAGTTAACGGCCAGGCTTTTGTTTAAATTCAAACCAAGCAGATCAACTCTGATTGGTCAAGGCATTGCAATGGGTAATGAACCAGGGAATCGCTGTCCCCCAAGCTTTTGTTTAGTTGCTAAAAGCTCAATGTGTGTTCCTTTTGTTTGCAAAGCACAGGACCCTGTCTGTAATTCTTAGCACAATCAGGACTGTTTAGCGAGTGTTGTCCAATCACGGAATCACATGTAATGTTGGACACTATGATTTAAGTTTTACAAGCATGGGCTGGTGGAGTACAGTCGGTACTTTTGTTTATTGCGAACAGCCAAAGGGATATTCTGTTTGATATGATTCGCCAGTCATTGGAACATATGGCCTACATGCTTTGCATCACACCAGTATTGAAATTCATTTACCACATTACTTGTTTGTGTGGTAGGCAGAACATCTTTTTGGCTAGACGGCAGCATCCTGTTATTGGGGAATACCTCTCATGTTGCTGCTGCATAGTAACAGTATGAAACAGCTGGCTTCACCTGTTGCTCAAAGATTTGAGGCACCTTACCCTTGCATGGTAATCTGAGGTAAACCAGGCACTTTATAGGACCTAAAATGGTGGCTTTATGCCCATTCGTAAATTTCTGTGACATACAGCATGTAATGATCTGATCAAGGTAGCCATTATCCTGCAGGATAGCTTTGATGCACTTTATTTTGATGCCAAGCTTGCGTTGTGAGCAAATGGCTCGGACCCTATTTATGAAATCTGCTAATGGGCTCTCTCCTACTGTCTTCTCCAACCCCACTTTTACTGGTCAATATATACAATGGGATTCCTACAATTCCACACAGTATAAGATTGACCTTATTGGCAACCTCGCAAATATGGCACAAGCCATTTGCTCACCATACAAGCTTGTTACTGAAAAAGGGTGCATCAAAGCTACCCTCTGGGATAATGGCTACCCTGATCAGATCATCGCCTGCTGTATATTGCACAAACTCATGAATGGGCCTAAGGCCATCAGTGATGGTCCTGAAAAGTGGCCAGTCTGCCTCAGATTACCCTGGATGGTAAGGTGTTTCAAAAATTTGGACAACAGGTAAAGCTAGCCACTTCATGCTGCTACTATGCAGTAGCAACACAAGTGGTATTCTCCACTAAGCCAAAAAGATGTTCTGCCTGCCACACAGACCAGGAATGTGGTTTATGAATTTCAGTACTGGTATGATGCCAGGCATGTAGACTGTATGTCCAACTGATGGGGATTCGTATCGAACAGCATATCTGTTCGGCTGTTCGCAATAGGCATAATACTGACCCTGTTTGCAAAACCCAGGACACAGTGTCCAGCATTAGATATGATTCCGTGATTGGGTAATACTCGCTAAACAATCCTGATTGTGCTAAGAATTACACTGACAACCAATTTAAGATTATCAGTCAGACTCAGTGTGGCTCACTTATATGTGCCAAAAGCTACATATATTCATCCATGAACAATGTCCTTTGCAAACAGAAATAACATATCCACACATTGAGCCTTTATCAGCTAAACAAAAGCTTGGGGGAACTGCAGTTCCCTGGTTCATTCCCCATGGCAATGCCTTGACCAATCAGAGTTGACCTGCCTGCTTTGAATTTACACAAAATCTTGGTAGTTAACTGTTCCTTGGTGCATTCCCCATGGCAATGCCTCTACCAATCAGAGTCCACTTGCCAACCAATCAGCACCCTTTTCTCATGCAGTATAAATCGTTGTTCCCTTTAAGGTTTGGTATCCTTGCGAACCTGTCCTGATTGACTGCAAGGTGAAAAGCTTTGACAGCATATCTCTTTTTCAGCAATACTCAAGTTCTGTACTACCAAGTTCTCTACACCTGACACCAGGGCAGGCACAGGAAAATTCTGTGCTTCAATCCTTATGATTTATATTATATTATTTAAATCCACAACAAAAATGTGGAGCTTCATCTAGCAAAATGTAGAATCTTATGCATTTATTTATTTTGCTGAGTCAAGCATCCAGTGCTTAAGAATCCATAATCAATATTATTAAAAGGAATGCTTCATTGTTCGAGGGTTAAACTTTGGATGAAACGAGGCCCCATCTGCATGTTCTAATGGTTCAGGTGAATGTTAAAGATCCCATGGCAACATTCAAAAGAGCATTGTTCCTTGAACTAACATTACTGAAAACAAATGAACTGGTCATTCATCTCATTTGTGTTCAGTGGATCTTAATGCATGCAGAATGGATGTACTATTTGCCTGAGTGGGAGAGGCTTCATTTTGATTTTAGCTGAAATAAATAAGCAAATCATTAAAATAAAGAGACACTTTTTCAATTTGTATACCAAGCACTTGGTGCTGTTTCTAGTGCTGTATGAATGCAAGATTTTCTTTTTAATTAATGTTGTTTGTTTGCCAAGATAGATGAAGCCCAACTTGTTCATTTGCTTATAGGAGTAAAGCATGCCAGTTCCCCAACTTAGGAATTTTCCAACTTTGTGTCCCGGCTTTCACAGTATACAATGAGTTTAGCGCAGGCTTACATCACTACCATTAGCAAGAGAATGCATACTTCCAAAAAATTGCATTTTAAACCTTGGGAACTCTGTACTTACAAACATTGACTGGACATTGTTTGTGTAATTCTGGAAGAGTCTGCTGCTGCTGCCTGGAAGCAGCTTTTGGCTCTTCTGAGTGGAGGATTTTGATTAGGTCCGAAATTGACAAGCAGGTCGTTGGAAATAAGAGTCCAATTTAAGTCAGTTCATTCATTCACAAAAAGCAGTGAAATTTGATTGATATTTTTGCTTTACAAGGCTTCTGAAATAGGCTGGACTGAAAATGGACTAATTTAAAGTTGATGTTAGCTTTATTGTTATTGTTCGTCACCTTTTCCTGTGGGGTGACGGGAGCATTTATTTTCTTGCATTGATCTTTAAGCCGCTTTGGTCTGAGAGATAGAAAGGGCTTTTGCAAAACATGTTATTGACTGGAGCACAGGAAGTGATCTCTGCTTCCTTCATAATCTAAATAACAGAAGGCTATTGGCATGCCAAACTTGGAGGTTCTAGTACTCCATCCTCCTCCACCTCAATTTGGAAGAATTTGCTTTAAAATCTGAGACTCTTTCTGCTGTAAAGCCGAATAGAGATTACATTGTTGTAGGTATCAAATGTCAGACATTTTGCTCCTGGCAATTTGCAAACACTGCTAACCTATTTTTTCATTATTTAATATACTAATGATGTGCAGTGCAAGTTTAAAGCTGCAGTTTGTGTTCTATAACTAGGTAATGAGTCCAAATTGTAGCCTTGGACTCCAATCAGGAGGGCCAGCAGTCCAATCCCAATCCTTTAAGACTGATGTGCTGCTGAACCATTGATCCTGTGAAGGAGCCAGGTGGATTCATGGCTGATACTCTTTGGGCTAACAATGGGTGATTAATAATTTGCTTCAGGATTTCTAAGCTGGGCAGGAGAATGATGAATCAGACAGAGCCATTGCTGTTCAGTGATAACAGAAAGAGTACGACCCTGGACAGAAGTTGAAGACAACATTAGTGTTGGCATGATCATATAGCAACATCAGCACAGACAAGCTCATGCATAAAGAATGGCCATTTGGATGAAGTACTGAAAGTTAATGCCGCTCATAGAAGCATATTATGGTATGAATTTCTTTTGTGAGGGGAAAAGAAATTAAAGCACTGTATAGTATTCATTGGTGGAGTCAAAAGTGTTGAGGAAAGCAGAAATTACAAATAGTTAACAACACTACACGGTAGTTATTGGTGACTGCATCTCAGACATAAGCATAGAAATTATTTTATATTTGGGTAGATCTCGTTTGCCTGGTTAAGAAATCCTTTGTTAACAACTAACGTGGAAGATTTCCAAGTTTCGCTGATGGACTAATGGATAAAGGCAACAGCTTGCTGTAGCATTGAAGCATAGAAATTAAATGATTCCAGGTTTGCTCCTTAGATTGTACTGATTAATCAATTTCAGACAGACTGCAGGTTGCATGCCACAATCAACCTCCTTACTCCTGGATAGGGGCAAAGTCGCTATTGTGTGGCTTCTGTTGAAAAGTTTGCACGTGTATACGTTGGATTAGAAAAGGATATCGATTGACTGTTAGGCCATTTATTGTTTAGAGTCACATGTGAGCCTTGCTCATTTGGGTGAAGTAATGGAGTGCATTCAGTATATCTACTCGTAAATGCTTAAAGTTAGCTGAGTCATTGGAAAGAGCTGGGGGCCTCGTTGCAATTGAGACATTGGGGAGCTAATAAATATACATGTTTATCTACTCGTAAATGCTTAAAGTTAGCTGAGTCATTGGAAAGAGCTGGGGGCCTCGTTGCAATTGAGACATTGGGGAGCTAATAAATATACATGTTTAAAATAGGTTTTTGTTAGCGAACCATTGAAGTACAACATTGATACTGTGCTATAACATCATGCACAACCATATTCTAAGAAAGGTCACTGGATAGTGATCTGGTTGGAAATCCTGACAGATTTTTCCTTTCCTTAGCCCCAGGAATACAGAAACCCTTCATAACACTTGCAGCTAACTCAGCACAGAATGGGGATTGAATCTGAGACCATCTTAGTTTGGGTAATACTGTTAGCAGTTGAGCCAGCAGAGGCAAGGTTAATTTTGTTTTTCTTTTTTTAAAAATGCCCCACTACTTTATTGACATGATCTTTATTTAATATCGCCACATCTACTGTTGTGGAATATCTGAATATCTAGTACTCTACCCCATTTTACATTATTGTAGTGCCACAGTGAGTGTTCATGTTTTTAAAAGCTCATGGTTTATGATGAATTCTACAAAGCGGAAATTATAAGGTAACAATTCCATCTGTGCGTTTAGTTTAAAAAGCATTAATTAAGCAAAAATTGAAACATATCACTCCTTTAAACGATGGTTTAGTTTAATGAAAGGACCACCCTTGCTAGGATCCACTTTTATCTACCCAATGGTACTCAGAGCACCTCTGCTTCTCTTCCTGCTCCACACTGTTGCTTCTGATTGCCCTGAGGATCTGTTCTTGGCCCCCTTCTCTTCCACATCTACATGCTGCCTCTTGGCCATTCCCAGAGGAAGTCAGCTGCCACATATTTGCTTACAATACTGAGCTCGCTTGCTCTCTCTATTTAAGTTGGAGTTGAATTTAGGACCCCTTATAGGGGGCATCATACATGCTGCTATTTCCACCTCTGTAAAATCAGCCGCCATTACCCCTGCCTCAGCCTGTCCTAGCCCTCACTCTCAACTTTGTTATGCCCACACTCAACTATTCCAATGGCTATAGGTGTCAGCTGTAGCTCAGTTAGTGGCACTCTCACCTCTGAGTCACAGGTTCCGTGCTCAAGTTCCACTCCAGGGCTTAAGCTCAAAAATCAAGGCTGACACTCCAGTGCATTACTGAGGGAGTGCTGCACTATCAGAGATGTTGTCTTATGGATGAAATTTTAAATCAAGGCCCTATCTTCTGCCTGCTTGGGTAGATGTAAAAGATCCCATGGCATTATTTAGAGAAGAGCAGTGGAGTTATCCATGGTGGCCTGGCCAATACTTACCCCTCAGTCAACATTACAAAACAATTTAACTGTTCGTTATGACATTGCTGGTTGTGGGAATTTGCTGTATGCAAATTGGCCGCTTTGTTTCCTACATTACAGCAGTGGCTGCACTTCAAACATACTGCATTGGCTTTAAGCTGCTTTGAGAGCTCTAGTATTGTATAAAGTGCTACATAAATGGAAATCTTTCTTTTATCCTGGCCTCCCATTCTCCATTCTTTGTCAATATCAGCTCACCAAAAACTCTGTTGTCCGTATCCTATCCCTCACCAACTCCGGCTCGCCTTCACCCTGTCCTTGCTGATCTACATTTGTCCCCAGTCCTCCAACCTGAATGTAACCTCCTCCAGCACTGCAATCCGTCCCTGGATTCTCCATTCTTCTGGGTTTGGCCTTTTGTATTACTTGCTTCCCTTCAACCCACCAGCTAGTATGTATGAGCATGTGAACTGAGCATGAGGACAGGAGGGGGCCCGGTTGTGATGCCCTTGAAATTAAATAGTCTGCTGACAATAAGGCTTACATTTGAAAAATAGCTATTTGAGTAAGTTACAGGCAAGGGATTAACACCTGTGGAACCATACCCCAACAGGAAAGAAGAAGGAAAAGGTGATTTTAAAAAATCAAAATGCAATCTTCAATATCCTGATCAAAGTGAAGTTGTAAAGCCCATCCCCATGAGAGAAAAGAGCACTGGGAAAATTCTGTCACTGAATTCAACAACAGTTAAGATTTAGATAATCAAATACGAATGCAGTGTTGCCCATTTGGATTGTTGTGTATTGCGCTGAGTAAGACTAACAGAGGATCAACTCCAGGCAGTCATAAGTGAGCTAACTTCATTTACACACCCCCAACAGAGAGGGCAATATAACAAAATGCTCAGATCTTACAATATATTACCACTTTAAAATAAACAACTTATACATTAAAATGTAAAATGGTACATGTACATAATTTCCCAGAATACACTATGACTAGACCAACATCAGCATTACCTGAAATTTAACAGGTTGGGTTGCATACTTGTTTTTACTGCAATAAACACAAAAACATGTGTGACTGATGCTTCCAGAGTAATTTACATAAAAGAAAGTTTTTCCTCAATACCAATATGTGTTTAACAAACATATCATCATTTAACAAGAAATAATGAGAACACCAACCATTTTTCTTCTTATTTCCTGCATACTTCAATTAATCCATCTGGCTTCTTTCTCTTTCAGTCTGGGTATCTCCATCCATTAGCTTGACTCTGCTCTCTCAACATCTCTGCCTATGTCAAATCTGAATTTTGATTTTGACTACCAACTCCACTTAATGGTTGGAATTGTGACATTGATTTTTCTTAATCAACACTTTGCTCTATTGTGGATCCTTTAATACTGGCAAATTTTCAGGTTCTTTTTGACTGTCACTTTTTTTCTGACTTTCACTTTGGGCTGTAGGAGGAATTTGGACCATAGAAGGTTTATCACACTTTCCCTTTGTCACATTTCCTCTTTCAAGCAAATCATCTACATAAAACTGACAGTCTCCAGTTGTCACTAGATATGTGAATTCTAGTCTCTTAGTTTACGAATCTTTACAACAACTCAGATCACATACTTCTCCTTATCACCTTGGCGGTTTTTCACCATGAACTTCTGACAAGCACTGAACTCTCTTAGTGTTCTAAGCCTTGTGTATCCAGATATATCTTCACTTTGTCTTGTTTTTCTCTTATGTTGCCATTGTCACCAGGCTTATGCAAACTAAATCTTGCCCTGGGAACATGGTTATACACTAACTTCTAAGGTAAGCAATCTGTTGTAAACTGCAGGGTTAATCTGTAAGAGAACAGAAAATTGTCTGGCTAGTGTCGAAGAAAAACATGGGAATTAATACCTAGCTTGTCACCTCGCAAATACTTCTGCAAAGACCACACTTCTTTCTGCAGCAACATTGGATGCTGGGTTATGTGGTGGTATGAGTATGTTTGACTCCATTCTTACTCAGAAGTATTTCAAACTCTTCTGACATAAACTGTGAACCATTAACCAAAACCCCTGGCAACCCATAAATTGCAAACCAGCTACTCAAAGCCACAATAGTTTTGGCACTTGTGTTATTGGGCTTAGATTCAACAATTATCCACTCGCTATAGCTATCAACCAAAACAAAGTACTCTTTCCCTTCCACTTCAAAGAAATTAACATGGACTCGTTCCCATGGCTTTCTTGGTTTTGACCATAGAGTGAAAGGAATGTTAGCTGGACCATTTCTCATTCTGAGACACACTTCACAACTTTTCACCGATTCTCCAATATCTCTATCTACCTGTGGATACCAAGAATACGTTTTTGCTACAGCTTTCATATGGTCCATCCCTCTGAGCTCTTGATGAAGTTACTCCAACAAGCACTTGGTGGAATTATGACTCTTAAACCCCACAGAAGACAGCCTTGATCTACATTCAATTCATTTCTACATGTGAAATACTCCTGTAATTTCTCATTTTCACACTCTTTAGGCTGGCCATTCATGAAATAAATGAGCACTTTGCTGAGCAGCACTCCCTTGCACATTTCTTCACTAATTTCATTGGCAGACATTGCCATGTCTTTTGTGTATGCAAAGTAATTCACAGGTGACTCAGTGGCTTGAAATGAATCAATCATCACAGGAAATCTTGAAAGAATGTCTGTATTTGCTTGATCTGCTAACCTATTTAATATTGTACTGATGGGCCATTAAAATCAACGCCATCTCTGAAGCCATAATGCTGCAAAGGATGGTGGTCCTTTTTTGAACCAAATATGATCATTAGGGCTTGGTGGTCAGTTAACAAAGTGAACCTCCTACTTTACAAGTATTTGTGGAACTTAGTAACACCACATTTGATCGCTAATGCCTCTTTCTCAATTTATGAGTAACTTTGCTCTGACATCACTAAAGTATGTGAAGCAAATGCTACAGGCTTCTCCAAACTGTTTTCCACTATGTGAGATAACACCATACCTAACCCCTATGGTGAAACATCGCATGGTAAAACCAATTTTTTATTGGGACCGTAGTGAGTCAAAACAGCATCACTAGTCAGTAGTTTCTTCAAATCCTTTCTGTCACTCCACAGACCACTCTGAAGCTATTCTTTATTTTATTCTTTCATAGGAAGTGGGCATCACTGGCAAGACCAGCTTTTGCCCATCCCTAATTGCCCTTGAACTGAATGGCTTGCTAGGCCATTTTAGAGGGCAATTAAGAGTCAACCACATTGCTGTTTGGCCTGGAGTCACATGTAGGCCAGACCAGGTAAGGACGGCAGATTTCTTTCCTTAAAGGACATTAGTGAACCAGATGGATTTTTACAACAATTGACAATGGTTTCGTGGTCATCATTACTGAGACTAGTTTTTCCAAATTTTGTTAATTGAATTTAAATGTGTGATTTGAAACCATGTCCCCAGTGACTTAGACTGGGCCACAGGATTACTAGTTCAGTGTCATCACTAGTATGCCACCATCCCACCATCTCCCCGCTATGCCACCTTCTCCAATATTCCAGCTTGGAGCAGTTGATATAGTAGAGCTAATGTATTAGCTATGTTGGAAATGAACTTGGAGCATTCAGAGGGATTTTTGTGTATTATTCTAAATTATACTTGGTTCTCTGGTTTCTTTGCTTTCAAAATCCCCTTAAACCTCTTTTGTGTTGGGTGGATACCTTCACTATCTATCTGGTGACCCAGACATATTACACTTGACACCATGAAGCAGCATCTGTACTTTTTAGCTTTGATGTATTCTTGGAAGTTGATCTAGGACTCCCTTCGACCTTACAATGTGCTCTTTTTCCAACTTATTGCTAATTAGAATGTCATCTAAGAAGCAGCGCACTCCTTTCATCCCACCTAGTACCTGATCCATGATGCTCTGGAATATTACGGGAGCAGTAGACACTCCAAAATGGTAACCTTTTGTATTGGTACAACCCTTTGTGGGTATGAACCGTAAGCAGTTCCTTGCTCTTGTCAGTTAATTCTAACTACAAAATATGCATTTGACAAATCTATCTTACTGAACAACTTTCCATTTGCTAAATTAGAAAATAAGTCTTCACTGGTAGGCAGTGGGTAAATATCATTCTGAATCATCATATTTATCATTTGTTTATAATCTCCGTAAATCGGAATGGACCCATCTGCCTCTTGAACTACCACAATGAATGTCACCTATTCACTGCTCTTCACCTTAATTGCCTCTGTTCTCTCTAACCTTTGAGTGATTTACTTGCTGTTTCTAATTGTGCATAAGGCCTAGCCTTGCAAATTCTGTTGGCTGTATGTTGTTCTTTATCTTGACTTCAGCCTTGTGATGCCTAATTTTATCATTTGGTCCTCGTTGTTCCAAGACCATTTTGTGCTCCTTTAGCACTTCCTCAATGTCAGACATAGTCTTACTGATCCCTACTGTAAATACAGTTTACCGTAACTTCTTAAACCATTTCCTTGCCATCAGGGAGACTTTGTTGTCTCTTACTACTACCAATGGCAGCTAATGGGATGCAGCATCGTATTCTACTCTAACACTAACTTCACTTCTTATTCTTTTGTGGAATGTAAGCATCACTGGCAAGACCAGCATTTGTTGCCCAGCCCATGAACTGAGTAGCTTGCCGTTTCATAGGGCATTTAAGAGTCAGCCACATTGCTGTGGATCTGGAGTCACGTTATAGGCCAGAGCGGGTAAGGATGGCAGATTTCCTTCCCTAAAGGGCATTAGTAAATTACATGGGTTATGACAGTTGATGATGGTTTCATGATCACCATTACTGAGATTAGCTTTTGATTTCAGATTTTATTAATTGATTGAATTTTAATTCTGCCAGCTGCTGTGGTTGGATTTGAACCCATGTCCCCAGAGTATTATAGCCTGGGCCTCTGGATTGCTCATCCAATGACATTACCTACTGCAGCACAACCTCCCCATCTAACACTGGAATATTGTTATTGGAATAGCCAGTTTCACACCAGTTTTTTGTAAAGGATTGTGCCTTAGGGATTTATAGAGATAATAGACATTGCTGCAACTGCACCAATGACGAAAGTAAGTTGTTACTCTCTAACTTTCATTTTTACTGTGGGTGCTGGAATGATATCCACAGCCCTATTACTCTCAACTTCCGTATGCTGATTTTCTTGCCGACTGAGTACAACTCTTGATCTTCCTGCCCGATAACATCAACTTCTGTTTCCATATCTATCATGTGCGCGTTTGAGGATTTCCAGACTCCTGAACAAGCTTTAGATCTAGCATAACCTTGGTCTGGAGCTTTACCACAACCTGGAGCATTTCTGTTTCCGGTACTCCTGCATGCTGTCTGAATACGACTGACTTTCACACAGGCATAGGACTTTGACTGGAAATAGCGGCATTTAAATGGCTGGTGGCTACCATAGCAATAGCACCATCTAAATTTCTGACTTAGAGACTGTGAACTTGGCTGCCATGACCTGGATCCAGCTGAAATCCAGTGGACCGCCCCTGTCGGCTCAGGAAAAAAACTCCCTTGAAATTTGCAACAATCCCCTTCTGCCATTTCCATAGCTATTGACTCATCACAGGCTTCTTTCCACATCAGCTGATTGCCTTTGCTCAGAAGTCTGGTCTGGATCTTTAGGCCTCCTCCAAATGTGTCTCTAAGGCTGATTTCTAAGTTTGTGTCATACCTACAGTAGCAAAAGAGCTTTTTAAATTTAAGACTGTAAACTGTAACAGTCTTAATTGGCAACTGCTTCCTTTCTTGGAATGCAATTTAATTCTTAATCATGCCATAATATGAGCCCAGAATCTCATTAATTTCAGCATATTCCACAGTACTGGGGTCTTGTTGGCAACATTGGTTTGTTTGACTCTACCTCAAAATCATCTGGCTCCTTTATGGTGAGGAAGACACTAACTTTATCCTCATCTGTTTTATTCGCTTTCACCCAAATGTGTAACCTCTGTTTGTTATTACACCCATTCTCTTTGTTAGAGCTGAATTCCCCCATTGTCCCCAAATATGTCTCCAGTGCCAATTGTTTCCAATTATATGCTGTGCTGATTCAGTGTACCTGAATATGATGTGCACACAGAGCAATTTTTGAAATTGCTCAAACTTCCTCAAAATCAACTTTAGAAGTTCCAAACATGTGTTACAATGTTATTCAGTACTTAATTTCTCAAATAAAACATAAAAAAAAATCCATCCCAACCTCTTTCTGTTGTATATTGCATTAAGGCTAACACACGCTCAGCAGACAGCAATTATTGAGCTAACTTTATTTACACCATCCCAACAGAGAGTGTAAAATAGCAAAATGTTCAGATCTTGCAATATATTACCAGTTCAGAGCAAAAGCCTATATTTACCCACATCTCTTAAAGAAAATTGGGAGTCCATGAACTCCAGTTATCTTTACTGATGAGTAAAACTTGTGAATCAAATTTTATCCTGCAGAAAAATTCAAAATCTATAGTTTGTTCCTGCTTTTATCTGAACCAAAACATTAAAATAAAAAAGTGAAGACTATGCTGATTACAAGGAACTATATTTAAGTAGGTAGCAGTTATTATCTATTAATGCCCTGTGTAATATAGCACAGCATTTAAGAGACTGGTACTTGATCCTATCATTAATATTAACATAGGAACAGGAGTGGGCTATTTAGCCCCTCGGTATAGTGACATGAGCTACTTTAAAACACTCTCATTGTTATATGCTTAAAGTATGGTTCTCCACATTACAGAAATACCTTACTGGATCTTATTATTTGTATCGAGATCAATTAATGTACAACAAATATGGCACAAGGAAAACACCAGTGGTACAAAACTTTCGGAACCTGTTCCTCCCAAGTATGCTCTACTTGCCACATGTCATACTACAAAATATTCATATACCGTATCCCAAAATGTTACCTTCTGAAAGAAATCTGATTTACATTTGAAGGAATTAATACTAACAGACATCCTGTGCTGTGTATATTCTATTTTCTTTCAAATAGGTGGACAGTTCAGTAGGTGGATAGTTGGTAGTTCAGACCAGAAATGTACTTTGCCACAGTCTAACTTTTTATTGTTTTAAAAATATTTTCTCTTGACCTACTTTGCATTTATAAGACCGTTTATCAATTGCACACAAATTTTATTTATGGCTGAAAACAAGAGCTTCTCTGATTTAAAATAAAACAAATTGAAGTCACTCCAAGTTCTTTTATTGTTAAATAGCTTAAGTACTATATCCATTTTATTTTTTTTTAAAAAGTAGGAGGGCTAAATTGGTTAGCCCCTGAAAATGGGCAAGAGGATTGAGAGTTGCAACTAACCTGCATCAATTCAATGTAATGATGCAGGCAGCATGCCCCTTAATACTGCCTGTTAATTTTGGATGATTGTTGCACACAGCCAGCACTAACCACACTGTTCAGTGGCTGCAGGCATCCAAAGGAGGCCCAAAATTGTAAAGTGGTTGAACCAGTTAAAGCTAAAAGGGGAGGTACATTGTTGCTGAAGCAGTTGCTGGTAATAGTGCAGGAAATTAATGGAAGAATGGCACAGCATGGGAGAGAGTGGGCTTCAAGATTTTTAGAGGCTGCATTGGAGGTCTTGGTGGAGCTGTTGGAAAGTAGGAGGTCCTCTAGGTGCACAGTCAAAAGGCAGTGAAACATAAAGCTCTGAAAATCAATGCCAGGAGTCAACCACAGGAAAAATCTGCCACACTTTAATTACCTCTCAGTGAGATGTTCCAAAAGTTCATCTGCATTTTAATGACTTGTCCAGACATGAAGGTTAGCTCCAGGGCCTTGTGCAGTTCCATGTTTATTTATTAGTAAAGAAAAGGTCGCCTGATCTCTCAACTCCATTTTGATTTGAAAAATAAAGTGTACATTCTCCATTTTGTTTTAAGGAAGATTGTTCATTTTGAATTTATACTCTATAAATCCATGAGTCCATATTGCATGAGCATGACAGAAGGAAGAAATAACAAATATGTGAGCATATGTGTATTCAGTTGTCACATTTTTAAAACTCCTTTTCCCTGTGCGTGTTACCTTCTGAGGTTTGGGAGGCAATTTTCATCCTGGCATTCAGGTGGAAATGGGTTGATAATGGACCAAGAGGTGCATTGCAGCACTGGACACTTTGTTTCCACTGGCTACCAGTGGGCTGAGAAACATCCAAGCAGGACACCTGCCCAAAACAAGCAGAAATATTTGTGCCATATGCAAATTTGTGACCCACAAGTGGTGTTTAGGACCCTGGTTCTTTCCCTGGATGGGGAGTGCTCCCCACTCAGTTGGACTGAGTGTGTACTGACCAGACAAGTGGTTCATTGCTATGGGTGAAAAATAATAAAGAAAAGCTTACCAATAATTTTTGAGGCCAGAAGGAGTGCGACTGCATCCCCTGACTATACAATAATTTTCCTGCTCATAGCCATGGTTGCATTTTCTGGATTACCCAGTTGCTTTAATGCCAATAATGCAGGCTCAGTTCCCTGGAGGATTTCCTAGTTGCCTGATTGGTGGCATGCCTGTTAATGCTTGTTCACCGTGGGCAGCTCACTGATGTTATTGTAATAAGTACTGACCATAAAAATGGCTCAGGCCTCACACTGACGTCATTGGTTGCAAGTATTTGACATGCTAATATATAAGTGCCTCAATGGTACGGTATTTTTTGTTCAGTATGGTAGCTGTTCCTTTTGCACCTTTCAGGTACTTTGCCAAAGTGACCATGCTTCATATGTGAGCCTAAGCATTGAATAATGCAGGCTATTGCATTGCAGCTGATCCTAATCCTATCCTTAATTGCTATGTGTTCACTACCAGGACTGCCCAATCTTCCTTCCGCTTCCATTAAAGCAGCTTTAATACTGGAACACTGCTATTAGCGTCGCATTGGAAGGTTACGGGAAAAATGTTTTTCAAAAAATATTGCCTGTGCAGTGAATTGTATGCACAGTTAATCTTGTTACCCACAACTTTCCATTGCTGCAGAGAAAGCACAATGCTTCCAAATGTTGGTAAAGTAGTGCAGCTCCCAGAATAGAGGGTGTGGGTACAATTTAGTAAATTTTAAGCAGGATTAGAATTTAAGTCATTGAAATTCCAGGAGCTGGGGACAGCAGTTTTGGTGGGTAGTTGGAGACATGAATAGGATTTGCAGTACAAGATGGATCTGGCCCTTTCTGGTCTTTCTAAAAAAAAATAAAGATCGGAGCGGTTGGGACTCTTTTCCTTGGGGAAAAGAGGGCTGAGAGGAGACTTGATAGAGGTATTCAAGATCCTGAGGGGTATGGACAGGGTAAATAGTGAGAAACTGTTTCCACTCAAGAGAATATCAAGAAGTAGAGGGCACAATAATCATTCAAAATAATTGGCAGAAGGAGTAAATGCGATGTGAGGAAATATTTATTCACCCAGAGGGTGGTTGGAGTTTGGAACGAATTTCCTGAAAGGTTGGTGGAGGCAACCTGTTCGATCGAGTTATTCAAAAGGGAATTGGATTGCTAGTGGGACTAGGTGGAATTCCCTTTCGGATAGTCAGTGCAGATTCGATGGGCCGAATGGCCTCCTTCTGCACTGTAAAGATTCTGTGAATCTGTTTGGGAATGCACTTATAACAGATGCCCATAAGAGGTTTAACTCCTAGTGTCCCTGGGCCTTGAGAATGGGAAGTTTCAATAGTTGGTTTCATAATGTCATCGATTAGAGTGTAAGGGACTACACTGCAGAAAGAGAGGAGGAATTTTGTACACGTTTAAAGCTACTACCTGAGCCTGCAGGTCTGAAAACATTTTGCACTCCCTCCTCTCCCCCACTAACCCATCCTCTCCCCCACTAACCCATCCTCTCCCCCACTAACCCACCCTCTCCTCCACTAACCCAGCTCAGGTGACACCCCTTACCTCTAAAATCGCAGGGGCACCTGTGCAGCGCATGGTAATTGTCCAAACCCAAGGTTTTCTTATCATGTTGTTGGAGAAGATTTTGCTCTCTCCCAGGTCTGTGCATTGCCTCCCACCTACCATGCATGCCTTCCCAGGAATTTCAGGAGCTATAACTTTCTTCCACAGAATCTTAGATATCTGTAGTAGAATCATGTTGACTCCAGTTAATTTTGTGTCAGTTATCTTCTTTTGAAAAGACGTACATGAATAGCTGGTTAGGAACATGATTGATGGATAAAATGATTTATAGACAGAGATGCCCAAATGTTTTATATTCAAAGATTATTGTGCTGCTGAGACCATGGAATGTTATCTGTAGAGTGTGCTGAACAGGGTTGAACTTTATAGATAATAAATCACTATACCAGGTTTTGCTCTCCCCCAAACCTCCCCACAGGCCCCCCCCTACTCTAACGGTGAACTTCCATTTCTGTGCCATTCCTTCCTTAATTGTTGTCCAAAATAAATCACTGACTAGCCACAAATGTAGCTGTGACAACACAAGTTTAACCATATGAACTAATTTTTGTAGGAAACACCTGACACACAATCCAGGTAAATGTGTGTTTTGTGTGGTTATTAAACAAATACCTACTACCATTCACTGTGAGAGTTTGCAATCTATTTTAAAAGGCTTAGAATTCTGTCATGAATTTAGCAGGCACCATACATCTTAGTACAGCTTCTAGGCTTTTGGCCAGCAGTTATGAGCAATATTTTGCCTTCAGACTAATTGCTGAGAATGTTAATTCATACAATGAGATGTGCTAGACCCACTCCTGCCCTCCATCCAGACATTGGTTGGATGCTGCTTGCCCTTTTCCATGACGTGTCATGTTGGGCATGCATTTTATTGATTGGACTTGGTTTCTGCTGCTGTCCTGGAGCGGTTATTCCAATTGGTCGGACTGAGCACGATGACAGCTCCCCTCTTCATGCAATGCCACTGGGGTTTCTGTGCTGTTGACCAAATGTGCTATACAGCATTTTAACAGAACCTAAGAGCAGTAACTAAGGAAGTAAAGCATAAGCAGCAAACAAAAAACACTTTCATGCTCTGCTTTTCATCTTATCGTTTTACCAACAAATAACACAAAGTACACATGTAAATGCCAAACAAATTTGAATCTTGAGAGGAGGAGAAGAGTCCACTATCCTCAATGATGTTGAAGCCCAGTACATCAGTGAAAAAGATAAGGCTGAAGCATTTGCAACTATTTTCAGCCAAAAGTGCCAAGTAGATGATCCATCTCGGCCTCCTCTGAAGGTCTCCAGCATCACAGATGCCAGTCTTCAGTCAGTTCAATTCACTCCACGTGATATCAAGAAACGGCTGAAGGCAAAAGATACAGCAAAGGCCATGGGCCCTGCCAACATCACAGTGGTGCTGAAAACTTGTGCTCCAGAATCAGTTGTGCCCATGGCCAAACTGTTCAATAACAGCTATCGCACGGCATTTGCCAAGAATGTGGAAAATATCCCAGATATGTCCTGTCCACAAAAAGAGCAGGACAAATCCAATCCAGCCAATTACTGCCTCATCTGTCTACTCTCGATCATCGGCAAAGTGAGGTTGTTGTTGGTGTTGTTGACAGTGCTATCAAGTGGCACTTACAAAGCAATAACCTGCTCACCATTGCTTAGTTTGGGTTCTGCTAGAGCCACTCAGCTTCAGACCTTATTACAGCATTGGTCCAAACACTGACAAAAGAGCTGAATTCCAGAGGTGAAGTAAGAGTGACTGCCCTTGACATCAAGGCAGCTTTTGACAAGTGTGTGCACCTAACAAAATTAAAATTGGTGAAAATCAGACAGAAAGCTCTCCGCTGCTTGGAAAGCAACTTGCTTGATCGGCTTCCTATCCATCACCTTCTACATTCATTCCCTTCCCCACTGGTGCACAGTGGCAGCAGTTTGCACTTTATGCAAGATGCACTGCAACAACTCACCAAGCCTCCTGTGACAGCACCTTCTATACCTGTGACCTCTATCACCTAGACAAACAACGAACACGACTCCATGCAAGTTTCCCTCCAAGTCCCTCACCATCCTGACTTGGAGCTATGTTGCTGTCACTTCACTGACACTGGATCAAAATCCTGGATTTCCCTCCCTTACTGCACCGTAGCTATACCTACATGGACAGCAGCAGTTCAGGAAGGTGGCTCACAGTCACATTCTCAAGGGCAATCAGGGTTGGGCAGCAAATGCTGGCCTAGTCAGTGATGCTCATGTTCCACAAAACGAAGAAAATCACATTCTCAACAATTGGTCTACCACTTATTTATTTACTAACCAGAAATGCAATTAGCCACATCTGGATTCCAAGTTAGCCACACATGGCTAAACCATTGGACAACACTGCCTCAGACCTCTTCGCTTCACCTGCTTCCCGTAATTTATGATCCTCTTTTAAAACCCATCTCTGACTAGAAATGTGGTCACCTATGTTAAAATATGCTACCCTGGCTGCATTTCAGTTTTGGCTACATATTGGTTAAGCACCTTGGGACATTTTTTTTTATTGAACATAAAGTGTAACTTTTTGTATCAGTAGTAGTAATTTAAAAAAAATCATCCACTGGATTTGGGTGTCGCTGACAAGGCCAATATTTATTGCCCTTGAGCAAGTGGTGGTGAGCCACCGTGAACTGCTATAGTCTTTCTTGTGAAGACACTGTTAGGAAGGACGTTCCTGGATTTTGATCCAGTAACAGTGAAAGAAGGGTGATATATTTCCAAGTCAGAACAAGGAGGGTAACTTGGAGATGGCGGTGTTCCCATATACCTGCTTTTCCTTCTAGGTGATAGAGGATGTAGTAGTAGTGTGGCTCAGTATTAGCCTAGATGTGTGAGAACACTCACATTTATTTAATCCCCTTAGAGTGATGAGCCAGATACTTGCATTAATTCTGATTCTGTTTTGGAATTGAAAATTAGCATTTGCTATGGTGAATGGAGGTTTGAGTTTCTTGGTGAATCCATCTCTTTGTCATGGATAAGAGTGTTTCTGCTTTGTACTGTCAAGTCGTTAAAAGTAAATGGAATGAAAATACTGCACGCCAGCTAATACCATGTACAATAATGGCTTGTGGTTCTGTTGCATGGGAAAGAGTTTTGAGATCAGCTCAAAGCAGCTACACAGTGGTGTAGGTACAAACCCCCACAACATGCTGGTAGTATAGAAATGTAGGAAGAAAGTATAGCTAGCTGAGAAGAATGGGTGACCCTGCTCAGAAACAATCAATCATTTTATTTCACATCTAACCAAAAAGGATAGGAAAACAAACGGCTGCTAAACTGTTTGTAATTCGCCCACATCATCTGGTGCTTTCTACTGTGTGCTGTTGCCTGTGGCTGCGTTTGCACGGAACTGATGAATTGCTTTGTAGCTGCACAGCAAAGTCCCTCCCTGCTAGTGACGGATTGGAAATCAGGAAGTTTTTCTATTATTACACTCTTCCTTTACATTGTTTTGCTTGTCAGATCACTACAGGGCTGCGGGATCATGCAGTTAGATTATATTCACACCAGCTCCTATAGGTTTCAAGAGTTTGCCTTTTAAAAGATTTAACTGTTGTTCACTTTGTAACCATTCATGTGCTCTGCAATGAAATGTACTTCAGCAGAACTCCGATGTATTTGCCTCCAGGCACTTCATTGCGTTGAAAATTGCGTGCCCTTATCATTGGAGGCTTTTTACCCAGACCTGTTTGACTTCTATGCAGGACCTTCCCAACTTTTTAACTGTAAGGTACCCAGGGGCTAGAGGCTTTTATAACTACTAGCAAACTTGTTCATTCGGTATCTGCCAGCTGAATCTCAGGAAGGTTGTTCTACCGATGATTTAAAAGCCTGCAGTATACAGTGCATTTGCTTATCATGATTGATTGACACATTTAAGAATGACTCAGTTTTCCACTGTATTGCAAGTGGAGGATCCTCAACAAAAGAAAGTTGATTGAAATTTCTATTGCAATCTTAATTTTGTTTTTCTTATAATGACCTGCTGAGTTCTTTCCAGACATAGTTGTTCAACATAGTTACATGTTGTGTTTAGTGGTTTGGAAGAGAATGCATTCAAATTTAAACAAATTCAAAGTTCATAATGGATACGATCGACTGTTTCTCATTGACAGCACACTTGAGACCAAGTAGTTGCCACATATTTAGAACTAGCTTGTGCCACTTATTCTATAACAGTATGCAAGGATGTAGGGGTGTGAGCTTGATTCCATGCATGGTGAATTTGTTGTCATTGTAGGAGACTGGGGCAGTCTCCCTCCACTCTCCATGAAGTTTTAGTTAATTGGACTAATTTTAGTTTACGTTATATGTTCCTTGAGGTATTTAGTGTTTTAAGTTAATGAAACTTGGCTCCAGACATCATTATGGCCTTGGTCCAAACATGGACAAAAGCGCTAAATTCCAGAGTTGAGGGAAGAGTGACTGCATTTGATCGAGTGGTATCATGGAGCTAATGAAGTCAATGGAAATCAGGGGGGAAAGTCTCCAATAGTTGGAGTGATACCTAGCACAAAGGATGATCGTTGTGGTTGTTGGAGGCCATTTCAGCCCCTGGACATCACTGCAGGAGTTCCTCAGGGTAGTGTCTGAGGCCCAACCATCTTCAACTGCTTTATCAATGACCTTCCTGCCAACATAAGGTCAGAAGTGGGGATGTTTGCTGATGATTGCACAGTGTTCAGTACCATTTGTGACTGCTCAGATGCTGAAGTATCTCCAACAGAAGAGAATTCAAGCATCTTCCCTTGACATCCAATGACATTACCATCATTGAATCCCGCACTATCAGCATCCTGGGAGCTAACATTGACCAGAAAATTAACTGGACCAGCCATGTAAATACTGTGACTACAAGAGTAAGGCAGAGGCTGGGAATTCTGTGGTGCGTAACTCACCTCCTGACTCCCCAAAGCCTTTTCACCATCTACAAGGCTTGTTAGGAGTGTGATGGAACGCTCTCCACTTTCCCGGATGAGTGCAATTCCAACAACACTCGAAAAGCTCGACGCATCCAAGATAAAGCAGCCCACTTGAGCATCCCATCCGCCACCTTTAACATTCACTCCCTCCACCACTGGCATGATGGAAGCAGTGTGTACCATCTACAAGGTTCACTGCAGCAACTCAGCAAACCTCTTGCGACAGCATCTTCCAAATCCATGGCTTCTACCACCTGGAAGAACAAGGGCAGCAGATGTATGGGAACACTATGACCTGCAGGTTCCCCTGCAAGACACGTACCATCCTGAATTGGAACTCTATCACCGATACTTCACTGTCACTGGGTCAAAAGCCTGGAACTCCCTCCTAGGAGCACTTTGGGTGTACCTACACCAGATGGACTGGAGTCATTTCAGAACATGGCTCACCACCACCTCCTCAAGAACCATTAGGGTTGGGCAGTAATTTTCTTTTTATTCATCCATGGGATGTTGGCTTTGCTGGCTGGGCCAGCATTTATTGCCCATCCCTAGTTGCCCTTGAGAAGGTGGTGCGGAGCTGGCTTCTTGAATCACTGCAGTCCATGTGGTGTAGGTATACCCACGGTGCTGTTAGGAAAGGAGTTCCAGAATTTTGACCCAGCGACAGTGAAGGAACAGCGATATACTCCAAGTCAGGATGGTGAATGACTTGGACGGGAACTTCCAGGTGGTGTGTTCCCATCTATTTGCTGCCCTGTCCTTCCAGATGGTAGCAGTTATGGGTTTGGAAGGTGCTGTCAAAGGGCCCTTGGTAAATTCCTTTAGTACATCTTGTAGATGATACACACTGCTGTTACTGTGTGTCGGTGATGGGGAAGTGAATGTTTGTGAATGTGGTGCCAATCAAGTGGGCTGCTTTGTCCTGGACGGTGTCAACCTTCTTGATTGTTGCTGGAACTACACTCATCCAGGCAAGTGGGGAGTATTCCATCACACTCTTGACTTGTGTCTTGTAGATAGTGGACAGGCTTTCGGGAGTCAGGAGGTGAGTTACTCGTCACACGATTCCTAGCCTCTGACCTGCTCTTGTAGCCACAGTATTTATATGGCTAATCCAGTTCAGTTTCTGGTGAATGGTAATTCCCAGGATGTTGATTGTGGGGGATTCGGTCTTGGTAATGCCACTGAACATCAACGGGCGACGTTTGGATTCTCTCTTGTTGGATTTGATCATTGCCTGACACTTGTGTGGTGCAAATGTTACTTGCCACGTGCCAGTCCAAGCCTGGATATTGTCCAGGCCTTGCTCATTTGGGCAGGGACTGCTTCAGTATCTGAAATGTGCTATCATCAGCGAACATCCCCATTTCTGACTTCATTGATGAAGGAGCTGAAGATGGTTGGGCCTTGGACACTACCCTGAAGAACTCCTGCAGTGATGTTCTGGAGTTGAGATGACTGACCTCCAACAACCACAACCATCTTCCTTTGTGTCACGTACGACTCCATCCAGTGGAGAGTTTTCCCCCTGAATCCCATTGACTCCAGTTTTGCTAGGGCTCCTTGATGTCCCACTCAGTCAAATGCAGCCTTTATGTCAAGGGCAGTCACTCTCACCTCACCTCGGGAGTTCAGCTCTTTTGTCCATGTTTGAACCTAGGCTGTAATGAGTTCAGGAGCTGAGTGGCCCTGGCGGAACCCAAACTAGGCATCAGTGAGCAGGTTATTGCTATGCAAGTGCTGGTTGATAGCCCTGTTGATGACCCCTTCCATTACTTTACTGATGATCGAGAGTGGACTGATGGGGCGATAATTGGCCCGGTTGGATTTGTCCTGCTTTTTGTGTACAGGACATACCTGGGCAATTTTCCATATAGCTGTCTAGTTGCCAGTATTGTAGCTGTACTGGAACAGCTTAGCTAGGGGCGCAGCAAGTTCTGGAGCACAAGTCTTCAGTACTATTGCTGGAATATTGTCAGGGCCCATAGCCTTTGCACTATCCAATGCCTTCAGCCGTTTCTTGATATTACGTGAAGTGAATCGAATTGGCTGAAGACTGGCACCTGTGATGCTGGGGACCTTCAGAAGAGGCTGAGATGGATCATCCACTCGGCACTTCTGGCTGAAGATTGTAACAAATGCGTCAGCTTTATCTTTTGCACTGATGTGCTGGGCTCCTCCAGCACATGCTAGTCTTGCTAGCAACACTCACATCCTAAGACAAATTAACTAAAACACCATGCTCATCCACAAATGTTAGAATCTCCAACTAATACTAATTTGTCAATTCATTGGGTTATCTATCTATATATTGAACATTGAAGTGCTTCAAATTTTAAAATTTTGTGTATATTTTACACAACTTCATTCGTATTAACTTCATCAGCTCTCATTGTTACTTTACCAAAGAAATCAACTAAGTTAGCCAAGTACAATTTTCTTTTAATAAATCTGTGCAGGTTGTGATTTATTAACTCATATGTTTCTAACTGATAATTAATTTTGCCTCAGATTCTCATCTCTAAAAATTTCCCTTTCAGCGATGTTAGGCTGACTGGCTGGGTTAATTCCAGTCCCCTTTTTGGAATCGGGGTGTAGCATGCAATCCTCCAGGCCCACTCCATTACCAAAGGGTGACTGGAATATTGTGACTAGATGCTCTGCTATCTCCATCCTTACTTCCCTCAGGAACCTAGGTTGCATCCCATCCAGATCAGGTATCTTTTCTATTTTGAGCCCTGTCAATCTTTATAAGTATGTGCCCTTTATCTATTTTATCTCATCCAGTTTCTTTACTGCTTCGTCCTTTGCTGTGACATTGATGGCATCCTCTTCTTTAGTGAAGACTGATGAAAAATAAACATTTATGTTTGTAGAAGACTTTTTGGTTCCCTTTTATCATACTCACTAAACTATTCTTGTATGTTTTCTTTGTCCCCTATATTTCCTTTTTCTGCTCTCCTCTGTATTCTGCAAAGCTTGGTTATCTGCTGTATTACGAGGCTGACATTTATCATTAGCCCCTTTTGCTCTTTAATTTTAATCTCTATATCTTTAGTCATCTAAGGACCACTAGCTTTGGATGTCCTTTATTCCCCCCTTGTAGGAATGTGTCCGGTCTGTACCCAAGCTATCTCCTCTTTGAAGACGTTGCTCATTTACTGTTTTACCTGCCAATCTGATTCCAATCTACCTGAGCCAGATTCCCTTTTAACTCATTGAAATTACTCCTCCATCATTGTGGAAACATTGAATCATGAATGTACCAGTAATGCTGACTTCTCAAGGGTACTAGAACATAAAAGCGAGGAGTTTGTGCTCCAGTTGCACTGAGCCTTGGTCAGATTGCATCTCGAGCACTGCATTCAGTTTTAAGTAACGCACCTCAGGAAAGACATATTGAGTTTGGAAACGGTACGGGTGGAGATTCACCAGAATGATAACTAGGCTTAATGGGTTAAATTATGAAAACGGGTTTCATGAACTTGATTTGTATTGAGATTAGAAGGTTGAGTGGTGATCGATATGAGGTGTTTAAAATGATATTGTGATTCCATTTGGATCGATAGAGGGAAACAAGTTTCTTTGGTGGAGGAATCCAGAGCACATGGGTACAATTTTAAAATTAGAGCAAGGACAGTTAAGAGTGAAATCAACAATCATGTTTTCACACAGAGTGGTGGAAAGCTGGAAAACTGTCCCTCTAAGGCTGTGAATGCTGAGTTATTTGACATTTTTGATAATGAAATTGATAACATTTTGTTCAGTGGAAGTAACAAAAAAATCAGGATCAAAAGTGGACAAGTGAATTTGAAGCACATTTGGTTACAAATGGTATGAGGAGCTGGATGGTCTACAGCTATTTTTATGTTTCTATGTTGCATGGAAAATTATTGGTGCAATTGAGTAACATGGTGTGTTACTACACATGGCTGCACAAAAGTGGTGGGAAAACACAAGGCTATCAGGCAGGAGCCAGGAGAAGTACCAGTGGACTAGGTGGTATATGGAAAGTTTGCATTACTGATGCATTCATGACCCAAACACACTGTCGAATGACTGTGTTGCATGGTGTAACAGAGCCACTGCCTTTGACTCTAACAAAGAGCTGCACTGGCTTGATTATTATTACACTAAAAACAAGTGATAGTTTCATTATAGGAGTTTTAAGTTACTTGTCTTAATGTCACAATATGTAGCAAGTAAACAAATTGAAGAATTGGAACATTTTCGTTAGGAGACGTGTTACATATGCAGATTTCACTAGAACCACCAAATGATTCTGCAGTTTCCATACTCTCAGCAATAGCAAAAAGAAATATGCACTTTTTTATTTCTATCTAATTCAGGGACAGTGCTAAAGAATGAAGGTCATTTGATGAGGCCAAATTTCCTTTCATCTGCATACAAAAGCCCACTTAGAAACCTTTAGAAATAGAAATGAACCAGTAACAATCTGATAGGAGACTTACAGCCAGAATGATTGAATTCCAGGAGTAGGAATATGCCTAATAGAAAAGGAAAATCTTTGAATGATGAGCATTGCAAGAGCAGGCCCGCGTACCAAGGTGATATCTGTCTTACAAAATACTGCTTCATTTTATGGACCTTTTAATGGTACAATGGCTTTCAAGCAAAATTTGGATGTATATTTTATAGGTTCAATGAAGAGGTTAAATTTATCTGGGATTATGGAAGTGGCATCTTCTGTACCTGTAATCATTGTGCCATTCTGTGCTTATCAGATTAGAAGCAGGTAATTTTTTTTTTTGAGGAGGGCTGCGGCAACATTCTTTAAGGTTGTATTGGCCCTTACTACATCACCCATGTGCCTACCCTTATGCAAGCCTCGATGGTGAACTTCGCAGGATATTGGACCATGGGGGCATCACAACTGAGCTCGACCCATCAACCTTAAACATTCATTCCCTCCACCACCAATGCATAGTGGCAGCAGTATGTACCATCTACAAGATGCACAGCAGCAACTACCAAGGTTCCTTCAACAGCACCTTCCAAACCTGTGACCTCTACCACCTCGAACAAGGGCAGCAGAAGCATGGGAACACCACCACCTGCAAGCTCCCCTCCAAGCCACACACCATCCTGAGTTGGAACTACATCATCATTCCTTCACTGTCGCTGGGTCAAAATCCTGAAACTCCCTCCCTAACAGCACTGTGGGTGTACCTACACCTCATTGCAGTGGTTCAAGAAGGCAGCTCACCACCGCCTTCTCACAGATAGTTAAGGATGGGCAACAAATGCTGGCCTAGCCAGCAACGCCCACATCCTGTGAAAGAATAAAAACGCCATTGACATCAGAATGAACATTTTTCAACCGTTTTTCACTGGGCAGTGATCAGGAATGAGTGATTTTTTTTTCTCTCTCCCTCCAGGAACACTGAGCCTGATTTTGGCACAGTTATTGCCATTTCAAATTAAATCAACAAATCAGGGATTGAAACTGGGACCTTTCTGGTCTGCATTGCTAGATTACATATTGGCATAACTAGCTGAGCTGTTGGAGAGCAGTGGCTCATTTTTATGCACCTGGCAAAGTTATTACTAGAAAAGATATGTTAACTTAAAATTCTTATATCTGAGTTGTCCAAACCCATATATAACATCTGATGTCTGTCACATTGCAACTAAAATGGCCAGTCAGCCAAAATGCTTCTCAGTGACAGTGAGGACAGTGTGCCTTTTGGTTCAGCTTCTCCAAACCATTTGTAACAAGGACAGTTCAACTTAGAGCATTTTGAAAGTCAGTTATAGCCTAAAAGGCAAATTGTTAGGGAGTTTACAGAATAGTAGAATTGTTTTGAAAGAATACTGCAGCTCCTCATGGCTTCTCGGTGCCTGCCTATTGAACATGTTCTTTGTTAGGTTAAGCCTGCCTCTGAAGCATGTGTGAAAAGTACTAGGCAGTGCTGTGAGGCTATTGAGAAATGACTGGCAGATATATCAGGTGACAGCTCTTACTAAGTGTTTGTTCTTGCCAGCTGCAGCCTTGCACGCACAAAGTAGCCTGGCCTCCAATTGCTCCTCCCTTGTCTCTTCCCTATCCTCAGTTGCCTGGTCTTTCATGGTTGGTTCTCTTACAGGAAGTATCTGCCAAATAAGGGAAAACCCAAACTGTGGCTCGAGACTGCTTTACACACCAGTTCATAGGCGGCTCCTATTGGTCCCAAACCACTGTGTCAGGGCGGAAAGCAAGCTTCATTTGATGGAAAATATCCATTTGTCAGTTTGAGATGTTCCAGAATATGAAGCTCAGTGGAAAAGACAGCAAAGAGGAAGCAATTAACCAGCTTTAAATAAATCTAAAAACTTAACTTTGTTTATGTGGGGAAAATGCTGTACCTTGTACATTGAAGAGGGCAATTTTTGCTGAGTGGTTGTTTTCTTTACTGATGAAGCCACACACTTTTGGGTACACAGGAGAAGCAGATGTTTGGGAGGTTCAGAGGAAGTGGTTCTGACAAGCGACACGGGGTTTTTTTTGATTGTTCATGAGCAATTCTTTCCTGCCTGTAATTCAGTCTGTCTCATTGTGTTTCTTTATGGTGGAAAAGTGCTCTGCCTGAAAGACAGGATAAGATACAATAATCATCACACACTCACACTTGTAGATTTGGAGTCCTGTTAATGCATGTGGCAGTTCTTTGGGATATTATTTAAATTCTCTGCACCTTTCACACATTGTTGTTCATTATATCATAAAGCATCAGTCATGTGCATTATATATAGAAATGAAATACATACATTATTGAGTGATTATGAAACTTCAGCATTACATACAGAGATTAATTATAACAGTGTTAATAATATTGTATTTGGAGAGTTTAGTGATTTTGAACAAAAGAGCATTCAAAGCTGGGGCTATGAAACACCAAGTAGAAGGCATTTAAGGAGATATTGCCATTGTATTTTAAAGTTTTCAGGCAGTATCAGGTTAAGTGTCTGTAGCAGTCTGCTTTAAAGACTTGGTTGACCTGGTGCCATTTTGACTGCCAGAGTACTTTAGGTGTGCCACATGTGGCAAAACCTCATCACCAATCATATTACTGCACACTGCAAGATACTTTTAAGCAACATTACCCTTTTAAAAGAATAATATGGCATAAATTGAAATAAAATGTGTGATTAATTGGATTATTATTTACACTCACCTCTCCCAAGGATGTTCTTATCTTTAAATCTGATGTATGATCTTGCATCGTCAATTAAATCAATTCTACTGTTAATTGCCTCAGTGAGTTAAAGAATTGTCCGGTACTGAATAACCAGAGCAGGAACATTTCAGTGGTGATCCACAATTTGCGTTCATAGAATTAGACAGTACAGAAAGAGGGTTTATTGTGCCAGTGTTCAGTTACCCTTCCTGGTCAGGTAAATGGGAGAACTATTCTGAGTATTCCGTGTCACTAAAGTGAACAACAGTCAGGATGCCCACTCATGTTTGCTTTCTGGATATTGCATAACCATTAGGTAAGAACTGGATCAGGCCTGACTATTGTGCCTATCCTGTAGTTAAATTGCCTGATACCTAATTTGTACATGAAGAATTGATATTTGGCCACTGGTACCTATGGCACTGTAATCCAGCATGATTCAGAGCCTCCCGGAGAAGCGGGGAGAGAGTTGGGAGCTGATTAAAAAGACAACACCGTCCAGTCAAAATAGAACATCAAACTGAGTTTCAGAATTTACAGTGTCCGATTGAATACCTTTTTTATAAAAAGGTGAAATAGATGGCTAGATTTTCATGGAGTCGGGAAGACTCCATGGAGGTGTGAAAGTGACGGGCAGGACTCGATGCTGGATTCCTGACCCCATTCCCAGGGATTCTGATTTTCACCAGTGCCTTCTAAGGGAGCAGGCTGGTTCGGGATGCAAGTCTGCACCTTGCACTCCCAACCTAGCCAACTCCATTATGGGGATAGGTATGTCCTAGTCATCTATAATTTTCATGGAGTCAGACCAGCTTTTAAAGGACTCATGGTTCATAGCACCTCAGAAGGGTTGTGAACCATATCTGGATAAGAGAACCTTTTGAAAGATAAGTTCAAAAAGTCTTGCCCATGCCAACATGCCAAGCTATGCTCCCCACCCACCCACGGCCCCTCACATCCTCTATGCCAAGCTATGGCACTTCCATCTCTATTCAACCACTATATACTCTGCATAGAACCAATGATCCCTATTGTGACAATAGAACATGTTAAAAAAACCTTTTTAAAAAGTCATTAATTCATAAGAATTGCTTTTGCTACAGCCCAATAAAAGAATCCATCATCCAGACCCTTTAAAGTGTCAATGGCGGAAACAACAAGCATTTGAAACATCTTTATCTCTGACCAGCATTTGTCCCTCAGCTCTCACCAAGGATGAATTTGCTGTTCAAACGGTGTAATCCTTCTGGATATGAGCCTAGATTCAATCCCCAGTTTGTTCTCCATACACAAATACGCTGCTTGGGTGAGATACTGGAGAGCAAATGGTACTTGGAAACTACGCAACACACAGAGCCAACCCCTTATGGAGAAGAGTGGAAGCAGAAAAGTGTAAATATATTCTTGAAAAATATATCTTTTTTAATGAAGCGTTCTCTACGTTTATTTTTGTACAGTAGAGTTTATGTTTTAAGATGTCATGCTAAAAAAGTTTGCCAGTTTTAATTTATGCCGTATAAAATAATAATCTTGACATTGGTGGTGCTGAATTGCACAGCTGTCTCCTCCACAGTTCCTGAGTCCAAGTTAGTTGGACATTTTTTTTTACAGTTTTTGTTTCTGAACATATTCTTCCACCATATAATGACCAGTTATGTGGAGCAGAATTTTTATTTTCTGCACCAGTACCAATCAAGTGGGGTACCCTGTATCAAAGACTAGCTGACACCAATCCAAGCTTTTTTTAACTTGTCAAAGTTTGTGTGATTTGAGCTACTAATCACAGTGATATATTTCCCTGGCTACTCCCATGATGGGTGCAAGAGGATCCGACAGGGGTTGAAGTTAGCAAATATCCAAAACCAAGCAGCCATGAACACCCTGAGTCCCATTTTAACTGCGGCAAATTTCAGGGTGCCCGAGTAGCCTGCTCTGGAGAGGCCTGTCTGTCATAATGTGGCTCCCTTCTGGATATTTAGGTAGCCATTTAAATCTGATAGCTGATTTCCCAGAGCCGAAGTAACACAGCAGCTAGAAGGAAGCTGGATCAGCTGGATGCAGCAGGCAAATGCTTTCCACATCACTGAATTTGGGTCAAAAGGAACAAGAGTATTGCCCCTTCCCCAGGTCCCTCAAGCAAACCTTCTGCTGTGATCGACTGAGACATCTCACACCTCAGTCACTTCTGGTCTACCATTGCTCCTGATTTCCTGCTCCCATCTCGTCACCAACTTACAATGGTTCCTGGTTTCTGGAGATCATTCCCAAAGGCCCAGACCGGCTTTCCTACTTGGCACCGCAGTTTGTCAGTCTGCTGGCACCTGGATGGGAAACAGAGTAAAAAAAAAAGTGTTCAAGATTCTGCCGTTAAGTTTATCATGAACTCTGCATTTCTGGCTTTTCCCAATTTTCCCCCTCCACCCTGAAAATACGCTCCTGCGCTTTCCCCCTGCTTCCCTGTTAATATTGGGACTGCAGTCCTCAAAGTGTTTTGTGCCTTGGTCCTTGCCATATTTCCTCCAATTCTCCCAATACTGTTTAAACTGAAGATCAGTTAGTAGTTTAAGAATCCATGTTGAAGATTTACATTGTAATCTGTGTAAATAACTCATATCAGCAGCAAAGATCTAAGTACATGAACAAATTACCTTTGAGACACTGTTCACTTGAATCTGAGCCAAAAGCATTTAAACTTTCAGGAGCTTTGAAATAACGTTTTCTCCCATTATCCAATTAATTTTTTTTGTTTTCCTTTTTGTGAGGGTTATCGTGGCTTTTCTCTCTTCAGTTCCTTTAATTGGATGGTATTTAATGCTCTCCACCATGGCAAGTTTGGTGTGTGGTAGTTTAATCAGGTGGGTAAGTGGGCAGTCGTCACCTTCCACTTCCACCCCAGTTAAGTCCATGGTGAGAAGACTCGTGAGTGGCCTTCCCACCCTGCCACCAATTGAGGCCCTGTGTTGGGCAATTAATGTGGGGAGAACGACAAGCAAGTCCTGGCATGTTTGCTTGCATACGCCTGGTGTAGGAAGTTCCTCGTTCGAAGTCACTCAGTGCCCACTGAGGGTCACCTCCTTGCCCTTGCTCTTGAACCCCCCTCACTTCCTTCTCCCACATCACCCTCCCGCCACCACTGACCCTGTGGCCTGAGATCCATACGAGGTCTTGAGTTGGTGTCTTACTGGCAGCAGCCAGTGCCTCCCTGGTAGCCCTGCCATTCAATAGAGCTGCTGTCCTCTGATTGGCTGGCAGCTGTTGGTGGGTGGGGCTTCTGCCCCTGCTGTCCTTGATCGCAGAGAAGGCCCACCGCTGTCCAGTTTAGGCACCCAATTCATTGGGCCTTCCCAAAAATAGGTGAGGTGGTGCTCTCATTGGCTTTCCAGCCAGTGGGTGAGACCCTCCCCCCCGGCCACACCCCATCACCTCCATTAAATACTGGTTATCCTTTCCACATTAATTTTGTTTTTCTTTCCCTTTCAATTTATACCTTCTTATTTTCATTGTTCTCAGTGTTTGTTTTATTTGAACCTTCAGTCTCCATATCCCGGAACTGTACACAGCCCACACATCCATGGGACAGAATTTTATCGGCACAGCACTGGCCCCGGCAGTGGGCCCAAAAGTCAGGGGAAACACCGCCCTGGCCACATTTTTTGGCTTGCAGGCAACTAATTAGTTGTTGTCGGGGATCTTATCTCTTTAAGGGCCAGATGCCTGCCCCCACTTGCTGCCAGCTAATTGGAGGTCCTGCAGCTAAGCAGTGTCACCAGAAGTGGCTCAATTGGTCTCTGGGAAGGGCAGCTGTCCTCCACAGTCTCCACCATTGGCAAAATAGCATTGGTAAAATGGGAGAAGACAATGGGCATTCCATTTCCCTGTTTCCCCTCATCATTTTATGGTTGCCCCTCACCCATATTGCCTGTTGAGCTGCCCCCCCCCCCCCCCCCCCCCGAGAGCTGGTAAAATCCAGGCCATGGTATCTGCTTTCTGATCTTTTGCGGAAAACCTTGGGACTCATTCCTGGTATTGACATTTACACACCTGCAAATTATGACTGAAACTCTTTGGATGGAATATGTTGTCTGTCATATGGAACATTTGCAAGTGCTATTCCAGAAACTTGCACATGGCATTGAACCAATGTGCAAGCTCAGCCTTCCACTACTTTGGTTGCTGTATTTCGGAGATGAGAACCTGGCCTGCTGTAGAATTGATGTCATCCCTAATGTACTAAAGGCACTTGTCAGGCATTGGCATTGCTGTTATGAAGATGGACGAAGTTATGCTTGGAGAGTTATTTTTGTACTAAACTCACGAGCTGCAAAAAAATTATATTTGTTTGTGTCAAGTTTTAGTAGTTGTCAAAACATTACTGACTGAGAGTAGTGGAAAATCCAGTCAATAAATTAAGAAATAAGGAACAAGGTGCTTCTGTTTTCCTCTGGCTTACTGCAGTGAAGGTCTGTAAAGATCCACGGATGTCACAGCTGTCATTTCAATGTAGACCAAAAAACATTTAGAAAGGTTTAGTATTTCTCACCAGTAATGCTGATACACTAATTAAGCTGCATATTGAAACCAATATGGTGGCATCACTAAACCTCAAGTTACATCAGTGCTGAAAATCAAGAATATTGCATTGTATTGCTCTTTACAATATTCAGGTAATAGGATTTCTTTTAGATATTATGAGATGTTTATCTCTTGAGAGCAAAACAAATTAAGACATTCCGCACATTTTCCACAGACCTTTGTATGTTAAATTTCTTGGCTTTTTTTTTGTTTGATATATATCTTTTCTTGTTTTTTTGTCTTTGTCTCTGCCTTTGTTGTGCATGTGTGTGTGTCTCATCTATCTCTGTTTCTCCCTCTTTTTCTCATATCTATGAAAACAACAGCCACCAAAAGAGGGAGGGGGAAAACTCTTGTCTTCTATTTAACAAGCAAGCCTCCTTTCATCCACAACTGGCTAGAGCCCAGGTTCAGTGTGTTCTTACTCTCACTGGTTAGCCAGCTGGAATCGAGCCCTTAGATTGCTTCAAAAAGCTCTTTGTAACTACCTCTTCAGGTTTAACTGCTGAAGTACTGCGAGTAACAACTTGTAGTGGAATTTATTTTGTATTAATTATTTCTAATTTGCTTCATGGTGCCACTGTACAATAATCTCACAAAATCATATTACAAGATCATTTGTTCCTTCAGCTGTAGATTATATTTTGTTCAAACATTATACAAATTAAGGCATTTAACACTATGCAATGTGTGCCTGCGTTGGAATGCATATTTAAAGCAGATTTTCCTAAACAAGTAACAATTACCAATCTGGTCTTTATAACTAATTGACACTCGAAAGTAAATTGTGTGCATTGCGCCTCAGCATTTCATAATGGCAAACAAGCTGGAGTAGCCAGACCAGAGTGACGCCTGTCTGACGCTGCCGTAGGCTGTGACCCCGTGGGTGGAGCTGAAGGCTTGGAGACTATGCGACTCTCTGCATGCATAGCTTTCAGCAAACCCTCATAATATATTAAATGATTTCTCAAGTCAGTTTAAAATCAAATTTAGTATCTGCTTCATTGTTCATAATTTAAAAAAAAAATTACTTATTGGAACAGCTTTAGGTTAACAAACAAAATATTCCCATGTTCATGGATTACTTAGTACATTTATTTCTACTGAATATTGTGCAATTTATTTTCACATTATTTACTGTAAATGTTAAAGTGGATGTTCTTCCTAGTGTCAAATTACTGGAATAACCTTTGACTCTGTCTTATATTATGTCCTAATAATTTTTGAGTTGAGTTTTCCTTCCATAGCTTTTTTGTCTAGGCAGTTTTTGCTTAGAACAAGAACTTATTTCACACCGTTTAACGCATTACCAATTCCTCCCACATCCCCTAGCCAAACACTAACTATCAAACCTTCAAAATCCATTACATGCAGCATCTCAGCTCTCAAGACTGGTGCAAGTTGCACCCTGCTATATGCACCCTAGTTTTGTTGCCTGCTAATAAGATATTTGGAAAAATTATTTTAGGAAACTTTCTATTACCTAGTCTTCAAAATTGTTGTGCAGGAAACTAATTCATTCTACAATGAGTATTAACTTAGTGGAGGAGGAAGTTTTCTCTGATAATCTTTAATATCGGGAATAGCTCTATGATTTTGTTACACATATAGCACAAAGGAAATCTTCCTGGCCAGTGTAAGTATGTGGATCTATGTCTGGTTCTGGGCATCAACTTTAATACTTAAGTTCTTGGACTGGAAAAATGAACGGCTTGCATTTTTTCTTGGCTCCCTGAACACCCACAATAAAGGGCAGCAATATTTCTTGAGTTCAGCACTCTAATATAATTAGTATTGTGGGTGTTTACTCATTGATGGTAGTGATTGGTGGAGTGTTTCCGGCTTTCCACCCTGCCTGTCAGAGGCCTTGTTCCACTATTTTAAGACAGAACTCAGCTCCAGTGCTTGCTTTTATGAGGCTACCCAAATTCTAGTTTTAAAGCAAAAGTTTGAAAACACACCTTCCTCTTGTAGAGATGTGGTTTTATTTTTTTGATCCCCAAACTCAGGTATTGTATAATTATCCACTCAGTTTTAATACCTTCTATGTTTTGTTTTATTTAAATTGTGCCAAAATCATATGATAGACACGTAATAAACTTACCTGAACACGATTCAATCATTGAATTGCTGAAACCTACAAGAGGGAATGGCCACCTGCAATTCTCTCTGACTAACTAGTGTGTTGAACTGTTAAGCTGCCCAAGGGATGTTACAATGTAGAGAACATGATTCTCTCAGCAGCTGTGGAACTATTCATGAGGCACAAAAATGGTGAATTCAAGATCTGTTTTGGTGAGCTTCTGGAGGAATCTCTGACGTGCAGTAAGTGGCGAAACAAAGAGTACACACAAGAGAACATTTGGCAGCAATGTGCTGAGAAAAAAATGCAATTTTCTAAAACTGAGCCGTTTTAAATTACTAGACAGTAAATCAATTGAAGCACTGGATCTGATTTCATACTTTTATCTGCACTCACTAAAAAACGCTCCTTGCATTGAATACTATCCCTCCTGATGTATGTTCATATTTAATTAACAGAATTTGGAAGAAATAATCACGTTGTTTTCATGTGGTTGCCTTGAATTTTGAGGAGCACTTTAAAAATGTGATAGGTGCAGCTACTGTGTTTCAAAGCACTATTAGTGTTACCATTGAAATTCCATTTTACATCAGCACCAATTATTAAAATTGGACCACAGTTCTCCATGGTGTGATCTTTATCAACATTTATTTTGCTAAACTATTGTTGATCCATGTGTTTGAGAGAAACCCTTGGCAAAATCTTAGTTTTTTTCTAAATGTTTTATTGCTTTATCAGATCAAAGAGAATTCTGAGAAGTTGCTTGAAGGAATTATTTAATTACGTGTGGAGATGTTGGCTGGGATTTTATCAGGCCTATGGGGACCTTGCCCACCTGTCTGAGAGCCGGCTGGGAACCATTCCATGGGGGAGGCCTGACAGAATCAAGTGCTCTTCAGGCACTTAATTGACCGCCGTAAGGACTTGTGACTGAGGTACCCAGCAGTGGAAGCCCTGCCTGCTGAGCACTTGTCATTGCCACCAGTGGGAGTGGTGGCTGCTGTTGGCACTGCATGCACCCAAGGCCTAGGATTATGGGTGAGTCCCAGGCCACAGGTGAGTGAAGGAGGGATGGGGGCCATGGGAAGGGGGGATGGGTGTTGAAAGCGAGGACAAGGGATGGCTTTCAGTGGCCACCCCACTGCCCAATGCCACAGAATACCTGATAGCTCTCTCTCCACCCCCCCCACCCCCCAACATCTCCCTTAGGAGGCCACTAGCAAAGCCTATAACATTTTTAAATTGCAGTGCACTCAGGGATAATGAGTGCAAATTGACTCTTTAATCTGCAGAGGTTTTTCTGCCACTGGGAGACTGAAGCTGGCCTCCTACCACGATTAAGTGGGCCTATCGACCATGGTTCTCGCCACGACAAGCTGCATAAAATCCAGCCTGTTATATTTACTCCCATTAATCTTAACAATTAAATATGGCATAAGGTAAGAGAAGGGGAAATTCGGAAAAGGCTGGCTTTTTGCAGTGTTGGTGCTTTTGTTAATTGTAATTTTTCAGGGATACAAATAAATGCTGCATGGTTACAATCATTGATTGTGGTGGTTAGCTGTACTGACTAAAAGTTTGCATTCCGTAATTTGCATTTTGACAAAAAATATGTTTTTGCCCATTTGCATTTTCTTGTATATTATTTTCCTTGAGGTTGGAAATCAACAGTTGTATTATCTACTTACTTTTTTGCCTAGATAGTAGAGGTAATTAATATAAAACAGTTTAACTCTCAGAGCTATTTAAACACTCATTCTTTTATTAAGCATTACATGCCTATATTGAGGTGTGCATGTTTGATGCCTACAGTCTCAGTTCACACATGAGGAATGGCCATTTCAGCAAGATACCAGAAAGCATCCAACACCCATTAGGGCTTAATCCCAGCAAAGTGACCTTCAGAAAAGGAAGGAGGATTGAAAATTAACTGGAGAACATAAAGATTGCCTCTTTACTTTTGGGTTAAATTAATTTAAACTAATGTTTTTTTAATCTTCCCAAACTGACTTTTAATTAAATAAAATACTTATTGTGGAGCAGCATGGTGGAACAGAATACTGGAGTTCGAGTTCTGCCATGTTACCACTGGCAAATTCTGTTGTGTTGAATTCTTGAACCTGACTCTGGCTTTTTGCAGTGTTGGTTTGTTAAATGTAATTTTACAGGGACACAAATGAATGCTGCATTGTTACAGATCATTGATTGTGATGGATAGCTCTACTGATGAAAATTTTACATTCCGTAATTCTCATTTTGTCAAAAAAAATATGCCAAATATGCCAAAAATATACCAATTGTACCAAGCAATCTGCATAGGGAGGCAGGGCAGAGCAACAATCAGAGAGCAAACCATCTTGGGCTCCTAGTTATACAACTTTCAGTGGCCAACTCCAGCACCATAACCAACAGCAATTAACATTCATTCAAGGCTTTAACATAGAAATATTTAGATAGGCACTTCACTCTGGTGTGTAAAAAAAAAAATAGTCTCAGAAGGAAATCATAGAAAGATGGACCAAAACACATGGTCAAAGAGGTGGGTTTTAAGGGAAGACTTAATGGAGGAGGAAGTTGGAGGGGTGGGAGGGGTGTGCTTTAGAATCCCAGAGTGTGAGGCCTGGAAACTGAATGCACAGCTGCAGTTGGTGGGCTGGGGGTGTATACAAGAAGTCAGAGCCTGAGAGGCATCCAATTTGCAGGAGGGGATTTGTAGAGCCAGAGGAGGTTAGAGTTAGGGGAGGGAACGGCTGTGAAGTGTTTTAAAGATGACAATGAGAATTTTAAATGTAAGGTGTTGTAGGAGTGGGAGGGTCCCAAGTGTCAATGCAAGCAATGACAGACATCTTAGCTGAGTGGGAGACTTGGCATGGGATAGAGCACAGGCAGCAGAGTTTTGGACGAACTGAAGGTGGGGCTGGGAGGCCAGCCAGGACAGGAATAGTGAAGTCTAAATGTGATGTCTGGAGGCTTAGATGAAGATTTCGGTGTTAGAGGGGCTAACATAGGCAGAACCAGATGATGTTATGGAAGTAGAAATAAGCAGTCTGTGTGATGGGCAGGATATGGGGTCAGTTCAGCTGGCGAACAACAGGTTGGTACAATTTCAGACACTCCTCAGCATTGTGTAGGGCACACCACTTTAAGCTTGTTAGACATGTGTATGTCCAGAAATGTGGGCCAGGATATTCCACTCGGCGGGGGTGAGTGGGAGCGGCTGCAAATTGGACCACTACCCGTGATTGGGCCGAGACTGCCATTTCACTTTTACTGTACACATCTGTACGCATGTGCGAACTTCCACGCTCCCCCGCTGCAGCACTCAGCACTGCCTTGGGGCTTGGAGGGGGGGAGCACGGAAGTTCGCACATGTGCGCAGGTGTGCACAGTAAAAGCTCCCTGAGGCACAGAGCTACCTCGGAGCTGAAGCTTTTTAAACATAAGAAATAAAGAATTTTAAAATGTTAATAACATCTCCTCATGTGATCCTGAAGTCACTGATGGAAACCTCATTCTGTCTGTAGATGAGGTTTCACAAAAAATCTGGCCTTTTCGCCTGCCTGCCAACCATTAGGTTGGATGGGCAAAGAAAAGTTTCATTTAATTAGAACTTTAATGGCCTTAATAGTAGTCAGTGGGCATGAAGCCAACTCCTGCATGCACCCACTGACCAAAATATCACGCATCATTTTATGCTCGCTTGGGCGCACACCCGCCCGATGAGTGCAATATTCTGCCCATGGAAACAAACAGGATTCTGTATGAAAGCCATACACCCCTCCCTGATGGCTTTCTCCCTCTCATATGACACAAGTTAGCATTTACACAAAGATTATATTTGAAAGTAAGCAGTAAGGAATGAAGGCAGTTTATGATGATACCAGTTTGAGTGGGCCCCACAGAGTGCTACAATTACAAATCAAATATTGAATTAGTCAATAATGCTCTTAGAAGGTTGTAGTACTTCACTTTGATAATTCTCTCCAATCCAATTGAGAAACAAAATTTAAGAAGTCAAACTATCCGACATTATGACCTTTTGAAGGTTTATTATTTTTACATTGCTGCTTTGACAGGCAGGGAAACATGAGACCTAATTTTAACCTGGGACATGAGTGCTGGCGTGGGAGCTGAGGCAGTCACCAAACTTGCCCCCCCACCCCCCCATCCTCCACAACATAAAGCCCAGTGCCTTTAACCCCTGGTCATAAGCTAAGTATTTCATTCCAGACTTCCGCCCAAACCCAACAGGAATGTCGGGGATGCCAGCTGGCAGGAGCGGGATTTTAAGTGGCAAGATGCTACTGCCTTGGACCTGATGAAACGGCCCCTTGCACCACGTAAGTGACGAGCTGGCCCGACAAGCCCAAGGTGATCTTGTGAGATCTGGAGGAACATACCTGCCCTTTGTGGCCCACAAAGGCCACAAAATCATAAACTTACCTGGACTGCTTCTAGCCAAGATCCTTTTTACTACCTGCATTCACTGGTGACTCCAGCACTGTGCATCACTGCGATGAAAATCATGTCAGGATCCAAATGATATCACTGGACCTTGATATTTAAATATAAATGAGGTGCCTGCTTGTGTCAAGTGGCCCCAACACTATCATATTGAGAAGTGTCTGACTGCCATTTTAACTACCCTATTCCTGATAGACAACAGGGTTAAAATCAGGCCTAGGATCAGAAAGGTTAGTGTACAGCTTAATATGATTTTGAAGTTATAGCCCCCCGAACCATGTTCAGAATAATAACCTTGACGGCAGTCTGCTCTGCTTAAGCAGATACTGAACTATGTATCATGAAATCATGGAAATTACAGAAACGAAGGAGGCCATTCAGCCTATTGTGCCTATTCCATTGTGGATCTTCAACGGAAGCTGTTCCTGAATGAAGTTACAACTGGAACTGGTAGTAAGAAGACCCGCAACGAGGCAGAGTGGGAATTCCTCATTTGTTAAGAGACAAGGAAATCCCTGTTACAGTCTGAAACACAGAGCCTGCTCCCAGAGCAAACTGCAGCTGGGGCCAGCATTGAGAACGCAAGGACTGGAGACGCAGAGCATTCCCACCAGATTTCAGGGAGCTGTTAGTTGATAATGCCATTCCAGAGGACAAAAAGAGTTATATCCCTGGCAGGAGGTGAGTTGCCTGGTGGAGAGACCAGCATGGGGACAAATTTGTAGGTAGGTTAAAGACAAGGATGTCAGCTGTCATAAAAGCATAACAAATCGTTCAAGAAAAGGAAGAACTCTTTGGTCACAGAGCAGTGTTGCATATTCAAATACTTTTAGTCTTCTGCTGTGCAGGTGGCTGTTCCGGAAAGCAAGGACAGCAAGTTAATATAGTGCTCTTTGCACTTTCATCATACTGGGCAAGGAGGGTGGCTCCCCGGGTAATGGAACATTGATTGTGACAGCCTTGGAATGTCAAATTTAAGATGTTTTTTTCCAGTCCTGCTGTAATTCATTGGAACCTGTGTAGGTTTCTGCCCACTTTATTCTGAGTGTTTGCCATGTTTTAAATTGCATGTGAACCTCTTGGTAGTTCCAGCAAATTGATATAATTGGATTTGAACTAGAAAAGGTTACATAATGTACAACTTTTAAGCAGTATTAAGAATATTTGTGTTGTATTTTCCGTGAGCCATGTAAAATTAAAGAGATACAAAGGGTAGAATTATCCCCCCGTGTCCGCGCCGCCAATTAAAGCCTGCCCAGCGTGATGCAGGGAAGTGCTGTGTGTTCCCTGTGCGGGCGGTGGGGGGAGAGGGGGAGGGGGGAGGGTGGAGGTGGTTCCCTGAGTCGGGAGTGCGCTTTTTCGCGCATGCACAGAGGTGCCTCAGGGAGATTAGTTTTAAGTTTTAACAGTTCAATAAAGTGTTGAAAAATTTTTTATGACATGTCCCCTCATGTGAAACTGTCACAAGGGGTGGGACACGTGCATTAATTTCAATAAAAAATTTTGAGAAAATTTAAAATCGTTCATGAAACCTCATCCCGCCCGTGAATGAGGCTCCATGAAAAATGCAAAAGCCGCCTGGGCTCTTCACCTGCCCGCCAACCTTAAGGTTGGGTAGGCAGCACCGTTAATTATTTTAATTGTTAGTTAAATGGCCTTAACAGGCCTTTGGCAGTTTGGTAGGCGTGCAGCCAAGTTGGCTGCGCACCCGCCGAACTAAAAATCTAAATGACGGTCAGTGATGTCGGGATGCAAGCCTCTTGTCACCCCACGTCATTTTACGCCTCAGCGAGCAGGCCCCGGCCCCGCTTGCCGAGCCGAAGATTCTCCCCCAAGAGACATAAAGCTAGCACAACAGCAAAGTAGTCATATGATGTAATACAGATATGTGTAAAGTGGGAATCGAGGATTATGGAATGATTAGTTCAGATCTGGCTGATCATCACTGCTTGTACCTCATATCTTTCTTATCAAGTCTTCCTTTTGATGAATTTTGTGGTTTTATTTCCAATCTTTGGGAGTTTGGTGGATTAGCTGGTATAAGAATCTTATGCAGAGCATAGGCTTCCATCTGTTGCAGATTGATTTAACTGTATTGATGTACACTTTTTATTTGATTCCAATTTCCATTTGATTTTTATTTTTCACTCGACCTATTCAGGTTTTTAATGTTTTCAAATACTTTGTTATTTAGTCCCTTGTTGGTCCACTCAATAGTTTGCTTTCTGTACATAAGGCCAAGAGCATGAACTTCAGGGCTGGACAGTTTGTAGTAAATTTGATAGCTGTGGGATTAACAGTTAGTGAAGTCCAAGTCAGAATTGTGTCCTTGAGAAGATTTACATGTTAATGTGTACTCCCTGAGTATACCAATCTGGTTTGAATACGCCCAAAGTGTTGCTGCTTAGGATACTTGGGCTGGTTAACCAGAAGTGATTCAGTGGTAAAGTACTCGCAGAAACTGAGCAAAATGGGGGAAAGCACAAGGGAATGGGAGAATGGAAGCACTTTGTTAGGCCATGCACTACATCAAGATCTGTGAGCAGCTTCTGAAGGCTCCATGGAATTGGAGGAACTGGCAGCACTAGAACTCAGAGCAGACACTAGCGACTACACATTCTGAAGCTATTGAGCCCAAAAAGATCAAACATTTGAATCCAACCATGTACATACAGGTAACTGGAGCTGACTATGTAAATGGCGATTTTCATGTTGACTCACATCCAGAAGAAATTTTTGTTTAAAATTGGCATAGATCATTTTGACTTTAAAATAAACTTGTACATTTATTGAAACTTAGGATACTTAGCCAGATACTGGTGATTTTTGTGTCTGGGATTATCATCTGGTTGCATTACTAATGGAAATTTAAACCAGCAACAAGGACTGTACTTCCTGTAGGTAGAAGAGAACCGGAAAGTGAAATCCTGCAGTTTAACCCTTTCTATACAAAATACAGACAAAATGAAAACAACTCACAAAAAAGAGTAAAATAAGCAGACTCAATTAACCAAATCCAATCACTTGACTGATTCCAAATAAAGAATTTCTAAATGAAACCTCCCTCTTAAATATCCTATAACTTTCACCCAGTAAAGGTTGTCCTTATTTATATGATGGCTGGTTAGCTTTGAAAGCACTTGTTGATCTTGTATTTATTCACTTCTCATCCTGATCATAATTGGAAAACAATGCCAACTGTAGTTCAGTAGAAAGGGAACACGAGTGATAAGCACGATAATGTATAACAATGTTATGTAGGATCCATCATGTATGTTAACTGGGGATAACTTTAATCACCAAGAACAGGTGGGCTTGGGTTGAGTGGGAAGTTAGCATTTTACAAATTTCAGTCCTGACCCCCCCAACCTGCCTGAAACCCACACACTTCAGTTTTAAGGAATGCAGGACTGGTGGCGGGCAATTAACCTGTTCTCAGGTGGTGTGCCCCTCATTTACATATTTTAATGATACTGTGTGCCTAAAATGTTTCATCTGTTTCAGCTTTAACATTGGCTGGGCAGGTTTCCAAGCCTTAGGAAACCTAGCAGCTGAAGGGAGGCGAGAACTGCTGGATGGTACAGGGAAGGGCCTACAAGCAGTGCTGCAAAGGCAAAGGGAGCAGGAGTGCTTTCCTCTGGCCCACCAAGCTAACTGTTAACCATCACAGCAATTGGACCACATTCCTGTTGTAAGGTGTTGGATACTGTTTGATATGTCTTAATGAAGTCTTCGTAGTTTTCAGTAGGTTAACTGTATGTATTAATCACAAGAATTGTGTACAAATATACAGTAAAAGGTTCAAGCTGGGAGCTGTCTCCATGCTTGCTTGTGCACACGGCTCTGTCTAATACTCGACCGACCCCGAGTTGCTGGTCATATGTTCTTTTACATCACTGTGTGGGCAGTTCTGTACTCAGTCCCACATTAACCCAGTATGTGTGCCAAACCCTTACACTACAATTCCACCCACCTCATTCCCTGTGCAGGCAATCTGACAAGCTCTTTGGCTTCCCTGCGATCTCTTCCATGGTCTCCCATCATCTTCTCATTCTTCCACACTTCTTGACTGCTAAACTCCTCCTCCTCCACATTCCCACCAATTTTGGGGTAATTTTCTTTGTACATATATCAAAAATAATGAAATACTTCATAGATGTCAATGGTTTTAGTTAGTTGTTGCACAGTCAAGCTGCAAGAAGTAAAAGGTAAATGGATGGGACTATGATAGAGAACCTGAAGCACCAAATTGGAGTATGAATAGTTGCTGACACGAGGGGAGTTGAAATGAAGCTTGGCTTGGGGCGTGAGCCAGTACTGATTGTGGAAAATGAAACTATATGGAGAGCTAAAAGTACTTTGATGGAACTAGAAAAGCTGTTATTCTTCCAGTTAACAGGAGAAAGGGACAGACACTATTAATTAGGCCAATGTAACACTCATCCATGTGAGTCTTGATGTAGTGTTCATAAACAATTCATTAAATACAAAATGCTTCACCAGTTGCTGAGGTGCTTTCATGCATGTGAATGGTCTTTTGGGAGGCAGTGCTACTTGTTGCTGGCTTGCCTGGGCTATGGCTTGGAATCTATTGTGAATAAAAACTATGTTCCTTTGTTAGTTAAGTATTATATTTTGATTTAAGACCTCTTGTACTAGTAATTAGAAAAATGTCATTATAGCTACAAAAAATAGCAGCATGACAAGTGATATATACTCATCTGCAGTGTTAGGGAAGCTTATGAAAACATTTCTTTATTAACTCCTATATCTGAAATGTGTCTTTGAAAAAAATTGCATTTAGAATGTGTGTCAGTCGTGGCTCAGTTGCTAGTACTCTCTCCTCTGAATCAGAAAGTTCAGGACTGACAGTCCAGGGACTGCTGCACTGTCAGAGACAGTGAGTGTGACATTAAATCGAGGCCCTATCTGACCTCTCAGGTGGGTGTAAAAGATTCCATGGCACTATCTCAAAGAAGAGCAAGGGAGTTATCCCCAGTGTCCTGGCCAATTCCTCATTCAACATCATAGAAACAAATTACTTGGTTACTACCACCTTGCTGTTTGTGGGAGCTTGCAACAGTGACTACACTTCAAAAGTACTTCATTGGCTGTAAAGCACTTTAAGATGTCTCATGGTCATAAAAGGTGCTATACAAATACAAATCTTTCTTCCTCTATTTGGTCAACATTTGTACATATATGTGTACATATACATGCTTAGCCAGAACACTGACTTCCTAATGTCTTCATATTAGGTCTATGAAGGCAATAATTTGTACAACAATCCTTCGCACATCTAAAACTCTAAAGAGCCTTCAGTCAGGAGTATTTTTGTATAACAGCACTACAGATATAGAAAATAGCATGGAATTATTATGGAATGTCATAAGTCACTTTGTAGGAAGAATGCATGGCCACCGGGAACAAAACGCAGGGTATCCGGAAGACAACACAACCAGCAGCGCTTCCATCTTTTTCATTAAAAAGACCTGCAGGAGAAAGATGGGCTCCTAGACCAGTTGAGTAGAGTAAAACCAGCTGACATGTATCTGAGGAGCACAAATATCTGTGTGTGGAAACACAGCATGGGGAAAGCTAGCAACAGGAAGCAGACTTGTGTAAACCAGCCGATCTGGGGCTGGAGCCAGTGGAATTGTGTGCAGGAAGCCTGAGGACAAGCAGAGCACAGGAAGCCGAAGGGGAGAGCAGAGTTAAAGAAAGAGGAAGGGTTGCTTAGGAATAAACTGTTAAGTAGCAGTGATAGGGAAAGATACTAGGATACACAAAAGAGCACTGATAAGGAACAAAGTGAATTCAGAACAGCAGAAACCAGGAGTAAAGAAAGAATGGACAAAACTTTAGTGTGAGAAATATAATGACAGTGTACATTTATGTGGTGGCTTCAAAGTAATAAAACATCCTTAGCCCCTTCACAGGAGCATTATAAAACAAGTCTGATACAGTCAGATAAGGAGATATTGGTCAGATGACCAAAACCTTGGTCAAAGAGGTAGATTTTAAGGAGTGTCAAGTCTAGAGATAATAAAGGCCTTAATGAGGGTTTCAGTAGCAGATGAGCTGAGTCGGGGGGTGAAATCAGCTGATGTTAAGGAGATCTTAGTGATGGCACAAATGAGGTTAGAAGCTGAACCAAGGTTGCAAACAGACTGGCCTAATCTCAGACTGTTGCCGGGGAGAGGGATGGAGTCAGTAGCTGGGGAACAGAGTTTGGAGTGGGTACTGAAAACAATGGCTTCAGTCCTCCCACTATTTAACTGGAGGAAATTTCTGCTCATTCAGTACTGGATGTCAGCTAAGCAGTATGATAAATTAGCAATAGCATAGGAGTCAAGAGAGGTGGTGGTGAGGTAGAGCCGGATATTGTCAATGGTATATTTGAAAACTAATGCTGTGTTTTCGGATGATGTCACTGAGGGACAGCATGTAGATGAGAAATAGGAGGGGACCCTTGGGGGACACCAGAGGCAACGGTACGAGAGCAGGAAGAGAAGCCATTGCAAGTGATTCTCTACCTAAAATTTGATAGATAAGAATGATCCTGTGAGAGATCTGTCATAGAAGAATCAGGTCCTAAGGATGTTTTGCAAATGATCTAGAGCCTGAGCCAGCAGTGAGAAATAGAATGAGGCCAGTGGTATAAGTGAGAGACAATGAGTGTGTGAAAGTAGCAGAGGGTGAGAAACACAACAGAACAGTGACACTGCCAGGAATTGTACAGTGGATATTTCTATCTGAATGCCTGAGCATTGTAACAGCACATGAAACAGAACCTAACCAAAGAGGGGCCAAGTGCCCTGACAAAAGCCAAGAGTTAAGAGAACTCTGAGAGAGAGAGACCCCAGAAGGGGGAGAGCCCCTAGAACAGCCCCAAAAGTACAAGAAGCCTGCAAGCAGCTTCAGGCAGCATAGAGAGATCCACAGTAAGACTGAAGAAACTGCCTTCACAGCCCTGTCATACTCATCTATATTCAAGTAAGACTAGAGACAAGAAAACTTGTTTGCCATGCCGTCACTCAGTTGGCATGATCCATGTAATTTAGAACTGGAGCATCAAAAGTAGGTTAATCCAGATCTGGAAGTATAACAGGATATTGAACGACGTATATACATGTAAAATGTAAGGATGTGTGATATACTATGAACAGATTGTACCAGGGAATAGGGAGAAATCAAGCAAGTGTAATGGAATCGAGCAAAAACAGCTTGCAATTATACAGCACTTTCAACATGGAAAAACATCCCAAGGCACTTTACAAGGGATACAAAAAGAATGGTGACCAAGTTATGCTGGGAGAGTTAGTGGAAGAAATTGAAAGCTTGGTCGAAAAGGTTGATGCTAAGGGGAGAAAAGTAGAGAGGCGAGAGGATTTGGAATGGAAGTGCCAGACTAATAACTCGAACACCAATCATGAGGAGAACGGGGGTAGGGTGGCATGTAGTGGTGGGGAGGAGCAATGGGGAGAGGTGTGGGGAAGAGGTCGAAAGATTGTGGGCGTACACACAATGCCAGAATTGTTGGATCATTCTGAAATCTAAAGGGTAACATAAGGTTGGAGGAGGTTGCAGAGGGACGGTGGTAGGGACCATGGAGTGATGTGAATATAAGTTTAAATACAATCTATTGAAGGATAGGGAGCTAGTCTACATCAGCAGATTCCCATATAATTTTAGAGCCAGTATGAATACAATCTGTAACATTAATAGAACTGCCCACATATCAGCCCATTGCCCAGCAGCCCTGGTCCTTCAACTGTCTGGACCCCGTTGCCCCCCCCCCCCCACTCTGGATTTCCTCCATGAACTCCTTCTGTCTATCCACATCCCCTTCTTGATTCTTGATAAGCAAGGAGGTGAAAGGTTATCGGGGTAAGCAGGAATGTGGAGTTGAGGTTACAATCAGATCAGCCATAATCTTATTGAATCGTGGAGCAGGCTCGAGGGACCGAGTGGCCTATGACTGCTGCTAGTTCATATGTTTGTACATGCCTACTTTAAGACTGTCCTTGGCCAAGTTTTTGGACACCACTCCTAATATCTCTTTTGCCTTGGTGCCTACCTTGGCTAATAAGACTTTTTTGAAGTGGCTTAGGAAATATTTCTACACTAAATTGTGATATGAATACAAGTTGTTGTTTGCACAGAGAGAGTGCCTAGAGACATTTTTCTATGTTAAAGCAGATTTATAGATCAAGTTGTTGTTGTTTGAATAGAGCGAATGGTACTTTGTCAGAGACACCTTGCAGCACATGAGAAGTTAAATGGATGTTCTGTCTATTCAATATCGGGATAAGATCAAAAGGCCTTTTTCATCTGATCATAGTTCAGTGCCCCTGCTAGAACTGGTATGAGTGATGGAAAAGATCAAGTCTTGGCTGTGATGCAATACATGCTTGCATAGACTGCTTACACTTGTATTAAAGCTCAAGTGTAAAGGATGCCTCTGTCCAAGTAGCATACTCTGTACCCAACAAAAGTCAGCGTCTTTAGAAGATGGGATGAGGTGTCTTATTTTTCTTAAGCTACTGTGATTACTTAAAATCCTTGCAGGGAGTATATATACATTAACAAAGAAAATGTTGAGCATATCAGATTATTGAAGATAAAGACTAGCACGGTCCTCAGACAGGCAGTCTGAAACTAAACAGCCCTTTGCTTCAAAGCTTTCACCATGTAATGTTTACATTGTGTTTGGGCATCACCCAGGAGAGTGTCAAGGAACTGTTTGTAGGAGTGAGTGAATATGTGAACAATATTTAATCTCTATATTGCAGAGTTAAGCACTAAGCTAAAATAGCACTCAACACAGATGAAGTAACTGGCAAAGAGAAAGAGAAGCAATGTTAGAGAACAAAGAACAAAGAAAAGTACAGCACAGGAACAGGCCCTTCGGCCCTCCAAGGCTGCGACGATCATATTGCCTGTCAAACTAAAACATTTTGCACTTCAGTATCTCTCTATTCTCGTCCTATTCATGTATTTGTCAAGCTGCCTCTTAAACACCACTATCGTACCTGCTTCCACCACCTCCTCTGGCACCGAATTCCAGACACTCACTACCCTCTGCGTAAAAAAACTTGCCCCGCACATCTCCTCTAAAGTTTTCTTCTCTCACCTTAAATCTACGTCCCCTAGTAATTGACTCTTCCACCCTGGGAAAAAGCTTCTGACTATCTACTCTGTCCATGCCACTCATAATTTTGTAAACTTCTGTCAAGTCGCCCCTCAATCTCTGTCACTCTAGTGAGAACAATCCGAGTTTCTCCAACCTCTCCTCATAGCTAATAACCTCCATAATTTATGTATACTACAAACAGCAATGGTCCCAGCACTGATCCCTGTGGAACACCACTAGTCACAGCTCTCCAGAGGGAGAGCTTATAGAGGGCATGGAATATTTGGATCAAATAGCCCATTTTATTTTCATCCATACCTCTTAGATGAATCTCGTCTAATACGCTCCTGGAAGTTATGAGTAAAGGTTGGTTTGTACTAATTATGTAAAAAAGATTGCAGCAACAACTACAACTTGTATTTCTATAGCACCTTTATCATGGTAAAGCATTATAGAGCACTTCACAGGAATGATCAGCAAACAAAATTTGATACCGAGCTACATGAGATAGTAGGACAGGTGACCAAAACTTTGGTCAAAGAGATGGGTTTTAGGAGTGTTTAAAGAAGGAAAGAGAGTTGGGAAAGTTTAAGAAAGGAATCCCAGAGTGTTGGGCCAATACAACCGAAGGCATGGTCACCAGTGATAGAGTGAAAAAAAAATGAGGGATGCTCGAGATACCAGAATAGGAGCTTATAGAGGCAGAGTACATAACAGATAAAGGATTAGGGCATGGAGGGAGGTGAAAACTTTAAAATCAAGATGTTGCCAGACCAGGAGCCAATGTAGGTCAGCAAACACAGGAATGATGTATGAATAGAATTTGGTGCAAGTTAGGGCAGCGGAGCTCTGAGTGAGTTCAAATTTAGGAAGGGTGCAAGGTGGGAGGTCCACCAGGAGAGCAGTAGAACAGTCAAATCTAGAGGTAACAAAGGCATGGATAAGGGTTTCCATAGCAGATGAATTGAGGCAGGGGAAGAGATGGGCAAAGAGACGTCTTGGTGCTGGAGAAAAATGGGGTCACATGCTGAGATCAGGGTCAAAATAGGATGTCATTGTTGTGAACAGTGTGTCGCAGTCTTATACAGCAGTCAGGGAGATGGGTGGAGTTATTGTGGCAGGGACTCAAGACAGTGACTTTTATCTTCCCAATGTCTAATTGGAGGAGTTTCTGTTCAACACATACTGCAGGATTGGCAAGCAACATGATAAATCACAGGCAATGGAAAGGTTCAAAGAGGTTGTGGTGAGCTAGAGTTAGTAGAGCTATGCCAATTGCTGGCTGAAGTCTTGCAGCCCACTTTAACTACCAAGTCAATGTTATTCGTATCAGTCAAGATCACCAATGTCCTGACTTTTTTTCCAGCTGGATCCTTTCAGGCAATAGCTGGTGACTTTTGTAATTGCAGCTGCACATCGCTGTAGACAGAAGGTTACTGATGCTCCTACAGATGGGCCATGCACTCCGTTTTCTTCTCAATGGAATCAGCTAAATAAAAAGAGGGAGTTATCAATTCTACATGCTTAGATGCATGGAGCATTGCTGTGAAAGTTCCCAAATCCTTAAAAGCCTGAGGTCATTCTAGTCTCACTCAAATTACTGTCCAAGAGAGATCAATTCTGGCAGTCAATCTCCTGCAGTATCAGTGGGTGCTAGGTTTATGTCTGAGGTTTGTTCATGTGCAAGCACTGGAAAGCATGGCTCATTGCAAGCAGTCATTGAAAACTAGTCATATTGCACAGTTTAGTTGTCTTTGCATGACTTGATCCTAACATGCTATGCCACCACTCCACCTGTGATACATTGGGCTTCCTATAGGGTACTTCATAGATTCATAGAATTAATACAGCACAGAAAGAGGCCATTTGGCCTATCATGTTCATGCTGGCTCTCTGAAAGAGCAGTTCACCTGGGTGCTACATGCCATCTCCTTCCTTTAGTCCTGCATAATCTTCCTTTTCAGATAACAATCCAATTCCCTCTTGAATGCTTCAATTGAACTTGCCTCCACCACACTTAAGAAGTGCATTCCAGATCCTAACCACTCGCTCTGTGAAAAAGTTTTTCATCATATTACCATTGCTTCTTCTGCCAAATCTGTGCTCTCTGGTTCTCGATCCCACCACCAATGGGAACAGTTTCTCCCTCACTGCTCTGTCCAGACCCCTCATGATTTTGAATACCTCTATCAAATCTCTCCAAGGAAAACATTCTCAATTTCTCTAATCTGTCCATATGACTGAAGTTCCTCATCCCTGGAACCATTCTCATCAATCTTTTCTACACTCTCTCTAACACCTTTATTTCCTTAGTAAAGTGTGGTGCCCAGAACTGGATACATTACATTCGTTGAGACTGAATCAGTGTTTTATACAAGTTTAACATAACTTCCTTGTTTTTGTACTCTGTGCCCCCATTGATAAAGCCTAGGATGCCATATGCTTTATTAACTTCACTCTTAACTTGGCCTGCCACCTTCAATGATTTATAACACATATACACCCATATCCCTCTGCTCCCATGATCCTTTTAGAATTGTACCCTTTATTTTATATTCCATTTGTTTTTCTCTCATTTTGATCTGCTCGGGTCAAGGGCATCATGCAATCAGCGAGGCAAGGGCTTAATTTCTTGTCTGGTCTGTATTTTTCACCTCCCCACAAGCAACATGGCTGAGCCTGATAACTAATTGGACTGGCCATGGTGGGTATGTTGGAGATTGGGGGGAGTTGCAGGTGGGCTGGGGTGGGTGTTGGAGTTGAGCTTCAGGCTACTTCCTCTTCCCTATAATGGTAAACATTGCTGTTCCAGTGCACTGTTCCACCAACAATGTCAGGTTTTTATATTTAATTTCATGCAGTAATAACCCAGGACAGGTTACAAATACAAAGAACTTCCCTAAATCTCATTGACACACTTCCTCATACAGCTTTGCAGGTTTCGTCTTAACAGACAGGAATATAACATGAATAAAACTTAATTGCTGGTTATTTGAAACTCGATGTTTCAATGCACTTGTCAAATTATTTATTTCATAAGAAAGGAATGTCTAAATCCATGGCTGTGATGTATTTAGTGAGCTTGTGATTTGGTTGTATTTGTGTGCAAGAGCTGTGAAGGCAAGAACAAGTGTATGTGAATGGTCTGACAGGGAAAAACAGGAAGACAACTTCCTTTCTGCATATGTACTTTTTCCTGATGAAGTTTTCTGAAAATGTTTTGCTGAATGCTACTGGGGAAAAGGTACAGCACCAAATTAAAGTGTCAGTGTATTACAGATAACTGTAGCCAGAAAGGCAAATTAATTGTTCAAAGGTATTTGCCATCTATACCTAAGTTTATATGTACAATATTAGCTGATCACAGACGACAAGGACCAAATCATATAGATATAATTTAGTCCATATTTTTATAGTCTTACATTCTGTCCTTAATTTTGTAAACACTTTGATTTTATATTATTATTTGTAGTTAAACATCAAAACCTATTTGGAAAGCACAGGGGGTGGGGAGTGGGTTTTGTCAACAGCGTGGCGTTCCCAATGGCGTAAGTGGAGATACTTCTGCTCTCTCTTTTTGGTGTTTCTCACATGATTATGATTAAAATTTAATGTGCCATCAGGGTGCATGGGAAACTCCTGCGATTCAGTGGCGGAGGGTCGTCATCTGCCTCATCATCAGCTTTCGCCAGCACAGTTACAGCCACGGTCCATGGAGGGCTCACGTGTATATTCAGGGGCAAAATCTGGTGAGAACACCACAGAAGTTATCAGCACCTCAGGGAAGGTGTAACAGCAGTGTCCCCAGAAGATCTAAGGATCCTGCTGAGCTCCATGCTAATGAGTGGCCACTGGTCGTGGTCACATGTAGCCAGTTGGACATGCAGCAGAGGCTAGGGGAAAGTAGATCAGAGATGACAAGGATTATGCGCAGCTTTACGTAGGGTACTGAGGAGTCCATGTACTGCCATATCTCAGGTATTTGAGTGCATGACTTCACCCATGAAGGGGATGGCGATTGCCATGGAGGACCAGGTCAAGCATTTGATCCACATGCGCTCGGGCCTGCATTCCATTGTTCTAGCCATGGGCTCAATGAAGCAGTGGCTAGATGAGAGGTTGATGAGGCCCATGGACCTCCCTTCAGGAGCCCCTTCCCCTCAGGGAGACAGGGAGGTGCAATTGCTCACCCAGAAGGAGGAGGAGTATTTGCTACCGTGGGGCCTTTCTGTCAGGACACCCACAGGGTTAGCAGTACCACCTCATCCCCTCCACCACTGACCCCAATGGCCTCCAGCAGGTGAGGGTGAGGGGGACGCCTCTGCACCAGTGCAGGAGACCCTGGAGGCTTTGAGCCCTCAAGGCCGCATACCTCAAGAGGACGGCTGCCACAGTCCTCCAAGGCAACAGGTCATCACACTGAGCAGACTGCCTGCAACTCAGCTGTTGATTTTGGAACTGCACCTAAACATAACGGTAGGAAAAGATAAGTGGAAAAGGTATGTGCCCAAAAGTGGTCTGAGTGGTTGATCCATATGTTTATCACTTGTAAAGATACACACAATATAACACCTTTTCTGTAATTGTTCATAATTATTGAGAAGTGTTGGAGCATGTCATAGTCTAAGATTTAGTGATCATGGCACGCCCCATGTTTGTCACAATTTGATGGCTAGAGAGGAGATAAGGACATAGACGTTATTCCTGAATGAGATAGCTGCGATGATCATTTTGTGGAACATAGCTTTAAAAGCATGCACAGCTGACACACACACACACACACACACACACACACACACACACACACACACACACACTCACACACTCACACACTCTCATCTATGCACTCAAGAGGACATTGGCCCCGTTCTCACTCAGCGGGTATAAATGAGACAGGTGCAGTTGTATTCAAAACACTCCAAAGATGGCGCTGGATCAGAATAATTGGGCAAGGCAGGCTGTTATATAGATGCCCATGTAACCCTATGATGTTCTTGATACCAGTACCCATAGTGTTTGTGTGTGTGTGAGAGAAAGAGAGAGAGAGAGAGAAAGCGCTGCTCCTTATTCTATTTTAGGCGGTAGAGGACACATGTTCATAGTTAACTCAGCAACGGAGGATGGCAGGGCTAGATCTATACCCCAGGAAGATGATGGAGGTCTGCCAATGGAGTGATGGCAATGAAGGTGTTTTATTGTTGTGCAAACCTTGGATAGATCAGGTTGTCCCTGGCTTCCCTTACACATCTCTCCATGTCCTGGCATCCATGAAATACTCATTTAGATTTATGGCCTCCTCCTCATGCTCCAATAAATCCTTGTCATCTGAGGACGGCTGATGTTTGCAATGTCTGTCCATGCCACAGTGCCAGATTGTGCAATGCACAGCAGACTACTGTTATTCATGACACCCTTTGGGTGCATATTGCAGAGCCCCTCCAGATGGGTCAAGCCAGCGGAAATGCATTTGAAGAAGCCCAATAGTGTGCCTGATGATGGCTCTGGTGGAGGCAGGAGCTGGATCGTAATGCTGCCCTGTCTCACCCTGGGGATGTCTCAATGGTGTCATCAACCAGGTACGCAGAGGATGGGCCTTGTCACTGGGAATTCATCCATTAACCTGGGCTGGGGTCTCAAGAAGTTCTGGGACCCTTGAGTTCCACAAGATGTGTGCATTGTGACCACTCCCTGGGATCCAAATACATACCTGAAGGATTCTTCCCCTGTGGTTGCACACCAGTTGTACATGGAGTGAAACCCTTTATGATTTACAAATTCAGCTCCCTATCCCCAGGGAGCTTTTATGGCCGTCGGCCTCATTCGGAGAGCCAGTGCAGACACGATGGGCCAATAGCCTCCTGCACCATAACAATTCTGTGGTTCATACACATACAGTTGATGACACCCTGCACTTGAGGAAACTGAGCAGTGAAACATACACGGCTGACCTTGTTGCCTGGTTGTCGTCTTGTTTGGTGAAGTGGATAAAATCATTGGCACAATGAGAAAGGGCATCGGTCACCTCCTTTATGCACCTACCTGTGGCAGCCTGTGAGATGCCACATATCTTTCCCTTCGCGCCTTCGAAGCCACCATTGGCGCAGAGATTGAGCGCCGCTGCAACCTTGAGGCCCATTGGCATAGGGTTCCCACCAAATCCACGTGGCTGCTCGTCTTGATGAAAAATCCATCCTATTTCTCTGACCATTTGCCAGGACATCCTCAGACATCTCTGGCAGCACTTTTCTGACACCTGGACATAGGTTGTCCTTGTCCTCTGGATACATTGACATGCTAGTGCCCACTTTTGCTGATGTCTTCCTTGGATGTCTGCGTTTGGACAGCATTCCCCTCTGGTGATGCCTGCTCCTGGCCTTGTGGCCTCTGTTGTTGGACGGCCAGAGCGGTCGGGTGAACGAGACCCATGGTTATAGCAGTAATTGACTGTGCGAAGAGGGCAGACATACACCTGAGAGAATGCTTATCCATGGTTCTCATCCATTTAACTAATTGTTAAAGCATACCTTTAATTGGCAAATTGTACACAATGTGAACTCCACCCACCCAAAATAGTCTCCTCCTTCCACTTTAATCGAGCTTACATTCAGAGAAGCTGCGTTTGACACGGGACCCTAAGTATGATGGATGTCAAGTTTCAGACCCATTCCCGTACCTTCTACCTGGATCTGGCACTTTTGATTTTGTCAATAAGTGAAAACTCTTCATTGGAGCACTTTTACACTTGCCCCCATTATCCTTGACCCACCCAACATAGGAATGTAGGAGCAGCAGTAGGCCATTCAGCCCATCAAGCCTGCTCTGCCATTCAATACAATCTTGGCTGATTATCCACTTAATGCCTTTTCCTACACTGTCCCCATATCCCTTTATGTCATTGGTATTCAGAAATCTGTCAATCCCTACTTTAAGCATATTCAATGACTGAGCTCCCACAGCCCTCTTGGGTAGAGAATTTCAAAAATTCACACCCCCCTGAGTGAAATAAATTCTCCTCATCTCTGTCCTATGTGGTTTCCCCCTTATTTTGAAATTGTGTTCTCTGGTTCTAGACTCCCCATCTAGGGGAAACATCTTAAACTGCATCTATCTTTTTGTAGTTTCATTGAGATCACCTCTCCTCATCCTCAAAACACTAGAGAATACAGGCCCAGTTTCCCCAATCTGACTTCATAGGGCAGTCTCGCCATCCAGAGAACAAGTCTGGCAAACCTTCGTTGTGCTACCTCTATGGCAATAATATCCTTCCTAAGATAAGGGGACCAAAACTGCACACACTACTCCAGGTGCGCTCTAACCAAGGTTCTATACAATTGAAGCAAGACTTCGTGACTCCTGTACTCAAATCCTCTTGTGATAAAGGCTAACATACTATTAGCTTCCTACTAGCTTGCTGCACCTGCATGTTATCTTTCAGTGATTTATTGACGAGACATTCAGGTCCCTTTGTACATCTACTCTTTCTAATCTCTTGCTATTTAAGAAATACGCTGCACATCTGTCCCTTCTACCAAGGTGGATAACCTCACATTTTTCCACATTATATTCCATCTGCCATGTTCTTGCTCACTCACTTAAGTCTGTCCAAATTCCCTTAAAGCTGCACAACACACATTCCCTTCCGCGAATTTGGAAATATCACATTTGGTCCCCACATCCAAATCATTCTTATATATTGTGAACAGCTGGGGCCCAAGTACTGATCCTTACGGTACCTCACTAGTCACAACCTGCCAGTGCGAGAATGGCCCATTTATTCCTACTCTGTTTTCTGCCTGTTAAACAATCCTTAACTCATGCCAGTGTATTACCTTCTATCCCATATGCTTTAATCTTGCTAACCAACCTCCTGTGGGGACTTTATCGAAAGCCTTCTGGAAATCCAAGTCCACAGACTCCCCTTTATCAGTTCTGTTAGTTGCATCCTCAAAAAACTCCAACAGGTTTGTCAAACATGATTTCCTGTTCATAAATCCATGTTGACTCTGCCCAATCAGATCAAAATTATTTAAGTATCTATTTATCACATCCTTTGTAACAGATTCCAGCATTTGCTCTACTACTGATGTAAGGCTAACAGGTCTGTAGCTCCCTGTTTTCTCTCTCCCTCCCTTCTTAAATGCTATTCTCCAATCTTCAGAAACCATTCCAGAATCTATAGAATTTTGGAAGATGATCACTCAGGTATCCACTATCTCCATGGCTCTCTCTTTCAACATTCTGTGATGCAGAATATCAGGTCCCAGGGACTTATCAATCTTCAGTGCCATTAATTTCTCCAATACAGCCTGCTTGCTAATAATTTTTTTCAATTCTTCATTCTGCCTAGTCCAACATAACCTTTCCACCTCCCTCTGTTGCCCTTGAACCTATCCCCGTTACCCTGGACCCTTTTACCATTTCCCTGGACATTCCCTTTCTCCTCCTGTGCCTACACTCATGACCATCCAAATGCCTACTCTGACCCTGACCCCTTCCCTGTTATCCTCTTCAATGCTTTTGTCCACTCCATGAGACCTTTGAATATCCAACCCTGACACTGGACCTGTCCCCATACTGTATACAATTGCCCACCCAACCCCTTATTTTGACTGAATATTCCTGCTGCCCCCCAGCATCCTCAATTCAACCCATAGGATCCCTAGATAGACAGCACCAACCCTGCCCTTAAGGCTCATCATCCATCTTGCCACGCCTGCCTGGAACCTTCCTCCCCGCCTTACATGATCATCACTCCTAGGGTGCTAGGCCCTTCCCTCCACCGTGCCTCCCTACACCTGAATGCCTCCCCTGCAACCCCCACCCCCATCTCATCCCTTCCTTCCTCAGCACCTCCCTGCACACAAACACTCCCCTCTGTTCACCCTACCATCCCTCGTCCGCACGTCCCTGCTCCCCAACACCACTTTCTGTCCACCCTCCCCTCCCTCTACTGCACCTCTCAGCACACAAATGCCAACCTTTCAACACCCACTGCCTTGTATCACAGAGTTCAACATGGACAACTGCTAACTTTAGTCACAACTGCAAAAAGCTGACTGGTGCACACCACCTTTAAACGACCGTGAAGTGGGTGCCATGAGATTCTCCTATGCTGCTGTCTTTATCTTGGGGGTAGGACTCTATTGAAAACTCTTTCATGTTAATGAGTATTCATGATATGCAAACATATTATAAGTATGAACCCGCCAAAGGTTGATATGAGGCTCAACGTGTCACTGACTTTTTTTATCTCTGCATTTCAATCCGCAGTCAGGGAATCAGAATTTTGCATCCTACTTAATTAAGTCACCTCACACACCATACTTCCTGCTCCAGGGGGGGCTCCATAAAATTTGTGCGCAACTCTCAGAAACAGAGTTAGCTTTAGTATAAGGCCTTATCTGGAGTACAGGCTGAAGGACTGGGAGATGCAGAACTGAGCCATTACTGGTGGGAAGATGTAATTACAAATGACATGTTTGCAAAGTCACTTTCCAGTATAAATGTGGATATAAGAATTTATAATGGAAAAAGTTGACACAACTGTGACATAAACATGACAGGAAGTAATATTTTGTAGAAAGGGAATGTGCAGAGACATATTTTAAAAATTTTAATATCGTATTAGTCAATCTTCTACAGAGTTGCATAGTTTGAAAAAACAATCTCTTTCTTACCAGCTTCTGTTGGTGTTGACTCTGTCTCTCTGATTCTGTGGCTCTTTTTTCTCATCTGCATCTCTCCCCATAAATCTTATCTTTTTCTCGCCACTTTGTCTTTTTTTTCGGGTGAGTGTTGGTGGCTGTATGAGATGGCACAATAGGGAGTGGAGCCACCACTGGCTGCATTTGGTGTACAGGTTATGTGACCCTTAAGAGCAGCCTTCCCAATGACTAATGCTTCCCTTCCATCCCTTCACTCCCATTACGTTGCCTACCAATTCACCTGCCTACCACTTCACTCCCATTACTTATCCTGCCTCCTCTTTTGAATTGCCTGTTCAGTCCCATTATCCACTAATTCCTTGCTACATTATCATTCACCTCATTCGTTATTCATCATCCACTTCCATCAAACCCCATGCCGCAAAGTAGGTGAGAAGCTGGAGACCCACTTAGCCCCAATCTGTTTGTACCCTCTGTCCTTTCTCCTTTTTGCTTTCACTCAAAAGAAGTTTTGTTTGCTTTCAGCATTCAATTTTATAAAAATCAAATTAGAATAAGGACAAAACCTACCGGTTTGCCCTTCTTTCTATTCGTTACTTTCTCTGTCTCTCTTGGTATCTGTCGAACAGGTGTTAGAAATTGGAATCCCTATCTCACCCACTAGGACTGACTTCCTTTGTCAACAAAATAAAAATGAGGTAATTGGGTGGCTTCATAATTCAACGTTTTTCAACTAAAATACCATTAACTCTGCCTTTTTTCATGCAATGGCTCTCTCTCCTAACCCTCTGACCCTGTCTCTTTCTTTTACACACTTTACAAATACACAAAACAAAGGATCCAATACTTGTATCATTAGAACGTTGCCATTTTTTTCTTACCGCAGTGACCCTGTTTTTTTCTTTAAAAAATAAACTCAATATGAATTCTACCTCAATGAAGTTGCTTCAATTTGCCCTTTCGATTGTTGCATATCTTTCAAGATCTTTTGAATGGAAGGTGCTAGATGTTACAGAAAAATATTCCTCAATATAGCTAGCCTGAAAATTGAGGTACACTGCATATGCTTAGACTACATAATCAAAGTTCAGTTTGTTATACTACAGCTCTGGGAAAACATATCAACTCTAAGTCCTGGCTATCTGCAGAAGTTGAGGCTTTTTTGTAAAATCTTTAATGAAGACCTTGAAAGACATAAAATAAAATATAGATGAAAATTGCAATCAGATTATTGTGAAATAATAACTTTTAATAAAAATGTGTATTTTTGCTAAACCTTATTATGGGGAATAGAAATTTCAGTCACCGAAGAGAAAATGGCAGTTTAAAAAATGAAAGCATTCTTTGCGAATTATGTGAACCCAGTGGCTAGGTTATGCAATCTGGTGACAAGTTTGAACAATCAGAATGACATGTTTACATTTTAAATGTGGACATAGGGTAAAGCTGACACAAAGCATGGGACAAAAATATGACAACCGAGAGTTCAGTGGCATTGACGGGGAGTGTGCACAAATGTAAATTTGTTAATATATTTTAGGCATATATGAATTATATTTTTGTCAGTGCATTGTTTTTAATTGAGATTCAGTGGTTTGAATTTTAAATATTTCAGTTCAGCAACCTGGTTCCCCATCCCCTTTCATTAATTTCCATGAAACAAAATGGAGCCTGATATCACATTTTCTGTGCGATGGTGCTGCTGATGTCATGATTTTAACAGCATGTAGCAGCCACTTAGAAGGCAGCTCAAAATAAGCTTTAAGGCATTCACTTTGAATCAAAACATCTTGCCAGGTTCTGATCTCTTTTTCGCGGTCTGAATAAAGGCCCCATTAGGACTTCCTTGTTCCTTTTGAATGTGGTGTCATGCTGTGACAATTTGGCTCCTAATGCATCTGTTTTTGCACTTTTTTTCATACCAAAAGTTTGGATACTACCAGCTTCTCTTGTTTTTTCCCTCTTCCCCTACTTCTAGCATTTTATGGGTTTCTGTGTCAGCGGCTAAAAGAGTGGGGTGAGAAAGTGATTATTTTATATTGTAATGATCACTGCCCAAAATCATCTAGAGACTATGGACGAATGACTTTCAGCCATGCATTACTTTCATGGTAACGCAGTGAATCTATTCACCTATTTTCCTGGTGGTTTCCTTGGTGATGTAATATTCATCTGAGGCATCCGTTTCTCTCCCTCAGCCTGGGAATGTTCTCCCGATAAACCTTGGAAATGTTAAAAAAAATATTTTATTTGAAAACTGAATTAATTTGAACAGGCATTAATTTTTCTTGGCAGCACTTTTTAAAAAGTAATTATTCATATTCAGTCAAAAAAGCACTGCACTAACTACTAATTTTCAGTTAAAAACAGCATCTCACTAGCTTAGTTAGCTTTTATTTTGGAATCAATCAGCAGGAAGTATTGTCAAATTTACATTGAATAAAGGAAAACCAGGTGGATGAGTGCTTGACTATCAACCAGTCACCAGTTCAAATCTGAGAGCAATCTCTTCTCACTTTGTTCATTGGTCTGGCCATGGTTGATTAAGTTTTGATCAGTACTCAACACACTGAAGTGAGATGCTCCTTTTTTTGGGAAGGAACAACTGACTGCATCTATAATATAACTTCTTCAGTGTTTAGACGACATCAACTCTTGTATTTATGTCGACAGTGGAAATCTTCGGGCCATTGTGTCTATCTTAGCAGCATAAGAACAGACAACGCCTGTAGAAATGATTGTCATTGGAAGGAGTAGAAAGAGAATGAGAATAATGGATGTAAAACTTTTGTATGTTGGAATAAAAGTGACTTAATGTTGCAACATGGAATTTAATGCAAGTTTCCAATCTAATCAGTCTTAATTGCCAGTGATTTGTTGGTACAGGACTACTTTAGCAGGGTAAAGAGTCTTTCCTAACCTGTTTTTAAACGCCAGACAAGATGAGTTCCTAGAGTAGCTGACATGCAATAAAAAGCATTATTCATTCAAGAAGTGTTTTTTAAAATTTATATGTGTGGGGTGCACCCATGGATGTAAGCAAATTCATAGATACTAGAATTAACTGACCTCTTGTCTCTCTATGCTGAATGTGTAGTGAAAGCTCTCTATATCTTGAATTTCAGCAGTAGGTAATTAGCCAGATTGTGTTAGAGTGAATGGCAGAAGGTTGTGGATGAATGGCTCTTTTGTTTCTCTAAGAAGGACCTACTTTGCACTTGTGTGCTAGTAGACGGGTGGCGCTGGTCACACTGAGGACCCTTTATCATATTAACGGCATAGAGTCATTGTTGGTGTTGCAGCAATTAGTGAAAATGTGCAGTGCCAGCACCTTTTTCCTTCTGCGAACAGGAAACTGTTGAAGAACAGAGGAGCCCTGATAAACAAATAAGTAATTTGCCAAGACATTTTATTCTTGAATCAGGATTTCTATAGACTGTGTTTAGCAATTTTTATTTCAAGTAGAAATAATCAGATTGTACTCTGCATCTCAGTCCTTTGGTCATTCGTTATAGAACTGAACTCGAACACAAACAAGAAGGTGCTAACATCTGTAAGATTGGATGTGCTGTTGCCTTAAGGTGGGACTGGTCTAAATTGTGACAACATTCAGACTGTTGAAGAAGCTTGAACATCAGTAGAAAATATTACATTTTGATATAGAAATGCACCTTAAAATGTTAAACCTTAACTGGGGATTCCATCCGAATGGAATGAGCAGGTAAGCAGTACTTTGGGATTCTGAGTAAGGATTGAAGTTATGCTTGTAAAGGGTTCTAAAATGCATGAAGCGTTAAAATATTGCTCACCCCTTCTACCTGAATGGCCAGGAGGGTAAAGGTCATATACAATGACCTGTGTGAAGGATACAAGATCATTTAGTCTAACGTGGTATTATTGCTCTTAAAGCTGCCTTTTTATATATAACTTTTGAGGAGGGAATGGAACTGTTTACGACTGCTATCTACTCCTGAACCAACCTCTCCCTATACCCTTACATTCTCTGTACCAAATTGAGTGTTGTGGGTCCTGGTTTAGGTATATTTTCACGTATCATTTCTTAGGGTAGTAAAATCTTAATCCTAGATTGTTCTGTAAAATAAATAAATTTACCTTGAGATAAGTATGCTTTCTCATATTTTGTAAGATGTAATTTTAGCCTTACAGTAGACTTAGTCATTTACCAGGCAGAATTTAGTCAGCGGTGAATCATACTCCGAACCATTAAATTGAACTAAGGGGACAAAGATTTTCATTTATCTGACACTTTTGTTTATCATATTTCTCAAACATCGTGAATGCGTACAATTGCTTTGGTGTGCAAAAGACTTATATTGATGTAGGAAAATGTGGCAGCTGATGTACCCAAGCAGTAATTAGATGAATGATCAGTTAATCTGTTTTTGGATGAGGGGCAAATGTGAGACATTGGGAGAAATCCCTGCTCTTTTAAGAATGAGGTCTTTGACAATAATCTGACAGAACCATCTCATCCAAAAGATGGCAGCTGGAATAATATAGCACTCCCTTAAGTATTGAATTGAATTGTCTGCCTAGATAATGTGCTCAAACCTTGGAGTGAACTGTCAGTCTTCTGATTCAGAGTGTGACCACTTGGACCAAACTGATTTTGATGTGAACCAAGACCACTTCATTCCTACTTTTGTTATAGAGAGGACTGTTGTATGTGCCTTTCCCATTCCCCCACCTCCCCGCAACCAAGGTAAGTTATTTTGAGACACATGCTGATTGACCTGCTCTCCATGCTATACCATGCTAGCTGGCTCTACGGCAGTTCCTGATCTGGCCCCACAATTTTTTCCAGGCCAGTATTTTCCCTACATTTATGGTGAAGTACTCAACAGCAAAACTATAACTCAAGTGTCGTGGGATTGCAAGAACCTATTGTGCATCACTGTACCAGGAGAGAAGATGAATGTGTCCCATTTTTGTGATTTAATTAGCTGATAAAGACTTTATTTAATAGTTTTAACAGCTTCCATAGCTTGTATTTGTTATGATATATTAATTTATAAGCAGCAGGGGGAAAAAAAATCACATCTTAAGTAATGGAATTTGGCTGCATTCAGAATCCATAAATTCACAGAACATGAATTATGCAGGCAAAGATGAGCCTTACTGGTCAGAATCTATGAATCAGGAACTAGTATGCCTTTACTGCATTATAGTTCTTGGTTTATGTAAGTACTGAGTTAGTCATGTTGGCCTCCCAAGACTTGACTGCTCTGCATCATTTAAAAGTTGTTTACTAGAATTTTTTTTAAAAAAGATCATCTTACCTTTTTTTGTCATCTTTCACCATCCTTCTACTTTCATTCTATCCCCACCATTAGTTAACAAGGATGGATAACAGACTGGGCTCTGGATTTCCTAGTAATTGGAGTTAGCCTCACTCTGTAATTGCTCTTTGATGACATGATTTTTGAAATGATTTGATGCCCCTTGCAGCTTTTCCACAAGTGGAGAGATTTATCATTTCAACTGAAAGGCCACTGTAATGTTCTCCTGCTATAGTACACCGAGTAGTTAGATTTCATGTAAAACCCCATGACCTGTATGCACCAAAGAATGTTTAACATGAAATGTACATTGTAAATCAACTTGTAAGTGTAGTCAGACATCTTATGTACTGTATTGAAAAGAATTGAACTATATTGTACTTTATGCACTGACAAATTTAAACCATAATGTAATGTACATTTACAAATTTTATGAATAAAGTATTTTTTTTGAGAGAAAAAATTCATTACCACCGAAAAGTAGCTTAATTTGCCCAGAGATTGGCACCCATATCAATGCTCAGCCTTAGCTGGTGCCTGGATTATAGGTTATGACAATTTCTCATATTACAACTAGTTGATCTGCTGTGGCGTTGCTAATGGGTAATCAAGGGTTTGGAACATAACGTGTAATGTTTAGCAACTATGTTGCAGCAGTATTTAACCTGATCTTCTCCTTATTAGCTATCTTAGTAGGAACAATCTGAGATCAATAAGATACTAATTGTTGTTCCTGCATGAAGTTTTTGTAGATTGACAGTTGCTCATAAGTGCTCATAATAAGACGTCAGGCTGTGAAAATGAGAAGAAACAACGAGGAAATGTCTCTTTTAAAAATATTGTTTACTATTGTAATGAAGTGTAAAGGATGAAATGTGACATGTATAATCATAAAAAGCTGTCTTGGCAATTTTTTTTTCAAACATATAACCCTGCTTCTGTGCACATTCCCTGTCTTTTTACTTGTTCCTGGGATGCTGGCAATTTTGGCAAGTTACATTTATTGTTCATCCTCTGAGGTAGGTCTCCTTCATGAACTGCTGCAGGTTCTGTGGATGCTGATACTTCCACAGTGGCGTAGGAAATTTCAAGATAATGACCAAAGGGTCAAGAAGAAGCCACGGCACAATAGCATGTGATTTGGGCAGGAACTTGGAAGTGATAACTTTTAGGCTATTAACCTTCTTGATGATAGATGTTGTGGGTGAAGTAAATCCTGTCAAATTTCCTTGGTGAGATGCATTAGTAGATCATAAATACTGTGCTAATGGTGGAAGGGTTAGATATTGAAACCAGAGTTACAGGCACCAGTCAAGCACACTGTTGTCATAGATGGTCCTGAGTTTCTTGAGTGTTGTTGCAGCTGCAGCCATCCAAGTGAGTATGAAGTATTCTATCACACTTGACTTGAACCTTGTAGATGTTGGAGAGGCTTTGGGAGGTCAAGAGCCAAACCACTTGTTGCAGAGTATGTGGCTTCCACTCAGTTCTTGATGCCACTGTGTTGATTTGGCTGGTTCAGTTCAGCTTCTAGTTACTGGTAACTCCCAAGACGTTGGTCGAGGACTTGGCACTGACAATGATAGTGACGGTCAAAGTAAGGTGACTGGGCATTCTCTTGTGCAAGATGGTCATTATCTGATATTTATGTGGCATGAATGTTATTTGCTTTTTGCTAGCTCCAACCTGGATTCCATTTGCATGAGTTGTTTCATTACTGGCAGAGTGGCTGAATGCTATGGAATTGTCAGTAAACAGCCTCCATTCCTCATCTTATGTTGGGGGAAAGATCATTAGTGAAGTAGCTGAAGATACTTGGGCTGAAGTTACTTGCGCGTAGAGCCCCAGGGGCTGTGGGAACTGGTTTCTGACAACCAAAATCACTTTCCTTGCATGAAGTTTGACTCCTGGCACTGGATGATTTTCCCTTTGACCCCCATTGATTTCCTCTTTGCTCAGGCTTCTTTGTGCCATACTTAGTCAAACATTGCCTTGATGTGAAAGTCAGCTACTCTCACTTCTCCTCTGGCATTTCCTCCTTGTCTCGATTAAGGGAGTGCTGAGGTCTGGAGTTAAGTGGTCCTAGTGGCAGGTGTTGATGAGCAGGTTATTGGTGGTAGGCATTGATTGATAGCACTATTAATCCTTCAGACACTTCATTGATGATTTGAAGGAGATTGACTACTTTTTAAAAAAAACATTCTTTTTTGCGGGAAAAACATACTTGGGCAATTTACTACTTTGTCAGGTGGGTGCCAGAACTTGTTGAGCTTGGCTGGGACAGTGGGTAACTCCAGTACACAAATAAGTAATTATTTTTCATGATAAATTCTTATATCCACATGTATGTTGAAAATTATTTATGTAAACCTGTCACATTGGATTGAATTTATACCCTCCCCTACTGGCAGGTTTGCAGGTAAGGAGCAGGAGGCCATAAAATTCCCTAGATGGCCTTCCCACCAACCTCCCACCTGCCCTGATCTGTCTGCAATTTTACAGTGGAATGGGCGAGGCTTAGGCCAACTCACCCACCCTTTCCTCAATTGAGGCCCTGAATTTGGCAATCAATGACCAGTCTTGAGGGAGGAGTTCAGGAGCAGCAGGGAAGCCTGGAAAGTCACCCTGCTGGGGCCATGGGCGGGCAGGAGGGGAGGGCCTGCTTCAAAGGCCTCCTTTCCACATTGGGAATCCCCCCCACCCCTGCCAAGGTCTGCCTCCCCCCTTGGCCCCTCCATCAAGATCCCCACACCCCTCGGGCCTCACCTTCCCTCCCTGCCATCAGATCACCCTCACTTGGTCCTACATTCCAGCATTTAGAATCTGTGCTCCTGGGGCTACTGAGCTGCTAGCCAATCAGATTAGCCGGCAGCACTCTGAGGCTAGACTTCTGCCCGAGTGACGGGCGGAAGTCCTGTTTACAGCCGATAAACCTTCTTGGAGCATTAAATAGCTGCAGGGCAGCAAGTATCAGCAGGGAGGTGTTCCTTGCTGATTCTTCAGGTGACGGGGCAGGAAACCCCACCATCCAAAAATCCTGCCAGTTGTAATTTTATACTTGCCCAGTGAAAGCACTGCAGCAGCATCACGTAAAGGAGGTGGTGGCATAGAGGTATTGTCACTGGTCTAGTATTTCAGAGACCCAGGGTGATGTTCTAGGGACCCAGGTTCAAATCCTACCACAGCATTCTATAAAACTCTAGAATTAAAAGTCTGATGATGACCAAGGGCAATTAGGGATGGACAATAAATGCTGGCCTAGCCAGCAATGCCCACATCCCATGAATTAATATAAAAAAAGGAGGATGTGATAACAGGGTAATTGGTAATTGTCATCATAAATGTGGAGATAGGAATTTATAATGGATACATAAAAAATAGGGTTAGAATATATGATTTTGTTTGTGTGCCCTGTTGCAGTTATCTCTGCCTCTAATCTTGCTTCATCTGAAGATTTTACTTGGTCTGACTCACTGTACAATAACAACATAAATTGACACACATTCGCACACACATGAAGCTGCAGATCTTGAATGGCCATGCTCAAATTAAGTTCGGTGATAAACTGTTTTTAGAAAGTCAAAAAAAATTATACCATGCTCCATTCGTTATCCCAGTTCGAAAGTGCATCTGTAACAGGGTAACAGGCCAGAATTTAATTGTTTGGTGAAGAATTTTGAAGGTTGAAATCAGAGTTTAATTGTTTAGTGAGGCAACTGTGACGGATGAGGTCAGCAGGAGTATGGTTACCAACTGTGATTAAATATATTCCTGGAGGTTTATCACATGACTTTCCCCCCACGCTCCAGCCATTAGTCAGACAACACATCCATCCTTGCGATGTATTGCTTTTCTATGCCAGTAGGACTCATTACCCAATTGGATGATGCTTGACTGTCAGCCAAGTAGCTTTTTTTTCTTATTTTCAATATTTTAAAGAGAAATGTTCAAAGGAAATGACGAAAAAGAACAACCTTTGTTTAAGGTCCCAGTGGTATTTCTCCAGGGTTGCACACAGTGGTGTCCTGGAGATTGCTTTTCATTCCTGAAGGCTCCAGGCCAATCCTGGAGGTTTGGCAACCCAAAGTTGGAGTTTAATTGCCCTTCAGGCTGCAAGTAAGAATCCAAGATGAAACGGCAGTCTTCCTTTCTCTTTTCTAAGTGTGAATGAAATTATTTTTCTCAGCGCTACTAACGTTCTGACTCCTGTCTCAATATTTTTAGTTGTTTGGGAATTTCATTGCACGTTTCAAATGACTGTTTTTCTATTACTTTAAAGATTGCTGTATTAAATTGGCACTGCAGACTGAACAGAGGTGTTCTGCAAAAATACGACTTGTCCAGTCGCTGATCATTTTAATTCTTTGCCCCATTCTCATTCTGACCTCCCTAGTCTCAGCTTCCTACACTGTTCTCATGAAGCTCAGTGTAAGCTTGAGGAACAGCAGCTCATCTTTCAGTTAGGCACTTTGCAGCTTTCTGGACTCAATATTGAGTTCAACAATCCCAGATCATAACCACTGCCCCCATTTCAGCAGCTGTTGGAAATGATTCTGCTTTTCCCATTTACTACTCCTCTAGACTAACCTTATATTTGTATACTTCTCCAATTACCACCCCCTTGTGAATGGTAACATCAACCTTTTCTCATTTAATTTCTCCTGCCTCCTATCCCAGACTGACCTTTTTGTTCCCCACCTCCCCCCGCCCGCCCCTTTCACTGTCTTTGTAATTGCTTAAAATCTGCTGCACGTTCCTTTTTTCATTTCCAATAAAAGGTCTTTGACTTGAAGTGGTAACTTTGTTTCTCTCTCCACAGATGCTACATGATCTGTTGAGTATTTCCAGCATTTTCTATTTTTTTTAAGGCCAAACTAATAACTGGGCCTCTGGATGAATGAGTTAATTCCGTGTATAACTGTGGGTGGAATCGTCCCAGGTTTGCACTAAATGCGGTAGTGGGTGGGAAAATTGATGTTTTTCACACTGTATCGTCCCAAACCCGCTGCATTAATTATGCATTCCCGGGAAAGATGCTGGTTGGTTGGTGGGCAGGCTCTCATTTGCCCACCACGCCATCACTTTGCCACATCATCATGCCGGGCACCACATTTAAAATACGGCTGCGTGCAAACCTCCGAGTGCTTCCAGCCCACGTCTCCCTGCCTATGGCTCCTTGTTCTGATGAGCAATGTTCATGTCACTCAGTTGTGAGATCTTTCTGCACAAGATAGTGTCTCAGCCCAGGGCTTCTTCGCTGTTCTTTGTGCAGCCTTCAGACCGAAATGATAGTCTGGCCTCACAGTCCCTGGACACATTACTGATTCCTGCACCTTGATAGTGCTTGTCATTGTGGCTAGAATGTCGTGGGCAGCTGTGTGCTCTCAGTGCCTTTAAGGTGGGGCTGGCCTCCATCTCTTCATCTGTGACCAGTGACAGTCTGCTCCTGAAGGGCTCAGGTGCTGAAGGTGGACGAAGGATCAGGTGCTTTTAAAGTTTCATGGCTGCAACTTTATGATCACAGAGCGCAAGCGAGCCGCCCTCAGCCAGACAGGAATCAGACATTCTCAGAGGCTATGTGAAGATCTATGGAGTGTCCTCACTGCATGTCGTCTTCATCGTCCTGCAGTCGAGCGACTAATAGGGCCTCCACTGCATCTCCATGACAGGAGCATTATCACAGAGGGTATGTGCCATAAGCCTGACTGGAGTCAAACGTTCATAGATGCAATGTGAGGATCTGTGCGGTCTTCTCACTGCATCATCATCATCCTGCATGAATCTAGCAGCTATGAGGGCCTCTCAAGTGCGCCTTCCAGTGCGAGGACATGGTCATCATCACCGTCGAAGACCTCATCACGATCGACATCCTCCTCATTGGAGGAAACCTTCAGCTCCTCCATCTCCTCCTCAACCGGCTCTTCTCCCCATTGCTGTGCCAGGTTGTAAAAGATGCAGCAGACGACGACAGTGCGCCTCACCTTGTGGACTACATTGCAGGGGTTCACCAGACCCCTCCAGGCACCGGAACCTCATTTTCAGCATCCCAATGGTCTGCTCCACCAAGTTGCAAGTTGCAGCATGAGCCTCATTATACCTTCGCTCTATTGCAGTCTGAGGCCACCATAGGGGTGTCATTAGCCACGTTCTTTGCCCTTGTCCCCTAGTAGTCATCCCTGCAGCCTCTGGAAGACATCAGGGAGTTGTGAACGACTGAGAATGTGGGAGTTGTGCACACTTCCTGAAAACCATGCGCAGACCTGCAGAATGCGTTTGTGGTAACTCTTTTGGAGTTAACCCAATTATACTAAATTAACAAAATAAAGGATAAATCAAGTACAGCCCCTAAGTCAGGTCAGCTGTAAAACTAAGGGCAAAGTTTAAAGGAAACTTACAAACTTTAAACCAAAGTATGATCAAAGGGGTCAATAAAACACCCCAATCCCCGCGGTGCCCACCAAGCACGGAAGGCCTCGAGAGTGCCGGCAGACACCGCGTGCTCCCTCTCCAGGGACACCCGGCCGCGAACGTAGCCGTGGAATGCATTTGTGGTAGTCGCACACCAGCTGCACATTCAGCAAATGGGAAGCCCTTGCCGTTGACAAAGTTGACCGTGTGTTGTGACAGAGACCTGAATGCCACGTGAGTGTAGTCAATGGCACCCTACATCTGTGGGAAACCCGAGATCTGGGCAAATCCAATCGGTCTTGCATCCTGGCTCTCCTGGTCCTGGACGAAATGCACAAAATTGTGTGCTCTAGCAAAGGTGGCATCCATGACCTCATGGATGCATTTGTGGGTGAAGGCTTGCGATATCCCGGAGAGGTCAAGTGTGGAGCCCTGAAAGTAGCCACTGGCACAGACATTGAGCGCTGCTGTCACTTTCACGGCCACGGCTAGGGGATTCCCTCCCAAGTCCCCGTGGCGCCAAAACCTGCAGTCACTGGCAGATGTGACCAACTAGTTCCCTGGACATGCACAGTCTTCAGCGACACTGGTTCTTGGACATCTGCAGGAATGAAAGGTGGCATTTATAGAGCCAAGGTCTGGCTAGGCGCTGACGAGTAATTGTGCGCTGTGGCTCTTCAGTGGTGTGTGTGGGAGCCCCAGCCAGCTCTTATTCCTGAGGGTGCTGCTCCTGTCTCTGCACAGCCAGTTGCCTCAGTTGCTCTCTTTTCTGTCGTCTTCACTGTCTGTACGCCACGGGACATACAGCTAGTTCACCAGGCTCCATGCTCCTGATATATTCCTCCTGCAGGATAAAAAAGAGAGACATATGGGTTAGCTTGGGTGTTCTAAGAACCTCTTTTGATTAAGTATGAAGTCCCAGAGAGCGCTGGCCAACACTTTGATAGCCAGAGTTTAATGCTCTGCATGGCTCCCCGAAACCGCAACCTCCTCCACCCAACTCCACCTGACCGATTGGCGGCAGCTTTGCCCACTGGACTGCATGCTGTGTTCTCAGCTCAGGCACAGGCATTCTCCTAACCCACACTGCAAGGCTGCACTGTTAGCTTGTACCATGGGAGAGACTGGTCCAGACTGGGATGATGACATTGCAAGGGGCTGTGAGCGCCTCCACCAATGACTGTTCCATGGCCAGCTTTAGCAAGGAGATTGTACAATGTGCCCAGTCATCTAACTGCTCTGAAGTCCACTAAAACGCTCAGTAATTTGCAGTCTGTGCCTGAGGGGTGAAAGCTCTGGAGCAGTTAGTGGCACTTTCATGCCTCTGTTTTGCTTGAGTGGGCTGATAAGCTAGTGAATCCACGCATATCAATGTGGCTGCGTCTGAACTGTCTCAGCTATGAGTGAATGGTCACTTTATACAAGGTTTTCCTAATGCATGGCCGCTCCCCCCACCCTCGACCCTGCATATGCTTGTGGACTACCTTCAACCACAGTGCAGCCTTTGCCCCCACCCACCCCCCAAACGCACCTCAACGGCAGGACAGCCCTTGCCCCCCTGAAGGTGACTCAAACACAGGGCATCCTTGCCCTCCTCCCCCAATGCGCCTCAACCTTAAAGCCCAACAGGCGATCTGGGCAAGAGTTGCACAACATTACTGTGCACTCACCTCTGCGTTCCCCTCAAAGTGCAGCCCACCTCCAGGACATCACTGCAGGAGTTCCTCAGGGTAGTGCCCCCGGCCCAACCATCTTCAGCCGCTTCATCAATGACCTTCCTTCCATCATAAGGTCAGAGGTGGGGATGTTTGCTGATGATTACACAATGTTCAGCACCATTTGCAATTCCTCAGATACTGAAGCAGTCCATGTCTAAATGCAGCAAGATCTGGACAATATATCCAGGCTTGGGCTGACAAGTGGCAAGTAACAGTTGCGCCACACAAGTGTCAGGCAATGACCATCTCCAACAAGAGAGAATCCAACCATCGCCCTTTGATGTTCAATTGCATTACCATCACTGAATCCCCCACTATCAACATCCTGGGGGTTACCATTGACCAGAAACTGAACTGGACTAGCCATATAAATACTGTGGCTACAAGAGCGGGTCAGAGGCTAGGAATCATGCGAACGAGTAACCCACCTTCTGACTCCCCAAAGTCTGTCCATCATCCACAAGACACAAGTCAAGAGTGTGATGGAATACCCCCTATTTGCCTGGATGAGTGCAGCTCCCACAACACTCAAGAAAGTTGACACCATCCAGGACAAAGCAGCCCACTTGATTGGCACCACACCCACAAACATTCACTCCCTCCACCACTGACGCATGGTAGCAGCAGTGTGTATCACCTATAAAGTGCTTTACAGGAATTCACCAAGGCTCCTTCGATAGCAACTTCCAAACCCATGACCACGACCATTTAGAAGGTCAGGACAGCAGATAGATGGGAACACTGCCACCTGCAAGTTCCCCTCCAAGTCACTCACCATCCTGACTTGGAAATATATCGCCATTCCTTCACTGTCACTGGGTCAAAATCCTCGAACTCCCTTCCTAACAGCACTGTGGGTGTACCTACACCACATGGACTGCAGCGGTTCAAAAGGCAGCTCGCCACCATCTTCTCAAGGGCAGCTAGGGATGGGCAATAAATGCTGGCCCAGCCATCGAAGCCCACATCCCGTGAATGAATTTTAAAAAAATGCATGACTCCTATATGCTGCCCACATTGGCATTCAATCACGCCAAGGTGGGCAGACGATCCAGCAGTGGAGGGAGGTGGGGGGATGATTCCAGTGGGCTGGCCTTATGATATGCAGATGTATTACAATGAGGCTCCCGACGTTTGATGGTGGGAAATGCGGCCCGCCATCAAAGGGCTGAGCGGATGATCGCAAACTGGTTTCCCGATGCCGTGAAACTGATTTCTAGCCTTCTTGCTCTATTGTCCACTCACACCATCGAGCATGCCTAATGCCAACGAGCACAGAAAATTCAACCTGTGACTCTAAATCATTTATTGTGGTTATCACTTTTTAATATCACAAATCAAGCTCCAGGAACCCCATTTCCAATGCAGTTTAATGTGCTGTGGATTCAAGACAAAACATAAGGCAAAAAAAAAACCAAGAAGGAGTATCGGTACCCTTTGTTCTTACTTGTTCAAATTAAATGATTATACAAAGCATCAGAGACTGAACACTTGCTGAATTTAGCATGTGAGATGTATCTGAAGTGGGACAAGAATAATTTCAGAGCAAAATCCGCTGTAAGATTAGGAAACTTGTCAATATGTACTGTTCGAACTGTGTGTTAATTTAAATCGATAGTTATGTAAATGTTATTTCCTGGAGTATTTCCTTTTATGGTATAATTTCATTGTATTTGGGAAGTGGCAGTGAATTATAGGTAACTGTTTGACTTGCTGTGGCTTCATATGAGTGCACCTCTCCTAAAGTCATAAAATCACAGAATGATACAGCAGAAAGGGAGTCCCATTGTTGCCTTTGCCAGCTGCTTGAAAGAGCTATCTATTTAGTCTCACACCTGTGCTCTTTCTCCATAGTCCTTCGAATATTTTCACTTCAAGTATTTATCCAGTTCCCTTTTGAAAGTTGTTACTGGTTCTGCTTGCAGCACCCTTTCAGGCAGCACATCCAGATCGTAATAACTCCCTGTTGCCTCTGGTTCTTTTGCCAGTTACCTTCATTCTCTGACTTCTGGTTATTGACCCTTCTGCTAAATTTTAAAAAAAGATATTTTAATCTAATAGTTAAAGTCATGCATCTTATTATTAAATTGCAAGGAGTATAACCTATGTCCACCTACATATGTTGTTTACAGCTGAGGCAGAGAGAGTGTGCACTTTATAAGAGAGAATGCGGTAATGGGTAACGTTGAACGTTTTTAATAATTGCCAGGCTCATTAATACCAGTTGCTCCCTTTTGTTCTTCTGACATACCAGTGCTTTGTTTCCAAAGAGTCTCCTTGGCAGAATATATGCTGTTCCTGGTGTTGAAGTGAAACTGAAGTTAACAAAAAAATAGTAAATCATAAAACTCCAGCTTATAAGAACTGATTTCAAATGAGTGGATTTGACACTACAGGCTAAGTACAATGTGAGGTGTTCTGATGTGGATTGTGAGAAAGACATTGATGTGAAATGCTTCTATTGGAAACTGGGCTTTATCTAACTAATGTTGCAAAGCTGCATTAACAGTTAACCAGCAGCATGATTTTAAACAGTGCTGCCTGCTGTTTTTTTCAAATAATGGTGCTTCCTGACAGTTTTTTTAACACCAACTTGCATTTATATAGTACCTTTCATGCAGTAAAATGGCTTAAGGCACTTCATGAGAATGTTAACGAAAAAAATTGCACACAGCCACATGATGAAATTAGGACAGATTTGGTCAAAGAAGTAGATTTTATGGAGCATCTGAAAGGAACAGAGAAAAGGGTTTCACAAAAGAATTCGAGAATTTAGGGCACAGACAGTTGAATGGTTGCCAGTATGGGTTGATGAAAATCAGGTTGCGCAAGAGGCCAGAATTGGAGGAGCGCAAAGATCTCAGGGGTTTGTACAATTTGGGGAGGATCAAGAAATAGGGAAGGACAAAGCCTTGTAGGGATTTGAACACAAAGAATAAGAAACAAGACATTGCTGGACTGGGAGCGAACCTAGGTATATTACAGGAGTAATAATTGAATAGGTCTTGGTGCGAATTAGGATACGGGCTGCAGAATTTTGGATGAGCTGAAGCGCAGAGGGTGGAAGGTGAGAAACTGGCCAAAAGAGCATTGGCGTAGTTGCATCTGGAGGTAACAAAGGCATAGTTTCAGCACCTGGTGAGTTGAGGTAAGGGCAGATGGTTTGCTTCAGCCACAGATAGTGACCAAAGGTGGGAAGGAAACAGTGGCCAAGGAACAGAGTTTGTGGTGGGACTGAAAACAATGGCTTTGGTTTTCCCAACATTAATCAGAAAATTATTCTGAAGACGAGTCATACGGACTCGAAACATGAACTCTTTCTCTCCATAGATGCTGTCAGACCTGCTGAGTTTTTCCCTCATTTTCTGTTTTTATTTATTCTAAATCCCTCCTGACCCTGCACTGCCTACAACATCACACAGCCTGTCTGACATCCAGTGCTGGATGAGCAGATTATAAGCCCCAGGGAAAACATTACTTGATTGTCAGGTCTGCTTACTGATCTATGCTGTCAATTTCACAATGTTTATTTATACAAGATAAAGAGGCTTAAAGTGCTTGTAATTTCAGCTACTGATACTTTAAAGTGTCTGGATAATTGACATTCTTATTGCCCTTTAGTAAAAAGGAGTTTTTTTTAAAGTAAGTGGAGCGTTATCAATGAATGACTTTTTTAAAGCTTTTATTTTACACATACCTCTGTCACTATAGGGTTCATTGCTTATATACAGTACATGGTGGTTGAATGGGCATGAAAGTGCCATTGTTTGGCATGGGGCACAAAGGGCCTTAGGGGATGTTTGCGGGGCATATGTTGGCATGGGGGCATGAGGAGCCATAGAGATGGGTGGGGGTTATACTTTGGCATGAGGGGCCATAGGGGATGGGTGGAGGGCAACGAGAAGGACATTTTGAACTTACCTGTCAAAAGCTTCCCTCAAGCAGACTATGATTCAGGACACCTGAGGTGCTGTGAACCACGACTGTTTGAAAAGCTGGCCCAGCTCCGTGAAAATTAGGGGAGGACTAGGACATGGCTATCCCTGCAATGAAGCCAGCCAGGTCAGGAGCGCCAGGTGTGGGCTCAGGACCCAATCCAGCCCGGACCCTTAAAAGGTACTCCCAAAAAAATCAGAAACCCCGGGAATGGAGTCAGGAATCCCAGAATCAGGACCCAACCACCATTTTTACCACCACTCGGCGAAAATCCAGGCCTAGTTTGGGGGGGGAGGGGCTATGATTTTGCAGTTACAAACAACTGCTTTCAACTGATGACTTGCTGTACATTTGATACAAAAATACAAATAACTGAGTGTATTGGGAGATTAAACTGCTCACAAAATGATTGCTTCACATACATGAAAAGCCAGACTGTAATTTCTCATATGAGCTAACATTTACTGGCCAGCCATAACACACACGATTTTAGAATTCTTCTAAAGGTCTGTCTAACATTCAGTTCTGGAGAAGGATCAGTGACAGCAAAATCCTTTTGTTTGTGTGAAAGAATACCATAATTCACAAGTGATGAGTTCTGAGCCTTTCACATGCTTCGAATAAGAACTGTAACTCCTTCACTGGGCAGCTATCTCATATTACCCTGCCACTAGATATGGATTAGAACACTCTTTCCTTTCTCAATAACGCTAGCCTCTGCTTTATTATCACCAAAACATTGATTACTGGATATTTTATTAGGACTGCAGCTAATATGTGTTTAAAGAAGCACAGTCAATTTTTGGCTATCTGTTTTCTGTTGTCTAGAAAGCAATGTGTACTGATCCATGGATATGGAGAGCATTGCTTTTATCTGGTGCAAGTGACTGCTCTTCATGCATGAGGGTAAAGGGAGTGCCTGTGGTCTATTTCAGGGGTTCTGTACCTTTTTGCTTCAGAGGCCCCTCTCCCATGTCATAAGAATTCCACAGACCGCTGTAAAACAAGTAGTTTTTAAAAAAAATAGTTATACAATTGCAAAAATGAATGTTTAGTATTTTAATATCTGTAACATGGAGGATTTCAAAACTTCATTGGACAGCACAAATTACACACCGTGGTATATCTCCATTTCCAGTACTATAAAACCAAGATTCAACCATCTGTCTTTGTAATTCCTGAATTTTGCCGCGCTAATTTGGTGGCTTTATGATTGGTGCTCATCAGCTCTTCTGGTTGTATTTGATGAAGGAAGCTTTGTATCATTGCTGTGTCGGGTTTGTTATTGAAGCTGACAGCTGAATTTAAAATTTATCCATGTTTGGTATTTATTGTTTGCGTTTAAAATAATTTTCCTGTTCTTTGCAATTTTAATTTCTCTCACCGAAACAGCTCTATTACACCTTACTTAAAGAGAGAATATGTTAATTTTTGGGCTTTCAGCATGTAATAGGCATGTACTAACTCAGGATGAGCATACATGCCAGTCATTTGCATGTCCTAAGGAACAAAATTATATATGAAAAATATTTCAGCAATCAGAGGGAATTATGAGGAATTTAGTGGCAGTAGGGGTCAGGATAGTCAGGGCGATAGACACTGTTCTTTGCAACTAAGAGCGAGAATGCCAGCCTCCATTTTATTATCACCCCAGTGCTAGGGTTCAGGGAATCTGCTCTGGGCTGGAGAGAAACTTGCAGTGGGAGGGGGAGGATCCAGTGGTCGTAGTCAACGTTGGTACCAAGTAAATAGATAGGACTAGGAAAGAGGTTCTGCTTAGGGAGAATGAATAACTAGGGTCTAAATTAAAAAGCAAGACCTCAAAGATAATAAGCTGTGGATTTTTACCTGAGCCATGAGAAAATTGGGTGTAGGTAAATAAGATTAGGGCATTGAATGCGTGACTCAAAGATTGGTGTAACTCTTTCGAGTACAAACCCGTTTCCATCTGTTTCAGATGAAGTTACATTGTTTCATAGTTTGCCATTGTGAGATTTGAACTCTTGATCTTGGGGTTACAAACCCAGTACCATAACCACTTGGCTATTTAGGCCAAGGGTTTAGATTCATGGAGCACTGCAGCAGTACTGGGAAAAGTGAGAACTGTACCATTGGGACTAACTTCACCTGAACTGTGCTGGGACCAGTGTTCTGGTGAGTCGTATAACTAGGGCAGTAGAGAGGCCAACGAAATAGTGGGGGCATGGGATCAAGTGTGGAAAGATGTGACCAATTAAAAAGAGAAGACAAGGCAAGAGAGCAAGGTGGCAATAAGAGAAGTGATAACCAGAGTGTGGCAGGAAGGGACATAGTGTACAAATTTAAGAGCACACCAGCAGGGATTGCAAAATGGTAAAAAGGCAGAGTTAAAGGCTTGTATCTGGATCCACACAGCATTTGTAACAAAACAGATGAACTGGCAGCTCAAATAGAAATAAATATGTATGGTCTGACAGACATTACAGAGACATGGCTGCAGGATGACAAAGACTAGGACCTGAATATTCAAGGTACGTGCCATTTCTGAAAGGCAGGAAGCTAAGAAATGGTGGTGGGGTATTTCTGTTAATTAAGGATGACATTGGTACAATATAGAGAGATGACCTTAGTTCTAAAGATCAAGATGTAGAATTAGTTTGGGTAGAGATAAGAAATAATAAAAGTCACTTGTGAGAGCAGTTTATCAGCCCCCTAACAATAATCACACTATAGGCTGGAGTACACAGGAAGAAATAAAAATGGGCTTATGAGAAAGGTACAGCGATCATCATGGGTGATTTTAATCTTTATATAGTTTGGTCAAATCAGAATAGCAAAGGTAGCCTGGATAAGTTCATAGTGTTTTTGGACAATTTCTTAGAGCAGCATGTGCTAAATCCAGCCAGAGAGCAGGCTATTCTAGATCTAATAATGTGCAATGAAATAGGATTAATTAATGACCTCATTGTAAAGGCGCTCAGTAGCAGTGATCATAACATGATTGAATTTCACATTCAGTTCGAAAGAGTTAAGGGTGGGTCTAAGACTTGTGTTTTGAACTTAAATAAGGGCAATTATGAGGGTATGAAGGGTGGATAAAAAACTGAGAAATTAGGCCAAGGGATAAGTCAGCAGAAATACACTGGCAGATGTTTAAGGAGATATTTTGTAATGCTCAGCAAAGATGAGAAAGTGAGTAAGTTCTTTCTCCAATGAGAGAGAAAGTAAGACTCTAGGGAAAGGACGTACCATCCATGGCTTACTAAGGTTGTTAACATTAGTATCAAATTGAAAGAAAAGGCATACAATTCCGCAAAGATTAGTAGCAGGTTAGAAGATTGGGCAGAATATAAAAAACAGCAAAGAATGAGTAAAAGAAAATAAGAGGGAGAAAGCTAGCTAGAAATATGAAAACAGATAATAGTTAAGAGTTCTACAGTCACTTAAGAAGGAAATGAGAAGTAAATTGAACGTTGGTCCTCTACAGAATTTGTCTGGGGAATTAATGATGGAAGATAAAGAAATGGTGGATGAATTGAACAGATATTTTGTATCTATCTTCACTGCAAAAGAATACAAATAACATCCCAGAATTAAGTGTGAATCAAGAAGTGAAGGGAGAGAGAGGAACTTAAAACAATTACAATCTCCATGGAAAGGGTACTGAGAAAATTATTAGAACTTAAAGCTGACAAGTCCCCAGGTTCTGATGGACTTAATCTTAGGACCCTAAAAGGAGTAGCTGCTAAGATAGATGCATTGGTTTTAATCTTCCAAAATTGGCTCGATTCTGGAAAGGTCCCAACAGATTGGAAAATAGCAAATGTAACTACTCTATTCAAGATAGGAGGGAGACAGAAAGCAGGAAACTACAGGCCAGTTAGCCTAACATCTGTCTCAGGGAAAATGCTGGAATCCATTATTAAAGAGGTTCTAGTGGTGCACTGAGAAAATCTCAATGCAATGAGGCAGCTTCAACATGGTTTTGTGGAAGGGAAGTTGTGTTTGACTAATTTATTAGAGCTCTTTGAGGAAGTAACAAGCAACGTGGATAAAGGGGAATCTGTGGATGTAGTGTACTTCCAGAAGGCATTTGACGAGGCACCACATCAAAGATTACTATGCAAAAATAAAAGCTCATGGTATAGGGGTAATATATTAGCATGGATAGAGGATTGGTTAGCTAATAGGAAACAGAGAGTAGGCAAGATGTAACGAGTTGAGTGCCTCAGTGCTGGGGTCTCAACGATTTACAATTTATGTAAATGACTTGGATGACAGGATTGAATGTATAGTTGCTAAATTTGCTGATGACACAAAAGTAGGTAGGAAAGTAAGTTGTGAAGAAGACATAAGGAGGCTGCAAAAGGATGCAGATAGGTTAAATGAGTGGGCAAAAATTTAACATAAGCATACCATGTGGGGAAAATGTGAACTTGTTCACTTTGGCAGGAAGAACAAAAAAGCAGCATATTATTTAATTGGGAGAGATTGCAGAACTAACTACAGAGGGATCTGGTTGTCCTAGTACATGAATCACAAAAGGTTAATATGCAAGTACAGCAAGTGATTATGAAGTAAAATGGAATGCTGTCAATTATTGCAAAGGGAATGAAATATAAAAGTAAGGTTGTTTTACTACAGTTACATTTAGAGCACTGTGCACAGTTTTGGTCTCTATATTTAAGAAAGAACATAATTGCATTAGAAGCTGTTCAGAGAAGGTTCACTTGACTGATTCATGGGATGAGGGGGTTAGTCTATGAAGAAAGTTAGGCCTGTATGCATTGCAGTTTAGAAGAATGAGATGCTATCTCATTGAAACATATAAGATCCCAAGGAGACTTGACAAGTTGGATACTGTAAAGATGTTTCCCCTTGTGGGAGACATGAGAACTAGGGACACAGTTTAAAAATAAGGGTTCTCCAATTTAAGATGGAGATGAGGAGAAATCTTTCTCCAAGGGTCATGAGTTTATGGAACTCTCTTCCCCAGAGAGTGGCAGGGTCATTGAATATTTTTAAGGCTGAATTATATAGATTATTGATTGACAAGAGAGTCAAAGTGTTTAGTGGATTGGAAGGAAATTGGAGTTGAGGCCACAATCAAGTAGAAGCAGGCTTGAGGGGCCGAATGGCACACTCCTCCGAATTCATATGTTCAGATGTTCCTAATGACTAAAGTATATCCCAACCTCAAAGAGGCAAACAGGTATCCCACATGGACAAGCAAAGGATTAGGCACCCCACCCATTTCTAAAAATAAACTGCCCACCCTTCCTGTCACTGTCAACTGACCTGTTCTCCAATATGTACACTGTTGTAGTAATTTTCTTCCTACATTCCAAAAAGAGGAATGCTTTGAGAAGTTGTATTGTGAATCTGGGCCATATTAATTCTCAGTTCTAGGGAAGTGCTGCACAATGAGTTGCTGCTCCACAGGTTAGCCGCCTGCCTGCAGATGACTTATTAGCTATGCCACACAGCTGGAGTCTGGTCAGGAGAAGGTGAAACCTGTGGGAGGATGGATCCGTGGCAGCTGGTGGAACGAGGGACATTGTTGAATTAACCATTAACATCACCCCCCACTTTCACCACCCTCCACACCCCCTCTCTCTCCTCTCCCGCCCAACCCCACCAATTAAGCACCACCCCCATCTCTTCCAGAGGGGTACATGGGACTTAGTTAGGAATTGCAGCCTCCTGTTTCCATGTCAGCTGCCAGGACTATCTCCATGCCCGGCTATCTTGCTGCAGGTGCATTCTTCATCACCACTGCTGTGCTATTTTATAATGATTGACCTTTTCAAACATTGTGCTGTTTCGAAAAGCTCCCAATCATTGCTGAATTTTCAGTGTCCTTGCTACACTGGATTCGCATTGTGAGGCTGTGCTGATTTAAGAATAGGCGCTACCATATTTCATTGGGCAACTAAAAAAAGCATTACTTTACCTACTTATTTGTGGACCCCTTGAAACCTTCTTGCAAACCACCAGTTAGGAACCCCAAACTTTTTTGATCATCGATGCTCTGTAGCCAGAAGAGCCACACATGGATTTGCAGAAGGTTTCATTGGTGTATTTGTGCTTCATAATATTGTTTGTTAATAAACATTTCACAGACTGGAAAGCAGTTCCATTACTTAATTTTAGTTGAAAGCTAAGCATTGTATTTACTCTCCCTTGAAAAGAAAAATGGAAAAAAGATGAAACATTTTAAAACAGGCAAGCAGATAGCCAAGTTATAAGGAAAATGCTTTTAGCTAGTAGTGACTCTGATCATTTTTTTCTGTATCTGGAGAAAATAATCTGTTCCTAAACAGTGTAGCTGCTTAACTATGATGTACCAGACTGTGTATTCTGAAATTGGGCCATTACCAAGAGTTCACTTGGGTTTTCCAACAGCTAGTTGTTGACTTTGTACAAAATGCTGACAGCTGGTGTTTTTCCTTCTGTGCTCCTAAAGACAATCAAGTGTGTCTCTGAAAACAACTAATTACTAAAACACACTGTGCATTGAAGAGCATGCATTATCCTCTTTGAATCTTTGATGAGCAATTTTCCAGTCCTGTCAGCTAACAATGACTAAATTACATTTTGTGATGCAAGTAATAACTCAAAGTAGCAGTATTTTAAAAAAAAATTTAGAGATGTTTTCATTCCAGCCCTTTTCTTTAATGGGGAACACGGCCCTTTTTTTGTGTTTGCAACATTTCCTGCCCTTTTCTAAAACTCATGCAAGCATGACAACAAATTGTCATTCTTCCTCTCTTGTCCAGTGTGTCAAGAAATGTTTTAAGCAGGGTGTTGAGCCAAGCCCAGCTCATATTTAACCACTGCATAGATCCATTTCCAGGTCATTTGTTACTGATTTAGGGCTATGAACCCTGGCTGATCTTCCAATTTTTTGCTTAATTATGAGGCCAATTTGTTGTGCGCCTACTGTTGTTTTGGTTGATAGCAGCTAACTCAGCATGGTGATAAAAGCAAAAAATACTGAGGATCCTGGAAATTTGAAATAAAAATAAAGTATTGGAAAAACTCAGCAAGTCTGGCAGCATCTGTGGAGAGAGAAACAATTAACGTTTTAAGTCCAATATGACTTCTTCACAACTAAAGAGAGGTAGAAATGTAATGGGTTTTACGCTGTTTTAAAAAAGGGGGAGGGTCAGGTAGAACAAAAAGGAAGGTCGGGGATAGGCTAGAGACCCGAGGAGATTAAATGACAAAGATGACATGGAACAAAAGGCAAAGGAAGTGTTAATGGTTTCAGGAAAGATACAAAGCATTGGTCTTGAGCAGGTGTTAATGGCAGAATACAGGACAGCTATTTGTGAAAGCAAAAGCATGAAAATGAGGTGCAGACGTGACAAAAAAACATCAAAATACAGGGCAGAGTTCTTGGGCTGAAGTTGAAGTCAATGTTGAAGGCTCTAAAGTGCCTAATTGGAAGATGAGGTGCTGTTCCTCAAGCTTACATTGAGCTTCAGAGGAATATTGCAGCAGGCCGAGAATAGAAATGTGAGCATGAGAACAAGTTGGTGAATTAAAATGGCAAGTAACTTAGCACGGTCCAAGGATCAAATCTTAGGGCCTTCCTCGTGTGTACCATACCAAGTTACCTGGTATTACATGGAAAATCTGGACCTTTTTTGTATGATAACATTTTCGCAGGTTGCAGTAGGGCCATCCATAATTGTCTTCTCTTCCATGAGAACACAGTTTGATTTTGTGCTTTACCCCATGGTGACTGTTCCAGTACATCTACTGTAAGAGACACAAGAGCTTGATAATTTCCTCCTAGTGGGGAATGCAGTTGCAGCATGATGAGTTTACATCGACAGTTTCCATTATAAACATGAAGATAGGAATTTATAATGGAAAAGCTGGCTGAAATGTGTGCAAAGGCTTTTACTCTCAAAATAAATAAATCTGCAAGGAACTTTACCTCTATTCCCTTACTATATACACAGGCACAGCAAATTGTTTCTACCCTTTTAAACAGGATGACATGTAGATGGCCTCCGACCAACATAACCTTCCTTCTTTCTCCTTTTTGAATCTTGTCTTAAAGAAATTAAGCTTCCAGCATTGCACTATGTGACCTGCTTTTCCATGATTTAATTGTATTCCGTATATCCAGTAAAATGACCTCAGGTGGGACATGCTATTCAGTGTTTATACAATACTGTCCTTGCTTGTGGTTTGTTATCTTGAGATTGGTGGGTGATGGGGGTGCAGTGTTTATAATCCATGATTAAAATTTTACTCATTATCTGCAATTTTTGCAATAGGACTTTTTAAAGATGGCTACACTCATTGTCATCTTTCTATAGGCTGAAATTTCTATGGGTAGAATTTTCGGGTCGGCGAGCGGGGGTAGTGCCCGCTTGCTGATGAGGAAAATGATGCGCGGTGACGTCAGGCGGGTGTCCTGACGTCACCACCAGTTACTTAGAGTTTCAGTTCAGCGCGCGCGCAGCTGACTCCAAACTGTCAAAGGCTTATTAAGGCCTGTTAAAAACTAATTGAAATAATTCAATGAGCCGCCCATCCAACCTTAAGGCTGGCGGCAGGCGAAGAGCCCAGGCGGCCTTCACATTTTTCATGGAACCTCATCCATGGGCGGAATGAGGTTTCATGAAGTGTCTTTAAATTCATTTAAAAAAACTTTTAAATTTCATTGACATCCCAGCTCATGTGACACTGCACATGAGCGCACTTGTTTTAAAAGTTCTTATTTTCTTTATTATGATGTTTAAAACTGAAACAAATCTTCCTGAGGCACAGAGGTGCCTCAGGGAAATTTCTGCACTCTTTCGTGCGCATGTGACTCAGGGAATTCCCCCCCCCCACTTGCACAGGGAGCACTCAGTGCTTCTGGGCGAGCGTCACGCTGGGTGGGCCTTAATTGGCCCACCCACGTAAAATGGTGACGTGGTCCCGATTGGGATCTGCCCCCGCACAGCCCCCCTAATGGGGGGAATTTCTGCCCTGTGAAATCTTCATGTGAACCTGAGTTAGTAGCAATTCCATCATCATCAAATTTTCAGGAGGAAAGCATTGCAGCGATAAACTGTTCCACATACTTTAAAAAGCATTTAGAAGTCACGTATTGATTTTGTAATGAATCGGGCAGGTGTACACGCCTATATTCACTATGAAGTGCATGAATAAAAGGTTAACACTGACCAAAAAACAAACAAGGAAAGGAAGCTTGGGTTGTTATGGAGTTCTTTTGGGTTTTTGAAATCCTCGAGACAGAACAATGCTTTACAGGAGCTGCTAATGTGTTGGACTCAAGTGCTGGGAATAGTCCCAAAATGTAAATGTGTTTACACTAAATTTCTTACCAAATGTACAGTTTTTCTGGAACTTCTCCAGCTCTGCAGAATGTACTACACTAGATGGGCTGAATTTTTGTAACTTTTAATTTTATTTTTAGATTGGTATTTGCAAAAGGTTTGTGGGAGATCTGAAAAAGAATAGTAAAGAGGTGAATCTGAAAATACTTCATAGACACAATAGCTATGCTTTTCTTTTTTTTCCACACTCTCCTATCTCCCGGAACGGTTGAAGTACCATACTAAAGCTGTTGAAGTCCTCTATTTTTTTTTAGTAGCTATAGTTTTTTAAACCTAGAACATGATTACTGGCAAACATTGCAGTCGTGGGAGTGGATGAGGCACCACATTTAAGTTTGAAGCAAAAACAAAAATTGCTGGAAAAACTCAGCAGGTCTCACAGCATCTGTGGAGAGGAAGACAGAGTTAACATTTCGAGTCCATATGACTCTTCATCAGAACTAAAGAGAAATCGAAATGTGGTGAAATATAAGCTGGTAGAGGGCGGTGGGACAGGTGGAGCTGGATAGAGGGCCAGTGATAGGTGGAGGCAAAGGAGAGATAGCCAAAGATGTCATAAACAAAAGGTCAAAGGGGTGTTGACAGTGGTGATATTAGCTAAAGGATGTGCTAATGGTGACATTAAGGGTAGAAAGCAGGATGAGCAAACGACAGATGGCCCTAGTGGGGGTGGGGTGGGGGGAAGGGATCGAAATAGGCTAAAAGGTGGAGATAAAACAATGGATGGAAATAAATTTTTAAAATAATAATAGAAATAAGTGGGAAAAGAAAAATAAATATATAAAAAAATAATTATTATTAGAAAAAAGGGCATCAAAAAGGGGATGAGGATGGAGGAGAGAGTTCATGATCTGAAGTTGTTGAACTCAATGTTTGTCCAGAAGGCTGTAAAGTGCCTAATCGGAAGATGAGGCGCTGTTCTTCCAGTTTGCGTTGAGCTTCACTGGAACATTGCAGCAGGCCAAGGACAGACATGTGGGCATGTGAGCAGGATGGTGTGTTGAAATGGTAAGCAACAGGAAGGTCTGGGTCATGCCTGCGGACAGACGTCTGTTCACATAGCCACTGAGTCACTAGGACAAGGCTTTCTTGTCCTAGTTTTAACAAAAACATAGAATGTGACAAGTCATGTTTGGTATTTTCATGCCACAATAGAAATAGCATCTGTGTCGTGTGTACATGCACAGTATCCAACATCATGGCTTTTAATACATTTTTTTTGTGTGCTCACACCTTCGTGAAACACATTGGGATATATTTTTCTAGGTTCAAGACACTGCATAAGTGCAAGTTGACAGAGTAAGTTGCTCTTGGAACTGTGCTTGCCTGTATAATTAAGAAATGCTGACCCTTTAAGGAGACCCTTACTCAGGTCTGACTCTCTTACTTGTGTAAAATAACCTGTGCAGGTAAATAACATAGATATATCCTTTACACCACTAATGGGTTTAAAAGGTACATAGGCAGCCTAAGCTAACCAGCATGCAGATGAAACCATGACGACCGGCTTTGCTAATGTATCAAAGCAGTTTACTTGGTCTTGAACAAGTGCTTGTAGCTATTGCGCTAGTATTAATGATTAACACATTATTAAGCAGACTCTGCACCTTGTTGAACATAGTCAAAGGGCGTGGAGAGATACGATGTGTTTTTATTGAGGCAGTAAGAATTACGTACTAGCTGTGTTATGATATCACATCAAAACAAATCAATGTGTTTGATTTTACAGTCAAAGCAAATTCAGGATGGAATCTCGGCTTTGTTTTGATATTGTAATTCACCACCAATCTTTTAAGAAACAATGACCAGTTATATGCTGTATTTTAGGTAAATAAATGCACATAATGCCAAGATTAATTGAGGAATTTACTCAAGACACTTAACTTGTAGTAATTGAGCTGTGCATTATCTGTGATTAATGTATAGTCTCACAATCATTAGTTGCTATTATGTTTTGTCAAATGCCATTGAAATGTAATGGGTGATTCATGAAATGGAATTACAGTGTGATCTGATGCAGTCCTTTATGTTTAATTCACATGCAGATCTCAGTGTTAATATATGCACTGTGCTAATATGAGGGTAAATTTTACATCAGAAATTGGGCACGCTGTCCCCTGTTCATTCATAAAATCTGGCGTGATGATGTCAGGTTGTCAACTTGATGTCATCACGCCGGTTTCCAATATTATGCAAGGTGGGCTAATTGATAAGCTATTAAGCATGTTAACCCAATGGGCTAGCATTTTACATTGCCCATGCCTTTTTTGCGTGGGCGCACATTAAAAATGTTTGGAGTGAGTTACACCAGGCGGGAGGATTTTCCACTCATCGGGCGGGCCCGGGAGCGGCTGCTCAATGGTTCGCCGCCCGCGATCAGGCCCTGACCGTGATTAACGGCCAGCCAATCGGAAACACACGCTGATAACTTCAGCGCTGCTGGGGTGCGGATGGGAGGAGCGTGAGCGCTGCAGTTTGCGCATGCGCGGCAGGTGCACCCAGTGAAAGCTCCCTGAAGGCACAGAGCTGTCTCGGGGAGCTGAAGATTTATAACATTAAAAATAAAGAATTCAAAAATTAGGAAAACATGTCCCCTCATATTAAAAATGAGTTTTAAAAATTATTATTTTTTAATTACTTCGAAACCTCATCCCACTCATGGATGAGGTTTCGCAAAAAATGTAAAGGCTGCTTGGCCTATTCGCCCGCCCGCCAACCATGAGATTGGGTGGTTAGGGAAAATTTCACTTTAATTAATTAATTAATGGACTTAACAGCCCTCTCAATTGTCTGCGGGCATGCTGCCTACTATCCTGTGTTCCGCCGACCAAAATATCCCACAGATGTGCGATGATGTCGGTACGCTCACCTGACATTACTGCGCACTATTTCATGCTTCTGCATTTGGGCGTGCACTTGCACGCCGAGCTGAAAGTCCTGGCCCAAATATGAGAAGCTGTTGCAAAGGTGGATAGAAAGGCTGAAAGCAGGACTATGGCTGTATTCAGCAAAGGAGTCTACTGGTGAAGGTGGGAGAGTTTCATTATGCTTTAGGTTCATTTAATAATCTTTTTCAGCCTGCATTAGGCAATATTGTCAGGGAAGGGGGCTACAGGCAGGACTAAATTGAAGTTTGTAGACTCCGGTATTGGAGCAGGAGATTGCTGTCCCCAGTGGGAATCCTCCATTCTGGAGGAGGCTTCTCCTCCAGTGAGGAGGAGAAGCCATTTCAATAGCATGACCCAGACCTTCCTGTCGCTTGCCATTTTAACACACCATCTTGCTCTCATGCCCACATGTCCATCCTTGGCCTGCTGCAATGTTCCAGTGAAACCCATTGCAAACTGGAGGAACAGCGTCTCATCTTCCGATTGCATTTTACAGTCTTCCGGACTTAACATTGAGTTCAGCAACTTCAGACCATGAACTCTCTCCTCCATTCTCACCCCACTTTTGTATCCTCTTCTTTCAATATTCATTTTTATTTTCTAACTTTTATTTATCTTTATTTATTTTCACTTTTATTCATTGTCTTATCCCCACCTTTTATCCCATTTTCGATCTTTTTTCCCACCACCATCCCCTCCCCCTGTCCCACCCCCACTAGGGCCACCTGTCACTTGTTCATGTTGTTCTTTCTAAAGTGCCTACCCTTGTCCTGCTATTATCACATTCTGCTTTCTGATCTTATTGCCATCATCAGCACCTTTTTTAGCTGTGCCACTACCATTAACATCCCTTTGTCCTTTTGTTCATGATACCTTTATCAATCTCTCCTTTGCTTCCACCTATTGCTGGCCTTCTATCCAGCTCCACTCCCCCTTAAACAGTATAAATTTCACCACATTTTTACTTCTCTTCAGCTCTGAAGAAGAGTCATACGGACTCAAAATGTTAACTCGTTCTCTCTCCACAGATGTTGTTAGACCTGAGTTTCTCCAGCATTTCTGCTTTTGTTTCAGATTTACAGCATCCACAGTATTTTGCTTTTATCATGGTGTGTGTAGGAGATGGAGGGCAGCTGGCCAGGGACAGGTGCGCCCTAAAGTCCAGCAAGGTGAGGAACCTGCTGCCGTGCCGGGCCTGCAGTGGAGAGACATCGGTAACAGGCAGACAGAGGTAGGCAAAGGCACTATCCTACCAACAAAGTCTACGGGGTGAGGATAACCCACCTCCTAATGCCAGTGCCTTAGAGGACTGTGTCTCTCCAGGAGGACACTCACATTGCTGTGTGACATGTTGGCTGGAGAGATTGCTTTGAATTGTGTTGGTGGCCACCCAGTGCCCCTGGTGCTGAGGGTTACAGTGGTCTTGAATTTTTTTGGCTCCTGGGTCGTTCCGGGTTTCAGCTGGAGACCATTGTGGGATTTCACAGCTGGTGGCCCATTATTGTATCAAGGTTTTCACCGATGCAATATTCTGGTATGCCCATGAATTCATTTCATTCAGTGCACAGGGCAACTAGGGATGGGCAATAAATGCTGGCCCAGTCAGTGAAGCGCACATCCCTGAATGAATTGAAAAAAGGCAACACCAGTCAAGCAGACAGAGTCAGGGGTTTTGCGACCTTTGCTAGATTCCCAAAATTCTTCCAGGCCAGCCTCCTGCAACCCACCCAAAAGCATAAAATTCACCCTATAGTTCAATCCAAGCCAAAAAAAGAATGCATTGAAATAGTGCCATTTTGTAGCTGATGAAACGTAGACAGACTTAACAGCTAATTTGTGCACAGCAATGTTGTATATATAGTAAATGGGTTAATTAATCAGTTAAATTTTCTTGAAGATGCATGTTACTCAGGGAGATATCACCTGCTGTTCTTCATGCAATCTTTTGTGTCCACCTGAACAGACAGGCAGGGCTTTAGTTTTACATCAGATCCAAATGTGATATGTATGAATCTTTTATCACTCCCGCATTACCGAAGTGTCAACCTAGGTTATTTACCCAAATCCTGGGGTCTATGCTACTGCTAGTCCAAACTGATACTTAAGTCTGATTTTGAACTCGGGCTGAAATTGAAAGTGCGGGATTGGAGTGGACAGTAATTCTGGTTCTCAGGAGGAGGAAGCCTGCTCAATTTAAATAGCGTCAACACAGGTGGGTAGGAGTGTGAATGGTCTTAATGTTGCTGGGGATCCAAGGTAACAGTGCTAGCTAGCCTTCAAGGAATTGTCACAGAAATTTGAAAAACTCTTGGCTTTTTTGGGCACTTTGTTGCCCCCCTGTTGTTTAGCTGGTGGCTTTAGTGCTGTGTGTGGAGCCTCCTGGTTTCTGGAATTCACATTGCATTATGACACCAATTGCATCATTTGGCTATTAATTCAGAGTGTTAACTAGGCCCTTGTCTGACTGGGACAGATGACCCTCTCTTGTATGAATTCCACATGGTCAAAATGACAAGAGATGGGGATGTTGGCAGACATTTGTCAGAAGTACAGCTCAACCCTTCCCCCACCCCTCCTCCCACTGCTATTTTAACAACCTGTCGGCCCCCGGATTGATACTGAGGCTTTACTTTTCTGTAATGTCTTTTTGAATGAGGCAGATACTTGCGGTAGTAAGAAGGCAGCAGCGTGTGTTGCCTCTCAATATTTGCATTATTGCCTGATTCTGTGTAGAGAAGTCAGTATAGAGTCATTTCTTGGAATCAGTCATTACCACCACCTTGGGATGGCAGGAAGGATACAGATGATGCAGTAACGCAGCAATGCACTGTCTCAGATGCTGAGAAAATGAACCCTGAAACCCAATTTCCCTTCCAAGCTCCCATGTTAATTGATATTCTTAATCTTCTCTCTCCTCGGGTAATGTACCCCAGCTTCAAATTTGCTGTCATCACTGCTCTGCTTAAAATCCTTCTCTTGACCCCTCCATCCCTGTAGGTTACCATCCCACTTTCCTCTCAGTTCCCTGAAAATTTTGCAGTCTCCCAAATCCATGCGCATCTTTCTGGGAACTCCATATTTGAATCCTTTCCATCAGGTTTCTGACTCTGCACCAGTACCAAGGTGGCTGGTTTCAAATTCACAAATCACATCCTATGTAACTTTCTAAACCTGTTAGCTGCCTTCAACATAGTTGACCACACCATCCTCCTTCTAACACATCTTCACCGTTGAATTGCTGAGTGGGACTGCACTCCCCCAGTTCCTTTCTTATCTGTCCAATCCTAGCCAGAAGGGCTAGGCTGCAGTGGCTTCTCTTCCCCCTCTCGCACTGTTATCTCTGTTATCCCCCAATATTGTCAGTCCCCTCCTCATCTGCACGCTGTCTGTCAGCCACATCATCCAAAAAACATGCCAGTTTCCACATGTACCCTAATGACACCCACCTCTAATATGCTACCACCTTATTTGAGCCCTCCACTGTCTCTAAATTGTCAGACTGCTTGTCCACCATCTAATACTGGGTGAGCAAAAATTCCCTCCAATTAAATATTAGGAAATTAGAAGCCATTGCCTTCGGTCTCTGCCACAAACCCCTTCCCTATCTACGAACACAACCCCTCTCCCTGGCAACTATCTGAGGCTGAACCAGACTGTTTGCAAGCTTCTTGTCACATTTGATTCCAAGATGAGCTTCTGACAATATACCTGCATCAACACTAAGACCATCTATTTCCACCTAACGTCATAGAATGCAGCACAGAAGGAAGCCACTTGGCTCATCACGTCGAAGCTGGCACTCTGCATAAGCAACTCAATTAGGCCCTTTTCCTGCCCTCTCCGTGTAGCCCTACAATTTTTTCTCTTCACGCACTTATCCAGTTTCCTTTTGAAAGCCACAGTTGAATCTCCCTCCTGCACTCTCAGGTCATGCATTCCAGCTCCTAACTACTCACTGCACAAAGAGCTTTTTCCTCATGTCACCTTTGGTTCTTATGCCAGTCACCTTAAATTTGGGTCAGTTGGTTCTGAACACTCCCTGCAATGGGAACAGTCTCTCGTTACTTGTTCCCTCATAATTTTGAGCACTTCTATCAATTTTCCTCTCAACCTTCTCTTCTCCATGGAGAACAATCCCAGCTTCTCCATTGTATCCACATATCTAAATTCCCACACCCCTGGAACCATTCTCGTCAAACTTCTCTGTACTCACTCTAAAGCTTTCATGTCTTTTCTAAAGTGTGGTACCCAGAATTGGTTATGATTGGCTGAATTTTCATCAAGTTGGAATGACTTGGGAGCCCTTTAAAAATTGTGGGCAGCTCCTGATTCCTGGATTCCCATCCCTCTTCCAGGCCTGTCTGATTTTCATGAGTGCCTATAAAGACTGCAGACTGTTTCCTGCCAAAAGCCCATATCTAGCACTCCCAATCTGGCTGGCTCCATTACAGAGATGGGCATGTCCTACACCTCTGCAACTTTCGTAGAGTCAAGCTAAGAGTGATGGTTCACAGCCCCTCAGAGGAGTCATGAACTCTTGTCTGCATGAGGAGAACCTTTTAAAAGGTGAGTTCCAAAAGTCCTCCTCATGCCTCCTATACCAAGATAAGGCAACTCCCACGCACCCTCATGGCCCCCTCATGCCCCCTATGCCAAGCTGTGCACCTCCACTCACCCCCATGGCCCCTCAAACATCCTGTGCCAAGCACTTGAATGCCATTGACCCACTATACACTGTATAGAACCAATGAATCCTACAGTGATAGTAGGGTATGTTTTTAAAAAAGTTTCAAAAATGTAATTCATTCAATCATTACTTTTCACTATGTTTTTTTAAAAAAAGTCATTTTTCTACAAGGCAATAAGAATATCAATCATCCAGACCATTTAAAGTATCAATAACAGACTGACAAACCCTTGAAACCACTTAACCTTGTGTAAATAAACATTGTAAAATTGACTGCAGAGATCAGGGAGCCAGAGTGTCAATCAAGCAATATTTTCTCTGGGATGCAGCTGTTTCAACAGGAGTTATGGATGTCTGGGCTGTCAGCCAAGTCTTATTATGTATGCTTGAGTGATTAAGTTGTGCATTTATGTGGTGCTTTTCACTACCACTTGACATCTCAAAGCACTTTATAACCAATGAAGTGCTTTTGAATTGTGGTCAAAGTTGTAATGCAGGAAACAAATTTTAAAACATAAAATGCTTTGCATGTTCAGCAAGTCAGGCTGTGCCTGTGAACTGAAAAGGAGAATTAAATTCCGGATTGGGGATCTTTCATCAGAAATGCTAACTCTTTCTCTTTCCATAAATGTTGCCTCATCTGTTTAGTGTTTTCATCATTTTCCATGAAATTTCCAACAACCCTGAATGACTTCCAGATTTTGTTTAGTCCAATGATGTCACTTGCCACACATGCGCTGGGCTTTCCAGGAAATCAGTTCTCTGCCATTTATGGTCAAGATTGTAATCTAGGTCTGGAGGGGACGAGACGGAAAAGAGGGAGTGGACGTAAGGGGGGCCGGGAGAGAAGAACATGATCCAAGTCTAACAGAGAATGGTAAAACATCCTGTTTTGGAACTCCACTTTACACTTTGGGTCACATCTCCCTCTCATCTCATCCCACCCCTTTTAGACTTGATCATGTTCCTCCCCCTCCCTACTGTTCTCTCTGCGCTTCCAAAACACCAGATGGGCTCTTGACCCTCCTCTCTCCCCGATGAGAACCTATCCTCCTCCCCCACCCCCCCAAAAATGCCTCTACTTGTCTGCCCCCTCCAATCCTACAGTCTGCCCTACCCTCTCCCGACTCTGATCTCCTAACTTTCTCCAGGCAAAGAATGGCTGGCCACAAGAGACCAGCATGACTCAGGCCACAGGCTCCAGCTAGGCGCATGCATGGCTGGGAAAACTGGCGAGCAGGCCTGGCTCCAGTCTGGTTGTGTGGGACATTATTTAGGCTGCAACCCCATATAGGGCCACCTGGGCAGAATGACTCAAACTTCTTTGTGCCAGCAATCACCCCTGTCATATATTCATTCTCAGAGCATTGACAACTGCTAATGATCCTCCATCTAAGGTACGCTTTGTGCCAAGGAGAGAAGTAAAAGCACATACATTTGAAATATCATAACACTACCCTGAGATGTTTGGCTGCTCTTGCCCTGCAGTATGTGAACTCCCTGTGGCTAATTATTGAGCAATATTGCCAGTGACCATCTTTATTTATGTCTAAACTGCTACATTATGAATTGAAGCTACATGTAGAGCAGAATCTTGTGAAGGAAAAATAAAGACTTTTGTAATGGGACTAAGACCTCACACTTTATTTTTATTTTATATATATATCAAAAATTTCTAAAAAACCTCCTAAAATTTTAAAACTGGACAATGACGTTTTAAAATGACTGAAGCCATACCTGGCTGTGACCCTTGAACAATAAGAGTTAATTGGCAATATCAAAGAAATTCACACCTCGTTATCTCTGAAGAGGCCCTAATGATCCCTGTGGGTTGCAGACACCAAATTCAAAGGGAACTCTACAAAGGTCATCTGCATTTCAGACCCCAGACTGGTCCAACTGGAGACCACTAGTCTGCTAGGACAAGGAGCCCTGCAATCTTCCTTTCAAATTCCCAATGGTTGGAACATTAACAATGTCAGGAACCTAGACCAAGGGACATACACCCTCTGTCAAAGCCAAAGTGGAGAAGTTGGGGTTATGTGACATTACCCTCCTAGCTGGTGGAATCTGTAATATTGCCTTGTAGCTGCAAATCTCAGTCGGCTATTTTTTCCATCTACCAAGCAGCAGCACAGAAAAGGGGCTCTGTCCAGGTTTGAATGCCTGGCCCCATCTACACTGTTTCTACTGGAACTTCTGAATTTCTATACCATTGCCTACAAGACTAATTCATCTCTGCATACCTATATCATCGTGACAGTCATCTCTATGGGAAAAGTGAATTATCTAGCGTCAATTATCAACCTGCTGGCCTCTGTGAAGGAATACACCATTGGACTTTGATTCTGAACTCTGGACTGACGTGAAACAATAACTCTGTGGCCTTTGCCCTTTAAATCTTTCTTTCTCTATCTCTCTTTTATTGTATGAGTGAAAAGGAGGCAACATTACTACCCTCCTCCTGCGTATGAGTGTGTGCAAACAAACTAACCATCTGCGTTTATCCTATCTCAAGTTTGCTGTGGAGTTATTAATAGAAATTGGATCACACCAAAACTGATGGGTAGGGAAAATATGCCACTGCTTATAAAGGGCCAAATCAAAATTAAAACACCTGTTTACAGGTGGGTGGTGAGAGGAGAAATCAAGGCCGTTTAAGTTAAACCCCTTCCTGTCCGTAACACTTTATTGCCTTATCACACCTTTCAGAAGCATCTTGCATGCAATGAATTAGAAATGTTGTTACTATTCTGCACAGTCTCTTTTGTAGCCCTGCTCCCTCTGTTCTTGTTGAGCTGTCCCTGATCTTTTTGAAGCCCCACTGCAAATTGGGAGACCCATCTTGGCTCCCTTTTCTTCCCATACTGTTCCTTATGCTGTATGCCCAATGTGGTGGGGCAAGGAAAGCTTGATCTCTTAGAGCTGGGGCTTGATACATGTTACAACCAATTGGTCAGCCACCTATGCTCAAACAGAAATATGAGGCTCCATGTTCACCAAGTGGAGACATTTCCCGTTCACACAATCTGTAAGTCACATATGCTAAAGAAGTGTGAGCTCCTATACACAAAAAGCCTGAGCAGCTCCTGCACAATATTCTAATGCCCTAATACTGTAAAGATCTGAGCCTACATACAGAAAATAATTTGAAACCCTCCAAAAATGTACAAAAATTATGTCTCTCACAAAACAATTCAAGGCACTCTAATCCCTGTTCATTTTCCTTTCTCTTTTGCCTGCAAGCCATTAGAGGTTAAATGAGAAAGAGTAAGAAATCTGAGAAAAGGGGAAATAAAAGTGAGAAAAATGGAAAATGAGGTTGAGGGGGAGCTCAAAAATTGAAGAAGGGTAGAAAGAATGGAGAGAGTAAAACTGTGAAGGAGGAGAGAGGAGAAACAACTGGCAGGGGATAGGGGGAGATTTATTTGCAGAATTCAGTTGGGTTGTCCGTGGCTAAGAGATTTTGGTGGCATCCATTTCTAAATAATTTTAAAACCATTGAGTTGGATAATTTTGATCTGATCAAGTTTGCTTGAATGAGAATTCAGCAAAAGCAAAAAAAAACAGGCCTCTGATAACCCTACCATTACTTTTAGCAGTGTTAACCTATGTAAGTCTCAGTTTAACACCTGTTTCATAGGGCAACACATCAACAATACAATATTCCCACAGTGTGCACTGTGTTGGAGCATCCAACTTGATTACATGCTGAAGCCCTGGTGTGGGGCTTGAACCACATTCTTCAAACTCAGGCACAAGTATTATCAACTCAGCCAAGCTGACACTCTGGGAGCACATGATGAAAAGAAAAAGTTGCATTTATAGTGTCTTTCACAAGCCCAGGATGCCTCCAATTGCTTTACAACCTATATTTATGTAACACCTTTAATATAATGAAATGACCCAAGGTACTTCACAGGAGCATTATAAAAGAAAGAATGGCTCCAAGCCTTGTAAGGAGAATTAGGTCAGATGATCAAAAGCTTGGTCAAAGAGCTTTGGCTTCACAAACAATGAAGTACTTTTGAAGTGTAGTCACTGTTGTAATGTGGGAAATGTGGCAGCAGTTTTCACACAGCCAACCCCTACAATCAACAATGTGAAAATGACCTGATAATGTGTTTCTGTGTTATTGATTGAGGGATAAATTTTGGTCAGGACACTAGGGATAACTTCCCTGCTCTTTTTTGAAATAGTACCATGGGATCTTTCATGTCCACCTGACAGAACCTCGGTTTCACGTCTCATCTGAAAGACGGCACCTCTGACAGTACAGCACTCCCTCAGTACTACACTGGATTGTCAGTATAGATTTTTGTGTTAAGCCCTGGAGTGGGACTGAAAATCTTCAAGGTAGTGATAGCAGCACTTACTCAGTATTTGTGCCTACAGTGAACCCCCCAGCACCAGTGCTGTATCAAAGAGAGATGCTCTTATTGCCATTGGAATGGCGGGTACCTATGCCTATAGAAATGCCTGTCAGGTGCCCAGAAAGGTTGGATGTGGAGTGCGGGGTTCCTCCTGAAGATTCCGGTGCTGCAAAGTAGCCATGCAAGCCTCATCCTGGCATGGATTCCAAAGGTGAGCCCCATATCTTAAATTCATACAGGAACCCTTGTCACTGTCCCTGTCTTGATTCACGTCATGATCCGATGTAATGTTGGTGAGGGCTCTGACCACAGAGACTAGACTGAAACTCTGGACTATGTGAATTTTACCAGGCTGTGACATACAGTTTACAGCTCTACCCCTGAACTCTTACTGTTGTTATTAGAAGGATTATGCGAAGGGCCACAAGTTCTCAGAAACAGCGATACTTTAAAATATTTACTATGAGGATCCGAGTTAAGTCAACCTGTGACTTTCTGTTCACTTTAGTACGTTGGATGAACAGAGAAAATTTTTCCAAGCAAAGCAAAGCTGAAGGAAGTGCACATTTAGTTTTGTTCGCAGCAGATAAAACATGCGGATATACTATTGCAGATACAGAAACATCATCAAAATTGCTTGCAGCACTCGGTCATTGCTACGATGCATCAGAAACAATAAATTTGAAGTGGAAAAAGTGCTCTTGAGGCACCAACAGCATTTTTGTAGGAACTCAGTTTGTGTAAAATTCCATAGGGTGCAGTCCCTTCATTTGTGGCTACCCCAAATTGACTAGTGATCACAGATGTTTATGGCTGCAGACTCTTTTGAAACTATGACCTGTGTTAGTTAAAATGACATTAAACTGTGAAATTATGGGTGGCACATCACTTCAGCTGAACATCAAATCTTGCATTAGTGTCTGAAACTGGCACTAGCTACTAACAAATTTGCAAATCAATGTGATAGTCTGAAAATGTACCAGTGGCAATCAGCTACCAGTGAGCAGCTGCACTGACAAAGGCCTGCAATAAAATAGCAACAGTAAGATCATAATAAAATTAGAGATGAGGGCACATGTACAAAGTATCTTTGGCTTTGCTTCTGGATCGCAGCCGCTGTTACATTTACATAGTGGCTCAGTAATTGGATTTTATTCTCAAGCACTATTACTCAGTGGGGAACACAGGTTTTGGTAGAAGCTGCTGAAAAGGGAGATTTGTGTTTGAGAGTCCCTGTTCATTGGAGACCTGTGTTGCAGGAATGAGGCCTCTCATTGCATCTTTGTAGAAGTGCTCTCTGTGTTGATGGATCTCAGGCCTACAGTTGACAGACTACTACTTGTAGAGTATCCCCCTGACTGTTAGTTTAAAGATATTATCAAATTATTTGAGAAGTGTGAAGTCAGTGACTGTAACTAAAGACTGTTAAAGGGCCTGTTATGCAATGTAGCACAAACAGTGGCAACAGAAAATGGGACTATTTCTTGTAGTTACCTGCATTCAAACATAATCCAGATGTTTCCATTGTGCTTGAAATGTTTCACTTTTCTAGCCCTGTTTTGTACAAGATCTTTTTCTTCACAACATTGTTTCTTGCTTGACAATTGTTTATATTTGTGCTGGACAATGAAACAGAAGCATTTGGACTGGAGTCTTTGTATTCTGCATCATGCTTCTTAACGATAACAGTAAAATGCATCTATATAGTAGCTTTAACATTGTAAAACATCCCAAGATGCTTCACAGGTGCGTTAGCAAATTAAATTTGACACCAGGTGTGCAGTTGAAAACTGAGAAGATTGGTACTGTCAACATACTGAAAATGTGTGACCTGTGTTTGTGATGGTGAATTGTCTGCAAACTTAAATTGACCTAACCCATGCAGTCAAGTGAAGTAAGTTATTGATGCAAGTTCAGAGTTGGAAGTTGGGATAAAGATAAAAGTGGCGAATCAGTGCAGATTAATATCTGCGTTTTCTGGAAGTCTGACTGTTGAAGATATTAGCCTTGGCAAAGAAGCATTTCTGCTAGCTCTGCCAAGTATATGTGCAAGTGATCAATCTAGTCAGTCCAATCATGTAGGTACATATTAGGCAGAGACATATGAGGCATCCCAGTCCAGTGACGTTGTATGACCCTGCCGATTGTCTGAAGATATACAGCACAGATCTTGTCTGTTATTAGGACAGTTGTCTCCAATTTTAAGGACAGCACAAATAACCTGCATGATTGTATTAAGTGAATTTGTAGAAGAGCTTTTATATTAGTCTCTTAATTTGGAATCTGGCAGCACAGCGTTCAGCAGAAAGTTAATTCTGTTTTTGTAGACTAGATAACAAGTCAATGCATAGGAAGCTTGGGCAGGTAAATATTGGGTGACTGATCAATTCTGCCAATCTTTTTCTTCCACTGACATTGAAAATTACCGCTATTGATTCTTGCACTGGTACCATTCCCAATTTGTCATTATTTGTGTGAAACCTAGTGCTGCATACCATCAGAATTTCAACTGAGTTTAATTGCATTTTCATCCAGTGTCAATATTCACTCACTTTCTACCGGGGTTTACTGGATAGCAGTCAATAATGAGAAAATTGGCTAATTTCCAACTTCCTAGTTCAGGGACAATGCCACCCATTATATGCCTTCTAAGTTACCCTAAAATGAGTTAACTTAGCATCATGAATTGAACCTGGAACCTTCCTAATCTATGATGCTGAGTGCTCTGCTGTATGAAGCATTTGCCCACTAAACCATCAGGGATGGACACCACATGTCCAGACCATGTGGTGTACGGGATTAGATACTAACCTTTCTCTTCTGAAATCTAGATTCAAATCCAGCCCAATTTGATGGCATGAAAGCTTTTCTGTTTTCTAGCAATAATGGTCCTACATGAAATGAATTTAGACAATCCAGTTATTGTTGGGAGTGGTACCTCTGCACAAACCTAATTTAGTACTAGCCCTCTGAGTCAGAAGGTTCTGAGTTTAAGCCACACCCCAGGACTTGAATACACAATGTATGCTGTTACTTCAATGAAATAATGACTTGTATTATAAGGTGCCATTCTTTAGACTGAGACTTGTCTGTCTATTCCAGTGGTTCAGGTGGATGTTAAAGAAACAATGACACTATTCTAATAAAAGTTGGTAGTTCTGGTGCCACAGTCAACCTCACCCATCAAGTTAACCAGTTATTCATATTATTGCTATTTATAGGATCTTGTTATGTGCAAAATATCTGCCACACATATATAATAACTAAATGCCTTCACACAAGAAAGATTACATAAATTAAAATCAGCTGGAGAACAGTTATAGAAGTCATTGTACTTTAGTATGCCCTGCAGTATGCTTTATCAAATAAAATTGAAGAGGTACAACTCCTATACTGTAGTGCTTTGGATGAATATAACCTTTCTTGATAAAATTCAATAGAATGGTTTATCAACTTAATTCTTACACTTCAGTTGTGCAGCAAAATTAAAAATGATTGCTAAAACATTTCAGTTGAATTTTGTTTTGACTATATTTGCAAATTTGGCACTGTGCTTGCATTACCCTAAATTGAGCCATCACTTCATTCAGTTTTGTTAATAGCTCCCGACTTTCATATATTTTTTATACTACATCTTCATTTAAACTAATGAAATTTGGAAATTTTTAATAGTTTGTAGAATTTCCTAGATTCTTGCATCTGCAAATTGAACAACAATAATCAGTGATTTTGGATGTTTTTGCAGTAAACAGGTCCAAATTTATGGCTGTACTGATGTAACTGGTTGTTTTTCAATAGCAAAGGCCTGAATTATGTTATTGTCTGTTTGTGTTGCTATTTGACAGCTAATTTGATCAATGAGCCAAGAAAGTGGTTCTATGAGAAAACCTGCTTAATTGTATCCAGAGGGTAGACATTTAGAATATGACTTAATATGAGTGAGTCAATGAATTACTGACAGCCATTGTGGGAACGCAAGTCTTAGCTATGTAATGTTGAAGATGAGTACTTTCCCATCGTTGTTGTTTCATGAAGACTGAATTGCTGCTCTCTAAGAATGAGTTTGAGACAGATGGGGCTGTTCCCTATACTACATCACTGTAGCTCATTGCATTGAGGACTGGAGACCTGTGGTGCTTCCGTACCTTAAACCTTGATAATTATTTATTGTATTTGATGTACAGATGCCGGTCCTATTCGCCATTTAGCTTTCTGCAGGTTGACACGTCTTGTGTATTATATGACGCCATGATGTGACTGCATTCATGACTGAAAAAAAATCACAGAAATGGCAATTTCTAATTGTAGTTTGGGTCTTTGAAAATAGTGTAGTTTACACTGGTTGTTCAGCATACTCCATTCCCATATTCTGGAGGTACTCAGACGTTAGCTACACATGTCCAGAATGTAATGCCAGTACGAGCACATGACAACAGTATGTTGGCTCCCTTGTGATAAGTTCTCTCTCTTCTCTGCTAGTGGCGTTAACTCATGTTAGCAAGTGGAGAGGGGCTAACTGATTGAAGTACTAGGGAGCTGCTGGTGCCTTTGGACAGCAACTGACTTTATCCATTGTTTCATTGGGTGATGGCTAAAATTTTCTCAGAGAAGCAAACTCAAATACCTTTGGGGCAAGACTCCAATCAAGTGAGCTGAAAGGAATTGATAAACTACCTTTAAAAAAAACCCCTTAATTTTGGAAAAATGGCAGTTTGCTGTCTTGAGCAGCACTGTGTGCTAGCATGAAAGGATGCATGATCAGACACTCAACCCTTTATGGAAATAGTCACAGATGACTTCTGTTTGGGAAAATAGAATATTTGTACATTGATATAAACTAAGATTTTTTGTATTTACTTTTTCACTTGTGTGCAGGAAAGTGGGGAGAATTGGGAATTCTAGCCTTTGAGCTGTTGTCTCAAACTGATAGATGATGGCCTACTTAAAATTTGTTTACTTATTTTTTTATGATTCAGTTTTGGGGTGTGGACAGTACTGGCAAGGCCACCATTTTTTGCCTATTCCTATCTTACAAGGTCACTTGAGAGGACAGCTAAGAGTCAACCATGTTGGTATGAGAGGGTGAACCGGCTTCTTCAACTGCTGCAGTTCATCTGCTGTAGTTACACTCATGGTGCTTTTAAGAGTTGAGTTCCAGGATTTTGATCCAGTGACAGTGAAGGAATGGCAAAATAGTTCCAAGTCAGGATGGTTTATGGCTTGGAGAGGAACTTGCAAGTGATACTGCCCTTGTGCTTCTAGGTGGTGGAGGTCACAGTTTTGGAAGGTACTGTTGAAGGAGCCTTGGCAATTTGCTGCAGTGCATCTTGTATATGGGACATGCAGCTGCACTGTGCACCAGCGGTGGAGGAAGTTAATTTTTAAGATGGTGGATGGTGTGTAGATCAAGGAGATGATGTCAAGCTCCTTGTGAATTATCAAATCTGCACTCAGCCAGGCAAGTGGAGAATATTCTATCATACTCCTGACTTGTGCACTGTGGATTATGGAGTGGTCTGGGAAGTCAGGAGGTGAGTTACTCGCTTCAGAATTCCCAGTATCTGACCTGACCTTGTAGCTACAGTATTTATATGGCTAGTCTAGTTAAGCTTATATCAGTGATAACCCCCAGGATGTTTTTAGTGGGGATGGGTGGGGGGGTGTTCACCAATGGTAATGCCACTGAACATCAAGGGGAGATGGCTAGATTCCCTCTTGTTGGAGATAGTCACTGCCTAGCACTTGTGGCACGCATCTACTTGCCACTTATCAGCCCAAGCCTGAATGTTGTCCAAGTCTTGCTTCATCAGGGCATGGACTACTTCAGTATCTGAGGAGTTGCGAATGGTACTGTACACTGTGCAAGCATTAATAAACATCCACACTTCTGACCTTATAATGGAGAGAAAATCATTGATGCAGCAGCCGAAGTTGATTGGGCCTAGGACACTACCCTGTGGAACTCCTGTAGTGATTTCCTGGGGCTGAGATGATTGGCCTTCACCAACCACAACCATTTTCCTTTGTGCTAGGTGTGATTCCAGCAAGTAGATTGTTTTCCTCTGATTCCCATCTCAATGACTTCAATTTTGCTAGAACTCCTTGATGCCACACTTGGTCAAATCCTGGCTTGATATCAAGGGCAGTCATTGTCACCTCACCTCTTGAACTCAGCTCTTTTGTCCATGTTTGGGGCCAAGGCTGCAATGAGGTTTCAAATCCACTTCCCTGGTGGAACCCAAAATGAGTATCACAGAGCAGGCTCTTGCTGTACTTGTGCCACTTGACAGCATTGTTGACGGCATCTTCCATCACTCAGCTGACAATTGAAAGTAGACTGATGGGGCGGTAATTGGCTGGATTGGATTTGTGCTACTATTTTTTGTGGACAGTTAATACCTGGGCAATTTTACACATTATCAGGTTGACACCACTGTTGTAACTATACTGCAGCAATTTGGTTAAGGGCTCGACTAGTTTTGGACCACAAGTCTCAGTATGACAGCCAGAACGTTGTTAGGGCTGATAGCTTTTGTTGTATCCCATCCAGTGCCTTCAGTCATTCCTTGATATCATGTGAAGTGAATTGAAAAGGCTGAAGACTGGCACCTTGATAGTGGGGACTTCAGGAGGAGCCACGATGGATCACCCACTCGGTACTAGTGGCTGAAGATGTTTGCAAATGCTTAAGCCTTGTATTTTGTACTGAGTTGCTTGGCTCCCACATCATTAAGGATGAGCATGTTCGCAAGCCTCCTCCCTCCAGTTAATTGTTAATTGTCTACCACCACTCACAACTGGATGTATGTGGCAGGACTGCCGAGTTTTAATCTGATTTGTAGGTTGTGGGATTGCTTAGCTCTCTATAGCTTGCTTCTTCCATTATTTAGCACGCATGATGGTGATGGCAGAGTCTGGAATATTAGCTATATGGCATGATTCGGTGAGTATGACTATATCAGCCTGTTGCTTGATTAATTTGTGAGACAGCTCTCCCAATTTTGGCACAAGCCCCCAGATGTTAGTGAGTAGGGCTTTGCAGTGTTGACTGGGCAGGGTGTGCCTTAATCATTTTCGGTGCATAGAATGATGCTGGGTGGTCCACCTGGTTTTATTCTTTGTTGACTTTTCGGTAGTGTTTTGATTCAACTGAGTAACCATTTCAGAGGACAGCTAAGAGTCAACCACATTGCTGTATAACTGGAGTCACATATAGGCCAGGCCGGGTAAGGACAGTAGGTTTCCTCCCTAAAAAGTGTTAGTGAACCAGATGGGTTTTTACAGCAACGTGGTATTTTCGTTGTCACCATGACTGACTACCTTTTTAGGCCAGGTTTTATGATTAATTGAATTTAAATTCCACCAGCTGCCTTGGTGGGACTTGAACTTGTGTCTCCAGATTGCTACTCATTGTTTCTCCTTTGCACCACGCCACTGCCTTTTCCCCCCAATACTGCCTAACAGAACCTGATGTACTGCAGGGGAAATATTCCATAAAAAGGTAAGAAATGGGTCAACACGCATTATCTACCAGCCACTGAGTTCTTATTTTCAGCCATGTCAATATCACCAGATGCCAATTGGACGCAGATTCTGAGTTAGAAGGAAACCCAGAAGTAGAAACTCCTGAAGTAGGGGGAAGAAAGAATGTGTATTTATATAGTGCCATTCACACCCTCAGCCTACCCCAAAGTACATCACAGCCAATGAAGTACTTTGGAAGTGTAGTTACTGCTGTAACTTGGGAAACATGGCAGCCAGTTTGCACACAGAAAAGTCTCGCAAAGAGCAACCTGATAATGACCAGATCATCACTTTGGTGGTGTTGGCTAAAGGCTACCACTTAGCCACAGCTGATAATCTTATACCCAAATGTTAGCTATTGGTTGCAAAGGAAGCCTAGATAAGGATCACATGATTGCTATCTTGGCTGGGTACAGTGCATGATGCTGGAAGGTCCAAAGAATTGTTTTAAATACCTTCAGAGAACAAACTTATCAATCAGATGAAACCCCAGAGAAGGTAATACCGTTACTGTATTTTAAAACTACAAATTCAAGGTAATGTGTGAGAAGTTCTTTGACGTTTCTGAATCATCTTTGTTATTTTCAAGAGAAATTGGAGTTTAAAGCAGGTATGTGCTGGAATTGAAGATGCTGCAAGGTAGTGTAGCTCACAGTAGCTCCAAAGTTATAATGGGAGGCTGATAGCCTTAATTCTATCAGTGGTTCCATCACAATAAATGGTGTAATTGTGACAGTAATGATAATCTTGTAACAAACCCTGATTAGGTATTTTAACAGTTTTCAATTACAGCAACTTGCTGAAAGGTCAGGAATGTTTTTAGCCAGGGGACCAACTGTGAGATTAAAGTCATTTACCAGTAATTGAGGTAGATGTTGTCAGAGCCTGTTACTTTACCGGAAACTTAGATAACCTATTTCATTCACTGCAATTTTAAACACTAAACTCTTGAATAAAAGAGAAGAAAAGAACAAACACAATAAAACCATAATGCTTATGGCCCTTCTTCACTTTCTACTCCTCTTCAATGTGAAAAACATTGGTAGCTGAGGGTGGTCCATTGGAACGGCAAATGTGGTGACCTGAATAATAAGATACCAGGTTCATGATCACCTACATCATCACATTCCTAATTTCTGCTACTTTGCTGTGAGGAAGTGCTAAAGATAAGCTAGGTGCTTACAGAACAATGATAAGAGAAAATCAGAGGGATAATTAGTCGTTGTCATCCCACTGCAGGGCTTGAGCACCAAAATCAAGGCTAACACTCCAGTGCAGTTCTGAGAGAGTGCCGTACTGTCAGAGATGCTGTCTTTTGGATGAACCATGAAGTCAAAGCCCCATCTGCCACCTCGGGGGGATGTAAAAGATCCCATGGCATTATTTCAAAGAAGAGCAGGGAAGTTATCCTTGGTGTCCCCATGGTCAATATTTATCCCTCAATCGACATCACGAATACAGATTTATCTGGTCATTATTACTGTTTGTGAGAGCTTACCGTGTGCACATTGGCAACATGTTTTTTACATTATAACCGTGACTACACTTCAAAAGTACTTCATTGGTGTAAAGCACTTTGAGACATCAGGTGGCTGTAAAGCTATATAAATGCAAGTCTTTCATTTCTTTTTGATTCTCATACATATTATCTTTTCTTTGGAAGTCAACCAGGAAACACCCAGAAATGGCAGTGACCTGGCACAACCAGGTCTCCACTGTTCTCCTGAGGGTTCGACTTATGTCTCCCAGGGTTGCAGCAGGAGATCGGTGGAACTACAATTTGGGTTCACTCCTGAAAAGTTGCCACTTTTAAGTCCGGCACAGGAGAGCTGCCACTTCAGGAAATGAGTCACAGTTTTCGGGAAGCAAAGGTGGAAAGTTGCAAAAAGAGAGGATAACACCATATTGTTCTCCGTGATGATTCATTTTTCTACTTTGTTGTTGAGTTGCTGTGTTATATTTTCATTTTCTAAACAGAAAACAAGCACCTCTGAATGCTTTCTGTGTTGTAATCATTGAGCTGCTATCAGTGTGGAGAAGCAGCTAGTTACAGCTTGCAAAACATTCAGAAGACATTTAAAATTAATGGTTATGAGACACTACTGCTTTCATTGAGAGAAAGTTATAAATCATTTTATTTTTCTTGAGTAATTGATTTTGAGAAGTAGAAAGTTAGTTTGTGTCAGCGCAACTGCTAACTGAATTTAGCTTGTCCTTTGGTTCAACACAAAATGTTTTGCACAGGCATGTAAAATACATATGTTCAGCATATTGAAAGAGGAGACGTTAGATTCGCTTGTCGACGACCTTGTTCCATATGCACCTGAACAACATATGTCCCCTTCATTTCTTCTATCGGAAATTGATCTGGAGATCTGTAATTCAGTGGCACAGTGCATTATACTGGAGAATGGCAATCTAATAGTCTTTGCCTGTGATTTTTCATCACTTGAGCTGCCAATTTTGATATTTCCATTGGAAAAAGAGGATATACACAGAGATTAAGAGCTCTGGTGAAGAAGGAAAAAAGAGAAGAAAATGGGAAAGTGAATCATTGATAGCTACTCCTCTGTGTTTTTCCAGCCACCAACTACAGTGGCTTGCTAGCCCACTTTCTCAACAGGCAAGTGATAACTGTATGAAGAAACCTAAATGGCAGAGAGAAAATAAAATGTTTTGAAATGAAGATTGCACTTGGGCAGATCCTTAAATGTTCCAAGCGGTATCTGTGCATTTCAGACTATGGTACGAAATATTTCTTATGCTTATCTGGCTGAGGCTGCCTCATATGATTGAGGAGACTGCACACTGGAATGGAGAACAGAGAGCTGATTAAAGTACCATAATAGTTGAGTGCATCCATCAGTTGATATCTTCATGCCATTGCAGAACTTCCTCAGTCACACATTTTAGCTATTGCTGGCTGCTCAATGCACATCATTTTTACATTTATTCTGATAAATATTTCTTTTGGTATTTAAAATGTTAAGATTGCTCCCAGACGATTGCATTGAATCGTAGAAGAGTACAATGCAGGAGGGTGCCATTTAGATCATTGTGTCTGTCCCCCGCTCTTTCAAAGATCAGTGAAGTTAGTCCCGTTCCTCAGTTCTTTCCCTATATCTCTGCAAATATTTTCTCCTTCAAATATTGATTCAATTTCCTTTTGAAAGCAATATTGGGTATGTTTCCACCACCCTATCAGGCAGTGCAGTCCAAATCCTGATTATTAGATGCTTAAAAGAATTGTTCCTCATGTTGTTTCTCGTTGTCTTGCTGGACACTTAAATCTGTGCCCTCTGGACCTCTGGTCATCAGCCATTGGAAACAGTTCCTCTTTATTTCCTCTACATAAACCATTCATGATTTTAAACATATCCATCAAATCTCCTCTTAGCCTTTTCTGCCCTAAGGAGAGTCGCCTCAGTTTCTACAGTCTATCCACATAACTGTAAACCCTTATCCCTGGAACCATTCTAGTAAATCTCTTCACTGTACCCTCCCTGAAGCCTTGGCATCCTCCCTAAAGTGTGTGCCCAGAATTGTACACAGTCTGGCAGCTGGAGCTAAACCAGTGTTTTTACATAGGTTTAGCATAACTTCCTGGCTTTTGTACCTCTATGCTTCTATTATCCCCCTTGCTTTTCAGCTACTTTTTAACATCTGTCCTGCCAAATTCAAAGAATTGTGCACCAACAAACCAGGTCTTTCTGTTCTTGCACCTCCTTTAGAATTGTGTCATTTAGCTTGTATGATCCTTTCATTCTTCCAATCAAAATGTATCACCTTGCACTTTGTCTGCATTGAATTTCATCTGCCCTCATTCCATGAGCCTGGGTCTTCGAAGTCTATTACTATCTTCTCTGTACACTACACTTCCAAGTTTCAGGTTATCTGCAAATTTTGGAATTGTGCCCTGTACCCCCAAGTCCAAGTCATTAATGTATATCAAAAACAGCACTGAACCCTGGAGAACATCACCATATAACTTCTTCAAATATGCGTATTTATATTTACATGTTTGAGTTTGTAGTTGAATATCCAGCAGTTGTTAAAAGTTGTCAATTAGTTATTTATTGCATTTTCGGGACTTGCTTTTTTTTTTGAAAAAAATATTCAATCATTTTCCTAAGAAATGAGTGAGTGTGTATTGTATAAAATGGTATTAAATCATAACGATGTTAACAAAGATAATCAGTGCGCTTGTCTAAAAATGTACAGCACCAAAGTATTTTTAAAAAGCTGTTATTGATATTTAGTCAAGGAAATGACATAGGAACAACATAGAAACTCAGAGTAGGCCATTCAGTCCCTCAAACCTGTGCTACTATTCAGTTATTTCATGCCTGATCTGTATCTTAGCCCTTAATACACTTACCTAGCAAAAATTTATCATCTCAGTTTTGATATCTTGACTGACCTAGCCTCCTGTTCTTTCAATTTTTTGTCTTTCAAATGAAGTTTATTCCACTGTCAAATAATATGTGGAAGCTAAGTTAAAACAGAATTAGTGACTACATTATAAGGCATGGCCGCCATAGTTCAAGGTGACACTGATCACAGAATGAGCAAGTTAAGAAAGCTGCTCAAAAATCAGTTTCTGGGTGGCCGGAAGGTAAATAAAATGCGAGCTGAAAATTGCCTGAAGTTACTAAGTAATTGCAGTACAGAAACATGCCATTCGACCCAAATGCCAGCATTGCTGAGTTTTTGTTTTGGTCTTTGCTAGTGTTTATGCTCCACGTGAACTTTTCCTTCATTCAACTCCGTCAACATATCCTTCTGTTCCTTACTCTCTCACGTGATATCTAACTTCCCCTTAAGAATGGGTAAGCAATCTGGTTTCATCTACATTCCAAAAGGGGAGGAATAGTTTCTCGCCCGCGTGTTCCTACATTCTCTTTTAAAGCTAAGAAGAGGTATACAAAAACAGGGAAACGTGAAAATGCAGCTAATTGGAAGAGCTACAAAAAGCAACAAAGGGATACAAAGAAAGTAATAGGAGATGCAAAACAGGAATATGAAAAAAACTTGCAAGGGATATTGTAGCTAACACTAAAAATTTTTATAAATATATGGAGAAAGAAAGTGGTAAAGGGGAATGTGGACCCATTAAAGACAGATGTAGCTGAGACTATAATGGACAATAAGGAAATAGCAGACTTGTTAAATGAATACATTGTATCCATTTCATAGTCGAGGAAGGAGACAAATACCAGCGGTACATGGGCACCTAAAAATAAGTCAGTGGGAGGAATTTATTTGATTTAGTATAAGTAAAAATGGGAGTAAAGAAAATAATGGTACTTAAGATGAGCAAGTGTCCAGGATCTGAAGCTTTTCCCTGCAGGATATTAAAAGAAATTATTGAGAAAATTGCAAATGTGTTGATCATATTTTAACAATATTCTCTGGATTCAGGAATTAAGGCTTTGGATTAGAAAATTCTAAACATCACTCCATTAATTAAGAAGATGAAGAGAGAAATCAGGAAACTATAAACATGTCCTTTTAATATCAGTTGTGGGGAAGTCACTGGAATATATATTTAGGGACAGCACTGATCAGATGTGAATTGATCAGAGAGAGTCAGCATGAATTTGTTAAAGATAGGTCATTACTAATCTCGTTCGGTTTTTTGGGGAGGTTGCCAAGAAAGCGGATGGAAACCGTTTATGTATGTTCTCTATATGCACATTTGTAGAATCTCACAGCGCAGAAGGAAGCCATTGAGCTCATCATGACTATGATTGCTCTTTGAAAGGACTATTCAGTTAGTTCCGTTCTTTCCCCATTGTCCTGGAAATGGTTCCTTTTCAAGAATTTATCCAATTCCATTTTGAATGTCTGGAAAATAAGCTAATGAATGTTGGCCTTTATCTCAGGGGGTTATGAAGGGCATATGAAATGATGCTTCAGTTGTAGAGTAGAGCACAGGTTCATCAGAATTCTACCCATGGTTAACGGGTTAAGTTATGAGTCTCATTACTTAAACTCTGGAAGAGTGATCTACTCAAGGTGCTTAAAATGATAAAGGGATAAAGTGAAGAGAGAGTGAGAACATAGAGTGAGATGATGAGGGATGGGTGCTAAATTGGGAGTTTGGTACAGTTGAGAATTTGGTGTAGAGGGGGAAAGAGGTACTCCTTTCTCTACCCTTTTTCAGCCTTTAGTAGCTGGTGAGTATTCTTCTTTTGTCTCCAAATTAGGAAGCTTGCTATTACCTTAGCTGTGTTAATCAGTAACTAATTAAATAAATAAGGTTAGACAGAATTGGTGGTGTGCCGTGATTTCAATATGTGGGAATCTGTTGGAATGCATTGCAGCCTAGACAGCCTATCTGCAGTAAGTGTTTGTGGCTTGCATAATTTCTGCTCCGAGTTGCTGAACTGCATTCTGAGTTGCAGACATGGCAAAGCATCAGGTAGATTTACCAGGACACTTTGTTCCAGGAGGCAGCAACACCCTTTAGGCGAGGTAGAACTTTAGAGTTGGGCAGTGGCCATGGCCTGTAGGTATGATTGCAAGTCAGGCAGGCATAGGGATCCAGCAGGTTGGAGGAGCCTCAGCCATTGACTTTGACCAACAGATCTGAGATGCTTGCTACCTGTAAGGATGAGGAAATGGCCTGCAGGGTGGATGAGCAAACTGACACGGCACCATGGTGCAAGATGCCATTGAACTGGGGGAAAGCGAAAAGGAACATGATAACTATAGGGAATAGTATAGTCAGGGTGATAGACATTGTTCTCTGCAGCCACGACCAGGAGTTCTGAAGGTTGTGTTTCCTGCCCAGTGCTAGGGTTAAGGACATCTCCTCATGGCTGGAGATGAACTTGGAGTGGGAGGGGGAGGATTCAGTTGTTGTGATCACGTAGGAACCAGAAACATAGGTAGAACCAGGAATGATGCTTTGTTGACAGAGTTTGAAGAGTTAAGGTCCAAATTAAAATGCAGAAACTCAAACATAATCATCTCTTGGTTGTTATCTGAGTCACATGCCAATTGGCATAGGGTCAAACAGATGAGAGAATTAAACGCATGGCTCCAAGAGGGGTGTGGGATGAAGGGTTTTCGATTCATGGGACACTGACACTAGTACTTAGGAAAGAGGGCACTGTTCTGTTGAAATGGGCTCCAAATAAACCAGACTGGACCTGTGTCCAGGCAAATTGTATGACTAAGCCTTTGAATAGGACTTTAAACCAATTGGGGTCGGTGGGGGGGTGGGGGGGGAGGCGGCGGTCTGAGGGGTTTAAGGGAGAATTCAGGTGAAGGGAGATTTATAACTCCAAAGAGAAAAGTTGAGGCAACAGAACAACATGAGGAAAGACAAGCAGAGTAGGACAGGAAGGGACAGAGTTTAACAGTAATTTTGCATCAGCAAGTTAGGTGCATGCAGGGAATAGTTATAAAATAAAATGAAATTAGAAGCTCTTGAATGTGCGAAGGATCCGTAATAAGATAGATAAACTCATGGCACAAATAGAGATAAATGGTTTAGGTCTAATTGCCATTACAGAGGCATGGTGGAGAATCTTCGGCTTGGTGATTGGGGGCGGAGCCTGCTCGCTGAGGCGTAAAATGACACATGGTGATATCAGGCGTGCGTCCTGACGTCACCGCACGTCATTTAGATTTTCAGCTTGGCACGAGTCGGCTGCACGCCCGCCAAACTGTCAAAGGCCTGTTAAGGCCATTTAACTAACAATTAAAATAATTAACAGTGCTGCCTGCCCAACCTTAAGGTTGGCGGCAGGCAAAGAGCCCAGGCGGCCTTCACATTTTTCATGGAACCTCATCCACGGGCAGGATGAGGTTTCATGAATGATTTAAAGTTTTCTCAAAATTTTTTTTGAAATTAATGCACATGTCCCAGCTCATGTGACAGTTTCACATGAGGGGACATGTCATAAAAATGTTTTCAACACTTTAGTTTTAAGTTTTAACAGTTCAATAATCTCCCTGAGGCACTTCTGTGCCTCAGGGAGATGTCACACTCCCGACTCAGAGACCCCCCACCCCCCCCAAAGCCCACACAGGGAGCACACAGCACTTCTGGGTGTGTGCCATGCTGGGCTGGCCTTAATTGGCCTGCCCACATAAAATGGCAGCGCGTACCCCCATACAATCCCCCCAGTGGGGGAAAATTCTACCCATGGTTACAAGATGACCAATGTTGGGAAATAACTATTCACGATATACAATATTTCAAAAAGACAGGCAAAATGGACAAGGAGGAAGGGGAACCCTGATAGCAAAGGATGACAAAAGGGCATTACTAAGGAAGGATCTTAGCTCAGAAACTCAGGAAGTTGAACCAGTATGGGTGGAGATTAGGAATAGCAAGAGTCAGAAAACGCTAGTGGAAGTAGTTTATTGGACCGCCTAACAATAGCTGTACTATTGGACAGAGCATTAAACAATAAATTATTGGAGCCTGTAACAAAGGCAATATAATAATTATGGGCAACTTTAATCTTCATATATACTGGACAATTAAATTAACAATGGTGGTCTAGAAGATGAGTTTGTAGAATGTTTTTGTGACAGCATGCTGGACTAATACATTGTGGAACCAACTAGGGATAAAGTTATTCTAGATCTAGTGTTGTGTAATGAGGCAAGGTTAATTAGTAATTAGTCGAAGATCTGTTGGATACTAATGATCACAATACAATTGAATTCCATATTAAGGTTGAAAGTAATATATTTCAATCACAAACCAGAATCTTAAACTTAAGCAAAGTCAATTATATAGGTATGAGGGGAGAGCTGGCTAAGGTTAAATGGGTAGTTTGACTAAAAGTTATGGTGTTGGAAATAGAGATAGTTTAAGTAAGTTATATTTGTATTTGTGGGTGTTAGGAATGAGTTCTGGCTTTAAAGTTTAAGTTTGATTTGTATTTCTGTATCTGTGTGTTAAGAAAGGTCAAATGGAGTTTTAGTTTCACTTTAAAAGACTGCTTGCATTTCTAATAAGAAGTTTACAATCCCTATAAAGTAAAAGTAAAAACACTGGAGTAGAAAGAATAGTGCTGTTGCCAAGCAATAAGGGGGCCAGAAAGGCAAGTTTCTCCCACAAACCTACAGACAGATCTAAAGAAACAGCAGTCTTAAGTTCAGTTGAAGCTAGGACCCCAGTGAGACTGGACACTGGGAGAGGGAACTGCAGATTTCCCAAAAGAACAAAAAGGCCCCAAGCAAAGAAAAACCCCAAAAATCTAAGAGAGTGGAAGAGGGGAAATTCCAAAGGAGACCTTATAGCCAACGGAAGGACAGGAACCTGGGAAAATGTCCTGTCAAGAGTCGGGGCAGAGAGAAAGGCTCCAAGCTTCAGATTTAAAGTGAGAGCAGCTTGCGAGAAGGAAGAAGGTTCAAAGAGACAACTGAATGTCTGTAATTCTTTGCTATGGACATGTGAAGCAGTGGTGTACTGTTAAGGCTGAGTTGGTGAGAGAGAGTGCATGGAAGACAGCTTGAATGCATGTGGTGAGCCAGGGAAGAGGAACATCAGAAGGGGAGTTTGAAACCCTGGCAGTGAACTCTTACGGAAGGTGTCTGAGAGAAAAAGTCAGTTTTGGGAGAAGATTCCAAGGCGAGGTCTTGGAGAGTGGAGATTGGAAACCCTCATGTGAAGGACGGAATTCAGTGAAACTGGTTGGCTCATGGTGTGACAAGCGTGTGGGGGGAGTTGAGGAGAGACCCATAGCATCTGGTTGAGGTGACATCTGTTACTTGGTTTTAGAGTCTGACCACAGGGCGCCTATTGGTACATGGACTGTGTATGCGCTGTGAACATTAAAGTGTAAGATAGCTTTTGTAACTAGTGTTATCCTTACAAATCTGTATACATCTGTAAAGATATCATTGTGGTGAAGGAGTATTGTAATATAGTTCATCTTTTATTGTTGAATAAATATTTTATTCTTTTATTAAGCTAATCCCTCTGACTGTTCAATAGCTACTCTCCACGTATCTACACAAACAAATAAAAGTTAGGATCTATCAAGCTGGGTTCCGCTCTGGGATCAGGCTTGTCCAGGGGTAACCTCAGCTGGGATTGCAAGAGAAAGAAGGAAGTGCATCAGTGAGTGTTGTCCAGTCTGTTTGGTTGTCATAGTTGAATGGCTGGCAGGTATGTAAGCTGTGAGATGTGGGTGTGAGGTTTGCAGCAGTGTTAAGTGTCTGAGGGTGAAGTGAAGCTATGAATGTCAGGTATGTGTACTGATTGGAAGAGATTGAGTGATGGGGGTGTGGTGCATTGAGAAACAGCTGAAGCTAGTGCTGCAGTTGGTAGAAAATGACATTTGAAGATGCATTCCCTGACCTCGACCACTCAGGTGAGGTCATTGAACTTCTTGCAGCACTGCATTCAGGTCCCCAGGGCTAAACCTGGCATTGACTTCCATGGGGCATTTGTTCCAACTGCCTTTTTCCTGCCCCCCTGGAGATATAGGGCATCTCTCCTCCTCACCATTTCCCCCACCATGACCTCCTGTGCAGCGTCCAAAAACCTTGGTGCCTGCTTGCTCCCATGTTGTGCCATTCCAGTTTCATGAGTCAGATTCACTTCCTGCATGACTCCACCACCTGTTTCATCCAAAATGCAGCTTCCCTTTAAGAGGTGCAGGCTAGCTTTAAACATTGAAAGCCAGCTTTTAGTGGTGCTAGTATGTTATGATCTTGGGCTTCTTGGTGACGCATCCAGCCAATCAACAAGTGTAGTTAGCGCTGGCTGCCTGCAGCAATCATTCTAATAAGTAGGCAGCACAGGGTTGGTGTGCTGCCTGCATCACAATCACAAGTGGAACAGGTTAATGGTGCATCATGATCCCCATGCCTTTTCCAGAGTCTATCCATTTTAACCCCGTCCATCTTTGGCACATGAGGATAGAAAATGTGGGAGAAGAAAATTTGACAACAGCTGAATTGCTATAATATCAAAATACACACCTGGGTCCAAACTTCCAAATAACATATGTGGAAATTTGTTTTTAAATTTGTATAATATTGACATCACTGACCTTAACTTAGCAGAGGTTTCATTAGAATTGATAATTTTTTTAGGCAACTTATTAATTCCACTTCAGGCAGTTTGACGAGTGTAAGAATTTTTAAAAATACCATTTGTGTGCCTTCCATGACTTTTATGCCATCTCTTGTTTCATTGTTTGAGTCCTTTTGTTATTAAAACCCCTGGAATGCCTAGGTAACTTTGAAGCAAGTATCTTGTTGGGAAACAAAGGAGACATTTTGCCCAGCCCGTGTTTTATGAATCTTTGTCTTAGTGCTTACGCTGTGCGATTGCCATTTGAGCTTCAATAAAACATCAATATTCAAAAATGGTGATTCATGATTAGTAACCTGTAGCCACAGGTTGTGAATGGCAGCAACAATGTCACATTGACAAATTCAACAAAGTGAAAAAACGTGTAGCATTTATCATGAACCATTTGGGATCTTTTCACCCTTCAATCTGAGCTGTTGTCAATTCATCCAGGGATTGCATTACTAATCTGGTTTGTTTCAAACAATATCAAAAAAGTGTGTTCTTTTTCTTTGTGTCTTTATTAATTTTTATTTAGGAACTTTTAAAAATCTTACATCAAAAACATCATCTGCACTAGAGCTACTGAAACTGCATGGCCCGCGGGAGCTAGGTAATCAGAAATAGAAAATGGGTCATATTCCACTTTGCGTCTGGCTGGTAACCTGGTTGAATGGATAGTCTGCACATTGTAGAATCCAATCAGTTCTCATGCACTAACATAGTTGGAAAAAAATTGGATTCATTCTGCAAAGGGCAGACAGTCCACTCTCCTAGGTTACCACCCATACAGCGACATTGTAAGTTAACCCTATGTACGTTCATATAAAATGGGTTGTAAGTATGAGGTTTGAAAGAAAGTCAGCTTAGTGGGGCAGTACTCTATATTCTATACAAACTGTAGAAATTCTTTCTGATGATGAACATGAACACTATTTGAGTGTAACCTAGGATAGATTTTCCATTGCTAATATTCAGATTGTGTTGTCTGGAAAATGGGGTGGAGGTCCATTGATTTTTCGCTATGTCCAATTTTGCAATTGCGAATCAAATGACTTAAGCAAGCTACTTACCCCATTGTTGGGCAGATGCATGAAACTGAAGCCAAAATGACATTGTGTCAGCCATACTGTTTCCAGCATAGCACTCTACTCAATTTCCTGCCTATATAAAATGTGTGTCCAAGATTACTAGGTACTGATCTGCAGCGAAGCCCCATCATTGGGTCTTTGTTAATTGTACATTGATTCATCCTTACCTTTGTTTGGGATTATTTCAAGCTTCAGGCAACAAATCAACAAAAATGAATCCACAGTCCAGAGAAGTGTGTAAAGCATAGTTTCTGCAAGGAAGCAATTTTGTCTACTTCCTCATGGATGCTGTTGGCAGCATGTATAATTTTATAAAGTGGTTAGATTCAAGGTGTTATAGATCTTACCCTATATGCTATGGGCACAATGCACATACTACATGAATAGGAAGGATTCTCAATGTTGAGTTTATTTAGAATCATTATGTAAATCAGTGCTCACTTTTAAAGCAACTGTCATGATGCTTTCATTTTAAGGGCCCATCATTCCATGAATGTACCTGTCAAGGTGGTCCCTGGGCAGTCAAGGCCAGATTGTTGAGCTGGTTGAAGAAGCAGAAGATTAGAAACCAGTGCTGACTAAGAGGGCATTTATAAAAGACCCTTTGGTCTAGACTTTGCTGGTGGAGTTGCCTGAAGGGGAATGAGACGTATAAGCTTTATATTGATCCCTCACCTTTAAGAATCGCTGCTTCAATTTTTCTCCACTGACCCTACTGTAACTTGGGTTTGTCTGCCCTGAGCCCACACTTCTATATGTAGATGAGATGAAGGGTGTGGCCATGTGCTTCCTGATGTTTTCCTACCTTTGTGCTGAGTTCCCGCCTAAAGAAAGCACCACCTGTACAAAAGGGATCATGTGGCTGATGCAATGTCCCATAGGCAGGAAAAGATCATGAAAAGCAGAGATCTGAGCAACTGGAGATCCTGCAATATTTTGAAGATCAGAAGCAAGACTCATGGGCACTTTAATAATTATCAGATAGTTGTTGCTTTTTGCAAAGGAAATAAAGGCAGAATAACTACAGAAATTCCATTTTAGAATTCCTATGTTTGGGGAGAATGATGAAGACAAGGAGCAGTTGAGAGTGCATTAAAGGTCCAAATTAAGCATTTCCAAAATTTCATCAACAGGAAAAGCTTTCATTCTCTGAATATGCAGGTTGAGTTACAACCACATCATCCTGCATGTAATATTTGTAACCTGGAAGCTGCCATAATCCTTTTGTTCTCTGACAGTAAAGCTTATCTGCATTGTTCAGTCAGAACAGTAAGTCAACATGGTTATTTGGAGGCCAGAGTTCCACACTTGAACCATGGCTGAGAACATTATCTAGAATTTAGAGGAACTACATATTTAATTAAATCTTTTGTTGTCTAAACATCATTCCTAATAGGCCATCAGTATTCTGAACCCCTGCTTCCATTATGTGGATAGGTGTGAGGGAATCCTGCAGTACAACCCAGCAGAGATGTCAAGGATTATATTGGCATGCTACACACTACATAATGTTGCAATTAGGAACTGATCAAATGTTGCATTTGTAGGATATGAAGAGGAAGAAAGTGGAAGCCTTCACTCTCATCATGCCAAGGATGTTGTTCTTCAGTTCATTTGCTCAGACCACTGCCTTTCCTTCCATTTATTTTTGTCAACATCATCTCCAAAGAACCTTCTGACAACTTTGGGACTTTGACTACAGAAGATACCCTGATGCTAGTCCATTCTATTCTAACTGTACTTTTGTTTCCTTAAGACTTGCAATGCCCCTTGGCACTTCTAGCAGCTGCATTTTAGCTACATCCCTCTCCTTACAATGCTCAAGAGCTAGTCAGCAGTGGGATTCCCATCTTCAGCTTCTGCATATTTCCTCCAGTGAAATGCAGTCTGGTTTCGGCAGGATCATGTGAGTGGACAGATGTTTGCTCCACCAGGTTTCCAACAGGCCAAGGATAATCCAGGTCCTTCTCTTCGGTTGGAATGTGGCCATGACATTGAAGAAATGGGTCATTCTTCGGTCTGCTCCACTCCTCAGGAAGAAAACTCAGTTATCAATGAGTCTAGTTTTCAATGGAAATTGGAACTTGTCGAGTTGAGCTACTCCCAGTTAGCCAGTTGAGCTGCCCTCAGTCACCCAGTTGAGTTACTCCCAGTTGACCAGTTGAGCTGTTTCTAGCAGGCCAGTTGAACTGCTCCCAGCTGGCCAGTCGAGCTACTTGCAGAAGACCAGTTGAGCTACTCCCGATTGACCAGTTGAGTTATTCACGGTTGAGCTGTTCCCAGTCAACCAGTTGAGCTGTTCCCAGTCAACCGGTTGAGCTGTTCCCAGTCAACCAGTTGAGCTGTTCCCAATCAACCAGTTGAGCTGCTCCCAGCTGGCCGATTGAGCTACTCCCTGTTGACCAGTTGAGTTGCTCCCAGCCAGCCAGCTGAGCTACTCTCAGTTGACCAGTCGAGCTACTACCTTACTGACATTGTTTTCAGCTTTTTTCCTTCCACATATTGGAGAAATTATCAGACCTTTAAGCTGTCATTTTAAATCACACCCATCAACAGGCATCTTATAAATCACAGGTGCTTTCCTGTCAGGTTTGTCCACAGTTAACATTAGGCTGACACTGAAAATACAGTTATGGTCAGCACAGGTTGGGCGTGTAAAATTGGGTGTATTGCTCCCAGTTGAAAAATGATGAATCTGTATGCCATTGCTGTTGATCATTTTGTTTAAATCCTACAAATGTCACTTATCTTTTTCAGGTAAGTTTGCACAAGAGTGCACTAATATTCTCTCCCAACCCTCCAAAGCTCAGGCATCAAGTTTCTCTTACTGGTACATTTTAACATTATATGTTGGTTTAAGAATCTAACAGTGAAGGCAGTGAATATGGTGAAGAGATTTTTGCAGGGACAGGGAAAGATCATGTAGCTGTACTACTTCAGATAGTAATAAAATAGCAGAAGAGATATCTGTTTGCAAATGTAAGCAGCAGCTCCTTTTCAACACTAAAAGCTGTAGGAACTTGGCTAACACATGTTCTGTGGCACAGAAAACTTCAGACGCTGACAACAGCAGAATAGGACTGAAAGCAGGGGAGGGGTTGAGCCAGTATACTGAAGCATTTACAGGCTCCTGTTAGTTTTTTGGATCCTGCCTGAGCCTGGTATGAGTCATATCTTCTACGTGAAATACAACAAAGACAGCATTCATGTAACATGCTGTGGGGTGTTATGGCACAAAACTATCAAATTACACTAAAACCTGCTTATAATGGATGGTCAGTTGATGACCTTTATTATACAGTGGACTGGTGTACTATCCCTTCGTGTGGAACCATACTTTTTGTAATGCACTGTAAAAGCAGCATATACCAGCCCCACAACCTCTATACCAAGAAGGGCAAGAGTAGCAATATCAAAGGAATGCCATCACCTCCAGCCCCTCCATGTGAGATAACAACTTGACTTGCCATTCTTTCATCACCACTGGGTGAACATCATGGAATTCCCTTTGTAATACCACTCTGGACCACCATCATCACAAGCACTGCAGTGGTTCAAGAAGGCAGCCCCACACCAACCTCCTTAGGGCAACTAGGGATGGGCAATAAAAAAAATTACTCAGTAAATTAAACGTTAAATACATTGTCAATAATAGGAGCTAAGCAACTGGCTCACAATTTTGTAAAATATTGAATAAATGACGTGAAATGTAAAATCAATACTGATAAATTGCACAAATATAACCAAACTACAGTGAAAAGTAAGTGAAATGTCCAACGAGCAAAAAGATAATCTGAGAAATCAACACGAATACGTTTGTATGTGTGCAGTAACAGACCTCTTGTGTTTCATTGCTGCAAGCTCTTTTAACTCCACAATAAGAAAATGAATTTGGCAATATTCATAGTTCTACATTCATAGTTATGTCTTTGAATGAGATGTTAAGCCGAGGCTCCCTCTCCCCTGTTATGTGGATGTGAAAGGTCCCATGCCCCTAGTTAAATAAGAGCAGCTATGTTTTCTTGCTGTTCTGGTCAATGTGAGGATTTTGGTGGATGGCAGAGGGAACAAGGAGCTGGGGGATTTGAAATTGTGTGAGGGTGACCTGAAATTGCCATGATGGTCATGGAAGGGGAGTGGTAGATGATGTTAGTGGATGGGAGGAGGGATGGGGAATGATGGATGAGGGGAACATGTTAGTGGGCGGGGCTGGTGCTGATTAGTTGGGAGGAGCAGAAAGGCTCTGGAGTGGAGGCTGGGAGGGTGGAAAAGATGGAGTGAATGGTTTCTCCTTTTCACTATCTTTGGTTTCTTTTCCCAGTCCTCAGTTTCCTCTCTTCGCCTGCCTACAAGTGGCCTCCTTGGTCTTGAAACATCTCATGCAACATCTGTTTGCACAGAATGACAGATAAAGATTCTCAACTACAAGGGAACCAATTTTTATAAAATAACTGCAATAAAATTTGTAGAATTCACATGATCAAATGTTTTGTGATTGATATCACATGATGTAACATTGTATGGTCAGATGTCAATGTGGTGATCAAGTCTCCAGGAATGACACCAACCAAAGTTGGTGCCCTTACTCTACCAGTATATCAGGTACTGATTGGTTACTAACAGTCCCCTTCCCAGCACTTCAAACGTTAGCAACTGCAGCATGTGGAGGGAAGGAGTCTTGGATAAGGGTCTGCTGGATGTTAATCCCCAATCCCCATGACCACTACCATCTAGAAGGACAAGGGCAGCAGGTAGATGGGAACGCCACCACCTGGAAATTCCCCTCCAAGCCACACACCATCCTGACTTGGAAATATATCGCCGTTTCTTCACTGTCGATAGGTCAAAATCCTGGAACCCCCCCCACCAATAGCACTGTGGGTGTACCTACACCACATGAACTGCAAAGGTTCAAGAAAGCAACTCACCACCACCTTCTCAAGGGCAATTAGGGATGAGCAATAAATGCTGGCACAGCTGCGAAGCCCACATCCTGTGAATGAATTAAAAAAAAATGTTGGTTGGGATCCCCCAGGCACCCTGGCCCTATATCAGCCACCTTGCCCGTATAGGGTGCCAATGTTGCAGATGCTAGGATCAAGGCATCCCTCCCTTGATGGAAAAGGTCCCCAGGATGGCAATGAACAAACAGAAAATGAACTGAAATCACATCCTTTTGGCGGGGCTCCAGACTTAGGCACAATCCCAGGTTAGAGCAAAAGAAAAGGAACATTGCGGGAGATTCAGTCACATGGGAAATATGCCTCATCCAGTTTATTGTAGGTACAATGACCATTTTGAAAACAAGGACACCTGTTGTATTTCCCTTTGGAGGTCCCTGATTTACATATTTCACTATATTAATATAAGTTCTCTTGGTCTTATTCTTATTGGCACTGACTCTGGGACATTGTTTTGCAACTTAAATTTATCACATTTGGTTCATATTCTCCAATGTTAATAAAGTACTTGTGAATATAGCGTGGTGCAGTGTGCTAGAAATAGTGCGTGAAATATTGGTGCTGCATGTCAAGGACACTCTTCTGTAAGTAGTTAGAGAAATCTGCAGTACCAAATAATGTAGGCTTTTGAAACTCCAGGACAAATAGCTACTGGCGAAAAGTGACAAATTTGCTCATCATCATATATAGCTTATAACCCATACTCAGAATAGCTCACTTGGGACTTCTCAACTCAGGCATTCTATCACTTGGTTGGACATAACTCTGATAGCTCTTTGTGAACATTGGTCCTATTTCGCAGATGTGAGCGATCATCCCCAGTCCATGTTCCCTATTCTGTTTAATCCTGGTATTTGAAAGGATAATTTCAGTATATCAAGACAAAATCAGAGATGCGATATGGGTTGCACCTTTGAAATTATTTTAATTGGAAATCATGTTGGCTATTAAAGTGAATGTGGATTCAGTTGACCGCTCCCACATAAGAATACCATAAATTTGGTTTTGAAGATTTTCCCCTTGCATAGTATTTTTATAAGATTATGTAGCCCCTTTAATCAGTACTTGCTGCTAATTAGTACCCATTGCCTTCCAATTAGCAAGCTGCTGTGCATATTTCTTGTACAATTAGTGACAGAAGAATAGTGCTGGGAAATAGATTAATTTCATTATGTCCTTGAATACTATGTCTAGCTTGAAGTCACTACAGTTACTGATTAGAATTTTAATGTTGTGATTCATGCCTTTCCCATGTTATGCAACAACAGATTCTGTGTAGATGTTTCAGGTGCAATGTGCATACCAGACTATTAAAAAAACAGCTGGTGCAAAAACAGCTTACGACGATGACTTGATGGTCCAAATTCGCTCACCATAAAATTCTCAAAAAACAAATTGACATGTCGCTGTAGTTGAACACTCGGGGAAGCAAGAGAAGCTGTTTATTTTGTTATGTTTTAAGCTATAATATTCTCTGAGGATATGCTGCTGACATTACCTGAGCCTCATTTCGAGTAAGTGCAAAGTTTCGCTGGTAGGTTTATGAGCAGTGCAGGATGAGTGACGATCTCTCGAGGGTTCCTTTTGGTTGCAGTAACATTAGGGGTAATATTAGATTTTGTTGTCAGGCAGAAAATGGATGATACTGAATCAGCTGTTCCATTTTCTTCTCTATTCACTTGAACGGAAAGAAAGTAAGCTGAGTGAGTCTTCGTTGAAAAAGACGTTACAGCATTCAATTGGCAACTGAAAAGCTCTGGAACATGCAAGTGAATAGAATGAATTAATATAAAGAAAGATGTTCAGGAATTTCCACGTTTCTAGTGGAGATTTGAAAATCTTGACATTCAGCTGTTTGCAAAATGCAATCCTAATATCTATAGGAAGTCACTTGGATTTTCTTTGAGCATATGGCAACGTAAACACAACCCTTTTCACCAAATCAATAGGTCATTATTAAAGAATACTCATATCTCCAGTGATTTATACATAATTTCAACCACTCTTTCTCTTTTTTGCCTTCTCCCTTATCCCTGAAGGTGTTTATTCCTGTCAGGATGTGGTCCTATGCATGTCACATGCATGTACTTCTAGCAGATCTTGCTGAAGAGCAATTAGGAGCACAAACCCTTGAAAAGTTTTATCTATTTAACTCACAAATATGAAGACTAATTGTAGCATTTCTACCAACTGAGATTATCTAGCTTAGATCAGACATAAGATTGAATATAGGCCAACAACAACTTGCATTTGTTTAGCATCTTTAACATAGGAGCCCTTCCCAAGGAGCTTCATAGGGGATAACCAGACAAAAATCAACACCAAGTCAAAGGAGATATTAGGATGAATAACTAAAAGCTTGGTTAAAGAGATAGGTTTTAAGGGGGAAGGAGAAAAAGAGGCAAAGAGACTTCTGAAGGGAATTTCAGAGATTAGTGCCAAGATGGCAAAAGGCATGGCTAGCAATGGTGGTGTGAAAGAAGGGATAAGATGGGCAAGAGACAACAGTTGGAGAAAAGCAGAGTTCTCGGAGTGTTGTTGGGCTGGACAAAGTTACAGAGCTGGGGATGGAGAGATTTAAACATGAGGATGATAGTTCTCTGGCTATGACTGGATAGATGATTGGACCAGTGGAGGAGAGGCATTGGAAGAGAATGGTTTGGTTGGTAATCCATGTCAAAAACTGCTAAGGTAGAGAAGGACCACAGTCACAGAGCATGTCATTTGTGGTTTTGATGAAGGCTGTGTTTCAATTTCAGCCCCCCCATCCCCAGACCGACCACACTGGTCAGTATAGTTCGGCTACTCAAACTTGAGTCAACCATGTCCCCTTGGGTCACCATCTTTAACAAAGGGATGGTGGATGAGTGCAAACTCTATAAAAATTGGAACAGTTGCCAAGTTAACTCAAACTAGTTCAATTCATCCACTCCAGATGAGTTAAGATAGAGTTTGCAGTTCACTCCTCCAAATATTCATCTCGATAGGTAAGCAAACTCTTTGTCACTTTATCCTCAAATAGCATACGTTAAAGTCCTATCTGGGTAAAAATTGAAATTAAATACCTCAGAATTTGTTGTAGCAATGTATCCGGTGAATCAATATAGTGATTTAACAATTCCTGTGACATTTCTATAGGCCGTATTAAGTTTAATCTCAGTGTAATCTCTGACCAGTGATGCTGTTTTGTACCAGTTGAATGCTCCGATGGACTGGATATAGCCATGATAAACCAACTGTTGCAGGTGAAAGAAGATTAGTTGATGGCATGGAAGTTTTAAATACAACCCTTATATTTATGGGACAATTAGACCCTATGAATTATATTAACTCTGTCCAAAATGTTCTGAGCTTGCCATTATGTTTGTAAAATAATTAGCTGATATGATCAAAAAACCCATTTTGAAAGTTTTCTACAACTTTTCCCCTGATAAAGCTGGGCTCTGTTGGAATTATTTTTTTATTAATGTTATTAAATAGAAACTACATGCAATTTGCCTTAACACTAGAATTACTTTTCAAGGAACTTTAATGAAACTTCTTCCAGATTTTAATCATGGAAGCAGTCTGCATTTTTTTAATCATTAAATATTACAGTTCTATTTATCCCTGTGTCATTTCTAATTTTGTTCCTGATATATATCATGTGATAATGAAAATGTTTACAGAGTAGACTTGGATTCTTTCATATTGCAAACAGGTTCTCTACCATATTAGTTATAGGGAAAGAAGGCCAGCCCTAATAGAAGGGTTCTATTAGCTGTCAATCTTTGAGACAATACCGCAGTATCAGAAATCGAATGCTATGATAAATAAATGTGATGTGATAATCATTGTAACACTACACACATGGATATCGCTGTCATTAGTGTATCATGCATCAACTGGAATCTTGAGGTGATGGAGGTCTTGGCTGGCTATTGGCTGGTGAGCTGGCGAGAGCCCTGTTTTGCCTCTTTACAGGAAGGCCTGCATCTTGTTCCACTCAGGCACTTGACAGGCCAATGGCAGGCCTTCCCCTGGGATCAAGGACCCCAAGGATGGAAGTCCTGCTCACTAAGAGCTGTTGACCAATCAGAGACAAGCAGCTCGATTGAAGGCAGCGAACTGGAGGGTTGCTGGCCGCTGCTGCTGCTACGACACCCAGTCAAGGCTTAGGATCAGTGCTGGATCCCAGGCCAGGTGGAGTGGGGTGGTGAGGAGGGGGTAGTTGCAGGGTTACAAGGTGAAAATTGCAGGGAGAAGGGAAGGGGGTTGGCAGAAAGGGCAGGGGGTGGCTCTCAGCAGGACCATCCCTCCCTTTCCCACCCCCGGTTACTGATGCTGGATCACTTGATCAGGCATTGTGTGCCTTTGAATAATGGACCCACCCCGCCTCCCCCTCATTAATTGCCCACTTAAGGACCTCAATTGGTGGAAGGTGGGAAGGTCGTCCACAGGTCTTCCCACCATGGACTTAATCCACGTGGAGGTAAGAAGGTGACAGGGTCCCTTCCTGCCACAGCCTCCCATCTGATTAAATACCTCCCCTCACGAAACTCATGATGGGAGAAGACACAAGGTTCTGCCATTGTTTCTACTATATTTTCACCTCCAAAATGACCTTGCAGAAGGAGAGACCAAAACTTTAGGAAGGATCAGTTCAGTGAACCGTGCGTGGACAGCAGTAGACCTAATTCACTATGTTCTTGATTTTCTGCTCTTAAAGTTGTAAATCTCTTCACTTGACAGTTTAACTGTAATGCTGACTACAAATGTGTTTCTGTCTAGTTTCCAAACTATACACTTAGCCACTTCACCATGCCAGGCACCACATTTAAAGTACAGCCGTGCTTAGTTCTTCCAGCCCAGGGCTGCAGCGAACAAGACATGGCCTCAAAAGACAAGAAGACTGCAGCCCTCAAGAGCCTTTTGGGTGCCATGGAGGCCCGCTGTGATGTCCTGTACTCCTGCTCTGGCCGCAGGAGGGGCAGCAACATTACCACTCTGGCTTGGTAGGCGATGACAGTGGGGATCGGTGCCAGTGCTGCACAGAAGAGATTGGCCACCCAATGCAGATAGAGGATGAATGATCTTATTTGTGCAGCCAGGGTATGGCAACCATCTCATTGCTCTAAACTCACACACTCAAGTCCAGCACACATTCACTGGCATTTCACTCACTGCGAGCTTAAGGGACATCACCACTCATTCTCACACACATACCCTCATTCTGATCTCATCTCCTCTGGAGACTGCCTCCTCAGCCCTCACCATTTTGAGGTGCCTTGCAGAGATCAACATGTGCCCCCACACACATCCTGGGATACCCTCCTTCCCCAGTACATCCCTCGTCCTGCTGCCTCTTCCCTTGCCTGAAGCCACTTCTCCCCCTTCCCCAAGCAACCCCTATCTTTGCAGCCATTGAAAAGCCACCCAAATATGGCTGATCTGGTAGGTAGAGACCTGCCGTGAGCCCCCCTAAAAGTGATGTGGTGCTGTCTGTGAAGCCTGGAGCTGATGACTGCGAGTGCTGACCGAAGCAAGGTAGGCAAACAAACCTTGAAATCCCAAGTGAAGTGCAGCTCGCCAAGTGCACATCACTTATGTGTGGTTGTGAAACTCGTTGGCGGGAAAGGGGGTGGACAATCCAGCGGGGGTAAGGGACGATTCCGCCGGGCTAGCCTAATAATGATATGCTGATGTATTACAATGAGATTCCCGATGTCTGATGGTGGAGAACACGGCCCGCCATTGGCGGGCTGAGCGGAAGATCGCGAACTGATTTCACACCATCATGTCCGCTCATGCCACCGAATACGCCTGACGCCGGTGAACATGGAAAATCCCAGCCTGAGTGTTTGACTGGCACTGTCTGTAATCTGACTTTAGTCTTCTCAGCATCTTCCTCACACTGTACCTCATAACCTTCAGCCATCATAGCATGTTCTTCCTGAACTACCTCGCCAAATCTTGTCACCTAACTATTCTCCCTGCCTTTAAAAGCGTTCTCACAATCTTTTTAACTATAGCTTCAGCCATCTCTCCTAAAGCTATAGTGCAGAATATTACACCAGCAGGATTTTCTGTTCCCGCCAAAGTCAATAGACTTTTGAATGACTTGCTGCATTTTACAGCCCTGCCCCCACCATGGGAGGGCTGTAAAATTCTGCCCTATTTGTTTAATTTCTCTTTTGTGAAGGTCTTTGGAATATCCGATTATATTAATGTTGCTATATAAATGCAAGATTGTTGCAAACTTAAAATGTTTCATTCTTCAGCAACATGCAGGGTTCATATCCATAATTCAGCACATGATAAGTTGCTATAGGAGTGCTTTGCAGTGTGGACCTATACTTTTCCTCCTAAACAGAAAGGCTTATTAGAGGCAAATTCATTTTGGGCTCCTCTATACGCCTGAGACAGGTATTGAGAAAGAATTAGCTGATTATCCACCACCTTGAGTCGAGTGTAATGGGAGGGCTGGAAAGGCCAACAAAAAAAGAGAGAAAAAAGACAAAGAAGATCTTACCAAAAAAATTCTGTGCTGTAAACATTTTGTGGTCAGCTTAAAAAAATACATTCAGATTTGAATTTATTTACGTTCTCACTCCACTAATATCACGAGACTTAAAGATAGTTTTCATTTAAAAGTGTCTTGTTCATGTCTAGAAAAAAGTTTATGGTAGGCTAGGAGTTCGTCAATAATGTAAACATATTTGCGACCGCAAAATGTTGGTTCATAGCATAATAAATAATCCAAAAAGGTCATCTGAAAGAATGGCAGTAAAGTAGAAAGGGCCCAGTTGTCCAGCCAGCTGTCATGGGCAGGCGCGTGGTGTCTGGAATAGTTTGGGCAGTGTTCCAGTGGCAATGATTTCCGAGTGGCACCACACCGCCAGTGCACTGTTAGGTATGCGCAAAAGAGACTAACAAGTTTGGCGCTTGTTCTTAAAAGAAAGATGATTCAATGCAGAAAGACCTTTTTCAAATGCCTGAGCATGACAGCTTTTTATGATGGCATTCTACTGGGGTCAGACAAAGCATGATGCTTCTTGCTGATGACTTTTGTCTGCCATTATTTCTTATGTAACTGCAATGCACACATCTGAATGTATTTATAAGGATAAATCCCTTGTTTGCAGATATTGCTTTCACATTGGTTCCCATCTACATGTTTACACATTTTATGATGTTTAGTCTCATTGACTTAACTAAGACTCACACACAATACCACGAGCCTGTGAAAATAGAGGGAAAGGAAATCACCTGAGAACTGAACTGAGTGCCATAATTTAACTGTCAGATTAATTACATAACCTGCAGAATAGTAGAATGTTGTATGGTGTGTATTGTGCAACTGAGGGAGGAGTGGTATATAAGAAAAGGTCAGGTCTTAACTTCTAAATCCTTTCTGCATATTGAATCAAAAGGACTGCAGTGTGTAAGTGACAGAACACATGGTGGTGTCCTGCTCGGCTCCAAGGGGACTCAGTTCTCAATAAGTTAATCATAAGAACAAACAGTCTCGCTTCCAGCAGTGCAACCACATAGCCACAGGGGGTTTTGAGCTAATTCCAGGAACAAAAGAGGGCCTAATGCAATAAAAAGCCAGCGGCAGCAGTGACCATTTTATTCATAGTAACATGCACTCCTGGTAACTGTGGTGAGGGCAGTGAATTAGAGCAGTTACGGAGCATGATTGGGTGGTCACACTTGAATTGTAAACACATCAAGTTTTCCCATCAATGAATTGGCAGCTGTGCTATCTGATGGGCAATAGAAACGAAGTGGGCATTTTGTTGACATGAAGCTATGTTTAAAAAAATTAAAATGAAGAGACATGCCTATCTTCCTGAAAAGTTGTTTGTTGCTTCCTTCAAAGGCTCAGTGGATGGAGGAACTGTGATACTCAGTCGCTCAAACCAGAAGGAACCAGATTTCATCCCTGGTCTGTTCTGAGTTAGCTGGCCTCAGATGAGGTGGTGGTAAGGGAGCTAAAAATACCATCAACATTCCTGAACTGAAAAGTGAGAAAAATTAGTCAGTTCCCACTGGAATGTAGGTGTGTGGATTTCAGATAAGGGCTCAGCTCTGCTTTCCCTTCCCACTGCTGAGTTGTTGGACTCTCACAGAATCACAACTTAAAGAGAGATGCCTTCATACGAGTCACTGCTTGCAGGAGAGGAGAGGATTATATTCATGAGAATTGTTCAATAAACCATTTCTCCAAACAGAGGAAAGCCATGAGTCATCATGATTATTGGAAAAATTTATCAATTGTATGCTCCCAGCAAGAATGAAGAGAGTGCAGTCTGGGGATTTGGTATCACAGTATTGTAATCCTATCTCTGTGAGATTGGCAAAATCACCCTGAAATATGTCAGTGTGATTCACATCACTTTTTAATCCAACCAGAATGGATTTTTAATAAAGGTGATGCCCCTAACTATTACTCAGCTGTTCGAACAATTGAAGGAATCTTGTTCCCATTTACTCTCAGGCGTCATGTTCCTGCATATCGATCATTTAAATAACAAAATCAAATTGCTTCAAAGTGTGGCCAGTTAATTAATGCGGCATTGATCCCTAAGTAATGCTATGTAAGATTCCTGAGTGTTTGTCAATCAATGGGTTTTACTTTAAATAGTTAAATGCTTTTGTTAAAACACTGGGCAGAGCAGCTTTGTATAAACATATTCAAATGTTTGACACTAATATTACACTATGATTTTAATCCATAATTTTGAAGCTAACCTATTATTTTTATTTTGTTGTAACAAATAAGACAAAAATATTTAAACCATATTCTAAAGATTTGTTTTGTAGCAGATGCAGCATATAACAGATTCCAGTGCAGCTTTGCAAAACTGAGTGAGAGCAAGTGATTAGGAAGGCAAATGGAATGGTGTTGTTTATTGCAAGGGGAATGGAATATAACAATAGGGATGTTTTGCTACAGTTGTACAGGGCATGATGAGACCACATCTAGAGTACTCTGTTCAGTTTTGCTCTCCTTATTTAAGAAAGGATATAAATGCATTAGAAGCAATTCAGAGAAGGTTCATTCGCTTGATACCTGGGATGGGGTGCTATCTTACAAGGTAAGATTGGACAGGCTGGACCTGTATCCATTGGCGTTTATAAGATTGAGAGATGATCTTATTGAAATATGTAAGAATGTTTCCCCTTGTGAGAGAGACTAGAACTAAGGGACATAGTTTAAAACTAAGGCATCTCCCATTTAAGATGGAGATCAGAAGAAATGTTTTCTCTGAGGGTCATGGTCATGAATCTTTGGAACGCTTTCCCAGAAAGCAGTGGAGGCAGGGCCCATTGAACCTTTTAAAGGCAGAGGTAGGTAGATTCTTGACTAACGGTGGAGGCGGGGTGGGGGGGGGTTGGTCAAAGGTTATCAGGGGTAGGTGGAATGTGGAGTTGAGACCACAAACAGCCATGATCATATTGAATGGCAGAGCAGGCTTGAGGGGGCTGAATGGCCTACTCCTGCTCCTAATTCGTATGTTCATATGATTGCCTCTCGAGCTTTTTTTGTTTTTCCCATGCTACACATTGCAACTTCTGTGGTCAAAAATGCGTAAGGCTTGTAGGTCCTCACCAGTGCTGCACTCAAGTACCAGCTAGTGTAGATACATAAGTGAGTGTGAATGTGACCCAATCCTTTGGTACATGTTGGTGCTCCAATGCACTTTATTTGAAGCTGAAGTAAAGTTAATGAGGTACTGCTGTGATGTCATATTCAGCTATGGGTGACAGGAGGCTTATTACTTGTGCATTTTTAAAAAATACTCTTCTGACATAAATATCTCTTTTTTAGAGTCATTAACAGCATCAGTAGCTTGGATGTGTTGTGCCTTGTTAGTTGAGGATGGGACAGGATCTTTGTCCTCAATGTTTAATCCTCCAGTTTGTCAAAATGCTGCACTAGAGATTATTGACTATTGAAATCTGATTGGCTGAAAGGTGTCCTCAGCTGCTCTTGAATGCAAAGAGCTTGGAAGTTTTTAATTCAAACAAAGAATTGAGGGAGGAAGATGTAAAGGGCAAGTATTTCATGTTAATAATAGAGAACAGATATAAAATAATTGAAGTGTGATTGTGTACGAATAAAGCATTTTGTGGGCATGACAATAACTGTAAAAATACAAAATGAGTATGTTTTAGCGCTGGTTAGATCCCAGAAAGGAACTAAATTTCCTGACTAAACTTCAAATTAGAGACTGAGGCCTAGTGGATTCATGCTGTAGGCAGTTGTTTCATATTGATTAATCAAGATATGGGAGTTTTATTCTATTAACGAATCAAATCATTGGTCTTTTGAAAGACAACGACTATGTTATTTACTCTGACTCACATCAGCCAGACAAAAGAATGGTTTTGATTGCTGACGTGTTAAAATATGAAAGCTTACAGACAAATATGTTATATTCTAAAGAAAATGCTCAGTAGGCCTGGCAGCATCTGTGGAAAGAGAAGCAGACTTAACATTTCTGTTACATTTCATCAGACCTGAAATGTTAACTGTTTCACTGTCCACAGATACTGTCTGACCTGTTAAATATTCTTAGCACTTCTAATTATATTTCAGATTTCCAGCATCTGCAGTTCACGCCTTATCTATTGAGAATTAGAAACAGTTATATCTTAATTGTCTTAGTATTGAGAAGTTTTAGTTTGATCATCAAAGGACCCTAACTTTAACTTCAAAATAAAGACAGACGTATAATTAGGAAACTGCTGCTAATCCAGTTCCCTGCTTTGTACAGCCTACATCACATATGGCAGTCTCTTGAATGAGAGGTGACCTCATTGAAATTTACAAGATTCTAAAGAGGACTTGACAGGGTAGATACTGAGAGGATGCTTCATGAGGAATCTAGAGCAGAGGCACAGTCTTAGGTTAAGGGGTTGATCACTTAGGACTGAGATGCAGAGCAATTTCTTCACCCGACGGGTTGTGAATCTTTGAAATCCTCTACCCCAAAGGGTTGTGGATGCTCCATTGTTGAATATATTTAAGGCAGGGAAAGACAGACTTTTGACCTTTTGGGCAATTGAAGAATATGGGACAGAAAAGTGGAGTTGAAGCCCAAGGTTAGCCATAATCGTAGTGAGTAGCAGAGCAGCTTCAATGGGCCATATGGTCTACTGCTCCTATTTCTTGTGTTCTCTTGCGACTTCATGAAATCTCCAAATAATACTCCATCACTCAATCAAAAGCTACTAGAAAGAACTGTGAAGATTTCTGAGTTTTTGTGCTTTTAAAGAGCTGCATATTGTGTAAATCCAGTATTGTACTATTGATATCTTGATGTGTCTAATTGCTTCGTTGCATAATTTTTAAAATAAGTCTATTAATTGTAGACTGAATGTAAGGGTCTGACGTTGTAACTGTTTCATACTTTTAGTATTCAAGCAAAGGTCTTTGACTTCCCAATTGGTCTTTTATGCATTATGTTATAATTATTATGGGGTAATTATTAGTTCTGTGACACATAATCTCGTTCATAACATGCATAAGGACGTAGATTTCAAATCATAGAGACTCACTGCTTATGGAGTCAGTTTTTTTTGCTGTGAACACATTATAAATATTTTGGAAGAAAGTATGATGTATAACAACAGAACTTCCCAACAAAGATGAGGATTGCCCAAAAAGTGGATGGAGACACTCCATCTCCTTCTTGAACTTGGCAAGAGAATGGATACGTGGCTTCATTACATTTGCTACAATCTTTAGCCAGAATTGCCAAGTGGATGATCCATCTCCGCCTCCTCCAGAGGTCTCCAGCAATCATTTTTGCCAGTCTTCAGCCAATTCAATTCACTCCAAGTGATATCAAGAAACGGATGAAGGCACTGGATACTTCAAAGACTATGGACCCTGACAGTATTCCGGCAATAGTACTGAAGACTTGTGCTCCAGAACTTGCTGTGCCCCTAGCCAAGCTGCTGCAGTATAGCTACAACACTGACATCTACCCAGCTATGTGGAAAATTTCCCAGGTATGTCCTATACACAAAAAGCATGACAAATCCAACCCGGCCAATTACCGCCTCATCAGTCTACTCTCGATCATCAGTAAAGTAATGGAAGGGGTCATCAACAGTGATATCAAGCGGCACTTAAATAAGCAATAACCTGTTCATTCGAGTCCATTTTGGGCTCTGCCAGGACCACTCAGCTCCTGACCTCATTATTGCCTTGGTTCAAGCATGGACAAAAGAGCTGAACTCCCAAGGTGAGGTGAGAGTGACTGCCCTTGACATCAAGGCAGCATTTGACCAAGTATGGCGTCAAGGAGCCTTGGCAAAACTGGAGACAATGGGAATTAGGGGGAAAATTCTCCGCTGGTTGGAGTCATACCTAGCACAAAGGAAGATAGTTGTGATTGTTGGAGGTCAGCTATCGCAGCTCCAGGACATCACTGCAGGAGTTCCTCAGGGTAGTCTCCGAGGCCCAACTTTCTTCAGCTGCTTCAACAATGTCCTTCCTTCCATCATCAGCTCAGGAGTGGGGGTGTTCGCTGATGATTCCACAATGTTCAGCACCATTCGTAATTCTTCAGATACTGAAGCAGTCCGTGTCCAAATGCAGCAAGACCTGGACAATATCCAGGTTTGGGCTGACAAGTGGCAAGTAACAGTTGCGCCACACAAGTGCCAGGCAATGGCCATCTCCAACAAGAGAGAATCCAACCATTGCCCCTTGATGTTCAATGGCATTACCATCACTGAATCCCCCATTATCAACATCCTGGGGATTACCATTGACCAGAAACTGAACTGGACCAGCCATATAAATACTGTGGCTACAAGAGCAGGTCAGAGGCTAGGAACCATGCGACAAATAGCTCACCTCCTGACTCCCCAAAGCCTGTCCACCATCCACAAGGCACAAGTCAAGTGTGATGGAATACTCCCCACTTACCTGGATGAGTGCAGCTCCCACAACACTCAAGAAGCTTTACACCACCCAGGACAAAGCAGCCCACTTGATTTGCATCACATCCACAAACATTCACTCCCTCCACCACAGACCACAGTAGCAGCAGTGTGCACCATCTAAAAGATGCACTGTAGGAATTCACCAAGGCTCCCTCGACAGCACCTTCCAAATCCAAGACCACTAACATCTAGAAGGACAAGGGCAGCAGATAGATGGAAACACCACTACCTGGAAGTTCCCCTCCAAGTCACTCATCATGCTGACTTGGAGATATATCGTTGCTCTTTCACTGTGGCAGGGTCAAAATCCTCAAACTCCCTTCGTAACAGCACTGTGGGTATACCTACACCACATGGACTGCAGTGGTTCAAGAAGGCAGCTCACCACCACCCTCTCAAGGGTAACTAGGGATGGGCAATAAATGCTGGCCCAGCCAGCGAAGACCACATCCCATGAATGAATAAAAAATATATGTATACGTTAAAACATATAGGTGAATATTGACAAAACAAAAACAGAATTACCTGGAAAAACTCAGCAGGTCTGGCAGCATCGGCGGAGAAGAAAAGAGTTGATGTTTCGAGGCCTCATGACCCTTCAACAGAACTTGAGTTCGAGTCCAAGAAAGAGTTGAAGTATAAGCTGGTTTAAGGTGTGTGTGTGGGGGGCGGAGAGAGAGAGAGAGGGGTGGAGCGGGGGGGGTGTGGTTGTAGGGACAAACAAGCAGTGATAGAAGCAGATCATCAAAAGATGTCAACAACAATAGTACAAAAGAACACATAGGTGTTAAAGTTAAAGTTGGTGATATTATCTAAACGAATGTGCTAATTAAGAATGGATGGTAGGGCACTCAAGGTATAGCTCTAGTGGGTTTTTTTTTATATAATGGAATATTGAGTTGGATAACAGCTGGACTGGAGTCCTGGAGCCTCCAACTTCACAAATCTTACCATAATTGCTAGTTTGCAATTGAATAGTGGAGTGTTTCACTGAACTACATAATATTCATAACCAGTATAACCATTCCTTTCTTCCCTTGTGAAATATGTTGTATGTTATTATAGGTGCTATATAAATCCAAATTATTAATGAAGGTATGGAAAAGGAGAAGTCTATTCTATAATCAAGCTTCCTGCCTGCAGCAGATCCATGTTCATTTTAATGTTGTGACCTCTGTCCAATGTATTTAATCTCCTAAAAGGGACTTTACAGCAATAGGTTATCTTACAGGAAGAGGAAACCCTGTGAAACATAGCATCTCATTCAGATGGTACTTGAGCAAAAACTTCAGGATATAAATCTAATATTGATGTATTGAAGAAGAGCCATTTTCGACTTGAAATACTAACTCTGTTTCTCACTGCACAGATGCTGTCAGACCTGCTGAGTATTTCCAACACTTGCCGTTTTTATTTCAGGTGTCCTGTATTTGGCTTTTAGTTCCTTTAATGAATTGGACTTCTTTCCTCCCCTCCCCCAAGCACCTTCACTCTTAATACTCAAATTGCTAGTTACTGCTCCATGGTTTGGCAAAAGCATTGGGCAGATGGACTTAGTAAAAGCACTGCAGTTGGACAAAATGCAATCTACTTTTGTTTAAAAAACTCAAAATGCAAACTGTAGCAAATCTGTCTTCATTATAGGAAACAGTATGAAGTATATCTTGTGCCAAGTGAGGTTGCCAGAAAGTTTTGGGTTTCCTTTTATTCATTTTGCTGGAAAATAAAATCAATTGAAAGTTACTTCTGCAGGTGTTTGTGCCATAGCTTTGCTGCTATACAGAATCTGAAAAGTCTGTGCAGCCATAACCAACAGCAAACTTGAGAGAAATATAAACTGGGAGCCACAATTTTGAAATGTTCTCCCCTCCTGAAAAAGCTAGCCAGCGTGAAGTATGTGGGTGGCATAGTGACATTACCAGCTCAGAGTGCACTTTTCAAGCAGCAACATTTCTGTCTGCTGATGGAAAAAGTGCTTTGTTCATGCAGGAAGCACAGTACGCCCCCAGATGTGGATAAAGGGACAATGTTACAATACTGAAATATGTTTTTTATATATGTAATACAGAGCAGGACAGGTCCAAATTTCAGAGCTCACCTATTTCCAGTGAGTTATTGCCTATACAGTTGACCTCTTCTTGTTAGGAAAAGAGAAAATACCAGGTTTCCATTCCTTTTCTCTTTGTTCAGTTACTTTCAACAACAGTAACAAACTACATTTCTTTAGCACCTTTAACATGATAAACATTCCAAGGCACTTCTCAGGGATTTTATCAAACAAAATATGACATGGAGCCACATGAAGAGATATCAGGTCAGATGACCAAAAGCTTGGTCAAAGAGGAAGGTTGAAGAATTGTCTTAAAGGAGGAAAGCGAGGTAAGGAGGCAAAGAGCTTTAAGGAAGGAATTCCAGGGCTTAGGCAACTGAAGGCAGGACCATCAGTGCAGCTATTAAATCTGGGGTGTTCAAGAAGCCAGAATTAGATGGGCAGATGAGCACAGATCTCTCTGAGGGCTGTGGGGCTGGAGGAAATTACAGAGACAGAGACAGGGAGATGTAAAGCTATGGAGGGATGTGAAAACAAGGATGAGAATTTGAATATCAAGACGTTGTTTAACTGAGAGCCAATATAAGTCAGCGAGCACACAGGTGATAGGGAAATGGGACTTGGAGCGAGTAAAGATATGGTAGTACAACTTTGAATGGCCCCAAGTTTATGGAGGGCAAAATGTGAGAGACCAACCAGGAATGTATTGGAATAATCAAGCCTAGTCGATAGTCAAGGCATGGGATGAGGCTTTCAGCAGCAGATGAGCTGAGATAGGGTGAAGTTAGGCGATGTTACAGTGATGTAAAGAGGCGGTCTTAGAAATGACAGTAATATGTGGTCGAAAGTTCATCTCAGAATTAAATGTGATACCAAGTTTGCAAAGAGACTGATTTACTCTCAGGCTTTTGCCAGCGAAAGGGATGGAGTTGGTGTTGAGGAAACAGAACTTGGCTGGGGACCAAAATAATGACTCCAATGTTCCCAGTGTTTAGTTGGAGGAAATTTTGCTCACCCGTTTGAGGAGTACGGAGAGATGGAATAAAGTGGAGCTGGCATTGTCAGCGTACATGGGAAAATGGTGTGCTTTTGGCTAATGCCTCTGAGGAGCAGCATTTAGATGAGAACTGGGAGTATACCAAGGATAGATCCTTGAGGGGACATAAGAGGTAATGGCGTGGCAGCTGGAAGAGAAGCCAGTGATTCTTTGACTGTGATTAGATAGATAAGAATGAAACCAGTTAAGAGCAGTCCCACCCAGCTGGGTGACAGTGGGGGATGGTGCGATCAAATGCGTCAAAGCTGCAGAATGTCAAGAAGGACGAGGAGGGAAAGTTTATGACATGATATCATTTGTGACTTTCATAAGAGCCATTTTCAGGATTGTGGTAGGAGCAGAAATCTGATTGGAGGGATTCAAACATTCAAACATGGAGTTCCAGAAGAGATGGTATGGTTTTAGGAAGCAATAACACATTCAAGGATTTTGGCGAGGGTGGAGATGGATTGGTAGTTTGCAAGGATGGCGGGGTCAACAGTTTCTTTTGAGGAGAGGGTTAATGATGTTGGGTTAGGCAGGATCAATGCAGGACAGTGACGCCTTTCAAAGTTGAATTACTTGAAGTTAGTATTTCAGGCTTAGACATGCAACTTGACCATTCCTGAAAGTTAGTAGAGTACTTCTGTAATAGTACTTCTGTAATCATAGCCCAGCATGAATCTCTGTCTTCACGAGAAAAGAAGTGCAGGATATCAGATGAATGAATTGAGAAGATAAAGGAGTTTTGGAAAGCCATGGGCTAGCTCGCTAGAGTCAAGTAAACTGAAGCATGTACCTTTGCAGCTTTACAATGGAATTGCATATGGAACTAAGCTTAGTCTTGTGTAAACCATGAAACTATTTATGGTGACTGTAAAGTGATTTCCTGAAATATAGGGCTTGATCCTTCTTAACAAAATCCATTTTAAAATCATGTTGAACATCTGCTGCTGTTTGTACCTGCCATCTGGTAGAGAACATTGTCAGTACAATAACTAGATTCCTGTATTCTCAATGGAAACTTGCCATCTTAGTCAGATACTAGTTTTAGTACAAGATGCACATCAGAACTGAACAGCTGTCTTCTCAAACTACAATGTTTAGGTTACATTGACCTTAGAGGAGTGGCAGAACTGCGTTTTTCATTGAGATGATACAGTTGTTTAAGCAATCACTAAATAACTGTGATGATTTTAGAAATGCAGAGCATTAAAATATAAGATAAAATAGTGATAGGCAATGCTATTTAGTTAATCAGAATTCGTCCTTCTACAGAATTCATTTAATGGTAAATATATAAATATATTAATGATTTTCTACTATATTTATATGATGTATTTATTGAAGATATACAGGAGGAATGAATATAAAGTCAGTACAAATGGTAATTGACTAAGCAGAACAGTGATGCTGTGTACCAGTGCATTGTACTGTAATACAAGTATGAGAGTAGTGTTAAGTGATTTTACACTGATCACAGCAATGTTTCCTGAACAAAGCAGCCTTTCGTTGAAGCAAAGCATTGGAGGGATAACAGAAGGGAGAATTAATGTGTGCTACTATCATAATAACTTGACACTGGCAGTTGGTCTGGGGAGAGAAATGGAGGGTGTCACGGGAACACCTTCAGAAGGAAGGGAAATAATTCCCAAACTCTTCCAGATTAACAAGTTCTTGCAGCATATGTTGTGATCTGGGAAAGAAAGTCTTTCACAACCTCAGAATATCTCAAAGTGTTTTCTCATAGAATCATAGAATGATTACAGCATAGAAGGAGGCCATTTGGTGACTGCACCCATCCTGTGGCTTTGCAAGAGCAATTCAGCTAGTCCCACTCTCTCGCCCTTGCCCCATTGCCCTGCAATTTTTTTCTCTTCAGATGTTATCCAATTCCATTTGGAAAGCTATCATTGAATCTGCTTCCACCACACACTAGGATAATGCATTCCAGATCCTAATGTTATGGCTAAGAGGGGGGGTGAATTTAAACAGTACTAATTTCTCTTCTCACCATCTGTCCATAAACAGAAAAGTATTTTGATTTATTTCCCTCTTTATAAGTGGTGGCATATTTCCCAACCCCTTGGTTTTTGTGCAATCCAATTTTCTATTAATAACCCCACAGCAAACTTGAATTAGGATGAACTCAAAGGGTTAGTTTATTTGCACACACTCAAAATGCGAAAGAAGGGTCGAGATGTTGCCTCCGCACTCGGACAGTAAACAGAGGGATAGAGAAAAGAAAGATTTACAGTACAGAGAAATATTGTTTCACATGGGTTTCAAGAGTCCACAATCAAAGTTCAGTGAGGTAGTCCTTCACTGAGGTCAATGGGTTGAAAACTGATGTTGTAGAATTCACTGGTGGTGTGGACTTCAAAAGATGAGATAGGTATGCAGAGATGAATTGGTCTTGTAGGCGATGTACAGAATTTCCAACAGAAGCAGTATAGATGGGGCCAGGTGTTCAACCTGGGAAGAGCTCCTTTTCTGTGAGGCTGCTAGTCAGGTAGTAAACAGCAGACTGAGCTATGCAGCACAGCAAGGCCATATTCCTTGTTTCACAAGCCAGAGTGCCACGTCGCATGACTCCCACCTTTCCACCAACTTTGATAAAGGATGTGTAGCCATCCTCTGGATTCCGACAACTGGTAAATGTCTCAGCCATTAGGAATTGAAAGGAAGGTTGCAGGGCATTTGCCTTAGCAGATGATCCATCTCCTTCTGGCCAGCATGGGTTTTTAATGTTGATGGCCTTTGTATAGCTCTCTTTGAAGTTGGGCTGTACAGTCCACAGGGGTCGTTAGTGGCTCCTCAGAGATAACAAGGTGTAAGTTTTCTTAAAACTGCCAAGTGGCTTCACATACAGACACATTTTCAGCCAATTTAAAGCTCTTTGTTTAGTTTTAAAAGTTTAGAAATAGCGATAAACATATCTCTATATATATATATATATATACATATTTTATTAGAACATACAGTGTGAGTTCTTACTCCCTCACAACTAGCCATTTACTGCATAGAAAAGTTTTTCCTCGTGTTACTGCTGATTCTTTTGCTAACCACCTTAAATCAGTGTTCTCTGGTTCTTGACCTTTCTGCCAATGGGAACATTTTCTCTTAATCTACCCTGTCCAGACCCCTTATGATTTTGAACAGTTCTGTGCAATCTCCTCTCAGCTTTGTTCTCCTTAGATAAGAGAACGCCAACTTTGCCAACCTATATCCATGTAACTGAAGTCCCTCATCCCTGGAACCATTCTTGCAAATCTTTTCTGCACACTCTCTGAAGCCTTCACATCTATCCCAAAGTGTGGTGCCCAGAATTGTACATACTACTCCATTTGAGGCTGATCAAGAGTTTTATAAAGGTTCATCTTAACTTTCTTGCTTTTGTACTCTCTGCCTCTATTTATAAAGCCCAGGACCCAAATGCCTTTTCAGCCACTTTTTCAATCTGTCCTGCCACTTTCAATGATTTAAAAAGGAAAAATGATTTAGACCTATATACCCCCAGGTGTCTCTGTTCATGCATACCCTTTTCTCATGTTGTAGTAGCTGTCTAGGCTCTCAGCTTTTGAATACTAGAACAGCTGGTCCCCAGAAGAAGCTTTGTTTGATTGACAGCTCAGGCTCTCTGATCTCTGCAGTCAGTTTCACCATGTTTTTTGACACAAGTTTCAAGGGTTTATGATTTGTGGTTTTTGAAATTGTAAAGGGCCTGAATGATTGACACTTTTATTAGCTTGAGTTCAGACTTTTTTTTCAAGCATAGGAGAAAGTTATCAATGGATTCATTTTTTCAAAGCTTTTTTCCATATTCCACGATACACTATGGTGATCATTGGTTCTAGAAAGTGTACAGTGAATGGGTGTGAAAGTGCCAGAGCTTGGCATGGGAGGCATGAGGGCTCCAAGGGGGTAAGTGGAAGGGCAGCACTTGATATAGGGGGCATGAGGCACCTGAGGGGTGGGTGGAGGTCATGAGGTGGCATGGATGGGGCATAGAGAGTGTTTGGAGGATGAAGGTGGTGTGAGGGATGAAGGCTGGAGGGCATTTGTGATTTATTTTCACTGGGACAAAGTTCTACAGCACTGAGGCAGGCCTTTTAAACAGCCCACCTCTGCAGCCGGCAGCCTCTGTGGCTACCTCTGCACTTCTTCCCGGGTCAGTTATCCTGATTCCAGCCAGCCCCCAGCATGAAGATCCTTTCTTTGTATGAACTCCCTCCCGAGGCGGGTGGACAAAGCTAGGAATTTTCCTGACTACCCCTACCCTCCTCATGGATGAAAATCCAGGCCTTGGGATCGGCCCATGAACTAATGTGAAGCCCAAGTGGAACACAAATTTTAAAAAGGGAGCAATTGAAATCTGGGAATTATAGGCCATTTAGCTTGATGTTGTTTACAGACAAGTTGCTACAAGGACCTATTAAAATTGCACAGTATGATTGAGCAGCAAATATTAAGATATCTCAAGATTTTAGAAACTGGAGGTATTGTCTCTTTCATGGTCAAATCACTTGAAAAATTTGACAAAGTTAGTGAATGCTGGTAGCCTGACAGATATTTTACATCTTGATTTCCGAAAAGCCTTGGGTACAGTGCCAGAGACAACTTTTAAGTAAGGTTGCATCCTGTGGGAATAAAGGGCTCATTTTAAGATGCATTGTGAATTTATTAGTGTTGCAGACTACATGAGATATAGTCACTAGTGAAGTTCCACAGGAATCAATGATAGGAAGCTTTATCGTCACCATCTCTAACAATGATGCAGATAAAAGCATCAGCAGCACAATCCCCAGTAAGGTGTGTGCAGGAATTAGGACTCACCGAAAATAAATTAACTGCGGGCTGATTTAGATATAAATGGGGAAATGGGCCCTGTGTCTCGTCTTTTCTCAAAGCTGTAGGCTTTCATCCTTGATATCAATTCCACACAGTGAAGGGAATCACAAAAAAACAAAAATAGAGACTAGACTTACAGATGCAATCATTGGAGCTCATCAGCAGCTAGCGCTGTGGAAAATGCACCATGTGACATGGTATTGAACCATACAGATCAGGAAGATCTCACATTCAGCTCCTGCCATTGGATATGTTACTTGATATATCTCTAGACTGGGGATGGAGAAAACTCGTGATAGTTGCTCCTCTTGAGCTGCTTTTTGGGCAAAGGGTCCCATAGCCTGGATCTGCTGCTACCAGTGTGTCAGTCTTGCTCTGGGCACTGAGCAATCATTTTCAGGACAGTCCCATTTGCCATGATGATGTAACGTGCTGTAGACAGTCTGGGACACTTTGCATATCCTGGCATCATCTTTTTGATGTGTGACTTGAGATGGTGTACATTATCATTGGCCAATCAGTGGCTGCAGCACCCCATGTACATCCTCTTGGAACACGCAGTCCTTTTGAGGGCAGAACCCTTTGGACCATACTTTGCTGTAGGTTCAGAGGAAGACTTGCAGCTTCACTGCAGTGTAAATTTGGGAGAAGGTTTGCTGCCAAACGCCCAGTTGCAGTATGAAAAGGTTTCTGATTGCTTGCTATTGACCTGTAGTGTTGTGTGTTTTGCTGAGGATAGGATCAAGCTTAGCTGTAATTCCTTCGTGATCAACATAGCTTGTTTAAACTCAGTCTGGTCTGACATATGAAGAGCTATACTCCAGTATGAGTCACTGCCTTTAGAAGAGTAAGGCAGAAATTTCAGGAAAGCCACTTTATTGCAAATGGTAGATAGGGAGGGAAGAAATTGTACATTAACGTAGTTTAAGTGAATAGATATAGCAATGCTCTGGTCTGCTCTCTATATTTGTTTTTGCTTTGGTGTTGAGAAACCGAGCACTATTAGAAATGGAAATCATTTGTGAATAAACAGTAGGGCAATTGCATTCAATTTGATCTGAATTAATTGATTGTAATCTATTTATTTAGATCTTTATGAAGCCAAACAAACACATTGTCAACATTGTATATTCATATCAGAGTGCCACTGTTTTATCAGCACAATTCAAACAGTAATAGGACCGTCATTTACTTAATTTACCTTATTTTTCTGTCTTCTATCCTGAAGCCACTGTCTCATGCTAGGATACAGTTCTAGAGACACTAGCAGGCGCCTGATATGTCTCTGAAATAGCTCATCGTAATGGGTAAGCACAGACCATGAGTGCGGTGCGTCGTTGCTGCCAGTTGTGATCTTGTCCTCACTTGACCTTACAAACACGAACACTTTCCAGCAGGGGTCACTAGCAACCGGCAGCAGGGATTCAGGCTGATTTTTCCTTTAGACTCTCTAGCCTCGGGATGCTGAGGCCAATGTTGATGCTGCCACCTCATAACAGCTGTGATCAGCCAACATAATACAGATCAAGGATCAAATCCACAATTTCCCTGGGCTTAGTGACTCATTACAATGCTGGAGGTTTTTATTTAACTTACTTGATGTATCTTCTGAAGTTGTTTACTGGGGTCTTCCAGTACCCAGCAAGTTTATCAAGTATCAGGGTAGTTTGATCCCTGATACAAAAGCAAAATACCACAGATGCTGTAAACCTGAATTAAAAAATAGAAAATGCTGGAACTATTCAGGAGGCCAGGCAGCATCTGTGGAGAGCAAAGCAAAGTTAACATTTCAAGTCAATGACCAGAAACCCTTGAAAGATCATAGTCCTGAAATGTTAAGTTTCTCTCTCCACAGATGCTGCCTGCCCTGCTGAGCATTTGCAGCATTTCCTGTTTTTATTCAAGTTTGATCTCTGCCTGCGCAGCTACACTGGCATCACTTGGATTAAGATGGGGGAACTTATTTAGGGTTCCATCCTGATAACTGTCCAGTGACCTGTGCTTAATTGCAAATGTGCAGATTTTGAGTGAGAAGAGTGAACTCAGCTGTGATGCTTCCTGCAGTTGAATACAGGTAGTTTACCTACACTCATTGATGACGGTCACTCAGGGGTAATGGCCGCTTAAGTGACATACCGAAGGAAGCCGAGTGACTCAGCAAAGATGGAATTTCTTCAGGAAGCAAATTGCAGGAGAAAAGGAAGAATATGAAATGTTCTATAATAAATCTTTCAGTATGACTCATACACCTCTCAGAAATAAAGGTGGAATTTTACAGCCCAGTCACGGTGGGGGCGGGGCAGTAAAATGTGGTGAGCCATTCTAAAGCCCATTGCCTTCGGCAGGATTGTAAAATCCCGCCAGCATAAAATTCTGCTCAAAGTGTGATTTAATCTAATTTAGCTTTATTTACAAATAGATCAATTTATGCTGTACTTTTATTTTAAAGATCTAATTTCTCTCCTTCCCCCATTATGTAATATTCAAAATGTATTTCCCAACATTTGAAGATATTGGGCAATAATAAACGATGGTTTTATGATTTGTAAGGTGCTCCGGGGGCTGCAGGTTGGTAAGATAACTGCAGATAAAGTTTCACATTTAACGGAACGCCATGTGTTCCATATATTAAAAAAATAACAATTGGTAAGAAGGGAAGAACTATACATTAAACGGTTGATTCAAGAAGGCATTTTGCCATATGGAGGAACATTTAATGCATGTTTAGGTGCTTATTCTAAGGTATCTGGTGACACTATGACAGCTTAAGTAATTTACTAAAAAGGCAATCGATTAAATTTGATAGCGCAAAACAAAAAACTAACCTGATTTGTATCTGATAGCTTTACAGTTCAGAAATCTGTTGACATTACACTGCTCTGCGGTCCTTGAAAAGTACGACAAATAATATCAGGAAGCACAGAAGAAACCCCACAATTAAACCTGTTTTAAGGAGGCAACATCAGTTATGGTCAAAATGTTTCAAAATTGCAAAACATTTCTGAAAAATTAATTTGACAAACATCTCTGAAGTGTATATTAATGTTTCCAGTTGGTCCTGTGTTTCAAAAAATCTGTGTAAATGGTGAAGGTATCCTTGTTTTAGTTCCTCTTTGGAAGCTTAGGGTCATGAGGACAATAAACACTGGCATAACCAGTTGCGCTGAATGTCTTGTAAATACTATGGGCTGAATTATACGCTAATAGCAGGCTCACTGCACCTCAGTGTAAATGTCAGAGGCTATGCCCTGCTTTAATTTTTCAGCTGATAGACCTTGAATTATTTTGAGGCGAGACTTCCACCCCATTCTAGGGGGGAGTCCTCATAGAGCTGCTGACCAGTCAGAGGCTGGCAGCTCTACAGGACCGGCAGTGCCACCAGGAGCCGAGGCCATTGCCAGTACTGCACCAAGAACATCGAGGAGGGATTCAGTGATGGACTGGACTTCCAGGTAAATCCGGGATCTGGTTCAGGCCAGGCTGGTAGGCCCACTCAAGGGGGTGTGGGACCATATTAGGCAGAGTTGGGGGGAGAGTGAACATGGGAAGGAAAAACTGGGAAGCAGACTCAGACTGGCACCTGGAGCCTGGAAAGGAGGCAACTGCCTCCCTTTCAATGGCCAGCAGTCTGCAGGGTCAAACCAGCTGGGCTGCACTTTGGGGTCAGGCCTCTCCTGCCGTCCATTAAACCTCAGCGGCTGCAGGATGAAGACTTTACATGGGCATTAATTGCCCACATAAGGTCTCAATTGGGCAACAGGCAGCAGCCCACCCAATGCCTCCCCCTCCACTCGTAAAATTGTGGTGTGACAAGCCGGCCAGCCTATTTTGTGGGTCCGCCTGCCTTTTTTTGTGCTAACAGGTGGCCCGCAAAATCCAGTTCTAAACACCAATAGAGACACTAATGGGAGGCAGCCCAACATCCCCACCAGAATATTATGTAGTTTCGCTCAGAAGCTTATTGATGTTAATGGGCTAGATATGTGAAGACAGTACCTGCCAGGCTTTGTTGTGGTGGTGATGTCGATCCTATCACAGTGATTCTCTTTAACTGCTGATGAAACTCTCATTTGGCATTTTTGAAATTACAGAATTTCAGCCACTCAGTGTTCCAGAGCAATACTTTGTATATGTGAATAGGGTGGTCCATTATGATAATAAAACAATCAATAGTGACAGTAAATGCACACCCTTCAACCACTGATATTGAATGGTATCCAGGGTGTCAAGATGAATCCCACCAGAGTTATATATTGACCAGTATTTTAGTTATGCTTTAGGTCTGAGTTCTCCTTGTGTTATATATGCACAGATTTTTAGGTTTGAAACTTGGTTGCCTTGTTTTAACTATAACTCCTCCAGAACTATGCAGATGGTTTCAAAGATAGATGTCTCTCGACATTAAGTCCATTTGCTCCAGCAGTATTTACTCAGGAGGTTTCATTCTGGACTAGTTTCTGATTAAATCTGTGGAAGCGTCAATCAAATCTACTTTGTCAAATTGCCAGAGGGCTGCTAACACCCATAGATCAACACCCACTGAGTGGAGGGAAAGAAACTTGGTTCATCCCATCATAGTTTTGTTAAGATTATAATTATTGAAGTTGCCTATTACTATTATAGTGGTAATACTATTTTACATAAATCTTGTTGATGTTCATCTGAATATATCAGCCTGCAGGTTGAGTGGCCATGTTATGTGTGCTATAGGACTCACATTTATTGTTGTTTAAACTTATATAAGTCATGGTTTGAATTATACAGATTTTGTAAATTTTACACTATGTTGATTATGGATTCTTTTTCCACAAGGAGTGAATATCCTTCATGTACTGTAGTGCATTGAGGACATATGAACCTCTAACTCATAATTAACTAACAATGCAGCCCATTGTGGTTGTCAGAGAGCGTGTAAGTTCACTAGGCTGATTGGTATTGAAGGAGAGTTCACCCCTTCATTATGCATTCATTCCATAGAATAGAATGGTTATAGCACAGAAGGAGGCCATTTGACCTGTCGTGTCTGTGCCAGCTCTCTGTAAGAACCAGTCAGCTAGTCCCACTCCACAGCCTTCTCCCCATAGCTCTGCAATTCTTTCTCTTCAGATAAATATCCTAATGATGGTCTGTGTGCACCTTAATAGTTATATGCTTGACCCTTGTCCATAAACAGCTGAAAGGTTACTGAGAGAATCTGATTGCAGAGTGCTTACAGTGATGACTACCAAGGCAATTAATTGGCAGAGATTTAAAATGGGCACAGTTTCCACAATACACCAGAAATCCCTAGCTCAGGAAACTCATGAAAACAGCCCCACTTGCCTGTGGAGCATTCACAGAATTGAGAGGTGGTCTTCATGCATTGCCCACAGCAATATGAAGTTCACCCTCTAAAGGTCGAAAGTTAGACGGAAATTTTCGGTTGTTAACCAGTTCAATCATCCTGTTTAGCCAGACCACTTCTAAGATAAAGGGCTGGATTTGGTATCCGTCATTCTTATGCCAGGATTACAGACAGGTAAAACGTTGTAGCACCAAAAATGATATGGTACCAGCCACTTGAGATATGACAAAACATAAATGATTGTCCAGTTTATACATTAAATGCAATGATTCTCCTAATGCCTCCTTCCCCTTCCATTTTATTTGCTGAAAGATGCTGCCTTTTACTGGGCTGCAATACCGCATATATCAGAAGCCCTCAATTAATATGCTTACTGGCCATTCTTCATGTGGGAGCTTAAAAAGTGGATGTGAACTCATTCAGTGATCAATCTATGTTTTCTGACAGGCATCTGATCAGAACGGGAACCATGGCTGAGAGTTCATGCCCCTTAAGAACAAGTAATTACCGTTTTATTAGAATTCCCAAATCTAAATCTAACTGAAGCTTAAGGAAAAGCCAAAGTAACTGAACTGCCAAAATTGACCCAAGCTTGGACTTTAACCTCCAAGCTTATCAAACCGAGTAACCAAAAGGCTCCCACAAATAGTATACTGACGCGGCACATTTATAATGTGACCTGACATACTGAGACTGACTTGAGGCCTTCAAAAGAGAATTGGATACTTACCTGAAGAGAGAAGATTTGTGTGCCATGAGGATAAAGCGGGGGACTGGGACCAGGTGAGTTCCTCTTGCAGACAGCTGGCATGGACATGATGGGCTGAATGATCTCAATCTGTTCTGTAACCATTCTATGATTCTATAGGTTAGACAGGTGCACAGTGACATAATATATGTGGAATGTACCCAACTTACTGATGATCTGAGAGACCTGGACATACAGTAATCAATGTTCCACCAATTGTTTTTGAACCCATAAACTATTTTCCCAGCTCATACCACACAAATGTTACTGTATCATTGCTGCTGTTTTGGTTGAGGAAAGGAGCACCTATATATTAATATTCAGTACACAGAAATGGACCCTTAATGCCATTTTTGTTAGCAATTCCTGCTTTATCTTTGAAGTTCACATGCAGTATCTTTCATTCATATTTCTTAATACCCTTACTACCCAAGTATCTTTGAGGAGGTAACGAGTAGGTTAGACAAAGGAGAGCCAATGGATGTTATCTACTTGGACTTCCAGAAGGCCTTTGACAAGGTGCCATACGGGAGGCTGCTCAGTAAGATAAGAGTCCATGGTGTTAGAGGCAAGGTACTAGCATGGTTGGCTGTCTGGCAGGAGGCAGAGAGTGGGGATAAGGGGGATCCTTCTCAGGATGGCGGCCGGTGACTAGTGGAGTTCCGCAGGGGTCAGTTTTGGACCACAACTTTTCACTTTATACATTAATGATCTAGATGAAGGAACTGAGGGCATCCTGGCTAATATTGCAGATGATACAAAGATAGGTGGAGAGACAGGTAGTATTGAGGAGGTGGGGAGGCTGTAGAAGGATTTGGACAGGTTAGGAGAATGGGCAAAGAAGTGGCAGATGGAATGCAACGTGGGGAAGTGTGAGGTCGTGCACTTTGGTAAGAAGAATAGAGGCATAGAATATTTTCTAAATGGGCAGAGAATTCAGAAATCTGGAGTGCAAAGGGACTTAAGAGAATCCTGGACCAGGATTCTCTTAAGGTTAACTTACCAGGAGTCAGTAGTTAGGAAGGCAAATGCAATGTTGGCATTTATTTCGAGAGGACTAGAATATAAAAGCAGGGATGTGCTGCTGAGGCTTTATAGGGCTCTGGTCAGACCACATTTAGAATATTGTGAGCAATTTTGGGCCCCATATTTCAGGAAGGATGTTCTGGCCCTGGAGAGCGTCCAGAGGAGGTTCACGAGAATGATCCCAGGAATGAAAGGCTTAACATATGAGGAATGTTTGAGGACTCTGGGTTTATACTCGATGGAGTTTAGAAGGATGAGGGGGGATCTGGTTGAAACATACAGACTACTGAAAGGCCTGGATAGAGTGGACGTGGACACCCCGCTTCCTGTAAGAACTCCATCCCATTCTCTCAGTTCCTTCGCCTCCGTCGCATCTGTTCTGATGATGCTACCTTCAAAAACAGTTCCTCTGACATGTCCTCCTTCTTCCTTAACCGAGGTTTTCCACCCACGGTCATTGACAGGGCCCTCAACCGTGTCCGGCCCATCTTCCGCGCATCCGCCCTCATGCCTTCTCCTCCCTCCCAGAAACATGATAGGGTCCCCCTTGTCCTCACTTATCACCCCACCAGCCTCCGCATTCAAAGGATCATCCTCCGCCATTTCCGCCAACTCCAGCATGATGCCACTACCAAACACATCTTCCCTTCACCCCCACTGTCGGCATTCCGTAGGGATCGTTCCCTCTGGGACACTCTGGTCCACTCCTCCATCACCCCCTACTCCCCATCCCCCACCTATGGCACCACCCCATGCCCACGCAAAAGTTGCAACACCTGCCCCTTCACTTCCTCTCTCCTCACCATCCAAGGGCCCAAACACTCCTTTCAAGTGAAGCAACATTTCACTTGCATTTCCTCCAACTTAGTCTACTGCATTTGTTGCTCCCAATGCGGTCTCCTCTACATTGGAGAGACCAAATGTAAACTGGGCAACCGCTTTGCAGAACACCTGCGGTCTGTCCGCAAGAATGACCTAAACCTCCCTGTCGCTTGCCATTTCAACACTCCACCCTGCTCTCTTGCCCACGTGTCTGTCCTTGGCTTGCTGCATTGTTCCAGTGAAGCCCAACGCAAACTGGAGGAACAACACCTCATCTTCCGACTAGGCACTTTACAGCCTTCCAGACTGAATATTGAATTCAACAACTTTAGGTCTTGACCTCCCTCCTCCATCCCCACCCCCTTTCTGTTTCTTCCCCCTTCCTTTTGTTTTTTTTTCCAATAAATTATATAGATTTTTCTTTTTCCCACCTATTTCCATTATTTTAAAATATTTTTAAATCTTTTATGCTCCCCCCACCCCCACTAGAGCTATACCTTGAGTGCCCTACCATCCATTCGTTTAGATAATATCACCAACTTCGACACCTATGTGTTCTTTTGTTCTGCTGTCCGTGACATTTTTTGATGATCTGCTTCTATCACTGCTTTTGCCTACAACCACACCACCCCCCTCCACTTCTCTCCCCCCAACCAACCCCCCCCCACACACACACACACACACACACACACACACACACACACCCCCACCCCCCAAACCACCTTAAACCAGCTTATATTTCACCCCTTTCTGGGATTCACCTAGTTCTGTCGAAGGGTCATGAGGACTCGAAACGTCAACTCTTTTCTTCTCTGCCGATGCTGCCAGACCTGCTGAGTTTTTCCAGGTAATTCTGTTCTTGTTGTGGGGAAGATGTTTCCATTAGCAGGAGAGACTAGGACCCGAGGGCACAGCCTCAGAGTAGAACAGAAATGAGGAGAAACTTCTTTAGCCAGAGGGTGGTGAATCTGTGGAATTCATTGCCACAGAAGGCTGTGGAAGCCAGGTCATTAAGTGTATTTAAGACCGAGATAGATAGGTTCTTGATTGGTAAGGGAATCAAAGGTTACAGGGAGAAGGCGGGAGAATGGGTTTGAGAAACTTATCAGCCACGATTGAATGGTGGAGCAGATTCGATGGGCCAAATGGCCTAATTTCTGTTGCTATGTCTTATGTCTTATCTAGCTCCCATTTTAAGCATCTCATTTAACCTATAGTGATGGCCTTCTGGGTTGTTGTGTTACATGTACTTAGAACTCTATGTGAGAAGAATTTTCCCTGGATTAACTTGTGGCTGTTTTAGCTCAAGACCCAGCTGTGTCAGCTTTTGCTTAGCCATAATGGCAGATGCTTGGGAGAACGACTGCAATCTTTTAAAACACCCAGAAGCACCTGAGTGCACAGACGCTAAAGAAAAAGGGCAAAAAACGTTTATGTAGATCACAGGCTGCATCGATAGCTGTGAATATTACAAGTGAGAACAAAACAAAATGGTACAGTGAATAATTCCACTCTCCTAGGTGCTCAGCAGGTTGCAAAGCTATCTCTGAGAGGAGGTAGTAGGAAAGGGCAGAGAAAAATTAAGAGATCCATCACATGAGGAAATTCAAAGCGTTTAGTACTAAATAGAAATAATTTGAATACTAAATAGAAATAATTTGAAAGCACCTGAATGTACTTATAGTCAGGTGAGAGAAGACTAGAGGCTAATGTCAGAGGGAAGCAGAAATTAAAGGAAACACCTGAGAGAAGTTAACTAAAGCGAAAGGAAGCACCCTAGGGAAATATAAACAAGTAGGGACATGAGAGAACAGAAATTTAAAAAGGGGCACTTAGGAGAAACAAATTTAAAACAGAAGCAGCTGAGTGAAATGCAATTACGATGGAAGCTATTTTATATGTTTCTAAATTATATGGTTGGATACAATGGAAGGAATCGTAATTACAAATGGTTTTGTTAAAGTGAGTTGGAGAAAAACTATTTCCAGTGGTTGGAGAGTCAATGTCAAGTGTTCATCAATTTAAAATTATCCTAAAACGATTTAGTACCACATTCTTCATCACCAGAGCTATAGACCAATGCTGTTTAAAAAGTCCAATGACCTGACGAGATCAACAAGGTAACAAACTGGTACTTTGCCTTTTCTCCCTTGGGAAAGCTCTAAAATTATTAGCTAACTATTATCCTTTGATATTTAGTGGCATTTCCATTACCCAATTCCCCCGCCATTAACACCCTTTGGGTCATCGATGATCAGAAACTTATCTGGACCAGCCACATAAATGCCATGACAACTAGAGCAGTTCAGGGTATTCTACAGGAAGCATGACTCACTTTCTGACTCCCAAAAGCCTATGAGGCACATATCAGGAGAATGACAGAATATTCCCCATTTACCTGGACAGCTGCAGCTCCAATAACACTCGAAGTTCAACATTGTCCATGTCAAAGCAATCCAGAACAAAGCAGTTCACTTGAGCACTCCCCAACCACTAATTTAGACATCCACTCATTTCATGGCCAGCATGCCTTGTCTGCAGAGTGTTCTACTAACAGAATGCACTGCCACTATTCACTAAGGCATCTTCGGCAACATCTCTGAAACCCGTGACCTCCATCACAGAGTAAGACAAGGGCAGCAGGTGTATGGGAACTCCATTACTTCCATCTTCTGCTCCAGGTCACACTCTTGTACAGACTTGGTCATGTATCAATGTTGTGTCATTCACCAAAAGGACTCATCAGTTCAAGAAGATGGCCTGCAGCTGCCTTAAGATAAGCAATAAATGCTTGCTTTATCAGTGATATCTATATCCCAAGAATTAATTCAAGAAAAGCTACATAAGTATCCTTCATACTGCGTTGTGGTTAAGGCTTGATGATATCTATATCAACATTCCCCTAATGGTAATTAATTGCATATTGAACTTTGAAACCCCTGATTAGCTGTTTTATGCCACCAGGGAAACATCCCTCAAATGTTACTTTTCCCTCAAATCTATGCACAGTTTTGATGAGAAGACTAAAAAGAGGCATCAGTGATATCAGAAAGCTAACCGGCTATGAGGAGCCAGCTGTGGAGCTGCCGGGGAGCCACTCTGCTGTAACCATGGGTGAAAGGAGATTGCACTTTTAAACAATTTCCATGGCATCTCATGAAACAGTAGTCTGCTGGAATGTACAATCCTATGCTTAGCTCTTATTTACTGCAGATCAATTGCAGCAAATGGGGCAGAGGACGAAAGAAGAGAAAGAAGGTGAGAAGGAAGTTCAGGAGTCCTACAGTTACTTCCTTGTCAATTCTATAGATGAAAAGAAGTCGCATGTTGAGACAAGACGACACAAGAGTTCCTGGAACAATATCCTTCCCCATGTTCCTCCGTCATAACCACTTCAACATCATCTTCCTCCAATTCCCCAGTCGGGTTATTTGTTTTCTCACCAGCCTGGATCCTGCCATTCTGGGGAAATTGGATACCATTAATGAGGATGTGACATCAGGTGATTTACAGAATGTAAATATGTTGGAGAAGTGTGAAGTTGGTGAGGATGTGCCACCTTCTCAGCAGAGGCAGAAGAGAAGCCTGCATGTTGCTTCAGAGTTGTGAGATCCAGAATTCACCTGAAAAAAAAGGATGTTCAAATAGAGTCATGCAGACTCTGAGCTCAGTCTCTGGGGAATTTCTGCAGCTCCCAGCTGTGACTATAGCTACAGTCTACAGTCTTCATTTGTAGCAACATTAAGGAAGCTTTTGCTTCATTGCATGCATCAATGGAGCATATAGTCTCTCTATTAGATCCTGTAGCAGTCCCCTACCTGTGAGCCTGGACCAGTTACTAACATTTCCTCCACAGAAACACAGAATACTGCTCTGGATTACTCCACCAGAGGAAAAAATTGTTTGTTATTGACTTTGCATATGCTGTACATTACATAGTTGTGGTTTATGTAATTATGTCAGAGGAAAAATCGTCATATGTGCCTCCTCATTACCAGATACTGTCCTTTGGGTGCTTCGGTACTAAAGCAATATTCTCCTTTGTTTTAAACAATATCTGGTTATATAACACCCTTTCAGGCACTGGGGGAATAGGGTGCAGGCAGATGTACTTCAAGATATGATAACCACTTATTGGGGATATAGATCCAGGGCACAATGCAACGCCAATAGCTGGAGTGACCTGCATGAAGCTGCTGTTTCTTTTAAGACATTAGCATATGCTAGGCATCCAGCCTTTCTCCTTAACAGACAACACAAGCAAAGCTCAGGATGTGACACCAGGCTGTTGCTATGCAAATATGGATAAATTAAAAAGTCTGTCAGTGACCTGATGAATAGCTGTTTGGCTTTTGTTTTGTTGTCTGAAATGAGCCTCTGGCATAAAAGTTGAGTATAATCACCGCTGGTACATCTCCCCCATTACCCGTTTGTTGAAGCAGACTGTATCTAAAAGTCCTTACTGAGAAATTTTCACAATCTGCATGCCAATGAGCAATCAATACATAGGATGCCATCTTGGATAAAGGAGTGGAGGTAAGAACCTTGCAAATCATTTAAGCCCCAATTAGTTGGTGCACTGGGGATCTTGGGGTCACCCTGGATGGACTAGGCTGCCTCCATCCATAATTATCTTCTGATCTTGTAAATTCTAAGATTACATCTCCTTGCTATGGATTACGATTGTTTGTTATTTACTTTGCATATGCCCTTCATCACATAGTTATGGTTTATGTAATTACGTCAAAGGAAAAATCATCATACGTGGCTCCTCATTACCAGATACTGTCCTTCTTTGGGTGCTTTGGTACTAAAGCAGTATTCTCCTTTATTTTAAACATATAAACTCAGAGGATAAGCAGCACCACTCTTCTTCACATGTACAAGTGAAAAGTTTGGACTCATATTAATATGTGTGCACAGCCAAATGTGAGTGTTTATGGTTCAAACAAAAGGGAGGCATCTTATTTTTTTTTTGTTGAGCCCAGTTTACACAGAAGATTTTGAATTGGGTTAAAATCCACTCAGAAGAAGGATCAGAATAAGATGATTGACTGCAGCAGCAACCAGAAAATTAAATGTTAAAATACACACACAAATATGGGCTTCTCTTCTAGCACACAATCAAATCAACATGTGTTAACTCACAGCTCAAATTATCTTAATCAATGTTCATGAGCGCTAAATTCAGAAGACTTTGGGATTTGCCACTGGCCCCGAGAAAAGCTGCCCACAAAGGTATGCCGATCCCGGGACGTGGATTTCCCCTTCCCAGTCATCAGTTTGAATCTGTCACTGTGTCAAGGCGATCTCCAGCAGATATGCCAACCCCATCTTGTCTTAAATCAAGAGACAAACTCTTAAAAATCAAGAGATTTGGTGTGAAAATCGTGAGTTGTTTTTTTTCCTCATATATGAATTAACAGATTAGCAGTTAGGGTTGAATTTTACCAAGGGACCAAATGGGGCTCCTGAGCCTGTACTTTCTGGAGTGAGACCAGCTCAGGAATATTCCCAGAGACAGCATCCTAATTAGTCACCTCTGTACTTGCTGGGCAGCTGATGCTGCCAGTCCAATCAGAAGGCTGGCAGCTTCAGAGCCTTGGCAGCGCGCCACCAGGAGAAATGGGCACTGCAGAAGAAGGTAGGTGCTCTCAGACGCTTAGAAATAATGCAATACTTAATTTTTGATCTGTAAATTAAATAGCAATATATTGACAAGGTCTAAAAATTGACCCTAATTGGGGACTTAATGACTTCACTTGGCTACTCACCTCCGTTGAGCGGACAGTTGATCTGCCTGCCAGCTCGCCCCAGGGGAGCTCCCCAGGCAGTAGGCCTGCGTCGGGAACTTCCCAATGCAGCTCCCTGCTGTTTTCCCAGCTCTCATTCCTCCTAGCCTGCCACCCCGGAGCCTGGAAAATTCAGCTCTTAGTTTATAAATCTAATTAGTGGCTTATTTAATCTCTAACAGGTCAGAGTTCTTTACAAAACCTTTAATTGCATCCAAAAATGCTTTGCAAAAATCATTTTAAACAATCATACTGGTTGTCCCCACCTGTGTTAAAGAAGGATCCATCCTTCCACCATGGTCACTATTGGCTGAAACAGCTGCCTTTTTTTTGGATGAAACCCAACCTACATATCCTAGGAGCAGCCAATCATAGGAAATGTGATGAAGATTAATGTTTCAACAGACCAACCAATACAGTAGGAAAAATAATCTTGAGTTTTGAGCATTCTATTGTGAGATCGTAAGTAGGATTAAATTTTCCTTACAAATTGCGCACCTCATCTTGAATTGAGAGAGTTGGCTTTCCAAATGCAGATACACAGTAACAGTGATGTGACCAAGCGGGATAAGTTGCTAATCACATTGAACATTCTCACAGACCAGGAACAAAAATGCATAGAATTTGTTTAATTTTTATTAAAATTTTACAGAGAATGAAATAAATGATTGAGACATACATCTTAATTTAAAGGGATTAAGGTAGAAGCTGAAATATCAAAGCTTTAAGAAAGACATTTAGTAGTATTGGAATTTTTTTATTATGATGGAGAAATCTGACATTCTACAACTATAAAATTGGTTCTTCAGGGACAATGAGAATGCTCAGCAATACTTCTGAACTTAGCACACCATTAAAAGCACAGTTACACCTTATTCGACAAGATCTAACTTTTTCAAGTGTTTTAACAATGAGATTATAAGGGCAAGTTTTCATCACTTCAGATTTCTACTTGATTGCAGTATGGGGGACTTCAAGAACACACCCCATGGGGATACATAAATCACTGACAGCAGCTTCTGGATTTCTATATTTAACTGCTTCTGCAGACTCCTGGAGCAGAATTTTATGCCCTGTGGGTGGGCACGTGCCCAACCCGCTTGGGTGTTAAATAGCATGCGATCACATTGGGTGAGTGTCCCGATGTCATCGCACACTCGGGCGATATTTTGGTTGGTGGGCGCACGCGAGTGTTGGCAGCACGCCCGCCAACAATTAAAAGGCCTATTAAGGCCATTAAAGTTTCAATTAGCAGTGATTTTTCACTGCCCGTCCAATGTTATGGTGGGCGGGCAAATCGGTGTAATATAAAAGCAAAATACTGCGGATGCTAGAAACCTGAAACAACAGAAAACCCTGGAAAAACTCAGCAGGTCTGTGGAGAGAAAAACAGAGTTAACTTTTCAAGTCCATTTGACTCTTCTCCAGAGTCAAGTGGCCTTCGGATTTTTGAGGAAACCTCATCCAAAGGCAGAATTTTTATTATCTGCATGTTTAGGTGAGTGAGTCTGATGTGTGGACAATTTTTTCTGCATTTTTACATTCCTATTTCTTTGTTTAAAATTCTTCAGCTCCTTGAGGCAGCTTTCAGCCTTCAGGGATCTTTCATTGCAAGCTGCCCTGTGCCTGCACAGACTTCAGCGCTCGCTCTCCTCCCGCCCCTATCCCAGCAGCGCTGAGCCTTTCAGTGCGCATTACATGCTGGCTGACTGTTAATTGGCCAGCCAGCGTGAAATCGGGGGCTGATCCTGGGTGGCGGGCTGTTTCCTGACTGCTCCCAGGCCCGCCCACCCCACCTGTCCAACGACCCGCAAATCCTGCCCCTGAAATTGTGGTCAGAAGGTGAATGCGAAGGGCTGGATTTTCCCCATGAGGGAGTTACAGAAACTGGGTTTATTTCAAGTCAGAAACTCATATCCAGTAGGAACCTGATTAAAGTTAACATTTTCACGTGGGTGCGCCCTTAATTGGCATGGAGTCCGATTAAGAGCCACAGGCAGGCTCTCGAAACTGGGGTGGCCAATCTCGGCGTCAGTACAAGGTAAGTAACTGGGAAGGCCCCTCTGAAGAAGGGTCATACGGACTTGAAACATTTAACTCTGTTTCTCTCTGCACAGACGCTGCCAGACCAGCTGAGTTTTTCCAGCATTTTCTGTTTTTGTTTCCCTCAACAATAAATTGCCCTCGCAGCCACTTCTTAAAAACTTCACTTAAAAAAGACAGAGCACCCAGGCCACTACTGTTAGGGGCAATCTTTTGGCTGTACCCCACCCAGTCAGGCAGAGAGCACCCTGGCCTGCCAATGGATGCCTGCCTCCAGGCATTTATCTGCCCCCATCATATTGGGAAACTGGAGGCCAACTAGAAAATCCCAATCGGTCTCCAAAAGTTACCTTGAACATGACTCCTAACAAAGCTCATTGCCTGCCCTCCAACTGGGGGATGGGCAGCTTTGCTGGGAGCCAAATGCATGTCCCTCATAATGGCTGGCACTGGGAACAGTTCGGGAAGCTTGTATGCTGGCTGGTGCTGGTGTTATCGGGCCATGCCTGACTCCGTTCTCAACCTCAAGGGGCCCGACCATTCAGTGTTCACGGTTTTGCTACCATTACAGCCACAAAACCCAGACTACTAACTAAAGCAGGATTTCTGTGTACATGATGATTTATGCTACGTGACATTCACAATTCTTATTGAATACCAAATATAGTTAGCAACCTTTAAACTGCTCTGGATGGCATTTTCCAGTGGAGGTTGAATTAATGTTTCTGAGCTGAGGAAACATCAGTTGCCCCATATACAATGAAGCTCTGCTCTTTGATGCTCTTCCTCACTTGTAGAAGGTGTGGAAACAGTGATGTGGGTGTAAGAGGAAAAAGTGCAGTGGTTATCTTCCTGTCTTCATCTAACAACTGTGGCATTTTATTAGGATTGGCTGTTTAGATAAGTTTATATTTGTTGTTCTCAACGACCGAATTTTCCATTGTCATTCTGTATGCTATTTATGCTCGAGTGTTAGTAAGAAGCTAAAAACCCTGAAAAAGTTTCGGCCCATGCGTGAGAATTTCTTAGATCATAATTAAACCCCTGATGTAAAAGTATAAAGCTGTGGCAACGAGTCAGTTTTCTTTTATAATTGTGTAATTGTAAACTCTTTCCTTTGGATTTTACAGGACCTGGTACAGATTGTCCAACAACCTAGACATAAAATAGTGAATCAGAATAAAAGGAACAGTGATGTGATTAACCTTGATGTCTGGTTTTTCATTTACTCCAGCAGCCCCCTAGTTGAGACCTTCCCCTCCCATGTTAATCACTATCCCCTTTTTATCCAATCGCAAATTCTCTGGGAGATTAAAGCATAGTCTGAGCATGTGCTTCCTTTAAACACAATTTCCTCTTAAATGTACTTTATATAGACAGGATGTCCATTATATGGTTTGTACTGAATTACCACTTAAATAAAACTTCTCTATTTTCGGAAGTGAATTCTCCCCTCCCCCTCCCCGTTTAGGCCTCTTTACCTGCACCACAGAAGTCCCCAGCTGAGGGAGCAGGAAAACAAAGCGCTCTCAGATCTCTCTCAAACATTGTGAGGTGGCTGGGTTGATTACACCCTTATGGTTCTTCCCCGTTGATCACCCTGCACCCCAACCCCATCCAGCTTGTTACTTAATTCCTTGTTTCCTGAAGTCAGTGACACCACTATTCCCCCAAAACTTTTATCCAGGTCAGGGTGTTTGTACAGTGAGTGAAGATAGAATTAATTTTAGATGATGACCCTAAAATCAAATACCCTTCCAGTCTGGGCTTGCATTTGAAGAATGCTCAGTTGGGCAAGGTGCCAGATGACTGCCAGTTTCCACCCCTCTCCACCCCCTACCCTCCAACCTTTGTCTCCCTCTGGGTTGGAGTACAAGCAAAGAAATATTGGCCACAAAGTCATTGGTGTTTCTGGGGATCTGGTTAAGTACAGTATACAGTATCTTTTTAAAAGTAGTTTTGGAGAAGGCATGGCAACAATTTAATAAGACCATCCAGATTTATTATGTTGTGGAGGGGGCATGGGAGATATAAGAGGAGGCGGTGGCATAGTGCTATTGCCACTGGACTGGTAAGCTGGGAGACCTGGGTTCGAATCCCACCAAGGCAGATGGTGAAATTTGAATTAAAAGTCTAATGATGACCACAAAACCATTGTTGATTATCATAAAAACCCATCTGGTTCGCTCATGCTTTTGAAGGAAGGAAATCTGCTATCCTCAGCTGGTCTGACCTACATGTGACAGCAATGTGGTTGACTCTTAAAAATGCCCCCTGACAAGGGCAACTAGGGATTAGGTCACCTAGCAAGCGACATCCACACCCCACGAACGAATAGGAAAAGTTCCTCAAGGTAAAGGTGCAAAAGATGTCAACTATTTTAATCCCCTCAACTTTCTTATAGAGAGGGGTTCCACTGACAGTCCAGATTGTGTCACAGGATACAAAGTGCTGTATTTTTCCTTTTGGTTAAGAAGCACAAGTCTGGCCATTTCCCAACCTCGAATTTCTGCCTTGGAAAGTCAACCCATTCACCCGGAATTTTGGCCTCAGAGACTCAGACGTGGGTTGGAGTCAAGGCCACTACCTCCCAAGGCCAACAGGTTAGAATGCCTGCCTGTGTTAACTGAAGCATTGGCCCAGTTCTCTGCGTGGCTGTTAGGTCCTCTCGCCCCTCACTGCTTCACACACCCCTCCATGCCCCCATGAACCCTCAAAGCCCCTCATGTCTTCCATGCTCCCATAGCCTGCATATCTCCTTATATCTCCCATGCCCCCTCCGTGCCCGATCAGAACTCCCATGCTCCCCACCCCGATGTATCTTCCATTTACAGTCACACAGTATACATTTTGTACAGAGCTCAAGACCAATATAATAACACTGGGAAGACTTTGAAATGCTCAGAGTATTAAAAATATCAGCCATTAAAACTCCTTTTGGAATAAAAGCTCCTTTTATAAGCTCATAAAACTGTCCATCAAACACATAGCCATTGAAGTTCCCCTGGAAAAAGTACTCTCTAGTCTGAAGTGCTCATTAATCTGTTAAAATAAACAAACAGCCATTTAAAAACCTCTCCAAAAGATTAAATCTTATTAGCTGTTCATAAAAACATCAATCAAATAAAGCACACAATCCCTCAAAGCTGTGTAAACAACTCCTGCTGGACCATATCCATTAGTGGGGCTTGGAGCTCAGCCAAGCAGTCATAATGGGATTACATTACACTGCTGAATGAATAGACCCTACACAGCTCAGTACAGTATGCTCTTTGTTCAGGATTTTTCGGTCCAGCTAGTGGTGGGAATCATCACGGGCAAGATGGAAAATTTGACAGACAAGCCAAAGTTGGGCAGGACTGGAAAATTACAGCTTTTGAAGTTGCCTGATTAGATGACCAGCCATCTGTCCCATTTTTTTTCAAAGGCTTAATGGTATTGGTTTCAGAGGTTCAATCAGAAAAAAAAATAAAATACTGCAGATGCTGGAAACCTGAAATAAAAACAGAAAATGCTGGAAAAACGCAGCAGGTCTGGCAGCATCTGTGGAAAGAGAAACAGAGTTAACATTTCAAGTCTGACTCTTCAGAGTTCAATCAGAGAAGTATGGCAATGTTTCAGTATTTTTCAAAGTCTAGAAACATCTCTGGACTTTAAACCATTGTAATACTCAAACCACAGTGTCCATATGCTCCATTTAAATCAGATTGCCAATAAATTTGAATGCTTAGAGCACTTTATCAACTGGATAAAATTATCGAATGCTTGTGAACACTTGTACAATGCTGGTCAATTTACTTTCTGACAACAGAGCCCTATGATCAACCACTGCATTGAAAATATACTTACCTCATCATGCACTATTACATTGTGACAATAGAAGTTGGCAAACCTTTTATACATTCCTGTCAAAAGATTCCACAGCAGTTTTCCCACAAAGTTCAAGAATTGACCTACCATTGATCCCACAGCCTTCAGGAATGCCCCCACCTTGATGAAAGCACGAATGTCAGAGAAAATTGGATTTGCAGCCGACATTTAAATGGCATCCTGGACGTCATTTTACATAAGCATCCAGTCACAAGCTGCCACATTTCCTACCCCAGGGAATATGGTGTTGGTTGTGAATCGGCTGGTCAATTTAAAATTGCAGCCCTGCATACCTCCACTTTGGACCCTAAGATACAGGTTCACTCCATGTCAGGAAGGGAAAATTCAGCCCAAAGAATCCTTCACCATATTTGCAGCAATTTCTTGCATTTATCCTCAGTAAGTCTGCCCTCCCTGAGTGACTGGTTTGTGAATGACAAGATATAACGCTTACTGGTATCAATAATGACCCCTATAAGTGTTGCAAGAACAGCTACTGAGGAGTGCTATAAAGATGCACACTAACAGTAACCTTTGAGAAGACCATTCCAGTCCTTAAAGTGGTGTTCGTATTGCTGGGATAGATCATGGTGGCCTCTTTAATACCAGCAAAAAGCCTTGCACAGTTGAAAGCTTGTTTTTCACTACACCGATTTGTCATCTAAAAAGGCCTAAGCATGGAGATGGATGCGGCACCTCTTAATGCCTAGGAGGTGTATGGACTCTCAGTCAGATGACTCCTTAGTGATGACTGTAAGGAGGAATTATTGCTTAGCTAGTTAGCAGTGTTTAATGCAGCCTACCTTTGTCACCATTACCATATCTCCTATTCCTGAAACATACAAAATTCCTACAGGGTTCAACAAGATGGATGCAGGAATAATGTTTCTCCTGGCTGGTGAGTCCAGAACTAGGGGACACAGTCTCAGAATAAGGGGCAGGCCATTTAGAACTGAGGTGAGGAGGAATATCTTCACTCAGAGGGTGGGAAATCTTTGGAACTCTCTACCCCAGAGGGCTGTGGAGACTCAGTCATTGAGTATGTTCAAGACAGAAATTGATAGGTTTCTAGTTACTAAAGACATCAGGGGATATGAGGATAGTACAGGAAAGTGGTGTTGAGGTAGAAGATCAGCCATGATCTCATTGAATGTCAGAGCAGGCTTGAGGATCCACATGGCCGCCTCCTGCTCCTGTTTCCTATATACACCATTTTCAAATACATTAAAAATAACAGAATCCACCCTAGAACATTGTATCACATCACATCACGCTTCTTTAGTCTTACATGGTTTATAAGGCTTAGTCATCTGATTGAATGCCTGAGCATGACATAAGTTCACTCCTCCATTTGTAACTATAAACTGCATAAGTTACAAACATATGAATTATGAGGAGTAAGCCATTTGGCCTCCAAATTGATGAGCATGAGATAAATATACATTCACTTTTATTAGAATGAGCTCAAAGGTGATGATAAACTAGCCTAATATTTGTTTGTATTATGCTTCTCCTAAGTAGCTAAACGTACCTTTTGGCACCTTTTGTTTACTGCTTCTCATAGCTGAGGAACAAGGTCAATAAATCTGATTGTTTACTTGAGTGTTACAAAGACTTATGGAATTGAGGTGGCTTTCCTCGAATACCATCATGGTATCCCCAGGAAGCTGCTTCCAGCTGCACCTCTGTATGTATGCCTGGCATCATCTCCCAAACACAACTTCTGTGATGCACTATAGCGGAAGGCTGGCATGTGCTACTATCCTGAAACGTGGCCGCCGATTCTGATCTTCTCCAACATTTTACTAGGCTTTGGACCTGTATCCTTGCTGATCAGTGGGCTGGCTTATCTAATTTCAGCTATTTGATCCCAAAAGCCCTAAGAGATAATGGACTGCATTCTAGCCCTTAAAATCTGGAAGGCAGAACAAAGGGTTCTGCCTAACCAAGGGGGTTGAGACGGAGGAAGATGGATGTTGCTCCAGGGACTCTTGTGTGCCTATGTCCCAGCATCCCCTTCCTCATAGTCATCCTTAATTGTCATCATTACAGATCACTAGAAAACATTTTCTTTTCTCCTGCTCTTCTTCCATTTCCTTATCATCAATTTCCTTGACTTCACCAACTTCTGCTCTCAGTGCTGTGATGGTTCTGCAGGAAAGAAGGACAAAAGATAAGAATGGGACAAAATAGCCCCCTTGGATTAAGGAGACAGGAAGTTTCTGGCAGACTGCCTCTTCATTGGGATGCTAAAGTTACACTAACTTGCTGCTAATATTGCCAGATCCTGTAATTAGAGCAGAGTGCCTTCCCAAAAACCCCACGACTGTCCTGAAAGACAGGGGATTAGCTGGAGGTGAGCAATTGAGGGATGTCTTCCAGGTGACAACAGACTACAGATGTAATCAATTTTGCTGTGTTCATCCTGCCAAAGTGAAGGAAAGGTTTTCAGGCTCTTTATGCAAATAACTGCTCTTGGTGATTGTGGGGATAACAAGGCACATTGTAAGGTTCTCAGTTTGTGACCCCCTTATTAAGAGTCTTTTGTGCAATTAATAACTTTAGAGGGCAAACGGTATGTTGGAGCTATAGGAAGAAGAGGGAGAGTGGCTGGTTTGCTACCTTGCCTGATCACTTCAACCTCTCCCAATAACTGCTGTCACTCCATTAGTGTGATGTAAAAACACATGCAAAAAAATCAAATGTCTGAATTTCTTGTTTGCTTCAATATGTGGTGTTGGAAACCAAGGGGCTATTGTGCTACTCAGTAACTATTGTGAATTGGAAAGTTTATGAGAATTTCCTGCGAAGTCAGACTGATAGAGATGTGAGCATGAATCTACAACAGCTAATCTTTCATATTAACCTGATGTTCAGGAGGTCCAGTTGAACAATGATCATGCTTTTTTTTTTCTTTTTGATTTCTCATTAATTCTGCAGTGATGGGCTTTTTTGCATGAATGAGTGTAATGAGTCAGTGCTAATGGGATTTCCCTTGGGGAAAGCCACAAAAGAACATTTGACATAAAATAGTTTCACACAAATTCCCTAAGCCACCATAGAGTGAAAGGGATTGTGGGTGTACAGCTGTTTTTATTACTGGTCATGGGCTGGAAAGTACTTTGACTCATAAAGACACAACCTGTGAATGAGTGAGGATTGTGGAGATGTCATTGAGCAGTGCTGTGGTGTGTTCTCAGTTCTATTAAGAGGCTGATATGGCTAAATATGACCTTTTCTGCTCCCTCTCCCTGCACAGAAACGCATATGAATTGCGTCATTGTTTGAATGAATTTCTGTAGATAACTAACAGTAAAATACTGATCGTCTGGAGCACGTGTTCAGCATTGGATTTTATAACTGTATGCTCCAGAAGTCCAGCCTGTAAAGTGAATGGTGATTTTCATTATTCTGACCAATAGCATAAAGCCCTTCCTCTTGATAGTGATATTTGTTAATTTAAAATTAATAGATTAATTCATATTTCTCTATATAGCAGTAGCTTTATTTTTCTCTTCAGTTTGAGCCATCCTCAAAGTTCACCTGTTAAATTGTATGCTCTCTTATACTCAACAGCCCACACTTGTCCTTTATTCTTTCAGGATTATTTAGGAAACTCTTGAAAAGCTTGTCATTTTGAAGATGAACTTTTTAATACAGATTCGCCCTTTGAATGCCACACACCCCGTAAGACTTTATTCACACACTTTGCCTACTACACTCTTCTGACTCAATATGAGCAGGACCACTGGAGATCTGTAGGTATATATTTTGGTATGGTGTGTTCAATTACCCTCTATACTATAGTTGGCCTCACTGTGCCACTTCAGTTTATAAATGAAGAGAGCAGCTGAATTGTACAGACTGGGAAGGCTGTTTACACAAGGTTTTCTAGCCAAGGCATCAGTATGAGTGGCATAATTGACCTTTCCTGACTGCTGGCCAGATAATGATAGGACCAAGTTCAATTGTGATGACCTTCTTTCATCATAATTGAATAGGTATTCACCATCAGGCCTTTCAAGTGAGTAATGGCTATTTGAGAAAATGTACCTTAGAAAAGAATTACTCTTCAGCATAGAAGGGAAGGGCAGAAAATTTTCAAGAATTAAAATTCAAAATTCAAAAAATGAAATACTGAAAAGAATAAACATCACCCTTTCCTCAAAGTGCTTTATAGACAATGAGGTGCTTTTAACGTGTGGTCGCAGTTGTAACGTGGATGATACAGCTTGTGCATAGCAAGATCCCATAATGGGATAATTTGGTGATGTGGATTGGGGGATAAATATTGGTCAGGACTCCTGGGAGAAATCCATTGCTCTTCTTTGAAATGATCTCATTGGTTCTTCTACATATACCTAACAGGGCAGACAGGGCTTTGGTTAAAAGTTTAATTTAAAAGAAGACACCTCCAACATAGTCCTCACTCAGTACTGCGGTGGTGTGCCAGCCTACATTTGTGCTAAGTTCTTTGCTCTGGGACTTGAACCCTACTAATTCTGAGATGAGAATGCTGCCATGGCTGGCACTTGCAACATGTAAGTAATATTTCCTCTTTCTTATGTTGGGATATGGTGCTCTGAGAAATGACAGCCTCCTGGTGCCACACCCAAGTAACCATCTTCATGGACCCAGACTATTAAGCTGGACCAACTATGCAGCTGTGGTGGGAGGCCTGAATCGATCTCCACCTAACATGCTCACTCCAGGAAGAGTGCCTTGGTAACAGTTAGAATCCCGGCTGATTTTTCCACCCGTAGCTCAGGAGCACTGAAACCAATTGTAAAACCTACCAGCCACCTTCACTGAGATCATTTAACTCAGCATAGACTACGGATTGAACCTTGGACCTTCCTGATCTATCTGTTTCAGTGTCACACTGCACCCTATGGAGCAGTTACCCACTGGGAAACTTCAATGTAGTTAGATGTAAAGAGGTTTAATTTTTCCACAAGTACTAGAATGCGACAATAAGCCCCTGAATATTGTTTACAATTCTATTTCCAGTATTTTCTTTGTTGTATTTGTGCTGGGTGCACACCAGAAAATGTAAGGGATGTGATTCAGGTTGTGTATAGTGTACAGCAACAAATGATGATGGCCTGATCCTCTACCCTGAAAGTTTGCATATGTACTGGCTGAATAGCTGCTTTCATCCCCTCTCTTCTATCTTCACCCCACATATTTCATGTGGTTGCTGTCTGAACCTCACCCTTATTTCACCTCTATTTTAATATACCATATTTCACCTAAACATCAGAAAAGACTCTTTTTCTAACCTCAGTCCACCATATGTATTTCCTAATCCTTTTCCTGGCTTTTGTGCAATGAGCAAAATATTACCATTGGGCTCCTCCCCTATGGTCACAATGTTGGCCTTTACCTTTTAGTTATTTTCCAGAAATAATTCATTTTGGAAATTAGATTTCTGGGGAATCATTATGCTTTAAACTGTTCAAATTGTGTGATAAGTGGTGATGATATCCTAAACAGGATTAAATATAAATTTAAAAGTTAGGATAAAAAATGGAGCGTATCACTTTCAAGTGAGGAGCCTAAGAGTAAGGTTGAATCCGTATTAAACTGTGGCAGATGTTGATTTTTTTAAAAAAAGAGACGTGTGCTGCTGGGATCAGCTTGGCACTGAACAGATAAATCCATGTGATGATTACAGCTAGCAAGAACGCTAGGAGCCCATTCAAATTTCCTGTGTCTTCCACAGATTAAAGCTGTATCCTTCCTGAAGGGTGCATTACTATCCAAGTTCAGCTATGTACAGTTTTACCTTTCTGAAGAATTTAAATTTTAACAGCTTCTTTAGGAATTAAACAAGCTAGACACAAAAGCGTTAAAACCGGGATGGGAGGGGTGAGCGTATGATCCAGTTCCACTACTTTACAGGTCGTACCATTAATTTAAAAGTTTAATTTTCCCATGAAAAAAAGCCAATCGTCTATTTCCCCTACTGGTGCCCAGAAAAAAAGAGTCTTCACCCAGGCTTTTTTCAATAAACTCAGAACGATTGTTTATTATAAAACAAAACATCTTTTTAACAAGTTGCAAGTACTGGTTAACACACAATTGTAATCAGGAAGTGTAACTAACTATCTCTTCGTAAAGAATTCCCCCAGCACACAGACAGACACACACACAGGCAACACATACAGACAAACAAAGGATAAACAGATAGAGTCTCTTTACAGAGATGGGCTTTAGAGGATGGGCATTATAAAATGAAAAATAAAGTTTGCAGAGTATTGACACTCTAAACCTGGAGTTCCCTCATGTGAAGGCTGGTGGATGTCTGGGGAAGTTCTCAGTGACAGGCCTCAGCTTTGCAGGTCCAAATTCAGACCAGTTACACTCAGATGAGGGTTTTCTGGCTACTGGTTAATAGCCACACACAATTTTAGGCAAGGTAGAGCGAGAGAGAGGGAGCCAGTTAGGGTAGCCTTCCTTCCTCAGCTTGTTCCCCAACAAGACTACCTTCTAAACCAGCAGGTTCAAAACTTAAGTATTTTTCCCCCTCTGCCATGTGATTTCCAGCAAGTTACGAGCCTTTGCTTTTCTTTAGTTTTTTCCCCATCAGTTAAAGTGATTGCAGCTCAAACAAACAACCAGATCTTCCTTAAGTGCTATAAAGGCCAAGTGATTTCTTGGACGAGTTCTGCTTGTTGACAGTTCTGAGGTAAATTTTTTTTAAAATCCCAGGTCAGCATCCAAATGTACAGATCATACCAAGTGCTTCCATTTTGTAAAAGAAAAATTCAGTCTTGAAAGATATGATTCCAACACAAGAAATTGTCATGACTGCATCCCAACAACTTAATTTAGCACCTTTAATATTAATACTTCCCAAAAATGTAATAATTGGGATGGAGCTTCTTTCTGTGATTGTTTTTTCATTTCCCCTGGCCCTTTGCACTAACTCAGTTGCCTCCAGTACTTGACCAAAATGTTTATTTGTTACTCGTGACTTTAAACAGGGAGACTGGGATTCTACTTCTGGGATTTCTGACAAGGCAGGACTTCTGCCAGCCTATCTGAATCCACTCCAACCCTGACCCTTTTTCATTTTTGATGCACTGTGGAGCTTCCACACCAAGAGGAAGCCTGTCATTGTGAAAAGAACATGCCCAAGCATGTTGGTGCAAAGGTACCGCTTCAACACCCCAAAATATAGAGCAGTATCTTAGAGGGACAGAAGGACCTTGAAGGTAGCATCATGACTCGCGTGAAGACTTCAGCGAAGGCCTTCAGCATGTAAGCAGTGGACGTGAGGTAGAGGGCAAAGAGGCTGCAACTAGGTTTTCTCCCTCCATTGAGGCACCGTGAGGTCTTTACAATTGCTTCCTGCAGCCTATGACCAGTTTCTATAAAACAGTGATAAGTTAGATGAATGGAAAGGAAATCTTACTGGGCCTAGGTCCCCGGTTGCCATTTGCAGGCCCAAATTTTCATCCTTTACCTTGTATTCCTTATCACTACTTCTCCGCTAGAGAGCATACCTACAAGCAGGTCAGCTTTTACATGTACATCAGTTCACTTCTCCATTATCACTGCTTGATTTCATGACTATCAATATTTTGTGGGATTTCTTTTCCTACATCAAGTTATGGATGAGGCCCAATTTCTTGGAACTCAATATTGGCATAACCAAACCAACTTCGTTTAGCCCCTGCCAGAAACCTACTGACCTAGACCATGGATCCCTTTTTCATTTTCTTGGATGTCTGTTCAAATTCAGTCAGTTAACATGCAGCTCCAAAGTTCTTCAAATCCTGAGCTGAACTGTAAACTTAAAGTTGAGTCTACTTCTACCTGTCTCTGAACCCATTCACCACCTTCAGCCCACCTCCCCACTTATCCCTGCTCCCCATTGCTACTGAGACCTTCTTCATTTGTCGTTGTCCTTAATGGCTTCAGAGTTGAGATTTTTAGCCCCTTCTTGCAGGCCTCCCAAGTCTCATTTACAAAATCACAAAGTCCAAACGATGCTGCACATTATCCCACTCTACACTAAATTTTATTCACGTACACCACAATCTTTCCCCAACACAATTGACATTAAACCACTCAGCCCATTGATTTCAAAATCCTTTTCTTAGGCTACACAAGAATTTGAAGACAATCTCCTTCCTTTCTTTACAATCTATTTTAACTCTCTTGCACTGCCTGTACCTTTTAATTTTCCAGCTCCAGCCAATGACATGTGGTAGAGTGCAGAGAAGGGGAAACAAGTGCCAGAGCTTCATTCACTGTGTTCACACATTTTAGAATTCTTTCCTAAGCCTTGGCCTTGTTTCATTTCTGCCTCAACTTCAAAAATATTAATCAAATCTCCCCCTTCAAATGTGCTTTCCTTTTGTAACTTTAGCTCAACCTCCATTCACTTTTTATTCCCTTAAAAATAAAAAAAATGAAGAATAAAAATATTATTTCTCTCAATTTTATTTATAGTGGAAAAAGAAAAATAATCACACTAGTTCTTTGAGGATTTGTCATTGAAAGGTGATGGGATGCTGGTTATACTCTGATTTAGACAAAAGATGGAATTTCCAAGTTCACTTGGACCTCACATCAATAAGATTTTCACTGTTTTAGTTCATCCAGCACCTATTAAACCTTCAGCTCTACCATAAACAGGACAGATTTTTATAGTCTTTTTTGGAAAGGAGTAAAAGAGTAGCATGTGTGTATTTGAGTTCTAAAAGTCTTGTAATGCAAACTATGAAGTCCCACCAATCACCACACAGTGTGGTTACATTAAAGAATTAAGGATTCATGGCCAATTTGTAAATTTGTATGTTGGATCTTTTATTTCTCTTGTAAACAGGATAATTCTTGCCTGGGAACTGTGTCCTTAGTTCACAAAGGGAACTCAGATTATTCAAACAAGTAATTGTATGAATTGGATTGCTGAAATTTAACATACAAATTATTATATATCCAACTGCTCAAAGGGTCATTGCTGTCTTTCTGGGCAGAAACTAGTGACTATGGTAACTGCTTACAACTGTCTGTGCTGTTACCAATAACAATGGCTCCATCCATCGTGGACACATCTCGAGCTTTTCTTTCCTCCCCAATTTTATTCTACTTCCTCCAAAGTTGTCAGACCTACATTACCTCACCAAAGTGAGTTTTCTTTGTGTAATCTTGTGTAATCTTAGACAGTGAGAGTCGCCAGCCTATTACCATGGGTGACATAGTTGAGCTCAACATCTGCATCAACATCCCCCGCCACCATCAGGGAAAATGGGGCAGAATCATGGTTGGGGGGGGTGGGGGGCAACATTCTTTCCTTTCTGCTGTATCTTTAACAGGAGGAGAACCCAGCCCAGAGTGTCAAGGAAAAGAATCAAGCAGCCTGTATTTTGTAGATGTCCTATTATGAGGTCAGGCCATGCAAAAATATTGCTTTACTGTAAATGGTTTGCACACAGTGAATTTTAAAGCTCAACACTCAAGTAGCCTGAAGTACAAACAAGTCCTTACATTAAGTTTTTCATAATCTGCTGCAAATTTTAAGGTAAATAATGTTTCACGGCACAAGGAGATGGCTAATAAATCAGGTTACCCATATGTTGAAGCTTACATAGCAAAAAACTGCTTCCTCCTTGCTCCAAGAGGCAAATCCTTTAGGCCTCAATTTGCATTGGTAGATCTGATTTGTTAGCGATACAGTTATTAATATTAAAATTCCATTGCTAATTATCTGATTAAAAATAGCCTTTTTTAAACTTCATTTTTAAGAGCCTTAAGTTTTAAATTTCGTTAATTCAAAGTTAAATAAGCATTGTTATTTTGCCCGGCCTCCATTTTCAGTGTGGTGTGGACTGAGGGAGCTGGTATTGCTCATTCCTGGCCATTTGTATGAAAGCCTAATTTCCTCGTTTCCCTTGGCATGAAGAGAAACATCATACACTGCCCCTTTTCTTCTAATTGTTTTCCCGTTACATAGGGCCAGCAGCTCTCTAGCATCTCACCAAGTGTTCACTCTTCATGTGAGTCAAAATAATGAGGACTGTTAGATTTTTTTTGACAGTGGGGAGCATCACACCTGAGCCAGATTCTGTCTTTACCTAGAATCCCTAGTACAAACTTTTCAACAGAAATTAGGTATCCTGTCTCAGTTTCCCTGTTGCAGCCAAATACACCCCATGCCTATACTGTATGAGGTCAACTCACAAGAGCACAGGTCAGGGATAAAACACAGATCCATTCTGCTTTCTCTGGCATAAGAACATACTGATCCATTGGGAAACTTATCAAGTTAAAATCTCTTTTGCAAGAATGTCTGAATTCTGGTGTCAAAGTTGCATTTATGAGATCCTGGTTATTTTGATTAGATTCCTGCAAACTTTATGTTGATGACACACTTCTATCTGTTCCTGCCTACTGTCACCTTTTAATTGAACCAGCTACTGATGTGCACAATCAGTGCAAAAAGAGGTGAAATCCAATTCAATTGAGTGGATTACACATTAACGATATGTTAATTATATTGTTAAAATGCACAGGTGAAGAGCATCGTTTAAGAATTTTGAGCACATATGAAAAGGGGATAGATGGGACACTGGGTATGAGAAGAGAGCTGTGAGACTGAACAAAGTCAATACATTCAGTAAAGAAAAGCTCTGTGTCTTGATTTTGACTTCATCAGCTGGCTTGGATTCTGTTCACATTACAGTTATATTAGTCTCAATTCGTTCCCCTGATCATTGCCCCATTTTAAATTGAATGTTTCTTTTTAAAGAGCTTTGTAAATATCCTTTGGAGAAGAGTGCTGTATTTCTGGTTAATAGAGTCATGCATTCATGAGAGTGGGCAGGCAAGTGACCTGTTCCAGGGCTTTCCCTAGAACATGGATGAGAGCATGTAAGGATTCTACATGGGGAAGATCCTAGATTCCTCATTGTAATTTATTCAGGAACTCAGTAGTGTTGGGAATCATGTGCACAAGCTCACATTCCACCACTCCATGATCCCATCAGTCGGCCTTCAATACCCTAACTATAATGTTTGTAGATAGTTATTTTAGGATTTCAAACCAGACTTAACTTTCATTTTCCTCACATTTTTCTTTTTATGTAATCTCAATTTCTCCCCCTTCACCTTCCTTATTACTTTATATCCTCTAGCACTTTATTCTAGTGTCGATTTTCTCTTTTTTCAATCTGTTCTCCCTGCCTCTTATCCTTGCATTCTTTATTTACTGCCACTTCTTTCCTTTGTCAAATTATTTATATGTGAGAATGTTCCCACAGGCACAGATTGACTTTCAGTGCGAGTTCAAGCTCTGGGAGGATTGTGTTTTCTAACCATGATTTGCCTAGTTGTGGGACAAATACAAGAATTTAAATAACTATTATATTAACTTGCATACAGAGTATATTCTTTTCAAATGGAATAAATCAAGCTGAGGTGTAATCTATATGCACATGAACATGGCACTGGTCTACCTGACCAGATGGGAACAAATATGCTGAATCAAATGCTGCTTTAAGATTCGAGTCTCTGACACAAGTTCAACAGTTTTATTCCATTTACAGAGAGAGTTTTTTATGGAGGATTTTTAAAAATTCAAGTTGCTAAGAATTCCCATCACCTTCAGCATCTTTTTCTCATTACTTCATGATCGAATATGATGTGCATTTTTGTAATCCCTACCTTACAAAATGTAGTGATGTGTTGGAGAAAAGGAGATCAAGGATGAATGTAGCATTTTGGGATCAAAGTTAGACAGGTCAGTTCACAGAACTACATTTATTTTACTGGAGAAGTTTGGAAAAGCGAGAGCCCATAAAATGATGATTGGCATGAGAATTGTAGATGTAAGCAGGCCTCTTACCTTGGAGTGTGTGTACAATTGAATGAACTGAAAATGCAACCAATAATCCTCAAGAAAAATTAGTGATTAGAAGAACCATGTTTTCCTAGAGTGATGGCTATGTAGAACAAACTCACAGCAAAAAAACATGCCATGTCAATTAATTCCTCGAAAAATTAGCATACAGCTCCCTCATTGCAATGGCCAGCATCATACAACACCTTGCAGACCTTCTCAGACAGTCTCAAGTACAATCGCTTGTCTGTGTTAATGAAACCCACAGAAGTTAGCCTCAGCATTTCTGGGTAAAGGAGGAAAAACCACCTGGGGTTACCACTCCTGGTCATGTTCCATTGGCAGAGCCCCACTGAAAAAAGTTTCGGACTGAATTTGCAAAGGTGTGACTACATTAGTTACACATAAATCACACCTGCTGCTGCCCTCCAACATTGACCCAATGCTGCATATTGTCGCCAAACAGACCTCACAGGCCAGAGACTCTATTAGTTGTTCCCTGGTCCCTTGACCCATCCCAAGAAACAATTTTTCCATTAGTTCTTTGGGACGTCAGAAAAACAGCAAGTGTGGTAGGGTATATTTATGCCCCTACTGGGGAAGCCAGTATGCCTAAGATTATGCTGAATCTTACTGTGGGCTCCAATCTTACACCCACTCATGCAGGTCTCACTGAGGTTGGGGATGCAAGAACTCATCAGGAAACCCAGCTCCCCTGATGTGGGAGTGGCATGTTTGAGGCAATCAAAGATTCCAAGGATTCAGTATGACAATATTCTGAGATTGCATAACTTCACAGCACTTATTCATTGTGTGGATGCTGCTGGGGCTGCATTGGAAACTGAGATATTGGCCATCAGACACTGCTTCATTGTTGGGTACGCAAGTGTTTTCCTGGAGTTGGCCACCACTTCCATTGCTGGAGAGGATGGGCTCCAAGATCTGCACAAAGTTCTTTGCCAAGTTAATGCTGGACTCTCCTGTAACAGTAGGCTTTTTTGCCGGTCTGCCAATGTTCCAAGCATTTCATTGTGCATACCGCATCAAAGTTTTCATCTGATTCCTCTGGAGCATATTTAGCGTGTGACCTTGCCCTCCGGAGAGGTGGCACTTACGCAACACCTTGCTCCCTCACTAGCTGCCCGTTACTCATGCCCAGTGACTCACCATATTTAGATCCTATCTCTATGTTACCCTCTCAAATACGTGCAGTTCTGGTATCTGAGCTGGTGGTTGTGAGTGTGAGATCGAGTGACAATGTTTCATTATCATCAGTCTCTTGGATGTCAAGCTACCAAACTACTGCCAGGCCAGGTGGCAGTTCTTGAAAGGAGAAAGGCACAGGATTTTGGGTCGTGGTGAGGGAGCAGGAGAAAGTGGAAGGTGCAACCTTATATTACCTGAAGCTTGTCAATCACATAAGACTGTGGCAAGTTGGTTGTGGTTATGTAGGGACATTCCATCATGTTCAATGGTTTCAGCGGGCTACTCTAATGATGGTGAACACCATCTCCTTCGTCAGGGTGAGGCCACACAGCTGTGCCTATTCTCTGCCTGTTAGATGCTGCTGCTTCTGATTATGTAGTGCTATGCTCTTCAAGGGAGAAGGAAGTGTGTCAGTGAGTGTGACGCAATGTGCTTAGGTAATCTGGCTATCACTCTTGGACAGCTGGTAGTGTGCGCAAGTTGTAAGGCATGTAATAGTGGTATGTGTGTGAGGGTCAGGTGATGCTGCTAATGTGAAGTGGGAGTCATAGTTATGGTAGGTGAGTGAAGAGGGGAATGGTGCATGAAAACTGTAAGGCTAGTGGTTCATTTGTAAGGATATGGCCTTTGAAGATTCAATTACTGATTTTTACCACTTGTGAGGTCATTGAACTTCTTGCAGCACTGTGTCCAGGTCCTCAGGGCTACACTACTGGCATTGACTGCGATGGTTATATGCTTGCACTGTCTCTGTGTCTGGCTGGATGGCCCCCTGAGAACCTGTGAATAGAGGATATATCTCTGCCTGTCGACCTTCTGCACTAAGGTATCCAGTGCTGCATCAGAGAACCTTGGAGCATGCCCTCTGCCCTCTTGCAACATATTCACTCATCTTGGAAGTCAAACACTCTTTCTCAATCACTTCCAGCACCTGCTCCAGCCAGAATGCACCTTCCCTTTAAGAGATACAGGCTAGTATTAAGTAGTGCATTCTAGCTTTAATTGGTGCTAGCATCACATGAACTTGGGACCCCTGCTAAGGCATGCAGCCGCTCAACAGCATGTTTAGTCCTGGGCTGCAGGCTACTATCTTTTAAATTAGCAGGCAGCACAAAGTTTTTATGCTACTTGCACCACAATGAATGTAAACGGGTTAATCAGGGGTTAATCATTTTCAGGTCTTACCTAATTTTCTCCCCAGTGTACCTGGCTCCAGGCCCATTTTTGGGGGGTTTACTGCTCCATTCATGAGTTACAGTAGGAGTTCAACACAAGGGCCCAGATGTGTAAACGTCAGGCAAGACAGTTGGATGCACTTGAGACCCCAGCTCAACATTCAGGGCGGAATCGTCCCAGATATGCACTAAGTGCAGTAGCATGCAGGAGAAATGACATTTTACCCACTACGTGCAATGGTGGCTTCTCAACCATATCATCCCAAACCTGCTGCATTAATTATGCATTCCCGGGAAATTTGCTATTTCGATGGCAGGCAGGCTTTGATTTGCCCACCACGCCGACACCTCGCTGCTTCATCACGCTGGGTGCCACATTAAAGTACAGCCGTGCACACACCTCTATGCTTCCAGCTCAAGACTGCTGCAAATAAGACATGGCCCCCAAAGGCAAGAAGACTGCAGCGCCCAGATTTCATGATGCGTCCCTCGAGCGACTTTTGGATGCCGTGGAGGCTCGCCGTGATGTCCTCTTCTCCCACTCTGGCTGTAGGAGGGGCAGCAACATTACCACTCCGGCTTGGTAGATGAATGCAGTGGTGATCAGGGCCAGTGCCGCACAGAAGAGGTTGGCCATCCAATGCAGATAGAGGATGAATGATCTCATCCATGCCGCCAGGGTAAGTCAACCATCTCAGCACTCTAAACTCACACACTCAAGCCCATCACACATTTACTGGCATCTCACTCATTGCCAGCTCAAGGGACATCACCACTCATTCTTTCACACACACCCTCACATCTCCACCTGGCCTCATCTGCTCTGAAGACTGTCTCTTCAGCCCCCACCATCTTGAGCCAACTTGCACAGATCAACATGTGCCCCACACAAACCCTGGGATACCCCCTTCCTCAGTACAGCCATCACCCTGCAGCCTCTTCCTTTGCCTGAGGCCACTCCTCCCCCTTCCCCAAACAAGCCCTAGCCCTGTTGCCATTCAAAATGACCCCCACCTTACGGCTGGTCTGGTAGGTAGAGACCTGCCCACAATGCTGTGATTCTGGGGGTGGGGGAATGTGTCCAGCGAGCTAGCCTTATAAAGATATGCAGATGTATTACCATGAGGCTCCTGACACCTGATGGCAGGAAACACGGCCCGCCATCGACGGGCTGAGTGGACGATCGCAAACTGGTTTCACAATGGCATGAAACTGATATTTGGCCCTCTCACCACTTTGTCCACTCATGCTACCAAGCACGCCCGACACCAGCAGGTACGGACAATTGCGCCCTCAGTTGTTTAGCTTTGCATTTGAAGATTGTACCTTTGGATAATGCACTCCAACAAAAGTTGGCAGATTTTTGGAGAGGAGCAGAGAAAATTGGAAGAGAGGAACCGGAGGCATTCAGTTTTCCCAGTGGATCATTGAGCTGACTCGGGCAGGAGTGCATCAGATTAGAAGTCACTGTTGAGTTTTCAGATCTCAGTTGGTGTGGTATTATGGTGTTAAGTTGTATTATGGTGTTATAATTGGCCTAATGTCCTGAATTTGAAAGGAGAAAGAGAAAACCAATAATCCCAGCTAGAAAGCACATTGGTTGCAAAATTGGGGTCCATTGCACCACTGGTGCCAGCACTACAGAAGCATGAAACTGAAAAACGTCAGCAAGAATGCCTTGTGTGCACTGGAAGTGTGCAGAGCTGGAGGAATGTGATGTCAAAAAGCCTCTAATGCTGGTTTGGCACATAATCTGCCATTTTGGTCCATGTGGATCCAGTTAATACCCTATCTTAATCACTCCCAGCTGAACTTGCATTCAGCTGGATGATGGCCTCTTCATTAATGCTATTTAAAGGCCTAACCATCCAGCTTTCAGGTGACACAAAAGCAAAATTCTGCAGATGCTGGAAATTTGAAATAAGAACAGAAAACGCTGGAAACACTCAGCAGATCAGGCATCCTCTGTGGAATGAGAAACAGAGTCATAGTTTCAGATGTGTGATCTTTCATCAAAAGTTCTTGCTGGAGGCAACAGCAAGGACAGTGGTGGAGTGGTAGTGATGTGAGCAGAAATGCTGTCACCCTGAGAGAGCATAACAGGGTATTGCACCATAGAGCCACTGGCAGCCCCATAGGACAGCACCTTAGCTATCCTAGTAATCTGTTGGAGCACAGATAGCCGAGCTGATGTGAGAGCCTGAATGCTCCTTTGGGCGTTGGTACCTGTATCATGACGACAGCAGTGCATGGCACCAAGCTGGGCTTGCATGACATCAGTCTGAGCTTCCACTGCAACACTGAGGCATTGGAAGGCTTCTTCTTGTACTGTAATGGAAGCTGAGACATTGCTCACCAGACGTTGCATGGCGCCTATCTCCACAAATGCTGTCATGGAGTTGACTGCCATGGTGGAAAGGATGGGCCCCAAGCTCTGCTCAAAACCCTGTGTAAATTTGGAGCCAGATATCCTCCATGCTCCTTGACATGGCAAGAGACGCTGTGTCATGCCTGCCAATGTTCTAAACATCCTGCTATGCATGCCCATCAGTGTTCTCCAAAGTGCTGTTCCATTAAATTCTCACCTGAGCCCTCTGCTGCTGAAACAGTCTGCGATTTCACTGTCTGAAAAACTGATACACAAACCATTCCTTCCCCTTGGGCTTGCTGCATCTTTTTGTACCCAGTGACTCACCATGTGCTGGTGCCAATTCTGTACTAATCTCTAAAGTTCGCGCAGTGTCCACACCCAAGCTGGTGGCTACAAGTGTCAGACGAAGCCACAGTGCTACTTTATCTGGTGTAGCCCTTCATAGTGAAGATACATTAGTTGGCAGTTCTTGCGTATAAAAAAAACAAATGTAGAAAGGGGAGGGCGGGTTGGGCTGAGGGAAAGGGGGTTGGGATGGAAAGCAAGATGTCCATGGTCATACTAACTGCATTGTACATTATGCCGGATAGCAGGATCAGGCCGAGGTGAGATTTGAGAAGGGGAGCTAGACAGTAACATAACATCACCCTGATTGTTCTCAGTGACTCCAGATCCAATGGCCTCAGTTATGTCTGACCCCATTATTTGGAGCATCATTTCCTCCAGAGGGTGGAAGTGATACAGGCATCCCAGGTTATCTGTGGGTCCCTGAGGGTATAGACCAGTTTGTCCTACAAGGGAAGGTGAAGAACGTCAATGGTTGTGTTGCATGTGTTTGGGTGATGTGCCTATATAGCTGAATAGCTGGAGGTATGTGGAAACAGCGAGAAGTGGATGTGAGGCTGGCAGCAGTTGTAAGTGTGTGAGCTCGAAGTGAAGTATCTAAATAAAAGGAGTGAGTTCTCATTGTTGATGGGATAATAATGAGGAGTATGAGAAACTGTTGGTGTGGTGGGTAGGTTTGAAGATGCATGCACTGACCTCGATCACCCACGTGAGGTCATTGAACTTTTTTCAGTGCTGCAGCCAGATTTGGAGGTCTGACCTCCCTGGCTGCCTGCTCCATTCCCTTCTCAGGGCAAGTTTTGAAGGCCTCCTGGCCCACTGTGACAAACATGACACTTCCCCTTTCTTCCATCTTCATCTTTCCAGCGCTGTGTCCGAAAACCTGGGAGCCCTTTCTCTGGCCTGTTGTTCCACTTGCTGCCCTTTACCTTCCAACTAAGGCTTCCTAAACTTGTTACAGCTGCTCCTGCTGCAATTCACTTTTGTGCAGTTCCCCTTTAACAGGGGCAGGCTGTCTTTGAGTCTGGTAATTATCCCACTGATGACGCTAATTCATTTTCCATCTCTGTCAAACAAGTTCCCCCCCCCCATCGTGATCCTGGTTAATGAAACAAAAGTATCCTCCCTCCCCAAAAAGATTACCTGTTTTCTGATCTTGGCAGGCCCACCCTTCAACTTCAACCTGTTCTCAAACCACCACCGGGGTTACAGAAAAATAATGCGGTGAGGATTCTCCAGCCAATTTTCTCTTCCTTCCTCCAGAAAGATATTGCATCAAGGTCTAACATCTCTGTGCAGCACAGCTCAGATCAGTTCAGATTGAAGCTGTGTTATTCTGCTATGGCATGCTGTGCATTGGTACTTGAATGCCCAGCCCCAGCATGCCACCCTTGTAGCCATTGTCAAACTGCAACAGAACAATGCTAGAAGGAAAAGAAAGAAGACTGTTGTAGTCTGCACCAGTTTAGTACTCTCAGCACTGTAATGCAATGTTTAATATTCAGGTCAGTACAATTTACTCCCTGTCAATGTGCAGTCAGCTTCTAGCTTTACAAATTTTAAACAAAAGATTGAACATCATTATGAAATGACAGCAGTGTTGAACTCATGAATTCTAAGACATTGAAGACTGCACCATGCTGACTCATATTGTATTTGCTTTCTCTCCTGTGCTGTGTAGAGTCTGTTGCATGCCCTTGGGCAGTGAATTCATTACAAACAAGCTTTCAAACTAAACTGGGTTATCTTGTATAAATCTTTAATAAAACAAAGCAAAAGTCTGGCTTCTTGTGTTTTGCCTGTTCAGGTGTGTCTGCCTAAATCTACCATGGCTTATGTTTAGTCTGAAGCAACAATTTATTTTTATGAATATCTGTTGCAAAAGAGCAGTCTGCTCATTTTTGCCCCACACACCACCCCACCACCACCCCCCAGCCCCAGTTTCTCTGCTGTTGTGTCACCTCTCTTGAAGGCAATCACTTAGAGTAGAGATAAAAACAAAAAAATTGCAGATGCTGGAAATCCAAAACAAAAACAGAATTACCTGGAAAAACTCAGCACGTCTGGCAGCATCGGCGGAGAAGAAAAGAGTTGACGTTTTGAGTCCTCATGACCCTTCGAAGGAGGGTCATGAGGACTCGAAACGTCAACACTTAGAGAAGAGTGTAGTCTGTCAGGCTCTGCTAGCCATCTAACTCTTGCCCAGGTGTATATTCTTTTGAGCCTAACCATTGAGTAGGATGTAGGCACTGAACGTAACCAGGAGGCAGGAGCTTGATGAAGTTTGCCACTGTCTTATAGAAGAGAGCAGGCTGCACCTCAGAGGGCCAGCAACCTTACCAAGCACAAAAGTGGCCGAACAACCAAATGCAATGTAAAGTGCATACTCCAAATTTTTCCATAAGAGAAACTTTAACTGCCAAAAGAAAAACTTTAACTGCCGCCCACTTTGAACACGACAACTGTGCGCTAACCAGACTGTTCAGGTTTGGCAACTTCAACTTTGAAAATATCTTTCACATATTCCCCAACCTGTTAACAATCTCCTCAAGAAGTTCAATAGGTCATTAATTGGAGGTGAGTGGAACACCCGTCTGCTCCCCACTCCCCCTTCTTCCCTTTGAAAGCGGCATCATGTTCCGGAGGCAGTGGGATTTTCAAATCGCAGCCTTTCTGACCTCACGGGCAGTTGAAAATCCTGGCTCTTGTGTCTGTCTCCAAATCAGAAAACACACAAAAAATGCAAAACAGTAGAGAAACCAAGGATCCAATGAGAATGAGAAATTAAAAGCAATTAATATTAATAAATAATAAGTACTGGAGAAATTAATGGAACTAAAAGCCATCAAATCTCCTGGACCTGATGGCCTACATCCTACAGTTCCAAAAGAGGTGGTTGCAGAGATAGTGGATACACTGGTTATTATCTTCCAAAATATCCTAAATTCTGAAAAGTGGATTTGAAGGTAACAAATGTAACCCCACCATTCAAGAAAGAAGGCAGAGAGACAGAAAATAGGGAACTAAAGGCCAGTTAGCCTAAGATCAAGTCAGCAGGAAATTGCTGGAATTCATTATTAAGTAAGTGTTAACTTAACACTTAGACAATCATAATATAATGAGGCAGGGCAGGAAAGGCAAATCATATCTTGACAAATTGTTAGAATTTTTTGAGGATGCAATTAGCAGTGTAGATAAAAGGGAGCCTGTGAATGGAAGTATATTGGGGATATTAAAGGCATTCAGTAAGGTGCACACTAAAGATTGTTATACAAGATGAAGGATCTTGGAATAGGGTAATATATTAGCAAGGATAGAGGATTGGCTAAAGGACAGAAAACAGAGTAGGAATAAATGGATCATTTACAGGTTGGTAGGCTGATGCTAATAAAGTGCCACAAGGATTAGTGCTCAGCTATTTATATTAATTATTCTGATAGAAGGGACAAAGTGTACTGCATCCATGTTTGCTGACATTAAAAAGCTAGGTGGGAAAATAAGTTGTGAGGAGCAGCCAAAGGTTAAGAGGGTAGGTAAGAAGATGGCAGCTTGAATATAATATGGGGAAGTATGAGGTTATTCACTTTGGCAGAAAGAATAGAAGGACACAATATTTTTTAAATGGTGAGAAATTATTAAATGTTGGTGTTTAGAGGGAAAAACAGAAAATTGACTTCCAGGTACAGTAAGCAATTAGGAAAGCAAACATTATGTTAGCCTTTATTACAATGGTGTTGAACCACAAGTCTTGCTTCAATTATACAGGAGACTTTGGTGAGACCACATCTGGAGTGCAGTGTACAGTTTTGGCCTCCATATCAAAGGAAGATTTACTTGCCTTAGACAGAGTGCAACAAACGACCAATTTCTTTCTTGAGATGAGAAGGTTGACCCATGTGGAGAGATTGACAAGGATGGGTCTGTCCTCGCTGAAGTTTATAAAAATGAGATGTGATCTCATTGAAACATTAAATCTTCTGAGAGGGTTTGCCAGGGTAGAGCTGAGAAGATGTTTCCCCTGACTGGAAAGTTTAGATCTAGGGCGCGCTACCATCTAGCGGGACAAGGGCATCAGGCACATGGGAGCGCCACCACCTGGAAGTTCCTCTCCAAGCCACTCACCATCCTGACTTGGAAATATATTGCTGTTCGTTCACTGTCGCTGGGTCAACATCCTGAAACTCCCTCCCTAACAGCACTGTGGGTGTGTCTACTCCACATGGATTGCAGTGGTTCAAGAAAGCAGCTCACCACCACCTCCTCAAGGGCAATTAGGGATGAGCAATAAATGCTGCCTAGTCAGCGACGCCCACATCCTGTGAATGGATTTTAAAAATTCTCAGGATGAGGGATCAGCCATTTCAGACTGAGATATAGAGAATTTTTCACTCATAGAGTGTTGTGAATCTTTGGATTTCTACCCCAGCTGGCTGTGGAATGCTTAATCATTCAGTATATTCGAGGCTGAGATAGATAAGTAGATTTTTGGACCTAAGGGAATCAAGGGATAGGGGATTGGGTGGGAAGTTGGAGTTGAGGTAGAAAATCAGCCATGATTTTATTGAATGATGAAGCAGACTTCAGGGCAGAATGGCCTACCCATACTCCTATTTCTTGTGGTTTGTCCAAAGGCATCCAGAAGTATCTGAGGCTAAAATTGGTACCCAACAAACCCTTGACTAAAATTATCTAATTAATGATCAAACTTGGAACTCTCCAGGTCTATATTGCTGGTTTACCCACTGTGCCAATCAGAAGCCTCAAGTGTCCTTTTCAAATAGTTTTTAGTGAAGACAAAATCAAATATATCGACAGCAAAGCTAACTAATCAAAGTATTTTCAATAAAAGCATCTGTTGCATTAGAATAACCCATGCTGAAGTTTTATAGACTTATGCTGTCCATTACTATTATTGTCTGGCATAAGCTAGGTAGCTGTGTACAGTCTAGCAATTTGACTTTAATTCCTATTGCAAAATTATCCATTCTGCAAAAGTGTTTTAGTCTAACATGTTTATTTTCCAATGGAGGAAATTCTTATTGAAAGAGGGGTGCCAGGATTTACCTCTTGGATTCTCCCGATCAGCGACTGTATCTTCCATGTAAACCACAGATAAGCAATTAAATGGGGTTTCTGCTGATCTTCTGCCAAAATGATGAGATCTTTAACATACAAATGTTCCAAACTATTTCAAAATTAGACAACATGTGGGGAGTGAATAGACTTTGAACAGAGTTAGTGGTAGAATTATGCTAACCGAATATATGGTGAAAATGATGGACTGAAGAAACTGGAGAGGTTTAGAAAAAAATTACAATGCTGCACATGATAGCTGAAGCTTTTGCCAGCAGTGGTGAACAGATGGTACTTGGCCTACAGTACAGTAAGCAAGCTTGACTGTGATCCCAGACCCAAAAAACCATTAGTGCAGCATTGTCCATTTGGACAACTGAAGTAACTTGTTGACTTTGCTTGATTGACAACTTTAAGTGGTTATAATTTGTCCTTTCTGTCGTCTTTTTTGCCAAATGTCTCAATGTTTATTTGTACAAGATTAAGAGGTGTGAGGTGTTTGAAGCCTCTGTTATCGATACTTCAATGGCCTGTCTCACTGACACTTTTTTAGGGTTGTAGGAAAGCATTTTTTTCCAAAAGAATATTTGTGAATGGGTGTTTTATTTCTCTCAGCAGTTCCATGCTTGCCATTGTTATTATATGGCTCATTGGTTATGTACATATGCGTAGTGGGTGAATGGGTATGGAAGAGGCATGAGTTGGCATGGAGAATGTGAGGGGCCAAGAGAGGTTGTTGTGGAGCATGGGAGTTGGGATTGAGTTGGTATGGAGAGTATAAGGGGCCATTGGGGGTGGTTGGAGGACATGAGTTGGCATGGAAGATATAAGGGGCCATGGGAGTGGTGGGGGAAGTGAGAGGGAGTATGAGAGGTGAAGGCTAAAGGGCCTAAAATCTTCTAACACAGCTTGGACTAAATCACAGAGAACCAAGGTGGGCCTTCTAACCAGCCTGCCTTTGCACTTGCCCTCATGGCCGCCGACTCTGCAGGCCCAACTCCATCCTGCCATTCCCTCACCCCGAGCAAATATTGTGTGCATCAAGGCACTTTTCAATGAGACGACTCGGGTCCAGCGAGTTGGGTAATATCCCAACCCCGGCTACCCACCTCAGTAGCCAAAATCCAACCTATTATTTACAAGTCAGGCTATTTCAAAGAATGATGATCAATTTTAATATCCTCCTGTTTTGTTACATATTACAATGTGAACACTTTGTTTGTGAGTATTGCATTTAAATTTGAGCTTTTTGGAAGAAATAGCGGACTTAATTAACATGAGTGAAGATGCAATTATTAAGCCAATGATTGAATCACTTTAACTATGTTAATTCAAGCACCTTCTGTTTTGCTAGCTCTAACTTCATATTTTGAGCTCTTCGTTTGTTATTCTTCCCAGTCGGTTCTTCTGATGATATTAACTATCTACACTTCAGCATATGTATCCAAAATGTTGTTTATTAAATTATGGTACCAAGCAATTTTTGTTTCTAAAATAGAAACATGAAGCATCGCAATACTCCCCCTCTAATCAATATGAAGTTTTGAATTGTATATTGTTCACTAACCGTCCCTACTACTATAAAAATTCTCATCTCTGTAAGTGCTGCAATTTGTCTGGCTAGGGGAGCAGTTTTCCCTAGTGCACGTGTCTTCAATATTACAGCCTGTGCTGCTTCTAATGCACTCTACTGCTTCTTAATATCATACTGCTGGAATTTCCTGGTTACTAGCACCTGTGATGCTGGGATCCTGGTCGTGGGCTGAGTCAGATTGTGAATTGGACATTTTAAATTGAAGACTGTGCAAAACTTAAGCATTGTACCTTGCTGTCAAGTGTGAGGATTCATTGTGATTAAGGTATTGGTGGGGCCTAATTAGTTGCCTGATTGTCCACCACCATTCTCAGCTGGGTGTGGCAGAGCAGTATGGTAGAGCTAGCATACTTTACTTTGATCTATTGGTTGTGGGACTAGTTAACTCTTGTCTTATAGCCTATAGCTTTTAGTGTTTAGCATACAGGTAACCTGTGCTGTACTTTCTATGGGTTGATGAAGCTATTCTGATATTGCTCCCTCCTGCAATCCCCATCGAAATGGAGTTGTTAGTCTCCATCTCCAGTGATGGAGAAATAAGCAGTATGTTGAACAATGAGATTACAGATTGTAGTGGTATGCATTTCTGCTGCTGCTGATGGTCCACAGCACCTCTTCTATGCTAGATCTATCCTTAGTCTATACGACCTAACATGTTGATAGTGTACAGTACACGAAGGAAACTTCGACTTCACAAAGATGGTATGCTGGTCACTCCTAGTAGTTATTATGGACAGATGTGTCTGTGATAGGTGGCATGGTTTGCTCGCAATCCAGCACAGGCCCAATCTGGACATTATAATAGGAGTGTGGTAGAAAGGCCATGGATGTTTGGCCCCACTTTATAAGCAGAATTTTACAGCCCCGTTTTGGCGGGGCTGGGACTGTAAAATATGGTGGGCCATTATAAATCCCATTGACGACAGCGGGAACGTAAAATCCTGCTGTCGTAAAATTCTGCCCATAGGGCATGCCCATGTGTGCACCCTGTTGTATGCTGTGGTTTGCACATAAATAAAATATTATTGTATAGTTACATTAAAGAGACCTGCTGGCTTGGTTTTCGTTTTCATTTATAGTCAACTGTTTCTCAATTACCATGACAAATTAATGATACTGTTTTGCAACTTTCTTTTGCTAGCTCCAACTTCAGATTTCTTCCCATTCAGCACATATTTCCAAATGCTCAGTCAATGCAAATTGTAGCAGATATTAGAGTTGTTTCATCTGGGGGTGGGTTGAGAGAGCAGAGGTAGCTGCAGTAAAACCTATAATGGGAGAGCTGCTGTTAACACTTTGCCAATCACTTATGCAAATCTGAAATTATTTGCTTAAATATTACATAACTTGCTCGTGCAATGTTTGGTTTCAGTAATGAAGTTAGTTTTGTATGTATTGTTAAACCCAAAAGCTTTCAGGATAGCACTAGTTAAAGACTGACAGGAAATAAAAAAAAAATATTCAATTTAAAATCCTGTAGGTAGTTCTTTCCCCAAATCCAGTTACTACAAGATACTGATAATTGCAAAAAGCATAGAATAAAAAGTTGTTTGATTGTTGAAATGTTTGCTTTATTATCTGGAGGCTTCTATGATGTGTATCTAATTCTTGCTGGTTTGTGATTCCCTTGTTGGTATTATTTCCTGACAGATTGGATAAACTGTTTCAAAAAGAAAGACTTGCTAAAAAGGATAAAGGATTAGCACATTTTCTACATGGCTTTTATAATCCAGAGCCCACTTGTAATCTGAATGTTGCATATATTGTAATTGTTTAGAAACAAATGAGGTTCAGTTACCTGACCATTCCAAAAGCCTCACTATAACTCCTGCAGCCAGAAATGTGTGGACAGCTAAATATGCTTGAGTCTTGCCTATGCTGGGAGTTCTTTCCCGATCAGCCTTGTAAGTGTAGAGCATTTACTGTGTGCTGTGAGTTTGCACATCCCTCATTGGGACACATTATAAGGTTAGAAGGCAGGTGAGATGAGGTATGTCAGCTTCCAGAATGCCAAAAGGGAAAATGATCTGGACCCCCTGAAGAGGGAGGTAGTTAAATATTGGCCTCCTTGGTAAAGTAGCAGAAGAAAACTTTTCTCCAGATGGCAAGAGTCAGGCTCACACCTCCCCATCCCCGTCCATCTGGATGGCAGCCAGGCAGCAGACTTTTTGGCAGCAGGCAGGAACCCCCAATGTATTCCTAGTGGCATAGATACTTGTCGAACCCATGCAAATCAGGTACCCTCTCACTTTCCCGCATACTTCCTTGGGATCAGTGCCAGCGGGTTCATGCTGGAGGGATACTGCTGTAACTGCTGGGATTGCTGTCCAAACATTTTATCAACTAACTTCTATAATGGCTCACTCTTTAGAAGGCGAGAGTTATTTCACTAAATATTGGAAACTAATTCTGCAATATCAAAGTCTTGCAAATGTATGATGTTGAAAACATAAAAATAAGGGTCCTCAATTGCCTGGAACATTTCAAAACAGAAATCTTAGCCCTAGTGAATTTGTGCTCTTACAAAGAAGCACAATTCAATGTTTAACCCATATGCAACTGAACTTACTGCCTTCTCTTACAAATGACTGGATAGCTTGGCCTAAATAGCCAAGTGGTTATGGTACTGGGTTTGTAACCCCAAGATCAAGAGTTCAAATCTCACAATGGCAAACTATGAAACAATGTAACTTCATCTGAAACAGATGGAAACGGGTTTGTACTCGAAAGAGTTACAAATGACTGGACAATGCAGCATTTCCCAGCCCAAGATGTGCTGATGCTGGCACAGGTGTCATGAGAGTATAATAATTTTCATAATATTTTTCTGGCTTATTGTAAAGTAGGTTTATGGGGGGGTTGTGTTTTTCTGTCTGTGTGTGTGATTTAATTACACTTTGTAGCCAAGCAGACTGCAAGTGTGTGTGTGTGTATGTACCAGCTTCTAAATGGGTACAGATGCCACCCCCCCCCCCCCCCCCCCCCCCCCCCCTCACTAGCAGCTGGTATAAGTTTGGATTGAAGAGGGACCAAGGGGAAGTTCAATAATGGGCAGGTGATGGATTTTACAACCACATGAGGCAAGCAGACATTGGCGATGCAACCATGGTGGCATGGCTGCCCATCAGAACTAGGGGGGAGGGGCAGGCGAGAGGTTCTCCTGCTGACTCTTCAAATTGCAATGGGCAAGATCCCAGTGTAACATGCCAAATTGTAGCACCTGGATTTTAGAGGTTTTAATGTTTAAGCATTAAATAATCTATTCATAGCATCCAATTTTTTTTTTTAGGGAGGGATAAATGATGTGAAATGTTACTAACAAATGAAGTTAATACATTTTCTTTCTTTTAGTTGCAGGGTTCTATAAAGAGAAAGCTGGAAGGAAATGGTTCACCTGTCAGCAACGAAAGACAAAATGGTATCTCAGATGGGCCTTTCCAAATGGATATTAAGAGAATACGAGTGGATGACGGTGGGCTTGCAATAGGCCAAAGTGGGCATCAACTCAGCAATGGACAAGGCCAAAACATGCAGGTTTCGGTCACAATGGGACCTGCAACTTCAGGAAAAGACAGTGGCTTGATAGGAAGCACTCAGGCCAATGGTGGTGATGTCAGTTCTGGGTTCAACTTGCCACTCAACAAGGAGATGAAACAGGAGCCAGTGGAGAGTGTTTCATGCACTGAGAATTTAAACAACCAAATCTCCAGCAGCAGTATGTTATTCGAACCCAAAGATGATCTAGGAATGCAGCTGCTGGATCCAGATTTGCAAGATTTATTTGATGAGTTAACAAATATTTCAGGTGTTCCTCCACTGAGTGATATTGATCTGGACAACATGTTAAACCCCAGCATTAGGAATGAAGAATCATTCAACATGGATCTTGGCCAACCAAACCAGAGCGGTACACCGAAGCCACACTCACAGTTGGAAAATCCAACAGTGAAAACTGAATACTCACCTGGTTTTACCCAGGCACCAGTAGGGTCACCCCAAATGCGGCCTCCTTCCGCTGGGCCGCCATATTCCATGACAAATGCAACTATGTCCACTCCTTCACCCATCTCATCAGCACCTCAAAGTCAAAACCAGCCACAGCAGTCTTTACCTTCTGCAACAAACAGAGCCCTGTCCAATTGGCACGACATGTCTCATGCACAGCAGCTGAAAAAGATTGCGGACAACCGGCAACAGCACGCTATGCTCCAACACCAACAGCAAAATCAGTCATCTAGCTGGCCACCTGCTCCACAGTCAGGTTCTTCATCAGGAAATTTTGGCCAGGAGAAAATACCCAGTCCCTCCCTGCACCAACAACCCTTCAGTCCCCAAAATTCTCTGCTTACTGGGGTATCAACCAACAGCAGTCAGGCCAAAAACATGAATAACTGCCTCTACAAGACCCCAACTGCAGCACAGACTAGCCACATGGATATGATAATTCACCAGCAGCAGCAGCAGGCTCATAACATAAATCGCAGCATGATGAATACCAATTCTGCATCACCAGACCAACTTTCTTACAATAATACTAAACCCTTGTCTCATTTTGATCCAGAGTCAGGTCAGATCTCTTCAATATTGGGTTCCCAGAGCAAACCTTCTGTCTTGCATTACACTCAGCAACAGCAGCCTTCAGCACCAATGCAGCAGCAGCAGCCACCACCAACGGGTCACCTCCAAAATCAGGCATTGCAACGGGCACAGAGCATGCCAATTGCGCTGCAACAAAAGATGCTGCTGCAGAAGATGCAACAAAACCAACAGTCTTCAGGGGTGCAGTATCCTCTGGCCCAACACCGACAGGTACGTGTTAGCCTTTTTCAAATGTCTGACTGCAGCCACAAGGCAAGCATTAGTTTCTTGTTTCCCCCTATTTTTCTTGCACCATTTTCGACAAATTTCTTGTATCAATTACTCAATCAGCAGATTTGCCATACCGGCTGACTGGGGAAGGCATGTTGTTCACATATATTTTTCTTGTGAGTTAGACACATCTCCCGCCAGAAAAATCAGCACTGACCTTTATCGTGTGTTAATGATGTAATGTTCAGTGCATCGTCGATTTACAATGCCAAATCTATTCTGCCGACAAACTATTGATATAATAATTACCAATGTTATTAAAAGTTAAAAGCCATTACTTGGAACTTACAAAACTTGGAACTTAAAACATGATTCAAGCACATTTTTATTGTGATACAAACTAAGACCTTTAAAGAACTTTTAATTTAAACATAATCAATTTAAAAGTATCTCTACTGTGCTGTTAAAATGTTAGTGGGATTAAGTACATCAGTCCAGAAATATCTTGGGGTGTCTCTCGCTGTAAGTTATTGCAGGATAAACTATGTGCAGTCAAGCTTTGGATAACTTGCAGTTTGTAAGCATATATCACACCAGTGCAACCCCAGCTATTGAGTTCAATTCTGGGCACCGTCCGTTAGGAAGGACACAGCGGCTTTGAAGAAGGTACAAAAGAGATTTACTGGAATGGTTTTCAGGGTGAGGGATTACAATTATGTGGATAAATTGGAAAAATACTGGGGAAAGCTAAGAGGAGATATGATATAAGTGCTTAGAATCATGAAGAAAAGAAAGCAGAAAGAATTTGCATTTAAGCAACCTTTTTCTCAACCTCAGGCCCTCCCAAAGCCTTTAGTTTAGAATTGTAGTCACTGTTGCAATGTAGGAATGAAGGGTTTGGATAGAATAAAAATAGGGGAATTATTTCTAACGCTGAAGGGCTAATAACCGAAGGGGACAGATTTAAGGTGACTGGCAAAAGGTGACCTGAGGAAAAGCATTTTTTATGCAACAGGTGGTTAGGATTTGGAATGCACTGTAAATTTATGCTGCAATGTCTTCAAGGACAGTGCATCCTTTCGAAAGTGTAAACACAAAATCGGAGTGGTTTCCTAAAGGGAATTAGCTAAGTATTTGAAGGAGAAAAAAAACTACAGGGCTATGGGGAAAGAGCAGGGAAGAGGGACTAACTGGATTCTTCTTCAAAAGATCTCAAGCAGACTTGATGGGTTGAATCGTTGTCTCCTGTGCTACATTATTTTGTGATTCTGTGAACTCAGGAGGCCAGCAAGTGGAGTAATGAAGTCTGGAGCAGAGTTACAGGAGTAGACAATTAACCTGTCCAAGCCTGTTCCACCATTCAATGAAATTATGGCTGATCTGTGAACTAACTCCATATACCCACATTTGCCATCCTTTAGCAAACAAAAGTCTGTGGGCAGAATTTTCCAGTCGGCATGTGGGACCAGGCCCAACACGCTGATGCATAAAATGATGCACAATGATGTTGGGCGTGCGTCCCGACGTCATCGCATGTCATCGTGATATTTCGTTCGGTGGGCGCGCGCCAGAGTTGGCTGCGGACCCTCTGAAATGTAAACAGCCTATAAAAGCCATTAAGAAATCAATTGAGCTACTTGAGAACGCTGCCCATCCAACCTTAAGGTTGGTGGGCAGGTGAAAAGCCCAAGTGGCCTTCGCATTTTTCAGGAAACCTCATCCATGAGTAGGATGAGGTTTCCTGAAGCTTTTATTAAATAAATTAATTAATTTTCATAAATATAAAAACATGTCCCCACTCATGTGACACAGCCACATGAGAGGATATGTTTAAATAAATTTTCAAACCAATTCTTTAATTATTTTCATATCCATTCAATCTCCCTGAGGCAGCTCCGTGCCTCAGAGATATTGCTGTGCTCTTTCGCGTGTATGCACGAAAGTGCCCTGGCCCCAACTCTCCCTCCTCCCTTGCCCGCATTGGTAGGCCCGCCCATGTAAAATGGCGGCGTGGAGCTGATGGCGGGCAGCAATCGGCTCAGCGCCCATTCCTGCCCAGCCCGCCCGCCATAGGAAAACTCCTTGCCTATCAGTCTCAGTTTTTAAATTAACAGTTGGTCAAGTATCAATTGTCATTTGCAGAAGAGAGTCCCAAACTTTTACCATATTTTGTACAAGTAAGTGTTTCCTACTTTCGCTCTTGGATGGTCTGGCTCTAATTTTTTGACAATGCCCCCTAGTCTTAGATTCTCCAAGAATCAGAAATAGTTTCTTCCAACCTACCCTATCTGTTCCCCAAAATATCTTTAAAATTTTGATCAGATCATCCTTTCACATTCTGAATCCTCTGAAATTTAACCCTAGTTTCTGTAATCTCTCTCTCTAATTTAACCCTTGGAGGTCAAGTATCATTCTGATATATTTATACTGTAGACCCTTCAAGGCCAATATATCCTGCCAAAGGTGTGGTGTGCAGAACTGCTCGCAATACTCCAGGTGTGTCCTGACCAGGGCTTTTTATAACTGAGGCATGATTTCTGTCCCCTTATGTTCTAGCCCTCTAGGTAACAAGGCCAACATTCCAGTAGCCTTTTTCATTATTTTCAATACCTGCTCATGACATTTTAATGACCTGTACCTGCACCTCCATATCTCTTTGGACCCTCACTGTTTCTAGCTGTTCACCGTTTAGTAAGCACCCTGTTTTATCCTTTTTAGGTCCAAAGTGGAAGACCTCACATTTGCCTATAGTGAAATCAATTTGCCATAGTTTTGCCTATTCACTTAATCGCTTTATCTTGTAATTTTATGCTAAAATACGAGGATAAGCATTTCATTGGTAGTGCTGTGAAGTAGGGGTGAAAGCAGTGATGCAAGTGGTATTGGTGGTCTTTATGGTCATCACAATATGAGGTTTGAAGCTCATCTCAAAGTTAAACAGGAAGTTAATACACCATTGGGTGTTTAATATAGCAGTAACTGAAGAATAGAGATAAACACACACAACAAAGGGAACATTATTTAATTTCATTGTTACACAAAGATTCTCATGGATAATCAAGGTGGGAGGATAATTGAACTATGTGTATTGGAGGTTCCACTTTCTTAATCATCTACTGTTGAGAAACACGGCTATACATTAACTCTGGCCAGGATGTTTGATTTACTCATAATTCAGCACAGTAGAAAAAAGTGTCACTTGGGTTTATATGATGCTTCTTTAAATATACTCTTTTGAATATTGCTGAAGAAGAGGCGTTTTTTTGTCAAAGTTTTTTGTTTTGCACTCATATGGACAATTCACATAAAAAAAACCAGTGCCGGGGAAACAACATAATTATTACGAATGAGAATGGAGTGCTCATTAGTTGGCAAGTGGACTCTGATTGGTAGGGGCGTTCAACAAAAAAAATTTTTTTAAAGCAATACTTAAGTTCTGTACTACCAAACAACCATACTCTTGATATTTTTTTTTAACCAACAGTAGATGCATTTCACAGTAGTAATAAGTACTTTGCATGGTTTTGAACATTAAATTACTTGCTATCCCTAACATAAAAAAGTTTGGAATGAACCTGCAAAATCAACATTTTGATTGTTGTATGTAATTCCATGCCTGCGTGTAGTTCTCCAATGATTACAGTGTGCAGTCCTTTATTCCAAGAGGAATTGAACATAAAAGTAAGGATATTATACTTCAGTTATACAGGGCATTGGTGAGACCACATCTCAAATACTGTGTGCAGTTTTGGTCTCCTTATTTAAAGAAGGATGTAAATATGTTGGAGATGGTTCAGAGGATGTTTACTAGATTGATGCATGGAATGTGGATAGGTTGGACAGGCTGGGCTTGTTTACACTGGAGTTTAGAGTGAAGGGTGTCTTGATTGAAGTATATAAGATCCTGAACAATCTTGACAAGGTGGATGTGGAAAGGATGTTTCCTCTTATGGGTGGGTTCAGAACTAGGGGGCACTGTTTTAAAATTAGGGGTCACCCTCATAAGATAGAGATGAGGAGAAGTTTTTTTCTCTCAGGGGGATGTGCGACTTTGGGATTCCCTGCCTCAGAATGCAGTGGAAGCAGGGTCATTAAATATTTTTAAGGTGGAGGTAGATTCTTGCTAGGCAAGGAAATATAATTCAAAACACAAGCAGATCAGCCATGATCTTATTGAAAGGCGGAGCAGGCTTGAGGGGCCAAATGGCCTACTTCTGCTCTTATTTCATATGCTCATATGTATCTACTTTCTGAAGGTGTGGGTAGCTCTCCAGTGATTACAGTATGCAGTTCTATAGGAGTGGTGGTTGTCCAGTGATTACAGTGTGCAGTATTATATTTGTGGGTGGTTGGCCAGTGATAACAGTGTGCAGTTCTATAGGAGTGGGTGGTTCTCCAGTGATTACAGTGTACAGTTCTATAGGTGTGGATGGCTGTCCAGTGATTACAGTCTGCAGTTCTGTAGATACAGGTAGTCCTCATGTGATTACAGTGAACAGTTCTGTAGATACAGGTAGTCCTCATGTGATTACAGTGCACAATTCTGTAGATACAGGTAGTCCTTATGTGATTACAGTGCACAGTTCTCTTGCTGCAGCCAACATGTTGGTTATTTTGGTACCTTGTGATTCCCGATATTACAAGTTGATTGTCCTGGGTGGTCTACTACAAGGGAAATTGCGGCCATTCAATACTGGAGCCCTTTTTGCAATTTTGCGCTTTCCTAATTGATCCAAGCTGATATTACCATCTAATTTAATATTAATAGTGCTATTCAATGCAGAACATCCCCCCATCTGGAACAGAAACATAATCTACAGGAGTACAGACTGAGCAAAATAGTCATCTAACAGCTCTGCTATAACTTGAGCATCTGGTTGAGTCTGTCCTATTCTATCCTTTAATGGTTCTATATGATTCTTAATGATCTTCTGACTTAACTGAAAAAGATTTTACAATGGCATATCATTCTCCTTTCCAGAGAAATATTGGTTAATCCAATGGCAGTTTGCATCTTCTTTAATTGCCTGGGATATGGTCCCCATTCTCCCATAAGTCAAATGCCTTAAGTATGTACAATGGTTTCTGTTTCAGTTGTACATTCCTCACTAACCATAAGATTTTTGTTTTACGAGGGACCTTTTAAACATTGGGATATAAATGGCTTCACTCTCTTTGAGACTGGCTTTGAATAGGGCCCATTTACCCTCAACACTTGATCAGCCAACGCTATTGGATAGGCAGTCAATTTTTGCCATATCTTCAGGCATTTTTGTAAATTTAGCCCTTTTAATATTTGGAACCAGCATTAGATTGACTGTAGCTTTGGATTGGCCAATAAGATTAATCATAATTCTAATATGATCAGCACTAGTCAAGTGTAGGCCCACATGAAGGTTTGATACCGTACCACAATCACTGCTAAAAACCAGAACTAGAATTTGTTTTTCCCCCTTTATCCTTTGTAAGGTAAAACATCACTGATGGTGTGCACAAAATGCTCAGCTATTCTCTCCACTAAACCAGAAGGTTCATCGTTGCATCATTTAATACAAGGATATCAGCTGACCTGCCATTTTTTTCTGGTCCTGCAGCGCACTTAGATTTTTTAACAGACAGAATGAGACATTATTCTTTTCATGAAGTGTCACAAACACCTCCCATCAAAATACAGTGTATACTCACTGTCAAGCAGCAGAGCAGTCAAAGTGAGGATTTGCTCTCCAAGCTAAGTGTGAAGTGTGAGTACAAACATAGAGTTAACTTCACAAGTTAAGCTTGAATATTGGCAAGTAAAACAAAAATCATCTGTACCACCCAAACTCCAACTGTATGGATCTGGTAAACGCACTGCACAGTGTAGAACTGAATCATACAGAGCAGGCTAGTCAAGGATTTGATCCCCAATCTGACCTAAACCTGTTGTCCTCAACTGGTCTGGCAGTAGCTGAGACAACAATTGTTTATCAGTTTATATACCCACCACCCTCACTATCCAGGTTTATATGGAAGAAAGATCAGTTGGGAGAGCAACTAGAGGGCAGCTGATTTCAAAGAGTCACTGTCTGCAGAAAAAAATGGGAAGAAAGTTATGGAAGGATAAAGGGCCACGAATAAATTTGATAAGTCCCTCATATTTAAAATGGCAATGTCTTTCTAAAAAGCTTAATTGAAAACATTTTTTGCTTGGTCCTAAAGAACTTGAGTATGCTGTAAAAAGACATGCTGACAAAACTTTTCATCTTGCACTCATCAAGACACATTTGCAAGATTACCAATTATAAAGGGAACAACAATTTACATTGCATGAGAAGAGAGTGCTGATTGGTTGGCAAGTCAGCTCTGATTGGGCGAGACATTGCCATGGTGAATGCATCTGGGAGCTATTGTCCCCCATGCTTTTGTTCATTCAAAACTGTGTAATGTCTGGACATAGGCTTTTCGCCCGCAGAAGACAGGTCCTTGCATATAAATATATCTAACTTCTAGCAAGCATAAATGAACTACATTGTGAACACAACTGATAACCTGAAATTGGGTGTTAGTGTAATCCTTAACATATTCCAGCCAATCAGCACTCCTTTTCTCATGCAGTATAAATTGTTTCCGTTGAAATTGGCATTCTTGCATCTGTCCTGATGAATGCAGATAGAAAAGCTCGATAGCATGTCTCTTTTTTCAGCAATACTCAAGAAAACATTTTGTTTAACTAAAGTTCAAAACAGGCATTGATCATTTTCATGATGATGAGATTTTTTTTTCATTTGTTCATGGGATGTGGACATCACTGGCTAGGCCAGCATTTATTGCCCATCCCTAATTGTCCTTGAGAAGATGTTGGTGAACTGCCTTATGAACATATATATGAACATATGAAATAAGAACAGAAGTAGGCTATTCGGCCCCTTATTTGCTCCACCATTTGATAAGGTCATGGACTGATCTGTTTATGTTTTGAGTTCCACAATCCCATCTGCCCCCAATAATCTTTGATTCCCTTGCCTAACAAGAATCTATCTATCTTTGTCTTAAAAATATTCAGTGACCCCCACCTCCACTGCCTTCGGTGGCAGAGAGTTCCAAAGTTGCACAACCCTCTGAGAGAAAATAATTCTCGTCATCTCTGTCCTATAAAGGTGACCCCTAATTTTAAAACACTGCCCTCTAGTTCTGGACTCACCAACAAGAGGAAACATCCTTTCCACACCCACCTTGTCAAAACCATTCAGGATCTTATATACTTCAATCAACTCACCCCTCACTCTTCTAAACTCCAGTGGAAATAAGCTCAGCCTGTCTAACCTTTCCTCATAAGACAACCCACTCATTCGAGGTATCAATCTAGTAAACCTCTTCTGAAACGCATCCAACACATTTGCATCCTTCCTTACATAAGGAGACCAAAGCTGGACACAGTATTCGAGCTGCAGTCTCTGGAATGCCCTGTATAACGGAAGCATAACATCCTTACTTTTATGTTCAATTTCTCTCATGTTCCATTAGCCTTCTTGATTACAGGCTGTACCTGCATACTAGCTCTGTGATTCATGCACGTGAACGCCTAGATCCCTTTGCACCTTGGAATTCTGCAGTTGTTCTCCGTTTAAGTAATACTCTGCTTTTTAATTTTTTCTACCAAAGTGAACAACTTCAGATTTTCCCACAACATACTCCACTGCAGTCCATGTGGTGTAGGTACACCCACACTACTGTTAGGTAGAGAGTTCCAGGATTTTGACCCAGTGACAGTGAAGGAACGGCGATATATTTCCAAGTCAGGATGGTGAGTGACTTGGAGGGGAACTTCCAGGCGGTGGTGTTTCCATGCACCTGCTGCCCTTATCCTAGATGGTAGTGATCATGGGTTTGGAAGGTGCTGTCTAAGGGGGCTTGGTGAGTTCCTGCCGTGCATCTTATGGATGGTACACACTGCTGCCACTGTGCGTCGGGGGTGGAGGGAGTGAATATTTATGGAAGTAGTGCCAATCAAGTGGGCTGCTTTGGCCTGGATGTTGTCTAGCTTCTTTAGTGTTGTTGGAGCTGCACTCGTCCAGGCAAGTGTCGAGTATTCCATCACACTCCTGACTTATGCCTTGTAGATGGTGGACAGGCTTTGGGGAATCAGGAGATGAGTTACTCGCTGCAGGATTCCTAGCCCCTGAGCTGCTCTTATAGCCACAGTATTTATATGGCTAGTCCAGCTCAGTTTCTGTTTAATGGTAACCCCCAAGATGTTGACAGTGGGGAATTCAGCGATTGAAATGGCATTGAACGTCAAGGAGCAATGGTTAGATTCTCTCTTGTTGCAGATGGTCATTGCCTGGCACTTGTGTGGCAGGAATGTTACTTGCCACTTGACAACCCAAGCCTGAATATTGTCCAGGTCTAGCTGCATTTGGATATGGACTACTTCACTATCAGAGGAGTCGCAAATGGTGCTGAACATTGTGCAATCATCAGCGAACATTCCCATTTCTGACCTTATGATGGAAGGAAGGTCATTGATGAAGCTGCTGAAGATAGTTGGGTCTAGGACACTACCCTGAGAAACTCTTGCAGTGATGTCCTGGAATTGAGATGACTGACCTCCAACAGCCATAGCCATCTCCCACCTTTGTGCTTGGTATGACTTTAACCAATGGAGAGTTTTCCCCCTGATTCCCAATGACCCCAGTTTTACTAGAGCTCCTTGATGCCACACTTGGTCAAATGCTGCCTTGATGTCAAGGGCAGTCATTCTCACCTCGCCTTGCGTCCTCAGCTCTTTTGTCCATGTTTGAACCACAGTGGTAATGAGGTCAGGAGCCGATTGGCCTTGGCGAACCCAAACTGGGTGTCAGTGAGCAGGTTATTGCTAAGCAAGTGGTGTTTGATAGCACTGTTGTTGACCCTTCCACCACTTTACTGATGATGGAGAGTAGACTGATGGGGCAGTAATTGGACAGGTTGTCCTGCTCTTTGTGTACAGGATATACCTGGTCAATTTTCCACATTGCCAGGTGGATGCCAGTGTTGTGGCTGCACTGGAACAGCTTCACTAGGGGTGCAGCAAGTTCTGGAGCACAAGCCTTCAGTGCTATTGCCGGAATATTGTCAGGGCCCATAGCCTTTGCAGTATCCAGTCCCTTCAGCCGTTTCTTGATATCACGTGGAGTGAATCGAATTGTCTGAAGACAGGCATCTGTGATGCTAGGGACCTCTGGAGGAGGCCGATATGGATCATCTACTCAGCACTTCTGGCTCAAGACTGGTGCAACTGCTTCAGCCTTGTCTTTTCCGCTGATGTGCTGGACTCACCCGTCGTTGAGGATGGGGCTACTTGTGGAGCCTCCTCTTCCAGTGAGCTGTTTAATTACCCACCACCATTCACGACTGGATGTGGCAGGACTGCAGAGCGTAGATTTGATCTGTTGATTGTGGAATTTCTTAGCCCTGTCTATCACTTGCTGCTTATGTCATTTGGCACGCAAGTAGGTTGACATCTCATTTTTAGGTATGCCTGGTGCTGCTCCTGGCATGCCCTCCTGCACTCTTCATTATTCCCTGGCTTGATGGTAATGGTAGAGTGGGGGATATGCCAGGCCATGAGGTTACAGATTGTGATTGTGCTCCTGATGGCTCACAGTGCCTCAAGGTTGCCCAGTATTGAGTTGCTAGACCTGTTTGAAATCTATTCAATTTAGCATGGTGGTGTTGCCACACAACATGATGGAGGATACCTTCAATGTGAAGACGGGACTTTGCACAAGGACTGCCAATACTGTCACGGACCAGATGCATCTGTGACAGGTAGGTTAGTGAGAATGAAGTCAAGTATGTTTTTCCCACTGTTCCTTCACCTTTTGGACTTGGCCAGCTCAGCCTGTGATGTGGTGCTACTGAGCCATACTTGATGGTGGAGTACATTCTACGCCCATGCCACCCTCACTGCTTCCTCTAAGTGGTCTTCAGCATGGATGCATTCAACGTTCATCAGCTGAGTGGGGTACTGTACGGGGTAATCAGCAGGAGATTCCCTTGCCCATGTTTGGCCTGATGCCATGAGACCTTATGTGGTCCGGAGTTGATGTTGAGGAATCCCAGGGCAATTCCTTCTCTGCTAGGCCTGTGGGTCATCTTTAGACTTTTAATTCCATCTGCCAAGGTGGGATTCAAACTTGGGTCCCCAGATTCTCAGTCCAGTGACAATACCACTATACCACCACCTCCCTTATGATTCCATTTTATGTCTTTACCAAAGGAGATTTCCTCAGTGCACCATTTGTAATGAAATTGAAAACCATTTCTTAAAAAGGGTTTATGATTCTGTTAAACATTCCAACTGAGGAAATCTCCCCTCATGATGCTTATACAAATAGATAAATAGTGTGTAAGATTTTAATAAATGCGAAGGTTTGATGAGAAATTTTACAACTTTGATACCAGGCTTGTGGTGTCACACTGATACTAAAAAGAGGTTGCCTTTCATCTATTTCAACAACCAGCTTTGGAAGGAAACTTGTGGCTTTGTAATGTTTCTTTTTTGCCTTTCCTTTGCAAATGGGAAAGTCCCTTTGGCAAAAACAATTAAATCTATTGCCAACTGTTGACATGAATGCTAAGGCAAGTCTATTGTGTTACGATGTTCCAAAGTCACCAGCATGGCATTAATGGATTCTGACATGCAGAATAAGTTTCACTGGGTTGGCATGTTGATATTCCATATCCTGCTACTGTAATTCAGTGAGTAAAGAGGCAACATATTTGTCAGAGGTGAGAGCATCACACAACATGCTGAGTGTGCAAGTGTACAATTGACAGTAAACTGTGATAAAATGTTGCTGAGATTGCATTCTGTGGAGCCCTAAATTCACACCTTTTTGACAGCAGCAGCAATATGTGACTATAGTTTCCTCCAGCACTCATTTCATTTTAGGCATACATTGGGTTGAATTTAATCATATAACTAAATTAAAAAGGAATACATATGAAAGTTAGATACAACAGTTTAGTGCTGTTAAGTATGGACATAAGCATTTTCAGTATAAAGGATGCACATCGTCACCGATTAACTGTCAAACCTTCATTTAGTGCCAAGCATAATGGTCAGAAGAAATCAGCTCACTGTCTCTGTTTCCATACCTGACCTACAGGAAACCGATATTAGGTTTGCTATAATCCCTTTCAAATTGAAGTTTATATTTTAAGTATTTTACACGCAACTCTAAATATAATCAGATTGGATAAAGGTAAATTATATGGTTTTTAAACAGTCAAAAATTATGACCCTTAATTTAACTCAGATCCCATTCAGCCCCACGCCACTTCAGGTCACATCAACAAATGATACATAGCTGTTGTTATGTGACACCACATGTACCAATATTTACGTTATGCAGTTCCATGGAAGATGATTAAAAATAAAAGCAGAAAAATACCAGAATGTACAGCAGTATCTATCAAAATCTGATACTAGAAAAGATGGGCTAACATTTCAGGTGGAGATCCTTCATTAGAATGCAGTGAGATGTGGCAACTGACACCAACATTAATCTGTCTTTTTTCCTTTGAATTATTCACAATTTTTGACAAGAAGCTATGAGTGATTGTTCAAGCTCCAGCAGTCTGAGTCATTTCTTGAAGCAGTGGTCTGACTTGAGTCAGGAATTGGCAGTGTTCAGTTGCTGCATCGCCTACTGCCTCAGTGGGAAATAGCAGCTTAAAGCGGGTGTATAATTACATCGAGGCGGTGGTTTTCAGGCTCAGTCCCTGCTCCATAACTTCACTATATCATTAGCCACTGACTACTGAGGAAAATGTGTCCTGCAGTGAATGCAAGTTTCTGTAATATTTAACCTTGTTTTTAAATCCAAGTGGCTTTCTGTAGCTAAATCTTTATGGAGACATTTATGAGTTCGCTACTCCAAGCACAGAGGAACTCTTTCCCTGTTATGATTACTTTTAGTTGTGATGCATTAGTGCCATATTGCAACATCTCCAATCACAAAAAGTGGCCTGCTCTGAATACAAACATGGAAAAGCATATTGTAACAGCCTTTTGTATGGTGATATCATCTCTTTACAGCTGCATTTTTGATTATTATTCTGAAACATAGGTGAGGAGCCAAAGTCTTAGTGCAGAAAACTGAGAAGAGTAGCAGTGAAGACAAGTTCAATCAGGAAGAGGTAATTAAGTAATGCTAAACTTGGATTTTAGAAGTCTGACAAAACATATGAGAGCTAAGCAATCCCATAGTTTAAGATCCTGGGAAAGGATGAGTTGAAAAAATAAGTTGAAATGAATTTTGATTTCAGCACAGTGAAAATAGGGAGGAATAAACATGTCAGGATCATGTCTCTTCACTTTAGGACTAAAGCTATAATCAGAAGAATAAAATCAATGTTAAATAGTGCAAGCTAACACTTAAACCACAATTTTAACTCTGGGCAGGAGTAATCAGAGAAAGAGTCAAAGCAAGCAGCAAACCATCAGGTCCTTGGCAGTGTGAGGCCAGGGTGATTTTAACTCCCAGGCTTCAGCTGCATAGGCCCTGTTAGTGAGCTGCCCAAACTCAGGTGGGATTGAGGTTTTTGGGAAACCAGAGCTTGTCAACAGAGACCTAAAGGAGCAGTTGCCAGCATTCAGATAAGCAGTTGTGAGGGAGCTCGTAAGGTTTTGGGGTCAAGGGGGTGAGGTAGAAGAGCTATGTGAGTGGTGTAGGTCGGGAAGGTGGGGTAGGGGCAGTGGGGAGATCGGGTCAGGGGAGATCTAAACTTTCCCTGAAAAAGCGGACGTTCTGCACCTTCCCAACAGGGAAAAAAGAACACTTACCTTTTAAGGCCTCTCTGGAACTGGATCCTCATACCACTAAGTTAGTCTGGCAGAAAAACAGCACTGGTTTCCCTGTGTAGGCCTTTGGTTAAAATGAAATTATGCCTGATGGCATCACCAAGTTTGCATAGGATCACATTGACTTCCAGCCTCCCGCTACTCAGAAGATTGGAACCCACTGGAAGATAGAGTTGTCGGTATGGGTGTAAGTCCCACAGATCATATTAGCTATGTGCCTGTCCAATTTCCACCAAGAGGGAAGCATTTCCATTTTGTCTGAAGTTAAAGTAGGCCTTTCACTACATGCACTGAGATTTTAGCAGGCTGGACAGAGTGAGAGTACAATAAAAAAAAAAAGAGTGCCTAGGACTTCAAATTCTGTTCAGCAAACATTTTGTTCTGATTTCACAAATACAAAGTAATTCAATGCACATTGATTTTTGCCCTGCATTTTAAGTCAGTGTTTATATAGTTCAGAATTAGAATTAGCAAAATAAAAGAAGGATTTGCGTTATTTCATGCTTTTCATGACCACCAGACACCTCAAAGCGCTTTACAGCCAATGAAGTACTTTTGAAGTACAGTCACTGTTGTAATGTAGGAAACACAGCCACCAGTTTGCACACAGCAAACTCCCACAAACTGCAATGTGATAATGACCTGATAATCTGTCTTTGTGAAGTAGATTGAAGGATCAATATTGGCCAGGACACTGGGAATAACTTGCCCATTCTTCTTTGAAGTAGTGCCATGGGATCTTTACATCCACTCGAGCAGGCAGGTGAGGCTAATTAAGAACTTAAATGAAATAAAACTGCAGGGAAGCATTTGCTCACTGAGCCAAGAGCAGCTTGTCCAATTTTAGGTAATTCCAATGATCTTGTACTAGCTTTTATTTTTGTGGAATGTTGCTCTTCTGGTCCCCACCAATGATTCGTGTTTCCATATCCAGCCTCCCTGATCCATACAGTTCCCCTTTAGCCAGGGATACGGGGTTGAGGACTGAGTCAGATATTCTCCACTATCTCCTTCTGCCAACACTGTTCCAACTTGGCTAACAGCCGTCATACTCCAACCTAAATTTTATTCTTTTTTACCAATGCCTTAGTAGCCACAATGTCACACTGTGCCTTCAGGTTCGATTCTTCTTATATGATTTGACAGAATGAAGTACCGGTTTGCAACAACAGATATTGACAAGATTATTTACTTCCACTTCCATCATGCTTGCAGGTAGGCTTGTTGGACAGCGATGCGTGTGGCTGGGGTGAATTATATCACTTATGCACAGGGCATTCAGTCATTTGCCAATCCCCCTGCCTGAAAAAAAACCCTTAAGTGTATTTATTAGAAGAAAACATTGCTGTGAAGTAATTTTTAAAGAAAATACTTTCTATTTGCTACCTTGGCTCTCTGAGTTGTGGTTTGGTGCACAAAATACCATTAGAAATTGTTGGACATTGACTCAACACTGACTTTAAGAATTGCACAACAGGACAGACTAGATCCTGGGTAGGTTGAGTGGGCTTGTGGGAAATGTATTGAGAAATGTGCATCAACATATCTGTGTTCTGACATAAGCTGAATAAAATTTTGTTTGAGGTCTGTAGTAACATTTCAGCATAAAAAGCGATTATTTGAAAAGAACTGCAAATTAAAACAAATCTGCTGAATCCTTAAATTGCTTTGATTCATCCATACACAAATATACTATAGTCGACACTCACTGAATTACTTCAGCTGTTACTATGTTGTCTTATTTTAAAATCACGAGGTGATTTTCTCCAAGTAACTGTAAGAATCAGGATCTTGGTTATCACCTCTTTAATTAACTTGTATTACTATCAAAAATTCATTTGTAGATGCTTGTAGTCATTTTTATTGTGATTTTCAAAAGGTAATTGGATTAGACAAGGGAAGCTCATACAATTAATATTTTACTGTGATCACTGCATTTCATGACCATGATTAATTTCAACTCTCTTTTTTGGAGTATAAATGTGACTCTGTGCCAGAATGCAGGCGCCTTAGGCATTTAACATTGTTGGTTTGAACAGTTAATACTCTGTTTTGCCTTTTTTTACAGTTCCTTAAAAGCACTTAGATGTGATGTAAATTCCTGAGGCCTTACTAAATCAGCATACGGTGCTCATAATTTCTTTGCCTGTCATACTCACTTCACGTCAGATTTTCTGAGATAGTTAGTACTGGGTTTTTACTAATTGGAGGCCTCAAGCCCTGCGGACAATTGAATAAACTGTAATCTCAGCAAAGTGCTGAAGAGTGTACAGGAATTGCAATCACTCACTCTCTCCCTTAACACACACATGCACGCACCCAACAGATGCTGCTGCAGATGTAATTGTGTGCGTTCGGTGGAGTCACTGCACTTCTTTGTCTTATTTCAGCACGGAAGATGCTTAAATGAAACAGGATGCGCTCAGCACTTTCTGTGCTGAAGTAGTTGCAGAAAACTATAACTGAAAGCTGAAAACCTTCCTGAGAGTTTAGGTTTCAACACCATTTACTGTAGAGCTGCAAATTAATATTTTCTACAGAATTGGCAGTTCCTGATGTGCCCCGAGGAGTGATTTCAATGCTGTGATCTAAGCTTAGTGTATGAATCTATGAATTTAGAATGATTAGAGCTACTTTGTTAATAGTGCAGTGGGATAATTCCACAGGTGCAATTTTTTTTGATGAATCCACAGTGTGTGTCTGTCTGGACATATCAGGTGGTAGACTCAAACAAATGGATACTGTATGTATTTGTGCAGGCCAGAAGGAAATAATTGATTTGAAAGATGGCTAGAAAAGTCTGATTTGAAGCAGATGAGATGGGCAAAACAAGGTAATCATGGGTAGGTGTACAGTAGATGAAGCTGAGAAGATTTCCAGACCCATTTCATCTTCCATTTGGCAGCAGAAAAGCTGTAGGTTTCATTTCATTCTCGACTGAAGGAGTGGCTCATCTTGGAGTCCCTTATAGTTAATCATAAAGGACAGGAAAGTCTCATGTTTGACCCCTGGTCTGCACTGAATTAGTTGATCTCAGCCAGGTGGCAGTAGGGGTACTACTCCCTAACTAAAAGCAGTCTAGTTGTTTGTGACCAATAGCCAAGGCCCCATTCCAAATATCACTGATTTTGTCCCTGTGAAGATGCTGACTCATTCTGTGAAATGGTTCCACAGATCCCAGCAGCCTTGTGGCATCTTACCAAGTAGCTGTTCTACATGCCGGAGCCTAACAGTGAGTATTGGGAATTTTCAAATTAGGAGTGTCAGAACTGAGTTTGATTTTCCCCCTAACATCAGAGGTGAATTGCGAGTATGTGCCCAGGCTAAATTTCCCACTCCACCCAACTCCCAAAATCACATGAGTACTGAGGCCTAATGATGCACCCATGCTGCTACCCTTACTGAGATCAGAAAACCAAGTAACACCAGGTACCTTTTGTGTGACTCTCCTGCATTGTACAGCTAACAGTGTAGCTTACATTTTTGACAGCAAATTAGTCCTGGAAAAAGTACATTCTACTTAGATTTCCTCCCTGCTCCCTGAATATGTACAAGAAAAGGATGTTAATTGTACATTAATTGTATGTAAGTAGTGGACATTAACTGGGAATTCATTTGAGTCCCTATAAATAGAAACTGATTCCTGGGTTTGGAGGCGTATGTTTAAAATGTGTAACTCTGTAAAATATAAAAGTATAAAGGTTGGCTCCAGTTCTCGCCTTCACAAACTGGCTTTCTGAAACAGAACATGGCAGCAGAGAATGATTGCCTGAAGTTGAAGATTACAAGCTGAAAAAAATTTCAGATGAAAACAACTACTGTCCTGGTAGCAGTTGTCAAAAATGGTGGAAAGCAAGTATAAATTGCTGGGGTGCAATTACCTCCAATGTTCTCAGAGTCAGAACCATATGACCAGTGGGACAATGAAATGGGTATGTGGACATGGGTAACTCCTTACTAAAGATGAAATAAGGTATGGCCAAGACATTGTTGCTTCCTCCAAGAAGTAAAATCAGAAGCAAAGTATTTTGTGAGCTGGTTGTCCATTGGGTGATGATAAAGATTTGGACCTCCATCATTTTGTCGGATGAAATTTGTAAGAAAGGTAATATGTTGCTTCTCTAGAGGCATGGTCAAACTTTGATAGTTTAAAAAAAGACAGATGGTCAATCCATGGAGGAATGTATTACAGACTTTAACAGATTGTATAAAAGATTGACGAAATTCAATTTGGGAATCTCTGAATCTGTACTAACATTTTAAATTGCTGGATTGTGCTAAGGTGTTTCATATGGAAAGGCTTCTGGTTCTAACTAGTGTTTACTTCTCAGAGAAGGAGAACCTGTTGAATCAGATGTCTGCTGCCTTGAAAAAATCCCCGGAGAAGCAGTCATTTCAGCCTTCATGGAACGAATGGAGCATTCCATAGTGACATAAAGAATGGAGGACTCAATGATTGTCAGATTGGACACAGGTGTCATACATTGGGAGGGTTAAAGACATGTGGAATAAGGCTGAATACACCATTAGTAGATCTGGCTTATACAACAGAAGCCAAAGTAGGAACAGCATTATGAGGTGAATTAAATCCCAGAAATGACCAAAAAACAGTTAATAGGTGCTTCAGGTGTGACTCAAAGTATGATGATGTGATGAACTCAACAAAGCAAAGAGCCAAGGTCCTCAAAATAACATGTAATACAGAGAATTTTGAGGAAGAGCACCAAAGATTTAGAAGAATCCAAACCAACCACGCTGGTCGTGAGGAGTTTTAATCCTGTGATGAATGTGTGAGCCGTACACTCTCACTGTGTAGTGCTAGCTAGTGCTTGTACTTTGACATAATCTGTATGTCAAACAGATTAGTTAAAATATTATCTTGATTCACTAAGCAGTGAGGATAAACTCAAGATTAAAGAATATTAAAGCACTACTTGCTTTAGGTTTATTGATGACAACTCATTGATGTCACAAAAGAGAGTTTTAATTCCATTTTGAAATAGCTGGAATAAGCCATTTTATAATTATTGATGTAGTCTCTAGTGGGATACCTGTGCTGTTGAATAAAGCTTCTGTGAAAAAAGGCACAAAGGAAACTTAACCTGGATCATGATGAGGCATTTTTGGAAAGTCAGTGGATCTGTAGTTTCCCAGTCAGGATATTATTGTATCCCCTTAATAAAACCCGATGCTTCTCATCAGAATCTTCGTCAAATATGAATGGCATCATGTGATAAGAATCAGCAGGAAAAATAGTATATTGTCTTAAAGTAACAGACAATTTGCACACCCTAATTGTCAAAAGTTAATAATCCTGCTATATGCTGCAGTTGTGGCTAATGAAGAGTATATAAGGATAATGAAAAAGATTTCTGAGAACACTGCCACTGTCCTATTTTAAGCCTTCCATTGATACATGACTTTAACAAGGTCCTATAATTGCCATGGATCTAAAGGTATGGGACAAGAACAGAAATATTTTCATTCTATATTTTGTCGACCTAGCGACCAGGTTTAGTCATTCTACAATAATATGTAGGAAGAACAAAGGTTATTATAGACAACTCCATGCAGAAATGGATAGGGACTAGACTTGGGGTGCCAGTATAGTTTCTGATTGATAATGGAGGGGAAATTGCCAATGACAAGTTCAGAGACATGTGAAAACATTAACATCATGATCATGAATATCATAGCTGAAAGTCTTTTCAGCAGTGCACTCTGCGAAAGGAATCATGTGCGTGATGAAATGCTGCATACAATTTTAGTTGATCAACCAGACTGCAGATCCACAACTGCCCTGGCATGGATGGCTCATGCAAAGAATTTGCTTCAGATGGTTCAGGATATAGCCCCTATCAATTAGTCTAGGGTGAAATCCCAAATTTGCTATTGTGCTGTGCCAATTTTCTCCAGCTTTAGAAGGAACTACAATTAATTCAATTTTTCTGTAGAATTAAATGCTTTACATGCAAGGAGATGAGCATTCATCAAGGCTGAGGCCTCAGAGAAAATTCAAAGAGCTCTGAGGCCATCTAAGACCATCCAAGACAGAATTTAATTCTGGAGATTTGGTGTGTTATAGAAGAGAGGCTCATAATGATTGGAAAGATAGTGCTTCTCAGATATTGTAATCAAGCTATAAGGTTCATTCCTCATGATTAATCGGAATGAATTACAAAATCTCGGACTCTGGACACCAGAAGTAAATGAGGCACCACATACATCAAGTGCTCATGTGTTTTCTGATGGAAGTGCTGAGGAACAGAATATGCTAGATCAAGGGCTGAATGGTGAATATATGAAGGAGCATGACACACAGGATAGAGCTATTGCATCCAGTGGATAATTGCCCAGATTGGGCACACAACTGACATATATTCCAGAAGGATTTAATGGTGGAATGTGACTATTGTGGGATGTGGAGGAAAAGCTACTGGTAAATTAAAATATTTTTCGAAAGTTCAGGATGATAGCCAAGAAGTGAGGTCCATGGCTGGCACAATGGGATGAAAAAATGGAGAGTAAGAAAACACAGTGCAAGCACTGATAGTGAGTCTGGAAGTGACTCTTAGGTCAGAAAATGATCGTGCACTGGAGAAAGACACTCCAATAGTATTGTTAAAGATAGGGTTGGGAGAGAATGGAAAACCTTGTACCCTTCTCCTTGCTGTCTATAATCAATGTGGTTTTGGAGAGGAAGATGTGTGTGTTTCTTAGCCTCCGGAACGTGTGGTCAATTTAAACAACAGCAGCATGCTTTTGTGGGTTTAAATGAAGAGGATTTTTTTTTCACACATGCATCCTGGAAGTCTAAATGCTATGTCACTCATGCTCAAAAACACATGAAAAAGATACAGTTGAAGAGAATAGTGAACCTTTACAAGTTGTAAAAAAAGGAGAGCTCATAGTTCATATGTTTGTGTAGTCTTCAGAAAAATAGTCGTTGCAGGCCCAGCAAAAGTGGCGTTTTCACCCTGAAAGGGTAGCTTAGTTTCAATAACTAGTCATACATCAGGGTTATTGTAGGATCCCCTCAAAGAGATGGATGTTTAGCAGATGACAAAGTTAGCCACTTGTAGTTTCTTCTTATTGGGAGGTCAAGTTTCTTTACAGGTGGGCTAGGAATGAGAATCAGGCTGAGAGACCTTTTAAAATTAACAGTGTCCAGGTTTAAAAAGGTGTGGGCCTACGGCCTTTTCTGCTACTGATGTCCTGTAGCTGGTGGTCAGTGTAGTCTAACTGAGTTTTTTTCTGGGTCTTGAGAAAGGCATAATTCATTTTCTGAGAGTTTCAGTCAAATGATCAACTTCCATTGCCCACCCAGAATGATCTGGAAGTCTGAAACCATGGTTACACAATTGTTAAATGGACAAGTTCTTCACGATTATTCAGGGTGAATTGGTTTCTGCCCAGCTGTCATTGCTAAGGTTCAAACTTGGAGACATGGAGACTGGACTTGTGTTTTTGGTAAATCCACAGACAATAGCAAGTGTAAATCCCATAGATAGTAATCATCTTGGTTTGTCCATTCAATGAGGGAGCACTCCACCCATAGGCATTCTAGTGGGAAATTTCTGCAAACTTGAGGTAGTCTGTGTAGAAATTGCAGGAGTCACCTGACCTTTGGCAGCCATCTTAACAGTCTTGTTAGTGTCAATTTTCAAATAAAAGACAGTTCCAGAAAATTAGATACTAGTGCCATCCACATTTAAAGTTATGAATAGGACATGCCTTCACATAAAAGTGCAAGTCGAGGCAGTAACGTGAATGGATAACACAAAGAAATAAAGGCCATAAAACAGTCTAGAAGTAGAAGTCCTTAGAGTGAAGTTTTGGTGGCTGTCAATGAACTTGAGGATAAACTAAGAATAGATGTGAAACAAAGGAAATTAAATATTTGGAGAGATTTTGGAATTTATTCTGAGATACCAGATGAGGGACATCCAGCTTTATCACATAGCTGGATTTATACTGAAACTGCCCAAAGAGGCAGCAGCTGCTGAAGAAAAACTAGAGCAACTAAACAAATGTGTCTGTGGCCTGAATGGTGCTTTCAAGGTGGTGTTTTTTTAGTAAGATGTGTTATTTATCCTTTCATTGGATGAAGGTGTTCTGGCAAGGCCAGCGTTTGTTACCCATTCCTAATTTCCCTTGAACTAAGTGGCTTGCCAGGCCTTTTCAGAAGGCTGTTACAATCTAGTCACAATGCTGAGTCTGGAGTCACATATTGGCCAGACCAGGTGAGGATAGCAGATTTCCTTCCCTGGAGGAAGCAGATGGGTTTTTACAACCAGTGATGATAGTTTCAATGTTACCATTACTGCAACCAGCTTTCAACTCCAGGTATATATATTAATTGAATTTATTGAATTTAAGTTCCACCAGCTGCCATGGTAGGATTTGAACTCATATCTCCAGAGCAACCTGGGCCTCTGGATTACTAACCCGATGACATTACCACCACACACATTACTTGACCCAGAAGCAGTATAGTAAGGAAAATTTGTGGAATCTGTGACTATGTTTAAGAATATTTGAAAAAGCCTTTTAAGAGTTTGCATCAATTGTAAAGGGATCAATTTTTGCTGAAGATAGGTAGTGTTCAACTAAAGTAGATCCCACAATGGTTTTTTGGTATCATTAAGGAAGGTTTAGATATTAAGTAGGTCTGGAATAACTTTATATCCATAATCCTATTCTGTTATTCCCATTGTGGTTAATCACAGAAAGATGCTGTTACAGATAAAGAGCAATTGCACGGTTTGATTTGTCATTTGAAGTGATTGAGCACTCAGACTAAACCAGATGCTAGTTTTGCTGAATTGGAATTAAATAGTACAATGAGACACCCTAAAGTGGAGAATATTTTGAGAGCAAATAAAACATTAAAAAAATTAAACCTGGAGAAATGCGTACTTAAGTTCCCATCCTTAGATGGCCCAAAGAACATGAATCTAGTAATTTTTAGTGATGCTTCACATTCTAATCTTTCTGATATAAAATTAAATGGGTGGATGCAATTCATCAACTGTTTGACTGACTTACAAAAATAAATGCACGTATGGAGAATCGTTAAGGGTCCTCAACAAGGGGCATCTCACAATGTGATGCTTTTTTACAGAATATGGAGGTTCTTTGATTTTAATTTGTTTTAAAATGTTGGTTGTGTGTATTAACTATATTTCTTATTTAAAGAGATAGAAGTGAACCTCTTAAGTGTATATTAATTGTGTTTAATTGTAGGCCTATAGTAGGCATTAACTGGGGATTCACTTGAACTCCATTAAGTAGACATAGACTAGGCCTGTGGTTGTTGAGTTAGTGCTTGTAATGTATAAATCCATAACGATATATTGACATGTGTAAAGGTTGGCTCCAGTTCTATCTTCCACCAACTGACTTTCTGGAATAGAACAAGGGAAATAACTTGCATTTATGTAACAGTCTTAACAGCCTCAGGTCACCCCAAAATGCCAACGATGTACATTTCTTTTTTAAGTGTATTCACAATAATATAAAGAAACTTGGAAATCAGTTTGTGCATAGCAAGATCCTACAAACAGCACAACCTGGCCAAATAATCTATTAACTTTAGTGATATTGGTCATAGGTAAATATTGGTCAAGGAAACTGAGCGAACTCCCCTGCTCTCTTCATATATTGCATTGGGATCTTTTATGTTCACCTGAGGAGGGGAGCAGTTATGGCCTAGGTATGACCTCTCATCTGAATCATAGTACTTCCAGTACTGCAGCACTCCCTCAGTACTGCACTGAAATGTCAGGCAGGATTGCATACTTAAGTCTCTGGAGTTGGGCTTAAACCCAACTGATTCAGAGCTAAGAGTGCTACCACTGATAATTCATCTAGTGAAATTATCTTACATTGAGATTGACGGAATAGAGGATCATGGTGTTTTATTTAACATTGCATCATCAGTAGTAAAGTTTGTTGAGAAAATAATTGAAGCTTGTGATGATCTTTGGCCCAGAAGCAGTACAATGAGAAAATTTGTGATTGTTAAGAATGTTTGAAAATGACTGTTCAGAGTTTGTATAAATTGTAAAATGATCAATTATAATTCCTTCAATAATAAACATGGGTTGGCCCATGTGACCTGGTGACCCTTGACCTGGGAACAGTACCAACAGGAAGGAACTTAAGAAAGAAGCCATATGGCTGGCAGACACAAAGGAGAGCTACAGACAAAGGAGAGCTACAGCAGATGGGAGAACAGAGAAGGCATATTTGCAAGGAGCTGCGTATGTGTGCAATTAAACAGGGCAGAAAGCTGAAGACAAGGCTAGAACATGGATTGTGAATTGGACAGTTTTACTGCTGCTGAGTTTTGCCAGAGCTGACTAGACCATTTAATGGAGTTTATTAAAGGGATGGGATAAAAGACCTTCTGGGGAATCTGTACCATCAAGACTGTTGTGAACCTAGCCAAGGAGGTTCTGCAGGAGTGCACAATTTGGCTGATGACCATCACTGTGGACCTCGATATAATGCGACTGCTGTTTAATGCCTCTCAAGGGTTGAATCGATTGAGTGGGAAAGTGAGAGATCCTACATACTAGAAGCCACGTTAGAGAACTTTGGAACTGCACATGATGTCAAATATCTGCAGAGTGGTGTTAGTGGTTGTGTATAACGTATCTTGGTTGTATTTACTACTTAATGTGAAATTTACCTTTTTATTTGAAGCATCATTTGCCTGTTAATTCATGTTTAATTTATATTGGTTCTTACGTGTGTTAAAGTAAGAATAGCAAAAAGTGAAATCCGGTTGGTAATTTCTCCTTTTGGGGTCATTCAGTAAATTTGGCTATTTTGGTTTACGGTTCCTCCACAGGGGATCATAGTTGGTTTACTAATATTAAAATATTCAGTCAGTCACAATGCAAAAAAAGTTTTATAAAGTTGTTTTTAGTAATTTAGTTGGGATTATCTCCCCAAAAGCAAAAGGCATTTGCTCTTGTTTGTTTTATGATGTCGGAAATGAGGACCAGGCATATAGGATCAATTTGAAAAGTTTAAAACGTCTTAGCTGAAGTTTGTGAAGAGTGCTACTTGGTGGATTAAAGAGCTTCATTGAGTATGTGGTTGATTTAATTTCTGAGCATTGCTTAACTGCTACAAATATGAGGATTCTCAAAGCGAATATAAAACAAACTGTGGAAGTAGTTTCAGATGGGGTGTGCAATTGGTTGCATTGATTAAATGCGCCTGTGTTTTCACTGTGACTTTCACTGTGCAATTTACAATTTGCCATAGCTGAGCTTGCCACAGCTAGGAATGAAAAGCTGCATGAAGAAGGGTTGTTACTGACAATACTTTTACATTTGTAAGTATTGCACTTTCACACGGTATTTTTTTAATTGTGCCGCTCCTGACATTCCCCCATGCTGCTGTCCCTCTAGTTCGTGGCCTTTGCCGCTCCCTGACCCTTCCAGTTGCTGTGACACCTTCCTCTCACAGAACATCCTGCCCCCTGCCTTCACACATTGGCAGCCGTGCCTTAAGTTTTCTAGTTCCTAAACTCTGGAATTCTCTCCTTAAACCCGTTTACCTTTGCTCCTTTAAGGTACTTCTTAAAGCCTCTCCTGCTAGGTTTTTGGCCACTTGCCCTGATGTCTCCTTACTATCATAAAGGCTGTATATAAATGCAAGTTGTTGTCTGAAGAGTGCAGGTGAGAGTAAGGATCAGTTCCTTTTCTAAGTTTCCCATTATCAATTAAGTTCCATCAGTTTATTTTTACAATATTGAATTTTTAACTAATGTGTAACACTTCACATTTATCAACGGTCATTTTCTTTTCATATTTGTCAGCCTAACTATATAACAGGTCCATTTCCATTTGCAAATCATCAGCTGTATCATTTGCCTCTACTGCTCATCAGATTTACAACTTTACCTTTGGGTTTTGTTATCTAAGTCATTAATATAGATTAGAAACAACAGGGATCCAACATTGGCTCCTGTCTTCCCTAATCAACACCTCTACCTAGTCTGACATTGCAGCGGTAATTCCCTGACTTTGTACTCCCTGCCGAGTCTCATCTACTGGCTGTAGATAGCTGAAAACTTGGGAGTACGCTGCACATAATTTCCTGACCCTTAGTGCTGGTACACACTGCCACTAGCAAGGCTCCCTACCTGTAGTGTGAAATCTGAAAATTACTCTTTGCATCTTTCACAAGGATATGCTAATTCCTTTTTCAAAATCACTTTCTTATAAAGCCCCAAATTTTGCTTTATATTCCAATGTAATTAAAGACCTTTAATATGGAACCTTGTCATTCTGAAAGCCCGACTAAACTATATTATGGAGCATTGTAATGATCTACTTTCTCTTTAACATCCCCAACAGAGCAGGTTTGTCAGACAGAATCTTTCCATGCCAAATACATGCTCCCTGCCTATTAACTTATTGATGTACAGGTACTCCTTCAGGTCACCCTTTAGAATAGCTTCCATTATTTAATGTTATTGATATGCTTTTCACCTCAGACTCATTTCACCCTTCTTAAAATGAACGCTATTAACACTTAATGATCGTGCCATGATGATAACCAGCGTGCTCTGTGTGTGTGTGTGGTTTTTTTATGTCTGTGGGTGTGTTTTTTATGTCTATGTCTGTGTGTTCTTTTATGTCTGTTTGTGTGTATGCGGTTTTTTCTGTCTGTTTGTGTGTGTGTTTTTTTATGTCTGTTTGTGTGTGTAGTTTTTTTATGTCTGTTTGTGTGTGTTTTTTATGTCTTTATGTTTTTATGTCTGTGTGTGTGTGTGTTTTATGTCTGTTTGTGTGTGTTATTTTATGTCTGTGTGTATTTTTCTATGTCTGTTTGTGTACGTGTTTTTCTTGTGTGTGTGTGTTTTTCTATGCCTGCTTGTGTGTGTTTTTCTATTCCTGCTTGTGTGTGTTTTTCTATGCCTGCTTGTGTGTGTTTTTCTATGCCTGCTTGTGTGTGTTTTTCTATGCCTGCTTATGTGTGTTTTTCTATGCCTGCTTATGTGTGTTTTTCTATGCCTCCTTATGTATGTTTTTCTGTGCCTGCTTATGTGTGTTTTTCGGTGCCTATTTGTGTGCGTGTTTTTCGGTGCCTATTTGTGTGTTTTTCGGTGCCATTTGTGTGTGTGTGTTTTGAGCCTGTTTGTGTGTGTGTTTTTTGAGCCTGTTTGTGTGTGTGTTTTTTGAGCCTGTTTGTGTGTGTTTTTTAAGCCTGTTTGTGTGTTTTTTAAGCATGTTTGTGTGTGTGTTTTTGAGCCTGTTTGTGTGTGTGTGTTTTTCTATGTCTGTTTGTGTGTGTGTTTTTCTATGTCTGTTTGTGTGTGTGTTTTTCTGTCTGTTTGTATGTGTGTTTTTCTATGTCTGTTTGTATGTGTGTTTTTCTATGTCTGTTTGTGTGTGTGTTTTTCTATGTCTGTCGGTGTGTGTGTTTTTCTACGTCTGTCGGTGTGTGTGTTTTTCTATGTCTGTCGGTGTGTGTGTTTTTCTATGTCTGTCGGTGTGTGGTGTTATTCTATGTCTGTCGGTGTGTGTGTTTTTCTATGTCTGTCGGTGTGTGTGTTTTTCTATGTCTGTTTGTGTGTGTGTTTTTCTATGTCTGTCGGTGTGTGTGTTTTTCTATGTCTGTCGGTGTGTGTGTTTTTCTATGTCTGTCGGTGTGTGTGTTTTTCTATGTCTGTCGGTGTGTGTGTTTTTCTATGTCTGTCGGTGTGTGTGTTTTTCTATGTCTGTCGGTGTGTGTGTTTTTCTATGTCTGTCGGTGTGTGTGTTTTTCTATGTCTGTCGGTGTGTGTGTTTTTCTATGTCTGTCGGTGTGTGTGTTTTTCTATGTCTGTCGGTGTGTGTGTTTTTCTATGTCGGTGTGTGTTTTTCTATGTCGGTGTGTGTTCTTCTATGTCCGTCTGTGTGTGTGCTTATCTATGTCTGTGTGTGTGCTTATCTATGTCTGTGTGTGTGCTTATCTATGTCTCTGTGTGTGTGCTTATCTATGTCTGTTTGTGTGTGTGCTTTTCTATGTCTGTGTGTGTCCTTTTCTATGTCTGTTTGTGTGTGTGCTTTTCTATGTCTGTTTGTGTGTATGTTTTTCTATGTCTGTGTGTGTGTTTCCTATGTCTTCTTGTGTGCATGTTTTTATGTGTATGTGTTTTTCTATGCCTGCTTGTGTGTTTTTCGATGCCTGTGTGTGTGTTTTTCGATGCCTGTGTGTGTGTTTTTCTATGTCTGTTTGTGTGTGTGTTTTTCTATGTCTGTTTGTGTGTGTGTTTTTCTATGTCTGTTTGTGTGCGTGTTTTTTATGTCTGTTTGTGTGTGATTTTTATGTCTGTGTGTATTTTTCTATGTCTGTTTGTGTGCATATTTTTCTGTGTGTGTGTTTTTCGATGCCTGCTTGTGTGTTTTTCGATGCCTGCTTGTGTGTTTTTCGATGCCTGCTTGTGTGTTTTTCGATGCCTGCTTGTGTGTTTTTCGATGCCTGCTTGTGTGTTTTTCGATGTCTGTTTGTGTTTTTCTATGTCTGTGTGTGTGTTTTCCTGTGTTTGTGTGTGTTTTTCTATGTCTGTTTGTGTGTGTGTTTTTCTATGTCTGTTTGTGTGTGTGTTTTTCTATGTCTGTTTGTGTGTGTGTTTTTCTATGTCTCTTTGTGTATTTTTCCATGTCTGTTTGTGTGTGTGTTTTTCTATGCCTGCTTGTGTGTGTTTTTCGATGTCTGTTTGTGTGTGTGTTTTTCGATGTCTGTTTGTGTGTGTGTTTTTCGATGTCTGTTTGTGTGTGTGTTTTTCGATGTCTGTTTGTTTGTGTGTTTTTCTATGTCGGTGTGTGTTTTTCTATGTCGGTGTGTGTTCTTCTATGTCCGTCTGTGTGTGTGCTTATCTATGTCTGTGTGTGTGCTTATCTATGTCTCTCTGTGTGTGCTTTTCTATGTCTCTTTGTGTGTGTGCTTTTCTATGTCTCTTTGTGTGTGTGCTTTTCTATGTCTGTTTGTGTGTGTGCTTTTCTATGTCTGTTTGTGTGTATGTTTTTCTATGTCTGTGTGTGTGTTTTCTATGTCTTCTTGTGTGCATGTTTTTATGTGTATGTGTTTTTCTATGCCTGCTTGTGTGTTTTTCGATGCCTGTGTGTGTGTTTTTCTATGTCTGTTTGTGTGTGTGTTTTTCTATGTCTGTTTGTGTGTGTGTTTTTTTCTGTCTGTGTGTGTGTTTTTTTCTGTCTGTTTGTGTGTGTGTTTTTTATGTCTGTTTGTGTGTGATTTTTATGTCTGTGTGTATTTTTCTATGTCTGTTTGTGTGCATATTTTTCTGTGTGTGTGTTTTTCTATGCCTGCTTGTGTGTTTTTCGATGCCTGCTTGTGTGTTTTTCGATGCCTGCTTGTTTGTTTTTCGATGCCTGCTTGTGTGTTTTTCGATGCCTGCTTGTGTGTTTTTCGATGTCTGTTTGTGTTTGTGTTTTTCTATGTCTGTTTGTGTGTGTGTTTTCCTGTGTTTGTGTGTGTTTTTCTATGTCTGTTTGTGTGTGTGTTTTTCTATGTCTGTTTGTGTGTGTGTTTTTCTATGTCTGTTTGTGTGTGTGTTTTTCTATGTCTGTTTGTGTGTGTGTTTTTCTATGCCTGCTTGTGTGTGTTTTTCGATGTCTGTTTGTGTGTGTGTTTTTCGATGTCTGTTTGTGTGTGTGTTTTTCGATGTCTGTTTGTGTGTGTGTTTTTCTATGTCTGTTTGTTTGTGTGTTTTTCTATGTCTGTTTGTGTGTGTGTTTTTCTATGTCTGTTTGTGTGTGTGTTTTACTATGTCTGTTTGTGTGTGTGTTTTACTATGTCTGTTTGTGTGTGTGTGTTTTTCTATGTCTGTTTGTGTGTGTGTTTTACTATGTCTGTTTGTGTGTGTGTTTTTCTATGTCTGTTTGTGTGTGTGTGTTTTTCTATGTCTGTTTGTGTGTGTGTTTTTCTATGTCTGTTTGTGTGTGTGTTTCTATGTCAGTTTGTGTATGTGTTTTTCTATGTCTGTTTGTGTGTGTGTTTTTTTATGTCTGTGTGTGTGTTTTTCTGTGTCTCTTTGTGTGTTTTTCTGTGTCTCTTTGTGTGTTTTTCTGTGTCTCTTTGTGTGTGTGTGTTTTTCTATGCCTGCTTGTGTGTGTTTTTCGATGTCTGTTTGTGTGTGTGTGTTTTTTTCTGTCTGTGTGTGTGTGTTTTTTTCTGTCTGTGTGTGTGTGTTTTTTTCTGTCTGTGTGTGTGTGTTTTTTTCTGTCTGTGTGTGTTTTTTTCTGTCTGTTTGTGTGTGTGTTTTTCTATGTCTCTTTGTGTATTTTTCTATGTCTGTTTGTGTGTGTGTTTTTCTATGCCTGCTTGTGTGTGTTTTTCTATGTCTGTTTGTGTGTGTGTTTTTCTATGTCTGTTTGTGTGTGTGTTTTTCTATGTCTGTTTGTGTGTGTGTTTTTCTATGTCTCTTTGTGTGTTTTTCTATGCCTGCTTGTGTGTGTGTTTTTTGATGTCTGTTTGTGTGTGTGTGTTTTTTTCTGTCTGTTTGTGTGTGTGTTTTTTTCTGTCTGTTTGTGTGTGTGTTTTTTTTCTGTCTGTGTGTGTGTTTTTTATGTCTGTGTGTGATTTTTATGTCTGTGTGTATTTTTCTATGTCTGTTTGTGTGCATGTTTTTCTGTGTGTGTTTTTCTATGCCTGCTTGTGTGTTTTTCTATGCCTGCTTGTGTGTTTTTCTATGCCTGCTTGTGTGTTTTTCGATGCCTGCTTGTGTGTTTTTCGATGCCTGCTTGTGTGTTTTTCGATTTGTGTTTGTGTTTTTCTATGTCTGTTTGTGTGTGTGTTTTCCTGTGTTTGTGTGTGTTTTTCTATGTCTGTTTGTGTGTGTGTTTTTCTATGTCTGTTTGTGTGTGTGTTTTTCTATGTCTGTTTGTGTGTGTGTTTTTCTATGTCTGTTTGTGTGTGTTTTTCTATGTCTCTTTGTGTATTTTTCCATGTCTGTTTGTGTGTGTGTTTTTCTATGCCTGCTTGTGTGTGTTTTTCTATGCCTGCTTGTGTGTGTTTTTCTATGCCTGCTTGTGTGTGTTTTTCGATGTCTGTTTGTGTGTGTGTTTTTCGATGTCTGTTTGTGTGTGTGTTTTTCCATGTCTGTTTGTGTGTGTGTTTTTCCATGTCTGTTTGTGTGTGTGTTTTTCCATGTCTGTTTGTGTGTGTGTTTTTCTATGTCTGTCTGTGTGTGTGTTTTTCTATGTCTGTCTGTGTGTGTGTTTTTCTATGTCTGTCTGTGTGTGTGTTTTTCTATGTCTGTCTGTGTGTGTGTTTTTCTATGTCTGTTTGTGTGTGTGTTTTTCTATGTCTGTTTGTGTGTGTGTTTTTCTATGTCTCTTTGTGTGTGTGTTTTTCTATGTCTGTGTGTGTGTGTTTTTCTATGTCTGTTTGTGTGTGTGTTTTTCTATGTCTGTTTGTGTGTGTGTTTTACTATGTCTGTTTGTGTGTGTGTTTTTCTATGTCTGTTTGTGTGTGTGTTTTTCTATGTCTGTTTGTGTGTGTGTGTTTTTCTATGTCTGTTTGTGTGTGTGTGTTTTTCTATGTCTGTTTGTGTGTGTGTGTTTTTCTATGTCTGTTTGTGTGTGTGTGTTTTTCTATGTCTGTGTGTGTGTGTTTTTCTATGTCTGTTTGTGTGTGTGTTTTTCTATGTCTCTTTGTGTGTGTGTTTTTCTATGTCTGTTTGTGTGTGTGTTTCTATGTCAGTTTGTGTATGTGTTTTTCTATGTCTGTTTGTGTGTGTTTTTTTATGTCTGTTTGTGTGTGTGTTTTTCTGTGTCTCTTTGTGTGTTTTTCTGTGTCTCTTTGTGTGTTTTTCTGTGTCTCTTTGTGTGTGTGTTTTTCTATGCCTGCTTGTGTGTGTTTTTCGATGTCTGTTTGTGTGTGTGTGTTTTTTTCTGTCTGTGTGTGTGTGTTTTTTTCTGTCTGTGTGTGTGTGTTTTTTTCTGTCTGTGTGTGTTTTTTTCTGTCTGTTTGTGTGTGTGTTTTTCTATGTCTCTTTGTGTATTTTTCTATGTCTGTTTGTGTGTGTGTTTTTCTATGCCTGCCTGTGTGTGTTTTTCTATGTCTGTTTGTGTGTGTGTTTTTCTATGTCTGTTTGTGTGTGTGTTTTTCTATGTCTGTTTGTGTGTGTTTTTCTATGTCTCTTTGTGTGTTTTTCTATGCCTGCTTGTGTGTGTGTTTTTTGATGTCTGTTTGTGTGTGTGTGTGTTTTTTTCTGTCTGTTTGTGTGTGTGTTTTTTTCTGTCTGTCTGTGTGTGTGTTTTTTTCTGTCTGTCTGTGTGTGTGTTTTTTTCTGTCTGTGTGTGTGTTTTTTATGTCTGTGTGTGATTTTTATGTCTGTGTGTATTTTTCTATGTCTGTTTGTGTGCATGTTTTTCTGTGTGTGTTTTTCTATGCCTGCTTGTGTGTTTTTCTATGCCTGCTTGTGTGTTTTTCGATGCCTGCTTGTGTGTTTTTCGATGCCTGCTTGTGTGTTTTTCGATGCCTGCTTGTGTGTTTTTCGATGCCTGTTTGTGTTTGTGTTTTTCTATGTCTGTTTGTGTGTGTGTTTTCCTGTGTTTGTGTGTGTTTTTCTATGTCTGTTTGTGTGTGTGTTTTTCTATGTCTGTTTGTGTGTGTGTTTTTCTATGTCTGTTTGTGTGTGTGTTTTTCTATGTCTGTTTGTGTGTGTGTTTTTCTATGTCTGTTTGTGTGTGTGTTTTTCTATGTCTGTTTGTGTGTTTTTCTATGTCTCTTTGTGTATTTTTCCATGCCTGTTTGTGTGTGTGTTTTTCTATGCCTGCTTGTGTGTGTTTTTCGATGTCTGTTTGTGTGTGTGTTTTTCGATGTCTGTTTGTGTGTGTGTTTTTCCATGTCTGTTTGTGTGTGTTTTTCCATGTCTGTTTGTGTGTGTGTTTTTCTATGTCTGTCTGTGTGTGTGTTTTTCTATGTCTGTCTGTGTGTGTTTTTCTATGTCTGTCTGTGTGTGTGTTTTTCTATGTCTGTCTGTGTGTGTGTTTTTCTATGTCTGTTTGTGTGTGTGTTTTTCTGTGTCTCTTTGTGTGTGTGTTTTTCTATGTCTGTGTGTGTGTGTTTTTCTATGTTTGTGTGTGTGTTTTTCTATGTCTGTTTGTGTGTGTGTTTTTCTATGTCTGTTTGTGTGTGTGTTTTACTATGTCTGTTTGTGTGTGTGTTTTTCTATGTCTGTTTGTGTGTGTGTTTTTCTATGTCTGTTTGTGTGTGTGTGTTTTTCTATGTCTGTTTGTGTGTGTGTGTTTTTCTATGTCTGTTTGTGTGTGTGTGTGTTTTTCTATGTCTGTGTGTGTGTGTTTTTCTATGTATGTTTGTGTGTGTGTTTTTCTATGTCTGTTTGTGTGTGTGTTTTTCTATGTCTGTTTGTGTGTGTTTTTCTATGTCTGTGTGTGTGCTTTTCTATGTCTGTTTGTGTGTGCTTTTCTATGTCTGTTTGTGTGTGTGTTTTTTGATGTCTGTGTGCGTGTTTTTCTGTGTATGGGTGTGTTTTTCGATGCCTGCTTGGGTGTGTGTTTTTCAATGCCTGTTTGTGTCTGTGTGTTTTTTTCTGTCAGTTTGTGTGTTTTTTATGTCTCTTTGTGTGTGTTTTTTTATGTCTGTGTGTATTTTTCTATGTCTGTTTGTGTGCATGTTTTTATGTGTGTGTGTCTTTCTATGACTGCTTCTGGGTGTCTTTTTCGATGCCTGTCTGTGTGTGTGCTTTTCTATGTCTGTTTGTGTGTGCTTTTGTATGTCTGTTTGTGTGTGCTTTTCTATGTCTGTCTGTTTGTGTGTGCTTTTCTATGTCTGTCTGTTTGTGTGTGTGTGTGCTATCTGTGTGTGTGCTTTTCTGCGTCAGTTGGTGTGGGTGTGTGCGCTTTCCTGTGTCTGTGTGCGCTTTTCTGTATCTGTTTGTGTGTGTGTGCGTGCTTTTATGTGCCTCTGTGTGTGTGTGTGTGTTTTTCCATGTCTGTTTGTGCGTGTGGTTTTGTGTCTTTTTTTGTGTTTATGTGTGTGTGTGTGCTTTTCTGTGCTTGTGTGTGTGTTTCTGTGCCTGTTTGCATGTGTGTTTTCTGTCCATGTGTATGTTTTTTTGTGTTTGCGTGTGTGCTTTACTGTGTCTGTGTGTGTACATTCCTGTGTCTGTGTCTGTGTGTGCACGCGTGCTTTTCTATCTCTTTTTGTTTCTGTACATTTTTCTGTGTGTGGTGTTTTTCTGTGTCTGTGTGTGTGTTTTTTGTGTTTGTGTGTGTACTTTTCGGTGTGTGTGTGTGTGCTTTTCAGTGTCTATTTGTGTACGTGTGCGCTTTTCTTTGTGTGTGCGCTTTTCTGTGTGTGTGCGCTTTTCTGTGTGTGTGCGCTTTTCTGTGTGTGCGCGCTTTTCTGTGTGTGCGCGCTTTTCTATATATGCACTTTTGTCCGTCTGCGCTTTTGTCCGTATGTGTATATTTTTGTCTGTGTATATTTTTGTCTTTGTGCGTGTGTTTTTCTGTGTGTGTATGTGTGTGTGTATGTGTGTGTGCGCTTTTCTGTGTGTATGTGTGTTTTTGTGTCTTTTTTTTGTTTGTGTGTGTGTTTTTCTGTGTCCTTTCCTAGGTCTACCCCAGCACCCTATTTGTTCCAGTAATGCTTAGGGTTTTAATAACCTAAACTTTGACCCCTCGTTTAGAGTACACTATATACTTCACTTCCATTAAACTGAGACAGTTTCTTGAGTATGATAAGCACAAATCTTTTCAAACATGTAACTAGCTTCCCATAGCCAATACATGTTTATCAAAGTATATGTTTTGGGGAAGTTAGTGATCTGTGCTGTCTAATATTTACAATAATAGGCATTCTGCCAATTTGGCACTGCATTTTGAGTAGACCCTACCAGCTCTCCTTTAATTACATCTTTTTTTAAGTTCCAGTTTCTCTTGTTCCTGTAGATGATTGTTATGTTAAATGTATAATGAGGGTAATTTTCTTATGTTTACTTTCCAGCCCACACCCCCGTTCTCACCACTGCAAATGCTAAACTGTTAATTGTCCCATTTTCTGTTTGAGTCACACCAGTGTAACTCTCACATTTTAAATTATTTAAACTATCATTGCAAATCTAAAATAGCAAATTCCCAAACACTTTGACCCTGATTCTGGATGGAGAATTATAGCCATTGGATTTGGGCACAGATATGAAATTGGCTGAAGGGTAGAGGCCAATAGGTATTGGTGAGATGGGTAATGTCAGGTTGTGGGAAAGTACTAAGGGCGTTGCTACAGGATTCATTATTAGAGCTTCTACTGTTTATAATTGATGCAAGTAACTTGGGTTCAGAAAATAAACACAAATTGCTGGGGATTCGTGGGATGCTGGGAGAGGGAGACTGGGGCCTCGAAGAGATGGCAGCTGGGAGGGAGAGAATGATTGAGAAATAGGGCTCAAGAAATCATGGAGATGTGGGGAATGGCTGCTTATGAGCAAGTGTCACATAGTCATATGTCATATGATCAAATATCACTGTTAAAATATCACATAATCAAACCTCAAGGAATATCTCCAACCAGAGTTGGCAGCCCTAGACCCTCGATCAATATGCAACATACTGATCAGCTACAACCAGCCCCATAAACATCTCCAGCACTTCAAACATTAGCATCACCAACACATGAAGGAAGGGGGTCCCAGATAGATGCAGTTAGACATGGGATCAATTAGAGTTCTTTAATTGGCCTCAGTACCCCTGAATTAGCAAGGAAAAAATTGACCAGAGCTCCAGCTCCTGATTGCTCTCTAGTGACCCCTATTGGAAGCACATGTGTGAAATCAGGTTCAAGTTTGTTTATTGAATATGTATTATTATTATCGAAAGGCCAACTGTTACTTGCTGTTGAAGCTCATTCATAAATAATGGTGAGAGTGACCAGGAACTGTACCTCAGCAAGGAGTCAACACATTGGGAGGGGAGGAGAGGTGGCGAGAAAAGATTTTTAAAGTTATCTGCACTTGAATTATCGATATTCTCCGATACCTGTGAAATTATGGGCAATAGTGGACTTTCAGAAATAACAAAAGTAGTATCAGATCATCAATAACAGTGATCTTTAATTCATTTGCTTAATTGTTTACAAGCCAGCCTTGGTAGAGGTGCTGAATTTGTTTTGACCTTGTAGCTGGATTTTGATAATCTATGGCTAAATTGCTTTCAGCAGCATAATTTTGATGGTAAAAAACTTTACCTAGATAAACTTATTTAGTGGTTTTCAAGCAGCCTGCTTCAGTGCCTTGTTTAATTTTCTGGCATAAAAACAATAAATGCTGGAACTACTCCAGGCCAGGTAGCATCTATGCAGAGAGAAACAGGATTAACTTATCAGGTCGATGACTCCTTAACTTTCTGGGGTCTGGATTCACAACTCTCTGAAGATGCATTCTCCAGGTTACTTACTGTTATTAGTTTTGGTAGTTCTCCTGGCTCTCCACGTTGGGTGCGCTACTTGGGGGAACGTAAGCATCATGTGTGGTGCACGTAAATTTCTGCCTTTACAACTGCATCATGCCATTGGTATCCAAAGCCATAAATGTGTTGATCACTCACCTGCTTTCCAGCCATAGGAAGGGCGGTGTGTTAACTCTCATACATGACCATTACGTTATACTTTTATTTAAAGTTGATTTGGAGTAAGAATAGTGAGGAGGAGCTTTATATATTTGAAGGTCCAGGTGAATATCTGAACTTATGTTCTTCCTGGCCTGTAGCCCATTCCTGTTGAAACCAGGGTAGCTTCCCATTGCTAGTTATTATCAGTTGGCTTTATTTGGCCAGCATATTTATTGCCCATCCCTAATTGCCCTTGAGAAGGTGGCAGGGAGCTGCTGCCTTGAACCGCTTTCAGGAACCCGCAGTGCTGCTAGGGAGGGAGTTCCAGGATTTTGACCCATCGACAGTGAAGGAACAGCGATATATTTCCAAGTCAGGATGGTGAGTGACTTATAGGGGAACTTGCAGGTGGCAGTGTTCCCATGTGTCTGCTGCCCTTGTCCTTCTAGATGATAGAGGTTGTGGGTTTGCAAAGTGCTTCCAAATGAAATGGATTATCCCAGGATTAATGCTGCAATACTAATATACTTGGAGCCAATATAATCATGAATAATACTAGCAGAGAAATGTGCAAGTAAGAGAGGACAATGTTGTTAAGGAGTTGTGTGAGAAGTCAGGCCCTGGACTCCTTGGGGATTAATAGAACTGGATTCTCATTGCATTGTAAGTGAAAGATATTGCAAACATTAGGTTCTTAGATACTTAATTTATCATGTATGTTTTACCACAGAGTTTTTTTATAGGACCTTGAAGATCGATCAATGTTTTCTTTATATTTGTTTTTGGGATGTGAGCATCGCTGATAAAGCCAGCATTTACTCCTGATCTCCAATTGCCCTTGAACTGCTACAGTCCATGTGGCGTGGATACACCCACAGTGCTGTTAGGGAGGGAGTTCCAGGTTTTTGACCCAGCGCCAGTGAAGGAATGACAATAAAGTTCCAATCTGGATGGCGTGTGACTTGGAGGGGAACTCAGATGCTGATGTTCCCATGCATTCTTCTGGTGGTAGAGGTCACAAAAGATGCTGTTGAAGGAGTCTTGGCAAGTTGCTACAGTGCATCTTATATATGGTAAACATTGCTGCCACTGCATGCCAGTGGTGGAGAGAGTGAATGTTGAAGGTGGCAGATGGGTGCCGATTAAACAGGCTGCTTTGTCTTGGATATGTTGAACTTCTGGCGCATTATTGGAGCCGCACTCATCCATTCAAATGAAGAGTATTCCGTATTCCATCACACTCCCGTGTCTTATAGATGGTGGGCAGCTTTGGGGAGTCAGTGGTGAGTCACTCACCACAAAATCTCACCTGCTCTTGTAGCCAGAGTATTTATGTGGTTGGTCGAAGTAAGTTCATGGTCAATAGTAACTCCCAGGATGTTGATGATAGGGCATGCAGCAATAGTAATGCCATTGAATGTCATGGGGAGATTGGTTAGATTCTCTCTTGTTGGAGATGATCATTGCCTGGCACTTGTGTGGCATGAATGTTATTTTACCCTTATCAGCCCAAACCTGAACATTGCCCAAGTTTGCTATATATGGGAACAGTTGCTTTAGTATCTGGGGAGTTACGGATGGTACTGAACATTGTAAATCATCAGCGAACATCCCCACTTCTGACCATTCAATGGAGGGAAGATGATTGATAAAGCAGCTGAAGATGGTAGGGCCAAGGACACTAACCTGAGGAACTTCTGCAGTGATGTTCTGGGGCGGAGATAATTCGCCCCCAAAAACCACAACCATTTATCTTTATGCTAGGTATGATACAAACCAGTGGAGATTGTTCCCCCTAATTCCCATTGACATCAATTTTGCTAGGGCTGCTGGATGCCACATTTGGTTAAAGCCTTGATGTTATGGGCAGTCAGTCTCATTCCACCTGTCAAATTCAACTCTTTTGTTCAGGTTTGGACCAAGGCTGTCATGAGATCTGGAACTGAGTGGCCCTAGCAGAATCCAAACTGAGCATCAGTGAGCAGGTTCTTGCTGAGTAAGTGCTACTTGGAAGCACTGTTGATGACACTTTCCAACACTTTGTTTATGAAGAGGGTAGACTGATGGGGCGGTAACTGGCCAGATAAGGTTTGTTCTGCTTTTTAAACGGGACATACCTGGGCATTTTCCACATTGTCTGTAGATGTCAATGTTGTAGCTGTAGTGGAACAGCTCGCCAAGGGATATTGCTAGTTCTGGAGCACAAGTCTTCAGTAGCACATCCGAAATGTTGTTAGGGCCCACAACCTTTGTTGTTTCCAGTAATTTCAGCTGTTTCTTGATATCATATGGAGTGAATGGAATTGGCTGAAGACTGGCATCTATGATGGTCAGGACCTCAGGAGGAGGTCGAGGTGGGTCATCCACTTGGCAGTTCTGGCTGACGATGATTGCAAATGCTTTAACCTTGTCTTTTGCACTGACATACTGGGCTGCCCCATCATTGAGGATGGGGATTTTTGCGAAGCCTCCTCCTCCAGTTAATTGTTTAATTGTCCACCAGAATTCACAACTGGATGTGGCAGAACTGAAGGGCAGTCTGTTATTGGCTGATATCTTGTAATGCAAAATCCACAGGAGGAAGTAGAAAGAGGAGACTGGGTATGTTAGAAGATTGGAAGCGACATGTCACTATTACATTTAGAGGGATGGACAGCAAGGCAAATTACTTATTAGCATTGAAGGTTTTCTGTTGTCAGTGCGTCCATGAACCTTTTTTTTTGTGTAGGATACTGTTTTGCTTTTGAAAATCTGGCGTCAGCAAGTGTGGTTGTAAAAGTTATGATTTTGAGGACAACGTTCTGGGGGTTACCATTGACCAGAGACTGAACTGGACTGGCCATTTAAATACTGTGGCTACAAGAGCAGGTGAGAGACTAGGAATCCTGCAGCAAGTAACTCATCTCCTGACACCCCAAAGCCTGTTTACCATCTACAAGACACAAGTCAGGAGTGTGATGGAATACTCCCCACTTGCCTGGATGAGTGCAGCTCCAACAACACTGAAGAAGCTCAACACCAGGGCAGAGCAGCCCACTTGATTGGCATCCTATCCACAACCATTCATTCCCTCCACCACCAACACACAGTGGCATCAGTGTGTACCATCTACAAGATGCACTGCAGAACCTCACCAAGGCTCTTTATACAGCATCTTCCAAACCCATGACCACTACCATCTAAAGGACAAGGGCAGCTAACAGATCAGAACACCACCACCTGGAAGTTCCCCGCCAAGTCACTCACCATCTGACTTGAAAATATATCACTGTTCCTTCACTGTTGCTGGGTCAAAATCCTGGAACTCCCTCCCTAATAGCACTGTGGGTGTACCTACACCACAGAGACTGCAGCGATTCAAGAAGGCAGCTCACCAACACCTTCCCAAGGGCATTTAGGGATGGGCAATAAATGCTGGCCTAGCCAGCAATGCCCACGTCCCATGAACAAATTTTTATAAAACACAATATTACAGCTTAACTTACCTGTACTGCAATTGCCAAGATTACAAACTAAATAGAAAGGAGTCCTTTGGAGGCAAAGGATTTAGGGGGAAAAAACCTGAATGTGCAATTGTGCTGATGTTCTAATCGACAGTGATATCAAGTGTCAGGGTACACAGTTCCTCATACAGAGAGGGCGTGATCCCAGATTTCCATCAGGCAAAGTCAGCAATCAGAGGCTCTTTGCTTCCCCATGGTGAGAGGGGAAATATTGTAAGTGAGTCTCTATCCAACTTTTTAACTCACTGTACTAATGAATGCAAATCCTACAATATTGAGACCCTAATCTTGAACAAGTTGTAAGCTTCTCTTATAGGTTGATAAATGAGCTCCCACTGAGTCGCAAGGCATTAATTCAACCAAACATTTCTGATAAACCATTTCAATTTTACTCCTGTGATTTATATGAATAGTCATAGAAACATGAGATTGAATTACATTAAAATCTCGATGAGTCGAATCCCAGGTGAGCTCCAAATTTGCATTAAGCAGAGCTTCATAATAGCCAAGGAGGCCCATCCCATATGAATGTGTCTCTACATAACCCGATATGCCTATAAATGCAGTCTACGTCAAAAACAACGCATTCAAATGCCAAATGAAAACACAGCAAAGCAGTAAATGTGTGAAAAAGTCTTTACTCAATTTGTTCCTACTTTGCAAAAGGCTGGGGCTTTGCAGTGGAAGAGGCCAGAGGTCACCCAGGCAGTTTTGTTGGCCTTGTACTGCGTGGGTGGTGTCTTGATATTCGCGAAGCAGCATGGTTTCTTGGACTTGCCGATCACAAGAACTGGCAGATTTTTGGTGCCATACATTTTGGCACAGATCATAGCAGTGACGGGTTCCTTGCCTCACTTTCTACCATTACATGTTTCACCTTTGAACGTCAAAGAACGATCTAGCAAAAGACAGTAAAACAGTCTGTTTCATTCACGTTAAAAATCGCAGTTGGTGCATACTCATTCAAGACCATTTGGGACCAATCATCTGCTATTGCTGCCATAACCACTGCACCTTTGCCGCTTACATACGGAAGGTGATTCCATGCCTTGCCTTGAATCAGTCCAGCCATCCGTCACTGCAGGTGAACTCTATGTGGCCCAGCTTTTTTGCCAGGGTGACTCCCCTTTCCTGTAGGATTGGAATGGAGATGGGCATGTTCTCTCCTCAAGCTGCCTTGAACCACATTAGCAGAGCTTCTTCAACATCAGGATAGGCATCTGATCTCATTCACTGCCTTGTTGGAGAGAATGTCTGTTTGTCAAGCTGTTCCATGATGTTTACCTTGTGTTTCGCTATGGTGAACAAACTTGATGGCAGAATCTCCCATTGCTTTGCGATATCTGTTTTCCGCTTCACAACATGGTTTTCCACTTGCTCTATCAACTTCGCCTTCTCTCCGATCAACAACACTTAATTTTCTCACAGGTTTAGTCACACTCCCAGGTGTTGCACATCCTTTCACAGAGAGACCTTGATGTCAAATGATGGTTTACCCAGCGATGCATGATTTTGTGCTCTTGTGTGGTCTAACTCCACTCTGGTCGGTGCTGTCATATAACAAGCTTGGACCAGTTTGGCTAATCTGGTGTGGAATTTTGGCTTATCACAGGCAGTGCTTCATGGGATTTGCTATTCTGCCGGCAGGAATGGTTGACAACTTCGACATAGCTGGAATTTCATGTCATCTGAGCTTGATTCATCATAACTTCACTGTACTGCTTTAAATTAGCTGCAAACTTATTATTAGTTGTATGGAGTCAATAGATTATATTTTAAAACTAATGTATGTTTTTCAGTTTATTGTTTATGCCAATGGATGTATGTCATGTTGAGCATGGTGGAGAAAGAATGAATGAAAGGATAACTGGCTAATGCTGATAGATTCTGGAGGTGTAAGCATCTAGTAACTTGTATAGGAAGTATGTACATTTATAAAAGAAAAAGAAAGGCTTTCATTTAAATAGCACTCTTCACAACCACTGGATTGAAGTGACTAACTGCTGTATTGTAGAAAACAGTTACCAATTTTCACCCAGCAAACTCCCATAAACAGCAATGTGATAATGACCAGATAATCTGTTTTTGTGATGTTGTTTGGAGGATAAATATTGGCCAGGAAACTGGGGATATCGCCCCCGCTCTTCTTCAAAATAATGCCGTGGGATCTTTTACACCCACCCAAGCGGACAGATGGGGCCTTGTCTTAATGTCGCATCTGACAATGCAGTGCTCCCCTCAGGACTCTACTAGAGTGACAGCCTGGATTTTTGTGCTTAAACCCTGGAGTGGCGCTTAAACCCAGAACCTTGTGATTCAGAGGCGAGCTTGCTACCAATTGAACCAAGGCTGACACACTCCTCAAGATGTCCCAAATAATTTTACAGCCGACTCTTTCTTTCAATGTAGAATCATCACTTGAGAGAGACCAGGAACTTCTGCTATTTAACCAAGTGTGAGGATGTTCTTACTCAGATTCTAGGACATTTTTCTTGCATAATTAACTTTGTCAAGTTTTAAAGTATTTCTGTATATGATGCACTTTAGTGGCTGATAAGTGCCAGCATCACATAACTCCACAAGAAAGATTGATGTGTGAGACAGTGTTTTACAAATATTACCATTTGGAATTCTATCTTAATATCAACATCTCAATACTAAAGTTACTTCAGATCAGAATCAGCATCCCTTATGGTTTGGGGGATCAGTGTAGCGACGTTCTCTGTAAGCTGCGCAGCAACCTTAAAGTCCCTCCATAGGCCACAAATAAGTGGACCCCTTTAAATCGCCACACTTAAATAAACAAACTGCACACTCCAAAATAAATTAGGGGGATCGTTGTAGTTTATTATCAGTACATTTGTTTGTTGGTTATAATGAAAATGTTAATGACGTTTTCTTCAGGGCAGGCCCATCAACTGTATGAAACTAAGCCCCAGTCCCATAAACAATTCAGTTGGGCAAAAAGAAAAACATGGTGCCATAAACATCCCTGTGAATAATTTTTCAACTTTTGGAGAAAATTGATATTTTTATGACATTTTTAAAACAGGTTTATAAAATAATATTTTATGAAGTAGATTCCTCCATTTTATTCCATAATTGTAAAAAGAAAAACAACAACTTATACTTGAATAGTGCCTTTAACATAATGAAGCATCCCAAGGTGCTTCCAGGAGCATTATGAGACAAGGTATGACACTGAGCCATATGAGGAGGTATTAGGTTGGATGGCCAAAAGTTTGGTCAAAGAGGTGGCATTTATGAAGTAACTTAACAGAGGTAGAGAAGGGTAGGAAGCGAACTCCAGAGCCTAGGCAACTGAAAGCGCAGTCACCAATGGTGGTGCAATTATGATTGGGAATGTGCAAGAGGCCAGAATTATATGAGTGCAGATATCTCAGAGTGTTGTGGGACTGGAGCAGGTTACAGAGATAGGGCCATGGAGAGATTTGAAAATGATGAGAATTTCAAAATTAAGATGTTGCTTAACCGGTAACCAATGTAGGTCAACGAGCATGGGGGCGATAACTTGAGTAATCTATGTTCACCAAGATATATTTAACACAAAACTTGTTCTTTTTCATTCAAAACCACAGAATATAGTTGAAAGAAAGCTCAATTCCATACTAGCCCAGCTAGCATAATAACTAAAGAAACAATATTTTTGAATTTCTGTTTGCTATCTCAGTAAAATTTGGGTTTTTGTACCAGGAGCATTTTGAGCTTCTTTCATTAGATCAGAACTGGGACTACTGCATACTAGTCTTAGGCTTCATGTTTAATCAAAGCACAGCCCTCATATGATGTGGTCACTGACACATTAAGATGCTTTGAGTTCTGGTTACCCCGGCCCAGGTGCAGCCTCTCAGATGAAGTGTCTTAAAATCTTCTTGTCCCACCATTTTCTTTTTGTGGTTCCTCAGAAGTCTGTAAAAGAGGAAATACTCATTGTAGGTTACATGTACAAAAAACTATTTTCTATTATTGTTAATTTAAAATATACCATATAAAAGTAGAGAACAATACCCTCCATTTGGTGTTCTCAGATTCACAGGAATAATGTTAAAAGGAAAGCATGATAAATGTGATACTATTCTTCACACAGGCTGAAATCTTTTAAGAACTGTCCACGGGTGAGTGAGTGAGGAAATGAGTAAAATGTATGAGAATGTTACCCTGTTATTTGATGGTAGTGTGAACGTTGTGCCGATTTCCTGGGAATGGTAGTTGCTGCCAAGTTGACATGCCTGTGTTTTCCCCAGGGTGCAGCTCAGGCTCAGGAAAGGATACAAACTCTGTGAGAAACGGAGGAGGTAGTTATGTGGATTTGGATCTTTGTTTCTAGATGTGTAGAAGCAACAGACAAGATTTCTTTCTTTGTATCTGTAGAATCCCATTGTGCAGTTTTCCAAAATAAAGATTGGAAGAATTATTTTATCAGGAAAACACAGTGAAGATCAATCTGTTAACAATTAGAATTCTCTATTGAAAGTCAGTACTTTTTAATTTGAATTTAATGTCTACAAAATTAAATCATTGTGTTTCAAAATAGCAGCTGGAAAATTACAAATTTCCCTATCGGTTATACATGGGAGAATTGTGATAAAACCTGCTAATCTGTGTGTCAGCACTCACCTCTTGCAATTGTCTGTAACATCCCTATGTGCGGATTTAATAGGATTTTTGTGCGGTATAGCCTGACCTATGACTGTTCCTTGTTACGCCACCATATAGGGAAGAGCCGCTCATTCCCCCACCATAGCTGCATCTGCTGTATATTAATAACTATGCATTTTTACCCATTTAATTTTGATTTACGTTTCTCCCAACTCTTCCTTTGAGGTTGTCAAGCTACTGAAATCTCGCGCTCTGACTGATTTAGTACCTTCTGACTTAATCCCAAGCCCCACTCCCTGGCCCAAACCCTGGTATGGGGAGGGATGGGGAACCTTAACTCTACCCACCAACAGAAATAGAGCTGGTGGGAAGTTAAAATGCGCTTGGTTACTTGTCCGCTGGTAAACTGTCTGGATTCCACAATGTCCAATTTTAACTTGCTCTCCTAAACTGGCAGCAAAAGCAACTGCCAGTAATTGGCAGTTTGTAATTGAAATCTGCAGTGTTTCATCCAGGCTGCAGAAAGTCAGAAGAGAATCAGGGCCTGAAGTGGCCCTCTGAAAGGTAAGCTTTTTTACTTTTCATTGTGGAGCCAGCAGAAATGGAAATCTTCTCCTAGCCCCACAGGGAATGCCCCACCCCCTTTCCCCTTCTCCACCCCCCCCCCCCCCCCCCCCCCCCCCCCCCCCCCCCCTGTTACCCCTTCCTCACACATGCTCTTTGATAGTCATTGGCTACCTGATGCTTGTGAGGCCAGCAGCCATGTCCCGCCCGTTCTAGGTGAGAAGCTGAACCGCAGCATGGTAATGGTGCGCAGTGATTAAAATCACTTGCCCCATTTTGCTGTAGGCAAGTCAGAAACTAACTGTCTTACGTGGTTTCCCACTTAGGAGTTAAAATCGCGCCCTTTCTTGGAGCCCTGCCACCTAAAATTCACAGCCCTCACTTAGGAAAATCCTGCTGTGTTGTCAGGCCCTCACGCATAATCCTGGCCCTATCACTTGACTTCTCCACTGTAGGGAACCTCTGTTATTACCCAAACACTAGCAGGCCCAACTTACCACTCTGGACATCCTTTTTAGCCTTGATGTTATGCTTTTGGTTGTGTTGCAACTCTATCAGCCAGGTGGCTGCCTGAACATTGTCTGGTCTTTGGCCTTGCTCTGAGGATTCGTTGTTGCTATGTGTGATCTCATTGTGATGAAAAGGATGCAGGGCTGTGCACACTTTCTTAACTCCATAAACAAAAACATATTTGTGAAATGTTGTGTGAAATGTACAGGGCCTTTTTAGCGCTGCTGGTCAGGGGCAGTCTGAGAGCAGACACATGAAGCAGAAAACTGCCTTCAGGTGACATCCTGATGTTCTCCTCCAGTGATCCCCAAAAATGATATAATTTATGTTCATGCGTATCAATACTTAAGTATCCGTGCCACAGCACTCACTACTGCACTACAGTCAGGTAGCAAAGCAACAATGTATCAGTCCAACAGCCACATGGAGAACTACACGAAATACACTTAATGAAGGTCCAGTATTTTTGAAAAAGTGTCAAACCTCTGGGAACCACAAAACCTAACAGTTTCTCTGTAAAGGTGTCACAAAACTGCTCCAATGAACTTTGGTTCAGAAGAGCAAGTTAAACTCACTGTCGGATTGCCATTCTACTCCTTTTTATTTACCTTAGTCGAGAGCTGCACATTTCTTGCGCAGACTTCCGACCTGGACTGGTGAGAAATGTGCAGCGTGCTTGGTTCCCTTGTCCTTCCTCTGCAGGGCAGCTGCGTTGCTGGAAGTGAAGCCATGCCCCGTTTTTACGGCACAGACAATTGGCTGGCAGTTCCAGAGGGCAGGGTTTCCTCCCCAGTAAAGGGCAGAAGTCCCACTTGACTCTTGTTTAGCTGCCCCACAGCACTTAATGGCTGCGGGGCGGGTTGGCATGGAGCATGTTGGCTCCATGCCACCTTTGCTTCCGGGGTGGGGGGCGGGGGGGTGTTGCTGGGTGAAATCTCAAATAAAAACAAAATATGTCGGAAATGATCAGCAGGTGAAGCAGCAATTGTGGCGAGTAACAGAGTTAATGGACTGAATTTTCTGGCCCTGCCGTGGCCCATGGGGAATGCAGCAAGCAATTCAAATGCCAGTTGACTTCGGCAGGACTGGAAGATCCCACCAGTGGCAAGGGCCAGAAAAATCCGGCCAACACTCCAGGGCAAGATGACCTTTCATCTCAACCTGAAACATAACTCAGGGAAGAATTTTTAAGTTGGTGAGCAGGCGCAATGGGCAGGCCCGGGAGCAGCTGGGGAATGGACCACCAACCGTGACCAGCTTCCACCTGCCATTTCATGCTGGCTGGCTAATTAACACCAGCCAGTGTCAAATGTGCACTGAGAAGCTCAGCGCGTCCGGGCTGGAGGCGGGAAGAGGCTGGGCGCTGACTTCAGTGTGGGCAAGCGCTGACAGAAAGTTCTCTGAAGGCAGCGAGCTGAAGACCTGAAAAGTTTTTAAAATCGGGAAAAAAAATGTGCAAGCATCACAATCAGTCACCAGAACATATCCATGATAACAATGCTGCTGAAAGGCTTTTATTTTTCTTTCATTTAATAACAGAAACCTCATCCTGCCCTTGGATGAGATTTCATGAAAAATGCAAAGACCGCCTGGCCAATTCGCCCATACACCAACCATAAAGTTGGACGGACCACAAAAAATCGGAGACGATTGCACCTTTAATGATCTTAGTTTGCCTCTTAATTGTCAGCGGGCACGCACCCAACTTCTGAGTGCGGCTGCCGACCGAAATATCTCATGCGATTTCACGTCTGATTGGGTTGGGCAAGCACCCGTGTGCCGAGCTAAAAATTCTGCCCTTTGTTTCTCTCCACAGATGCTGCCTAACCTGCTGAGAATGCCCTTAGAAACCCTTCCTGAGAAATCTTCCGTGCTGTCACAGTCTGTAGGATTCTGCAGGTTGTGATAAATGTCCCTCAATGTATTGCAGTTTTTTCTTTATTCATTCATGGGATGTGGGCCTCACTGGCTGGGCCAGCATTTATTTGCCATCCTAGTTGCCCTTGAGAAGGTGGTGGTGAACTGCCTTCTCGAACCGCTACAGTCAATGCAGCGTAGATACACCCACAGTGCTGCTAGGAATGGAGCTCCAGGATTTTGACCCAGCGACAGTGAAGGTGATATATTTCCAAATCAGGATGGTGTGTGCCTTGGAGGGGAACTTCCAGGTGTTGGTGTTCCCACCTTTCTGCTGCCCTTGTCCTTCTAGCTGGTAGTGGTCATGGGTTTGGAAGATGCTATTTAAGGAACCTTGGTGAATTCCTGCAGTGCATCTTGTAGATGGTACACACTGCTGCTACTGTGTGTTAGTGGTGGAGGAAGTGAATGTTTGTGGATGTGGTGCCAATCAAGTGGGCTGCTTTGTGCTGGACAGTATCAAACTTGTTGACTGTTGTCAGAGCTGCACTCATCCAAGCATCCAGTTCTCATATCTCGGGCATAATTATGGAGAGTGACTCCATTGCCTTAACATGAGATCCATGGTCCTTCATCTTAGCTCTTTTGAAGACTTAAGACCCTACACCTTTGAGGCAAGGGTGATTGTTCCTGTAGCTTCCTCATCCTTATCAATGTTCAGTGCTTCACCCAATGAAATTCCCCTGACTCACTAACTACTTCCTCCCAAGTGGGTATCTCCATGCTGGCACTTGCACATTGAAGATGCCATGATGCAGTTAGTAAGGGAGTAGCAGCACACTGTTTCCAGCTGTGAATTCTTCAAAGGCAGTGCTTGCTTGGGTGGTCATTGCTGTAGTTGGCATCTTCCTAAAAAGTTCTCCTTTTGATGTAGAACACAGGAGAATTTGAGCTATGTAAGATTGATGCTTCACCTTGTTGAAATAGTGGGTGGAATCGACCCAGAATTACAGAAGTGCGGTAGAGGGCAGATAAAACAACATTTTATCGGCCGGCCGCAATGGTGGCTTTTCACACCGTATCGTCCCAAACAGGCTGCATTATTTATGCATTCCTGGGAAACATGCCATTTCCATGGCAGGTGGGCTCTTATTTGCCCATCCACCATCACCTCGTTGCTTCATCACTCCAGGCACCATATTTAAAGTCCAGCCGCAAGCCCACATCTCAGTCCTACCACCCCAGGCAAGAAGAGTGTAGCCCCCAGGTTTAGTGATGCCTCACTGAAATGCCTTTTGGACACCATGGAGGTCTGCCACGATGTCCTCCACCCCCGCTCTGGCTGCAGGATGGGCAGCAGTGTGACCAACCGGGCTTGGGAGGTGGTGGCAGCAGTGGTCAGTGCCAACGCCCTGCAAAAGTGGACAGCCACCTAGTGTCTCAAGAGGATGAATGATCTCCTCCGTTCTGCATTGCTAAACTTTGAAAAAACACATGAAGCTAGCATTACCTAATATGAGCGTTTCTGAGATGCTGGCAATCTCTGCTTGCCGCCTGGTTTCCAGCTCCACTATCTCCCACAGATCCTTCTATTTGTCTACAATAGCTAATAGCTCCTTGTCATGTGGACTCAAGCACTTTTGTGTTCGTGCTCCTTGACCATTTCTCTGGAGTGTGTTATAGGCGAGCTTTTCCTTTGTGAGCAGGGAACAATGTTAAAGGCATGTTGGTAGCATGGATATTTCTCTCATATGAATATATGCATCCCATGTTGATAAAAGAGAAAGGTGTATGTTACCTTCAAATGAAGTGACCTTGGGAACCAGCAGAATTCCTTCTTGGAAGGTAACATGAGTTGCTGGAATGGTTTCAAGTAAGGCTGGTGTTTGATTGTTTGCAGAGGCTACTCTTTGCAAAAATGCATCTCTCTAACACCCAGATGTTAAGAGAGAAAGAGGAAAGGATATGAGGTGAGCGAAATTGTCTTTGTAGGAGAGGATTTGCCTTGGCCATCTTGTGAGGCCATCACAGCTCTTCCTGCACTGTGTGGCAGTTCCTGGGGTGGTGAAGTTTACACTGACCATCACGGTCATCCCTCTCCAGCCATCCTGCACCGCCCTCTAATGGGGCTTCCCACCATCAGCACCCAATAACCTTGATCCTCTGGACCTGACACCACCCCATCGATATATCAGGGGATCTGGGAATCCTTTCAGCTGTTGGCAACCCTGAAGCTACTTCTACCTCAACCGATATTGTACAAGTCAAATCTTTACCTGGCAGCAGCCTTTTAAGGGCAGAACCTGTCATGGATATTGTGCTTCCTCCCAGTGGCAGTTAACTTATGAGAGATGGGATTATAGCTCCAAACATCCTCTGCATGGGACAGACCCAGAGGAAATTGTAACAGGTTAGTAATGGATTCACATTTGCAGGCAGTATTCCCACTCTACTGTTAACTTGTAAATGGGAGGGAAATTCAGGGCCGCAGCTCTAAAACTGTCATTGTGAAAACTGGAACAGTCCTGCCAGCGCTTTGAGTGCTCCAGGTGGGTTACTATCCTCAACATTATTTTGTCATGTTTCCTTTTTATATTCTAATCTGTATATTGAACAAGATAGTTAAAAGGTTGATGATGAGAACCCTTTATCTGTGAATAATTCTGAATAACTTCTTTTGAGGTGCAGTCACTGTTGTTCTATAAGCAGAACCAATTTGTGCAAGTCAAAATCCCACAAACAGCAACCAGGATAAATGATCAGTGAATGACAGAATCCCAGCCACAAGAAATTCAAGTTGTTTCCATAATGGATGCTCAATTCACAGTGCTTGTTTTCTGCCTGGGCATCAAGCCTCTTGTTCAGTTACTCTAAAACCGATATTTGAAAACCATTACTCAATTTTTGCTGATAGCACTGAGGTAAAGTGATTTATATCAGTGCTGATCTTACCTGCCAGTGTTTGGGCACATTAAAAAGGACATTTTTTAATGAATATGAGGAAAGATGCTTTACTACTTTAACAGGGTTGGATGACGATCCATGTATCTACTTTGAGCTATTTGAAGAAAGGCATTGTAATAGGTAGAACATGATACTTAAGGAAAGAAATAATTCTATATATTGAAGTTAGGTTACCTGCTATGAATGCATCAATTTTAAGTAACTTAGCAGTAATGGTGCATTAATGGATTTTTGGCAGTGTCCTTAAGTTTCCTCTAGGAAGCAATCCGGTTTACGGCACCTTAGAACACAGTACTGGCATTCATGGTCAAGTTGTTCAGGACCAATTAATGGTCAACATGTATCTCAGGGAGCAGAGACTTGGCAGCTGAAGCAATGGTTTTGATATTTGAACTACAAATGAAGTGCTGTATGATAATGGCAATAGTGCAGTGATATGAATGATAGCGGCGTACAACATAGCCGAGGAAGGCGGCAAACAGATGTATGTGGATAACGAGCAGCATCAACTTTCTCAAAGAAATTAAACAATTCACAGCTAGAATACCAGAGGATGCTAATCACACCAGTTAAGTATAGTAGGTGCTTAGTTGAGGATTACCTACCTAAGGCCTAGAGCCAGTATCAGACAGCGCTAAGTAAAATAAATTTGATTTGAAGTAGTAGGTTTCCCTTCCATTGCTCCAAAAAACCACTTCCATCCTCGGCCCAGCAAGCCCATTCAATAATTCCTGGCTGAGATCACCATCTCCGCTCAAACAAGGGTCGAACATGGGATCTTCGTAGTCAGTTACGCTAGCTTTCCAACTGGTCTATCAAAGGGTCTGAAATGGATTCCTAACAGCATTACCAGATCTCGTACTTCTTTCAAAGAAAAGAGACCTTAGGAATTGTTACAGAAAAATAACTGTTTCCTGTGTCGTTGTCCTCTAAATGTTGTTTTGCTTTTGTGCTATCATTTTAAACAACTTAGGTTATTCTCTTATTTCATGGTGAATGATGCCTAGAAACAATGCTGATTAACATTTCAATGGCAATGGTAAAAAAAAATACATACTGGCCATCATTTTCCCTTTGAGCAGATCCACAATATTGCAATGGTACTTTTTTTTTTGAATACTGTACATTATTCCAGGCACCATCTAATAATTTCTATCTATTTAGATACTATTTAAAACTCTTCACTCTATTTTCTTTCACAAGGAGTAATTGAGGTGAATAGCATTAATGCATTTAAGGGAAAGTCAGATAAACACATGGGGGAAAAGAAGTTGAAGCTTCTACTGATAGGAGTTAAATGAAGAGGGATGGGAGGAGGCTGCTGTGGAGTATAAACACCATTGTGGACCAGTGGGGATGAATGGCTGGTTTCTCTGCTGTACATTCTATGTAATGCTGTGTACATTGCCACTAGCTGGATGAATGCAATTAGAAGCCAGCCTTCTCTCCCCCATCAACGATGGACATTGCTCGTATGGCTGTTCCTAACTCTATTAAGGTCTGGGGCTTTCCTGTTAATAGAACACATCCTCAAATCACGAACTCATGGATCTCCGTTTTCACATATGCACCAACTGAAATATCACCTAAGGTCTCCTGTGCTTGCCTCAACAGTAGACAAACAAAACAGCAGACCAGGATGGAAAGACTGGTCAGGTGAGACTTTGTTATTTGAACAAATAAATAATGTAACTATTGGTCGTAAAAAGGGTCTGGTCTCAGGGAACCCACCGATAAACAACAAGTCGCTGGGTGAACTGAGCCACTGCCATTTCTAGGGTTTTCCAGTATGCCTTGGACCTAACCAACTCCTTACAGGGCAAATGCTTTCAAGGGTGCAGATCCAGGTGTCAGGGACCCCACTCTGGGAGATCCCACACCCTTGTCTTAATTAGGGCCCAACTTTTAACTGGAGCTGGAGAAATGGCCTGGACTCTCAGGGAAAGACTCAGAACATTTTTAAAATGATTTTTTGATCAATCCCGTTTCACAAAGGCTGAAGAGGATATAACAACAGCCACCCCCCCACCGCCCCTCCACCCATCCCTCCGACAGGTGCTAGATTCATGGTTGAATAGGACATAGAAGTGTCTCTGATTTTACCTTAGGGGCCTTTCCACTGATGTCAGTGGGGTTATCACTGATATGTTTTTCTCTGCTTTCCTTCCTGAACACCGTGCCTTGTGCTGAGTTACAGTTGGAATGTCAGATGTGTAGAAACTCTGGTACCTTCATAATGGCCTTTCTTCACAAGACTAGCTGGAGAGAGTGAGTACTGTTGGCAATTCATCTATAGAAATATCACAACTGGGTGTCAGGGAAAAAGAAGTTAGTTTTCTCAGAAGATGGAAGGAAGGATTGTAGCACAAATCAACCAAAGGTCCATTTGCACTTCTCACAGCAGTTAGACATAGGGCTGGGTTGTACGTTTCTCAGCGGGCTGGGGCAGAACAGAAAGTGAGTGGACCATTTGCTCCCACCCCCGCCATCTCATCTCGGCAAATCAGGTTTTGGGCGGCCAATTAGCGTCACCCAACAGAAGGTGACCAATTAGCAGTGCAAAGGAGGGCTTTGTGCTCTATCGGGAGTGTAGGCCTGCATATCATGCAACATAGGGGTTATGCCATGAAGAGAAATTCAGTCACGGCTGCAAATTTAAAGGCCCCCTGCTCTATGAACCTCCCTTTATTTGTTTTGGCAGGCTCAAAAAAGTCAATAAATGAAGCCCAAAATTGTACAGATGCCACCACCTTCACCAGTGGAATCTGCTGCTACATGCAGCCATGGGCCAGGTGGCAGGTCTTTTCTTCCATCCTTGTGCTGCATCACCGTACCTGCACTCCCAAACTTTTTCCTGTCCAGCATCAGAGAAATGCAGTGGGCAACGAAAAAATTGTGTGCAAGCGGCTGCTAGACAAACTCAATAGCCTGTTAATTAGTAATTTCAAAAGGGTGGGCGGGCTTCCGATTTCAGTGCCTGCTCACCTTTTGTAATTCCTGATTCTAGCATGATGACATTGCATTGTCAACCTGACGTAACCACACCGTATTTTACATTCACATTGGCGCGGTGGGGGGGGGGGGGGGGGGGGGGGGGGGGGGTGGGGGGGGGGGGTGGTCCTGATTTGCAGCCGTAAAATCCAGCCCGTAGAAAAGCATCAGTAGCAATGTCTTGAGTTTTTGTTGGTCCCATTTTCTCTGCCTCGCCCCTACCCCCAGACCTGGCCTCAGTCAGAGAATTGCATAATAGATGTATGCATTCGGGGGGGGGGTGGGGTAGTAAGGTAGTAATAAAAAACGTACACTGATGCAACAAAATTGAAGTTTTATGATCTGCAAAGGTTTAAAGAAAGTTCAGTGTTTAAAAGGTGAAAGTTCAGTTTTGGTTCTTAAGTTTTTTTTACCTTATATCCCATGTGCCTCCTTCAGTTGCCATAGTAACAAAATAAACATTAAAAATAGTCCATTGAAACTCCCTTCATGAATCAGGGTACGTGTAAATAAGATGGAAGGTGAAAGAAGAAAGAAACATTAAGCTGAGTTTCCAGGGTACAGGCATAGCCAGGCACCTGATTTAAAACACAAGGCATTTGAAACTCTGTAGATAGTAGGGATCCACCACAAATCAAGCTCTTTGATCCAGAGTTGTTTTCTGTGTTTCAGTCCATATTATTAGTGCTAGCAGTGTAAATGTGATTGGTGCAATTCATGAAAATCTGGGTCATTGTAAACACTTGTTTGTGTGCATTGAAATTTCCAGTTCAATTTGCATTGATACCACACCCAGAGTTATAAAAGGGTATCAGAAAATACAGAGAAACATTTCAAAAGACCCATTTCAGACTTTTAATAGAAAAATTAATTTACAGAAATGATCAAACTTCACAGCCACATCTTTAGTTTTAACAAATAACACTTTGGGCTGGACTTCCACGGAGCCGGGAAAACTCTGTAGAAGTGCAACTGGGACCCAGTTCTAGGATTTCTGACCCCACTGCCGGCAGCCCCAATTTTCACCAATGTGGGTTAAGGGTGTGGGTCATGAGCCCAACACACTGCACTCCCAACCTGGCCAGCTTCTTTATGGATATAGGCATGTCCCAGTCCTCTGCAATTTTCATGGAGTCGGGCCAGCTTTTCAAGGATTCATGGTTCACGGCTCCCCAGAGGTGTTGTGAACCATCGTCTGGATGAGGGAACCTTTTGGAAGGTAAGTTTAAAAGGTCTTACCCATGCATCCCAAGCCAAGCTATGCCAATCCACCCACCCCCATGTCTCCTCATGCCCTCCATGTTCAGCTTTTTTAGACATCCTAATGCTACTATAGGGTTCATTGGTCCTGGACAGGCTGCATAGTGGGTGAATAGGCACGGAAGCATCATAGCTTGGCATGAAGAGTTTGAGGGGCCATGGGGAGGTTTATGGGGAGCATAGCTTGGCATGGAGGGTATGAGGGGGCATGGGTGAGGGTCATGAGTTGGCATGGGGAGTGTGTGAGGGCTGGGACAAAGTCCCAGAGCGCTGAGGTGGGCCTTTTAAGCAACCAACCTCGGCACTCAGTCCTGATGGCTGCCTCTGCACTCTTTCCAGGGACAGTGGACCCAACTTCAGTTAGCACCCACTCCCCCGGAATGAAAATCCTGTCTTTGCTGGCACTTCTGAGGCAGGCATGCTGAGCCAGGAAATTTCCTACCTCCTCCTACCCACCTCTAGGATGACAGTCTGGCCAGTTGTTTCACTTTGTTCTGATGGTAATCGCAAAAGTGCCATAATAATCAACTCAAAGACAAAGTGAGCTTCAGGCTGGACAGTGCGATGAGGAATGACTGGGAGAGAAATTCAACTGATGGCTGCTTCCAGTGCAAAATGGGTGCTGCGGTTCTAATGCTTGCCCGAAGACATCAGCCTGAGGCCTTGTGCATGAAACCAGTGAACTGTGGATGCCATTCAGGCCTCATGATGTAACTTGTCAGTTGAGGTTTCAGGAATTTGCGAGCTCTGGCAGGTGTTTGGGGTGGGAGGAGAAGCGGAGAGGTATAAGCCCAGACTAGCAGCAGTGTACAGCATTTTTATGGAACCAGGAGGAGCACCCTTGCCTTTTTGTAGACTGTTTTCATCACTCCCTTTTAAAGTTGCTGGCTAGGCTGCTGGAGACCCAGAACAATGAGATGGAGCATGCTTGGCGCAGGCTTCTCATATTTGAAGACCAATTTTACAACAGGGTGCCACAATGGTTATTAGGACCCAGATTTGCATATGCATGGTGCCAAATGTCTGTTTCAGACAGATACTTTGCTCCATTAGAAGTCTTCAGCTTCAATTTGGCATCTGGTGTACTTCCAGGGAAGGTGGGGCACAGGGCACTGTGACCTGAATTCCATGTCCACAATGTTTTTTTTTGTCCAAAAAACAAATGATGTTCCATTTGTCACCCATTGTGATTATATAGAAACTGCCATAGTAGAAGTGCCTTTTAGTTTGAAAATCTTTTCCTAATTTTATTTCCAATTTTCTCCACTTTTTAACTCCTTCTCTCCTGAAGATTCAAGAATTGATTTTATGAGATCACCCTTCAGGTCAGGGTCATCTTCCAGTGCAAAGACATATCATGTGGGAAATCATGAGGCGTGTGTGCCTGTATTCATGGGGGAAAGAGCAACATTCCCTAAAATCATGCCTACTGTTCGAATACATTCAAATAATGCAGGCACCTTTTAGCACGCAGGTGTTGGCACCAGAGGTTCAGTCAGATTCAATCTGAAAATTTCATTATTTTCCATTTAAATTATACAAAACACCCAACAGTGCAAATAGATTACAGATTTTGACAATTCCAAGCTTGGATTGAGTTTGGAAAAATAATTAAATATTTATTGTTTAAAGAATACATGGGTGAAGTATCTGTTGATTATACAACAGGTGATAGCAAATTAAGATGTTAAGCGTACCACATGAAAAGCATATCAGTGCAAAATGAAAGTCATTGGCAATGTTCTTTTGAAACAACTGAATCAGTTCATAAAATAAATGTCATGACAACATTGGCACCTCACCAAGGAGATATTCTTCCCGCGTGTGAGCCTAAACCAGGGCAAACTAGTTCACCATGATCAAGCATCATTGTCCTGTACTCTCCCAATGATCCAACACATGCATTGTTCAGTAAAATCAGTAAATATTGATTGTTTCCTACATTACAACAGTGACTATAATTACAAAGGACATTGTTGGCTGTAAATCACTTTGGGATGTCTTGAAGTCATGAAATGCCGCCATATGAACATTAAAAACGCCACTCTTAGGCCGGGATTTCACGGGCCAGTGCTAACCCCATCCACTGGCCAGGAAGTCAGGGACAACCCCACCTCAACTGGTTCTGGGATACCTGACCTAATCTTATGTGTATCAGGCAATTAACTGCCTGGTGTTGGAGCGCTCATCTCTCTAAGGGGATACTGATAAAATACCAGTGGCGCTGGGAAAAGGCCCTTATGTGGCTGGTAATTGGTCACTTAAGGGCCTGAATTGACCTCTGGGCAGGAGGGCCATCTGCCACCTTCTCTGCTGCTCGTAAAATGCCAGTGGTGGTGAGAAGGTGACGGGCAGGGTGCCACCCCCCTCCTGGCTATCCCAACCACTTTTTCATTCCCCTCGCCTCCCAGGCCACTCTAAATGTTTTTTAAAATCCTTTCCTCTAATTCCAAAACGGTCACAATGGGCTGCATTTTAAAGGGAGCGGGGGGGCTGGGGGGGGTGGTATTTGCGAGCTGCTCACCAACCCTGAAAGGAAGTCAACTGGGGGCTGACACACCCAGAAGAAGGCAGCCCCACAGTCTTAACATGCTGTGGGTGGGCTGAAGTGGTTGTGAGTGGGACTTCCGCTGCTCAGTGAGAGAAGTCCTGCCCTTAGGATCCAGCAGTCCTGAGCTCAATAGCGGGCACTGCTGCAACTGCAAGAAGGAACACGAGGATGATGGATGGCCGCCCCTGAAAGATAAGTCCTGGGATTTTAGGGTGAGGAGGGATCCTAGAGGGGTGGCGGGGGTTGGGGGGAGCGGGGGGAACAGGTATTGGAGGATAGGCCATGCAGAAGGAAGTGGCCCCAATGCGCAGAGGGCACCCCCTGAATGAGGTGCCTCCCCACCCACCCTTCTCACCTTTCTTCATGTAGATCATAAAAAGCCTGCCCACGCCAACCATACTATGGACATGGGCAGTGTGTTATCTAGGTCAATATAAGCTTGCTAACAAGCCTAATGGACCTTTAATTATTTATTTACATATGGCGGGCAGCCTGCTGATTTCGGGGCCCATCCACCTAGCATATTATGGGGCCCTGCTCAGGTTGGGTGGGAACATGGTGGGCCGGCCACTCAATTTATTTTACCTGCCTACCACCAGCCCCCCTCTCCCATCACCTCCAACGAAAACATGCCTGGCGGGGGTATATAAAACCCAGCCCCATAACCCTGTTTGGCCATATTAGTGCAGTAGAAGAAATAAGATACTGGGGTTTCACCTTAAAGCATAAGCAGTAAGTGTTTGCAGTAAATTTCCTTCAGGGACAGCACTAGCTAGACTTTTGCTGTGGAGCAGTAACAGGAAGCAGGCTTATTCCTTGCTTGAACCTTCGGGAAGGGAGTGCCAAACTATTAAGTAGGAATCAACTGTTTTTCATTGAGGGAGAAGTTTCTTCTGGTTACAAAGTACTGTAAGATTTTCTCTGTCAGCTGTTTCTAGCAAAATTGTAAACCCATTCTTTAATGACTGCTTCTATAATTTTACAAGAATTAGCAAACATAAGAAACCTGATTTATTTGCAATGTCATTAGCATTTAACGATGAGGGAAAATCTTCTCCAGAGTGGGTTGAATCAGCTGGGTTTCTTACTTACGTTAACTAGCAACTGTTTCAAGAACAGCATTCACAGAGCTCTGCAAGTGACTAGCCTCCATGAGCTCTTGGCTGGGGAATGTGCTATGGCAAAAGGAGGCAAGAGAAGCATTTCAAATAGAGCCAAGCAAAGAATAACAACCAATTTTTTATATATAAGATAGGTAACTATTGTAAAGACTGAAGAATGTATAGCTTTATGTTTTAAAAGCTTCCACAACTATTCATTACTTTGGGTTGATAGTGTAGGTGACAAGGTTATTGACTTTGGTACAAAATGTTACCTCTGCAGCCTGTTATAGGGCAGGAAAACACATTTCTAACAGTCACAGCTCCACTTTCTAGCCTAGTAAACAGTATACCAGTTAATAAAACAGTGGCTTTAAATTCATCTTTCACTCCGCTCATTTGGTATTATGTTTCTTTCCTTAAACCTCCTCTCTCTTTCTTACCATAGTGTATGTCTTTCTTTCTTGAATGCATACAGGAAGCATGGAAAATAATAACTGAAAATGTTATGATTAAATGCCAGTTGCTGTAACATAAAAAGAGCCAAATCTGTGCTTGTGGGCAGAATGTCCCAGCATGCAACAGGTATCTGGGCCAATATGTGCATCTGGCACAGTTCCCAGCTAGAGTGGATTTTAGCTGCAGCATCGAAACAACTCAGCCTGTATACATAAGGAAAAATGCACGATTTTTAATGAGGGGTAAGAAACACAATCAGCTACCTAGTACAAGGGAAAAGTGCATGGGTTTAGACAAATATCGGTTCTCAGTTCATTTGAAATACAGAAATAGCCATGAATTTTCATTTTTGGAAGCCTTATTAATAATTATATTGATGTCTACCCTTCAGTTATGTTACACCTTGGCTTTTTACCTATTAAAAGTTCATTTACAGCTTTTTCTTTGCAGGGCAGTAAACTCCTTTATCAACAAAGATTGACATATTTTAAGTAAGAAGTTTCTTTTTCTTTTTCCCCACATTCTCTTTTAACTTTCACCTTGTACATGTTGTCCAGCCAAGAAACCACAAGGAGGTTCATGAAGCTTGGGTGGCTATTTTAATTCCTCTAACTCTGCGGGAAGACTTTAATGCCCTTCCCCAAGCCGAGTTTGGAAATGAGGGGGAATTTAATAGATGGGAGGGTACTAGGTGGGACCCCGTTGCCTTCCTGCCTCTGTCCCGATTAAGGGGAAGGCAGTGGCATAGTGGTATTGTCACTGGACTGGTGTTCCAGAGACCCAGGGTAATGTTCTGGGGACCTGGGTTCAAATTCCACCACGGCAGATGATGAAATTTGAATTAAAAATCTGATGATGACCATGAACCCATTGCTGATTGTTGTAAAAACCCATCTGGTTCACTAATGTCCTTTAGGGAAGGAAATCTGCTGTCCTAATCTGGTCTGACCTACATATGACTCCAGACCCACAGCAATGTGGTTGACTCTTAATTGCCCTCTGAACAAGGGCAATTAGGGATAGGCAATAAATGATGGCCTAGCACCCACACCCACATCCAAGGAATGAATTTAAAAAAAAGCCTGGGGTGGAAAGGTTTATGGACAGCCTTCCTGCCCCCCCACCCTCCCCAAAACCCAAGTGAGGCTCTTAAGTGGGCATTAATGAGACAGTAACCATGTTGTGGCCTCCTGGGGGTGTCTGTTCTTCAAAGTCAGTACCTGATCGAGGATCCCGGCATGGGGAAGGGGAGGCTGCTGAGAGCCATCTGATGTTGCCTTTGACACCCCTCCCCCCGATGCCTCCCTCCTGAGACCCCACAACCCACCTCACCCTCACTCTACTGAGGCCCGGGTCCCTTGTTGATCCTTGGCCTCTGGTGGGTACATTGCCGGCAGCTGTCACTGCTGCCTAGGCGTTGCTGTCGACAGTGAAGAGATGTTGGCCTCTAATTGGCTAGCAGCTTTCAGGGGGTCAGGATTTCTGCTCCTGTGGTCCTCGATCCTGCCGCTGGCAACTTAAGTGCCTGACTGGCACTTAATATGGCAGGCCTCCCCCAAAGGGGGCAATACAGGGGTCTCATTGGCTTGCCAGCCAGCTAGTGAGACCCCTGTCACCTGGATTAAATTCCACCCTGTGCGTACGCTTGTGAGGGGTGTGGGGAATTTGGGAGCTTTGGAGAGGGGAGAGGTGACAACTGGGCTCTGTGCAATACCTCCCCACTTTGACATAGCTGAAATTCTGAATCCATAATACCAGGAATTCTGTTTGTAGACTTGTGCCTTGCCAACCACTAGCACAAAGCTGTTTCTCAAATGGTAGGTTTTTAATTCGTTTCAGAGCTTCGACTCTGTTCCTCTGTTGATTATTGATTCTGCCAGCCTGCATAAACACTAACAGGGCCTGGAGTTTCTGACCAAAATTCATGTTTTTATGGCACACATATAGCTACCTCCCAGGTCATGTTAAAAGTTATGCTGATGTCAACATATGCTAAAGCACCAGATCATGCTCTCAATTAAAAACGAGACGTTCTGTTCTGCCAGTCACACAAATGAGTAATGTGGTATATGAATATCAGTGCCAGTGTGACTCTAGGTATGTAGGCCGTACGTTTGAAAGACTGGCAGATCGTATCTAACAGCATACCCCTTCGGCTGTTCGCAACAGGCAAGATACCAACCATAGTCAATCAGCCCATACTTGCAAAACTCAAAACACAGGGTCCAATGTTAAATGTGATCCCGCAATTGGACAACATTTGGTCAACAATCCTGAGTGTGCTAAGAATTACACTGACAACCAATTTAAGATTATCATTAGGCTCACAATGTGGCACACTTATGCATGCTAGAAGCTATATGTATTAATACACAGGGCCCTGATCTTTGCAGACAGAAAGAACATGTACTCACGTTACGCCTATTTCAACTAAACAAAATAGATGATAGCCATTCTCTGGTTCATTCACCAGGGAAATGCCTTACCAATCAGAGTCAACCTGCCTAGTTTGAACTTAAACAAAGTTTGGCAGTTAACTGTCAGTCATCAGTTAACTGGTGCCTTCTCCTTGGAAACTCCTCTACCAATCAGAGTCCACTTGCCAACCAATCAGCACTCTCTTCTCATGCAGTATAAATTGTTGTTCCCTTTACATTTGGTATCCTTGTGAATTGTCCTGATGAGTGCAAAACGAAAAGCTTCGACGAGATGTCTTTTTTTTTAACATAACCAAGTTCTGTACTACCAAATGACAATTTAAAATCAAGAAATTCCAACACAAAGCAAGCTGACTCAAGACGTCTTTTACTCAGGCCCCATTTGCCTGCATCATACAAATGTATTACTTGTAATGTAATTGAAGCTATATTTTATTTGCTCTATTCTGGGGTCTCCGGAAATGGCAGTTTAAACCTTGCTCACAGGACAGCTTGGTGATCTGTATATTCCAGCCAGGGTTCTAGCTTCTTGGGGACTGATTAAAAAAAACTGTAAGACTGTAACATCAAATTTTGATAAATTAAGAAGAATTTCAATAAAACTGTAGAGCCTTATAGTCAATAGATCAGAATAAAAGAATCTCACCTGGCAGAGAGAAAAAATTATGTTCCTCATATGATTCTTTACTAATATGTTATATTTTTTGCAACTGAAAACAGAGTTAGTACATTCAGAGCACTGCTAACCTCAGCTCCTGGACAAAATACCTTGTCCGCTCCTTGTATTAGTTACATTTGGAGTTGAAGATCAGATGTTCATGCTGAAGTACATAAGTCCTGCATTCTCAGTTCAGATATAGAAAACAAATATCATCTTTATGAGCTATACTGGGGGTGTTACTTTTTCCACAGTGAGGATGGCCTTCTTAGTAAAGGAAAGAAATTACTTTAGGGTACAAAAATAATAGGCTAAAGTATTCCAGTCCCAGAAACTTAACTCCAGTTTGAACTCAAAACCTCAACTAATCTTCCATCCATCTGCTTTCATTGGGGAACGTCAAACCAGGAGAGAGAAGCTCTGCATTGCGGTAAAAATAGCGGAAATGCCCGAAAATCAGAAGTCCCGCTCCCAAACACGACACTTGCCATTGTTGCAGGGGCGCAATTGGGGGCATTTCACATACTTGGGGTTTATGGAGGCAGCTGCCCATTTAAATCATTAGCTACCTCCACTGAAATGGGATTTGAGTATGCCAGGAGTGTGAAGCTCACTGTGTGCTGGTTAGACCAGGTGAGAGCCGGTCTGAACTTGGTAGATTTATTTGGATAGCCAGGATACCTCTTTTGGGGAAGTAAGGTACCCCTTTGAATCTGATCCCAGGAAACCTTTGGGGGAGGTGAGGAGCCCTTTGGGGTAAGTCAGGTGCCCTTTGGAAGTGTTAAAAGTAGGCATAAACGTACATAAACACCTTACTGTCAAGTTTATTGGAACTGTCAACAGACCTGTCAAAATCAACAGTCAAAATTGTCAAAGGGAGCGGTCAAGCTGTCAAGGCATTTAAAAATCCAGCCCTTTAAATCTGAAAAAAATGCCTGGATTGTTAAAAAAATGATTGCTTGTTATTTCACTCCCTGTTGACATACATGAGTGCTTCCATTTCTGGATTTTTGCTGCGTGACTGATTTTGCAACCATCTATTACCAACTATTTCACAGTTTGATTGACAGCTACAAGTGCTGAGGAGGGATGTAAGTTCCAATGCTTGTTGTTATAAGGGATTGTGCACTTGAAATATTTGTTGTTATAAGGCTTTAGTTAAAGGAATGGAAATTTAGTTAATTTTTTTAATGAATGAATGTTTTTCATTTAATATAGTGAAGTCTGCGACAGACACTTAGAACTTTACTTTATAGAACTTTATTTTAGCTCATCTCTGCATGGTTCTGAGGTCTGCCTATGGCGAATACTAGGCGCATTGGCATGGTAGGTGTAAGAGCAAAGGGTGGGTGGGGGCATAGTTGGCACTAAGTTGGCATAGGGCCTATAAAGGGCCATGGAGGTGGGTACAGGAGCATGGGTTGGCATGAAGAGTATGAAGGGACATGGAGGGTGGGTAGGGTATAGGTTGGCATAGGGACTATAAATGGCTATGGGGGTATGTACAGAGACACAGTTATAGGGGCTATAAAGGGCCATGGGGGTGGGTACAGGGGCTGAGGTGGCATGAGTTGGCATGGATGGGGCATGGGGAGTGTGTGTGGGCGGTGAGGGGGTGTGAGGGCTGGAGGGATTTTTTTATGTTTTAATCTTAATTTTTTTATTTTTGGAAACTGTGCCAGAGCCCGAAGCAGTCCTTCCACCCAGCCTGCCTCCGCACCCGGCAGCCTCCTCACTTCTTCCTGGGTGGCTTGCCCTGACTCCTATTCTAGCTGTCTCTACATACCCAACCAGAGAGCAAAAATCTGGGCTCAAGTCAACTACACTGGGCAATGGTGGGGGTCAGACTAAACCTGCAGTATCAAGGCTGTCCTGCAGGAGCACAACCTTTGCCTATCAATCAGTAAAAATCTAGAAGGCAAGTCTGCAATTCTACTGTTTTGCTGGATCAGTTTCAGGCATTCGTGAACCTTTTATACATTGGAGGTTCCTCAAAAACCATTCAATAGTCTCTAACCTGCAGCATTTGCAGGAGTGAGAAGTGGAGTGTTCAGTGAATTTTCTAATTTAGAAAAACTAAAACAAAACTCAAAATGTGCACAGATTTGTTATTGTATTCTTCAGAGGCCGAAATAATGACAGAGATCTTGTAAAAATTGCATTGTTAGGCCAGGCCAAGGAGAGGAAAATTAACTTAGAGTTTACTTCTCATTGCAATTCATTCATCCTTGCTGAAAAGTGGATGTTGGTGTGGGAAAGATTCATTGTGATGCTTCCACCATTGAATAGCCTGACAACTCTGGCCACTTGAGTGAGGACCAGAAGGCCTGTTTAATATGAGCCCAGCATGAATCAGACGTTCAACAGTAGAAGGGGAAAATGAGGAGGTGTGTGAACTGGACAGAAAAATCCCTTACATTAACTGCTTTTTGTTATGAAGCCAATTCATGTGCAGCCAACAAAATTTTATCTTTAAATATATACATAACTTGCTACAAGGCCAGTTCACTTTTCTTCTCAAGGCGATGAGATAACCAAGAACTGAAAGTTCATGTTAGAAGCGTTTCTATAGCCACCAGGATCTCTTATTTCAGAGGCTTCCTCTATTTCTTTCTTCAATTGTTCTAGCAATATTGTAATACTCCTTGCAGGAAGCACAATATAAGAGAAACTTCCTGCCCTAGTTGCATTGATTTCTAACACCCTTCCATTTAAGTAGTTGTGTAGTATCCAGGATTTTTATGTTCATCAAAAATAATACAGTAAAATTTTTATTATCCGGCGTACATGGGGAATGGGTGGTGCTGGTTAATCAAAAATGCCGGTTAACGGGGAGTTCCATTTACCAGTGGAACACAGCACAATACTGACGGTATGAACTAATATGCAAGTACTCAGGAAGTAAAGAACAGTAGTCTTTTTACTTCTAAATCTTCAACAGTACATTAAAACATAATTTAAAGTATAAAATAATACAGTATACTGATACAGGTCTGGATAACTTCGTAATTGCTTCAGTAGATAAAGTGATGATTTGTATTCAGGGAACATCAGAAATTCAAATTAGTAAAGAATTCCAATTGGTAGAATGCTGGATAACACAAAGTTTACTGTAATAATTTAAAATTGGCCACAATAACAAGCTGACTTACAATTCATTGACAGTTCAGCCACCAGGGCTTAGGTTGTTGCGCATGTGTTCTGCTTTAATTTATCTTTTGGACATTTGACAAGGGGGTCCTACCAGCTGCCTTGAAAGTTAAGGTAAATATAAAATACTGCGAATCTGAAGTGTACAACAGGTTTCTCAGCATCTGAAAAGAGAAAAAAATAAGTTAACATTTTGACTGTGGGCCCTTCATCAGCTCTGATAAAGGGTATCTACATAAAGCATTAACCTCTCTTTTCCCTCTAAAGAGGATGACAGGCCAACTGTGTATTTCCATTATTTTTTCTTTTAGAAAGTTGAACATCAGCATGAGAAACTCGGATAGTTCTGATGAAAGGTCACGTGAGCTGAAATGTTAACTCTCTTTCCCTCCGCAGATGCTGCCTGACCTGCTGAGTTTTTCTAGCATTTTTTATTTTTATTTCAGATTTCCAGCACCTGCAGTTTTGCTTTTGTATGACTGAGAAACTCAGATCTGAGCACTAATAAAGGTCTTACAAAGCCATTTTGATGCCAGAAACCAAATGCAGCCATTTGCAACCTTTTTCTGTATACAGTGTTGTGATACTAATGATGTGAACTGAGCTGCTTTCAACATGGTATAATCTCAGACTTTATTTCCATTAGAGCAGTATCACTGAGACACATCCTGATTAAGAAGTACAATTGCTTCAGGAGGAGTGTAACACCATGATGATGTTCAGCAGATCTGTTTTTTCATCTTCATGCTCTCCCTTGGTGATATCATCCACACACATGGGGTCAGCTTCCACAGTTATACTGAAAACAACAAACTCTACCTCACTATTACCTTTCTCAGCCTCTACATGCCTCTGTGTTACCAGATTGCTTGTCTGACATCCAATCTTTCTTGAGCCACACTTTCCTCTTTTTAAACTCAGAGAAAACCCAAGCCATTGTCACTGGCCCCCACAACAATCTCTGTAGCCTTGTCACCAATTCCATGCCCGTTCCCAGCTGTTGTCTCAGCCCAAGCCAGACTGTTAGGAATCTGGACCCTATTTGAATCTGAGTGTGTTTTTGACCATATATCCTCTTCATTACAAAGACCACCTACTTTCATTTTCATAGGATTTCATTAACATTACCCTCATTGGTTTACATTGGCTCCTAGTCCCACAATGCTTCAAATTTAAAATTCCCCATCATCTATTTAAATCCCTCCATGACCTCACCCCACCCTTACCTAACTTGCTGTCACAAAACAATCTCTTCCCCAAATGATAAAAACAAAAACAAAAAACTGCGGATGCTGGAAATCCAAAACAAAAACAGAATTACCTGGAAAAACTCAGCAGGTCTGGCAGCATCAGCGGAGAAGAAAAGAGTTGACGCTTCGAGTCCTCATGACCCTTCAACAGTTCTGTTGAAGGGTCATGAGGACTCGAAACGTCAACTCTTTTCTTCTCCGCCGATGCTGCCAGACCTGCTGAGTTCTTCCCCAAATGCTCTGTTTTTCCAACTCCAGCCTCTTGTGCATAACCCACTTCCTTTGCGCTAATATGAGTAACCAGGACTTTAGCTGATTTGACCCCACATACTGGAATTTCCTCCCAAAGTTTCTCATTCTCACTTCTTTCTCTTTTTTAAGTCTTTCCTTAACACAGACCTTTTATCACCTTTGCTTTGGCATTCATTCTTTCTGATTATGACTCCATGAAGCACCTTGTGACTTTTTTCTAGTTAAAAGGTGCTATATAAATGCAAATTGATGTTGTTGCATCTCCAAATATGCATAAATGTAAGCAGGCAAGTTCTAGCTGCCAGAGTAGAGTGCACCTTGCAATGTAAATCACATGCATTCCATAGCATTCGCAGCCCTGGTACATTCCATAGCATTCGCAGCCCTGGTACATTCCATAGCATTCGCAGCCCTGGTACATTCCATAGCATTCGCAGCCCTGGTACATTCCAGAGCCACATCGACATCCAGTAGATCTGTAACATAAAGAGAACATCAAAGAAAATCCAGTTGATAACTGATGGCAGTCAGTTGATTATCTTGAAAGAGAGCCAAGTTTCAATGCACAAACCATCTATTGCAAGCTCCAAAACAGATTTGGTTTGCTTTAAAGCCGTTTTTATATTCCTTTTGTTCAGATTCTGGGAGCTTTGCATCAGCAAAATGGTTCCAGGCGTTTGTACTTTGAATTCTGTAGCATAGCAGTAGACTTGTAGACAGTTTATTGGTTCTACAGAAAACTGACTTAACAATATAAACCGTGGGAGCCAGCCCTGGACCTCTGATTCCCAGAATCTGAAATAAAGCAAGACAAATGCAAAAGCAGTATAAGATGTCAGTTTAAGACTTTAAAATCAGCACCTTGCATCAGGATGTGCCCTTTTCAAAAGATTGACATTATGGCGTTTTATTCACGTCACTAGTGATTGGTAACTGTGGCCACCAGAGCATTACAGCAGCCTATTAAAGAAATTACCTGTTTTACACTGCTGTTTTCAAAGGGAAGATAAAATGAAATAAGGAAAGGCTACTACTGCACAGCAGGATCTAGTTTTGAAGACGGAAGCAAAGCTGACTTGTTGGTTTCCAACGAGTTGCTTGGACATATGCAAAAAGAGTTGGGAGCTAGGAGAGTTTAATTATTAATCACTGTCAACCTTTGTTCCTGTTAAAGACCTGATTATTGTAGCAAGCTGGTAATGAGGCACAGTTTATACGTCTGTTGCTATGAGATTGTGAGGGATGATCTTTGGTCTCTGCAAGATATCGCTCTGAGCCCGAATTTAATGAGTTTGGATGCAGACTGTTATTGATAGAATGGTTAAGTAATACAGCTGCTTTTCAGCACTTGCATGCAGATTTACAAAGACAATATTCTCTTTACTTCTATCTTGGCTGCATTTCAAAGACATTGTTCAAATAACCTTTTAATATATTCCAACCTTCCTTTTCAAATGATCACTGCAGTTTCTTTAAACGTTCATGTACTAAACAGTGTAGTCCATATTAATTACAGAATAGCAAGTGGTGTTGCAGCAGTGCAGATAAATGCATAACTAGTCTCCCAGGGAATGTTCTGCTTAATCAGGATTTCTGTGAACTGGACAATTAACACTTAAAGCTCCATTCTTCCACAAATGAAACAAATTAAAAATTCAATAGTATGCACCTTTCATAGGTCAGTCCTGGTAAAATCACTTTTCTATTCTGTTTTTGAAAGATATATCCTAATTGTTAAATTTCATGCAATATTAAGATAATTTAGAGGTTTTTAGATGCTAATGTATCAGTAGTTATACATTGCCAGCTATGCTAGTGGGTAACATATTTGTCTTTAACTCTAAATGTTCTGGGTTCAAGTTCTACTCCAAGACTTGAGTACAAAAATCAAGGCTGATACTCCAGTGCGGGAATGAGGGAGTGCTGCACTGTTGGAGGTGCAGCCTTTTGGATGAGGTGCTAAACCAAAACCCCATCAGGCATCCTGGGTGGACTAGAGGATCCCATGGCACTATTTCAAAGGAGAGCAGGGGATTTACTTCTGGTCAATATTTATCCCATGATCAGCACCACAACGACAGAGTACAAAAGTAAAATAGTGCAGATGCTGGAAATCCAAAAAAAACCCCAGAAAATGCTTGAAATACTCAGATCAGGCAACATCTGTGGACAGAGTTAACAGAATTAATGTTTCAGGTCAGTGATCTCTCGATGAAAGGTCATTGACTTCTCAATGAAAGGTCATTGACCTGAAACATTGGCTGGAAGCTTCCATTCCAAAGTCTAAGTTCAGTAGCAGACACAGAAATGAGAATGATTTCTGCTGGGGGTGGGTGGATGGCTGAACATATGCGAACTTACACTGTACAGCTCAATAAATATGCAGCTGCAAGGAGCCCACTGATTATCGTGGCGGGGGGGCAGGCAGGAAGTTGTCATTCCCGCTGTTACTTCATGGGGTGGAAGGTCTGTGCACCATCTTTAAAGGGCACCCAGACAGCCTGCACTATCCCTTCTACTTTTGCCCGGCCACTGCTCCACCCTTCCCCTCTAAACCTTCCTTCCTTCCTTAGTCATCCTTCACACAACTTGCATTGCCACCACCCAGTCTCGAACATAGGCTGGCATTTACTGATGTTCCCCAAAGAGGGCAATGCAGGGGCAACTCACAGTTAATCATGGACGAAGTCTACCTCGCCTGGTGCACTGCCCTTATGTGCAGTCATTAAAGTGAACGTTCCAATTTCTCGCTGACGGGGAAGTTAATTTGGCAGGGGAACTTAATTCTGGCAAGCTGACCTTGTAATGAGCATGCATTAGATGCTAATACATGCAAAAGGGCTTCCTGACATTGTTTGTGGGGAAAACTCGGCCTGCCCTCAACCTGCCTTTAAAATCCAGAGAACAAAGCTGCTAAAGTTCATCCCACTATCGGAAAACTGATTTTTGGCCTCACGCCAATTAAGTTCCCCCACTCGCCAAGCTTCTCGCTGGACAGGTCAGGAAAATTCCGCCCATTCCGCTGTTTCTTTCTTCACAGATGCTGCCTACCTGCTGAGTATTTCCAGCATTTTCTGTTGTTATCACAAAAACAGATAATCCAGTCATTATCACCTTGCTGTTTGTGAGAACTTGCTTTGCACAAATTGGCTGCCATGTTCCCAAAACTACTTCATTGGTTGTGAAGCACTTTGGGATGTCCTGTCTTCATGAAAGACATGATAGAGATGTGTGTCTTTCCTTCCTTCAGTTGCAAAAAATAGTGCTCAGAACACCCTTCCGCAGAGCAGCATAGTGCTTGATTGCCAAATGTGATGGGGTGCTGCCTCACACATGATTCGCTGCTTAATGATTTGAAGTACACTACTGTCCAAAACATACAGAGGGCATTGTATTCTGATTCCTGAAAAACAAATGTAAAAACTCTTTAAACCCTTTTCCCAGTGGAAATGTAATATAAAATGTGACCATGAGCCATACAGTCTGAGAAGAGTCCCAAGCTTGAACCCTGGTGTGTGCATAAGTCAATTGACATCATGATCCCAGGTTCATAGAGAGAAGAAATTGGCTAGGTTTCCTGTTCCTGATCACTCCCAGCAACTTTAACTGAGGAGTTTAGTGCACACCATGCAAGTTCAAGATTAGGCTCAGTTGTGAAGGCACCCAGCGGCTTAATGAACTGTTGAATTCATCAGTCATCTTCACATGTGAAGAATAGCATCAAAAGCAAAACTACAAACCCAAAATGAAAACAAAGTGCTGGCAATGCTCAGCAGATCAGTCAGCATTTGTGGAGGCAGAAAATATATTCACCGTTCAGGTGTAGAGCGTATTTTAGAACAAAGAATCTACATCAGAAATACTAATGTATTAGGTGAACCCATAGATGCTGACTGACCACTTCAGCATGGTCAGAAGGACTACAGCAATGTGTGAAACTGTCCCCTTAGTTTCTGCCTCCAAAAAAGGAGTGTAAAGGGAAAATCAAAACGAAAGGTTAGAGAAAAATGGGAAGGGTAGAGGGGGACTAGTTGGGTCAGTTGATAAGAATACTGTAGAGAGGGATTTTATGGAGCCCTAAAGAGTAGAAAACATGATGTGTGGGGTGACTGAATTAGGCAGGATACAAAATCTCAATTGCCCAATGGCGGATTCAGATGCAGAAATAAAGTCAGTGACTTGTTTGCCAAGTGTCAGGATTCAGGCCGACTGTGGCGGGTTCATATTTGTAATACTTTTACATGCCATGAATACTCATTAGTGTAAAACATTTTTTTAAATAAAGCCCTAGCTGTAAGATAAGTCAGCAGTGCACGAGTGTCTTGTTACACCCAGTTCACATTTGTTTAAAGGTGGTTTGAACCAGTTGGCTTTGTGCATTTGTGTGTGAGATCAGCAGTTTTCCTTGTTGGACTCTGTGGCACAAGTAAGGGGAGCACGAGAACGGCAGCTCACATGGAGGCTTGGGACCGACAAGAGTGAGTCAGTGGTGAGGGAGCTGGGTGGGGGTGAGGTGTGGAATAGGGTCAGGAGCATGGAGAAGTAGAAAAGGGATCAAGGGATGATAGAGGAAAGGGTCGGGGGCATGGAAGAATGAAGAGGGAAGGGCCTGGCATCCTGGGTGTGGAGAAATCAGTCAAGTTAAGAAAATGAAGGGCCTGAAGGGTGGTGTAAGTACTGTCCAAATGTGGATTTATCTCAGGGTGTTCGCTGGCAGAGTACTTCCAAGGCTTTCAGTTCACCTATGCCATTTCATTATCCTCAATGAGAGTGATCTCGGACAATGTCCTTTACAATGCACAGAAGGGAGGGCCAGCTGAACCTGCAAGTGCAGCCATGTCCCATGGCAAGTCCAACACTGGACACTAACATGAACATTCAATAAAGAGTGAACAGAAAAAATAACATTGTTTCTTCCACAATAAAGGAAATATCCCAACTCCCATATAACTATCAATATGTCCAACAATGAGGTGTGCCAGTATATTTAGCTCTCTGACTAAGCTAGTTTCAACAAATAGTGATGATGCACACATGAATAAAATGTCATGTGAGGTATTTATAAATAAAATTTAAATTTGAAGAAACACCCATGCTACCTTTGTGTTGTCAATAAGTCTTATGTTAATGGCAATGGAGTTGGGCAGAAAGGTTTTGGCTGTATTTGACCAGAAGGCTCTTTTACAACTCACCCATAGCTGCAGCATTGTCAGCTGACAGCGGGTTTCATTACTGAAAAGCATCTCCCACCACGGAATCAGATTTGTTTCTTGTGCAAGTTGCCAGCACTTCAAATTTTAATTGTAATTGCATGGGAGACAGAATAAAGCAAGAGAGTAAAGGTGGAGCACACTTCCCGTTCCGCCATTAGGGACAGCGCACCACTGACAAAATTCCTCCCATAGTCTCCATAACACAAAAACTTGGTTTTAAAAGTAACCTAAAACATAGAATGCATTGAAGGTGATAAAAGCCCTCTACAGACTGTAAGTACCCCTGTGTTAAATTTGCTCAGATTGTTCCACCGACTTTCCTAGTGGGTGTTGGCTCACAGGAACATCCTATCCACAATTCAACACCAGCTGGCTAACTCAGAGGGTCACAAGGATAAATGTTTGAGAAATGGAAAGTTTATACAGGTGTGTTAGGAAATGTGGTTCTGATGTTGGGGTTCAGATACATCAAGGGAAGATTTCCCTCACTACAACAGAATTATTCTTTGTAATCATATTAACTAGTTTGATACAAATGGCAAACTGAGGAAGGTTTTTGCCATTGTTGGGCCAGAGGGGGAGCATTAATTTACATCTGGCTGTGGGAAAACCAATGTGGGACTGCTCAATATTGACACTCAGTGGCCAGAATAGAAAGGCATCCATTTTCATCACTGATTGGGGTGGGGTGGCAAAATCCAAAAATTAAAATGTGAAATTTAATTTCTTAAAAAAGACTTTATTTAATCTTAATTTCATTTGTAGCTTTTCCTTGTCAGCACACAATTCACTTCTCTCGTGCGCAGGTTTGAGCTTCTGTAAAACATAATGGACTGATTTTGGTTTGCTGCATATGTAGGGTAGCTGCTTAATGACATTGGTGGGAGGCCTGAACCATTTTCACAGTCCAACTTCATTTTAGTATCAAGGGAAAACTGTCAGTGTAATTCGCTCAATATATCAGCGACTTTCCCATTGTGAGAGTGGGAAATCTGTCAGGGCTCTCACAATATAAAAGCTTTCAGCACCTCTTAAAGAGGAGGTGCATTTTTCTCATGGTTGAACATTGGAACAGTATCTTCACTAGCAGAGCAGACGATAACTGCATCCAGGTTTGTGGAAGTACTGGTAGATCAAGTTACCATTGGACGGGAAGTCCTTTTCCAATGCTGACATATCAAAACAGTACTGAGGGAGTGCTGCATTGTTGGAGGTACAGTCTTTCAGATGAGACGTTAAACTAAGGCTCCCTCTGCCCTCTTAGGCAGACGTGAAAAATCTAATGGCACTAATTCAAAGAAGAGCAGGGAGTTACCCCGGTGTCCTGGCCAATATTTATTCCTCAATCGACATCACAAAAACAGATGATCTGGTCATTATTACATTGCTGTTTACGAGAGCTTGCTGTCTGTAAAATAGCTGCTGCATTCCCTGCATTACAACAGTGACTATGCTTTAAAAGTACTTCATTGGCTGTGAAACATTTTGAAACATAAGGTGGTCGTGGAAAGCACTATATAAATGCAAGTCTTTCTTTTTCTTTGTGTGTTGGCAGTCGGTGCCCAATAGATGCCCAAACCTGGGAATTTAATGAAAATGACGTGCTGCTCCACCTTGGTAGTGGTGCTATCAAAACAGTGCTGGTTGCCTCTCTCAGGATGACAGCCTAGCTGCTCCCTTGCTGTTCCTTCAACCAAACACAAGCCTAATGCCAAGAAGCCAACTGGCCTGGGAAATGTAACAATTGGGGAAATCTGGTTTTGTTGTTATGTGTTACAGTGAGACCAGAGACTTGTCCTTTTCAGTTGTGTGGTTGTACTTGGGGTCTATATAGATGGTTGTATCTCACTGCTGGATGGGGGGAATGGGACAATGTTGTGCATACTATAAGAGTGGATTGCAGTTCCTGCTGTAGGTGGTGACATAGCTCCAACACTGTCTTCCTACAAAACCGCAAACCGCTTTATACATTGTTCCTCAAAATGCTGAAGGTATGAGGATTGGCTCTGAAGAGGTGGTGTAGGTAGGATGACTTTCAAGCTCTCCTCTTCTGGCTTGTGCCCAACCTGCTGCAGCTGCAGCTCAGTGCACCTGCTACTGTCTTTCCTCCTCCTCCTGACACAGTGGTGACCCAACCACACTCCCCTACTGCCACCCTGAATGCTGACAGATGCTCCTTCTCAATGGAATGAATATGAAACACTGTCACAGCAATAGCAATAGGTCCAGAAATCAAAAAAGGACACTACCTCAAACTGGCAGCCCTGCAGTTTACCTATCTAGCATTCAGAATGGTGCTATCTTAACTTGAAATGCCAGTGGGTCATTGGCATGTTCTAAAATGGCATCAGCAATGTGGCTGCATATGAAAATAGCCTTGCAGTGCAGCATCTCTCTTTATTATTGATATGAGGCTGGCACCACATCTGGGTGGGGGTATTGGGTGCCTACTCTGAGGCTCTCCCAAAGATCATGAGATGTGGCAGGATATGCATTGCTGATTTTCATGCCATTGCAGTCCCTTTTTCGGCAGGAAATTTGTAACCAGCAGATTAAAAACTGGCCCCAGTGTGTCCTCTCAATCCTTTAAAAAATCTTCTTGGTGGATTTTTACTTGGTTTAATGTGTAATTGTATGCTATCATACTGTGGGTTCCTTTTGTAAATGGGGCTGCTAGGAACTGTCATTTCTTTGGGCCATATGTGTGTAATTGCACATGAACCTGTCATGTCAACTTTAAAACATTTTATTGAGTTTTCATGGAACCAGATGAAGAGCTTCTTTTATCATTCTCATGATTCGCTTTGATAGTAGAGAAGATGGAAACAGCACCATTATGTGTTCAAGTGGCCAATAACAGATGTGTAACCTGAGAGCTTGTCTCTATTATTGGAGTCAGACACCAAATTTGATTTCCCTATCCTGCACCCCACCAGAATTATCTTCTTTTCTAAAGCTGATCTGCACCCGGCCCTGCTGATGTCTCAGTGTAACTAGTTACAAGGAGGAGCGTGGAGGTGGAAAAGGATGCCTTGCGTGATAACTGTTCCCCGGCTCCTTTTAGAAAAGAGTTTTAGCTTTCTTCAAGAACATGCCAATTATTTATCATATTATTACAGATGCAAAAAGCTTACACAAAATTTCACCTAATTTTGAGCCTTTGATATTGGCATTTTCCCAGAGAATTAGCAAAGTTAACTGTATGCAACTATAGAAAGTGAAGTAGCCATATTAATCCAAATGCAGCCATGCCAATGATTGAAATCTCTAGTTCTAGCCAACGATTATTTTTCCAATGTCCAGGGTGTTAGAGTCCAAAGTGGGGTTACTTAATGATAAACGTGATGAGCGAACTGTTTCCTTCCAAATAAATCCTGCTGAAAAGTATCATCACAGCATTTCAGTCCTGATGATATAAATAGCACTGAGCTCTTTCAGCTCCTCCTGCTCTCAGATCCCTTCCCTGTAAGAACAGTGATTATTTGATGGGGATAATGATGTCTTATTCATATGCATAAGAGGATAATCAAATAATGAGCAGAAATGGAAATAGATCGAGAAGCAGTTAAATTTAAAAGCAAAATACTACAGGTTCTGGACATCTGAAATAAAAACAGAAAATGCTGGAATACTAAGTGTCAGGCAGCATCTGCGAAGAGGAAAATAGAGTTAACATTTCGGCTCTGTAACCTCTCCAGTCCTAAATGCATGGGGCCAAGTCATTTCTGGATTTTGGAATTTACTGGATGGTAGTATGATATCAGAATGCCTGACTACAAGTTGTGAACCAGAAAACACCGTAGATATAAATGTTTACCTGAAACATAAAACAGTGATAAAACATTATTAAGCAATGATTTAAAAATTGTTTTAATTATCCATATACTGTATCTTACATGTTTTCGTTCTCAAAGTACTGTATTAAAATGATGCCGATGACATCAAGAATCTGCTGAAATTCACAGATGGAATCATCAGAAATTACTGATCCTATGTAAACTTCAATTATTTGCATACTATGCTCACTATAAAAGCCAATGTTAATCTTTATTCAGTTAGGAGTAACTGACTTTTTAATGGTGTTCTAAGACATATTTAACAACCTCGCTTGCCTTGAAAATCTAATTTAAAGTTGTACCGCCTCATTCCCTCAGCATTTAAACATTTCAGATTTTTAATAAAATAAAAATGATTTTTTAAAATGTTTTTCTTCTGACATTTACATTTCACTAAGCATATATCCCAATCTTTATTTGCTTTCTATTCAATGATTTAAATGTGATTTTTATGCTCCTTGCACTTTGCTGTCTATGAGAATTCTTCACTCTGAAAGGCTGATCTGCCTGCCTACTGCTGCCCTATTGCTGGACACCACAGATCTCGTGTAGAAGGCGACATATTGAAATTGAGATTTTCCAGTCAGCCTCCAGTTTCCTGACAGGATGGGGGACAGACCAACTGCCCGGAGATGGGCACCCAGTGGCAGATGGGGATGCAAGGGCTCCTAGTAGATCTACAAGTCCTCCCTGCCGGCCTAGATGTAGGCACAGCCAAATACCATCCTGAAGAATTGTTCTCCACCCCCATCCCCATGTTCCCCCCTCATGGTGTTTTTTGTATTTTTAAATTCTTTTTAAAAAGGCTGAGATGCCCTCTCAGTTACTTACCTTGCAGCAGGTGCTCCTCTGCAGTTGGAAGGCCTCTAATAGGAAATCCATCTCCATGCCAATTAATGGCTTACCCACTTGAAAATGAAAACAAATTTGGCTCCTATTTCCTGCCTCAGTGATGAAAATTCAATAGAAATCTGCATCCTAGAGCCTGTTAGATCTTTATGGGCAAGTTTTCTCAAAGTCAGTGGTGAGAGCTGACCCTTCACTACTGCCCACAAAATCCGGGCCTTTAGGTAATGGTATATGTTGACACTGAGCAACATATCTCTGGAAGATGATAGGTTCAGTTTCTTGACTGTCATGCATTAGCTGATCTCAGCTGGCATGACAGCTTATTTGCCCTCAACATTTTCTAATGTTAAGTGTGAATCTCTGACAAGTATTCTCCCTATGCTTAAGTTGCCTGTTAATACTCAATACCTAGAATAATGCATGAAAGGCTCCCAATGACCCCGAGTGTCAGCTTTGGGAGAAGAGGGTAAGAGAATGGAAAAATGAAAAGAATAATTTAGCAATTGAGAAGCAAGATTGGATCTATCCAGTAAGAAACTGCTATTGAAGATTCTTGAGGAAATAGATAAATTGAACCCCAGTGATGACCAAAATTGCTGGGAAAAGAATAAGGAGGGATCACAAGCACAATCTTAAAATCAAGAAGGTACACAAACTATTTAAAAGAAACCAGTTACACATATGGGAAATACTTTTCCATGGAAAGCACTGGAGGCAAATAATATAGAAAAATATCAGGTAGAATTCAGTAACCGCTGAGGGGGTGGTTGATTGTGAATTATTTATTTTCAAGGCAGATAGACTGAAGAATATTTTCTGGTCCTGTAGGTTCCTATTTCCATAAAGCACATGTCCAATATGTATGTAGCATATGAAACATGCTGACTGGTTGCATTTTAATGAATGTTAAATTAAGGCAACCATAAAGACGCAAGACATAAGTAGAGACTAGCACTTAATTATCTCTCAAAATAATTTCAATCACATCTCTGGAAAAAAATCATTGTGTCTTGTGTGTGGTCATGTTGATTCCTCATCCACCTCAAATTTGTAGCATAATGAACATAGAAAAATTTTCAGTAGCTCAAACGACTTTTCTAATATTTCCAGGGTTGTAATGGGAGATTGTATTGAGATATAGCAAAGTGCACTGTCTATGTTTGAGTGTTTATCATTGGTTCTAACTTTTCCACTAAATAGGAGTTGCCTCTTAATGATCTTGGGCTAATCATCTCCATCCATTCCAGCATTCCAGGACTTTATTTTCTTACTGTACTTTACATTCATTCTCTTCATATTTTGCAGATCTCAATCATGCACAATTCAGCAGAGTCCCACCACAGAATTGTCAGGTGCAACTCCTGCCCAGCTGCATCTTTACAACAAAAAGAAAGACCCCACATTTAAAATGAAGTAATTCTAAAATGAAAGGCAAAACAAAGTTAAAGTAAAAGCAAAATGAATGGAAGTAGCAAAAGTTAAAAAAGCGATCATAAAAGTTAAGTAAAAGAAGTAAGGAATCAAATAGATAACTAAAAAATGACAACTCAAAAGATGCAAAAGAAAGCCATTAAAAGGAGGCAGATTTCTTTTGATTCACTTATGGGATTTAACATCGCTGGCTAGGCCAGCATTTATTGCCCATCTCTAATTGCCCTTGAGAAGGATCTCTAATTGCCCTTGAGAAGGTGCCTTCTTGGACTGCTGCTTTCTTGAACCGCTGCAGGTGGTGTAATTACACCCCCAGTGCTGTTAGGGAGGGAGTACCACGATTTTGATAAAAATGAAAACCACAAAAGGCATAAGAAAAGAATAAGTAAAAATTAATAAAGTTATTTTTTATAGATAGGCCTAATTATTTTGATGCACTTGCACCCCCCCCCCCACCCCGCCTTGAAGGAAGAAGGCGTCACAAAACAGGTGAAAAAATATGACAATGTCATCTTTGTACCTGGATTAGAGGTTACAGTAAAAATGCCAGAACTTTAAAATTTCCAAACTAAATGATTATGTACATTTTATAATAGTTTTATAACAATTACCTTTTGATATGTGGTGTCAAAGACACCAAGTTTAAATAATAAATTGGTAAAACAGTCCTTCAGGGAAGAGGAATGGCAGCATCTGTGTTTGCAAGGTCATGATAACCATCTTCACATTTTCTTTGCTTTGCCTGTTGTGGCTCAGTGCAATAAAAGTGTAGATTATTGGGCAAGGAAAATTTTCACTGGTGACGGCTGCCAAGAAGCAAGCTCAGCAACTCTCTGTAGACACAGCACTCCTTTGTGTTACACCAGCAAATTTATTCTAACTATTAGCACCTCCTTGTTCACCTCCCCGCTCAAATTATGGACAATTTTACAATCAAATAAAGCCATACATAACATGCTTGGCAAGGGCCATTCAGCCAGAAGAAATGTGATCTACAAGAAGCTATACTGGATTTGAAAATCGACTCAAAACTTGAAACACAACAACATTGTTCCAAGAAAATTAGATGTGGAATTGAATTGTATTAGACCAAATGAATTCTGAAGATTGAAGTGGGTTCAGGTTAACCAAGATAGGGACACAGGAACAGGAGTAGGCCATTTAGCTCCTTGAGCTCATTCATCAGTCAATGAAATCGTGACTGATGTGTGACTTAACTGCATATACCCACCTTTAACAAAGATCTTTCAGTCTCAGTTTTAAAGTTAACAATTGATTTAGGATCAATTGCCATTTATGGATAAGAGTTCCAAACTTCTATCATCCTTTGTGTGTAGAAGTGTTTCCTAATTTCACCCCGAAAGGTCTGACTCTAATTTTTAGACTATATATCCAGTCCTAGACTCCCCAGCCAACAGAGACAGTTTTTCATTGTTTCTTTAGCCCATGGACGTGTACTCCAAATGGATAGTTTTCCTTCTCCTCTACCCAGTTTGCTTTGTACACATGGCAGAAACTGTCATTTATCTTAGAGTAAAAGTAGAATTGAACCATACTTAAGACACCTTTGAGTGTTTGAAAATTCCACATTTAACCCCTTGATACCAGATTGATGAATCAAATATTAAATAAAAATCTAATCAGGACTAATTGTAAATTATCAGAGAATTTGGTAATATTAAGAAATGCCCAATGCTGCAACAATATGATCCAAGTGAGCTTTGAAGGCCGGCCCATCCCCTGGCAGGATGTTGTGTTGGGAATGGGCTTTTAAATCTTTAGCCTCTTTGGCAATCAGCCTCAGGACCTGAATATCTGTTGTGGACAGTTTCAGCCAGGCTCCTGGTTTCCAGGTGCTCCTCAAACTCCCACAGAAGAATGAGATCCTGCCTTTGAATAATTTCTGTGTTCTTAATTATGATGAATTTATTACTCTTCAATATAGCCAACCTTCAGTAATAAATTTCGATAGTAACCATTATTTCTACCATTCAGCGTTGGTGCTATGTTCAGCCTTGCTGAGAATGCTGCTGATAATCAAATGTCTCTATTCAGATTCCCAGAACTCATCTGTATACCCAGAACGATTTTTGTGGGATTTTCTATGCTTTGCTTTTGTCAAATACAAGGTTGCACTTACAGCCCTGCTGGGGCCAGAATTGAAAGCAGGCAGGAGTTAAAAATACCCAGTTCCTGGGCTTGATCCACCGCTGAGCCATTTTTGCAGTCGTGGGATGGGGCAGGGGTGCTTCAGGGCTACCTGTTCACATGGGGCAGGTAGCCTACGTAGCCCATTGGGAGTCTATTGAAGCCAATTAAAGGAGACCCCTGAGATTTTCCAATCAGTCACCAGTTCCTTTAGGTGTTGTGGGCCAGTTCAGCTGCCTGGAGGTGGGGCCAACGCTGCAGGCAATCGAGAGGCCCTCCCTGCCTGGATACAGCAGACCGTGGAGGGCCTGTCGCCTCCCTCCCATAATGGCGGCCTGGCTGCAAGATCCCATTTTTAATTTAAGTTTAAAAAAAATTGGAGAGAGGACATCTCAATCTTAAAGCACCCTCTCCCTTCCTTACTCTTTTTTTAAACTTGTTCATGGGATGTGGGTGTCGCTGACTGGGCCAGCATTTATTGCCCATCCCTAATTGCCCTTGTTCAGAGGGCATTTGGGAGTTCAGGACCGTTTCTGGGGTCTCATGTAGGCCAGGCCAGGTAAGGACAGCAGATTTCCTTCCCTAAAAGACATTATTGAACCAGATGGGTTTTTATGACAACCAGCAATGGTTTCATGGTCGTCATCAGACTTTTTAATTCCTGGGTTCGAATCCCACCATCTGCCGTGGTGGGATTTGAACCCAGGTTCCCAGAGCAATACCCTGGGTCTGTGGATTACCAGTTCAGTGACAATACCACGATGCTGCCACCTCTTGCTCTGTACAGCCTGCTGCTCCTTCCAAGCTGTAAGGCCTCTGATTTGCGCTCCAGCTTCAAGAACCTGCCAGCTGTCTTTAATTGGATGGTGAGTCCATCCCCAAGCTAATTGACATGCACCCCCGTGAAAATCACAATGAGTGACTGTCGGCCCAGAGGGTGGAATTCGGACCCAGAGACGGTTCTGAACTCTTTTCCTTACTCCCAGAGGGGAAATTCTAAAATCCTGCCCACAATTTCTCTGTTCCTCTCTGACTGAATGGAAAAAATCTGATTATTCATCCCCTTTCAACCTAGAATATTTTCTTTTTATCATTCATTTATGCAAACTCCAGTTGTTTTAATTTCTAAAATACTCCCTTGAAAAGTACAAAAATAGGTTCTGAAACCGAGCCATGCAGTCAACAATGCAAGTACTGCCCCCTCTCCACCCACACTTTTTTTGGAGCATTTTCACCTTTTGTTTTTTCTTATGCAGACCCATTTGCTCTGACTCTCAATTCTCCCAAGTTCCCTCCCTTCTCACTCCTGAAGTTTTCACAACTCCAACCTTCTATATGTTATGTCATAGGAAATGGTTCCTAAAATAAATAGACAAGTGATTTTTCTTTTCCTTTTAAACTAGTGCAGCGATAGTGCTTGTTTGGTTGCTCCATACATAAATCTTCGTTGATAATTCATTTACAGGAATTAGGATAAAAGCACGTACACTTTATAGGTGATTATTTCCTAGAGTTGACAACAGAATAATAAAACCTGGAGGCAGCCAGATGTGGGTGTTTATTTAAAAAAAGAATCTCATAAGAATATGAAACACCTAAAATGCTGAAGTGATATGAATAAAAACACAGCAGGATCATCACTTTAAACTTATCGGAGGAGTAAAATGAGAATACAAACTGATTCTTATTTGTTGCAGAATATACAGTTATTAGACAAAGCTGTTAGGACATTGACAGCTCAGGCTAATAGATTTTTTGAATTGTACAAACAGGCTCAGAGTTCTAGGAAGCATTATATGGCCTTCAGCTGCTAATTTATAATTGACTTCAAAATAGTAGGTCCCTTTTTCCAAAACAATAGAACAGAATTTACATTGAGTTTCAATTGGTTCTCCCTTGTTTAGGAAAGAGTTGGTGCATTGTTCTACATTTGCTACAGATTTTTTAGTTAGAAATTTAAAAGAAAATAAGGGAGTACAGCAGGGATTTTACTGCAGGAAGTTATTATTATTATGTTTGCAGCAGTTAAACTAGGAGGAGTGTAACTTGGGATTATACCTATTTATTATTTTGATCAGAATTAAATATATAACCATGGCTCCTTATGATCTCTTTTAATATCCTGGCAGCAAGGTAGATCTGAAGTGATGTCTGTTCTAAAGACATACATTAATGTTGATCAAAAAATTAAGAGGGGTTTAGAAGGATTAATTTCTACCATTGGATTGCTCCATGGCTTTAATAGCCATGACTCCATGAAAATATCCTGCCTCTGAAATCTGCAAAGCTATGGGAAGGGTTTTTTCCCCCAACCAAGTGAAAATCCTTGCAAAATAACTGTAACATTGAGCTTGAAGACATTGCTGGTGCAGATGTGCATTGGAGGGTCAGTCTTACAAACAGCAATCCTGGTGTAGAGTTTCACTCCTGGAAGTATATAGTTAGAATGCAGGCAAGAAGGCCAGTGGGCTCTGCAGGATTTTCTGTACATTCAAAATGTCCTAACTCTTGCTGTGGTTGAAGCTCCATGCCATGAGTCCAAATTTGTAAATCTTATCTTACCATGGCCTGGATTTTCAACCCTGAGGCAGGTAGTGCGAGTCAGGAAAATTCCCAGCTCAGCTGGGAACTCACCCGCCCCTGGAGAAAATGCCCGCAAAGGCAGGATTTTCATTGCCCGGGGCAGGTGCAGGATGCAGTTGGGCCAGCTGACCTGGAAAGGAGGTCAGAAGCAGCCCCAGGGACTGCTGGGTGTGGAGGCGGGCTGTTTAAAAGGCCCGTCTCAGTGCTGTGGGATTTCATCCCAGTTAAAATAAAAACAGAAAGCCCTCCAGCACTCGACCCTCACTCCCACATACGCTCCATACCCCATCCATGCCCCCATGCCAGGCTCTGCCCCCTCACTCACCCCCATGGCCACCTCATGCCACCTATGCCAAGCTATGCCCACTACCCACCCACATGGCTCCTCATGACCACTATGACCCCGCCATCCATCACCAATGGCTCCTCATGCATCCTATGCCAAGCTAAGGCACGTCCATGCCCATTCACCTACTATACTCTGAATAGAAACAATGGACCCTAGTGACGTTAGAATATGTAGAAAAAAAGCTTTAAATAAAAGAGTCAATCATTCATTACTATGTTAAAAAGTCCTTTCACTTCAGCCCAATAAGAGTGTCAATCATCTTTAGCATCAATAACAAAAACCTGCAGGCTCTTGAAACCTCTCAACCTTGTATAAATATACATTGTGCAATTGACAGCAAAGATCAGAGTGTCAGAGCCATCAATCAAGCAGCATTTTCCATGGGGCTCAGGTGTTACATCAGAGTAACGCATGTCTAGGCTCTTAACCCAGTCTCATTATGTATTCTGTCCAGTCGTAGTAGATTGGGTGTTTCTATAGATGTTGTCAAATGGACTTTCAGAAGACATTTATTTGATCACATTCCATACAAGGGATTATTAGCAAAGTTGAAACTACCCAGAATTGGAGATAACTGTGTGACATGGTTGGTAATTGGTTGCAAAGTTGGAGACAGGGATTGGTATAAAGGAAAGGCACTCTGAAGGCAGAATGCAACAGATGATTTTCCCAGAGATCTGTGTTGGATTTTCAACATGTAAATAGTTGTATGTTCACCTTTTCATATGACACTAAATTAGTACACACAGAAAGTTGTGTAGATTAGAGCAGTAAGTTACAAACGGATACAAACAGACTAAGTAAGAAGGCTTAACTATGGCAGATGGATTTCAGTGTTGGATGTCATCCACTTTAGATCCATTAAGGAAAATTTGTAATATCTTAATAATGTTGGAAAACTAAGAAAAGTATCCATGTGCACAAATGACTAAATATTAGTGAACAAGTACAAAAAGTAATCAAAAAGGTTAATGGGATCATGTCCTTTATCTCAAGGGTTTGGAATGCAAAGGGGAGGGAGTGATGCTTCATTTGTACAAAGCTTTGGTCAGGTCCCATTGGGAGGCTGTGATCAGTTTTGGGTATCAATCCTCAGGAAAGATATATTGGACTGAATTTTCCTGGCTCTGGTGAGCTTGAAGGCATGGTGGAAGGGACCAGGAAAATAGGAACTGTATTGGGATAGCTCTCCAACACATTCCCACTGCTGGGATACTTCCCTGAGGTACGCTAGGAAGCTGACCAGCTTCCCATCCCATGGAGGCAGCCAGCCAATTTATATTGTTGAGGCCCCAATCAGGGGTGATTTTGCAGCCTCTCCGCTATTTAGCCTGCAGCAGAGCAGCCGCTCCCCATTGCATGTGGAGGGGCTCCGCTGCGGTATGTTGGGAGGCCATTGGAGCTGGTAGCTCCATACCTCAAAGAAAAGTCAGAATCATGGCCGAGACCAATGCAGGGTTTCTCTTCCAGCCTGATTTGCCTACAGGTCTAGATGCTAGTTATCTGATGACTGAGGTGCAGGCCAACTAGACACCTGCATGTTGAGGTTCCCTAATGATCTCCTATCTGTCTCAGCAGCATCCTCCTCTACTGGTGGGGTTGCGAAGCCTCCAGTGCTGCCTACCCTCTGTTTGTGCCAGCAGCATTGGGATCTGGCCCTCTGTCCTTAATAGGATGGTGACTCGGAGGTGGCCATTTAGGAGGCCATCTTTGGCAAGATTGTGCCACCGCTCTTGCTACTGGTCGATGTCCCAAAGCCTGCAGCAAAATCTAGCCTATTGGTTTGGGACTATGTGCAGAACAGAGTCACCAGAATTATAAAAACAAAAAACTGCGGATGCTGAAAATCCAAAACAAAAACAGAATTACCTGGAAAAATTCAGCAGGTCTGGCAGTATCGGCGGAGAAGAAAAGATTTGACATTTTGAGTCCTCGTGACCCTTCAACAGAACTGATTTTTCTTTACACGGAGAGGGGTGAAATATAAGCTGGTTTAAGGTTGGGGCGGGGGGGGGGGGGGGTTGGTGAAAGAGAAGTGGAGGGGGGTGTTGTAGGGACAAGCAAGCAGTGATAGGAGCAGATCATCAAAAGATGTCACAGACAAAAGAACAAAAGAACACAGAGGTGTTGAAGGTGGTGATATTATCTAAACGAATGTGCTAATTAAGAATGGATGGTAGGGCACTCAAGGTATAGCTCTAGTGGGGGTGGGGGGGAGCATAAAAGATTTAAAAATAATGGAAATAAGTGGGAAAAGAAAAATCTATATAAATTATTGGAAAAAAACAAAAGGAAGGGGGAAGAAACAGAAAGGGGGTGGGGATGGAGGAGGGAGCTCAAGACCTAAAGTTGTTGAATTCAATGTTCAGTCCGGAAGGCTGTAAAGTCCCTAGTCGGAAGATGAGGTGCTGTTCCTCCAGTTTGCGTTGGGCTTCACTGGAACAATGCAGCAGGTCAAGGACGGACATGTGGGCAAGAGAGCAGGGTGGAGTGTTAAATTGGCAAGCGACAGGGAGGTTTGGGTCATTCTTGCGGACAGACCGCAGCTGTTCTGCAAAGCGGTTGCCCAGTTTACGTTTAGTCTCTCCAATGTAGAGGAGACCGCATTGGGAGCAACGAATACAGTAGACTAAGTTGGGGGAAATGCAAGTGAAATGCTGCTTCACTTGAAAGGAGTGTTTGGGCCCTTGGATGGTGAGGAGAGAGGAAGTGAAGGGGCAGGTGTTACATATTTTGAAGGGGCATGGGGAGGTGCCATAGGTAGGGGTTGAGGAGTAGGGGGTGATGGAGGAATGGACCAGGGTGTCCCGGAGGGAACGATCCCTACGGAATGCCGCCATGTTTAGTGGTGGCATCATGCTGGAGTTGGCGGAAATGGCAGAGGATGATTCTTTGAATGCGGAGGCTGGTGGGATGATAAGTGAGGACAAGGGGGACCCTATCATGTTTCTGGGAGGGAGGACAAGGCATGAGGGCGGATACCTGCTGAGTTTTTCCAGGTAATTCTGTTTTTGTCACCAGAATTATACCAGGGCATAAAGGAGGTAATATAAAGTTGGTTTGTATTTTCTTGAGTTTAGAAGATAGATGGGTAATCTACTTGAGGTTTTAAAATGACAAAGACAAATGATTGTGTAAATACAGAGAGACTATTTTCTCTGGTAGAAGATTCAAGGACACTTGAGGCATAATCTTAAAACAAAAACAGGTTATTTAGAAGTGAAATTGGGGAGCATTTTTTCACACAAAGGGTAATGGAAATCTGAACTCTCTCTCTCCTAAAAGGTTGCAGATCCTGATTTAAATTTACATTTGCAAGTTGAGATTGATAGATATAGAAGGGTTTCAAAATATATGGGGCAAAGGTAGGTGAAAGGAATTGAGGTACAGACCAACTATGATGGTGGAACAGGCTAGAGGGCTGAATGGCCTATTGCTGTTCCCTGTATGAGGGAAATTTTAATGTGAAGGAGGTTGTGAGTTTGGATGTAGTTGAAGGTTTAATACCAGCAAAAACACAAGCCTGTTGCAATGTTGGCTCCAATCTGCTGCCTTCCAGGTTTAACTTGAGCGGCTTAGAAAGTTGTTGAGGGTTGTTGCCTTTTAACAGATGCTCATTGCTCACTTAGAAGTTGATTTCAAAATTAACGGTGCATCTGCGGGTTTCCCAGGTGTCTTGAAAGGCGAGTGAAAACCAGGCAAGAGCACAATGGCAACCGAGGGAGCTGAATGAAATGTGAGGAAATTCTGCAGTACTCACAGCTGCTTTCTGATCTGTTCATGGAAAAGAGTTTGTTCTCAATACTTTTGCTTAAGAGGTTACTTTCTACATTTGGAAGTTTTCTCAATCACATCTGGATGGATAACATTAGGAATGCTTTGTACTCCCAATCCAACTACAGCAGGGAGGAACACCCCCTGGCTACACAAACACGTTAAAAGATGTAAACTTACCTTTTAAATGGTTGAAGGTTTCAAGGCCAGGAATATCCCGCCACGTGTTTCACTCAGTGAAGTTCAATTTCTCGGAAGGCATCCTAAAACAGGCATTAGGCTCCTCATCAATGAAGCCTCTGTATTTTGTCATAGTGTGTGGGGGCTAAGGGGGGCAGGCCCTGTAAAATCTTTGCCTGGCCATGCAAGCACGGTAGCTTAAAAAGGCGGACTTGTGTGCAGCCTGCATGGGGACTTTCAGGCTGCTGCATGGCCATGTTTAGAGGGAACATTGTTTCTCATTAGGATATGCAAGAGACCTAAAGCCTGTTTCAGGACAACTGAAAATTATCCAAAATCAGTATTTATTTAACATATGGGTGAGGAGGAGCATATAATAATTAGAATGTGTAAGTAGGTTGTGTGAGGAGCACAAATTTATTTACATCTTCATTTATTCCTTTATTAATTTTGATCCAAAGGCAACACCACAGGAGAGTCATTACAGAATTTGCATAATATCTTATACTCACTGTGTTGTTTTATAGGACAGACTATCACTTGGAGAATTTGGACTACCTATAACAGGATCATTAACCCTCATTGAGGATGTGATCATTCATCCAGCCAAGCATCTAGATTATTGAAATATGCCATGGAAACTGCCACTTCCAAAAATAGAGTAAAACAGAATAATTGCGCACATTGTACATAAATGTTAAAAAGTGCATTCTTGGGACGGATTTCCAGCAGCAATCCAATTTTGGGACTTAGATAATAATTATAAATGGTTCCTGTGTGGTTTATGATAGCCCTTTACCCTGCATTTAGATACTTGTCATTCCTGGGCAGCCATTATTTTCTATCCACATGTGTAAATTGAAAAATTACGCGGAGCCTCTTTCAGGGGCTCGATATTCTCATACTAGATTGATCTGAGAGCCTTGCTGCATATATAGGAGTAGTTTTGTAAAATACACATGTACAGTGTCAGCTAGAGGTTGATCAAAACATGTAGGGCCTAGTGTTGCAAAAAACTTGCAGCTTTGTGGATCTATTTGCTCCTTATGTAATTGTAGGGACTTTCAAATGTTGTGGTCTCTGGGTGTACAAGGCTGACCCTGATTGACTCAATATCCGGCTTACAAGAAAATTCAGCCAAATAGTTGGATCTTTCCAAATGGAAAGTGATAGGATGTGAATCTGCTCCTTAACACTGTGTGCTGCTGTGCACTTATTACTTTGCGAGAGCATTTTTTTCATTTGCATGAATTTAGTTGGCAGCATTCTGATATTAAAGGCCTAAATGAGAACTTTCTGTTTAAGTTGGAAGTCGACTGCACATCTGCATTAATGGAAATGTACTTCAGGGTCTGCATTCTGACAATAGCTAGACAGTTTGTTCATTGTGGTCGCTCATTGTTATAGTTGTCAATAATTTTGAAACTGATCTTAAATATTTTTGTTTCATAAAACAGGATACTTTTTTTACTGTATTGCAGTGCTTTTAGTTCTAATGATGATGGGAACCTAACTAAAACATCTTTTGGCAGTACAGAACCTGAGTATTGCTGAAAAAAAAGACACGCTGTCAAAGCTTTTCATCTTGCACTCATCAGGACAGATTTGCAAAAATACCAATTGTAAAGGGAACAATAAGTTATACTACATGAGAAGAGAGTGCTAATTGGTCAAGGCATTGCCACGGGGAATGAACCAGGGAATGGCTGTCCCCCAAGCTTTTGTTTTTTTGAAAAAAAGCGCAATGCATGGGCATGCTTCATCTATCTGCAAAGGACAGGGCACTGTGGCTTCTAGCACGCTTAAGTGAGCCACACTGCAAGTCTGACTGATAATCTTAAATTGGTTATCAGTGTAATTCTTAACATAATCAAGATTGTTTAACAAGTACTGTCCAATTGCAGAATCACATCTAATGTTGGACATTGTTCTGAGTTTTGCAAGCAGGTGTTGATTGGATGCTGTCAGTACTTTGGCTGTTGCTAACAGCCAAAGGACATGCTGTTTGATACGATCCGTCAGTGATTGGGATTTTCGGCCTACATATCTGGCATCACACCAGCACTGAAATTCATATACCACATTACTCATTTGTGTGATAGACAGGACCTCTTTTTGGCTTGACGGCAGCGTCCTATTAGTGGGGAATACCACTTGTGTTGCTGTTGCATAGTAGCAGCGTGAAGCAGCTAGCTTAATCTGTTGCCCAAATTTTTGAGTCACCTTAATCTTTCAGAGTAATCTGAGGTAGACTGGGCATTTTTCAGGACCGACAAAGGGACTCGAATGGTCATCCTTAACAAGTGTTACTATATCAACAAAACGTATGCCATCCTTATTGATGAGACCAAATTTGTAACCATTGGACCTGCCGCTAAGTATGACCGAACAGCCCTGCTCAAAAGCAAGTTACAAAAGTACATGTTGGACTTGAGTAAGGGTAATGAGCTGCCCGGTGCATGTATATATCATAGGATTCATCCTCTTGGCTCCCTGTGTCCACATATGTATGGGTTGCCCAAGACACACAAAAGTGATGTTTCTTTATGTCATATCTTATCTATGACTGGTTCTGCACAACATGAATTGGCAAGTGGTTGTGTGACTTGCTACAACCAGTTCTGAGAAAGTTTTCCACATACAGCGTGAAGGATTCTTTCAGTTTTGCGAAAAACATACATGACTTGCATATTCATTGTATTGCCATGTCCATGTGCTCATTTGGTATTGCTAACCTATTCACCAATTTGTCACTCAAGGAAGCAGTAGACTTTTTCACCCTGTCACTATATCATGGCAATCTAGACACACCACCATTGTCTGAATCTGTACTCACTGAACTTATAAACTTGACAACTCTTGCAGTTGAGTTCAGTTTTAATGACACCATGTAAGCCCAAATAGATGGTATTGCCATGGGATCCCCTGTAGGCCCAGCTCTCACAAACATCTTTGTTGGTTTCCGCAAGAAACGCGTTTTTGATGGAATGACACCTAATCTCCTATCCCTTGCATATTTCCAAGCCATAGATGATACAATTGTTATGTTTGAATCCACAGCTACATGTAAGAATTTCCTTACACACCTTAATGGGCTCCATCTTGCACTCAAATTCACCTTTGAAATAAAAGAGTCAAATGGAGCTCCCTTTCCTCAATGTGCTAGTTGAGAAATCTGCCAGTTGGTTTTCGATTACTGTCTACTGCAATCCTACCTTCACTGGTGAATATATGCGTTGGGATTCCTGCAGTTCCACACGCTATAAGGTTGGCATTTTAGCTGCCTTATAAACAGGGCCCGAGCCATTTGCTCACTGTGCAGGCTAGGTGCTGAAATAGGGCACGTCAAATCCATGCAGGATAATAGATGCCCTGATCAGGTCATTGCTTGCTATATATCACGCAAACTCATGAACAGGTCTAAGGTTGTCACTTTTGGTCCTCTAAAATGCCCAGTCTACCTCAGATTATCCTGGAAGGGTAAGGTATCTCAAAAATTTGAGAAACAGGTGAAGCTATCTGTTTCATGCTGCTACTATGTTATAGCTACATGAGTGGTATTCTCCACTAACAGGGTGCTATCGTCAAGCCAAAAAGATGTTCTGCCTATCAGACAAATGAGTAATGTGGTATGTGAATTTCCATACAGGTGTGATGCCAGATATGAAGGCTGTATGTCCCAATCATTGGCAGATCATATCAAACAGCACGTCCCTTCAGCTGTTCGCAACAGGCGAAGTACTGACTGTACCCAACTAGACCATGCTTGCAAAACTTAAAATATAATGTCCAACATTAGATGTGTGATTCTGCAATTGGACAGCACTTGACATACAATCCTGATTGTGCTAAGTATTACACCGACAACCCCAGTTTAAGATTGGCTCATTTACAGAAGCTATTTATATTCATGCACAGTTCCCTGTCCTTTGCAGACAGAAGGAGCGTGTCCACGCATTGTACCTTTTTCAACTAAACAAAAGCTTGGGGGATGGCTATTTCCTGGTTCAATCCCCATGGCAATGTCTTGACCAATCAGAGTCCACTTACCAACCAATTGGCCCTCTGTTCTCATGCAGTATAAATTTTCCTTTATAATTGGTTTTCTTGCATATCTATCCTGATGAGTGCAAGATGAAAAGCTTTGACAGCATGTCTCTTTTTTAAGCTATATAAAGTATCTTTAATGATTATTACATAACTTAGGTTTCTGTAGTTATGGAAACCTTTAAATGCAGCATATCGGAATGCATTGTTTCCACTGAGTCGTCTGATACAGGTTTGTGGGTAGGATTTTACTACACTGTGACTTCTTGACTTAAGCTGTCACCATTGATGGTTACAGAGCACATTGATGAAGCCTTTAAAAAGGTCACTTGGCTTCTCTATGAATTGCAGTTGCTTGGAAAAACTAGAGATCAAACTTCTTCAAACATGAGTTTGCAAAGATGTAAATAATTGCGCAAAACAATTCTGAATTAAAGTACTACAAATGATTTTTTTTTTCCGGATCTCATGCCATATTCCTCATGATACATTTTTCCCTTTACAAAGCTGAAATTTATGAAGTTTAGCACAAGAAATAACTTGTTCTTTCTTTCCCTTCTCAGGATCAGAATTCTCTGGTGAGGCCAGGTCCAGGTCCAAGCCAAACTTCAAATACCTGTCCAAACCCGAATCCTGGCAACAGCTACATTAACAATTCACATCAGGCTGTGTTAAAGCAGCAGCTGATGGAGAAGAAACAGGTCATGCAGAGGCAGATGATAGAGCATCAGAAACAGCTGCTGCTTCGTCAACAAATCCTGACAGACCCGGTACAGTATTCTCTTGATCACTTTGCTAAACACATGTGTGCTTTATGAATAAAGTTTTCATTTTTTTTATATAGGACCACAGAGAGCAATGTCTAAACAGTTTAGGACTCAACCTCCCAGCCTTTTTCAAGTTGTTTCCTCCTGCCTCGAGTTCCTTATTAAGAAAACCAACAAGGCAATATTTCATCTGGCCTGTGCTACTCTTCAACGTGTTTTGCTTTAAGGAACTGCCATGGATGGCCCTGATTTTAACTTTATATGGGGTTTTGGGCATTGCTAGTGAGATGAGTTGAAAATATCCTGCTACTGCACAATGAGGCCCAGGCAATTAATTTAAATGCAACCAGCTCCCCTTCCCACTGACCCCTTCAGACAGGAAGTGGCAGAAAATCAGGGTTGCCCGCGGACATATGACAGGTGGTCTCATGGACGACTCTCAGGCTTCCCGTTACAGCTGAATGGTCAGAGCTGGATTTGCTTCTGTTTAGCAATGTGAATTACAGGTCTCCAGTCTCATTTAAGAACAGCAGCAATAATAAAAAGTTAATAGTTAATAATAATAAGAGAGCAGTGCATGGAGCTTGTGGGTTTTCATTCGAGCACATCTTCCCCAGGACCATTGTATACAGTGTAAAGCCAGTCATTACATAGTAATGGAGGGTTGTTTGCTTCTATTTTCTCTCTCCCTCCGGAGAGGTACCTCATCGCTAATGAAGTCTTCTCACCAGGCAATAGGTCTCATCAGTGAATTATCAGCTGTTTTGCCATTTTTGAGCATTTCAAGTAGCCAAACAAAGTTATCATACCTGAAAACTCCTAGGCCCAATACCTAGCATAAATGTCTGCTTGCGACCTCTGAACTGGTTACTGAGTGCATATAGCATAGACTAAACTCTCTTACCTGATGGCATATCATGTTCAACCTCATAAGAAATTGCCCTCACCATCAGGGTGACCAACTTTGGGCAAAAAAAACTATGGCACATTTTGCCGTGGAGGATGCTGACTAGACCTTAGGATTGGGAGTTCTGGTTAGACTGTGAGAGTGGGTTTGGTAGGGTAGGGGATCTGGGTGGTTTCTGGCAAGACCTGCCCCAGGTCTGATAATGCTGGCTATACCCCACATCCCAGAAAGCCACTAGACAGCCCTGAACCCCAACCACCAATCTGCTGAGGCCGGGGTATGCACAGACATAGCCCTGTAGAGACAGAAATCTGGGACACGACAAGTCCCAGAAAGCCTGACCTGGGACATGGGTCGAAAAGCCAAATTATGGGACAGCTGATCACCCAGCTCACCATTACACAGGGTTCACAGGACAGCACAGAAACCTGGAAGCTAAAGGCAAAATACTGCAGTTGCTGGAAATCTGAAACAAAAACAAAAAATGCTGGAAAAACTCAGCAGGTCTGACAGCATCTGTGAAGAGAAAGACAGAGTTAATGTTTCGAGCCCATATGGCTCTCCTTCAGAGCTAAAGAGAAGTAGAAATGTGGTGAATTATACACTGTTTAAGAGGGCGGTTGGACAGGTGGAGCTGGATAGAAGGCCAGCGATAGGTGGAAGCAAAGGAAAGATTGCCATAGATGTCATAAACGAAAGCTCAAAGGGCTGTTAATAGTGGTGCTACTGGCTAAAGGAGGTGCTAATGGTGACGTTAATACTGGAAAGCAGAATGTGATAATGGCTGGACCAGGATAAGCACTCTGAGAAGTGACAGATGGCCCTGGTGGGGGTGGGGTGGGGGAAGAGGACGGCGTTGGGAAAAAACCTCGAAAAGGTTAAAAACGGGATAAATCAATGAATAAAAATGGAAATAAATTTTAAAAATAATGATAATGAAAATAAGTGGAAAAAATAAAAGAAAATAAAAATGAACATAGAAGAAGGGGGATCAAAAAGGGGTGGGGATGGAGGAGAGAGTTCATGGTCTCAAGTTGTTGAACTTAATGTTAAGACCAGAAGACTGTAAAGTGCCGAATTGGAAGATGAGGTGCTGTTCCTCCAGTTTGCGTTGAGCTTCATTGAACATTGCAGCAGGCCAGGAACGGATGTGTGGGCATGAGAGCAGGATGGGGTGTTGAAATGGCAAGTGACAGGGAGGTCTGGGTCATGCTTATGGACAGACCGAAGGTGTTCCACAAAGTGGTCACCCAGTCTGCGTTTGGTCTCTCCAAGGTAGAGGAGACTGCATTGGGAGCAACGAATGCAGTTGACCAAATTGAGGGAAGTGCAAGTGAAGCACTGCTTCAATTGAAAGGAGTGTTTGGGCCCTTGGATGGTGAGGAGCGGGGAAATAAAGGGGCAGGTGTTACACCTTCTGCTATTGCATGGGAAGGTGCCCTGGGAGGGGGTTGAGGTGTTGGGGGTGATGGAGGAGTTGACCAGGGTATCCCAGAGGTAAAAATCCCTACAGAATGCCAACAGGGATGGGTGAAGGGAAGATGTGTTTGGTGGTGGCATCATGCTGGAGTTGGCGGCAATGGCGGAGGATGATCCTTTGAGACTGGTGGGGAGAAAAGTGAGGACAAAGGGGACCCTATCATGGTTCTGGGAGGGAGAGAAGGCGTGAGAGCAGAGGCACGGGAGATGGTTCGGATATGGGTGGGAAACCTCGGTTAAGGAAGAAGGATGAGATGTCAGAAGCCCTGTTTGGAAAGTGACATCATCAGAACAGATGTGACGGAAGTGAAGGAACTGAGAGAATGGGATGGAGTCCTTACAGGAAGCGGGGTATGAGGAGCTGTAGTTGAGGTAGCTGTGGGAGATGGTGGGCTTCTAACGAATATTGGTGGACAGTCTATCACCAGAAATTGAGACAGAGAGGTCAAGGAAGGGAAGGGAAGTGTCCGAGATGGACCATGTGAAAGTGATGGAGCGGTGGAAATTGAAAGCAAAATTAGTAAATTTTTTCAGGTCCAGACGAGAGCATGAAGCGGCACCAAAATAGCCATTGATGTACCAGAGAAAGAGTTGTGGGAGGGGGCCTGAGTAGGACTGGGACAAGGAATGTTCCACATACCCCATAAAGAGACAGGCATAACTGGGGTCCATGTGGGTACCCATAGCCAAACCTTTTATTTGGAGGAAGTGAAACAAGTTTCAGGAGAAATTGTTCAGTGAGAGAACAAGTTCAGCCAGACGGAGGAGAGTGGTGGTGGATAGGGATTGTTCAGGCCTCTATTCATATAAGAAGCAGAGAGCCCTTAGACCATCCAGGTGGGGGATGGAGGTCTAGAGGTATTGGGCGTCCATGGTGAAGAGGTGGTTAGAGCCAGGGAACTGGAAATTGTTGATATGATGTAGGGCAAGAGAGGAATCGTGGATGTAGGTGGGAAGACACTGGACTAGGGGAGAGAGAACGGAATCCAGATGGGAAGAAATGAGTCCCGTGGGGCAGGAACAGGCTGACATGATCAGTCTGCCGGGACAGTCCTGTTTGTGGATTTTGGGGAGGAGGTAGAAACGGGCTGTCCAAAATTGGGAGAATATGAGGCTGTAAGCTGTGGAGGGAAGCTCTCCAGAGAAGATGAAGTCAGTGACAGTCTTGGAAACAATGGCTTGATATACTCCAGGGGGTGTAGGAGGAAGTGTCTGAGAGTTGGCGCTCAGCCTCTACGAGGTAGAGCACCACCCTTGTCAGCAGAAATCTGGAAGATGCAAATTAAAAAGAAAAAGAAAGACTTCTGTTCACGTGGTGCCTTCCATGACCTTAGGCCATTTCAAAGCTCTTTACAACCAGTAAAGTTCCAATTTGCACACAGCAAGCTCCCACAAACAGCAATGTCTAACGATCCCAGTAATTTTTTAGTGGTGTTGATTGAAGGATGAAGAATGCCAGAACACCAGGAATATCGCCCCTGTTCCTCTTCAAAATGGTAGCATGGGATCTTGTACGCCCACAAAAGAAAGTAGACAGGGCCTCAGTATATCATCTCCATCTGATAGACTGCACCTCTGACAGTGCATCATTTTCTCAGTACTGCCCTGGAGTGTCAGCCTAGGTTGTGTGCTCAAGGCTCATAAAATAATACAGAAATGATAGGGTGGATGTTTCTCTGTCTGATCGCAAAAATTCCTGAACTATATGCACAATGCAGAGATACAAAAAGATGCTAATTCCTTGTCTTGGCTCTGTGCCTAAGTACAGCTGCTAAAAATTCTCCGTGGCTTTTCTGATGTCAGTGTGTGAGAGCCCTCCACGAGAGGGCGCAGCAATTTAAATTACTTGCAAATAGCACTAAACATGTCCTTCGAGCCTGTGTCCAGATTCCCTCCAGTACTGCTACGGCCTGAATTTTTAGCTCGGTGGGTGGACACGATCGGCGGACCTGGGGCCTGTCGGGAAACAGACCGCCAACCGCGATTTCACACTGACTGGCCAGAAAACGGCCAACCAGCGTGAAGCACGCGCTGATGCAACCAGCGCTGCCTGGGTTGTGGGCGGGAGGAGGGCGAATGCTGATTTCAGTGTCGGCATGGGGGAGCGCGGAATGAAAGATCCCTGAAGGCAGAGAGCTGTTTCGGGGAGCTGAAGAATTTAGATATAAAAAATAAAGATTCTAAAAACCAGGAAAAAAATGCCCATGCAGCAGAAACAGTCACCTCAACATATACAACATGAATATCCTGTCCTTGGATGATGTTTCGTGAAAAACACAAAGGCTGCCTGGCCAATTTGAAGGGCTTAATAGCCTTCTTAATTTTTGGTGGGTACGTTACCGACTTCAGCGTGTGCCCACCAACCGAAATATCACAAGAGTGCGTGATGACGGTGGGACACTCGCCCGATGTCATTGCACACTATTTTACACTCCGTGTCGGGCGCATGCCTATAAACTGAGCAAAAAATTGTGCCCAAGTGTTGATCAAAGACAGAGTACTCCCATGTAAACCTAGTGCCTGAGCTGTACTTTAGGCACTGTTTCTCCTGAGGGAACTGAATTGACAAATAGGTTTCTTTCTTTGACTTTGTCATCAAAGATGGTTGTTGCTTCAGTAATTGTCACCAAATGCTGCTCATCTCCTACAACCTGATAGAAATCATACTTGTGTTCCTCTACTAGGCCTCTTGTGTGTCACCCATTTCTTTGATTTCACCTTTGGCAGGTCTGCCTTCAGCCGTCTGGGCCCTAAAGCCTTGAATTCCCTCTCTAAACCTCTGCATCTCCACCCTTAAGAAACTGCCTACATGGTTATGCTGATTATCCTGATTATGCTTATAGAAAGCAATTTGGAATGTCTTCCTAGAATAAAGATACAAGCTGTTTTTGAGCTTGGCCTAAATAGCCAAGTGGTTATGGTGCTGTGTTTGTAACCCCAAGATCAAGAGTTCAAATCTCACAATGGTAAACTATGAAACAATGTAACTTCATCTGAAACAGATGGAAATGGGTTTGTACTCGAAAGAGTCACAGGCTAAATGGCATTTGAGTTTATGGCTTGGCCTAAATAGCCAAGTGGTTATGGTACTGGGCTTGTAACCCCAAGATCAAGAGTTCAAATCTCACAATGGCAAACTATGAAACAATGTAACTTCATCTGTAACAGATGGAAACGGGTTTGTACTCGAAAGAGTTACAAGCTGTTTTTGAGCTTGGCCTAAGTAGCCAAGTGGTTACGGTACTGGGCTTGTAACCGAAGATCAAGAGTTCAAATCTCACCATGGCAAACTATGAAACAATGTAACTTCATCTGAATAGGAACAGATGGAAACGTGTTTGTACTCGAAAGAGTTACAAGCTGTTGTTGTTGAGTTCACCTTCCCTCTATCCTTAACATCCAGACCTTATTTCCTGTTCATTTAATTTACAACTTTTAAACCAGCACTAGCTCATGAACAGCGTTGTATGTTCATTGGATATCACCATTGTGTTTCCCTTTAACCCCTTTTCCAAGGTGTCATTTAAGTTGTACATCTACCTGTCCAGTGCTCCTTCTAATTGGACTGCTATTGACAGGACACTGGAAGGGGTGCTCATCTGAATGTCCAGTACAGCCTCATGAAAGGGTGCTAGGAACTCTCTGAGCACCAACAGCAGATGATCCTACTGATGCAGTAATGCCTGGCCAACCTGCCTTCTGGCTTCACATTCAATAGGGGTGGGGGTTTGGGTGAGGGTGGACAGGAGAGTAGTGTCGAAGCACTGATTACCCTGAGAAAGAGAACGTCACCTTTTCATGACCACTGCTGCCCTGCCCCACTTTGTCGCCATGCCACCTGATCTGTGGTTGTGCAGAATGGTTGGTGGCTTTGGAAGTCCATGGTTTGGAGAAGCTCATTAAAAATTCTGCCCCGGTTATGTAGCTTGAGTAGAGCCCAAGGCCTGGATGAAACTGAGAAGTTGCACTGCAGATGGCCCTGGAATTGCCACTTCTTCCAAAGCTGACAACAGCTTCTGAATGCAGCCCTCTCTCTCCACATATGGCTGATCGATTTCTCCATGATTAACACCATTTGCTGGAAGTTCCTGGCAGACCCCCCAGTGATGGCAACAAATTCTCATGCTCAGATAGAATTCTTTCCATTGAAAACCAGGGATTGAGGGAAGTAGAGAGGCAGCCTCATTGTCTGACAAAGAGCTTCTGCTCCTCTCCCTCCACATCCTCTTGCCACTCCTCTTCCTGTCCAAATGTATCTATGGCTCAGCCTCTGTGCTGCCATCTACTGAATGCCCAAACCTTCCAGACTTGATGCCCCTGAACTGCTGAGTGGGTACTTTGATGTACTGACAAAGTGATAGTTGTTCTCCTCCTACTTGATGTGGGGATGCTTGCCGGTAAGTGCTAGGAGGGACCAAGTCCTCAAGCCTGAGGGGATCCTGCAAAAGTATAAGAAAAAACTGAGATGATTGGTATTCTTGAACTGTCTTTTTCAAGCTCTTGAGCTGGTGCAACTGTTCATCGACACAGCATGTGGCAGTTTTTCCAATCGAATGTTAGATTGTAGAATGCACTAAGGAGCCTCCAGATACAACCTCAATTCTAGGACTCATTTTCCTGCTTTTCCACTTCCCAGTCAGCTCTTGGCAGAAGTACCTTTCAATCTGAATGGCCCACTTCTCAAAGAGGGTGAAATCCCTGCTGGAGATTTCCCCAACTCTTGTTGTTATTATGTGCTAGTTTCTCATGTAATGGATAAAACAAGGATGTATCAAATTAAAGAATGGATACATTTCCTGCTACAATCCAGTATGATAAGAGAGTTAATTGCATTATATGGATGAGATACATGCCTTACTAGTTTATTAGTGGGTATGCTTGTACTGCGGGGGGAAGTCGTGATCAGGAATTGGATAATAGAGGAGTGATTTCTGGACTGTACCAAACAATACAGGTTGTGGGGATGGAGTGATTTGATCTACACAGAACCATCCCCGTTGAAAAGAATAGCCCACCATTGGCCTACCTTGTTACATCTAATGATGTCAAGGAATATTTTCTGTCACTGCAGCAGTGTGCAGTGACAGCACTACCAGAGTTGACCTGTTTCATCTCCCTTGCCAAGACTGTCGAATTTTAGCTTTGAGGAAAGATTGGACAGGCTGGGATTGTTTTGGACGCAGAAGGTTGAGGGGAAATTTGATTGAGATGGATAAGGAGGATCTATGTCCCTTAGCAGAGGGATCAGTAACCAGGGGATATAGATTTAAAGTAATTAGCAGAAGGATTAGAGGGGAGTTGAGAATTTTTTCATCCAGAGAGTGGTGGTGGTCTGCAACTCACTGTTTAAAAGGGTGATAGAAGTAAAAACCTTCATAATATTTAAAAAGTATTTGCATGTGCACATGAAGTGCTGTAACACACAGGGCTATGGACCAAGCTCTGGAAAGTTGGATTAGACAGGAGAGTTCTTTTTTGGCTGGCGCAGATACGATGGGCTGATTAGTCTTCCTTCTATGCCATAAGTTTTCTGTGGTTTTCTACCATACTCTGGCTCTCCAGATGATAAGCAAGACTCTCCTGTCACCAGTGGCTTCCTGATTTCAGCTGTGTAGAAGCATTAAATGGAAATCAGCTGCTTTCCCACATCGTGCTCCACTCAGCCAGGTCTCTGTCACAAATTTCTTAGTAACTGGCTAATAAGCAACATTGGTGGAGCCCTAGAAAGCATATGTCTAGCTCATCCTCTCACCTGCGAAGGTGTATGTCTACTGAGATTCTGTGAGGGAGAGAAAAGGGGATAACTAATTGTCTTGTTTTCTGGAAAGCTTAATGATTGACTATTGATTTTTTTAGGAGAAAATGAACACACAGGATCAACTTAGCAGACATTTGACAAGGCCGCCTCCAGATTATAAAGAACAAAGACGAAATCTGGTTGGAATCCCACAACCAAGTCAATATCCAGGTAAAAAATATAGCATTGGACTTTGAACTTTATTTTCTATACATTTTAATAATAATGTAGCATAATATAAAGTTATTTTGTGTTAATTATTTTTTCTGGATAGCACAGATTCTAATAGGTGTTTAAAGCTGCAAGTTGTTCAGAACTGGAAGATTTACAATTAACACGATCTTCTCAGTCCAGCAACTGCCAGCCGTGAACAAAGGAGACCATTATATATTGCATTTAGCAATCTCATCAAGGTATTCGAACATGTCAGCAAAGAGGTCTATTTAAGCTGCAGGTGAAAATTGGCTGCCTGCTGAAGACACTCCATGTGCCTGCCTCTTTGTGATTCAAACAGAGTTGCGATTTGGCACTGACACTCTTTGGCATTTTCTGCTTGCTGTTGTCAAATGCCTTCAGGTCATCTACAGAGGGTGTCTACTTACATATCAGAACTGACAGCAAGGCTGAACAGCTTCTTTGCTAGACAAAAGTGCACCAAGTCTTCAGAGAGTTGCTCAATGCTGACAATGCAGCACTAGCTTTCTATACCGAGGAACACCTTCAGTAGCACATGGGCAGACTCTCTCACTCCTGTTAAGAGTTTGGTTTGACCATCAGCATCAGGAAAACAAATATCAAGGTCCAGGATGTTGCCAAACCACCATGTTTCAGCATTGACAGTGTGATACTGGAGATTGCTGATAGCTTCACATATATAGGCTCTACAATCACCAGCAATCTGTTTGTCACTCAATGCTGAAATCAACACAAACATCACAAATTTTGCAACTGTTGTGTCCAAGATGAGTAAGAGAGTTTGGAACAACAGCAACCTAACTGAGCAACCAAGTCTGCGTCCCAGTGCACTCCTCCACAATGGTGAGACCTGGTCAGCATTGTGCTGGTTGGAGTCATCCCAAGCATAAAGGATGATGGCTGTAGTTGTTGGAGGTCATCCATCTCAGTTCCAAGACATCACTGCAGGAGTTCCTCAGATACTGAAGCAGTCCATGTCCAAATGCAGCAAGACCTGGACAATATCCAGACTGGAGTTGACAAGTGACAAGTAACATTTGTGCACACAAGTATCAGGCAATGACCATCTCCAACAAGAGAGAATACAGCCATCACCCCTTGATGTTCAATGGCATTACCATCCGCTGAATCCCCCATTATCAATATCCTGGGGGTTACCATTGACCAGAAACTGAACTGGGCTAGCCATATAAATACTGTGGCTACAAGAGCAGGTCAGAGGCTAGGAATTCTGCAGCGAGTAACTCACTTCCTGACTCCCTAAAGCCTGCCCATATTCTGCAAGGCACAAGTCAGGAGTGTGATAAATACTCCCCACTTGCCTGGATGAGTGCAGCTCCAACAACGCTCAAGAAGCTTGGCAGCATCCTGGACAAAGCAGCGCGCATGATTGGCACCACATCCACAAAGATTCACTCCCTCCACCACCAATGCACAGTGGCAGCAGTATGTACCATTTACAAGATGCACTGCAGGAACTCACCAAGGCTCCTTAGACAGCTCCTTCCAAACCCACAACTGCTACCATCTAAAAGGACATGGGCAGGGGACACATGGGAACACCAGTGCCTGCAAGTTCCCCTCCAAGCCACTCACTATCCTGACTTGGAAATATATTGCCGTTCCTTCACTGTCACAGGATTAAAATCCTGGAATTCCCTTCCTGACAGCACTATGGGTGTACCTACACCACATGGACTGCAACCGTTCAAGAAGGCAGCTCACCACCACCTTCTCAAGGGTAGTTGGAGATGGGCAATAAATGCTGGCCCGGCCAGTGACACCCACATCCCATGAATGAATAATAAAAAAAATGTTGTCCAGGTCTCAACATTAGGCAGGAGAAAAGGCTAAACAGTTTCCACCTTTACTGTCTCAGACATACCCTCGGTATCTTTTGGCAGTACAAGGTCAGCAAGTCAGGGGTCCTAGAACATATTAATTCCACCAGCGCATACACTCATTCCTAAACCAACAATGTATGTGCTTATTCAGCCACATTCATTGGATGGATAACAGCCATACACCCAATACCTACTGTACAATCAACTGGCCACTGGGTCATGACCTCCTGGGCATCCATACCTCTGCTACAAGGGCACCTGCAAGCAAGATGTGAAGATGGCAGACATTGACACTGACAGCTGGAAGACAGTCTCTGTCGGTCATGACCTCTGAAGAGTGACTGTTTGGAAGGGCATTAGAACATGCGGGCAGAAAGGAAAAGCTCAGCTGGCCGAGAAGAGAACCCAGAGAAAACAGAGGCCAGCGAATCGTGCATTTTCTCAGCCCATTGCCTCCCTCTGCAGAAAACATGGCAATGACTGACATGCCAGAGTGAGACTTCTAAGCCACACCAGGTGCTGTTTAACACAAAGTTGACCACCACTGCATAAACCATCATCTTGCAAGGCAGAATGCTGGCACCACAGTTTGTATAGAGTGTGCAGTGTACACTATATATCCACATGCAGGACAAAATGAATGCCTTTATTTTGCAAGTTAAAATAAGAGGGCTTTCTTGCTTGCAAAAATAAACTTCAGGATTTTATGTAGGGGAGTACTTCATACAGAATATGCCCTTTCACTTACACTTGTCCGTTCATTTTAAAAATAAGGTAAGATGGAAGTTGAAAATAATCTTTTTAGCCTCTCCCTGGCCTAGAGATGGAACTTACTCTGTCTTCTGCTGTTCCAGAAGCAGGTTGAGTACTGCTCTTGCAGACTGTACGTGTGATGCTGTGGTTGGCAGGAAGCGTCAGAGAGTTGTGGCCCAGGGGCTCTCCTGCAACACAAATTAGGTGAAAGGATTGGATTCCAGGGCCCTGTTGCAGCCTGACTCAAGTCGGAGCAAAAGTTGCAGTCCTGTCCCAAATGTCTTAATTGGCTGGCAATTTAACTAACTGCCCAAGGCACTTCACAGGGGCATTATAAAACAAAATATGATACCGAGCCACATAAGGAGACATTAGGTCAGATGACCAAAACTTTGGTCAAAAAAGTAGGTTTCAAGAAGTGTCTTAAAGAAGGAAAGCTAGGTAGAGAGGTGGACAGGTGTAGGGAGGGTATTTCAGAGTTTGGAGGCCTAGGCATAACTGAAGGCACATGCAGTCACCAATGGTGGGGCAATTAAAATTGGGGATGTTGAAAAGGCCAGAATTAGAGGAGCACAGATATCTCAGAGGTGATTACAGGGATAGGGAGGGATGAAGCCAAGGGGAGATTTGAAAACAAGGATGTTTCTTGACTGGGATCCAGTTTAGGTTGCAAGCACAGGAGGGAGAGGGGAACAGGACTTAATTCGTGTTATGACACGGGCAGCAGAGTTTATAAGAATATAAAGGAAGAGCCTGCTGGCTTTCAGTGGGTGACCTTGCTGCCTGCTCAGGGGAACAGGTGAAAAGTGTGAATGGTGGAATCCTAGCAGTAACCTGGGTGTTTTTAACTGCCCACCCACCTGCTGGGATGAGGAGGCATGGTGATTAGATGCCTATACTGGTCGGAAATGGGAAGTGAAAAGAGATACCCTTCGGAATAAATACAATTACAGAAAGGGAGGAGACTTCAAATAATACTTGTATGCGGGGAAAATTCTTGCTATCCTTTAGTATTCTCATCTAATTGATTGCCAGTGACGTTATTTTCTACAGGCCAGATCTGTTCTCCATAGCTGGACTAATTGTGCCACCTGGTGCCTTCTCAAAACTTACAGCTGTAGGCACAGTACCAACTGATGGCACAGTAAGAATTGATTGGTGGCCAGCTCTGTAGTACATTCTGTGTTATAGTGAAAAATACATTTTTTTCCTTTTAAATAGTTATTCCTAATATCCAGAAATTGATGTTTATTTAATTTAATTATGGGCCAGAATTTTACATCTTGCGGGCAGACAGGTGCCTGACCCAAACAGATATGAAGAAGCGCAAGTTGACGTCAGGTGAGTGTCCAGGCGTCATCCCGCATGCGAGCAATCTTCAGGTCGGTGCACGCGCGGGTGCCAACCACACCTGCCAATGATTAAAGGGCCATTAAAAAGTCAATTGATCCCAATTTTATGCCTGCCCATGTGATTTCGCGCTCATCGTATAGGCAGGCAGGCAGCCCACTTTTAACAAAATCTCATCCAAGGGCAGGATAAAAAGGGTCTGCAGCATTGCCATTGTGAGTGGTGAGGAATTTAGGAGATAGTTTGCTGCTGGTTGTTTATTTGAACTTGACAGCTTCATTCTTGTTCTGAACTTCAGCCTTAGCATTTCTAGGCTTCATTTCAGGACTCATTGGTATCTCCAAGGCCCCTGGAGGATTTTGACCGTGTGGCACCAGACAGCCTTCTGTTACCCTGATAATGGGGATTGTGCTCTCTACTGTTGGTACCTCCTCTGAGGAGGAACACAAGGGCAGAAGGGAGAGGAGGCCATGTGTCCCTATGCAGCTTCCAGGGGATTGACCTGTGGGAGGAGAGGCACTGTCATAAGGGGCACAGGTAGCCCAAGGCAGAAGGGACGCAGAAGACACCATTATCCTGCTGCCAGGGTTTACAGGCAACGACGCAGCTACCTCAATATGTCCAAAATGCAATGCCAAAGGAGGCTCTGCTTCTCCAGGGAGACTATGACCTCCATTTGTCAGATGATTGGGCCTGAGATCATCTCCAACTGTGTGGGTGGACACCCCATGCCAGTGGCTCTGAAGGTCACACTCGCCTTCAACTTTTATGTCTCTGGCTCTTTCCAGGGGTCAGTGGGGGATCTTTGTGGAATGTCTCAATCAGCTGTCTACAGTGCATCAAGCTGGTGACTGATGCCCTGTTCATTCATTTCCATATGGATGAGGCCAGCCAGGCTGAGCGAGCCAGAGAGTTTGCAGCAATTGCTGGGTTCCCCCGCATCCAGGGTGCAATTGACAGCACTCGGAGCCATCAAGGTGCCAGCCAGTCAGCCGGCTTCCTTTGTCAACAGGAAGGACTTTCACTTAATGATCATCCAGGGAGTTTGAGACCACAAGATGCAGTTTCTTCAAATCTATGCAAGGTACTCTGGGAGCTCCCATGACACTTACATCTTCAGATTCTCCCAGGTGCCAAGGCTATTCACTACTCCAGCTCGATTGGACGTATGGCTGCTGGGTGATAAGGGCTATTTGTTGAAAAGGTGGCTTATGACACCTCCCTACAACCCAAGAACAGAGGCAGAGCAGTGTTATAATAGGAGTCATGCCCCCACAAGGGCGGTGATAGAGAGGACCATTGGTCTGGTGAAGATGAGATTCAGATGCCTGGACTGTTCAGGGGGAACAGTGCAATATCCTCCAGAGCGTGTGTCTCTTAAAGTCGTGGCATGCTGCACTCTCCACAATCTGGCTCTGGCAAGGGGGGACCCACTGGAGGTTGAGGATTTCGAGGCAGCTCCACAGGCCACAGATGATGACTCCAGCAGTGGATCAGAAGAGGAACCGGGGGAAGAACACGGTAAGGACATGGAGACCTCTGGATCCTTCAGGGAGGCAGGGACACCATGGAGGCCTTGATCCAACACTCCTTCTGCTAGGCTGCCAAAGATCTGCTTCCACCTCATGCCAGGGCTGTTGCCACCAGCCCAGATGTTTGAAATGACCCTTTCCTTTGAACCCAAAGTCCACCCAGTGCCTGTGCAGTAAAGTTTAGAGCCACTTACACACTAGCATGAAATACTGGCATGCCCTGCATATACAAAACAAGTGAAGCATGCTCACACCATTAAGACAAAAGCAAAATTTATATCATGTTGGCACTCACATCAAATGAACATAACAATATATGGTGTTAATGGTCACATCAGTGAACATATTAACATAACATGGCAGAATGGAAAATCACCCATGAACAGTCCCTCTTGTGCTCACAGTGTCTTAAACTAATGTTTGCCAGGCTACGTTTAGGTGCTGCCTGCTCACTGCCACTAGCATTGGAGACAGCCTGCCGACTCTGTTGTATTGTTGGCCTTGATGACCTTGGCGGTCATCCTCTGGCCAGTGGAGTCTGTGTTGGCCCCTTCTGGGAGGGAGTGGCCAATGCCACAGCTGGCATCTCCCCAGTCATTGCAGCCTGATCAGATACTTCGGTCACTGGCAGAGTGGTGGAGGAGCTGCTCCTGTTATCCAGAGCACCCTGAGAGGAGCCCACAGAGACAACAAGCAGCTCGTGCGCCAACGTGAGATTGCTCTGGACCTCTCTGCTCACCATTGATGGACGAGCACCGAGCTGTGATACTGGATGCCTCATCCATTTCCCACATTGACCACTTGAGATTATTGCCTGCATGAGGGCTTGCAGGTCCAAGCACAACCCCAGGCCCCTGATTCTATCCCTGGAGTTGTCTCCACCTGCTCCTCAAATGAGTATGAAATGCCTTCACTGCTATGCACCGACATTCTAGCTTACAGTCTGATGCCCACCGAGATGCTGGTGTCTGCGCTGGTGCCTGGTTCAGAAGCAGGTGTGACACAGGTGATTTTAAAGCAGTGGTCCTCTGGCTTCAAGGGTGGCTCTTTGGGGTCCTGCGATCATGGGCAAGCAGGCGATTCAAGGGGAGAACAACAACATGTCATTAGTTTAAGTCATCACACTGTCACTGTGCGTGCCAGTCGCCCTGGTGAGACAATGGAGATCTGCATCATGGTGCCATCGCCTTTCAATGATCAATGGGGACTCCATGTTTGAGGCTTCCATTAATGAGACTTCACAAGGATGTTTGCACAATCCGACACTCTCACCTCTGTGCACTGCGCTCTTACTTTCATCAGAGACCCCTGCCTCTCCACAACTGGCTGACCAAGATGGGTGGCAGCTCTCCAGTTCCAAGGCATCCATCTCGCATCTCGTCAGAATGAGGAGATCTGGGGGGCCTCCGACTGTCTCAGTTCCTTCGTTAGTGTTATGGCTTCTCTTCTGAAATGACAGAGGAGCATTGATTTGTCCATTCTCTACCTGCAGCACCATTTGCAGCCTCTGGGACAACTTGCAGGGCACATCCAAGTCGTGGTCCTTGACCCACAAGGCATCCAGGCCAAGCAGCTAGGGTTCACCCCATGTCAGTGATAGTTGACACTCAGATGCTAACACCCCTGAGCCCCATGGGGGCACAGCCAGCCCTTAACACTTAGCCACACTGATCCATGCCAACACGGTGCTTACGCTTGCTGAGCACAGCCGTTTGTTGACCCTTTTGCCGCACTGCACCCATGTGCGCCACAACATCGTGGCCGCTGACCTCGGCTGCCACTTCCTCCCAGACTTTTTTGGTCAGGTACAGTGGCCTCCTCCTGCTATTCCTGGGTACTAGAGTGTCCTGGCTGACACCAATCTTCTCCACAAGGACTGCGAGGCACTCGTTCGAGAAACAGGAGGCTGAGTGCCCACCTGACTTGTCCTTCCACCTGACGTCTCCAGTCGCTGGTGAGGCCATTGTACGAATGGAATGGCTCCCTGGACAGACTCCAAAGATTCTCCCCTGGCAGCCTTCAGGGAGCTGCCTCCGCCGGATTTAAAGCACCCGCCAGGTCGCCATTGGACCCAGTGCCTGACTGGCTCCCGCCCAGCCTGGCCCTTCCCAACCATTGAGAAGATGTGTTTCACACTGGGCGGACTTAATTGACCATGCAGCGTGAAATCGCGTTTGCAACACGAGTGCAGCCAGGAGCAGATTCCACATCCGTTTCCACTCCCGTCAACTTAGCGTGCATGCCAAGTGTGAAATTCAGGCCATGGACTTCAAGGTGATTTGTGCCAGAGATAGTAAATTATTATGCCAGAATATCTTTCTCTTGCATCTTTAACCCCAATTTTAAACCAGAGTGGATCGGGCAAGTGGGGACTGAGCCAGGCAGGGTTAATAGTTGCTGCGTCTTCAGCCGATTAAAAATATCAGATATAATAAAACTACCAGAATGGCTGCACTCCTATTGTACAGGAATTTAAAATGGAAGTATATAGACACTGTATTTGTGGAATAGTGTGCATGTACAATATTTCACGTGTTACATTCAATCTGCTTTTGAGGCCAACAGCCTGATGGTGTTTGATACAGTCAATATTTTTAGGATGAACTCTCTTTACATCAAGTGGAAGTTTTTTTACTTTACTTTAGGGAGATATGGACTTAAGATAGAAGAGATCAGCTTCAACTTTAGCAGGGACTCCGAACAGATAGTAATGAACAGGCTGACAGTTATACATTCACTCAGTTTTCCTTTCCATTGTATAAGCAGCTGAATTACTATTACCTGCTTTATATTCACACCCAAAGTTGAGTTCCATTGCCGAAACAAGAAAATTTGAGAGATAATGGTGAACAAGCAGATAAATTGGGTTGAAATCTGACAAAAACAGACAAGTTTATTGTGCTACTGCTTTTTCCTGCTCCCTGGTTCATTTTTTTTTTCTCCTCTCAGGACACTGGTAATTCCCTACAGCCACCAAAAGCAAGATCTGCTAATTCAGCACAGACGAGGGATTAAACTGAGAATATGTAACTGATGTGAATAGCTCAGCAAATAGTAAAGGGTACATTTGTTGGTTAAAAGATCTAGTATATTATTTTAAATACTGTGCAGCGTACAATTGTATGGTGAGAGATAACATTGTCATATCCCCATGAAATCCCAGTCCTTGGCTATGTGTAATTATATTGAAATGCCTGCTCTTTGCAATGAATTTAAAACCATTGTGACCACTCCTACTAATAACCCCCTCTCCCCACCTCCAAATCCTGGACAGACCCAGCTGACACATTTTGTTAAGTGTTATTATTAGTAAAATCTCAACTACAAAAGGTGTTGAGCTTGGCCTAAATAGCCAAGTGGTTATGGTACAGGGTTTGTAACCCCAAGATCAAGAATTCAAATCTCACAATGGCAAACCATGAAACAATGTAACTTCATCTGAAACAGATGGAAACGGGTTTGTACTCAAAAGAGTTACAAAAGGTGTTACTAATGACTTTAACTCACTTTCTACATTTATGCCACCATATTCATGCTCCTCTGTATTGAATGTGTATTATGGAAATTAATTACTTTAATTTAATCTTACAGGTGCAATGGGATTGAACTCCTCTCAGCCTCTGTCAAACCCTGCTCCAAATCACCGGGTAATGCCTGCAAGCTCTAGCCTTTTGCAGGTAAATCCATCAAGCAGTCAAGGACCGAGAATGCCTCCTATATCAGGAGCTCAAAGTGACAGAAGCATAGGAATATATGGAAGTGTGTCAGCTTCCCAGCAGGGAGTATATACCGTTTCTTCGAGTATTAATCAACTGCAGCATCACACAAGTCAAAGTCAAATGGGAATGACCCAGAACAACGTAATGATGCCAAGGCAGGCAACATTAGGTCAAGGGACCACAATGTCTGGGTTTGGCACTGGGTCCGTTGGGAGTTCTGCCATGTCACAGCAGCAGTTGAGACCGGTTTTGAACCACATAAACACAAATATGTCTGCACAGAGACTTACAAATATGATGACCAACTCCACTATGGCGGCACAGAACTGGACACCCCAGGGGGTGCAGGTAACTCCAAAACAGACACAACTGGGACCTAATGTAAGGTTCTCTAATAACCCTTCCTTCTCAAATCAGTCTGTGCAACCTACTATGTCCAATCAACATTTCGCTCAGCGAGGCATGGCACCACCAAACCAGATAGCTCCAGGGGTTCAGATGCGACCTTTGAACCAAATGAACCAAGCTATAAGTGGACAGACAATAGGCTCGCTGAGTGGGCCATCTCCAAGAGCTAATCAGCCACGGCCACAGCCACAAGCTATGTCTGTAATGAGCCAGTCAGCAGCAACAATGGCTGTAATCAGCCAGGCGCCTTCAGTGCAAACATTGCCCACAACCAATTTTCCTTCCACCAACCAGACTCCTCGAGGTTACCAGGGAACAAATCACAACAGTGACTTGGCATTTGACTTTCTCAGCCAACAAGGTGACAATGCACTGTCTGGACTCAGCAGTGACTCTGATTTCCTTGACTCATTGATAAAAAATAGCACTGGCAACGATGACTGGATGAAGGACTTGAATCTTGATGAAATTTTGGGGCAGCATTCATGAAAAAGTCTTGAGGATTGGTAAATATTATCCATCTTTTGGAGAAGTACTGATGGACAGAATTTATCTGTGCCTATAACCAGCTGGCAAAGAGCCCACAACAAATCGCAGGTGTGCACAGTTGTGCCCGATTAGATACAGTTTGCTGAATGGATTAGCAGTGTAAAGACATACCAGTGCATCCTTTCCACCAAGTGTATATTACTGGGCTCAAAATACATAGATTTTATGTGCTTAGACAAAAGAAGTTTTGTAAAATATGTTTTTTACTGAAAATCATATTCTCTGTAAGAAGATTATATTTATACTTTTTTTCTGAAAAAAATTCTGTGAATCATTGTAGTGAAACATTTTTACTTACAAAAATTAAATTGTACATGTTTGTTTTCTGTCATAGTTTTAAATTGACATATGTTAGATCAGCAGTCTACTTATTATCAGTTTCAAATGCATACAGTAGTTGCCTTTTAAAGTGTTTTACAGTATAGTTATTGTTTTATAAATGACCTGTTCTGGTTTCATTGATTTACATTTATCCATTGTGAACTTCTGTGGCATAAGTTGCTGATATTTTAATTATAAATTCCATTATCATTCTGCCACTTCAGCTTGTTTGTGAGTGAAACAGTCTACATGGGACTTCAGTGTCACTGTTTCCATTTTATTATGAAGAAATGATGTGTTTGTCAACCATAAATGTTTATCAGCCCAGGCTATGTTAAAGAGCCTCTACTTGTCTAGATACAAACCTGAAGCGTAGGTGACATTCCAGCCTGCTGGAATATATTGTTTGAGCTTCTTTAGTTTTCAGCTTGGCGATGTGGTGGAATCTTGAACACATTGATGCCTCCCAAATCTTTTCCCATCTTTCCCAGAACTTCATGTTTGAATCCGTTCAATTAGGTTTCAGCACCACTACAGTACCAAAACAGCTCTTATCAGTCATGAAAGACATCCAATATGACTGTTACAAAGATAAACTCTCCCTCCTTGTCCTTTTCGAAGTGTCTGCAGCTTTTGACAAGGTTGACCATACCATCCTCCTCCAACACTTCTCCGGTATTGACCACTTGGGTAGGACTGCTCTCACCTGGTTCCATTCTTATCTATCTAATTGTACCAAGTGAATCACTTGCAATGGCTTCTTCTTCGCACTGTTACCTCTAGTGTCCCCCAAAGATCTATTCTTGGCCCCCTCCTATTTCTCGTCTACATGTCGTACCTCGGTGACATCATCCAAATGCACAGCGTTAGTTTTCACATGTAAGTTGCCGACAACTAGCTCTACCTCACCACCAGCTCTCTTGAATCTTCCTCTATAGCTAATCTATCAAATTGCTTATCCAACATCCAGTATTGAATGAGCAGAAATTTCCTCCAGTTAAATACAAGGAAGACTGAAGCCATTGTTTGTAGCTACTGCTCCAAATTCAGTTCCCTAGCTACTGATTCAGTCCCTCTCCCTGGTAACAGTCTGAGATCAAGCCAGTCTGAGTGCAACCTTGGTGATCCTGAGATGAGCTTCTGACCTCATATTCACGTCATCACTAAGGCCGCCTATTTCCACCGCCTCAACATGACCTGACTTCACCCCTCTCTCAGTTCATCTGCCGCTGAGTCTCTTATTAATGACTTGCTCACCTCCAGACTTGACAATTCCAGTGGCCTCCCACATTCTACCTTCGGTAAATTTGAGGTCATCTGATTCTCTGCTATCTGTGTCTTAATTTACACCAAGTGGAATATATTGTTTGAGCTTCTTTAGTTTTCAGCTTGGTGATGTGAGTACACCTGTGCTCACTGACCGACATTTGCTCCTGGTCATGCAATATCTTGATTTTAAAATTCTAATCCTTGTTTCCAAATCCCTCCAAGGCCTCACTCCTCCTTTTCTCTGTAATCTCCCCCAGCGCTATAACTCTCTGTGATATCTGCATTCCTCTAATTCTGGCCTCTTGAGCATCCCCAATTTTAATTGCTCCACCATTGGTGGCTGCATCATCAGTTGCCTAGGCCCTGAACTCTGGAATTCCCTCCCTACACCTCTCTGCCTGTCTACCTCACTTTCTTCCTTCAATACACTCCTTAAAACCTACCTCTTTGACCAAGCTTCTGGTTATCTGACCTTACATATCCTTTGTGACTCAGTGTATTATGTTTAGTTTTATATTGCTCCGGTAAGGCGCCTTTGGGAGTTTTGATATGTTAAAGACACTGTATAAAGATAAGTTCTTGATACTGTTGGTGCAGTCAATCTGAGAAATGCAATGTCCTTAAAATTTTGATTTCAGCAGTTGTGCTTCCAAAGATCCTATCCTATGGAGCAGGACTATTGCTCGTTTGACAGAGTTCTTCCCGGTTTGAAGGTTTAATGCGGATATGAGACACCTTAGAAAGCGGGTTTGAGAAGATGGTTGTAAGTTGTTGTGCAAAATGTTTTGTGGATTCATGGTAGTGCAAAGTGTATTTTTCTAACATAATGGTGACACCGAAGGGCTGGTTAGCTCAGCTGGTTGGAGTGGGTCCATAATAACGCCAGCACCATCTATTCAATCCCTGAACCAACTGAGGTAGTTCTTGGGACCTGCTTCTTCCCCTTGCCCCAATGTGATATCATGGGGTCATAATTAGCATCCCATGGATACCAGATGAAGAGAGAGAGATTAAGGTGAGACCCTTAACCCTTGATAAATGATACTAGTGCACATATTCATCTGATCCCATGTTCTTATTAAAATATGTTTCAATTGAATTGCAGTATTATTGTTTTTGTATTTTCCAGGACAATTAACACACCCCATTTTCAATCAATAACTCAGTCATAGTTCATCAGAAATATTTAGGTGTTTATAGAAACATGGTGCTCTCACAGCAGATTGAAATGTTCTTCACAATAAGTGATGTAGTGATCACAAAGGTCTTAAAGTCAAATTCGCCTCAATTGCCCATATTTTATGCCCAAAGGTTGCAGAGATATAGAGAATTCAAAGTGTGTTCTCTGGTTGAATTTAGGCTACAATATTAGACCTTGTGAAATTCATCTGACACTGGCGCTTACCTAGGGTAAGCTTATCTGGCTTATCACCAGATACAGGATAAACATGTCATTTTCTACCACAACCTAATATCAATGGTAAGAAATGACATTATTGTACTTCTGCACGTGTTAAGAAAAAGTTTATCCCCTTAAAGTAAGTTTAATATTGTTGATAAAATTAAACAGAGGAACATATCAACATCAGAAACAAAGCATTAGAATTGTCATTTTCATTCTGCATTTTTCAGTGCTGAGATTAGGGGTGAATAGATTAAGACTGAATTAGCTGGAGCCTGAGTGCTTCCTTTCTTAAAGCTGAACTGAAAACCAATGGAGTAATCTAATCGTCCTTTGTTATTGGGCCATTTCATATCAATTGTAAATTATTACTGTCACTTATTCTGCTTGTGTTTTGAGTTAAGGTTAACCCCATGAAAACAGTACTTTAAAAAAGTTTTCAGCTAGGTGGCTAATGATGTTGGTGTTTTTAATTCATGCCACAAGGTTGACTTGCAAACTGAAACAATCAATGAATATGACAGAACCAAGTCTTTTAGATATGCAGACCATGAGGAATGGTACTTTTGTATAATAGATTTTGTAAAAGTTCTATTGAAACAATATTATTATACTGCATTTTGTATTTTATTGTAATACAATATCTTGAAATATTTCCAAATACACTACTGCAGATGCAACAAGCAATGTGTCATGAAACTGCTGTGATTTATTTTTCTTTGTAATAAAACAGCAAGCAGACCACATTCTGCTCATTCAATGAACTTTAGCCCCATTAATGGGACTGCAAAAAAATTGTGCAAGATTGGGCTTGATCCCCTGTATTTGGACCCAGCTGATTTCAGTCAGGGGAGTATTGAGGATGGGATATTTGGTGCCCTGTGTCTAAGAGCAGAGTAAATAAATCAGCTCCAGTTCCGGCATTACAATGGTTCCTCCCATATCAGTAGTGGTGGCTTACTGGAGTTCAATTCCACAGATAGTTCTAGTTCTTTAGAACATCATTCAAATCATTATGCATGTGTGAAATTAGGTATTGGACTTCCCGGGGCAGGCACACCGTAGGCCATTACTTGTGTGGCCCATGCCGTATTCTTCATTGATATGGGTGAACGCAGCTGCATCCGTTGTGTGCAGCCGGACACTTTGAATTGGTGCCATCTTAATGTCACATAGCTGGCTGATGTAATACCAGGACTGCAAATTGTGGACAATGTAGGCTCTGTCCACTATTGTAAAAAACATGTGAAGAAGCAAGATGGGCCCTGCAGTAGCTTGATTTAAAAGGCCAAGCACTCTGATTTCAAGTAAGTAACATTTATGGAGCTTTTTCTATTGGAAAGTGTCTGAAATTTTGCTGATTTTTTTTTTTCATTTGCCAGAGAGTGTTGTATCCTGACAGGGGAGTGGGGGACCTGTGGCCAGGGGTGTGGGGTTGTGGTGGGGGGGGGGGATGGGGGGCGGATTAGGGTTAAGTTAGTGGCACTGCCTCTGGATCTGTAGCATGACAGAGAGAAAGAGTAGAGGCTGTGGAGAGGGCAAGATCCACATAATTCCCTCTGCCAAATTGGAGCTGGACTCCTCCATGCTCCTTGACAGTGACAGGAGATTGCTTGGCAGGCAAGCCAATGCATCCAGTATTTTGATGTGCATGTCCATTCAGTGCTTTCCTACATGCCACCCCATCGAAGTCCTCATATGTCCTCTGCAGTAGTACTTGTCTGTGACTTTGCCCTTTGATGAGCTGGGAATTGAGCCAGAAATATTAGATGGAGAGTCATTCCTGGAGCACTCTGGCATAGAGTTTCTTCTGTGGGTGCATCTGGAATTTGCACCTGATGCTGTTCTCCTTTTCTTGTTATCAAATTATATCCCAATCGCATTAGAATGTGCCCAAACTTAAATTTGACAATAATCAGTGTAAGCAATTGGGGTCCATGGAAACACCAAACCCATACCAGTATTATTTCTTCTTTGAGTCTTAAAATTTAACTTTTAACATATTTTAACCATTACTCATGCTCATCAGGATTGGTGGGAGTTAAATTTGAAAGCAATCGCTTTTGGACACCCACAAGCAATGGTATTCCCCCACACACAAAGGGTGAGATCCAAGGAGCCTCAGATATTGGGCCTCAGACCATATCATAATGAAGATGCCACTTCAAGAGGAGATACTTGCTTAGGCTTGGGATCGGGCCCATGCAATCAGCATCGGGACTGGGGGAAGTGACCATGGGCTGGAGGGAGTAATCAAGGGGTCAAGAGGATAATGACTAGAGTGATGGAGCCAGGGCCTGGAGTACAGAGATCATGAAATCAGTAGTGGGGCAATCAGGATCTTGATGTTTTTACTTGTATTATGTTTAGGTTTTGTTTTCTTCTTTGGGTAAGCCAATCTTGTAATAGGGGCCTGAAGGAGATGTTAGACCCATTATTTGCATGTGCAATGACCTAGAACTTGCTTCAGGGATAGGTAAAGGGTGCTTACCCAATATGGCAGCAATGCATTTCAAATCGGAAGAGTGCACACAGTTCCTGCCCACTGCAATTTTGTGACCTTAGGGAGCTGCATAATTCCTGAAAGAGTGTATTGCATGGCCCAGTGGCCCCCAACAATAATCTACGATCAGAGAAGCTTTTCAATTTTAAATGTGATATAAACAGTGCTGTGAAAATGTGTTAAAAGAAACAGAAAGAAGCATGTCTCTGAGGAAAAATTTTCTAAATGATCAAGAGATTGCAGTTACAAGGCTAGAAAAATGACTTTGCTTCCTGCTTTACTGAATATCAGATTGCAATGTTAAGATATCTCCGAATGAGCATATTTGAAGATTCGTAGCATTTGAGACTTGGAGGCTAAAATAGAGATTTATTACAATGGCGGTTTTGATGAACAGGTGTAAATTGGGGAGATGAGAGCATATTATAGTGATGGGTGAATCTGAGCACAAATGCAAAGAAAACTCCAAGGGCTAGATTTTTGTGTTTGGCTCAGGAAATGTGAATTGGGTCATTTCCCAACCTTGGAAACTGGAGCCCGGCAGCTCTGCCCATACTCGCCATGTTATCATCTCCTAGAGGTGTGGGCAGGCAGGTAATCCTTTGAAATGGATTTTTAAAAATCTCTAACAATCTAATACAGCTGTCAATAGAATACACTCATTCATACTGCAGAAAAGAAAACTTCTTTCCCATTGAAAAAGATTTAAATCCCCTTAAGTGGTCATTCAATTGTAAAAACAAGCATCTATTCAGTAACCACATTAAAGACAAATAATCCTTTAATAGTCTCTTAAAATTGTTACTCACGTTGTGTACACAACCTCTTGCTGAACTAAGTTGTTCAGAAGCTTTTGAAATTCAGCCAAGCATTCACAATGGCCTCAGCTATCAAATCAAACACATGAAACTCCGGACAATGGAGCCTACTGAAACGAAAGGAACAAACTTTTTTTCTGTTTCAAACCAGATGGCCTGCCAGTCAAAAAAATGGATCAGATGGCTGGATTTATTTTCTAAATTTCAGAAGCAGGGATTTTTTTCTAAAGTGAAGAACTCTGGGCATTTAAATTCCTGTCCAGATCACGGCAACAGGCTTCACAAGCACATTTTTCTACAGTTGTGAATGCATCGTGGCTTTTTTTCCAATGGGAAAACTATTCTAATACGTCTCAACACTTAAACAATGCTGGTCAATGCAATGGTCAACTTATGTTTGCAGGAGAGAGCCCTATGATCTCTCCCTGCAATTAAAACACCTATACATTATAATACATCATCTAATAATGACATTTTAAGTTTTCAAAACATTTAACAATTACCCGTCAGAATGTTCTCAACTCCTCAGCAGGCTTCCCCCGAGCTTCATGACCTCTCAAACAAGGCAGATTTTCAGAATAAAATAAAAGCAAAATACTACAGATGCTGGGAATCTGAAATAAAAACAAAGTGCTGGAAAACTCAGCAGGTCTGGCAGTATCTGTGGAGCAAGAAACAGAGTTAACATTTCAAGCCTTCTTCAGCAGGAGAGTCATATTCGACTCAAAACGTTAACTCTGTTTCTCTTTGCACAGATGCTGCCAGACCTGTGGGTTTTCAGGAGCCTTCCAAAACCCACAACACCACAAAAATACTGGGGATGTGGAAAAACAAATTTCCCCTATAACTGTCAATGGTGACCTCAACGTCTGAATCTCTTCCTGTGGGAAGGTTGTGTGGACCCATTTCTGTACATGAAATTTAAATTTTTGCTGTGAAAAAAATAAAGTTTTGACCATTCCCGACTCCAGGCAGATACAAAAATCCGGCCCCAAGCCTTTATACCCTATAAGCACTCACTTTCAGAGAAGCATTTGTGAAGGTTTGGAAGCTGATCCCATGCATCTTTTTAGTACTGGATAATGCATTATGCCCAAATCTAACTAGCAAATAGGAGGAAATACTTTTTTAAATGTAAAGAAGATTATTGCCATTAACCTGATTTCATATGTCAATCGAAATCAGCTAAAAACAAATTGGTGCTGGTACAGCATTGTAAAGCTTTTTTTAAATGGTCTCAGGATGCGAACAATGCAGGCAGGCCTGCATTTATTGCCCGTCTTCTGTTCTCCTCAGTAGCATCTTTAGAATTGTTACAGTCTTTATGATGATGATGCTCCCTCATGCATGGTTGATCGGGAATTCCAAGATTTTAACCCAGGGATAAGGAATACTGATATATATTTGTCAGGACGATGTGTGACTTGGAGATGATGGCTATCCCATAAAGTTGCTGCTTTTGACCTCCTTGATATGCTGATAGGGTTAGAGGAAGAGCAGCGAGAGGAGGCTTGTGTGGCAGATAGACCAGTTGGGCTAAATGCTACTGGGGCTTCGGAATTGGTATGGGGGGCTTGGGGGATTGATTGACCTATCAGCATTGGAGGATAGGGGTGGTCAGAGTGGTTGCAGTAAATTATACATAATTCAGTACTATAGGTCATGGGGGAGAGATGCTACCAACTTGGCAAGTCGCTGCAGTGCATCCTGTATATAAATACTTCAGCCACAGTCCATCAATGGTGAGAAAAGTTGCCTGTTAAATATACAAGATGGTTTTCTAGAACAGTATGTTGAGGAACCAACTAGAGAACGGGCTATTTTTGATCTAGTATTGTGCAATGAAAGAGGGCTAATTAATAATCTCGTTGTAAAGGAGCCTCTAGGGAAGAATGACCATAATATGATGGAATTTTACATTAATTTTGAAGGTGATGTAATGCAATACGAAATTAGGGTCTTAAATCTAAACAAAGGAAACTACAAAGGTATGAGGGAAAAATTGACTGTGCTATACTGGGAAACTACATAAACAGTAGACAGGCAATGGCTAGCATTTAAAGAATTGATGCATGGTTGACAACAAATTTACATTCCTTTGAGGCACAAAAATCCAGCAGAAAAGGTGATGCCAACTGTGGCTAACAAGAGAAGTCAAAGATTGTATTAGATCAAAGGAAGATGATTAATTATAAATTTGCCAAAAAAATATAGTAAGTCTAAAGATTGTGAGCATTTTAGAAATCAGCAAAGGAAGACCAAAAAACTGATAAAGAAAGAGAAAATAGAATGTGGAAGTAAACTAGCGAGAAAAATAAAAAATGGACTGTATAAGCTTCAACAGCTACACCTAAAAGGGACAAGGTTAGCAAAGACAATATTGGCCCATGACAGGCAAAGACACAAGAATTTATAATGGGAAATAAGGAAATGACAGAGAAACAAAGCAAATATTTTTTGTGTGTCTTCACGGAGGTAGATTAAAAAAAACCTTCTAGAAATATGAGAGAGACAGGGACTAGCGAGAATGAGGAACTGAAAGAAATTAGTATTAGTAAAAAAAAGTAGTAGTGGAGAAATCAATGGGACTAAAAGTTGATAAATCCCCCGGACCTGATAATTTACTTGCCTGACTGTTGAAAGAGGTGGCTGTAGGCTGTAGAGATGATGGATACATTGGTGGTCATCTTCCAAAATTCTATAGATTCTGGAAGGGTTCCTGCAGATTGGAAGGTAGCAAATGTAATCCCTCTGTTTAAGGAAGGTGGGAGAGAGAAAACAGGGAACTACAGGTCTGTTAGCCTGATATCAGTAGTAGGGAAAATGCTAGTATCTATTCTAAAGGATGAGATAACTGGACACTTAGAAAATAAACGTTGTATCAGGCAGAATTAACATGGACTTATGAAAGGGAAATCATGTTTGACAAACCTATTTGAATTTTTTGAGGGTGTAACTAGCAGAATAGATAAGGGGGAACCAGTGTATGTGGATTTTCAGAAGGCTTTCAATGAGGTCCCACACAGGTTAGTAAACAAATTCAGAGGGATTGGGGAGTAATTTACTGATATGGATTGAGAATTGGTTAACAGACAGAAAACAGAGTAGAATGGGCCATTCTCAGGTTCAGCAGACTGACTAATGGGTTACCACAAGGATCAATGCTTGGGGTCCCAGCTATTCACAATCCAAATCCAGGATTTGGATGTGCAGACCAGATGTAATATTTCCAGGGCCTGAATTTTATGTACCGAGGTCAAGTGCGTGCCCGACCCAAATACATGTAAAATTGCGCGAAATGACATCGGGCGCGTGCAGGAGTTGAAGCTACGCCCACCGACAATTAAAGGGCTAATTAAGGCCATTAAAAAGGCTAGTGACAGAGATTTTGCATTGCCCACATGATTTCACGCTCGTCGCATTGGCAGGCAGACAGCAGATTTTTATCAAATTGGCATCCACGGACGGGATAAAATGGGTTCAGAGCATTGCCATTGTGAGTAATGAAGAGTTTAGGACATAGTTTGCTACTGGTTGCTTAGTGAAACTTGACAGCTTCATCTCTGTTTTGAGCTTCAGTCTTGGCATTGCCAGCATTTCAGGACTCATTTCAGGACTCACTGGTGTCTCCAAGATCCCTGGAGGATTTATACTGTGTGGACCCTTCCAATAACCAGTCTTCTGTTTACCTGGGAATAGGAATTATCTACCCCACTGGTGGGACTACCTCTGAGGAGGAAGGGAGGGGCAGAAGGCAGAAGAGGCCAGATATCTGTAGCCAGCATCCAAGGGAGGGACCTGTGGGTGGAGAGGCACAGGCACAAGGGGCACAGGGCCAGCAGGGAATCCAGGGCAGAAGGAGCCACAGAAGATGCTACTATCCTGCTACCAGGCAGCGATGCAGCTACCTAAACATGTCCGAGGTGCAATGCCAAAGGATTTTCCACCTCTCCAGGGAGACTGTGACCTCCATTTGTCATATGATTGGGCCAGAAATCACTTCCAACTGTATGGGTATCCACCCCATACCAGTGGCTATAAAGGTCACAGTGGTCCTCAACTTCTATGCCTCCGGCTCTTTCCAGGGGAAGATGGGGGATTTGTGTGGTGTGTACCAATCACCTGTCCACAGTTGTGTCAAGCTTGTGACTGACACTTTGTTCAGGCGGGTCATGACATTTATGCATTACCGTACGGACAAAGCCAGCCAGGCTGAGTGAGCCAGAGGCTTCACTGCGATTACTGGGTTCCCCAGTGTCCATAGACTGCATTCGTGGCCCCCTAAGGCGCCAGCTGGTCAGCTGGTGAATAGGAAGAGATTCCACTCAATGAACATCCAGATAGCTTGTGACCACAATACGCAGATTCTGCAAGTCTGCACAAGGTACCCAGGCAGCTCCCATGACGCTTACATCCTCAGACACTCACAGGCTGTTCACTGCTCCAGCTCGACTGGATGGATGGCTGCTGGGTGACGAGGGCTATTGGTTGAAAATGTGGCTAATGTCGCCTCTCTGGCACCCAAGAACAAAGGCAGAGCAGCATTATAATAGGAGACATGCCTCCACAAGGGTGGTGATAAAGACGACCATAGGTCTTCTGAAGCTGCGCTTCCAATGCCTGGACCGTTTAGGGGGAGCACTACAATACCCCACAGGGCGGGTGTCACTGATAGTCATTGCATGCTGCACTCTCCACAATCTGGCTCTGGCAAGGGGGGACCCACTGGAGGATGAGGATTTCGAGGTAGTTCCACAGGCCACAGATGATGACTCCAGTGGTGGATCAGAAGAAGAGCCTGGGGAAGAACATGGTGAGGACGAGGAGGCCTCTGGATCCTTCAGGGAGGCAGGGACACCAGGGATGCCTTGATTCTATGCATCTTCAGCTGAGCTGCCAAGGCATTGCCTCCACCTCATACCAAGCATGCCACCTCCTAACCAGATTTTTGCAATGACCTGTTCCATTGAATCCAAAGTCCATTCAGTACTTGTGCAATAAGGTTTAAAGCCCCTCAAGTCCAGCATGAGATACGGGCATGACCTGCATCTATAAAACAAGTGAAGCATGCTCAGGCCATTAATGCAAAAGCAAAATTTATATGCTCTTAGCAGTTACAGACAATGAATATAACATTATAAGGTATTAACACTAGTAAGCAACTTAACAGAGATTGGCAGAAGGGAAGATCACCCATGAAAAGCCCCTTTTGTGCTCCCGGTGATTTAAACAAACATTTGCGAGTGCTGCATCTTGGTGCCCCACCTTGCTGGCAGCAGCATTGGAGGCAGCATGCTTACTCGGGCATCTTGTCGGCCCTGATGATCTTGGCCATCGGCCTCTGGCCAGCAGAGCCTGCACGGCCACTGCCTGTGAGGATGCGTTCTGTGCCATGGCTGGACATTCCTCAGTGACCACAGCCTCATCAGATGGCACAGTCACTGGCAGAGGGGTGGAGGAGCAGCTGCTGCCATCCAGACCACCCTGAGAGGAGCCCACAGAGATGCTACGAAGATCGTCTGTCAACATGAGGTCGGTCTGGAGGTCCCTGCTCGCCATTGATGGGTGGGCACCTAGCAGAGATTCTAGGTTCCTCATTCATCTCCCAAACTGACACCAACCTTCTGCGGTTATTGCCTGTGTGAGGACTTGCGGATCTGAGTGCAACCCCAGGAACCACTGATTCTGTCCCTGGAGCTGCCTCTCCATGAGAGTCGCCATTCTCTCAATGGAGGAGGCAATGTGCTCGTTGTTTAGGATCAACGCAGTACTCATGCTCCACATGGACTCCTCCATGACAGAGACCATGGCACACGAATCTCAGGCATCTCCGCCAGATCCTCCCACACATCCCTCTGGACATCCAGCATCTTCTGCACAATAGTCAAGTCCAGGGGCTCATCACCTGCCTCGGACTCAGCATGGCTCTAGTTTCCTGCAATCCTCCAACTGTCAGCACCCTGGGCATTCTCTGCCTCCACCGGTTCCTTATATGAGTGTGCCGTGCCCTCCCCACTGTGTACTGACATTGTAGCTGATGACCTAATGCCCACCGAGGTGCTGTATCTGCGCTGGTGCCTGGAGAGAGGGGGTGTGATGCAGGTGCATCTGATGGGCACTAGTCTTTGCTGTCAAGGGTGGCTCATCAGGGTCCAGCAATTGTTTGCTGGATGGTGATTCTAGTTGAGGAAAACAACATGTCAGCAGTATCAGCCATCACACTGTCACTGTGCATGCCAGGTGCCCTGGTGACACAATGGAGACCTGCATTAAGGTGCCATCGTCTTTCCATGAACAATGGGGACTGAATGTTTGATGTTCCCATTACAGATGAGACAACACAACAATGTTTACACACTCAGACACCCTCGCATTTGTGCACTGCACTCTTACCTTCATCAGAGACCCCTGCCTCTCCACAACTGGTGGATTGAGCTGGGTGTCAGCACTCCATCTCCAGGCCATCTATTTCGTACCTCATCAGAATCATCAGGTTTGGGGGCCTCCACCTGCCCCTGACCTCTCAAGGGTGGTTATGGCTTCTCTTCTTCTGAAAGGACAGAGGAGCATTGATTAGTCCACTCTCTACCTGCAGCGCCATTGCAGCCTGGCCAACCCCACCAGAAGAACACCTGGCAGGGCATATTTGAGTCATGTCCCTCAACTCACAAAGCAATCAGGTTCACAGCTCACCACCTTGGCTGATGCTAATGTCAGTGACAGTTGGCACTCAGACTCTTACACCGCTGAGCACCACGGAGGGATAGCCAACCATTAAGACTTCTCCACACACATCCATGCCAACTTGGTACTCACCCTTGATAAGCACAGCAGATCATTGAGCCTTTTACAGCACTGCACCCATGTATGCCTCGCGCAACATCTTGGCTGCTGACCTGGGCTACCACCTCTGCCATGCTTCTCGGTGAGGTGCAGTGGCCTCTTTTTGCCAACCCCGGGTATCAAGATGTCCCACCTGGCACTGACCTCCTCCACAAGGATTCCCAGGCACTCATCCAAAAACCGGGGGGGAATGAGTGCCCACCGGACATGCCTGCCCACTCACCTGGCATGCCCAGCAGGTGCAGATGCCATTGCTATTCCACACAAATCTATCTTCCTCGAACTGGACAGCTCCCTCTGTGACTTCTGGCAGCTTTCAGGGAGCTGCCTCTGCTGCTTTTGCATCCCTCACTGGGTTGCCATTGGACCTGGTGCCCGACAGGCTCCTGCCCCTGCCCAGCCCTTCTGAACAGTGAAAAGACGCATTTCATGCTGAGCGGGCCTTAATTGGCCACCCAGCATGAAATCACGATGAAAACACGTTCTCACCCGGAAGCGGATTCTACATTCACTCCTGCGCCCGCTGATTTCCCACGCACGCCAAGCATCAAATTCAGACCCAAGTTTGCTGATGACAAAAAAGTAGGTGGGGATGTGAGGAGGATGCAAAGAGGCTTCAGAGGACTTAGACAGGCTAAGTGAGTGGGCAAGAACATGGCAGATGGAATATAATGTGGAAAAATGTGAAGTTACCCACCTTGGTAGAAATGCAGCATATTTCTTAAATGGTGAGAGGTAGGGAAGTGTTGATGTCCAAAGGGACCTGGGTGTCCTTACTCGTTTGAGTATGAGAATAAAGAACTCTTGTTGCAATTGTACAGAACCTTGGTTAGACCGCACCTGGAGTATTGTGTACAGTTTTGGTCTCCTTACTTAAGGAAGGATATACTTGAAATAGAGGGAATGCAGCCAAGGATCACCAGGCTGATCCCCAGGATGGTGGGATTGTCATATGAGGAGACTGGACCTGTATTCTCTAGACTTTAGAAGAATGTGGGGTGATCTCATTGAAACATACAAAATTCTTACAGGGCACAACAGAGTAGATGCAGGAAGGATGTTTTCCCGGGCTGGGCATCTAGAACCAGGGCATACAGCCTCAGAATACGACGAAGGCTACTTAGGACTGAGATGAGGAGGAATTTCTTCACCGAGAGCTGGTGAATCTTTGAATTCTCCACCTCAGAGGATTGTGGGGGCTCAGTCATTGACTATGTTCAAGACAGAGATTTCTAGATATAAAGGATATGAAGGGATATAGGGATAGTGCAGCAAAATGGCGTTGAAGTAGATCATCAGCCATGATCTGATTGAATGGCGGAGCAGGCTCAAGGGGAAGAATGGCCTACTCCTGCTATTCCCTATTTTTCTAAGTAAGTCTAATGCCCATCATGCAGGCTGGTGCCAGTGTTGTTGCAGGTATTCCTTTCAGTTGAAGGTTATTATTCCATCACATTTCAGTCAACCTTTGATGGTGGACATGTTCTGAGAGGTTAGAAAGTAATCTATTCATTGCAGAGTAGCCACCCTTGTAACCACAGTGATGATATGGCTGATCCAGTCAAGCTTCCAATTAATGATAACTACCAAAGATATTGCTGGTAGGGACAAAAACAGAAAGTGCTGGAAAAACTCAGCAGGTCAGGCAGCATCTGTGGAGAGAGAAACAGAGTTAATGTTTCAAATCGGTATGACTCTTCTTCAGAGCTAAAGAGACGTAGAAATGTGATGGAATTTATATTGTTTAAGGGGAGTGGAACAGGTGAAGCTGGATAGAAGGTCAGTGATAGGTGGGGGCTAAGGAGAGATTGCTGGTAGGGAATCTGGCGATAGTGGTGGAGTTGGAAGTTAGGGGAGGTGACTGGGCTTTCTCCTGCTCAGTGTTATTATCTAACACCTATGTGGCTGGAATATTACTTCCCACTTGTCTGTCTAAGCCTGGATGTTGAGCATTAACAGAGAAGTTGGGAACTCCATGGAATTGTCAGCAAACAGCCACTCTTTATCTCACGTTGGAGTGATGACCTTCGTTGAAGCAGCTGAAGATGATTAGGCAGTGGTATCCTGGAGAATGTAACGCTTGGCCTCCAGAGCCCATGACCACTTACTTTTTTCTAAACTATGACTCCAGCCAGAGAGTTTTCCCTTTAAGTCAGTTTTATTAGGGTTTCCTGGTGCCACACTTAGTCAAGTTGTGAGAAAATCTAGTCAAATATTCATGGCTAAAATATTTTGGAGGTATATATGTCACCTATGAATTGATCATTCATCCTTATCAACAAAATAAAATACTGCACACTGTTTAGCAAGACTTGCATGTATATAGCACCTTTCATAACCTCAGGTTATACCTAGGTGCTTTATAGCCAATGATGTACTTTCAAAGTGAAAGTCTGAAATGTTTCAAACAGCATCCAGAAATGTAATTTTAAGGAGTCATGGAAGCACATAGAAGGTTCAACATTCAGCCAATCAATCTATATTGATGTCTTGTGAGCAAATAATCCTAATCGCATTTAGCCATCATGTCCTCATAGTTTTTTCAATCCTTTTTTCCTGATCTATCTGTCCAATCTTATTTTAAATATTGTCACAACTCCTTCACTACCAGCCCTAGAAGTAAATTCTACAGCCTCACAACAATAAAGTTTCTCCTGCTCTCTGTTTTAAATCTCTCAAATTTAATATTAAATAATCTTATACCCATGATCTGTAATTCTAGATCCCACAATTACTTGTAATAGTGTGCTTTCATCTACCCTGTCTGAACATTGAAACACCTTTCTCATTGTTCTAATAAGTACTGTAATGAGAACTGATCACATTTTCTAGCCTTTTGGCATTTTTGTTTCTATGTAACAGGAAGCATCTCTATGAATCTGCAATGTACCCTTTTGAACGCCTTAACATCCTTTGTATAATTAAGCCCAACACAACACAAAATTCTGTAGCTGAAGGCTCATTAAGGTTTAATATAAGCTCAATGTTAATTCTTGGCTTTTATATTCGCCACATGATAAAATCTAGGATTCTGTTGACTTTTTATTTTATAGCATTGTCAACCTGAGGTGCTCGTTTTAACATCCTATGAATCTGTACCTAGAAGTCCCTCTGCACTTCCACCCCACTGAGCTTAGTTCCATTCCAAATAAAATACTTTTTTTAACCAAGAAGCTGATCTCACACTGATACTAAATTCTATCTGTTATACTTTTAGCCATCCCCACATCTTGTCACTGTCTCATTACAATTTCAATGAACTATCCAAATCTATTCCATTACTAGATATAGCAATGGAGTCTACTGTTTAATATCTGTAGCTAGAATCCTCCTACGAGCATGAATGTTGCTGCATGCTTACCACTTGTAACTCTTCGAGTACAAACCCATTTCCATCTGTTTCAGATGAAGTTACATTGTTTTGCCATTGTGAGATTTAAACTCTTGATAATCTTTTAAATGAAAACCAAATCAACAAAATTGGGAAAAATCAGGCACAGCCCCTAATTCAGGTCAGCTGTAAAACCAAGAACAAAGTTTAAAGGAAACTTACAAACTTTAAATCAAAATGTGATTAAAGGGGTCAACAAAACACCCCAGTCCCCGCGGTGCCCACCGAGCACGGAAGGCCTCGAGAGTGCCAGCAGACACCGCGTGCTCCTTCTCCAGGGACATCCGGCAGCGAACGTAGCCGCGGAAGAGGGACAAACAATCGGGCGGGACTCCCCCGTCGATCGCCCGCTGCCTGGACCTGTTAATGGCCAACTTGGCCAGGCCCAGGAGCAGGTTCACGAGGAGGTCCTCCTCCTTCCCGACCCCCTTCCGCACCGGGTGCCCATAGATCAGGAGCGTGGGGCTGAAGTGCAAACAAAACATCAATAAAAGGTTTTTCAAATAACTAAAAAGGGAGTGCAGCCTACAACACCCTATGTATACATGGTCCACGGACTCCACAAGACCGCAAAAAGGGCATGTGTCCTGAGAGTCCGTGAACCTATGCATCCTCTTATTATAAGGGACTGCTGCATGCAACACCCTCCAACCCAGGTCCCCGATAGAAAGGGGGAGGACACCTCCGTAGAGGGCCTCCCATCGGGGGCCTCCGCCGCCGGACGGCAACAAGGCACGCCAGGGCGTGTCCGGTCGACGGACAAGGGCGAGAAAATGGAAGCTGTGCAGCAGCAGTCCGTACAAAAAGCTCCTCTTTGCCGTGCCAAAAGGCACAGAGGGCATGTCCCCGAGGCGGCTCATATTGCGGGGCACCAGCACCCGAGGGAGGGTTTGGGGCTTGGGGCCAATGTGGAATTCCGTCCGAACAGGGGAACGCTCAGACGGAAGACCACCGCGCACCTGGGCCGCCTCAAGACCCAAAATAACGTCGGGTCCGAGCACGACCGTTCTCAGGTCTTGGATGGCATCGGCTGCAACCTGGACACTCACAGACGCGCGTCGCGCCAACTCCTGCGGGAGCATCCAGCCCAGTCCTCCGCCACCCAGCACGTCCCTGATCCTGGTCACCCCTGCGGCCACAGCCCTCCTCTCCGCCAACCACTGAAAAGGACGGAGGGGCGGATTCCTGAGCAGCGGCTCTCTGACGATAGCCGCTACTCCTGATGGGGGAGAGCTGCGTCGCGAGGCGACCACTTTCCAGACTTTGATCAGGTCCTGGTAAAAGACGGGCAACGCCTGCAAGGAGCCACCGAGGCCCAGCTGTTCTATAAACAGGAGCTGCACGTCATAATTCAGGCCGTGCACCTGACGGAGGAAATACGTCATCAGGGCACACCATCTAGGAGGAGGCTCGACGTAGAGGTATCGCTGCAGGGTCTGAAGGCGGAAAGTCGCCACCTGTGTGCGTAGGCACACTAGCGCCTGACCACCCTCCCTAAGCGGGAGACTCAGAACCTCGGCAGCGACCCAGTGCAATCTTTTGTCCCAGAAGAAGTCGACTAACAATCTCTGGATTCTTGTGACAAAGTCGGGGGGAGGGGTCAAAGTGACCAGCCGATACCACAACATGGCGGCGATCAGCTGGTTTATGACCAGAACTCGACCTCGGTAAGATAGCACTCGGAGCAGTCCTGTCCAGCGCCGCAGGCGAGCGGTGACTTTCGTCTCCAGTTCCTGCCAGTTTGCCGGCCAGGATTCCTCAGCGGGGCAGAGATGGACCCCCAGGTAGAGGAGGCTGGTCCTGCTCCAGGTGAAAGGCCTGAGCTCCTCGGGTAGGGGATCCATCTGCCACTGACCGACCAGGAGTCCAGAACATTTACCCCAGTTGATCCTGGCAGAAGAAGCGGCAGAGTAGACCTCCTGGCACTCGCGCATCCTCCGCAGGTCAGCCGGGTCACTAAACATAAGGAGCACGTCATCGGCGTAAGCTGAAAGGACCACCCCGATGCCCGGCCCGCGCAGAACCAATCCCGACAACCTCCTCCGCAAGAGGCGCAGGAAAGGCTCCACGCAGATAGAATACAACTGGCCAGACAGGGGGCAGCCCTGAAGTACCCCTCTCCCAAAGCGAAGGGGCGCCGTCAGGGACCCGTTAACCTTCACTAGACACTCCGCGGCGGTGTACAGAAGTCGGATCCGGGCGACAAAATGCGTCCCGAACCCGAAAGCTCGCAGAGTTCCGAGTAAGTATTCGTGATCCACCCTGTCGAACGCCTTCTCCTGATCGAGAGACAGGAAGGCGCTCGACAGACCAGCCTCTGGGAATGGTGGATGATGTCCCGGACCAGATGGATGTTATCATAAATGGTTCGGTCCGGGACGGTGTAGGACTGGTCAGGGTGGATCATGTGGTCCAGCACAGTGCCGAGCCGAGAAGACATGGCTCGGGCGAAGATTTTGTAGTCCGTGCTGAGGAGGGAGACCGGGCGCCAGTTTTTAAGAAGGCGGAGATCCCCCTTCTTCGGCAGCAGGGCAATCACGGCCCTGCGCCACGAAAGGGGCATCTCCCCGGTAGCAATGCTCTCCCCCAGGACCCCCGCGAAGTCGCTCCCCAAGACGTCCCAGAACGCCCTGAAGAACTCCACGGTCAGCCCGTCTAGTCCCGGGGTTTTGCCCCTAGAAAGACCGTCGAGTGCGCCGGTCAGCTCCCCCAGACTTATAGGGGAGTCGAGCTTTCCGGCGCACTCCGGGCCGACCTGCGGCAGGTCCTCCCACAAAACTCTGCAAGCTTCCTCACTGGACGGATCCGGAGAGAACAGGGCAGTGTAGTAATCTCGGGCAATGGCCCTGATGCCCTCCGGATCCGAGACAAGGGATCCGTCGTCGGCCAGCAGCGTAAAGAGCTGCTTACGGACCCCGTGCCTTTTTTCCAGTGAGTAGAAGAAGGGAGAGCCACGGTCCATCTCCTTAAGGAAACAGATCCGCGACCTCACGAACGCGCCCCGAGACCCGACCAGTTGCAGGTCCCGCAGCGCGCCCTTCCTCTCATCGTACACCGACCGCAGGGCCGGGTCCGCGTCGGGCTGACGGAGACGTGCCTCCAGGTCGAGCACCTCCTTCTCCAACTCCTCGACCCTGGATTTGCGTCTCTTTGTCGACCCCTTCGCGTACTCTTGACAGAAAACTCGGACGTGAGTCTTGCCCACGTCCCACCATAGCCTCAAGGAGGGGAAGCCTCCCCGCTTCCTTCTCCAGCCGGCCCAGAAGCGACGGAACGAGTCCAGGAACCGCTGGTCTTCCAACAACAGGTTATTAAAATGCCAGTACGTGGACCCCGTCCGAGCGCAGAACGAAGTGAGCTCCGCCCACACCAGACGGTGGTCCGTGCACGGAACCTGCTGTATAGAAGCAGCCGGAACGCAGGACACGTACGCCTTTGAAAAGTAAAGGCGGTCGAGTCTGGACGCTCCGACTCCAGGTGACACAAAGGTGAACACGCTGGAGTCAGGATGGAGATTTCGCCAGACGTCCACCAAGTCGAAGGACCTGACCAGGTCCCGCAACTTACTCACACCTCGCGTGCAGTGCGGGGTACCGTGACGGTCCCGGACCCCGAGGGTGCAATTGAAATCCCCCCCGAGGACGATGCACTCGCCAGTGTCGATGGAGCCAAGATGAGTGGACACTTCTTCAAAGAAGCTCGCTTGCTGCTGCGTGCCCAGGGGAGCGTACACATTCACAAAGTGAAGCACCGCCCCCCCCAGACGCACAGTCAGGTGCAGCAACCGGCCTGGCACCGGCTCCTTGACCCCCAAGATCTCCGGCTGAAAATGCGGGGCCAACAAGATAGCCACCCCGCCAGAATTGGAGGCTAGGTGACTCATGTAGACCCCCCCTCGCCACTCTAGGAGCCACGTGGCTTCGTCTCCCGGAACGGTATGGGTTTCTTGCAGGAAGCACAACGCATACTTCCCGTCCCTGAGGACCGACAAGTTCTGGAACCTGCGCTGTGCGGCCCTGCTGCCGCGGATGTTGAGGCTGGCTATAGTGGTCTTCATTGTCAAAGGTACATCAAACCTTCACCTTAAGTCATTAAAAAGAAGAAGAGGACTTTTTAGTCCTTCCTCTCCTTCAGGAGCCCAGCGAGAAACGTTTGGACCCTCCGCCGCGCGTTCCTATCCAACTCGGGAGACTTGAGAGCCTCGCGAGTGGACCAGAACACCAGCGGAAACGAATGCCACCGGTCCAAGGCCAACTGAACCCTGTCTCGGCGACCGCGGTGCCCCGACAAAAAGTCCCGGAGTTCCCTTGGGGGGATGAGGGGGGAGTCAGTAGAGGGCACCAGGGGATCCACCGCCTCGCTTGAGAGCGACTCCGCGTAATCCCCAACGCTCACCACCGACACCTCGTCCTCCTCCGGGTCGTCGCCTCCAGCTTCCGACCCCTCCCCCACATTGAGTACAGGGCCTGAGTCGGAGCTGCCAGCTGGCTCTATCTGTGCCTCGATCCCACCCCCAGGATCAAGGCCAGAGGAGTCCTCTCTGGTCTCCTCTAAACTTTTTGGGCCAGAGGGCAGCAGCAGTTCTGATGCCCGCTCTCCTCCCGGCACCGGGTCGTCCGGGGAGCTCAGGACAAGCTCCTGACCTAAACATAGGACGCCCGGTGTCAAGGTTTGGGAGGGAGCGGGAAGGCCCTCCTTTTCGCCGCCACCCAATGACGCATTTATATTTTTTAAATTTTCAAAGTTGCAGTCCCCCGACGAGCCAGAAGGTACCTCAGGGGTGTTAAGTGCACTGGAGATGGACACCACCTCAAGGGAGGTGCCCTCAGTGACCCCCGAGGGGTCCTGTTCAGGGGACTGCAGCAGACTGGTAGGGGGAACAGTGGTAGGGGTAGGAGTTTCGGGTTCCCCCAGAGGGCAGGGCGAGGTTTTACTGGGTGGAGACGCCACCACCTCTTCATCAGGGGAAGGGACATGCCCAACTTCTTCAGTTTGGGCGTCGCCCACTTCCTCCTCCGAAGCGTGACGACTCTTCCGGGTCAGGCTGGGGGCTAGGGAGACCTCCATTTCCGAGGCCCCCTCCTCCTTGTCCAGCCCTCCCGGACACTCCACCCTCTGGGTTTTTGATGTTTGTTTCCCCGGCTCGGGGTCCCGCATCTTTTCCCCGCCGGCCCCGGGAGCACGCGCAGGGACGACGCCGGGCCCAGCACTTGGCGCCTTAGCGCCCACGGACCCGGGAGCACACGCGGACATGACGCCGGGGCCGGATGATGTTTTTTCCCCCGAGCCGGTTTTTCCATGTGTTTGGGGGGTTTGGGGCGTTTCAGGGGCCGCCTCCAAATTTCGGGTCTTCCTCCGCGCCTTCTTACGGCGCGGGGGCTCTCCCCCCGCCTCACCGGCAGCCGAGATGGCAGCTGCTGCCGGGGTCGCTTCCCCTTGCGGGGAGGGAGATGGAGTGGTGGCGGGGGGAGGAGGGGCGGTGCCAGCCGCGGCCGCTTGGGTGGGGCTCGTGGCCTTGGAGGCAGGGCAGTTCTTTCTTACGTGCCCCACCTCCTTACAGGCATGGCACCGCACACCCTCCGCGGTCCAGAAGACCCGATAGGCGGTCCCCTCAAAATTAACTGAGAAGGCCCCCTCCAGGCACTCCTCCCGGGCCAAGCGGACGAAAACTTGGCGCCGGAAGGAGTACACGTGGCGGAGGGCCGAGTCTTTGAGGCCGAGCGGGACTGGTGCAACCCCTGACCTGACCTCCCCCAGCTTATTAAGGTGGGGGAGGAGGAGCCCACATGGTATAAAGGGCGGGACATTTGAAATAACAATCTTCTGGGCGGTGGCCTCAAGGGGATCCACCGCCAGAAAAGTCCCGCCCACAGTGAGCCCCTTCTGCAGGGTGAGTTGCACCGCCCGCTCGGACCTCAAGAAAAAGATGGCCCTCCCATACATCTTTGAGGCCGCGACAATGGCTGAGGGGCCGACAACCCCAGCCATAGCCTTAACGCAGGCCTCAATAGTCATCTCAGGGTGAGCGTAGCATTTTACCCCGAGGGCCCTGGTGAGGAGACGGAATGGTGACAGGGCAGCGGGAGCAGCAGGAGCTGCAGAAGCAACCACCCCCGCATAAGTCTTTTTTGTAGGCCCTGCCACCGGTGACAAAGCCGCCTCCACATTAGCCCTCGAGGGCCCGGCCACAGGAGATGTTGAACTGGCTTTAAGGCCAGAGCCACGCCCACCCTGGGAAGGATTGGCCATTTTTTTTTTAAATTATATATATTTTTTAATATATATATATTTTTTTAAATATACAATGTTCCTCCCTAGGGAGGGAGGTAGTAATAACCTCCCCCTTTTGTACAGGAGAGGAGAGGAGGGAGAGGAGTGAAGAACAGGGAGGCACAGGAGGGAAAAGGGAAGAGTCCAGGTGGGTGTCTCCAGTGAAAGGTGGATGTTAGGTGGGGTGTGATGATCTTCTTGCAGGGGGAGGCGATGTCTTCACCAGCCACCGCTGGCCTTACTGGGAAAGGGCTGGGTGGGGCGGGGGGGGTAGCAGAATGGTGGTTTTAACCACACACCCCCCTCTCTTCCTTCCCCAAACCTTCCTGCAGTCTTCTTTCCTCCCCCTACAAAACACAGTCCTTTATTGCCCCCACCTTACACAAACAATAATGTTGGACACCCACCTAGGATGTTGTTTTTAGACACAGTCCTGGCCTCCTGGCCTTCCTGTCCTGTAGCAACAGAAGCTGTTCTTCTTCTCTCCCTCTCTCTCCTTTTGCTCCACACAGGCAGGTCCAGCAGCAGCAGCAAACACCTTCAAGTGCAGGTCCAGCAGCAGCAGCAAACACCCTCAAGTGCAGGTCCAGCAGCAGCAGCAAACACCCTCAAGTGCAGGGGCAGCAGCAGCACACAGCAGAAGCAACAACCCCAAAGGCAGCAGCAGAAACAGTTGAAACACTGAGGAGCAGCAACACCAACACCACACACCTTCTCTCCTCAGTATCAGGAAACCAACTGCTAAGGTGAAGCCAACGTAACTCTTTCGAGTACAAACCCATTTCCATCTGTTTCAGATGAAGTTACATTGTTTCATAGTTTGCCATCATGAGATTTGAACTCTTGATCTCTTGATCTTGGGGTTACAAACTCAGTACCATAACCACTTGGCTATTTAGGCCAAGCGTTAAGAATATGTAACTCTTTAGAGTACAAACACGTTTCCATCTGTTTCAGATGAAGTTACATTGTTTCATAGTTTGCCATTGTGAGATTTGAACTCTTGATACTCTTTTTGAGTAAACCTGTTTCCATCTGTTTCAGATGAAGTTACATTGTTTCATAGTTTGCCATTGTGAGATTTGAACTCTTGATACTCTTTTTGAGTAAACCTATTTCCATCTGTTTCAGATGAAGTTACATTGTTTCATAGTTTGCCATTGTGAGATTTGAACTCTTGATCTTAGGGTTACAAGACCAGTACCATAACCACTTGGCTATTTAGGCCAAGCTTTTTTATAACCACTTGGCTATTTAGGCCAAACATTCATGGGATGTAACTCTTTCGAGTACAAACCCATTTCCATCTGTTTCAGATGAAGTTACATTGTTTCATAGTTTGCCATTGTGAGATTTGAATACTTGATCTTGGGGTTACAAACCCAGTACCATAACCACTTGGCTATTTAGGCCAAACCTTACCACTTGTAATGGCATGTTTCTTTTTCTGCAATAATCAGTGTAATTACCATCAGTCTGCATTTCCTGCTTTAAATTAAACAATGATAATGGATTAGTGCACAGTGACTAAAACATCAATTAAGCATGCTAAAAGAGAGTGGCTCTGACTAAAGTAAGCCAACTAGTCACTTCCAATATTAAATATCTACATACCCATGCAGGTTATAATCCATAGTTGAAGTAGATTTTAAATACTGGTAACCCATTCTCATTCATTTAGCCATGTAATTGACTTAATCAGTGTCTCAAGATAAGTGAAATATTTGCAGCTGTTGGGTAGAGACTGGACAATACGGGATTTTTCTTTCCATATCGTTTGCAAACCCAGCTAACTACCTACCATTGATAAAACAACAGCATTGGTGACGATTTTTGCCACACAGAGGGTTGCTTACTGATCTGTTGGCTATTAAACACTGCGATGATGCTTTTTGGGAAGAAGTGTTATCTGTAGCTGTGATGATAACACCAGTCCATGAATTTTGCAACAGATCTCCTACCATGTGTATTATGATCATGTGAGGACCGGTAGAATGGCTCACCTCTTTTCCCAGTCCTCATTTGACCACGACAGGTTTTTTAAGTACATTCTTGCCAATTCAGTGAGTGTTTAATTGTTTACATACATTTTCACTTGTAGGTTTTAAAAAAGGGAAAATAATATTTATTCTACTTAACCCAGTCTAAATAAAAGTAATAAAAATGCTCACAATTCATGCACACAAGAACTCCAATGTTCACATACAAGTAAGTTACAAGTGGGATGATAGATTAAACAGTCTTTTTTGAAATTCCAATAAAAGTTAAAGGTATATGGATCTTGAAGATTGGTGACTTGGATGGTTTCAGACTGAGCTCTGGATGGTCCCTCTGGATTCGACATCAAGACAATTTAAATATGTTGACAGCTGATTTATATCTGTTCTTATGGAGTCAGTAGCTGCTGAGTTGATTCTGAAAACATTGCCTGCGGTATGAAGATGGTCGAACAGCAGGCAGGGCTGAAACTTGCAGGTTGGATGGCGAGAGAGCGCGTGTCCCACTCGGGTCCTACCTCTTCAATATTCCTTTTGCTTCTGATCTGTGTTCTGGAGAAAAGCAGTTTGTTAAACACAAAAGAGAGTTAGTTGGCTTGTCACATGACTTGTCTCCCCAACTGACCCATTACCCAAACATGATCATGGATAGTGGATTCCCAGTGCATTGTTTACATGATTAGATTATGGCTGATGAGTTCCCATCTTGGCCAGGGGTCATTGTCTGAGATCATTATATCTAATGCTTGGTTCCCATCCAGCTGAGTACCCAAGTGATTGGATGTTTTGTGACTGTCTTAGGAGATGGCCCATTCACACGCCTTCAAGGTGACTGTTTCTGATGGGGTTTTCTAGACATACTGGCTCCATTTTAATGTCTTTGAAATGTGTAATGTACAGTCATGCAAATGTTCTTAGAATCTGCTGTTTCAAGTCACTGGAATGCTGTTTCAGCCTTTTAAAACTCAATCGGTTTATAGCCAATAAATATATATAAAGTCATTTTCTATATAAAGCATGGCTTTATAACTCAGGTAATAGGGAGATGCAGTCCTACATGTCAAACTTTAACTTGAATGCCATAGGGATGAAAACAGAAAATGCTGGAAATACTCGACAGGTTAGGTAGCATCTGTGGGGAGAGAAACAGAGTAATGTTTCAGTTCTGTGACTTTTCATCAAAAACACCCTGCTGTGCCAGGCCTTTATAACTATCTCTGATGCCAAATGCTGTGTGTCTTCCAGTGATGTTAGTGATGACTTCTTCCATAGTTGTTAATGTTTGCAGTCTAGTGGAACCTCCTATTGACTGTTTGCTTCTCCTGCTTGAAGAATGGATGTAGGTGAATATGTGTTGAGGCAAGTGTTTTTAACCCTTGGGGGCTAGTTTATCATGCTGCTTATGATGAGAAGTAAAAGCAGCAAGTTAGGTCAAGAGGCAGAATCAGTTGTAAGGGCAGTAGGAGCTTTTGGGGTGTGAGTGCAGGCAGAAAGGATTTGCAGTGACATCTTTCCAGCTGAATTAAGCTGAGTCTTGGCAAGTGGAGATGTAAGGGTCTTTGATGAACTGTGCAGTAAAAGGTAGTTTATACTTTGGTCCTCTGCTGAGGTTAGTAAAATTCCCTCAACAATGCAGCCAGGTCCTAGTAAAAATGATAATGCTATTGACATGTTCTGGTGCTTCTTCCCAGGCCTCTTCACCAATTTGCTATGGTACCCCCATATTGTTTGTGGGTAAGAGGAACTTTTTTCACTTGCTCTACTAGCGTTTCTATGGCTACATGTGAAAACCTTGGGTCCTTACTGGAACTCATGCTGCCCACAGGCACCTTCCTGTGGCTCAACGATGCTGCTTCTCTCATTTTCCCAACAAGAAAGCACCTCCCATTTAAGCTGCTGCAGGCCAGTCTCTGATGACCCTGCAGCATCACCTGATCCTCTGCCTCCTAATCTGCCCGTGGGGAGGATGTTTTGAACTGACAGCTTGCTTCCACCATACAGATGATGGGCAGCCCAGGAACTAGGGCAGATCCCCACTGGCTTCTGCTGGTGGCTGCTGCCTTTGCCTTATTCACCTCACAACCATTTCCTGCTTGGTGACAGAAATCACCCCCACTAACCCTCATTCAAGATAAATGGGTTAATCAAAATAAAATAGCTTACTTTGAGTCAGGCCCAGAAGTAGTGAGTATAAATAACTGAATAATTTAAAAATGTTACTAGAGGAGGATAAAAGTGAATAGCACGAGCCTATAAACTGGTGAGGGAGACCTGGATGGTTTGACCAAGTCATTGAGTTAAATGCAGTTTATTTGGGGTGAAGGGAGAGAACAGCTGGAAAAAGGGGAGAAGCAGTATTCTCCAGGACTTCTATTCATTGTTCATATTCATGTGTCCATCTTCAGTGCATACTGCTGTAAAGTATATAACGTCAGCTTTGCAAAAGCTTCTGGGATTCTGCTGCAGGGTAATTCTCATTTAACGAAAATACAAGGTAGCCTTTGATATATTATGCTTTGATATATTATGTTAATTATGGTGAGGTGTGGAGGAGAGTAAGGGAAAAAATGAGCATTAAAGGCCACAAGAAGAGAAAAGACAATACAAATCCATGCTAGTTTAATAAAGATTTAACAAAGAGAAATGGGGATCATTCAGAGAAATGCCATTATACAAGGTGAAATCATTGAAAGCTGTGTTTACTGGTATCTTCAGCAGTTTCCATGATCTTTACCAGACGTTTTCAGACTGCTGTCTTTGTTTGAAGGTTTCTTCGTATGGGTAAAATATGCCTCAAAATAACACAAACAACTATCATCAGCCAGTTCTACATTCGTATTCCAGGCTTCTTCCACCAAACATCACAAATCTGGTAGCTGTAGAACATCAGCAGGATTTAATGTGAGGCAATGCCTTATGTCTGGCGACTAACATGGAGCTGAAATTGTCAGCTTGGCTCACTTGGTAGTACTCTTGTCCCTGAACCACAAAATTGTGAATTCAAACCTCAGGATTTAAGCAAGCAATCTAAGCTGATGCTGCACTAGAATACTAAGAATTGCTGTACTGTCAAATGCATTGGATGAAATGTTCAACAAAGGTATTATCTGCCTGTTCAAATGGATGTAAAAGATTAGATAGTTATTATTTTTATGCCTTGTGGTTTCCAAAAGTTTGAAATAATCACACCATTATAAACAAATACAGGAGCTGACATTGAATGTATTTCTCAGATCTCACCATGTGTTGTGGAATGATAATGTGTTAGTCCGGTACACAGCCTGTAGTGTAGTAGTGAATAATGTGGCATCCTGGGTACCTATGAAAGAGAAAAATAGAGAGGCAGAGAAAGAAAGAAAGAAAGAAAGAAAGAATTTAGAGGCAATGAAGGAATGATTGAATGGGGCAGCCAATTTCTGCATAAAACTCTCTCACAAACAGCAATGTGATAATGACCAGATCATCTGTTTTTGTGGTATAGATTGAGAGATTAATCCCGGCCAGGACACTGGGGATAACTTCCCCACCCTTCTTCAAAATAGTGCCAAGGGATCTTTTAGTATACAACTGAATACATGTTTAAACTACCTTGCAGACATGTACTTATTTACATTTTTCATGAAAATATAGATGGAATTGTAGAATTTAAAACCAAAATTATTACCAATACCGCTACATAGTTCTATAATAGAGCACAATTTAACTTATTCAATCACTGTTCTTTTTGTTTTTGTACTTTACACAGCATGGAAGAGCATATCCACTAATTCACCTTGAGCAATGTTGTGGGAGGTCTGCTACTGAACATTTTTAAAAAATCACATTGTACAGAAGTAAAGTGATTGTGAGGGAGTTGTTAATACCTCTTTTTACAAGATATGCCTGGAAACATATTACCTCCCGGATGAAGCAGAATATTTTGAATTTTTAGTGGGCCATTTAATACAAGTACTGTCCACTTCTCAGAGTAATTAGGAAATTTTGAAACATTTACAGTTGCTAAATGATTCATTAGTGTCCTGAGAAGTGTAAAAGGATTCTTGGCACTTTTGTGATTTTTTTTTCCATGAACAAAATTCACACAATTAAAACTGCACATTTTCCACAATTTTGTGAATGCTTCCAATGTAATGGAGAATTTTGTTTATATTTTCCTAAACAGAATAAGCTATTATACTTAATTATCAAATGATACGACATGTTTAAAATTTTACTTTTACTTTATTTTTCCATAATAAATTCCTATGCCCATATTTGCAATGGAACTACCTATGCCAACTTGTTGCACAACAATTGCACTGGTCCAATTTTGTGATCAGCAACGAAGTGCTAACACTCACCACTGACCGCAAAGAGTACTGTCTATAAAGGTCTAGCAATCCTTGTGGTGTGGATTTCATCTTTCCTAATGTTAATTTCATTTCAGAGTCAGCGATGGGAGATCTCTGGCATCCAGCAGCAGTAATGATCACTGATTATCCTTCACTTTTTTTTAAAAGAGAGAGAGTTTAAAGAGAGAGAAACAAAAAATGGGACATATTGGATTAAGGTTGAAACTGAAATATCATAAGCAAACTTTAACAAAGTATAATTTTCATTACCTTAATAACCTATAGATTTTTAAAATCACGATTGGAGAAATTTTACCTTGCATACATATTAAATTAATTTTTCAGGACCAAAGAGTTTGTTCAATAATGGTTGTGAACTTACTATACCATTAAAAATCTAGACCATATTTCATTCAACAGAGTATAACTTTTTCAATGGTTCTTATGGTGAAACTAATAACATAAAGATAACATTGACTGCAATGGTTCAAGAAGGCAGCTCACCACCATCTTTTCGAGGGCTATTAGGAATGGGCAATAAATGCTGGTCTAGCCAGCGATGCCCATATCCCATGAATGAATGAATAAATAAATGAATAAACAATGGAGGTTCATGTCAAATCAAGTGATTTCTAGGATTTCCATCAGTGATTTCAACAGCACACCCTGGGGAAGAGTGAGAAATCACTGACTTCTGAATTTCTGCATTTAATTGTGTGGACTGCAGAAGTTGCTGTCAGTTTCACAGCTGTAATGTCAGCAAATGCTGACAGTTTCATCATCATTACAACCACAGGGTAGAGACACAGTGGTACGAACAATGATGGGAAATTATAGTTACAGACTGAGGAGTAACCATTATAAATGTGGGTAAAAGAATGTAATGGGGAGAATGTATTGCTTCTAAAATGGGGATTGAATTACCCTGCTCTCTTTATTCCTTGCTTTTTAAGTCTCATCTAAGTGTGTACTAGATCTTCACTCTCTACATCGAAGACCCTGAGAGGTTATCTGATATTTTTTAAAAAGCCAGAGGCTGAATAATTTGCAATTTACTTCACAATGAAAAATGCATTATTAAAGAACGGTTTCCTAGAAATTTTGTAACACAATTCATCATAGAAATGAAGTTTAAAATTTACATGACCATTTAGATGCAATTGAAAATAGATTATTCATGTCAACGTTTTGTTGAAATAATTCATCTAGATCCAAAATTCTGCATATTCACCTGGGGAGAAGATTTGTTTGCTATTTGTAATCATGAGTATGAGATGTATGATTTTATTGCAATGGTAAAGGGGAGAAACCTTCTCTCCTGATATTTAATTTTATTTTGAATATTTTCTTATCTCAGATTGAGTCAATTTAATTCAACAACCTGGACAATGTCTGCTCTACAGTGTGGCATACGGAAAGATTATTTTTAATTAGATAATGCAATAAAAGGATTATTTTGACACGGCAGGATGGATTAAGAAGCTTTGGCACATTCATGTATAAAGGTTCCTTTTAAAGACTCACACAAATGTTTTTGACAGCTGATTTAATTAATGAAGAGGGTGGGTACAAACAAATGGTATTACCTGATGATCTAGTTTTCAAATAATTGTGTATTTCTGCAGTACTCATAGTCCAGCTGCAATCATTTATAACCCTCCTAACCTTCAACTATCCAATTAGGTGATGCTGATATTGGTGGGGTTATGTGCTGTTTACTGACATCTATTTGGTTGCCTGCAATTTAAGACAAGGAAGTGTTACTGGCAGAAGTTCCCCACTGGAAAGAAAATAACTTGTTACAAGTTTTATGTCTGCCTTAATTCATGCTTTGGATACAGCGTTTCCAGTTTCTCTGTAAGTGTCCAAGTGCGTTATGTTCAGAGTGCACTTGTACTCTGCAATATATAATTACGTGACAGAATAACTTGAGGTGTAAATATATATTGATCTAAACCAGATATTGTGACTTTTGCCTGTGCCTTTGCAGGCAGTTCTCGAACCCTTCAGTAGCTGGACTGAGAGAGTTTTACTGAGATGTTCAGCCACATTGATTTTTGTTTGTCCTATTTCACTTAAAATATTTCCAGCACTTGATGGAATCTGCAGTTCCCTTAATTTTCCAATGCCATGATTTATATTTTCTCAAAGGCTGTGGATATGTTTAAAAAGACTTCTGAATAGCTTCCCCAACTGGATGTTCATTAACCATATGTGCACTTAAGCATTGTGTTGGTCTGAGTGAAAATGGCTCCCGAAAACTGTTAGAAGAAATTACTGTGATTTTGTCATTTCACATTCTGTTCCTTGTTAGTTGTTTATTGATTGGGAGCTGTTAGTTCTTCATTGATAGTTTTCCTAACTGTTTGCTGCCTGTTCATTGGTGGGTTTCCTACGCATTAATAATCTATGGAACTATATTGCCGTCCTCTGACTATTGCTGGGTCAAAATCCTGGAACTCCCTCCCTAACTGCACTGTGGGTATACCTACACCACATGGACTGCAGCGGTTCAAGAAGGCAGCTCACCACCACCTTCTCAAGGGCAATTAGGGATTGGCAATGAATGCTTTCCCAGCCAGTGAAGCACACGTCCCATGAATGAATGAAAAAAAATCCTTTTTCATCAATCTGTATTAAATTATTTGTTTCCTTTTTTATAATAACTTCACCAATCAAACAAATGTGACATACAGTAAGAAGCATTAAATTGTGATGGACTTGTGCTAGACCCAAAACTCTAAATTATATTTGCAAATTGGCTGTGGTGTTACTCATGGAAAGTCAAAGATTGCTGTTTTATAAGAATAAGATTATTATACCATGTAAAACTTAAAGTACTATTCTTCAGCTAAAAGAATAGTTTTTTTTTACTTCGGTCTCATGGATGCAAAATTCATGTACACAGCGCCACTCTCAGACAGTCCTTTATCTATGGAACTCTCTACTCCAGAGAGCAGTGGAGGGTGGGTCATTGAATACATTCAAGGCTGAATCAGACAGATTTTTGATCTACAAGGGAGTCAAGGATTATGAGGGACAGGCAAGAAAGTGGAGATCAGCTATGGCCTAACTGAACGCTGGACCAGGCTTGAGGGCCCAAATGGCCTACTCCTGCTCCTATTTCTGAGGTTCTTATAAAAGCCTAGCTGGGTTTCCCAGAAGCAGGTTGCACCACTGGACATTATATGTGCAACCCATGAGGTATTCTCCAAAGATATGACCATATGCAGGTTCATCCTCTGTGTGTGCTGGAACACGTAAGGCAGAATTTTCCCAGCCCAGTGGAACGGGTTAAGGAACAACTCCAATGTGATCCCACCGTCTTCCGGCTTTCTCAGGGATGGGATTAAAGGTGAGCAGGAAATCCCCTTTGATATGTCAGGTAAGTAATTAACAAGTGGTTGAGGTTGTTACAAAACTAATTATATTTTAGCCCTGAATCTTAAATTTCCAAGTCATGGAATCTGTTTCCAGGCCTGTCAGCATCTCACCCGGATCACAGAGGTGAGTGTGTAGCATGGAGAGGTTCTTCAATGAAACTGACAAGCTGGGAAGGCTTTGATCAGTGAAACTGAAGAGCTCCAGTTATGGCCATTCTGGGGGCTCAGACTTTCATGGCAGAGAGACCCAGGGAGCAGCCCCCAAGGTTTCCTTTCATTCCTCTTGCTGCAGCCTCAGAAACCCGGGTGCTGGTGAGCCTGTCTAACCCATGCTGGAGTCCCTTTCATTAGAAATTCTCCTTTTGACAGAATAGATGCATCATCTCGTCTGCCCTCCTGAATTATTTGGGGAGCCCAGAGGCCAGATGATAATTGGTTCACTCTGGTAAAGAGCAAAGGCTGGGTTGGCTGATTAGAGAGTCCGATTCCAGAACCACAAATAGTCCCAGCATTCCAGCAGGGTCCATGTGGAGAAGATACCGCCCATTCGTTTGCTGCTATCCTGGAGTCACACAGCCTAACTGACTGATACAATATCAGGATCCCAACTTTGGACAATGCAGGTCATGGCAATGTCTAGGTATCTACTCATATATGAAAAAAGAAGCATGAAACAGCAAGAAGGGCCCTGCAGTAGTGTTATTGCAGATAAGTTAAATTTTTGGAACATTTCCCATTGCAAAGATCTGAAAGCTTTGTGGAGTATTTTTAGAGGTGCAATGGTGAGTTCCTGGATTTATCAGAGAGCATTCCTGCATCCTCACAGGAATGGCAGAGGAGGAGGTGACCTGTCAGCACAAAGACTGAGACAAGTATGGAGGCAGAAGTGGCAGAACAGCAGAGAGGTGGAACAGAGGCTACATAGAAAGCAACCTCTATGACATCTCTGCTGTTGAGTTAGAGCTGGTCTCCTCCATACTCCCTGACAGTGACAGCAGGGTTGCCTGGCAGGCCAGCCAATGCACCCAACATCTCGGTATGCATGCCTATTTGGTGCTTTCCTATACGCCAACCCCTCGAGGTCCTTATCTGCGTCCATTGCAGCAGTACTGGTCTATAATATCGCTCTCCAGTGAGCTGACACACAGGTCATCCTTCCACCCTGATCTGGCTGCAGCTAACTAGTGCCCAGTGTCTCACCAGATGCTGATGTCAACTATTTGTCACACTCCAAGGTTCATGCAGTGTCAGTGGCTGAGCTGGTGGTTGTGAGTGTCAGATCAAGTAACAGGGCCTCTTCATCAGTGCTGTGCCATTGTTCTCTCTCCTCCTCCTCCTGGAATTCCTGTGGATGTCTGAAAGCAGGAGCTCAGAGGGAAGGTTGTTGTGAGGGAAGGGGATTGTGGTGGGAAACAGGAGGTCTGTAGTCATACATCAGCAGCTTGCTCGTCATGCCAGATAGAAAGATAAGGAGTTGAGAAGGGACATAATTGTGTACTATCATTTCCTGCAAGAGAGAGGAGAGAATATCAGTGATCGTGTTGCACTGTGGTATAGATGAATAGCCGGATGTATGTGGAGATAGTGAGAGGTGCTGTGAGACTGGCTGCATTGGTAGGTTTGTGAGAGTGAGGAGGAGTATCTGGTTGTTAGGTATAAGTCCTGAGTGCTAGAAATTGTTGCTAGCTGATTCTTGGGGATGTGATGTATTGAGCAGGTTGCTGTTGTGGTGGATAGGAGATGCCTTGTGAAGATTCATTCACTGACATTAAACAACCATGTGAGGTCATTAGACCTCTCATGGCACTTTCGCCAGGTAATCAGGTCCAGATTCCAGGAGTTGACCTTCCTGTCCACCTGCTGTCATGCTCAGACTTAACTATAAATATGAACTTATGAGGTACAAACCCAAAATAGACTTTTTGCTGTAACAAAATGAAGTTGAGAGGTCAGGTGACCATATACGTGGAACTGTAAGAACACTGAACTAATTTTTATGTCTGGACAAGTCCTGACAAAATCATTAAAATACAAACGACTGTTCCTGTGATAATGGCTACAGTTCTCCAACTAATTAAAAAGACTGAGTTCACAATACCATTGTAGCCTCTTCGACTCCAAACTTGAAATCCAGAAAGAATGGCTGGAATCTTCCACTTCCACCAGCAGTGGCAAAATTGGTGGGCGGGGGTGCTTATTTTGGCATGAAGCCAAAAATCAGTTTCCTGGCATCAGAATGAATTTTAAGAATTAAGTTATTGAGATTTTAAAGGCAGGTTAAAGGTGGGTCAAGCTTCCCAACAAACAATGTCAGGAAGCCCTTTGCATGCATTATCATGTCATGCACGCTCATTAAAAGGCCATCTCACTGGAATTAAGTTCCCTTGCCAAGTTTAAGTTCCCTGCCAGTCAGAAATTAGAACGTTCATTTTCCCCACTGTATGTAAATGCCAGGTGCCTGGCAAGCTTGACTCCTTCCACAACTTTGGGGTCTGTAGGCGCTGCTTTGGCCTCCTTGGGAACCGCTCACAACATCACTCATATCAGGCGCTCTTTGGACAAGCTGCATGAAGGCTGGATACAGGAGGCAGTTGAAGGGTGGAAGAAGTGGAGGCGTAGATCAGAAGGGTGAAGCGGAGGCTAGACATGGGAAGCAGGTGAAGGGGGGAAGTGGGGGACACTGTCTGGGAAAGGAAGAAACTGTCCAGGGAAGGGGGAGGAGGCAGCAAGGGAATGTGAAAATGCAGCGACAATGGGGTGGAGGGAAGTGACTTTTGTGTTAGGTCTGGGAGTCCTATGGCTGGTAGGGGGAAGGGGGTGTACGGGCAAGCATGGTGAGATAGAGAGATGGTCCTAGAGGGCAAGGATAAATGCTGTTGACGATGTGGTCCTGGGAGTTAAACTGAGGGTACAGAGCAGTGGAAGGAACAGTCACAGTTGGAGTGGGGAGTGGGATGTGGTAGGGTAGGTGAAGGTTTCATGGAGGTGTTGTTCTGGAAGCAGACTACACAGGTAGCTTGGATAATAGGAGTGGTCAGAATCAGGGTGGGCATGGGGACGGTAACGGGTGTTGGCTCTGATGGAGAGAAGGCATGTGGGGGAGGATGGCAATGGAGTGCAGGGTAATGGGGGGAGGTACAAGGGTGGCAGAAGGGAGATGAATGGTGACGTTGGGTGGGTCAAGGGTGATGGAGGGGAAGGTACCATACCAGAGCTCCGCTATTGCACCTTGAGTGGAGTATAATAAGAGAAGTTCTGATATTGCAAACACAGGGCAACAGCAAATCCATCCTTCTGAACTACTAAAGCCTTCCTTCAGTGGGCAAGAGGATTACAGACCTGCATTATTTCAAGCCTTCACCTCAGGAAAAAGCAAGTGTAACAAAGAACTATTCAAATCCTAGAATCCAAATGCATGCTGCCTTTGTAATCACAATTTTTTTCCCTGAGTGTGTGTATCTCTTTGAGTATGGGTATGGTGTAGTTGGGTACATTTTAGTGTTGAACAAAAAATATTTATCTTTCTTTTAAAACTTACAAAACCCTATCTCTTGCCTGTTCCTGACAATTACAGTTCTCAGGTGATTAAACACCTTTTTTGAAACATGCTCCCGTCTGTGGGGGATAAAGAAGAAGAGCAAGTCCTGCCTATCATCTCTCCCCTACCCATAACACTGCTCTTCCTCCCTTCTGAGGGTGATCCTTGATGGTCTACTGGCTCCCCATGGGACCATGGTGTCACTCCTCATGTCCATCTGTGCCATTAATGCTGCCAGTGCTGCATCCATCACCATGGATCTATTGGATCGCCCTGGTGATCAGTTTCTAATAATTTCCACTGCAGCAATTTTTTTATGTACAGCTTTCCCTTAAGAGACAGCCTGCCTTTAAGAAAGAGCAGATAGCCTCTACCATATGATCTGTAAACAATGCTGCTAGGGCCTCATCCTGAGTGTAGAGCTGGTTGGCACTGTTACGAGGAAGAGATCAGGATTGGAGATGTACCAGCCAGCACCACAATCACTCAGCTACATGAATTTTATGATTCAAAACCCCACGGTCAAGAATTGGGGCAAATGAATTCCTAGCCTGCAGTCAAATTGCTGTTGAGTGAATACTGTGTGGGGGCAAAGAGAGGGCAGTAGGGAGCCACAGATATCTTGTTTCTGGTATTTGTGTTCTTGGAAAGTTCCTTTGTTCATTTATATTGCTTATTTGAAATGAGACACAAAAATGTGAGTGTGACATTTTAAGTGTGGCACAAAAGGACGGAAAATTGAATGTTAAACCTCTGAACAAGATTTTGCACTTTTGTATTCATTGAACATGAATGAGGAGGCTGTGAGTGGTTGAGAAAACAAACAAAAGCCCCAAGCTGTATATCTTATAATATATCTTATAATCGCCTGTGATGGGTAAGATGTTGCAGGAAGTATGTAGATGCCTTTTGCAGCAAAACAAGTTCCAATGAAAAATATTGGCTTCTGCATAATTCATTAATTGAATGCTGTCTGGAGAAAGCTTATTCTGGCTTTGCAAAGAGGAACTGGGACTGGCGTACTAAAGAAGAATTATAAATTTATGCCCTGCTTTCAGTTGGGAGCAATGAATTGAAAACAAACAACTTTATATATTTACTAGAAAGAAACACTAAGGATTGATCAGTTGAACATAAAACTATCAGTTTGCAATTGACATCTTGTCAGATCAGGAACAGAGGACAGGGACCAAGGGCAGAATTTTCTGCTCATCGGGCGAGCATGTGCCTGATCTGAACTAGAGTAAACTGGCGCACGATATTTCGGTTGGCAGGCATGAGCGGGAGTCGGAGCCGCACCCACCGACAATTATCAAGCCTATTAAGGCCAATAAAGATCTAATTAAATGAAATTTTTCACTCCCCGTCCAACCTTACGTTTGGCGGGCAGGCGAAAAAGCCAAGCAGCCTTTGGATTTTTTGCGAAACCTCATCCAAGGGAGGGATGAGGTTTCGATCAGTCAATAAAAAGAAGTTTTAATTTTTCAAACTAATTTCTAACATGTCCCTGCTCAGTCACATGAGGAAACATGTTGTTAACAATTTAAAAACCTTTCTTTTCAAAAATTATCATCTCCCTGAGGCAGCCCTGGGAGCTTATCCTGTGTGCACTCGCGCATATGCGTGAGCTTCCATGCTTGCCCTCCTTCCCCTCCCCCGCCAGAGGCAGCGCTGAGCTCATGTTTCATGCTGGGTGGGCCTTAATTGGCCCGCCAGAGTGAAATCACGGTCACAGTCCGATTGTGGGTGGTAGTCAGCTTCCCGACCACTCCCGTTTGCCCCCGCCGAGCCTGCCCAATGACGGCAAAATTCTGCCCCAAGTTTCTAGCAACAAATAAAAAGTGTCACCCAATTTAACTAATTAAACATTATTTTGATGGATCAAGGGATAGAAGTGGTTAATGGTAACAATAAGATAATGAATTAGCGGAAATTAAGCAGCACCAAATTAAAAATGAGCTGTCAATTAATGGAGAATAAACTGTTGACTTCCTGAAAAAGAATTTAAGACATTGTGGGCTAAAAATTTGTGAAGGCCTGTTTTCAGGCATGGGGATTGCAATTCAAGATCTGCCCATATCAGTATCCATTGGGCTAGGCAGCTTGCAAACTAAGTGCTGTCACCTTGTTTAAATGATTACAGTGTTGGTCCAAGCAGGAACCACACTGCTGGCTGCCCAATTGCTCAGAAGGGGCTCAAACAGTGTGCCTTGAAATCATTTGGTACAGACAGCCTGCTCCTCTTAAAGACTGTCTGCCCCTCTTAAAGGAGAGCTGCATTCATTGGAAAGGAGCAGCTGCTGACTGCCTGTATTGGCATTGGCTGCAAGTAGGAGCTACCCAAATTAACCGTCAGGGAAGAGGGAGGGTGCAGTGCTCAAGGCCTTAGTGATGGAGGCTGACAAGAGGTCATGCTCCCACCAGGGGACCAGGTTAGAGTTTAGAAGATTGAGAAGTGACCTTATTGAAATATATAAGATCCTGAGGGGACTTGGCAGGGTGGGTGCTGAAAAGATGTTTCCCATTGTGGGAGAGACCAGAACTAGGGGACAAAGTTTAAAAATAAGGGGTGTTCCATTTCAGGTGGAGCTGAGGGGAAATTTTGACTCTGAGAGTTGTGTATCTTTGGGACTTTCTCCTCTAGATAGCGGTGGAGACAGGGTCAATTAATATTTTTAAGGTAGAGGTAGATAGATTCTTGACTAACAAGGTCAAAGGTTATAGAGGGTAGGCAGAATGTGGGGTTGACAATACAATCAGATCAGCCATGATTTTATGAATGGTGGAGCAGGCTCGAGAGGCTGAATGGCCTACCCCTGCTCCCAATTTGAAAGTTCAAATGAATGAATGTTTGAAAAGGCAAACCCTTAGAAGAAAATGGGAATAGGTAGCTAGGGAGGCCAATGCCTGGAGCCTGGCTCAAGGACCTGACAGCAGCATCACTAGAAATTCATTGATCCCACATGGTAGCCAAGGTTGGTGAATGCATTTTCAAAGAATATTTCATAACCACCACAGCACCAACTTTTCACACCGTTCAATCCGTCACATGCCATCACTCACACATCAGCAGCCCCTTGTAACCAAGACTCAAGCCTAACAGCAGGATGTTCCACTTCACCCTACACGCATGCCAATGATCCCAGCCCCACACCTAGCTCCTCATGCTTCCGCATACTTCCAGCTAATTAGCTGTGGCAGGCACACCAAGCAAACATAGTGCAATAAATCACTGATATACTTCCCTCTCTCTTGCAGGACATGGTAGCACACAATAGAAGGGAACAGAGCAGAACTGGTGGGGACAGACACCTGCATATCCTGAGCCCAATCCAGAAGATGGTTCTCCACATCATGGGGCCAGCAGCGATAAACCTGTGACATCCGGTGTTGCTGAGAACATTATGTTGCTTCTCAATTCCCGCCTTAAGCTCATCTTGTTATATTACATGACAAGCAAGCTGCAGATGGTGTGAGCATGGGTATCTGAACGTTTCAGGGATGTCCTCAAAGCCTTTTGGGACAAAAAAGCAACATGCCCCACTGATCTGTGGAATCTCTTGCTCGAGACCGCCCAAACTGGAGAAGCATCCACGAAAGTGCCAAACATTTTGAACGTCTCCGGCAGGCCCAGTTGAAGGCCAAGCGCAAACAGCAGAGGGAGCAAACCAAAATCTGAGCATCCCACCCACTGCCCCAGCTGTGGCAGAGTGTGAGGGTCCAGCTTTGGACTTTTTATTCACCTCAAGACCTAGAACCCCGGAGTGGAAGAAAGTCATCCTTGGTCCCTAGGGACTGCCTAAGAAGAGAAGCTTTCTACACCAACCCTCTCTCGCACCAACTCTCCCCTTCTGAATTTCTGCTTTCAGACACCCAAGGCTATCAGTGTCTGGCCACAGCAACCACAGGAGGAGCAAGACATTACACCACTGATGAACAACCATGGTCACTTGATATGACACTTGCGGCCATCAGCTCAGATACTCTCTTGTACGTACCTTTGAGGATAGTTTAGAGTTGGGATCTACATTTGGTGAGCCACAAGGGATGAGGGGGCCAGAACCAGGCCAGAAGAAAATGATAGTTTGTGTGCCATCTCATCATTGGGTGAGGTCGCAAAGGAGTTCTGCTGAGGAACCTGATGAGGACTTTGACAGGGTGGCATACAGGAGAATATGGATGGCCATGCACACCAAGATGCTGGGTGCATTGGCAGGCCTGCCAGACAACCTTCTACCACTGTCAAGGATGGAGAGGTCCAACTCCAACTTGACAGAAGGCATTGCGCAGAGCTTTCCCTCTCCTCAGCCTCCGCTTCCTCTCCCTGTCATGCTGCAGACCCAGAGGCACTGCAATTGTCGTTATCATGCAGCCTTTGTGTGGACAGGTCACCAAATCATCCGCCTTCCCTGTGAGGATGCAGCAACACACCATGAATAAAAAAGAATCCACCCAGAATGGTTTTAAAATGTCCCCATTTATGTATCCACTTGGATCTTAAATTTTTCCAGGAGTTTTGCATTCACTAATCCATTCAGAAGTCCTTTCTGATCCCCGCCAGAGAAGTGGGTTCCGCCGCCATTTTACGTGGGTGGGTCAATTAAGGCCCGCCCAGTGTGACACTCGGCAGGAAGTGCTATGCACTTCCTGTGTGGGCTTGGCGGTGGGGGAGGGGGGTGGGGGGGGGGGTGGATTCCCCAAATGCGAGAGTGTGCTCATTCGCGCATGCGCATGAAAGAACGCACATCTCTCTAACATTAAAAATAGAGAAAAAAAACCTTAACATGTCCCTCTCATGACAATGTCACACAAGATGGGACATGTTAATAAATTTCACAAAAACTTTATTACACTTTTTTAAAACCCTACATGAAACCTCATCCTGCCGGTGGATGAGGTTTCATTTTTTCTCTATTTGCCGCTGGGGCTCCTGGCCTGCCCGCCAACATTAAGATTGGCCATTGACAGGTTGGCGGGCGGACAGCTGAATTTGCTGCGCTCCCGCCTTCCTGAAAATTTAAATGGGGCAGGATGACGTCGGGGGTTCCCCCAACATCATCCCGCATCATTTTGCGCGTCGGCGAGCGGGCCCTGCCCCCTGCTCACCGATGGCAAAATTCAGCCCTATATCTAAAGAAGAACTCTCCCCTGAAGGCTCCCCATGCTGCTAACCCATTGGTTTATACAGATCATGTGATCTTATAACACTGGATTATTCTTAAAGCTACAGTCCTATGTTTATAAAAACTATAATTACTACATTCCTTCCCCTTTAACTTTTCAGTACATTTTATATTTACAAGGATATTTATCTCGTGGCATTACAATATTTAAACAGGTCATGAAATTACAAGTTCAGTCTTTCAGATGGTTTCCTTTCCATGACTTCTGATTCTTTTGCAGGAACCACATTAACATCAGGTATCTCATTAGGCACAGGCAGCTCAGTGTCTTCCACTCTGACAGAGAAATCGGGCATGTCTATCCTTGGTTGAGCAACTTCAACAGGAATCACAGATTCAGTAATGGTTACATGTGGAACATCATTTTGTTGGAATATCTCCCTTTTTCTTAAATGATCCACATGCTAATGGGTGATCCAGCCCTCCAGTTCCACATGGTACAACAATGGTCTGGTCAGAGTGCTTACTTTACCAGGTAACCACTTTGGTCCTCTGCCAAAATTCCTAACATATACTGCTTCTCCAATAGTAACTTGTCGCACATGACTACGCAAATCATGAGTCACTTTTTGGTTCCCCTGTCTTTTCTCCACCTTCCCTTCCAAACTGGGAAGCATCAGGCTTAGTCTTGTTCAAAGATGGTGCCTCATCAGTAATTCTACATCCTCTTCCTACGTGTCGTCTTCTTTTTACCACAGAGTTTAGTCTTGGCCTTCTTTTTGACTTCACTGTCGGCCAGACTTCGCTCAGGTGAAATCTCAACTTGTCTTGGTTCAGTAGTTGAGCTACCCATGACTTCATTACCTACTCACAACTTGGAAAGTTCTATGACTTTTGCTTTCAAATCTTCTTTAGCTTTGTGCAGCTGCTTCTTCAGCTGTTCTATCTCCTTCTTGTATCTGTTGGCTTCCTCCCGGCACCTTGAACATTGCTATGCCTTCTCTTGCCAACAGGTTCTTCAGTTTGTTTAGAGTGATGCTAAATTCTTCCTGTTTCCCTTTGTAATTTTCCAGAGGTACAAACTTTGACCTGAGGGATCCTTGTAGTGTGTGAAGGTCTATCAACGGGTTTTCCTTTACTTTGCGAAGCTCACTTGCTTCATCTTGAATTCTGTAATTCAGCAGAGTCTCCTTGAGTTTCTTCTGCTGTTCTTCCCTGTCGTTGTTTAAGACAGTCTTCATTTCTTCAGGTTGCTGAAACACTACACATACCTTTTTCATCCTGTTGTAGCCCTTGGACTCTCCAAGACTCTTCAGACTTTCTGATGTACCTTGCCTTGCCCCTTTTTCAACTCAGGAACTCTTCCAACTTTCTTCTGAAATCTCACTGGCCAATCAAGGTTAATTTCCCTCAACCAATTTCAACCTAGAAGGCTTGGTCCTCTGCCTACGAATACCATTGCTGGTAGCTGTGCTGTTTGGTGTCTATAATGAACAATTACTCTAGTGATACCTTTTACTTGGATTTTTTCACCTGTGTACATTTCAACTTGGCAGCTGTTTGTTCCAAATTTAATTACTGATCACCTTTATTTAAATATCTGAAAGTGTGCTCTCCTATTACAATGGTAGGAGTGCCCACGTCTACGTCCATTTTTAAGGCTTTACCATTCACATGAAATGTGACAATAATTGGCTCTGTCTTCCCAACTTTCATGTTGAATAATGAATAAATGTTAGAATTGGTTGTTTCTGGCTTTTCTACACTATATACTTCATTGGACTTCATTTGTTGCCTGGAAGCGTATTTAAATCTCGCTTTGCAATGTTTCAATATGTTTCCACCTGTGTGACAAAAATAACAATCTAACTTTTTAAATTGCCATTCATTAGGAGTATGAATATTTCCACGTCAATTAAAGTTGGTTTTCAGCTTTGCTGCTAAGCTGTTTCCTCTCAATTTTCGGTTAGCTTCATGGTGGAGTCCCAGCTTCTCACGCCACTTTCAGCTGACAGTTCCCGCCCAACTAGGGAAATGGCCATTTCGCACCCTTTGAATTGCTTGTGAATCCCTTAAAGTGCTTTCTATTTCCAGCGCTATTTCTAATGCTTTCTTAAAATCAAGGTACACTTCAGCCAGCAATCTTTGCTGAATAGTGTCTTCCTGCATGCCACGTACTAAACAATCCCTGTGTATGTCATTCAGGGTTTCACCGAAATCACAATATTCTGTTAGTTATTTTAATTTCACCACATAGGTAGCAATGGTCTCCCCCAGGGCTCTATTCTGTGAATTGAACCTGAACCTTTGCATTGTGACTGAGGACTTGGGTTGAAATTGTCCCTTAACGAGGTCTATTAATTCACTTAAAATCTTTGAATCAGAGGCACTGGGGGCCATCAAGCCTTGAATTAAATTGTAGGTTTTGCTCCCACAAATACTCAGGAGAATTGCTCTCCTCTCCCCCCCTCACTACCCCACATGATTTCATTGGCTTGAAAATAGGATGCAAGACGTTCTATAAATTGAGACCAGTTGTCTGTTGTTTGGTTCAAAGGGATTGATTCCCCCAAACTGTGGCATCTCAGATGAATATACATTCTTTCCTTTTTAATTATCTTAGATACTCACAGTTGCTGGGTGAGGGACAGTACCGGATCTGATTTATCCTCGTCGCCAGTTTGTTGATTTTCCAACATAAAAGTGAACATTTTTAACTTTATTTATAAGACAGCAGCAGCAACTACATGTGTGCATCTAACTCTATGACTAAAGAAGAACTCTCCTCAAGAGGTTCCCCGCACTGCTAACCCATTGGTTTACACAGATCATGTGATCTTACAACACCGAACTATTTTTAAAGCTATAGTACTAAGTTTATCAAAACTATAATTACTATGGTTTCTTATTTCTTTCCTGCAACTTAGACCTCTAAGACTACGAATTGATTGCTCTTTAACTCTGTTTCCATGTGTCTTAGTGACCAGAAATGAACACAATACTCAAGATGTAATTTGCCTTACTTTTGACTTCATAGTTCAACATTTGATTGGCTTTGTTAATGTTACTTAAATTTGGTTAGACAAGTTGTATGCTAAGTTTCCTAGGACTCCTATGTTACAGTCTGCGTAGAAACCAATAACCTGCAAAGAAAGGAACCCCCAAACACCCCCTGACAAAAAGAATGGTTGGAAAAGATTTCACTTTTTAAAACTTTTACTGTACGAGTCAAACCCAAAATCAACATAAAATTAAGCATGCATTAATAAATGAGTGATATTCTGATAGAAATGAGGAATTCCACTTTAAATAATCAATACAACAGAGCGGTCTCATGGAATTCCAGCACTCCCCCTCAGCATATATGGCATTAAATTCAGCTAACATGTCCCTCTACTCTCTATATTTCCCAGGTGCAGATTCAGTTCCTTTATTCACGTAGAAGGTAGGTCTGAAATCCCTTCAGAGAACAGTCTTACCACATCCAATTTCTACCTGCCCCCAAAAGGCACGTCCTTCCAGACCTTTACTGCTCAGCTCCTAGAATCCAAGAATGGTTTTATTTTCTAAGTGACCCAGAACTTTCTTCCTAGCCATCTCCCACTCATCACTTCTCCTACTGAACTGTTTTCTTTTCTCCTGAAAACTTGAACCTATCCAGAGCCTTTCCTGTTTCTGTTCTCTTTTTTTTGAACAAAAACCAACTGCTTAATAAAAATCCTGCTTTGTTTTAACATAAACAGTTTTCTCTTTGCTTCTTGCCCAACAGGAGTTTCTACGTGTGTATGAGTCCTGCACAAGTTGTAACTTAAAACCTCAAATTTTGTTTCTGTTAGTCTTTTTTTAGCTTTGATCCCCATTGCAACCTTAGCCAAAGTCTAACTTCTCAGAAGTCACCTCATATCAAGGAATTCCAATTACTCCTTTTTCTAATATTATTTTAGTTTCACTTTGGATTTAAAGGGGTATCTCATAAACACATGCTTTTCCAAAATGCAGAGTTTATCACACTTTCAGCTTCATTCTTACCATTTGATCAGTTTATATGTTGCCCATGTTCTATTCTGTGCTCAATACTTTACACTTGTTCATATTACATTTCAGCTCCACTGTCCTGCCCACTTAAATATTTTGTTCAAATCATTCTATAATTTCTGAGCTGCCTCCTTCAATTCTACTGCCCCAACTAGTTTAGAATTGTCTGCAAATCATTGTTATGAATTAGAAACAATTGGTGTCCCATATCTATGTGTCAGGTGGTTTAATATATATTTTCAAAAACCCTTTGATAAGTTTCACCAAAAAGACTTATGTAAAATAAAATGGAACAAGCATTTAACCACATAGATTGAAATGCTTTGAGAGCATCAAAGGCTAAGAATAAACAAAAGATTTTTGGAATAGAAAGACTTTGGGCAGAATTTTGCATCCTGTGGGCAGGAGCGTGCCCAAACCACTTGATGTGAAATTACACGAGATGACAGGCGAGTGTCCCAACTCCATCCCGCACTTGCATGATATTTCATTCAGTGGTCATGCGCGGGTGTTGGAGCCTTGCCTATCATCGATTAAAAGGCCACACAAGGCCATTAAAAAGGCAATTGACCAAGATTTCATGTTGCCCATGTGATTTTGCGCTCATCGCACAGGCAAAATGGGCAGGCGGGCAGCCAACATTTTGCAAAACCTCATCCAAGGGTGGGATAAAAAGGGTCTGCAGCATTGCCATCGTGAGTAGTGAGAGGTTTGGAGATGGTTTTCTGCTGGTTGCTTATTGGTACTTGACTGCATCATCCCTGTTCTGAGCTTCAGTCTTAGCATTTCTAGGCTTCATTTCAGGACTCATTGGTGTCTCCAAGGACCCCAGAGGATTTTGACCATGTGAACCCTTCCAGGCATCAGACAGCCTTTTGTTACCCTGGTAATGGGGATTGTGCTCTCCACAGGAGTCAGCTCCTCTGAGGAGGAAGAGAGGGGCAGAAGGGAAAGGAGGCCAGGCGTCCCTATACAGCTTCCAGGGGAGGGACCTATGGGAGGAGAGGCACAGGCACAAGGGCACAGGGCCAGCAGATAGGCCAAGGTAGAATGGGCCACAGAAGATACCACTATCCTGCTGCCGGGGTTTACAGGCAGCAATGCAGCTACCTCAACACGGCTGAGGTGCAATGCCAAAGGAGGCTCCTCTTCTCAATGGAGACTGTGACCTCCATTTGTCATATGATTGGACCTGAGATCAGCTCCAACTGTATGGCTCTGAAGGTCATAATGGCCTTCAACTTCTATGCCTCTGGCTCTTTTTGGAGTATCCCAATGAGGTGTCCACAGTTGCGTCAAGCTGGTGACTGATGCTCTGTTCAGGGGGGTAATGACATTTATTCATTTTTGTATGGATGAGGCCAGCCAGGCTGAGTGAGCCAGAGGCTTTGCAGCGATTGCTGGGTTCCCTCACATCCAGGGGGCAATCGACTACACACATGTGGCCATCAAGGCACCAGCGGGTTAGCTGGGTGCCCTTGTCAACAGGAAGGGAATCCACTCCATGAACATCTAGATAGTTTGTGACTAGAAGACACAGGTTCTGCAAGTCTGTGCGACGTACCCTGGCAGCTCCCATGAAGCCTACATCCTCAGACACACCCAGGTGCCGGGGCTCTTCAGTGCTCCAGCCCAACTGGATGGATGGCTGCTGGGTGACAAGGGCTATCCATCGAAAAGGTGGCTCATGATGCCTCTCTACCACCCAAGAACAGAGGCAGAGCAGCATTATAATAGGAATCATGCCTCCACAAGGGTAGGAATAGAGATGACCATAGGTCTTCTGGAGATGCACTTTTGATGCTTGGACCATTCAAGGGGTGCACTACAATATCCTCCAGAGCGGATGTCACAGATAGTGGTTGCATGCTGCGCTCTCCACAATCTGGCTCTGGCCTCTGAAGCTGCCTCTGGAGGAAGAGGATCTTGAGGCAGCTTCAGAGGCCACAGATGATTAATCCAGTAGTACGTCAGAGAAAGAGCTCAGTGAGGAGAACGCTTCAGGGAGGTAGGGACGCCTTGATCCAAAGGTCCTTCAGTGAGGCTGCCAAAGACCCTTTTCCACCTCATGCAGGGTTGCTGCCTTCATCCCGGATGTCTGAAATACCCTTGTCATGTGAACCCAAAGTCCACTCAATGCCTGTGCAATAAAGCTTAGAGCCGCTCACGTCCAGCGTTACATACTGGCATACCCTGCACCAAAAATAAAAGGTGAAGCATACTCAGGCCATCACAGCAAAAGCAAACTTAATGTTATTGTCACATTCAAATCACAGTGACGTGATCATTACTGGTGTTGATGTCTGCATCAGTAGACGTATAAACCAAACTTAACTGAACAGAAGATCATCCGTGAACTGTCCCTCTTGTGTTTATGTTGGTGCCGTACCCCCCTCACCCCCCAGCCCTCACTGGCAGCAGCATTGGAGACTCTGCTGTCCTGTTGGACTTGATGACCTTGGTGGTCGTCCTCTGGCCTGTGGAGTCTGTGCTGGCTCCGCCTTGGAGGGACCGGCTATTGCCACGGCTGACATCTCCCCAGTCATCGCAGCCTCATCAGATGCAACAGTCATTGGCAGAGGGGCAGAGGAGCTGCTGCCCTCATCTAGAGCACCCTGAGAGGAGCTCACAAAGACGACAAGCAGCTCGTGCACCAATGTGAGGTCACTCTGGGCCTCCCACCTCACCATTGATGGATGGGCACCTAGCAGAGATACTGGGTGCCTTATCCATCTTCCACATGGACACTGACCACCTGAGGCCCAAGCACAACCTCAGGAACCCCTGATTCTGTCCCTGGAGCTGCCTCTCCATGAGAGTCAAAACTTTCTCAAGAGGAGACAGTGCGCTAGGCCATGAGGGTCAATGCAGTGCTTATGGTCTGCATGGACTCCTCCACATCAGAGACAATGGCATGCATACCTTCATGGATCTCCAGCAGATCCACCTGCATATCCTGCTGGGACTCCAGCATCTGCCACCTAATAGATGAATCTAGAGGTTCATCATCTGCCTTTAACCCAACATTGTCCTGGTCTCCAGCAGTCCTCCGACTGCTGGCGCCTTGGGCACTCTCTGCTTCCGTCTGCACCTCAAGCGAGTGTGAAGTGCCCTTACCAAAGTGCACTGACAATGTAGCCAACAATCTAATGCCCGCTGAGGTGCTAGTATCTGTGCTGGTGCCTGGTTCAGAGAGCGGGTGTGACATAGGTGCAGATGAAGCTCGGTGGTCCTCTGCATCAGGGGTGGCCCTTCGGGGTGCTGAGAATGAGTGTGTGCTGGCAAATCTAAAAGGGAGAACAGGGACATTTCATTAGTTAAAGTCATCACACTGTCACTGTGCATGCCAGGTACCCTGGTGAGAAATGGAGATCTGCATCACGGTGCCTTTGTCTTTCAATGATCAATGGGGTCTCCAGATTTGAGGCTCCCATCAATGAAGAGACTATACTAGAATGGTTGCACAATCTGAAACTCTCACCTTTGTGCACTACGCTTTTACCTTCGTCTGACACCCCTGCCTCACCACGACTGGTTGCACGTGGAGCGTGCTAGCTCCCGAGCTTGAGGGCACCCTGCTTGAACCTGGTGAGCAGCAGCAGATTGTGCGGGTCTCCACCAGTCCGTGACCCCTTCAATTGGTTATGGCTTGTCTTCTCCTGAAAGGACAGAGCAGTATCGATTAGTCCACTCTCTACCTGCAGCGCCATTGCAGCCTGGCCGACCCCACCTGAGGAACCTCTTACCTGAGGACCACATCGCAGGGCACATCCAATTCGTGGCCGTTGAGGTGCAAGGCATTCAGTCCAAGCTACCAGGGCTCACCCCCTTGGTCAGCTCTGATGTCATTTGCATTTGGCACACAGACTCTAACACCCCTGAGCTCCATGCGGGGATAGCCAACCCTTAACACTTGTGCACACTGATCCATGCCAACATGGTACTCACCCTTCCTGAGTGCAGCAGGTCATTAAACCTCTGTGGCACCGCACCCATGTGCGCCGCACAATGTCATGGCTGCTGACCTGCACTGCCACCACCTCCCAGGCTTTCTTCGTCAGTTGTGGTGGCCTCTTCCTTCTGTCCCTTGGTACAAGGGTGTCCCTCCTGGCAGCCACCTCCTTCAGGTGATGCACTTGACCGAAAAGCTGGGGGCCGAGCGCCCACCCAACTTGTCCTCCCACCTGGCGTCTCCAGCCACTGACAAGGCAATAAGTACTGTATCCGTAATGCAGACTGTATGCTTCTTGACTGGAAGCCTTCAAGGGGCTGCCTGTGTCATTTTTAAACTCCCAGCCAGGTTGCCACTGCACCTGGTGCATGACACGCCCCCGTCCGGCCCTTCCTGACCATTGGGAAGGTGCGTTTCATGCTGGGCAGACCTTAATTGGCCAGCCAGTGTGAAAAAGTGGGCATGGGTCAATCATGTTTGGGGGCCTGTTTCCCAGCCAATCCCAGGCTCGCCAATCGCACCTGCTCGCTGAGCTGAAAATTCACGCCTAGGTGTGCGGTGTTCCACAAGGGCCTGTGTTGAGATCACACTTATTTGATATATAACATAAATGACCTGGACTTCAGAATCGAGGGGACAACATTGAAATTTGCTGATGACTTCAAATTGGAATGAGGAGCATGGCAAATTTTGACAAGTATTCTGAAAGACTCCATGAGGTCTTGATAGATTAGCAGGATGGGTGTGCAGGTGGCAGATGCACTTCACGCAGAGAAATGTGAAGAAGTATATTTTGAAGTAACCTTAAAGAAAGGGAGTGCAACTTAAATGGCAAAATTTTAAATGGAATGGAATAACTGATGGATACTGGTGTGGAGTTGTAAAGGTCGCAACTGGCAGTATAGGCCTGATGCCAAAAGTAAGGCAAGCTGAATGCCTGATTCTGTACTGAAGGCATAGAATAAAAAATAAATGAGGTAATAATGTAAATGTACACGACTTTAGCTAGAGACCAGCCTGAATATTGTGCAAAGCGTTTGAGAACGACATTCAAGGAAAAATACAAAAGTAGTGGAAAAATTGCAGCACTGATTTACCAAGATATTATCAGGGATGAGCAATTTGCAGTTATGAAGAGAACCTAACGAGGTTGAAGCTTTTTCTCAGGAGCTGAGAAGGTTGATCAGTGATCTAGTGGCGATCTTCATGATTCAGAAGAGTTACAATAAAGTAAACATGATAGATCATTTCAACGGATTGACAAGTCAGTTACTAGATGGCACAAAATCACAAAAAGAAATAGAGGGGATAAGAAATAATTATCTTTACCTAGAGAGTGGTTATAAAGTAGAATCCTCTGCAAAGGGCCCTTGTGAAACAGAATCAATAAGTATTTTAGAAGAAAATGAAATAGTTGCCTGAAGAAATGGAACATCAAAGGGTATGGACAGCAAGCAGCAACAACAGAATTGAAGGAGGCAGCTCAGAAATTGCAAAATGATTTGGACAAAATATATGAGGAGGCAGGACAACAGAGTTGAAATTTAATACAAATCAATATTGAGCACAGAATAGAATGTGGGAAACACACAAACTTAATAAAGGGTGATAAGTTAGCCAAGAATGAAGCTACAAACGACATCGGTGTGTTGGAAAGCTCTGCATTCAATATGTCCAACCAAATTAAATAGCAACACCAAAGCTGTGTTGCCAAGTATACAAGTGCTGAGGGGAGTAAAACACTGGTTTAAGCTTAACGGGCCAAATGATCAATTTTTGTGCTGCAGCTTTCTACATTACATTAAATGTGATTATATATTCAGATGGGTCAGATGATGAGAACAATTTGAAACAGATAAATAGAATGGTCAATGCATGACATTGAGTTGTGTGATGGTTATTACATGGTAACTGATGCTATCATTCTGGTGCTATTAGAAAGAGATTGAATGAACTGATTGGTTTTGTGTAGGACGCTCATGTATGAATGATAGCTTTTCTGATATATCCTTAAGGGAATCAGTATGGTTGCCTTTACAGATGGGCAGACATTTCAGGTCTGCCAAAAATTATGACGTGGATTATTTTTTATATATGTAGATCTAATGTGTTATCCTTCACATTTAGGGTTAACTTTGAGGCTCCAGTTTTGTTGCAAAGCCTCACAAGTAGCCAGCACATTAATGAGATGGGGCTGCAATACTGTGGTCCTGATTTTCCAACCTGTCCTCAACACTGGCATGATTTTACGCTAGTAATAGAACCTGCCAAAATTATTCCCTTCAGTTGTTACTTACAAAGACTTTAGTCATATGAATTGATTACACATCATTGGGTACAACTAGCAGGGATAGCTTAACAAACTGAGATTGTTTTCTCTCGAAGAGTAGAATGTGAGGTGACATGATAAAGGTTTGAAAGATTCTGGGAGATGACAATAGGATAGACATTAGGAAGATGTTTCCACTTGGGGTGTCCAAAGCTGAGGATCATCAGTATAAGATAGTCAATAATAAATCCAATAAAGAATTCAGAAGAAACTGAGTGTGGAGCTTGCTACCACATGGAATATTGAGGCAATTGGCATAGATGCCTTTAAGGCGGTGCATGAGGGTGAAAGGATTAGGAAAACATACAGAAAGGGTGAGATGAAGAGTGATGGGAGGGGGCTGGTTTGGAGCATAAACACTGGCACAAACCAGTTGGACAAACAGGCCCATTTCTTGCTGTGATTCTATGTAATTTCACAAAACAAGTAGAGGACCAGTTTGATTTTTGATATTTAAGAAAAATAATTTGCACCTTTAATGCTTTACACATTTGAAAGATATGTCACTGGTTGGAAGTTTTGGTAAGTCTTTGGTTTTTGAGGCAGTGTGGAAATTTTGAACAGTTTGGGTTTTTCTGATGATTCAAGTTTCAGACCTGTATAGTAGAACTACTGAGAAAATTCAGTTTAGTTTAGGCTTCATTTCCAGACCACCTGAACTGCATCAGAACCCAGACTTTTGAATCACGATCCTTTGCATGTTTACTAAAATGGAGAGCAGTGTTCCAGTGAAATGAGGAAATGAACTAATATAAATCAACACTGAAATAGGTCTAGAAGCTATAAATAGTGCAAATCAGTTCCAAAAAAATACTAACCACGCCTGTTTCTGGCTGGGCTCCAATATAATCCCAACCTTATCCCTCTATAGCGGTTATTTATATAATGACTTCCCAAGATTGAAATCAAGCAATATCCTTATACAAGATGGCATTGCAGCTGCTGCCATTTCTAATAATGTTCCTGTAACTGGTGTTGTATTTTCATTACTGCCATTAGTGTTTAATTTGATTTTGAACACAGATTTACTGCTAAGCATTATATGCATCCATTTGTTTTTGATGCTAATGATCAGTCCAGCACCACAGTTTGAGAGGAGTGGAACATAATCAGAAGGATTTTACTTGCAGTGTAAACAGGGCAGTAGCAGCATGAAAATGGCTTAGTGGCCAATTTATGTCAGTTCTTCAATCCCCATTGTCCTTAAAGGGGCCTCTGCTGAGTGCTTCAAGTGGTGGACCCTTCTACCATGTGATTGGGATCCTATGGTGTACATAGGTTGTTGAGATGCAACAGAGTGCTCATTTGATGCCTGTAGCTCACTAGCGATTTATAATAATGGGATTGGGCCTGCCACTGGCAGGATTAGGCAGTTGGTCAATGTCCTCTGCTGTCCAGCACTCAACGGGTAACTATTAACCCAACGCAACTTAATTATGTGGTAGATGGAGTAATAATGCAAGTTGTGATATTATCTTATTGCTGTTATTAAACCTCTTCTTGTAGAGAGCATTTTACTGCTTTTCAAAAAAGTAAATTACTTTGCTTTGTTTATGGAAGACACTTTAATAGAGGATGGAATTTAGTGATATCGTTTCACAAATATATCACCCAATAACTAAATGAATTTTCTGCTGCCATTTTCTCTGCATGGTTGCCATCTTGTTTATTTCCATATTTTTTTCAATTGATCAGAATCAAGCACATGATTATAGGTAGAAAAATTATTTTAAAAGCCTCATTCATTTACTTCAGTTATTTTCTGAATGAATAACTATCAGTTCTAATTAAACATCCATCTAATTTGAATATTTATTCTGCTGACAAAGGTTAGCTCAAATAAATATCACATACATTTGTCTTAGAGTTTGAACAAGAACTCCTGATGTTAGTTCTCAAAGCTAACCTTAAATTCTTACCTCAAAGCCGGTTTTGGCTTTGTAGCAACGCAGTAAGGTACTTATTAGATTACAGGGTTTTAATTGAGGTTTTTGTAGTCTGGTTGCTTGTTGGTAACTGGGGTGAATCCCATGATAAATGCTTGGATTATCAGAGACCATTAAAATAGAAAAAAGAAAACTAGCAAGTAAAATACTTATAATTGTGTGCCAACATCAGTACAAAATTAGATTTTGTTTTTGCTCCAGTTCACAAGAAACAAATTCAAATTCAGGATTTTTGCCATGCCATAATAATTTCTGGTAGAGTAAAATATTCAATAAACACAAAATTCTCATTTAAAAACATTAAATAAAAATATTTTCTCCCTCACAGGATAATGAGACATGGAGCACAGTCCAAGAGAAGGAAATTGGTTCAGAATCAATTTAAAAGAGAAACAGATCATTATTTCCTGAGAAGGGAAATTGAGGATCCATAAAGATATTACAGCGCAGTTTGAATTTTTGCTTAGGAGAGAAGGGGAAGGAACCAGCAGAGCCTCAGCAATTAGCAACGTAAGTTCGAAATTCGTGACTTTAACTCATCAGTATTCTGAGGCTGCAAAGCGCATTTCACTGTGCTGCCACCTGCTGTAAATTAAGTTTATGTTTGGTATAGCATATCCATAGAAATAAAAATATTCATGAAAATAAGAGTCATATTAAGTTGGAGATGTATCATTCACTGGAGCTTCTCAGTAGGATTTTAGCTGTTTACCAACTAATTAGGTAGAAGAAGACTACACTTCACAAGTTGGAGAATGGCAAAAGAGAGTATAAGGTTCAGAAAGAGATGTCTTATTAAAAAATGGAGCCACAGAGAAAGTAGGATAAGGAAGAAGTAGAAAGAAAATATAACAAATTTGGACAGGTCAGGCAATTGAAGTGAAAGTTCATTGAATTTTGTAGTTTTAGATGCTTGATTTGTTTGCATCATCTATTTCTTTCCTTCTGCTCATATTAGTCAGGAGTGGGATGGAATACTCTCCACTTGCCTGGATGAGTGCAGCTCCAACAATACTCAAGTTTGACACCATCCAGGCAAAGAAATCCACTTGATTGGCACCACATCCACAAACATTCACCCCCTCCACAACAGGTGCACAGTGGCAGCAGTGTGTACCATCTACAAGACGCACTGCAGGAATTCACCAAGGCTCCTTAGATAGCACTTTCCAAACCCATGACCACTACCATCTAGATCTACCAGCAGATGCATGGGAACACCACCACCTGGAAGTTCCCCCGCAAGCCACACACCAACCTGACTTGGAAATATATCGCCTACACTGTCGCTGGGTCAAAATCCTGGAACTCCCTTCCTAACAGCACTGTGGGTGTACCTACACCACATGGACTGCAGTGGTTCAAGGAGACAGCTCACCATCACCTTCTCAAGGGCAATTAGGGATGGGCAATAAATGTTGGCCTAGCCAGCAACACCTACATCCCGTGAATGAATTAAAAAAATTAGTGTTGAAACCATAAAATATGTACAATCAAGTTGCCACCTTCCAGGAAGATCTTCATGTGAGAGTAATTAACATTTGAAACGGACTTCTGGGGCTATATTTTCAACCCTGGGTTGGGAACCTGGCATCCAGATCATTTCTAGGTCCCGACCCTATGCCCCATCTGCGTCACTAATGCACTATTTCAAAATGCAGATCTCCTAATTGGTCCAGAGGCGAGCTCACCGCTCAATTAGTGGAACTGGGGCATTGCCAGGAGATTGGAGCTGACTTTGGAGTGCAATATTCAAAGACATGCTGGGCTTGCTACTACCTTGTAGAATAGAGCAGGCAGGAGATCAGAGGCCTAGCAGCCTCATGGCACAGGCAAATGGCCAAATGGTCAATGAAAAAGTGCCACACCCACTCTGTGCGAATTATCCTTTCTTCCAACAACTTTACTTCACGTACATTGGTAGAGGGGTGGAGTTGGGTGTGTGGTGGATTTTATGGAGCCTGCAAGAGAAGGAAACTTGGTGGGTGGGGTAACTTAATGAAGTGCGAGTTGAATGTTCATTTTCCCAATGGTGGGCTCAAATTTAGAGATTAAGTCAGCAGGGTGTTTGTGGCTGGTCAGGCCTCAGGCTGTCCCATAACAGTTTCTTACTTGTAATAGGTTTGCATTCCATGAATATTGATTATATTAAAACATTTTGTAATCCTGTCCTACTTTTATGATAAAGTCAATGGCACACGAGAATCTCACGGCACCTGGTTCACATTGTTTATTGTCAGCTTTGTGCAGTTAGCGGTTTTCTTTGTTAGAGGAACAACAAAGACAAGGGAGGCAAACAGGAGAATGGCAGCTTGCATGGAAGCTTGTAACTGGCAAAGGTGAGTGTGACGGGAGTGGGGCTGTGAAGTGGGGTCAGGGCACGGAGGATTGAAGTCTGATCCAAGAGAGGACAGAGGGTGGGGTCAGGGTCATGGATGACTGAAATGGGAAAGGCCTGGCATCCTGGGTGTGGTGGGGGTGGTAAGAACGGTCAGTCAACATAAGAAAATAAGGGGCCTAAAGGGTGGTGTCAGTGCTGTCTACATGTGGGTCCATTCCAGGGTGTTGGCTGGCAGAGTCCTTTCAGGGCTTTGCATTCACCTACAGTATTTAAATTATCCCCACTGAGAGTGATCTTTGTCCTTTACAATGCACAAGAGGGAGGGCCAGCTGAACTTGCAAGTGCAGCCATGTCCCATGGCGAGTCCAACACTGGACATTAACATTAACATTCAATAAAGAGTGAACAGAAAAAAATAACATTGTTTCTTCCACAATAAAGGAATTATCCCAACTCCCCTGTAACTATCAATGTGTGCCAACCATGAGGAATGCCAGTACTTTTAGCTCCTGACTAAGCTATTCTCAACAAATAACAATGTTGGATACATGAATAAAGTGAAACCAATATAACGTGAACTATTTACTAGTGAAATTTTAAACTGAAAAGACACCCTTGCTGCCTTTGTGATCTCAATAAGTCTTATGTAAATGGCGATGTAATTGGGCAGGAAGGTTGTGGCTGTAATGCAGAGTCTCTCTGTTTGTCCAGGATGGTCTTTTGTAGCCTGCCCAAATCTGCTTCATTGTCAGCTGATGGTGGGTTTCACCACTGAAACATTTCCCATGCTGCATGATTGCATGTGTCTCCCAGGTACACCACTGGCACAAATTGTAATTGTAATCACGTGGGAAACATGAAAAAGCAAGAGAGTGGAAGTAGTGCCCACTTCCTGATCCACCATTGAGAACAGCACGCTATGATTAAAATTCCCACCCATCATTTAATGGCTCCCTCATTGCTCCCAACAGCTATGCACAAACACACAACAAACTGTTCGCTTTTCCCCATCTTGATTTGAAAATCGCCTTCTGGTTTTCCCCACCCTATTGACAAGTTTTTCAAGGAACTTGGAGGTGAGTGGGTTTCCACACTCCCCTCCACTGCCGCTTTGAAAATAGCAGCGCATTCGAGAGGCGATGGAAGACTGATGCAACATCTGAGTGCCCTATTTTCAAAGCCTGCCTGTACCTGACCTTGGCCCCATGGGCGATTGAAAATCAAGCCCCTGGTAGGATAATGAAAGCAAAACCTTTAGGTTGCGCAATTGGGCTCAGAATCGCTGGTGCCGGTGGGCTGCGTTTCCCGCCAACAGTCGTCAGGGAGCTCATTGTAATACATCAGCATAACATTAAATGACCATCCTGCCGGGCTCTTGGACCTTCGCCGGATCGTCTGTCCACCTTGCTGGGTAAGAACGCCGACGTGTTTCACAACAGCACACAGGCGACGAGCACATGGTGGCCTTCACTTTGGGGGAACTGGAGGTCACAGCAACATTCTGCAGAGCTCACCAGGGTCACCTGTTGCTTTGCAGGCTTCAGGGGTGCTGGGGGGTCAGGGTGAAGTGCCACCCTGTCACAGAGGTGACTGTTGTCGGGAGGGTGTCCGGGGGCAACTGCTGCCCAGCCTCAAAGGCGACTGTTGTCTGGGGTTGGGCAACTGCTGCTGTGGGGTTGGATCCCGTGAATAAGAAATTGAAGTGGGGCAGGGTAAGCGAGGGAAGTGGCCATGCAGTAGGGACACCTGTATAAACTGACCATTCCTCTGCAACTGAGACAGATCAGGTTCAGCCACAGTGATCATTGGGGCCAGTCTCCTAGCCTGCTCACACACACAAACATCGTGGAGGCACCAAAGAGCCACCAAGCCCTTGAGACCTGACTCCCCTGCAACCCTACAACTCCCCATGCACAGACTGCGAGTCTGCCACCCCTTTATTGGGCCACAGAGTAGTTGGACTGCACACGTTGTACAATCTCCTTGCCAACACTGGCCATGTAGCAGTCACTGCTGGAGGCACTCACAGCCCCTTTCAATCTCAGCATCCTGGTTTGGACCAGTGTCCCCCATGTCGCAGGCTGACAGGACAGCCATGCAGCGCACTCATCTCTGGCCATCTGAGGGATGACAAGCACTCTCTGGGAAGCACTAAGGGGCAGTCATACAGGGTCAGGAAAGGCGCTAAGTACAGCCATGATAACCACATCTCTCTCTCTCTCTCTCTTTCACGCTGCACGGGGACCACATCAGGAGCATGGAGACCTAGCTGTATGCCTGCTGGCCTACAGAGAGTGAAGAAGACAAAGGAGAGAGAGAGATTGAGGCTCCTGGCTGCGCAAAGGCAGGAGCAGCAACCTCATGAAGAAGGGGTTGCTGGGGCTCCTGCACATGCTGCCCAGGAGCGACAGCAAGCTGTGCTGGCCAGCGCCAAGCAATACCCAGTGTCTATAGATGCCGCCTGCCATTCCTGCAGATGACTGTGAACCAGTGTTGCTGATGACTGCGCATGTCTCGGGACCTGGCCACTCACATCTGCCACTTACTGCAGGACTTGGTGCTAATGGGACCATGGCATCCACTGCCGGCGGCTATGAAAGTGACCACGGTGCTCAATTTCTACGCCAGTGGCTTCTCTCAGGGCTCCACAGGTGACCTCTGTGGGATATCACAAGCTGCCACCCACAAATGCATCCATGAGGTCACAGATGCCATCTTCTCGAGTACACACAACTTTGTGCATTCCGCCCGGGACTGGGACAGCCAGGGTGCAAGGGCCATTGGATTTGCCCAGATTTCAGGAGCAGGGTTCGATTGACTGCACTCATGTGGTGTTCAGTCTCCATTGCAACACACATGGACTACATCAACTGCAAGGGGTTCCACTCATTGAATGTGCAGCTGGTGTGCAACCACCATAAACGCATCCTGCAGGTCTGCGCACATTTCCAGTGACCTACATCCTCAGTCAGTCACGGATCTCTGAAGTCTTCCAGGGTCCACAGAAGCTGCAGGTTGGCTTCTCGGGGACAAGGGCTATCCGCAGAGGACATGGCTGATGACACCCGTGCGACGGCCTCAGACTGCAGCAGAGCGATGCTATAATGAGGCTCAAACTGCAACTCGCAACTTGGTGGAGCAAACCAGTGAGATGCTGAAAATGAGGTTCTGGTGCCTGGACCGGTCTGCTGGAGCCCTGCAATACAGTCCACAGAGGGTGTCATTCATCATCATTGTCTGCTGAGCCCTTTACAACCTGGTGCTCTAATAGGGAGAGGAACTGGTTGAGGAGATGTTGCTCCCTGGACATCCACAGAAGATGTGGAGGCAGCCTGTTGACTGTGACTTTTCTGTGATGACTTTGCCCGGCATCCTCTTGAGGGCCAAGACTTTGAGGGCCCCAGCCTGCTTTCGGGGTCCTGCTGTGTAGCAGTGGCACCCTCCTCAGCCTGTGGAGCTGGAGCTGCTGAGGTCACAGGAAGTGACTCTTGGAGTCACCTAGATGGATGGGCCTGGACTGTGCACCTGCTGATCCTCCTCCCTATGGGTGCCTGGGGGCCCCTGGCTGACTCCTTGATGAGCAGAGGTAGCTGGAGTGAGATCAAGCTGCCCGGCACTCCTCTCGCGTACATACTGTTGGAGGCCAACTATGGCATCAGTGATGGAGTTGAGATTGAGCAACAGCACAGGTGCGATGTGCTGGACCAAGATCTCCATGGCGGCCACCACCCAGTATTGACCTCAGTGCATTGGCATGCCAGTGCTATCACCTCAGACTGAAAGCAGATAGATTCCTCCATTGTGCCTTGAAATCAGAAGAGTGCAGCGGACATCCCTTCCTGATGTTCCCGAGCTTACCTTTGCAGCCCCAGCAACTGAGGTATAACCGAGTCCAGAAGCTCGTCATCTGACTTGGATTCAGCAACGTCCTGGCCTCCAGCAGTGCTCCGAGTGCCAGAAACCTGGGAAGTCCCTGCTGCCGCCTGCTGTGGATCAGACAGTGCAATGTACTGACCAGATTGTGATTCTGGGGCTAGTCTAAAGCTAGGTCCCACTGAGGTGTGTGTCTCTGCGTTGGTGGAGGGTGTGGGTGAGCGCTGTGACCGGACTTCAGGGAGGGTGCCTTCAGATTTCTCTTCAGAAGTCTCTTCAGGTGTTGATTGGAGGCCCTGGGTTATGGACTCTGTCGGCTGTTTGGCAGATGTGCCAGCGAAAGCAAGGAGAGGTAATTAATGCATGGCATTGGCCTGTGAAAGAGGACACATCACTCACAGCATGGTTGTCTGATGGATGTTGTACTGCTGGATCCTCACTTGGTAGAGCATCGCCGACCTCAGTCAGCACAGGAACGGTCCAGATTGTGGTCGGCCAGCTGGATGGCTCTGTTTTCAAAGTACTTGAGGGTCTTGACTTTGGGCCTCCTGCCAGCAGTCTATGACCTCCCTCTCTTGTTGTGTGCCAGTTTGTCCTGCATGGGTAGAGATAGAGAAAGTGTAAGCAGGACACCTGCCAGGCCAGATGATAAGTGTGTCTGGCCTGTGTGGGTGGTAAGTGGACCCATGGACAGGATGAGGACAATGACGGTGAGTGTGATGTCCCTTACACTGGCAATGAATGAGGGCCCTGTGGATGTATGATGAGTTTGTGAGTGTCTGAGTTGAGAGTGATGAGAAGAGTGACGCCACCTGGCAGAAGGGAGGAGATCATTCACCCTCTTGTGGCACTGGGTGGCTGTCCTCTTTTGAAGGGCATTGGCACTGACCACCGCTGTGACAGCCTCCCAAGCTGGATGGGTTCATGTTGCTTGCCATCCTACAGCTAGAGTGGGGGTACAGGACATCCCATTGGGCCTCCACAGCATTCGCTCGAGGGACCCATCATTGAAATGGGGGGCTGTGGCCTTTTTTCTTTTGCTGGCCATATCTCCCAGGCAGTGGTGGTGAGCCGGTGGCAATGAGCGCAGCACTGGTGGCTGCCTTTTAAACATGGCGGCCAGCGTGATGCCACTGCGGGGTGATGGTGGGCCGGTGAATGAGAACCCGCCTGCTGTGGAAATGGCGTGTTTCCTGGGAATGTATAAGTAATGTGGCTGGGCTCAGGATGACACTGTATGAAAACCCACCATCACCGTCAGCGGGTGGAAAGTCATTTTGCCCGCCCGCTACCGCACTTAGTGCAAATTTGGGAAAATTCTGCCCATTGTATGTTTTGATTGTAAAGTCTAAATCATTAATGTAAATTGTGAACAGCAGTGGTCCCAGCACTGATACTTGTTAATCACTACGACGCAACTTCAGGTGCTCCGAATAACTACCCTTTACTGCCATTCTCTGCTTTCTGTCGTGAAGCCAGCTGGCAATCCATTCTGCCACTGGCCCCCTGACTCTGCAGGCTCATGACCATAACTCACAGTTCACACACACTGGGACCTATTTAAGCCTGAGAGCCACATCACATAAACATATTGCACAACACTCACTGACACACTTCCCTCTTACAGGGAGCAGCAGCAAGAACTGGAAAAGGGCAAGTGAGTCTGCATGTTTTAACCCCCATGCTGGGGGAGGTGCTGACCATCATGGGAGGAGGCATCACTGAGACCATGACCACTGCTAATGTGCAGGCAATTGATGAAGGTATCCATACACTTAATCCGCCTGCTATCATTCCACTTTCCATTCTTCCCTCAATCTCTTCTGAATGAGAGGCTGCAAATAGTGTAAACATGCACTTCTTACTGTTTCCTCTCTCCCTTCATAAGCCAACCCTTGTTCATTCTTCATTTCAGACACCCAGGAACTGGAGCCTGGCCAAGCAGTGGGGGAAGAGGAAGAAGAAGAAAGTGAAGATGAAGTGACATCATTACTTGATTCAAAGATCACAGCCTTAAGCCCAGTTACTGATATTGTGCACATTTTAGAGGCTAGGGTGAAGGAGAATTTTTTTTAAAATTATTCATTCACAGGATGTCAGCATTGCTGGCTAGGTCAGCTTTTATTGCCCATCCCTAACTGCCCTTGAGAAGGTGGTGGTGAGCTTCCTTCTTGACTGCTGCAGTCCATATGATGTAGGTACACCCAAGGGGCTGTTGGGAAGGGAGTTCCAGGATTTTGCCCCAGCGACAGTGAAGGAATGGCGATATATTTTCAAGTCAGGATAGTGAGTGACTTGGAAGGGAACTTCCAGGTGGTCGTGTGCCCATGTTTCTCCTGCCCTTGTCCTTCTAGATGGTAGCGGTTGTGGCTTTGGAAGGAGCCTTGGTAAATTCCTGCAGTGTATCTTGTAGATGGTACAGACTGCTGCCACTGTGTGTTGGTGGTAGAGGGAGTGAATGTTGGTGAATTCGGTACCAATCAAGTGTGCTGCTTTATCCTGGATGGTGTCAAGTTTCTTGAGTGTTGTTGCAGCTGCACTTATCCAGGCAAGTGGGGAGTATTCCATCACACTCCTGACTTGTGCCTTGTAGATGGTGGACAGGTTTTGGGTACTCAGGAGATGAGTTACTCGTCACAGGATTCCTCACTTCTGACCTGCTTTTGTAGCCACAGTATTTATATGGCTAGCCCAGTTTGGTTTCTCGTCAATGGGAAGCCCCAGGATGTTGATAGTCAGGGATTCAGTTATGGTAATGCCATTGAATGTCAAAGGTAGATGCTCAGATTATCTCTTGTTGAAAATAGTCATTGCCTGGCACTTAAGTGGCAAGTAACACACATCAGTCCAAGGTTGAATGTTGTCCAGGTCTGGCTGTGCATGGACGCAGACTGCTTCAGTTTCTGAGGAGCTGCAAATGGTGCTGAACATTGCGCAATCATCAGCGAACATTCCCATTTAGTACCTTATGATGGAAGGAAAGTCACTGAAGAAGCAGCTGAAAATGGTTGGGCCTATGACACTACCCTAAGGAACTCCTGCTGTGATGTCCTGGACCTGAGACGACTGACCTCCAACAATCACAACCATTTTCCTTTGTGTTCGGTATGAGTCCAACAAGTGGAGAGTTTTCCCCTGATTCCCATTGACTCCAGTTTTGTTAGGGCTCCTGATGCCACACTTCATCAAATGCTGCCTTGATGTCAAGGGCAGTCACTCTTACCTCACATCAGGAGTTTGGCTCTTTTGCCCATGTTTGACCAAGGCTACAATAAAGTCAGGAGCTCAGTGCTACAACTGGCCACTTGATCTGGCAAAGTTATGGAGAACTAACGGGACTCAGACTGCTCAGCTCAAGTGCATGTTGGTGTCTGCATAGGCCTGTCACCCAAGTGTCACTTACCACTAACCTTTCCAGATTTTAGCAAATTATTTAAGTGCCTTTTACACTGAACCTAAGTCTTCCTATAGTGACTCCCCAGCAGCTAACCTCCACAGCTACCTTCATCAATGCCTTTTTGATTTCTCATGGAGGATTTCTACATCCAGATGGCAGAAACAGCACATCTCTCCTCTCGGAAACAGTCAGTTAAAGCCTTAAGGGTAGCATTTGAAAAGTGAGGAGCCATGCGAGGACACCTGCCCTTGTATGAATTCCCTGCTGCTCCATACCTCCAGGCAATGGCAAGCCAGGTCTTGGCTGCCTTTTCAAAGGGCTTGTGCAACTGGATCCTGTAGTACAAGCGTCTGGCACATATATGGTTAATGTAGGACGGAGTGCAATACTGCCCACACACGGATGTAAGACAGCACATGACCCATACCCAGGGTCAGTCTAGTTTTGGACAGAGCCGTATGTACCAGCAAGCATAGAGACAGCTCCCAGCTTGTACCCTTTATTGTATATTTGTAAGTGGTTGTAGGAGTTAATAAAGACATACAGTTAATCTACATAGGAGTTTGAAAACTTCTTCGACCTACTGAACTGTAACCAACACCCTATAATTGGTCCTGCCAACAGGACATGCCACTAATTGGGCACCAAGATCGCCTCCAGGCCAATTAGACCCTTTGCATTTCAAAATCGCATTGCCTCACTGACATGATGCAGGGTCAGGCTTCCGATCTTGGATTGAAAATCCAGGCCTTGCACAGACGATAGAATGAAAAGCTCTCCTACTATGGATTTCTTATGTTTACAGATCAAGTTGGCAGAAAAATAATGACTGCACTACTATTTTCAGCCAGAATGGAGATTATTGGGTGATTTTCCATCAATCCCACTTGGAGACTGCACTGTTATAAGACACTGATTTTGCACAGATGATATGTTTTAGATGTCTTGTGGTGCAACGGGTAGCGTCGCTACCTCTGAGCCAGAAGTTCTGGTTCGAGTCTCACTCTGGGACTTGATGGTCACACAAGGTGTGTTCATAATGTGATTATCAACCTGAATGTCCTTCCAACATTCCTATGGCACACAGTAAGAGCAGGAGAGTCTCCCAGTCAGTCAGAATCTGGAGAGGCAATGGCAAACCACTACAGTACTTTGCCAAGTATAAGTATGGACCAACACATGGAAGTCTGTGGTCACCAGCAATCTTTTAGTACCTGAAGCGAGAGAGAAAAAATATTTTGGTTAAGTATCCTTCACTCACTGCTGGAGAAATAATCAATTAGTATTTTGTAATTATCCCACACTCACAGCATTCTTCTGGAGAAATCAGCCTGCTTCTATTGGGAGACATTGCTGTAGTTTCAATGATGAGTTCTGTTTGCTATAGTTGATTGAGACTCTATTTAAATTGACTCTGCTGAGTAAATAGAGTAAAAACATTTGTGTAGAGTTAGAATGTTTGCTATAAGTCCTGCCCTGTCTCAAACTCATTGACTAATATTGGGTGTTAACCCAGTCTGGAAAATAATCCATTCGTTCTGATGTAAGAACATACAGATTATAAGGATATATATTTCAGAAAATACATAAATTGACTATATGTTATAAACAAATGTAGCTCAAAAAACCATATTTTAGTTCAATAACTAGAGAACAAGCAAAGTGAAAACAAAAGTGATCATTTATTTTGTTAAATTCTAATATGTAACTATTCCTCTGTTCAGTTGTGCTGTTAATGATTACAAGAGGACCTCTACTGGACATTTTGTACTTACAACTTTCAAAATAATTTTAACCTTTTATTTTAACCTGTTTTATTATTTGACAACCTGCTTTAACTTATCTTTAAAAATTAAGCAGGTCTGCAAGCTGAAACAGTTTGAGGATACAATGTAAATATAGAATGCAATGAAATAAATGATATTGGAATGCAGTGCAATTCCTCAAAATAAAGGGGGTGTCGGTTTAACTCTTTCACCACACTGGAATTCTTAACTGAATTGTCTACACAGAGTAAAGCTAGGCAAATACAGGAGAGACAGTGGAAACTGGATGGTTTATCTTCATTGAGTTGTTCTTGGGTATCTTGTGGGAGCCAGTTGAGAATATTGGGCCGGATCTTCCAAGGAGTGGCAATCGCCCTCAGATTGCCACTCTGCTCCTGTTTACTTACCTTGCACTGGAGCTCCACATTTCTTGGCCGGCTTCTGAACTGGGCCTCCTGAAATGTGGAGAGTAGGACCCTCCTTTGTAGTGTAGGAGTGTTGGAGGAAGCCAAGCCATGCACCTTTTTTATGGCACTAACTGCCGTAGGTTAAAAATCCCAAAGCCAGTTTTAAAAGCTACAAAGAGAAGGGTGAGGGGGTAGGGTGGGGTGGGGCAGTCAGGGTAGGGTGAGTGGTCGGTGTGGGGGGGTTAGTCAGGAAGTTGGGAGGGTTGTCGGGTGGTCAGGGGGTTTTAGTTGTATGGTTACCCAGAAGTTAGAACTGGTTTTAATCCTTCTAACTTTCCCTCGGTATCCATTCTAGTGAGTCAGAACCATCCAAAGCCTCCGCCTCAAATTCAGAGTTTTGGAGGGTTCCAGACGCAGACGAATTGCTTCTCAGAAGTTGAAACTCCCAAGGCAATTTCCTCGGTGTCCTTACATTGGGACTTCTGAGAGGTACCCCATCACACCTTCCGGGATACCTCTGGGTTTCAACCACCCAGAGACCGGAAAATCTGGGCCAATGTCAACAGTTGCCTGTATGCAGGCTACTCCCCCAGCTTCTTAATTTTACAAGGGACCAAAAATCATTTAACACTAAACAGAGCACCAGAGATGCTATTTTCAAAATAATTCTGAGGAGATGTGGGTTATCTCTTGTACAGTTTGGAATCCCACTATCACATGTCACTCGAGAGACATTGGGATAAAACTTTATCTTCATCACCTGGATAGTAACCTGGCAGAGCGATGTCCACCTGTTGTAGAATCTCCACTGTCCTTCACACAATTTCCATAGTATCATATAATTAGAAAAAATGTCACATAAAAGGAGGTTACACTGTGTGCTAACTCTTGAACTCAAGCTATCTATCCTTATGCTAATGTTTTTTCAACTCTTTTTAGACGTCAGTTTAAAACCATGCCATGGAATAATGTGATCAAAACTCAAAAAGCACATGAACAAAGATAAAAAAGGCAATTTGATCTATAGAAGCCCATCCCTTTAATATTTCTAACTCTCCAAGCCAATTATCCAACTGTACTTTGAACCCCCCCCTAATATCTGTGCCTCTGCTACCTAACTTGACAGATTATTCCAATATTAATCACCTTTTCATATATTTATCATCTTGTAATATTTAAATTTTGTCCCCTGGTCCTACAATCTTTAAATGTTGAAGTACTATTCTAAGTTTTTCTTGTATAAGTCATTTAATATTTGATGAACCAGCATGATATTCCCTTTTATTCTTCTTTCCAGATTATAGAGCTTCAGTAATCTTTCCTATAACTCATTGGTTTTGCAATTGGGATCATTCTTGTTGTTTTTCTCCAAGTCCTCTGCAATACATATACATGTTTTTGTGATGTGGTGATTAGGAAGAAATGCATTACTCAAATTGTAAATAAAGAGGTAAGACTGAAAAATCTGAAACAGAAGCAGAAAATGTTGGAAACTGTAAGGAGAAAAGGCAAATTCATATTTCAGGTGTTAGCAAAATAATTTGGGTTCCAAAGAGGTAACTTGTCTTTTTTTAACAGGTGGTGACTGACTAGCTGTGTATTTCCCGTGTTTGCTGTTAGTTCTCTGCATAAAACCAAAGATATCATGGCACATTCTGCCTGCTTTTTTTGAATTTAACTTATTTAATCATTTCCTCGTCCCTTTCTAAGTCTCCCTATTCTATTTATTTTATATTGATTTTGGACACATTTTTCTCCCAGGTCCACTAATTAAAAAGCTGCTAAAATGTACATGTGATGGACCTAGAAATCCACAAAGAATGCGCAAAAAATTCGCCACCGTGCTGCCTCAAGGAACTTCTACATAACATAAAATTGTGCTAACATTTAATGTAAACCTGAAATTTCTGATGGTAGTAATTTCATAAATCCATTGAGGTAGATTTTAACTATTGGGTAATAGCCTCATAAATCTGTTGGGGTAGATCTTAACTATTGGGTAATAATCTCAAAATCTATTGGGGTAGTTTTTAACTATTGGGTAATAATCTCATAAATCCAATGAGGTAGATTTTAACTATTGGGTAATAATCTCAAAATCTATTGAGGTAGATTTTAACTATTGGATAATAATCTCATAAATCCATTGGGGTAGATTTTAACTATTGGGTAATAGCCTCATAAATCCGTTGGGGTAGATCTTAACTATTGGGTAATAATCTCAAAATCTATTGGGGTAGTTTTTAACTATTGGGTAACAATCTCATAAATCCAATGAGGTAGATTTTAACTATTGGGTAATAATCTCAAAATCTATTGAGGTAGATTTTAACTATTGGATAATAATCTCATAAATCCATTGGGGTAGATTTTAATTCAACCTTGAGGCTGGCGGGCAGGCCAGGAGCCCCGGCACAAACTAGAAAAAACATGAAACCTCATCCACGGGCGCGATGAGGTTTCATTTAGGCTTTAAAAAATTTTAATAAAGGTTTGTATAAGTTATGGACATGTCCTAACTCATGTGACATTGTCACATGAGGGGACATGTTAGGGAAATTTTATTTTTCTATTTTTATCTTTTTTACATTTATAACCGATCTACCTGAGGCTGCACTTAGCCTCAGGGAGGTGAGTGTGCTCTTTTGTACACATGCGCGAAAGAGCACACTCTTGATTTTGGGATTCCCCACCCCCTCCCCACCCCAGCCTGCACAGGGAGCGCATAGTGTTTCCTTGCGGACGTCACACTGGGCGGACCTTAATTGGTCCGCCCACGTAAAATGACGGTGTGCCACCGATCAGGGCGCTGATAGGAAGCGCGTCTGTATGCACCCGCCCTTCAACATCCCCCCCAACGGGGGGAAAATTCAGCCCATAAAATTCTACCCAAGATGTGCACTTATGACTAGAAAATATAAATTGAGTAATAAATGCCATAGTACCGATAGTTAGATAAAAGATAGAACTGGAGCCAATCTTTACATACTTCTATAAGGTTTTATTTATAGAAATGTAGGTTCACCCACATTAACCTCCTCACCCGACAACAACTTCAGCTTCAGTCTGTTCACTCTAAAATACTTTTAATAGAAAAACAACTGAATCCCTAATTAAGGCCCACCAGCTGCACACAATTAATCACAATTGATATAGAATTAACAAATTTCCTTCCCTCTCTTTAAATAAAAAAATGTTACATGTACAACCAAAATTTCAAACCAAATTAAATTGAAAGACCTCCATTTTCTGGATAAAGCATTACATTGCGAGACACCACTCCTCGGAGACCCCTAATAATTTGTTCGTGCATGTGTTTCTTTTTGTAAAATAATCCAGCAGTTGATGATTTACATCCCCCCCCATTTAATTTTAGAGATCTCCTTTCTCTCCAGAATTTGTTTCAAACCAAAGTCAATCTGTCACATTTTCTCACAAATGTTTTTTATAGAGTGCACATTATCTCACAAGGAAAGAATATCTACATAACATTCAAAGCTTAGGCTATCTTCAGTTCAACCCTTGTACAGGATCTCACTTAAAATATATGACAAATAGATTCCCGTATTCTCTGCCTTCACAAGAATCAGTGTTTTGGCAAACAGGGTACATTTTTAATAACCATTTCTGTTTTCTTAGCTTCCCAAGATGAAGAACAATATTTCCCATTCCCACCTATAAGTACTGAGAGGTTCAGTGAAAAGTACAGGATGGCATGCCAGGAGCAGCAACAGGCATACCTAAAAATGAGGTGTCAACCTGGTGAAGCTACAACACAGGACTGCTTACATGCCAAAGAGCAGAAGCAGCATGCAATAAACAAAGCTAAGCGATCCCACAACCAACAGATCAAATCTAAGCTCTGCAATCTTGCCACATCCAGTCATGAATGGTGGTTGATAGTTAAACAACTAGAAGGAGGAGGAGGCTCTCCAAATATCCCCATCCTTAATGGTGGGGGAGCCCAGCAGATCAGTGCAAAAGAGAAAGCTGACTCGTTTGCAAACACCTTCAGCCAGAAGTGCTGAGTGGATGCTTCATCTTGGCCTCCTCTTGAAATCTCTAGCATCTCAGATGCCAGTTGTCAACTAATTCGATTCACTCCACGTGATATCAAGAAATGGCTGAGGGCACTGGGTATTGCAAAGACTATGGGCCCTGACAACACTCCAGCAGTGGTACTGAGACTTGTCCTCCAGGACTAGCTGGATCCATAGCCAAGCTGTTCCAGTAGAGCAGCATCTACCCAGCAAATGTGGAAAATTGCCCTGGTATGATATGTCCACAAACAGCAGGACAAATTCAAGCCAGCCAATTATGCCCCAGCAGTCTATTCTCTATCATCGGCAAAGTGATGGAAGGGGAAGGGGTTGACAGAGCTATTAAGCGGCACTTGTTTAGCAATAACTTTATCACTGATGTTCAGTTTGGGTTCTGCCAGAGCAACTCAGCTCCTGACTGCATTAGACCCTTGGTCCAAATATGGGCAACAGAGCTCAACTCCAGAAGTGAGGTGAGAGTGTCTGCCCTTGACATCAAGGCAGCATTTGACTGAGTGTGGCACCAGGAGCCCTAGCAAAACTGGAGTCAACGGGAATGATGGGGGAAGACCTCCACTGGTTGGAGTCATACCTAGCACAAAGGAAGATGGTTGCTTCTCTTGGAGGTCAATTGTCTCAGTCCCGGGATATCACTGCAGGGGTCCCTCAGCGTAGTGTCCTAGGCCCAACAATCTTCAGCTGTTTCACCAATGACCTTTCCTCCATCATAAGGTCAGAAGTGGGATGTTCGCTGACGATTTCACAATGTTCAGCACCATTTGCAACTCCTCAGATACTGAAGCAGTCTGTGCCCATATGCAGCAAGACTTGGACAATATCCAGGCTTGGGCTGATAAGTGACAATTAACGTTGGTGGCATAAAAGTGCCAGGCAATGACCATCTCCAACAAGAGAGAATCTAACCATCGCCTCTTGACATTCAATGGCATTACCATTGCTGAATCCGCCACTCAACATCCTGGGGGTTACCATTGACCAGAAACTGAACTGGACCAGCCATATAAATAATATGGCTACAAGAGCAGGTCAGAGGCTGGGAATCCTGCGGTGAGTAACTCACCTCCTGACTCCCCAAAGTCTGTTCACCATCTACAAGGCTCAAACCAGGAGTGTGATGAAATGCTCTCCACTTGCCTGGATGAGTGCAGCTGCAAAAACACTGAAGAAGCTTGACACCACCCAGGACAAAGTAGCCTGCTTGATTGACAACCCATTCACCACCTTAAACATTTACTCCCGCCGACACAGATGCACAGTGGCAGCAGTGTTTACCATCTCCAAGATGTACTGCAGCAACTTCCCAAGGCTCCTTTGACAGCACCTTCCAAACCCATGACCGCTACCACCTTGAAGGACAAGGGCAGCAGATGCACAGGAACACCACCACCTGCAAGTTCCCCTCCAAGCCACACAACATTCTGACTTGGAACTGTATTGCTATTCCTTCACTGTCACTGGGTCACAGTCCTGGAACTCCCTTCCTAACAGCACTGTAGATGTACCTATACTCCATGGACTGCAGCGGTTCAAGAAGGCAGCTCACTACCACCTTTTCAAGGACAATTAGGGATGGACAATAAATGTTGGTCTAGCCAGCCACACCCAAATGAAATTTGTTGCACTAAAATACTAGCAGGAAGAAAGCATGTGAAGCGTTGCTAAAAAGGATGAGCTTCATGTACTTTGATTTAACTAAGGATGGAAACATAAGTATACATTTCTCCAGATTTAATTTTCTTAATGCCTTATTAACCCTTAAATGTTCTATATTGTAGGGTGTTTCATTGTAGTACTCAACTCCAACTAGCATCTGATGCAGTCTGATCCAGACTGCACAACCAGTCCAACTGACCAATCAAGCTTTGCATTTGTTCTGACTCTTCTATAGATATGAAACCATCTTTCTGTGATGATCCAATACAATTAACCAGGATGGGAGTAATGCAATCTCAATAGGATTATTGATATAAAAATACACCAGACCTACTTTACTTAATACCTAACCCAGAGGTGCAGTGACGAAGAAGGATCCACTTCTCAACATGAGAGTAACTTCCATCTGTGAAATGAGAGGCCTGAGATAACATCCAACTATGTTGTGTCACAGTCATCTGCACACCACTACATAAAGCTTTTCACGGAGAGTGAATATCTTAAAAAAGTTCAAAACAGATGAGGATAGCCAGGCAGAGCATGCAGGAGGATTTGGGGCTATTGCTGTTTCCCAAAGATTCAGGTCATCACTGATTGCATCCACATGATGATCAAAGCACCTGCAAGAAAGCCAGGGGCCTTCATAAATTGTGAAGGGTTTCACTCGCTCAACATCCAGCTCGCGTGCGGTCACCAGCAGCAGATCCTGCATGTTTGTGCAAGGTGTCCTGGCAGTTACCATAACTCTCATATTCTCTGCCCCTCCCAAGCTCCAAGGCTTTTCAGCCTCCTGCACGATTGGATGGCTGGCTGGTGGGGGATAAAGGATACCGTCTGAAAAGATAGCTAATGACACCTATCAGACATCCTCAAATCCCCACTGATGAGAGGTGCAACAGAAGCCATGCCTCCATGAGGGCCATAGTCAGGAGGGGGATTAGGTTGCCCAAAATGAAGTTCTGTTGCCTGGACAGATCTGGGGGATCACTACAATGTGCACCAGATTGCTTGTCCCTCATTGTTGTTATATGCTATGTCCTGAGCAATCTGACTCTTTGCCAGGGGGATCAGATAGAGGAGGTTGACTAATACGGACAGCCACAGATGTGTGATGACAATTCAAACATAGACACTGAGGATGAACCCAAACAGCTGCAGGGCCATGTTGAGGAGCCAATCAAGGCCGCAGCTTTTGGGTGCCATGGAGACCAGGGAAGCTCTCATTCAAGGGCACTTCCATTGGGCTGCCAAAGTTCACATGCAGTGTCATTAGAAAGCTACAGCTTCACCATTGCCAAGACCACAGGAGCCCCTCCTGACACCTCCTAGGTCCTGCGCCGCCTCTGAAAAATAACAATATTCATTGTGAGATTGAGTTGCAGATCTTCACTCTTCATGTCATTCACATGCATGAGAATCACATGTAGTGTGAAAGATCAGTTTAATAAAGTGCAGTAGAATCTATATATATATCTATAATATATATATATATATAATTTGCGAGTGCCATGTCTTAGTGCTCCCCCATCGCTAACAATTACATTGGAGGCAGGTTGCTGACTCAGATGCCCTATTGGCCTAGATGACCTTAGTGATCATCTTCTTGCTGCTGGAGGCTGTGAGGGCCCTGACAGTGTTGAAGGGTCCTACAGAGAGGCAAGACAGTCTTCAGTCATTGTAGAATCCTGAGGCGCATGTGTCACTGGCAAAGGGGCAGGAGAGCTGCTGCCACCATCAGGAGTGACCTGAGAAGAGCCTCCAGAGAGCTATCACTTATCCAAAAACATGAGGTTTGCTTAGGAGGGGAGATGGTGTAGTGGTAATATCACTGGATCAGTAATCCAGAGTCCAGGCTAACGTTCCGGGGACATGGGTTCAAATTCCACCATGGCAGCTGGTGGAATATAATAATTAATAAAGCTGGACTGAAAGATTATTTGTAATAACAGTAACCATGAAACTATAATCAATTGTTGTAAAAACCCATCTGTTTCACTAATGTCCTTTAGGGAAGGAAATCTGCCATCCTTAGCTGGTCTGGCCTTCATGTGACTCCAGATCCACAGCAATGTGGTTGACTCTTAATTGTCCTCTGAAATGGCCCTAGCAAGACACTCAGTTCAAGGGCAATTAAAGATGGGCAACAAATGCTGGCCTTGCCAGCGACACCCACATCCCATAAGAGAATAAAAGAAAAGCCTCTCTGCTCACTATAATTGGACGAGAAGCTAGCAGAGACACCAGATGCCTCATCCACCTCTCACACTGGCAATGCCCTGTTGAGGTCACTGTCATTGTGTAGGCTTGCAGGTCTGAGCACAAGCCCAGAAACCAATCTCTCAATAGAGGATGCCGTGTGTTCAGAGGAGTGGGTAACCACAGTGCTCATGCCCTGCATGGACTCCATTGTACAGACCAGGGTATGCATACCGTCTGGAAACTCTGCCAAATCTCCATGTACTGCCCACTGGACACCTAGCATTTGCCACTTGATGGATGACTTCAGAGGCTCATCATCTGCCTGGCGCTCAACATCTTCCTGGTCTCCAAACCTCCTTTGAGAGTCAGAGTCCTGTTAACTGTCAGTCTCAGAGAAGCTCAGGCAATTGTGAAGTGCAGTACCCAGTCTGTGCTACTGTCTGGACAGATGCACTCAACGCCGCCAAGGTGCCAGTATCTGAAGTGGTGCAAGGCAAGGATATGATGCAACAGCATCCAAGGAACCCTTCTCCACCAAGGTCAGTGGAGGACCATCTGGATCTTGGGTTGGTCTGGAAGATGCTCCAGCACCTAGATGGAAATCAATGGTGAGTATACATGAGCATTAAAGAAGCACACTAAGTAACTATTGAAGTATCCTACACTTGGGTATGGTGCACTTCACAAATGCAGGATATCAAAAGACCAGTCACAATAAGCTTGCATTTTCTACTCCTGAGCCCTTCGTATCTCATGCATCTCCCACCCTGTTGAAAGTGTATCCCATTCACTCTCACCCTCCATAGAAAACCCCTTCTCTCCTCGACCAGCAGATCTCGTCCCCTGCTTGCATGCCATCTCCAGCATGTCCTTCTCTATCAGCATCAGTACTGCCAGATTTGGAACTCCACCACCTGTACGGTTGCACTCCTGCACATTGCACTTTCTCTCCTGTGAAGACAAAAGCACATTAATGAGTCCCTATTCTATGTGGCTGAAGTAAATATGCTCCTTCCCAACATCACTCATCCATGTGCAGATCTGTTGCCTTCTAGGTGTGCCTGCCATCCTACCCAGTCCTAAACAGCTTTGCTGGACACAGATTTCCTTTGTCACTAGAGCTGCTTGTTGTGTACCATCTTCCAGTCCCCCCAAATGCATGCCCACCTATCGGCATTCATTCAAAATGCCAAATGGCTTCCTTTCTCATCCTTACAGAGCAAAGAAAGTTTTCTGACACCGCACTCAGGTCCAAAGCGCAGCCCCATGACTGCTCACTATTGCTATCACCTCTCTCCAGGCTTTTTCGCTTAGCTGTAGAGGCTTCCTCTTCCCAACACCTGGCAGCAATACTTCCCATCGATCACTCACTGCCTGCAGGCAGGACCACAAGCAGTCATTGGAGAAACAAGGGGCTGTGCACGTTCACACATTTCCATTGACATTACCTCAGCTTTGTCCTCTGTCTGCCATATCTCTAATCTCTCAACAAGTTGTTCCTGCCTGTGCTGCAGGATAGCAGGGATTGGCTGTCACTGAAGAAGGTGCTGCAACTGCACACAATTCCACAATTATTGGTCCAGTCTCCCCAACGTCACTGCACAATACTGGTGGTCCTTTTAAACTCCTCTCCCGCAGCAATCTCAATGGAAGGACTCACCTTGCACTCCGCCACCACCTCCCCCATGACAGCTCTGGCACTGTCAGCAAACGCTTTTCCTGCTGGCCAACCATCCGCTTCTGGGCCCGTCAATCCGACACATATACTGAGTGTAATATTCAGGCCCAGGTAACAGCCTGGGTTATTCAAGGGTCGCGGACAACAGCTCATGCCGTGAGTTTACTATGGGACATGGTGAGGAGGCAGGCCCCAAGTCTTCCTCCACTGGAACACAGATCAAACCCTGGTGTTATTGGTATTATTCTGAACCACACATTAGTTGTCTTAGTTAACCCAGCCTCTGTAAATTCAGCTCTAATCTTATTAATAACACATTTCTTAAATTCCACAGTACAGCCACATAAGGAAACATCAAGATAAAAGCAAAATACTGCAGATGCTGGAAAACTGAAATAAAAACATAAAACACTGGAAAAACTCAGCAGGTCTGACAGCATCTGTGGAGAGAGAAACAGAGTTAATGTTTCGAGTCTGTATGACTCTTCTTCAGATGCTGCCAGACCTGCTGAGTTTTTCCAGCATTCTCTGTTTTTATTTATGAAATCATCAATATGCATCATGAAGATGCATTTAAAGATTTTCTTTATGGTACCAATAAAACAGTGTAGAATCTACTTTTGGTTGAACACAACCTAGTTTCATTAAAGTAGATCTTACTGAAAAACGCCATTTCATCATTAAGGCCATAGATACGTTTGTTTAGTTTCTATGGTTTTCATTTAGCAAATACTGCCTCTTTGGGTGGTTTCAGGAAGACTTCTTTCTGAAACATATTGCCCTGCCAAAACATGGCTTTTATGTTAACTTGTCTACACTTCCATGAGTATGTGGCCAAAAGAGCTAAAAATATTTTTATAATTACTTTTCCAGCTGTGGGAGAATCCATTCTAACATTCACTCTAACATCGTTATCACCCAGTCGCTCTTCAAATCCCCTAACAACTAGCATCACTTTAGCCTTAAGTCCCATCTGCATGGAATTTTCAGTATAAATTCACCCATGTGAAACAACTGGCTAACTCTTATGTGGTACCTCAGAATAAACTCCAAACTCCCTCCAACTATCCAATTCTCTTTGCTTTGCCTCTTTTATTAGATTATCCTCAAGTATATTGACAGCCACCAAAACTTTACAATCATGAGGATTTCTGCTTCTAGTTCCGTTCCCAGGTTGTGGTCTTTATTTCATTGTGCAATCTATTCAAGCTACGACCTCTACTTGCACTTCAATGTCTGGCAGGTTCATAGCTCAAGATCTCCCTCTTGTATTATCAGAAAGCCTTTCTCTGGTATGTGATTGTTTTCCGATGTAAGAGTCACTTGCGGATCCACTAATTGTGGTAGTTGGTGGGTAAAACGGCAATTTACCTGCCGGCTGCGATGGTGGGTTTTCATGCTGTATTGTCCCTAACCTGTCATATTACTTATGCTTTCCCAGGAAACACGCCGTTTCTATTGTGGGCAGGCTTTCCTTTGTCTGCTACTCCATCATCTCGCCGCTTCACTATGCTGGGTGTCATATTTAAAGTCCAGTCGTGCGTGTACATCTCAGTGTTTCCAGCTCATGACTATTGCAGGGAAGATGTCCAAGAGAGGCAAAAAGACTGCCGTCCCCAGGTTTAATGACGTGTCACTGGAATGCCACTTGGATGCCATGGAGGCCTGCCGTCATGTCCTCTACCCCTTCTCAGGCCGCAGGATGGGTAGTGGCATCAGCAATCCAGCATGGCAGGTGGTGGCAGCGGCAGTCAGTTACAATGCTGCACAGAAGAGGTTGACTATCCAATGCGGATAGAGGATAAATGATCTCATCCTTGCAGCCAGGGTATGGCAACCATCTCATCACTCTAAACTCACACACTCAAGCCCATCACACATTCACTGGCATCTCACTCACTGCCAGCTCAAGGGACATCACCACTCATTCTCACACACATACCCTCACATGTCCATCTGGCCTCGTCTCCTTTGGAGACTGCCTCCTCAGCACTCACCATCCTGAGGCCACTTGCACAGGTGAACAGGTGCCCCCCCACACATCCTGGGATACCCTCCTTCCCCAGTACAGGTCTCGTCCTGCAGCCTATTCCCCTGCCTGAGGTCACTTCTCCCCCTTCCCCAAGCAAGACATTGCCCTGCAGCAATTGAAAAGTCACCCACATATGGCTGATCTGGTAGGGAGAGACCTGCCATGAGCCCTCCTAAAAGTGATGTGGTGCTGTCTGTGAAGCCTGGAGCTGATGACTGTGAGTGCTGACCGAAGCAAGGTAGGCAAACGAACCTTGAAGTCCCGAGTGAAGTGCAGTCCGCCAGGTGCATGTCACTTATATACTGTTATGAATCATGTTGGCTGTTTTCCCACCAACGTGGGCGGATGATCCAATGGGAGGATGAATCCGGTGGGCTGGCCTAATGGTGATATGCTGATGTATTACAATGAGGTTCCCGACTCTTCCCCACTCTTACACCCCATTCTGCCAAGCCATGAGCCTCTCTTCTTGGCCATCATCCTCACTTAACCAATATTAAAACATTCCAGTAGCTTTTCCTGCATGTCCCACAGTCCCCTCTATTAACTAGATCCACCTGGAAATATGTCACCCGAGTACCCAATCTGGATAATTGACTGGTGGATGTGATAGCACTGTCATATGTGCCATGATCAATCATATTATCACCATCTGGCTCTTGATCTCGGCATTCTGTTCCTCGGGATATTCATCACAAAAACATGAGCATTTGAGTTACAAGGTGTCTTGTTTACTTGTATAAGTTCTCACATTTCAAGGTTTTGTAATTAATTCTGATTAATCATGAGGAATGAACCATAAGTGTTTGATTGCCATGTTTGGTAAGTTCTGTCTTACCATCATGACCTAATACCATACCAGAGCCTTTTCATTCCCTATGGCCGTCTCTTTCATAATACACCAAATTTCCTTAATTAAATTCTGTGTCAGATACTGTTATACAATACCTCAGAGCTTTCCAAATTTTCTCCAAGTTGGCAGCCTTGATCAAAGCCCATCTCTGTGTATATAAAATATCTAAAGGTGCAGAAAGATAGAACTAATTATAGTGCCTTCTAGGGCAGGAGGACTAGGGCAGAGAGGCAATTTGGGGATGCTCCACAGTTGAATTGATAGGGTCTATATCCACCAACCATCTGGAGCAAATTCTTTGCATGAACCACCCATGCTAGGACAGTTGTCAATTGGGAGTCTGTTAATCAGTTAAAATCTTATATAACTTACATCAATCCCCACATGATTCCTTTCATAGAGTTCATTGCTAAAAGAACTTCCAACTGTTGTATCTGTGACCGTGATGTCCATGCTTTTACACATCTCTGAACTCATCATCAGCAAATTCCTCTCCATTATCAGTCAGAAATTTCACTGGTGTCCCAAGTTCAGTCCCCTTCCATTTCTCTAAGATTTTGTCTATAATAACACTTTTGTCCTCACTAAGAAAGACTAAATATGGTTACCAGGTCCACAAAATGTATAATGAAACTATTTTTGTCTTTGTCCCATACCCTTTGATCTATGGAAACTATCTCATTAAATTGACATGCCAATGGAAGGCTTACAGTCTTATGTGGCTACATCCTCCAATACTTTTTACAGATTTCATACTTCTCACTGGTCTCTTCTATTAGCCTTGTATTTTCTTCATCAATTAATCTGAATCTATTAGCAGAATTTTAAATATTTGACAAGTAGGATGAGCAAATTTTCAATGTAACTTTAAGATCATTTACTTTTTTTCTCCTTTTGATTTTTATCCTCTGAGGTATCTCAGATATTGTTAAGGGGATACAATAATGTCCTGACTGGGTAAATTGCAGATCAACAGACTTATTAAAAATAATTACCTTATCATGGTCCATGTTGAGTTTCATTCGTGTCTTTTCACTGGCTTACTCAACAGCTTAAATATCTCACTAGAGATTACATCATTATGTATAAAATGGCTTACTCTAGCTATTTTACATGGAATTACAACTTTCCTTAGTGACCTCAACGTGCTGTCATCACCAAGCCTAAGCAAGTATTACTTTTATATCCTTTAAACTTGCAATGATCCCCACTATTTAGTGAATAAGATTTTAACCAATCTGTCCCACATGCTGTTGAAGTATGTACAATTAAAGGAGTCTGCATCTAACCTATTCATCACATGGCAAAAACTCCTTGTGACCAGTATAATTTGTTTAGGTTCATTATTAATTTCATCTTTTTTCTCCAAGTTCTCTTATCATGTCTCACTTTGAGGGCTCCAAATGCCTTGAGCAGTTCATTGCATAACATTTCATTTCACACCTGAAACACCCACTAACTGTTCATCAGGAATTCTTGGAACTACATACATCAATTATTGTTCTAATTTTGTCTTCTGCTGCAATAGCCAGATCTGCTAAAGGTGCTTTAATCCTCATTCTGCCTGTCTTTAATCCTTCCATTGCATTGACACCAATGTCCACTTCTGGATTATTTCAAAATCTGGCAGTCATTGAGACTTCTATTCTTTCTGTCATCACAAAATTTCCCATTTATTCTTTGAAGGCTGAAGGAAATGATTTCCCCAGGAGTTTTATAAGGCAGCAGACATCTGAACCAACAGAGTTTCCCTCCAAGAGAACCAAATAACAGTTGGAAACAGTTACCTGTCCATACAAGACACCTTAGCACATTCGTAATTTAAACACTACCACCAATCCAGGGATCCTCAAATTGTATAATAGCATGATGAAATTCAGTCCATTAATATCCATGATTTAATCTTCCATCGAAAGCCCATCTGTTTTCTATCAAAGTCTGAGCATGCCTTATAAGCATTTAACAGATCATCTTTCTTGTAGATGTTATGCAGAACTCTAATAGAAAGTCCAAAGTTTCATCACTAAGCATATGACAGGAATCCATCTCACAAAATACTTCACTTCTGCTTTTACTTCTTGTAGGAAGCAACAACGCCAAAGCCATACCTTGTTTTCTCTTTGGTTGGGATATAACACATTCCTCTTCATTCTTCCACTGGTCATATGGTTCAGTCTCCAAGAACATTGGAGGATTATCATACCCCAATAATGTATATTTACTTTCTGTCATTTCCCACAATGGCCACTAGGATTTTATTTTTTGCCTAAACGATTTTCTTAATTTCCAACATTCACCTTTCAGCAACCATTCTCTGCCACCATGTTATAGTGCAGGTGGCCAGGCAACGAAGGCTAGAACTGGAGCCAATTTTTACATACACATCTCCTAAGTGCACCTCCTAAACTAACCACCACAGTTTCATTCTGTTCCTCTTTATTATCCCATTTTGTCAAAAAACCTCTGTGAAAATGTCCATAACTAATTACTTCGATAGCGGCTTCAGCTGGCATCAGTTTTGATGATCTGTTATCGTGATCTTCTTGCTTCACGGTCAGATTCCAAAAGTGTGAGCACATCTCCCTCACAGACCTTTTCGATGGTTCGATTGCTGTCATCCATAAATTCCACACGGACCTAAGTACACTGTCCCTGGGATCCTGTCCTTCCAAGAACTTTAGTAACCCGGGCCAGTGCATGTTTGGGGGGAGAGGGACTGATTACAGTGAGTGTTTGTGGGGAGAGGGACTGATTACAGTGCATGCTGGGGGGAGAAGGACTGATTACAGTGCATGTTTGGGGGGAGGGGGCTGATTACAATGCATGTTTGGGGGAGGGGACTGATTACAGTGCGTGCTGGGGGGAGGGGGCTGATTACAGTGCGTGCTGGAGGAGGGGGCTGATTGCAGTGCGTGCTGGGGGGGCTGTTGCAGTGCGTGCCACGGGAGGGGGCTGATTGCAGTGCGTGCTAGGGGGAGGGGACTGATTACAGTGCGTGCTTGGGGGAGGGGGCTGATTACAGTGCGTGCTAGGGGTAGGGGGCTGATTCCAGTGTGTGTTAGGGGAGGGGGCTGATTGCAATGCATGGTGGGGGGAGGGCGCCTATTACAGTGCATGTTTGGGGGGAGAGGGACTGATTACAGTGTATGCTGGGGGTAGAGGGCTGATTACAGTGCGTGTTTGGCGGCAGAGGGACTGATTACAGTGTGTGCTGGAGGGACGGGGCTGATTACAGTGCGTGTTTGGGGGGAGGGGCCTGATTACAGAATCCACAACAAAACGGCAACCTCTGGGAATATAAATATTATTTTTTGTCATTTGAAATCCTTAGTAGAAAATTAACGTGTATTTGACCCACCTCACATTAAAATCAATGAGGTAAAGATGGCCTTTAGAGAACCTAGGTATGATGGTGCACTAGATTGTAGCTTTTATAAGTTTTGAGGCATAAAACCCTTTTAATTAAACTATCTAGGTTCCAAATTCTTAATTCATAACAGTGGGGCCTTCAGTGCGCCAAGACCTAACAAGGTACGATTGACCAGTAATTATGAGTCAAGTAAAATTTATTAAGCAAGATATTAGACATTCTTAACAAAGAGCAATGAAGACAGTTTGAAAGTTTCTTATCCCTTGATAGTCTTTCTTCTTCTGTCCCTGAAGCAATGTTGAACTGTATCTCAGAAGAACTACACCACAGAAGCAATGGTGAAATTATACCAATGAAGACGCTGAGTTCTCTACTTTTGTCCTTATGTTCAACAACCTCTGGTTCTGAATTAGGAAATAGTCTGAATTAGGAAATAGTCTGAATTAGCCCTTTTCATTGGCTAAGAATGCAAGTCATCTGATGTCACTCAACCTCTGTAATTAGAGTCATGTAAGCTGAGACAAATCTCCCGTTCCCTGGGCCTTCGGAGGCTACATTCCATTGCAAACAAATAATACATCCTTGTAGATATGGATTGCAGTTCTACAAACAGTGCTACATTCCCTAGTACAAACCATTGCAATGATTCACATAAACAGACCAAGCCATTCATGCAGATTAAATGCAAGACATGGGCCTGGATCTTCCAAGGAGCAGCAATCAATATCAGATTGTCGCTCTGCTCGAGCTTTCCCTGATTTGATGCTGCTCCACATTTTTTGCTGTATCTTCTGAGCCTGGCTTTACCAGAAACGTGGAGCATCATGTCCCTCAGAGAGCTCCTTCTCAGCAGAGTAGAGTCGGGGAAGACAGGACATGTCACTATTTTACAGCACTAGCTGCCGTACGGTAAGTTTTAAGGCCCAGTTTGAATGTTAGTAAATGAATGTTAGTGAATGGATGTTAGTGGATGGATGAATGGGATGAATGAGTCAATAACTAGGGTGGTAAGGTGAGTAAGAGGGTAAATGGGTAGGGTGGGTGAAGTAAGTGGGTAGGTGGATAGGGTGGGTGAGATGACAGATGGCTGAGATGGTAAGTAGGTAGGGTAGTAGGTGGATAGGGTAGCAGATGGATGATGTGGTAGGTGGATGAGATGGCAAGTGGTTGAGGTGGTAGTTGGATCTGGTGAGTAGTCAAGTGGTTGGGGGTTCAGACGTTACTTTTTTTTCTGTCTAATATTTCCTTGGTAACTATTCAGGTAGATAAATTAGAACTGTCCAAAATCTCTGACTTTAACTCTGAGTTGGAGACATTCGCAGTGGGTCCTGGGGAGCAGGGGAATTGTTCATCAGAAGCTGAAACTTCCTGGGCAATTCCCATGTAAGTCAGCGTGTCAGGAGTTCCACAGGGTTCCGACACATATTTCCTTCATAGGTGTGGTCTCTGATGACCCAGGGACAGGAAGATTTGCGCGATGATGTCTTCATGAAATATAGACGTCTTCATACTATAGATATAGTTAATAGGTCAAGGTATTAGCAAACCTAATTCTAAATCAAACCCAGAGTTTTGTCTATCTAGTATTGTTTTAGGGTTGCCGAGTTGTACTATTAATGATAGAGTTGACCAGCAGACATTCTTAGGTGGAAACTTTAAGTTTTTTACAATATATTCAGCAGCATTTATATGTGTGCTTTCAACTCCAACTCTATCTCTACACTGACTGCTGAGGTAGCCCACACTACTCTCCTTTTGGTTACTACAGATCATGTGATCTTCATTAACACATATTATTCTTAAAGGTACATTACACACTAAATAAAACCATAATTACCACAAGTACTAATATAAAGAAGCCATGTTGAACTCAAGCTGTTGGCCAAAGCTTTTGCTTATTTCTTCAAGGCCAACAGTGTAATTATGGCAGATATTAAACCCAGACATTTTGGCACCTATAAGGTCATTAGTTTATTAAGACGAGCAGTTTCTTGCAAGCAGCTGCTTTCTTGTTCTCAGGCTGCATTTAACTGTTTAATTGTCTCACTCCACAGACAAACTAACCCATTAAAAAATGGCTAAGGTAAAATCCTAAAATGTTAGTTCAAACTGACATAGAATCCTAAAAATTAGTAGAATTATCAAAATCTTACAGATCAGTAATGGTGAATGCAAATGCGAACATCACTACTTCATGACCAAGGTCCATAAATTGGAGTGGCTTAGATGAAGTTATGGATTGGTGAGTGAATAAAATATTAACATTTTTATAAAGTACCTTGAAAACACAGATCTTCATATTTATATGATGTATTATATATTGATCTATAATACAGAACTGTAATAATTATATACTGAATGTTACTATGCTGCTTTATTGTTGTTTATGTTGATGCTTGGGGTCATGTTAATTTTCAAGTGTTAAAATGGGGTTATATTGAAAAATAGTTTGGGAAGCACTGTCCTCAGAATACCTGTGTGACATGGTTGAACATTGGCACCCTCAGTGATGGAATGGGTACCGACTGGGATAAGGCCACACAGAAAACCAAAGTTTAAATGGTGGAACTGCAACTGAATGGAAGTACAGCATCTTGGAGTCAGCTCGGGAGATCTTAGCAGGGAGACTTGATGTTTTGTCATCTGTGGGCAGTGTGGTCGTGTCAGCTGCTTGACTAAAAGTACATGCTGTACAAGGAAAATTTTGGATAGAATATGAACATTGAAATATGTTGATATTAAAGATAAATTTGAACTTTGGGCTACTTACCTACAACTGTGTACATGCAGCAGAATTACAAGCCTGACCAAAAATAGTAACTCATAGATTCACAAGAGAACTCATTAGGTCTAAAAATAAATTGGCATGCTCAATCTGATGCTGCAAGTCAATAAATCACATTTGCAGAAAGTTAGTTCAATTGATCTATTTTTTTAATCCGGTGACCAATTTTGTTATTTTTCATGGCTATTATATTTCGTTTTATTCCTCATTTGCCTCATTGAGATATGGCTCATTGTTGAGTTAGTTAGCTGCCTTCAAGAAACACTCCTTTTCATTCTCATAATGGACTTTTTGTCCTTGTAATGGTTGGTGTCACTGTCTACCAACAGACATTCTGGCCCCAATATTTACCCATAATTTCTCAAACATACTGCTGACATTAACCACAAGGTGTTTTTTAAAACTTTTTAGCAGGTTTCCTGCCTTGTCCTGTCCGAATGGCAGATGGGTTACCTGTTGGGCATGAAAACAGCCAGGTAGTGGATGACAGGTAAATAAGTGAGTGTGGGGCTGAGGTGGGTGAGGGGTGATTTGGAGTTTGTGGGGAGTCTGAATTCAAGGGGGAAGGGGAAGGCAGAGATCATTGGGAAGTGGAGTCAGAGATTTGGTTCAGTGGGTTGCAGCAGACGGAGATCAGGCGGTGAGTCAGAGGTCACGCATGTTGGAGTTTGGAGGGGGAATCAGAAATGGGGGGAAGATGCTGGAGATTGGGGGCATTTCTGGAGGGAGTCAGACATCAGAGGGTTGGGGACGCTGGAACTCGGAGGTGGAGGGAACTGGGGGCAGTCAGAGAGCGGGGGAGTGTGGGGATTCGGATGTCAGGGAGGTGGATGCTTGAGATTCTGGGAGGAGTTGGAGATCAGCGGGGATGATGCTGGAGTCAGGGGAAGGGGGTCGTTGATGCTGGAGATTGTGGGAATGAGTTGAGTTGGAGATCAAGTGTTTCTGGTGTAGTTAGAGACTGGAGTGTTGTGCTATGGGGGGGTTGGGGATTGAGGGGGTGATGGGTTGACCTATCACTGAGTCTATTAGCTTGTTGAGTGAGTGAGAAATATTCTTGCTCCTTCTGGCCCACAACATGTGCTTTAAAGACACTTACCTTGTTGATCCAGCCCTTCTTGCCTCCTTTTATGTGCTAGGATACCCAAGCTCTGGAGAATCCAGCCTCCATGGATTAGAAATAAAAATCCTATTAAAATGGAGGCATGCAGACTCCTTAAAGCATTCACTGATCAATCCACCTCCTGAGAGCAGATTGGTTGTCCGAGTCCCAATATGTAGCCTGCCTCTGTTGATATCCAAAGTAGGTGTGGTGTGGTTGGGTTTAAGGTTTGAAAAGGTTCACTTCCCAACCACACCAAATCCACCCATCTCCAGAGGTTAAAATTCCTCCCATGTGTGGGCAGTCCCAAAAACTGCAAGTTCCCTTCTGGTGATTTTTTGAATGGAGAATACTGTCCAAAGACATCTCTCTTTGAATGGTAACATCTACGTCATTTAACTGCAAATAACTATTTTAATCTAATTTCTGTGTTTTGCTCCCCATTTGTGACATCCTTCTTCTGTTCTCTGCTTGAAGGCAAATCCTTGGTGATTATTTACCAAACTACAGCAAAGTGCTGTGATTTTTGTACTATGGGTAGGGTGAGGAGGCAGGCACCAAGTCTACTTCAGCCAGAACAGGGTTCAAACCCCATGCAGTTGGCATTAATCTGATCCATAAAATAGCCATCTAGCTAACTGAACTAATCAGCACCCCCATTTGTGACATTTTGAAAGGGAAATTTACAATTTCTCCATGCCTCCCAAATCCATGCCCATCTTTCCTGGAACTCCATGTTTGAATCCCTTCAATCAGATTTCTGCCCCTGCCACAGAACCAAAAAGCCTCTTATCAAAGTCACAAATCACATGCTATGTGACAAAGGTAAACTATCCCTCCTTGTCCTTCTTGATCTGCCTGCAGCCTTTAACATGGTTGATCACATCATCCTTCTCCAATGCCTCTCTACTGTCATCTAGCTGAACGAGACTGCACTTGCCTGGTTCTATTCTTATCCACCTAATCGTATCCAGAATTTCAGTTGCAATGGCTTTTCTATCTGTTTCTCCATCGCTACCTCTGGTGACCCCCAAGGATCTATCCTTGGTTCCTTCCTATTTCTCATCTACATCTTCCCCACAGTAACATCATCCAAAAACACTACATCAATTTCCACGTGTATGTTGACAACATCCAGCTCTAACTCACCCCCACCTTTCTCAATGCCACCATCTCTAACTTGTCAGGCAGCTTATCTGACATTCAGTACTGAATAAACAGGAATTCCTCCAACTAAATATTGGGACAACCATGGCCATTGTCTTTGGTCCCTACCACAAGCTCTGTTCCCGAGCCACTGACTCCATTCCTCTCCCTGGCAACTGTGTGGGGCTGAATCTTGTAACCCTGGGCCTGAATTTTTCAGTCGGTGGGCGGACTTGGCGGGAGTGGGCGGGGCGGTCGCAAAGCTGACCACTGCCCGTGATCAGCTCCGCACCACCATTTTACGTGGGTGAGCCAATTAAGGCCCACCCAGTATAACGTGCGGCCGGTAGGACTCAGCACTACCTGTGCGGGCGGGGGGAGGAGGGAGAGTCAAGGACAGCCCTCTTTTGCGCTTTTGAAATAAATAAATAAATGGATTGAAAATTTAATTAAATTTGTCCCCTCATTACTGTGTCACATGGGATGGGACATGTTTTTATATTTCATAAAAAATGTTATTTAATTCATAAAAGCTTTAGGAAATCTCATCCCGCTTGTGGATGAGGTTTCCTAAAAAATGTGAAGGCCGCTTGGCCTTTTCGCCTGCCCGCCAACCTTAAATAACGACCTTAATTATTTTCTTAATGGCCTTAATAGACTGTTTAAATATCGGTGGGCGCGCAACCGACCCTGGCGCGCAACTGCCGAACGAAACATCGCGTTGGGAAACATGCCCAATGTCATCGCGTGTCATTTGGCATACCAGTGTGTTGAGCCCACTTCCATGGCAACTGAAAAATTCAGGCCCCGGTGTCATATTTCACTGTGAGATGAGCTTCCGACCACATTTCCACACCATCACTATGAACACCTATCTCCTCAATATTAAAGTTCTCATTCTTGCTTTCACTTCCTCCATGGCCTTACCATTCTGATCTCTGTAATCATATCCAGCCGTACAGCCATCCAAGATATCTGCTCTTCTCCAATAAGTGCTTTACATCTGCCTTTACCAAATAAGAAGATGTTGCCCAAGTCATAGTGCGAGAGGAGGTAGTTGAGACACTGAATGGGCTAAAAATTGATAAAGAAGAGGTATTAGAAAGATTGGCTGTGCTTAAAATTGACATGTCACAAGCATTGGATGATGTGCATCCAAGGATACTGAGGGAAGTAAGGGTGGAAAAGCACTGGCCATAATCTTCCAATCCTCTTTAGATACAGGGATGATGCCTAAGGACTAGGGAATTGCAAATATTTGATCCTTGTTCAAAAACGTTTGTAAGGAAAAACACAGTAACTACAAGTCAGTCAGTGTTGGTGTGGGAAGGATTTTAGAAATGATAATCCAGAGCGGTAGTCTCTCTACCTCTGTGCCAGAGGCTTGGGTTCACTCCCACTTCAGGACTTGATGATTACAGAAGGTGTGTTCATAACCTGGCCAAACAGGTTGATGATCAGCCTGTAAATCTTTCCACAACACCTGATAGCAGGCAGTAAGAGTGGGGGTCTCATGGTCAGTCATTCTGAACAAGGCAACAGCAAACCACTGCAATACTTTGTCAAGCATAATCATGGACCAATCCAGTGGGACTCCATGGCTGCCAATGCCCTCTCAGGGCATAGTATCTGAAAGAGGAAGGATCCTTGACATAATTAACAGCCATTCGGTCAAATGTATTAAGGAAAGCAGCACAGATTTGTTTAAGGCAAATTGTTACATGCAGGTTACGGGAAAAAAGCAGGAGAATGGCACTGAGTCATAATGCTATTCGGACAGCCAGTGCAGACACGATGGGCCGAATGGCCTCCTTCTGCACCATAACAATTCTGTGATTCTGTAATTGAGTTCTTTGAGGTAACAGGGAGGGTTGATGAGAATAGCGTGACGGATGTGGTGCACTTCCAAAAGGCATTTGATAGAATGTGACGTGATAGGCATGTCAACAATGCCAAAGCCTGTGGAATAAAATGGACAGTGGCATCACAGATATGAAGTTGACAGGAAACAGAGAGTAGGACTAAAGGCATACAGGTGTGTTCCCCAGGTGTCGGTCCTAGGGCCACTGCTTTCCTTAATGGGCAGCATTTTCCCCCCGTTGGGGGGGGGGGTGTGTGGAGCAGGCACGGGTGGGTGGTTTCCTGATTGGTGCCCCCAGTTGGGGGCACACCGCCATTTTGCATGGGCGGGTCAATTAAGGCCCACCCAGCGTGACACCCGATCAGAAGCACTGAGTGCTCCCTGTGCGGGCGGGGAGGGAATTCCCTGAGCCAGGAGTGTGCATGCGTGTGAAAAATAGCACAGATCTCCCTGAGGCAAAGTGCCGACTCAGGGAGATCGATTGAAGTTATAAAAGATTTTTAAAGGTTGGAAAAAATTTTCCTGACATGTCCCTGCTCATGTGACACTGTCACATGAGCTGGGACATGTCCACTACTTTTATTTAAAAATATTCCAAAAATTTTAAATCCTTCATGAAACCTCATCCCACCCGTGGATGAGGTTTCATGTCTTTTTGGAAGGCTGCCTGGGCTCTTCACCTGCCCGACAACCTTAAGGGTGGATGGGCAGGTCCATTAATCATTTCAATTACTTTTTTAATGGCCTCAACAGGCCATTGACAAGTCGGCTGCGCACCTGCTGAACTGAAAATCTAAGTGATGCGGGGAGACTTTGGGATGCATGCCTGACATCACCCCGCGTCACTTTACCCATCAGCGAGCCGGTCCCGTCCCTGCTCACCAACTGAAAAAAGCTGCTCAATGTGTATTTATGACCTAAACTCGGGTGTGCAGGGCACAATTTCAAAATTTCCTGTTGACACCAAACTTGGAAGTATTGTGAACGATGAGGAAAATAGTGATAGACTTGAAGAGGACATAGACAGGCTGGTGGAATGGGCAGACATGTGGCAGATGAAATTTAATGTAGAGATCTGTGAAGTGGTGCATTTTGGTAGGAAGAATGAGGAGAGGCAATAGAAAATAAAGGATTCAATACTAAAAGGGGTGCAGAAGCAGAGATCTGGAGGTATACTCTTTTCTGTGAGTACCTAGAAACAAATAACAAACTAATGAGCAAATTTACAGCCCCTGAATGGGGCAATGCAACAAAAAGACAAAACTTTAAAGGAAACTTATCAATATAAAGTAAAATAGTGTTCCTGGGGCTAATGATGCACTCCAGCCCCTGCAGCACCCACCAGCTGCAGAAGGCCTCAACTGTATTGGTGGACACCGCAAGCTCCCACTCCAGGGACACCCTGGTGCACACTTAGTTGCGGAAGAGCGGCATGACTGTCAGGTCGAATGAACCCTCCACAGCCCGCTGCCTGGACCTGTTAATGGCCACCTTGGCCAGGCCCAGGAGTAGACCAACAACGACGCCCTCCAAACTGCCCCCACACTGCCACTGCACTGGGTGGCCAAAGACAGGAGCTTGGGGCAGAAGTGCAAACAAATCCTGAGGAGCATCCCCTGCAAAAAGTGGAACAGGGGATGCAACCTCACACAACCTACGTAAACATGGAACATGGACTCCTCGAAGCTGTAGAAAAGACAAGCGGCATGAGAGTCCGTGAACCACCTTAACTTTTTATTGCATGGGACTGCTGCATGCAGCAACTTCCACGCCAAATCTCCAATGGTAAAAGGCATGTATCCCATGTAGTGAGGAGCTGGAGGTATATATGCACAAATCATTGAAGGTGACAGAGCAGGTTTAGAAAGTGGTTAATAAGGCAGAAAGAATCATGGGCTTTACAAATTGGAGCACAGAATACAAAAGCAAAGAAGTTATGGTGAACTTTTCTCGGTCTCAACCACAGTATTGTGTCCAATTCTAGGCACCACACTTTAGGAAGGATGATTGGAGAAATTGCTGAAAATATTTACAAGAATGGTTCTAGGGGTGAGAGATTTCAATTACATGAGGAGATTTCATTTATGTGGAGGGATTAGAAAAGCTAGAGCTGTTCTCCTTAGAGAAGAGAAGGTTGAGAAAAGATTTGATAAGATCATAAGAAATAAGAACAGGAGTAGTCCATTCAGTCCATTGAAACTGCTCCACCATTCAATAAGATCATGGCTGATAGATGTGTTCAAAATTATGAGCGGCCTAGAGAAAATTGATACAAAGAAATTATTCCCATTGGCTAAAGGGTCAAGAGCCAGAGGACACTGATTTAAAGTGATTGGCAAAACATACGAACATACAAAATAGGAGCAGAAGTAGTTCATTCTGCCTCCTTCAGCCTGCTCCGCTATTCAATAAGATCATGGCTGATCTGTTTGTGTTTGGAATTCCACATTCCCATTTACCCTGATAACCTTTGATTCACTTGCCTAACAAGAATCTATATACATCTGCCTTAAAAATATTCAATGACTATGCCTCCGTCGCCTTCTGAGGCAGAGTCCCAAGTCACACAACCCTCTGAGAGAAAAAAATTCCCCTCATCTCTGTCCTAAAAGGGTAACCCCTAATTTTAAAACAGTACACCCTAATTCTGAACTCACCCATCAGAGAAAACATGCTTTCACATCTGCCTTGTCAATACCGTTCAGGATCTTATATACTTCAATCAAGTCACCCCTCACTCTTCTAAACTCCAGTGGAAACAAATCCAGTCTGTCTAACCTTTCCTCATAAGACAACAACCCGTTCATTTCAGATATCAATCTACTGAACATCCTCTGAACCACCTCCAACGCATTTACATCCTTCCTTAAATAAGACCAAAACTGCATGTAATTTTTAAGATGTGGTCTCCCCAAAGCCCTGTATAACTGAAGCATAACATCCTTACTTTTATGCTCAATTCCTCTCGTAATAAAGGATAGCGTTCTATTAGCCTTCTTAATTGCTTGCTGTATTTACATAATAACTTTTTGTGACTCATTCACTAGAACATCTAGATCCCTCTGCACCTCGGAATTCGGCAATCATTCTCCATTTAAGTAATACTCTGCTTTTTTATTCTTTCTGCCAAAGTGAACAACTTCACATTTTCCCACATTATACTCCATCTGCCTGATTTTTGCCCACTCATTCAATCTATCTATAGCTGTCTGCAATTTCCTTATGTCCTCTTCACAGCATATTTTCCTACCTATTTTGTGTCATTTGAAAATTTAGCTATCCTGCCTTCGCTCCCCTCGTCTAACTCATTGGTTTAAATTGTAAACAGGTGAGGCCCCAGTACAGATTCCTGCGGGACTCCACTCATCACATCGTACGAATCAGAAAAAGACCCATTTATACATACTTTCTGTTTTCTGCCAGCTAGCCAATCTTCTATCCACACTAATGTTACCTCCAACACCATGAACATTCATTTTCTGAGATAACCTTTGATGTGACCCTTTTCAAATGATTTCTGGAAATTCAAGTACAGCACATCTACAGGCTCCCCTTTATCCACAGTGCATGTTACTACTTCAAAAACTCTGATAAAACCACGCTGACTCTATCTGATTACCTTCAGTGTTTCTAAGTGCCCAGTTATAACCTCCTTAATGATCGATTCTAACAACTTCCCCACAATAGCCATCAAGCTAACAGGCCTATAGTTCCCTGTTTTCTGCCTCCCTCCATTCTTGAATAGAGGGATTATATTTGCCACTTTCCAGTCTTTCCAGATCTAACGAATTTTGGGAAATTAACACCAGCACATTGACTACTACATTGGGCACCTCTTTTAAGACCCTATGTTGAAATTCATCTGAGCCATGAGACACGTTAGCCCACAGTTCTATCAGTTTGCTTGTTATGGCACAGCTGATGGTAAATGCTGAGTTGTTCAAATCCCAAAGGGAAACTTGAAACAACTGGCACAACTTGTTTTGCAGTGTGTATAAATTTTGAGATATGTGCCTTGAATTCAGTAGTAATAAAATCACCAAGTTTTGTAGGTTTTACAAATTAGATTAAACATTTATTAATAAGAGAAGTGATTTTAAATGCTTACATAGATCTACAAATTACTATTATGATAACTTCTAAATCCCCTAATCAATCTAACTCCCAGATATACTTTCGTTAAGGCAACAGTAAGACACTTAGATTTGAAAAGACCCAGGCAAAGAAACATGATACCCTGGACAAGTTGAATTCAAAGTGACTTCAGTCCCTGGAGGCAGCAGTTTGGTACATACAGGCTGCAGGCTTTTCACACCTGTTGGATCTTAAACTACAACCCTTACAAACAGTGTTCTTTCCTTTATACATATTTTCCTTTTTGAATGCAATTCCCATTGTTTCACAATGGGCAGAATTTTGCCCTTGGCATGCGGGATTGGTGGAGGCAGTTGGGAAGCCGACCGCCACCCGCGATCAGCAGTGCACCACGATTTTATGCTGGCATTTAAGGCCTGCCCAGCATGATACGTGGCTTGTGAATGAGCTAGAATGGGTGGGCGGGGGCAGGGGCATGATGTCCACTGGGCCCAATGGTGACCTAATGGCTGATTCAAAAGTAGCCTTGGTAACCCTTGGAAGGCTGCCATGAAAGGGCGCTGATGATGCAGCAGGCAGGAGGGCAGGTCAGTGGTGCAGTTGGCCCTGCATTTCTCAGATGAGTGTGTCGCAACCCTCCTGGAGAAGGCGGCAGCCAGGAGAGAAACCATTGTCCCCAGACACCGGAGGAGGAAGACCCCACCTCACCAAAGGAAGAGGTGGTATCCAGGGTCAGCAGCCACAATGTGGTGAGGCACACATGGGCGCAGTGCCAGAAGCACGTCAACAATCTGCTGCGATCGGGAAGGGTGAGTACCGTGTTGGCATGGGTCACTTTGCAGAACAGTTAAAAGTTGCCAATCCTCCTGTGGACCTCAGAGGTGTTAGAGTGTGAGTGGCAAATGTCAATGAGGCAGGAGTTAGCCAAGGGGGTGAGCCCTGGCTGCTTGGACTGTGTATTTTGCAGCTCCAGGGTCACAAATGTGCTGAGCCCAGCGAGGTGTTCCTCAGGTGGGGTTGGCCAGGCTGTAATGGCACTACAGGTAGAGAGTGGGCTAATCAATGATCCTCTATCCTTTCAGGAGAAAACATCCCATAACAATGTTGAGAGGTTGCAAGCTGGTGAGGGACCTCCACACCTCCTCACCCTCATGTGCTATGAGCAGAAGGCCCTGGAGCTGGAGAGCCACCATGCACCTCGGTCAAGCGGCCACTGTGAGGTTGGGGTGCTGGAGGGGGGTAAGAATGCCATTCACTGAGGGGAGAATGTTGGTTATTGCAACCATTCTAGTGTTGTCTCTATATTGATGTGAGCCTTGAACCTGGAATTGCCATTGATAATGGAAAGACGAGGGCACCCTGATGCACATCTCTGTCTCACCAGGGTGCCCGATATGCACAGTAACAGAGCCATGACTTAAATTAATGACATGTCCTTCTTGTCCCTTTTAGGCTCACCAGCAGTTCGTTATGAGGAGCCTAAAGAGCCATCCCGACCCCTGAGGACCACCATGCTCACCACACATCTGCGTCACACCCTCTCTGTCAAGCAGGCACCAACGCAAATACCAGGACCTCGGTGGGCATAACATCGCCGTGTAGGCTATTGGTGCTCATTGATGAGGGCACTTCACACTCGCTTGAGGTGCAGGCAGAGGCAGAGAGTGCCCAGGATGTCAGCAGTCAGAGGACTGCTGGGGATCAGGACAATGCTCAGCCGATGGCTGATGATGGGCCTCTGGAGTTGTCCATGAGGCAGCAGATGCTGGAAGTCTAGCAGGGTGTGTGGGAGGATCTGGCAGAGATATATGAGGGAATGTGTGTCATGGTGTCCATTGTGGAGAAGTCCCTGTGGAGCATAAGCACTGAGTTGACCCTCATGGCTGAGCGCACTGCCTCCTCCATGGACAGAGTTGTCATTCTTGTGGAGAGGCTTCTCCAGGGAGTCAATCAGGGGTTCCTGGGGTTGCGCTTGGACCTGTGAGGCCTCACATCAGCAATTACCTCAGCTAGTCAGTGTCAGTGTGGGAGATGGATTGGGCATCCAGTATCCCAGCTAAGTACCCAACCATCAGTGGTAAGCAGAGAGATCCAATGCGACCTCAAATGGTGCATGAGCTGCCTGTCATCCCTGTGGGCTCCTCTCAGGGCATTCCGGATGATGGCAGCAGCTCCCCCGCCCCTCTGACAGTGACCGTGGCATCTGATGAGGCTGTAGCGACTGGGGAGATGCCAGCTGTGGCACTGGCTGCTCCTTCTCGGGCAGAGCCAGCATAGGCTCCACTGGCCAGAGGACTCCCACCAAGGTTATCAAGGTTAACAAGACAGCAGAGTGAGCAGGCTGTCTCCAATGCCAGTGCCAGTGAGGGGGAAGAACCTGGACATAGTGTCCGCAAATGTAAATGTAAAGCATCTTAAGCACAAGACGGACTTATCACGGGTAATATTTTGTTTCCCCATTTTTCTTCACATTTTGTAATGGTGTGATTGAAAACATCGGTTAATATTAATTTCAGCTGTGTTTCAAATTCACAATTAAGTGAAATGCTATTTTATGCTATTGGCCTCTGTGTGCTTCATTTGTTCTATAGGTGCAGGGTAGGCCATTACGTAATGAACATGTGTCTCCAGAAGCTTTATTGCAAAGGCACAGTGTACGTTGTTGACCAAGGAATTGGTCCTGTCAGGGATCGATTATGGAGCCTGCAACCCTGGCATGTGGTGGTGGTTCTTATTTGGTAGGCCAGCTGAAGGAGGGTTGGATCAAAGTGTCCTGGGTGTCCCTGCCTCCCTGGAGGTTACCCAGGTCAGCATTCTCCTCAAGTGCTCGTCCTCAGGCTCATCTGTTGTCTGTGTAGCTGTGTCAAGATCTTCTTCCTCTACTTCATCCCCCCTTGCCAGTGCCAGATTGTGGAGAAAGCAGCATGCAACTACTATCAGTGACACACGATCTGAGGGGTATTGGAGTGCACCCCCTGAATAGTCCAGGCATCGGAGCACATCTTGGGAAGACCTGTGGTTCTATCTACCACAGCCCTTGTGGAGCATGGCTGCTGTTGTAACGTTGCTCGGCCTGTCCTTGGATGGTGGAGAGGCATCATGAGCCACCTTCTGAGGGGATAGCCCTTGTCACCCAGCAGCCATCCATCCAGTCGGGCTGGAGCACTGAAGATCCTCAGCATCTGGGAGTGTCTCAGAGTGTAAGTGTCATGGAAGCTGCCTGGGTACCTTGCACAGACTTGCAGAAGCTGCATCCTGTGATCACACATTATCTGCACGTACATGGAGTGGAAGCCCTTCCTGTTGACGAAGGCACCGGGCTCATCTACTGGTGTCTTGAAGGCCACATGTGTGCAGTCTATTGCACCCTGGACGCGGGGGAAGCCAGGAATCACTGAAAACCCTATGGCTCACTCAGCCTGGCGGGCCTCGTCCGTATGGTAATGAATGAAAGTCGATGCAGGCCTGAACAGAGCTCCTGTCACCAGCTTGACGCAACTGTGGACAGCTGATTGGGAGACGCCACAAAGATCCCCTACTAACCTCTGGAAAGAGCCAGAGACATAGAAGTTGAGGGCCACTGTGACCTTCAGCGCCACTGGCATGGGGTGTCCACCCACATAGTTGGAGCTGATCTCTGACAGATGACAAGATGTCTCCCTTGAGAGACAGAGCCTCCTTTGACATTGCATCTCAGACATATTGAGGTAGCTGCATTGCCACCTGTAAACTCTGGTGGCAAGATAATGGCGTCTTCTGCAGCCCCTTCCGCCTTGGACTTTCTGATGGCCCAGCACCGATTGTGCCTGCGCCTCTCCTCCCACACGTCACTTCCCTGGAAGCTGTATGGGGACACCTTACCCCTTCTGGCCCTCTCCTCCTCAGAGGAGGAGGTGCCTCCAGCAGAGACCGCAATCCCCATTCCCAGGGTAAGGGAAGGCTGTCTGATACCTGGAAGGGCCCACGTGGTCTGAATCCTCTGGGGGCCTGGAAAACAACATTGCGTCCTGAACTGAAGCCTCAAAATTCTCTGAATGCAGCTCTGAAGTGAGACAAAAAGTCATGTTCACAGAAACAACCAGCAGCAAGTGATATCCTAAACTCCTCACTACTCGCATTGACAAAGCCACTGACCCTTCTTATCCTGCCCATGGATGATAATTGTGGCCTGACTGCCTGCCCATTTTGCCTGTGGGACGGCCTAAAAATCACACGGGCTATGTAAAGTCGGAGACAATTGGTTTCTTAAGGGCCTTAACTGGCATCTTATTTAATGGCAGGCACGCCTCCATCTCCATCGTGCGTCTGCCTAGCGAAATATCGTGAGAGCACACATTGACGTCAGCACGCTCGGCCTTCGTCAATGCGCTTGATTTAATGCTCGAGTGGGTTGGGCGCACGCCAAATTCAGCCCTATGTCTTTTGAACTTCACCTGTCTACTAATAAAAAATCCATCATAGTATCAATTCCACCAGTAATCTTTGGGAAAAATAAGTAAATACACTATTTCTTACTACTCCTGCTGGCTAGGTATACATTATACCCCCTCCTTTGAATTCAAGCCTCGATAGTTTGTTTAAAAATGAAAATGTTCCCTTGGCACCTATGGACAGAATTTTCTGCCCATTGGGTGGGCAGAGCAAGAGCGGCCATGGGTGGGCGCAGACCTGATTGGCGCACGCGATTGGGTCCACGGCACCATTTTGCGCGGGTGTGCCAATTAAGGCCTGCCCGGCATATTTACTGACCCCTGTGAATAGCGGGAGTGTGCGGTCTGCGGCGGGCGTGCACAGACCGCTGGGTCCAATGGCGACCCCACAGTCTGTTTAAAGGAAGGCCGGGCAGCCTCCTGTAGGCTGCTCACAATTGTCACGTCCAGGTCACACCGCAGGAGGACGGCTGAGTAGAGCACGCTGGAAGGAAGGCCACAGGAGCAGGGCAGGCTGCAGGGAAGGCCAGCAAGGGGTCAATGCGCCCCTCGCTTTTCTGATGACTACCTTGCTGCCCTCCTCGAGGAGGTGGCAGCACAGCGGGAGGTGTTGGTCCCCCAGGATGGGAGGAGGAGGCCCCCCCACATGACCAAACGTGCCTGGGAGGAGGTGGCGGAGGTAGTGAGCTCCCGCGACGTGGTGCAGCGCACCTGGATCCAGTGTCGTAAGCACTTCAATGACTTGTTGAGCTCTGGCAGGGTGAGCACCATGTTGGTGTTGGGCATTTAACCCAGCAGGTAGCCTTAGCCTTTGAGACTCCTCCCACGCCCCAAGTCTTCCTGTTGTGACTGCATTGAATCATGTTGGACATTTCTCGTACGCTGGGTGGGCAAGCAGATAATGCCTATGCTTACATCAGCCTCAGTGGTTCATGAGGAGATGAGTTCTCCCCCACGCCATGTGTTGCTCTTAGTCACACATGACTAGTCCAGGGGCAACCTGCAGGAGATGCAGCTAGGCACATACTCAGAACTCCAACACATGTCCTGTTCACGGTGATGAGATGGTGGAAGGGGAGCCTCAATGTGCCGTGGCCAAGAGCCATCAGCTGCCCTCGACGCTGCACGTGGTTGCGTCTCCTTGCTATGGGAGCAAAGACCATGTGTTTCCCAAAGTGATGTATGCAGAATGTGTCCAAGGTGGCCACTTTGGTGGGGGGGTGGGGGGGGGGGGCGGCGGGGGATGGGGTGGTTGTTGGGAGCAGGCGTACTATCTTTGTGTGACTGATCAGCAGTAGCGGGGAGAGGAGGCACTGGAGGCCTGATATGGACCACTGTGGTTGGGGTGTGGTGTGCGTGTGCAGAGTCCATGTGCGATTAGCCACAATGAATGATCTTCTCTGTTTTTCAGGAGAAGAATGCTCATAATATGTCTGAGCGTTTGTGGACTGGAGGCGGCCAGGCTCACTTCATGATGTTAAGCTGCTTTGAACAGGAGGCCCTGGAGCTCAAGAGGCGCCATGCAGGCTCGCCTCCATCTCCATCATGCGTCTGCCTAGCGAAATATCGTGAGAGCACACATTGACGTCAGCACGCTCGGCCTTCGTCAATGCGCTTGATTTAATGCTCGAGTGGGTTGGGCGCACGCCAATTTCAGCCTATGTCTTTTGAACTTCACCTGTCTACTATTAAAAAATCCATCATAGTATCAATTCCACCAGTAATCTTTGGGAAAAATAAGTAAATACACTATTTCTTACTACTCCTGTTGGCTAGGTATACATTACACCCTTTGAATTCAAGCCTCGATAGTTTGTTTAAAAATGAAAATGTGCCCTTGGCACCTATGGACAGAATTTTCTGCCCATTGGGTGGGCAGAGCAAGAGCGGCCATGGGTGGGCGCAGACCTGATTGGCGCACGCGATTGGGTCCACGGCACCATTTTGTGCGGGTGTGCCAATTAAGGCCCGCCCGGCATATTTACTGACCCCTGTGAATAGCGGGAGTGTGCGGTCTGCGGCGGGCGTGCACAGACCGCTGGGTCCAATGGCGACCCCACAGTCTGTTTAAAGGAAGGCCGGGCAGCCTCCTGTAGGCTGCTTACAATTGTCACGTCCAGGTCACACCGCAGGAGGACGGCTGAGTAGAGCACGCTGGAGGGAAGGCCACAGGAGCAGGGCAGGCTGCAGGGTAGGCCAGCAAGGGGTCAATGCGCCCCTCGCTTTTCTGATGACTGCCTTACTGCCCTCCTCGAGGAGGTGGCAGCACAGCGGGAGGTGTTGGTCCCCCAGGATGGGAGGAGGAGGCCCCCCCACATGTCAGACACCACAAAGATCATCCACCGAGCTCTGGAAGGAGCCAGAGGCATAGAAGTTTAGGGCAAGTGTGATGCAGCAGCTGCCTGTTGTATCTGCGGGCTCCTCTCACAGCGCTCCGGATGAGGGCAACAGCTGCTCCGCCCCTCTCCCAGTGACCGCTTCATTGGGTGAGGCTGTGACGACTGGGGTGATGCCAGCTGTGCAACTGACAGATCCCTCCCAGGCGAGGCCAGTACAGGCTCCACGGGCCAGAGGACAACCACCAAGGTTATCGAGGCCAAAGGGCAGCAGAGTCAGCAGACTGTCTCAGATGCCACTCTGAGCGATGGGCCAGCACCAAGACATAGCACCTGTAAACTAAAGCATGAGGCACCTTAGGCACACCATGAGTTTCTCACTGGTGCTTTTGTGTTGGCCCGAGATTAGGTCTTTATAATTTTTTTCTGCTTGATTAACATTTTGTTTTGGATTTGTGAGAACATCTGATAGTTAAAATAAAAACCAAATGTGTTACTATGGCTGAGGGTGGCTCCTTTGTTCTGCATTTGTATGTTTAAGGTAAATGTCATGAGCGTTTGTTTGGACATTCAAGTTTATGTCCAAAGCCCTTAGTTCCTGCTGATGACCTGGCAGATTTAGCACTTAGGTGCCGAGTATGGAAGTGCCAGGCAAAGCCGCTCCTGCTGATCCATTTGTGTTGAGCTAACTGAAGGTTTGTTGGATTAAAGCCTCCTGGGTGTCCCTGCCTTCTTGGTGTAGTCCCGGGTCAGTTTTTGGCCCCTCATCATTCCCCTGTGCTTCCTCATCCTCAGAATCAGTGCTGGACTTATCGTGCGCAGCCACATCCATTGCATCAATGTCTTTATCGTCCACTGCGTTCCCCCCTTTCCAGCGCAAGATTGTGGAGAGCATAGCATGCAACCACTATCAGCAACATACGGTCTGGGGGGTACTGGAGCGCACCCCCTGAGCGGTCCAGGCATCGGAAGCGCTTCTTAAGAAGAATGACGGCTCTCTCCACCACAGCTCTTGTGGAGGCGAAGCTCCTATTGTAGCGCTCCTCAGCTTCTGTTCTTGGATGGCAGAGAAGCGTCATGAGCCACCTTCTGAGGGGATAGCCCTTTGTCATCCACCAACCATCCATCCAGCCGAGCTGGAGCACTGAAGGGCCCCGGCACCTGGAAGTGTCTGAGGATGTAGGCGTCATGGGACCTTGCACAGACTTGTAGAATCAGCATCCTGTGATCACACACTATCTGCACATTCATGGAGTGGAATCCCTTCCTGTTGACGAAGGCACCAGGCTCACCCGCTGGTGCCTTGATGGCCACATGTGTGCAATCTCTTGCACCCTGGATGTGAGGGAAGTCAGCAATGGCCGTGAAGCCTCCGGCTCGCTGTGCCTGGTTCTGGTCCCAGCGGAAGTGGATAAAGGTCAATGCACGCCTGAACAGGGCGCCTGTGACCTGCTTGACACAAGTGTGGACAGCTGATTGTCAGACACCACAAAGATCATCCACTGAGCTCTGGAAGGAGCCAGAGGCATAGAAGTTTAGGGCAACTGTGACCTTCAGAGCCGCTGGCATGGGGTGTCCACCCACACAGTTAGGAGAGATCTCAGGGCTAATCTCCCTTGGCAGTCGGAGCCTCCTTTGGCACTGCACCTCAGACATATTGAGGTAGCTGCTTCGCCACCTGTACACCCTGGCAGCAGGATAGTGGCGTCTTCTGTGGCCCCTTCCACCTTGGACAACCTCTTGGCCCTGCGTGCCTTGTACATGCGCCTGTACTCCCAAAGCTGGCTCCCCTGGAGGCTGAGTGTGCATTCCTGGCCTCCTCCTTATTCTAGCCCTCCCTTCCTCCTCAGAGAAGTTGCCTCCAGTGGACATGTCAGAACCCATACCCAGGCTAACGAGGGGCCTCGGGAAAGCTGCAGTCCCGATAAAGATTACTGACTGTAGGGTGCTGACCTGAAGGTTCAAAGTATACAGAAAGCTGCTGGAATTCATTCTGAACTGCTGCAGATCACACAGATAAGTTTAAAAAACTTTCTCCAATAAATGTCTCACAGACCAGATTGACAACCCCACTGAGCCCTCTTATCCTGCCCGTGGATGAGGTTCATGAAAAAGTCTCTTCCCGCCTGCCCGTTGTGCCCATGCATTGACCCGAAGATCGTATGGGTGCCTGAAAATCACCGTCAATTGATGATTTGAGGGCCTTAACTAACCCGTTAATTAATGGCGGGAGTGCATTGAACTTCATCGCGCACCCGCCCAGTGAAATATTGCGATGGCACGTGGTGACGTCGGCAAACTCGCCCGACATCACCGAGAGTCATTTTACGTGCTGATGTGCAGGGCCCACACCCCATACGTCAAGCAGATAATCCTGCCCTATGTTTCTAAAGCTCAACATATTTACCTAATTAACATGTCAAATCTAACTTCCCTTCTTACATCAAAGCACCCAGATTAGCTGCCTCTAATTCAATTAAGTCTCGCTCTCTCTCTCTCACACACACACACACACACATTGGCACATCCCATTATTACTCTATTTTACAATAAATTTCAATAACATTATGAAAATTATTATATCTTCCTGACATTGCTCAGTGCCACTTTCCTAGTTATTGTAATTCAACCAAGTTTCTCTCTCCCTTCCGCCTCCTGATTTACAGCTATTACTGAAATGTTTTTTGTATCCTCTATAGTGAAGATGGGAGCAAAATATTTGTTCATTTAACCCGCCATTTCCTTATTATTTACTATTAACTCCACAGTGTCACTCTGTGGAGGACCAACACGCACTTAATGCACTCTTTTCCTTTTTAAATACGTGTAGAAACTTTTGCTATCTGTTTTACATTTCTCGCTGGCTTTCTCTCATACTCTTATTTCTTCCCTCCTGATTAATCTTTTAGACATTGTCTGCCATTCTTTACATTTTGACCAATTATCTGACCTGCCACTTATCTTTGCGCAGTTATAGGCTTTTTTCCCTAAGTTTGATGCTTTCCTTAACTTCTTTAGTTAACCATGGATGGTGAGTCCTCCCTTGAGAATTTTTCTTTATAGTAGGAAGATTCTGAGTATTCTGAACTACTCCTTTAAATGCCTGCCACTGTTTCTCTATTAATATTTCTCCTAGCCTAGTACCCCAGTTCACTTCAGCTAGTTCAGCTTTCATCCCTACATAGTTGCCCTTATTTAAGTTTAAAATACTAATTTCAAACTCACTCTTCTCCCTTTCAAACTGGATGTAAAATTCAATCACATTGTGGTTGCTGTTACCTAGGGGTGCTTTTACTCTGAGGTCATTAATTAATCCTGTCACGTTACACAATGCCAGGTCTTATATAATCTGTTCTCTGGTTGGTTCCAGAACATGCTGCTCTAAAAAACTATCTCGAAAGCATTCTATGAACTCCTCATCAATGCTACTACTATCAGTCTGATTTTTCCAGTTTATATGTAGTTAATCACCCACGATTATTGTTCTTCCTGTATCACAAGCATCCAATATTTCTTCTTGTATAATTTGTCCTACTTTGTGGTCACTGTTAGGGGGCCTGTTGACCACTCCCACTAGTGGCTTCTTTCCCCTACTATTTCTCATCTCCACTCAAACCAATTCTACATCCTGATCTCCTGAACCAAGGTCATTTTTAACTATTGCACCAATGCCATCCTTGATCAACAGTGCTACCCCTCCACCTTTACCCAGCTTCCTATTCTTCTTGAATATCATATACCCCTCAATATTCAGGACTCAAACCTTGTCATCCTGCAGTCACGTCTCTATAATGGCTATCAGATAACATTTATTTACTTCAACGTGCCAATGTGCAATGTGTCAATTCATTTAATTTGTTACGAATGCTACGTGCATTCACAGAGTCTTTAGTTTTTTTTCTTTTTGTTATCTTTATAACATTTAGTCTTAGTGTATTCTTAGGTTTTATCTCTCCGTCCCTTCCTGCTATTCACAGAATCTTTTACAATGCAGAAGGAGGCCATTCAGCCCATCTAGTCTGCACTGGCTCTCTGAAAGAGTATTCTATCTAGTCCCACTCCCCTGCCTTATCCCCGTAACCTTGCACATTCTTTCTTTTCAGATAGCATCAATTCCCTTTTGAATACCTCGATCAAATCTGCCTTCACCACCCTTTCAGGAAGTTTGTTCCAGATTCCAACCACCCTCTGGGTGAAAAAAAATTTCCTCACATCACATTTACTCCTTTTGCCAATTATTTTGAATCTGTCCCCTCTAGTTGTTGATGCTCTCTTGAGTGGGAACAGTTTCTCACTATTTATCCTGTCCATACCTCAGGATCTTGAATACCTCATCAGGTCTCCTCTCAGCCTTCTTTTCTCCAAGAAAAAGAATGTCAAAATCTTCAATTTATCCTCATAGCTAAAGTTTTTTTATCCCTAGAATCATTCTTGTGCATCTCCTGTACTTGCTCCAATGCCTTCACATCCTTCCTCAAGAATGGCACCCAGAACTGGACGCAGTTCTCCAGTTAAGGCCTAACTAGTGTCCTATACAAGTTCAACATAACCTCCTTATTCTTGTATTCAATGCCAATATTATTAAAGCCTAAGATACTATATGCTTTATTAACCGCTCTCTCATCATGCCCTGCCATCTTCAATAACCTAGGTACATATACACCGAGGTCCCTCCCTTTATTTTATGTTGTCTCACTGTATTCTTCCTGCCAAAATGGATCACCTCACACTTCTCTGCATTGAACCTCATCTGCCATTTGTCTGCCTAATCCACCAAAATGTCTATATCCTTTTGAAGTTCAAGACTATCCTCATAACAGTTGACAGCTGTGACCCTCATTTGCCATTTTACTGTTATGGTCTCCTGCTTTGAATCAACCCCTTGATTTGCCACATCTACCCAAGCTTGATCCCTCACCCCCCCTTCCCCCCTCCAACTTCTGTTCAGGTAAAGCCCTCTCTACTTCTCTAGTCATGCAATTCGCAAGAACACACATCCCAGCATGGTTCAGGTGTAGACTGTCCCAACAGTACAGCCCCCACTTTCCCCAGTACTGGTGCCTGTGGCCTACGAACTGGAACCCACTTCTCCCACACCAGTCTTTGAACCAGGCATTCATCTCTTTAATCTTATTTGCCCTATGCCAATTTACATGTGGCTCAGGTAATAATCCAGAGATTATTACTTTTGAGGTCTGCTTCTTAATTTGGTATCTAACTTCTCAAATTGACTATGCAGACCTCCTTCCTTGTCCTGCCCATGTCATTGGTACCTACATGGACCATGACAACTGGATCCTCCCACTCCCGCTTCAATTTCCTTTCCAGCCCTGAGCAGATGCCCCAAACTCTGGCACTAGGCAGACAACACAGACTTCTGGACGCTCGCTCTTTGCTGCAGAGAACAGTGTCAATCCCCCTCACTACCCCAATACCACTACATTCCTGTTTGCTCCCCCTGCTTGAGTGGCTTCCTGTACCATGGTGCCATGGCCAGCCTGCTCATCCACTTTGCAGGCCTCACTTTCACCCACACAGGTTGTGAGCGCCTCAAACCTGTTTGACAATTACAAAGTCTGAGGCTCCTCCACTACTGTCTGCTTGGTCCCATTACCTGCCTCACTGATGGTTACATCCTCCTATTCCTCACTGCTGACCAAAACAGAAGATCCTATTCTAAGAGGTGTGACCATCTTCTGGGACAAAGTGTCTAAGTATTTCTCCCCCTCCCTTGTGTTGCGCTGTGTCTGCATTTCAGCTTCCAGATCAATAAGCCTGATCTGGAATTCCTCCAACTGCTTACACTTTGTGCAGATGTGTTTTTCATGGATCACCTTACGTCCAAAAGGCCCCACATTCCATGGCTGTAACATAATACCTGTCCTGCCATTGTTATTTATGTTATTTAGTTAACTAAATTTAATTACTCACTTAATTAACTTAGAATAATTTGTATGTATGCCACACCTCTTTCCCGTGGTTACCAAATTCCCATGCAAACCTAATTTGCTACTCACTCAGTCTCCATCTCACTCTGATGTATTCGCCTGTGTCCTCGCATGTCCCTTACTGATCGTGCAGTTTGAAAAGCCCGTCTCTGTTATAGACCCTCTGATGAGTCACTAGCTAGTTTAGCTTCCTGATACAGTAATAAACACCATTTGAACTAACTGCTTTCAGGTGATTGACAAATAACTATCACTCCATGTAGTTCTCTGTTTAACAAGCTAACCTAACTTACTTGAAGGTTAGTACTATGTCAGATCTTGATTCTTAATCTATAGTTAAACCTGAAAAGGACTTACCAGAACTTATCACATGAACCTAATTTGCTACTCACTCAGTCTTACTCAATTTAGTTGCCTGACTTCCCGCACAGCCCTTACTGACCAAGAGCCAAAGATGACATGAGGAAAAAAAATTCTCACACAGCAAGCATTGCCTGAAAGTGTGGTGGAAGCAGTTTCAATCATGGTTTTCAAAAGGGAATTAGATAATCTGGAGAGAAAAAATTGCAGAGTTATGGGGAAAGAACTTGAGAAGTGGACTAGCTCAGCTGTTCTTGCACAGAACCAACATGGACACATGATCAACCAAATGGCCTCCTTCTGTGCTTTAAGCATTCCATGATTCGATGAATTCTGGCCTGTTGACCATCCCAGATTTTAATCGCTGCACAATTGGCAGTCGTGCCTTCAGCTACCATGGACTTAAGATCTTTCCTTAAATCTTTCCCGCTTAAACCAGCTAAGTGGAGGTGGGCTTGCCCTGGAAATTTATGCTGGGATATGGCGAGCTCATCCTGAGCATAAAATCCAGCTCCATGGTTTCTCTCAGGTAATTGTTTCTCTCAGCCAAACGTTGATTTATCTGTGATTCATGATACTAAAGGGAAAATTTTAATGTAGTAGATCTCATGGGTTTGAGAATAGGTGGATGATAAAATAACTGTGATAAATGGTTCCAACACACTGAATTTCTCACTTAACTAGAGCACATTAGGCTGCGGGCAGAATTTTGTCAGTGGCGCACCGTTCCTGATGGTGGAACAGGAAGTGTGCACAACACCCACTTCCTCGCTTTTTCCCATGCGATTATAATAAATATTTCAAGTGCTGGTGGCATGCAAGGGAGACACTTGCGATCATGCTGCAGAAGGTGCTTTTCAGTGGTGAAACCCGAACAGCTGACAATGCTGCAGCTATGGATGAGCTGTAAAAGAACCTCCTGGGCCAGAAATTTCCCCCGATTGGGGGGGTTGTGCGGGAGCGGAAGTAGGCACCCCCAATTGGGTCCATGCCGCCATTTTACATGGGTGGGCATAAGAGCACAGTGATCTCCCTGAGGCACAGAGGTGCATCAGGGAGATTTGTTTCAGTGCTAAACTTTTAAATGAAGGTTTTTAAGACTTTTAAAATACGTCCTCTCATGTGACACTATCACATGAGCTGAGACATGTCAAAGAATAAATGTATAAATTTTTATTAGATTTTAAAACACTTCATGAAACCTCATCCTGCCCGTGGATGAGGCTTCATGAAAAATGCAAAGGCCGTCTGGGCTCTTCGTCTGCCTGCCAACCTCAAGGTTGGACAGGCAGCTCATTAAGTTGCGTTAATTAGGTTTTAAATGGCCTTAATAGGCCTTTGACAGTTCAACGGGCACGCAGCCAATTCGTTTGCATGCCCGCCGAACTGAAAATTTAAATGACGTGCGGTGACGTCAGGATGCCTGCCTGACGTTGCTTGTGTCATTTTATGCGTCAGTGAGTGGGCCCCGCCCCCGCTCGCCGATGGGAAAATGCTGCCCCCTGGTCAAACAAGAGTCTCTGCATTAAGGCCAAAACTTTCCTGTCCAACTCCATCACTATTAACATAATACATGAGAGCACAAAGGTGCCACAGGTATTCATTCAAATTTAAATTTCACTTATAATTAGTTCACATTACATTGGTTTCACTTTATTCATGTGTACATCATTTTTATTTGTTGAGCCTAGTTTAGTCAGAGAGCTGAATCACAGAATCTCAGAATTGTTACTACACAAAAGGAGGCTATTTGGCCCATCGTGTCTGCACCAGCTCTCCAAATGAACAATTCATTTGTTGGCACAAGTTGATGGTTACAGGGGAATTAAGGACATTTCCTATAACATGCAAGTAATAGTGTTTTTTTTTTGTTCACTCTTTATTGATGTTCATGTTAGTGTTCAGTGTTGTGTTCGCCACTGTGTGGGATGTGGCTGAACTTGCAGCTCAGCTGGTCCTCCCTTCTCTGCATTGTAAAGGACATTGTCCGAGATCACTCTCAACGGGGATAATTTAAATGCTGCAGGTAAACTCAAAGAGCTGAAATGGCTCTCCCAGCCAATACCCCAAAATAAACCCAAATATGGACAGCACTGGTCCCCACTTTGGGTGGGATTGTTCGGCCCCACCCACCATTGGGATTGTCTGGTCCCGCCAAAAGTCAATGGACTTTTGGCAGGGTCGCCGCAGCCCCCATGATGGGCCCTACCCTCCCGGCCTTTATTTTCCTACCTTGACTTACTGTCCCCACCACCCCCTGCACACCCAGGCCCTTTCCAATTCATTCCCCCATGCCACCAACTCCACTCCACACCTTGCCACTTACCACTGATTCACTCCTGCCAGTCCCAAGACTCCATGTAAGAGTCCCTCCTCGTGCACCCCTTCCTTGTGCCACAGAGTTCAATAAGGGAAACCTCCGATCTTAGACACAAATGTACAAAGCTGACTGGCGCACATCATCTTTGTGAAGCAGGTGCTACGAGATTCTCATACGCCGCTGAATTTATCTTGAAGATAGGGTGTCATTTTTAAAACTTTCATGCAAATGAGCATTCATGCCTTGCAAACATATTGTGAGTATGAACCCACCACAGGCTGGCGCAATGCTCGACACGCTGTAAACACGCTGCTGACTTTATCTCCACATCTCAACCTGTCGTCGGGAAATCAAAATTTTGCATCTGGCCGAATTCAGTCACCCCCTGCATGCCACGTTTCCTGCTCTTGCAGGCTCCATATCATCACCCCGTGTATCCCCCTGCCACCCGGAGAGGCAGGGTGCCAATTTACAATCACTAGTTTCTCAATTAGTCATATTGACAGACTTTTGAATTTAACCTCTGGTTTCATGTTTTTCTGGGCTTCCTGAAACTTGTCAGTGAAAGCAAGGTGAAAATACAGTGAAGATTGAGGAGTATCAATTATCTTAGGGGAATAATGCAATAAATACTCAGAGTTTACAGCTGCTTCTCTCCTGGCTAGTGAGAAAGAGTGCTTACTTTTTATACTTTGGAGGTCTTTGTCTCTGCTGGAGTATTATGTTTGGCTATAGTGGAGATCTTCAGTTCGAGATTAGTGATTGATGGAGCTTAAGGGTTAACTTAAGGGTTAAATTCCATATAAAGTCTACTCTTTCTTTAATTTAGCAATTAACTAAAAGTTGCTTTTAGGGTTGGAAGAAGGTAAGTTTTAAACTGGAGAGGAGAGGCCAGCGAGAGTGGTATGAAAGGGCGCGAAAAACAAAGGCTGAGACCGGAGAGGACAGGCCAGCGAGAGTGGTATAAAAGGGTGTTGAAAACAGAGTCGAGACCAGAGAGGAGAGGTGTACCATCAGGACCTTCAGGCAGTGGAGTTTGAAGTGATGTCACAATTCAAAAAATGATGCGATGCAGGGGAGGCAGCTGATTGGTAAGTAGGGTCAGGTGAGTACTTCTACTTTTTCTACTAATTAAACTGCTGCAGTCCATTAGCTTAAACAAAATAAGGTGAGGACTTTGGACTGTAGTGGGAGTGTTTGGAGTGGAAAGGGCCCTAACATAGATAGTATTCTTTAAAGGGAGTAAGTAACAACCTTAATCTAAAGGGAAGTCATGGCAGCAGAGCTCACACCCGTGATATGCTCCTCCTGCGCTATATGGGAAGTCATGGACACTTCCAGTGTCCCTGGTAACCATGTGTGCAGGAAGTGTGTCCTGCTGCAGCTACTAGCTAACCACATTTTGGGGCTGGAGATGCGGATGTATTCACTGTGGAGCATCCGCGATGCTGAGATTGTCATGGACAGCACGTTCAGTGAGATGGTCACACTGCAGGTAAAGACTGAACAGGCAGAAAAGGGATGGGTGACCACCAGGCTGAGTACAGGAAGGCAGGTAGTGTAGGAGTCCCCTGTGGCTGTCCCCCCTCTAACAGATATACCATTTTGGATACTGTTGGGGGAGACGACTTCTCAGGGGAAAACAGCAGAAGCCAGGTCCATGGCACCACAGGTTGCTCTGCTGCACAGGAGGAGAGGAGGAAGAGTGGCAGGGCTATAGTGATAGGGGATTCAATAGTAAGGGGGATTACAGTTCTGCGGTCGCAAAAGAGATTCCAGGATGGTATGTTGCCTTCCTGGTGTCAGGGTCAAGGATGTCTCGCAGAGGCTGCAGGGCATTCTGAAAGGGACAGGCAAACAGCCAGTGGTCATGGTACATATTGGTAACGACATCAGTTAAAAAAAGGGATGAGGTCCTACAAACTCACTATAGGGAGTTAGGACGTAAATTAAAAAGTAGGACCTCAAAGGTAGTAATCTCAGGATTACTACCAGTGCTAGGTGCTAGTGAGAGTAGAAATAACAGGATATATTGGATGATTAAGTGGCTGAAGAAATGGTGTAGAGGGGAGGGATTCAGATTCCTGGGACATCGGGACCGGTTTTGGGAAGATGGGACCAGTACAAACAGGACGGGTTGTATCTGGCAGGACCAGGGGTTGCCTGCGGGAGGGGGTGTGGGGGGGGTGGTGTTTGCTAGTGCTGTCGGGGAAAGTTTAAACTAGAATAGCAGGGGGATGGGAAACTGAGCAGGGAGACAGAGGAGGGGGAAACAGGGATAGAAACGAAAGACAGAAAGGTAAGAAGCAAAAGTGGGAGGCAGAAAAAACAAGGGTGAAAAACAAATGGGGTCATAGTGCAAAATAAAGCTAAGGTGACTAAAAAGACAAGTCTAAAGGCATTGTATCTTTTATGCAGAGCATTCACAATAAGGTAGATGAATTAACAATGCAAATAGATATAAACGGTTATGATATAGTTGCAGTTACAGAGACATGGTTGCAGGATGACCATGGCTGGGAAGTGAACATCCAGGGGTATTCACTGTTTAGGAAGGACAGAAAAATAAGGAAAGGAGGTGGGGTAGCATTGTTAGTAAAGGTGGAAATCAAAGCAATAGTGAGGAAGGATATTGGCTCAGAAAATCATGATGTGGAATCTGTTTGGCTGGAGATAAGAAACACCAAGGGGCAGAAACCATTGGTGGGGTTTGTAAATTGGCCCCCAAAGAGTAATGGAGATGTAAGGGAAGGCATTAAGCAGGAAATTAGAGATGCATGCAATAAGGGTACAACTATAATCATGGATGACGTTAATCTGCATATAGGTTGGACAAACCAAACTAGCAATAATACTGAGGAGGAGGATTTCCTGGAGCGTGGATGTGCTGGTGTTTTAGACCAATACGTTGAGGAACCAACTAGAGAGCAGGCTATCCTAGACTGGGTAATGTGCAATGAGAAAGAATTAATTAACAATCTTGTTGTGAGGGGTACCTTGGGGAAGAGCGACCATAAAATGTTAGAATTGTTCATTAGGATGGAGAATGAAGAAGTTGAATCTGAAACTAGGGTCCTGTATCTAAATAAAGGGAACTACAAGGGTATGAGGCACAAGTTGGCAATGATGGATTGGGGAACCTTACTAAAAGGGTTGACAGTGGATAGGCAATGGCTAATATTTAAGAAATGTATGCATGAATTACAACAATTATTCATTCCTGTCTGGTGCAAAAACAAAACAGGAAAGGTGGCTCAACCATGGTTCACAAAAGAAATTAGGAATAGTATTAGATCCAAAGAGGAGACATATAAAATTGCCAGAAAAAGCAGCAAGCCCGAGGATTGGGAGCAGTTTAGAATTCAGCAAAAGTGGACAAAAAGATTGATCAAGAAGGAGAAAATGGAATATGAGAATAAACTTACAAGGAACATAAAAACAATTGTAAAAGCTTCTCTAAATATGTGAAGAGAAAAAGATTAGTGAAGACAAATGTAGATCCCTTACAGACAGAAATGGGGGAAATTATAACGGGGAACAAAGAAATAGCAGAAGAATTGAACATATATTTTGGTTCTATCTTCACAAAAGAGGACACAAATAATTTCTCAGAAATGTTAGGGAACCAAGGGTCTTGTGAAAGGGAGGAATTGAAGAAAATCAGTATTCGTGAAAAAATAGTGCTAGAGAAATTAATGGGGTTAAAGGCTAAAAAATCCCCAGGACCTGATAATCTACACCCCAGAGTACTAAGGGAAGTGGCCCTGGAAATATTGGATGCATTGGTGGTCATCTTCCAAAATTCTATGGACTCTGGAGCAGTTTCTACAGATTGGAGGGTGGCAAATGTAACCCCACTATTTAAAAAAGGAGGGAGAGAAAAAAACCGACAATTACAGAGCAGTTAGCTTAATGTCAATAATGGGGAAATGCTAGAGTCTATTATAAAAGTTGTGGTAACAGAATACTTGGAAGGCATTAATGGAATTAGACAAAGTCAGCATGGGTTTATGAAAGGAAAATCATGTTTAACTAATCTACTGCAGTTTTTTGAGGATGTAACTAGTAGAATACATAAGGGAGAACTAGCGGATGTGGTGTATTTGGATTTCAAGAAGGCTTTTAATAAGGTCCCACATAAGAGGCTAGTGGGCAAAATTAAAGCACATGGGATTGGGGGTAGTATATTGGCATGGATTGAGAATTGGTTGACAGACCAGAAACAGACAGTAGGAATAAATGGGTCTTTTTCCAGGTGGCAGGCAGTGACTAGTGGTCAGTGCTTGGGCCCCAGCTATTCACGATATATATAAATGACTTGGTTCAGGGAACCAAATACAATATTTCCAAGTTTGCTGACGACACAAAACTGGGCGGGGTTGTGAGTTGTGAGGAGGATGCAGGGAAGCTTCAGGGTAATTTAGACAAGTTGCATGTGTGGGCAAACACATAGCAGGTGCAGTATAACGTGGATAAATGTGAAGTTATACACTTTGGTGTGAAAAACAGAAAGGCAGAGTATTATTTAAATGGTGATATATTGGGAAATGTGATGTACAAAGGGATCTGGGTGTCAATGAAAGTAAACAGGCAGGTGCAGCAAGCAACTAGGGAAGCAAAGGGTATTTTGGCCTTCATTGCAAGAGGATTTGAGTTCAGAAGTAGGGATGTCTTACTGCACGGCCTCAGTGAGACCATACCTGGAGTATTGTGTGCAGTTTTGGTCTCCCTCCCTAAGAAAGGATATACTTTCCATAGAGGGGGTGCAGCGAAGATTCACTAGGCTGATACCGGGGATGGCAGGACTGTCATATGAGGAGAGATTGGCTCAATTGGGCCTGTATTCACTGGGGTTTAGAAGAATGAGAATGATTGAAACGTATAAAATTCTAACAGGGCTAGACAGACTAGATGCAGGGAGGATGTTTCCCCTGGTTAAGGAGTCTAGAACCAGGGGCCACAGTCTCAGGATATGGGGCAGGTCATTTAGGACTGAGATGAGGATGGTCAACCTGTGGAACTCTCTACCACAGAAGGCTGTGGAGGTCGGGACACTGAGCATATTCAAGAAAGAAATTGATAATTTTTTGGATATTAGGGACATCAAAGGGTATGGAGAGAAAGTGGGAAATAGGCATTGAGATAGAGGATCAGCCATGATCATATTTGAATGGCAGAGCAGGCTCGAAGGGCCAAATGGCCTACTCCTGCTCCTAGTTTATATGTTTCTATGTTCTAGCACACCAGGATTGGTGTCACTTTGACCACCTTAGTCTTGACTTCAGGTGAGGAGCTGCAAGACCAGCAACAGCACCAGCACCTGCAGCCTGCTGGTCACAGTCCTGTAGCTACGCAGGAGAGAGGAGCAACAGGGAGGAATAGTAGTACTGAGATTTATACCTGTAGGAGGAACAAGTAAGGAGTGTTCAGCTCCTCCTCAGACAAAGGTGATGAGGATAATGTACCCCCATGCTTGCATTGCTGCCCAGGATGCCCAAGATGCTCTTATTCATGCAAGGTTCACTTAGGCTGCACCAGTAGATCCATGTCACAAGCAGTTGCAACTGTAATTCCACTCACCCCTTGCAATGCCACTGACACAATGCAGTCATTTAAATCCAGTACCCAAGAAATGTTAAGGCAGGAAAGTGATGCTAATGAATAATATTTAACTAAATATCAAAAACTTAATAACACATCATCTTCACATGCGTCATGAAACACTACTCAGCTTTAATCTTTTTCCTGCAATTCCTACATGATGCCACCCCTGTGGCTTAAGCAGAGATACCTGCTCTGATTGCTGAGATGCTCTTGGCCGATGTCCTCTGGGTTTTGGAGGCTATGTGGGCCGTACCAGAGACTGGTCCACCCAAACCGGCGCATGGGTGGACTCGGCCATCAGGAGATGAAGCAGCATGTGGGCTATTGATTGGTGTCAGGGTTGGGAGAGTGAGAAGAAGCACTTTGAATGGAGCTCTCACCTCTCTGATCCCCTTCATCCATCATCTTTCTCATGGATGGAAAGCATATTGGTGCAGATTTGTGAGGCCACTATTCTTAATTCTTTCATGGGATGTAGATGTTGCTGACAAGACCAGCATTTGTTGCCTATCCCTTATTGCCCTTGAACTGAGTAGCTTGCTAGACCATTTCAGAGGGCAGTTAAGGGTCAACCACATTGCTGTGAGTCTGGGGTTACACGTAAGCCAGATCACAGTTTCCTTTCCCAAAAGGACATTAGTGATCTGTAAACCTATTTAAGCTGCCAGACATTTTGACATCCAGACCAGGTTTTTATGGGGTGGCAGTGACTCCATCCACCTGCCAGAAAGTTGGAGGACATTCCCGCTTTTTTTGGTCACAGAAGCCCTAAATGTATTTTATGATCCTCAGGAAATTAATTGCCTGCAGTTGGAGCTTCTGCCCATTAAAGGGACAAGATCCTGCCCCTAGAGCTCCCAGCCAATCAGATGGCCAGCAGCTCTTCAGCAGACAGCTGAGAGTGCAGCTGTCCTGGACCGACAAAGGTTGAGGCGACCCCGGAATGTAGGTAAGCCTGTGGGTCTCATTGTGGTCAGACAGGCAGGCCCATTGAGCATGGTGGGTGTGCGGTGGCCATGAGGACAGGGTAATCTTTCAGTGGGAGGGCCCGGATGCAAGGGTGGGGGTGCGTGGTTCTCCATGGGCCACAGGGTGCCCAATCAGGAGTGCCCCCCCCCCGAGCCCATAGTAGGCCTTCAAGGTCATGGTTAAGGCGGTCTCTCATGTGGCAAAGTGCCCATCTACTGCTGGTGAAATACTAGCGTCATTGGGAAGAGTTGGCCTTCTGCCACCTTCCCTGCCTCTCTGGTAAAGTGTCAGCATGGTGGGAAGGTGTCAGGCAGGCCATTCCTCATCATCCCATCTAATTTTATGCCCCTCCTGCCTCCCAGCACATTCCCTGGGTCCCTCTAAAACCCTGGCCTCAGAGTCTACACAACTGTGGTCAATGCACACATGGACTCATTTTATTGGAATTGGAATGTTTGATGTTCCACAGCCATGGCTGCTCTGTTAATCGTTGATCAGGTTATCTCCATGACCTGTGACATCAACCTACTTACGCTTCAGGTGAATACTTCCATTCGTCTGCAATGGTATTGAGTGAAATTGGAAGGTCTGTCAGTGCATCACCCATCGTCTGCTGCTGCTCAATGATTCTCCTTTTCATCGATGGTCCATTAGGTGAAGCATCTGTGTCCTTCTGAGCAGAGGTTGGAGGGGGCTGCATCCTTCGATCCACTGCTGGCCCTGCCTCCACCGTCCACTCTTGCTCACTTGTGAAGAGTGAGTCACCAGTTGAAAACCCAGCTATCTACGAAGTCCCACTGAAGTGCAGAATGTGAGCTGGTGCATTGGATGTGTAAGTCCTGTAACAGTGCATACATAGTAGGACTCAGGCCTCTGAGGAAAAAACAGAGGCAATTTCCAGGAACTCTACTGACAAGTGAAGACCCTGTTACTATCATTATAAAAATGATCATATTTCACTCACTGCTGAAAGGATGACTAAGATGACTAAATGCTGTATGAAATGTGGGTGATTGATATTTAATTCTTTCACCAGACAGTTGGGAGCTCCTTGTCTCCCCTTCACCAACGGCCAGGCATGTCAACCACTGATTTCAAGCACCTCCTTCTCTGTACTTGTTAGCTTTAAGATTGCTGGAGAGCCACCTTTGGTTCTTTCCCTCTTTCTTGTGTTTTGTGCTCTCTTTTCCTGCGATGATGGACAGAACAGACCTATAAGCGAGAGTAATAGCATGTTCAGCTGATGGATGGAGTCCATTTGGTGAGGGTGACAACAGGGAGAAGCCTAGCATATTGTTGAGGATGAAAGGGGGGAATGGGGTGAATGGGGTGGAGAGATAGATAGGGATGTGAGGAAGTGCACAAATGGGTGCAACGAGTAATATGATGGAATAGGTTTCAGAAGGCAGAGCGAGGGGTTGGGGGGCATGTGCATTGCAGGGGGCAGGTGAATGTGCCCACTTTTTCTGATCTGGTTAAGTCATTAAAGTTCTTCCTACAATGAATGTATCACAGATAGCACAGGTTTCCTATGCTTATCTCCCGAGTCATCTCCAGCCAGTGTCACCAGCTGGTTTCTTCCTCCTGTTGCTGGGAAACCTCTCTCTGCTTTCTCACCCTGCAGCAATTCAAGGGAAGCATCATTAAAGTGAGACACAGCCTTTGGGATCCTGATTCCATTCTGAGAATGCTTTCTTTCTTGCTTCCAAATGCTAAGCTCTTCCAAATTGCACCCTTGGATTGACCCTTCAAATGCTGGGAGTTGAGATCACATCACGTAGGTCCTTATCATGCCCGCTGCCGCTGACTGGACAAGAAACCTGGAAGTAAGATATAAATAAAGTGGTTGAGTTAAAAAGGGAAGAACTGATGGAGTTTCAGCTCGCTTCTACCATTCTACATTTGAAGATTGAACCTCATCCCCAGTTAGGGTGATGCATGCAGGGACTCAGACAGATGGAAAACCACCCAGGCCTCTGTAGCGCGAGACTGGGGCAATTTTAACCCAAACTGCCAGCTGAATCCACAGAGAAATGGCAGTAGGCTGACAGGTCACTTCCGGAGATATAAAGCAATGATCCAAAGTACTTGTACTTGGGGGTGAGGTATTGGGAAGGTTTTGTGGTCAGCGGAGCAAAACCTGGGACATATGAGGCCTAAGCATTCCTTGTGGAACCAGGAGGAGCACTCGGGTTCTTTCCGTCCCTTAAGGAAACTAGAAAAAATAAAATCCACTCATCTTCCTTGGCCTCTCTGGCCCCAGCTACTTGTGCTGTTAGGTTAGCTTGGGAAGGAAAGCCTCTTGTTGGCCTCATGTTAAAATTGCAGCAATGACCCATTGCTGTCATCAACTTACTTAAAGGAGGATCTCACCACTTTGTTGAGTAGCCCTCTCACCTGCTTAGATGAGATGGTTAATAACGCAGTCCACATCTCTTTAACTTAAAAAGTGAATTGAACTGATTTTATTTAAATGGCAAGGTTCAGCACTAAAGTTAATATAAAATGTGTTCATTTTCCAAGCTTCAAAAATGGAGGTGTGGGGGGGTGTGGCAAAGTCAGCTGCTGATGTTGTCATTGTTTTGTATCTTTATTAACTTTAAAGGATTGAGTATTAGTACCAAACAAATGGTGGCACACTATACAAATCTTATGACCTCAGTCATTTTAATAATGATTTAAGTGACAAAAACGATGCACATTGCTTACTGGTAACGTAAATTTGATTATTTCCCTGCTGCTCCCAAGTAAGGAGTTTATTTACAAAATACGTTTATATAATACAATAATCCAGGAGCATTACCTAAAGTGAGGTAGAAATCACATTGTTTTATGATGTCAAGAGTACATCATGTACAATGTATCTCACTAATTTTACAATATTCACCACTGCCATCTCCACAGCTTCCCTTTTTAATGATGAGCTGTAGAAAGTCAACATGTGCTGCCTTACTGGATCTGAGACTCCTCTGTTGATAGTGCTTTAGGTCAAGCTCTCTAGGCCAACTTTTCATGTCAACAGCACATTTCAAGTGGTGGGCTTTGGTGGGGGCTGTGGCAAGGGACATAAGTTAGAATCCTCCAAATTGTCAGCACCATTTAGCTTGGAGCCTAGAGTTGCTCATTCTCATTTTTCTGGATTCCCAAATTTGGGGTTACAGTGTGAGATCATATAATCCAATTGCATTGTCTGTAGGGTTGTCCATGGTTACATTTTCTTTTACATAGCAACACAGGAGGAAAACTTCAGAAACCTGCTCTACAGAGCCATCTAATGTCCAGAACATGCAATTACATTGTGACGGTTAGAAAATAGAATGGGAAATGTTGACAGCAAGATATGACAGAAATTTGCAACAACTGAAAATAAGGGTTTGTGAACAGCGTCCTCTAATGTTTCCAGCACTGCCTGCAACGCTCCCTGGCTGTTTCCACACTGACTTAGCAGTGCTCCCTGGTGGTTCACTCACTCACTTGACAGCACTACCTGGTGGTTCCTGTAGTGTTAGGGTGTTCGGGACTGTAGGGATTACTGTAGGACTGAGGAAACAGTTTCACCTACATTATGATATAATCACATGGGAGAGGTAGAGTGTAACAGTGAGTCTGGTAGAAATCGGTATGAAGATAGCATGTAGTCAGGACTTTATTCTATGTAGTTATGTGTTATTAATAAGTTATTAATGTGTTATTAATAATCAACCATACAAGCCTCTAGACCTCTTCATGAGGCAACATACAACCTTACAACACAATGGCAGCAGGCAAAGGACCCCAAGATTCCAAAGAATGAAGTAGTAAAGAAACTGCACTCTGACCTGAGAGAAGTGTGTCGAACTTGAAGACCTTGAATACACATCTGGAAATCACCTAAGAAACTCCATTACCGGCATGGAGGCTGAATGGCAGAAGATCCACTGTGCAGCGTAAGAGGGCTCCGCCAGAGCTTGTGGAGGTCCATTGCAAGGCCCAGTTGGAAGCAGGGTTAAAGGACCTAGCCAGATCTCAAAAGGGTAAGCAAGCTCCAAAAAAAAAGGCTGAAATAAATTCTTAAATTTGGCGCAATAATCAGGCAGCACTGACAGGCCGATTGTTTTAATGAGCACAGCTTGAAGAACGCTGCAGCTGGATCCAGAGTTGGTGTCATAACACGCGCGAAAGGAATTTAGAGAAGTCAGAGCAAAAAAGTGGCTTCAATTTCATTTTCCAAGTTTAGGAAAGTAACTAGCTAGCCAAAACAATTCATTCAAAAGATTTTCTGCAGAATCGCTGAAGTTTAAAACAGCTCTGTAACCATGATGAGAGCCTGCCAAATCCTGACAAGCACAGAGAGAGAAAAAATTACTGCAGCACCATTTAAAAAAAAATTAAAACTGTATTCCCCCATTCTGAAAGTGGTAAATCAACATTGCCCCAGGCAATTAAGGCAGATGCAAGGGCCAGACCTGCCGCAAAATTGGACATTATGGAGAAGAAAATTAAGATATATGATAGCATCAGGCTTGAATAAGAAAACAGAGGCTGAACAAGTGCACACACTATTATATTCAGCAGGTCCAATAGCCAATGACATAATTACCAGACAAGGAATAAATGAACCTTCCAATAGTGGGAGTGGCCAATTATACTATTTTGGATACACTCCAACCTAAAGAAGATCTGACTTTGAAAAAAGCCATCTAAATTATCAGACAATCAGAAATCTGCCAGCAAAACTGATCCATTTTACATGGCAAAGTTAGACCGTGACACAGAGCAACCCCAACAGTCCAGCTCATAAAACAACAGCCCACCTTGTCAATACCATTCAGGATCTTGTATATATCAATCAAATCACCCTTCACTCTTCTAAACTCCAGTGGAAACAAGCCCAGTCTGTCCAACCTATCCTCATCAGGCAACCCGCTCATTCCAGGTATCAATCCAGTAAACCTCTTCTGAACCGCCTCCAACACATTTATATCCTTCTTTAAATAAGGAGACCAAAACTGCACACAGTTTTTGAGGTGCGGTCTCAGCAATGCCCTGTATAACTGAAGCATAACATCCTTACTTTATGTTCAATCCCTCTCATAATAAAGGATAGCATTTCATTAGCCTTCTTAATTACATGCTGTACCTGCGTACCAACTTTTTGTGACTTGTGTACTAGAACACCTAGATCCCTCTGCACCTCAGAAGTATGCAGCCATTCTCCATTTAACTAATACTGTTTTGTTCTTCTTGACAAAGTGAAAAACTTCACATTTGCCCACATTAAACTTCATTTGCCAGGTTTTTGTCCACTCACTCAGCCTATCTATATCCATCAGCAACCTCCTCACGTCCTCTTCACAACATACTTTCCTACCTATCTTTGTGTCATCAGCAAATTTAGCTACCATGTCTTATTTCCCCTCATCTAAGTCATTAATGTAAATCGTAAAATGTTGAGGCCCCAGCACAGACCCCTGCGGAACTCCACTCATCACATCCTGCCAAACAAAAAAGACCCATTTATGCATGCTCTCTGTTTTCTGCCAGCCAGCCAATCTTCTAGCCATGCTAATTATGTTACCCCCTACACCATGCACTTTTATTTTCTGTAGTTACTTTTGATGTGGCACCTTATCAAATGCCTTCTGGAAATCCAAGTACAGTATGTCCACAGGCTCCCCTTTATCCATCACGCATGTTACTCCTTCAAACAACTCCAATAAATTGGTTAAACATGATTTTACTTTCACAAAACCATGCTGACTCTTCCCAATTGCCTTGAGCTCTTCTAAGTGCCCAGCTTTAACCTCAATGATCGATTCTAACAACTTATCCATGACAAAAGTCAAGCTAACTGGCCTATAATTTCCTGTTTTCTGCCTCCCTCCCTTCTTGAATAGAGGGGTTATATTTGCTACTTTCCAGTCTGATGGAACCTTTCCAGAATCTAGCGAATTTTGGAGAATTAACACCAGCACATCGACTACCTCATTAGCCACCTCTTTTGAGACCCTAGAATGTAAGCCATTGGGACCGAGAGACTTGCCAGCCTGCAGCTCCATCAATTTGCTCAGTATGGTTTCCCTAGTGATTTCAATTTCACAAAGTTCCTCTCTCCCTTTTATCTCCTGATTTGCAGCTATTACTGGAATGTTTTTTGTATCTTCTTTAGTGAACACAGAAGCAAATTATTCATTCATTAAGGTATTCAACATTAAGGTTGGACGAGCAGGGCCTTTAATTGGCTTAATTATCCTGTCAATGGCCTCAATTGGCCATTGACAGATCGGCGGGGAGACAGCTGATTGCGCTGTCCGCCTTCCTTCCTGAATATTTAAATGGAGTGGGATGACGTCAGCGGTTCTCAACAAAAAAATTCTGGCCCTTAAGTTTGATGCTTTCCTTAACTTCTTAAGTTAACCATGGATAGTGGGTCCTCCCCTTAGAATTTCTCTTTATAGTAAGAATGTACTTATTTTGAATACTTTGAAATGTCCCCTTAAATGTCTGCTACTGCTTCTCTATTGCTCAATCCTCTAGCTTGGTATCCCAGTTCACTTCAGCTAGCTCAGCTTTCATCCCCACAAAGTTGCCCTTGTTTAAGTTTAAAATACTAGTCTCAGATCCACTCTTCTCCCTTTCAAACTGGATGTAAAATTCAATCATATTGTGGTCGCTGCTACCTAGGGGTGTCTTGACTCTGAGGTCATTAATTAATCCTGTCACATTACACAATACCAAGTCTAATATAACCTGCTGTCTGGTTGGTTCCAGAACATGCTGTCTTAAGAAACTATCTCAAAAACATTCTAAGAACTCCTCATCCAGGCTACTACTGCCAATCTGATTTTTCCAGCTCATATAGATTAAAATCACCCATGATTATTGCCATCCCTTTATCACAAGCACCAATATTTTCTCTTGAATACTTTGTTCTACACTGTGGCCACTGTTAGGGGGCCTGTAGACCACTCCCACTAATGTTTTTCTTTCCCCTACTATTCCTTATTTCCACTCAAACTAATTCTATATCCTGATATCCTGAACCAAGGTCATTTCTAACTATTGCACCACTGTCCTCTTTGATTAACAGTGCTACCCCTCCACCTTTACCTAGCTTCCTATTCTTTTTGAAGGTCATGTACCCCTCAATATTAAAGACCCAAACTTTGTCATCCTGCAGCCATGGGCAGAATTTTCTGGCTGACGTGCAGGTGGCGGAGCCCACACACCAGTGCTTTGTTGGCCAGGGCCTGCAGCTGAACTGCCAGACACAGGCAAAAGCAACTGTTGACCTGAAGTAACCTAAGTCCAGTTGCTAGCCTGAGTAACTTTTGAAACCTGACTCCAGTCACTAGGTCCGAACTGGCTAGAAACGGTTTCAAAGTAGCTGAGTGTCTTGAAGACAAAGGAAATGTGATGTGTCCTTATTTAGAAACAGAGAAACGAGGTGATCCTGCAAGTCTTGGAACAGAGCCAATGGAGAAGATGCCACAGATCAGGCAAGCAGGCCTAAACCAACGGGAAGAGAGACAGCACAGCTTGAAGAGATATGATTCCATATAATACTGAGAGGATTTCGGGCGAGGGCAATGAGACTCCGAAGACCAATCATCGCAGAAGCAGAAGAACCTACATCAGCAACGTAGAGACGCAAGAGAGAGAGAATGGAATGCCAGGCCAGCATCACCTCTCCTTTTTGAGTATTAGCTTTTATATTTTGTGGGTGTGCGTTTAGACCCTAGATTTGGGTATAAAACTGTATAACCTGCTGTAAACTGCATGTCTATATTTAACCAGACATATAAGCTATATGTAAATAATCTAACGACGTGAATAAAGCGAATTTAGAGTTAAGAGAGAATTTACTCTTCTCCTCTGTGCACTAAGCCAATAACCATTACCGGTGATCTCCGGCAACATATTTGGCATCCCTGGGTGGGCTTGAGGATAAATCTCTCCGTTGAGTCAGCGGGAGACTCGAGCCAAACTGAGTGGGCAAAGTACACAGAGAACAGGAGTTTGGGTTAATTCATAGCTGTTAATATAAGATGACGAATCAAAGGGAATCTCCAAGCCCTGGGGACTTGGACTGCTTTGACTGGAAGGCACTCCTTCAAAAATAGGTAATAGGGAAGTGGCCGCAATATGGGGAGTATGCGGGTCACATTGGTGGCAAGGGAAAACCCGCTGGGGAAGCCCTTTGGAGAATTGCGCAAACAAAGATGTCAGATAAGACATTTAAAAAGGTACAGAAGTCCGTAGCGATCGGATGTTTATTTGAGGAATGGATAGAATGTCAACAGCAGGCTAGGAGAGAGCGGGACAAACTAGAGGAAGAGAATAAAAACCCCCGTGAAGAGATAGCCCCCCTTAGTAAGAAGGTAACTGATTTAAAGGGACAGAGAAGTGCGGATTTGATGTACATGAACCAATATCAGTTACAGTGCGAAACATTGGCTAATGAAAAGAGTAAGAGAGAGGGAGAAGCCCAAGCAGCTAAAGCTGAGGTGGAGGAATGGAAACAACATTGTAGTGATTTAAAAACTGCTATGAATGTGATTCACAGAGCAGCTCAGGAAAAGAGGAGCAGTGCTGGTGATCACACAAAGTGTCAGAAACTGATAATGAAGCTGCAAGAACAGCTAGCCACACAGAGGGGCATACTGTGTGCTTTTGCACCCGGAAGAGGTGAAGTAAGTGGTCAACGGTATATAAATTGGGATGATTTAGCAGACAGGGTGGATAGATACAGCAACGGTGACGGGGAACCTCCACCAGAGGATCCACTGCCGGCATATATTCCAGAGCCGGGAAAACTGTCTGCTCCAATGGCCCCCCTTGTAACCACTAGAGCACGGGTAGGGGCAGATGGCCATATGACACATTCCACCCCAGTTGGAGTACAAGACCTGAGGGATATTGTGAAAGATATTGGGACATGTGCACTCGGGGATGATCCTAAGGAGTTGTTCCTAGTGGTCAGGCAACAGAGAGGGGTACATGGCTTAGACGATGCTGAGGAAAGAAAATTAATTCTAATGTGCCGACACCCACATATACACTCCGCCCTACCGGAGGAAAAAAAACTTGGTAGAGGCACAAATGAGGGCTTAAAGGACCAGGTATTATCTGTCATGGGCGATAACAGAGGGGACCCAATGGAGGTGCTGGTGAAATGCTATCAAAGAAAAGGTGAACACCCCACCGCATTTTTGCCTTGCATTTGGGCGGTGTTTCAGGGGGTTTATGACACAGGCTGAGATAAGGAAAATTTATAGCTGGAGGTTAGGAACCGATGGCTGAGAACACTAGTGTCACATGGCACTGAGGAGTCGAGGAAAGCATTTGATCAGTTTGATCCCACTGATGACACACGTACAGAGCCCTGGATAATTAGGAAGATGGTTAAAGTATGGGAAAGGGAAACACCAAAACTACTCAAGGCATCCAGGGACAGAGCAATGCCTGTTAAGAATCAGGTGATAACCTGGAAAAATTAAGGGAGGGGACCTACTCAGAGGGAATCCCCTCCAGCTTATCAGACAGTGGGTAGAGGCAGAGGAAAAGGAAACTTCTCGGGAATGGGGAGAACTCAGGGCAAGGTGTCCAGGTGCTATAACTGTGACTGAGAGGGACACTTCGCAAGGGAAGTGAAGGGAAGGGAACTCGAGACGAGAGAATGCAGGTCGGGGAGGGAACCAGAGCCTACCCATGGAAGGGCCAAATAGGCCAAGTCCTCAGTGTGATATGATAGAAATTCCACCGAGTTCCGGGTTGTACCCCAATTTGCAATGACGGTCTCAGGCCTCTCCGTTATGGGTGTGTGATACTCAGTGGGATGACACGGGGAGACCCCTAGTGAATGGTAGGGTTGGAGGCCGCCCTATTACATTCCTTTGGGACACAGGGGGATTCTGCACCATTGTTAACACTACTCAGATCAATGACGTAGATTGGAAAATTCAAAACAAAATTATTCTAAACGGATTCACAGGGCATTCACAAGTAGGATATGTGAGTGTACCATTGGAAGTCGGCGTGGGAGACATAGTGATAGAGCATTCAGTTGTTCCTTATCAAATTACCAGAGAACAAGAACATATATTAGGAAGCGACTATATGGCCAAAGTGGGACTCTGCTTTGACCCCATTAATTGTATGATTTGGCAAATGCCTTTGGGCCTGGTAGGGGAATATCAAGATAGGATATGCACGATCAGGGAAATGTGGATAGAACCAGGAGAAATGAGTGACGATTGTGAAGTACAATAAATTATCGCACAAAACTCAATAGTATTTGCCCGACATAAACATGATTGTGGGGAAATGACCAGGAGTGTGTGTATACAAGGTCCAGACCCCAAACCATAAAAGCAGTATGGTTTCCCAAAACAAGCAGAAGAAGAGATAGAGAAGGTGATACAGAGTCTGCTGCAGCAAGGGATGTTAAGCCCAATAGTTCCTACTAACAACACGCCAACTTGCCCGGTGGGGAAACCCGACGGTAGCTGGCGACTAACAATAGACTACAGGGAATTAAACAAAGTCACCCCGTTAACAGCCCCTACTGTAGCAACAAACCCAGAGACAGTAGTTTGACAAAATGAGGATGTGCAGCGGTTTACGGTTTTGGACATAAGTAATGGTTTTTGGTCTATTCCACTGGAGAAAGTATGTCGATATAAATTCGCGTTTACTTTCCAAGGGCGGCAAGATACTTGGACTGCCCTGCCGCAGGGATTTCACAATTCCCCGTCCATATTTCACCAACGGCTGAGGGATGGGTTAAAAGGATTCTCGAGGCCTGAATGTCTAGTGCAGTATGTAGACGACTTACTCCTACAAACTAAAACCAAAAAGGAACATTATCAACTGCTAAGTGAATTACTGCAGTTGTTACATGACTTGGGATTAAAGATTAACCCTAAAAAAGTGCAGATCATGAAACACAAAGTTACTTACTTGGGAATGACTCTGACACCGGGGAAGAGGGACATTGACAAGCGAAGGATAGAGACAGTTGGCAGACTCCCTGTTCCGCAGGATGTAAAAGGGTTAAGGTCTTTCTTAGGCTTGGTGGGATATTGCAGGGACTACACTGATGGATTCACCACAAAAGTGGCCCTTCTAATGGAATTATTAAAAAAGGATGTGGCCTGGGAGTGGAAGACAGAACACACCCAGGCCATGACCACTCTAAAGCAAACATTAGCTGCCGCGTGCTCTGAAAACCCCAACTCCAACTGAGCCGTTTTCATTGGAGGTGGCTACCACAGACACCACCCTTTCGGCAGTTCTATTACAGGAGACACAAGGGAAATTACGACCAGCAGTGTACGTCTCACGTATGCTCTCATCTGTAGAGCAGGGGTATAAAGTATGTGAAAAACACTTGCTAGTTGTCTTTTGGGCAGTGCAGCATTTTACCTATATAGTGGGACCAAACTCACTTACAATATTAACAGAACACACCCCTGTACAGCTATTGTTAGACGGAAGGATTAAGGATGGTGCAGTTAGCCAAAATAGAATCACTAGATAGGCATTGTTGCTGCAAGGTAGAAATATAACCGTAAAGGGGGTAAAAACCACTACTATGTTAGCAGACAACTTAGTTTATCAGGGAGAAAAACATGAGTGTCAATTGATGATAGCAAATGACCCCAAGGATCCATTTGTATCAAAAGAAAAGAGAGGAAGACAGGGCCTGAAAGTAGAAAAACAAAGGAAACAGGAAAGGAAGAACCCTATTTTAAAATTTTTGTGGATGGCTCTTCATCAATACAGGAGGGAGAAAGGAGAACTGGCTTGGGATATACATGGAGGATGAACACAGACAGGAAAGATTTAGCGTGGCTTTGAAATTACCTAAAACCATGAGTGCGCAGGCAGCAGAACTAGCAGCCGTCGCATATGTGATTGGTCACCCGGAATACTTTCCGCCTAGATCAGTCATATATTCTGAGAGCATGTATGTTTGTAATAGCCTCACAGAACATTTGCCCCTATGGGATGCGAGAGGATTTGTCTCAGCAGATGGAAGGCCCCTTCCTTCGGCCCTGCTATTACGGTACATCTTTGAAGAAGCACAGGGGAAAGGATTTCGGGTCACAAAAGTGAAAGCCCATTCAAAACTATCTCCTGAAGGGAACAGGAAAGCTGATGAACTAGCAAAACAAGGTGCTGTATATGGACAGGAATGGCAGCCACCGATTGGGGAAATCGGGGGCCAGAAAGAGAAGCAGGTCAAAGTAACGGATTTAACGGAGGAGCAAAAGAAAGACGGAGAATTGAAAAAACTAATAGAAGGAGCAGAGTCAGGCACATACAAAAGGCACGAGGGGGTCTATATTCAAGATGGAGTGTTTTTTGTGAGGGAAAATTTGTGGTGCCAGAGGGGGGATGAAACCAAATTATCTACTGGTACCATGACTTATCCCCATAAAGGGACGGAGAGCACCCTGGATCAGATAAAGGTGGTGTGCTGGTGGCCAGGAATGAAAGGTGACATGGAACACTATATCAAGAATGGTTTGATCTGTGCACAACACAACCTGATAGAAATGTTAAGAAAGGGACCCTCCGACATACTAGACCAGTAGAAGGGCCTTGGACTTATTTACAGATAGACTATGTAGGGCCCCTTCTTCCAACTCCAGGAGGATACAAGTACATTCTAGTAATAGTGGATACCTTCATTAAATGGGTGGAAGCTTTTCCAACCAGGACAAACACAGCCAAAATTACTGCGAAAATTCAATTAGAGGTGTTTACCCCGAATCATAGAATCGGATCAGGGAACACATTTTACAGTCCAAGTAATACAAGATGTTATGACCCTTTTTAGGATCAGACAGCGATTCCACATACGCTATAGACCACAGTCTAGTGGAATTGTGGAAAGAATGAACCAGACATTGAAAAACATGATAGCCAAAATGGTGCAGCAGCACAAGACAACCTGGCAGGTTGTTCTGCCCTATGTGCTGAGAGGGAATAAGTGGGTTAGAAGAAATGGACGGTGTGGGTCTGATGCTGGAAGAAACAGGAGAATCTGTCACTTTGGTACCAGGATATCAACATGTGCAAGTGGTCTTCAATTTGACTGAACTCACTGCTCCAGAATGGTATTCATACACCACAAATCATTCATTTATCCACCTCCTTAGGAGACAGTTAAGCAGGAACGAGTTTAGGCCAGTAAAGAAAAGGGAAAAAAAGAGGGCTGTTGGAACTAGCAGGGGCAGGTTATGCATCAGGAGTGGCAACAGTCAACACGTTGGACATAGCAGAATTGAAAAATCAGATACAATCCCTCCAGCAGAAAATGTAAGTTATTACTGGAGAGGGTTATCAGGATCAGATACAAACCAGCCAAATAGGTTAGGATGCATCACGAGTGACCCTAGACACAGTTAAATTGCTGAAACCTTTACAGGATACAATGAAATTGATCATTGACAGTACGGCTAATACTTCAGAGGAGGCCCATAAGGCTGAGATGTGTACCCTATATACCAGCTGGATATTCACTATGATTAGTACTAATTTGTTATAGCTCTATGCACACCAAGTTCCAGACTGGGTGTCGGATGAGCAATTAGAGAAGAAACACCCCTTTGTCACTTCAGGAGTTTAACCTCAACTAATAGGGTGTTAGATACCTGTCATGAGGATAAAGGGAGATATTATGTTGGGGCGGTGTTTCATATTCCCTGGCATAGAAGCAATTTGACATACCCTTTAAAAAGAGTTCATAACGTGGGCAAGTATCGTGAGGGCACTTGGATATCTTTGAGCAACCCACCATCTCATGCTATCGTAACAGATGGTGCTGAGAAAGGGGTAGATTTATCAAAGTGTCACCAAGGAAGGAGTCACTGGGCCTGTCCAGAAGAGATAACAGGACAGAAACTCACTAATTGCGGGTTTAGTATTTATGAAAATTGTTCATTGTCCATTCTGCCTGTTAACAGCCAGTCCTTTTTACAATACCCTCTTGTGGAACAAATGTATTACATAGCTACAGCGGCTACGAACTATAGCAAAGGATGGAAACAGTGCCCTCTAGAAGGACACAGTGTGGCCATTAACAATATGACCTTAGATCTGGTTGTCGGTGGACAAGTTCTGCCTAAGCCGATAATAAATGTAAACCTCACAGTCCAATGTACTGATATAGACCAGGATTTGCAGAAATATGTTCCTACTGAACTACCACCTATTCCGCACCTGACTGCAGATTGGACACAAATAGCGGAGAAAGCCAATGAGATAATTCATTCAATGGACTAAACATACTAAAATAATTAGAACTCATGCTGATAAAGCAGAGGAACTGCTACGGGACCTCGAGTTCTGGGATGTTTTGGAATTGGGGATCTAATGTTCAAATACATCCATGGGTCAGGATTTTATCACATGCTGCTGTAGTTGTGATCATATGTGCATTAATACTTGTCGTATTCAATATATATCAACTTAGAAGGTGGAAATTGAAATTTTGCACCGATTGAATGTTAGTGCTAGAATGAAACAGAAAAAATGATTATCAGTATAAGGATACTGTGTGAAGTATATTTCATATACGGTTCTCTTTTATATTTTTATATAACCATATGATATCGCGGATGTAACATGCCCATTGGGGGACAATGACAACCTCAGGATTCTACACAGAAAGGGAGAATAATGATCCTAAGATAAGTATCTTTGGATCAAAAGGGGGTTGATGTTGACCAGGGGCTGCAGCTGAATTGCTGACACAGGCAAAAGCAACTTTTGACCTGAAGTAACCTGAGTCCAGTTGTTGGCCTGAGTAACTTTTGAAACCTGACTCCAGTCATTGGGTCAAAACTGGCTAGAACCGGTTTCAAATTAGCTGAGTGTCTTGAAGACAAAGGAAATGTGATGGGTTCTTATTTAGAAACAAAGATGCAAGTCTTGGAAAAGAGCCAACGGAGAAGATGCCACAGATCAGGCAAGCAGGCCTAAACCAACGGGAAGAGAAACAGCACAGCTTGAAGATATACGATTCAGTAAAATACTGAGAGGATTTCGGGCATGGGGCAGCGAGACTCCAGAGACCAACCATCGCAGAAGCAGAAGAACCTACGACAGCTACGTAGAGACGCAAGAGATAGAGAACAGAACGCTTGGCCAGCGTCAGCTCTCCTTTTCGGGTTTAGCTTTTATATTCTGTGACCAATCAGGAAGTGTCAGAGAAACGTAGTGGGTGTGCATTTAGATCCTAGATTTGGGTATAAAACTGTATAAACTGCACGTCTATATTTAACCAGACATATAAGCTATATGTTGAGGATCTAACAATGTGAATAAAGCGAATTTAGAGTTAAGAGAGAATTGACTCTTCTCCTCTGTGTACTAAGCCAATAACTGTTACCGGTGATCTCCGGCAACAGCTTAAAATGTTGCGTGAGCGTCCTGACGTCAGCGTATGGCATCACGATATTTAGGTCGGCGGGCGCACTCAGCAGCGGGACACTCACCCGGCATTATTTGAAGGCCTTGTTAAGGCCCTTAACTTGCCAATTGTCCAGCAGTTTGAGGGGCCCGTGCGAACTTTGGGTTGGCTGTCGGGACCAACGGGCAGACGGGTAGGAGATTTTTTTAATAAAACTCATGCACTGGCGGGATATGTGGACTCAGAGGGGTTGTTCATGTTTTCCACAAAGTTTTAATTGCAGAAAGTGTTTTAAAGTTGCCTGTGTGATTGTTAGCAGTTCACATCGATTTCCAAGTGCTTTTTGTGTGCTTTGAAACCAGTCTGCAGACAGTAATCTTTCTCGGGCCTGCAGCTTTCTGGAGGCCTCCATTTAGCCTGGAGGTATGGGTTCTTTTGGACAGGGTAATGTGGGGCGCATTGGCTGAAAGGGTGGTGGAGCCCCCAAACCCCCTAAGATACAATAAGTCTTTGGCTGTACAGCAGCGGCATCTTAGGCCACGGTTATAGTGGTCACAAATGGGATAAGGTGACTTTGGAAGGTGGTGGAGACGCGAATCCTCAAGGGACTGAGGGACCTTTGTGTATGACCCAAACGTCAGAATGTCTCAGTCTGTGAATGAGCTTTGTTGCAGCATTAACAATTGCTTTGGATGGTGGGCAGACAGAGTATATGGGACTGTGGACCTCAAATACCTGCCCACCGGACCCTAGCCTCGCCGCCCCCAGCAGCCCTGGCCTCCTGCCTCCTGCCCAGCTTCATGGTCTGTTCTTCAAATGTTGTGAGGTGCTGGAGCAGGGCGTGCTCACCTCCAGTCCTCTGGGGCTCCCGCTGATTGCGTTGACTTTTTGCCTGCAGAACAGAGAAGAGGATTTATTGGGGCTGATCGTTCATGTACTCTGCATAGGCATGCCACACCCCAACCACATTTGCCTATCTGAGGCCTCCAGCAGCTCCTGTCCACACTACTGGTGATCAGTCCCCAGAAGATAGTACAGCTGCTCCCAACCCCCTCCCCAACGGCCACCTTGGACACATTTGGCACCCATCGCTTTGAATCGCACACAGGTCTTAACGCCCATGGCAAGGAGACGCAACTAGGTGTGGCGCCGATGCCAGCAGATGCAACTTGGCCACAACACATTGAGGGACCCCTTGCACCATCTCATCACCATCAATATGACATGTGTTGGAGTTCTGAGTATGTGTTTAGCGGCTTCCTCTGCAGGTTGCCCCCAGACTACTCAAATGCCACAAAGACCAACATATGCTGTGGGGAGAACCCATCTTCTCCTCAACCGCTAAGGCTGATGTAAACATGGTCAGTACCCATTTGCCCACCCAGCGTGTGCCAAATGCCCAAAGCAGTACGACAGCAAGATGTGGGAGGGCAAGGTGGGGGGGGGTGGAATCAAAGGCTAAGGCTGCCTTCTGGGTCAAATGGCCAAGACTGACATGGTACTCACCCGTCCAGAGTGCAGCAGATCATTGAATCTTTTTCTGTACTGGGTGCCAGTGCACTGCACATCATCATGGGCGCTTACAGCATCACCAACCTCCTCCCACGCCTGGCTGGTGACATGGGGGGCCCTCCTCCTCCCATCATCCAGATACAACACATGCCGACAGCTGGAAACCTCTTGCAGGAGGACAGCAAGCCATGCATTGGAAAATCGGGGGGCACAGTGGCCCCCTGCTGGCCTCTCCTGCAGCCTGCCCCCCATCTCCTGCTCATGCTGCTGTGGAACCACAGCTCCCTCCCTCGCTCCCCGAGTGGCCATGGTGCACTGCCTCAAGCAGGCTGCCTGGCCACACTTTATACAGGCTGCGGGCTCCCCATTAGAACCGGCAGTCTGAGGCCGCCCGCCCCCGCCCCCGTGCCTATTTTCCCATTCTCCATGGCAGTCGCTAACCTGCTGGGTGGGCCTTAATTGGCCCGCCTGTGGAAAATGGCGGCGTGGCCGTTTTGGCAGTGGCGATCGGCTGCCCACCCGCCGCCAAGTCGGTCAGGCCCACCCGCCCATCACATGGAAAATTCTGGCCCATGTCTCTGTAATTGCTATCAGATCATATTTATTTACTTCAATGTGGGCCATCAATTCATTTACTTTGTTATGAATGCTACACGCATTCAGATAGAGAGCTTTCAGTTTTGCCTTTGTTACCTTTGTAACATCTAGACTTGACTGTTGATGTATTCTTAGGTTTTTTCTCTCTGTCCCTTCCTGCCATTCTCTGACCCTCATTTCTCATATTACTATTTTGCCCCCATGTCTTGACTCTACACCTTGAATTGCTACCTCTACCCATGCTTGATCCCTCACCCCTCTTGTTTAGTTTAAAGCTCTCTCTATGCTTCCCCAGTTATGTGACTTGCGAGGACGCTCCTTCCAGCATGGTTCAGGTGTAAACTGTCCCAACAGTACAGTCCCCACTTTCCCCAGCCCTGATGCTAGTGCCCCACAAACCGGAACTCACATCTCCCACACCAGTCTTTGAGCTGCGCATTCATCTCTCTAGACTTATTTGCCTTATGCCAATTTGCACCTGGCTCAGGCAATAATCCTGAGATTATTACCTTTGAGGTTCTGCTTCTTAGTTTGGTACCTAGCTCCTCATACTGACTTTGCAGAACTTCTTTTCTACTTCTACCGATATCATTGGTAACTCCATGGACCATGACAACTGGATCGTCCCCCTCCCATGGTAAGTTCCTCTCCAGCCCTGAGCAGGTGTCCCGAAACCTGGCAAGGGCAGGAAATATAGCTGTCTGGACTCTTGCTCTTTGCTGCAGAGGACAATGTCAATCCCCCTCACTATACTATCCCCTACTACCACAACATTCCTTTTTGCTCATCCTGCTTGAACAGCTTCTTCTACCACAGTGCCATGGCCAGTCAGCTCATCCGCTTTGCAGACCTCGCTTTCATCCACACAGATTGTGAGCATCTCAAACCTGTTTGACAAGTGCAAAGTCTGAGGCTCCTTCACTACTGTCTGCTCGGTCATATTACCTTCCTCACTAATAGTCATTTTCTAAGAGCAGCTGGATGGAAGCCACCTACCAGTATATTATGAGTCTAGGGGGCTGTCAGACACAGAGATGCGGTATGCAATTATTGAAAAGGGGGCTTGTGAAAAGTTCTCTGACTATATTGTTGGGCTGAAAATGACCATTGAGACAGATCACATACCATTGGTCTCACTGTTAGATGAGAAAGAACTCGCCAGGAAGCCCACCCAGAAATGCAGAGATTCTGCTTGTGTCTCATATGCTTTGTAAATGAGACAGCGTACGTCCAGAGGAAGCATAAAATGACTGGGGACAGACTGTCCACGGCCACAGTCGACCATCCTGTGACACATGATGTCAATCTGGTTGACGACCTCGAGTCATGTTCCCGGTTTGTGACAACACAACTGCTGGTGAGCTCCAAAAGCTTCAACAGATAAGCCAGGGCAGAGGCAAGATGAAGAATGCATCTGTAATTTTCCTTTAAATTTTGTCTTTTGTTTTTGCAGTTTCCCTTTAAGGGGCTGCCTTTTAATTTGTCCCTTGATTTGTTAATTTAGTTGATTTGTTTTGACTCGAAATAGTTACATCCAACAGTACTGCCTACAAGTTTGGCCACTGCACCATTCGAATGGCAATGTTATGAAAATTTATATTGAGCAGCAGAAACACTTCACTTGAGTTTGGGAATGGATCTATTCACGTACCTCATCATTGTTAACTATTTCTCTCGGTGGATCAAAGTGATGCCCCTTTCTGGTCATTAGGCCGTTGAAAGAAATCTTTGTGATCTATGGGATGTTCGGCGTCCCAAACCTGGTGGTGTCCAACAATGGGCTGCAAGTCGCTAACGAATACTTCACTCATTTTGCCAGGAGTTGCTGATTTCAGCACCTCATCAGCTCCCCAAGGTGTCCACAATCTAACAATCAGGTGGAAAGGACCGTCCGCACTATTAAAATCCCCTTGAAGAAAAATGAAGAGTCTCCAATGGTACTTCTGACATATCGATCCACCCCACCATAAAGTTAGCCCCATCAGAGCTGCTGATGGACAGAAAACTTCGCACTCAACTTCCCATGCTGCCAAAGAAATTAATCCTTGGGTTGGCAGTCAGGCACTATCAGAAGGTTCAGGACTGAGAACAGTCCTATCGACAGCAACAAGCTTCCACCTACAATAGGAGCTGCATGTTAGAAATCTGCCCAGGCTAAGAGATAACAGACGGAGCAGAAGAAGTCTTCTCCTCATTCCTCATGGCAAACCTCCTATCACACATTTGAGTGAACCAGATGTTGAAACCCAAATTATTGCAACAGCAAGTACTGCAATTTCAACTCCAGACCAATAAAGTCAGCCCAAAGCAGTTGAGAGTACCACTCCTCCAAACTTGAAACAAACAAGATCTGGAAGAGTTGTAAAGTCCCCATATGGTGAAGTCAGAGATTTGGGGGGAGAAGGGATAGCATGTAAATATAATTGTAACTACATTTGGGTAAAGACTTGGAATGAAGAGTTGTAATTGAGTGTTGGGAACTGAAAGGGTTCATGTGGGACTGGGGAAATAGTACCACCCAAATTATGAAGGAGAGAGTCACATGGGAGCAGTAGAGCATAGTTGTGAGTCTGGTAATAATCAGCATGAAGGTATTACCTAGTCAGAACTGTATTCTATATAAAAGCAAAAAACTGCGGATGCTGGAAATCCAAAATATCCAAAGTATTCTGTATATATGTTTATAGTTATGTGTTATTAATAAACAGTTATTGTTCAACCATACAAGCCTCGAGGCCTCTTCATTAGACAACACACAATCTTACAGCAATGCTTGCATCGACTCGGCAAGGCTCCAAGGTGGTTCAGACACTGACCCAGCAGCACCCCCTGGTGGTTTGGAAACTTACCTGGCAGCGGCCCCAGGTGGTTCGGGCACTGATCCGGCAGCACCCACTGCTGGTTCGGATACTTTTCTTTCTTATTCATTCATGGGATGTGGGCTTCGCTGGCTGGGCCAGCATTTATTACCAATCCTTAGTTGCCTTTGAGAAGGTGATGGTGAGCTGCCTTCCTGAACCGCTGCAGTCCATGTGGTGTGGATACACCCACAGTGCTGTTAGGAAGGGAGTTCCCGGATTTTGACCCAGTGACAGTGAAGCAACGGCGATATATTTCCAAGTCAGGATAGTGAGTGACTTGGAGGGGAGCTTCTAGGTGGTGGTTTTCCCATCTATCTGCTGTCCTTGTCCTTCTAGATGGTAGTGGTCATGGGTTTGGAAGGTGCTGTCGAAGGAGCCTTGGTAAATTCCTGCAGTGCATTTTGTAGATGGTACATACTGCTGCAAGCGTGTGTCAGTGATGGAGAGTGAATGTTTGTGGATGTGGTGCCAATCAAGCAGGCTGCTTTGTCCTGGATGGTGTCAAATTCTTGAGCGTTGTGGGAATTGCACTCATCCAGACAAGTGGGGAGTATTCCATCACACTCCTGACTTGTGCCTTGTAGATGGTGGACAAGCTTTGGGGAGTCAGAGGTGGGTTACTTGTCACAGGATTCCTAGACTCTGACCTGCCCTTGTAGCCATAGTATTTATATGGCTAGTCCAGTTCAGTTTCTGGTCAATGGTAACCCCAGGATGTTGATAGTGGGGGATTCAGTGATGGTAATGCCATTGAGCATCAAGGGGCGATAGTTGGATTCTCTCTTGTTGGAGATGGTCACTGCCTGACACTTGTGTGGTCTGAATGTTACTTGCCATTTGTTAGCCCAAGCCTGGATATTGTCCAGCTCTTGCTGCATTTGGACTTACCTGGCAGCAACTCCTGGTGGTTCGGGCACTGACCTGGCAGTGTTCCCTGGTGGTTCCTGCATAGTCACAGTCATGTCCCCTGGTGGTTCAGGCACTGACACAGCAGCTACCCCCAGGCCACCAACACCCCCCCCCACCCCGCCTTCGCCCCTGCATCCCTGCTGGACCAGACACTGATTCCCATACAGTGCTCCTTATGGATTGGGTCCAGGTCCTGGCAGCAGACCCCTGGTGGAACCTGTACTAAACAGCAGCACCCCTGCTGGACCAGGCACTGTGCCCCTGAGAGCGCCCCTGTTGGATAGTGCCCCTGCCAGTTCCTGTACTGACCTGGCAGTGCCCCCTGATGGTTCCTGCACTGTCACTGTCTTGCCTCCTGGTGGTTCAGCAATGACACAAAATCACCTCCCATCCCTGCTGGACCAGGCACAGCTCCCCGGCAATGCCCCATGGCAAATCAGGCATTGCCCTGGTAGCGCCCACTGGTGGATCAGGCACTGCCCCTGACAGCGCCGACTGGTAGATCAGGTAACACCCCTGGCAGCACCCCTGGTGGACAGAACACAGGCCTTGGAAGCGCCCCCTGGTGGATAGGGTACTTTCCCCCGGCAGCGCCCCCCTGGTGGATAGAGCATTGCCCCCAGCAGCGCCAATTGGTGGATCGAGCACTGCCCCTGACAACTCCCCCTGGAGAATGGAGCACTGCCACGGCATCGCCCCCTGGTGGATAGGTGACTTACATCGGCAGTGCCCCCTGATGGATAGAGCACAGCCCACGGCAACCACCTCCACCCTGGTGGATTGGGTACTGACCCTGACAACGCTCCTGGTAGATTGGGTACTGCCCTCGGCACCACCCCCTGGTTGATAGGGCACTTACCCTGGCAGCGCCACTGGTGGATCGGGCACCGCCACAAAGGCGCCCCCTGGTGGTTCGAGCACTGCCCGAGTAACCACCTCCACCCCGATGGATTGGGCAGAGACCGTGACAACGCCTCTGGTGGATAGGGCACGTACCTCGGCAGCGCCCCCTGGTGGATCGGGCGCTGGGTCGGGCACCGCCCCCGGCAGCGCCCCTGATGGTTCTCCCCCGCCCACCACCTCCACCCCGGCTGTTCGGGGTTTGTTTACCTCGCGGTGGAGGCTGGGTAAAGATGGCTGGTTGACCCAGGCGCAGCCGTGATCTCTCAGCTGGGAAACTTCTCTCAGTCATCCTGGCAGTCCCGCCGCCGCCATGGAGAAAAGCGCCAGTTACGATAGCATTGGATCCAAGCGGTCGCTCCAGGGGACCGCCTCAGACTCGAGGCCGCCCAGCGCTGGATCCGTCAGCAGGTGAGAGCCGGGGAGAGGATTCGGTGCGGTTCGCGGGGGAAGAGGCGGGATGGAGGGGAGGGGGAGATGGAGGGGCGGGGAATATAGGAGGGGAGGAGGCGAAGGGAATAGGGAAGCAGAAGACTAGAGATGGAGGGAACGGGAAGAAAGGAGGAGAAGAGGGGAAGGGAAGGGGGGAGATGGAGGGGAGGGGAAGAGGCGAGGTGGAGGGGATGGGACGAGGCGAGGTGGAGGGGATGGGACGAGGGGATGGGAAGAGGAGAGATGGAGGGGAGGGGAAGAGGGGAGGTGGATGGAGGGGAGGGGAAGAGGGGAGGTGGATGGAGGGGAGGGGAAGAGGGGAGGTGGAGGGGATGGGAAGAGGGGAGGTGGAGGGGATGGGAAGAGGGGAGGTGGAGGGGATGGGAAGAGGGGAGGTGGATGGAGGGGATGGGAAGAGGGGAGGTGGATGGCGGGGAGGGGAAGAGGGGAGATGGATGGCGGGGAGGGGAAGAGGGGTGATGGAGGGGAGGGGGAGGGGAAGATGGGTGATGGAGGTGGGGACAAGGTGAGATGGAGGGGAGGGATTGGGAAAAGGGGAGATAGAGGGGAAGAGGGATGAAGGGGTAGGGAAGATAGGGGGGGGAAGGGAAGAGGGGGAAGGGGGAAGGGAAGAGGGGATGGTAAGAGGAGAGATGGAGGGGATGGGAAGGAGGGAGATGGGGGGAGATGGAGGAGAGGGGAAGAGGGGAGATGGGGGGAGGGGAAGGGGGAGATGGAGGGGAGGGGAAGAGGGGAGATGGATGGGAGGGGAAGATGGGAGGTGGCGGAGAAGGGAATAGGAGAGATGGAGGGGAGATGGAGAGTAAGGGAAGATGGGAGGGAAAGGGAATACAGGAGTGGAAGATTACAGATGGAGGGGAAGGGAAGATAGGAGGAAAATAGGGGAAGGAAGAGGGGAGGGAAAGGGGGGAGATGGAGGGTATGGGAAGAGGAGAAATGGAGGGGATGGGAAGAGGGGAGGTAGAGGGGCTGGGAAGAGGGGAGGTGGAGGGGCTGGGAAGAGGGGAGATGGACGGATGGAGGGGAGGGGAAGAGGGGAGATGGACGGATGGAGGGGAGGGGAAGAGGGGAGATGGACGGATGGAGGGGAGGGGAAGAGGGGAGATGGACGGATGGAGGGGAGGGGAAGAGGGGAGATGGACGGATGGAGGGGAGGGGAAGAGGGGAGATGGACGGATGGAGGGGAGGGGAAGAGGGGAGATGGACGGATGGAGGGGAGGGGAAGAGGGGAGATGGACGGATGGAGGGGAGGGGAAGAGGGGAGATGGACGGATGGAGGGGAGGGGAAGAGGGGAGATGGACGGATGGAGGGGAGGGGAAGAGGGGAGATGGACGGATGGAGGGGAGGGGAAGAGGGGAGATGGACGGATGGAGGGGAGGGGAAGAGGGGAGATGGACGGATGGAGGGGAGGGGAAGAGGGGAGATGGACGGATGGAGGGGAGGGGAAGAGGGGAGATGGACGGATGGAGGGGCGGGGAAGAGGGGAGATGGACGGATGGAGGGGAGGGGAAGAGGGGAGATGGACGGATGGAGGGGAGGGGAAGAGGGGAGATGGACGGATGGAGGGGAGGGGAAGAGGGGAGATGGACGGATGGAGGGGAGGGGAAGAGGGGAGATGGACGGATGGAGGGGAGGGGAAGAGGGGAGATGGACGGATGGAGGGGAGGGGAAGAGGGGAGATGGACGGATGGAGGGGAGGGGAAGAGGGGAGATGGACGGATGGAGGGGAGGGGAAGAGGGGAGATGGACGGATGGAGGGGAGGGGAAGAGGGGAGATGGACGGATGGAGGGGAGGGGAAGAGGGGAGATGGACGGATGGAGGGGAGGGGAAGAGGGGAGATGGACGGATGGAGGGGAGGGGAAGAGGGGAGATGGACGGATGGAGGGGAGGGGAAGAGGGGAGATGGACGGATGGAGGGGAGGGGAAGAGGGGAGATGGACGGATGGAGGGGAGGGGAAGAGGGGAGATGGACGGATGGAGGGGAGGGGAAGAGGGGAGATGGACGGATGGAGGGGAGGGGAAGAGGGGAGATGGACGGATGGAGGGGCGGGGAAGAGGGGAGATGGACGGATGGAGGGGACGGGGCGGGATGGAGGGGGAGGGAGGAAATAGAGGTGGAGATGGAGGAGGGTGGACGGGAGTTGGGAGGGGAAGGGGAAGATTGAGGGGAGCAGAGTAGAGCATGCAGAGGGGAAGAGGGCGAGATTGAGCTGGGTAGAGATCGAGGCGCAGGGGAAGGGGAATGGAGGGGAAGGGGTGGTGGCGAAGTGAAGTGGGGCAAAGGAGGGAGAGAGTGGACGATGGAGGGAGAGGTGCGGAGGATGGTGGGGTTGCGATGGTGAGGGTCCGATGGAGAGGAGGTGGTGGTGGGGGTGGTGCTGGCAGGGAAAAGGGCGGGGGTAGGGGCATGGTGGGCGATGGAGGGGTTGGGGCGGGGATGTTGATGGGGGGTGAGGGGTGATAGGTGGGGCGAGGTGCAATGGAGGGGGAGGGAAGGGGGCAATGGAGGGGGAGGGGAGTGGGCAATGGAGGGGCGGGGGGGCGATGGTTTGGAGAGGGAGTGCGATCAATGGGGGGAGGAGGAGGAAAATGCGAGCGAGGGGGAGAGTGAGGGGGCCGGCAGGGGTGTAGTGCAAGTGGGGAGAACGAAGGGGGGATGGGTAGGACAACGAGGGTGGAGGGGATGGGGGCAGGGGAAGGGCGAGGGATCGGGGAAGGAGGGCAATGGAGGCGGAGGTGAGGGGGTCGATGGAAGGGGGGGGAGGGGAAGGGAGGTGATGGACGGGGAGGGGCGGGGCGCGATGGATGGGAAGGGGGGAGATGGAGCGGAAGGGGGGGTAAGAGGGGCAGGGGAGGGTAAGGGGAGGGGGTACATTGGGGCCGGAGGGTCACGGGTGTGGATGGGGGTGTGGGCGGGGCGATGGTGGGGTGGGGTTGCGAGCGATGGGGGGAAGGGGGGAGAGTGAGGGGGGAGGGGAAATGGGCGGTGGAGTGGAAGGGAAAGGGTGGGTTGAGGGAGGGAGGAGGTGGGGAAGTGGGGAGTGGGATGTGAAGGAGGATGAGTGAGGCTGATGGGAAGGGGGTGAGGGGGGAGCAGAAGTGGGGTGCAAATGAGTGGGGTAGTGAGTTGGCGGGAAGGGGGCGGGATGGGCAATGGAGGGGGAAGGGGAGAGGAAAGTGGGTAGTGGGAGGGGAATGGGGGAGCGGGTGGAAGTGGGGAGGGGGAGGGGAAAGGAGAGGAAGGAGGGGGGAGTGGGGCTATGGCAGGGGAGAGGATGAGGGGGTAATTTAGGGGGAAGATGGTGGGGAAGGGAAGGAGCGATTGCGGGGTATGGGAGTTGGCAAGTGGGAGAGGTGAGGGGGAGGGCCGAGGGGATGCGGGAGGGTGCAATGGGGCTATGGCAGGAGAGGGGAGGGGGGGGCGAGGGGACGATGGTGGGGGAGGGGAAGAGGGGAGATGGCGGGGAGGGAGGTGAAGGGGAAGAGGGGGAGATGATGGGAGTGAAGGGGGAATGGGGGAGGTGGAGAGGAAGTGGCGAGGGGCAGGTAGAGGGCGGGATGGGCAGATGGAGATCAAGGTGGGGAGGGGGAGGTGGAGGGGCAGATGGTGGAGGGAGGCAGAGGGAGTGGGAGGAGAGGGGACGAGAGGAAGAGAGAGGAGGGGCGCAAGTGAGAAGGGAGGGGCCAGAGAATGGGCTGGGGCGAGGGAGGGGAGGTGCAAGAATGGGGAGGTGTGAGAGGTAGGTAGGGTGTTGCAAGAGCATGGGAGGGGCGGGAGAGGCAAGAGATGGAGGGAGAGGGGTGAACGGTTGAGGGGCAAGAGTGAGTCAGGTTGTGGGGTGCGTGGGGAGGAGTGTGGGAGGGGCAAGCTCGTTAGGTTGGGGGAAGCGAGAGCGAGGGAGGTGGAGAGGAAGGAGCGAGAGGTAGGGGAAGAGTGGGGGTGGGAGCGAGTGGGGGTGGAGAGGAGGAGATGTAAGGAGTGAGGGGGAGGTAGCGAGAGGGAGTGCTGGTGGAGGGAGCAAGAGGGATGGAGAGAGATGCAGGGGAAGGAGAGGGGGAGGAGGGAGAAGGAGGCAGGGAGAGGGGGAGGAGTGGGAGGGAGGCAGAGAGACGTGGGAGGGTAGGGAGGGACAGAGAGAGGGGAAGGGTATGGAGGGAGGTGGAGGAGAGGGCCAGAGGGAGGGAGGAGAGAAAGAGAGAGGGGAGTGAGCGGGAGGAGGATGGAGGGAAGGAGGGAGGGGGCAAGTAGGTAAGGGGATAAGGGAGTGAGGGAGATGGTTAGGGGAAAGAGAGAGTTGGAAAGGATAGGGGAGGGAGAGGAGGGGTGGAATTGTTAGTGGGGAGAGGAGGGAGGGAAGGGGATTGCAGGTGGAGAGCGTGAGAGCAGGGTCGCAGGAGAAAGGAGGTTGTGGAGGGTGAGGGAGAGGGGTGAGATCAGTGGGAAGGTGGAGAAATCAACAGTCAATCATGCTGTGATTGAATATAAGTTTCTTGCCGAGCCTGGTGGTTGCCTGTTACAGTCTTATATTTATTTGGGTAACTTCAGTCCACTCACCTTCTTCACTTGAGATGTGAGAATTCATTGTAGTGTCTGTTTTATTGCCTGGCTGAGATGTGCTTAATTCAGATGAATGCAGCAATGAAACTATCTAGAATTGTATAGCATAGCAGGAGAGCTGGATGGGTTTACCTATCCAGTCATTGGTGGAAGATCAACTGACCTGACAGACAGTCTGAGACACAGTAAAGATGATCTAATTAGGTTTCCAAGTGTATCTGTTGCATATAATAAACTGACCTACGCACATGATGGAAAATTACAAGACAACTTTGGGAGTGAAATAGTACTGAATCCTGTGATTTACTCCAGATTTAATTTTGGTATACTTATTGAATGTGGCTGGTCGTATGTATCTATATTGATATTTTACATAGAACAATAGTGTTGAAAGGTCTTACAGTTTTCTAACTAAAAAAGTTTAGAAGCTGGAGCAGTTTGAATGTTGTAATCTTCACAAGATGGTTAGCCTATAATTTGCTCCTGACTCAAGTAACTTTATGTAATACACAATAATGCTTAATACTTTGAATTGATTGAAGTGTTGACTGTTCTTCGAAAGGCAGTGGAAGGCTTTGAATTGTGTGAGGTGTTTTTATTGGTTTTGGTGACATATGAGATACCTTCCTATTGTCTCATATCTGGAATGGTCAAAAAGAGAAGCTTTTGATTGGGATGCTAGGACAAAAAGCAGTAGCTTTCTGTATTTTACAGAGCTCACAAACTCATGCATTCAATGGAAGGATGTGCTCAAGATGTTTGTAATGCTGCCATTTAGAGCCGACTTCGATGGGTTTGTAGCAGAATAAGTGATTGGGAAGAAGTAAGAAAAACCCTCACCATGTGTGTTAGTGTTGTGATTTGAACATTTCTATTTACCTTACATCACTTAATTATGAATCGCCAATTGCATTCCAATTACAAATTCTTATTAGCTTTTCCTGTTGGCTTGAATTCTCTTGTGCTGTCAAGTGGATTTGCCCCGTCTTCTGTAAGTTATTTCCCTTTTGTATAACTGTAATATACTTGTCACATGTTGGTACTTTCTCAAGTGACTTCTTGGTTCTCTGTAGCATTTCACCTGAAATACAGCTTCTCCATTCTGAACTATACTTTGATTTACACCCAGATTTCATCCCTGTTACAGACATTACTGATTTCATAGATTGTGGTTATGAAACCGATTTGACACTTGTATTTCCATAAAGATCTTTGCGTCTGTGAGCTATTTAGTTGGCCCTGTTAAATGTGATGTTTGTACCTATATCGTTGTAGCATACTGAGAAACTGTGAATGTATTGCTAAATCTTAAACCATTGTTGTCCAAGAGAAATCCCTTACAAGCCAAAGGTGTAGCCATGGTGATACATTTCGACCAAGTATTAATTTTAGCGGAAAATGTATGACATGTTCTTGAACAATGCTGGTAAATTTAGTAACCAAGGAAGTTAAACACACCCCAATCAAATAGAGACTTGCATTCTTGGTTTTTCATTTTACCATTTTTCCCTAATGACGTGGCTATAACTAAAATTTTAAATTACTCATCAGAAATGCAATTTGCCACATCTGGATTCTCAATTAGCCATGTTGCTGGTTAATGTATTGGAAACACAGCTGTAACATATTAATAGCTTTTTTATGACTGTGAAGTACCTATTTATTTCACAAGGTGTGATTTAGAAGTGCAGCATTGAAAGAACTATTGTTATTATGTCTTGCAGCATTAGTTGCTGCTCAACAAATGAGCACCACTATTGTGTGTAAAGTTTTAATTAAACCAACTGTAACCATGTGGCTTTTTTGTAGATCTACTCTCCCTAATTGGATGTAATTGCACTTCTAATGCTGGTTTTCTGTTTTTTAAGCATCGTTGGTCGTTCTTTTTAGTGGTGTTGATATAATGTGCAATACTGTCAGCTTTGCTTTCTTTTGCCAGAAGACTATTGGTTCAATCTCTATTTCAGGACTTGAACACAAAATCTAGTCCAACGGCCGAGCATGTACTGAGGGAATATTGCATGTGCGTTTTTTCCGGTCAGAAATTAAGCTGCATTAAAAATCTCTTTTGGTGGTTTGGGTAGAAGTTAACAATAGGAAGAGCGAGTTCTGCTAGTATCCTATTGAACACAACTTCCTCAACCAACATGACCAATAAAAGAATGGATAATTTATTCCAGTGATGTTTGTGGGATCTTGTTGTCACTGTGGTGCTTGCCTTCGTAAGGAATTTCAAAGTAAATAAATGTGTGGGAAGCACTTTGAGATACTTTGGGGAGATGTGATAAGAGGATGTATGAGTGCTTGTAAGAAGAATTTAAGTCCGTTGCTGTCGTCCTGGAAGAGCTTACATCTTTAGTTGCTTGGCTTGATGAAGACTGTGGTATATTGGTGAGGTAATTTTCTGTTCCTATAATGAAGCATGGCATTTGAAATTGCACTTGCCTGACATTTCTTTTCAAAGGACAGATTGTTTCCTTTCAGGGAGCGGCTATGGCAGTCTATTCAACATGATGTTTTTTTCTTGTGGCTCAGATTTGGAGAATTTTATAATTCACTTATTTGTCTTCATAATCGAAGTATCTGTACATTCAGATCTTATGATCCTAGATCAAGCCCCCAAGTTTTTGGTACAATTCGGCTAGGGACTAATAACATTTTATTTAAAATAGGCAAAGTTTGAGATCTAATACCCTTGCTAAGAGAATAAAGCGAAACATTCCATGGTTTTTGAACCAAGTAAACTTTACAAGGTCAGAAAGAATTTGGGTATTGTTGAAAAAAGACATTTTGTCAAAGCTTTTCGTCTTGAACTCATCAGGACAATCACAAGAATGCCAATGTCAGGGGAAGCAACAACTTTATACTGTATGAGAAGAGAGTGCTGATTGGTTGGTAAGTGGACTTTGATTGGCAGAAAGATTGCCATGACAAATGCACCAGCTAATGGTGACTGACAATTAACGTCCAAGCATTGTTTGAAATTTAAACCAGGCATTTTAACACTTGATTGGTCAAGGCATTATTCTGAGGAATGAACCTGCGAATGGCTGTCACTTGTTCAACTGAAAACAAGCACAATGTGTGTAGATGTCCTTTTTGTCTGCAAAGAACATGACCCAGTATATTAACATATGTAGCTTCCAGTACACACACATGCGCCACACTGTGAGCCTGACTGACAATCCTAAAAATTACACTGACAACCAGTTTAGCGCGCACAGGATTACTTAGCAAATGCAGTCCAGTCGCGGAATCGCATCTAATATTGGACACTATGTTTTGAGTTTGCAAGCATGAGCTGGTTGGGTATGGTTTGTACCTTGCCTATTGTAAACAGCAGAAGGGATATTCCTTATGATACGATCTGCCAGTCTTTGGGATGTATGGCCTACATACCTAGCATCACATTGGCCCTGAAATTCATATACCACATTACTCATTTGTGTGATAGGCAGAACGTCCTGTTAGTGGCGAATACCACTCATGTTGCTACTGCATAGTAGCAGTGTGAAACAGCTTCACTTGTTGCCCAAATTTTTGAGATACCTTACCCTTCCAGGGTAATCTGAGGTAAACTGTGCACTTTTCGGGACTGAAAGTGAAAGCCTTAGCCCATTCATGAGTTTGTGTGATATAAGGTGCAAAATGATCTGATCAGGCTAGCCATTATCCCGCAAGATGTCTTTGGTGTGCCTTATTTCAGCATCAAGCTTGCATGGTGAGCAAATGGCTTGGACCCTATTTACGAAGTTGCCGATAAGGCCAACCTTATAGCGTGTGGAACTGTAAGAACCCCAACATGTGTATTGACCAGTGAAGGTAAGCTTGCAGAAGACCGGAGCAACCTTGTAAATAAGGCCCAAGACATCATGCATTCAGAAATTTTCTCTTTGTTACAGACAGGCGGGAGGTTAATTTAACAGCACTAATTTCTCCTTTCACCACCATCCATAAACAGATGTTTTGATTTGTTTCCCACTTTATAAACGGTGGCATATTTCTCAACACCTTTGGTTTTTGAGATCCAATGTTTTATTAATAACTCCACAGCAAATTTGAGATAGGATGAACTAAAGGGTTAGTTTATTGCACACATTCAAAATGCAAAAGGAAGGTCGCAACATTGCTTCCACACTTGGGATAGATAAAAGAAGGTTTTACCGTACAGAGACCACAGAGAAAATAAATATTGGTTCACCTGAGTTCTGGTGTCCAGAATCAAAGTCCAATGAGGTATTCCTTCACAGAGGTCAGCAGGTTGGAAACTGATGCTGGATAACTTACTTTACCAGTGGTGTTGACTTCACACAATGAGATAGGTGTGCAAAGATTAATCAGTCTTGTAAGTGATGGTACAGAATTTCTAACAGAAGCAGTGTAGATGGGGCCAGGTATTACACCTGTGCAGAGCTCCTTGCCTATGAGGCTGCTAGTTAGATGGTAAACAGCAGCCTGAGCTTTTCAGCTCAACAAGGCAATATTACTTGTTCCACATACCAGTGGGCCATGTCACATGACTCCCACCTTTCCACCATCTTTGACAAAGGGTGTGTATCCATTGTCTGCGTTCCAGAGACTTAAATGCCTTAGCCATTGGGAATGGAAGGGGAAGTTGCGGGGCCTTTGCCTTAGCAGAGAATCCATCCCCTTCTGGCCAGCCTGGGTTATTAAATGCAGATGGACTTTGTATAGCTCCCTTTGAAGTTAGGCTGTACAGTCCACAGGGGTCATTAGTGCTCCTCAGAGATAACAAGGACCGAGTTTTCCCAAAACTGTCAAGTAGCTTCTTTTGTTTCGGGGTTATACACAGACATAGGTTCAGACATTTTAAAGGTCTTGGTTCAATTTCAAAATTTTAGAGTATAAAATAAAAATATACAGTGTGAGGTCTTAAATCCTCATGACCTTGGAGAAAAAAAATTTTTTTTTATGTGATCTGATGAAGGAAGAACAGGAGGTAAAGAAGTATGCATTCATCCTCTCATTCACACTTGCATATCAGACACACAACAATCAGGGGCAATGGCAGTTTCCCACTGTATTTTTTTTGCGGTTTAAATCTGGGTTAGTGCGTCAGCCAGGACATAGTCCTGTCCTGGAACGTGGAATGATTAGGTGACTTGGGAAGATTCAAATCTGTCTTCGTGGGAAGCCTGGTTGGGGCTGTATTTCCGAATTTTCCTCTGTTAGGGATCAGGTATAAGCAAAGCCATTGGGTTCAGAACACTGCCTGTCCAACTCCTGATTAAATGCCCTCCAAAGGGTCTGGTAATTTTACAGGGTAGTTTGCACACAGGCTGAGTAAGGGTCCAGCCATTCTGGACCAGCTTCAGGGGAATGCAGGTATCTCACTCTGAAAACCAGGTCCTTTAATCATAGGGTTGATTGGCTCTGGTCCAGCTTAGCTCCTCCCTGTCCACCTTGGTAACCTGTGGATTCAGTTGTTCAAACCCAGGGACTGTGGTTATGCTGATTGTCAAGAGATTGATGTGTTTTAATGGGACTTTGCTTTCTTTCGGGGATCCCAGTTTAGTGCCTGGCTCAGGTGCTAGCACCTCTCGGGTGTTCCAGTTACTGTTGCTAGGTGCTATGGGTTGGCACGGCTTCAGGTGGGCAATCTGCTCCTGAATGATAGGAAGACTGCCTTCTGTAAGGAGCCTTTCCTGCATCCGTACCAGCTAGGGCTACAGTAGCCTGTAGGTTGTTACATTGAATCATTTTAAATGCAGTGGGCAGCCCTGTCAGGTGGGTGGGTATGGGATCCAATCTGGTTAGAATCTCTCCAGTCAGTTGGGTGGCAGGTTGTAGGTCTTTTGGAACAGTACTGCCCTTTGGTGGAGGCTCAGTTCTTGCTGTACCTCCCTCTGGCTTTTCAACTAAGTGAGGCATCACCCTCACTCTTTCTGGGCCAATTCGGGAATATTCCTGGCCCCCGCTTAAATCTGCCATAAAGCCGCTGGCAAGACCAATCAGTAGCTTCTTAGCTGATGCCTTTAGATTGGGAGTGGATGTTCTCCTAACTTGTTCCCTGTCCCTTACAACGCCAGTGCCCCCAAGTGGATGTGCAGCTCCAGGTACACTCCCTTGCAGCATTTCAACTGGAGGAGGCATCTCACTCCCTATCTGCTCGTTGGTTTGGCAACTCCCTTTGTCCCTGTTTAAGTTTGGAAAGAAGATTTCTGCAAGCCATGCTTCAGGTAATTCCTTAAACTTAGTCTTTTGTGGTTTACTAACTTGCCTGCCTTCAGGCTCTTCAACTATTTTGGGCATTTCCTTCACTCTCTCTTTCCCTGCCCTGGATCATCACTGGTCCCTGTATAATTCTAGGATATTCTAAGAGTCTATTTTAATTTCTGTTGGTCCTTCCTGGATCTCTTTTAATTTTACCTGGCTTGGCTTTGGCCTTGTTACATTCAAGCAGCCCTCACTCAATGGTTATGGGTTTTGTTTCACCCTTCTGGGCCTTCTGTACTCCTGCAGATTTCTGCTGGCTGACATTGACCTATTTTCCTTTGTTGGCTAACACTTTGCTGCCAGCCAAATCGTTTCTGAGGAGGAAATCAATTCCTGCTACTGGTAGTTCAGGGACAATTGGGCCTGAAACAAGGTCACGCTCTAGGTGGACCCTATAGAGGGTGCAAACACAGATCCTCCTCCCAGTTCATTTGTCAGTGCTTTGGCCTTCAGGGAGGACTCGGGGTGGTGGGGATGCGGTTGGTATAGGTTTATGTTTCCCTCTAACATTAAGGACTGGGTGGCCCTTGTGTCCTGGAGCAATATAATGGACTTGCTCACATTTTGGGACGGTTAGACGGAACACTGTTCCTGAAATGACAAAACTTCGGAAGCTCTCTGAGGTTGGCCAGCTCAGACAAGCACAGCCCCTCGCCCTCCAAGGGAAAGGTTTCTGCTCTGCCACACTACCCACTGGGGCATCCTTTGGGGATGACTTACGTGGAGCCATTAGGCTTTCCTCACAATTTCCAGCACTCTGGTCTGGAATGGTCTATTTTATTACAAAGGGAACATACCAGTTTCTGGGTGTTCTCCTTTGGGCAGCAGTAGGACTCCTAGCAGTCATTTTTGCCTTGCCTCTGGAATTCAGCTCTATTGGCCATGTTTGGGTCAAGGTTGTAATGAGCTCTGGCGCTGAGTGGTCCTGATGGAACCAAAACTGAGCATTAGTGAACAATTTAGTGGTGAGTAAATTCTGCTTGATAGCGCTCCTTCAACTCTTGGCTGATTGAGAATAGGTTTATTGGATGGTAATAGTCTGGGCTGGATTTGTTCTTGTGGGCTTGATACATATGGACAATTTTCCACATTGGGTAGATGCCAGTGTTTTTGATGTACTGTGACAGCTTGTTTAGAAGCACAGCTATTTCTGGAGTTTGTCTTCACTAGGGATGTTGTTAGGTGCTGTAGTCTTTGTTAGATCCTCTGTGAATAGGCCTTTCTTGATATCACATGGAATTAATTGAATTGGGTGAAGACTGGTTTCTGTAATGGTGAGGTCCTCGGGCAGAGAAGGAGCAGGCACTTCTGAATAAAGATGGTTGACAATGCCTCAGCTTTGTATTTTTCTCTCACATGCTGGGCTGCACCAACATTGAAGATGTTCATGGGACCTTCTCCACCCACTCATTGCTTAATTGCCCCTGACCATTTGTCGCTGGATGTGGAAGGACTGCAGAACTTGATCGTTCGCTAAATAAATGAATTGTGAATCTTTGGTTATACTTTTGCTTAGCTTTGTCTAATAGCATGCTGCTTCTACAATTCGGCTTGCACGTAATTTTGAGACAGTTGATCACAGGTGAGTCTAAATTGAAGACTGTTACAATGTACTGTAGTTGCAGTGCATGTCATTGAATTGAGGTCAGTTGGAACTGAGGATTAATTTACACAAGTGAATGATACTATATGAACTTAGACACCTCAGTGTAAATTTGCACTTTAATTTTTGCCCTTTCCTTCCATAGTATCACCTCATCTGTCTCTGAGCAAACTGTGTACAAGACTACTGCAGTTATGTCCTCTGATTCTATTTCTTCAGATTTTTCAACAGATTTCAGGGTAGGTAACTGTGCCTTAAAAGTTTTCCTTTGCCATTGTGATTGATAAATTCATGTACGTGCCAACAAAATTGTCCTAAATGCTCGATGAAATGTTATTTGTAGTGGCCTAGCAGTTAAGTGATCACAATTCATTTGGAGCATTTAATAAAGAACCACATAATTTTATTATTGTTCAGTACTGTCTGCATGGTTAGTGAGTGTCTTTTGAGAATTTAGATGTCATGACTATGTCCTCTAAGAGTTGTACAGGATTAATGCCAAATCAAATACTTTTAAATATGTAGCTATTTTTTCTAGATTCTGCATGATTTAGTTGTGGGTGCCCTCTTTTCATGCTTTTGCTGGTGAAATATGTATGCAAAATCCTTTGTTCAAAGAATATTAATTCGGTGTTCCATGCTGCGGCATTAAATGAGATTTGTAATGGTTGATTAGGCTCAGTGATATACTATCAGGAAACCATTTCTATGTATAGGCCTAAGGATATGTATAGCAAATATATAGAAAAAATTGTGTTAAGATCTGAACAAAATAGCATTTTTTTGTACACAATTGCAACCCAAATTAACATGTAGAGTTTGATGTTTAGAACTACTCATTAATTGTGAAGTGTTTTGGGAAATGTACAGTAGTTGTTTTTCACCTTGCATAGTTCAGAAGCTAGAGGCTTTGAGATAAAATAGTCTTGAAGGTTGTATATGTACTACTGCTACTAGCCGTCAACTTCCTTTTATCTTTTTTATAGGTAAGTAGCTATAATCCAAAGCAAGTGCAAGTATTGATAGTCCCTTTCAAAGTACAGTACTTGTATACTTGTTGACTAATAAATTGGATTGTACTTTCAGTCTGCAGCTCCTGATAGCACATGGTCTTACTGTTAGCCTTGAGAGATAAATGTAACATTTTCTTATATAAATGTAATACTTTTAAAGGAGGGGAAAAATAATACATCCAGTTACGTTTGACTGGATTTTATTGCACAAACCACTGTGGTAGTATGTGACCCCAGCCTGATTGCTTGCAAAATCAGTGGTGTTTGCCAAGGCTAGGAAGAAGACTTGGTTCCTGTTGACAGTTGTGAAAATTGTGACGTTTACTTGATGTTTGTTTCAATTTACAGAGTGATCTCGTTATCCTAGATGCAGGTTAATATTTTTTGAATACATATTCTTCTGGACAAAATGCTTCTACTTTCTATTTGCACTTGTAAAGGCCCATTTAAAAAAAATACTGTTATTGGATGGTGAGTTGCTATGGCCTAAATCACCTTGTCTCTGAATTGTCAGAAACTGGACATACGAATGAAGATGTGCGTCAGGCCCTAGTGAAGTCCTGACGCATTGACGTCTGTGGGAATTGCCAGGGAAGTTTGAACTTCCTGCTTCCCTGGACCCCCTGCTTGTGTCTCTGAGCTAGGGTCAGGTACTTCGGACAATTCCTCAGTATTTATCTAGTTACTCAGGGTATGTTAGACAGAAAAGAACCTGATCTTAACACCTGGGTAGGTATATAACTGATAGCCTAATCACCCCCATCCCCTAACCTGATCTTTCCCGACTACCAACTACTCCCCTGACTTCTCCCCCGCCTGACCTCTGACTAACCCCCTGAGCCCACCTGCCTGCCACCTTCCCATACAGCAGTGAGTGCTGTAAAAAGGGGACATTTCCTGTCTTAACCCCAACTTCACTCTTCTGCAATGGAGCTCTCTGAGGGATGCTCTGCTCACTATTCCTGGGAAAGCCAGGTTCGGAAGATCCAGTGCGAAATGCGGAGCAGCGTTGTGTTGGGGCAGAGTTCAAGCAGAGTGGCGGTCCGATAATGATTGCTGCTCCTCAGAACATCCGGGTCTGTTTCTCATTATGTTTTTTGGCGGTGGGGGGTAGTGGGCAGACTTACACTTTTCTGTTGGACCAGTTTGGTCTTCAAGGAAGATTCTAACCTACATGGCATCGGTATACCTAATTTGACTGAAGTGTAGATAATAGAACACTTCTTAGGTGTTTGCATTAAGCAGCCATAATTTCTAGTGCTGACAAATCTCATATTTACTTTAAGTCTTGAAATAAGAATAAGATGCTTTACTTCTGGGACCTGCATTTGAATTCAGGCTAAACTAATGGGTGAAAAATAAAAATTCTGCATGCTTTACGGGTTCAATCTGAAATATATTCAGGATGGTTCCTTGGTTGGAGTTAATCCATATTTATTTCAAGGCGTAAAGCAATGATCAGGATTTTGCTGAGTGGTGAAGGAATGGAATTGAGTTGGAGCAGAAATCTTGACTTTTTTTTTCCTGTTTCCGAAGCCAGATCCGGAGGCCAATTGCAGTGCAGGCCACCCTCGGTATGACGTTTTCATTCCCCACAGTGATCATCCTTAAATTTAGCAAAGCTTTATGCCATTGCAGTTAAAGAGCGCCCTGGCTTGTCCAGTGCAATATAACAAGTGGTGCACTTAATCACTGAGCTTCAAAGTTAAAATGAAACGGCACATTTAAATTTGGCTTCTGAGAAATTTAGTTCACAGTAGTTAGCTCTTAATTTGTTTGCGATGGAAAGAGTTCTGAAGAAAACTGAGAGTCATTAAATTTGGATGAAAAAATAGTACCTAGACGTCTAACATCACATCTGATCAGATGTTGAAACATCTGGGGAGGTGCTGACATAGTGGTAATCTCATTGGACTAGTAATCCAGCAGCCCAGGCTAATGCTCTGGGGAGACATGGTTCAAATCCCACCAATGCAGCTGGTGGAATTTAAATCCAATTATTAAATCTAGAATTTAAAGCTCGTCTCAGTAATGGTGACCATAAAGCCTTAAATCTGAAACTTAAAGCTCGTCTTAGCAATGGTGGCCATGAAGCCAGATGGGTCTAAACCCACCTGGTTCACTAATGCCCTTCAGGGAAGGAAATCTGCCGTCCTTACCTGGTTTGGCCTAAATATGTCTCTAGAGCCACAGCATTTTAAATGCCTTTTAAATGCCCTCTGAAATGGCCTAGCAAGCCAGACAGTTGTAATAAGCCACTACAAAGCCTTACAAATGGAATGAAACCAGACAGAGTACCAGAAACAACAATAGCAAATCCAGTCCTTTCGACCGTGCACAGTCCTCCTGACTAACATCTGGGGGCTTGTGCCAAAATTGGGACAGAATCTTGACTGGTTTTCTTTCCCATTTACTGGTCCCACATACCAGTAAAGCAACAGCTTGACATAGTCATACTTGCAGAATCACACTTTACAATGTCTCAGACTCCACTATCACCATCCCTGCCCCACAGGCAGGACAGGCCCAGTAGAGGTGGCAGCACAGTGGTATACAATGGGGGAGGGAGTTGCCCTGAGTGTCCCCAACATTGACTCCAGACTCCATGAAGCCTCATGGCATCAGGTAAAATATGGGCAAGGAAACCTCCTCCTGATTGATTACCAGCTACCACTCCTACACCTGCCCCTCCCTGGTGCCACCCCCTCAGCTGATGAATCAGTACTCCTCCACGTTGAAAACCAATTGGAAGAAGCATTGAGGGTGGCAAGGGCACATAACATACTCTGAGTGGGAGACTTCAATATCCATCACCAAGAGTGGCTCGGTAGCATGACTGAGCTGGCTGAGTTCTAAAGGACAAAGCTGCTAGACTGGGTTTTCAGCAGGTGGTGAAGGAACAAGCAAGAAGGAAAAACCTATTTGACTTTGCCCTTACCAATCTACCTGTCGCAGATACATCTGTCATTGACAGTAGAAGAACAGTAGATTGGTAGGAGTGACCACCGCATAGTCGTTGTGGAGATGAAGTCCAGCCTTCACATTAAGAATAGCCTCTATTGTGTTGTGTGACACTACCACTGTGCTAAATGGGATAGATTTTGAATGGATCTAGCAACTCATGGGCATCCATGAGGCACTGTAGGCCATCAGCAGCAGCAGAATTATATTCAGCCGCAATTTGTAATCTCATGACCTGGCATAGTCCCCAGTCTGCCACTATCATCGAGTCAGGGGATCAATCCTGGTTCAATGAAGAGTGCAGGAAGGCATGCCAGGAGCAGTACCAGGCATACCTAAAAATGAGGCGTCAATCTGGTGAAGAGACAACACAGGACTGATTGCATGCCAAATAGTGATAGACAGCTAAGTGATCCCACTACCAGCGGATCGTCTCTAATCTCTGCAGTCCTGCCACATCCAGTCATGAATGGCGGTGGACAATCAAACAACTAACAGGAGAACAAAGCTCCACAAATATCCCCATCCTCAATGATGGGGAAGCCAAGCACATCAGTGCAAAAGACAAGACATTTGGAACCATCTTCAGCCAGTAGTGCCGGGTGGGTGATCCATCTCAACCTCCTCAGGAGGCTATGATATCAGGGAACAACTGAAGGCACTGGATACTGCAAAGACTATGGACCCTGACAATATTTTGACAATCGTACTGAAGACTTGTGCTCCAGAACTAGCTTCCCCCCTGACCGAACTGTTCCAGGATAACTACAACACTGGTACCTACCCAGCAATATGGAAAATTGCCCAGATATATCCTGTCCACAACAAGCATAACATATCCACCCTGGCCAATTATCGCCCCTTTAATCTACTTTCGATCATCAGCAGTGTTTTGTGCTGGCAAGCTGGGTTATCAAATGCAAATTGCCCTTGTACACCTCTCTTTGAAGTTGGGCTGTGCAGTCCCCAGGTGATCGTTAGTGGTTCCTCGAAGATAACAAGGTGTGAGTTTTCCCGAAGCTGCATAAGGGCTTCTTTTGTTCTGGGGTCACAGACTGACATAGATTCAGCTATTTTAAGGATCTTGCTCAGCCAAGGCCCAGTTTAATTTTAGAAATAGCGTATAATATATGTATGTATATTATATGTGTGTATATATTTATATATATATTATAGAAATGAAAAATATACAGTAAGATCTTAGTGCCTTACACGAACTATCTGCCCTTGACATTCAGTGGCATTACCATCACTGAGTCTCCCATTATCAACATCCTGGAGGTGACCGTTGACCAGAATTTGAACTGGACCAGCCATATAAATACTGTAGCTACAAGAGCAGGTCAGTGGGTGGAAATTCTGCAAAAAGTAACTCCCTTCCTGGCTCTCCAAAATCTGTCCACCATCTTCAAGGCACAAGTTAGGAGTGTGATGGAATATTCTGCACTTGCCTGGATGAGTCAACACTCAAGAAGGTTGACACCATCTAGGACTTTTTTTTTAAGCATTGACTGGTGTGACTCAGGAGTATTGGCATGGCAGCCTCTGCTACATTTGCTGCAGAGAAAAATGATGGGCCGGGAAGATGCAAGATTCACTGGCCTCTATTTGGATTCTCTTCTCGACCAACTGACCTTTCAGTTTCTGCTTGCCTCTTCAAATGTGCTTCTAGTCAGCCTCTAGAGGTCATGGCTGTTGGTGACTGTCTCCCAATTTTCAATGTCCATTATCGTTATATCTCGCTTGCAGGTATCCTTATGGCGAAGGTCTGGATATCCACGAGGCCATGAGCCAGTGGCCAGTTCACTGTACAGAAGGCATTTGGGTGTACGGCCACCTGATCTGATGAATACAGCTGAGCCATCACAGATGTCGTTGGTTTAACAATGAGTGTATGCTGATGGAATTAGCATGCTCCAGGACCTCTGGAGACCTCTTCTTGCCACTAGATGCTAAGGATATGTCTGAATCAGTGAAGGTGGAAACTGTTCAGCCTTTCCTCCTGCCAAGATGTCATCACTGGAGAGAAGTGTGCTGTGGATGCGGGGTTGGTCGACATGCAGTTTGGTGTTCTCAGTCAGGTTGCTGTTGTTCCACACTCTCTTGCTTAGCTTGGATGTAACAGCTGCAGCTTTTACGATGCTTGTGTTGATTTCAGCATGGAGTGACAGATTTTTGGCGATTGTAGAGCCTAGGTAGTTGAAGCTATGAACAACCTCCAATATTACATTGACAGTTCTGATAGATTGCAGTATGACAATGCCCTGCAACTTGGTATTTGCTTTTCTGATGCAAATGGTTAAACCAAACTCTTTACAGGCATGAGAGAGTTTGTCCATTTGCCGCTGAAGGCGTTCCTCAGTGTAGAATGCTATTGCGGCATCGTCAGTATAAAGCAACTCTGATGAGGACTTGGTGCACTTTTGTCTTAGATCTCAGGTAAGCAATGTTGAACAGATTTCCATCAGTTCTGGAATATAAGTAGACACCCTTTGTAGATGACCTGAAGGCACATGACAGCAGGAAAGAAAAGAATATGCCAGAGTGTCAGTTCTGGAAAACAACCCTGATTCACCCCACTGTGGATCTCAAAGAGTTCCAATGTTGCCGTGTCATAGATCACCTTACTCATCATGTCATGGAAAGAGGAGATCACATTGAGCAGCTTCAGCAGGCAGACAATTTTATCCCAGCGGCCTAAATAGATTGTGTCTGCTCACGTGGTCGAATATCTTGGTGAGATCGATGAAGGCAATATAGAGTGGTCGCCTTTGTTCTTGGCATTCCTCTTGCAGCTGCTGGACTGAGGAGATCTGTTAATTTTCCAGTTCTGAAACCACACTGGGATTCCAGATAGATGCATTTATCCAAGATCTACAGTCTGAGAAAGGCAACACTGGCAAATACTTTTCCCATGATGCTCAGCAGGGTGTTGCATCATTAGTTGTTGTGGTTGCCCGTGTTTTTGAACAGGCACACATCTTTGAATCTCTCTCATCCTGGGGCACTCACTCCCCTCTCTAGCAGAGATAGAAAAGTTTGTGCAGTTGTTGCAGGAGTGCGGGTTTCCTGTGCTTGATGCATTTGGAACTTTGCTCATGGCGAGTGAGTTAATAGCTTTGCTAAGCTCCTCCATTGTGCGTTCGACATTTGGCTCTGCCATGATGAGCAGGCTCTCTATAATATCTAGAACTCCCTCTGTGACCATGTTCTCCTGGCAGTGTTTCATCCATCTCTGCAACTGTAAATGATTTGGAGGAAAATGTAACTGGGCTAATTAGTAAGTTTGCAGATGACACTAAGGTTGGAGGAGTTGCAGATAGTGAAGGGGATTGTCAAAGGGTACAATGGGATATAGATCGGTTGGAGACTTGAGCGGAGAAATGGCGGATGGAGTTTAATCTGGACAAATACGAAGTAGTGTATTTTGGAAGGTCTAATACAGGTAGGAATTATAAAGTAAATGGCAGAACCCTTAATTGCATCAACACGCAGAGGGATCTGGGTGTACAGGTCTACAGGTCACTGAAAGTGGCAACGCAGGTGGATAAGGTAGTCAGGAAGGCATATGGCATGCTTGCCTTCATCAGCAGGTGTATTGGGTATAAAAGTTGAGAAGTCATGCTGCAGCTGTATAGAATCTTGGTTAGGCCATACTTGGAATATTGCGTGCAATTTTGGTCACCACATTACCAGAAGGATATGGAGACGTTGGAGAAGGTGCAGAGGAGGTTTACCAGGATGCTGCCTGGTCTGGAGGTTATTAGCTATGAGGAGAGATTGGAGAAACTTGGATTGTTCTCACTGGAGTGATGGAGATTGAGGGTGACTTGATAGAAATCTACAAAATTATGAGTGGCATGGACAGAATAGATAGTCAGAAGCTTTATCCCAGGGTGGAAGAGTCAATTAGTAGGGGATATAGATTTAAGGTGAGAGGAGAAAACTATAGAGGAGATGTGCGGGGCAAGTTTTTTACGCAGAGGGTAGTGAGTGTCTGGAATTCGCTGCCAGAGGAGGTGGTGGAAACAGGTACGATAGTCGTGTTTAAGAGGCAGCTTGACAAATACATGAATAGGATGGGAATAGAGGGATACAGACCCCGGAAGTGCAAAATGTTTTAGTTTGACAGGCAATATGATCGGCGCAGGCTTGGAGGGCCGAAGGGCCTGTTCCTGTGCTGCACTTTTCTTTGCTCTTTTGTTCTTTGTTTATTGCAGTTGGTGATGATCTTCTGCCTTTGTTTACATTGGAGCTATTTTCTTTGCGGATGGACCTATTGCCTCCTTGATCCTTTTATACAAGCCCTTAGCATTCTCTGTCGAAGGACATCAGGATATTCAGGCATAGTTGTAATCAGTAGTCGTTGGCACACTGCCTAGCAGTCTTTTGGACTTTGAGTGGCTCTTTGTGCATTCAGTGTCTTCTCTCCCTTGGATCCCTGTTGTAGTTAATGAGAGCTTGACTTTAATTACAGGTTCCATCACAATGATATTAGCATTTATATGGTTATTAACATCAAACCAGTCAGCAATATTCCACCCTTGCTTCTCATATGTTGAGAGTGCGCTTTTGTGGATGGTGTCTTGGAATGGGTGTGGATCACAAGACTTGGCCCTCCTACCTTGGACATCATAGCCTGGGAAAGATAAATAATAATGAGCAGAGACTACTTGAGTTTTACTGCTACTATGAGCTTTGTGTAACTCAACCTTCTTTCAGAACAAACCATGCCACGAAGTGTCCTGGAGAACCAAGATCAGCACATTGGCACCATCTGGACCTTATTACCAGACATGACTCTCACAACAACATTCTCAACATACGCAGCTACCACAGTGCTGACTGTGATACAGATCACTCCCTGGCGTGCACCAGGTTTAAGATCCAACTCCTGAACCTTTTTATTTGAAGCAGAAATACCATTTTCATATCAGTGTCAAACATACTAGTGCCTACCCAGATAAAAACCCAACAGTCTTGATTGAACAGGTGCTTTCCGGCATGATGACAGCACAGAAATGAAATTATTCAGCTACCTATCGTAGAATAAAAACTACATGAAATAATGGGGCAAAACCTACATGACTCATCTCATCGAGCCTAATGATTAAGTCACAAATGTATAGTTATATTTTAAATCCTTTGTGTATAATGCTTATGCATAGGTGGACAAAAATGAAATTTCACATCCTATTCCAACATAAGACTAGAAACATTGATGGTATGCAATTGCACCAAATCATGCAATACCAGTACATTCCACATTTGCAGGACTAAGCATATGTTTAACAATAATGCTCCATTGCCAAAATGAGAAGGAGCACACATGAAAATAAAATAAGGACCAGAACATAATAATGGATGGCACTTATTGTGTAAAATCCAAATGCCTTCAGTTCAGAAATAGTTAATTATTGACTTGAAGTGGATTCTACTTCAATATTTAAAAATTTATTTGTTCATGGGGTGTGGGTATCGCTGACTAGGCCAGTATTTATTGCCCATCCCTAATTGCCCTTGAGAAGGTAGTGGTGAACTGCCTTCTTCAACTGCTGCAGTCCATGTGGTGTTGGTACACCCACAGTGCTGTTGGAGAAAGAGTTCCAGGATTTTGACCCAGTGACACTGAAGGAACGGCTATGTATTTCCAAGTCAGGATGGTGAGTGGCTTGAAAGGGATAGTGGTGTTCCCAAGTGTCTGCTGCCCTTGCCCTTCTAACTGGTAGCTTTAGTGGGTTTGGAAGGTGCTGTCTAAGGAGGCATGGTGAGTTCCTCCAGTGCATCTTGCAGATGGTACACACTGTCGCCACTATGTGTCGGTGGTAGGATGTGAATGTTCCTGGATGGGATGCCAATCAAGCAGGCTGTTTGTCCTGGATGGTGTCAAGCTTCTTGAGTATTGTTGGAGCTACACTCATCCAGGCAAGTGGGAAGTGTTCCGTCACAGCCCTGACTTGTGCCTTGTAGATGATGGACAGGTTTTGGGGAGTCAGGAGGTGAGTTACTCAACACAGGATTCCTAAGCTCTGAGCTGCTCTTGTAGCCACAGCTTTTATATGGTTAGTTCAGTTTAGTTTCTGGAAAATGATAAACCCCAGGATGTTGATGGTCGGGTATTCAGCGATAGTAATGCCATTGAATGTCGAGGGGCGATGATTAGATTGTCTCTTATTGGAGATGGTCATTGCCTAGCACTTGTGTGGGACGAATGTTACTTGCCATTTGTCAGCCCAAGCTTGGATATTGTCCAGGTCTTGCTGCATTTGGACATGGTTCTAGAACCAGGGGACATAGATTCAAGATAAGTAGCAGAAGGTGTAGTGGGGACATGAGGAAGAACTTTTTTACGCAGAGGGTAGTGGGAATCTGGAATTCGCTGCCCAAGTTGGTGGTAGAGGCAGAAACTCTAAACTCTTTTAAAAAGTACCTGGATCTGCACCTTAAGTGCAGTAAAGTGCAGGGATTATGGGCCGGGTGCAGGAAGGTGGGATTAAAAAGGGCACCTGGGTGTCCTCGGGCTGGCATGGACAAGATGGGCCGAATGGCCTCCTTCTGTGCTGTAACTTTTCTATGGTTCTATGGTCTGATTCAGTATCTGCGGAGTCACGAATGGTGCTGAACATGAAGCAGCTGAAGATGGATAGGACTAGGACACTACTCTGAGGAACTCCTGCTCACTAATGATAAAAACAAAAAAACTGCGGATGCTGGAAATCCAAAACAAAAACAGAATTACCTGGAAAAACTCAGCAGGTCTAAAGAACACCTGCGGTCTGTCTGCAAGAATGACCCAAACCTCCCTGTCGCTTGCCATTTTAACACTCCACCCTGCTCTCTTGCCCACATGTCTGTCCTTGGCTTGCTGCATTGTTCCAGTGAAGCCCAACGCAAACTGGAGGAACAGCACCTCATCTTCCGACTAGGGACTTTACAGCCTTCCGGACTGAATATTGAATTCAACAACTTTAGGTCGTGAGCTCCCTCCCCCATCCCCACCCCCTTTCTGTTTCCCCCTTCCTTTTTTTTCCAATAAATTATAAAGATTTTCCTTTTCCCACCTATTTCCATTATTAAAAAAAAATAAAAAAAAAACCCCACTAGAGCTATACCTTGAGTGCCCTACCATCCATTCTTAATTAGCACATTCGTTTAGATAATATCACCAACTTTAACTTTAACACCTATGTGTTCTATTGTACTATTGTCGTTGACATCTTTTGATGATCTGCTTCTATCACTGCTTGTTTGTCCCTACAACCACACCCCCCCCACCTCTCTCTCTCTCTCTATCTCTCTGCCCCCCACACACATCTTAAACCAGCTTATATTTCAACTCTTTCTTGGACTCGAACTCAAGTTCTGTTGAAGGGTCATGAGGACTCGAAACGTCAACTCTTTTCTTCTCCGCTGATGCTGCCAGACCTGCTGAGTTTTTCCAGGTTATTCTGTTTTTGTCCTGCTCACTAATGTCCTGGAACTGAGATTCTTGACCTGCAGCAACCATTTACAATTTCTCATTTACAGTAAGTGAGTGAGAGAGAAACAGCGTGGTCATTTACAATGAGAGAGTGTGAGAGAAACAGCATGGTCATTTACAGGGAGCAAGTGCAAGAGGAGTGGGGCCTTTAACAGTGAGAGACTGAGAGAAGAGTGTGAGACCATTAAAGAACGTGAGAGGGAAAAGAGCATGGAGAGCAGTAGATTGGTGAGCAGGATTGGTGAGTATTTCTAGTCTAAAGTAAAAGTAAGGTCTTAAGTTTGTGTTTAGATTTCTAGACTTCTTTTTCTCTTATACTTAACAAGCTTAAAGATAGCTTGTAACGTACAAGATCGATACTGGTGTGTATGATTAAATAATAGTGTAAAGAGTGGAGATACTAGAGTAATTAATACATTGAATAAAATGCGATAGCGATGGCTGGATGGGTAATGTGTTGCTGCTGCAGCATGTGGGAGCTGCTGGACACCAAGGTGATCCAGAGCGAACACACCAAGTTTTGAGCACATCACTGCACCAAGTGTTTGCAGCTCAAGGAACTTCAGACCTGAGTTAAGGAGCTGGAGTCTGAGTTGCAGACATTGCGCCACATCAGGGAAGGGGAGAGCTACCTGGACACTTTGCTCCAGAAGGTGGTCACACCTCTCAGATTAAGTAATTCAAATTTGGTCTGTGATCAGGGACAAGAGGGTGTGACTAAGTGAAGCAGATATGGCGACTTGGGGGTAGTGTTTGAGGAGCCTCGGTCCCAGCAACTGTCTAACAGTTACAAGGTTCTTGCAAGCTGTGTGGATGAGAGCGGGGACTGACCTTGGCATTGTGGTATAGGGAGCCATTCAAGTGGGGGGAGGAAATGGGAGCGTAATAGTGGTAGGGACAGTATAACTAGGGAGATAGATGATGTTCTCTGCAGCCGTGAACGAGTCCCGAAGGCTGTGTTGCCTGCCTGGTGCCAGGGTTAAGGACATCTCCTCAGGGCTGGAGAGGAACTTGGAGTGGGAGGCGAGGGATCCAGTTGTCGTTGTCTATGTTGGTATAAACAACATTGAAAGGACCAGAAAGGAGGTTCTGCTGAAAAAATTTGAACAGTTAGGAGCTAAATTAAAAAGCAGAACCTCCAAGGTAATAATCTCGGGATTGCCTCCTGAGCCACGAACAAACTGACATAGGGTAAATAAAGTCAAAGGTTAGAGTTTGGTTTGGGAGGATGCGTTTCAGTTCATGGGGCACTGGCACCAGTACTGAGGTAAGAGGGAGCTCTTCCGGTGGGACGGGTTTCACTTGAGCATGCTGGGACCATTATCTTGGCGAACCGAATAACTAGGGCTGTAGAGAGGGCTTTAAACTAAATAAAATGGTGGGGGGGGGGGGAAGGGTTCTGGAAAGGGGATACGTAGGCTTACAAAGCGAAAGGATATGGCAGCCTTGCAGGTCAGCTATCTAGGTGATGATAACCAGAGTGTGACAGGAAGGGACAGAGTATATAAACATAAAAAAACACAGCAAATAGGGTCAAAGGGGGAAAAGTTGGTAAAAAGGCAAAATTAATGGCCCTTTACTTGAATGCATGTAGTATTCGGAACAAAATAAATGAATGGCACAAATAGAGATTAATGGGTATGATTTTATAGCCATTATGGAGACGTGATTACAAGGAGATCAAAGCTGGGAACTAAATATTCAGGGGTATGTGACTTTTTGCAAGGACAGGCAGGAAGGAAAGGGTGGTGGGATAGCTTTGTTAGTACGAGATGGAATAAGTGTGATAGCAAGAAAGGATCTTGGATCGGAAGATGTAGAATCCAAATGAGTGGAGGTAAGAAATAACAAGGGGAAGAAGACACTGGTGGGAGTAGTTTATAGGCTCCTGACAGTAGCTGTACTGTAGGACAGAAAATCTATCTTGAGATAATGAGGGCATGTAAAAAAAGCAGTACATTAATCATAGGTTACTTTAATCTTCATGTAGATTGGGAAAATCAAAATGGCAGAGGTAGACACGAGCAAGAATTCATGGAGCGTATTCAGGACAGTTTCTTAGAACAGTATGTTGTGAATCCAACCAGGGATCAGGCTGTTTTGGATCTGGTAATGTGTAATGAGGCAGGTTTAATAAATGATTTCAGTAAAGGATCCCCTAGGAAACAGTGACCATAATATGGTAGAATTTAGCATTCAGTTTGAGAGTGAGAAACTTGAGTTGGAAACAACTGTGCTAAACTTAAATAAGGGTAATTTCAATGGAATGAGGGCAGAGTTGGCTGGAGTGAACTGGGAAAGCAGTAATCTTCCAAGAATCCTTAGATTCTAGAAAAGTCCCAGAGGATTGGAGAATGGCCAATAAAACACCCTTATTCAAAAAGGGAGGGAGACAAAAAACAGGTAACTATAGGCCAGTTAGCTTAACATCTGTCATTGGGAAAATGTTAGATTCTATTATAAAGGATGTAATAGCAGAGCATTTAGAAATACATGTAATCAAGCAGAGTCAGCATGGCTTCATGAAGGGGAAATCATGCCTAACAAATTTATTATTTCTTTGAGGAGGTAACAAGCAGAATAGATAAAGGGGAACCAGTAGATGTAATATATTTGGATTTCCAAAAGGTGTTCGAAAAGGTACCGTACATGAGGCTACTTAATAAGAGTCCATGGTGTTGGGGGTAGTATGGATAGAGGATTGGCTGACCAATAGAAGACAGAGAGTTGGGATGGGGGGGAGGAGGGGGGGCATTTTCGGGACGGCAACCTGTAACTCGTGGAGTGCCACAGGGATCAGTACTTGGGTCTCAATTGTTTACAATATATATTAATGACTTAGATGAGGGAAGTGAATGTACTATCGCCAAATTTGTGAATGACACAAAAATAGGTGGGAAGGCAAGTGGTGAGGATGACACAGAGTCTACAGAGGGATATAGACAGGTTAAGTGATTGGGCAAAACTTGGCAGATGGAATATAATGTGGGAAAATGTGAGATTATGCACTTTGGCAGGAAGAACAGAGGAGCTGAGTATTATTTAAATGGAGAAAGACTGCAGAAGGCTGCAGCACAGGGATTTGGGAGTCCTTGTGCATGAATCCCAAAAAGCTAACATACAAGTTCAACAGATAATAGGGAAGGCAAAAGGAATGTTGGCCTCTATTTCAAAGGATGGAGTATAAAAATAGGGAAGTCTTGCTAAAATTATACAAGGCACTAGTGAGACCACACCTAGAATACTGTGAACAATTTTGGTCCCCTTATCTAAGGAAAGATATACTGGCATTGGAGGCAGTCCAGAGAAGGTTCACTAGGTTGATCCCAGGTATGGAGGGATTTTCTTATGAGGAGAGGTTGAGTAGACTGGGCCTGTACTCATTGGAATTTGAAAGAATGAAAGGCGACCTTATTGAAACATTCTTAGGGGGGCTTAACAGGGTAGATGCTGAGAGGTTGTTTCCCCTTGTGGGAGAGTCTAGGACCAGAGGGCATAATCTTAGAGTAAGGGGGCACCCATTTAAAACAGAGATGAAGAACTTCTTCTCTGAGTGTAGTCAATCTGTGGAATCCTTTACCGCAGAGGGCTATAGAGGCTGGGTTGTTAAGTATATTCAAGGCTGAGATAGACAGATTTTTAATCAGTCAGGGAATCAACGGTTATGGGGAAAAGGCAGGAAAGTGGAGTTGAGGATTATCAGATGAGCCATGATCTCATTGAATGACGGAGCAGACTTGATGGGCTGAATGACCTACTTCAGCTCCTATGTCTTATGGTCACAACCATCTTCCTTTGTGCTAGGTATGACTCCAACCAGCGAAGAGTATTCCCATTGACCCCGATTTTGCTAGGGCTCCTTGATGCCACATTCGGTCAAATGTTGCCTTGATGTCCAGGGCAATCAGTCTCACCTCATCTATATATCATAATCCTATACTGTATGTAAATTATCTAGTTGAATGTAAAGCACCAGTAATTGTAAATATATATTTTATGCTATTTTGAATGCAAGGCTTTATAAGCTGGTTGTTTTAAACAGTCTCTTTTAATTCAAGATAAAAGGGGGTAGTGGAGAGAGACATGTGAACTTCTACTAGTGCTGCTCGGCAATAAGTCCATGGGGACCGGCGGCCTAGGTTAAGTCTTAGCCTTATTAAAAGCTAGGTGCAAATCTTTAACACCTGGAGATGAAGGAAAAAGTAGCTAGTCTGGTTGTTGCCAGACTTGGAAAGGGAGAAAGATGTTGCTTTGTGTGCAAAGAAGGGAAGCTACAGCTGTGGAATCAGGATGCTTGGGTGAGTTGCTTTTCTATTTAGAAAAAATGAACTTACAGAGACTTAAGAACCAAGGAGTCCTCAAAATGGATCTTGCAACTGGAAGTCCATTTGACTATACTCAGATTGAATGAAGGGGACTTAGTTTAAATAGGACACTGGAAGACACCCTGAAATGCCAGGGAGAAGAGAGCCTGCTGAAATGCCAGGAGGGATTTGGCCTTCAATCCACTAGGCTACATTTATGCTGAGAGCATGCTGTAATGTATTAACACAGCATGGGATTTTCAGTTGTGTTAAAGTTTCTAAGGGGTACCTTTTCCATAGTTTAATGCAGCAGTTGCCCACTAAATAGTATTTAGCCAATGTTAATTTAAGTGTTTGTTGCCGTAAAAATCTTAAAACAGGAGGTCTTGGTGTGTTAAAAACAAAAAAACTGCGGATGCTGGAAATCCAAAACAAAAACAGAATTACCTGGAAAAACTCAGCAGGTCTGGCAGCATCGGCGGAGAAGAAAAGAGTTGACGTTTCGAGTCCTCATGACCCTTCGACAGAACTTGAGTTCGGTCTTGGTGTGTGATCCTTTAGTCGGTCACTGGGAATTCAAATTTCTTTTAAAAAGTTATCGGCCTCCACTGGGATTGCAACAATATATGTAAACTAGCCCTTGTGCTAGCCATATATTTCCTGTGTCCCCTTTTCATAAAATTTAAGTATCTATTTTCCTTTCGGAAGTGAAGGTTTCCATTTCAGATTTTCCAACCATTGGCAATGAATGGGCAGAAACTGCATACCAGTTCATTTTGTTGGCTAGTGACTTGGTTTCTAATTTGCACTGAAGTCAAATTATCTTTGTCCATCAGTACTTCAAGAAAAGTTGGATTAATTTGCCAATTCTCAGCAGGTAGGTGAACTGATACTGCAGTGTCTTAGCCAAATCTTTGATTCACGCTTCCTGCTGGGGAATACATCATTGTTTTATTTAGTACCCTTGCAGTCAGAAAAGGAGAAAAAAATAATGAACTTATCAGTCTAATTTGGATTTCAAAACTTTTTCAGAAGTTGGTTGTGATTCTGACATTCATTTCTTATAGAATGTTCTAAATTGGTGCTGTTGTGTTAAGCATTGTATTACTTGGGCTTTGTTAATTACTTTTTCAAAGTCCTGAATGTTACTCTCTGCAGTTGTGATAATCTGGGAAGGCCATTGTTAAACTGCTAGTTCACCACAAATTTGTGTAGTGGATAGTACGATTAAGTCTTCTATTTGTTCTGTATATAAGTATTCAGTTGGTACGTTATTTGTGTTGGATCTGGGAGTTTATGCAGCTGTCATCAACTTGTGCTAATAGTGATTTAGGAGTGTTTGCTACATTTTGTGGAGGCATATTTTTGACCAAGTTTCCTTGTGAGTGGCATCATTTAATCTGCCTCGTTTTATCCAGTGCTGTTGCTCAGCTCTCCTTTCCTTTATCCCGACTAAAATTATGGCCCATTTTAGTTATATGTCAAAGACCAATTATTGCTAGAATTTCTGTGAAATGAGCATTTTTTCCTGCAGTCCAATTGAGTTGTCTTAATGTCACCAGATCTAATATTTCGTGGGCTCTTTTACATGGGGCTTGTGCAAAATGGATTTGAACTAGATTACAGTAAAATTTGTGGCAGTATATAAAAATCTTCAAAAAAAATTGTTGGAATGTGGCACAATAACAGAAGGTTAACTGTCATCCAGATTGTTTGGCTTGGTTCTTTTTGCTGCATCTTGCTCATTATAGAAGAGGGGGAAGAATTTAACAGTGAGTTTATGAAGCTGTGATCAGTGATGTTCCATGGGGGTCACTCATGATAAAAGGATTATAAGCATAATGCCTGAATTTGTTGCTGATATTAAACTGTTGCCAAGAAATTTAATATTGAAATAGATTAATGGAACCTTTGCACTTGAAGGGATGAGAGGCAAAGAATGTCCAATATTGATTGCTGTAAAGTCATACTTTTATTTTTGCACAAATATCTATGATTACACAGAGATCTAATCTAGCTGTAGTTAACTAGACATTGAAATACTGACTGAGGCAGCAATTGAAAAGATAAACTTAAATTCAAGAAGCACAATCTAAAATAGATCAATAAGATCCACATAAAATTTATTTTAGTCACTTCTTCCAAACATAAAGGCCCAAAGAAGTACTGTAATAGTGTATTCTGCCCTTTTAATTTCTCTGTAAATCTTGTGTATGGTAAATCACACACTATATGTGCCATACTGATGGGTTAATTTATGTAATCAGTACTGATTCATTGAAAAATAGATCAGGAATGATCATATTTTTAAAAAAACATTAATTTATTTTGAGTTAATCAAATTGTTTATTTTTTTAAGTCATTAGATAGTGATTATAGTATGATAAGTCTGACTTGGGAAGATAACACAAGAACATAAAACTCTAGTATGAAACTCCAGTGGTATGTGGGCCAGGTTTAGTAAAAGACATGCAAACCTGTGGAGGATAAATATAGGACTTTCAAAAACACTAAGTGGAACAAGTAGATACACAAGAACAACAATGTCAAAGTAAATAGAAATGCTCCAAAATGGTAGAAAAGAAAAATTAGAAAGACCCGGGTTACTTTTGCAAAGTTGGTGACAAACAGATGACATGTACAAGAAGGCTGCTTGCTACCATCACCTTGGAACAACTCAGAATGGATAAACCACAGATGTCCCAAGAATGAATATGATACAAAAAAAATTATGCAAAAATTGAACTTTAATGAAGAGCTTAATGAGAATTACAGATTAATTTTTGAAATTGGGGAAGAGGAATACATGTTTTACTGTGTTTACTGTTATTAATCTGTCTTTTAAATTAAACCACTTGATTCAGAACTTAAGGCTCAATTTGGTTAGAGTATGTACAGTCTGTCATAGGAAAATTCAGACAATGGCATGTAATGCATTCCAGAGTACACAGTAAGGGATCTATATTATTTCTAGGCCTTACTATTGTTTAGCCAGATATTGGGCAGAAAAGACTTAGATTGTTGGAATGATGAGCTCCTCTTGCAGGAAGTGAAGTTATGGCCGAGAAAAGTATGGATTCTCCCATTGTATATCAATTCATTTTGTTGGCCAGTGGGATGTCATTAGATCCTGGGGGCTTTATCATAGAAAGCTGCTTTATGACCTTTGTGACTTCTGCTTGAGAAGTATCAAGAACAAGATCTTCTGAAGTGTATTGCTGTGCAAGTGACTCAATGGTATCATTGCAAACTGTGAATTGTTGGTTTAGGAGATTGCTGAAGTGCTCTGTCCAATGAAAGAGAAATCTCGTGCCTATTTGTTAGGAGCTGACTGTTGGTTTTGGGGCCATGGACTGCTTGCAGACTGTTATGTGCAGCCTTCAGGTTGTTTTTATCAGCAGCCGCTTGAAGCATGTGTTTGCGCGATGGTATCTGGCGTTCCTTGCTGGTGATTTTTTGTCAGGTATGTAAGATCTGCGAATGTTGCATACTTCATCTAGAAATGTGCCTATCTCTTGATCATTGTTGTTGAATCACATTGTTGTTGAATCAGTATTGGTGCTTCTGTTAACAAATACTAGGAACTTGGATGCCATGCTGTATTTCATGAAGCTTTAATGGCAGTATTGTCTTGCAAGATATCAGCATTTGCTATGGTTGGTTTGTTTTTGAGTTCTTGTCTCTTGGCCTTGTCTTTAAGAACAGTTACATCAAGCTTTCTTTGTGGCTTGACTCTGTCCTGAAGCACCTTAGATTTCATCTTCAAAGACACAACCCTCCTGACAAGCCAAAGGTCAGGCCAGCATTCAGCATCTCTAAGGGAGTGAGTGGAGCACATGCCCTTGAGACCTCTCTGTCGTACAAAATGTAGTCCATCATGTGCCAGTGTTTGGATCTAGGGTGCATCTATGTTTTCACTTTTTTTGCTTGCTGAAAGACCCTGTTTATGATGGTTAATTCAAACTCATTGCACTTCGAGAGAAGGAAATAGCCATTGGAGTTTGCTCTGCCAATACCGTGGTGTCCTAGTACTCCAAGAAAATACCCAGCATACAAATCTACATCGGAATAAATTTCAGTAAAGCTGTTCCAATCTAGAATATGGGGATATCCCCATATCTGAAACATTCCTAATTGGTGTAGGGAGGCCATACAAAGTACCTGGACTTCCAACAGGTCTTTAATTTAAGTTCTATATACCACATGCCGCAGCTGGCCTTGGGTGAGCCACAATTACCTCGAGGCTCGAGGTATATGTTGGTAAGGTTTAGGTTGGTAAGGCCATTGTTTCCGGCGTTTGCCACAAACTCTGTACCCGGTTAATTGAAATTCTCTGGTTAAGGTTATGATTTGTTGTCCTGTTTTACAGTCTTTTTTTTAAACAGGATCTACTATAATGATCAATAATTATCATCTTCCCTTTGCTATCCATGACCTTTGTCTGAAACTGTGTATGCCAAGAACACCTAATTATTTCTTCCTGAGGATTTTTTTACCCCTCCAGTTTATATTGTGATTCTACCTGCGTTTTTGGCCTTTTTATATCTTGGATCTGTATCCTGGTAATTTAATGTGTTTTAAAATTTCAATTTTTATTCAATATGTGTTTCCAGTTCATTTCTTGTGCTCCTAACAATATAAAAATGTTTTCATTTTAGTAAACAAAATTGCATATGTAGGTTTTTAAAACTTGTGCTGACATTAAGTAGCAAAAATATTCTTTCTGTTCTATCAGCTCATTAGTTTTTATCTTCTGCTTTAAGGTTTTAAAAGATATCAATAAGCTGGCTCAAATGGAAGAACCACCATTGCTACCAGAAGAATCCATGAAAGATATGGGTATGTCTGAACAATCCAGATATACAGCCCCAGGGCAATTTGAGTGTGTTCGGATTTTTTTTAGCACACTGTTCCAGAATGGAAAATTGACTTAGATTAACTACTATTAACCATTTAAAATCATTGTTTTTTTTAGCTTTTTAATGTTTAAATTAGCCAGCAGGATGATTATTGGTATCTATATGTATAGATAATTAATGCAGTGTTCTTACAAGTGCTAAAGGACAAATCACTTTAGTATTGATTTTGTGTGTGTAAAACCTATTAAAAGTTTTTATAATAAATATTTAAATGATGTGATATTAAATAAATTTCAGAAAAGATTGAATAGCCTTTGACATTTGGGATGTCATATTCCAACACCTGTGAAAGCCCTGAATCATTTTAGTTAAATTTATCTACCTCTGATTCACAATATTTAAAGTCAATGCACCCTATAAAATAAAGGTGGTGCGGAGTTTTTCAGCCCTCTGTGCCTTTCACCCACATTTTAAAAAAACGCAAGAAAATGGTGGCGTTGTGGTTATGTTGCTGGACTAATAATCCGGTCACTAGTTCAAATCCCACCATGGAAGCTGGCAAAAATGAGATAAAATCTAGAATAAAAAACTAGTATTAGTAATGGTGACCATGAAACTACCAGAATGAAGTAAAAACCCATTTGGTCCACTAATGTCCTTTATGGAGGGAAATCTGTTGTCCTTAGCTGGTTGACACTTGACTCCACACCCACATGTGTTTGGCTCTTTACCCTCTGAACCATTCTGTTGTATTCAAGAAAGTGTAAATGGACGTCAACATATATACTCATATATATACTCATAATATCTTATAAAACAAACTCTGTTATTTTGTTGATGGAAACATAACAGAACAAGATTGAGAAACCTATGAGTCACACTGGTCAACTGTTTGTCCTAATGTTAACCTAGAATATTGATGAGATTTAATAGGTATGGGGAACAGGTTGTGCATTTGGTTAAACACTGTGGCTTCACATCTGAAACCTGGATTTAGATCCAATCTAAACAGATGGGATGAAAGCCTTCTCTATTTCTCGGCTATTAGGCTCCTATATAATAAAAACAAAGTGCTGGAAAATCCCATTGGAGTTCCAATGAAGAGCCATATTGGACTTGAAAAGTTAACTCTGTCTCTGTCTCCACAGATGCTGCTAGATCTGAGTTTTTTCAGCACTTTGTTTTTATTTCAGATCTCCAGCATCCATAGTATTTTGCTTTTATTTTAGGTTCCTATGTAAAATGAGTTTGGGCAGTCTTAACCCAGTTATGTGTATGCATGGACCTATAGCACAAAAACTGCTCTTAATTCTGCACTTATAAGCAATTTGAACATGTGCAGTGCACCTAATTTCTTAGGATTTATAAATTTAAAGTAATGAAATTTAAAAACAGATGGTGTGAGCTTCTGCAAAAATATAAAAAGGATGAGAATAGCTAAAGTCAACATCGGTCCTTCAGGATTGGGGAGTTAATAATGGGAAGCAATGACAAAGTCTCTGAACAAATATTTTGTATCTGTTTTCACAGTAGAATACGTTATAAACGTCCCATTAATAGTAGATAATCAGGGGTCAAAAGGGAGGGAGGAACTTATAAGAATCATTATCATTGGATAAAAAGTATAGGCAAACTAATGAGATTAAGCGCTGGCAAGTCCCCTGGACCCGATGGCCTGCATCCTTGGGCCTTAAAAAAAGGGGCTGTAGTGATAGTGGATTCATTTGTGTAATCTTCTGAAATTCCTTAGGTCCTGGCAAGGTACCAGCGCATTGGAAAACTACTAATGTAATTTTGCTATTCAAGAAAGGAGAGGGACAAAAAACAGGAAACTATAGGCCAGTTAGCCTAACATCTGTCATTAGAAAAATGCTGGAATTAATTAAGGAAGTAGCAGCAGGACATTTAGAAGATCATAATACATTCACACAGTCATCATGATTTTATGAAAGGGAAATTATGTTTCCCAAATTTATTAAGTTATTTGAGAATGTAACAAGCTGGTTGGAGAAAGGGAAGACAGTAGATGTAGTGTATTTGAAATTCCAGAAGGCATTGAATAAGGTGCCAGGGAAAAGATTACTTACTCATGGTGTCGGGGCTAATATATTAGCATGCGTAGAAGATTGGCTATGTAACAGAAAACAGTCAGGATAAATGAATACTTTTCAAGATGGCCAACTGTCACCAGTGGGGTGCTACGAATCTTGGTGCTGGGGTCTCAACTATTTACATTTTATACTGTATTAATGATTTTGATGAAGGAACTGAGTGCATTATAGCCAAATTTGTTGACATAAATTTAGATGGGAAAGCTAGTTGTGGTAAAACCAAGTCTACAAAGAAATAGATAAGTTGAATGGGCAAACATTTGGCAGATAGAGTACAATGTGGGAAATGTGAGGTTATCCACTTTGTTAGGAAGAATAGAAAAGCAAAATATTTAAATTGAGAGGGACTAGAAAGTGCTGCAGTACAGAGGGATCTGTGTGTCCTTATGCATGGATCTTAATAAGTTTGCATGCATGTACAGCAAGTAATTAGGAAGACAAATCGAATGTTGGCCTTTATTGTAAGGGGGATGGAGTATAAAAGTAGGGTAATGTACAAGGCATTGGTGAGACTATACCTAGAGTATTGTGTACAGGGTTTAGTCTCCTTATTTAAGCAGGGATATACATGCATTGGAAGCAGTTCATTGATGGTTCACTAGGCTGATTCCTGGTGTGAAGGGTTTGTGTTATGAGGAAAGGTGGTGCAGATTGGGCCTATACTCATTGCACTTTAGAGGAATGAGAGTTGATCTTATTGAAACATACAGGATTCTGAGATGACTTGATAGAGTTGATGTTGAGAGAATGTTTCACCTAATTGGAAAATTTAGAATTAAGAAGCATAGTTTCAGGATAAGGTATCTCCCATTTGAGATGGAGGTGCAGAGGAGTTTCTTTTCTTGAGGGTAATAAATCTTTGAAATTTTCTACTCCCAGAGAGTTGAGGAGCTGAGTCATTGAATATATTCACGGCTGAGATAGACAGTTTTAGACAGTTCTAGAATTAGGGCAGTCAGTAATTATGGGAAATAGTCAAAAAAGTGGAATTGAGGCCAAGATCAGGTCAACCATGATCTTACTGAATGGTCGTGCAGGCTGAGAAGCTGTATGGTCTATCCCTGCTATTTCTTCTGCGCTTAGTTTCTTAATGTTCAGTCAGCTGTACCAATGGAATATTTGTCTTCTAGTTTCTAGCAGTTTCTGCTTAGTTTTTCCACATTATTTGTAGAAAGACTCAACAACAATTTTCACATGTGGAAGTCAATGTTTGATTGGCAGTAAGAGAGGGTGACAGTTTATTGGGTTTTGTTTTGTGTTGTAAGAACTTCAGAAAATGTTTTTTGGCTGAGAAAGAGAAGTTGGAGAGGGAATGAGTCTAATGTTTAATTAAAGTAAATTTGGAATTTTAAAACCAGCCAAGCATCTTACCTGTATTTTGACTATTAGAAAAGTTAAATGCTAATTGTTTATACTTGCTGAAGTCTTTGAGATGGAGTGAGATATGAAGTTTCTTGTTCAAATATGATTTATTTTTAAACACCAGTAAGTTGAATTTTGAAAGCAAACAAAGACTCTTCAAGCGAAACAAATGAAAAGAGAAGGTAGTAGTGCAACAGATTAAGGGGGAATTGGGCTTCTGGCTTCTCGCAATCCACATACATTTTGGGGGTTGCAGTGGAAGGGGATTGTTGATGGAGGATTAAAAGTTAGGTTTGAGACTGTGGAGGGGGTATGACACAGTTCACAGAGGGGAGAAGTAGGGACTGCAGATTGGCATGCTAAGAAAGGGATGGAGTAGTAGGAAGTAAATAGATATTTGGTCATGATGGGGAAGTGCAAGTGATTAGGAGATGGGTTGAGTAAGGAACCAATGAGGGCTACGCTTCCTCACAGTCCCTACATCAAACGCAACTTGTAGCCATTGATTGCTTATTTCCCTGACCTGCAACTCACTATTTCCCATTCAAAAGAGGAAATGAAAAATAGAGCAGCAGAAAATTTATAAGAATAGTTAATGTAAAAGATTGGTACAGAAGTATAATTTTTAATAAGTGACACCAAGTAATATGCATAAATGTAGCATTTTAGTAAGATTTAAATTTTTACCAATTTACTCCTCTTCGTTCCTAAAGACAGTAACAATTGAAGAACATTTCCACAAGTGCCTGCAGCCCTTTGGATCCTTTCCCAAATCATTCATCATGTAAACCCAGATGTTATGTGTTTTGGGAGGCTACTCAAATTGTGGGATGAATTATATTCCTGCCCAGTCTTCTCTTCACAAAGTCTGGATTGCACCTTTGAACATGGAGGTCATTGTTAAGAATTCAGAAGAGGGATCCCTAGTTTATCTCCACCCTCTCCCAGCAAGGCAAGGTTAATTAGAATACTTCAACTGGCTGTGGTCAGCGAATGCAATATAGACTATAAATCTAACCTGGCATCATCCTGCCTCTAGTTTAGTACTGCAGTTGATGATATCTTTGGACAAACTACACAGTTTTTGTATCTCTTTTTGTCGGGGGTCTCTGTGTCATACGCTTGTCAGCTGAGAGAACCCCTCTGTATATTTGCATTAGGCATGTATTTAATGGAATGTCTGTGTGTACTTGAAAATTAGTATCTTCAGGCACTGACCCTATAGTAATGTAGTTTTCTGTTCAAGGAGCACTTCTGTAGAAATAAACGTAGCATTTCCCCCGGCCTGCTTTCTATATCATGAAGATATATCTGTTGCTTGTATGCCTAGTGCAGAAGTGAAATCTCAACGTTTTTTTTGAACAATCGAAAGCTTGAAATGCTGTCATTATACTAAGTAACCAGATATAGTGTTTACTTTCTAGATTTGTAGAACAGTTTTCAAATTAAAATACTTTTCAAGAGTATGTATGTTTCTTATTTAATTTTTATTTGAGGCTTCCATAATTTTTTAGCTCACTCTTGTCTCTCCGATGTCTGATTGAAGGCTATGTTGGAACCTACAGTACCAGAAAAGACCATTAAACAGTTAGTTAAATGAAAACCTGAGATTTTTGATTTGATCATAAACTTGTCACACAACTATGGCCAAAAGGAATACTCTTTTTTAAAAAACATTCCAGGGTAACCTAAATGCATCACCCTAGCAATCCAGCCAATATATGCAGGTTGTGTCCATCCAACCAGGAATATCACCCTACAATACTTTGTCTATCCTTCTATTAATATTTTTTCAATCTGTTCTTGGATATGCTGAATGAAGCAATCCATTCCATTCATTCATCTCCCTGCATGAAGTAGTTAAATCTAAACTCTCTTCTACATTTGAGACTGTGTTCTCTTGCAGAATTTGAGAGAGCACCATGTTGGCGTTTGATATTTTAAGGAATTTGCTGAATAAAGGATCTGTGGAAAGGGACTGGAGGGAGGAGAATACGGTGCCACTTTAAAAGATGCAGGAGGATAATCCAGGGATATGTTGACCAAGTTTGACATTAGTTGTGGATAACGTAGAAAGCACACTGAAAGAGAATAGAGGAGAATAGAGGTCATGAGGACTTGAAACGTCACTTTACTATTCTCCGCTGATGCTGCCAGACCTGCTGAGGTTTTCCAGGTAATTCTGTTTTTGTTTTGGATTTCCAGCATCTGCAGTTTTTTGTTTTTATCTCTGTTGTTTCTCACATGTCGGTGCAGGCTCGATGGGCCGAAGGGTCTCTTCTGCATTGAGATTCTGTGATATCAAACTTTGATGGGTAGTAAACAGTAGGAAGAAGCTGGTTAGTTTCAGGGTTCGGGGGAGACGCTAAACATAGTCCAAATTCTTGAAAATAAGGAAAAGAAACAAACCATGAAATAAATAAGAAATGACCTAAGTGAGAAGTGATGATGCTTTTGATGGAAAACCTACATTGTCCACAAATATTAAAGACAAAATGGATTTTGGGACGTACAGCTTTTGAGGAAATGATTTTTGCATTTTGGTCTTCTCATGCCTATCTCGAGTATTGTGTACGCTTCTGGACACGGTACCATAGGGGACATTTTGGACTTGGTGAGGAAGTTTGATCTTTCGTGTCTAGTCCAGTTGGATGGAAATGATCTTCTCGGCTCTAATGCAGGGCTATATCCCTAAAGATATTGAATTGAATATTTTGGAGAAGACGACTGGGTTGGTTAGTTTGATACATCAGGTGACATGTTGTGGATAACTTGCTTTAATGTCTTTGAGGATTGGATAGGAAGTTTCTAAAGATTTTCATGAGATTTGTTTTTGCTTGTTCTCATTTAATTAGAGAAAGAATGGTAACACCTGTATATTCAAGACAATGGCTCAACAGCCACTGAAAAATAATGTAATACTGAAAGGGAATCTAAAACAGCTTATTGTAGTCTTGTTATAAGTTGTATAGTTAGATCATTTATTCAAAAAAATTGAGGACATGTTTGGAACTCCTGATTTGAAGCAATGTTGTGAGTAAAATATTGTCCTCCCCTATAATGTGATATGTGATTGTATTTGGAAATTCACGAGTGTGGTATTAGAATAATTTATTCTGTGGCGGCATTTCACTTGCTATTGGCAAATTTTTAATTTGAAGATCATATATTGAAGGTGACTTTATTGCAATTAGTTTGTGAAAATGCCTTGTAGTGTATTATGTTTAGTGAAAAGTAATCTATTAATTTTTCAATGTAGTTAAATTTGCATGCAATTTTTAAACAATCACCCACTTATTTTGTCTTCACAGCCAAGGATGTTACTTACATTTGCCCTTTCACTGGCACTCTGAAGGGAACACTGACTGTTACAAACTACAGACTGTATTTCAGAAGCTTGGAACGGGTAATATGTTTAAAACAAATTCCTTTACACATAAGTTGGGAATAGTCAGTCTTTATTTCCAGGGCTTTTTAACTTGGGGAGTTTTCACCTTTTGCAAAAGCTAAAACTGGGTAGAAAATTTCAACAGTAGAAAATAAAACTCAGAAGAGGAAGTATGATTTTTTATTTGTCACAGTGGAACTTCTGTTAATATGCTGACATTGAATGGCCCCTTTGTTGTTTAATGAACGTTGATGAATTAATGTAGTAAAATTCCTTCCTCGGGGACCATAAGTACAGTCAGCTTATTATCAGTAGCAGATACGTAGAATTTCTACTAAAAGAGAAAATAGGAAAACATCTAGAAACCAAAAATATACCATAAATCATTGAGTGGATTTCAAAAGAGAACGGCTTGTTTTACCAACCTCATTGAATTATTTGAAGAGGTTGCCGAGAGTAGGCAAGGGTGATGCAGTAGATGTTATATGTCTAGATTTTCAAAAGGCTTTTGACAAGATACTGCATAATAGACTAATAAATAAGCTCAGTGCATGCAAAGCCAGAGGACAGGTAGATTGGATAACTATCTGGCTGCAAGACAGAAAACAGAGAATAGGGTGAAGGGTAGCTCATTGGAGTGGCAGAAAGTGGGAAGTGGGGTTCCAAACGGACAGTGCTGGGACCACTGTTCTTCACAATTTATAATAATAATAAAGATTTTGGAATCAAAAAAACATTTCTAAATGATACCAAATTGGGAGTTAGGGTGCAGGAGGTGTGTGGGGTAGTCAATACAAGAACCCATTAATAAACTTGCAGAATAAACATATTCTTTGTAAATCAATTTCAATGTAGATAAGTATGAGATGTTACATGGTGGTAAGAAAAGTAAGGAGGCCCCATGAAGAGACGTTAGGGAAACTGGGCCTGTATCCTCTACAGTTTCGAAGAATGAGAGGTGATCTCATTGAAATCTACAAAATACTTAAAGGGATAGGCAAGGTAGGTGCAGGTAAGATATTTCCCCTGGTTGGGGAGTCTCGAACCAGGGGACACAATTTCAGAATGAGGGGGAAGCCACTTAGGACTGAGATGAGAAATCTTTTTACTCAGAGGCTTGTGAATCTGGAATTCTCTACCTCAGAGGGCTGTGGAAGTTCAGTCATTAAGTATATTTAAAGCAGAGATTGACAGATTTCTAAACACCAATGACACAAAGGGATATGAGGATAGTGTGGGGAAAAAAGGCATTGAATTGGATGATCAGCCATGATCATATTGAAAGGCAGAGCAGACTCAATGGGCTGAATGGCCTACTCCTGCTCCTATGTTTCTACGTCATTTATTACTTATAAATTAAGAATCTAAATAGAATGGAGGAGCAACCAGATCTGGGAATACTAGTAGACAAATCACAAAAAGTTGCAACATTGCTTTGTAGGCCATAACAAAAGCATTAGACTTTATTTCTAGAGAGGTAGAATTGAAAAATTGAGAAATTATGCTAAACTTGTATCAAGCCTTTGTTAGTTCTCACTTGGAGTTCTATGTAACAATTTTGGTCAACATATTATAAAAAGGATATAAAAATATAGAGGATGCTAAAAGGATTTATAAGGATGATACAAGAACTGCAAGATTATACTTATCAGGAAAGTTCTGGGGGTCTCATCATGTTTTTCTTTTAAAAAAACGTTTGAGAGCTGTGAGGCATGATGTAAATAGAACTCTTTACGGTTATTAAAGGGTTTTGATACAGTAGACAGTGTGCTTCCACTTGTGGGGGAGAGCAAAATGAGGGGCCATTAATATAAGTTAGTCAGCAAGAAAGCAAATAGGGAATTCAAAAGAAACTTCTTCATCCAGAGAGTGGTGAAGTAGTTGAGGCAAATGGCATAGATGCATTTTAAGGAGAAACTAGATAAGCATATGAAGGACAGTGAAATAGAGGGTTACACTGATAGATAGATGAGGAAAGATGGGAGGAGGCTTGAGGGGACTGAATGATCTGTCTCTGGGCTGTATATGCAGGTATAATATCCTAAAACGGGCAACCTCGGCACCGACGCCATGCCAGATTTCAGATCTTGCAGATTTCAGGTCAGGTGGTTTGTGCTAAGCTGGGTCGGGTCGGTCAAGGTTTGCTTGGAGCATGGGAATAGAGCGGTGCACTAGAGGCAAAGTGAAAAACTAATTTAGCTCCTCACCATGCCAATTATCCAAGTAAATGCATGGCACATTCTAAGAATGTCCAGTTTTCAGACAGCTCTGGATTTTGGATAGCTGGATTTGGGACGCTGTACCTGTATATGTAATTCCATATAAAATGTATTCATCGGGCACAACAATTAAGACAAGTGCAATGCAAGAAACTCAAATTATTCATTACTGAAAAAAGAGACATGATGTCGAAGCTTTTCATCTTGCGTTCATCAGGACAAGCAAGATTGGTTGGCAAGTGCACTCTGTAGAGGTGTTTAGTTGAAAAAAGTGCCTTACTTACGTGTGCTAGAAGCTGCATATATTCATATGCATGGCTCTGTCCTTGGCAAACAAGAAGAACATGTCCATGCATCACAACTTTTTCAACTAAACAGAAGTTTGGGGGCAGCCATTTCCTGATTCATTCCCCATAACAATGCCTTGACAATCAGTCAATTTGCCTGGTTTGAATTTAAACAAAGCCTGGCAGTTAACCATTCCCTGGTGCATTCTCCATGGCAATACCTCTATGAATCAGGGTCTATTTGCCAACTAATCTTGCTTTTCCACCCTCATCACGTGCAGTATAAATTGTTGTTCCCTTTGAGATTTGGTATTTTTGCGCCTGTCCTGAAGGGTGCAAGATGAAAAGATTTGACGGCACGTCTCTTTTTTTTCAACGACACTCAAGTTCTGTTACTACCAAGTGACTATAAATTATTCATCATCAAAGGAAGATAAAATATAAATATCAGAAGAATTCACTCATCTCTTTAACCTTAATCCAGGATTGTATAGCTTAAATAGATGCTCTATTAGTGCATGCATGTCCCTTCTAAAGTGTGATAACCAAAATTGTACATGGAACTCTGTGTAGTCTGACCAGTGTTTTGAAAATCCTCAGCATAACTTCTACAAATTTATACTCTCTGTTCTGGCTATGTATTCCAACATTTTTGTGCTTTATTTAATTGTTTCTCCACATTGTCTCGTTCTAGAAAGTGGAAAATTTGGCTTTGCTCCCAGATATCTTCACAAATTTTCTTAATTTTAATGTATAATTAGTTTTTTTCTCCCCCAATATAGAGTATCGTGCTTTTCTTACAGATCTAAAACATGTTCCAACTCGTTAACTACATCCTGCATTCCTACCCAGAGTTTTTGTGGTTGCTGCCAGTCTTAAATTAGGCAAGAAAGCAGCATTGGATCATTATTATGTCATCAGTGTGCACAAAGTTTTCCATTATCTTTGTAATGACATTCTGACATTGCTGCTCCAGGCAAAGTGTTCCCGGTTTGTTGGAAACCGGCTAATGTGGTGCCTGTTCCCAAAAAAGTGGCAAAGCTAATGCAGGCATCTACAAGTCATTTAGTCTTGCACACTGGTAAAATAATGATTTATGTTATCAGGAATAAACTGAGATTACCTGCCCAATACCCCAGTAAATAGCCATTTCTGAAGGGGAATGTTCTGCCTGACTAATCTTCCAGATTTTTTTTTGAGGAAGTGGCATCACAAGTGAACTGTGGAAAGCCCTATGGATATTGTATGCTTAAAAATGCAAGCTTGGCACAAGATTCTAGTAGGAGCTAACATTTGAGCTGCTTTGTATTGTCACTGGTTTAGAGGGACAGCCGCCAAGCTGACCTTCAACTGTTTTTGTCACAGATCGTGCAGCAATATTTCCAGTTGCAAGTGGCAATAATAGAATATGCTTTACTGTAATATTGGCATACATCTGAAATTTGGAACCAACTATTTTCTCAGCTGGCATTCAACCTCTGTGTAACAGGTTGAAAGGAAACTGAGCTGCTTACTTTGCCCTTCCACATGGTATAGTGCAAAGCTGATGGGTCTTAACACATTCTATTAACCTTTATTCTAATCATAGCATGGTTACAGCACAGAGGGAAGCCAGTTGGTCCATCTTGTCCATGTTGACTCTTTGCTAGAGCAATTCAGCTAGAACCACTCCCTTGACCTTTCCCTGAGACTACAAATTGCTTCTCTTCGCATGTTTATCCAAGTCCTTTAGAAAGCAGTGATTAAATCTGCCTCCACCACACACTCAGTACATTCTAAATGCTAACCACCTGATACGCAAGAAAGCTTTTCCTAAATTATCTTTGGTTCTTTTGTCAGTCACCTCAAGTTAACGTCTGCTTATTGTCAACTCTTCTGGCAATAGGAACAATGTTTCTATTTACCCTGTGTAGACCCCTTATGATTTTGAACAATTCTATCAAATTTCTTCTCAATCTTCCCTTCTCTGAGGAGAGCCACCCAAGCTTCTTCAAACTATCCAGGTAACTGAAGCCCTTCATCCTTGCAGCCATTCTCATAAATCTTTTAAATCTCTAAAGCCTTCATATCCTTTCTAAAGTGCAGTGCCCAGAATTGAACATGATCCAGTTGAGGCCGAGCCAGTGTTTTATAAAGGTTCATCAGAATTTCTTTGCTTTTGTACTCCATCTACCCCAGTATCCCTTATGCCTTTTTAACCATTTTCTCAATTTGGTCTGCCACCTTCAATAATTTGTGCAGGTATACTGCCAGATCCTCTGTTCCTGCACTCCCTTTAGAATTGTATCTTTAATTTTGTATTGTCTCTCCTCATTCTTCCTACCAAAATATACCACTTTACACTTTGCTGCATTAAATTTCATCTATTGTGTGTCCGCTAATTTCACCAGTCTCCGTGTCCTCTTTAGTCCATCACTATCCTCCTCGTGCTTCACTATATTCCCAAGTTTTGTGTCACCTGCAGATTTTGCAGTTGTACTCTGTACATCAAATCTAGGTCTTCAATATATATATTAAGAAAAGCAGTGCTCCTATTACCAACCTCTGGAGAACCCCACTATATACCTTCCCCTAGTCTGAAAATTGACTGTTCGTCATTAGCCTTTGTTTCCTGTGACTCATGCAACTTTGTGTCCATGCTGCCACTGTCCCTTTTATTCCATGGGCTTCAGCTTTACTGACAAGTCTATTATGTGGCACTTTATCAAATGCTTTTTGAAAGTCCAACGCTATTATCTCTTCAAAAACGCTTTTGTTAAACATGATTTGCCTTTAACAGATGCATGCTTGCTTCCCTTAATTCATTTGACTGAGTGACCATTAATTTTGTTCCTGATTATTGTTTCGAAAAGCTTTGCTACCATTGAGGTTAAACTGACTAGCCCTATAGTTGCAGGCTTTATCCTTGTGTCCTTTTTTGAACAAGGGTGTAACATTTGCAATTCTCCAGTCCTCTGGCATCATCCTTCTTTCTAAGGGGGATTGGAAGATAATGGTCAGTACCTCTGCAATTTTCAAATTTTCACTCTAACTTCTCTCAGCATCTTCGGCAGTATCCTTCTGTTCCTGGTGAGATATTAGGAAGTTCACGAATGGCAAGGGCCTTGTGGATGATTGCAAGGACTATCAGCCTGTATGTCGGAGAATGCATTACCCTGATCATAATTTGCTGTAAAATGAACCTGAACATAGCTTCTAAGAATCCAGTCTGATGATTCATAACTCTTAAGTATATTTTTCAGAATGGCACAACAATGCTACGTTTAAATTCTTGAATAATTTGCACATCTCCCAAGATGATAAAACAATGTGGTGTTATGCTCTTGTTAAATAATTCGTGGCTTGTGTGTGATAATTTATCTAAATTTTGCCCCTCACTGTTTTGTAGTGTTTTAAACATTCACCATTTTAAAGTTGAAGTGGCTTTGTTCAAGTACTTTTGACATCTGTGTTTTTATAATTGGTATAGGACCCACCTTTTGTTCTTGATGTTCCTCTGGGCGTGGTCAGCCGTGTTGAAAAGATTGGTGGGGCATCCAGTCGAGGGGAAAACGCTTATGGTCTTGAAATCTTCTGTAAGGTTCGTACTTGTATTAACAATGTTGGTGAGCTTACAGTTTGTTTTTCTTTACATTATTTCTTTTACTCATTACTATTCTGTGGATATTGTGCAGTAATAATAGGTGGGCACTTTAACATTTGATTTTCCTTAAATCGTTATGCCATAACATGTATTGTTTCATCTCTTTTATTTTATACCTCACCAGTGAGCATATTTAGTGCATGGTTGCTATCTTACTTGCTTCATAGTGCTTTTCTGAGAAATATGTGCTGCTTTATGAAATAATTTGCTACAGCACAAACAACAGCAACTTGGGATTTATATAACTTCTTCAACATAGAACATACGTTGACACAATTTCTTGGAGTACAGATTTTATTAACCTCCTGCATCACTTAGTGGATTAATTAGCATCAAATTTGTTCCTATGGGCAGAATACCTGACCAGTGGAAAGGTTCTCATTATCGCAACATGTGTGTACAGTAACTGCGAAACTGGATATTCCATGATCGCTCCCTTTCAGCCCTCGCATTCCCCCCACTCAGCCCTCGCATTCCTCGCACTGACATATTATTACATAAAATGAGAAAAGCATCATTAAACCCTTACATGAAAACCAAGGCCTTTATCTATAATGAATGATTTTCCCAATCTTAGGGTGCATGTCTTACACAGCATGAGTTCACCCTTTACATCGGTTAGCTTATTGGCTGGACAGCTGGTTTGTGGTGCAACTTATGGTCTTGAAACCTTCTGTAAGGTTCATACTTGTATTGACAATGTTGGTGAGCTTACAATTTGTTTTTCTTTACATTATCTCTTTTACTCATTACTATTCTGTGGATATTGTGCAATAACGATAGATGGTTACTTTAACATTTGATTTTCCTTAAATCACTGTGCTGTAACATGCACTGTTTCATCTCTTTTATTTTGTGCCTCACCAGTGAGCATATTTAGTGCATGGTTGCTGTCTTACTTGGATGGTTCCAAATGTTATACGGCAATAGTTATCCAGAAACAGTTAGAAGAGGTTTTAGTTCTAACTTCTGGGTAACTATTGTACAGACCCACAGCGACCCCCAACCCCCCCAGCGTTCTCCCCCAACCATCTGACTAGCCCCCCCCACCCTCAAGGAACTCCCCAACCCACAGGATTCACCCATTGGGACTCTGTCCCACCTCACCACCAGATCTAGCTTTCATTTCCTCCCTCCACTCCCAGGCTTGACCCAATCCAACCCCCAAGGCCTAACCCCCCCCACCACCCCATTCCCTGAGATCCTACTCAACCTGACCCCACACACCCACCCCCCAAATCCTACCCACTTTATTATATGCTTACCTTCTCCCTGGTCTGTCAAGGACCTCTAACTTTCATTGGCATTTAACTTGGCCTAGTTTATGTAGGCTAGTGCTGTAAAAATGGGGCATGGCCTCTTTGCATTGACTGAGCAGCTCTTTGACACTAGGCTCAGAAGGTCAGGCGAGACAGGATGGAAAACAAAAATTAAGGTTAAAAACTAGGTTAACTCTGATTCCCACTCTGAGGAAGTTCAGGCCCAATTGTTTCTCATTACTCCCAAGTTGTTGAGCATGTAACTGCAAGCTAGAGTCCAGCAATGTTGACAAGTCAATTGAGAAGCAGCAGCCTCATTGTTCCTGACTCAAGTCTTCTCCCAGCTGCTGAGCACTTCCTTAGCAAGTACACCCCTCAATGGACAGTGATGAGCTTGGAAAAAAAACCTCTAGCATGACTAAGCCAGATAAGAGAGCTTGTTTTCCTTTTAAGTGTAGCTCTTCTAAATTAACAATGTGAGCATTCATGACAGGTGCTCTCACTGTGCTTTAGAATCTATTTCATTAGAACCCTACAGTAGTGTCAATGAATTTGACATGAATTCATTGGGGACCACAGTGCTAGTCAGCCTTACTATACAGATAAGGCTGTCAGATTGCTCCATACCTTAGAACATGCTTTGGACAGCCTGAAGTTACTCCATAAATAGTGGTCTATTATTTGCAGATTGAACCCCTTGGATGAGGAAGGACATAAGCTGATTCTCTGGCTAGCAATTTCCGCCTTTGACCGTACTGACAATACTTCTCAAAGATTCATCCAGTGCTCCTTAATTCTCATGTTATTACCCTACTTAAATAGCAATGCTTCTGCTGGTACTTAGAACAAGTGGAATTAATGAAGGTGTTGCGACCAGTGGCAATTCTTACGAATGCCTATGAAAATAGAAGAGGGATAAGCGTATGTTGGAATGCCAGTTGCACAACATGTTACAACCAGGGTGGGCAGAGTACGCATTTTGACTAGCCCTACTACTCCACAGATTGCCTTCGTAGTTTAAAAGTTTGATTCACTCACCAAATTGCTACTGTTACCCAGAATAAGAGAGACTTTAACCAAGTTTCTTTCAATTAACAACAAACTTATTCGTTTATTATAAAACCACTCTTGTTGAATAGAAAAACAAAGTTTATTAACACAGTATGAAATATGAAAGTATACCAGTTACTCTTTTGAGATACCCTAAGTCTCTCTCTCTTTGACTCTCTCTCTCTCACATGCACACACACCAAAAAAAAGAGGAATTCTGCCAAAGGTTGAGAGTCAGTGATTCAAGGGAAAAGGAAAGATGATGGAGTCCTTGATGTGGCGTCCATGTTATGCGATTGGTGCCTCAGTGCTAATCTGTGAAACAATCATGACTCTTGCAATGCTTTTCAGGTGGACTTGAATCTGCAAGTACTCAATTCCAGCAAGTAGAGCAACTTAAAAGCAGCTTGTATTCACTTCCAACTGTGGACTGGCTCTGGACTGCAAAAAGGCTGCTGTCTTGCTTCAGAAGCAGTTGGGACTGGTGTTTTTTTTTCTCAGAGCCATAATCCACCTTTTGTACATTGTCCGCCAGGATCAATAGGTTTCCAGCTTCTTTACACTGCTTAATTACCTTTTCTTGTAAATGGTGCCTCTTCTAAGAGAAACAACCATAGTTCTTATATTAACCTGTTAAGGAACAGTGTCTTATAAAACACACATCCTTTCAGAATGTTTTTAGTTCTTGAAGGTGAACCATTTTCTGTGATTAAAGTGTTCACCACAGGCACCCTTCAAGTAGTACCTGTGTGTCAGTATAATGTCTGCCATCTTGTGGAGGAGTCTAGAACTAGGGGCAAAGTTTAAAAATAAGGGGGCTCCCACCTAAGACAGATGGGGAGGAATTTATTCTCTGAGGGTTGTTAGTCTTTGGCATTCTCTTCCTCATCAAGCAATGGAGGCTGGGTCATTGAATATGTTCAAGGCTGAGTTAAACAGACTTTTGATTGGCAAGGGACTCAAAGGTTATGGGGAGCAGATAGGAAATTGGAGTTAAGGACTGCAATCAGATCAGCCATGCTTGTTGCAACTGTATAGAGCCTTGCTGAGACTGCACCTGGAATATTGTGTACAATTTTGGCCTCCTTACCTAAGGAAGAGGATATACTTACCGTAGAGGGAGTGCAATGAAAGTTCACCAGAATGATTCCTCGGATGGCGAGGAGACTGGGCCTATATTCTCTAGAGTTTAGAAGAATATGGGGTGATCTCATTGAAGCATACAAAATTCTTACAGGACTCAGCAGGCTGGATGTATTAAGGATGTTTCCCCTGGCTTGGGGGTCTAGAACCAGAGAGGACAGTCTCTGAGTAAAAGGTAGGCCATTTAGGACTGAGATGTGGAGGAATTTCTTCACACACAGGGTGGTGAATCTTTGGAATTCTCTACCCCAGAGGGCTGTGGAGGTTCAGCCATTGAGTATATTCAAGACAGGGACTGATAGCTTTCTAGATATTAAGGGATATGGGAATCGTGTATGAAAATTACATTTTAGTAGATGATCAGCCGTGATCTAATTGAATGGCGGAGCAGGCACGAGGGGCCATGTGGGCTACACCTGATTCTGTTTGCCATGTTCCTAAAATTTTGCGATTTGTGTATAAAGATACCCAAAGCCCTCTGTACTGCAGGGTTCAGGCTTCCCCCATGTATGAATCACATTCCACTCCCTTTACCCCTGGCAAAAATAGGATCTGTCAGAAATGGGGTTGGGACTTCCAAATCCAGGGTCCTGGTGCCATTTTGGCTAAGGTGTGGAGTCTCTATGACTCCATGAAAATATGGCTTCTGTTCCCTGTTAGTTAGTCAATCCCCTATCCCCTGAACACCATAAGCTCTTATCTTGTGCAGTAACTTTTTATATGGTACCTTATCAAATGCCTGTTGGAAATGCAAATACATTACATCTATTGGTTCCTCTTTATCCATCCTGCTGTTTACAGCCTCAAAGAACACCAATAAATTTATCAAACTCTATTTCCCTTTCACAAAACCATGTTGACTCTGCCTGATTGTATTATGATTTTCTAAATGTTCTGCTACTTAACAATAGATTCTAGCATTTTCCCAATGACTGATATTAGACTAACTGGCCTATAGTTTCCTGCTTTCTGTCTCCCTCTTTTCTTGAGTAGTGGTACTATATTTGCAGTTTTCTAGAATCTTGGGAGATTGTAACCAATGTATCTATTTCTCTGCAACTACTTCTTTTAAGACCCTAGGATGCAGGCCATCAAGTCCAGGAGCCTTGTCAGCCTTTAGTCCCGTTAATTTTCCTAGTACCTTTTCTCTAGTGATACTTCTTCAAAGTCTTTGCCATTTCCTTTTTCCCATTATTAATTTCCCAGTCACGCCCTCTCAGGGACAAATACTCAGTTTCATTATTCTATTCCTTTTTGTATACTTGTAGAAGATTTTACATCTGTTTTTATATTTCTTGCTAATTTTCTCTCATTTTGTTAGTCATCCTTTGTTGGTTTCTGAAATTTTCCTTATCTTCTGGCCTGCCACTTTTCTTTGCAGCATTGCACATCTTTTCTTTCAATTTGATACTGTTATGAGACAGCCTTTCAGTAAAGCTGAGTTATTTAAAAACCCCAGAGGGAAACTTTAAACAACAATCATAACCTGTATTTTAAGTAGTGTTTGAGATGCAACTCTAAATTCAGGAATCAGGCCACCAGTTCTCGAGAGGCTTTATATTAAACTAAATTAAACATTTTATTAATTTACACAAGTTAAATACGTATACATGGCTACAAATTACTGCTATCATAACTTCAAACAAATTCTTAAACTAATCTCCATTAAGGCAACAGCAACCCATAGATTTTTAAGCAGACACCAGGCAAAGCATTTTCACCGTACAAATTCAAAATGAGGTTCCTTTCACTTTGGTTCCTGTGGAGTCAGTTGGAGGCTTGCAGCTGCTTTGATCTTACATTGCCTCTACTTTGCACGCACACAAAAACTGCTGAAGTTATATCTAGCACGGTTCATTGAATGGAAATTCTCATTGTATCAGCAGTCTCTTTGAACCCATCTCTTCTAACGATAAAACCCCTTTCATAGTACCAATTTTATTAGCAACATAAACATATTGCTTGGTCTTTGCTTGCTAGGTGCCAGTTTTCATCCCTCTTCTTGAATGCTGTATTCAAAAAATGCAAATTCACTCTATCTCTCTTACATCTCAAAACTAGCACACGTCAAAGCACCCAGACTAGCTGGCTTTAATCCAGTTAAGACACACCCACAGACTAAACCTCTATTTTAAAAGAAAAATATTTTACAGTAATATATACATTAATAGCTTCATGACCTCCCCCTCCCTATTGAAAAACTGTCATAATTCTAAAAGACTGCTTCATTTCAATAACCCATTTCACACTATCTCCTATAATTATTACTATTACATTGCCAGATCACAGAATCACAGAATCTCTCAGTGCAGCCCATCGAGTCTGCACCGACACGTGAAAAACACCTACCTAATCTTGGCCCATAGGCTTGAATGTTATGACATACCAAATGCTCATCCAGGTACTTTTAAAGAATGTGAGGCAACCCGCCTCCACCACCCTCTCAGGCAGTACATTCCAGACCGTCACCACCCTCTGGGTAAAAAGGTTTTTCCTCACATCCCCCCTAAACCTCCTGCCCCTCACCTTGAACTTATGTCCCTTGTGACTGACCCTTCAACTAAGGGGAACAGCTGCTGCCTATCCACCCTGTCCATGCTCCTCATAATCTTGTACATCTTGATCAGGTCGCCCCTCAACCTTCTCTGCTCCAATGAAAACAACCCATGTCTATCCAACCTCTCTTCATAACTTAAATGTTTCATCCCAGGCAACATCCTGGTGAATCTCCTCTGCACTACCTGCAGTGCAATCACATCCTTCCTATAATGTGGCGACCAGAACTGCACACAGTACTCCAGCTGTGGCCTCACCAAGGTTCTATACACCTCCAACATGGACCTCCCTACTTTTGTAATCTATGCCTCAATTGATAAAGGCAAGTGTCCCATATGCCTTTTTCACTACCCCACTAACATGCCCCTCCGCCTTTAGAGATGCATGCGTGAACATAATATATATACACAAGTCCTTAGTATCAACAGAAATCACTCCAGTTAAGTGTCTAGGTTTTTTAAAAAAAGTCCCATTTTCCTAGAAGCTTCAAACTCTTGATAACACATCTGAAAACAGATTTTCTTTTCCAGCAATATGTATAGTCTGTAGATGAAATGGCTGTAGTAATAGACTCCACCTGAAAAGCCTTAAACTTTTATCTCAAAACTTGTCCAAAAGCTTCATAAGATTATGGTCTGTGTAAACAATTGTTCCTGATGAATTGTTTGCAACATACATTTCAAAGTGCTGCAATGCTAACACCAAACTCAAAGTCTCTTTTTTGATCGTTGAATATCTTCTCTGTTATACATTCAGCTTTTGTGAAAAATACCCAATCGGTTTTTCAATTCCAGTGTCGTCATGTTGTAATGGTACATCCCCAGTGCCTAAATCGTTTGTGTCAATGGCCAACTTGAATTTCTTGGCATAATTGGGTACTGCCAACACTGGTGTTGCAATTAATACAGTTTTCAAACTATTGAATGACTTCTGACACTCCAGTGTCCATTGAAAGTTCATTTTCTTTTTTAATAGTTCAGTCAAAGGAGCAATCACTTGGCTAAAATTAAGTACAAATTTCTGGTAAAACCCACTGATGTCCAGAAATCTCAAAACTTCTTGTTTTGTTGTAGGCACTGGGAAATCTATGAATTCCTTGACTTTCGTATCTCTTGTAGCCACCTTTCCATGTCCAATAGTATGGCCTAGATATGTGGCTTGCACTTTTGTAGATTCATTTTTAGCCAAGTTCATTAGCAAATTAGCTACTTGTAATCAAGTAAATAATTCTTCCAGATACTGTAAATGCTCCTCCCACGTCTTACTGAAAACGATTAGATCATCAATAAAAACCGCACATTTGTTTAGACCTCCAATTACTTTGTCAGTCTTTGAAATGTCGCAGGTGCATTGTTCATGCCAAATCGCATGACTTTAAACTGATATAGTCCACTTGGCATAACAAATGCTGATATTTCCTTTGCTTTCTCCGACAATGGTATCTGCCAATATTCTTTTAGCAAGTCAATCTGTGATAAATTTCGATTGTCCCAATTTCTCAATGCAATCTTCCAACTGTGGTATGGGATATGAATCTGCTTTTGTCACCACATTTACCTTTCAATAGTCCACGCAATCTTTGTGTTCCATCCACTTTCAGTACCAGTACAATAGGTGAACTCCAGTTACTGCAACTAGACTCAATGATATCATTTTCAATTATATCATTTTGAAGCATGAAGTCAATTTCTTTTTGTACTTGTGATAATTTTGCTGGATTTAAACCTATAAGGATGTTGCCTTATAAGATGATATTTCTATACATACGTCATATAAAGCTAAATGTGTCTTTCCCAACTTATATCCATGAATAGGTTTGTGTGACTGCAATAGCTTTTCCAAATCACTTTGGCACTTGTTTGGAAGGTAACCCCCATATTTCATTTAAATTTTCAAGCACTCCCTCATTATCCATTTTGATTAGAGGAAAATCAATTTCAGAGTCCTGCACTTCTACTTTTTTCTCATCCACAATCACTAATACCTCTTTTTGTTCCTCTTCCCTGTCAAAGTACTTTCTAAGCGTATTTACATGATACACCCTCTGCTTTTTCTTCTATCTGGAATATCTATTAAATGATTTACTTCACTCAATTTCTCCTCATTCCTGTAAGACCCACTAAATCTTGCATTTAATGAATCACCTAACATTGGTAACAAAACTAGTACTTTCTCCCCAGAAACATAACTAAGTTTAAGCATTCTTAATTGCTTTCACTTTCATCATGTGCTGTGATGTTTTTAAATGTTCCTTAGCCAACTCACATGCTCTGTTCAATCTTTCCCTGCAATTTGATAAATAATCCAGGAACATTATTTCTAAATTTTGACCCACCAATTTCTCATAAATCAATTTCAGTATTCCCCTTACCTCATGACCATAAACTAGTTCAAAATGGCTAAAACCAGTTTATGGATTTGGAGCGTCTCTAACAGCAAATAACAAAAATGGAATTCCTGTTTCCCAATCCTATGTATAATCCTTACAATATGCTCTTATCATAGTTTTTAAAGTTTGATGCTATCTTTCCAAAGCTCCTTGTGACTCTGGATGATAAGCTGTTAACTTAAACTGTTTTAGTCCCAGACTGTTCATTACTTCCTTAAACAGCTATGACATGAAATTTGACCCCGATCTGATTGTATTTCCTAAGGTAAGCCATACCTTGTAAAAAATTTAATTAACTCCTCCACAATCTTCTTAGTTATAATATTCCTTAACTGTGTCGCTTCAGGAAACCTGGTAGACATATCCATTATTGTCAATAAATACTGATTTCCACTTTTAGTCTTAGGGAGGGGTCCTACACAATTGATCATGACCCTGGTAAAAGGTTCTTCAAATGCTGGTATCGGGATTAAAGGTGCTGGCTTAATTACGGCTTGTGGTTTTCCTGTTATTTGACATGTATAACAGATTCTACAGAAGTTGTCTACATCCCTATGCAATCCTGGCCAAAAAAAACCTCTGTATCTTTTCCTGTGTTTTCCTAATTCCTAAATGTACCCCCATTGGAATTTCAAGAGCATCCTTAGAATCTCATTTCTATACCCTAATGGGATAACAATCTGATGCACCTAACTCCAGCTTTCATTTGCTAAGACGTGATCCGACCTGCATCTTCTCATTAAAGTATCTTCCCAAAGATAGTAACATACTGGAATACATTTTGCTTCTGTTTCTGACTAAGCTTTCTGATATAACTGTTTTAATTGCAAATCAATTTTCTGTAATTCCACTAACCTCTTTGAGTTAAATGCTTCAGCTGAACTGTCCTATATTCCTTCCTCTTGAACAATGTTATAACATACAGTGCCAGGTAATTGGATTTCGACACCACCTTCTTGCCTTTGAACTGCCTGTTTATCTTGTTCAACTTGTTCTTCCTGATGAGCCTTTGATCTCATTACAACAGAATCAAGAAACAATCCAGGATGTTCCTTCTGTAACACCTCCGTTGAAAGCACTTTTACAGGCTGCTCATCTACCACGGGCACCCCCCCCCCATTTGCGATCCAGCTATATCATTACCCAGAATAAACTGAATCTCTGCAATGGGCAATTTTTCCACCCCTCCAACTACAACTTCACCTGTCTTCTATTTGCTCTTTAAATTTACCTTACACAATGGAATTGATTTAGCATCTCCATGAACCCTCCCTTTGAACAACAAATATCACCATCCACAACATTAAGGATTGACTAGCCCCTGTGCCTCTTAAAATTTTAACATCTTTACCTACTCCACCCTGTACACATGGAAAGACTTTACCTTCACATACAAAGTCTTTAAACATTTCTGCAACATGCTCCTCAGAATTCTTTTGAGTAAACTGTGAACACATTCTCACTTCTTTACCTTTCATTGATTCTTCCTGTTTTACCTATACACAAACCACTGGTTTCTCCTGTGCCTGAATCTCAGAACCCACAGTACTTTTACTTCCTGAGCATTTCTGTAGCCCAAAATTTCCAACAGATTTTCCCTGTAATCTCCAACACACTTAGTGTGCCCTACTTTATTACAATGAAAACACCTCAATTTTCAAATGTCACTTCTAGCTTCAGCGCTTTCCTTTTTATTCTGAGAAAAAACTTCCTGGGAACTTCCAGCTAATCCTCTTCCCTGAGTACCTACCTACCTTTCACCTTCCCACTTTTTATCCTTTTCCAATTTCAAAGGGTGACAAAAAAAAGGTTTAACACTTAATGAGCCAACTCATAATCATCAGCTACCTCTGCTGCTTGTCTTACAGAATCAACCCTCTGTTCCTCCACATGAGTTCTCATTACTGAAGGGATTAAATCTTTAAATTCTTCCAAAATAATTACTTCCCTAAGGGTGCATAGGTTGTTTTTATTTTTAACACCTGTATCCACCGGTCAAAATTACTTTGTTTTACTCTTTCAAATTCGACATGTTTGCCCAGGCTGTTTTCTCATATTCTTAAATTTCTGCCCGTATGCTTCAGGAATCAACTCATATGCGTTCAAATAGCCTTTTTCACCGCATCATAATTCACTGACATTTCTTCTGATAGCGGAGCATATACCTCATGGGCCCTGCCTAACAACTTAGACTGTAATAATAACATCCAGTTTTCCTGTGGCCATTTCATCTGTTTAGCTAGCTTCTCAAATGAAATAAAGAATGCTTCAAAATCTTTTTCTTCAAACTTTGGAAGAACTAGTACAAATTTATACACCTGCACAATGAATTCCACTTTAGAGACAAATCCTTCCTCACCTACTGGCATCTTTTTTTAACTGCCAACATTTTCATTGGAATTCTCTTTTTCTCTTTCCTCCTTCTCTAACTTCAAAATTCCTAATTCCCCTTTAAAAGCCATTTCTCTGTCCTGTGCTTCAAATTTAAGCTTTTTCAGTTCCTTTGCTTGTTCAAATTCAAGCGTCTTCATTTGCAACCGAAGTCTCACTGCCTCCAGCTGCGACTCACTAGTATTAGGTTTCACTTCCAACTGTTAATGCTGTGCTATACTTTTAATTATGTCTGATTTCCTAGCACCCTTGGGTAACCCCAATTTTAACTTAACCTGCAAACTCTGTTAACTTACTTTTGGTTATTTTTTCCAACCCAGTCAGAGTTATCTACTCCAAGACTAGTCTTAGCAATTGCCAAAGCCATCTTGCAGTCTCACCACTTTTAAAATACCTCGCCAACTCCTGAATTCAAAGCGCTTCTCGTACTCGTAACCTTAAGATTCACCAACTCCAGACCAACCAAGGAATTAGAAATATTTTTATTACTGGACAAGCCCCAAACTGAGAGAGCCTTTTGGTAAAGCTGAGTTATTTAAAAATCCCAGAGGGAAACTTTAAACAACTATCATAACCTGTATTTTAAGTAGTATATTTGAGATGCAACTCTAAATTCAGGAATCAGACCACCAGTTCCCAAGAGGTTTTATATTAAACTAATTGAAACATTTTATTAATTTACATAAGTTAAATACATATACATAGCTACAAATTACTGCTATCATAACTTTTAACAAATTCCTAAACTAATCTCCATTAAGGCAACAGCAACCCATAGATTTTTAAGCAGACACCAGGCAAAGCATTTTCACCGTACAAATTCAAAATGAGGTTCCTTTCATTTTGGTTTCTGTGGAGTCAGTTGGAGGCTTACAGCTGCTTTGATCTTACATTGCCTCTACTCTGCGCGCACACCAAAACTGCTGAAGTTATACGTAGCATAGCTCATTGAATGTAAATTTTCATTGTATCAGCAGCCTCTTTGAACCCATCTCTTCTAACAATAAAACCCCTTTCATAGTACCAGTTTTATTAGCAACATAAACATATTGCTTGGTCTCTGCTCACTAGGTGCCAGATTTCACCGGACTTCTTGAATGCTGTATTCAAAAAAATGCAAATTCACTCTATCTCTCTTGCGTCTCAAAGCTAGCACACATCAAAGCACCCAGACTAGCTGGCTTTAATCCAATTAAGACACACTCACAAAGTGAATCTCTATTTTAAAAGAAAAATATTTTCCAATAATATTATATACATTAGTAGCTTCATGACAGATACCGTCCTTAACTTCCTTTAGTTAATTATGGATGGTGCATTCTTCTTGCAGTGTCTTTCTTTCTTAATGTAATATATCTTTGTTGAGCGTTATGAAATATCTCCTTAAATGTCTGCCATTGGTTCTCTACATTCTTATCTCTTAACTAATTTTCCCATCCACTTTAGCCAACTCTGTCTTCATAGCCTTGTAATTGCCTTTAATTAAATTTAAGACAGTAGTTTCAGACCCAAATTTCTCACCCTCAAACCGAATGTGAAATTCTGTCATGCTTATGATCACTCTTGCCTGGAGGATCCTTTACAATGAGGTCATTTAGACATTACCAGTCCTAAAATAGCCTGTTCCCTGGTTGGTTCCAGAATGTATTGTTCCAAGAAATTATTCTGAGTACACTTTATGAACTCATCCCCCAGGTTACCTTTATCAGTTTGATTTGTAAGTCTCCAATTATTTCTTAATTTATACTCCTTCCAACAGTGTAACTAATGTCAGAGGACCTATAAACCACTCCCACCAGTGATTTCTTTATTTTGCTGTTTCTTATCTCTGCCTATACTGATTCTACATTTTGATCATCTGATCAGTTCCAGTTGTAAAGAATATTTCTTTCTTAATTATTTTTGAGATGTGGGCAATGCTGACAAAGCTACATTTATTTCTCACCCCTCACTGCCCTGAGACAGTCTAGAAAGGCCATCTTCTTGAACCACTGCAGTTCTTGTAATGGTGGTCTTCCCACAATGCTAAGTAGATCCTATGAGCTGCCTCAGAACGTTTAACTGCGTTAAAGGTACAACATAAAGGCCAAATATTGTTGGATGGGTACTGCAGCACGGCCTTACATGCTAAACAATCAAAAAGCTTTCAGGTTCTCTGAATGCTTTGTGTGGTTAGTAATCAATGTACAAGACATTGCAAGGAAACACCTAATGACATGCATACTTTGTCCTATTGTAAAAGGTACTGATGGGTAGCCTTGGCAGAATTATCAGTTGGCATACTTTTTTTTAATGTTCTTGTTTCCTTCCTTTTTGGAAATGGCATTGATTCTTTACACTATCTCTTCCCAGAACACTGCACCAATCTGCTATGAGGAGCATATCTGGAAACTGAATTGTGCAACCTACTTTTCACCCACTTTCTGAAGCAACAGTCGCATCTGTGAGGCAGTGCGTTTTTACTGCTATGAGTCTATCAATTGTGCAGGAAGGCTGTATAGAGTTTTTCAGGGAAAAATGTTCTTTCCATTTAAATACCACAGTCCTTGAAGTTACAGCATCAGCACCAGATATCTTGTTGCTCACTTTGAATTTACAGCAGGTGGATTGAACACTGGGAACAGTGACTCAGAACTGGAAACTGAAGCAGAAACAGTGCTGTGCACTGTTCCTGCTATTATCGTTAGTTTTTTTTAAACAAAAAACAACTAATTATTATTCTAAAATGCAGGCAAATGCTTTGGCTAATCCATGAATAATACTTCAGACTTTCAATTCAGTAAACTATCCACTTTAATAGTTAATCTGATTTGAAATTCTATTTTTTGGTGTAGCCAATTTGTATTACGCACAATAAAAGTGTGTAGGGTCATACAGCTTTGATTTCAATTCATGACTTATCCACTTTTTTTCAGTATACTAAGGCAAAATTTTGAAAATTATAAGTGCTTGCAATGGCATTGTACGTAACATTGTGATTCAACACGGTTACTCATCATAGCAAGGTTCAGGCTTACATATGTAATTTTTAATTTGGTGGCTCTCCTGTCCTTGGTCCCATCATCTTGGAGGACCAAAGAAAAGAGAGATGCATTTTCTAAAGTAAGGAAAAATTCATGAGAAGCCACCTTGAGGTATTTTCTGGATATGTTTCTAGTAGATTCAAGAGTAGCTTTGCTTGGAGAATGATGTGTAATATGGGTACAATAAACAGAGTCGCATCTTAAGTATGGCATGAAGAAAGGATACACTAATATTTATGCACAGGTATTGCATGTTTTACACAGTTGTATGTGTGAGCATTAATGCTTCATGCAGTTTGCAAAACGCTTGTATTTTTGTTAAGTTTAAAAGTATATAAAACATTTAGTATAGTTTTTTTTATTGAGCAAAGGGAATAAATGTCTGCTTTTAAAGAATCTTTCTATTGTTTAACAATAGTTTTCCAACATCCAATAATCTGTTTTTACATTTATAGGATGTTCGGACTATCAGATTTGCTCATAAACAAGAAGGACACACCAGACGATCTATCTTTGAGAACTTGATGAAATATGCATTTCCCATATCCAACAACTTGGTATTGTCTCATATTTAATCTATGGTAGTCACTTAGCATACTTTAAAAAACATAGTATATGCATTCTAGTGGAAAAGAGATTTGGCTCTAAAATATTTCTGAGTAGCTAAGTATATCTCTAAATGATTTGCCCTGCAGTGATTATTTGTGCTATTAAAATAACATTTTAAATAGGGCATATATCAGCAGAGTTACAGATTTAATTTTGTAATAAAATTTGTGCTGACTAGTTCTATTGTTCTAGAATATTCACTACTAAGTGTGCAAAGCCCTACAGTGTGTGATTTTAGCAGCATGAATATGTTACTGTTTGCATGGGGGTATGTATGTAGCTGCAGTGACCTGTGATGTGAGTGAAGAATGATGATCCAAAAACCAACTTGGAAAGGTAACTCATGAAAGTTTGGGTTGCTTTTTTCCCAGGATTAAATTTAAAACTGCCTTAAGCCAACTCTGTTACCCTTGATAAATGAATGAAAAAATTTATCATTTACTGATAAATAGAGTAATGATGAAGACTAGGTTGCCAAGTGAGAACTTCCCTCGCAACGCTTAGAGTTAAGTCAAATCCAACCAATCTAAATAAGATTAGGCATCATTTCTCTGCTGATTGTAAGGGTTTTATATGAAATGAATTTGGATAGTTTGAAACCATTTGCAGATGAAATCAGTCTCACACTGCAAAACTACTTACGAATCAATGCTAATGTAGCAATATCAGTCAAACCATAAAGATGGCAGAATGGAGAAATAGAAAAATTCACAGAGGTAGATGCTCTTCTGAAATTGGAAATTGAGGCCAAGTAAAGGAAGCTTTACTTGCTTTGAATGATGTAGAAAGCTTGGAACTAAAAATAATTCAATATTGATCCTCAAGTTGATGAGCACACAAATTCAATGCACAAAAGTAACATTAATTTAAGAGAAATTACCAATTTGTATAAATTAAGCTGTGTTTTCAATGTCAGTCTCTGCAAAAATTACACTTACACTTGTAAGATTTAATGCCCTCCTCACTATTACACTAAATGAATATATAAACCTACTGTTATTAATACTTAGATCTCTGAGGTCTTAACTCTAGATTTAATGTTGATAGGCCAACTTTTGGATTAAAACAGTGCTATGAGAAATGACTTATTTTTGAAGTTGTATAAGCATTTCGGTTCCAATATGTTGGACTTTATTCCCTTTGTCAAGGCATCCATGAGAAATCCTAGCTTGTATGATGTCCAGTGACTTGAATCAGACTCTCCAATTTAATGAGTTGAATGCTGCAAAACTTTTTCTCCCCTCTGGCGACAATAGCCCAGATTTTGTGTTAAGAATAACTGTGAAGCTAACAGTGTTATGCAATAGGTCAGACAGCAACTTCTGTCATTCGTGCATGCAAAGTTAAATGTGGAATCCGGAAGTTACAGTCTGATTTGCCCTGCTACACCAGAGGTTTTACTATACCGCTACCTTGCTGAGAGACTTGAGGCAGGGTTTTTGCCATGGAGGCAGGAAACAGGTGACGGGTCTGTTTTTGTGTCAGAAACCTGCCTTTGGTGGAAAACTGATTAAAGTTCAGATTTTTGTGAGGATGGAGTGAGCCCTGAGTTGATAAAGAGGGAGGTTTTCTTTCCAATTATTTTGCTTTCTGTTCACAATTTTACAATGAGTTAAATATTTTGGTTTATACTCACTAGTTTAGACTCTGCATGTCTTGGTGAGGATTCTTCAATTTGGCTGAAGAGTCATGCTGTTGCTCGTCCTGGTTACACATGACACAGATCCCTGTAGAAGGTGACATACAGGGCAACAAATTGCCACTCAAAAACTTGCTAAAAGTCTGTTGGTAGCTGTAAGCATAGTGAATGGAAGCGCCATTCCTTCACTGATGACTGCAAAATCCAAGCCAATATTTGTTTGCATTGAGTGCAAGTTTTCCAAGTTTCCCTTTAGACCGTAACCAATTTTGCTTAACCTATGTAACGGCATCACAGCTGGCTGAGTTTGGAATGTTCCAGTGGAACTTTTCCCTGATTGTAACATATAATTAAACTGTAAACAGAACATTGTTGTAAACATGATTCCAGAATTCAGTAGAAAAACGCTCAGCTATGGTTTGCATGGGAAAAGAGGATTGAAATGTTAGGAAGGACATGTTAATGCAACTTTTATTTGCCTTTGTATTTAGTTTTTAAGAAGTATATCATTTTGAAAATAAGGCATGTAGAACCATTCATTTTGATGATTAAAATACTCAACCCTGCTATCACAACCTAATTTGTTTCAAACCCCATTCTCCTTCAAAATCCTGCATTCTTTTCTATTTTGTTTTATCACCTATCTCATCTTGGCCTGATTTCAACTAATACCAGTGCTCATGTTGGCCATCAAGGAACAGTCACAATAATAAGAGGTAGAGCTGTTTTACAATGCAACATAACTGGGATGCACAGTATTTTGTTTGATATACAGGGAAAACCTTTGGCAATAATCTGAGCAGGATTTGGGAGCCTTGGGGCAATCTCAGTAAATTCCCTCTCCACCCAAGAGATTTAGATTATCCTTCAACAAGTGAATTTAAGATGATCATTGGTAGGTTTTTTTGTCAGTGGGGAGAGAAAGCTATCCTCCTATTTCTTTTCTCTTGGCTTCCTTTCCTTCGCTGTCTGTCACCAGGATTCTTAACAGAAGCGCTAGATTGCCTTAGCTGTAGATATCACTGCAGCTACCAATTAGTGTCACTTTTTTCCCCCAAACAGGATGTGAAGCAAAATTGATTTCTAATCGTTTACTGTGTCTGACATGGACTGTTGTTGCAGGGCTATATCTGAACTAGTTAAACTGTTCAGTGAAAGCTTCAATGATAGCAACCATAGTGATTTGCCTGGCACATCTCGGATTGAGAAACAGAATTAACATTTCAAATCTCTGACCTTTCATCTCTGATTTGAATGAACATTTGGCCTTCGCGCATGAGCTACTGAGCAGCCTGTGGTCTATGAAGATTCGTCAGAGTTAATTTTTGCAGGACGGTAAAACATGAATGGACAGTACAAAACTAGCAAATTGAATTTGATCATCAGTTTTCGCATTATGGTCTATAAAAGGAGTTGTAATCTTGTCACTCTTTATCTGAGTTTTTTTTTTAACGTTTTTCAGCCATTATTTGCCTATGACTACAGTGAAATATTTCCAGAAGATGGCTGGAAGGTTTATGACCCAATTGCGGAGTATAAGAGAATGGTAAGCACCATGTTCTAATGAATTACTTTCTTTAATCTGTCACTTCAAGTTGTTGAAGTTTTTTGACCTCTGAATTTAGGTCAAAACATGCATGTATGTTTGTGATGGGATCAAAATTTCAAAGGTAATTTTTCTTGGTCTCCATGTGGAACTGAGTCTATTTTAATTAATGATGTTTTGCATCCATGTTACAATAACAACAGCAGCTTATATTTATATAGTGCCTTTAAAGTAATGAAACATCCCAGATGCTTCACAGGAGCATTATAAAACAAAGTATGACACTGAACCAGAAATGAGATGTTATGACAGCTGACTAAAAGATTGGTTGAAGAGGTAAGTTTTAAGGAGTGTCTTAAAGAAGGAAAGTGAGGTGGAGAGGTGTAGGGAGGGAAATCCAGAGCTTGGGTCCTAGACAGCTGAGGGCTCAGCCACCAATCATGGCTCAGTTATGATTGATAATGGACAAGGAGCCAGAGTAGGTAACAAACATGGGTGATAAGGAATGGGGCTTGCTGCGAGTTAAGACACAGCAGCAGAGTTTTAGATGATCTTAAGTTTACAGAGTGTAGCGTGTGGGAGACCATCCAGGAGTGCATTGGAATGGTCAAGTCTAGAGGTTTAGCTACAAAATTAGGAAACTTGCCCCACTTGAATTGGAGTTTTATTGCGGTTGCTGAAAGCCCTGAAATATTTATGTTTTGGCACAAGAAAAATGTTTGTGTGGTATAATTTCACAGAATCTTTACAGTGCAGAAGGAGACCATTTGACCCATTGAGTCTGCACTGATTCCCTGAAAGAGCATTCTATCTAGTCCCACTGCCTTGCCTCACCCTTGTAACCCTGCACATTCTCTATCTTCAGATAGCCATCTAATTGCCTTTTGAATAGCTTGATCGAACCTGCCTCCACCATCCTCTCAGGAGGTTCGTTCCAGACTTCAGCCACCTTTTGAGTGAAAAAAGTTTTCCTCACATCACTTTTACTCCTTTTGCCAATTATTTTGAATCAATGCCCTCTAGTTCTTGATGCTCCCTTGAGCGGAAATAGTATCTCACTATTTATCCTGTCCATACCCCTCAGCATCTTGAATACCTCTTTCAAGTCTCCTCTCAGCCTTCTTTTCTCCAAGGAAAACAGTTCCAACCTCTCCATTCTATCCTCATAGCTACAGTTCTTTATCCCTGGAATCATTCTTGTGAATCTCCTCTGTACTCTCACCAATGCCTTCACATTCTTCCTCAAGTATGGCGTCCAGAACTGAACGCAGTACTCTAGATGAGGCCTAACTAGTGCCTTATGCAAATTCAACATGACTCCCTTACTCTTGTACTCAATGTTCTTATTAACCAAGCCTAAGATACTATATGCTTTATTAACTTCTCTCTCAACATGTCCTGCCATCTTCAAAGACTTGCGTACATATATACCGAGGTCCCTCTGTTCCAGCACCTCCTTTAGAGTTCTCCCTTTATTTTGTACTGTCTCTCCATACTCTTCCTTCTAAAATGAATCACCTTGTACTTCTCTGCATTGAACTTCATATGCCACTTTTTTTTTGTGTTTTCCTGTTCATCAACTTTATTGAAGATAATTTGTACAAAAGTTCAGACCAGCCTAGTCTTCATCTTCCTCCTCCTCTTCATCTTGATTGATCTGGAAGTACTAGAGCTCATAGCTCTCTTTGCTGTTTGCAACTACACGAAGCCAGTCACCCAGGTTGTTTTTCTTGAGGTACTTCTTGGTGAGGTATTTCGGGTACCTCTTTGAGAATGGAACCTCAGAGGTAACAGTGATCTTACTGTTGTTCCTCTTGGTGTATTGGACAGACATGTCTCTGTCCTTTTGAAATTCAAGACTATCTTCATCACGGTTGACAATGTTTCCAATCTTTATATCATCTGCAAATTTTGAAATCATGCTTTGAGTCTATGTCATTAATATATATTAGGAAAAGCAAGGGTCCCAACACTGACCCTGAGGGACTTCACAACAGACCTTCCTCCAATCTGAAAAATAACCACTTATCACTGCCCTCTGTTTTCTGTTAGTTTCTTATCCAAGTGCCTACTTTTCCTTTTATTCCATGAGTTATAATTTTGCTCTCAAGTCTGTTGTGTGGCACTGTATCAAATGCCTTTTGAAAGTTCCATATCTACCACTTCAACAATGTTGCCCTTATCAACCTTCTCTGTTATCTGCTGGTTTTCCTTAATTATCCTGCACTTGTTTAAGTGATTATTGATTTTGTCCTGAACTATAGTTTCCAGAAGTTTCCCTACCACTGAAATCAAACTGATCAGTCTTTAGTTGCCAGCTTTATCCTTGCACCCCTTTTTGAACAAGGGTGTAACATTTGCAATTCTCCAGTCCTCTGGCACCACCCCTATGTCTAAAGAAGATTGGAAGATTATCACTCTGCAATCTCCACACTCATTTCCCTCAGTACCCTTGGATGCATCTCACCCTGTCCTGGTACCTTATCTACTTTAAGTAAAGATAGCCTTTCTAGCGCCACCTCCTTGTCAATCGTAAATTTACAATATGTTTGAAGTTATTTTTGCCAATTAAGCTACTATTTACAGTGTAACATGCTAATGGAAATTGTAACATATGTACTAATAATCCTATATTTGAATATGGAGTCAGTGGAGAGTAATAATGGGAGCTGCAATATGCAATACACTGCAGATGCTTCCAGTAACTCATTAAATAGAGAATCCCAAACACATTTCATACTCACTGAACTGCCACCATTCTGCCTACTACATTTTACTGTGTGGCTTTGTGCCTGTCACAAAGTCTATTTTTAGAAACACAAGGTTATGACAAATATGTTACAGAAGTAAAATACTGAGGGTGTTGGAAACCTGAAATAAAAACCAAAAGTATTGGAAATACTCAGCAAGTCAAGCAGTATCTGTGGATAGAAAAACAGAGTTAATGTTTTAGGTCTGTGACATTTCATCAGAATTGATGAAAATTTTAAAATTGTTCTTAAAGCCTGCCTCTTTCACCAAGCTTTTGGTCACCCCTCCTCCTTTGATTTGGTATTTTTTTTTTAATTGTATGCTGCTATGAACAACTTGGGATATTATTTGTTAAAGGAATTCTATAAATGCAGCTTGGCTATTACCCAACTATGTAGTAATGTATTTTATGTTGCCTTCACCAAAAAGGATCATCTTTTATTTCTGCCTATTATTTCAGGGTCTACCCAATGAAAGCTGGAAACTAAGTAGGATAAATGATAATTATGAACTTTGTGATACTTATCCTGCTATATTGGTGGTGCCAGAGAATGTCCCAGATGATGAGTTGAAGAAGGTAGCTACTTTCAGATCCAGAAACCGTATACCAGTAAGTACAAAAATTCTACAGTTATGGACAGGAGGGGTATTTAAGTTAGAACCGTAGAACCATAGAAAAGTTACAGCACAGAAGGAGGCCATTTGGCCCACCTTGTCCATGCAGCCTGAGGACAGACCTTTCTAATCCCACCTTCCTGCACCTGGCCCATAGCCCTGCAGCTTACAGCACTTAAGGTGCAGATCCAGGTACCTTTTAAAAGAGTTTAGAGTTTCTGCCTCTACCACCAGCTTGGGCAGTGAATTCCAGCCACACACTACCCTCTGCATAAAAAAGTTCTTCCTCATGTCCCCCTACACCTTCTGCCACTTATCTTGAATCTATGTCCCCTGATTCTAGAATTCTCCACCAAGGGAAACAATTTTATCCTGTGCACTCTATCTATTCCCCTCATAATTTTGTACACCTCAATCAAGTCACCTCTCAGCCTTCTTTGCTCTAAGGAAAATAACCCCAACTTATCCAGTCTCTCCTCGTAACTACACTTTTCTAACCTTGGCAACATTCTTGTAAACCTCCTCTGCACTCTCTCCAGAGATATTACGTCCTTCCTGAAATGTGGTGACGAGAACTGCACACAATTCTCCAGTTGTGGCCTCACCAGTGTTTTATACAATTCCAACATTGTATCTTTACTTTTATATTCTATACCTCTGCCAATGAAGGAGAGCATTCCATATGCCTTCATTACAACCTTGTGTACTTGTACACCAAGATCTCTCACTTCATCTACCGCTCTTAGTATATTCCCATTTATTTTGTAATCTCTGTAACTGTTTAACCTCCCTAAATGTATGACCTCACACTTCTCTATGTTAAAATCCATCTGCCACTTTACCACCCACTCCACCAACCCATCTCTATCCGTTTTGGAGATTATGGCTATCCTCTACACTATCCACTACTCTTTGTGTCATCTTTGGCCAATCTTTGTGTCATCTGCAAATTTCCCAATCATGCCCCCCAAGTTCACGTCCTAATCGTTAATATATAACATAAACAGGGTCCCAACACCGAGCCCTGTGGAAAACCACTTGAGACAACTTTCCATTTGCAAGGGCATCCATGGACCATTACCCTTTGTTTCCTGTTACAAAGCCAACTTTTTATCCAGTTTGCAACTTTACCCTGAATCCCATGGTCTTTTACTTTCCTGACCAATCTACCATGTAGAACCTTGTCAAATGCCTTGCTAAAATCCATGTACACAACATCCACTGCACTACCTCCACCAAACCTTCTTGTCACTTCCTCAAAGAATTCAATCAAATTTGTGAGGCAAGACCTTCCTTTAACAAATCCATGCTGACCATCCCTGACTTTCCACATGACAATTAATCCTATCTGTCAGGATTGATTCTACTAATTTGCTCACCACTGAAGTAAGACTAACTGGCCTATAATTGTTTGGCATTTCCTTTGATCCTTTTTTAAACAATGGAACCATATTTGCATTTCTCCAGTCCTTCGGTACCTCCCCTGTATCTAGTGAAGATTGGAAAATCATCCTCAGATCATCTGCTATCTCCTCCCTGACTTCATTCAGCAGCCTCGGAAACAATCCCTTGACCCTGAAGGGTTCAAGGATTTCAACCCTTCGAGCACTTGCTCTCTCTTTATGACTATCCCGTCCAATATCTCGCAGTGTTCCTCCTGGACTACTATATCTACATCGTCCCTTTCCTTTGTAAACACAGAGATGAAATATTCATTCAAAACCCTTCCCACAGCCTCTGCATCTACACATAAGTTTCCATCTTCAACTCTGATAGGTCCCACTTTTTTCTTAACTAACCTTTTAGCATTAATGTATTGATAAAACATCTTTGGGTTATCTTTAACTTTACTTGCTAATCTTTTTTCATGCCCTCTCTTTGATTTCCTTATTTCCTTTTTTACGCGTCCCTGCACTTCCTATATTCGTCTAGGCTATCTGCAGTGCTTAGTTCTTTGTGCCTATTGTACGCTTTCTTTTTCTGTTTGATCTTTCCCTGTATTCCTCCAGACAACCAGGGAGGTCTAGATTTGGCATTACCACTCTTATTTTTGTAGGGGACATGTCTACTTTGTACAATTAGGATCTTGCTTTTTAGTGCTTCCCACTGGTTTTCCACAGTTTTATCCTCCAGCAGTGCTGTCCGGTCCACCCCAGCCAAGTCCCTTCTCATTTCTGCAAAATTTACCTTCCCCCAGTTCAAGACTTTTACTCCTGCCTTATATCTGTCCTTTTCCATGATAATGCTAAATCTAACTGAATTATGATCACTGTCCCCGATATGGTCTCCAGCTGTCACTTCACCCACTTGCCCTTCTTCGTTCCCCAAGACTAGGTCTAGAATTGCATCTCCTCTTGTTGGGTTTGTCACTAATTTTTAAACAGCCCTGATTTCTCCCTTCACCATCTATCTGTAAACAGAAAGATGTTTTTGACTATTGATTTCCCTGTTTATAAGTGGCGGCATATTTCCCCCAACCCCTCAGTTTTGGAGTGATCTAGTCTTTTAATGACCCCACAGCAAACCCACGATAGAGTAGAATCAGAAGGTTAGTTTATTTTATACACGCTCAAAATGCGGAGTTGGGGTGTCGGTATGTAACCCCAGTACATTCACACAATAAAGGAGAGATAAGGGAAAGAAAGGGGTACAGGTAAAAAAAAAAATCAGATAAAATAAGAATTATTGTTTCATGTTGAGTCCAAAGTCCCAAAGCAAAAGTCCAATGATGTGTTTCCTCAGAGAGGTTAGCAGGCTGAAGCTGGTGTTGGGTAATCCACTTTCCCAGGAATGCCGACTTCCATGGAGTAACGCGTAGAAATTAATTAGTCTTGTAGTAGGTACTGGTACAGAAGTTCAGGTGTTCAGTTGAAACAGTGTAGATGAGGGCCAGGCAATTTAAACCTGGACAGAGCTCTGGTTCTGCTGCTGGTTGGTGATGGAAGATGGCAGACTGCCTTTGTTCAGCTCTGCCTTAGAAATGTAAAAAGTCTTTGCGCATTTCTTTGGAATTTGATTTCTGCAGTCATGAGAGGTTAGCACCACCTCAGAGATAACGTCCCTGCTGTTTTCTGAAGGCTAGAAATTCCTTTTGTGTTAGTTAGGCTTCCGCTTTTGTCCATTTTAAAAAAAATAATTTTATAAAGTAGCCAACTTGATATAGATACTAGTATATTTTCCATTGTGTGTTCTGGGCATGACACTATTTTTGAAAATGTTTGATGTTAGATAAGAATCCCTGGAGTAGATTTCATAATTCTGTGGAATGGCATCTTCCTAGTGCCTTAGTATTTTATCTTACATTAGTACAGCAGCTTCCCTTGGTTTGTTTCATGTGTTTATACTATGTCTATTATCTAACTATGATATTGGTTGAGGATTACAGCCATACTGAACTTCAGAGTGCTAGGCAAGCAATTTCCTGTGGTGAGTTCTTAATCAGTTAGACTATGAGGAGTAGCTAAACTAAGGCAAGAGCCTTCCACAGAAGGATAGAGGGAAGTAATTTAAGTGAAATTAACCAATGGGCCTTTCCCCACTGGCTGGTTAGGGTAGCAAAATTAGAATATCAAATAAATTACCCATTCATTTTGATAATTGATTGAGATTTGCCTCAGGAAAACCTAAGGAGTTGGAAATATTGAAATGGTGAAGAAAGAAAATTATGTAACATCTCTATTTTACAATATCTTTATTAATTGAGGCTAAGTACAATTAAAAGTTTTCATCTGCGGATCAAAGCTGGTGAAATTAGACTGTTAAAGTTTTGATACTGAACTTGAAGCAGCTACAAGTTGAGATTTTCAGATTCCCAGCAATTATTTCCTTTCTTGCTTTAATCTTGGTGCTGTTGGTGGGAAGTAAATCTCTGCTTCAGTATCCCTATTCTCTTAAAAGGGCAGCAGATAGATGGGAACACCACCACCTGGAAGTTCTCCTCCAGGTCACTCACCATCCTGACTTGGAAATATATTGCTGTTCCTTCACTGTTGCTGGGTCAAAATCCTGGAATTCCCTCCCTAACAGCACTCTGGGTGTACCTACACCAGAGGGATTGCAGCAGTTCAAGGCAGATCACCACCACCTTCTCCAGGGCAACTAAGGATGGGCAATAAATGCTGGCCAAGCCAGCGAAGCCCACATCCCGTGAATTAAAAAAAATCTCAAATCAACTGGATTTACCTTCTGTGTATTCTAAAGTTTTTTTTCTTCCTATCCTAATTTTTTCTGTCCACCTAAAAAGTTGGCACAAATCAATGCTTGAATAATGAGTTGAATGTTGTTTTGAGATCTAATATAATAGCAGTTTGGATTATGAGGCATACTGCATAACCATGATACATTTTTCGCAATGAATTGAGTAATCAGATGTTATGTTAATTCTCACTATGAGAAGATGAGTTGAATGGGCTTATTAGCAAATGCTATATTTCTAATAAGCAGTGGGATTCATGACATAAGTTATGCTACTACTTGGAGAAGTACTTGGTTGCCAATGGAAGTTGTTGTGACAATTGCGGCAATTACTTTTGGACATATTTAAATCGAAACCCTGCCATAAAGTTGCATTTCAAAGACGATCTGCCTGTAGTGATTGACTTTCACTTCAGCAGTAAATAAATTCAGATTTGAATCTATAAGATATTAGTATTATAATCACTTCATCTTTCCGACAGGTAATATCATGGATACATCCAGAGAGCCAGGCAACAATCACTCGCTGCAGTCAGCCTCTGGTTGGTATGAGTGGCAAGCGTAGCAAAGATGATGAAAAATATCTCCAAATTATTATGGATTCCAATGCACAATCTCACAAAATCTTTATCTTTGATGCTAGGCCAAGTGTTAATGCTGTGGCTAACAAGGTAATATTTAAACTTTAATTTTCTTGTGAGCTAGACATGTGTATTTTTCAGGTCATACTAATTGAGAACTTTGTATTTTTGCATTGTTCCATTTTGTCAGAGCACTGACTGGACTTCGGCTGAGTGTCATGATCCATCTACTGATTCACTAAAAGACCACTGGGTATTGGTAAATACATAATGGGCGATGTCCAGTGTGATAATTCACCATTGAACTTTTGACGCAAGTCTTTTTAAGAGACACTTTTAAGCATTTTCAATCCCTTTCAAATGGATACAATAGTTCCCACCTTCTGGGTGAATAATTTACTTTGTTGAGGCTAGATTAGACCATTTTAGTATAGTTAGATAAATATTCAATAGTTTTTAAAGAACAAGAAAGTAATTAGATTAATTCTAGGGGACAATGAGGTTTAAAAACAAGTGTAAAGAGTAAAAAGGAAATACAAGAATCAAAAGCAAGATGAAACTAAGAGGGAAAATGGACTGATGAAGAGGAAACGAATATAAAACTTTAAACTCAAGGTTACTTTTTAAAAAAAGTTATAAGGCTATGAAATGAAAGACAGTTTAAAAGAAATTAGCAAGTTTTAAAGGATAAGGTGGGAAAAGTAACAAAGATTTACGTACCAAAGAAAATAGCTCAAAAGTCGGAAAATATTGTTGAAGGAAAAGAATAGGGGAGAAAATTAAAGGACCAAAAAACTTCTATGGTAAATTTTAATGTAGCAATATATCTCAAGGCTATTTAGGAGAGGATGAAAAGGCTTTGAAAATAACTACAGCAGATTTAGGAAAGATGACTGAAGATAGGATCCAAGAAATTATATTTTGAGGAGAATTTTGAAGGTAGGAAGAGTTGGTGCAAGGCAGAGGGTCTAGGAACAGAGTTCTTTAAAAAAAAACCCATCATGACTTAATGACCTGGTGCCGAATAGAGCATAGAGAGGATTGATGCAAAGAGGCAGAAGAGCATAAAGTACAGAATAGGACATATGACTCAAAGAATCAGCAGGGGTACTATTGGGCAGAGCCATCTAGACTAGGATAAGGATTTTCAAATTAACGCATTTTAATTTTGGATAAGTTGGATTTTATGCAGATTGGAACCAAGAGGGCATTGGGGAAAGTCAGACCTAAAGGTAATGATGAGTTTGTGGCAATGAGTTAGGGTCGAAAAAAAATACATGGTAGTTGGTGTAGATGTGATGGTTAGGGTGTGGGCTTTGAAGATTAACTTGGGTCAAAGAGGATTTTGCTACACACCATCAGGTTCACCGAAGCAAGTAGCCATGGTAGGGTTAGAAATAGACTATCGAGTCACATTTTGGTTGGAGTTAAACATAATGCCATGTGTTAAACTAGACAACAGTGTGTTTGATCAGTGATTTAACTTTCAAACAGCCCAATGTCAGCAAGGCTAGTGACAAGGGGCTAGGTTTGGGTATTATCAGCATTCATACAATAGCTGCCTTCATGCTTATGGATAACAGTATTTGAGAAGAAGCATATTAGAACTAATTTAACGGATGCTACATTGTGATGAGCCCAAACAAACTGCTTTTGGACAACATAAATGATCAAAAATGTTATTTTTTAATGCTTATCGCCTAAAGTAAAAAGGTATTTTGGGTGTATGCAGTTTTTTCAACAGCTGTATTCAACTCCCCTGAGGGATATGTGGTAGTATTTTATTTTCAGTATTATGTTCATGGTATTGGGATGCCCATGTACCTTTGGGGAGAAAATAACTATATTTTATGTTGGGGTGGTTGTCCCTTTAAGTATTAAGTTTCTATGAAGGATTTCTTGTAAAAAAAAACTTGCTTCCAGTTATTGATCATGTAACCAAGCTGCCATGGAGATAAACAGTAGTAAAGCAAAGGTTTAACCAAGAAGTTAATTACAGGGAGAACTAGATTCCTGTGTGCAGTTCTGTTTTCAAGCAGTTTAGTTTTTGAACAAGTTGGCTGCAGGGAGCATCTCGTTGAAGCAGAATTCAATTGAAATTCTGTGTGCTGGCTAAAAGGGTTTAAAACCCTTGATAACTGAAGGACTCTACCAACAGTGAGTTGGGTTTCTGGGATAGCCAAGCTGATGAAAGCAAGAGAGAGTTCCAAGATGCAGGACTCCAGAGTTAAAGAACATTCGAACCAAGAGAGTTCTGATCCAAGGTGGCTGTGCTCAAAACGCTAGCAATACCTGTGTTGAACTGGGAATCTACAACATGGGACAGTTGGAGGAGATTTGAAGGGAGAACCTTACCTTAAGTGAACGGAAAGCCGAAGAAATCTCAACCCTTATACAAATCTTTGAAACAGTACTTAGACCAAGTGGTTAATCTTCTAATTTCTGATAAGTATATCATGTGAGTTTTTTGGATCAGATGGGTGTAGAAGGTGATTTGAGTTAAGATATTCAGTTTAGAGTATAAGTAACAGTGTACATTGTACTTTGAATATCTTTAACGTAATTACATAAGATAGAGTATAGTTAGTATTCATATTCTTTGAATTTTGTGTAGTAAAATTCTTTTGTTTTAAACAGTGAAGCTTGTGGCTTCATTCTTTTAGTAAATACCTGAGTTTTCAGATTTGCAAACAAGAAAAAGTTATGGCCTATACCAAGAGCATAACAGTATTAATGCACTGTCAGCATTAACCAAATAATGCAATCTTTAGTCTAATCATGTAGGTTCATACCTATCAAATACAGTTTGAGAATCATTTTTTCTGTTGGTGAGATTCTTAGGGTTGGACTTTACAGCTGCAAATTTGGTAGGCTGCTTCCCTCTTCCTCCCATCCCCCTACATCTTCACCCCGTGCACGATTGTAAAATAGGGCATGATGACGTCAGTTGGCAATACATCATCTACAGAAGGCGAGCGGGCATGGAAATTGGCAGCCTGCCCACTATTTTGAAACTTGCTAATGAACAAGCTATTGAGTTTGTTAACACCCCAGTCATCAGCAACTTTTCTTTGGCTGCTGCATTTTCAGATGTGAAAATATTTGGGAGTGTTTTAAGACGACTATGATGAAGCGGCACAAGGGTGGAAGAAAAGGCCATGGGGCCATGGCTGAATGTAGCAGCAGATTCTGCTGATGAAGGTTGCAGTGCCTGTATGTTTTTTTAAACTTTTTTTTAGCTTTTTTGAACCCTCAATAAAAGATGAAGGCTGAGAGCAGGGGGCCTTTAAACTTGTAGCCTTGAGCGCCTTCCTGTTTATGACATTACCGCTCTGCTGCATGATGTCCCGGCCTGCAGTACCGAATGGACGTGGAGGCCCTCTGTTTGCACCTTGAATTGGCCTCCTTTCTGCCAGACCACACCTAATTGTCTATCCAACATTGATTTGACAAGCTGAGAAGGGAAAGGAGCATACCACTTAGTTTCCATTCTGCTTTCCACCCCGCTGAAAAACGTAAAATGCAGCCGCTAATGATCTTTACCTTTTGACAATGACGACTATGGCTTCATGCAGTGTTAAATGTACCCACTGTCTTTGTCACTTATTGATAATGCTACTCTCCTCAGATCAGCAGCATCATTGTGTGGAGTTGGATTCTACTAAGGACTGTAGCAGCAGTTCACAAGGACTGCAGTTGTCTTTTAAACTGTATCAGGCGTTCCCAGGCATTTTTTTTTCTTTTATGACATAGTTAATATTAGAAGGTGACACTTGCATCATCATGATAATGGTTCTTGCCTTTGAAGCTTGAGACGCCAGTGCATTCATGTTAAGTCCATGTTGTTAGTTGGAATTTGGAGATACTGTAATTTATAAATGTGAGACTCTTTTAGTTTAATTATATTTTGGTTTGCTCAGGCAAAGGGAGGTGGCTATGAAAGTGAAGATGCCTATCAGAATGCGGAACTGGTCTTTCTCGATATCCATAATATCCATGTAATGAGGGAATCCTTACGAAAATTGAAAGAGATAGTTTACCCCAACATAGAAGAATCCCATTGGCTATCCAACTTAGAATCAACACACTGGTTGGAACACATAAAAGTAAGTTTGAGTTGGTCACTATGCTTTGCATTATCAGTTCAATCTAAGGTAGCAACCATGTGGGAGATGCAATTGAGGGTTATGATACAGAGTTTCTAAAAACCTTGACCTGGGGAAAGTTCTGGCTCATCCTCTTCTGGGATTTATCCACTCAATGTGCCATCTTCAGGTGACACAAGAATGTTTTCAGCACAGTGGAAGAGCTTATTTTTTCTTAAATATTTTGGCAATATTTTGTCATGTATACACAATGTTATTTTATTTTCCTGTCGGTTTTATTTAATACCTTAAGTTAATACTGCAAAACAGTATCATCATAACTTAGTGATGAGATATTAACCTGAGTATTACTTCATTACTTTTGTTATTCACAAATTAGTGAAATCAAGAGTACTAAAGCTAAGTGCTAGAAATTGATCAGAAGTGGTCTGATTCTGTGCATCGACACTTTGTAAAAAAGCAAATTGCGGTGCAGCTCTACTCAGTAGTGTAACGAAGGATGAGTGAAATATTTCCTTTTTTAAAACTGCATGAAATTTCTCTGAAAGCTTTCAGAAGAAACTCAATTGGCATAATGCCAAATGGTATCTTTAGTATTGAAGAGAAACTGGTCTACTATTGATCATGAATTCTTTTGAAGGATTTATTAAATAGAATGGGATGCTTTCAGATATGATATTTAGCTTACAGGTTGAATTAGGTTTACATGATCTCTAATTCAAAACTTCAAATTAATTTTGCCATTATTAAATTACCCTAGCAACATAATGTCACTAGAATTATACTTGTTCCATAAACTAATGCAATTGTGTTTTACAGCTAATTCTTGCTGGTGCTTTGAGGATTGCTGACAAAGTTGAATCTGGAAAGACATCAGTTGTGGTGCACTGCAGTGATGGCTGGGACCGAACTGCACAGTTGACATCTCTGGCAATGCTTATGCTGGACAGCTATTACCGTACAATTAGAGGCTTCGAAGTACTTATTGAAAAAGAATGGCTTAGCTTTGGCCATAGATTTCAACTTGTAAGTATGTATACATTCTTCATTAGCTTAAAGCAGCATTAATTCTAGCTCCACTAGAAATGTGTGAAAGAAATGCACAATATTATCAACTTATTCTGATAAAGGATCCATCGCACTGTTTTAATATGGAACAAGGGAGCTATCCCCTGTGTCCAGGCCAATATTTAACCCTCAATCAACATCAGTAAAATAGACTGGTTGTTATTACCTTGCTGTTTGTAGGATCTTGATGTATGCAAATTGGCTGCCTCATTTCCTACATTACAGCAATGACCATACTTCAAATGTTCTTTGCTGACTATAAAGCAGTATATAAAGCTAAATAAAGACAAGTTTTTTAAAATGAAGATTTGCATGCCATTTAGAGGAATTCTTGTACTTTTTAAATGAGGTTCTCAAGTTGGTTTTGTACAGTTACTTGTATATGTTATAAATGTTTTTCTGCCACCTTGCACTTAACATTTTGGGGAATCTGAACTTTTGTTTTGGTCCTGTACTTAAGCCTAGTATACAAGCATCCTCAGTTAAGATGGCATCTTTTGTTTTCTGCTCTTCCTTCCACCGTGTATAAAGCAGAATGTTCTTATAACAATGTTTAGGCAAGTTTGTTGCAACTGAGACTTTGGGCTATAAGTTGCTGCAAAGACTGACTTCACAATTAACATTAGTTAGGCTTTTTGGTTAGCATTCACATTGCTAACCAAGTTTCTGGTACGTTGCAAAAAGATAATGGAACAGCAGTGTTAATGTTGCATGTGGAACCTCAAAGTCTTACCTCAATGATCTATCGCCTTCAACAATGAAAACAAGGTTGAAGAAAGAAAGAGTGAATAATGGAGGGAAGGAAATGGAGTGAATTAGAATCAAATGAGCTACAGAAAGTAGAGGAGGTGGTGTAGTGGTATTGTCACTGGACTAGCAATCCATAAACCCAGGGTAATACTCTGGAGACCCAGGTTCAAGTCCCACCATGGCAGATGGTGGAATTTTTTTTTTTTAAAAATCTAGGATTAAAAGTCTAATGACGACCATGAAACCTTTGTCAATTGTCGTATGTTCTTTAGGGAAGGAAATCTGCCGTCCTCACTTTGACTGGTTTACATGTGATTCCAGATCCACAGTAATGTGGTTGACTCTTAAGTGCCCTCTGAAATGCCTGAGCAAGCCACTCAGTTGTATCAAACCGCCACAAAGCCAATAAAAAGAATGTAACCAGACGGTCCACCTGGCATTGACATAGGCACCGGCAAAGGCAAACCCAGCCCTGTCGACCCTGCAAATTCCTCCTTACTAACATCTGCGGGCTTGTGCCAAAATTTGGAGAGCTGTCTCACAGACTAGTCAAGCAACAGCCTGACATAGTCATGTTCACGGAATCATACCTTACAGATCATGTTCCAGACACCACCATCAACACCACTGGGTATGTCCTGTCCCACTGGCAAGACAGACCCAGCAGACGTGACGGTACAGTGGTATACATTCAGGAGGGAGTTGCCCTGGGAGTCCTCAACATTGACTCTGGACCCCATGAAGCCTCATAGCATCAGGCCAAACTTGGGCAAGGAAACCTCCTGCTGATTACCACGTATTGCCCCTTGGTCAGCTGGTGAATCAGTACTCCTCCATGTTGAACACCACATGGAGGAAGCACTGAAGGTGGAAAGGGCACAGAATGTACTCTGGGTGGGGGACTTCAATGATCATCACCAAGAGTGGCTTGGTAGTAACACTACAGACCGAGCTGGCTGAGTCCTAAAGGACATAGCTGAGAGACTAGGTCTGCAGCAGGTGGTGAGGTAATCAACGAGAGGGGAAAACATACCTGACCTCATCCCCATCAACCTGCCTGTCGCAGATGCATTTGTCCATGACAGTATCAATAGGAGTGACCACTGCACAGTCCTTGTGGAGACAAAGTCCCGTCTTCACACTGAGTATACCTTCCATCATGTTGTGTGGCACTAGCACGGTGCTAAATGGGATAGATTTCCAACAGATCTAGCAACTCAGGTCTGGGCATTCATGAAGCACTGTGGCCATCAGCAGCAGCAGAATTTTACTCGACCACAATCTGCAACCTCGTGGCCTGGCACATCCCCCATTCCACCATTACCACCAAGCCATGGGATCAACCCTGGTTCTACAAAAAGTGCAGGAGGGCATGCCAGGAGCAGCACCAGGCATTCCTAAAAATGAGGTGACAATCTGGTGAAGCTACAACACAGAACTACTCGGATGCCAAATAGCGTAAGTAGCAAATGGTAGACTGAGCTACGCAACTCCAAAAGCAACAGATCAGATGTAAGCTCTGGAGTCCTGCCATATCCAGTCGTGAACGATGGGGACAATTAAACAACTCACTGGAGGATGAGGCTTCACAAATATCTCCATCCTCAATGATGGAGAGGCCCAGCACGTCAGCGCAAAAGATAAGGCTGAAGCATTCTCCACGATCTTCAGCCAGAAGACACCGAGTAAATGATCCATTTTGGCCTTCTCCAGAGCTCCCCAGCATCACAGATGCTAGTCTTCAGCTAATTCAATTCACTCCACATGATACTGCAAAGGCTGTTAGCCCTGATACTATTCGGAAATAGTACTGAAGACTTGTGCTTCAGAATTTGCTGCGCCACTAGCCAAGCTGTTCCAGTACAGCTACAACACTGGCATCTACCCGGCAAGGTGGAAAATAGCCCAGGTATGTCCTATACACACAAAGCAGGACAAATCCAAGCCAACCAGTTACTGCCCCATCAGTCTATTCTCGATCATCGGTAAAGTGATGTAAGGGGTCATCACCAGTGCTATCAAGTGACACATACTTATCAATAACCTGACTTGAAAATATATCACCATTCCTTCACTGTTTTTGGGTCAAAATCCTAACCACTCTGCGGGTGTACCTATACCACAGGGACTGCAGCAGTTCAAGAAGGCAGCTCACCCCATCTTCTCAAGGGCAATTGAGGGATGCAGTAAATGCTGGCCTATACCATCTTAACAGAGGTTGATTGTATACTACGACATAAGTCCAGGACCAAAACAAAAGTTCAGATTCCCAACAATGTTATCAAGTGCAAGGTGGGGAAGAAAACATACAATTATCAACTGTACACACTCAACTTGAGAACGCCATCTAAAAATTATAAGAATTCTTCTAAATGTCATGCAAGTAGAGGAAGAAAGGGGGTGGATCAATGGAGAATAGAAGGAAAAGGACAAAAAACTCGAGGTCCATCTAGTTGGCCTTCCATCTTCGTAGTAGCATGATAAAACAAGGAGTGCATTATTAACTAATCATAGTAATCAATCTCTATCAATTAGTTTACAACAGATGCAGTAACTCCAGTGGTGGAGTCTTTGGGAACTGTAAGTCAAAGTCACCTTTTTCTCCCAAGGGTGCTACACTTAACCAAGTTATGTCTCATATTGCTTACGTGCTGTAACATGCTTTTCTTTTCCTGAAAGAAATTGATCTAATTTGCTTTTCTGAGTGCCAAGAAATCTTTTTATCCTGAAAACACTAACGTGTGTGAATGGCAAGATTGGTACATAAATATTACCAGTTGAGATAAAAATGATTAAAAGAGAACTTCTAGGAAACATTCTTTACCTGTTGGGGTGAGTTTCATTGGTCCATTAATGGCCCACCAAGGTTGTGTCATGTAAGGATCATAAATCACATCATTGACAGGCTCCTTATGACATGAATTACCAGCCCTAAATAATTGCAGCTGGAAGAATGTTTTGGGCCCAGCAATTTCATGATCGTAATAAACTTCAAAAGGGAGCCTTACAGAGCAAGTAATTTTATCGGTTTTGGTGATGCTGACAGTAGTGCAAATCGGACAGCTCTGTTTGGGGAAAATTAGAATTGGTGGTGGGGGTATTTCTGGATTTTTTTATGGATTAATACTGATGAGTGCCGTTCATATTGTCATAATTTACCCAACCATTCCTGGCCCACTATTTTCAACAAGGGCACAGAGTGTTATGCAGTCAGACGCCTACTTGAAGTGCCGCGCAAGATTAGAAATTTTACTGATGGATACTGATGCTGGTTCATGTTACATGAGTAGAATTGCTTGCTGCTGACATCAAACGAATGCTGAGGAAAACCATTAAGTTGCAACTAAGTGTTGTAGAGTAGATTTGTAAAATGATTAACTAGAAGGGAGAGTTTTATCATGAAGGTGCTGCCTCTTGGAATAAAAGCTGCTTAATCAGGCTAACAGGGCTTGTAGGCATAAGAGTTTATCTCTAGGATGATTTATCCTATAAAATGTTGACCAATGAGTTTTGAAAATAATTTCTCTACTTTTTCATAATGGTATTATGAGCTTTAGCCAGATGGCTTCCCCCAGATCTTTTCAGGCTTAAAACAAACCCTCCTAACACAAGCATCACATTTGGTGAGTGCACAAGACAATGGCATTATTTTTTGGTTAAGCTCATTTGTGGAAATGGATATCAGAATACACATTTTGCTATTACTTACCACGCAACTATAAATAAACAGTGACAATTCTTACTGACAATTTAGGACTGAAGTGCTTCAGTGTGTATGTGGTATATTTCAATATAGAAATATTGACTTCATTATATTAATTAATGTAGTTTTAAGTATTTTGTTTCAAAGTGCAAATTTTAAGAACTGCTCTTAGCTTTATATTTTGCATACATTTCAAGCGATCTAACAGAACGAAAATTGTTTTAAGAAGTTGGCTTGTTCTTGCAAACTATCTTTGAAGCATCTATTAGTGGCTTAATTAATGTTTTTGCCTATGTTCTATTTTCTTTAGTTTCTGTTATCTAACTGGGTAGGACTGCACTCTGCTTCCATTCCTGTTTATCCAATCTTAGAGAATACCTGTAATGGCTCCTCTCCCTACTTCTGGACCATTACCTCTGGTTTCCCCAAGGATCTATTCTTGGACCCCTTTTATATCTCATTTACATGTTGCCCTTTGGTGACACGATCTGAAAACATGGAGTGAGTTTCACTGAAGACACCTAGCTCTACTCCACTGCCTCTCTTGGTACCCCCTCTGTGTATAAGTTATCACACTGCTTGCCTGACATCCAGAACTGGATAAGTAGAATTCCCTCTAGCTACATATTGGGAAAACCAAGACCATTGTCTTTGGTATACACCACAAACTCAGTTCTCTAGCTACTGACTACATCGTACTCCCTGACAACTGTCTGAGGCTGAACCAGACTGTATATAACCATGGTGTCATGTTTGATCCTGAGATGAGCTTCCAACCGCATATCTGTGGCATCACTAAGACTACCTACTTCTACCTCTATAACATTGCCCAACCCATCCCCACCTCAGCTCTTTTGCTGTTGTACCTCTCATCAATGCCTTTGTTAACTATGGACTTGACTATTCCAATGCATTCCTAGCTGGTCTCCCACATTCTACTCTTCATAAACTTTAGGTCATCCAAAATTCTGCGGGCTAGCTCGCACCACACCCCATTCACCCATTGCCCTTGTGCCTGCTAACCTACACCAATTCCTGGTTAACAAAGTCTTGATCTTGACTATTCCAGGAGCTTGGGGAGCCTGTAGTTCCCCACTGCTTTCTCCGTGGGAATGCCTTGGCCAGTCAAAGTTGACTAGTCAACCAATCAGTACTCTTTTCTCCTATAGTATGAATTGTGATCTTTTGAAATTTGGCATTCTTGCGTTTGTCCTGATGAGTGCAAGATGAAAAGCTTTGGCAACATGTCTCTCTTTTCAACAATGTACAAAACCTTGATTTTAAAATTCTCATCCTTGTTTGTAAATCCTTCCACGGCCTTGCCGCTCCCCATCTCGTTAATATCCTCCAGCCTTTCAACCCCCAGAGATGCCTGTGTTCCTCCATTTTTGGCCTCTTCTGGCCCCAATTTAAATAACTCCATCAAAAGTCCTGAGCTCTGGAATTTTCTCCCTAAACCTCTCTGCCTCTCTTTTCTCCTTTAAGAGACTCCTCAAAACCTGCCTCTTTGACCAAGCATTTGGTCATTTTATTTTATTAATTCATGGGATGTGGGCTTTACTGACTGGACCAGCATTTATTGCCCATCCCTAATTGCCCTTGAGAATATATTGTTGCCTTCTTGAACCGCTGCAATCCATATGGTGTAGGTACACCCACAGTGCTGTTAGGAAGGGCGTTCCAGGATTTTGACTCAGCCTTGACCTTGATATTTCTTGCAATAGCTTGGTGTCAAATTTTGTTTCATAATGCTCCTGTGAAGAGCCTTGGGATGTTTTATTATGTTAAAAATGCTATAAAAATACTTGTTTCCCCATTTAATTGTTTCTTAAATACCATGTTGCTGCCTCATCCATCTTCCCTGGCAACTGTTCCAACTGTTAAGTATTTTCTCCATTAAGAAATATTTCTTGGCATCTGTCTTATACTTGTGTTCTCAACTTGGATCTGTGTCCTCTTGTTATCCTATTGGAAATAGTGCCCTAGATTAAATTTACCATAGATGTCAGCATATAAATCGACCTTTGAAGTCTCAAAATCCTTTCAAAAACTGGTCGACTTGTATGCTGAATGTAAAATGTTTGGGTGGTCGCAATTTTAAAATGGCATTGGCATCTGATGCAAAGAGTGGGTGTGCCTTAAACTCTTGCACATCTTCCCAATCCAGGCTGTATTGTCTGTTTGATCCCTTGCACCTCATTATAAAGTGCCAGTCAATAAAACACAGATTTGTGGGCTGAAAAATTGAGGTTGACTACTAATGTGAATATTGCATGTTATGGCTGAAAATGGGGGTGTCGACCTATGCACCGAATATATTGTAGTGAATATCTAGTTCATAATTCACATGTTTAGAATATATCTATTAGTTTTGAGTTAAACATTTAATTGTACAAAATAGGGCTATCGAGTTGAGAAACTGTTAAAAGCAACCCTGAAGTAAATGCAATTCAAACAAGTTTGGAGTTTATTACACTTCAAAGGTTGAGGCCATATTGACTAGAGAGTTTAACAGCTAGAAAGGTAAGATCATAAACAGCAAGTGGCCTTACTTAGCTAAAGAAATGGAACATGACATTTGCAGTTAATCTTGGAAAGGATAAATTATTTATGTGGTTTCCCAGAATTAAGGAAAGCTTTGGATTTAAAAGATACTTAATTTGCATTTTTACCTGGGAACAGGCCATGTGTATTACAATGCCATGGAGATAGGTGGAGCTTCGTGAATTCTTGTTTTGAGTTTATCTCTGAATTCAGTTAGGGCATAGCAAACAGTCAAGACTGGTTGATGTTTGGAAAAGCAGCTGAGAGACTGTGTCAGCTTTGGTCTTGTGTAGCTTGTAGCTGCTTGAAAGTCAAGAGATAAGCCAAACCTACACCAGAAGTAGGGGAAATGCTGGATCTATCATCCATGGTGCAGTCTACCAATGGGAGTTGGTATTCAGTATGAAACGAAGTTGGAAAGGGGAAAAATGACAAAGATTTGTTTAGTTGGAAGCTAAAGGAAGACATCTGCAGTAATGTTCAACAAAAGACAGTTAAACCTGTTGCAGTTTGAGTTCTGGAAGTAATCAGTTTGGTTGTAGTTTAAAACCACATCAGCAGGCTATTGGAAACCAAGGGTGTTTTAAACCACTGCGCAGGAGCTGCAGGAAGGCAAGTCCTGGAGCTGAGGAATCCAGAATTGTGAGGTCGGTAAAGAAATTGGAAGGTCGCTTAGCCAAAAGCTAATGGAAGGGCCCCCATGTAATCTTGTACTTTTGGTGAAGAGCTGGAACACTGAAGAGAAATCAGAGTGAATTCTGAAGAGCAGTGATATAATTTTTGAGTTGGTCCAAGGGAAAGTGAATGAACTTTAAAGGTTTTGTAAGATAAAGACACTCCTGGGGGAAACAAAGTAGAACTGAGTTTATAGCATCAGTCTCTATAAGCTATATTGTTAATAGTGCTTACTTTGTTTAATTTCTCTATATATACAATAAAGTTCATTTTTGTTCAAAAAAAATTTGAAATCTTGTGGCATAGTACTGTTGGTTAATTGCTGATTTGATTTCTTCTTTAAACATTAACGATCCCTAATAAGATTGTAACAATATGCAAAAACGTGTTTTCTTGGGGCTGGAAAAATGGGGTCATCTTATACGCCAGGTAGACTTACACACCACGTTTTATAGCATGTATTCCATTATGTTTCTACATTAATGAAACACAGATGCTTAGTGCAGACATCTTTTTACAGAGAGTCGGACATGGAGATAAGAACCATACAGATGCTGACAGGTCACCGGTCTTCTTGCAGTTCATTGACTCTGTGTGGCAGATGACAAGACAGGTGCTACTTTCATTTCATAATTCAATAATTGAACCATTTGAAGAATTTGGCAATCATGTTACCCATAGGTTTCTCTTGTTTCTTCAACTATGTGTTTTTTTTAAATTTATCCTTTCATGTGATGTGGGTGTTGCTGGCAAGACCAGCAGTTGTTGCCCATCCCCAATTGCCCTTGAACTGAGTGGTTTGCTAGACCATTTCAAAGAGCAGTTAAGAGTCAACCACATTGCTGAGAGTCGGCAGATTTCCTCCTTTAAAGGCCATTAGCAAACCAGATGGGTTTTTACGGCAGTTGACAACAGTGTTATGGTCACTATCACTGAGCCTGGCTTTTAATTCCAGATTTTATTAATTGAATTTAAATTCAAGCAGCTGCCATGGTGGGATTTGAACCCATATCCCCAGAGCATTAACCTGGACATCTGGATTACTAGTCCAATGACTGTCACTGTCTCCTTTGTGTATAGATTTATCATCAGTATTTAGTCAAACAGTATGCATGTTTAAATAAACAATGGAAACCATACCCCTGAAAACTTTACTGTTGCCTCATTAAGTTCTGAATTTTGCTTCCATTTTTAGCAAGTCATGTCTGCAGAATTTTAAACATATTTGAAGTAAATTGAATGGTTGGTGCCTGTCTTAAACTTTCCTCCTCCCTGTTTTGTTTATAAGAACACTTCATTCTACTACTGATTCCTATTTCTCAGACTCTAATGTTGGACTGATGGTATTCTCTCTTCTCTCTGCCTAAGTCCATTCCCTAAATTTTTTTTATTGCTTAGGAAACAAAGGGTTTCTTTAACAAAAACAAAAATACCTGGAAAAACTCAGCAGGTCTGACAGCATCTGTGGAGAGGAACACAGTTAACGTTTCAAGTCTGTATGACTCTTCAACAGAACTAAGGAAAAATAGAAAAGAGGTGAAATATAAGCTGGTTTAAGAGGAGGGTGCAACAGATAGAGCTGGATAGAGGGTCAGTGATAGGTGAAGATAACCAAAAGATGTCATAGACAAAAGGACAAAGAGGTGTTGAAGCTGGTGATTTTATCTAAGGAATGTGATAATATACCTTAATTATCACATTCCTTAGATAATATCACCAGGTTCAACACCTCTTTGTCCTTTTGTCTATGACATCTTTTGGTTATCTCCACCTATCACTGACCCTCTATCCAGCTGTACCTGTCCCCCCCCCCCCCCTTAAACCAGCTTATATTTCACCTCTTCTATTTTTCCTTAGTTCTGTTGAAGAGTCATACGGACTCGAAACGTTAACTCTGTTCCTCTCTGCAGATGCTGTCAGACCTGCTGAGTTTTTCCAGGTATTTTTGTTTTTGTTTTGGATTCCCAGCATCTGCAGTTTTTTGCTTTTATCAAAGGGTTTCTTTATGTTAATTTGGCCTTTGCCAAAGCTACAGTAAATGAGATAAAAATAGATAAAGAGAAGGTACTGAAAGTCTGGCAGTATTGAAGTAGATAAACCATCTGGTCTGGATAGCATTTATCCAAGGTTGCTGAGAGAAGTAAGGGTAGAAATTGATGAGTTGTCAGTCACAATCTTCCAATCCTTAGATTCGGGGTGGTCACAGAGGACTGAGAGAATTGTAAATATTGTTCGTTCAAAAGAATGGTGAAGGATAAATGTGGCAATTACGGGCCTGTTGGTGGTGAGGAAGTTTTTAAAAACAATAATCCAAGAAAAAATTAATAATCAGTTGGCAAGCTTGGACTAATAAAGGAAATCCAATGTGGACTTATTAAAGGTAAATTGTCTTTAACTAACTTGAGTTTTTTTTATGATGAACAGAGAAGGTGGATGAGGTCAGTTCAGCTGATGTGTAGACAGACCTTCAAAAGACGCCTGCTAAAGTACCACATATTAGACCCGTTAACAAAATTGAAACCCATGAAATAAAACGGACAGTAGCAGTGTAGATCCAAAATTAGCAAAGGGATAGAAAACGGAGTTGTGGCAAGTGGCTCTTTTTGAGATGGAAGGTATACAGTTTCCCACCAGTGAACCACTGCTGTTTTTGAACAGGTTAAATGTGCAATTTCAAAATTTGCAGATGACATGGAACTTGAAAGTGTAGTAAATATTGAAGGAATTGTAATAAACTTCGAGGATTTAGACAAGCTGGTGGAATGTGCGGACACATGGCAGATGAGATTCAATGTAGAAGAATGAGATGATTTTGATAGGAGGAATGAGGAGAGACAATACAAGCTATATGGAACACTTTTAAAGAAAGTTCAAGAGTGGAGAGACTTAGCAGTCAGGCAGCATCTATGGAGAGAAAAACAGTTAATATTTCAGGTCTGTGACCTTTCCACAGATGCTGCCCAACCTGCTGAGTATTTCTAGCATGTTCTGTTTTTATTTCATATTTCAGAATTTCCTGTTTTTATTTCAAATTTCCAGCATCTGCAGTATTTTTGCTTCGGTCAAGAACAGAGAGACATGGAGGGTGTCAGTGCTCAAATTTCTGTGGTGACAGGCCAGATTCATAAAGCGTATGGAATCCTGGGCATGGAAACTTATGCTAAACCTACGTAAAACACAAGTTTGGCCTCAGCTGGAGTATTGTGTCAATTCTGATCAACACACTTAAGAAGGACATGAAGCCTTTGGAGAAGGTACAGAAGAGATTTACTAGAATGGTTCAAGGAATGAGGGATTACAGTTACATGGATAGACTGGAGAAGTTGGGCTGGTTCTCCTTGAGGGAGAGATTTGTCGGAAGGGTTTTGTTAAAGTAAATTAGGAGTAACTGTTTCCAGTGGCAGAAGGATTGATAGCCAGAAGAGAGAGATTTAAGGTGCTTTGCAAAAATACCAGAGGCAAGGGAGGAAATCTTTTTTTCTGCAATGATTGCTTAGGATTTGAAATGCATTGCCAAGTAGGGTAGTGGATACAGATTCAATAGTAGCCTTCAAAAGGGAATTAGGCAAATACTTGAAGGAGAAAAACCTGCAGGGATATGGGAAAAGAGCGGGAGGATGGAACTAACTGGATTGCTCTTCAAAAGAGCCAGTGCACTTGATGGGCTGAATGGCTTCCTCGGTGTTGTATTATTCTATGATTTGATTTGTCTATACGCTTTGCTTGCCACTCTAGTCCCAAGTTTACAACTCCTATTTTCTTCTTTTGGCTTTTCCAAAGCCCTGCTGTCTTCCTCTTTCTCTCGTCTATCATCCCTCTGCTTTTCAATTATCAAGTTCGCCTTAATCCTTACTCCCACCCAACCTTATCTTTAACATTGCCTTCTCTCCTATCACTGCCTCAGATTAGAAAATGCCCCTTAGAAGCCCATGGCCTCCTCTGCACCTGCCTGGCCCATTGTAGCACCCAGCACTACCTCTTTAACATCAGCTATTCCAGTTACCCCATTTTCTATAACTGCCAACCATCTCTCTCACTGCACTGCTTCAGAATTAATCTCTCCAACTTCCTCCCCATTCTGCTTACCCTTTTCTACCAGCTTTAGATCCCATTACCAGTTCAGCAATACTATTTGCATTGTGTTTGTCTCCAGACAATTCATTCACTTGCAAACAAGATCCTTGCCACCCAAAGCCTCAGTGCATATATTTTGACACCCTAGCACCGAGACAAACATTATTTACAGATGATTACTCTTTCTCCTGACAGAAGCCTCTGTAACCTGGTTATACATTTCAGCACCTGCCCCCTCTAAACCACCATCATGGAAGCATGGTCTGCATCCCTGAATTACTCTTTAGCCTCTTCCTCAGTACTTCTCCTTTTGAGTTCTTCACCCTTTTCTATCCATCATGCCTTTTATTTAAAATCCTTGTTTACTAACACCTGCTTCTGGCCCCACGTTGAAGTCTTTCATGAGATATCCTTTCTTGTTTCTTTCATTAGCCTCTGCAAAAGTGCCTCATCAACCTTGATTTCAACACCCTTTGCCCATTCATCTCTGAATTCACTTCCCCTCTCCTCCTCCGATTTCATTTTTTTAATATAAAATCCATGACCTATATTGTTGGCCATACACTCAACTTTGCCTTCTCTCATGGCTCCCCGACACCTTTGGTCTTGGTCTCTGACAGGGTTATCACTAATTAAATTTTCTAATGAGGTATTTGTCTCCTTTACCACCACAGCTCCCTGTCCTCCATGAATCCCTCTACTTTCCCTATTTGCCATATCAAATCCTTAAACCCTTGTCTTTGTCCTTCCAATAGTCTTGATGTTGTCACCGCTGTCAGTTTGTTTAATTATTCCCTCACCTTCATAATGTCCTTGTTCTCAACAAAAAATCACTATCTTCCAACCCTGATGTTCCCTAAGGTACAATACCTTAAGTCAGAGGAATGTAAACCTGAATGTAGCTGCATACAAGCCTGAGCTATTCACTGCTAAATTTTCCACATCAAGCATTGCTTTGCTCTTTCCAGTGAAAACCACTTCCGATTCCAAGATATCCCGAGGGACATGTTTAATTTCAGGCCACCCAACAAATCTACTCCTTTATCCATTTGTCTTTGCGAACTTTCACTTCATCTCTATCCTTGCTTTCCTAGCTAAGGTCCTTATACATGGTCTCACCTCCCGGTCCATGCTTATCTTTCCCAATCCTCCTGCTTTGAGCACCTGCATTCTGGTGTCTGCCTTACTCGAGCACTAAAAAAGCTGTAACTAAAACCACTTACAACGTCATACAAGAATATGACTGTGGTTTATTACTCATCTTTGTATTCAACCTCTTCAGAGCAATTCGACATGAGTAACCATGCCATCTTCCTCCATTGCCCACCTCCGTGGGACTGCCTTTGCAAGGTTCCAGTCTTCTCAATCCAAACATAGCCTGTGCAGCTGAAACATTTCTATCCTTCTTTTCATTGGTGGTCTCAGAAGCCTTTCAAGGATCTACCCATGGCCTCCTCCTCTTCCTCATTGAATGCTGCTCCTTGGTAACATCATTACCGGAGCAGCATTTCAGTGTTCGCCAGTGACATACGGACCCACGTCTCTACCATTTCTCTTACCCCAGCTATCTCTGTTCTGTTAAAACAGCTTATCCGACATGCAATACTGGAAGAGTCATCACATCCTCCACTAAGTTGAAAACTAAAAACCACCATATGCAACCCTGACCATAATACACTTCATTCCCTTGCCTCTGATTTCCTTCTGTTCCCTTCCAGAGCTACTGTCTCTGCCTGAACCGTGCCGTTTGTAGCCTTGACCTCCTATTCAATTCTGAGTTAAATTTTAGATCCAATATTATTTCTAGCTTTTTATAAAAGAACTGGCATTTTGAAGGAGAGGCTGATTTTTTCTTTTGAGACATTTTGGTGTCTCATTCTAAATGCTCCTGTGGCTCATATTACAAAAATAGCCCCATATGCTTCAGCAGGCAGTAATTCTACCCTTGCCTCAGTTTCACTAGCCCAAACTCATGAATAATTCTAGTTACTATGAAAAAGGTGGGAGAGAGGAGGACCTGGGGACAGATAGCAGCACCTAAAAGAGCGAGAGAGGAGAGGACCTAGAGACAGTCAGCACCAGCACCTAAAAGAGCTTTCCAATCCATGGCTCCAGAGTGGACTGAAGAGGCATATCAGGGTGCATCATAGGATTACCCAGGCTTGTTGCGTTTATATAAGTGTTAAGTGTCTGCAGTTTAAAGAAAAAGCTAAAATGATAATGGCCAGGCCCGGAAGATCTTGACTAGCCCATGGGTCAGTCTATGATGAAGCTAAAGGAATGTGACCTTTGGGTCAGGATAAACTAAATTGCTGAATGATCTATGAGTTGTACTATAATAAAGATATGCATAATGCTAGGCACTGCACTGAAACGTCAGGATAGACAAGCAAAGTACATGTTTTGGAACATCGTTTGTGCTAACAGTCAGGTGGTTCCGTGATTGTTTTACAAATTCCTCCAGAACTGTGGAGGTGATGAACAGGTCATTTCGTGTTTACTCATTTCGTGTAACCTCATTTGTAATTAAGGATGTAACAATTCGACATACAAGATAAGAACATTGTGAGCTAATGATGAGTTGCACAAAAGATGGTATATATAATCAACAGAAACTGTGTAACTTCGAGTTGTCTTTTAGAGCATTCTGAAAGAGCATTTCCCACGTGTGCACACTTGTACTAAATAAAAACTGCTGCTGAATCTGCCTGCAGTTGATTCTGTGTCGAGTGTCTTTTAGATACTCCACAACAGTACAAACTACATTCTGAGAAAAATCAGTGTGATGTCACAGGAAAACAGGTAATTGATTGAGTGGTGAGTATTTTTCTTATTTATCTTTCAAAACTTGGTTAATTTTAGTAATTGTAAGGTTTCATTAGTAGCAGTAAGGTTTACTAATAGCAGTAAAGCTTATTAGATTGGCTGCTGAGTATTTCCTATTTATCTTAACCAGTAAATTTCAATCGGGGTAAGTAGAACCTTTATTGAAATAATAAGAATATAAGCACAGGCAGGATTAGAGACATTAATTAAAATTTAATCAATAAAATCATTAATTAAATGCTATAAGGATGGCAGGGCAGGTGATGTGTGGGCACTTCAGAATGTGGAAGCTTGTCAACACCTGTGGGATCCAAGGCAAACACATCCGCAGTAAGTGTCTGCGGCTGGAGGAACTTCGGCTCAGAATCTTTGAGCTGCAGGCTGAGCTTGTAATCACTGTGATACCTCAGGGATAGAGGACGTTACCTGGACACTTTGCTCCAGGAGGAGGCCGCACCGCTTAGGATAAGGTCATCTGATTTGGTCCATGGTCAGGGACAGGAGGGTGTGACTACGAGTGCAGCAGGAATGGGTACCGAGAAGGTAAAATTGCTACCTGCTGAAATGGTGTGGCAAGCTACTCTGTTCAAGGGCAGTTAGGGATGGGTGACAAATCAGTGATGCCCACCTCTCATAAAAGAATAAAGAAAAAGAAAGTGGAGGAGCCTCAGCACTTGCAATTGTCCAATAGGTTCAAGGTCCTTTCATTCAGCCTGTATGGATGAAAGCAGGGGTTGCAAGTTGGATGAGCAAACTGACCATTGACACTGTGTCCTGGAAGCCATTTAAGCAGGGGGAGTTAATAGGAATGTATTTGTAATAGGGAGCATTCTAATCAGCCAGATAGACACGGTTCTCTGCAGCCGAGAGCATGAATTCAGAAAGCTGTATTGCGTGCCCAGTGACAGGTTCAGTACATCTGCTCTGGGTGGAGAGGAGCTTGCAGTAGGAGGAGGGAAGATTCAGTTGTCATGGCCCACATAAGTACCAATGACATAGGTAGGACTAGGAGAGAGATTCAGTTTAGGGAGTATGAGCAACTAGGAGCCAAATTAAAAAGCAGAACCTCAAAGGTAAAAATCTCTGGATTATTACCTGAGCCACGAGCAAATTGGAGTAGGGTAAATAAGATTAGAGAGTTAAATGCGTGGCTGGATGTGGGAGAAATGGGTTTCGATTCCTGGGGCACTGGAACTGGTACTGGGGAAAGTGGGAGCTTACCGTTGGGGTGGTCTTCACCTGAATTCTGCTGGGACTCTGGCAAGTTGTATAACTAGGGCGTTAGAGAGGGCTTTAATTTAAACAGTGGGTGTGAGGGAGCAGACGAAGGAAGATGTGGTAAATTAAAGAGAGAAGTCAAGGCAAGAGAGCAAGATAGCAATAAGAGAATTGATAACCTGACTGTCAAGAAGGGGACAGAGCATTCAAACTTGAGTGCACCAGCAGATAAGGCTAGAGGTTGTGAAAACAATAAAAAGACAGAATTAAAGGCACTCTATCTGACTTCACACAGCATTCGCACCAAGGTAGCTGAATTGAAGGCACAAATGGAAGTAAACCGGTATGATCTAATTGCTATTACAGAGACATGGTTGCAAGGTGACCAAGTCTGGGAACTGAATGTTCAAGGCTGTTCAACATTTAGGAAAGATAGGCAAAAAGGAGGAGAAGGTTGGTTAGCATTGTTAATAAAAGACGAGATCAGTGCATTAGTGAGAGAGGATCTTGGATTGGAAGATCCTTTAGATTGATAGTCAGTTTGGGTGGAGATAGGAAACAGTAAGGGGCCACAAACACTGGTAGAGTTATTTATAGGCCACCAAACAGCAGTAGTAATGTGGGGCATGGTATAAATCATGAAATTAGAGGTGCATGTAAGATGGGTAATACAGTAATCATGGGGAACATCAATCTACATATAGCCTGGGTAAACGTAATTAATACTAATGCTGTGGAGGACCATTCCTGGAATATATACAAGATGGTTTTCTAGAACGGTATGTTGAGGAACCAACTAGAGAACAGGCTATTTTAGATCTAGTATTGTGCAATGAGAAAAGGCTAAGTAATCTTGTTGTAAAGGAACCTCTAAGGAAGTGTGACCGTAATATGATAGAATTTTACATTAAGTTTGAAAGTGATATAGTTCAATCTGAAACTAGAGTCTTAAATCTAAACAAAGGAAACTACGAAAGGTATGAGGGGCAAATTGACTGTGGTAGATTGGGAAACTGCATTAAAAGATATGATGGTAGACAGGCAATTTAAAGCATTAATACATGGTCGACAACAAATTTACATTCCTTTGAGGCACAAAACCCATATCCTGGAATGGTTCTTGCAGATTGGAAGGTAGAAAATGTAATCCCACCATTTAAGAAAGGAGGAAGAGAAAAAATGGGGAACTACAGATCTTTTAGCCTGACATCATAAGGAGGGAAATACTAGAATCTATTATAAAAGTATGTGATAATAGGACACTTAGAAAATAATAGGATTGGGCAGAATCAACGTGGATTTATGAAAGGGAAATCATGTTTGACGAACCTGTTAGAGTTTTTTGAGGATGTAGCTAGCAGGATAGATAAGAGGCAACCAGTGGATGTGCAACCATTGAATTTTCAGAAGGCCTTTGATAAGGTCCCACACAAGAGGTTAGTGAGCAAAATTGGAGCACATGGGATTGGGGTAAGATATTGACATGGATTGAGAATTGGTAAATGGACAGAAAATCGAGTAGGAATAAATGGGTCCTTCTAGGTTGGCAGGCTGTAACTAGTGGTTACAAGGATCAGTGTATGGGTCCCAGCTATTCACAATCTATATCAATGATTTGGATGTGGAGACCAAATGTAACATTTCCAAGTTTGCTGATGACACAAAACTAGGTGGGAATGTGAGTTGTCAAGAGGATGCAAAGAGACTTCAATGGGATTTAGACAGGTTAAGTGAGTGGGCAAGAACATGGCAGATTGAATATTATGTGGAAAAATGTGATGTTATTCACTTTGTAGGAAAAACAGAAATGCTGAGTATTTCTCAAATGGTGAGAGATTGGGAAGTGTTTATGTCCAAAGGAACCTGGGTGTCTTTGTTCATAACTCACTGAAAGCAAACATATGCAGGTGCAGCAAACAATCAGGAAGGCAAGTGCTATATTGGCCTTTATTACAAGAGGATTTAAGTACAGGAATAAAGAAGTCTTGCAATTGTATAGAGCCTTGGTGAGACTGCATCTGGGGTATTGTGTACAATTTTGGTCTCCTTAGCTAAAGAAGGATATACTTGCCATAGAGGGATTGCAGTGGAGGTTTAGCAGACTGATCTCTGGGATTGTCCTATGAGGAGAGATTGAGGAGACGGGGCCTATTTTCTCTAGAGTTTAGAAGAATCTCATTGAAGCATACAAAATTCTCACAGAGCACGACAGAGTTGATGCAAGAAGGATGATTTTCTTGGCTGAGGCGTTTAGAACCAGGGACAAGGTCTCAGAACAAGAAACAAAAACAGAAAATGCTGGAAAAACTCAGCAGGTCCAGCAGCATCTGTGGAGAGCGAAACAGAGCTAATGTTTCGCGTCTGTATGACCCTTCTTCAGAGCTAAAGAGAATAAGTTTATTGAAATTATACTGTTTAAGGGGAGCAGGTGAAGCTGGTTAGAAGGTCAGTGATAGGTGGGTGCTAAGGAGAGATTGATAAAGATGTCATGGACAAAAGGACAAAGGGAGTGTTAATGGTAGTGGTAAGGACTAAAAAAAGGTACCGATAGTGGCATAATGGGAAAATTGCAGAACAAGGGTAAGCACTGAGTGAAGGAACAGCATGGAACAAATAACAAGTGGCCATGTGGTGGGGCAGTGGTGGGGAAAAAAGGATGATAAATGGGATGGAAGGGAGATAAAAAAGGGGATAAAACAATGAATAAATAAATAAAAAGAAGTGGATAAAAAATAAAAATGAATGTTGAGAAAAGGGATTAAGAAAAGGGGTGAGAATAGAAGAAAGAGTTCATGGTCTGAAGTTGTTGAACTCGATGTTAAGTCCAGAAAGCTGTAAGGTGCCTAATCAGAAGATGAGGTGCTGTTCCTCCAGTTTGTGTTGAGTTTCACTGGAACATTGCAGCAGGCCAAGGATGGACATGTGAGCATGAGAGCAGGGTGGTGTGTTGAAATGGCGAGCAACAGGAAGGTCTGGGTCGTGCTTGTGGACAGACTGAAGGTGTTCCCCAAAACTGTCACCCAGTCTGCGTTTCGTCTCCCCAATTTAGAGTAGACTGCATTGGGAGCAACAACTGCAGTGGACCAAATTGAAGGAGGTGCAACTGAAGTGCTGCTTCACCTGAAAGGAGTGTTTGGGCCCTCACCGAGAGGAAGTAAAGGGGCAGGTGTTGCACCTTCTACAATTGTGTGGGAAGGGGATGAGTTGTTGGGGTGGTGGTGGAGGAGTGGAGTAGGGTGTCCCGGATGGAATGGTCCCTACGGAATACTGATGTGTGGGTTGGAGGAGTGGGGGGAGGTGAGGGGAAGATGTGTTTGGTGGTGGCATCATGCTGGAGTTGGCGGAGGATGATCCTTTGATTGCAGAGGCTGGTGGGGTGAAAGGTGAGGACAAGGGGGACCCTATCATGGCTCTGGGAGGGAGGGGAAGGTGTGAGGTCAAGAGGTGCAGGAGATGGGTCGGACACGGTGGAGGGCCATGTCAGCCACAGTGTGGGGGAAACCTCCATTAAGGGAGAGGGATGATGTATCAGAAGTGCCGTTTTGGAAAGTGGCATCATTGGAACAGAAACTACGGAGGTGAATTAATTGAGAGAATGGAATGGAGTTCTTACAGGAAGCAGGGTGAGGAGCTGTAGTTGAAGTTACCTGGGAGTGGGCTTGTAATGAATATTGGTGGACAGTCTATCACTAGAAATGGAGACAGAGGCTCTGAAAAAGGGCCATTTGGACTCAAAACGTTAACTCTGTTTCTCTTGCCACAGATGCTGCTAGACCTGCTGAGTTTTTCCAACATTTTCTGTTTTTGTTGCAGATTTCCAGCATCCACAGTATTTTACTTTGGCCTCAGAATAAGAATTAGGCCATTTAAGACTGAGATGAGGAAGAATTTCTTCACTGTGAGGGTGGTGAATCTTTAGAATTCTCTACCCCAGAAGGCTGTGGAGGCTCAGTCATTGAGTATGTTCAAGATAAAGATTAATAGCTTTCTAGATATTAAAAATATAAAGGAGTATGCGGATAGTGCAGCAAATTGGCTTTGAGGTAGATCATCAGTCATAATCCAGTTCAGTGGCTGAACAGGCAGGAGGGGCCAAATGGCTTGCTTCCACTCCTATTTCCTATATTCCTGTGTAAAAATTGATGGAACCCATATGACAAGAGCAGCTTGAAATTATTGCTTTTTAACCTAGTAAAAGTAGACATCGGCCTGAATTTTCTGGATGGCGGGGGCAAGACCAAGTAGGTGGGGAACACATCCTCACTGACTCCAGCAGCCTGGATACAATATTATGCTGTAACGAGTATTGCTTGGCATAAGGAAGGACATCTTATGCTTACTTAGGAGGAAGTCCCACCTTGGAGAGCTGCAGGCCAATCAGATTGGTTGGCAGCTCTCCAGTCCCCTCCAGGTACAGTGCTACAGTGGCTGGAAGAAGCACTGCAGGGAGCTGCCTGGCACTAAGTCTCAGGACCTGGATGACAAAGTAAGTGGCAGGGGTCCCAGGGCAGGGATGTTAGGGAACGGCTGGGGGATTGCAAAGGGGCAATTGGAGTCTTTGGGATAGGCCTTCTGATAGAGCCAAACCACCCCCCCCCCCACTGCTGCCCGAGATCCAACTATCTTTATTTCTGGTCTCCCCGCCCCGAGCTGTCATCCTGCCTGCCCCAATGTAAAATTGTTTCAAGGTCAGGACGGGTTGGAACCTGGAGGGAATCCCGCCATGCAATTTCATGCTTGCCTCCTCCCCTGCCTTGGAACCCTCTGGGGGGAGTGTAAAATTCTGTCCACAAACTCTTAAAAGATATAGATGTAAAAGATGGAGGAAAATCATTTGTACGCAAAATATTCTCCCTTTTCTTTAAAGCCCGGTGTCTATTCTTGCTGTAATCTATGAACTGTCCTAACTAGTTTGAAAAAACAAACAGCTAAATGGAATAAAATATTAAAAACTTGAACCTGGGAGATGATTGAGATTTCTTAACCTGAAATGTATTTTGTGTTTGTTCTGAAACAAACAGAAGAAGGATAATGCAATGATAGTTGTTTTGTTGTCTATTAGATTAGCAAATTTAAATGAATTTCTGATCATTTTTTTATTTCCTCAGTTCCCAACAGCCTTTGAGTTTAATGAATTCTTCCTTGTAACCATTCTTGACCATCTGTATAGCTGTTTGTTTGGAACATTCCTTTTTAACAGTGAACAGCAAAGAGTAAAAGAGGTGAGTCTGACTAAAATCAAATTCTGTGTGTTGGACTCTTTAGTTATGTAATACTTGTTGATCTTTGTAAGTGTGATAGTATGAAATTGTAGACTATACAATAATATAAACCAAAATTCCATGTACTGTGTTCAGTTGTATTGGGTTTTTGATAGTTTTTGAATAACTACTGTATGCAAGTTCATCGCGTATAAATTTATAACTAATTTGGTCTTTTTTCTTAGAGTTATTACAGCACAGAAGGATGCTATTCAACCCATCGAGTTCACGTTGGCTGTCTGTAGAGTGATCCAGTCAGTCCCATTAACCCATTCTATCCCCATAACCCCACAATTTATCTCCTTCAAATACCCATCCAATTTTCCTTTGATTCATTATGGATTCAACAACTGACACAGATAGGATCCTTATGTAAATATTTTAATAAGGTTACTACCTACTTCAGGTGGGTGGGCTAGCCTTGTGTGGCCAACAGTTAGACAAGTTTTGTTTAATTTTCTTCTGCCTTGTTTTCCAGCATAAGTAAAACAGAAAATAGTTGAAAATCATCCTACTCATTTAGACAAGAAGCAATAACCCTTACTTTCCACTTCCTTGGATTTCCAGACTGTGTCACCATAAATTCGAAGGAATATGCTTAGTCATTAGATTAATTAAAATATTATGCCAAGAATAAGAAATGGCTGCCCTCAAAAAATCATGATTTTTTTTGTGTCTCAGCCCATGGAAAATCCTGATTGATAGATTCTTTTTGCAGCACCAATGGAGCTGCCACTCTCATCGAGGGAATTCCATACTATGAAGACGACCTCGTCCTAACTGGATTCCTAGATTCCTCTTTGTAACATTTATCACAGATAGTCCCACTATGGCATATAATACAATATTCCAAAATAGGTTTACCACTTATAAAAATAGAACAATGCTTTTTTTTATTCATTCATCCATTAAATAATTTGTTGAACCCTGATTTTGTAGATTCAAATTTGTACATGTCCCTGAGGAAGTCCATCAGGGATTCCCAATTACTTTATACTTATAATCCTATAGTATAAGGAAAACAGGAGTGATACTATTAGCAGCGGCCACAGTCTCTTCCACACTGCCCTCACACCCCTCCCCCACTCAACCTCCCACCCAGCTGGGAGGGTGTGGCCCTATGCATTTAATTACCTTGCATTGTGACTGTGAATCAGTTATTTATATGTGCTAAGAATAGGAGGGATCTCAGCATGGACCATGGGGGACCCCATTCATTAACTTCCTTTAAACCACCCATGCTTCCTTTCCTTCAGCCAATTACCACTGCAGATCTATATCTTAGTTTTGATTCCTGCTGACCTTGGTTTGTAAATTAGTCAGCATCAATAGAATCATAGAGATTTACAGCACAGAATGTGGCTATTGGCTCATCATGCTGGCTCTTTTGAAAGAACAATTTAAAACTAACCCTGCTCTCACCATAACCTTGTACTTTCCTGTACTTCCAATTTACCCTTGGAAGATGCAGTAGTTTCTGTTACAGTCACTCCCTATGACAAAGCATTCCATGCTCCAGAAATTCCCCACATAAAGAATTTACTTCTGGTCTTTCCTCTTTAAAGTGATGAGTTTAAATTGATCCCTGCTGTTGACTCCCCAGCTAGATGAAATAAGTTCCCATTACTTTTATCAAAATCTTTAAATTTTGAAAACCTCTAAATATTGTCATTATCTTCTCTGCTACAAAGTAAATAGTCCCAGTATCTCAAAACACTTCTCATAACTGTAGTTTCTGATCTCTGGCATTGTCCCTGTGCATCTATGCTGCTTATCCTCTGTGGCTTTATTGCCCATTCTATAACGGATGCAGTAAATTAAACTAAACTGCATCCAGTACCTTAGCTGTGGGCTACCTAACATTTTATTATGATTTATCGTTCCTTTTGTTCTTTTTGCCATTGTGTATAACTCTGCTGGTCACCACCTATTGATCTCTGCTAGAAAGTGCATGTGTGTGGATGGCAGGCATGTTTATGAATGGGTTCAACTCAGTGTCCATGCTGCTTCATGAGGCATAACCACTTGAGAAGAAAATTGCAAGTTAATTCTTGGATACCGAGCTGACTATTGTGTAACAAAAAAATGCATTGATACACTCATCCTTTCATGTGTTCAAGACGTCCCAAAATGAGTCACAGCCAACAAAATACTTTAGAAATGTAGGAACATAGCAGCCAATTAGCAGAGAAAATTTCTGTTGGTGACTAATGTGTGCAAGTGTTAAAATGTTCTCATTTCAGATAGCAGTAGTCTATAAAGAAACAAAGGGAATATGTGATGTAAACATACAATATGAAATCTATTTCCTGCAAAATCAATATTTAACCTGAATTTATTTTACAGGGACTGCAAAGAAGTACTGTTTCATTATGGGCTTACATAAACAGCCAGCTGGAGGAGTTTATCAATCCCCTCTATGTGAATTACTATAACCATGTGCTGTATCCTGTGGCAAGCATGCGCCACCTAGAGCTCTGGATTGGCTATTACATCCGCTGGAACCCAAGGATGAGACCACAGGTAATCATTTTGCTTGTATTGGTTTAATTGTGTGAATATTGAAACTGATAACACAAGTCAAAAATACTTCAGTTCTTCTTGTAGAGGTTATTCTAAGTTATTTTGAACCATTTTCTATCTGGAATGTTTATAAAAATAGAGTGCTGTATGAAAGCAGATATATAAGGTTTGAAAATTGAGAGTTTTATGTTCAAAAGCATTTCAAAAACTGGATCCTAATTATTGATCTAACTTTCATTTTTAAAGAGAAATCATCAAATTAAGGTGTTTTGCATTTTACACATATAAAGCCAAATGGTAATGTTACAAATATTTTTTAAAAAATTCTCAACTTTTAAAAAGTCTAAAATATGTAAAACAATGGCAGAATGGTACAATTTGCTAAAACCATCGCTTTAAGCTATGCCACAAATTCTACACCCCTGATTCCATCCTCCTCATCAGCCATTGTCCCAGACTATTCACAGCCTTGGCATCCAGTTTGATCCTGAGCTGAGTTTCTGACTCCATGCAAAGATCAACTACGTCCACTTCTATAAGATCATTCATCATCGCCCTGCCTCAACCCATCTACGGCTGTTATTCTCATGCATGCCTTTGTCACCTCATGACTTGACTATTCCAACACTCTGCTGGCTGGATTCCCATCCTCCATCCCCCATAAACTTTAGCTCATCCAAAGTTATACTGCTTTAATCTTTTCCCACACTAAGCTCCTTTTATCCATCACCTCTGTGATCGGTGAGGTAAGTTGGCTCCTCAACTTGAAAATTCTCATCCACATATTTATATCTCATCATGACCTTGACTTTCCTTATCTAATCTCCTCCAGTTCTTTGGTCATTCCCCCACTTATCTCACCCCATCATTGACAATCTTGCTTTCAGCCATCTAAGCCCTATGCTTTGGAATTTTTTCTGAAACCTCTCCATCGCTCATTCCTCCTTTAAAGCCCACCTCCTTTTCCAAACTTTTAGTCCTCCCTGACACTTCCTTCTGCAGTTGTCAGATTGTACTCCTGTGAAGCACCTCGAGACGGTTTTCTTCTTTAAAGGTGATACTTAAATTCACATTATGACTTGTACATACAAAAAAATCAATTTTGTGCTCAAATCTGCTAGTTTAGTAGCCAGTTATTGGTTTGAAGCCAAGATAGAACATTGTAACTTAATATATTCATAATCCAGTAAAACTTAATACTAATTATTTGAAATGAAAACTGGAAATAATATGAACTACAAATGAATTAAGTTCATCAGACCTGGTTAAATTAACAAGCTAGCCTGCTGTTAAATTTAAGAAAAGCCTATATGGTTTGGTCAAAGATTTTCTAACGGAATTTGATATTAAATATAGGAACTTCCTATTTGAGCGCAATAATTCTATTCTTAAAACTTTTAAATATTTAGAATGTCTTGTAGCCCAAAATATTTCAGTAATTTTCACATTCATGCATGTATAGTGTAGGAGAGTACACTGTGAATGCACTGCCTGAAAAGATGACAGAAGCAGATTTGTTGGTAACTTTCAAAAGCGAAATTGCATATTTACTTGAAAAGGAAAAATTTGCAGGGCTATAGGGAAGTGATACTGGTTGGACAACTTTTTCAAAGAATGAGCACAGGTTTGATGGACTGAATAGCTTACAGCAAAAATATGCTATGATTGGAGTGATGGAATACCTTTAATAAAAAGCTATTTTAAATCTCTCTCATATAAACAATACGTCACACTCTTAATTTTGGAAGGATAAAAAGGGCCTTTCTGGTTAATGATTAACATATTTATATTATCAAAAGGTGACTATAAAACCAAGTTATATTCCATTTTAATAGTTTTTTTTTCCTGAATGCAGGAGCCTATTCATCAACGTTACAAGGAACTTTTAGCAAAACGAGCAGAGCTTCAGAAAAAGGTGGAAGAATTACAGCGAGAAGTTTCTAACAGGTCAGCTTCCTCATCAGAGAAAGCTGGCTCGCCTTCACGTTCAGTTACACCAGTACAGACTATCATCTGAAAATCAATTCTTTAAAGGATTTAGTAGCTGTTACAGACAATTTTAGCCAATGTTTTCTCATGCTTGAAGAAAAATTCACTTGTATACGCAGGCAATCATATGTAAACAGGTTACTATATCTTGTATTTACAACTTTATTTTGTATCAGCAGTTATAACACTTAATTGCCAATTGTAGGCAAGTAATTCAACTGTTCCAAGTGAATAGACTATGACGTAGTTTGTCCATTTGCAAATGGATATTATTTATTGCACTGACAAATTTTAACTACTCTTAACCTTAATTTATGGGTTGAACACTAAACCTTACAGGGAAATAACCAGTATGCTTGTATGTTTTAAACTGGTTAGCTTTCTTTAATTTGTTACTACAGCTCCTAATAGTCAGCTGCATTTACTTGATTTCTTCCCACTCCCTCCCCTTAACCAGGAGGATATTAAAATACTTGCTGGGTAAGAAATTATTGATGCATATATTCGATTAAATATAAATGAAAAGCTATTAAAAAGAACAGGAATGACTATTAAACAGGGCAGTTAATTGAGGTTAGAGATGGTCATTTACCCAATGAGTGCTGTATAGATTTGTTTTCTTCACTGGAACTTATTTTAATATGGCCATTATTAAATTTATATTTATCCAAATCAAATTTCCACTTTGGTTTTCTCACTAAATATTGCCACCAATTTTGCACTGCAACAAATCTGCACTAGTAAGGTTGATCCAGCTAAAATAATGAAAGACAAAGTATACTATTTTTCTAATCAACAGTGTAAACATACTATAAAAATAAATAGTGCAGATTGGATTTTCACAGAGTAAGCTGCTTGTTATGGTTGCAGTGCTCATGATGTATGCAACTAGTGTCATCATTTATTTCTGTTAACTGCCTGTCTCCTTGAATACTTTATTTAATCTGGCATTGAGCGTTTAACATGCTTGAACAGAAGTGTTTCTAAAGCAAGGCTTAAAAAAAGACTTGCGCTTTCTTGTTATCTGTAGTTTTCCAATTATACATTTTGAAGTTAGAAAATTATTTAGTTGTGTTTTGGTATCTTCTGAATAAACTGGAAAATGGTGAAGTAAAATTTATGAGAACACAAAGCTTTCAGTATAGAAAGTAAACTGCTTGCATTTTTAAAAATCTAACTGGTTCATCACTACTTACCTTCAAAATCTTAAAGCCAAACCTGAAATTCAGGAACAAAATTTTTCAGGCACAACAAAGACAAAAAGACTACATAACATATATTGCAGCTTCTAACCAGATTAATACCATACTCAGAAATCATGCTTTCAGGGATTATTGATGAAATTTAGTAACCTATCCAATGCAATATTGTATCATTTGTGTGCATCTGTTCTGTACTTCAAAAAAGTGGGGCACTGGCGAGTGATCCAATTGTCTGGAACTATTCAAATCAAACTAGTCTATGTTGGAACTGAAAAATTCACTGAGTGACTTTGCCTTCTCCAAATGTTTAGGTTTCAGGTTAAATTGATGCCAAGTTATGGATGCTTCATGAAATACATTAATTTCACATTTTAGGTACAAGATTGATTAACATAATTTTCTTTTAGGTTTGTATATTCTACATAATTCTGGCATTTAGTCAGCTGGAATGAGTCTGTTGTGAAACCTGTTACCAATTTTATAGGTTAATCATTACACTGCTGATGATTTAGTAATAACGAAAGCTGTTTAGCAACTGGAAGCTCTAGAAATCTCTCCCTAAACCTCACCACCTCTCTACCTCTTTCTTCCTTTAAGACACTACTTAAAACCTACCTCTTTGACCAACCTTTTGGTCACCTGCCATAATACCTGCTTATGTGCCTTCCTCTATGTCAAATTTTGTTTTATATTGCTACTTTAAAGTACCTTGGGGTGTTTTATTACATAAAAGGCACTATATAAATATATGTTGTAATCTATCTGTATCCTCTCTGCAGGTCCAGTAATTACATTTTAGGATCATTTTAATTGCTATAACAATATTAAAATTCTCTGAATATTCAATCCAAATTTTTAGTCAGATTAATATTTTACTTCATTGACATGGATGCAAGGATTATAATTGCTATTCGGCTAAATTAGACCAGAAAAAAACATTTAAGTATCCATTCCCCTCGGATCACACTCAGACAGGATTATATCTGAGTGATTCAGGGATACAGGCTTTTCTAATGGTTCAAATTAATGTAATTCAATGTAATTACCTAGATGATTAATAAAAGCTGTAGTAGTGTGCTGTTGGTGGCAAAGAAATAACTTAAGATACTTGAAGTACAGGCTTCCTGTATTTTGCCTTTTATTGATGCTAAAACATATTCAAAATTGGAAAAACAAAATCAATATTCTTTTTTGGCTAGATGAGCCTTTTATTTTCAAAGAGTGCAATATTTAGGACATTATTTGCATTTTGCAATATAGATTAGGCTATTCAACATGCATTGTTATTGGTTGGCAGGTGATGGGGAAATGTATTGAAATTTTTCAGACCAAAACTAATTTCTAGGCAATTGATGTTTTTGAATAAATACTGTCCCAGGTAAATACCACAACATTTACTTAAATGATATATTTGGAAGACTAATCTGTCTTGTGGTGCCAGAAATTGATTTTAACTGTTCTAAAATAGATGGACTGAGGTTCATTACACAATCCAAGGTGGAGTTCTTTTATATTTATAACAAACACTTGCATTTATAATTCATCTGTATTTTTCTTTAAAGGTTATCAAAAGTTTCCTATTTTTTGTGAAGATGCTACATTTAATGTATCAAATAACTTCTATTGTTGCCTTGGTAAAAGCACTCTACTAACCAGAACATTTCAGGTTTATAAAAAACTTACAAATGTGCTAATTTAGTTCAGCTGTGTCTTCTAAGCTATTTATAGAATATATAGAAGCATTGAATGGTTACAGCACAGGAGGAAGCTATTTAGACCGTCATGTCTGTGTCGGCCCTCTACAAGAGCAACTCATTAGTCTCACATTGCTACCTTTTCCCATTAGCTTTGCAAATTTTTTATTATTACTGTTGTAGTTCACTTAAGTATTTGAATGAAGGGTCAAAAATTTGAAACATTTCAACTTCATTTCCTACACTTTTTAGTTAAGCGCACCTGATGCTAGTGGATATACTGTTGTGTTATTAAAATATTGTAAGAAAGATTCATGAACCCCTGTGCATTAGACTTTGTTATTTAGTTTTATTGTTTCAATTTTTTTTGCCAGTGAAAGCTATCTTTAACATAATAGCAAGAAGGAGAATGGAAGGAGAAAAGATGAAAACTGAACTTGAACCCTAGCATCAAGTTTGACTGGCATCAAGTTTGAGTTGGTGTTGGCAAGTGCTACCCCAATATTTAGTAGGATGTGATTTCTAAGCAGGAGCGACGTTCTGGTCAACGCTGAAATTTTAACTCCATAGCATGTTGGTGTTTTTTTTCAAACCCGTTTGCCAGCTGGAAGCCAGCCTGTTGACAGGCTTGGCTCCTGGTTAGGCAAGGATCGTGCCAGAAGAGACCAACGAACAGGTAGATTTCTTTCTGTTTAGGTGGAGATTGCAAGGAGGGATAGGGAACATTATGATTTGGAGGGTCAGAGTTGGGGTGTTGGTCAGGGATTCAGAAAGAGAGCAGTGAGCAGGTGGGGGAGGAGTGTGTGCTTGCCAGATGTTGCAATTGAACAGGTTTGGTTGGTGGGCCAGGAAAAAGCACTCTTGCTCCTGTTTAGCTCACAAGGAGTGCTAGAAAAGCACTTGCCTCTGATCCACAGTGGTCCTCACTTCCCTATAGCTGCCATGTTTCTTAAGACCCAAGAAACCCAGGTGGCCAGTATTAAAGCTAGAAGAGAGATCAAATCTGAGCCATGGAACCCCATTAAAATGTTGAAATGAGCAATCTCCCTCCTGGAAGCTGGTTGGCTGTCTGCCTCTTAAAGCCAGTAGTGCGTAATTTGAGGCCTTTCGGGTTTAGTTTTGAGATTTTTTACATTTTAGCACTCCAGCTGACACAAGTTTACTGTTTTTGGAGGTTAAAATTATCCCCTACAATTCTGTGTGGTTACAAACATAATGAAACTCCTTGACTGCAGAGCTAAATGGAAATAAGTTTAAATCCAATTTCCAATGTTGTAAAGTATTTGGCATTTTTATTGGCATATTGCAATTTGCAGTTGCTATTTATTACTGATTTGTACCTTTGGATGTATTAATTCTGGATCAACATTGCTAATGGTACTGAAACAAATCAAATTTCCTTTGCTTTACTATTTAAAATTCAGATCAAAACTAATTTCTAGTCAATTGATGTTTTTGAGTAAATACTGTCCCAGGTAAATGCCACAACATTTACTTAAATTATATATTTGGAAGACTTAAGGTTCATTTGAACTTACTATATTGATATCATTTAATACCAATGCCAGGTATTAAGACCTGTCTAATTTAATATTCCTAAACTTGTATCCATCCAGTAATTCCACACTACAAAAGTGTATGTGAAAGACCCGTAAGTTACAGATTTGATACAAATGAAAGGACTATTGAAAGTTTGCTAATATTCTATGAATTCCTGAAAGGAATCTGCAGTAAGTCAATATAATGTACTTGCTTATTAATGATCAATTCTAATTAATTAGATGTATCTATGGAAAAAGAATCCTCTGATTACTCTGCAAGTTCATCCTTGAGTAGCAGTCACATGGACTAGGATAATCCCTTGTTCTGCTCTTAGTCTGATTTGATGCAGAGCATAGAAGTGATTGCAATTATCCTTGAGTTAATGATGGTTAAATTAGTCAGGATCACATCAGCTAATCATTACCCAATGGTCCCTACTAGAACTGCATAAAAGTAGACTCTGTGTGAGAACCTGCATTTGATTGTGATGGCCAGATAGTTTGCCAACACAAATGAATAATCTCTTGAACAAGGGAAAGCAGTGTCATTTTGGCTGATGGAACTGTTAATAGAGGCAAGAAAATTGTTGGGGATTGGGGGAGCTATCACTGAAGTTTGTCATATGCTAGCATATCGAACAGTACTAAATAAATCCATGGATTTATTTTTCAAGAGCACGGTTGAAAATTATGCAGCAGTTATACAATTTCCACATGGGCATGCAGGTTGTAGAGAATGGAAGAAAATTAAAAAATAGAAACTGAATTTTGAAAAAGATAAAAAAAAACTGATTTTATTCTATCAGCAAAATATTGCAGTAAAGTAATAATTTTGTTACATGTCTGATCCTGTCAAAATAGCAATGTTGCATAATTAAGTTTGAAAATCTCACCTGTAAACCATCATCTGCCATTAATTGGTGAATGGACATAAAATAGCATCTTGGCTTCTTGCATTGTAATGTAGTGTAATATTGATGTGATTCATAGTAATGCCCTGGGTAATTAACTATGCATTTAAATAAGAAACACGTACTTCATCTATGCAAGTGTGATATGTATTGTCAGAAAAGTAAAATTAATGTAGAGCAATGTTTTTCTTAGAACTATGTTTTTTCTTGAATTTTCCTTGAACATGCAGGTTTAATAAGAGCTAAGAAGTTGTCTTGGCTCTAAGACAGAAACTTAGTCCAGGCATTTTTCCACAATAATCCTTCATGAAGTTCAAGTTCATCACTTACTATGCTGGCTACTTAATTACCTAAATTGAACCTGAATTCTGTCTACTGGCTACTTAATTACCTAAATTGAACCTGAATTCTATCTAAATTTTTAGTGCTGTCATATCGTAAAGCCTACTTTTTGTCTTTTGTTGTATAGTTGAATCCTAACCAAATGCATTGTGCCAAAATATTTTTATTCTGAGGCCATGATCTCTGTAGATTCATTGTAGGTTCATAAAACATTAGCTCTTTAATTGTGCTGCAGCTAAATCAAAATGGGCATTGTTTGAGTATCATCTTAAATATTCTTGAAAGTTGCCACTTTCAGTTCTGCGCAACCTGCCATAGAAATTTGCGATCATCCTGCCCATCAGTCTCTTGAATAAGTTCTCCACTGCCATAAGTGGACATTTAATCCAGTTATTAAGCACGATTTATAGGAAGCATTTTCCCTCATTAGACTCAAAATTGCCTTTTATCAGTTTGCACACGATGTTCTCTCATCCTTCAGTTATGTTTAATGAAGTAAAGTTCAGGATTAACATTTTTTATTCCACTTAGTATGCTGAATGGTAAATTCTCATGAATGATGGAAATAAATCTTTATGCAACATTGTGTTTTTTGGGGGCTTATATGGAAAGTTTAGATACACTTGTGCTGATGTTTATGACTTCTAGAAGCAAAAAAGCACCTTTTCTGTTTAGTTTTTTCTAATTTATTGCACATCGTTCTTAACACTTGAGTATATATCATTAGAATTCCACTGGCTACGGATGAAATTACTCTGAAAAGTACTTCATTGACTTTAAAGTGCTTTGAGATGCCTGCTGGTCATGAAAAGTGCAATATAAATGCAGGTCTTTCGTTCATATGTTCCCAAAATCAAGAGCTGTAAGGACAATAAAGCTAATACCATTAGTGAGTTTAAGATATCCTTGAATTATCTGAGCAGGAAATATTTTAAAAAGTGCACTGTATATCTTTAAACTGCATTTCCTTGTGCTACTAGAGTATTCAAATAAAGACTTGCAGGTCGTAGATAATGCGCAGTGTCTTTTACTACATTTCTTTTCAACAAATTGACCCAATAAAAAACATGATTAAAGTTCTGTCCTCTAATAAACTAAATGTATGATCAAGTTAACAATCCAACCTAGTAAGACTTGAAAGCTAGTTGTACTTGGAATACTTTTGCAAATTCCAGAAATAATTAGTGGTGTTTTTACAGATTTATAATAAAGCAAATTTCCTATTTAACTCATTCGAGTACAAACCCATTTCCATCTGTTTCAGATAAAGTTACATTGTTTCATAGTTCGCCATTGTGAGATTTGAACTCTTGATTTTGGGATTATAAACCCAGTACCATAACCACTTGGCTATTTAGGCCAAGCAAAATTTCCTATTTAGTTGGAGGACTTGATGTGGAGAGTTAATTGCATGGCATACAGAGCCATTAGCAACCATGATCAGCTGCAGAGGACAGCTCCACTATCCTCCTTCAGTATCCTCCCATTGTGAATTTTAAAACTAAAAATTAGCCATGAGTGTGCAGTCAATGAATAATGAACTATATTCAAAGACTGAGAAAGATAGTACCAAATGTTAATGTGGAAAATTACCCAGGTATGTCTTGTCCACAAAAAGCTGGGCAAATCCAATCTGACCAATTACAGCCCTATCAGCCTACTCTCAATCATCAGCAAAGTGATGGAAGGTGTCATCAACGCTGCTATCGTGTGGCATTTGCACAGCAATAACCTGTTCACTGATTCTCAGTTTGGGTTCTGCCAAGGCCACTTAGCTCCTGACCTCATTACAGCCTTGGTCCAAACATGGATAAAAGAGTTGAACTCGAGAGATGGTGAGAGTAACTGCCTATGACATCAGAGCAGCATTTGACTGAGTGTGGTTTAAGGAGTCCGAGCAACATTGAAAGCAGGAATTGGGGGAACCTCTCCACTGGTTGGAGTCATACCTAGCGCAAAGGTTGTGTTTGTTGGAGGTCAGTCATTTCAGTCTCAGGACATTGCTGCAGAAGTTCCTCAGGTTAGTGTCCTAGGCCCAACCATCTTCAACTACTTCAGTGACCTTCCCTCCATAAGGTCAGAATTGGAGATGTTTGCTGATTGCACAATATTAAATACCATTTGCAACTCATACTGAAGCAATTCATATGCAACATGACCTGAGCAACATTCACACTTGGGCTGATAGTGGCAAGTAACTTTTGTGCCACAAAAGTGCTAGTCAATGACCATCTTCAACAAGACAGACTCCAATCATCTCGCCTTGACAAATAGCATAACATCACTGAATCACCCACTATCAACGTCCTGGGAGTTACCATTGACCAGTGGCTTCAAGAGCAGGTCAGAGACTAAGAATCCTCCCCTCAGGATGTGGGCAAGACTGGCATAACTGCATGTGGATGCTCTGAGAAGATGGTTGTGGGAGCTACCACCTTATTGTAGTGATTGTTACAACTGAGTGGGTAGCTAGGTCTTAGAAGACATTACGCACAACCACTTAGTGCAGAGTCATGGGCTGGGGTAGCAAATTCCCTTTCCTGAAAAACATTACTAAACTATTTGAAGTTTTACAATTCCGTATTTGTGGTAATTTTCTAGTGCTAGCATGATTTACCAGCTCAAGAATTCAGTTCTTTTAACTTGTCATAGATTTGAATTCTTGAGCCCTGGGTTGTTAGCCCACTATCAATCATTACACAACTGTATCCAATGTAATTAGTAATAGCTTAGGTCTTGAAAGAGTGAGTAGGCATTTACATTTCTTTTGTATTCCTTTGTTATTGGACTGGAATGCTCTAGCTTGTCAGGAAATAAAAGCAGTTAGTACCACCAATGGGGTATTCTGACAAAATAGGAAAGATTAACTCTCCGCTTTTGTTATTTCCTAAACTAGAATCCTCATGAATACATTTGTTCAATATATCCTTTAACGAGTCCTCAATTGACACAATCTCTGACATTCAATAAGCTGAAAAAAAATTGTACTTCATCTGTTTTCATAAGTTTATTCAGGTATTAGTCATGTTCTTTAAAGTATCGAAAAGAATGACAAATAAATGAGGACCAGATTTTGCTGTCGGAAGAAATCTTAATGACATCTACTGTTAGTTAGATTTGCCCTTGCACAAGAAGATTTTTCAGTTTTGTGTGGCAAGTTGCTGAAAGTGCTTGCTGGTAAAGTCAGTGAGGGAAATAGCATCTGTAATGAGTCAACAGGGCAAGTAACTGCATCTCCTCAACCAATGAGACTGAAGGTCTGTGAAAATAGCAGTACAAGGACTAAGAAGGAGGTGTAAATTCAAGTACAGAAGGAAATACGGAAAGATAAGATTGGGACTGCAACGGTTCAAAAAGGTGGTTCACATCTACCTTCTCAAGGGCAACTGGAATGGGCAATAAATGCTGGCATAGTCAGCGATACCCACATCCCGTGAACGAATTAAAAAAAGAGAAAAAGGAAATGTAATTTAAAATTGTACATTGTAAAAATCTCAATCATTAAAACCTGGAGGAATAGGACTCCACACTTGTAATAGGTAATTTTTGGGGCCAGAACAGTCGGTAGTAATTAACACTTGCTACATCTTAAAAGATTAATTTTGTATTCTCCATGGCAATGCCTCCACCAGAGTCCACTTGCCAACCAATCAGCACATTCTTCTCATGCAGTATAAATTGTTGTTTCCTTAACATTTGGTATTCTTGCAAGTTGTCCTGATGAGCGCAAGACAAAAGGCTTTGACAACATGTCTTTTTCAATAATACTCAAGTTCTGTACTACCAAATGACTAAGAATAATTAGACAAATGGGTCAGAAAATTGTCAGTGTCAAATTTAGTTTGAATCTACTGTGCCATTCAATCCATTTCAATAATGAGCCAGACAAATTTTTGCAAAGCTAACTTGAAGCAACTTTTGATATTTGAGCTTGCCAACATCTCCCCCTTGCCTAATGTTGCTGTACCATTTATAAAAAAATAAGTGTCATTAGCCTCACTATTACTTTGACAGTAAAGCCAGGGCCAATATTATGGAACATGCAAATCCACTTCCCACAATTCTTCCTTTCAAGGCATGTTTGTTTCCTTTACACGTTCATTCTCTTTGGAAAGGTTACCTACAAAGCAAACTGCCTCCTTAATACTCAATTTATTCACTTGAGTCTATAACTGCCCAATCTTTTCATGCTGCAAAAAAAATCTCTAGTTCTGCATAACATTTAGTTTCTTTTGAGATTGTTATTCTGTTCATGACTCTAAACCCACAATTAGTACTACTGATTTAATTCTCCTTTCATTAGCACATCTTTCATCAGCCTTAACATAATTTCTACAAAGTTCACAACACACTCATCTTGCAATTGAGTTCTGTACTAAAATCGACACATAGCTAGCTACATCCTGCACTCGCACGTAAAACTGTGATCATACAACAAATAATTTGTTGACTTTGAAACACTTTGGGAAGACCTAAGTTCATGATTACCATGGTGTTTCCATGTCCATACAACCACACTGAGGTCACATCACTTCAAGTGCTTTAACTTTTTGAGCATCCAACATAATAGCTAACAATGTTATTTTGAGGTGAATTTTATCACTGAAAAACTGATGTTTTGTCAGCCCTTGCACTAATTGTATAAATAGATGTTTTGGCACTGGCACTCTAAGCAGAGAGCAAATTTTATTTTCCTTAAAATAGACTTATTTTTGATGGGTTGTGTCACTTGAAAAAGTGCAATTTTTGGCAGGCTAATGGAATACAGTCTCCAATGTGCAGAAAACAAATAATTGAGTTTATTTGTGAGGTACAAATATGTTAAAAGAAATCGCTAACAGTGTCCAGTCGTCCAACTTGATTAACCTGATTTAAAAACATGGAAACTGACCTACAAAAATTATGGTAAACAATTCAATTTCATTGGTGTACACTAGTCAGTTTCTTAGTAAGTAGTTCTGCTATAAATATTAATGATGTTTGACTAAAGCCTGTGCATTTTAGAAAACGTACGCAAGTTGAAGAGCCTTCCTGAACCAGCACAATCGGCCAAAACTTACATTTTAGACCTAGGTGGTGTGGCCGGTTTTAACGGGATTTATCCAGGGGAATTTGATCTTGAATGAGCCTAAAACCCATAATCTTCTGCCTTGGGTAAGTGTTACCAACTGAGCCCTGGCGGCACAGAAAACTACTATGTTCTCTGTTCATATAGAATATAACTAATTGTTATCCCATATTGTAACCATTTATATACTACCTTTAACATCATATAATGCCCCAAGGCTCTTCACAGGAACGTTGTAAAACCAAAAAAATGACACTAGGCCCCACAAGGAGATATTACATTATTTGTCTCAGTGAAGGAAAGTGGGGTAGAAAGGCAGGGAGGCTATTCCAAAGTTTAAGGCCAAGCCAACTGAAGGATGACCACAATAGTGGAGCAACTAAAAGCACAATGTTCAAGGGGCTAGAATTAGAGGAGTGCAGATCTTGGAGGGTTTGTGAGGCTGCATAAGTTTACAGAGATGGGGAGGGGTGATAGGGGAACAGGACTTGGTGCAACTGAAGACACATGCAGCAGAGTTTTGGATGACCTCAAGTTTGCAATAGGTAGAATGTGGGAGACCAGCCAGGACTGCATTTGAAGAGGTAACAAAGACAGCAGATAAGCAGACACAGGCAAAGTTGGGCAATGTTATGAGGTGAAATTAGGCAGTGAAGCTACAACACAGGACTACTTGCATGTTGAACAGCAAAAGCAGCATGTGATAGAGCTAAGAGATCCCACAACCAACAAAGTATATCTAAGCTTTGCAGTCCTGTCACAAATAGTCATGGACAATTAAACAACTAATGGAAGAGGCTCTGCAAATATCCCCATCCTCAATGATGCAAAAGACAAGGCTGAAGCATTTTCAATCAACTTCAGCCAACTTCAACTGAAGTCCTCAGCACCATAATAGCTTTGGCAGGCTAAAAGCCAATTCAATTCATTCCGCATAATCAAGAAATGGCTGAAGATACTTGATGCTGTAAAGGATTGGGCCCTGGCAACATTCCAGCACTACTACTAGATTTGTGCTCCAGAACTAGCTGCACCCCTAGCCAAGCAGTTCCAGTCCAGCTGCAAAACTGGCAGCTAGCAGGCAAAGGGAAAACTTCCCCAAGTATGTCCTGTCCACAGAAGGCAGGGCAAATCCCATGTCTACTCTTGATCATCAGCAAAAGGTGATGGAAGGGGTTGCTGACAGTGCTATCAAAAAGCACTTACTCAGAAATAACCAGCTCACTGATGCTCAGTTTGGAGTTCTGGCATGCAGAGCCACTCAATTCCTGACCTCATTACAGCCATGGTGCAAACACGGACAAGAGAGCTGAGCTCAAAAGGTGAGGGGGAGTGACTGCTCTTAACATCAAGGCAGCATGGCAAAACTGAAGTCAATGGGAATCGGGGGAAAACTGCACTGGATGGAGTCATACTTAGCACGAAAGAAGATGGTTGTGGTTGTTGCAAGTCAATCATCTCAATCCCACAGCATTGCTGCAGGAGTTCCTCAGGGTAGTATCCTTGGACCAACCATCTTCAGCTGCTTCAATGATCTTCCCTCCATCATAAGGTCAGAAGTAGGGATGTTTGCTCACGATTGCACAATGTTCAGCACCATTCATGACTCCTCAGATACGGAAGCGGTCCGTGTGCATAAGCAGCAAGATCTGGACAACGGAATCATAAATGCTGTTCTTTGGCTGTCGCTGGGTTAAAATCCTGGAACTCCCTCCCTAACAGCATAGTGGGTGTACCTACACCATATGGACTGCAGCGGTTCTCATGGGCAATTAGGGATGGGCAATAAACAATGCATGACTAGCCAGCGACACCTACATTCCCTGGAAGAATATTAAAATAATGCTGGTTCAGAAAAGTGTGCATCTAAAACATGATCAGAAATAATGAGTCACCTTAAAAAAATGTAGGGGCCTCTTCTAATCATTGTTAAAACCAAAATTGGAGCATTGCTTTCAGAAAAACAGAAGGTTACAACCCTGTATCAACCCAAACCTGGCATTGCTAGTGAAACATTGCCACAGTTCAAAATGCAACTGAGCAAAATAGTTGGATGAAAGTTTTAGCTGACAATGATTTTTATTTAAATACAATAACTGTACGCTTACAGCAGTGGTTTGGGAATGCCTTGCAGATTTTAACAGCTGGTGACCTGTTCCATTAGGAATCAACTTCGTCTATTTTACAATTGCTGTAAGATTGGTCTCTGTTCAAAAATAAAATGCCAAAATGTCTTTATAGATCAATTACGTGAACCTACTGGGACTAGGTTATTCCACATTTTGAAGGGCTATATAATTAGTTGAGAAAACACAGGTTATTTCATACATGATAACCACAAGATAACAATTCCAAACAATTTTTGCACATCCATTGAAAATTCATACCCCAAAACATATGACAATATTGTGTGTAGTGCTAGAGTAAGGTTCCATTTCCTTTCTCACTCAATTGAGAAGCATACTTTTTTGCTTCTTATAGATGTGCAAAAAGACGAAAAACAATTGCAGCCTCAAAAATTTGACAAAAAGGTCTGAGGCATCCAAAGCTTCAATATTCAGTTAGGGACTGAAGCAGGATCTTAAACTTTGAGAATGCATCCTCATTACAAAAGGAATAGAAAGGGCAAAGAGGAAAGACATCTGTCACACCCTCTTCATACAGGTGGTTTAATCAAGAAATAAGTTTTCTAACCCAGATAGGAATTTCTCAGTTTGAGCATAATTATGGCTTCAGTTACCATCCTAAATGACATGTGGGAAAAAAGTCATGAGAGTTCATACTAATTGAGGAGATATTAGAAGTTAGATGGTCATAGCTTTCAATCAAAAAACTGACTCATGTAATATGTATAGTTTTAATATGGATTGCCTTAACAAACCAACATTTCTATGTAATTTCTGAGGGGGATGATAGGATAGTGGTAATGTCCATAGGCCTGGATTTCTGGGCTCTGGGAGCACAAGTTCAAATCCTATCCCAACAACATTGGGGAATTTAAATTCAATTAGTCAATATAGAATAAAAAGCTAACCTCGGTAATGACAAATTACCAGATTGTCATAAAACCCATCTGGTTCAGTAATCCAAGATCCTTACATGGTCTGGCCTCCATGTGATGCGACTCCAGACCTACAGCAATGTGGTTGACTATAACTGCCCTCTGAAATGGCCTGGGAAGCCATTCAGTTGTATCTATATTGCTACAAAGTCAACGGAATATCAGGAGGAAAACTCTCCACTGTTTGGAATCATACCTAGAATAAAAGACAATGGTTGTGGTTGTCAGAGGGAAATCATCTCAACCCCAGGACATCAGGGTAGTGTCCTCAGACCAATCATTTTAGGTTACCTCAATGACCTTTCCTCCAAGATAATGTCAGAAGTGGGGATGTTTGCTGACGATTGAAGCGTTCAGTACCATTTGTGACTCCTCAGATACCAAAACAGTCCACGCCCACGTTCAGCAGGACCAGGACAACATTAGACTGATAAGTAGTAAGTAATATTCACAATACCCACTCCAAGAGAACTTAGCTATCTCTGGTCGACATTCAACAGTATTATCATCCCTAAATCCCCCACCCCCCCCCCCCCAAACCCAACCACCCAACCGATATCCCAGGAGTCAACAACAGGTCAGGGGCAATGAATTTTGTAGCAAGTAACTCATCTCCCGACTCCCCAATCCTATCTACCATCAACAAGGCATAAGTTAGCAGTGTCTACCATCTATAAAATGCACTGCTTTGAGACTCTTAGACTTTGAGAACTAGCTAAAATGTATTCTTCCAAAAATGTCACATTAATTGAAATTATTAATATTCATGATGGACAAATATTTGCAATGAAGGTTATTTAGATTAATAATAAAGTGCAACCAAACAAGTCCTGGTCCAACAGATTGTCAGTCACCCAACAAAAAAAAAGCAAAATCTTTATTTATTTAAAATAGATTAATATTTAAGTATCTCTTTTTCTTGACGTAACTTATTCCTGAGTGCCAGGATCAAAACCATAAAAATCTCATCATGGTCTATTTAATTTTAAAATTAGACCAACAGTTCTGTATAAAATGTCTAGGAACCATAATTTGCAATTGCAGAGTTAAATAAAAAAATATTTACACATTGAATTGTCACTAAGATATTAAATGGGATTCTATCGTTTGAATACATTGTTGGATAATTTTCCCTGAGTAACTACACCAATCTGGAGGTCATTCATCAATAAAGTCTTCAGATTCATTTATAGCTTCATAATGAAGTATTTCTGAACTTGAAACTAAGCTGAACCATAAGAGCCGTATTTGTAGGACAGTCTATGCTTTTCAAGTACAGGAAAGGTGAATCTCAAAGTCATTTTCACATTTCCCCCAGTCGAAGGATGTGCATGAATCTCAGCATCTGTAATCTAGGAGAGGCTATGTAGAGATCCAATTATGAAAGTCCAATGACATCATTGCAGAAGTGTACTGGTCCACAAATCAGGCTTGAAGTAGATTCCAAAAACAGTTTGTGAAATCTGGCATTTCACCTTCACAACCATACACTTATTTTTAAGCAAATGCTTTCTTTGAAAAGAGACAGGAATTAATTGAAAAATAGAAAGGAGGCATAAGCAAACAAGTTGGGCTTTGAAATTCACACCACAAAGTTAAAATAAATTACTTCAATAGCCCCAACTAACATCGTCTTTTCGGAGAGTAGTTTGTAGAGTCTGCATGTCTCTTAATAAACAAAGGCTTCTTTTGCTTTTAGTTCCTGGTCGCACTTTATCAGAGGAAGTATCCTTCCCTTTGGTTGTTGCAGTTCTGACTTGCACTTCATTTGCACTCTTAAGAGTCTTTTTCTGACTTGTTCCTCCACTGACAGAGTGCTTTCTCCTCATCGTACCTTGGAATTTTTTAAGCTTAAAAAAAAGTTAGCATGTTACAAGACCTGTAGCCAACTGTAGAACAAAAAGGGGCATTGTTCATTTCTGATCTTGTACAGTGAGAATATCTGGAACCATATTTATTAACTTATTCCGAATAATAGGTTTACTATCACATGAATGGATAATACCTACTGGTATGGGAAAAAGTCCTAGTAAATACAAAACATTTAATGTGACAAGGCATTGTTAAATCCATAGAACACAACATTAGATAAACCAGCCAAGATTTACAATGTTATCAACTAATTCAGTAGTGGTCTACACATTTAAATGAGATAATAATGCCATTAAATTTCTCATAATATGGTATAAGCAGATAAAATAGTATAAGCAGAGAACATACAAGGGACAACCTCCAGTGGAAGCCAATCTAATTATAAATTATAAAACAGTTCAAGTTACTGTGGAATTAACTGCTCAACACCATATGTTCCCATTTATTGATCCAATACAAAAAGGGTTCAAGAATGTAATATGCCATATGGTGCCATGCTTTTATTAATGGACATGTCTTTTGTTCTACAGTGAACAGAATTAAGGAAATTCAATACTGGAAAATACATGGGAGTGTAGCAATTAATTTATTTTGGATGTTGAAGAGAAAAAAAAGAGATAAAACCTGGAAATTCGGAACACCAATGAATAATTTTGCATTTTGAAGATGCTAGTGTGCTTTAGTTAACTTTCCCATGTTAGCCAAGTATCATATATATCAGTCGTTCTCAAAGTGTGGTCTGCAGTTTACTGGTGGTCCATGTGCTAGTCCAATATGCAAGTCACTGATGTGCAACATCATGGTCAAGGCCATACAAGAGAACAGACCCGAACTCTCTTCCCCACCATTTGCATGAAGTCACATAACCAGACCAGCTCCCAAATGCACAGCATGAGATGTCATAAGTGTGAGCAACAACAAAGTGGCTTTATAAGCACGATTTAGGTTACTGTTACAACACAGCTGCATAATTGGATTTTCAACATTGTGGTGCTGAAACAACGAGGACGAACAGTTGAAGGTGAAGCCCAACATGCAAATGAATTTTCAGCTTGGGACCAGACATTTCATTGGTGTCAAAGGCAACACCATTTTTCCATTAATTTTGATGAGTATTTTTGCAGTGGTAAGCAATGCAGTTGGGATAGGAGAAGTCTGCAGGGCTTTTTGCCCTTTATCCACTGAGTGATCATGGGAATTGACATCACTTGAGTATTGCTAAAAAGAGAGCCATGTTGAAGCTTTGTGTCGCACTCATCAGGACAAACACAAGAATGCCAGATTTCAAACAATCATAATAATTATACTACAGGAGGTACTGCCAATCAATCAGCACCCATTTCTCCAGTAAAATAAATTGCTGTGATCATTTGAAATATTGGCATTCTTGCGTTTGTCCTGTCTCTTCTCAGCAATATAGTTCTGTACTACCAAGCAACTACATAGAATTTTTTTACCTTACCGATGCTTGATGTTTGTGGACTTTAGCAATTTGATCTCCTTTTGCTTCCATTCTTTTCACCAGTGATTCTAACTCTCGCTCCAAGTCCTCTCTCATCACATTTGTATTTGCTTCCTGAATTTGTTTGACCAACTCTTGATGTTCACTGGATTAGAAAATATATAACAGCATGACACAACAAATATATAACACACGACTACGCGAGAGGACCACCTTGGGACAGGTAGTCAGCAGCACCTAAAGGATCTAGTCTATCTAGAGCATCCAGCATCTAATCTATACTCAAGTAGGAATAAGGGTAAAATAAAAGCAAGGGTCCATATCCTAATTAGTTTAGATATGTCTTGGGAACTCAATCCTGTGATTTGCACATCCTGTGCTATGTGGGAAATCCTATATGCTCCTGGCGGCCTGGATGACCATGTATGCAGGAGGTGCCTCCGAGTGGAGCAACTTTAGCTCTGGGTTTTGGAGCTTGAGCGGCAGCTGGGGGCACTACGGTACATTCACGAGAGATTTGTGCATAGCACACTTCAGGGCATAGTCAGCCCGCAGTTTAAGCAGAGAGGGAATGGGTGATCACCAGAAAGAAGGAGGGGATCAAGCAGACAGTGAGGGAATCCCTTGTGTGCATCTTGCTTGCAAACTGTTTTTTGGCTTTGGAAAACGGTGAAAATGGTTCCTCTGTGGAGGCCAGCCAAGGCCATGGCACTGTGGGTGGTCCAGCTGCTCAGTGGGTGAGGGGGGGAAAAGAGAGAGGAAGAAATGTGGCAGGGCAACAGTGCTAGGGGATTCGTAAGTGAGGGGAATAGACAGGCGCTTTTGTGGCCGTGGACGTGGCTCCAGGATGGTATGTCGCCTCTCAGGTGCCAGGGTCAAGGTCCATGTTGGGATCAATGATGTAGGTCTGCAGGCAGTTTTTAGGGAGTTAGGTAGGAAACTGAAAAGTAGGACTTCAAAGGTAGTAATCTCCAGATTACTCCTGGAGCCATACAGTAGTAAGTATAGGAACAGAAGGATAGAGCAGATGAATACGTGGCTGGAGAGATGGTGCAGGAAGGAGGGCTTTAGATTCCTGGGGCATCGGGACCGTTTCTGGGGGAGGAGGGACCTGTACAAGTTGGACGGATTACATCTGGACAGAAATGGGACCAACATCCTCGCAGGGAGATTTGCTAATGCTGTTGGGATGGACTTAAACTAACTTGGCAGAGTGTTGGAATCCTGAAAAGTAGTTCAGAGGGGAGAGAAGTTGAGATGGAATTAGAAGTTAAAATGCTAGGAAGTGAGCCTGGAAGGCAGAGGAAACATAGGCTCAATAAGAAAGGAGTGAGTTTAGCAAGGCTAAATGGAATATATTTTAATGCAAGGAGCCTGAGGAATAAGATAGACAAGCTGAGGGCACATATTGGCACGTGGGAGTATGATACCATAGCTATGACAGAGATTTGGCTAAAAGGGCAGGATTGGCAGATCAACATTCCTGGTTATAGGGTATTCAGACAAGATATAGAGGGGGGATAGAGTGGGTGGGGGGTGGGGGTCACAATATCGATCAAGGAATCAATTATAGCAGTGAGGAGGGACGAAACCTTGGAAAGATCATCAAATGAGGCTATATGGGTAGAAGTAAAAAATGGAAATTGGGGTTGTACTATAGGCCCCCAAACAAACAGTCAGGGATAGAGGAACAAATATGTAATCAAATTTGAGAGAAATGCAAAAATAAGGCGGCAGTAATAGTAGGGGATTTTAACTATCCAAACATGAACGGATGGTTTTAGCGTGCAAGTTAGGGAAGGAGCGAAATTCTTAAGCTGCATCCAGGAGAACTTTTTTAGCCAGTACGTAGAAAGCCCAAAAAGGGAGGGGGCAATTCTGGACCTAATATTCGAAAATGAGCCCAGGCAGATGGAAAGTGTATCAATAGGGGAGCATTTGGGAGATAGTGATCATAACTCAGTTACATTTAAGATAGTTTTAGAAAACGAGAAGGTCGGGCCAGGAATAAAATTTCTAAACTGGGTAAAGGCTAATTTTACTAAGATGAGATACAATTTGACCCATGTGGACTGAGAGCAGCTACTTACAGATAAAACTGTGTCAGAGCAGTGGAAGGCATTCAAGGAGGAAATAGCGAATGCACAAGGCAAATATGTTCCCGTAAAGACCGGGGTGGGGGGGGAGACACCCAACCCAGTCTAGAGAACCCTGGATGTCAAGGGACATGAAGGTTAGGATTAATGAAAAAAAGAAAAGCTTACGGCAGATACCGAGGGGTCAATATGGTAGAGTCCCTAGTGGATTATAAAAAAAATGCAAAAAGGGGACTAGAAACGCTAAGAAAGTGCATGGGAAAGCATTGGTGGGTAGAATAAAGGAAACCTCAAAGGAGTTTTTAAATATAAAAAGAGCAAAAGAATAACTAGGGAAAGACTAGGGCCAATGAGAGATAGGAGATAATCCTTGTGTGGACCCGGAAGATGTGGCTACAGTCCTCTGTGAATACTTTGCGTCAGTCATCACAACGGAAAAGAATGACACAGGTATAAAGGTCAGGATGGGGGACTGTGAAATATTAGAGGAAATTAACAGGAGGTGGTACTAGCCGGTTTAGCAGCCTTAAAAGCCTCAATCCGCAGGCCCGGGTGAGATGTTCCCTGGCTGCTGAGGGAGTTAAGGGAAGAGATATCAGGGGCCCTGGCAGTAATTTTCAAATCCTCTCTGACCACAAGTGAGGTGCCAGAGGACTGAACGACTGCTAATGTTGTCCCATTATTCAAAAAGGGAGGAAGGGATAGATCAGGAAATTACAGGCCAGTCAGTCTAATCTCAGTGGTGGGGAAGTTAGTAGAAGGAATTGAGGGACAGAATATATCTGCACTTGGAGAGACACAGATTACTCAGGGATAGTCAGCATGGATTTGTTAAGGGAAGGTCATGTTTGACAAATTTGATTGACTTTTTTGAGGGGATAACCAGGAGTATTGATGACAGTAATGCATTTGATGTGGTCTACATGGACTTTTGCAAGGATTTTGAATCAGAGGGTGATGGTAGAGGGATGGTTTCTGTGACTGGAAGTCTGTTTCCAGTAGGGTTCTGCAGGGCTCGGTGCTGGGGCCCTTGCTGTTTGTGAAGTACATAAATGATTCGGACTTAAACGTAGGAGGTATAATCAAGAAGTTTGCAGATTACACCAATATTAGTAGGGTGGTAACTAATGAGGAGGATAGCTGTAATCTGCAGGAGGATATCAAGGGACTAGTCAGAACAGCAGCAAAAAGAAGTTAACCCGGAAAAGTGCACTTGGGGAGGGCTAACAAGGCAAAGGATTACATTATGAATGGTGGAACCCTAGAAAGTACTGAAGATCAGACAGACCCTTGGTGTGCATTTCCACAGATCCCTGAAGGTAGCAGGTAGATAAACTGGTTAAGAAGGCATATGGGATACTTGTATTCTATGCTACAGCTAATAAAGGCAAGAGCAGGAAGGTTATGCTGGAACTGTATAAAATGCTGATTAGGCCACAACTAGAGTACTGCGTGCAGTTCTGGTCACATTATAGGAAGGATGTGATTGCACTGAAGAGGAGATTTACCAGGGTGCTGCCTGGGCTGGAGGGTTTAACCTATGAGGAAAGACTGTATAGGCTGTGGTTGTTTTCCTTGGAGCAGCAAAGGTTGAGGGGACCTGAGAGGTGTTTCAGATTATGAGGGGCTTACTTAGAGTGGACAGGAAGGCACTTTTTCCATTAGTAGAGAGGCCAATAACCAAGGGCATAGATTTAAGGTAAGAGGTAGAAGGCTAAGAGAGGAGTTGAGGAGAATTTTTTTCATCCAGAAGGTGGTGGGAGTCTGGAACTCACCGCCTGAAAGGGTGGGTGAGTCAGAAATTCTCGTTAACAGTTAAGAAGTATTTAGATTTTCATCACTTGTGTTGCCATAGCCTCCAGGGCTATAGGCCAAATGCTGGAAAATGGGATTAGTGTAGTCAGATCTTTGTTGACCAGCATGGACATGGGCCGAATGACCTCCTTCTGTGTATGCATTGTCTGCAAGGAAAGTAGCAATTTAATTTTTAATATAGAAGGATTGGTACTGGGCTCAATTCAGTGGAAATGACAGGGGATGAGCAAGTGGAAGAACAGAGGACACTCCTCTCTCAGAGCCTCTCTGCATCCCTTGTAAGTTCCTTCCCTTTACTACACTGATTGTCTACATGCCTGGGCAAAAAGACAGAATAGAGGCATGGGAGACACGAGGAGAGGGGAATGGAAAAAAAAAAAATGGATAAAACCATCAGCAATAGAGTCATCTCAACGTGTACTTGCAGCTTGTTCCTTACTACGTCACTGACCAGTGAGTGATTGGTCTTCAACCACTTGATCCCACACCACCTCTCAGTCAGCTGTTGGTCAGCCCTCAGGTGATGCCAAACACACCCCACATACAGATAAAATCCTGAAAATGAGAGCCTGAATCCTCACCAAACACAAGTTTTAAGTATGGAAAAACACTTGAAGTGCTATATTTGCTAATTAATTGAATTATTTGGGAGTTAAATTCAATTAATTTTACAGTTTCACACTGGGATTCAAATTGCTGGCTGGTACAGACTGGAGGTCGGTCAGGGTACTCACTTTCTCCTTCATCTGTTTACCCCAATTCCGTCATACTCCTGTCTACACCTTAATCTTCCAAGGTCTTGGGATCACCTTTGCAAGGATCCTGAATCAGTGTCCCTTCCACAACATTTGCTGCCCTGAACCCTCTTCCAAGTATTACCATCAGATAGATTCCCCAACCCTGTAACCTTTTAGGTGCTGAGAGCTCCTGCTGTTCCATTATTATGAAATTTCAACTCCCTCTTTCAGCATTACAAAAGCATGTCATCTGGTCATGCATTTCACTATTGTTTGTGGAGCTTGCTCTGTTTCTCTACATCATGACACTGGTCACAATTAAAAAGTAATTCAATGTCTCTAAAATGTATTGTGGGACATTGAGGTTGTAAATTGCTTTTGTAAAGTCTATAGCAACAACATTAATAAGTATATCCCTAACTTTCCAAGTTCCTCTAGAATAGTTGTACTTTACTCTTTCATGTGCTGATTCCCTCATTTCCATAATACATATTTTCCACATTTCACATGCAGCTGGATAATAATTAAACAATGTATTTGCAAACTGTCAAGTTAATAAAATCCCAGTAGGCAATTAATAAGCAGATGATATTCAGAGGAACAATATACTTACAAGCTCATTTGTGCAAACTCATCTTGTAATGTCAACAATAGATCAGAAAGCACCTCATGGGAAGTGGAGGAAATGGTAGATTCAGAAGAACTTTCAGGAATTATATTGGAGACTCTTGAGGTTTTGTTCCTGACCATTGGCTGGTCACTGACAACTCTGTCATTGCACAAGATCTTGTTGTGTTGCTTCAACAGGTGCAAGACATGCTGAACATTAGCACGGACTGAATGGCTTGGACTAGCAGACTGAAAAACAAAGGCTATTAGGAAATCACACGTGGCAGTAGAATGTTTGAGTAAAAATAGATGGCAAAATTATTTTAAACTAAATGTTTTTGATACAAGCTTCTTTACACGGCAACACTGGCAAGTAACTGTTGCATGTACAAGCATCCTCAAAATATTTCTATCTTTCAATAAAAAAAAAGTTAACCTTTCTTCCTTCACATCTATTACCTTTAATGAATTATTTCATAAATCTTTTTGGAATGAATAACTGGCAAGGATTATCCCCAGACCTCCCTCTCTCTCGGACTCAGGCAGTTGATATTGTGCAGAATCTTAAACAAGAAAGTGTGAAGTGATCAAACCATAAGCTCAGTGTTTTAGTTTGTGCAAAGCAAAGTTCAATTTGACCAAATGCCAACATTGTGACAAATAAAATTTCTGCTCCTTTGCTACAGCTTTTTAAAAAAAATTTTTTTGTAGGATGAGTGCACCATTGGCTAGGCCCGCATTTATTGCTCATCCCTAATTGCCTTTGTGAAGATGTTGGTGAGCCACCTTCTTGAACTGATGTAAGTCCACATGGTGTAGGCACAACCACAGTGCTGTTTAGGGAGGGAATTCCAGGCTTTTGGCCCAGCGGCATTGAAGAAATGGCATTAGTCAGGGTGGTTTGGGGCTTAGGGCACTTGCAGATGGTGTTCTCATGTATCTGCTGCTTTTGTTCTTTACTTGGTAGAGGTCATAGGTTTAGAAGGTACTAGGCAAGGAGTCTTGGTGAGTTGCTGCAGTGCATCTTATAGATGATACACACTTGTGCCATTGTTTTGTTGGTGGCAGAGGAAGTAAATGTTTAAGGTGGTGAATTCTTAAAAGTCTCTGTGTGGGTGATGCCGACAAGGCCTCATTTATTGCCTACATTTAGTGAGCCTGCTAGGCCCTCTCAGAGGGCACAGTGTGGGGCTTGAGTTGGGCAGGCCAGAAAAGGTAGAGGTAGCAAGGTTCCTTCCCCATGGACAGTCATGAATCAGTTTGTTATTCATCTTAATCTGACTTTCATGGTTTATAGCATTCAATTTTAACACTTGTCATGTTTTGGACTCAACCTCTGGTCCAGTACCACCGTTACCATATTACCGTTTCCACACAATGAATGCATTCTGCATTCCACATCCTTCAGAAAGGATTTATTATCCTTTGAGTGATTGCTGGCAAAAATTACTCTTGACAATTTTTAGTAAGAAAGATGATGAGTGGCAAACTAAGGTTCATTAAAAATCGAAAAACTTTAATCAAGAAGTTTTCTTGAAGGCTGTAAAAATTTACCATACCCACTTGGCTGGAAATCAATCCAGGGAGTCTCAACTAAGTAACCAACAGTAAAGTCACATTGGAAATCATGTGTAGAGGATTTGGACAAGCAAAGACAATAGAAATGTGCCAGTATAGCAGGAAATAATGCAACAGCATAGCATTGGGCACAGAAGCAAATGTTACTCACTTTTCCTGCAACAAATGGAATATCACCCAGGTTGAAGCGATAATGAGGTTGTGCATGTGAATGGTTTGTACAAGATTTCTGAAAACAAAAGTTTAGGAAAACATATTAGAGATATTCAGAAATCCATATTGCTCAGCAGCTTTCTCCTGGGACTACCAAAGCACTTCAATTAGCAAAATGCTCACAAATTTAATGTCAAAAACTGACTGATGTCATCCATGGGCCAAATTGGTAGCAGGTTCAGATCCCTTTCCAAGGACTTGAGCACAAAATCCAGGTTGACACTTTAGTGCATTACTAAGGGAGCATTATTGGAGGTGCTGCCATTCAGGTGAGATGTTAAACAGAGGTCCGGTCTGCCCGCTCAAGAGGGTGCAAAAGATCCTTGGTGCTATTTAAGAATTGGGGAGTTTGCCTGTGTGCCCTGGCCAATATTTATCCTTCAACCAATATCATGAAAACAGATCATATTGCTGCATCTACAACAGAGAGGGTTGATAAGGGCAGTGCAGTTGATGTATATATGGGTTTCAAACGATATATAGGCTTTCAAAAGATTTAAGTACTGCAAAATTAAAGCCCATGTGAATAACTGGGTAGTAGCTGTGTGGATACAAAAGTGCCCAAGAGACAGAAAGCACAATAGTGCAGAGCAATTGTTTTTCCAAACAGATGGGAAATGGGCAGCAGTGTTTCACAGGGCTTGATTTTGGGATGACTGCTGAGTTCGGTAACATCAGTGACCTAGACTCAGGTATGAAGGACATCATTTTAACGTTCGCAGATAATAAAACTCAATGGTAATCAGTGAGGAGGCTAGAACAGTCTTCAGAAGGGCACAGACAATCTGATGAACTGGACAATGGCATTTCAAGTGCTCATCTAAATACTTCTTAAATGTTGAGGGTTCCTGCCTCTACCACTCTCTCAGGCAATGTGTTCGAGCTGTATGCTGGAAATTGGGATTAGAATAGATAGGTGCTTGATGGCTGGCATGGACGCAATGGGCCAAAGGGCCTGTTTCTGTGCTGTATAACTCTTAAGACTCTTCAGTACATGGCAGATAAAATTTAATGCAGAGAAGTGTGAAATTATGAGAGTGAGGAGGGGCAATATACACAAAATTGCACAATTTGACAAGGTGGTGCATACACACAAATATTGTGAAGATAGTAGTACAAGTTGAGAAGTCTTTTAAAAAGGTATCATTGATAATAAAAATAGAAAGTGCTGAAAAAACGCAAGCAGATCTGGCAACATCTGTGGAGAGAGAAACATTTGTGGAGACAGAGAGAGAGAGAGAGAGAGAGAGAAAGAGAGTTAACATTTCAAGTCCATTATGACTCTTCTTTAGAACTGAGAACTGAAGAACACTGGCACCACATTGAAAATGTTTCAAGAGATTGCAAACAGTCTAATGTCCAGTGACTGACTCGAAATGATTAGTGCCTCACTAATTTCCTCCCTAGCCTTTATCAGCTCAGCATTTTGGGATAGATACCATTAATCCCAGGGGATTTTGGTTTGAGTCCATTTAGCCTCCCCAAAACTTCCTACCTCTTATGGTAAAGTAATTGATTATACTTTGGGTATGGTATCTTTGTTTGGAGGGCGCATTTATTGCAAATATTTACTATTTCAAGCCAGGTTGCTTTTTCAATGGTCTTCATCCCCTTAACTGCTCACTTGCTATTGTAATACTGTTTTTTTTTTGCTGTGATGCTTCACCTCAGCTGCAATGTTTCTTTCCAGGACTTTCTTTGCTACACCGATTGCATCTTTTTAAAAAAGCTTTTCACAATTTATTTCACTTAAACTTCTCCATTCAAATCAGTCTGCATCTTATATAGTTTCCACCTGACTGTCCTGTTACTGCTGTGGTAGTGAAAAAGATTTTAAAAACTCATGGTTAGCCTCAGCTACTATGCTTTTTGAGGTATTTCTTTGCCTCTAACTGCCCTTTTAACAGGATGTTTCAGCATTAGACCCTGCCAGCTTTTAAATTTATTTGCTAACCCATTTAGGGTGACATTTGCTTAGAGCTTTATTTTGGGAATCTTGCCCTTCATATCAGCATTCTACTTATGAAGATTCTGCAATTTATTTGTTCCCTCATTTCATCAAACATAAACCTTTAAAAATTAGGCATTTCCAGATCATTTTAGTTGTCGTTTTGCAGTCAGTGCTTCGAGTTACTTCTTAACCTCTTCTTGGATAATTAAAAAGATACCAAATCAAGAAAAGCATTTCCTCATGACTTTCCCAACACACTGTCAAGAATCAGTCATATTTACCAACTATAAATTAAAATAGTATTTCAGAACACTATGCTGTGAGAACTTTAAAAATCCTTGTAAAAGATGACATCACTAATTACCTATACCAACTATTAAATCTACCTTGACTGGCTGCTTCCTCTTGCTCTTCACTCTCTTCATCTTTGGAGATGGTGGTGACACTGCTTGTAACAAAATTCTATTTCTTTCCAGGCCAGTCTGCAACTATATAAAAAAAATCTTCACATATAAAAACATGACAAAGGACAAAGGATTCCAACTTAAGAATATCTGCATACCTCAAACAATACTAAATATATTCTTCAGAATATTTAACCATTTAAAAATTAAATTGGTATCATGTAGATGGTAGGCCAACCACTTCAGAAGCTCGCCTATGTGGCATTCTCTAAATATTTGAATCTTATATTATTCTCTAAATTTGTTGTTCCTCTACTCATCTCCTCATGACTTTAGATTTGTTTTTTTGTTTCTTCCATGCAACCTGCATACGTGATTCTATACTAATCTGCCAAGATATTCCTCATGGAATTATACAGTACTGTTGCCATTAGGACTCAGTAACATTTAATGCTGGAATTGTGAAATGTTGAATGTTTTATGTAGTTCAAGTGAATATACTAAGTGCCACAATTATAAATATGGCTCCTTTAAATCTAGGTTGCACCTGAAAGAATATTGAGCTGTACAGCATTAAGGTAAAGTGCTGATGCTTACAGATCAGCCATTGTTGTTGGTAATGTTTGCAGCAATTTGAAACTATTATTATCCCACAGTGCATTGGATAAAGTACAATTTTTAAAAATCAAGAACCAGCTAGATCCAATTTTAAACACCCAACTACGTTAAGAGCAGTGTTACAATGCTTGTCCAAACCTGTGCAGCTTTATCCTGTACCAGTTTTCGTTGGTGTTCTTCCTCTCGTAACTTCTGTTCCAATTCACAAATTTTCTTCTGTGTAAAACAAAGCAAATTGACTGTCAGATTATTAAGCATAGGAATGCATTGTGATCTACAGAACTACATACACATTTATTACCACCTTGTCTCAGCAATAAGAAAATCAATTACAGTGATTCAGAGTATCATTCATTGGTCAGGATTTTGCATTATCAGCACTCACTATTAGAGCAAATTGGATAGCAATTGCAGGGGTACACACAAGCAGTTAAAAGCAGAAACCTGGAAGCTGTCGTCTGAGTTACCTTACTCCTCCATAGGCTCTGCTGTAACAGTATTCGTCAAGAGATTCTGCATTGAAATTCACACAAGGGCATGAAGTTGCTACACTTACCTGTTCACTAACACCAAGTACAACAAGAAAAATGGGGGCTGCTGCATTCAGGTGAGTGAATTTTTAAAATGGTTTTGAGTTACAATTACTGTCAAGCAACCTGTCTGACACAAAACTAATTCTACAGAAGAGGAGTCTTATTTCTTCAGAAGATAATGTTGGAGATTTAAAAATTGGAACTTTTTCCCCACTTTGTCACTTACTGTCTCTTTTGATCCCATTTTTATTTCTTTCTATTTCACTTTCTATGCAAGATTATAGATCAATTTAAATATTCTTCTACTTCCTGGTTTAGACTCCAAGAGCCTTGCTATTGATGTTTTGCTCCCACACATCACAAATTGCCTGAGGGCACTGCACTGGATCAGATGTTTGATGACAGCACGTTGCCAGTCAAAAGCCTACAAAAGGTCTGTAGACATCTGTCAGCATGCCAAATGCCAAGAACTGTTCTTCTATCACTGACCACAAAATCCCAGCCATTCTCATGCTGGTGATCCCATTTTGGTTTTGAAACACTGATTTCTAAGATAGGAATCATCATGTACATTGCCGACTGATACCTGGGATTGGTGGGAGAGGGGCTTGGGGCAGGCACAGTTATCTTATTAAGTAAGGGTAGACAGGTTGGGCCAGTATACATTGGAATTTAGAAGATTGAGAGGAGATCTCAAGTCCCTCAAGGGGCTTGACAGGGTGGATGCTAAAAGGATGTTTCTCTTTGTGAGGGACTAGAACTCAGGGACAGTTTAAAAATAAAGGGTCTCCCATTTAAGGTGGCACGCAGAAGAAATTTTACGAGGGTCATGAAGCATGGGGACTCTTTCCCAGAGAATGGAGTCAGGGTAAATTAATAATTTTAAGCCAGCGGCAGATAGATTCTTGACTGACAAGGGAGTCAAAGGTTAACGGGGATAGGCAGAACAGCCATGATCTTATTGAATGGCAGAGCAGGCTTGAGGCCTAGTTCATATGCTCGTATTGTCTATAATATTAGCTATTTTAATAAGAAATGTTTAGAGACAGCCCACAAACCTCTGCTGTAGTCTGCGTTGCTGTAAGTCTAAGATATTCCCGCTCGATTAGGTCAAGTTTTTCAAGTTTTGATTGTAGATCTGATTGATCCACCAAGTTTTTCTTTTCCAAAGGTGCCTGGATTAGCAAAAACCCAATGGAAATTGTCAAATTCATGTCACAGGATTTACAGGACAAGTGCAATTTTGTACGTTACCCCCTTAAAATCTAATAGGAATGTAGGAACAGGAGGTGGCCATTCAGCCCATCAAACCTGTTCCACCATTCAATTAGAACATGGCTGATCTACCTTCCTTGATTCTGTAACCCTCAATACCCACGCCAATAAATCCTTCTGCCTTGCCATGTCCAGAATTGAATGCAGGATTCCAGATGGGATTTAACTAAACTTCCACTCGTTGTATCCCAGCTTCCTCGAGATAAAGCCAATATTTCATTAGCCTATTTAATGGTTTTATATTTGTCCAATAGCTTTGACTTCTGGTACTTGAACCCCAATCAACCCCTTCTCATCCAGTTCCTAACTTCTCACCAGTTTTCTTATACTTATATTGAATCTAATTAGTTCATCCTCAATTTTTAGTTTTCCTTATATCTCTGGTACTTTATCCTCATCCTCTGCTGTGAAGACCAATACAAGTTACATTTAGTAAGTCCACCATTTTTCGGCTTCCAACTACTTCACCTGTATCTGTCATTAGGTTGCTCACATTACTCTTCATCAAGCTCAGAATTGTACTTGATATCCCTTGCAAGCCTTCTCATTCCATTTTGCAGTTCTCAATTTCTTTGTACCCCTTGCTATTTATTTTTCCCCATTCACAGAATCTCTACTATCCTTCACTATCATATAAATCCTCTTCAGTTTTGTGCCATCTCACTCCTCTTGTTGACCAAGGGTGTCTAAATACACACTAAGAGCCCTTCCCCTTTAGGACTATGTACAGGTCTTATAATCTACAAAATACTTTATTGAACACCTCCTACTGTTCACTCAGTTTTACCCATTAGTGATTCAGCACAGTCTATTATGGTCAAACCTATCTGACTCCTCCAAAGTCAGTCTTGCACAATTTAAATACCTTGATTCATGACTCACTCTTCTTCTCAAAAATAAATTTTACATTATGGTCACAGTTTGCTAGATGTTCCCATAATATCACTAGTCATCACTAAATCTAATATTATGGGTTTTCTTGTGTGATGCAATGTTCCAGAAAATTGACTGGAATATATACAAGAAATTTGCAGCGTTTGGGACTCTGCTTGCTCCAGTTGACGCAAAAATTAAAGCTTCCCATTCTATCTACACTTTTTGTAACAAGCTTCTCTAATCTCCAGGTTAATGTATCTCATTACTTTACTACTGCTGTCTGAAGGTCTACAAGTAACTCCCAAAGCCCTTTTCCATTCATCAATTCCAACCATAGTTTTTCTGTTGTCCATACTAATATTCTGTCTTTCTAATGCTATAACAGTGTCTCATGTCAATATTGTGGATCTACCTCATTTTCCAAATTCCTGTCCTGTTTAAAGATATTAGAATTATTTATAAGCCAAAAGAGCCAGTACAACTTTTGAGAATAGTTGGGAAGAAAAAGTACTCATAAATAATGAGTCTTCAAATTTTGTACTAGTTTTGAGACAGTTTTCATTCGGGCAGTGATTAATTTGTGGTACACCATGAAATTTACAAACAAAAAAGTTACAATAATCTGAATTTTATTCCATTATGTGGGATTTGGCAGAAATTCAATATACAATTTGTAGTGAAATACTTTCAATGTTTTTACAAACTAATTCCACTCCCTGCTTTACAGGTTTTAAAAAGCAGTGTAATCTATTTCAATATCTGGGAATTTTGAAAACTGTCAGTCACCTTTCACTTCTTTCAACACGAAATTTAACAAGAAAGCAAAATCAACAACTGCTAACATTCAAATTTGAAGTTTGATACTGTAGCCATTTACCATGTTTACAAGTAACTGAAGTGCTCAGTAGTGAACATTCAAAATCAGGGGTGATGATTTTTATACTGGAATGAAGAATTAACAACCAGTTCCCATAACTCACATACTCCATGATCAGATACAACTTTAAAATTTCGGGTTTACTTTCCTTGCATTTTAGATCTGCTTGATAACCTTGCCCTTACCTGTCTCTGCAATGCCATCTCTCTCCCCATTTCAGCATTCTGCACCATTTTTCTCATGTATTCCAGCTGTTTTTCCAGAATTTTACAGCGAGACTCTGCTGCTGACAATTGTGTTGCCAATGCTGGAGATTAAACAAAACAAAAATTGTAAGTTATAATATTTTTCTCAGATACAAAAATAGCTTCTTTAATTGGTAGGTCATCATTACAAACCCATTTTCAAATAGCACAATTTCCCACAGCTCTAAAACATAATTAATTTCATAATACTTAAATAAAAAGGTAGGCAAATGCCAGTGAGTAGACAGATACCTGCCCATCAGGATTACATTAAGTCAATGTGCTATTTTCAGCGCTCCCACTACCAACCAACCCAACTGAAAAAACACAAACTTTCAAATGATCGATTACCAGACAAAGGATTCACTGCTATCATCTTCACATTATTTGAGAGATTTCCAAATCCATTTGAAGCGGCTTTGTATTATGTACCACTTCCCTTGTCATTCTACTTAGAGGGAGGTAACTGGCATGAGATTATACAAGAAAAAAAATTTAATTATCCGGTTAGGATTTTTCCAAAGCTTGGGATATGTCTATTCAGACCAGCAATGGCAGGATAGGGTCGAGTACTGGTGAAGTATTTGCCACTGTTAGCAACCAATAGTTTGGAGGAACTCAGCAGGTCTGGCAGCATCGGCGGAGAAGAAAAGAGTTGACGTTTCGAGTCCTCATGACCCTTCGACATTCTGTTTTTGTTTTGGATTTCCAGCATCCGCAGTTTTTTTGTTTTTTTTTTGTTTTTATAATAGTTTGGAGGCAACAGTCAAAACACTCTTGAGGATTACTGATGTCTCTGATACAATTAACATTGTTTTATTTACTGCACAAGATCTCTATTGATAACATAGGGAAGTTCAGCATCATCAGCACGGCGCAACAATTCAACAATGTCGGCAGAAACTAAAAGGCATGAAAAATCTCAAAATAAGGATGTCTAAATTAAAACTAAAATTCCATTTTTTTAATAAAAAGTTCCAAACTACTTCAACAAACCTTGACTATGCTGTGCCATTTCAATCTCTGTATTACCCTCTCTTTGTCGGCCCTTATCCAACACATTTTTGCTCTCTGCTGCACCCTTGGAGATACGTTTCAAGTTTTCCTGTGCCTGTGCTCGCTCTAGCTCCAACCTGCGAATCTTCTCTTGAAGATTTCTTAATGCTGAAAGTACTGCTAAATTAAATCAGAAACAAAAGTACCGGAAGTCAATCGTGACAGTAATATTCAACTGCACATCAGTAATTGAAATTTCTAAGCAAATAAAGTGCTATGTATATATATTAAACCATAAAAATTGTTGTAAGACATTGTAAAACAGGAAAGATTGAATTGACTAGAGCTCTCCTCTAGAAAAGGGTGACTTGATTGGGGTCTTAGATTTTGAAAGGGTTTCTTAGGGTAGGTGCAGAGATATTTCCACTTGTAGGGAAGACCAAAAGGGCCATAAAAATAAATGACCCTAAGAAATCCAGCAGAGAGTGCAGGTGTTTCCTACTTGCCAGAATGTTAGGATGTGCAGATCGATAATACAAGAAGTCGCCAAGGTGAATAACAAAGATGCATTTAAGGGAAAGCTAGACAATCACCAGGGATAAAGGTATGCTGATAGGATTAAATGAAGATGACGAGGGCCAGTTAGGCTGAATGGCCTGTTTCTGTGCTGAACATTCTATGTAATTTGATGCTCTTTTATAAATAAATAGTGCCATGGGCTTTTTACATCTATGTGAAACAGCCAGACTTCTAGCTCACCGTCACATTTGTAACTATGACATTACCTGGAGCCTAAACAGTGTATTCACATTCTGAAATGGTGCTTGAATCCACAACCAGTCGAACCAACCAATGAAGGTGCAATTTAATTTTTCATTGGCCAGGTTGTTTAGATGATCATAGATTTTCTAATAACATTGCCAAATATAGTAAAATACAAGTTTACAATATAAAACAAGAATATTTGAATAATTTATTCACCTACACCAAACTGATGCTGATCAAGATGATAAAATGAAAATTGATTGTCGGCAGGCAAGCAGACAGTTAAGATTGTTACATATTAGGATATAATTAAAACATTGGATAAATGGGTTGCAGCTGGCCTCAACTGAAACCAAATACCACAAATTATTATTTTTTTTAAAACAATCTCTTGATTACACACCTCTACTGTTGCTCTCTGGATACGCGACAACAGGTTTATCTGGGGACCGGCGTAAATCAGCATTGATGAAGGGCTTGTCCGTTGGGTACGCAGTAAACGATGGCACAGATAAGTTGTCAGATATTGGTAATGATTGAAAACCTCCATCTGAGCAGGGCTGTAGCTGTAGAATAAAAAGGCCAATGTAACATTTATTTCCCAGAAATGACTTAATATTAACTGGTGGTGTAGAATAGGACTTAAATGCATGGCATTTAGTACCAGGGTGTTTCATTTTGGGTAATACACCTTTTTGAGTAATCCTATATCCCTGTACAGTACATATAGTTAATCAGAAATATGCAACTTGATAATCTACAAATAGTATTTACAGAATCAGTGAAGCAGTTTCCTAGTTCTTCAACTGTCAAAGGCACTTAACATTCTACCTTGTTGCATGTGGACAAGTAATTTTTAAAAACCCATACACTCAATTTATAGCAACGCACTGACTAAGATTTTGAGTTCTATGTAAAACGGCTGCACATTACTTTCCGTAGTGTTTGGTTTTGTCCAGCAGGCTTCAACTACTATATCCTCTGGATTATGGAAGTTATGTAATGTAAAGCTAATGCAACCAATTAAAAAGCAACAGGCAAAATATAGGTTACATCGCCACATCCATTATGACGACACAACCCTCAGCACTTCCAATGTGTCTTCCTTTTTCCTCAGCTGAGGATTCTCCCTACAGTAGTCAACAGGGCCCTCAAACATGTCTGTTCTACTTCACGTACTTCTGCTCTCACCCACAACTCCTCTCCCAGAACAATGACAGGATCCCCCCTTCTCATTTTCCAGCCCACCAACTTACACATTCAAAGAATTATCACCTCCAGCATAATGCCACCACCAAACATCTTGCCCTCCCTTTTGAGCCTTTTGAAATGTCCAGATGAAATGAAAAGATCATGAAGGAGAATTGAAGCCACTGCAAATTGACATAATTCTACGTTCAGCACACACACCACCCCACTCTCCTGTAAGCACAGAAGATGCCTTTTTACCTCGCCCCCTCTCAGTGCCCAAGACCCCAGACACTCCTTCCAGTTGAAATAGCAATTTACTTGCCTATCTTTCAATTCAGTATACTGCTTTAGCTTCTCACGATGCAGTCAGATCTACATTGGGGAGACTAAATGCAGATTGTGTAGGTGACTATTTTGTGGAAAGCCCACGTTCAGTCCACAAGCGTGAGCCCAAACTTCCAATCACCAGTCATTTTTAATTCTTTGCCTTGCTCCCATTGACCTTCACCTCCTACAATATTCTAATAAAGCTCAACACAAACTTGAAGCTCAGCACCTGATCTTTCGATTAGGCACTTTACACCTTTTCAGACTCAACATTTGAATTCATTCAGCAATTTCAGATTGTAACCTTTGCCTCTTTGTTTGTTTTTGGACAACAGCTGCTAATGATTCTGCCATTTACATCTCCTCTAGGCATCTTTTGTTCCTTCACAGTACTTGTCTCATGGTGGGGATTGGGAAGGGGCAGTTAGTTCAGGTGGCCAGATGGCCAGCATGTGGTTCAGAATAAAACCAGAGTAGGTTTGATTCTTGTTCCAGCTGAGGAAGACTTGAGACCTGGCTCCTTGCCCCTATAGTGGAAGACAACAGCAAACCGCCAGTGACAAAAGAAAATAAGAAAAAGCACTTGGGATGAAGCATCAGCAAAGAACGAGCCTAGGACTTGCCTTTGGGTAGAGAATACAATAACAAATGAATAAACTTGTCTCATTACCACTCCCCTTTGGCTCATTATCACTTGTAATTTAATCTCTCCTTTCTTCCACCCTGTCAGACCTTCCCTTTTGTTCTTTTCCCCACCTTCCCTTCTTTCACTATTCTGTACTGGCTTAAAACATTAAATCTCCTAGGTCATTGAGTTGAAACAGTAAATTTGTTTTTCTCCTCGGATGCTGAGATGGTGCCACACCTGCTCAGTATTTCCAACATTTTCTTTTTTAAAATTTAAGATTTCTAGCATCTGCAGTATTTTGTTCTTGATTACAACCTATAGCTGCTCCACAGGTATTACCACACTCCGTAAGTACATCTATTTTTCGATATGTTCCCCATTGAATAGAGCATACAAATAGCGTCCACATCCAAATATCAATTCATAGTCAGATGAACATCCTGTGACCTTTTACATCCACCTAAACAGACAAATTTAAAACATCGTCTGAAAGCAATAGAATTGTAGCAATTCCCTCGTTACTATACTGGAATACAAACCTAAATTATGGGCTCAAGTAACAAAATGGGCCCTAAATGCAATCTACTATCAAGAACACTACCACTAAATCAAGTTTGCATAGTTACAGTGCAGCATTTCCAAAGCCTTTGCACCACGTAATGCTTCATTTTACAAAGTTGTTTGATCTTGAATTATTAGCAATAATATATACCATAGCCAACATTACAATTGCAAACCAAAACAAACACGTTCCATCTACACTCAATCAAGGTAGATTTCACACTTACATTCTGGCAAACAAGTGCATCATAAAAAGAAAGGTTTTTGGTTATTGAAATATCTCAAGTCACTAAGAGTTGCAACAGGTAAGAAATACAGACTTAGGAACGTTTCAGAAACCGTAAAACAGACTGAGTGGCTCTTTAAAATTAAAGTTATATCATTATAATTGGAGTCTCACACGGTTTGCTTCCTAAATATGCAACAAGGGCCATTCATCATTATCATATGAACACAATCTACCAGAAACTGAAGGCGCACACTCAGTGCCTCATCTCAGTCCTTTCCTGTGCTCTCGAGTCAAGCACATCCCAAATATTGATATAATGAATGATCCTCACCCTTCCGTTCTTGGAAACGGCTGCCATATCCAGGCGCCTAAATACGATTTTATTTAGAGAGCCGAGGCGGCCAGGGCCGGGATGACGAGCACAAGGATGGGAATGGAAGAGCCATCAAACCGAGGCCGCACCCAGCGCAAGCCTATTTCAGGCAGCTCGAGCGGGCCGGACACAGCAACGGGCGGGGCCGCCAGCCTGCTCCTGTCATTGGCGGAGCTGGCTGATTGACAGCTGTCACTTCAAAGGAACTGTTAATCGTCCAATTGGAACAGGTGAACGCTAATTGTGTTCTTCAATTTTCTCTTGATCTCCTCACTTCAGAAAGATACTGGTTGGTTAAAGTGCCCTGTAAGCTCAGTTGAATCACAATGGTGACAGCTGAACCACATTCCGTTACAGCTAGTGCATTCCCTTTGCCTGGAAATGCAAACATCACGTGGTTTCGGACCCGCTTTTCAAATCCGGGTTTGGCCGCGCGCCACCGCCTCTAACCGTCACTTTCCATTGGCGGCCGCGCGCGGATGAAGCTATCCGCTGATTGGCTGCATTAGTCTGAGCTTTTCGACACATCGCCCTTTGGAGTGTGTCTATTGGCTGAACGGTCAGGTTGCGTCTGGTTCCGATGTCGCCTGTCCGTGCGGTGTGACGCCGGGAGGTCAGATCCTTTACATTATTCTTTATTTTTATTTTTTTTTAATTCTCCCGTCCCTCAAAAGTCCGTGGTTTTTCTTTCCTATTTGTGTGAAGAAACCAGTCGAGGTTTTGAAGTCTGACGGCGAGCGGCTATTGATTGGTATTTGAAATAATGGCCGCGCTTTACGCTTGTACGAAATGCCACCAGCGATACCCGTTCGAGGACCTTTCTCAGGGCCAGCAGTTGTGTAAGGTTTGTAATAAACATCAGCTCCTCCCGACGGAAATCAGTTATTCCGCTCTTTGTGATTTGTGTCCAGGTTAATCAGCTCCAAAATCTGGCAAAGGATCGGGCACTGGGTGCCGCCAATCCCCCCAATGTTCCTCACCCAACAGGCGCTGCTCAACACGGAAGACGCACGGATAAGCTGCTGGCGGAAAAGCCAAGGGGGGAAGAATGTGTTTTGGATCCGTGACGCCTCCCGCTGACTTTTATTTCCAGTCAATACAGGGTTCAGCTACCACCACATAAGGAATAGCTTCGGCCCAGCTTCAAAAGTTTTAATGGTGCTCTCTTTCCCCCCGTGTCCTGTTGTCAGTTCATCCATTGATTAACTTTTAAACGTGTAGAACAGAACAAGCCTGTTAACTTGACTATTTTGCTGCCCCCCCCACCCCACCGAGAAAAACTCCATAAAAACGGAACGGTATATAATAATTGCTCATATAAAAATAGATTTCATATTAACTTTTCAAATGATCTAAAGAATCATGACGTTGAATTTTCCATCTAAATTGCTCAAGTAGTGAAGTTTCTGACAGTACTTTGTACTGAAAAATCTACAATATTATGAGATGCGTAAAAATGATTTAGTATTTTGTCTAAATTCAAATGCCTAAATCACTGATCTAAACAGTCAATCCCATTCCCTTTGCCCAGAATCCAGATGAGATGATTTGGGCCATTGTGGCTGTGTAGGCTGTTTGAAAGAATGATCTACTTAGCCTTTCTTTCCTGCTCTTTCAAAAAGCCTTGGAAATGTTTAGTTTTCAAGTATACATTCAATATCCCTTTTGCTTCTGCCATGTGCTGAATGTGGGCAGGGTGTTCAGATCATAACTTACTGTATTATTTTTTAAATCAATTGCCTTTGCTTTTGCCATTTATCTTTAATCTTTGTCCTCCAGTTACCAACTCATATGGTGGAAACAGTTTCTCCTGGTTTATTTTATGCATGCCCCCTCATGATTTTGAATGTCTCTTTTTAAACTTCCCTCAAGCTTCTCTGCTCTGAGGCAAACAACCATAGCATCTCTAATCTCTCCAATTAACTGAAGACCCTCATCCCTGGTATAATTCTGGTAAACTTCCTCTGTGTCCCCTTTAAGATCTTAACATCCTTAAAACGTAGTGCCCAACTGAGGCTTATTTAATGATTTATAAAACATCAATGCTTTTGTAGTCTTTGTCTCTATTTACAAAGTCAAAGATCTTTTTGTAATAGCTTTATCAACTTTTGCTGCCATTTTCAAAGATCCTTTGATCTTTACTGTTTGTCAATCTTAATTTTGTATTTCATTGTTTTGGACTACATGACACAATGTTTTATTTTCAGCTTTAGGAAGATTGTGAGAACTTGACTAGGTGTTCAGACTCATGGATATAAAGTAGATAACATCCCAACTTCCATATTCCTCTCTAAAGAAAATTTCATGCTATATTGTTATTTTAAACAGTATAAGATTCAGAAGCAGAAATTGTTTTTATTTGCCCATCACTGCCCCCTTGTAAAGGATGTGTCCTGAATACTAATACTAGGCCCAGTATTGTGACTGGGGTGAAACATCTGTGATGTATAGAGTTCCAAACTGATTTCTACTTTCGTACATTAAGTTGAAAACAGCTCAAAAAAGCCTATGGTGGATTTAATGGAGAGATTTATTCTACAAGTGCTGTACACTTGTGTTTTGATGCTTCTGATTATCAGATTTCAACATAAAACATAACTAAAGAGAGTTGAGACATTCAAGTATACAGATATCTTTTTTGTATTGTGTAGACATATGAATTTATTTAAACAGCTTTCCTAATTGAATAAATTTGTTATAACTTCCTTCGTTGACATATTACAATGATTCAGTGCAGTCTATATTTGATAATATGGGCATTTCCACTTCATAATTCATAAAACTTTTACATGAAGAGCTGCTTTGGCCGGACAAAGTCTTAACACTAAATTTGTTAGGCAGGTATGAAAAGATAGAAAAACATAACGGAGAGATGAGACTTGCAGTCACGGTTTCTTTTGTATACTTGGGACATCCCAGCTAATGAACCACCAAGTGTAGCTATTTGACTTGTAGATAAACACGGCAACAAGAGAAAAATATGGGATCAGGGGTTGGGGTGTGGGTGCTGGATTGGCTTAGTGGGGAAGGGGAAAGGTGAGTTACAGCAGAACTAACTGAACAGTTGATGACAGTAAAGTCCTTTGGCTCCTCTCTTTTTGGAGGGGGCAGAGGAAAAGGTTTTTAAGGAAACGGTTGGTAGGAATTGGAACTAGGGGAGTAGAGGAGCCACTTGTGGTGAGGTTTAGGAAGTAGCCATGAATATGGGTAGGAGAGTATATACAAACAGAGAGATTGATGGAAGTCAAAGCATGGTGAATTATGGAGTGTGCTAATTAATAAGCTAACTGTTGGCTGGCAGACTAAGGGGGAAAGTGTCTGTACTTCAGAGGCCACTTGCTAGATCTTGTGGGAAGCTTTCTTTGAGATCATTAGCAAGCTGCATTGCTTCACTGACTGTAAAATCCAGCCCATTGATTCATAACACTTGTAAAACTGATGGAAGTCATTTGGCTTGTCGTGTCTCCTGTAGCTTTTGAAAGGACTGTCCAGTTTAGTCCCACACTCCAGCCTTTTCCCCATAAACCTATAACGTAGTCGTCTTCATGTACATGTCCAGTTGTCTTTTGCAAGTTCCTATGGAATTTGATCCCAGCACTGTTTTGGATAGTGTGTTTCAGATCTTAATAACTGTGTTGTGTGGAGGTTGGAGGAAAGGCTGTGTGATGGTTGGGAAATCTCACTGTGCCTCTTAATTCTTTTGTTGATCATTTTAAGTCAGTGACCTCTCGTCAGACAGAGGAAACAATTTCTCCCTACTTGCCTTATAATTTTGAATACAGGGTACCTCTATTAGGTCTCCCAATGACCACCTTTGCTCTAAGGAGAATAATCCCAGCTTCTCCGATCTCTACACATAATTAAGTTCCCACATCCCTATTATCAGTCTGGTAAACCTCCTCTGTACCTTATCCACGGCCTTGACATCCATCCTAAAATGTTGTGTCCGGAATTATAGACAGTACACGAGCTGAGGTCTAAACAGTAATTTGTGAGGGCATGGCATAACTTTCTTGGTTTTGTATTTAATGCCCCTGTTAAACCACTCCAAATGCTTTATAGCCACCTTATCAACTTCCCTGCCATCTTCAAAAATTTGTGCATATGTACTTAGGTGCTCTTGCATCCCTCTCAAAAAAGTACAATTCAGATTACCCTGCTTCTATGTTGTTCCTCCCAAAGACCATCACTTCGAACTTAGCTGCCAGTCTTTCTTTCTGAAGTCTGCTACTACCCTCACTCTTCACTAAGTTGCCAAATGTTGCATCATCTGCAAACTCTGAAATTGTACTAACTATACCGAAGCCCTAGTAATCCATTTATAACAAGAAAAGCAGTGGCCTTAACACTGATTCCTTGGTTCACCACCCTATCCTTCTGTCCAGTTAGAAAAATAGCTCTTTAGTACTCTGTGCTTCCTATCCCTTAGCCAATTACATACGCAAGTTATCACCATACCTTAATCACCTGTGCTTCTATTTTCTATTTTGGTACTATATTGAGTGTCTTTTGAAAGTCCATATACACAATACCAATGCCACCTTCAACAGACCTGTCATTTCAGCATTGAACGTAATCAGGTTAGTCAGACATGATTGACATGATTCCCCACCGCTGCCCCAGCCCCCATTTTAACAAATCCATACTGTCTGTTATTAACCATGCTTTTTCAAGTGAGAATTCATTTTGGCTTGACGGTAATCTCTGGTAATTTTCTCTTCACTGTAAGATTAACCTATAGTTCTCAGTGCTTATGTTTCTCCCCTTTCTTTGAATAGGGTTGCAACATTTACAGTCCTTTTGCATCACTTTCGTATCCAAGAAAGTTTGAAAGATTGTGGTCAGGTTCTGCTATCTTCTCCCATGCCTACTTTAGCATCCTTGGATGCATCCCATCTGGTCCAATGAATTGTTGACTTTAAATTATACCAACCTACTTAGCAGCTACTTTCTATGTATTTTTATCCTATCCAAGATCACTACTCCCCCCTCCTCTATGGTGACACTAATTTTTTTTTCACAACTAGACTGAAGTTAAAGTTCTCATTTAGTGTCTCAATATGCCCTCTGCCTCTAGAAGAGGTTTTCACTATTGGTTTTTTTTATTGGGTGCCCTTTTGAGTGTGCTGGTGCCAAACTTTGTACAAATATTTCTTTCCATGGAACTTTTCAGGGACAAGCTTCTGTGGCGAAAAATCATGAGTGGACATTTTAAATTCTAAACCTGATTTTTAAAAAGTGAAAGCAAAGCAGCTGTGTATCATTTGAATAGTTTTCCACACATTGGGATTTTTGTTGCGCTGCAATGCTTTTGCATTTAATTAAAGCATGATCTCGTGTATTTTAGCACAATGCTTCCCAAGCTATTTTCCAATGTGATCAGATTTTAACGCTTGAAAATTAACATGATCCCAGGTGCCAGCTAAAACACAAGAGCAATAAAGCAGCATAGTAACATTCAGTTTAAAGTTCACGTATTATAGATCAACATATAATAACAATACATCATAACTATGAAAACCTGATTTCTTGAAGCACTTTGTAAAAATGTTTTTTATTATTTTATGTCCTCTGCCACACACACCCACACTCTCACATACAAACACACACATTTGGTCTAGTTGCTGGAGTCTGTGAAGCAGAGTCACTATCCTGGGATGAGGAACCTTTACAGGAGCAGAAATCTGATGAGGTTTGAAGCCACCCCTCACCTCAGCGCACAACCACCTGCTTTGTTCCCCCACACCCAGTCAGTGATGTAAGTTACCCAAGAGGTGCCAAGCTACCTTTTGCTCTACTTGATTGTAGCATATCCTTTCTTGAGTTTGCTACTAGTTAGTCTACTTGATTTTGATAGTGTTGGCATATTAAAACAGATTGTATTTTCAAAACAAAAACAGAATTACCTGGAAAAACTCAGCAGGTCTGGCAGCATCAGCGGAGAAGAAAAGAGTTGACGTTTCGAGTCCTCATGATCCTTCGACAGAACTTGTATTTTCAATATAGGCAATTTGCAATTCAAAGTTAGTTACTTCAAATTCTGTTTTTAAAATTTGTTTTTCAATTAAGTTGCTACTTTCCTGTGTGGTTTATGTTGCTTAATTTGAATTACTAGATCATTCAAATTATTTAGCGCAAAAATAAATTTGAATTTTTAGGAGGTACAGTATCTTATCATTCAGCTTATTCCTGGGTAGTCTGTTCAACTCAAGGTTACTTCTCTTTCTCAAACCGCTAGGAATGGGTGTGACAAATTGAAAGTAATGAACTTGACAGAAACTTCTTTTTCTATCTACACCTACCAGCAAGGGATAATGTAATTGATTTAAAAGTCGTTTGTCCACGTTTCATGAGCAATAACACCTGATGCTTTCCTTTTTAGTCACCGACTCCATCCCTCTCCCTGGGAACAGCCTGAGATTAGACTAGTTTGTCAACAATCTTGGTGTCATATTTGATCTTGAGATAAGCTTCCAACCTCTTATGTCTCTAAGACTGTCTTTTCCATATCATTAACATTGCTGGACTTGGCCCTGTCTCAGCTCAGCTGCTGCTGAAACACTCATCCATGCCTTTGTTACCCCTAGGCTACTCCAATGCACTCCAGGCTGGTCTCCAACATTCCACCCTCCATAATTCTTAGGCTATCCAAAGCTCTGCTGCCCATGCCTTAAACTAGCAGCAAGTCCCCTTCCCTTATCAACCCTGTGCTTGCTAATCTACAATGGTCAAGGAATGTCTTGATTTTAAAATTCTCTTGTTTTCAAATCCCTTCGTGACCTTGTTCTTCTCAATCTCTAATCCCCTCCAACCCCAGAACACTCTGAGATATCTGTGCTCCTCTAATTCCGGCCTTTTGTGTATTCCCAATCATAATTGCTACACCATTGGTGACTGTGCCTTCGGTTGTCTAGGCCCTAGAATGTGGAATTCCCTTCCTTCTCCTCTCTGCCCCTCTTCCTCGCTTTCCTCTTTTAAGAGACTTCTTAAAATCTATCTCTTTAACCAAGCTTTTGGTCTAATATCTCCTTAGTGGCTCAGTGTCATACTTTGATTCCTGATGCTCCTTCCTTGGGAAGTTTCATTATGTTAAAGGCGCTATATAAATATTGGTTGTTTTTGCTTTGACATTGAAATTTTTAGACAGTTTTCTTGATGAAATAGTGTTTTAATTTTGTCGAATCTCTTGGCCAAGAACTGTTTGAGTAATGGGCTTTTAAATATGTTCTACTATATTTGACTGACTCTTGTTTTTCTTACAAGCAGGAGTGTCGGATAGCACATCCAGTAGTCAAGTGTACATACTGCAGAACTGAATTCCAACAAGAAAGGTACAATCATAATGATATGCTTTCATTTAGTTCTATGATCTTTTGAAATCTTGATCATCTCTGAATTATGGGTTTCTTATTTTGTGCAGCAAAACCAACACAATATGCAAGAAATGTGCACAGAATGTGAAGCAGTTTGGAACAGTAAGTTGATGCAGCCTTTTGTGTGATATCTTAATAGCTAACAGAACAGCTAAGATTTTGAAAAACCTGCGAGTATTAAATTATATTACTGGTACAATTATTAATCTTCCAGTATCAGTGAAATCTCTCCTTGTAGATAATTTAGGTGGTGCTGTGCTACTGCTATTCCAAAATCCAACTAAGTTTGAGCAGCTTAAGCAGGCTGTAACTAATTGTTTTTGCCCAGCTTTAGTTTCACTTTTTCTTGATTTGGTTTGCTTTAATTTATCTAGCTCTTCCACACACACAACTTGCAGACATAAAATGAAAGAGTTAATCATACTGCTCAACATAGGTAGCCTGCCATAATCATAGCACAGTTTAACCAGCTAAAGAGTTTAGATTAATTTCACCTCCATTGGCCTACAGCTGATGGAGGTACTGGAAGGCTGCTTTTGCCTGCCCTTGATAAAATGGGGTGAGTGAGGGAGATCGGTTATTCTAAAGAGTTATGTTTCTATTTCATTTTAGGCAAACTAAAAATGACTGTTATTTAAAAATTTATTTATGGGATATGGATGTCGCTATCTAGACCAGCATTTATTATCCATTCCTAATTGCCCATGAGAAGGTGGTGGTGACCTGCCATCTTGAACCGCAGCAGTCCCTGTGGTGTAGGTACACCCACAGTGCTGTTAGGGAGGGAGTTCCAGGATTTTGACCCAGCGACAGTGAAGCAACAGCGATACGTTTCCAAGTCAGGATGGTGAATGTCCTGGATACATGGGAACTTCCACGTGGTGTTGTTCCCATGTATGTGCTGCTCTTATCCTTCTGGATGGTAGTGACCGTGGGTTCGGAAGGTGCTGGATAAGGAGCCTTGGTGAGTTTTTGCAGTGCATCTTGTAGAGGGTGCACACTGCTGCCACTGTGTATCAGTGGTGGTGGGAGTGAGTGTTTGTGGAACAGGTGTCAATCAAGTGGGCTGCTTTGACCTGGTGGAACCCAAACTGAATGTCAGTGAGCAGGTTATTGCTAAGCAAGTGCTGCTTGGTAGCACTGTTGATGACCCCTTCCATCACTTTACTGATGATGGAGAGTAGACTGATGAGGCGGTAATTAGCTGGGTTGGATTTGTCCTGCTTTCTGTGTGCAGGACATACCTGGGTAGATTCCAGTGGTGTAGCTGTACTGGAACAACTTGGCTTGGGGTACGACAAGTCCTGGAACAAGTCTTCAGTATTATTGCCAGAATAATGTCAGGGCCCATTGCTTTTGCAGTATTCAGTGCCTTCAGCTGTTTCTTGATATCACATGGAGTGAATCAGATTAGCTGAAGACGGGCATCTGTGATGCTGGTGACCTTTGGAGGAGGCCAAGATGGGTCATCCACTCGGCATTCTGGCTGAAGGTTGTTGCAAATGCTTCAGCCTTATCTTTTGCACTGATCTGCTGAGCTCGTCCATCATTTGAGGATGGGGATATTTGTGGAGCCTCCTCCTCCAGTGAGTTGTTTAATTGTCCACCACCATTTATTACTGGATGTGACAGAACTGCAGAGCTTGGATCTGATCTGTTAGTTGTGGAATCACTTGCTGCTTATGATGTTTGGCAAGCAAGTAGCCCTGTGTTGTAGCTTCACCAGGTTGACACCTCATTTTTAGGTATGTCTGGTGCTGTTTCTGGCGTACCCTGCTGCACTCTTCATTGAACCAGAGTTGATAGGGGGATATGCTGGGCCACGAGGTTACAGATTGTGGTTGAGTGCACTTCTGCTGCTGATGGCCCACAGAGCCTCATGGATGCTCAGTTTTGAGTTGCTAGATCTGTTGGAAACCTATCTCATTTAGCACGGTGGTAGTGCCACACAACACGATGGAGGTACCCTCAATGTGAAGATTGGACTTTGTCTCCACAAGGACTGTGCAGTAGCCACTCCTACCAATACTGTCATGGACAAAAGCATCTGTGACAGGCAGGTTGGTGAGGATAAGGTCAAGTATGTTTTTCCTTCTTGTTGGTTCCCTCACCATCTGCCGCACACCCAGTCTAGCAGTTATGCTCTTTAGGGCTCGGTTAATAGTGGTGCTACAGAGCCACTCTTCGTGTTGGTCATTGAAGACCCCACCCAGAGTACATTCTGCGCCTTTGCCACTCTCAGTGCTTCCTCCAATTGGTGTTCAACATTGAGGAGTACATTAGCTGAGAGGGGGTTGGGGAGGTGGTAATCAGCAGGAGGTTTCCTTGCTCATGTTTGACCTGATGCCATGAGACTTCATGGGGTCTGGTGTTGATGTTGAGGGCTCTCAGGGAAACTCTGTCCCGACTGTATACCACTGAGCTGCAAACTCTGCTGGGTCTCTCCTGCCAGTGGGGCAGGACATACCCAGGGATGTTGATGGTGGTGCCTGGGACATGGTCTGCGAGACAGTTCTCCCAGCTTTGGCACGAGCCCCCAGATGTTAGTAAGGAGGACTTTAGCTGGGTCAACAGGGCTGGTTTTGCTGGGTGTGCCTGGTGTTGCTGCAAAATAGATTTCCCCTACACTACCAATTGTTTTCTTTTTCAAAGTAAACCCCAGGAAACGAGAACCAAGTACAAGTAACATGTTATAAAATATTTCTTGAAAACTTCATTTATGGGTTAGCTCCCAAATACTATCATTATTACTTATGGGCTGGATTTTACTGCTAAAATTGGGTGCGCCCACCCCGCCAACCCCTGCCGTCATGCAGCAAAAAAGCAAGAGGCAACAATAGTATTGAATGGAATAAAAAATAAAGAGGATGTGCTTAAAAGGAGGCAGCCCTCAAAGTAGAAATCATCTGATCAGGATAGGGTGCATCCAAGGTTACTGGGGGAAGGGTTTATATAAAATATGGCGTGACGATGTTGGGTCAGTAATCCTCAATTACGGAAGGCAAGTGGGCACCAAAGTCAGAATCTCCTGACATTTTTAAAAAATGACATTTGTCGGGCCGGCTGGTCTGCCAATTTCACCAGTAAAATCCAGGTCATAAATAGTAATGATTGTATTTGGGAACTAATCCATAAATGAAGTTTTCAAGAAATATTTTACAACATGTTACCTGTACTACTTCTTTCCTGGTGTTTACTTTGGAAAAGAAAATTGGCAGTATAGGGGAAATCCATTTTGCAGTATCACGGGGCACACCCAGCAATCCAACCATTAATTTAGTTTGCTTAAAATTAAACAGAAACACAACTCTTTTTAGAATAACCAATTTCCCTCCCTCACCCCATTGTATCAAGGGCAGACAAAAGTAGCCTTTTAGAACACCTGGTGTCCTCACGTGCAGTTAATGTGGAAATCAGTAAGGTGATAACTAATTTGCCGAGCTTCTCTCCAAGCTTTACTACACCAGTTCCAGATTTCCTATAGAGGGTGCTGTGCTGTTTCAGACAACTTCACACAAAGTTGCCAATCAAAAGCTCAAAGTCTATGGCAATTGAGTGTAATGAATGGCAAGCATTTTTCCTAGCTGCTGACTTTAAAATCTGGACCAATATATCCATGTACGCAAAGGCCACATTTTGTTATTGAACAAAAGCAAATGTTTTGTAGCTTAGTGTGGAAATCTGAAACTTGATAAATTCATTCTAAGTAAACAATAATTGAATCACTCGAGTCTCTGTTTACTTAATGTAATAGTATTTGTATAGTGCTTTTAGCATAAAACATCCTAAGGACCTTCACAGGAGCATTATAAAACAAAAATCTGACACTAAACCACATATTAGAGCAGATGACCTAATATAAATATAAATGCAAGCTGTTATTAAAGCACATTACATTAAGTAAACAGAGACTTGAGTGATTCATTTATTGTTTAATCAAGAAATTTTGCAAATTGGAATGAACTTGGTGAGTTTCAGGTTTCCATTCTGAGCTACAAAATATTTTAAATGTCTTTTTGTTCAGAGATAGGCTTTGAGGGATACCTTACAGGAGAAAGCAAGATAGAGGCGCGGAGAGGATTAGGGATGGAATTTCAGAACTTAGTCTATAGCTACAAGAGCCGTATTACCCTCCATTACTTCATCAAAGAACTTAATCAAGTTAGTCAAACATGACTTGCCTTTAACAAATCCATGGTGACTTTCATTTATCAACCCATACTTTCCAAATGTCAGTTAGTTTTGTCCTAATTATGTCTTTAAAAAATATTCCCCCATAATGTTACACTGACTAGCCTGTAGTTGCCAGATTTACCCTTGCCCCCTTTTTTTAAAAAAACAAGTGTGTAACAATCCTTCTGTTTGGTGACACTGTCCTCATATTGAAGGGGGATTGGAAGATGGTGGCCAGGGCCGCCTCAGTTTTCACCCTTCCCCCAGTAACCTTGGATGCACCCTATCCTGATTAGATGATTTCTACTTTGAGGGCTGCCTCCTTTTAAGCACATCCTCTTTATTTTTTATTCCATTCAATACTATTGTTGCCTCTTGCTTTTTGCTGCTTTGGCAGCAACCTTTTCTCTGCTGAAGACATGTGCAAAGTACTTGTTTTAGTGCCACAGCTAGGCCAGCTACCTTCACAAGAAAATCCCCTATTTTTAGGCCCTTAATCAGTCCCACATGTCCTTTGATTATCCTTTTACTATTTACAGATATTGGAATTAAGCCACAAGTTAGTGAACAGATCAGCTGGCATGAAGAAGAAAGTGTCATAGGTCCAGACATATGGGTGAGACTGTAAACTCTGGGAATGTAGAAAAGATGGCAGTGCTCTTGTTAGACCTTCCCCTTGACTAATGGAGACAAAATGATATTAATCTATACATAAAGTGAAGGAAGTTATGCAGCAGTGTAATTTGTATATTGAATCATCCATGGCATCGTCCCTCCCAACCTCTATAATTTCCTCCACACACTCCACAGCCCTCAGAGATACCTGGACTCCTCAAATGCTGGCCTCTGTGCACACCCAATTTTAATTGTTCCGCCAATGGTGCTGTGTCTTCAATTGCCTAGATTCCAAGTTCTCAAAGACCCTGTTGCCCTTAAAAGCTACCTTTTCGATCAAGCTTTTGTCCACCTGACCTAATATATTATGTGGCTCGATGTCCTACTTTGTTTTTATAATGCGCTTGCGAAGCACTTGCAGATGTTTCATTACATTAAAGGCACTAAATAAATATAAATTATTGTTTGTTGAAGCCAAACTCTAATGTTCGTTAGAGACCACTGTATGGAGTATTTAATTAGCTGGAATACATGACTTGAAAGGATGGTGGAAGCAGATTCAGTGGTAAATTCTAAATGGAATTGGATGCATACTTGGAAAAACAGAAAAAAATATAAGAGTGGAGGAGTGGGACTAATTGGATAGCCCTTTCAAAGAGCCAACATAGGTCCAGTGGGCCAAATGGCAGCCTGTACAGCAAGATTCTGAGATTCTATGAAATGTAGGGCAAGGCCTAACTGAAATTAGAAATTTACTATTTGAGATTGATTTTAGTCATGGGTACTTTTTAATGTGTATTCTTGTGGCTAAAATGAGTTAAGGTTGTTTCAGGTTAATGTATGAATTGATTGATTAAGGCAGGCTAGTTAGAGAGTTTTTAAATTGCAAATAAAACTGTACGCCAATTCAGGTGCATTACAAGTTAGACAATATCTGCTGCACTGTTCCTTAATCCCAAGAACTATTTATTTGTATTATGTGGCATTTAAGTTTCCCATGCTTTGCTACTTTTGCCGTGTCTCTTGGAATGCAGGTTGATTTAGTTGTGGACACCTGATTGTGGATTCCTAACCAACGAAACTACATTAAGACCATTAGTGCTTGAATCAGCAGAGGCACCTTATACTCATTGGTGTTAACTTTACTGTTTATGTTTAGTTTTGTTTTAAACCCTGCCTGCTCATTTAAATCTTTAAGTTCTCCCTCCTCCTTAAACTCCTTTCTTAAAACTAATACTGGGGTATTTGTTCTGTGTACCCTTCAATGTCTGAGCCATTGGACTTTTTTTTAAGCCTGGACAGTAAAGGGCTGAAATTCCTCATAAAATTTGGAAGAATTCTTATTTTCTCAAAGCAACCCATTAATGAAATTGCAATTTTAGAAATAATTTGTATCAAAGCTATACATTCCCACAGTATTAATCACAGCTCATCAATTATAAGTTTTTTTTAAAGTTGCATTTTCTAAATTTTAGAAGGCCTTCAGAATTACTGGGCTATTCTACTTTGGACATCATAGTTGAGCAGAAACCTATTTCTTTCTCTCCCTTTCCTGTCTTCATTGGCCCCACAAATAACTTCTAGAATCTTGTCAAGATTCCTCCTCTCTGTGATGGAAAGGCCAGTTATAGTCCACACACACCAGATACAGCCTGATTGACTCTTGACAGATCAGGGAATCCACCATGGGACTTTCCTTCTCATCTTGCTGTCTGACTAGTTTAGCAGGAGCTGCATTTACCTCCTGTACTATTGAAGTGCCTTGTTTCACCAACATAATGAAATTAAAAAGTACATATAAATTCAGCAACATCCAAAGTTACTTGAACAATTTTACATTTCTGAAAGTAAATATTGAGAGGCACAAGATGTAAGATTTCCATTATTTTGTGAATTAATTTTAAAACTCTTGAAATATTGAACATGTAATTGTGGATGGTAATTTGACTCGTACAATATTAGATGATTAAGAAAATCTTAATTTCCCTGGTAGGAAAATTAGTCTCTTTTTCTATAAATCTGAATGAGAGCCAGGGTAAAACAGATTTTGTGAAAGAAGAGTGGTAATTTGGTTCATTCACTCCCTGTGCTGTGGCTACAAGAGGGTCAAATAAATACCTTTTAATTGGATCTACTAGGTAGCATTGCATCCCCATCATTAAGAACAGATATGTAGCTTTGGTTGAATTATCAGTGCTCTGTTAATTAAGTTTGAGTAAACTTCATTTTTTTTATTTATGCAGCCCAAACCCTGTCAATATTGTAATATTATAGCAGCCTTCATTGGCACCAAGTGTCAACGTTGTACAAATTCAGAAAAGAAGTATGGACCTCCTCAGACATGTGAGCAGTGCAAACAGCAGTGTGCCTTTGATCGAAAAGACGAGAGTCGACGAAAGGTAACGGAAGTGAGCAAAATTTTTTTATTTAGAATTGAAGTCAACTTCTCTGCTCCAGAAATTTTAAGAATTTTTTAAAATTGCAATCTCCATGTGAAAACTAGGACTTGCACTGTTGAACTATAAAAGGTATATAGCACATTGCTTCACATTAATAAGTGATTCTGTTTTTACTGTATTACATTCATCCAGTTGTTTTCTTATTTTCTGACTTTTATTGTACTTAAGTAAAATGTGCCTTTTTTGCAGAGGATAAGCAAAGCGATATAAAGATGAGACTGAAAGATCACAAAACAATAGATATAATTATATAATTTCTGCTTTTAGTTGGCTGCTGCATAAAAACATATATAACAGCATGGTAGATCAAGCATTGCTAAATATCTATGTATATGGTAGATATAAAGTGACTTCAAATTATTAAAAAGTATCCCGAGAATCCTTTTGTAAGTTTTGTACAGTTTAAATTTTATATTTGGTAGCTCTTTTATTTTTGAGATTATTGCAACTAGGCTTGTCTCAGTGTGAAATGCACTGTTAATGCAGCTAACCACTTTTTCGTGTCTGTTTAAACTCTCTTGGTGAGCTTTGATCATTTCATATTCCATCTGATAGTGATAATATCCAGCGGTACTTAAGTTGTTTCTTGATTTTCATATGAAGATTTTAGGTTTAATGGAAGAAACTGAGAAATCTGTAGCGTAACATATACCTGGGAGGAAGTTACACAGTTGTAATTTAATCGCGGGGTTTTGATGCCGTCAAAATGATGGTTCATAAATTTACTAAATCCTAAGATTGGATTACATTTAATTTTCCCCCCACGTATTTATTTTACGTAATATATATTTTTAGTTTTAGTTTAGCCATTCATGTTCCTACCTTCCACTACTGTCGCCATTTGGGTTCGCCTTGAAGTTTGAAAGCTTTGCCAAATGACTTAGGAAGAAGGTTGAGGAAGGGTATTGCAGCTGGTTGTGACGATTGACCTGAAAGTGTACAGCATCCTGTGACAGGTACTATCATATTGCAAGGTTTTTTTCAGCTGTTTAGTATCTGCTGCTTATAGTATTTTAATGGACAGTTGGATGAATTACTAAGAGAGATGCCCAATGTTTTTTTTTTGGGTCAATATGTGCACATGGAATCTTAAAATCAGTGAATAACTCCCAACACATCTGTAGTTCATTCATTCCTCAGAATAATTCTTTTTTTTTTCTTTATTTTTCTCTTTGGAAAAATTGGCAACATTTCATTGGGGTGGGAGAACTGCAAAGATGAGGTCACTTGGTAATGAGAAGAAAACTGTAAATTCAGATAAGGATCCAATATCTGTATGAAATTAGATAAAAATCTGCATGTCATCTAAAAACAGATTGCTTGAAAAAATGTAAGTATCGGAAAATCTGCAGCAAGTGTTTTGTATAGTAAGGTTTGAATTTAAGGGCAGGTAAGCAGCATCCAAGAGATTGTATCTTCTAAAACAGAATTATGCATAGCAGATAAACTGTTTTCTCAGCCCATTTTGCCAAGTTTTATTTTGTTTTATAGGTTGATGGAAAACTGCTCTGTTGGCTCTGTACCCTTTCATATAAGCGCGTTCTGCAGAAAACAAAAGAACAGAGAAAGAACTTGGGCTCACACTCCTCCTCATCTTCAACTTCACTGCCGGACAAGGAACTCTCAAAGCATCACCATAGCACCAGTCGTCACAAGTGAGTGTTAATACTGACTTTTAACGTGCTGCACGCATAGACATTATTACTCCCATCTAAGGACCATTTTTAAAATAATTTATTCCCTTTAGCTATCGTCTTTTTAGACATTGCTTTTTAACATGTTTTGAAATTTTAAATAATAAATATCACCCAGCTTGAATGTCATACATTTCTACCCAAAAACCCAATTCGCATTTTAAAATGTAGTTGTAGCATGTCTTGAAACGTGCTTATTATGTTTTTTATGATGGAATTCTTGCTTATATGTGTTATTGCAATGTTAATCTTAAGACAATTTTTTTTTTACAGGCATTGAATAGAATATTACTTAAAATGATTATCCTTAAGTTATTTCTAATATTAGTCATGTGAAAGATTTCTTGATGTCCTATACCTTCCAACAAATATGAAGAAAATCTTTGCAATTGAGGTGAAACTCAATTAAGCTTGGTTTCCACCTATTAAAATTTCATTTTGAGTTAGCACATTTCCCTCATTAGCATGGTTATCCGATGATTTTCTGTCATTTGAGCTCTTGGCGGATTTGGATGCAAATTTTCCCTCTTTTTCTGGTATCCAATATTGCTAGGGACTGTTGGGGTGAGAGATTTCAAGTTAAAAGGTCTGTGTTTTGAAAGGAGCTGATTAATTTCTGTAAATTGGCCTATAGTGAAATCATCCAGATATTTAACTATTTTGACATCTGTGATTGGCAGTGTTAGCCCACTTCCATTCAATTCTTTTTTCCTTTTTGCCCTATCACCTCTTTCCCATCTCTGCCCCTGCTTCCTGACCTCTAAAGTGGGCACCCGGCTTGTCAGTAGTTTGCCAATAGAATGCAAATGCCCTGACTCCAGAATTTGGGATGAGGCCAACAACATATCTTTGGAGTAAACTAATGTTCTGCTTCTTTGCAGATCCATCCCAAAAATAACTTCCGCAGCAATTTGACACGCTTGACTGATGCGTACCAAATATTGCAGTAGGCTAGTCTGCCCAACTGAATTTGTACAATTTTTTCTGAACGAAGAATTTTTTTGGAAAATTTAACAGACCACCTACCATATATGTTTCAGAATCGGCAGCCTAAGTCCAGAGCAGCAGCATGGCATGTGGAAAATGAGGTAAATACTTAGCTGCTGTATTGTAAAATTCTCTTACCATCACAATTTGTAAGCTTCCTTTTCGTTTGTTGTTTATCTTTTCTTCTACCTAACATCCTTTCCTCCCTAACCTTGATGGAAATAATTGTTGCACAGTCTTTGATGTTTTCATCCATCTATTACTTTTAAAACCCATGTACTTTCTGTGGAACTTGGGATGGAAGAATATTATATTTATTGGATTTCCAAGTAATGTACTAGAAAGAGAAACCTTATTTTATATTTTCTCATTCCAGTAACAGTTATGCTTTATTCCAATGCTTTGCACTTTCCCGATTGTATTGAATTGATATAAGTCCACTAGATTAAAATAACAAACCAATTTAGGAGACAGGATAACATATTGGACATTAAAAGGTTGTGTTTCCACCTTTGAGATGCTGCACCATGTGCGGATTAGATAAATGGGATGAAATTATCCTTTCTACTAGCTGTAAGGATCTTGACTGATTTTAGTGAGTGCTCTATCTTTGCATGCATCTGCTCTTAATTTAGTACTATTGTCAGTCACAGGCTTGGCTACTATAAGGAACTTAAATGATGCATTTCAAAGTAATAATGCTGTTCTGATATTGGAATTAAGATGCATTGTTAGAAAAGTGCTTCAGGAGATAACTGCTCTATTCAACATGGAATGTTTATGTTGCTCATCATGATAAAAGCAGTGTTTAAAAGCAATAACTTACATTTATGTAACATCTTTAACATAGAAGAAGGTATACAAATAGTCATTTGGTAGTACAGAACTTGAGTATTGCTGAAAAAAGAGACACATCTAAGCATTTTGTCATGCACTCATCAGGACATTTTGCAAGAATACCAATATATACTATGTGAAGAGTTCGATGATTGGTTGCCATGGAGTATGCACCAATGACTGACAGTTAACTGCACAGCATTGTTTGAAATTTAAACTGGGCAGCTTGACCCTGATCCCTTGGGGCACTGCCTTGACCAATGAGTCAGCAAATGGCTGTCACTTATTTTGTTTAGCTGAAACAGGTGTATTATGCCTGTATAATTCCAATTATTTTAATCCATTAATTCTCTTTTTAAATGTAGTTAATTGCTTAAAATACAAATCACAGGGGCTCATTAATTTGTATGCTAAGAATGGCACCCAGCAGATTTTCAGTTCCACTCTGTTTTTGGAATTTAGGTTTTTATTAGAAATTGACAAATTTTGCCCATGGTGTTGTGTATTGCCCAGATTCTGCCATGTTCTGTAAACATGTGTATTGCCCAGATTTTGCCAAGCTCTACAAACTATTCAGATATCAAAACTCTTGAATTGTAGTCTTATAACTCCTCTGGGATCCATCCTCTTGTGTAGTCATTTGCATGGCGTATTTCATTTGAATGTAATTGAGCAAAAATTGAATGACATCCCTCCGTTCATTAGGCTTAATTCACTAGTAGGGAGGCAAGCAAAGATGGGCTTTTTGAAGGGCTGGTTTGCTAATAGACTGAAGAAAAGTCCTTTTGATTTCTTGTGTCAAACCTCGTTTTGATTTGCGTGTACACGTTGCCAATAGCTCTTAACTCTGCAAAGCTTTTGTTCATCATTTTGAAAGTGCTTGTTTTAGATTTTTTTCATTGATTTCTTTAAAATAGTCACTTATTTCATTTGTCTGAATAGGTGGCTGTTCAGGCTTCCCCTAGTGTAGGGCTCATTTCATCCTGAACGACTGCTTCAGCTTTGAGCGTTTGTGGCAACAAGTTGCATGTGTTTGTTTTTACAGCTATTGCTGTGAAGGTCTATAAGCTCAAAGGGTAAGTAGAAGAATTGACTCCACCAAATGATACAGCAGCACGAAAGACATTTGGTTTAAACAATAAAACGGGAAGAATTAAAATACATAAAGACTAAATATTATGTACAGAATTGCTCTATAATCTCTACAGACTATAAAGGAAGATATCTGTACATTCATTGATATCTGAGTTGGTCCTTGTTTCAATGTTTTATGCTTTAGAGCTGCTGGTTAGAGACGGCTTGGGCGCAGCCTTGACAATAAGAACGAGAAGAGTAGGTTCCGGTCAGCCTAGTGCCCATAGACCGGAGCTCCTTCATATTCCCAAAGCATGAAGCACAATAACAAGGGCAACAGAAATACTTGTATAGGGTAGGTATTCAAACTGGGAGTCCCATTTGGAGGGGGGAGACGGGGCCGATGTTGGTCAGGGGAGAGGCAGATTTGGCAGATTTAAGTTTTGAAGCATTTTTTTAAATTCATAGCAACAGAAATAATATGCTAGCATCGTAAGGAAACATGCTTTCTGCAGTGTTTTTCCTTTGAGGAGCTAACAGTGTGTTTATTTTCAAGTGGTCCATTGCACTAATATGCAACAGTGTGTAAAATCTTTAGATCTAAGGTGACAGACTTATAAATATATTTTTGATTTAAAAATATTAGCAATTTCTTCAATTTTTAATCTATAACTGACAAATACTGGAAGAGATTAAACTAATATGCTTATTGTAGGGGAGCCTGAAGTAATTTTCAGTGTTGGCAGCTTCTCATTAATCGATTATCCAACTCCTACCAGAAATGACACATCTGGTGTTCTCGTACCATTACGTCTAACTCTTTCAAACTATCATTTTTTAAGATCTCTTACCTAATTCTGCAAACATTGCATCCGATCATCAACTTGCCGTTACATTGCACCCAGATCCTGGAACCCCTCCCACCACTGCCGTCCCTATGTTTGCACCTTGGCCCACCAATCTTTCTTGCTCATCACCAAACTCTGCAGTTCCTAACTGTAGTTTCCCAGCTTTACAGTACTCTTCAACATGCATCCCAAAGTTGACATTTTCCACTCGCGTACCATCAGCAATCTCTTTCCCATTCAATATCAGCACCGAGTCTAACTGCATACGTTGTTGCTCTTTGCAAATGTTTTGCATTTCCCAGCCATCCAAATGCAACTTCCTCACTGCCAGTAGCATTTAAAAGTTTATGCCCCCGTTCAACTTCTTTGTGAACGGTCGACCCCTAAGGTAGCCGGGGGAAAACTTTGTGATATACTGCTCTTGCACTGAGTTTTGTGGTGCAATTTAACATAGTTTTACGGTTTGTTCAATTTTTCACCTATTGAAATAGAAGGATGGAAAATCAGGCATGTTACAAAGTGACCAAGCAAACCTCTGTACTTGCTATTCTGATTGGAGTCCTCTTAGTGCCATGAGTGCAACATTTTGAAATATACCCCTGTATTCCAACTTCCTACCTTTTGATAGCCCCATTGTTAGTTGTACATCATAAAAATATACTGTAAATATTTCATGATACATTAGCTCACATCTGTCACAAACCTGTATTATATTAAAGATTCCAATATAGCATAGCATTTCATTTCGTTCAGTTTTTATTTGGATTGCTATCATCTTTATCTGTTTCCTTTTTAACTACATTGCTTTATCCCCAACATTTTAAAATGTACCAATACAATAATACATTACTTATTACAATACATCTTTATCACACACAATATAGAAATCAAAGAAAATATATGATTCGGCCCATCCTGTCCTGAATTTGCAGGCCACAGCTCTTCAAGTAGACATCTATGTACTTTTTAAATGAGTTTTTGCCTCTTTCTGCCTTTGAGGCAGAGAATTCTGGGTCCCTGCCTACTGTCTGTGTGAAAAAATGTTTCCTCATCTCCCCTCTAATCTTTCTACCAATTACTTTAAATCTATGCCCCCCTTTGCTAAGGTAATTAGGCCATCCCTATTAACTCTGTCTCGACCCTCATTATTTTTTACAGACATCTCGATTAAGCCACCTTTCAGGCTTCACTATTCCAAAGAAAATAACCCCAGCCTATCCAATCTTTCCTCCTGGCTAAAATTTTCCAGCACAATAGATACAGATGTCACCATAATCATAGACTCTAAGCCTGAAAATGACGCATAATGACTCAATTTCATTTTTTCAACCTGTGCCCTTCATGAGGGAGAAATTCATTTGGGTAGCAGTGCCAGACAGATTTGCATCAATTTCTCACTGGCAGGCAGCACCACATTCCACTACCTGCTTGTACAACTTTGTTCTGATTAATATTATTGAAGAACGTTGCACAGGTAGCAGGCTGTGCACTACCTGCTCCTAGGGAATGGGCATAGTTTATGTCGATTCACAAACAAATTTTTCCCAATAATATATTTATTCTACTATGTGGAATATCCTCTGACTTGCTGTGACTATCGCCTCAGCGGAGCCATCAGTATAGGATCATGTGGACTGGTGTTGGTTACAAAATAATAATGCACCGTGGAAGTGAAATGACTTATTCAACCGTTCTGACTGGTCCTGTGGCTTGCAATTGTTAGCTTAACCCTGACGAGTTACTCGCTGGAATGTAATAAATATGTGGAAGTCTTTTAATTTTAATTCATGACGAAATAAAGTAATTTCGTTTGGGGGAAAAAATGTTGCGGTAGACATCAACAAGTGATCGTTTCGCAATTGTGCACAATGTAATTGGGCTAGAAGTGATATTAGGATTTATCAATGGCTGACAAAGGGAATACTATCCTTCTATCGATTGAATTAATATTAATTTAAGAAGCAAGAATTAAGTCCCATCATTGTGTAGTGCCGGACAAAAGGAAACAATGACATCTAAATATTAAGCTGAGTGACCTTGAAATAAAGGAGTATAGCATTAATTTGTTAAATTATGTACAAATAGTTTAGGCATGGTTTGATAGTGGCTATAAATGACCTCCTGCTCCTGATTTGTTGCTTGGTACAGATGATAAAATCCTTTTTTGGTTGTTGTGATGTTAGCAACATCTATAACATGTTAATCTTTAGTAAGCTAAAGCCCCCTGGTCATAATCTTTTATTTTCATCCCTGGGGCTGAGGTAGATACCAGCTTATGATGTGGTAGTGGGAACACCTCCTTCCACCCCAACCCCCCTGCCTCCCAATTCCCCCCACACAGCATGAACATGCTGTTTCAGGTCTTGTAACCTTAAGATAAAACCTCTATCGGATAACAGGACTGTAAATTAACTTTTTCTTCCCAGAAGGCAGTGACCTAGGATTTGAAACCCTATTTATACCGGTTGGATTTGAATCTTCTTGATTCACGGTCGGCTTTAAACGGGCATCAAGAGGTGAGATTTTTGCTCTCAATTAGAATCTGAGTTGTTAACTCCATGTTTAACAACTAATATAGATCTACAGCTGCACTGTGAATGGGATATAACGTGGAATAACTGAATCAGTTCTTCCATGCAGTGAGGTTCCTTGCTCAGTATTGCCTCCTGCCCCGAGTTCTAATTTTTTCAGCGTATTTGAATGAAGTTTTATTGGTTTATATTTAATTCAGTTTATTGTAGCAAGTTGAATTGATACTTCTCAATTGTTTTTATTGCCTTCTCTTTTTTTCTTGTTTAGGGTCAACCATATAAAAGTAGTCTATAAATTAAACATATGCTATTGTTTACAGCCATAAATCATCATCATCCAGTATTCAAAATGAAGCTCCAAAGAAAAAGCCAAAACTTGAAACAAAGCCCTCCAATGGAGACAGGTAAACTCATTGGAAATTAAACTTCTGTTATCTTGTTTGGATAGGGAGAGTTTTTTGTATTCAGCACAATGCACAAGACATTCAGCCAGGATACAAAAGTAACTAAGCTCACAAAAGTTGCTGCCTTAGCCATACTGACCAGGAAGGTGCCAATTTAATCCTCTGTCTACACAGGGTTAGCTGATTTCATTTGAATAGTGGTGCTAAAGTCCTTGGGTGAAAGAAGGAAAATTGGCAAGAATTCCTGTTTGTTATACACTGGCCCCTGCTAGAACTATCCAAATAGATTGTTGGGGAAGAGCAGGATCAGTTTCGGTGGTGATATTGTCCACTGTTGCATAGCCTTTCGAGGCTCGTGCATGAATTTTGGACTCTTGGATCACGTTGTAGTGTAGGGTAACCACTTCCCATGGAACTGTACTCCACTAAGGAGGTTCAGTGCCTTGAGAAGAGAATTCCAGAGAAAATTATTTTTCAAAAAACCTGACACAACCCAAATGTCAGTGAAACAGGTCATGGTTTGGTGTTCTAATGGCATTAAAGTTATGAAATTGAAAATTAAATTCCAACCTTGTGCATCTGCAGGATAATTGGCTTGATTCAAAGACTCCCCCACCCCACCCCACTTCCCCCTTTTCCTTCTTTCTCTCCCCTCTCCAAAGTTTGAGGGAATTTCTCAGCTACTGGTGATGTGGTTAAAATAGGTGGATGCATATTCCTATCCACTAGGTTGGACACTGATCTAAAAGGTTTCAGGTAGAAGTTTTTTTTTAAATTAAGTATGGAAGTTGTTATTATTGGTTTCTGTCAGGTTCCTAAGTTATAAGTTTCAAACATTGTTTATGTATAAAAAAAAGCTTAACATTGATTTATAGTGTATTACAAAACAACTATAACACTGTAAAATGATTATATACAGTAAACCAAGATCTTGTATTGCTGAGTGACTGATTAAATTTCATTGCTTTGTAAAGTGCTCTGCATTTTTTGTGACCTACCTGATGGTATAACTCTTGACTCTTGCAGTGAGCATGTTGGTGGAGTACCCTTGAAACAGCTCCTGCTTGTGGAGTCTGGCTAATTGGTCCCTACAACAAATCAGTTTTTGAGTAAAGTCACCCCTGCCATCATGTACCCTGATGTGAAATCCCAATGAAATGAAAAATCAGGGAACATTGGGAAGAACAGGGACTACTGGTAGGAAGGATCAGATAGATGTATTCTGGAGGAAGCTAAACCCTTTTGGGCTGAGCATGGCTTTTTATTTTAAACTTTTTTTTCTGTCTTGCTGGTTGTGTATCAATAATAGCTAGACTTGTGATGAGATGTGTGCCTCTAGAGTAGCATCAGTGGAATCATTAGAATGGCCTAAGAAGAAATATTTGATTTGAACAGTATGTTTATGCTATCAATTAAGATTAATTTCAATCCCAATTGGCATCACTCTGGAATTACTCATGCATTGTGTTTCACTCATTGCCACAGAATGCTCAATGAAAAACTGGTGAATGATGAAAATGCATTACTCATTTTTGACAATCATTTAAATTAAAATGAGCCAATAACATTTGTTTGTGTTTTAAAGGATCGTCATTGTTATTGATTTATCCAGTGTGTAATGATAGCTGTAAAGTTATAAACTATACCATTTATGTAGTATATATGAACCACAAACATTTTTCTAAAATACTATATCACTTGACAGAATCAGTAGACTCAGAAGAGACATAAAGTATATTAAGAAGATGGAATGTTATGATCATCCATTATGTGGTCTTATCAGTCTTCATGAGTAAATCTTTACTGTGTTGTGGAGTTTTTACCTGCTGAAAATTATTAGCTTTGGAGAAGTCTGATTTGTATGTAATTTGTGGCATTTCATTAACGATTGAATAGTATGGCCCATTATTTGCAAAATAAAACATTCCTTAATTGTAGATACCTTTACATGCAGCAATGCAGTGTGATTTACTGAGTTGCAGTACTGGAGATTTCCATACAACAGGAAAACAAAGGGGTAGAGTTTCAATAATTCTGGTGCTAATTATAGTCCTATTGAGAAGTGTTTTTTTTCTCCCCAGCTTCCTGCACACCACCCCCCCCCCCCCCCCCCCCCCCCGCACCCCACAAAAACCCCCTGGAGTTCTCTTTGAAACTCATTTGTTTATCCTCAAACTCAATCTGTCATGAACCAGCACAACTGGGCAATGTTTTTTATTCTTTTTTTAAAAAAAAGAATTGCTTTGAAAATATTTCCTTATATTGTGGTAACTTGGTAAAGTTTGATTATTAGTCAAGCTAAAATGATTTTATCTCACACAGTAAGCATTTTAAGTCAGTGTCAAACCAACACCTGTGAATAGCGCAATTTTAAATTACTTGTTTTTAAAAAAAATACAAAACTATTTACTAATGATTTGGGGGTATAAGTGGTATGTTCCTTAATAAATTAAGAGAAAAAAAACTTCAAAACCTTCCAAATCTTGTTAAAGCCTGTCCTTGCGTATAAAGTTCTTAACTTTTGGAACGTTCTTGGTTACCTGCCAATGAGCGCAATTAGCAGAAATTCGCATTGGTGATTGCTTCACCCCGAGGACATGACCAGCTTCCTGGGTGGGGCCTGCTTCTAGCACAATGGTTTTAAAACTAACACAAAAGATTGCGGAAACTCAAATTTTGCATTCATTGCAACTTTAAGCGTATTTTGCAATCTGTTGTGCAGCTTATGTTGATATCAGGTGCTGAAAGCACAATAAAATGGAAGCATTGAGCCAAAGTACTTGTTTGAATTCTATATCTTTTACTTAGTGCCTATGGTACCGAAGCCTAATTTTTATGTGTGGCTTATTTTCTATAGTTAAACGACACGTTTTTAAAAATCTGAGCTCTGCTTGATTGTCTTTATTTTTCCACCTGCAAATTTTTATGTCTTGTGACAGAATGGTAAACCTCCCTTTATCTCACTGTCAAAGTGCTCAAAATCCACTAAAATTATACAATTTGATATACAAATCATAAAATTTGATTGAGATGAGTTTTGGATGCTCACATATGATTTTTGTTTCTAACATTTGTTTAGGGAACTTAAAAGATGTGTTTATAAAGTGCACTGTGACATATTTCAAATGTTAAAAGTGCTTCATGCACAATGAATTGCATTGAAAAAATCATTATTATAAAGACAAAACATAACCATTTTGATAACCACAAGCAGCAAAAAGAATGACCAGCTAACTCGATAGTGCTAGTTGAGGGAGGCATGGTGGACAGCACCAGGAAAACCTTGTACTTTTGAGTATTGTTATAAATTTACTAACATCCACTGATACAGACAGATGGAGCCTCCGTTTAATGTTTTGATTAAAGGTTGCATCTTTAACATATTTAATCTTACTACTGTATTGAAGCGTTGGCCTGATTAAGTGTTCAAGTGCTAGAGTAGGGCCTCAGCCCATATTTGGACATGCTGTAAATAAAGCCAAGCTAGCATCTTAATAACAAAATTAAGTATTTGCAAATCTGCAATTTGATTTTATATTAAACTACTTTTTTTTTGCTAACAGCTCATTAACCCAGTCAATGGACTCTGGTGGGACAGACAACTTTGTTATAATCAACCAATTAAAGGAAGAGGTGATGTCTTTGAAAAGACTTCTGCAGCAGAAAGAACAAACTATCTTGGAAAGAGATAAAAAGGTAGATTAAACAGCAACAGTTACTGTTCACTACAGCTGCGGGCGATATAAACCAGAAGGCCTGGCTTCAACTCCTGGCCCGAGCTGAGTTAACTGATCGTTGACTGGACAGCAAATGGGGTTGTACATTTGGCCCTTGTACTCTTGGCTAAGGGAAGACAAAGTCAGCCACGATTCATGTCCTGGTAGCTGTTCAGTGCCTCTTGCTGGAAAATGTATGTATAATGTCAGGTGAAATATAATTGGGTTTATAATACTATATGATATATCAAATAATTACCAATGCTGACTTGTATGAAGAATATTTACCTAGATAAGGTGCCAGTTGACTCCTTCAGGGAAGGAAATTGGGAAAAATAAAGTTTTATAAATATATCTATGAAACATTTTGTAGGCTTGACTGGTGTTCAGTGCCTTAAGTGCTTTTTTTTTTTGTTCATCAAAGCTGACTGAGTTGAAGGCAGATTTTCAATACCAGGAGTCTAATCTTAGAACAAAAATGAACAACATGGAGAGAGCTCATAAAGATGTGGTGGAACAGCTACAGGTATTTACTGGATTTCAATATTTAAATTTTTTTCTCTTGTCTGCACTAACCTGACTTTACACATTTTAGTTAAATAATATAATATCAATTTTTAGACGCTGATACTTCAGTATTTATTTGACATGACTAGGACCTAGCTTCTTACAATTGCCTGGCTGGCGCTTGGTATGAAATACCCAGTCACTGCATGCTATTCACCTGAATCTCAGAGCTACTTATTTATTTTATACTTATTGTAAAGCTGGACATGGGTTTTGTAATGTTTTTGTTGCTTGCAGACTTGCTTGAGAAACTTATTTAGTTGACCTAATAACAACAAATCTTCACCAACATAAAATACTTCTAAATAACATTTCATTGTTGGAAAATAATCAAAATTATTGCAAAACACTGGTGCTGTCACTCTTCATTTCAATTGAGATAATGAATTCAGGCCACTCTCTCACCCAAGTGGCCAGAGCATGTCACTATCCCACGACCCACAGCAATACTTTAAACTGCCTATGGTAATATTTATAATGGAAATTTTGATGTAGACTTTGGGATGTAATGTTAAACATTGGCCTAAAAAGTGTGACTCAGAATTTTTCTTTTAAGCCTCTCACAGGAAGAGGGTATTGCTGGCTAAGCTGGCATTTATTGCCCATCTCTAATTCCCCTTAAGGTGGTGATGAGCTGCCACCTTTAACCCTGCAAAATCATGACACAAGAGGTATGGCTTGTAGATAGGAAATGTGTATCATATGCTAGACTTCTAATGGTGCAACAGTAGATTTCTATATCATTGTTGATGGTTAATTTTTAGAAGAATGAGAGCGGTAGCCAATTAACATGAGGGCTCCAGACCATTAACTTCAAGACTGTCCTTGGAAGCACTGGGAAAAGGGTCTGGCAATAGTGGGGTCTCTGGGACCAACATTTTCATGGTATGTTCAAATGTTGGAATGCTTGGAGGAGGTCATCTGGGCTTTGGGATGAGGGGTTTGTGAGTACAGAGATATCTAATCAGGGAAAGTCCCTAGGGAGGTTGTTCTAAGTGTGGTTTGGGGTGTTGTTGGTAGAGCCATGAAATGGGGACTAATGTTTAGTAGCCATGCGGAGAAAAGGGTACAGGAGAACGAGACCCAAACTGTTGGCCTCAAAGTATTAAGCCCCAACCCTTATCCATGTTCCTACCCAACAGCCTCCTTCCTCAAAATAAAAACCAAAAATGCTGGTAACATTAACTCAACACGTCTGGTAGCGTCTTTGGAAAGAGAAAGAGTTAACATTTCCAGTCTGTGACCTTTCATCAGATCTTCCATGGTGATGAAAGATCACAGATTTGAAATGTAACAATGTTTCTCTATCCGCAGATACTGCCAGACCTGCTGAGTATTTCCAGCATTTTCGGTGTTTATTTCAGATTTCCAGCATCTGCAGTATTTTGTATTTGTATTGGTCTCCTTCCTTGACCAGTTTACAGCCTTTTTAGATTTTAGGTAATTGCTTCTGTTTTTCTCTACCACTATCCACTCCTCGCACTCCTTCCACCCAGCCCCGTTCCCATGTCAGTTAAATTCTGCTGTGTATTCCTGCCTTAAAACATCTAAGATAAATTTTCTACTTAAAGTTAATTAATGGAAGATTATTTGGTATGAACTTCCCTGATCTACAAAGGTGATGGTGTTCTAAGTGGTCTATTTTTTAGGGTTGGGAGATGTTGCAGAAAAACCTTGGTGACTTGCAGTAGATAGTACACACTGACCGTGACACTCCAGTAGTGGAATTGGTGGATGTTAGGCTAGTAGATGAGCAGCTGATCATACAGAGACAGCTTTGTCCTGCATGGTGTTGAACTCCTTGCAAATGGCAATTGTATTTATCCAGGCTGTCCGTCACTTTTGACTTGTGCCTTATAGATGGTGAAGAGACATGGGGAAGTCAGAAGATGAGCCACTTGCTGATGAATACCAGCCTTTTTTTAAAATTCATTCATGGAATGTTAAGTGGCATGGTCACTACTGACCATCTCTGTTTGCCTTTAACAAGTTTGTTGCTGAGCCATTGACTTAAACTGCTGCAGTCAGTGTGCTGTTAAGAAAAGCGTCCCAGTATTTTGACCCACTGACGATGAAGTAACAGCAGTGTAGTTCCAAGTCAAGATAGTGCGTGACTTGCAGCAAGTTTGCAGGTGATGGTGTTTCCATGTGACTGCTGCCCATGTCCTTCTAGGTGGTAGAGGTCGTGGGTTTGAAAAGTACAGTCAAAGGAGTCTTGGCGAGTTGCTGCAGTACATCTTGTGGATGGTGTACAACGCTGCCATTGTGTGTTGGTGGTGGATGAATGCTTAAGCTGGTGGATGGCCTGTCAATCAAGTGGGCTACTTTGTTCTTAATGGTGTTGAGCTTCATGAGTGTTGCTAAAGCTGCACTTATCCAGGCAAGTGGAGAGTATTTCGTCACACACTTGACTTATGCTTTATAGTTGGTGGACAGACTTGGGGAGTCAGGATTTACCTAATTCCCAGCCCCAGACCTGCTCTTATAGCCACAGAATTTGCATGGCAGGTTCAATTAAGTTTCTGGTCAGTGATAACCCCAGATGTTGATGGAGGCGAGGTGGGTGGGTGGGGATTCAGCAACAGTAATGCCGTTAAATGTTTGAATGTTAAGGGAAGATAGATGCTCTCTTGTTGGAGATGGTTATTGATTGGAACTTGTATGGCATGAATGTTTCTTGCCACTTACCCTAAGCCTAACTGTTGTCCAGGTCTTGCTGTATGCAGACATGGACAGCTTCGTGAGCCGTGACTGGTACTGAACACTAGAATCATCAACGAATATCCTCCCCCACTTCTCACCTTGTGATGGAGGGATGGTCATTGGTTGGGCCTAGGATATTGCCCTGAGGAACTCCTGCAGCAACATTCAGGCGCCAAGATGATTGGCCTCTATCAACCACAGTCACCTTCCTTTGTGTTAGGTATGACTCCAACCAGTGGAAAGTTTTCTCCATTGACTTAAATTATGTTAGGGCTTATTGATTTGCACACTCCCAGATGCTGCCTCTTACACTCCACTCACCTCCTGGAATTCCACTCTTTTGTCAATGTTTGGACCACGGCTCTAATGAGGTCTGGAACCTGGTGGAACCCGATCTGAGCATCATTGAGCAGATTATTGATAATTAAGTGTCGTTTGATATTGTAGTATTGTCGCTGACACGTTCCTTTATTTTGCTGATGATTAAGAATAGACTAATGGGTTGGTAATTTACTGAATTGGACTTATTCTGCTTTTTGTGGATGGACATACCTGAGCAATTTTACATGTTGGGCAGATGCTGCCATTGCAGCTGTATTGAAAGAGTTTGGCTACAGACATGGATAGTCCTGGAGCACAAGTCTACAGTACTACAGCTGGGATGTTGTCATGTCTGTTATCTTTGCTGTATCCACTGTTTCTTGCTATCACATGGAATGATATCCCTCCTCATCCATCTCGACCTCTCTACAGCTTTTGACATAGTTGGCCACATCCTCCTCCTCCCCTCCAGTGCCTCTCCACTGTTGTCTAGCTGGATTGGATTGCTCTTACTTTCCATTCTTATACCTAATTGTTGCCAGTGTATTACTTGTATAGGCTTTTCTTACTACTCCACAATGGTACAGAATGTGTCCCTCAAGGATCCATCCTTGGCCTCTATGGTGACATTATCCTAAAGCACAGTGTTAGTTTTCACATTTATGGTGACAGTACCATGCTCTACCTCACTACCACCTCCCTCGACTCTTCCGTTATTATTAAATTATTAGACTGTTTATCTAACATCCAGTACTGGATGAGCAGGAATTTTCTCCAATTGAATATTGGGAAGACCTAAGTCATTGTTTTCCATCCCTGCTCCAACCTCTGTTCCCTAGCTACCGACTCCATCCCGCTCCCTGTCTATAGTTAAGCCAGTCTGTTCACAACCTTTGTGTCACAATTGACCCTAAGCTGAGCTTCTGAACTTGTATTTGTGCCATCACTAAGACCACTATTTCTACCTCTATAACATCATCTAATTTCAGCCCTCTCTCAGCTCGTGTACTATTGAAACCCTCATCCATGTCTTTGGGCAGAATTTTCTGGCAGGTGGGCGCGACCCGATCGCCGCCGTGATCAGCTCCTGGCCGCCATTTTACGTGGGCGGGCCAATTAAGGCCCACCCAGCGTGAATCGCGGCTCCTGAGGGCAGCAGGAGTAGGCAGGCAGTGGCGTGTCTGCAATGACTGCCGAGTCCAATGGCGACCCGGCGGCCTGTTTAAAAAAGGCTGCTGCAGCCTTTTAAAGGCTGTCAAACATGGCTACTGGATGGGCTCCCCAGAGCGTTGCTGGTGAGCAGGCCAAGCAGGAGGATAGGGCAGGGGAGGTCACTGTGCCTTTGGTAGATGAAGGTCAATGCACGCCTGAACACAGCATCAGTAACCTGCTTAACACAAGTGTGGACTGATGATTGGGAGACGCTGCAAAAATCACCCACCAATCCCTCGAAGGAGCCAGAGGCTTAGAAGTTGAGGGCAGCTGTGACCTTTACAGCCACTGGCATGGGGTGTTCACCCACACAGTGGAGATATCAGTCCCAATCATCTGACAGATATATTTGACTGTCTCCCTCGAGAGACAGAGCTTCCTTCGGCACTGCACCTCAGACATATTGAGGTAGCTGCTTCATCACCTGTGTAACCTGACAGCAGGAAAGTGGCGTCTTCTGTGATCCCTTCCACCTTGGACTACCTCTTGGCCCTGCATCCCTTATGCCTGCACCACTTCTCCCAAAGGTGGCTCCCCTGGAGGCTGAATGTGCACTCGTTGCCTCCCCCTGCCTTCTACCCCATCCTTCCTCCTCAGAGGAGGTGTCTCCAGGGGAGAGTTCATCTCCCATTCCCATGCTAAGGGAAGGCTTCCTGAAACCTGCAGGCCCAAAAATGATTCTTCACTGTGGAGTGCTGACCTGAAGGTTGAGAGTCCAGTCCAAGCAGCTGGTATGCATTTTGAAGTACTTTAGCTCACACAGGCATGTAACTAATTTTGAAAAATAAATATTTGACAGAGCATACTCGTGACCCCACTGAGCCCTCTTATCCTGCCCGTGGATGAGGTGTATACAAATGTGTCCTGCCCGTTGCGCCCATGCGACAACCCGAAGATCTCACAGGCGCTGAAAAATTGCTGTCAATTGGTGCCTCAAGGGCCTTAAGTGGCCTGTTAATTAATGGTGGGCGTGCATTGGAGATCATCACGCGCCTGCCCAACGAAATATCGCGATAATATGCGGTGATGTCAGGATGCTCATCTAATGTCACCATGCGTCATTTTACAGGTCGGCATGCGGGCCCTGCCCCCGCACGCCAACAATAGAGTTCTGCCCTTTGTTGCCGTTAGACTTGACTATTCTAATGCACTCTTAGAATGTGGCCTCCCACATTCAATCCACTGTAAATGGATCATCCAAAATTCTGCTGCCCATGTCAACAGCAAGTCCCTTGTTCCTTTTTTATCTACTTGTTGACCTACATTGGCTCCAGGCCAAGCAACGTCTTGATTTTTAAAATTCTCATTCTTGTTTTTAAATCCCTCAACGTCCTCGCCCCTCCCTTAATCTAGTTTTCGTCAGCCCAACAACCCCTGCAATCACTGGCAAACAGCCCTACCTCCGACGATGGAGAGAAGGCTGCTGACGAAGAAGCAGAAGATAATTGGGCCGAGATGCTACCCTTAGGAATTCCTGCAACGATGCCCTTTGGCTAAGATGATCGCCTTCCTAAAACCACAACTATCCTCTTTTGTGCCCGACACGAGACCCACTATTGGAAGAATTTCACTTATGGTCACTATTGATAATTTTATTAAGGCTCCTTGGTGCTTCACTTGGCCAGATATTCTCCTGATCAAATACTGCTTTGACATCAAGAGCAGTCACTTTCACCTCACCTGAAATTCAGCCCTCGTATCCATGTTTAGATCAAGGCTGTAATAGGTAGTCATAGTGAAAACCAAACTGCCATCAATTATCTGTTTATTACTGAATCAATGCTGCCTGATAGCTTCGTTGATGACTCCTTAAATCAGTTTGCTGATGAGTCACTGTGGGCTGATATGATGATAATTGATTCATTTGACCTGCATTTTTTGCACAAGATATATCTGAGCAATTTTACACCTTGCCAAGTTAATGCCTGTGTTGTAGCTATACTGAAACAGCTTGGCTAAGGTTATTCCATTTTGGAGGCCGATGAGGGCGCTGGTTCCTCCAGGGAGTGCAGACAGAGCCAAGCTTCTGGCACCTCAAGCAGCCTGTTTGTACAGGAGGGGAGGAAGAACAATAGTAATAGGGGATTCTATAGTCATGGGAACAGATAGGCACTACTGTGGCCATCAACGTGACTCCAGGATGTTGTGTTGCCTTCCTGGTGCCAGGGTCCGGGATGTCACTGAACAGCTGCAGGGCATCCTGAAGGGATGAGGGTGATAAGGCAGAGGTCATGGTACATGTTGGTACCAATGACATAGGTAGAAAGAGGTATGAGATCTTGCATCAAGAATTCAGGGAATTAGGCAGTAGACTAAAAAGCAAGACCTCTCGGGTTGTAATCTCTGGATTACTCCCAGTGCCATGTGCTAGCGAGCTCAGAAATAGGAGAATAGAGCAGATGAATACATGGCGTAAGGGTTTTAGATTCCTGGATCACTGGGACCGTTTCTGGGGAAGGTGGGACCTGTACAAGAGGGACGGTCTACATCTGAACCAGAGTGGGACTAACATCCTTGCGAGTGGGTTTGCTCGTGCTATTGGGAGTTTAAACTAATTCAGCAGGGGGAGGGGACACAATTGTTAGCAGAATAGGGACAAATCATAAAACAGTGAAACAATCAAGTCAAAGGGAGTACGACTGCATTAACTTTCAAGGGAGTAAGGCAAGGCTGGATGGCCTCTACTTTAATGCCAGGAGTATTACAGGTAAAATGGATGAGTTAAGGATGAGGACTGACATGTGGAATTGTGATATAATAGCCATCATTGAGACATGGTTGAGGGAGGGGCAGGATTGGCAGCTCAACATTCTGGGATATAGAATCTTCAGGCGAGACGGGAAGGGGTAAAAGACGAGGAGGCATTTCATTATTAGTTAAGGAATCAGTTTTTGCAGTAAGGAGAGATGATATCTTGGAGGTGGCATCGAATGCAGCTTTGTGGGTAGAGCTTAGGAATAAAAAAGGGGCAGCCACTTTGTTAGGTGTTTATTATAGACCCCCAGATAGCCAGCAGGAAATTGAGGATCAAATGTGTGCACAATTTGCAAAGGTGTGTAAAAACAATAACAATAAGGTAATTATATTAGGTGATTTCAACTTTCCCAACATTAATTGGGATAGATATAGTGTTAAGGGCTTGGATGGAGTGGATTTCTTGAAATGTGTACAGGAGAACCTTTTAGTCCAATATGTAGAGGGTCTAACAAGGGACAGCGCAGTGCTGCACCTAATTCTGGTGAATGAAGCTGGACAGGTGGTTGAGGCAGTGGTGGGGCGCATTTTAGTGATAGCGACCACAACGTGGTACAATTTAAGCTTGTTATGGACAAAGAAATAGACAAGTTGCAAAAAAATGTTTTGGATTGGAGGAGAGCAGATTTTAGTAAAATAAGGCAGAATCTGGTAGACCAGGAACAGCTACTTATAGGGAAATCTATAGAGGAGCAGTGGGGGGGCATTCAAAAAGGAAATGGGGAGAGTACAGGCTCAACATGTTCCCTCTAGGGTGATAGGAAGGAGTAACAAGCCCAGAGAACCATGGATGACCAGAAATAGTCAGGATACGATGAGAAGGAAAAGAGAGGCTTTTAGCAAGTACAAGGGAAGCAAATCAGCGGAGGCATTAGTGGAGTACAGAAAGTGCAGGGTGGAGCTTAAGGAAGTAATTAGGAGAGCAAAGAGGGGATATGAGAAAGCTCTGGCTGGTAAAAGGGTAAATCCCAAGATATTCTATAAGTATATCAATGGGAAGAGGAAAACCAGAGAAAGAGTCGGCCCTATTAGGGACCAGGGGGGCAATCTATGGGGGGAGCCAGAGGACATCGGTAGAGTGTTGAATGAATACTTCACATCCTTCTTCACCCAAGAGAATGAGGATGAAGGTATCTAACTCAGGGAGAGAGACTGCAAGGTTCTTGAGCAAATTGATATAGGGAGTGACAAGGTATTGGAGGTGTTAGCAGGCTTAAAAGTGGACAAATCTCCAGGTCTGGATGATTTGTGCTCCAGACTGCTGAGGGAGGCAAGGGAGGAGATCGCAGATCTGACCCAAATCTTTAATTCCTCTCCGGCCACGGGGGAGGTGCCAGAAGACTGGAGAACAGCTAATGTGGTTCCGCTATTTAAGAAGGGTTGTAGAGATAAGCCAGGAAACTACAGGCCAGAGAGTCTCATGTCAGTGGTAGGGAAACTATTGGAGAAAATTCTGAAGGAGAGAATCTATCTCCACTTGGAGAGGCAAGATTTGATCAGGGATAGTCAGCATGGCTTTGTCAGAGGGAGGTCATGCCTAACAAATTTGATTGAATTTTTTGAGGAGGTGACCAGGTGTGTAGATGAGAGTAGTGCAGTTGATATAGTTTATATGGATTTCAGCAAAGCCTTTGCCAAGGTCCCACATAGGAGACTTATAAAGAAGGCAAATGCACATGGGATACAGGGTAATTTGATAAGTTGGATTCAAAATTGGCTTAGTTATAGGAGACAGAGGGTTATGACAGAAGGATGTTTTAGTGACTGGAAGCCAGTGTGCAATGTCGTACCACAGGGATCTGTGCTGGGTCCCCTATAAACGACATAGATGACTATGTCGGGGTTAGGGTTAGTATGTTTGCGGATGACACAAAGATTGGCCGGTGGTTAACAGTGAGGTTGAGTGTTTTGGGCTACAGGAAGATATAAACGGGATGGTCAAATGGGCAGATAAGTGGCAGATGGAATTTAACCCTGAAAAGTGAGGTAATATACTTTGGAAGGAGTAATTTGACAAGGAAGTATTCAATGAATGACATGGCACTAGGAAGTTCTGAGGAACAAAGGGACCTTGGCATGTGTGCCCATAGATCCCTGAAGGCGGAGGGGTATGTTCATGGGGTGATGAAAAAGGCATATGGGACACTTGCCTTTATCAATCATAACATAGATTACATAAGTAGGGAGGTCATGTTGGAGCTGTATAGAACCTTGGTGAGGCTGCAGCTGGAGTACTGTGTGCAGTTCTGGTTGCCATATTATAGGAAGGATGTGATTACACTGGAAGGGGTGCAGAGGGGATTCACCAGAATGTTGACTGGGATGAAACATTTAAGTTATGAAGAGAGGTTAGATAGACTTGGGTTGTTTTCGTTGGAGCAGAGAAGACTGAGGGGCGACCTGATCGAGGTGTACAAGATTGAGGGGCATGGGCAGGGTGGATAGGGAGCAGCTCTTCCCCTTTTTTTGAAGATTCAGTCACGAGGGGACATAAGTTCAAGGTGAGGGGCCAGGAGGTTTTGGGGGGATGTGAGGAAAAACTTTTTACCCAGAGGGTGGTGACGGTCTGAAATGTGCTGCCTGGGAGGGTGGTGGAGGTGGGTTGCCTCACATCCTTTTAAAAAGTACCTGGATGAGCATTTGGCATGTTACAACATTCAAGGCTATGGGCCAAGTGCTGGTAAGTTTAGTTAGGTAGGTAGGTCAGGTGTTCCTCACGTGTTGGTGCAGACTTGATGGGTGGAAGGGCCTCTTCTACACTGATTCTATGATTACTACTTTGGAACAATGTTGTCAGGGTCATATCCTTTGATGTATCCAGCTGTTCCTTGGTGTCACATGAAGTGAAGCGAATTTGCTGAAGGCTAGCATCTGTGATGGCGGGGACCTTGAAATCAGGCAGAGATTGTTAATTCAGTGTTTTTGGCTTAAGGTTGTTGCAAACGCTTCAACCTTGTAATTTGCATTTGTACACTGGACTCATATCATTTAGCATCAAATGTTCATGGAGCCTGCCTCGTGTTACTTAATTGTGTGCCACCATTTTGACTGTTTTGAATTGATCTGTTGGTTATGTAATCATCTAGGCTTTAGGAATCTACTGCTGTTTCGCATGTTGTAGTTTCACTAGATTGATATGTCATTTTCAGCTATGCCTGGCACTACTGCTGGCATACACTTCTCATTTCTGACATTAATGGATGGTTGCCTCTCGCACGTGTTGTTTGTCTATGACAGAAAAACATCTTTTTAATCCAATTATATAAAGGCCCTCATTTGTCTGAAATAAAAAGCTTGAAAATTCAATGTCCAGTTTGTTTCATTACTTTTTCAAAGATCTTAACACTCAGATCCATGACAGAATAAAGGACATATCTTTCAATTCCTATTGGTGCACTGACTGCACATTGGAAAATCTGAACAATGTGCATGTTTAGAATTTACAGATATGATTGAAAGTTCTTTGTAATTTGTAATATTTAAAGCCTGCTGGGTTTTTGAGACAAACTGTGACTAAAATAAAAACTAATGGAAAACATGAAAGATTGTTCAGTGGGTAAATCTAATTTTTTTAGTCTTTGTTTGAAAGCTTATTTTGGGCATTAGAAATTTGTTCCTAAAAAGGCACTTTTTAAAATAACCACTTTGAGTGATTATTTGCAAAATACAGAAGAAGTGGAGTTGTAACTAATATTGTATGGCATTTGTAACCCAGAAAGAGGCCATTTGATCAGTGTTTATACGCCACATGAGCCTCCCACTTTATTTACTTAGTCTTATTCGCATGTTCCTAGCAACAGTTCATATTTTAAAGTGAAAATTACAATTGGAAATTTTTACCTGAAGATTTTTAAGATATGTAGATAGATGTACAAAAACAATGAAATGCTGAAAATATATAGGAAAACATTTAAAATCATTAAAAACATTTAAAAAGATTAACAAGCACACGTGGAAAGCTACTCTTTTCACAGCAGCATTTAAAAATATTGCCACTAATTTTATTAATTAATCACTTCAGCGGTTGCAATCATATTTCTCCTCATTGTTAGTTAAATCCTGTTGTCTTCTTACTTGCCAATTGGATTCCTAAAAGACTGCAGAGGCCCCTGTGCCTTGTGGCAAAAAAGAACCTGATCTGAATAGTCTCCATATGAGATTAAAAATGTTACCCTTTTTGTAATCCGTACTTGAACAATGGTCACTCTTCCTAGATTTTTCTTTCCCGTTTTAAATATTTGTGTTCATTAACTTAAATGTGTTAATTCATGCCTGTGTTATCCTTTATCAACCACACAACTCCAATCCAATTGCATTGAGTATCAAGTAGACTAATGTGGTTGGTGACCTTTTTAAGCTACTTAGACTGTTATGACAGTAGTAATACATGAGGTAATTCTGAGATATAAAATGGCTGTTGATAAACAATTTTGTTTTTTAATGTGATATACCTTTCATACAATTTAGTACAATATTTGTGTTTTAAACTTGTTTATGATATAGTTACAATTTTTCCATAGGCCAAAAATCGAGAATTGCTGAAACAAGTTGCATCATTGTCCAAGGGTAAAAAGATGGAGAAGACTGGAAACGTTCTGTTGTCTCCTTGAGGGGTTCCTTACTAGGTGCATCATGAAAATGAAAGCAAATACTGCCGTGTTATAGAAGGTTACTGTGAAGTCTTTAAAGAAATTTTGCACCCTGATCGTTTTCAAAGTGGCTAGATTTAATCTTTTTTATATCGTTTTAACTAGCAATAAGAAACAGTACTGTTCACAAAAGACAAACCCTATCTTTCACAAGATATTGATTCTCTTATATTTTCACCTTGAATTTGGAAGCTGAAGAAGGGACAGTGAATGGAAAGTAATAATGGAGCTTCAGTCTATTGTTATTTTCTGCAGAAAATTGCTCGGAGTTACCTTGCAATAAAATTCTAAAGAGTCACTTTTTGACATGGCAGTTGTTAGTTTTACAGTAAGACTTTTTTTTAAAAACAGAAAACCTAAGAGGTCTGGCAAAATATTCCCGCTCATCGAGAGTTCCCCTCTCCCTGTAATAACTGATTTTTAGCAGGGACCGGGGAAAGGGTTGTTTATAATTGGAGGTTTGATTGTAAAATATAAATTACATTTCCTATTTAGAGTGTTCTGTGATTGCCTTTATCCAGCTGAGCTGTAGAGAAATATAATATGACTAGTATATATGCTTTATGCAAATCAAAACCAATAGAAATGTGTAAAGCTTATATACTGAAAATGACATGATTGACTGAGCTGTCTTTCTTGGAATATTTTTCAAAAGCTGTAGCATTTCAAACAGTTGATCCTGATAAATTAACTAACATTAGAAATGTTTGAATAGATAACTCCCTTTTCAGCAACACTTCATGGACTTTATTGATGAATGCATGCTTCTATGTATGTGCGTGAAAATTGTTAAATTGCTTGAAGGACAATATAGGATTGCAAACTAATGTTAGAAAAAAAGGAACGTTTAGATTCAAGATGACAAGTGAGCTTTCCCTATTGGGGATACACAAGTTATTATATTACCTTTCATTTGAAATAGCAACTCCAGATACTGCACAATTCTAATTGTTTCAAACTGCATCCAAAAAAGAAGCTGCATCATTTTCTTTTTTCCTCTTTTTTTTGTGTGCACCAAAATACAAATGATGAATGAATCCTGAAATAAATATTCTGTTGTAAAATGCTTATATTCTTTTCTATTTTTGGTGTGCATACATTTTTTAGTTTCTGTTCAATGAAGCTTATAAAATGGATAGGACTCTTGATTGATGTATGCGGTAGAGTTGGAGTTGTGCCTTAGGGAAGTTAGCCGTATCTCATTTTACATCTCATTAAAGGACAAAGTGTTCAGATTTACAGCAATGCAGAGACAAATTGCTACAAATGAACTGTGATTCAGTTTATATGATCATTTAGGTGTCCCCCAAAAACAAACAATCGTTAGCACAATCCTATAATAATGAGGCTATAACACAGTTCACAAATCCATTTCATTAAAATTGTATTATAATATAGGGCAAGCAATCATTTTAAACCATTCTTAGTTTAGCTATACTGTATAGATCAAAAACACAAATTGTGTATACAAAATAAATTTGTACAATTTTTAAATAATCAGCCTTTTGATAAATTTAGATTGTCATGTAAAGGTGCTATTAAATGACAAGAAATGGTCAACATATTTCATTATTGGACTTGTGGCATGCTTTAATTACATTTCTTTGGGGAAAAAGGTTCAAATTTTCTAAATTGAAGTTTTAAAAAAATTTTGTACCGTACATTTTTATTAAATTGCCCCCAAGTAAAAGCTTAGTATTGGTCTAAGTTTTAAAAAAGAAATAAACCAACAATGTAGGAAGAAAGCAAAAAAAATGTTCACGGCATTCAATTAGATGTACATCTAACAGCTTGGCAGTTAACAGACTGGTATAAAGAATCCTTTAAGTTCCAGGTATAGAAAATCTTATTTTATATACAGCCTTTCTCTACGTTTTCAATTAACTTGTAATTTTAAAAAATCTACCTGAGCCTTGTATTCTGGAAATTCCAATACAGGCCACATTTTGTTGACCACTATTCTCTACCAGCATGAAGTTGAGTAGGCCATATAAAACTATGCATTTAAAACCTATAAAATGTCAACTGTGTCATTTTTTGATAACTCTACAAAACAAGAAAAAATAATACTTATTCTATCTCAGGCTGATGCAAATAATACTTGACAATGTCACCGTGCAATTGTATGAACAGGCTTTAAAACTTCTAGCAGATAACTCTTCATAAGGGGCATTATAAAATTATTACAGAATAATGAAAAAATGCAAGAGTAAGAACTCTCTTGGTATCATAGCGGTGTGAAGATATTTGATAGCATGTTGTTACTCCAGTACAAGCATGGTTAACCCTAGGGCCTATGAATTGCCTCCTCTAGAGTGATGCATACTTGATGAAACTAATTTTCTAACCAGTTAGTGAGAACAGATTGCAGTATTTTGTGTGTAAACAGGAACATATTACAAAAGCAGAATGTGATATAACCATGTGTACATTGCCATTGACCTCTACCAGTAACAGTGCCTTGTCATTCTGCAAGTTTTTAAATTTGGCATACATTCTGTAATTATGGTGATACATTACCATTTGTATATAATGTTTTGCTAATGCACCAGTTTGCTTATTTATAAATGCTGTAATTTTCTTTGCTGTAGAGTGGTTCCAAGCTTTTAAACTCCATTTTAATCATGTAATTCCATGTTTTTTCATCGATTTAACTAATTCTAGTTATATTATGTGCATGGAGGATTATTACCCTTCCTGACTATAAACCTTTATCAGATATGTATACAATGTTATTTGTAAATCAGGGTGCATAGAATTCAAAGACTTCACAGTATTTAAACCAGGATGGTGAATTTTAATCATGTACTGAATTTTAAGATTTTAATATTGTTTATATTTGTTTTTACCTCCATTTATTACTTGAAAATTCTAAGTTGTAAAATAGTCTGGGGATGTTTCCTTGCAGCAATAGACATAGACTTATGCTTTTTATTTTATTTTGGAAAGAAGTCTCCTGTATAAGTGGTGAAACTGCAAGGTAAAATTGTACTGTACTTCATTTTTATGTAACCATAAACATATGTTCATTGAACTTGTGTTCTTTCTAATGAAATAGGATTTAAGTCAAAGCTGCCAGTTGTATATTTTAAAATCTCACAACTCACCTTGTATTTCTTCTGTGTCCTCCTTGAGGAACTGTATACATAAATGCTTGGAATGTGTTCCTTAGAATTTGTAACTATACACAGGAACAAACTGAATTATATAATCAGACATTGGTCAACAGCTGAAATTTTATACTTGTTTTCTAAATCTTGACAGTTTGAAATAAATCTTGTTAAAATATTCTGCTTTAATGTCATATGATGTTTTAAGGCTTTATTTAATTCCCTTTCCTATTTGGGATGGTGGATAGTAGCAGTAGTAGTTTGTCACTTTTTAGCATAAGTATGATTGAGATCAATTTATAGATTCTTTGTGGGCTCTGAATTGTGTTTTTAAGTTAATGTTAGAATTTCTGATGGCTTAATGAGTTTACCAGTGAGAAGCTAAGTCTCTTAGACTAGGAATGCCATGTCTCATCCTGAGTGTATAGGGAGGGGAAATTACAACAAGTCACTGATATTCTGTGATCCCTGCTTCAAGTGCAGATCTGTGGATAATGTTATGATCACAGCCAGTGTTAATTGCTGCGCAAACCAAATCCCAGAGGAAAACTCTTGCCTTTTTTTATTCTGAAAATGAGAAGACTTACCAATCTCAGCAGCAAGAGGTCCAGTAACACTTTTTTGTGATTTTAAAAATTAAAAGTAAAAGTTTCATTAACAAGAATAAAAGAAAACTTAAGCACATAAGATTATAGTTACACAATTAAGGTTAGTCTGTCAAGACATTCCCCAAACAAAGACTCTCCACTTTGTCATCCCACAAGGAAACACCTTCCAGGCAACACTCCCTTAAAGATGTTTAATTACAAGAAACCCGGTAATATTACCCAAGGAAAATTGCTGTAGCTTCAATAAAGGTTTACCATATGACCTGCAACTTGCTTCCATTCTGCTGTGGAAAACCAAAATTCAGAATAAAACTGCTTTTTGCAGCCCAAGACTTGTCTGGCTTGACTGGATAGTTGATTCAACTGCATCCTCTCCTAGCTCCAGCTCAAACAGTTACCCCCAGCTAAACCTCACAGCACCACAGTAACTCTAAAATACCTTTCTTCCCAACCCCCTTCATCTCAGGTTCCAATGTTCTCAAACATCTTTAAACTCCAACCCTTCCAAACGTAAAATCTTTCATGTCTCTATCGTGTATTTGCTTTTGGGTCAATAAAATATAATATCCCCACTACTGTTGACCTATGCAACTCCTGCACAATGCAAAATGTTTCTCGTCACCTTTGACTCCCTTTTGATATTTAACCAAACTCTCAACTTATCTGAAAATGCAAATGTTACATCTAACCCATTTACCCATACCTCAGCCTACCACCTCTGTTCTCTTCATGTTTCAACCTCCTCTGACAACCTAGTTCCTATTAATCTCTGCCCAGCTTAATTAAACCATATACACACACACAGACTTTTACACACAATATTCCCAAAATATAACCAAAAACATCCATTTCTCACACGTCCCTTCTTAACAAAAATGAACCATCATAATTCCAAAAACATGGTTTCTTTTTCCAACCCATTTCTTATTCCTTACTACATTTAACTATACAAACAAAACTATTACGCCATAGTGTACGTGCATTAATCATGAAAAAATACATACAAGTCTTTTGTAAAAATGAACTCATAGTTTACCTCACTCGGCCTCTTTCAATCTGGTAAGGTCCCAAAACTTTGCCTTCTGTGCCCACCTGACACTGGCAACAATACTAACACTTCTTCCCCAGCCACAAAACTGCGAGCCTTTTGTCTGCCTTTGCCTTCATCACTTGTGATATCTTTAAATGTTTCTTAGCTAGCTCACAAGCCTTACTTAATCTTTATCTAAACTTTGTCAAATAATCCAAGAGAGTTGTCACAAAAACAAAAAATGCTGGAAAAACTCAGCAAGTCTGACAGTATCTGTGGAGAGAAAGACGGAGTTAATGCTTCGAGTCCATATGATTCTTCAGAACTAAGAGAAGTAAAAATGTGGTGACATTTATACTGTTTTTAAGGGGGCTATAGCTGGATAGAAGGCCAGCGATAGGCAGAGGCAAAGGAGAGATTGCCAAAGATGTCATAAACAAAGGGGTGTTAATGGTGGTGGTACTGGCTAAAGGAGGTGCTAATGGTGACATTAAGGATAGAAAGCAGAATGTGATAATAGCCAGACAAGGGCAAGAACTCTGGAAAGAAGAACATGAGCAAGTGACAGATGGCCCTAGTGAGGGTGGGGGGGAGGGGACAGTGGTGGGGGAGAAAAGATCAAAAATGGGCTAAAAAGTGGTGATAAAACAATGAATAAAAATGAAAAATTATAAAAATGTGGGGAAAAAAAATGTTAAAATGAAAATTAAAAAAGGAGTGAGGATGGAGGACAGACTTTATGGTCTGAAGTTAGTGAACTCAAAGTTCAGAAGGCTGTGAAGTGCCTAATCGGAAGATGAGGCGCTGTTCCTCCAGTTTGCATTGAGCTTCACTGGAATATTGCAGCAGGCCAAGGACGGACATGGCATGAGAGCAGGATGGTGTGTTGAAAAGGCAAGCGACAGGAAGGTCTGGGTCATGTTTGCGGACAGACTGAAGATGTTCCGCAAAGCAGTCACCCAGTCTGTGTTTGGCCTCTCCAATGTAGAGGAGACCGCATTGGGAGCAGTGAATGCAGTAGATCAAAAAGAGGGAAGTGCAACTTGAAAGGAGTGTTTGGGCTCTTGGACGGAGAGGAGGAGGAGGGAGGTAAAGGGGCAGGTGTTGCACCTTCTGCAATTGCATGGGAAGGTGCGGTGGGAGGGGTTTGGGGTGATGGCGTGGACCAGCATGTCCCAGAGGGAACGATCCCTATGGAATGCTGACAGGCTGGATGAAGGGAAGGTGTGTTTGGTGGTGGCATCATGTTGGAGTTGGCAGAAATGGCAGAGGATGATCCTTTCAATGCAGAGGCTGGTGGGGTGAAAAGTGAAGACAAGGGGGACTCTATCATGGCTCTGGGAGGGAGAGGAGGTCAGAGGTCTGACACAGTTGAGGGCCCTGTCAACCACCATGGGTGGGAAACCTCGGTTAAGGAAGAAGGAAGACATATTAGAGGCGCTGTTTTGGAAAGTGGCATCATTGGAACAGATGCGACGGAGGCAAAGGAACTGAGAGAATGGGATGGAGTCCTTACAGGAAGCAGGTGTGAAGAGCTGTAGCCAAGGTAGCTGTGGGAGTTGGTGGGCTTGTAACAAATATTGGTGGACGGTCTATCACCAGAAATTGAGACAGAGAGGTCAAGGAAGGGAAGGGAAGTGTTGGAGATGGACCATGTGAAAGTGATTGGAGAGGTGGAAATTGGAAGCAAAATTGATCAATTTTTCCAGGTTCAGTGAGAGCATGAAGCAGCACCGAAACTGTCATCGATGTACCAAAAGAAGAGTTGTTGGAGGGGCCCTGAGATGGACTGGAACGAGGAATGTTCCACATACCCCATAAAGAGACAGGCATAACTGGGGCCCATGCGGTTACCCATAGCCACATTTTTTATTTGGAGGAAGTGAGACAAGTTTAAGGAGAAGTTGCTAAGTGAGAGAACAAGTTCAGCCAGACAGAGGAGAGTGGTGGTGGATAAAGATTGTTTGGGCCTCTGTTCAAGGAAGAAACGGAGAGCCTTCAGACCATTCTGGTAGGGGATGGAGTTGTAGAGAGATTGGACATCCACGGTGAAGAGGAGGTGGTTAGGGCCAGGAAACGGGAAATTGTTGATATGATGTAGAACATCAGAGGAATCACAGATGTAGGTGGGAAGAGACCGGACAAGGGGAGAGAGAATGGAGTCAAGATAGGAAGAAATGAATGCCGTGGGGCAGGAACAGGCTGACACGATCAGTCTACCAGGACAGTCCTGTTTGTGAATTTTGGGGAGGAGGTAGAAGCGGGCTGTCTGAGGTTGGGAGACTATGAGGTTGGAAGCTGTGGAGGGAAGCTCTCCAGAGGAGATGAGGTCAGTAACAGTACTGCCCCTCAATATTTTGTATACCTCTATCAGGTCCTCCCTCAGCCTTCTCTGCTCCAGGGAAAACAATCCTAGCCTATCCAGTCTCCTCAGCTGAAATGCTCCAGCCCAGGCAACATCCTTGTGAATCTCCTCTGCACCCTCTCCAGTGCAATCATATCCTTCCTGTCATGTGGTAACCAGAACTACACAAAGTACTCCTGCTAATAAAGGCAAGTATCCAATATGCCTCCTTAACCACCTTATCTACCTGCTCTGCTGCCTTCAGGGATCTATATACATGGTCCCTCTGATCCTCTGTACTTCCTAAGATCCTCATCAAGGTAGATGAGTTAAGGGCACAGGTTGACACATGTCATTGCTATAACAGAGACCTGGCTAAAGGAGGGACAAAATTGGCAGCTAAATATCCCTGGTTATAGAGTCGTCAGACACGATAGAGTAGGAGATAAAAAAGGAGGTGGGGGGTGGGGGTAGCACTAACAGTTGAAGAATCGATTCCAGTTGTGAGAAGGGATGATAAATGGGTCAACAAACAAGGCTTTATGGATTGAGCTTAGAAATAAAAAAGGGGCAGTCATGCTACTGGGAGTATACTACAGACCCCCAAATAGTGAAAGGGAGATAGAAGAACAAATATGTAGGCAAATTTCTGTTTGTAAGAACAAGAGAGCAAAAATAGTAGGAGACTTCAACTATCCTAATATCAATTGGGATTCAAACAATATAAGGGGCACTGAGGGAGAAAAATTCATGCAGTGTGTCCAGGAAAATTTTTTCAACCAATTACTGACAAACCCAATGAAAGGAGATACAATTCTAGACCTAGTCTTGGGGAACGAAGAAGGGCAAGTGGATGAAGTGACAGTTGGCGACCATATCGGGGATTGTGATTATAATTCAGTTAGATTTAGCATCACCATGGAAAAGGACAGAGATAAAGCAGGAGTAAAAGTCTTGAACTGGGGGAAGGCAAATTTTGCAGAAATGAGAAGGGACTTGGCTGGGGTGGACCGGACAGCACTGCTGGAGGATAGAACAGTGGAAAACCAGTGGGAAGCACTAAAAAGCGAGATCCTAATTGTACAAAGTAGACATGTCCGTTACAAAAATAAGAGTGGTATTGCCAAATCTAGACCTTCCTGGCTGTCTTGAGGAATACAGGGGAAGATCAAACAGAAAATGAAAGCGTACGATAGGCACAAAGAACTGAGCACTGCTGATAGCCTAGATGAATGTAGGAAGTGCAGGGATGACGTAAAAAAGGAAATAAGGAAATCAAAGAGAGGGCATGAAAAAGATTAGCAAGTAAAATTAAAGATAACCCAAAGATGTTTTACCAATACATTAATGCTAAAAGGTTAGTTAAAGAAAAAGTGGGACCTATCTGAGTTGAAGATGGAAACGTGTAGATGCAGAGGTTGTGGGAAGGGTTTTGAATGAATATTTTGTCTCCGTGTTTACAAAGGAAAGGGAGGGTGTAGATATGGTAGTGCAGGAGGAACACTGAGAGATATTAGACGGGATAGTCATAAAGAAAGAGGAAGTACTCGAAGGGTTGAAATCTTTGAAAGTTCATAAGTCACCAGGGCCAGATGGATTGTTTCCGAGGCTGCTGAAGGAAGTCAAGAAGGAGATAGCAGATGATCTGAGGATGATTTTCCAATCTTCACTAGGTACAGGGGAGGTACCAAAGGACTGGAGAAATGCAAACGTGATTCCATTATTTAAAAAGGGATCAAAGGAAGTGCCAAACTATTATAGGCCAGTTAGTCTTACATCGGTGGTGAGCAAACTAATAGAATCAATCTTGGCAGATAGGATTAACCATCATGTGGAAAGACATGGACTAGTCAGGGATGGTCAGCATGGATTTGTTAAAGGAAGATCTTGCCTCACAAATTTGATTGAATTCTTTGAGGAAGTGACAAGAAGGGTTGATGAAGGTAGTGCAGTGGATGTTGTGTAGATGGATTTTAGCAAGGCATTTGACAAGGTCCCACGTGGCAGATTGGTCAGGAAAGTAAAAGCCGATGGGATTCAGGGTAATGTGGCAAACTGGATAAAAGGTTGGCTTTGTAACAGGAAACAAAGGGTAATGGTCCATGGATGCCCTTGCAAGTGGAAAGTTGTCTCAAGTGGTGTTCCACAGGTCTCGGTGTTGGGACCCATGCTGTTTCTGTTATGTATTAACGATTTGGACGTGAACATGGGGCACACGATTGGGAAATTTGAAGAAGACACAAAGATTGGCCGAGTAGTGGATAGTGTAGATGATAACCATAATCTCCAAAACAATATAGGTGGGTTGGTGGAGTGGGCGGTAAAGTGGCAGATGGATTTTAACATAGAGAAGTGTGAGGTCATACATTTAGGGAGGTCAAACAGTTACAGGGATTACAAAATAAATGGGAATATACTAAGAGAGGTAGATGAAGTGAGAGATCTTGGCGTACAAGTACACAGGTCCCTGAAGGCAGCAGTTCAAGTAGACAAGGTTGTAAAGAAGGCATATGTAATGCTCTCCTTCACTGGCAGAGGTATAGATATAATAGTAAGGATATAATGTTGGAATTGTATAAAACACTGGTGAGGCCACAACTGGAGTATTGTGTGCAGTTCTGGTCACCACATTACAGGAAGTACATAATAGCTCTGGAGAGAGTGCAGAGGAGGTTTACAAGAATGTTGCCAGGGTTAGAAAAGTGTAGCTACGAGGAGAGATTAGATAGTTTGGGGTTATTTTCCTTAGAACAAAGAAGGCTGAGAAGTGACTTGATTGAGGTGAACAAAATTATGAAGGGAACAGATAGAGTGGACAGGATAAAATTGCATCCCTTGATGGAGAATTCTAGAACCAGGGGACATAGGTTCAAGATAAGTGGCAGAAGGTGTAGGGGGGACTTTTTTACGCAGAGGGTAGTGTGTGTCTGGAATTCGCTGCCCAAGTTGGTGGTAGAGGTAGAAAGTTTAAACTCTTTTAAAAAGTACCTGGAACTGCACCTAAAGTGCTGTAAGCTGCAGGGCTATGGGCCCAGTGCAGGAAGGTGGGATTAGAAAGGGCACCTGGGTGTCATTGGGCTGGCATGGACAAGATAGGCCGAATGGCCTCCTTCTGTGTTGTAACTTTTCTATGATTCTACCATTCATTGTGTATTCCCTTGCTGTGTTAGTTCTCCCAAAATGCATCACCTCACACTTCTCAGGATTAAATTCCATTTGCCACTGCTCTGCCCATCTTACCAGCCCATCTATATCATCCTGTAATCTAATGCTTTCCTCCTCACTATTTACAACACCACCAATTTTCATGTCATCTGCAAACTTACTGATCATGCCTCCTATATTCACATCTAAATCATTAATGTATACTACAAACAGCAAGGGTCCAAGCACCGACCCTTGCAGTACACCACTTGTCACAGGCTTCCAATTGCAAAATCAACCTTTGACCATCACCCTCTGCCTCTTGCCACTAAGCCAATTTTGGATTGAAATTGCCAAATCGCCCTGGGTCCCATGGTTACCTTCTTGACCATTCTCCCATGCGGGACCTTGTCAAAACTTTACTGAAGTCCATGTACTATTGAAGTCAACTGCACTACCCTCATCTATACAACTAGTCACCTCCTTGAAAAATTCAATCAAATTTGTTAGACATAATCTCCCCCTGACAAAGCCATGCTGACTATCCCTGATTAATCCATGCCTCTTCAAGTAGAAATTAATCCTGTCACTCAGAATTTTTTTCCAAAAGTTTCCCTGCCACTGATGTTAGCCTCACTGCCCTGTAATTACCTGGTTTATCTCTACTACCTTTCTTAAATAATGGTACCACATTCGCTGTCCTCCGGTCCTCTGGCACCTCTCCAGTGGCCAGAGAGGATTTGAAAATTAGTGTCAGACCCCCTTGCAATCTCCTCCCTTGCCTCCCACAGCAGCCTGGGACACATCTCATCTGGGCCTGGGGATTTATCCACTTTTAAGCCCACTAAAACTGCTAATACCTCCTCCCTTTCAATGCTAACTTGTTCAAGTATATCACAGCACCCCTCCCTAATTTCTACACCTACATCATCCTTCTCCATGGTGAACACAGATGGAAGTAATCATTTAAAACCGCACCTACATCCTCTGGCTCCAAGTAAATTGCCGCTTTAGTCCCTAATGGGCGCTACTCTTTCCCTGGTTATCCTCTTGCCCTTAATATATTTATAAAATGCCTTGGGATTTTCATTTATCTTGCCCGCCAGTGATTTTTCATGCCTCCTCTTTGCTCTCCTAATTACTTTTTTAAGTACCCCCTACACTTTCTATAGTCCCCTAGGGCTTCTGCTGTTTTCAGCCCTCTGTATCTGCCATAAGCCTTCTTTTTTGTCCTTATCCAATCTTCTATATCCTTCGACATCCAGGGTTCCCTGGACTTGGTCCTACCCTTCACCTTTATGGGAACATGTTGGCTCTGAACGCTCACTATTTCCTTTTTGAATGACTCCCACTGGTCTGATGTAGACTTTCCTACAAATAGCTGCTCCCAGTCCACTTTGGCCAGATCCTGTCTTATCATATTGAAATCAGCCTTCCCCCAATACAGGACCTTTATTTCCGGCCTATCTTGATCCTTTTCCATAACTACCTTAAATCTTACAGAGCTATCGTCACTATCCCCGAAATGTTCCCCCACTGATACTTCTACCACTTGCCCAGCTTCATTCCCTAAGATTAGATCCAGTACTGCACCTTCTCTTGTAGAACTTTCTATGTGCTGGCTCAAAAAGTTCTCCTAGATGCACTTTAAGAGTTTCGCCCCCTCTAAACCTTTGACACTAAGACTATCCCAGTTAATATTGGGGAAGTTGAAATCCCCTACTATCATTACCCTATTATTTTCACACTTCTCTGAGATTTGCCTACATATCTGCTCTTCTATTTCCCCCTGACTGTTTGGAGTCCTATAGTACACTCCCAGCAAAGTGATTGCGCCCTTTTTGTTTTTAAGTTCTACCCACATGGCCTCATTTGAGGAACCTCCTAATATACCATCCCTCCTTACTGCAGTAATTGACTCCTTGATCAATAGTGCAATGCCACCTCCTCTTTTACATGCCCCACTGTCCCATCAAGCCTGAATATACCCTGGAATATTCAGCTGCCAGTCCTGCCTTTCCCTCAACCATGTCTTTGATAGCAATAATATCATATTCTCATCTGTTACTCAATGCCCTCATTCATTTGCCTTACTTGTAACACTCTTTGCGTTAAAATAGATGCAATCCAGCCTTGCATTATTCCCTTGTTCCTTAACAGGTCTATATTTGCCCTGCCTTCCAGAATGACTTAGTTTCTGTTCTATATTTGGCTGTGCATCACCCCCTACTGTATCAACACTCTGTATTCCACCCCCTGACAAATTAGTTTAAACAACCCCCCCCACCCAACTGCACTAGCGAACCTTTCCACAAGGATGTTGGTCTTGTTCCAGTTCAGGTGCAACCCATCCGACTTGTACAGGCCCCACCTTTGCCAAAAACAGACTCAGTGATCCAGGAAACTAAAGCCCTCCCTCCTGCACCATCTCTTCAGCCATGCATTCATCTTCTCTATCCCCCTATTCCTATACTCACTAGCATGCGACACAGATATTACAACCTTTGAAGTTCTGCTTTTTAATCTGCTACCTAGCACCCTAAGTTCTTGTTCCAGGACTTCATCCCTCTTTCAACCGATGTTGTTGGTACCAACATGAACCACGACATCTGACTGTTGACCCTCCCCATTCAGAATGCCCTGCAGCCATCCTGTGACATCCTTGACCTTGGCACCAAAGAGGCAACACACTGGGGAATCATGTCTACGGCTGCTGAAGTGCCTGTCTGCACCCCTCACTATTGATCCTCCTACCACTATTGCTCTTGCACTCTTACTCCTCCCCCCATGTGCAGCTGAGTCACCCACAGTGCCATGAACTTGGCTCTGGCTGCCCTCTCCAGAGGAACATTCACTATCACCATTTTCCAACACAGAAAACGGTTCTTGAGTGAGATGCACTCTGGGGCTTTCCTGACTAACTGCCTGCCTCCTTTCTTCGGACCGATGGTCACCCATTCCCTCTCTGACTGCACTTCCTTAAGCTGCGGAGTAACTAAAAACATGCTATCCATGTAACCCTCAGCCTCTGTGTCTCCAGCTGACGTTCAAGCTCCAAAACCCGTTGCTCAAGCCGGTGGTACTTCCTGCACATGTGGTCGTTCAGACTGCAGGGAGTGTCTAAGAATTCCCACATGCTGTAGGCTGTACAACACACTGGACTGAGCTTCCTTGCCATACTTTTTGTTTGTTTTTAATTAAAAGACTATTTCCCTTAAATTTAAGCCAAGTAGAAAACTATTCCGTTTTTCTTTAAATAAAGCAAATGCTTATACTCTTACCCTCTGTAATGTTGTTTTAAAGTGAAAAAAAACTTACCCACTATCTACCAATCAGCTCTCTCCCTTGTCCTGACGTCATTCCTTTCAAATCCTAGTGCTGCTGAGTGTCTGGGTGAGAACCGGCTCCCTCAAAGGTAAACTCCACTCCGTTCTTTATACGGCCGCTCTGTTCCCTCACAGGTAAACTCCCACTCTTTATACAGCCTTTAGTCTAAGTTTCAGTAGAGACAATTCATATTGCCTGGCTTCTTTCTCTCTCAGAAGCTCTCTATCTCCTTCCCTCGCTCTTTCCTCCAATTGCTAACTTGTCTCTCTGAAGTTCAAGCTCAAGCTTTTGCATTTATATCTCTTGTAATCTTCATTTCCTTTTCCTGCTCCTTTCTTTCCCATTGACACTTTTTTATTTCTATTCCTTTTAGTCTATCCTTTCCCTTTTCCTTCTCTTTTCTTTCTAACTTCAGTTTTTTCATTTCTCTTTTTCTCTTTCTTCCAATTCATTTCTTTTCAGTTCCATTTCTGTTCAAGCATCTTCATTTGCAATTGAAGTCTTACTACCTCCAGCTGTGACACACTAGTTTCAGGTACCCCTTCCTCCAATTTTTAATGCTGGGTAAATACACTATCCATATCAGCCTTGTGAAATTCCACTTTTATCTCTACCTGCACTTTCTCTGCTAATTCTTTCAACTGAGTCTTAGTCAAAGGTTTCAAATACTCCACAGTTACATTTTCCACTCGCAGAAAAGTCATAGCAAGTGCCAAAGCCATTTTACAGTGCAACCATTTTAAAACTCCTCAACAAAAAACTCCTGAGTTCAGAGTTCTTCTTGTACTCATATCCCTTTGATTCACAAACTCCAACCCAATCAAGGAATTTTAATTATCCTGCAAAGAGCCCCAAATTTGTTATGACCACAGGCAGTGTTAATTGCTGCGCAAACCAAATCCCAGATGGAAGCTTGGCCTATGTGCCATACCCTTTTTTCTTGTATTCTGAAAATGAGAAGAAGATGTACCAGTCTCAGCAGCAAGAGGTCCAGTGACACTTTGGGATTTTAAAAACTAAAAGTAGAAGTTTATTAAAAAGAATTTTAAAAAGCTTAAGCACACAAGATTACAATTACACAATTAAGGTTATTGTTACAAGACATTTCCCAAAAAAAGACTCTCCACTTGGTCAGACCCACACGTAAACACCTTTCAGACAATACTCCCTTATGGATGTTTAACTATGAGAAATCCAGTAACTCACCTCCTGACTCCTTAAAGCCTGTCCACCATCTACAATGCACAAGTCAGGATTATGATGGGATACTCCCCACTTGCTTGTTCATTGTTTTATCCCCACTAAACTCAAGAAGCTTGACACTATCCAGGACAAAGCAGCCCACTTGATTGGCACCAAATCCACAAACATTCACTCCCTCCACCACCGATGCACAGCAGCAGCAGTATGTACCATCTACAAGATGCATTGCAGGAATTCACCAAGGCTCCTTCAAAACACCTCCCAAACCCATGACTAGTTCCATCTAGAAGGACAAGGGTAGCAGATAGATGGGAACACCACCACCTGGAAGTTCCCCTCCAAGTCACTCACCATCTTAACGTGGAAATGTTTCACCGTTCCTTCACTGTTGGTGGGTCAAAATCCTGGGACCTCCTTCCTAACAGCACTGTGGGTGTACCTACACCACATGTACTGCAGCGGTTCAAGGGGGCAGCTCATCACTACCTTCTCAAGGGCAACGCAGGATGAGCAATAAAATGCTGGCCCAGCCAGCAAAACGCACATCCCATGGATGAATTTTTTAAAATTACCCAAGGCAAATTGCTGTAGCTTCAATGAAGGAATACCACATGAGCTGTAACTCACTTCCACTCTGCTGTTGAAAACCAAACTTCAGAATAAAACTGATTTTTGCAGCCCAAGACATGTTTGACTTCGCTGAATGGTTGATTCAAACTGATTCCTCTCCCAGCTCCAGCTCAACAGCTCAAGCAACTACCCTCAGCTAAACCTCACAGCTCCATAGTAGCTCTAAAATAGCACCCCCCCACTCCTTTCATCTCAGGTTCCATTGTTCTCATGCCTCCTTAAACTCCAAACCTTTCCGAATATTAAATCTTTCATGTCTCTATCTTGTCTTTGCTTTCAGGTCAAGAAAAAATAATATCCCCACTATTGTTGACCTATGAAACTCCTGCATGATGCAAAATGTTCCTTTGTACCTCTGACTCCCCTTTGATATTCAAACAAACTCTCAACTTATCTGAAAATGCAAATGTTACATCTAACCCATTTACTCATACCTTAACCTAACACCTCTATCCTTTTTATGTTTCAACCCCCCCGCCCCAGACAACCTGGCTCCTATTAATCTCTGTCCAGATTAATTAAACCATACACACATATACGCATGCACACACATACACACAGATTTTTCCACAGAATAACAAATACTCCCCAAAAACATTTTTAAAAAACATAAATTTCTCACAATAAAGACAAGTTTTCAGGCTTAATGTGATGGTCCCAAATAGAAAACAGCATAAGCTTCAGTATATTAAAAAAAAATGGGAACTTGGGCAAGGTACTGGAGGTCAACAGTCCTTGAAAACTATGTTTGAGCAACAAGTGGCCATCAGGGTAGAGTAAAAGTAATTGGCAAGAAAAGAGCGAAAAATATATAACGAAAACAAAAAATGCTGGAAAAACTGAACAGGGCAAACATCATTTATGGAAAGAGAAACAGGGTTAACATTTCATGTCTGTAGGCCTCTTCTTCAGAGCTAAAAAGAAGTAAAAATATGATGAAATGATACTGTTTACTGAGCAGGTGAAGCTGGATAGAAGGCCAGCAATAGATGGGAGCAAAGGAGAGTTTGACAAAGATGTCATGATCAAAAGGACAAAGGGGCGTTAATGGTAGTGGTAAGGGCTAAAGAAGGTGTTGATAGTGGCATTAAGGTAAGAAAGCAGAACGTGATAATAGCAGGACAAGAATAAGCACTGTCAAAAGAACAACATGAACAAGTAACAGGTGGCCCTTGTGGGGTGGGATGGTAAGAAAAAAAATCAAAAATAGAATAAAAGATGGGGATAAAACAATGAATAAATGAATAAAAATTAAAATAAATAAAAATAAAAATAAGTGGATAAAAAATAAAAATCAATATTGAAAAAAGGGATTAAAAAAAAGGGGGTGAGGATAGAGGAGAGAGTTCATGGTCTGAAGTTGTTGAACTCAATGTTAACTCCGGAAGGCTGTAAAGTGCGTAATGGGAAGATGAGGTGCTGTTCCTCCAGTTTGTGTTGGGTTCACTGGAACAATGCAGCAGGCTGAGGACGGACATGTGGGCATAAGAGAAGGATGATGTGTTAAAATGGCAAGTGACAGGAAGGTCTTGGTCATGCTTGCGGACAGACCGAAGGTGTTCCACAAAGCTGTCACCCAGATTGAGACTGGCCTCTCCAATGTAGAGGGGGCTGCATTGGGAGCAGTGAATGCAGTAGACTAAATTAAAGGAGGTGCAAGTGAAGCGCAGCTTCACCTGAAAGGAGTGTTTGGGCCCTTGGACGGTGAAGAGGGAGGAGGTAAAGGGTCAGGTGATGCACCTTCTGCGATTGCATGGGAAGATGCTGTGGGAGGGGGATGAGATGTTGGGGGTGATGGAAGGGTCCTAAGGGACCATTCCCTCCAGGAAACCCTGGTCCACTCCTCCATCACCCCCAACACCTCATCCCCCTCCCACAGCACCTTCCCATGCAATCGCAGAAGGTGCAACACCTGCCCCTTTACCTTTTCCCTCCTAACCGTCCAAAGGCCCAAACACTCTTTTCAGGTGAAGCAGCACTTCACTTGCACTTCCTTCAATTTGGTCTACTGCAGGATGTTCCCAGTGGTGGGGGAGGTGCGGAACCAGGGGTCACAGTCTGAGGAAAAAGGGGTACACCATTTAGGACTGAGATGAGGAGAAATTTCTTCACCCAGAGAGTAGTGAACCTGTGGAATTCGTTACCACAGAAAGTAGTTGAGAGCAAAACATTGTATGTTTTCAAGAAGGAGTTAAATATAGCTCTTGGGGCGAAAGGGATCAAAGGGTATGGGGAGAAAGCAGGAGCAGGCTATTGCGTTGGATGATCAGCCATGATCATAATGAATGGTGGAGCAGGCTCGAAGGGCCAAATGGCCTACTCCTGCTCCTAGTTTCTATGTTTCTATACGCTGCTCCCAATGCAATCTCCACTACATTGGAGAAACCAAACGCAGACTGGGTGACCACTTTGTGGAACATATTTGGTCTGTCTGCAAGAAAGACTCAGAGCTTCCTGTTGCTTGCCATTTCAACACACCACCCTGCTCTCATGCCCACATGTCTGTCCTTGGCCTGCTGCAATGTTCCAATGAAGCTCAATGCAAATTAGAGGAATAGCACCTCATCTTCCGACTAGGCACTTCACAGCCTTCCGGACTTAACCTTGAGTTCAACAATTTCAGACCATGAACTCTCTCCTCCATCTTCACCCCTTTTTTATCTCTTTTTTCAATATTCATTTTTATTTTTTTATTTTTATTTTTTATCCACTTATATTTATTTTTATTTATTTTCATGTTTATTTGTTTATTCCCCACATTTTATCCTATTTTCGATCTTTTTTCCCACCACCCCACCCCCACAAGGGCCATCTGTCGCTTGTTCATGTTGTTCTTTTGAGAGTGCTTATCCTTGTTCTGCTGTTATCATATTCTGCTTTCTTACCTTAATGCCACCATCAGCACCTCCTTTAGCCCGTACCACTACCATCAACACCCGCTTTGTCCTTTTTCTCATGACATCATTGTCAATCTCTCCTTTGCCCCCACCTATCACTGGCCTTCTATCCAGCTTCACCTGTTCCACTTGCCTTAAACAGCACAAACTGCATCACATTTTTACTTCCCTTTAGCTCTGAAGAAGAGTCATACGGACTCGAAACTTAATTAAGTTTCTCTTCCATAGATGCTGTTAGACCTGTTGAGATTTTCCAGCATTTTCTGTTTTTGTTTCAGATTTCCAGCATCTGCACTATTTTACTTTTATCTTAGCGAAAATATATATTTAATTAGTCATTTACTAATTGTAAATTGATAACATGACATTCACTATGATTTGAGTACTATATTTAACTGTTAATTTAATTGTATTGCATTGCTCTTCCAATAAGTATTGTAGGTGGTTTCTTTTAGTCAGAATAGTCACTAGCAGCTTTGTGCAATGACAATTTTAATTCTCAGTTTTTGTAATGGCATATGTGTTTCTGAAACTAGGGTACACATTATCCGTTTACAGTGCAGTGTTTGTTCATACATGAAATCAATTGTTTACTGAATTGGAGGCAATCGAAGCCCCTGGTGGCAGGCCCAACGTAACCTAAGACTTCACACATAATACATTGAGGTTAACTTCAGAGGACTCGGTGTGGTTAACTGCTGGTATCGAAAGAACCTAAAACATGTAGTGAACAGATCCTGGAGCTATTGTGCCAGAACAAGAAAATTATTGTTGCCTTCGTGTGAGACTCAGTTATAGTTTGGACCAGAAAATAAATTTCTAAACAGCTTCTTGTGAGATGAAAATTAACTGATGTTGCCAATATCAACACTTTACCTTTTGAAATAATCCACGCTTTAGAGGAAAGAGGAAAAAGTGGCAATAAGCTTGAAATGCCAATTGGGAGTACTGTTAATTAGAAGTTTGACACTAACACCTCTGGTAATGTAAGAACATAGAAGGTTTGGAGTCTTATAACACAAAAGCTTGTTGTAATAACTTGTAACAAGCTGCTTGTTCTCATTTCCCATTTTAGAATGGACCTGGGTAGGTTCATTGAATTTTTTTTTCTTAATATATTATGCTTTTGAATGCACGAATAAAATACACACCATTTAACCTTGAGGTAGACCAGATGTAGTGGTGGGAGGAGATTTCTTGGATTATTCTTCTGCTGAAAGATTTAGGCAAGTGTAGAATGTTTATTTATATTCTGGATCAGTGTCTGAATGAATGAAAGGGCATGGATAACTCAATAGCACAAGATACCTTGCATTGCTGTTAACTGTTTCAGCTCACTATTTACTGGATGCATTGCCTAAATATTGAAATGATACAATAGAAACAAACACTGCACCCTAACTGCAATAAAGTAAGAAGCTCTGATAGCTGATCAGAAATCTGATAAGATCCAGGAATTTGTTGTTTGCAAAATGTTTCACTTTGGCAAACACATATATGTCATACTTATGTGATAAATGGTAATGCACATTCAACAATGGAGGAAGTGTTCTTCTTTCACTGGTGTATCTCTAATCTAGCTTGTCATAAAGGCACACACTTTTTTAACCTAAATTTGACTACTCTCAAAGAGATATGGTTAAGTTTCTACAGGTATACTGGCTGCCTTGTATTTCTTTAAATTGTTTTGACAAAATTGGCATATTTGAAATGTGTTACAACATGCATTGCAATATAAAAAGGGCTCTGATAAGATCCCATAACTCTACATTATTAGACAAAAGTTCTTGTTCACTCACGTTTCCAGTAATGGTGTAAGAGATTAATTTGCAACGGAGTCTTGTTTAGGTAACTTTGTAAATGTGGGTTTGTTATAAATAATAATAAAATTGGGTAAGATTAAGCTTGAATTGCAAAGCCCATGAAAACTAAGGTGTATATACTAGCAGTCAACATATACCTTTTTACTTAAAGTAAAAACGCCCCACCACTTGAAAGCTGAATAAACTGGATATACTGAAGCTAATATGGGTAGCTTGATACTAGCCTGAGCAAGTAAGTTCATAGGAAGTTACTGCTACCTAGCTAAAGTCAGATTCACTGTCTCCGCAGTACAGGTGGAGTATCCTTTATGCGCAAATCTGAAAACTGAACACATCCAAAAACCACACATTTTTTGAACCTCATCAACTTTTATCATGGGAAGCCTGGTTGTTTGTCTGCACTGTTTACCTTGTGATTTTTGTGGTGAACATATCAAAAAGAAATTTATTACAGGTACTCTGTATTTGCTACTCTGTGATGCATCTTGCATTTCTAGCCATTTTATTTACTTTAGACTATAACTAGCCTAGGTTATTATAACGTAAGTTTATATATGGTATCCGAAAACCGAAATAATCTGAAACCTGACATGCAATCAGCTCCGAAGGTACTCGACCAGTATAAAAGTCCATGAAGAAAACAGAAATTGGTATACATGTACACAAACCATCCTTTTAGTTAAACTTAATATAGAATATAATTTTAATGCCGAAATGCTCACTAAAAATTTAAATTAATTTCTTTCTTAGGTTTACACAAGTTCAGCTGAAAATATTGTAAAGCAATAGACCAAGTAAGGGCTGGACTATTAGCATGTCAGGTCAGTGCAAAAATATTGTGCTATGGTGTGGTCCAACGTAAGTTGAAACCTGCAATTTTTCAAAGAGTAAGCTGAAAATCATTGAAGATTAAGAGCCTTTTTCATTCATTATTCTGATCTTATAGATTTTAATTTCTTAGAAATCGAAGTGAAAATACCTTTTGTGAATCCTGGAGAAATTGATTAGAAGTTAAATATTACACCCTCCTCACCCCCATCAAAAATGCTTTTGTGGGGTGGGGGGTGGTGGAGGGAGGGGGGGTTGAACAATTTAATTACGTAAGAAAGAAATAATTTTCCATATAATCAATTTGCAGCCAAAAGAGTGTATTTTCTTCAAAGTGAGAAAATGAAAATGTTTATTTATACCAAGTCAACCAAGCTGTTTTTTTTTGATAAATGTACTTTATTCATAAAATATCTGGAAAAACATTACAAAACATTTCAAATTCACCCTCACAAAAGTACAATCAGATTCAACTTTTACACATGTATCACAAGGTGCATCAATGCAATCAATAAATATTACAATAATTTCAATATGGTCAATGTGGACAATCAGACAATGGTATTGGAGTCATCAACATACATCATGTTGCACTCTGAGGTGCTTCAATACAATTATAATACAACTAGTATTTAATGCATACATTCATTGTGAGCTGTACAGCATGAGGGGCCCTCAATAGTTCCCAGCCCCTCGTTGCACTATGGCAGAAAAGTCTTAGACAGCGACCTTTCCCCATTGCGCCTTTGCGGCGGCTGCCCCAAGCTTTAGTGCGTCCCTCAGCACATACTCCTGGACTTTGGAATGAACCAAGCTGTTTGTCTTCGCAATTGCTTTGCAGTTCTTGTGTCAGGACCTAATGTTTAGAACTTTGCATCTGCAACCCTCTTCAATTCCTCTTTTAATGTTACTGCAACTTGATAAAATAGAGCTGTAAACTACTTAACAGTTCATCAAGCTACTGAGTTGGATGCACCAAGATAGTCTCAGATTCCGTGGGTGGACAGTGTTGAGTTAGTTGATTGCTAGCTCAGCAACGCCTGGAAAATGCACAATTTCTGTCAGCCTGCAGAGAATGGAAGCGTTCTTATTGGCCCTTAAACATGTTGGATGGTTGAAGGAAGGATCAGGACCTGATCCTATAATATCACTTGGGTGACTGGAGGAGAATGAGAGCCTATGACATTATCCTTTAACAAGAATTAGATGCCTTTGAGAAGATTATATGAATATGATTTTTTTCTAACTTTAATTGTTAGACATAGCGATTAGTACATAAAGTATTGTTGAAATACTGATACAAGGGCTTAGGTGCAACTGAGATTTGTGTAGGTTATAATATATTTAATGGTCTTGGAAGAGATAAGTTTGTTTGTTTTGAATCAACCTTTGGTGGGTGAGTCCACATCTCCACTTGTGTGTGAGTCCTGTTCATACTAAATTGGCATTAGAAGTACATTATCAATGATGCCAAGGGATGATATAAAAAGTCCTGAATGCTACACTTAGTTGATCATTCTGCAAAAAAAAAAAATCAGATCATCTCAGATCTACCAGCTAACTGCTTCTCTGCTTGGACATTCATAGCACAGGCCTGTTAATGTGAAATGCAGAGGGGTTTGGTCAGGGGAGGTTGTGGGTAGGCAGGAAGGGGTCATGAAATGGGCTCAAATTCCAGCTCAGCCTTAATGACAATTCCTGGAAGGAATCATGCCAAAATTTGCTCATCAGCTCACGTTATGACAGAATGTTCTGAGGCACTGAAGGGGTGCTAGTGCTTGGTAAAGGGTGTCAAATGTAGGAGAGAGCACCTTCAGAAATGGAAAGGGGGGCAGTCAACTATGGAAGCACCCAAGGTGCTTGGATTTACTTTACCAGTTTTATTCCTATGGTCAGAGTTCCTGATGCAGGGACTACACATGATGCATATTTAACAAGTTGAGGAACATTTTTTAAAATTGAATATGAGAGCATATTGGATGAGATCTTTTGTACCCACTTTTTGACCATTGCAAGTGCCCTTAGTGCTCCAAAATGGCATCTGCATCATGTGCTCACTTTTGGGAAAAATCACATTGAATACCATATTGGTGAAGGTGTTAAAGCATGTGCAAAGATCAGCCATCAAAAATGTGCAGAGTAGGCAGGTCAGCTTGATGGTAGCAGTGCCACCTTGGAACCCAACTCTTCAGCTAACGCTATTCAACAGCAGGACAGACACACCAGCAATGCAACTTAAATGGATCATCAACTACTTACAGCTTGCCACATTCTTCTATTCAACATAAACATACCAATCATATGACAAGAATTGGTAAAAATAATGTGGGTTCTTTATTGGAAGATAAGATTGTATACAGGCAATGTTAACTGGGAGGCACATCTAAATTCTGGTGCTGCCATATACCGGGTACAAGTCATGGGACACACGAACATACGAATTAGGAGCAGGAGTTGGCCCCTTGAGCCTGCTCCGCTTTTCAATAAGATCATTGCTGACCTGATTGTAATTTCAACTCCACATTCTCACCTACTCCCGATAACATTTCACCCCTTGCCCGTTGCTTGTCAAGCTATCTACCTCTGTTTTAAAAATATTCAAAGACTCTGCTTCCACCACCTTTTGAGGAAGAGGGTTCCAAAGAGTCACTGACCTCTGAGAGAAATAAAATTCTCCTCATCGCTGTCTTAAATGGGCGATGCCTTATTTATAAACCATGACCCCTAGTTCTAGATTCTCCCACAAGTGGAAGCACCCTTTCCACATCCACCCTATCACAACCCCTCAGAGCTTATATATTTCAATCAAGTCGACTCTTATCTTCTAAACTCTAACGGATTCATGCCTAGCCTGTCCAACCTTTCCCCATAAGACAACCTGTCCATTCCAGGCATTAGTCTAGTAATTGCTGAACTGCTTCCAATGCATTGACATCCTTCCTTAAATAAGGAGACCAATACTGTACATAGCATTCCAGATGTGGCCTCACCAATGCCCTGTATGAATGAAGCATAACCCCCCTACTTTTGAATTCAATTCTCCTTGCAATAAACAATAACATTCTATAAACTTTCCTAATTGCTTGCTGTACCTGCATACTAGCTTTTTGTAATTCATGCATGAGGACACCCAGATTACCCTAATGTCCTTTAAGGAAGGAAATCTGCTGTCCTTATCCAGTCTGGCCTAAATGTGACTCCAGACCCACAGCAATGTGGTTGCATCTTAAATGCCCTCTGAACAAGGGCAATTAGGATGGGCAATAAATGCTGGCCTAGCCAGTGACACCCACATGAACGAATTTTAAAAAAAAATCCTCTGCATCTCACCATTTAGATAATATGCTTTTCTATTCTTCCTGCCAAAATGGACAATTTCACATTTTCCCACATTATCCTCCATTTGCCAGATCTTTGGCCACTCACTCAAACTAACTATATCCCTTGTGTCCTCTTCACAACTTACTTTCCTATCTATCTTCATGTCACCAGTAACTTTAGCAGCCATACCTTCGGTCTCTTCATCCAAGTCATTTAAATAAATTGTAAGAGGTTGAGGGCCCAACACTGATCCCTGTGGCACACCACTCATTACACCTTGCCAACCAGAAAATGACCCATTTTTGCCTACTCTGTTTCCTGTTAGCTAGCTAATCTTCTATCCATGCCAATATGTTACCCCCTACACCATGAGCTTTCGTTTTTCACAATAGTCTTTGATGTGGCACCTAATCAAATGCCTTCTTGAAATCTAAGTACAGGACATCCACAAGATCCCCTTTATCCACAGAACATGTTACTTCTTCAAAGAACCATAATAGATTGGCTAAACATGATTTCCCCTTCACAAAACTATGTTGAGCCTGCCCGATTACCTTGAATTTTTCTAAATGCCCTGCTATAATGTCTTTAATAATAGCTTTTAACATTTTCCCTATCACAGATGTTAAACTAACTGGCCTGTAGCTACCTGCTTTCTGCCTCCCTCTCTTTTTGAATAAAGGAGTTGTATTAGCTATTTTCCAATGTAATGGAACCTCCCCAGAATCTAGGGGGCTTTGGAAAATTAAAACCAATGCATCAACTATCTCACTAGCCACTTCTTTAAAGGATGGAGTCCATCAGGACCTGGGCATTTATCAGCCCGCAGTTCCAATAATTTGCTCAGGCCCACTTCCCTGATGATTGTAATTTTCTTGAATCCCTCCCTCCCCTTTCCTAATTTATAGCTATTCCTGGGATGTTACTTGTATCCCCTATAGTGAGGACTGATGCAAAATATCTGCTCAATTCATCTGCCATCTCCTTATTTTCCATTATTAATCCCCCAGACTCACTTACTACAGGACCAATGCCTACTTTGTCAATTCTTTTTATTTTTAAATAGCTATACAAACTTTTACCACCTGCCATTATATTTCTAGCTCACTTTCTCTCATACTCTATAATTTTTCCCTCCTTATTAATCTTTTAGTTGTTCTTTGGTCTTGTCGGGCATGGTATTAGTCAGGAGATTAGAGTAGCACGTAGCAAGGGTAATACAGTGATCTGGGTGACTTGAATATACATATAGACTGGGTAAACCTAATGAGCACTAATGCTGTGGAGGATGAGTTTCTGGAGTGTGTTAGGGATGGTTTTCTAGAGCAGTATGTTGGGGAACTAACTAGAGAACAGGCTATTTTAGATCTAGTATTACATAACGAGTAATGAGTAAAGTAAAAAGTAAAAAAATACACTTGTTGTAAAAAAACCTGAAGGGTTGAGTGACCATAATATGGTAGAATTTTACATTATGTTTGAAAGTGAGATAGTTCAATCTGAAGTCAGAGTGTTAAATTTGAACAAAGGAAACTATGAAGGTATGAGGGGCAAATTGGCTGAGGTGGATCGGGAAAATTAAAAGGTATGACGGTACATAGGCAATGGATAGTCTTTAAAGAATTATGACATAGTTTACAGCAACTGTACATTCTTTCAAGGTCCAAAAACCCAAAAAGAAAAGTCAGTCAACCAGGGTGAACAAAGACAGTTAAGGGTTGTATAAGGTTAAAAGAAAAGGCCCATAAAGTTTCCAGAAATAATAGTAAACCCAAGGATTGTGAAGATTTTAGAATACAGTAAAGGAGGACCAAGAAACTGATAAAGAAAGGAGAATAGAATATGAACATAAACTAACAAAAAACATAAAAACGGGCTTTAAAAGCTTCCATTATATCAATGATTTGGATGTGGGGACCAAACGCAATATTTCCAAGTTCACGGATGACATGAAGCTAGGTGGGAATGTCTGTTGTGAGGAAGATGCAAAGTGGGTTCAAGGAGATTTGGACAGACATAGTGAGTGGGCAAGAAGATGGCAAATGGAATATAATGTGGAAAAATGTGAGGTTATCCACTTTGATAGGAGGAACAGATGTGCAGAGTATTTCTTAAATGGTGAGAGATTAGAAAGTGTAGATGTAAAGAAGGACAGTCAACAAGTCACTGAAAGCTAACATGCAGGTGTCACAAGTAATTAGGAAGGCTAATGGTATGTTAGCCTTTATCGCAAGAGTAGAAGAGTCATGAAGTCTTGCTTCAAATGTATGGCACTTTGGTTAGACTGCACCAGGAGTACTGTGCGCAGTTTTGGTCCCCTTACCTCAAAAAGGATATTATTGCCATAGAGGGAGCGCAACGAAGGTTCATCAGACTAGTTCCCAGGATGTCCTACGAAGAGAGATTGGGGAAACTGGGCCTGTATTCTCTAGAGTTTCGATGAGAGGTGATCTCATTGAAACCTAAAAAATATTTAAAAGGATACTCAGGGTAGATGCAGGAAAGATGTTTCCCCTGGTTGGACAGTCTAGAACCAGGGGACCCAATTTCAAACAGTAAGATAAAAGCTAAATACTCCAGATGCTGGAAATCTGAAATAAAAACAAAAATAGCTGGAAAAACTCAGCAGGTCTGACAGCATCTGTGGAGAGGAACACAGTTGACGTTTCGAGTCTGTATGACTCTTCATCAGAACTAAGGAAACAGAGAAATGAGGTGAAATATAAGTTGGTAGAGGGGGGTGGGACAGGTAGAGCTGGATAGAGGGCCATTGATAGGTGGAGGCAAAGAAGAGATTGCCAAAGATGTCATAGACAAAAGGACAAAGGGGTGTTGACATTGGTGATATTATCTAAGGAATGTGCTAAGGGGGACATTAAGGGTAGCAAGAAGGACAAGCAAGTGGCAGATAGCCCTTGTGGGGGTGGAGTTGGGGGAAGGGATCAAAATGGGCTAAAAGGTGGAGATAAAACAATAGATCGAAATACATTTAAAAATAGGTGGGAAAAGAAAAAAAAAATTTTTAAGTTGTAAATTATCGGAAAAAGGGGGATCGGAAAAGGGGTGGGGATGGAGGAGAGAGTTCATGATTTGAAGTGTCGTACTCAATATTAAGTCTGGTAGGCTGTAAAGTGCCTTGTCGGAAGATGAGGTGCTGTTCCTCCAGTTTGCATTGAGCATCACAGGAACATTGCAGCAGGCCAAGGACGGACATGTGGGCATGAGAGCAGGATGGTGTGTTGACTTGGCAAGCGACAGGGAGATCTGGGTCATGCTTGTGGACAGATTGAAGGTGTTCTGCAAAGTGGTCACCCAGTCTGCATTTGGTCTCTCCAATGTAGAGGAGACCGCTTTTGGAGCAGCGAATGCAGTAGACTAAATTGAGGGAAGTGCAAGTGAAATGCTGCTTCACTTGAAAGGAGTGTTTGGGCCCTTGGACGGTGAGGAAGGGGGAAGTAAAGGACCAGATGTTGCACCTTCTGCGGTTGCATGGGAAGGTACCGTGGGAGGGGGTTGAGATGTAGGGAGTGATGGAGGAGTGGACCAGGGTGTCGAAGAGGGAACAATCCCTGCGGAAAGCTGCTGGGGTGGGGGGTGAAGGGAAGATGTGTTTGGTGGTGGCATCGCTTACAAAATCTTTATTAAAATTTTTGAAAGCCTACATGAAACCTCATCCCGCCTGTGGATGAGGTTTCATGTTTTTTCTAATTCCCACTGGGGCACCTGGTCTGCCTGCCTGCCAACCTTAAGGTTGGACGGGCAGGTCCTTAATTACTTAATTTACTTAATTGATCCTGTCAATGGCCTCAATTGGTCATTGACAGGTTGGCAGGCGCACAGCTGATTTTGCTGTGCTCCTACCTTCCTGAAAATTTAAATCAGGCGCAGTTATGTCGGGAGTTCCCCCCAATGTCACCGCGTGTCATTTTACATGTCAACGAGCAGGCCCTACCCCTGCTCGTTGACTCATAAAATTCTGCCCCATGTTTTATTTAAATATCCAAACAAATGAGAAAGATATTAGCCTTATTACAGTTCACGGAATATATCTTCCAAACACAAAAGATACATCAATGGTTTATTTAGTGTCACTCAGTCATGTCACAGGCCAGAATCTTCCATTTGGCGTGTGTGGGTAAACCCCGCCTGCCGACGTGTAAAATGACAAATGGTAACGTTGGGTGCGCATCCCGGTGTCATTGCACGTTATTCCGATCTTCAGTTCGGCAGGCGTGCACCGGAGTCTGCTGTGCGCCCGCCAAACTGTCAAAGGCCTGTTAAGGCCATTAGTTAACTAAGTAAAGTGATTGTCAGGGCTGCCGGTCAAACCCTAAGGTTGGCGGGCAGGTGAAGAGCCCAGGCAGCCTTCATATTTCTCATGAAACCTCATCCAAGGGCAGGATGGGGTTTCATGAGGTGTTTATTAATTAAATAAAATGTCTTATGAAAATTCATAAATATGTCCTAGCTCATGTGACAAGGTCACATGAGGGGACATGTCTGAGTAATTTTCTTTTTTCTTTTTTCCAACGTTTTATTATTAAATTAATCTCCGTGAGACAGCTCTGTGCCTCAGGGAGATTTCTGCGCGTGAAAGAGCACAGGCGCCAACTCTCCCTCCTCCCCCTGCCCACACAGGTAGCGTTGAGTTTCTGGGCGCACGTCACACTGGGCGGGCCTAAATTGGCCAGCCCGCATAAAATGGCGGCATGCAGCCGATCGCCGGTGGCAATGCCTGCCCGCGTCTGCCCGACGGGGAGAAAATTCTCCCCATAACGTTATCACAAATTACTGCAAATTTCCGTAACAGATTAGTTCCAACTTGATCGCATGATCTTATCACCTTACTCCAATTATTCCTCAATTCCACACACACAAAATCTTTCAACAGTGAAATGTTACCAGTCCTATGAGAGGAGTGGGGAAGGGCGAATAGGAATCCACAGGGATTTAATCTGCAGTGGATTACATAATTTATTTCTTAAAATAGTTCATGGGATGTGGACATCATCGGCAAGGCCAGCATTCATTGCCCATCCCTAATTTCCCTCAAATAGGTGGTGCAAGCTACACTCTTGAACTGCTGCTGTGTATGTGGTATAGGTACACATATGGTGCTGTTAGGGAAGGAGTTACAGGATTTTGATCAAACGACGACGAAGGAATGGTAATAAGGTTCCAAGTTGGGATGATTGTGACTTGGAGGGAACTTGCAAGTGGTGGTGTTCCCATGTATCTCCTGCCTTTGTCCTATGTGTTCAAAGTGGCAGCTTTGGAAGGTCCTGTTGCAGGAGCCTTGGTGACTTGCTGCAATGCCTCTTGCTGCTGGCTCACACCACCACCTGCGTCTTGCTGCTGGCTCACACCGCTGCCAGCGTCTTGCTGCTGGCTCACACCACCACCTGCGTCTTGCTGCTGGCTCACACCTTCGCCAGCGTCTTGCTGCTGGCTCACACCGCTGCCAGCGTCTTGCTGCTGGCTCACACCGCTGCCAGCGTCTTGCTGCTGGCTCACACCACCACCTGCGTCTTGCTGCTGGCTCACACCATCGCCAGTGTCTTGCTGCTGGCTCACACCGCTGCCAGCGTCTTGCTGCTGGCTCACACCACCACCTGCGTCTTGCTGCTGGCTCACACCATCGCCAGCGTCTTGCTGCTGGCTCACACCACCACCTGCGTCTTGCTGCTGCCACGCACCATCGCCAGCGTCTTGCTGCTGGCTCACACCGCTGCCTGCATCTTGCTGCTGGATCACACCGCTGCCTGCATCTTGCTGCTGGCTCACACCGCTGCCTGCATCTTGCTGCTGGCTCACACCGCTGCCAGCCTCTTGTTGCTGGCTCACACCGCTGCCTGCATCTTGCTGCTGGCTCACACCGCTGCCAGCCTCTTGCTGCTGGCTCACACCGCTGCCTGCATCTTGCTGCTGGCTCACACCGCTGCCTGCCTCTTGCTGCTGGCTCACATCACCGCCAGCCTCTTGCTGCTGGCTCACACCGCTGCCTGCATCTTGCTGCTGGCTCACACCACCGCCAGCCTCTTGCTGCTGGCTCACACCTCTGCCAGCGTCTTGCTGCTGCCACGCACCACCGCCTGCGTCTTGCTGCTGGCTCACACCTCTGCCTGCATCTTGCTGCTGGCTCACACCTCTGCCTGCATCTTGCTGCTGGCTCACACCTCTGCCTGCATCTTGCTGCTGGCTCACACCGCTGCCTGCACCTTGCTGCTGGCTCACACCACTGCCTGCATCTTGCTGCTGGCTCACACCACCACCTGCGTCTTGCTGCTGGCTCACACCATCACCAGCGTCTTGCTGCTGGCTCACACCGCTGCCAGCGTCTTGCTGCTGGCTCACACCACCACCTGCGTCTTGCTGCTGGCTCACACCATCGCCAGCGTCTTGCTGCTGGCTCACACCACTGCCTGCATCTTGCTGCTGGCTCACACCGCTGCCTGCATCTTGCTGCTGGCTCACACCGCTGCCTGCGTCTTGCTGCTGGCTCACACCACCACCTGCGTCTTGCTGCTGCCACGCACCATCGCCAGCGTCTTGCTGCTGGCTCACACCGCTGCCCGCATCTTGCTGCTGGATCACACCACTGCCTGCATCTTGCTGCTGGCTCACACCGCTGCCTGCATCTTGCTGCTGGCTAACACCGCTGCCAGCCTCTTGTTGCTGGCTCACACCGTTGCCTGCATCTTGCTGCTGGCTCACACCGCTGCCAGCCTCTTGCTGCTGGCTCACAATGCTGCATGCATCTTGCTGCTGGCTCACACCACCGCCAGCCTCTTGCTGCTGGCTCACACCGCTGCCTGCGTCTTGCTGCTGGCTCACACCACCGCCAGCCTCTTGCTGCTGGCTCACACCTCTGCCAGCGTCTTGCTGCTGGCTCACACCACCGCCAGTGTCTTGCTGCTGGCTCACACTGCTGCCTGCGTCTTGCTGCTGGCTCACACCACCGCCAGCCTCTTGCTGCTGGCTCACACCTCTGCCTGCGTCTTGCTGCTGGCTCACACCACCGCCAGCCTCTTGCTGCTGGCTCACACCGCTGCCTGCATCTTGCTGCTGGCTCACACCGCTGCCTGCATCTTGCTGCTGGATCACACCACTGCCTGCACCTTGCTGCTGGCTCACACCACTGCCTGCACCTTGCTGCTGGCTCACACCGCTGCCTGCATCTTGCTGCTGGCTCACACCACTGCCTGCACCTTGCTGCTGGCTCACACCGCTGCCTGCATCTTGCTGCTGGCTCACATCGCTGCCTGCATCTTGCTGCTGGCTCACACCACTGCCTGCACCTTGCTGCTGGCTCACACCACTGCCTGCACCTTGCTGCTGGCTCACACCGCTGCCTGCATCTTGCTGCTGGCTCACACCGCTGCCTGCATCTTGCTGCTGGCTCACACCGCTGCCAGCGTCTTGCTGCTGCCATGCACCATCGCCAGCATCTTGCTGCTGGCTCACACCGCTGCCAGCCTCTTGCTGCTGCCACGCAATGCCACCTGCATCTTGTTGCTGCCACGCACCGCTGCCAGCCTTTTGCTGCTGGCTCACACCGCTGCCTGCGTCTTGCTGCTGGCTCACACCACCACTTGCGTCTTGCTGCTGGCTCACACCGCTGCCAGCCTCTTGCTGCTGGCTCACACCACTGCCTGCATCTTGCTGCTGGCTCACACCACTGCCTGCACCTTGCTGCTGGCTCACACCGCTGCCAGCGTCTTGCTGCTGGCTCACACCGCTGCCTGCATATTGCTGCTGGCTCACACCGCTGCCTGCATCTTGCTGCTGGCTCACACCGCTGCCTGCACCTTGCTGCTGGCTCACACCGCTGCCAGCCTCTTGCTGCTGGCTCACACTGCTGCCTGCATCTTGCTGCTGGCTCACACCGCTACCTGCATCTTGCTGCTGGCTCACACCGCTGCCAGCCTCTTGCTGCTGGCTCACACCGCTGCCAGCCTCCTGCTGCTGCCACTATGTGTTGGTGATAGAGGGAGCGATTTTAAAAAAATGGTGAATGGGATGCCAAACAAGCTGACTGCTTTGTCCTAAATGTGTCGAGCTTCTTATGTTGTTGTTGGAGCCACACGCTTCCAGGCAAGCGGAGAATACTCCATCACACTTCTGACTTGTGCCTTGTAGATGGTAAAGGCTTTGAGGTAAGCTACCTGCCTGTATGACACCATCCAGTGGAGAGTTTCCCGCAATTCCCACTGACATCAATTTAGCTTGGGCTCCTTGATGACACACTCAAATACTGCCTTGATGGCAAGGGCAATTACTCTCACCTCACTTCTTGACTTCAGCTCCTTTGTCCAGGTTTGGATCAAGGCTGTAATGAGGTCAGGAGCCAAGTGGCCTTGGCAGAACCCACTGAGCGTCAGTGAGCAGGTTAGACATATAGGCCTTTACAACTCAGATGGAGGCCCATCGTGTCCAGTCCAGTGAACGAAGATCTGACTACACTAATCCCATTTTCCAGCGCTAGGCCCATAGCCCTGGAGGCAATGGCAATGCAAGTGAATATCTAAATACTTATTAAATATTACAAGAGTTTCTCACTCAACCATCCTTTCAGGCAGTGAGTTCCCGACTCCCACCATCCTCTTGGTGAAAAAATTTCTCCTCAACTCCCCACTTAGTCTTCTACCTCTTACCTTAAATGTATGCCCCCTGGTTATTGACCCCTCTACTAATGGAAAAAGTGCCTTCCTATTCGCCCTATCATAATCTTATGTGCCTTTATCAGGTCCCCTTTCAACCTGAGCTGCTCCAAGGAAAACAACCTCAGCCTATCCAATCTTTCCTCATAGCTCAGACTCTCCAGCCTAGGCAGCATCCTGGTAAATCTCCTCTGCACTCTCTCCAGTGCAATCGCATCCTTCCTATAAATGTGGTGACCAGAACTGCACACTGTACTCCAGTTGTGGCCTAATCAGCGTTTTATACAGTTCCAGCATAACCTCCCTGCTCTTGTATTCTATGCTACAGATGATAAAGGCAAGTATCCCCTATGTCTTCTTAACTGCCTTATCTACCTGTCCTGCTACCATCAGGGATTTGTGGATATGCACACCAAGGTCCCTCTGATCTTCAGTACTTTGCAGAGTCCTACCATTCATTGTATAATTCCTTGTCTTGTTAGCCTTCCCCAAGTGCATTACCTCACACTTTTCCAGGTTGAGTTCCATTTGCCACTGCTCTGCCCACCTGACCAGTCCATTGATATCCTCTTGTAGATTATGGCTGTAGTTCTCACTATTTACTACCCTACTAATTTTCATGTCATCCGCAAACTTCTTGATCATACTCCCTACATTAAAGTCCAAATCATTTATGTACTCCACAAACAGCAAGGGCCCCAGCACCGAGCCCTGCGGAACCCCACTGGAAACAGACTTCTAGTGACAGAAACATCCATCTACCATCACCCTCTACTTCCTGCCTCTCAGCCAGTTTGGGATCCAATGTGCCACTTTGCCTTGGGTCCCATGGGCTCTTACTTTCTTGACCAGTGTGCCATGAGGGACCTTATCAAAAGCCTTGCTAAAGTCCATGTAGACCATATCAAATGCACTACCCTCATCAACACTCCTGGTTACCTCCTCAAAACATTCTATCAAATTTGTCAAACGTGACTTTCCCTTAACAAATCCATGCTGACTATCCTGATTAATCTGTGTCTCTCCAAGTGCAGATATATTTTGTCCCTCAGAATTCTTTCTAGTAACTTCCCATCACCGAGGTTAAATTGAATGGACTGTAATTTCCTGGTCTATCCCTTCCTCCTTTTTTAATTAAGGGGCCATGCTAGCAGTCCTCTGCCACCTCACCTGTGGCCAGGGAGGATTTGAGAATTACTGCCAGGGCCCCTGATATTTCTTCCCTTGCCTCCCTCAAAAGCCGAGGATACATCTCATCCAGGCCTGCGGATTTTCCATTTTTAAGGCCATTAAACCCGCTAGTACCTCCTCTCTCTCTATGTTAATTTCCTCTAATATTTCACAGTCCTTCACCCTGTTTTCTATACCTGCATCGTTCTTTTCCATTGTGAAGACTGACGCAAAGTATACATGGAGGACTGTACCTACATCTTCCAGGTCCGCACACAGATAACCTCTATGGTCCCTTATTGGCCCTACACTTTCCCTAGTTATTCTTATGCTCCTCATATATTTAAAAAACCCCTTTAGGTTTTCCTTTATTCTACCCATCAATGCTTTTTCATGCACTCTCTTTGCTTTCCTAATTTATTTTTTAAGTTCCTCCCTGCACTTTTTATACTTCTCTAGGGCCTCTGCCATATTGAGCCCTCGGTGTCTGCATTAGCTTCTCTTTATCTCTTAATCCAAACCTTTATGTCCCTTGATATCCAGTGTTCTCTGAACTTGGTCTTTTGTCTTTATGGAACATATTTGTCCTGTACTCTCGCTATTTCCTTCTTGAATGCTTCCCACTCCTCTGACACAGTTTTATCTGCAAATAGCTGTTCTAAGTCCACTTGGGCCAAATCGTATCTCATCTTAGTAAAATTAGCCTTTTCCCAGTTTAGAACTTTTATTCTCGGCCAAACCTTATCCTTTTCCATAACTATCCTAAATCTAACTGAGTTAACGTTACTATCTCCAAAAGGCTCCCCTACTGATACGCCTTCCACCTGCCTGGGCTCATTTCCGAATATTACGTCCAGAATTGCCCCCTCCCTTGTTGGGCTTTCTACGTACTGGTTAAAAAAGTTCTCCTGGATGCAACTTAAGAATTTTGCTTCCTCCCTACCCTTGCATACTAAAACCATCCCAGTTAATATTTGAGTAGTTAACATCCCCTACTATGGGTATCCGCATAGGCCCCAGTTATGCCTGTCTTTTTATGGGGTATGTGGAACATTACTTATTCCAGTCCTACTCAGGCCCCCTCCCACAACTCTTTCTCTGGTACATGGATGACTGCTTCGGTGCTCTTGTCTGGATCTGGAAAAATTTAGTAATTTTGCTTTCAATTTCCACCCCTCCATCATTTTCACATGGTCCATCACTGACACTTCCCTTCCCTTCCTTGACCTCTCTGTCTCAATTTCTGGTGATAGACTCTCCACCAATATTCATTACAAGCCTACTGACTCCCACAGCTACCTCGACTACAGCTCCTCACACCTCGCTTCCTGTAAGGACTCCATCCCATTCTCTCAGTTCCTTCGCCTCTGCCGCATCTGTTCTGATGATGCCACTTTCCAAAACAGTTCCTCTGAAATGTCTTTCTTCTTCCTTAACCGAGGTTTTCCACCCACAGTGGTTGACAGGGCCCTTAACAGTGTCTAGCCCATTTCCTGCGTCTCTGCCCTCATACCATCCTGTCTCTCCCAGAACCATGATGGGGTCCCCCTGGTCCTCACTTTTCACCCCACCAGCCTTCATGTTCAAAGGATCATCCTCTGCCATTTCCGCCAACCCCAGCATGATGCCACCACCAAACACATCTTCCCTTCACCCCACCGGCAGCTTTCTGCAGGGATCATTCCCTCTGGGACACCCTGGTCCACTCCTCCATCACCCCCTACATCTCAACCCCCTCCCACAGCACCTTCCCATGCAACTGCAGAAGGTGCAACACCTGCCCCTTCACTTCTTCTCTCCTCACCGTCCACGGGCCCAAACACTCCTTTCAAGTGAAGCAGCATTTCACTTGCACTTCCCTCAATTTAGTCTACTGCATTGGCTGCTCCCAATAGAATCCTAACAGGATGTTGGGTGTGAGGAAGAATAGTCAACGTAACCAAGGGATTACCTGTCCCTAAAAATGGAGACAGAGAAGTCAAGCAAATGAAGGGAAGAGTCAGAGATAGACCAGATGAAGGTGAGAAAAGGATGGAAATTGGAAACAAAGTCAATGAAGTTTTCCAGTTCAGGGCGAAAACAGGAAATGGCACTGATCTAGTCATAAATGTACCAGTAAAAGTGGTGAGGGGGCCTGAGTAGAACTGGAACAAGGAATGTTCTACATATCCCACAAAAAGTCAGACGTAGCTCAGCCCCATTACAGCACCTTTTATTTGGAGGAAGTTATTGGAGAAGTTGTGCAATGTGAGCACAAGTTCAGCCAGGCAGAGGAGGATGGTGGTGGATTGGGACTGGTTTTGACTCCAATGAAGGAAGAAGTGGAGAGCTCTCAGACTGTCCTGGTGGGAGATGGAAGTGTGGAGGGATTGGACATCCATTGCGAAGAGGAGACAGTTAGGGCCAGGAAACTGGAAATTATTGAAGTGACATTGAGCATTGGAAGAATCACGAATGTAGGTAGGAAAAGACTGGACAAGGGGAGAAAATATTAGAGGCAAAATAGGAAGAAATAAGTTCAGTTGAGCAGGAACAGGCTAACACAATGGGTCAACCAGGACAATCCGGTTTATGGAATTTGAGAAGGAGGTAGAAGTGGGGTTGAGGAACTATCAGGTTGGAGGCTATGGAGGGAAGATCTCCAGAAGAGATAAATTCAGTGATAGTCCTGGAAACAATGGCTTGATGTTCAGTAGTGGGATCACGATTCAGAGGGAGGTAGGAGAAAGCAGTAGAGAGTTGGCAGAGGTCGATACACCAGATAACAACAGCATCTCCCTTGTCAGCAGGTTTAATAATGATGTTAGGGTTGGACCTGAGATAATGGAGTGTGTCCAATTCAGGGAAAGATAGATGTTTGATTACAGTTGCTTGAGGGGCAGTAGACTTATACTTCACATATAAGTGGCCCTTCTTCTTTTGTAAATCTTGCTTAGGGGTATTGACAGTCTATTCAACTATTCAAAGCTTCATAATCATGTTATATCATGAGCTGATATACAGTTAGAAATGATGGATAATGACCAGGAGCAGAAACACTAAGGAAGCTGAGGTCAACTGCGATATTCCCTATAGCAGCTGGGATCATCCAATTCAGCACAGTCCAAGAATCGAGCCTAAGCTTTCCTAGTCTGTTTGACCCAACATATTGCCATATAGTACAATTTGCTACTGAGTCAGTAGGTGGGATTTGTAATGTAGATTGATATTGTTGACAATCTAATGATTGAATCCCAGGGAGCAGAGTCGGATGGCGGAGTTCCAGAGAGGTGTATAAAAACCTTACCTTGGGGATTCGGGGCCTAGTTCCAGGGAGAAGAGTCAGAGGGTGGAGTTCCAGAGAGGTGAGTAGAAAAACTTTACCTCAGGGATTCGCAGCCTAGTTCCAGGGAGCAGAGTGGGAGGGTGGAGTTCCAGGGTGCTGAGCACAAAAACCTTACCTCGGGGATTCGTGGACCTTAGGTTTTAAAAAAAAAGTGGCTTCACGGTAAATCTGTGACCTGATTGGCTGGTAGAGAATCTACACTGAATTTGAAACTAAAACATTGTTAAACTAATTAAACCAAATAAATTAATCACTTAATTAATAAGTAGAGGGTATCTAGACCAGAATCAGGGGAATACTGTTCTTAGAATTTAGTATTTATAGTAGAAATCTAGCCCTAGGGAAAGTATAATTAATAAGGAGTCAATAAGCAGTTATTAGATTTAAATTAATTTATTAAATAGTTCTAGAAATGGCAGTTGCTGGGGTGAAGTGCTTCACCTGTGGGATGTGGGAAATCTGTGATGCTTCATGTGTCCCGGACAACTACACGTGCAGGAAGTGTACCCAATTGCAGATCCTCACAGACTGCATGGATTGGTTGGAGCAGCAGTTGGATGCACTTAGGAGCATTCAGGTAGCAAAAAGCGTCATTGACAGGAGTTTTGGAGACATGGTCACAGCCAAGGTACAGACAGATAGATGGGTGACCGCTAGAAGGGGCAGGCAGTCAGTGCAGAAATCCGCTGTGGCTGTCCCCCCTCTCTAACAGTATACTACTTTGCATACCTTTGGGGGGGATGGACTATCAGGGGAAAACAACAGCAGTAGCCAGAGCAGTGGCACCATGGCTCTCTCTGTTGTTCAGCAGGGGGGCGTCAAAGCACAGAAGAGCAATTGTCATAGGGGACTCTATAGTCAGGGGCTCAGATAGGCGCTTCTGTGGCAGTGAAAGAGACACCAGGATGGTATGTTGCCTCCCTGGTGCCAGGGTCCAGGATGTCTCTGATCAGGTACAGGACATTCTGAAGGGGGAGGGAGAACAGCCAGAGGTTGTGGTTGACATTGGTACTAACGACATAGGCAGGAAGAGTGACGAGGTCCTGCAGCGGGAGTTCAGGGAGTTAGGCAGAAAGTTAAAATACAGGACCTCTAGGGTTGTAATCTCAGGATTATTCCCTGTGCCACGTGCCAGTGAGGCTAGAAATAGGAAGATAGTGCAGCTGAACACGTGGCTGAACAGATGGTGTAGGAGGGAGGGTTTCCGATATCTGGATCAGTGGGATCTCTTCCAGGGCAAGTGGGACCTGTACAAGAAGGACGGCTTGCATCTAAACTGGAGGGGCACCAATATCCTGGCTGCAAGATTTACTACATCTAAACTCGGGAGGGTTTAAACTAGTATGGCAGGGAGTGGGAACCAGTGCAATAGGTCAGCAGGTGAAATAAATGACTGGGAACCAGTGAATATGGCCAGTAGGACTAAGGGGAAGAGCAGGCATGGAGAAATTACTGAACACAGTGGGACTGGGGGTTTCAAATGCATTTGTTTCAATGAGAGAAGTATAACATGCAAGGCAGATGATCTTAGAGCTTGGATTAGTACTTGGGACTGTGATGTTATTGCTATTACAGAGACTTGGTTGAAGGATGGACAGGATTGGCAGATAAATGTTCCAGAATTTAGATCTTTCAGGCAGGATAGAGAGGGATGTAGAAGAGGTGGGGGAGTTGCACTGCTGGTTAAGGGGAATATCACAGCTGTACAACAGGAGGACACCTCGGTGGGGTCATGCAGCGAGGCAATATGGGTAGAGCTCTGGAATAGGAAGGGTGCAGTCACAATGTTGTGGGTTTACTATAGGCCTCCCAATTGCCGGTGGGAGATTGAGGAACAATTATGTAGGCAGATTTTGGAAAGATGTAAAAACAATAGGGTTGTTGTGGTGGGTGATTTTAACTTTCCCTATATTGACTGGGAATCACTTAGTGCTAGGGGTTTGGATGGTGCAGAATTTGAAAGGTGCATCCAGGAGGGCTTCCTGAGACAATATGTAGATAGTCCAACTAGGGAAGGGGCAATACTGGACCTGGTATTAGGGAATGAACCCAGCCAGGTGGTCGAAGTTTCAGTAGGAGAGCATTTCGGGAAAAGTGACCATAAGTCAGTAAGTTTCAAGGTACTGGTGGATAAGGATAACAGGAGTCCTCGGATTAAGGTGCTTAATTGGGGGAAGGCTAATAATAACAATATTAGACAGGAACTGAGGAATCTAGACTGGAGGCGGATGGTTTGAGGGCAAATCAACAACTGACATGTGGGGGGCTTTCAAACGCCAGTTGATAAGAATTCAGGACCGGCATGTTCCTGCTAAGATGAAGGATAAGCATGGCAAGTTTCAGGAACCTTGGATAACGAAGGATATTGTGAGATTAGCCAAAAAGAAAAGGGAAGCATTCGTAAGGCCTAGAAGGCTGGGAACAGATGAAGCCCGTGGAGAATATAAAGAAAGTAGGAAGAAACTTAAGCAAGGAGTCAGGAAGGCTAAAAGGGGTCATGAAAAGTCACTGGCAACCAGGATTAAGGAAAATCCCAAGGCCTTTTATACATATGTTAAAAGCAAGAGGGTAGCCAGGGAAAGGGTAGGCCCACTCAGGGACAGAGGTGGGAATCTGTGTGTGGAGCCAGAAGAAATGGGAGAGATACTAAATGAATACTTCTCATCAGTATTCACCAAAGAGAAGGACTTAGCAGTCGATTTGTCTAGGGAAGAGTGCGTAGATAGCCTGGATCATGTTGAGATCAAAAAAGAGGAGGTGTTAGGCGTCTTGAAGAATATTAAGGTGGATAAGTCCCCACGGCCAGATGAGATCTACCCCAGAGTACTGAGGGAGGCAAGGGAGGAGATTGCTGGGGCCTTGACAGAAATCTTTGTATCCTCACTGGCTACGGGTGAGGTCCCAGAGGACTGGAGAATGGCCAATGTTGTTCCATTGTTTAAGAAGGGTAGCAGGGATAATCCAGGAAATTACAGGCCAGTGAGCCTTACGTCAGTGGTAGGGAAATTATTGGAGAAGATTCTTCGTGACAGGATTTATTACCATTTGGAAGCAAATGGGCTTGTTAGTGAGTGGCAACATGGTTTTGTGAAGGGGAGGTCATGTCTCACGAACTTGATTGAGTTTTTTGAAGAAGTAACAAAGATGCTCGATGATGGAAGGGCAGTGGATGTTATATACGGATTTCAGTAAGGCCTTTGACAAGGTCCCTCATGGCAGACTGGTACAGAAGATAAAGTGGCACAGGATCAGAGGTGAGCTGGCAAGATGGATACAGAATTGGCTTGGTCATAGAAGACAGAGGGTAGCAGTGGAAGGGTGCTTTTCTGAATGGAGAGCTGTGACTAGTGGAGTTCCATAGGGATCAGTGCTGGGACCTTTCCTGTTTGTAGTATACATAAATGATTTGGAGGAAAATATAACTGGGCTAATTAGTAAGTTTGCAGACGACACTAAGGTTGGAGGAGTTGCAGATAGTGAAGAGGATTGTCAAAGGATACAACAGGATATAGATTGGTTGGAGACTTGGGCGGAGAAATGGCAGATGGAGTTTAATCCGGATAAATGTGAGGTAGTGCATTTTGGAAGGTCTAATACAAGCAGGAATTATACAGTAAAAGACAGAACCCTTAAGTGCATCGACGGGCAGAGGGATCTGGGTGTACAGGTCTACAGGTCACTGAAAGTGTCAATGCAGGTGGATAAAGTAGTCAGGAAGGCATATGGCATGCTTGCCTTCATTGGCAAAGGTATTGAGTATAACAGTTGGGAAGTCATGCTGCAGCTGTATAGAACCTTGGTTAGCCCACACTTGGAATATTGCGTGCAATTCTGGTCACCGCATTACCAGAAGGATATGGAGGCATTGGAGAGGGTGCAGAGGAGGTTTACCATGATGCTGTCTGGTCTGGAAGTTAGTAGCTATGAGGAGAGGTTGGAGAAACTTGGATTGTTTTCACCAGAGCGACAGAGATTGAGGGGCGACTTGATAGAAGTTTACAAAATTATGAGTGGCATGGACAGAGTAGATAGTCAGAGCTTTTTCCCAGGGTGGAATAGTCAATTATTAGGGGACATAGATTTAAGGTGAGAGGAGAAAACTATAGAGGAGATGTGCAGGGCAAGCTTTTTAGGCAGAGGGTAGTGAGTGTCTGGAATTCAATGCCAGAGGAGGTGGTGGAAGCAGGTACGATAGTCGTGTTTAAGAGGCAGCTTGACAAATACATGAATAGGATGGGAATAGAGGGATATGGACCCCAGAAGTGCAAAATATTTTAGTTGACGGGCAATATGATCGGCGCAGGCTTGGAGGGCCTGTGCTGTACTTTTCTTTGTTCTTTGTTCTTTGAATTAATAAAAACATTATAGACCTTTAAAAACTCATTGGGTTTGTTTTCTTTTTGATATTTCCTTAAGTAGTTCATCTTATTTTATATTTAAGATTTCAGTAGAAGGATGTCTTGATCTTCAGGTTCCATGCCTTAAAAGGGCATTGTTGGCCATGGTCTTCCATGTGTTGGACCATGGTTATGCTTGGCAAGGTCCTACAGTGGCTTGCCATTGGCTTCTGCAGGTTCTGGCTGACCAGGAGACTCTGATCTTACCACCTGCCATAGGAGTATTGGAAAGATTTGCAGGTTGATGCTCAACCTGTTTGGCCACATTATGAAAGCACCTTCTGTGGCCATCAAGTCCTGGAGTGGGACTTGAACCAGAAGTTTCTGGCTCAGAGGTAGGGACACTACTCACTGCACCACAAGACCATAAGGAAGTTAACCAAGTCAAGTCAGGAGTTCTGATCGTTCATGATTTCTGATTATTTTCCATGGGGCGATCTGGTATAATATTTGTCAGTAATTGCTATCTTTTTTGGTCATGTGTATTCTGCAAAATAAGCCAGATTCTTGATTGGTGATCAAACCTGTCTTACTTGTCTTAATCAATTATGCCTATTAAAAGATTCGAAATTTCTACCTGAGGGTATGTTACTCAGTTCATATTAATAAAATCCTTGGGTTATACTATCATAGATGCAGACATTGCATAGTGTTAGTCAATACCAGAACATGAGGTGATGCGGGATCTATTTATGTGAGTGACTGACTAGATCAGCCCCTGAATTTGTAAAATGGGTCTTTTCAAAATTGAAATAAATCATTTTCAAGCTGTCTTGGACCATAGCAAGATCGAAGTACAGAGCAGCTCTAAGCTTATCTTTCACCACTACATAGAAACAAATATGACTGGCACAGCCAAGTATAAGGTGCTTGGGTATCATTCAGAATGTTGTTCTGCACTTACCTCCACCAGACTGTTCTTGAGTCCCTTGCATCAACACCATGCCCAAATGTTCTTTGTTTTTACCTTAGCTACTTCAATGTGTCACTCACAAAGGCTAACTGTTGAGGTAGGATCCTCAGGTAATGCAAAGAAAAATCTTTCACTTATGCGAAACTCCTCAATATACAACAACAAACTGGATATATGGTAGGGATGTCTGGGAGATGTTCCTTTCTCATCTCCAAATGAGCAACTGCTGACAATATATCAAAAAAATCAGGAAGACCATGTGTGTCATTTGCACAGGTTTATTATGATACTTATGCAGTCTAATTTGATCAAGGTCATTTTGAACAAAACCTTAGTAAAGAAGACATTGGAGAGACTGAAATAAAAACAAAAAAACTGCGGATGCTGGAAATCCAAAACAAAAACAGAATTACCTGGAAAAACTCAGCAGGTCTGGCAGCATCAGCGGAGAAGAAAAGAGTTGACATTTCGAGTCCTCATGACCCTTCGACAGAACTTGAGTTCGAGTCCAAGAAAGAGTTGAAATATAAGCTGGTTTAAGGTGTGTGGGGGGGGAGCGGAGAGAGAGAGAGAGAGAGAGAGAAGTGGAGGGGGGTGTGGTTGTAGGGACAAGCAAGCAGTGATAGAAGCAGATCATCAAAAGATGTCAACAACAATAGAACAAAAGAACACATAGGTGTTAAAGTTGGTGATATTATCTAAACGAATGTGCTAATTAAGAATGGATGGTAGGGCACTCAAGGTATAGCTCTAGTGGGGGTGGAGGGAGCAGAAAAGATTTTAAAATATTTAAAAATAATGGAAATAGGTGGGAAAAGAAAAATCTATATAACTTATTGGAAAAAAAAGGAAGGGGGAAACAGAAAGGGGGTGGGGATGGAGGAGGGAGCTCAAGACCTAAAGTTGTTGAATTCAATATTCAGTCCGGAAGGTTGTAAAGTGCCTAGTCGGAAGATGAGGTGTTGTTCCTCCAGTTTGCGTTGGGCTTCACTGGAACAATGCAGCAAGCCAAGGACAGACATGTGGGCAAGAGAGCAGGGTGGAGTGTTAAAATGGCAAGCGACAGGGAGGTTTGGGTCATTCTTGCGGACAGACCGCAGGTGTTCTGCAAAGCGGTCGCCCAGTTTACGTTTGGTCTCTCCAATGTAGAGGAGACCACATTGGGAGCAACGAATGCAGTAGAATAAGTTGGGGGAAATGCAAATGAAATGCTGCTTCACTTGAAAGGAGTGTTTGGGCCCTTGGACGGTGAGGAGAGAGGAAGTGAAGGGGCAGGTGTTGCATCTTTCGCGTGGTCATGGGGTGGTGCCACAGGAGGGGGTTGAGGAGTAGGGGGTGATGGAGGAGTGGACCAGGGTGTCCCGGAGGGAGCGATCCCTACGGAATGCCGATGGGGGGGTGAAGGGAAGATGTGTTTGGTGGTGACATCATGCTGGATTTGGTGGAAATGGCGGAGGATGATCCTTTGAATGCGGAGGCTGGTGGGGTGATAAGTGAGGACAAGGGGGACCCTATCATGTTTCTGGGAGGGAAGAGAAGGCGTGAGGGCGGATGCGTGGGAGATGGTCCGGACACGGTTGAGGGCCCTGTCAACAACCGTGGGTGGAAAACCTCGGTTAAGGAAGAAGGAGGACATGTCAGAGGAACTGTTTTTGAAGGTAGCAACATCGGAACAGATGCGACGGAGGCGAAGGAACTGAGAGAATGGGATGGTGTCCTTACAGGAAGCAGGGTGTGAGGAGCTGTAGTCGAGGTAGCTGTGGGAGTCGGTAGGCTTGTAATGGATATTGGTGGACAGTCTATCACCAGAAATTGAGACAGAGAGGTCAAGGAAAGGAAGGGAAGTGTCAGAGATGGACCACGTGAAAATGATGGAGGGTTGGAGATTGGAAGCAAAATTAATAAATTTTTCTAAGTCCCGACGAGAGCATGAAGCAGCACCGAAGTAATCATCGACGTACCGGAGAAAGAGTTGTGGAAGGGGGCCGGAGTATGACTGGAACAAGGAATGTTCCACATACCCCATAAAGAGACAGGCATAGCTGGGGCCCATGCGGGTACTCATAGCCACACCTTTTATTTGGAGGAAGTGAGAGGAGTTGAAGGAGAAATTGTTCAGCGTGAGAACAAGTTCAGCCAGACGGAGGAGAGTAGTGGTGGATGGGGATTGTTCGGGCCTCTGTTCGAGGAAGAAGCTAAGGGCCCTCAGACCATCCTGATGGGGGATGGAGGTGTAGAGGGATTGGACGTCCATGGTGAAGAGGAAGCGGTTGGGGCCAGGGAACTGGAAACTGTTGATGTGACGTAAGGTGTCAGAGGAATCACGGATGTAGGTGGGAAGGGACTGGACAAGGGGAGAGAGAAGGGAGTCAAGATAACGAGAAATGAGTTTTGTGGGGCAGGAGCAAGCTGAGACGATCGGTCTACCGGGGCAGTTCTGTTTGTGGATTTTGGGTAGGAGATAGAAGCGGGCCGTCCAAGGTTGGGCGACTATCAGGCTGGAAGCTGTGGGAGGAAGATCCCCAGAGGAGATGAGGTCAGTGACAGTCCTGGAAACAATGGCTTGATGTTCAGTGGTGGGGTCATGGTCCAGGGAGAGGTAGGAGGAAGTGTCTGCGAGTTGACGCTCAGCCTCCACGAGGTAGAGGTCAGTGCCCCAGACAACAACAGCACCACCCTTGTCAGCGGGTTTGATGACAATGTCAGGATTGGACCTGAGAGAATGGAGTGCAATAAGTTCAGAGAGAGACAGGTTAGAATGGGTGAGAATGTTTTTGTATTGGAGAGACTGTGTTGAAATGCAGAGTAATTATTGTAGTGCCTTTATGTGCTTTTCTCCTTTTGCCTATTTCATAGGATAAGAAACAAATAGGAAAAGATTAACTCATAAGGAAACCAAATGGCTAAATGTGTTTTTTTACCTTATCAGGCTGATAGGGACACTACATGAACAATAAAAACAAGCAAATTATATCATAGGAGTCTCAGGGCTAAAACATGTTTACATTTAGCTCCTTTTGGTTGGCTATATCTGACCGTCACTTGTTTCTCCCTTATAGACTAGTTTAATTTCATGGGTAGATGACTCAAAGATTTGGCAACCCTTCAATGATAATATTGTTTTCAATCCTCTGTAAAATCTGGACAACAGAGTCTCACTTTGATAGGTCAAGTGTACATTCAAGAACTAAATATGCATCATGCCTGTGATCTTTTGCTTGGATTTGAAAATGTTGTGCAGGAGTCCATCATGCTGCAGTTTTAGTCCCCTGTGTATAGGGAAGAATTCAACTGAAATAAAATAGACACAATATAATTTAAATTCATTATGCTTACCAATAGTTTTTATCTGTATGTGTGAAATTTAAATATCATAGCTAGACTAGGGGAGGTCCTGTGGTGCAGTGGTAGCATCTATATCTCTTGGCTAAAAACTCCAGGTTCAAGTCCCACATCAGGACTTGATGGCCATGGAAGGTGTGTTGTAATGTGGCTAAACAGGTTGTTTGTCAATCTGTAAGTGTTTCCAATAAACCAATTGCAAGTGATAAGAGCAGGAGAGTTTCCTGGTCAGCCATCTGCAGAAGGCATCAACAAACCACTGGAGTACATTTCCTCGGATAACCACGGAACAATCACGGAAATTCTTGGGCCTGAATTTTATGCACATCATGGGCTGGGAAGCGGATGCATTATCCGCTCCTAGGATCACAATCTGGACGCGATTTCACACTGGCTGGCCAATTAAGCGCTGCCCAGCATGAAACGTACCTGGACGTTAGCTCAGCACTGCCGGCGAGGGCAGGAGCGTGGCAGGCACCTCATCCAATGGTGACCTGGAAGAGGCTGTCAAAAGAGCGCAGGCTGCTCCTTGAGGGCTGCCAGGAGTTGGTGAGGAGCATCAGGGAGCTGTCCATAAGAGACTATAAGATTTTCTACTTGGCAGGAGTTATGGTCTCAGTATCCACTGTGCATGCCAGGTGGAAGGGCAGTCCTGGTGGGTACTCTGCCGATCCCCCACCCCCCGCCAGTTCTCTGATGCATGCCCGCACACTCTTGTAGAGGCAGTGAGTGCCCGGTGTGATATCTTCATGCCACAGGATGGCAAAAGGAGGCTACCCCACCAAACAAAGAAGGCCTGGATGGCGGTGGCTGCCCAGATGAGTGGGTATGATGCTGTGGGCTGCATATGGATCCAGTACCAGAAAAGGTTCAATGATCTTTTGTGCTCCTCAAGGGTGAGTACCGATTTGGCATGGGACTTTGTATAGATGTCTTGGAGGGTGGCTGTTCTTCATGGTGCTAAGGGGTGTGGGATGCAGAGTGCCAGATGGCAAATATCACTGTGTCAGCTAAGGCTGAGAGTTGTGCCCACTTGCCTTGGGTGTATAGAAGGGTGAAGTGTATGAATCTGACGGGCACCTCAACCTGGGTCTCCTTGGGGTGGGGTGGCAAGGCTGGGATGATGTGGTAAGTAGAGGGTGGGCAAGGACGGGTGGTGAGGCCCCCTGCATACTGATGCTTTCCAAATTCGAGAAGGACGCCCTGGACATGGAATGTGAGTGTGGAGCAAGATCCACAGGTCACAGAGAGGTAGTGGCCTTGGAGGAAGCTAAGAGTCCAGTGGACAGGCGAGAGACTGGGGAAGTGAGTAAGAGCTGTGGGATCATGGCATCTCCAATGAGAAGTTCTAATCCACAGTTCCGATTGCTCGTCCAATTACAGTGCCTCAGTGAGGCTTCCCACCTGGCCCATTACAACAAGCACAGCATCATCAGCTCCCGGGAGGCCCTAACCATCATGTGCCCGCTGCTGTCTGGGGACATGACCAAGCACGCTGTGTTGGAAGGAACAAAGGCTGTGACCAAGTATACCAAGTACTTTGCCATCCCGCGGTATGAAGATATCACACCGGGCACTCTGCCTCGACAGGAGTGTATGGGCACGCATCAGAGAATCAGCAGGGTGGGGTTGGTAGATTGCCCACCAGCACTGCCCTCTCACTTGGCGTGCACAGTGGGTACTGAGACCATAACTCCTGCCAAGTAGAAAATCTTATACACTCTTGTGGACAGTTCCCTGAGGTTCCTCACCAAGTCAAGTAAAACTCCGCTTTGGAGTGGGGCAGTTGTCCATTGTGACAAGCAACCGTAGTTTATGCACAGTCACTTTGTTATAATGTAATCAACTGAAATATTCTGTTCCTCCCTCAGGTGCACCATCCTCATGATGCCTGAGAGACTCCGAGGACCCTCCCTTGGCACCCGAGTAGGAGCTGCAGACAGATGCACCCGCGTCACATCGTCTTTCCGTTTCAAGCACCAGCACAGACACAGGAGATTGGGTGGTCAATAGCACATCAGATCAGATGGTGGGGGCACATCACACTCACATTGAGGAGCTGGTGGAGGCAGAGAGCGTCCAGGGCACTAGCAGTGAAAGGACTGCTGGAGACCAGGGGCATGCTGAGTCCAAGGCAGATGATGGGCCTTTTGACCGAGTGTTGCAGACTGACACATTCCAAAGTCCAGGACTATGTGCTGAGGGACTCACTAAAGCTTGGGCAGCCACTGCAAAGGCGCAATGGGGAAAAGTCATTGTCTAAGACTTTTCTGCCACAGTGCACCGAGGGGCAGGGAACTATTTAGAGCCCCTCGGGCTGTACAGCTCACAATGAATGTATGCATTAAATACTAGTTGTATTATAATTGTATTGAAGCACCTCAGAGTGCAACATGATGTATGTTGATAACTCCAATACCATTGTCTGATTGTCTGTAATGACCATATTGAAATGATTGTAATATTCATTGATTGTATTGATGCACCTTGTGATCCATGTGTAAAAGTTGAAACTTTTTGTGATGGCAATTTTGAAATGTTTTGTAATGTTCTTCCAGATATTTTATGAATAAAGTATATTTTTCAAAAAAAAAGATGATGGGCCTTTTGAGCCGCCCATTAGGCGGCAGATGCTGGATGTCCAGTGGGGTGCATGGGAGGATCTGGCAGAGATCCCTGAGGGTCTGCGTGCCTTGGTCTTTGTCATGGTGGGGGTAAAAAGGAATGTAGTTGTAGTAGGGGACAGTTTAGTTTGGGGATAGATACTGTTATCTGCAACCAAAAGCATGAGGCTTGAAGGCTGTGTTGCAAACCTAGTGCCAGGGTTAAGGACATCTCCTCCAGGCTGGAAGGGAACTTGGCTTTTTTTTTATTCATCACGGGATGTGGGCATCACTAGCTGGGCCAGCATTTATTGCCCATCCCTAATTGCCCTTGAGAAGGTGGTGGTGAGTTGCCTTCTTGAACTGCTGCAGTCCATGTGGCATAGGTACACCTACAGTGCTGTTAGGGAGGGAGTTCCGGATTTTGACCCAGTGCTATTGAAGGAACAGCAATATATTTCCGAGTCAAGATGGTGAGTGACTTGGAGAGGATCTTCCAGGTGGTAGTGTTCCATGTGTCTGTTGTCCTTGTCCTTTCAGTGGTTGTGGGTTTGGAAGGTGCTGTCTAAGGAGGCTTGGTGAGTTCCTGCAATGCATCTTGTAGATGGTACACACTGCTGCCACTGTGCATCAGTGATGGACGAAGTGAATATTTGTGGATGTGGTGCCAATCAAGCAGGCTGCTTTGTCCTGGATGGTGTCAAGCTTCTTGAGTTTTGTTGGAGCTGCACTCATCCAGGCAAGTGGAGAGAATTCTATCACACTCCTAACTTGTGCCTTGTAGATGGTGGACAGGCTTTGGAGAGTCAGGAGGTGAGTTACTCACCGCAGGATTCTTAGCTTCTGACCTGCTCTTGTTTCCACAGTTTTAATTGGTTAGTCTAGTTCAGTTTCTGGTCAATGGCAACCCACAGGATGTTGATAGTGGGAATTCAGTGATGGTAATGCCATTTAATGTCAAGGGACAATGGTTGGATTCTCTCTTGTTGGAGATGGTCATTGCCTGGCACTTGTGTGGCATGAATGTTACTTGCCACTTGTCAGCCCAAGCCTGGATATTGTCTAGGTTTTGCTGCATTTGGACATGAACTGCTTCAGTATCTGAGGAGTTGCGAATGGTGCTGAACATTGTGTATCATTAGCAAACATCACCACTTCTGACCTTATGATGGAAGGAAGGTCAGTGATGAAGCAGTTAAAGATGGTTGGGCCAAGGACACTACCCTGAGGAACTCCTGCAGTGATGTCCTGGAGCTGAGATGACTGACCTCCAACAACCACGACCATCTTCCTTTGTGCTAACTATGATTCCAACCAGCAGAGAGTTTTCTCCCTGATTCCCATTGACTCCAGTTTTGCTAGGGCTCTTTGATGCCACACTCAGTCAAATGCTGCCTTGATGTCAAGGGCTGTCACTCTCACCTCACCTCTGGAGTTCAGCTCTTTTGTCCATGTCTGAACCAAGGCTGTAATGAGGTCAGGAGCTGAGTGAACCTGGCAGAAATCAGTTCTGGCATCAGTGAGCAGGTTATTACTAAGCAAGTACCGTTTGATAGCACTGTTGATAACCTCTTCCATCACTTTATTGATGATGGAGAGTAGACTGCTGGGGTGGTAATATGTCAGGTTGGAATTATCCTGTTTTTTTTGTACAAGACAACCTGGGCAATTTTCCACTTTGCTGGGTAGATGCCAATGTTGTTGCTGTACTGGAACAGCTTGGCAAGGGGTGCGGCAAGTTCTGGAGCACATGTCTTCAATACCATTGCCGAATATTCCCGTTGCCTTTGCAGTATCCAGTGCCCTCAGCCGTTTCCTGAAATCATGTGGAGCGAATCGAATTGGCTGAAGACTGGCATCTGTGATACTGGGGGGATCCGGAAGGAGTGGAAAGTGGTACATGGGTACCAATGACTTAAGTAGGACTAAGGATAATCTCTGGATTACTACCTGAGCCATGAGCAAATTGGCATAGGATAAATAAGATCAGAGAGTTGAATGATTCACTCAAAGATTGGCGTGGAAGAAATGAGTTTCAATTCATGGAGAACTGGCACCAGTACTGGCAAAAGAAGGATCTGTACTGTTGGAAGAGTCTTCACCTGAATCATGCTGAGACCAGTGTTCTGGCAAATCGTGTCATTAGGGCTGTAGAAAGGGATTTAAACTTGATAGTGGGAGGGTGGGGGAGGGTTAATGTGAGGGGAGATTTGGAAAATTGAAGAGAAAACAAGGCAATAAAGCTGGGCAGCAATACTGGTATTAGTAATCAAAGTGTTTCAGGATTGTACAAACATAACAGTGCAGCAGCAAATATAGACTGAGTAGGGAAAATTGACTTTAAATGAACAGAGAGATAGGAGGGTTTGGGTGAAGGGAGATTTAGAAATCCAAAGATAGAAGTTCAGACAATACAAAAGTATATTGATGTAGGTAAAGACATGTTGAGTGGGACAGGAAGGGACAGAGTTTAATGGTAATAGCGCATTAGAGAATAGTGCATGCAATAGTTAAAAAATTAAATTGAAGTCATTTTATCTCAATAGACAAATCTTTCACAATAAGATGGATGAACTAGTAGCACAAATAGAGATAAATATTTTAAATCCAATTGTTATTACAGAGACAAGTGGCGGAATTTTATGCTGGTGGTTTTTATGGTCCTGCTGAAGTCCATGGACTTTTGAACATCTTGCTCTGTTTTACATCCGTTTCCCCCCCCACCACCCGAGCTGCAACAGGACTGTAAAAGTCCATCCATGGTTACAAGGTGATCAAGGTTGAGAAATAAATATTCCAGGGTGCACAACATTTTGAACAGGCAGACTGAATGTAAAAGGAGAAGGAGTAACCCTGATAATAAAGGATGACATAGGACATTAGTGAGAAAGGATCTTGGCTCAGAAGATCGGGGGTAGGATCAGGATGGGTGGAGATTAGGAATAGCAAGGGTCAGAAAACGCTGGTGGAAGTAATTTTTAGACACCTTAACAATATTTGTACATTGGACAGAACATTAAACAAGAAATTATTGGAACTTGTAACAAAGGCAATGTAATAGTTGCAGGGCATTAATCTTCATATAGATTGACCAATCAAATTGGCAAAGAAGGCCTGGAAGATGAGTTTGTAGAATGCTTTTGGAGTTTCTTGGAGCAATGTGTTGTGGAACCAAATAGGGATAAAACTATTTTAGATCTCTTCTGCCAGGTTACCTGGAGATCTGCATCCCTATCTGAGAGTGGAGAGTCTCAATGTAATGGGGATTAAGGTTAGGCTGAGGACTGAATGCTTTGAACAAGTGTTGACATCTGTTGAACGTCCTGAAGTGCATTGGCCCGAGTCTAGCCTAGTAGTATCACAATCGAAGTGACACAGAAGGTGTTTTACCTTCTGGATGGATGGATCTCCCTGAGGTGCTTTGTCAGCCTGAAGGTACACTGCCACAAGTCCACTGAGGACCACAGTGCAGCTCCTGCCTCTTGTAGGCTGCCTTAGCAGCTGGGATGCTGGAGAGATGCTTAATGCTGGAATGACCTCCTGCAGTTGGTACCTCATTTCAGCAAAGACACATGCCCCTGAGGCTCCATCATCCTTCAAAGGATGAGGATATGGTGAGCAGAATGTGTAAATACTCAATCTCAGAATGAAGAGGATGGTTGAGAAGACTATCCATACCAGTGGTGATGTGGGCCCATCATGGAGGGTACTGGTCCAATAAGATAAACACTGCCATTCATCATCATCATCCTGGAATCTGGAGGCTATGAATGCCTCACGTGCTTGCCTCCCTCGTCTGGCCTGTGTTATGTCTTCTTCCCCTGCAGTCTCAGCTTCCTTGACCTCATCGCCTTCATCGCCCTCGATGTCCTCCTCATCAGAGGAGATGTGCAGCTCCTCCATCTTGGCATCTGGCATGTCCTCCCCTCTTTACAGCATCAGGTTGTGCAGGGCCCAGCAAACTACGATGATCTGCGAGACACCCTAGGGAATGTACTGGAATACTCTGCCAGATCAGTCGAGCCAAGATGCCATTGGTCTACTCTACCAATGTTCATGTGGTGAAATGAGCATTGTTGTACTTTCCCTCTGCTGGAGTTTGTAGCCGTTGGAGAGTCATCATCAGCCATGTCCTTTGCTGGTAGCCAACCCTTGGATGTTGTGTGGTCCCCCAAAGATGTCAGGACCTGCAATCTACTCAAGATGTAGGAGTTGTGGCAGCTTCCCAGGTATCTCTCACAAACTTGCATGATGTGTTTCTTGGGGGCGGAGGAGGGGGGTGTCACAGACCTGCAGCACATTGAGCGAGTGGAAGCCTGTCAATGTATTGCATTTCCTCTTATAGCCACATAAGTGCAGTTGATGGCACCCCGCACCTGCAAAAATCTGGAAATAGCATCAAAGCCTAGTGCTCTGGCTGCCTGGCTAGCTTGATCTCTAGTGAAATGCATGTAATTGTGAGCCTTAGCAAAGAGGGCATCTGTCACCTCCTGTATGCACTTGTGAGACCCCGCAGAGGTCCCCAGTTGAGACATGGAAAGAGCCACTTGTGTAGAAGATAAGAGCAGGGGTGATTTCCGGGCCACTGACAATAGATCTCCTCCCGGTCCCCGTGGCGTCAAGTCATGGAGAATGTGGTAGATGTGAGCTACCAGATCCATGAACATGCAGAGGCATTAATGACATAGAACCATAGAACCATAGAAAAGTTACAGCACAGAAGGAGGCCATTCAGCCCATCTTGTCCATGTCAGCCCAAGGACACACAGGTGCCCTTTCTAATCCCACCTTCCTCCACCCGGCCCATAGCCCTGCAGCTTAGGTGCAGATCCAGGTACTTTTTAAAAGAGTTTAAAGTTTCTGCCTCTACCAACAACTTGGGCAGCGAATTCTAGACACCCACGACCCTCTGCGCAAAACAGTTTTTCCTCATGTCCCCCCTACACCTCCTGCCACTTATCTTGAATCTATGTCCCCTGGTTCTAGAATTCTCCATCAAGGGATACAATTTTATCCTGTCCACTCTATCTATTCCCCTCATAATTTTATACACCTCAATCAAGTCACCTCTCAGCCTTCTTTGTTCGAAGGAAAATAACCCCAACCTATCCAATCTCTCCTCGTAGCTACACTTTTCTAACCCTGGCAACATTCTTCAGAGTTATTACATCCTTCCTGTAATGTGGTGACCAGAACTGCACACAATACTTCAGTGGTGGCCTCACCAGTGTTTTATACAATTCCAACATTATATCTTTACTTTTATATTCTATACCTCTGCCAATGAAGGAGAGCATTACATATGCCTTCTTTACAACTTGTCTACTTGAACTGCTGCCTTCAGGGACCTGTGTACTTGTACGCCAAGATCTCTCACTTCATCTACACCTCTTAGTATATTCCCATTTATTTTGTAATCCCTGTAACTGTTTGACCTCCCTAAATATATGACCTCACACTTCTCTATGTTAAAATTCATCTGCCACTTTACTGCCCACTCCACCAACCTATCTATATCGTTTTGGAGATTAGGCTATCCTCTACACTATCCACGACTCGGCCAATCTTTGTGTCATCTGCAAATTTCCCAATCGTGCCCCCCATGTTCACGTCCAAATTGTTAATACATAACATAAACAGCAAGGGTCCCAACACCTAGCCCTGTAGAGCACCACTTGAAACAACTTGCCATTTGCAAGGGCATCCATGGACCATTACCCTTTGTTTCTGTTACAAAGCCAACCTTTTATCCAGTTTGTCACATTACCCTGAATCCCATGGGCTTTTACTTTCCTGACCAATCTGCCATGTGGGACCTTGACAAATGCCTTGCTAAAATCCATCTACACAACATCCACTGCACTACCTTCATCAACCCTTCTTGTCACTTCCTCAAAGAATTCAATCAAATTTGTGAGGCAAGACCTTCCGTTAACAAATCCATGCTGACCATCCCTGACTAGTTCATGTCTTTCCACATGATGGTTAATCCTATCTGTCAGGATTGATTCTACTAATTTGCTCACCACCGATGTAATACTAACTGGCCTATAACTGTTTGGCACTTTCTTTGATCCCTTTTTAAACAATGGAACTACATTTGCATTTCTCCAGTCCTCTGGTACCTCCCCTGTATCTAGTGAAGATTGGAAAATAATCCTCAGAGCATCTGCTATCTCCTCCCTACTTCCTTCAGCAGCCTCGGAAACAATCCATCTGGCCCTGGTGACTTATCTACTTTCAAGGATTTCAACCCTTCGAGTACTTCCTCTCTCTTTATGACTATCCCGTCCAATATCTCGCAGTGTTCTTCCTGGACTACTATATCTACATCCTCCCTTTCCATTGTAAACACGGAGACAAAATATTCATTCTAAACCCTTCCCACAGCCTCTGCATCTACACACGTTTCCATCTTCATCTCTGATAAGTCCCACTTTTTCCTTAACTAACCTTTTAGCATTAATGTATTGGTAAAACATCTTTGGGTTATCTTTAATTTTACTTGCTAATCTTTTTCATGCCCTCTCTTTGATTTCCTTATTTCCTTTTTTACGTCATCCCTGCACTTCCTATATTCGTCTAGGCTATCAGCAGTGCTCAGTTTTTTGTGCCTATCGTACGCTTTCATTTTTTGTTTGATCTTCCCCTGTATTGCTCAAGACAACAAGGAAGGTCTAGATTTGGCATTACCACTCTTATTTTTGTAGGGAACATATCTGCTTTGTACAATTAGGATCTCACTTTTTAGTGCTTCCCACTGGTTTTCCACTGTTTTATCCTCCAGTAGTGTTGTCCAGTCCACCCCAGCCAAGTCCCTTCTCATTTCTGCAAAATTTTCCTTCCCCCTCGTCCCTCACTCATCTGCAGAAAAGACATGCATCTTCTGTACGCCCTTGGCCTTGAGAGGAGCCTTTGTGCAGCGTTTCTGTGAGCCTCATCCTTTGGTTCCAGAGGGGGCCCTGCTGCCCCTTGCTCATCAGGATGAAGCTCCTCCTCTTGGTGAGCCTGGCACAGCCGGAGCACTCTTTTCCACCTTTCTTCCTGCCTGCATGCTGTGATGCAGGCAACATCAAATGCACCCTCCATCATCCTGAAGGCTTCATCTCTGCAAGAATGTTGAAAGAAAGACACGAGTGAGCATCAGCCTTCAAAGGTTCTCTGTCACTGACTCGTGAGTGACTGTGGGTTCAAGGGCTTGGTTACAGTCTCAGCAGCTATTAGCCAATACAGCCCTGGCCTGAGCATCGACTGCTCTCAGTGTTACAGGATGCTGCTTCCCTCACTCCCTGACCTATTGCTATGAGATGGATTTGGACAGATACTTGGATGTCCTGCATTGAGTTGAGGCGATAAAATACTCATTCAGTGGACTGTCTGGCCACATCCTTTGGAATACACATGAGGGCACATGCTCTGTAAGAGGATGAGATTCTTTTTGGGGGGCCTGGGTGTTCCCATCTCTGAACCTGGCAGCTGAAAAGTTCTGAGGTGGGCTTTCCAAGAGGCTTGTCCGTTTGTCCAGGTACTCACTTGTTTTTGGAGCCGTTATCGCACTGAGGAATTACCATGGTTGGTACAATGGTTTGTTATGATGTGACAGATGATGTGTGCCAGGCGGATTAAATCCGTGAGGGAAACTTGATCACGCGGTCATAATGATTTTGCAATTTGTAGTTATTTCAAGATGCATGTCTTGAATTCAGTAGTAACAAATCCACCAAGACTTTAGAGATTTTTTATAGAAAACTAAATTTAACATTTATTAACAAAAGAAAAGATTTCAAGCACATACATACGTCTACAAATTACTATGATTATTAATCCTAAAACCCCAAATTAATCTGGCTTCCAGTTACACCCCTGTTAAGGCAACAGTAAACAAAAAAATAGATTTTAAATAGATTCTAGCCAGTTAATCCAATACCCTGGACAGTAGAATTCAAAATGGCTTTCCCCAGCTTCAGTTTCTGTAGACAGCAGCTTATTGCACAAATACTGGAGTCTTTTCACACTTCAGGTAGATCTTGTAATGCCTTCTCTAACAATCTCCTTCATACATGTTTCTCCCTTTTAATGGAAATTCCATTATTGCCATATAGCTTTGGAACTTTACCTTTCCCATAATATAAATCTTTCCATGGTGCTCATATTATCAGTAACCTTTGAGAAAAATAAACACACTGCTTGGCCTAGCTTCTCTGGCTAGATGTAACATCCTACCATCTCTTTGAAATTCAAATTACCCTGATTTATCTACAAATGCAAATTCTCCTCACCTCACATTCAGCCATGTTTATGTATTTAGCATTTCAAATCTAGCTTTTTTGATGAATCAAAGCCTCCAGAACAGCTGTCTCCAATTCAGTTAAATACCCCACACACAGACACACAGAGAAACTATCCAAACTCCGCTATTAGCCTACTTTTACAATAAATCACAAGAATATTATGAGAATTATTGTACTTTTGTGACAGGGTTATTGCAGGGAGATCAATGAATGCATCAGAATTAATCTTGCATGAATGCGCTATTACACTGAAGGCTCCAGATTGCATCTATAGTTATTTAGATGCTCCTAACATGTTTCAGCTCTACATTCTCCTCATCTGGGAATACAGAATTCAGATGGGTGCCCCTTTAATTGGCCTCCCAGTACTGTGAGGCACTCCTCCCAGAAGCCCTAATGGTCCTCCCCAGCAGTGTTGTTTTTAGTTTCATTTTCCACAGCTCCATTGCTTCAGGTTCCAAGACAGTGGACCTAAGGTTTAATTACCAGACCAGCTTTGACCCTCCTTGCGTGACAATGAAAATCCCACTCATCGTGGTGGAGGAGCATAATGTTCAGGTTTCCCTTCTTCCTATTGCTCTCAGTCCTCCCCCCCGTAATTCTGAATCCTATTGTTGATATCCCTGTGTTACCCAATGAGTTTTTTGAGAGGATGTGTCATGCCCCATGTAGACCTTACCCCTCCACATCTTGAGGCCTACTGCACTGTGCAAGCCTTCCCCCGCCCCCGCATAAGACCTTTAAACACTACAGTCATGTTCCCAATCTGCATGCTGCAGATGCCTGACTGTGACTAACTATGACTGTGCCATCTGCGACCGAGTACTATGCCAAAAACCCTCCTGACTGCCGTGCGTGTGGTGTTGACAATGCCCTCAGCACAACATACTGGGCACTACTAACAGTGGACTGACATGCCCGGCCCCTCCCTGGACTGGGACAAGGACAGTCTTTTCAAGCTCAAATCACTACTTACTACTTTAGTCGGCTGCCTTGCCATTATGCCTGGGACTCCCTAGGGACTGCTTCCCTCGACTCTCTTTACTATCTGGCCATGAGATTTCTTTGTCCCCAGTCTTCCCCCACCCCAGCTCAGTCATGTGCCTGCATTCAACATTCCCTGTCTCACCCTCGCCCCATTAAGCATTTGCCCTCCAACCTCTTCCCTTGCCTCATCTTGTCCCTACCAGCCCCCAGTCAAGACTTGCCCTCCATCACCTTCCCTTGCCTCTGCCTTGTCTCCCCCAACCCAGGCAAACCTTTAACCCATAGCACATTGAAATCCAACCTCCGCCTTTCCATTGATCTGGTATATGGAGCCTTGGCTGAGATAGCACCCTGAAGTTGATGTGCTGAAGCCTGGCATGAAGTATGTGGGGGCGCAAGGGCAGCACAATGCAAGGTTGGCGAACTTATCTCGAAGTCACTAGTGAAGTGCAGTTCGCCAGGTGTACATTGCTTATATCCGGTCGTGATGCATGTCAGTCTAATTAGATGCCAATGTGGCCTTTTGATCCAGCGTCGGGGCGTGATTCCAGACAGCTGCCTTGATAATGAGCATTCATGATATTCTAATGTATTCAAGTGGCCTTCCTGACAGGGCTCAGCAGGAAACACGACCTGCCATTAAAGGTTAGAGCGGACGATTGCAACCTGTTTTGCCACCAATGGGAAACTGACTTTTTGGCTCTTACGATATTTTCCCCTCCCGTCTGCCATTATGTTCACTGTGGGTGGGAGCAGGAAATCCCGGCCAGAGGCTGCAAACAGATATAGACTGGTTAATTAAGTGAGCAGCAAGGTGGCAGATGGAGTCTAATGTGGGGAAGTGGCGAGGTTATTCACTTTGGTCATAAGAATGGAAAAGCAGAATATTTGTTAAAAGGTGTGAAACTTGTAAATGTTGATGTTCAAAGAGACTTGGGTGTATTGTACAAGAACACAAAAGGTTAGCATGCAGGTACAGCAAGCAATTAGGAAAACAAATGACATGTTGGCCTTTATTGCAAGAGGATTGGAGTACAGGAATAAAAAATCTTGCGACAATTGAATGGGTTGTGGATGTGTCATCGTTGATGATATTTAAGGTTGAGATAGAGAGATTTTTGGTGAGATCACAAGTGGAATGCTGTGTGCAATTTTGGCTTTCATATTTAAGAAAGGATATACTTGCTTTGGAGGCAGTGGAGTGAAGGCTGAGTAGTTTGTTCCCGTGGGATGTGAGGGTTGTTCTTTGATGTGAGGCTGAGTAAAATTTTTTCTTTATACTCTGGAGTTTAGGAAAATGAGAGTTGACCTCATTGAAACATTTGAGATTGTGGAGGGTCTGACAGGGGAATTTAAAACAAGGGGACACGGTTTCAGGATATGGGCCAACCATTTAGGACTGAGATGAGGAGAAATTTCTTCACTCAAAGGGTTATGAATCTTTGGAAATCTCTACCCCTGATGGTTGTGGATGTGTCATGGTTGAATATGTTTAAGGCTGAGATAGAGAGACTTTTGGTCTCTCAGGGAGTCGAGGGACATGGGGAGTGGACGGGAAAGTAGAGTTGAAGCCCAGGATCCACCATGATCATATTGAATGGTGGAATAGCTCGGCAGGCCATATGGTCTTCTTCTGTTCCTATTTCTTATGTTCTTATGTTACGGGTCATCATGATTTTCAATCTCTGTGAGTAAGTTCTAAGCCAAAATATTATTCATTTTATTAGAGGAAAGCTCTACTTTCATATTCAGTCTCAAATTTCTCAAATGTAATTATTACATTCCATAAAATATTGTGACAACTTTATTCCTGAAGTATAATATAAAGAAAGAAGAGTAATTATTTTGCCTGATTACTCTCTTGTAAAACACTTTGGGATATTTTATTGTTAAAGTCATTTTATAAATGCAAGCTATTATAATAGTTGAAAATAGAAATTGTGGTTTGTTAAATAAAAATAAATTTGGAACGCTTTTACATTGTGAAACTTTTTAAAATTAAAGATAGTCAATAACACCATGTATTGAAGATTACACATACATTTAAACTTAGCTAGAATTTTTGAGATCATCTTGAGACAGGTATGAAGGTCCTTGTACGTTAACAATGGTGGTCGGAGGGAACTAGAGTCTTTTGCGTAGAAGCACAAATATAATTTTAAATTCTATTTCATTAATGGTAGTTAATATTTTGGTAATCTCTTAGCACAGTAATCTGTGATCTGTGGGACTCTGTTAAGATTCTGTCTCTAGATGGCACTGCTATGTAATAAACAAGAGTACCATGAACAGCAGATTGCAAATCCTCATGCGGAATGATGGGCTGAAAATCCTATGGTGCTCACTAACGTCTGCTCTCAAATTCTCAACACACACTCCCAGAATCTGAAACTTCACTTCAGGAGTGCAAATTTAAAACATCCAACTCTACATGTCCAAGTCCATGAATAATATTCCTCTTTAAAGTCATCTTGCCTTCTTGAATCTGGCTTTTGCTTGTAGCGTCTCAACACAATTGCCACTGTAGCAGGGAACCACCCTGAGATCTGGGGGTCAGTCTGCATTTTTGAGCTTGGATCAAAGAAGTAAAAGGCAATTAAACAGGAGATGCTGTAAATACTCAGTAGGTCCAGCAGCATCTCTGGAGAGAGAAACAGAGTTAACATTTCAGGCTGTGATTTTTCATCAGAACTGGCAAAAGTTAGAAATGTAATAGCTTTTATGTAGGTGAAAAGTGGAAAGTGGAAAAAGGACAAAAGTGAAGGTCTATGATAAGGCAGAAGATGGGAGATGTTAAATGACAAAAGAGTTGGTGGGGTTGAGTCAAAGTGAGTAGTAATGGGACAAGTAAAGAAAAAAAAATGGGTCCAGAGGAAGTGTGAGTGGCAGAATAATGATCAGCTGCTGCCCAATAGTAAAATGAGAAAAATAAGCTTAAGACTGACATCTGCAAAGAAAATGAAACAAGATGGGCGAGCAGAGATTATAGTCTGAGATTGTTGAACTCAATGTTGAATTCAGAAGATGTAAAGGAAAAGACAATGTTGTGCTTTTTTAAAAAATACAATGTCATTAGATAGCACATTGAAAGAGTGAACATGGACCAAATCAAATCTTAAACCTTATTTTGTTCACTGTGTTGAGATGGCGTTAAAATTCAACAAAAATAAATATGTTCTGACATAGGATCTACACCAGAAACAGTTTTTAACAGGTGGACAAGATGGCCTGAATTTTACTTTCCAAAGTCGGGTGCATTTGCCTGACACACGGGAAATTGTACGAGATGATGTCGGGCATGCGTCCCGACGTTGCCGTGCACGTGAGCAATATTGAGGTCAGCAGACGCGCGGGGGAGTCAGAGCTGCGCCCGCTGATAATTAAAGGGCCAATTAAGGCAATTAAAAAGTCAGTTGTACTCGATGTTACATTTCCTGTGTGATTTGGCACTCGTCGCACAACCAAAATGGGCAGATGGGATTCCCGCTTTTAACAAATTGTCATTCAAGGGCAGGTAAAAAGAGTCTGGAGCACGACCATTGTGAGTAGTGAGCAGTTTAGGAGATAGTTTGCTGCTGGTTGCTTAGTGAAACTTGATAGCTTTATCTCTCTTTTGAGCTTCAGTCTTTGCATTGCTAGCCTCCATTTCAGGACTCACTGGCGTCCCCAAGGCCCTGGAGGATTTATACCACGTGGAGCCTTCCAGTCACCGGACAGCCTTCTGTTTCCTTGGTAATGGGGATTGTGTACCCCACTGGCGGCACCTCCTCTGAGGAGGAAGAGAGGGGCAGAAGGGAGAGGAAGCTAGGTGCCCTAATGCAGCTTCCAGAGGGAGGAGAGGCACAGACACATGGGGCACAGGACTAGCAGGAAGTCCAAGGCAGAAAGGGCTGCAGAAGACCACACTATCCTGCTGCCAGAGTTTACAGGCAGCGATGCAGCTACCACAACATGTCAGAGGTGCAATGCCGAAGGAGACTCCACCTCCCCAGGGAGATTGTGACCTCCGTCTGTCAGTTGGTTAGGCCGGAGATCACCTCCAACCATGCCAATGGTTTTGAAGGTCACAGTGGCTCTCAACATCTATGCCTCTGACTCTTTCCAGGGGAATGTGGGGGATTTGTGCAGAGTGTCCCAATCAGCTATCCACAGTTGTGTAAAGCTGGTGACTGACGCTCTGTTCAGGCACATCATGGCATTTATTAATTTCCGGATGGACGAGGCCAGCCAGGCTGAGTGAGCCAGGGGCTTCGCTTTGATGCTGGGATCCCCCAGTCAGAATGCTATTGACTGCAAGGTGCCAGCAGGTGAGCCCGGTGCCTTCATCAATTGGAAGGTCTTCCACTCCATGAATCCGAGATAGTTTGTGGCCACAAGATGCAGATTCTGTGCAAGGTACCCTGGCAGCTCCCATGACACTTACATCCTCAGACACTCACAGGTGCCAAGGCAATTCAGTGCTCCAGCCTGACTAGATGAATGGCTGCTGGGTGACAAGGGCTTTCCTTTGAAAAGCCTCTTTGCCACCCAAGAACAGAGGCAGAGCAGTGTTATAATAGAGACATGCCTCCACAAGGGCGGTGGTAGAGAGGACCATTGGTCTTCTAAAGATGCGCTTCAGATGCCTGGACAGTTCAAGGGGGGCACTACAATAGACCCCAGAGCAGGTGTCACAGATAGTGGTTGCATGCTGCACTCTCCACAATCTGGCACTGGCAAGGGGGTACCACTGGAGGAAGAGGATCTTGAGGCAGCTCCATAGGTCACAGATGACGACTCCAGTGGTGGATCAGAAGAGGATACCGCTGAGGAGCTTGGTGAGGATGTGGAGGCAGACCTTTGTATTCATCAGGGAGAAAGGGACACCAGGGATGCCTTGATTCAATGCTCCTTCAGCTCGGCTGCCAAAGATCTGCTTCCACTTCATGCCAGGGCTGCCGTGTCCATCCCGGATGTTTGAAATGACCCTTTCCTTTGAACCTAAAGTCCTCTCAGTGCCTGTGCAATAAAGTTTAGAGCCACTCGTGTCCAGCATGAGATACTGGTGTGCCCTGCATCTACAAGACAAGTGAAGAATGCTCACACCACTAACACAAAAGCAAAATTAAATCATGTTGGCACTCACATCAAATGAACATAACAATATATGGTGTTAATGGTCACACCAGTAAACATATTAACAAAACATGGGAGAACGGAAAATCACCTGTGAACAGTCCCTCTTGTGCTCATGGTATCTTAAATTTATGTTTACAAGTGCTGCGTCTAGTTGTCCCCACCCTCGCTGGCAGTGGCATTGGAGACAGCCTGCTGACTCTGCTGTCCCGTTGGTCTTGATGACCTTGGCGGTCGTCCTCTGGCCAGTGGAACCTGTTCAGGCCCTGCCTGGGAGGGAGTGGCCAGTGCCATGGCTGGGCACTCCTCAGTCACTGCAGCCTCATGAGATGCCATGGTCACTGGCAGAGGAGCTGCTGCCGTCATCCAGAGTGCCCTGAGAGGAGCTCGCAGCGACGACAAGTAGCTTGTGCGCCAAAGTGAGATTGGACCTCCCTGCTTGCCATTGATAGACGGGCACCTAGCAGAGATACGAGGTGCCTCATCTCTCACACTGGCACTGACCATCTGAGGTCATTGCCTGGGTGAGGCCTTGCAGGTCCGAGAGCAACCCCAGGAACCCCTGATCCTGAAACTGCCTCTCCATGTGAGTTGCCAATCTGTCAATGGAGAAGGAAGTGCGCTTAGTGCTGAGGGTCAATGCAGTACTCATGCTCCACACAGACTCCTCCATGACAGAGACCATGGCATGCATACCCTCATGGATCTCCGCCAGATCCTCCTGCACATCTCGCTGGACATGCAGCATCTGCCACCTAATGGACGAATCCAGAGGCTCATCATCTGCCTTCGAGTGAGCATCGTCCTGATCACCAGAAGTCCACCGCCTGCTGGCACCCTGGGTATTCTCTGCCTCCACCTGCTCCTCATGTGAGTGTACCACGCCCTCACTACTGTGCACCAACATTGCAGCCAACGATCTAATGCCCATGAGGTGCTACATCTGCGCTGGTGCCTGGTTCAGAGAGTGGGTGTGGTGCAGGTGCATCTGATGAGCCCTCCGCTGTCAGGGGTGGCTCATCGGGGTCCTGCACAAATAGGCAGAATGGTGATTCTAGGGGAGGAAAATGACATGTCATTAGTATTAGTCATCATACTGTCACTGTGCATGCTAGGTGGGCTGGTGAGACAGTAGAGATTGGCATCATGGTGCCTTCATCTTTGAATGAACAATAAGGACTCCACATTTGTGGTTTCCATTACTGATGAGGCAACACAAGAATGTTTACACACTCCGACACTCATGCATCTAGTTACTGCACTCTTTCCTTCATCAGAGAGCCCTGCCTCTCCACAACTAGTTGTACGAGTTGGGTGCTGGCACTCCAAATCTTAGGCATCCATCTTGCACCTCATCAAAAGTAGCAGGCTTGGGAGGCCTCTGCCTGTCCTTGTCCTCTCGAAGCCATTTTGGCCTCTCCTCTTGAAAGGACTAAGGAGCATTGATTAGTCCACTCTCTACCTGCAGTGCGGCCTGGCCAACCCCACCTGAGGAACACCTTGCAGTGCACATCCGCCCTCAAATCAATCAGGCCAAGCAACCAAAGCTCACTGCCTTGGCTGGCGCAGATGTCATTGACAGTTGGCACTCAGACTCTTACACACCTGACCACCACGGGGGTCGTTAACACTTCTCTGCATAGATCCATGCCAACGCGGTACTCATCCTTGATGAGGACAGCAGATCATTGAACCTTTTGCGGCACTGCACCCATGTGTGCCACATACCATCATGACCGCTGACCTGGGCTGCTATCTCTTCCCAAGCTTTTATGATCAGGTGCGGTGGCCTCCTCTTGCCATCCCTGGGGATGAAAAATGTCCTGCCTCTTCCACTAGGGTTCCCAGGCACTCATCCGAGAACCGGGTAGTGGAGTGCCCACCAGACTTGCCCTCCCGCCTGATGTGCCCAGCAGGTGCAGATGCCATTGCTGGTCAAAATATAAGTTCCCTCAAACAACTCCAAGGCTGCAAAGTGTCCCCTGGCAGCCATCCTCCATCCGGTTGCCATTGGAGCCAGCGCCCAACAGGCTCCCAGCCCCACCCGGCACTTTCCGGCCATTGAAAATTCGCGTTTCACACTGGGTGGTCCTTAATTGGCCACCCAGTGTGAAATCGCGCACAAAACGCGATTCTTGCCCCCAAGTGAATTCTACATCCACTTCCGGGCCACCAGGCCAATGTATATTTTCAGCACTTCATGTTCTTATTACAGATTTCTACAATATGCAAAAGAAATAACACAACTTTGAGTTACCATATTGTATGATGCAATACATAGGGAGCTTCTCAAGCCTAAAACTTTTCACAAGCAACCATACTTTAGAAATTACTGTCGGTGTTAATAAAGTCAATAAAATCTTTCTTAACTGCCATGTTTATGACATTCCTTTATTGGCTATTTTAAGGCAAATGTTAAAGTAAATGGGAGACTGCCTCTGCTGAGATAGTTAATAAAGGAATGTTATATGAACATGTCAAGTGCTCATCAGTTATTCTTAGCAACAGCAATTTTTAGTCTTATGTGAGGTGATGTGTAAAGTAATCGGGTCGTAAGATTTCATCCACTGAGGTCACTGCTAAATCACATGTGATTTATACAACAGCTGGGAGTTCTTATTGGTTTGTCCTATGTTTCTACCATTCATTGCCTGCAGAGTTTGACACCCAATTGAGTGCAATGGCAATGCACCATGCTGACTTCAAAAAAATACTCCAACGACAAAGTTGTACTGAAAGAAGCGAGTAGACCTTTGGCACAACAATCCATATATATGGGCCAACTGGATGTGAGACACAAAAGCAAAGGTAAAGTAGAAATGTTTACTTTTACCAGATTGCATTCAGTACTCTTTCAGTTTCTGGTTGTTAACAGCACCTACCTGACAAAGAGTGATGGAGACCTAAAGGAAATGGAACAGTCCACAATGAGAACAATGCAAGCCCTGGGACCTGGAGAAGGAGAATCAAGCAGGCATTGGGAAAACTATTGAAATTGGTCTTTCTTTGCAATTGATAAATCTAGGGGTTAATGGGAAATCAAGGTACATATAAAAGAGTTTGGATGAATTATTTCAGTGATTTTATTGGATCCTTTCACACTGGAGCTGGAAATATATGTAACATTTCACTGATTGCAACCCACTGTTGTGTGAGGGAGTTCATTAAGGTACTCTAACCAAAGAGAGCTAACTACATTTCATTCTCTCTTTGCAAAGGTTCATAGGTGGAGTGAGCACACTGCTGTGTTACGTTCACAAGCTCCCCTATGGTGCAGGGTGTTATTGACTGCACACACATTATTTTGCGGGGTCTAGAATGTCAACTCAGCTCCATACTGGAACAGAAAATGATTCCATTCCCTCAATGTCTAGCTGGTGTGACCATGGATGGAGAATCAAAAAGTCACTCGATGCCTGCTATCCTATCAACAGTCATAATGCCTTCATTCTGTGGCAGTCCACTGTGTCAACTGCATTTGAGTCATCAAGGCAAGTTAAAGGATAGCTAATGGGTTTTGAGGACTTTCTGCTGATGTGCAGAAAGATGTGCAGCATGGGTGGAAGCCTGTGCTCTCCCCTGTGGCAAGTTTGGTGGTGAGGGGGCATTTAATCAAGCTGGAGGGTGGTGGGTAGGAACCACACCACATTCCTGACTCCACCTCAGAAAGGCATATGGATGACCACAAATTGAGGCCCTGGTGAGCAATTAATGCCTATTTAAGGGCTTTATCCCACCACTGCTGGTATTAACTCAATGGCAGGCAAGGGGCTCACCATGTGGGGTGTACATCAAGCAAATCCACGCAGTGTTGCTTGCGGGCTCCCAGGGGAGGGGTCCCTTGTTCAAAGGCGTTCATTGCCTTATGGCGGGAACTGGCATTGGGAAGGAGGGGGGGGCCATTGACAGCCAACCCCACTGCCCTTGTTGCCAACGCCTTTCCCCCCACCCCCTAACCCACGACCCCCATTCCCTGCTATTACTAACCTATGGCCTGCGCTCCAACAACAATACCAGGACTTGGCTTGTACCAGCAACTGGCACCACCTCCCCGATTTAATAGAGTTTTGGGCCTCTGATTGACTGACAGCTCTTGACGGGTGAGACTTCCACCCCCAGGGTCCTTGATCCTGGAGGAAGGCTATCCACTGGCCTGTCAGGTGCTTGAGTGGAACAAGGTGCAGCAGGCCTTTCTGAAAAGAGATGACACAGGGCTTTCACTGGCTCCCAAGCTGGTGGCCAAGATCCCCCAGCAGCTTCCACAAGATTCCGCCCATGCATACAATGAGAGCCACATGCCACACGATATGTGATAGAGCTTACCAATGGCATGGAGCAATGCAACTACTGCCTGACCTCCTGTGGAGGAGCTCTGCAGGACTTGACAGCACATGTGTCAAGGTATATGGTGACCTGAGCATCACCAGCATATTGACATTGCCACCAGTTCTATGATGAGCAGGAGCATGACGAGGACAAGGACGAGGAGGCGGGGGAAGAAGGGGAAGACAACCTAGATACCCCCTTTCTATCTAGGCTGTTCATGAAGAGCTAATTCAAATGTGAAAAGAAGGAGGAATAGCCCTGATAGTGAAGGATAGCATAAGGACAGCAGTGAGAAAGGATCTTGGCTCAGAAGATTAGGCAGTAGAATCAGTATGTGTGGTGTTTGGTCAGAAAACGCTGGTGGGAGTAGTTTATTGGCCCCCTAACAGCAGTCCTATCATTGAATAGAGCATTAGGCAAGAAATTACTGGAGCTTGTAATAAAGGCAATGTAATAGTTTTAGGAGACATTAATCTTCACGAAGACAGGACAGGTCAAATTGGCAAAGGTGAGGTTGTTGAATGCTTTTGTGACAGTTTCCTGAGCCAGAATTTTCTGCTCTGGTTTGCAGTGGCTGTGTTTGGCAGCGTGAGTGGAAAATATCGCAAGATGGCCTTAGTCGCATTTCCAAGCAACGTAAATCCAGGACATAATTGTCCCCTCCTCCCATCAGTGGCAGTCTCCGTTTCCCACCGTCCAACATTGGGAACTTAATTTTAATGCATTTGCTTCTCATTATTGTGCCCGCATGCTGGAATCATCCCCCCACATCAAATTTAATTCCCACTTCGGTGTGACTTCAGAACAGCATGATTTGCGACTGTCTTTAGAAGGCTTGCTTAACTGATGAGAACTTTGAGAGGAACTCAGAGGTGAGTGCACACAACCTTGCACAGCACTCACGAGGATCGCCTTTAGGACATAAAGGAAGAAGCGCCGTGGATTTGGGAGGGACTTGGGGGGTCACAGTCGTTTTTTCCAGACTGGCTTTCAGTGCGGTGCCAAGGCAAGGGCTCCAATGCAAGGGGGAGGCCAGACAGGGCAAGGCAGGACAGACTGATGGAAGTATGCAAGCACATGCCGGTGGCCAGGAAGAGGGGGTGGGTGAGGGAAACACAGTTGGAAAAGCTTGTCAAAAGTGAGTATTCTTCCACAGCTGAGACAATACATCAGCAGCTCCATTGACATGCTTGGAGTTGGGCCTCTGAGGCTTTTCTGCCTACTCAAGCAACGCAAAAGTGTAAAAGTGCCACCAAATGCTCCAGAACTTTTCACCCCTCAGGTGCAGACAGTAAATTAATGTGCATTTTAGGAGGCTGCAGAACAATTGGACGAATGGGGAAGTTGTAGAATCCTCTTGCGAAAGGTGAACATGGTGCAGTCACTGGTGGAGGTGCTCACAGCCCCTTGCAATGTCTTTTTTAAGGTTTGGGCCAGTAACATCATGGTTCAAGCTCATAGCACAGCTTTGCAATGTGGGTTAGGAAAATGCCTGTGTCTGAGCTGAGAGCACAGTATACAGTCAATCGGTCAAGTGGAGTGGGGCGGAGGTGGGTGGGGTTTTGGACAGCCATGAAGTGCACAACACACTGGCCGTCCAAGTGGTGGCACTCTCTGGCATGTGTGAAGGAGCCTTGAGATGCAGCCAGAGCCGGAGACTTACCCAAGAGAGGTCCTTGGGAGACATATGCTAACCCTCACGTCTCTGTCTTTGATCCTGCAGGAGAAGAACATCAGGATCATGGAGACCAGTGATCTAGCTGTATGCCTCATGGCTTACAGAGAGCAGAGAAGAAGAAGATTGTGATGGAGGCATCTGGCCCGGCAAAGGGAGGGCACCATCCTCAAGATGAAAGGGCAGCAGGGCCTCCTCCGGGTGCAGCTGACCACAGCGAGCCATCAATTGTATGCACTTCACTAGACCCAGGGTCTGTAGATGGCGCTTGTCATTCCTTCAGATGAGCAAGAACCAGTGTTGCTGAAGACTGTACATAAGCCATAAGACCATAAGATCATAAGACATAGGAGCAGAAATTAGGCCCATCGAGTCTGCTCCGCCATTCAATCATGGCTGATAAGTTTCTCAACCCCATTCTCCCTCCTTCTCCCCGTAACCCTTGATCCCCTTACCAATATGTTGAGGGAACTGGTCAGTCATTTGTCATGGGCACTTATAGGGCATCCACTGCCAGTGAAAGTGGTTGCAGTACTCAATTTTATGTCAGTGGCTCCTTTCAGGGCTCCACAGGTGCCATGTGTGGGATCTCGCAAGCCTCCACCCACAAGTGCACCCAGGAGGTCACGGATACCATCTTCATGAAGGCACAAAACTGTGTACATTTTGCCCAGGATCAGGCAAGCCAGGAACATACGAACATATGAATTAGGAGCAGGAGTGGGCCACTCGGCTCCTCGAGCCTGCTCTGTCATTCAATAAGATCATGGTTGATCTAATTGCAACCTCAATCCCACATTCCCGCCTACCCCGAATAACCTTTCACCCCCCTTGTAAATCAAGAACCTATCTAGCTCTGCGTTAAAAGTATTCAAAGACTCTGCTTCGATCGCCTTTTGAAGAAGAGAGTTCCAAAGACTCGCCACCCACAGAGAAAAAAATTTTCCTCATCTCTGTCTTAAATTAGCAACCCCTTATTTTTAAATAGTGACCCCTAGTTCTAGATTCTCCCACAAGAGGAAACATCCTCTCCACATCCACCCTGTCAAGATCCCTCAGAATCTTAAAGGTTTCAATTAAGTCACCTCTTACTCTTCTGAATTCCAGTGGATACAAACCTAACCTGTCCAGCCTTTCCTCATAAGACAACCCATCCATTCCAGGTATTAGCCTAGTAAACCTTCTCTGAACTGCTTCTAATGCAATTACATCTTTCTTTAAATAAGGAGACCAGTACTGTACACAATACTCCAGATGTGGTCTCACCAATGCCCTGTATAACTGAAGCATAACCTCCCTACTTTTGTAATCAATTCCCCTCACAATAAATGATAACATTCTATTGGCTTTTCTAACTACCTAGTTCATACTAACCTTTTGTGATTCATGCACTAGGACACTCAGGTCCCTCTGAATCTCAGAGCTCTGCAGTCTCTCACCATTTAGATAATAAGCTTCTTTTTTATTCTTCCTTCCAAAATGTACGATTTCACATTTGCCCACATTATACTCTATTTGCCAGATCATTGCCTACTGACTTAACCAATCTATGTCCCTTTGTAGCCTCCTTATGTCCTCTTCACAATTTACTTTCCGACCTACCTTTGTGTTGTCTGCAAATTTAGCAACAGTTCCTTCGGTTCCCTTCATCCAAGTCATTCACATAAATTGTAAAAAAGTTGAGGCCCTACCACTGATCCCAGTGACACACCACTTATCACATCCTGCCAACCAGAAAAAGATCCATTTATGCCACTCTCTACTTCCCATTAGCTAGCCAATCTTCCACCCATGCCAATATATTACCCCCTACACTATGAGATTTTATTTTCTGCAATAACCTTTGATGTGGCACTTTATCAAATGCTTTCTGGAAATCTAAGTTCAGGAAGCTAGAGTGCTGGGATTTGCGCAGATCTCAGGTTTCCCACAGGTGCAGGGTGCCATCGACTGCACTCACACAGCACTTAGAGCTCCATGACAACAAGCAGTCCAGTATGTAAACTGCAAGTGCTTCCACTCACTGAATGTTCAGCTGGTCTGCAACCATAACAAATGCATCCTGCAGGTCTGCGCACAATATCCCGGGAGAGTCCACAACTCTTACGTTCTCCTTAGGTCTCAGATCCCTGACCTCTTCCAGGACCAATAGAGGCTGCAGGCTTGGCTCCTCAGGGACTAGGGCTACCCACAGAGGACGTGGCTGATGATGCCCATGTGGTGGCCTCAGACTGCAGCAGAGAGATTGTACAATGAGGCTCATGCCGCGACCCGGATTTTGGTGGAGCAAATGATTGGCACCTTGAAAATGAGATTCTGGTACCTCGACAGGTCTGGTGGAGCAGTGCAGTATAGTCCCCAGAGGGTGTTGCACATCATCGTAGTTTGCTGAACACTACACAACCTGGCATTGCAATGGGAGGAGGACCTGACTGAGGAGGAGATGGAAGAGCTGCATGTCTCCTCTGATGAGGAGAACGTCAAAGGGAATGAAGTTGGTGAGGTTCTGGAAGGTGAGGATGTAGTGAGGACACTCCTGATATCCTCACATTGCATCTGTGAACGTTTGATACCAGTCTGGCTGATGGCAACGCACATGCCCTCTGATCAGGTAAATGCCTTGGAGATGCAGTGGAGGTCCTGTTGGTCGTAGGATTCTGGGAGGATGTTGACATGCAATGAGGGCACTGCATAGATCTTCACATTGCACCTGAGAATGTCTGATTCCTGTCTGGCTGGGGCAGTTCACTTACATTCTGTGAACAGGATCATATCATGGAGACGCAGCAGTGATACTTTAACAGCATCTGACGCTTAGGCAGCCTTCAGTATCTGACCCCTTTAGGACCACACCGTCACCGGACACAGATGCTGAAGAGATGGGGGCCAGCCCCATCTTAAAGGTGCTGAGAGCACACAGAGAGAATGACAGAACTCGGTGAAGCCTGCCCACGACATTTTGGCAATAATGACAAGCACCGTCGAGGTGCAGGCATCACTGATGTGTCGAGTGAGTGTGGAGCTGGGCTAAGACTTTGCTCTGAAGGTTACACACCGCACAGGGAAGAGACCATGGACAGGCTCACAGGAAGAAGGGAATTGTTTGGGCCGGACACTCCTGGAGTCACCTGGGTGGATGGCCCCAGGCTGTGCACATGTTGATCCTTCTCCCTATGGGTGCCCAAGGGCCCCTTGGCTGACTCCTTGAGAAGGGGAAGCTGGAGTGAGCTCAAGATGTCCCTCACCCCTCTTGTGTTGACACTGGTATGTTTTTGAGATGATCCCTTGTCTGGGATGGCTTGAGTCATGAGTGGCTCTTTAGCTTGCTTAGCTTGATATTTGTTACAAGCACTGAACTGGCTGATGTGGTCCTTAATTTCATTGCTCATGTTTAGCCAGTAGAGCACTTGCCTTGTCTCCCTCAGAATAGACTAGACTAGACTCCTGATGGCTTGCTTGGATACACTTCAGCATCTCTTTTCTCATCTCTTTAGGGATGATGACCCCAGGCCTTTTCTACAAGTTGCCATTTTGTGTGATCACTTCAACTCTGCATTCTCAGTAATGCTCTTACAGCAACAGCTGTGTCCTTGATGATTTCAGGCCATCCTTTCATCACTACTTTCTGTATCACATTGCATCTCATTGCAAACTACAGTTTGCTTGATCTGAGCAAGACAGTTGTCTGTCAGGTTCACTGGGCAGAATTCTCCCAAAATGAGACTAAGTGCGGTGGTTGGTGGTTTCAGCAGTGCCCGCCCTGCCATCTGTAAGGGTGGCAACTCGCACCCGACTCTGCACTTGGAGACTCATTAATTGTGCAGAGGCGCGTTTCACTCCAAATCACAAGGAGGTTTGGGAGCTGATTCCTCCACCTGCTATCAGCTGGTGGGTTCAAAGGTCCAGGTGCCATATTTAAACACCAATCCAACACACAATCTCAGTCTCTCCAGCTTACCAGAGATGTTTGCAACCCATAAGAGAAAGGCCGAGAGCCTCAGGACAAAGTATGCACACTGCTTCGCCCACCAGGCTCTCCAGGCCTTGGTCAGAGGGGCGCAGGAACAATGGCACATGCTGTATCCCATGGATGGCTGCAGGAAGCACAGCAGCCTCACCTTTTGGGCCTGGGATACAGTAGCAGAGCAGGTCAGGGTGGCTGACAGCCACGCCCGAAATTCCATCCAGTGCAGGAAGAGGATGAATGATCTCATCCGCTCCACCAGGGTAAGTCATCCTTCAACTCCCTCCAATCTCAAACTCTCATCATGGCATCATGCGCTCAAACTGCTATTCTCTTCAGGGATCTCGCGCAACCGTTAGTGGGGGTGGCACATATCAACACTCATTCTCTCACAGACTTTCACATCACCACCATCCCATCTATCATGTTGCTCACACTCCATCCTCTGGCCCTTCTGGGGAGGGTACACCATGCACAGGGGACACGTATCTCACCCAACCTCTGTTCCATCCCTTCTCATCACATGCCTTTCTTTCTTCTTCATACAGGCCAAGCTGGCACTCAACAGGCACAAGAAAGCACAGACCGGGAGAGGAACGGCCGACATCATTGCCCTCACTGAGATTGTCGAGGCTGCAGTCGAACTGTCTGGGGAGAACAGGGATTGCTCCTGTGGGGAAGGGGAGATTGGCCTCTCCCAGAAACCTATTACGGATCACAGCTCCATCACCTCATCAAATCCTGACCTTCACAGTGAGCCACACACAGTCTTACCTGGCTCATGCTCATTAACCAAAACTGTCTTCTATTTTCTAGGCACAAGAACATTGAGGTTTTCAAGCCAATCCAACACCAGTAGTGCAAGCCCCTAGACCTCATCTGAGAAGGAAGCTCTGGAAGAACCGTCATGGCGCTCACACGCACCCTCCACCAGCTCATAGACACACATGTCAGTGGGGCACAGATGTAGATTAGGCTCGGGCTCACTTTCTGGAGGACACCTCACTGCCACATCCCTGCAGTAGTCGGAAGCAGGGACAGCCCAGGTCTCCAGCACTTAGAGGGCTGCTGGAGACCAGCCACCAACTCAGTCTGAGGCAGACGATGAGTTTCTGAAGGCGGCAGCCAAATCTATGCTGGAGATGGAATGACAGGTGGCGGAGCATCAAGAGGGAGATTCAGCAATCACTTAGCAGACTAGAGTGAACGATGGAGGAGTCCATACGCATTCTGTCTCATGTCGTGGCTCCGACATACGAGCGCCTCAGTCACTATGGGAAGGCTGGCGACCACCATGGAGACCTCGATCCAGCAGGTCTTGCCAGATTTTTGCTCGGCCCTGCACTCCATGGTCACACATCCTGGTGGGCACCATCAGGAGGTAGGCTACATGGCGTTGAGGAACCTTGGTCTGCCTCCAGTTGCACCATTTCCTGCAGGATTTAGGGTGGGGCCCATAGGACACCCCGGGCGCCCTGCTCTCAGGACACTCCAAGGGTGTGCAGCTGCTCACAGCCCCCTCTGCCTGTGACCCCATCCACTCCAGCTTCTCAGGCCACGGAGGGCACTTCTGCCACTGAGCAGGGGACACTTATCAGGCCAGGGCCAGTGGAGTTAGGAAAGTTAAGAAGGATCGATGTCACTTTTGGGTCTCGGGTGTGCTATACATGTAAAGAAGTTGCACTTTTGTGAATATATTTGATGTTCATGTGAATGTTCCTGTCAACTGAAGGCGTTGTGAATTTGTACTTTGGACTCCTCTTATTTCGAGGTTTAGCCTTCCTCCCACTCAGTGATAGTGTTCCACTGTGAGATTCACATTCCTGTGATGTCAACCTCAGTGGAACTAGTCTCCACACCCCTTGTGTGATGTCAGGGAGATGTGTTTAAATCTTTATTGGAAGTATTTGACGTAAATGTTTCTAACCCTTCTTCCTCAAGGAACACCATTGAGTGAGGGCAGCTCATCAGCATTGATATTCTCGTGGCATTTGTGCCTCCTCAGTGGTGGTGGCAGATGAAAAGATGTGTGGAAGGAGGAAATCCCTAGGCATGTCCACATCTCAGTCACAGCGGTGTTTGCATCATTAGATGGTGGCAAAGGCTTCAGGTCTTTTCTTGCAACGATCTTGATCCTCAATGGACTCTCAGTTCCCAGAGTGAGCTCACTCACAAGGCCTCACAGACCAAAGCAAAGATCAGGGTCTGGCATGACATGTTCTCACTGCAAGTGGGTGGACATCCCCTGAGATGAAAGTAAATGGCATTGAGGGCTAGAAGAGATGTGGCCATTTTCTCTCACTTAACTTTGCTCTTTCTGGAACCTGTCAGCAATTAAAGTATCATGGGACATCTCCCACATCTCTCATCCTCCACGGCATGATTGCGCTCATACTGACCCTCAGCAGCGTTCTAAGGTTCCTGGACCACTGGATCTTCATCCTCCGATGAGCTCTATCCTCCTCCAGTTCATCCTCTGGCAGCGGTTCACCTCTTTGCATTGCCAGATTGTGAAGGGTACAACACACTGCGATGATGCGGGAAACCCTGCCAGGAGCGTATTGGAGTAAGCCACCTGAGCGGTCCAAGTATTTGATGCACATCTTCAGAAGCCCAATGGTCTGGTCTATAAGGGAAAGTGAAAAGCTGTGAGCAGTGTTGTACCTCTCCTAGGATGGGATCTGAGGGTGACGCACAGGTGTCAACAGCCAGTGTTTCATTGGGTGCCCCTTATCCCCAAGCAGCCATCCCTGTGGACATATGGCCCCTTGAAAATCTCAGGCACCTAGGAGTGACTCAGGATGTAGGAGTCATGGCAACTCCCAGTATGCGTTTCCGGTGATCACACAGCAGTTGTACATTGATGGAATGATAGCCCTTATGGTTTATAAACATTAGGGGCTGCTGCCATGGAGCCCGTATAGCCACATGGGTGCAGCCTCTTGTACCCTGCACACTTGAGAAGCCTGAGATGGCGGCGAAGCCGGTGAATCTCATAGCCTGGCTATCTTTGTCCAGAGCAAACCTGACATAATGATGCGCCTTCCTGTAATGGGCATCTGTGACCTCCTTTATGCATCAATGTGTTGCAAACTGAGAGGCCAAGAAATTGAGTTCAGCAATCATCTTCAAAGCCACTGGCAGCAGATGCCCTCTAACTCCACGTGCCGTCAGGCCTTCACAAAGAATGTGGCATATGTGATGTACCAGAGCTCAGGATAAGCGCAGACGTGCAGGGCTATGCCTCTCACTCATTTGTAAATTGGGGGCTCTTGGACGATAAACCCTAGGGGCAGAACCCTAGGGGCATGCGCCCGACCCAATTGGACATGAACTCACTTGAGATGTTACATTGGGCATGCGTACTGACGCCATCCCACACGTGCGCAATCTTCAGGTCAATGGGCCCACGTGGATGTCAGAGCTGTGCCCGCCAACAGTTAAAGGGCCAATTAAGACCATTAAAAAGTCAATTGATCCCGAATTGAAGCCTGTGTGATTTCGCGCTCATTGCACAAGCAAAATGGGCAGGCTGGCAGCCCATTTTTTGCAAAAGGTAAAAAGGTTCAGCAGCATTGCCATTGTGAGTAGTGAAGAGTTCAGGAGATAGTTTGCTGCTGGTTGCTTAGTTGAACTTGACAGCTTCATCTCAGCTCTGAGCTTTGGTCTTATCATTCCCAGGCTTCATTTCAGGACTCACTGGTGTTTCCAAGGCCCCCAGAGGACTATGACCGCGTGGAGCCTTCTAGTTATCAGACAACCTTCAGTAACCCTGGTAATGGAGATTATGCTCTTTGCTGGAGGTACCTCCTCTGAGGAGGGAGAGAGGGGCATAAGGGAGACAAAGCCCAATGCAGCTTCCAGAGGAGCGATGCAGAGCCAGTAGGTAGTCCAAGGCCCTTAACACGTCTCCGCACTGATCATGCCAACACAATACTCACCCTTGCTAAGCATTGAACCTTTAACGACACTGCATCTATGTGCATCTCACAACGTCATGGCTGCTGACCTTGGCTGCCACCTCCTCCCAAGCTCTTTTAGTCTGATGAGATGGTCTCCCCCTGCCCATCCCTGGGATCGAGGGTGTCCTGTCTGACATGAGGACCTTGAGGCATTTGTCTGAAAAATGTGAGGCCGAGTACCCACCAGAACTGCCCTCCCGCCTGATGTCTCCAGCCACTGTTGAGGCCATAGTTCCAGTCTCCAACCAGCTGAATATGATTCTCCCCTGGCAGCCTTCAAGGAGCTGCCTCTGCCGTTTTTAAACAGCTAGCTGGGTTGCCATTGGATCGACATCAGCCACCACCCAGCCCTTTCCAACCATTGGGAAGACATGTTTCACACTGGGCGGGTCTTATTTGGCTAGCCAGCATGAAATTGCGGTCATGGGCCGATCGCATTTGGGGTTTGTTTCCTGACCGCTCCTGGGCCCACTGATCACTCACGCCTGCCAAGGGTAAAATTCCGGCCTAGGTCTGGCCTCCATTGTCTGGGTCTTTCCTTCTGACCCTCCTGTTCATGATGTGGCTCTGCTTGACCATATCCCTCCTGTTGGAGCTGCGCACAGAGTCGCTTCTCCCTCCTTCGCCTCCTCTATTGCATTAGGACCCCAACAAAGGCAGCATTGAGCCCTGAATCCATATCTGCTTTTGCCTTCTCTCTGTAAGGAAACATCGAAGTCACTAATGATTCAAGGGCCAAGAAAGCAAAGCTCAGAGGATGACATATTTGGAAACTGTCAGGGTCAATAGTTTCTCCTGCCCTACTTGCATGGTGGCTGATGTTGCCTTGTTCCTGAGACACTAGCACACAAATCAAGGTGACCAAGATGGCATCGCAGATAGCAAACACCTTGGGCTAACAGCCCTGTGTGGGATGCTGAAGTTTTAATGAGATGAGTGACCCAACCCAGCTCTGCGCTCCAATCTCTGATGTAGCATATCAATGACCAATCAATTGCTCAAGTCAATAAGTGGATGCCCTTTGGCCCTTTAGGAGTGTCAAATCTGATGAACAGGTGTTAGGCCTTCATTGATGGGATGCCATATGTGATGCAGCTTGCCTCCTCCACTATTGCCTACATTCCCAAATTCTACATTCCTGTGTGTCACTCTTGAGTTGCAGTGACTGTGATGTGAAGCCACTGAGTTTTGAGTAGCTCTTTAACAGTGCTAATGAAGCTATTGGCCTTCAGTGGCTATCACCACAAGGAGGTCTTCCTTCTTTCTTAGCAGACTCTTGTTTACACCAACAGCAACAAGAGGCTACAAGGTGACCCCAGAAAGGAAGCCCCTGGCATTCGCCCTTCCTCCTGACTTCCATTCCACAGCCTTCCAAGTCTAGAGAACCCTGGATGTCATGGGACATAATGGTGAGGATTAAAAGAAAAAGAGAAGTTTATGACAGATACCGAGGGCTCAATATGACAGAGCCCCTAGAGGACTATAAAAAGTGCAGGGAGGAACTTAAAAAGGAAATTAAGAAAGTTAAGAGAGTGCATGAGAAAGCATTGGTGGGAGGATAAAGGAAAACCCAAAGGGGTTTTTTAAATATATAAAGAGCAAGAGTATAATTAGGGAAAGAGTATGGCCAATTAGGGACCATAGAGGTCACCTGTGTGAACCTGGAAATCGTGGGTACAGTCCTCAATGAAAACTTTGCGTTGGTCTTCACAATGGAAAAGGAAGACACAAGTATAGACATCAAGATGGAGGACTGTGAAATATTAGAGGAAATTAACATAGGGAGAGGAGGTACTAGTGGGTTTAGCTGTTTAAAATTGGATAAATCCGCAGGCCTGGATGAGATGTATCCCAGGTTGTTGAGGAAGGCAAGGGAAGAAATATCAGGGGCCCTAGCAGTAATTTTCAAATCCTCTCTGACCACAGGTGAGGTGCCAGAGGACTGAATGACTGCTAATGTGGTCCCATTATTAAAAAAGGGAGGAAGGGATAGAGCAGGAAATTACAGGCCAGTCAGTCTAACCTCGGCGATGGGCAAGTTAATAGAAAGAATTCTGAGGGACAGAACATATCTCCACTTGGAGAGATACGGATTAAATCAGGGATAGATTTGTTAAGGCAAGGTTGTGTTTGACAAATTTAATCAAATTTTTGAGGAGGTAACCAGGAGTGTTGATGAGAGTAGTGCATTTGATGTGGAATTTAGCAAGGCTTTTGACAAGGTCCCTCGTGGCAGACTCGTCAAGAAAACAAGAGCCCATGGGATCCAAGGCAAAGTGGCGTGTTGGATCCAAAATTGGCTGAGAGGCAGGAAGCAGAGGGTGATAGTAGAGGCATGTTTCTGAGACTGGAAGCCTATTCTCAGTGGGGTTCCACAGGGCTCGATGCTGGGGTCTTTGCTGGTTGTGATGTACATAAATGACTTGGACTTAAACGTTTGGGGTGTGACCAAGAAGTTCGCAGATGACATGAAAATTGTTAGGGTGGTAAATAGTGAGGAAGAGAGCCGTAAACTGCAGGAAGATATGAATGGACTGGTCAGGTGGGCAGAGCAGTGGCAAAACGTGTGAGGTAATGCACTTGGGGAGGGCTAACAAGACAAGGGATTACACAATGAATGGTGGGACCCTGGAAAGTATTTGGTGTGCATATCCACAGATCCCTGAAGGTATCTGAGCAGGTAGATATGGTGGTTAAGAAGGCATATGGGGTACTTACCTTTATGAGCTGAGGTGTAGAATACAAGAGCAGGCAGGTTATGCTTGAACTGTATAAAATGCTGGTTAGGCCACAGCTAGAGTAATGCATGCAGTTCTGGTCACCACATTATAGGAAGGATGTGGTTACAATGAACAGGGTGCAGAGGAGATTTACCAGGATGCTGCCTGGGCTGGAGGGTCTGAGTTATGAGGAAGGACTGGATAGGCAGGGCTGCTTTCCTTGGAGCAGCGAAGGTTGAGAGGACCTGATAGAGATGTATAAGATTAAGGGGGGCATAGATAGGGTGGATAGGAAGGCACTTTTTTCCACTAGTAGAGGGGTCAATAATCAGGGGGCATAGTTTAAGGGTAAGAGGTAGAAGGCTAAGAGGGGAGTTGAGAAGTTGTTTCATCCAGAGGGTGATGGGAGTCTGGAACTCACTGCCTGAAAGGGTGGTTGAGTCAGAAACTCTCATAGCATTTAAGAAGTATTTAGATATTTACTTACATTGTCATAGCCTCCAAGGCTATGGGCCAAGCACTGGAAAATAGGGTTAGTGTCGTCAGATCTTTGTTGACTGGCATGGATAAGATGGGTTGAATGGCCTCCTTTTGTGCTGTAAATGTCTATGAGTCTATGAGTCCTTCCTTCCCCATTGCCCCCCTCGTGTTTGCCCTTCCCGCTGACTGCCATTATGCTGCCTTCCATCCCTGTTGCCCCCCTCATGTTTGTCAGCCTGACCCTTCACGTCACAGCCCATCCCCAGTTGAAGTGCTAGCCTCTGAAAGTGGAGGCCTGCATGAGTACCACAGCATAGTGGTGTTCCTCAGGGCAATGGAAGCAAAGGGAAGGAGCAGTCCAACCCTACAGCCCCAGCAGTGTGGGGTTCATCGCAACAAGACTGGCGAAGCGCTATGGCAGGTACATTCCACTCACCTCAAAATGAGTCTGACTTGTGCACACCACCCCTTTTCAAAAGGGTTTGAAGCCGATGTAATCCCCCACTGGTGTGACAGAAGGTTGGAAGGCGAGCAGCTGTTTTAATGAGCATTCATGACATGCTAATGAATGCAAATGACTTTCGTGCCACAAGTCGGTGGAATAACAGACCCGCATGAACACACCGTTGAAAGAATTGCAACCTGTTTTTACGATGGCGGGTTTCCAATTTTTTTACCACCTGCTGGATTCTCTGCTCCCACCCACCACAACACCCGCCACTAGGGGGGGAACGAGAGAATTCCACCCTACGTCTCTGCTGGCTTAGTGACGTCCACAGTATGTCATGCTGTCATTTCCTGTTGAATCTGAAGGACTTCACACTCTATACTAGAATCATCAACTTCCTTCCTGAGCTCTAGTGCAGGATCGTCCCAGATTTGCACTAAGTGCGGTAGCGGGTGGGTAAAACGACATTTTACCCGTTGGCTGCAATGGGGAGTTTTCACACCATATCATCCCAAACTCACCACATTTGTTATGCATTCCCGGGAAACACATTGTTTCCATGGCAGGCGGGATCCCATTCACCTGCCATACCATCACTTCGCCGCTTGATCAAGCTGGGCGCCATACTTAAAGTCCAGCCATGTGCACACATCTCAGTGCTTCCAGCCCATGACTGCTGCAGGGAAAATGCCCATGAAAGACAAAATGACTGCAGCTTCCAGGTTTAGTGATGTATCACTGGAATGCCTTTTGGATCCTGTGGAGGCCTGCTGCGATGTCATCTACCCCCACTCTGGCCGCCAATGGGCAGCGGCATGACCAAACAGGCTTGGGAGGTGGTAGCAGTGGCAATGAGTGCCAGTGATGCACAGAAGAGGTTGGCCATCCAATGCAGATAGAGGATGAATGATCTCATTCATGCCACCAGGGTATGGTGACCATCTCATCATTCTAAACTCACACACTCAAGCCCATCACACATTCACTGACATCTCACTCACTGCCAGCTCAAGGGACATCACCACTCACTCTCACACACACAGCCTCACATCTCCATCTGGCCTCATCTTCTCTGGAGACTGCATCCTCAGCGCTTACCATCTTGAGGCCACTTGCACAAATCAACATGTGCCCCCCTCACACCCCTGGGAGACCCTCCTTCCCCAGTACACTCTCATCCTGCAGCCTCTTCCCTTGCCTAAGGCCGCTTCTCCCCCTTCCCCAAGCAAGCCCTAGCCCTGCAGCCATTGTAAAGCCACCCAAATATGGCTGATCTTTTAGGTAGAGACCTGCTGTAGGTCGCCCTAAACGTGATGTGGTGCTGTCTGTGAAGCCTGGCACTGATGACTGCGAGTGCTGCCTGAAGCAAGGTAGGCAAATAAACCTTGAAGTCCTGAGCGAAGTGCAGCTCGCCACGCTCATGTCGCTTATGTACTGTTGTGAAACACAACGTGTTTTCCTGCTAACGTGGGCAGACGATCCAGTGGGGCAGGAGACGATTACACTGGGCAGGCCGAACAATGATATGCTGATGTATTACAATGAGGTTCCTGACATCTGATGGCGGAGAACGTGGCCTGCAATTGGTGGGCTGAGTGGACGATCGCAAACTGGTTTCACGTCATCGTGAAACCGATCGCACCATATTGTCCACTCACACCACCAAACATGCCCAATGCTGGCAGGCATGGAAAATCCCAGCCCTAGCGTTAAACACATAACGTTCATAAGTGACATTAGCAGAGGGTTCAAAGTAGTCTTTAAGGCCTCTAAAATTTTACAGATCTGGCTTTCTGCTCTTTAGTGAGATCTAGGAGTTCTGCAAGCTATATTGCATCATTCCCCAGAACAGAGTTGCTACTCTTAATAGTTCAGGATTCTTGTTCAACTTTGTGGCAATCTCATAATTCTGCCCTTGAAATTGAAGAATTGCCGATTCTTTCTCAATTTCTCCCTTCATTTCAATAGGAACAGATAGTGGAAGATTCAAAATGATAATGACTGACCCAACTATTGATATCCGGTACAAAGTTATAAACTAAGGCTGGGATTTTCCAATTATTCTCTGCTGTTTTTCACATCAGTTGACTCTCAGTCCTCAAAATCTACTCAATCTCAGCCGCACGCCTCTGACACCATGTTCTATGTATGTAAAATGGTTATGCTCTAAAACCTGGATGTTTTACGAACTTCTTGATCATACCCCCTACATTTAAGTCCAAATCATTTACGTACATCAAAAACAGCAAGGGCCCCAGCACCGAGCCCTGTGAAACCCCACTGGAAACAAACTTCCAGTCACAGAAACATCCATCTACCATCAGCCTCTACTTCCTGCCTCTCAGCCAATTATGGATATATGATGACACATGACAAAACAAAAGATGACATCAGAGGTCAGATGAGTATGGCCAAGGTATTTCTGCAAACAAACAAACAGTCTCCTTTTGAATGTGGGAAGGCTGGCAGCAAGCCTCAGGGGTATTGCAGAGTCGTCCTGTTCCTCCTGACTCCACATCAAAATTATTTTTGGTGGCTGTCACTTGAGCAGAGCAGGTCTATACAAGGGAAATAACACTTCACAAGCCTGAAATAAGGCCTGGCCCAATAAGTTGGATGTCTTTACAGGCATCCTCACACACAGGATATTGATTGCAGAAATTATTGCTTGTTGCATCTGTTATGCGTTCATAAAACAGAAGTTATGAGGCTCAACTTGTGGCCTCTAAGTAGGGTTGCCAACTGTGATTAAATGTAATTAAATGTAATTGTTTGACAAATTTGATCAAATTTTTTGACGGGGTAATCAGGACTGTTGATTAGGGTAATGCATTAAATGTGGTCTACATGGACATTAGCAAGGCTTTTGGTAAGTTCCCTCATGGCAGACTGGTCAAGAAAGCAAGAGCGCATGGAATTCAAGGCAAAGTGGAACGTTGGATCCATAATTGGCTGAGAGGCAGGAAGCAGAGGGTGATGGTAGAGGGATGTTTCTGTGACTGGAAATCTGTTTCCAGTGGGGTTCCGCAGGGCTGGGACTCTTGCTGTTTGTGGTGTACATAAATGATTTAGATTTAAATGTAGGGGGTATGATCAAGAAGTTTGTGGATGACATGAAATTTGTTAGGGTGGTAATTAGCGAGGAAGATAGCTGTAAGCTGCAGGAGGATATCAATGGACTGGTCAGGTGGGCAGAGCAGTGGCAAATGGAATTCAACCTGGAAAAGTGTGAGGCAATACACTTGGGGATGGCTAACAAGACAAAGGATTACACTCTCAATTTTAGGACCCTGGAAAGTACTGAAGGTCAAGGGGACCTTGGTGTGCATATCCACAGATCCCTGAAAGCAGCAGGACAGGTAGATAAGGTGATTAAGAAGGCATATGGGAAACTTGCCTTTATTAGTTGAGACATAAAATACCGGAGCAAGGAGGTTATGCTGGAACTGTATAAAACACTGGTTAGGCCACAACTGGAGTATCGCATGCAGTTCTGGTCACCACATTATAGGAAGGATGTAATTGCACTGGAGAGGGTGCAGAGGAGATTCACCAGGATGCTGTCTGGGCTGGAGGGTCTGAGTTATGAGGAAGGATGGATAGGCTGTGATTGTTTTCCTTGGAACAGTGAAGGTTGCGAGGGGACCTGAGAGGTGTCTAAGATTATGAGGGGTATATATAGGCTGCATAGGAAAGCACTTTTTCCATTAGTAGATGGGCCAATAGCCAGGTGACATAGATTTAAGGTAAGAAGTAGAAGGCTAAGAGGGGAGTTGAGGAGAGTTTTTTTCATCCAGAGGGTGATGGAAGTCTGGAACTCACTGCCTGAAAGGGTGGTTGAGTCAGAAACTCTCATAACATTTAAGAAATATTTAGAAATTCACCTGCATCACCATAGCCTCCAGGGCTATGGGCCAAGGGCTGGGAAATGGGATTAGTGTAGTCAGATTGTTGACCGGCATAGATATAATGGGCCGATTGGCCTCCTTCTGTGCTGTTAACGTCTATGAGTCTCTGAGCACATGACTTCAGCACATGACTTGCTCCCTCACTCCTTGTGACGCACTGCCTTCCTAAGCCAATTGGAAAGCAAAAAGGCTCATTGCCCAATTGGATGACGCTTGACTGTCAGTCAAGCAGCCTTTTTATCTCTCCATTTTCAATATTTTTATATCTGGTAAAGTGAAATGTTCAAAGCAAATTTTAAAAAAAAAATTCTTTGTCTTGAGGATTTTTATCCAGTATTGCACACAACAGTGTCCTGGAGATTGATCTTCAATTCCTGGAGTATCCTGGAGGCTTGGCAGCACTGCTTCCAAGTCTATTTCTAAAGGTATTGATCATTAATTAAATAAAGCACTGATAAAATAAAACAAAAATGTAGGCCCAATTTTAAATTTTACAAATTTGATGGTGACCATATTTCCACTGGAAGCAACTGCAATGTTAGTTATGTGATTCATGACAAATTCCTTTGTACTCAGCAGCGTAAATGGGATCGTGGTAATATATAAAGTAGATTTACCCATATCAATGTTACAGCGCGACTAGCTGTTATTGGTGGATCCATCTTATTTCTGTTAGATTTAGGTAACAGAATAGCTGATACAGATCAACCTTCAAGTCAGTCCGGCATTATTGCATAATTACATTTTACAAAGTTGGTCTTGCATTTTAGAATGTTGATGTTATAGCACTACATGCACACCAGGCAGCAGTTAAACACCAGAACATCATAGATGAACAGACTTGGCAATAATGCAAGGCAGATTAAAATATTTAACTGCCTTCAATTTGAGGTACATTCTTCCACCAGAAATTTGTTAATTTTAGTTTTTAAAGTATTTCTAGAATGAAAACAGAACATGCAAGAGATGCATAGCTTGGTCCACATCTAAACAATACAAGTAAGCCAATGTTTCATGTGTAGCCGTTCACCAAATAAGGAAGGGTTGCTCCTAATATGCTACTCCAGCTTTCAGTCTTAGATGCTGATCAATTTGTCATGTGTTGCCAGCATGTCCTTTTTTGTCACTTATATTTCCAGAAGTAGTTTTGCAATTTAGTGGGAAATGAATACAAATAGAAACCATGACTGTAATAAATAGCCACTTGTACAGTTAGTTTTATTTTAAACTTTGCATTCCTATTTTCAATACAACATACAAGTCAGGATGAAACCAAGACAGATTTTGCTTTTGAGGGAGCATTGATATTTCCTTTGCACGATATAATTTGATACAAATTATTCAGCTGGAAATAATATACCAGCACAATGTGATGACATGACATCCGTTTATTTCAGATGAAGCAGATGGAAAATAGCCTTGGTGTGAGACTGTGTTCTATTTACTTTATTTCGAATAGGTAGTGGCCAGTCAATAGAACAGCATCACAGTTTGACTCAGCAACAGAGTTGCTTTCTGCTTGACAAGGTCTCAGGCCATAGTAGCTCAAATGTAGCCCAATGCTCAAACATACCAGAATCACCTTCAGTATGCTAGTAACTAACAGGTTTTTCATTGAATGCATTCATGGGGGGGCGATGGGGGCCTTGGCTTCCAGCTGGAAAGCTGGCGAGAAGGCCTACCACGTCTTGTTCCACTCAAACACTGGACAGGCAAGCAGAAGGCTTTCCCCTGGGACCAGGAACCTCAGAGGCGGAAGTCCCAACCACTGAGAGTTGCCGGCCAGCCAGATGCCAGCAGCTCTATTAAGCGGTAGCACCACTAGGGAGGTAGTGGCTGCTGCTGATATGACATCTAGCCAAGGCCAAGGATCGTCACCAGATCCCAGGCCAGATGTGTGTGATGGAGGAGTAAGGGCAGGAGTTGGCTCTCAGGGGGCCTCCCCCTTCCAGATGCTGTGCCCTCGATCAGGCTGTGAGTGCCTTTGAACGAGGGCCCTCAGACACAAGCAACCCCGTTGTTGTCCTAGCATGGAAAGCACCACCCTCCCCACTTGCTGCTGGGATACCAGTGGAGATGGCTTGAGGCCCTTAAGCGGGCATTAATTGGAAGGCTGTCCATGGGCCTACCCACCACAGACTTGACCAGAGTGGTGGTGGGTAACTGGCGTGTCCCCAACTTCACCCTCCTGCCTGATTACCCTACCACTAAACTTGCCTGGGTGGGAGGACACAAGATCCGGCCCATGGTTTGTAAAATTGTGTTTTGGAAGAGTAATTTATGGCCATACAGATAGTAATACTGTTTCCGTGTTCCATTTTTAGCATCAATAGAGAATCCAATATGCCCACAGCTGCAATGCATGTGCAGAATTTTTAGCTGTCAAGTGACCTTCATTTTAATACATTACAGTTTTAAACCTGGCTGATGTTTCAAACTATTCATTTTAGCTCCATTAAATCTTAGTGAGAATTAAATAGATATTGCTTTTAAAAAATGGACAATAAATTTCTCTCAAAGCACATGAGAAAAGCTTCTGACTGAAGCTTTCTGCATTCTAGTTGGATGGCAAACTGGGAGTACTTGTTCCCTGTGAAGAAGGGAGAGTGTGTGTACAGGCACCTGTTGCTGTTCGCTTACATATGTGCAAAATTATTTTGGAAGTCATGATGAAGTCTCTCATTGTGTTATGTTTTGTTGGCTCATAGCGAAGTCACAGCTACAGCAGAAATGATTACTTTACACATTTTCTGATGTTTTAGACTGAGATGGAACACATGCCTGAAGCTCCCTGGAAATCTACAAGGGAAGAACTTTGGGGTGATTTTTAATTATATCGCATGGTGATATCCTGGTGAGCAGATTGGCTGCTGTAGAATCCATCTGATTTCTATCCATGAAAATCAGTGGGTGGTGAGGTGGTTTTATATATAAGGGGGGCAATCTGCTCCAACTTCCTTTCATTCGATTCAGATCGAACCTAATGGAATGTGACTTTGATTCCCTGAATAACTAACCGCTTGGATGTGATACCTTTTCAGCTAGTCCAAGAAATGAAATAATGGAGGTCCAAAAATATTTGGGGGTCCAGGTACACAGGTCATTAAAATGTCATGAACAGATGTAGAAAATGATCAAAAAAGGGTAATGGAATGTTAGCCTTTATACCTAGGGGACCAAAATACTAGGATGTGGAAATCATGCTTTATTTATACAAACCATGTTCAGATCACACCTGGTGTACTGTGAGCAGTTCTCGATACCACACCTTAGGAAGAATATATTGGCCTAGGAAGGAGTGCAGCATGGATTTACTAGAATGATCCCTGGCCTACAACAATTAAATTACGGAAGGAGAGTACATAAACTAGGGTTGTATTCCCGAGAATTTACAAGTTTAACAGGTGATTTGATCAAAGTTTTCAAGGTTTAAGGTAAACAGGTAGTTTCTCTTTATCTGTCCTATTTCTGCTGGTTGGGGAGTCTAGGACTAGGGGACATAGTCTAAAGATTAGACCCTGACCTTTAGGTGTGAGATGAGGAAACACTCCTACAGGCAGTATTTTATGCTCTCCCCCTGAGCTGAATTTCGACATGGGGAGGGCACTTAATCAGGTGGAATAGTGGCAAGCTGGGACCCTGTCACCTTCCTGCCTCCACCCCGATTAAGTCCATGTCGGAAAGGCCCATGGATGATTTCCTGCCCCACCATCAATTGAGGGCCCAAAGTGGATAATTAATGCCCAATTAAGGGCCTCTTCCTGATGCCAATAGCATTATCCCAGCCCGTTGCCACGAGGGGAGGACAACTTGCAAACAAAAATGCTTGTGGTCTCTCGGGGTTGGAGATGATTGGGTATCCCTTATTCAAAGGCACTCAATGCCTGATCGAGGGACCTGGTATTGAGAAGGTGGGGGCAGGGAGAGAGGTGAGGACCCACTGAAAGCCAGTCCCCTGCCCTTGCTGCCACATTCCGCCCCCCCACATCCCCGTCTCCCAAGATCCTTCACCCCACAACATCCCTCCTGCCATCATCCTGTGATCCTGTGCCACCAGTGGGTATAATTCTTGCAGCAACCACTGCCTACCCAGTGGGGCTGCTGGGCAAAAGAGCTGCCAGCTTCTGTTTGGCCAGCAGCTGTGTCTGCTGCCAACGCTGCATATGTGCAGTTCTAGTGTTTCTAGCACTCCATAGTTATACAGCCCCCACTCTCTGACAGCTGGGGTTGAATATTTCTAATTTATTGTGACAGTGGCCTCCAACAAAATGAATGGGGTTCCTAAGAGGAGCACAGAGACTTTTTAATAAAAAAATAAAAGTAGGAAGACAGGTTGATAGGCTGATGTGGTTGGCATACAAACATAAGAAGGTAACACTAAATCTATACAAGTCATTAAAAGATGTTAAGGCCTTTTAGAGCCCAGAAGGGATTCACTTTAATGATATTAGGAATGAGAAATTAAAAAGAATGGAACTGCGAATATCATTAGATTTCCTCTCAGGGGCGCACAAAATTATGAGACACTTTGCTAAAGTAAAATTAGATGATATTATTCTCATGATTCCAAACTAGAGAGCATGAATTGAAGATTTCTACATTACATTCAAGGAGATTTTAAGATCATTTTTTTGCGGGAGTGGTGTGGTGCTTAGTGGTGGAAGCAGAAAACACTAGTTTTTAAATGGGAAATGGGTAATTATTTGAAAAAGGAGCCTATTCTACCTAAACAGAACCAAAAGGTGCTGGAAAACTCAGCAGGACTGACAGCATCTGTGGAGAGAAAGACAGAGTTAACGTTTCGAGTCCGTATGACTCTTCTTCAGAGCTAAAGGGAAGTAGAAATGTGGTGAAATATACACTGTTTAAGGAGGGTGGCGGGGGGGGTGGGGTGGGGTGGAGCAGGTAGAGCTGGATAGAAGGCCAGCGATAGGTGGAGGCAAAGGAGAGATTGCCAAAGATGTCATAAACACAAGATCAAAACATTGTTAATAGTGGCGGTACAGGATAAAGGAGATGCTAATGGTGACATTAATAGTGGAAAGCAGAATTTGATAATGGCAGGGCCAGGGTAAGTACCCTGGAAAGTGACAGATGGCCCTAGTAGGGGTGGGGTGGGGGGGAGGGGATGGTGAAGGGAAAAGAGTTCGAAAAGGTTAAAAGCTGGGAATAAAACAATGGATTCAACATAAAAATGGAAATACATTTTTTAAAAATAATAATGAGAATAGGTGGGGAAAAAATAAATAATATTTAAAAATAAAAATGAATAAGACAAAAAGGGGGGATCAAAAAGGGGTGGGGATGGAAGATAGAGTTCTGAAGTTGTTGAACTCAATGTTAATTCTGGAAGGCTGTGAAGTGCCTAATCAGAAGATGAGGTGCTGTTCCTCCCATTTGCATTGAACTTCACTGAAACATTGCAGCTGGGCAAGGATGGACATGTGGGCATGAGGACTCTACCTAAAATCTGCTCTCAGCATCGGGAGCATTTTGTTTGGGCTGTTTTACTTTTTTACTTTCTTAGGCTGCTTTCTTAGCCATTGCTGCTTTCACTTTGGGCACAGTGATGTCTGCACAGACCAGTGCACATGCGCAGATGGCCATACTGTGTTGGAAGGAGACAGTGTTGGCCAGCAGTTCTTGGTGGGTGGGAATGCTTGCCGGTGACCTCTCAACTGCCTGATTGGCTTGTAATACAACAGGCTTTTCCAGGAGGAGGCAGCGTGGGTCTCTTGCTGGCTCTCTAGCTGGTGGCCGAGACTCTCGTCACCTCCAAAAAATTCCCTCCAAAGTTTGGAACTCTCTTCAGTATATGGTATTGACGCTGGGTCAATTGTTAGACATAAATCTGAGATTGGTGGATTTTTGTTAACCACAGGTGTGAAAGGAAATGGGGAGAAAGCAAGTATATGGAGTTGGGTCATATAGCATCTCATTGAATGATGGAACATAGCCTCAAGGGCCTAAATGGCCTACTCCCGTTCCCAGGTTCCTGTGTCCTATGTTCTTAGCTGAGTAGGTGTATAAACATGCTCTGGGAGGCTTCTTAGTCAAAGAAAACAAACTTTATTTACATGAGAGCTTCTGTGGCTGCTTGTATCTAGCCAACCCCTCATACAGCCATTTTTTCCCTCAGGAACCCCTCCTTAGAATTAATTCTCCTGCGCTAGCCACACGTTGGTTGAACAAATCGCATGACCCCTACTCAGTTGTACTGATCGTAAAGTGACAGTCATCACATCCCTCCCCCCCCCCTTAACTCCTTTGTATATCTTTTCAGTTAACAATTGCTTTATACAATTGAACCATGAGTTTTCTGAATTCTAGAAATAATTACATACGTCATTAGCCTGGACTTCAATTACACAACACACACAATAGATCCCATAATTATAAATTAAGTTCTTGGGGTGGTTTTCAAAGTCGGGTCGAGTGGCATACTTCGACAGGTTGTGAGGCTTCTACTGGATTGACATTTTCCAGAATTGCACTAACAGGTACCTCCTGGAGGACCACCAGCTCCTGCTCAGTCCTGGCCCTTTTGAGTGGACCTGCGGGCTCTGCACCCCTCCTGCTTGGAGCTCCTCCTTTTGCGGCCACAGGGACAGGTTGCCTCCTGCTCCCTGGCAGTCCTCTGCACCAGCCGCCCAGGGTTCGCAGCTACATTTGATATGGACAACTCGTTATCATAAACTCTTACAGGGATGTCCTTGATGTTTATTACAGGTCAACTAGAATCTTCAGTGCACACAGGTCCACCAACACTCAATGGTAACGCTGACTGCGAGAATGTCTCTCTACCCCTCAAGTGGTCAACATGCTTCCAAACGATCCCCCACTGCCCCCCACCACGCCTCCCATCACCTTACTTGATATGAAAGAGGCCCGGTCTCAGAGACTACCCTTCCAGGGATCCACCTAGGACTGCTACTGAAGTTTTTCACTTACACATTTTCATTAGTCAAGAACTTCCTAGCTTGACTGTGAGAATTATGACTTGTTTTCTGGCTGCACTGACTTGACTCTACCCTTCCCTGCAAATTTGAAAACACAAGACTCAACCTTGTCCTGAGATGATGTTTCATTAATGGTTTAGCTGGGAGAACACCTGTCATTTGTGTGGGATGGACAATAACTCAGAAAACTTGAGAGTCTTAACGATAAAGGTCCACCTGATAGAATTTTCATGCCAGACTTAAAAGTTTGGATATCTCTCTCGGCTAAACGTTCGATGCTGGGTATTAAGGTGCTGTGTTTATGTATTTTACACCATTGAGAGTGGTGAAGTTTTGAAACTCCACACTCGTGAACACTGTCCCATTATCAGACACAATTACTTCAGGCAAACCATGAGTTGTGAAACAGTGCAGCAGCTTTTCCATGGTCACCATTGATATTAGTGTTTTCAACTCAAAAATTCCTATCCAACTTAGAGTGTGCATCAATTACAAGGAGAAACATTGTACCTGTAAATAGTCCCACGTAATCGACATTCCCATGGGTGTAGTGGAGCTGTGGCTGATAGGTTTTGCTGTAACTTGCACTGTTGGCAGTGCCTTACCATGTTCTCAATATCAGTGTTGATTCCAGGCCACCATACATACCTCCTGGCTAACGCTTTCATTCGAGAATCCATGGTGGCCGCTGTGTAGTTCCATCAGTAGTCTCCGGCCCGGCACAGGAACGATCACGCACGCTCCCCATGGCACAAATACCATCTTGACAACTAAATTCGTGTTTACGGATAGAGTAGGGTTTCATGTCCTCTGAAGCTGCCTCATTTCCCCATCCCATAAGGATTTTGTCTCATACTCTGGATAACAGTGGATCCTGACTGGTCCAGGCTTTGATTTGTTTCTCACTGGCTGGTAGAATATCCATAAAATTTAAGACCAAGACAATTTTTTGAGGAATGGGTGTACATGTAATTCTTTCTCTCAAGGGCAGGCGACTCTTTTACGGCCCTGACTTTCTCCTCGACAGGGTGTAACCCCTGAGCATTGATCCTGTGTCCCAAGTAAGTCACCTCCTTGGCTTGAAAAGGGCACTTTTCTTTCCTGAGGCAAACTCCAGCCTCCTGAAATCTTTTTAACACCTCTTCTAAATTTGCCAGATGTTGGGCTTCCGTGGCTCCTGTGATGAGTATATCATTGAGGTATACAACCTGTGGCAACTCCAGTAGAAGGCTCTCCATTGTGCGTTGGAATATTGCGCATGCTGACAAGACACCGAAAGGCAGGGCCGTATTCTGAAACAGTCCTTTGTGGGTGTTTATCATAACAGTTCCTCGGAAAACATCATCCAACTCAAGCTGCTGATAAGTATAACTCGTGACAGCTTGGTGTATGACTGGTTCCTGGCCCATTTTTCAGAAAGATCTTCGATACTTGGAAGAGGATACTTGTCTAGCTTTGCAGCCTGATTGACGGTTTGTTTGTAACCATCACAAATGCAGATAGTCTTGTCAGGTTTCAAAACGGGACGATGGGTGTAGCCCATTCTGAAAACTGAACCAGCCAGATAACACCTAGTTCTTATTTTCTTGAGCCAGTCACAGCCCAGAAGGCTTGGTTCTTCACCCACCACTACTTATCACAGGTAATTGCTGTCTGACAGCTGTCCATAGCTTACACACTTACATCTTCTCCAGTGTATGTTTTCAGCTTGGCTGAAGTGCTCTCTAAATTTAAAGGCTGGTAAACCCCTCTCAAATGCTGGAATGTGTGCACGCCCATCACAGTGACTGATGCTGCTGTGTCTATTTCCATATTTAGAGGCTTCCATTTACACTATGGTGATTGGGTCTGGCTTAACATCTTTGAGGTTGGGAAAGAGTAAATATTAGATTTACTGCTACTAGGGTCTTCTACATTGTGTACTTGTAACATCTTGTTAGACTGGCTATTTGACTGCCTGGACCTAGTCCTGCATTGTCTCCTCAGGTGACCTTTTTTTTCACAATAAAGCACTCAGCCTCCTTAAATTGACAAGGTTCAGGAATGTGGTTACTCCCATATCAATAACATTGGACCTTAGAAATCACTGCCTGACTGCCTGTGCTGTATCTTTTAGTTCTATAGCTTACTGGAGTTGGTTCCCTTTTTCCAGTGGCCTCGGCCGATTTGGCGCCACGGCTGGCTGCCGGTTCCCACCTAACTGGTGCCTGGGGCCACTTTACAAGCCCTGCAGTTCCAATGCATCTGCCTCGGCGCTTTCTATTGTGAGCGCAATCCCCATTGCGTATTTGAAATTGATATCAACTTCTGCGAACAACTAGAATTGAATAGTACCGTTACACATGCCACAGACTAATCGATCCCGCAGCATGTCACTTAGGGTCATACCAAAATTGCGACACTCTGATAAGTGTTTGACTTTCACAATGTACATCGCAATCGACTCCCCCAGGGCTCTCACTCACAAATTAAACTTAAAGCGTTGCACTATGACTGAAGGTTTCGGTTGGGAATGACTCCGCTCCTCCACAGAGGAGTCAAATTGGTCTATCTGGCTGAAAAGCGGCATCTCAGTGAGTAATATAATTTCCTATTCATAGTCATCGATTAAACACATGACTCACAGATGGAGGTAGGAGACAGTGCCAGGATAGATTTTTTTCCCTCGTCACTCTGGGAGGCTTCTTAGTCAAACAAAATGAACTTAATTTACACGAGAGCTTCTGTGGCTGCTTGTATCCAGCCAGCCCCTCATACAGCCATTTTTTTCCTAGGGAACCCCTCCCTAGAGCTTATTCCCCTGCGCTAGCCGCACTTTGGGTGAACAAATCATGTGACCCCTATTCAGTTGAACTAATCTTGAAGTGACAGTGATCACAGTAGGGGAATGTTATACATTTGATTCTTTCCTCTTCTTGTGCACATCAACAATTTTTTCAGACTTCTGATTCACATTAAAATCTGATTAAGTTTGAATCCAATCTTCATACTTGATACAGAGGTTGCAAATCAATATTTTCATGTAGTCTGATTAATGAATAAGTCTTGGCCTTCATTAAAATGATGACTTCACAAGGAAATACAAATACCTGAGACTCGTTTAAACAGCAGTTTTGAAAATAAAGTAGTTGCCAGTGTAAGAATTGTATATTTATATTTTATTTACTGTTTAAATTGTAAGTGGTATGTAATGTGTTGTTAATGCTGTATTTGCAGCGCTGCCACCAGTGACCATTCTGATTCAGTGGAAATACCTTGAACTAAATCCACAAAAAGAGGTGGATTTCTCCAACACCAGAGGAAATACGACCATTGGGCTAGCAATACAAATATTGCTGCCTTTCCTATCTCCCATTGTGCTGAGCAGGTCTATTTCAGAATTTAGCTGTCGTAAGATAAGAGCCACCAATATCCCAGGAGTTTCCTCCTGATGTAGAGAACCCAGCCACCTCATGTACTTCTGCTATTCAGGTATGATCTAAGATGAGTACTAGGATAGGTTTGAGTTCAAAGATAACAATTTGGCACTGGGGGGAAGACGGGTAATAAGAAGAAGTAGGCACACGTTCACAGAATGCTTTATATGTAAAATTATGGTCACTAAAGAAAGAGAAATATAAATGGCAATTCTATTACCTTTCACATTCACATTTTACCATACCTTGAGTTACTGTGGGTAATTTTGACTTTGGTTGACAGCAATTCAGCCACGTTTGACATCTCTCTTTATTTTCATTACCATTGAATGGAGAGATTTATTATGGATGGATGTTTGTTATAAAACGCATGTTTTATCAAAAATAGCTTTACTTATTGAATGGACTGAAACCACTGGTTAAGTAAAAAGACTGAACAATGGTATTTTGAATGTCTTAAAACAACAGCTTCTATGATGACCAAACATGTGCATAACTGAAACCTACAAATTCCAAAGCCATTACTATGGAGTCAGGCTGTCTAGATGTAATCCACCAGAGACAATCAACTTAGATGAGTATGAGTGTCCCATCTCCTGAACCATTCATAAAACATCCAGACTTCACCTGTGTATTCAGCTGGGTGTGGATCAAGCCATTAGATGCAATCACTTTGGACAATGGAACCTGGCTGAGCAGGGAACTCCTCTGGCCATAATCTAATTATTTCTAAACAATGGACCTGGAATAAGCTTGTTATAACCATGTTTGGGTAACTGGTAAGTTTGTGAGAAGAGCATGTGGTGAGCAAACTTTGTGTTTTAAGAAACTGCTTTTCTCTAGGCCAGTGAAAAGAAGAACAGATACCCAGAGTGGGTACACACACTCTCTCGCTCTCCAGCCATTCTGCAAGTTTGTGCCCTGCCTGTTGTTTGACACTGGGCAGCATCTTTAAAAAGCATCCCAGCAGCTGCTGACTCCAGGAGAAAAGATAGAATGACCTGTCAATATGTTTAAATCTTCTTGACCCAGAATCTAGAAAGACCATTGAGCCCAGTCTGAAACCATCCAAGTCTTCAATCTATAGGATCCATATGCAACTGACTTTTTTTGGACTCTTAAGCACTTTAATCTGCTCTTAAACTTTGTAACTTCTGTGTGTATATGTGAATTCTTGAATGTATGTGCGTGTGAGAGTTGGAGTGTTTTTAATATTTTATTTAGATTGGGTGTAATATATAATAAATATAATTTTCTTTTCTTTTTAAAAACTTACAAGAAAACCTGTCTGTGTGTGTTTTAAAGTCACAACACAAACCATTAAACACTCACTGAATTGGCAGGCAAATTCTTTAAAAAAAAAACCTGTTGCAGTCAGCCGAGAATTTGAAAAGATGGGAGCCATTCTACCACTTCTCATCTGACCAGAACATAATATTGCTCATTTTATCCAAAGTCAAAATTGCTGTTATTTGGTTTTTGTACACAATTGGTGCAAGGTTGTTTTGATGGCTTAGTACATTCTGTGTATAAATAATGGAATTGATTACCAAGAGTAAATTTAAGAGGCATCTGCATCTTAGTAAACAGTAGTTAACATGGATTCAGAAGTGCAAGATCGATCCTGGCCTACTTCCTCAAATTTTTTGAGGAATTCATATCTATGACATAGTGTGTATCTAGATATCCAAAATACATTTGACAAATTCTCACATGAAGGACTATGATCTGGAAATTTGGGCATGCCCATTTTTGGATATGCAGAAGGTACATTTTCTGCTCCTGAATCCTGAATTGTGAGATCCAAGGTGCCTTGGTACTGGGCCTTGACCTCATTACTCTGGAGCCGGCACAGCACTGACAGTCACCCAACAAAGAAGAAACCAATATAATAAAAACAAAAATACTGTGGATACTGGAAATCTGAAATAAAAACAAAGTCCTGGTAAAACTCAGCAGGTCTGGCAGCATCTGTGGTGAGAGAAACAGAGTTAGCATTTCGAGTCCAATATAACTCTTCTCTGGCCCTGGCAGAAGAAGAAGCCAAGATCAGGCCACTGCTAGCATTTGAATTTATGAAGACTGATTCACGTGCAATGCCCCAATACCTGGCACTTTTGTTGCCGATACAATTATACTGAAGTTACAGAGCCTGAGCTCTGGAGTTATCTTATAGCAGGATATAGAGTTATTTTATCTCTGTGCAATTTTCAAGGAATGAAATACATATGAACGTACAAATGAAGAGTAGGGGTAGGCCACTCAGCCCCTCGAGCCTGCTCCGCCATTTAATAAGATCATGGCTGATCTGATTGTAACCTCAACTCCACACTCCCACCTACCTTCAATAATCTTTCACCCCCTTGCTTATCAAGAATCTATCTACCTCTGCCTTAAAAATATTCAAAGACTCTGCTTCCACCACCTTTTGAGGAAGGGAACTCCAAAGACTCGCGACCCTCTGAGAGAAAAATATTTCATTCTTGTCTGAGGTGAGTGACCCCTAACTTTTAAACTGTGACCTCTAGTTCTAAGTTCTCCCACAAGTGGAATCATCCTTTCCACATCTACATCACTTTCCATATCAAGACTGCTCAAGGTCCTATATGTTTCAATCAAGTCACCTCTTAATCTCCTAAATTCCTGTGGATGCAAGCCTAGCTTGTCCAACCTTTCCTCATAAGACAACCTACACATTCTAGGTATTAGTCTAGTAAACCTTCTCTGAACTGCTTCCAATATATTTACATCCTTCCTTAAATAAGGAGACCAATACTGTGAACAGTACTCCAGAAGTGGTCTCACCAATGCCCTGTATAACTGGAGCATAGCCTCCCTATTTTTGCATTCTATTCCCCTTGCAATATATGATAACATTCTATTAGTTTTCCTAATTACTTTCTGTAACTGCATAATAGCCTTTTGCGATTCATGCACTAAGACACACAGATTCCTTTGCATTTCAGAGTTCTACAATCTCTCATCATTTAGATAATACATTTCTTTTTTACTCTTCCTTTTTTCACATTCTCCCACATTATATTCCATTTGCCAGATCTTTGCCCTATCATTTAGCCTATCTATAGCTTTTTGTAGCCTCCTTATGTCCTCTTCACAATTCACTTTCCTACATATCTTTGTACCATCGACAAATTTAGCAACCATACCTTGGGTCCCTTCATCCAAATCATTTATATAAATTGTAAAAAGTTAAGGCCCCAGCATTGATCCCAGTGACACACCACTCATTACATCTTGCCAACCAGAAAATGACCTATTTATGCTTACTCTCTGTTTCCTGTTAGCTAGCCAATCTTCTATCCATGCCAATGTGTTACCTCCTACACCATGAGCTTTTATTTTCCACAATAACCTTTGAAGTGGCATCTTATCAAATGACTTCTGGAAATGGTGACATAAATTGCTAACTAGGTTGTGTAGTTCAGACAACACGAAGGAACACAGTTGCCATGATCATTGATATTCATCTTTTATACTCTGCCTAGTAACGGCATCTGTGAGGTAAATGACCCTGAAAATATGTGCAATATCAATCACCAGTCTTTTGACAGAAAGAAATAGAGCAGAAATTCATTTAATCAAAGCCTGTCACAGTGTTGAGTAGAAATAACAGTTGCAGTACTTTTTTAGAATGTCATTAGTACATTCTGGGGAAATGAGGTGAATTTTGACTGAGACAGTCAGCAATAGCTGATCTCTGCAATCTCAGACAAAATATTCAGAATCAGTATTGACACTAGCATTGGCTACAGTTCATCAACCAAGCAATTTCAATGGCCAAAAAGGACAAGTGTGATTTTTTTTTCCACAGAGTGCAGAAAGACACATAGGGCAGAAATTTTCCAGGTTGTTAAAGGCAGGCTTGGGGGTGAGCAGGATAGGAAAGTACCGGAAATTGACGTTGGGTTGGGATGCTGACGTGATTCTGCCTCATCCGACTTTCCTTGGGGTGATATTGAAGGCAATTAGGCAACTCCCTTGGATATATCAGGTAAGTAATTAAGAGTTTGTCTAAGTTAAGAAGCCAATGATGAGGTATTTTAGTCCTGGATTTCCCAACCATTATATATATTTCCAGACCTGTCAGCCTCTCGCCCTTGTCACCGAAGTGTGTACATTGTGGGAAGAACTTCTTCCGTGAAACTGATAAACAGGGAGGGTTTTGATCAGTGAAACTGAAGAGTTTCAGCCATGGCCATTGAGAAGTTGCTGCTCAAAGCACTTCTTCTCTCAGAGAGCGCTCTCATAGCAAAGCAGGTGATTGCCAAATTCTTGGGAAGCACTTCACCTGTCTGGCACTTCAGCTACACATTCCTGCTGCCAGCCTTCACCATAGCATGGCAGCAGCTTATGCAGGCTCCATTTTCCTCATCTCCTGCAGGTCAAGAGCAAAGGGCACACCTCCATCAACAGCTCCAGCAGTAGCAGGAGCTACACCAGCAGCAGCATCAACTGCCTCCTCATCAGCCTGCCTCTTCCCCTCCATATGGCAAAGGGGATGGACACAGTGATTGAGCTGGAAGGAGGTGAGACCCCCAAAGCAGGGTTTGCAGGCAGAGGATCAGCTTTCTTGACATATCTAAGCACCGGTGCCTCAGAGGCTCAGGCTCTCATGGAAGGTCATTGCTGTTATCTGCAGCCTGTTATATGCAGTTTTCTGCAAGGAGGCAAAGCAGAGAGATAAGAGTACTTGTAATGCCTTGTGTGCAGTGGAGGTAAGGACACCATTTATGGAGGGTGACAATGAGGCATGAGTGTATGAGGACAATAGGCTGAGGATGAGTGTGAGTATTGTCTGTGCAGGTGGGGATGTGAGGTCCCTGCAGACAGAGAGAAACAATTGGGACTGCAGGGTGTGTTGAACTGAGTTGTGTTGTGCAGGAGAACTCTGGGGAAAGTCAGAATGTGGGGTTGGCACCTAAGGGTGTTATGCCACTCACATGTCATGATCTGAGGTCCCGGATCCTCCCGGTGCAATGTCTCCAGGTTGGAGGGAGCACACATCTGCTCCTGACATCCTCAGCCACTTCCAGCCATGCCTGCTTGGTAGAGCTCACCCCACCGCAGCCCTTCAGATCCCACAGCCGTATTTCCAGGTGAGAGACCTGGGGAGCAGCTGCCCCAGGATTCCCCTCTGTCCCTGTGGCTCTTGCAGCCTGATAAATTCCAAGTGCTGGGGAGCTTTTCTGAAACATCCCTGGTTGCTTTAATTAGAAACCTTGCCTTTCACAGAATGGATATGTCACCCAGCCTCCCTCTCTAACTGCAGAGAGAAATGATTGGGATGATAATTAATTTGTTCTCGTAAAGAGCAACTGGCAGGTGTGGTGTGCAGAGAGTTGAGTTCCAAACTGGAAAATGGTGCTGCCATTCCGGCAGGGATTAAGGTGTAAGATACCACCCATAATGTGCTTTCATTTTCTTGACTGGCTTTTTGACCTTCTTAAAACAGTAAACATGGTGGCAAATCATTAATCTACCAGAATCTGATTTTTTTCACTATTTAAAACAGCCAAAAGTATTGAACTGATTTCAAAAGGTGGCAGATTTTTAAAATGGCAAGAACTTTTAACATTGAAATGTAATCTTATTTTCTTGCTGCCAAATTATGAGGAAATAGATATGCCTCAATGTTATGCATGTGAGGCATGGCCGGGTAATAGTTATGGCACCAGTCGAGCAATCCAGTGGTTATGAAGTCAAACCCTGTCACAGCAAATTATGCAATTGAATTGAATTTAATAAACCTGGGTCAGTGACAGAAATAAGTATCATGAGAGTTGCTGGATTTTTCATTAAGAGTTCAGCAGGTTTACTATGTCCTTAAGGAGTGGGAGCCTGCCATCCCAGTCACCCTGTCCTACATATCACACAGCTCAGAAGGAGGCAATGCAGCCCATCATGCCTGTGCTGGCACTTTGAAAAAGCTAAATAATTAGGCCCACTGCTTTGCTCTTTTCCCATAGCCCTGCAATTTTATTTTTACTTCAGATATGTATGTAATATCATTCTGAAAGTTATTAATAAATTTCAGGCATTGTATTCCAAATTATAAAAATTCACTCATCTCATCTCTGGCTCTTTTGCCAATAACCTCAAACCTATGTGCTCTGGGTACTGACCCTTCTGCCATTGGAAACAGCTTTTGCTTATTGACTCTATTGAACCCATTTATAATTTTGAACACAACTATCAAATTTCTTCTTAACCTTCTCTGCTCTAAGGAGATCAATCCAGATTATCCAGTCTTTTCACAGAAGTCTCCCATCCCTGGTACCATTCTAGTAAATCTCCACTGCACATTCTCTAAGGCCTTGATATCCTTCCTAAAGTATGGTGCCCAGAATTGTACAGCATGATACTTCAGTGGGAACCTAAATGCGTTATAAAGTTTCAGCTTAACCTCGTTGCTCTTACTCTATTTAGGAAGCCAAGAATACATTTGTGCTGTATTCTTCAATAACTATTTGCTTAGACCTAGAAGCTTCCCACACCTAGGCCAGGATTTTTCCTATGGTGGGCGGCTGGGCAGGAGCAGGCGAGGCCGGATGCGGAGCCGATTGGTGCCCGGTTGCGCTCAGTGCTACCTGTGCAAGCAGGGAGAGGAGGGAATGTTGGGGCCAGCGCTCTTTTGCGCATGCGCATGACAGAACACAGCAATCTCCTTGAGGTATGGAGCTGCCTCAGGGAGATTGAATGGATATTAAAATAATTTAAAAATTTATTTAAAAATTGATTCAAACATGTTCCCTCATGTGACTGCTTCACATGAGTGGGGACATGTTTTTATGTTTATGAAAATGTTTTTATTTATTTATTTAATAAAAGCTTCAGGAAACCTCATCCTGTTCGTGGATGAAGTTTCCTGAAAAACATGAAGGCTGCTTGGGCTTTCTGCCTGCCCACCAACCTTAAGGTTGGACGAGCCAGTCCATTAATTAGTTTAAAGACTCTGTCATTGGCCTCAATTGGCCATTGACAGGTCAGTGGGCGCAGAGCTAATTTTGCTGCACCCACACCTATCTGAAAATTTAAATGGAGTGCAACGACATCGGGAGTTCCGCCCGACATCATCGCGCGTCATTTTACATGTCAGCGAGCAGACCCTGCCCCCCCACTTGCCGACGGGATAATCCTGCCCGATAGGTTAATGTTAGGTGTAACTCTTTGTTAAAATGCAGTTCTCAGGTTTTGTTTCAATGATATTAACTCTATTATTTCTTTACTTAAAAGATGCTTGTCTAAAATAGTTACATCAACATAACCTCTATCCAGATAATCACCAGCTATCTCTGTTACAAATCCATTTCCTATTATTGGGAATGTAACTCTAGGTGCATCATATTAATATTTGATAGTCATGACCCACTGCACGTTCAGTATAACCTCTAATCTTCATCGACCATTCAGCCAACATTCACAGCTGATTTGAGCTGTGAGCTTTTTTGGGGCAGTGTCATTTTCTTAAATCGTTGATCAGTTTTTGCTAGGTTACTTAGGCTAGCATGTTTGGTTGTGAACACTTAAATTTTCAGGTATCTGAAAACAAAACATGAAATCAAAAAATTATTTATCCCAGTATGAGATTGTATAAGCTATTTTATTTATTTTTAATAAATCATTCTAGCATTGTAGCTCTCTTTTATTCTGTAGTGATGGCACTAATCAATCAGCGAAGCAGCAATGAGCTTTTTGGCTGTCAGCACAGTGTACTGACTTCTGGATGTTAACTCAGTCTCACCCTGCTACTTGAAATAAATGATGTTTGTTTAAAATAGTGAAATCAGCATTACCTCATTCCAGATAATCTCCTACCTGCCTCTGGTGTGCTTTGATATCTGTGACTTGAAGAGAGGTGAAAGACAGACTATTTTCCCTTTTGTCAATGTAGATTGTAATGCTTTTTGGCATTATTAGATCTTTTTCTGATCTTGCCCCTTCAGGCACAAACCTTGCTAGGGTGCCTGGTTTTCTTGGGCAGCAACATAGACTAGATCTTGGGCAGGACCCCTCGCCGGGCTATGGTGACCCCTCCCAGCAGCTTGTTGAGTACCTCATCATTGCGGATGGCGAATTGCAGATGGCGGGGGATGATACGGGTCTTCTTGTTGTCCCAGGTCGTGTTGCTGGCCAGCTCGAGGATCTCGACAGTCAGGTACTCAACGACAGCAGCCAAGTAGACAGGGGCTCCGGCCCCGACATGCTCGGCACAGTGACCCTTGCTCAGCAACCAGTGGATGTAGCTGATGGGGAACTGGAGGCCAGCTTTGGAGGAGGGAGTCTTGGTCTTGCCGTGCCCTTTGCCTCCAGTTTTACCACGGCCAGACATCTTTCAGGGTTAAATCTCAGGTGTGCATTATTCGCAAGTCGGGTTAAATTGGATAACACTGAAAATGGGTATGGGGATCACAGTTTGCACCTGTGCCCGTTCATTGCATTGCAAGCAGCAGGTTAAATTGGTGCTGTCTGCTCTTTTACATGTTTGCTGTATGCAGCCAGTGCTCTCTGTTCTGTCCATTGGCTGCATGTTTCAGCAGGAGGCCCAATATGGGTGGGTAGCATTACCTAAAGATGGCCTGCACCTCTTAAAGGGGAAATACACTGTGGCTGCAAGAAATGATGGGAGTCATGTCAAAACTGAACTTGTGCTGTAAAACATTGAAGAATACCTGAACATGTAAGAGAATATGCACCAAGGCTTTCCGATAGCACTGCAGAGGTTTTGCTACGAGACTCTCAGAGAAAGTGAGACATCCCTGAGGCTAAATTCAATAGGCACGAAGACTGATGTGTGTGATTTATCCAGCACCCATCTGCTGCAAAGCAGGCAGCCTGCCAGCTTTGTGCTGTCTGCTGTTTTAAATGATTTTAGCAGTATCCAATGCTAACCCTGCTGCTGATTGGCAGGGGCCAATATCTTGAGAGGCTAGCACCACTTAAATTTAGCCTGCATTGCCTAAAGTTAGCCTTTACTTCTTAAACAGGAGGGGCATTGAGGCTGAAGCAGGTGTTGGCAGTCTTGCATCGAGAGATTTCTTGTCTCCAAAGGGGTTCAAGTGTCCTCCAGACACATGCTCAGATGGCAGTGAGAGCAGATGGCTGTGGAGATCAATGCCAGGAGTCAAGCTCTGAGGACCTGGAGTCAGTGCAGCAAAATGTTCAATGCCTTCGCACGAGCGTCAAGGACAATGAATGTATCTTTAAATATCATATCCTATCAACTGTACCACTAGCTTCAGACCCTGTTCAATTCAAAGCAACAACCAACAATCTCTATCAATCAGGACTCATACCTGATTTTCATATTGTTATGACTAGGATGGGGGGAGTGCATGGTTTCTCTAACCCCAAGTGTAAGTATTTAATTCACTCACCAAAATGGCCAATTGTTTATTTTTGCTGTTGTTAGATTTAGATCAGACTCAGAATAACGCCTTGCCACCAGCCCACCCTGTGTGCTGCACCTTAAGCGGCTGGACACACAGCACCCAATTTTGAAGTTCTCTGGCTTTTTAAAAATTATTCCTGGGATGTGAGCTTTGCTGGCAAGGCTAATATTTATTGTCCATCCTTAATTGCTCTTAAGAAGGTGGTGGTGAGTAAACTTCTTGAACCGCTGCCGTCCATGTGGTGTAGGGAGTTCCAGGATAAAAGCAAAATACTGAGAATGCTGGAAATCTGAAACAAAAACAGATAATGCTTGAAAAACTCAGCAGGTCTAACAGCATCTGCGGAGAGAAAAACAGAGTTAAAATTTCAAGTCTGTATGACCTTTCTTCAGAACTAAAGAGAAGTAAAAATGTGATGACATTTATACTGTTTAATGGGAGTGGAGCAGGTGAAGCTGGATAGAAGGTCAGGGATAGGTGGGGATAAAGCAGATATTGACAAAGGTGTCATAAAAAAGGTCAAAGTGGGTGTTAATGATAGTTGTAAGGGCTAAAGGAAGTACTGATAGTGGCACTAATGTAAGAAAGCAGAATGTGATAACAGCAGGACAAGGATAAGCACTCTGTGATAGAACAACATGAACAAGTAACATGGCCCTTGTGGGGTGGATGGGGGAAGGGGACAGTTGTGGGGAAAAAAGATCGAAAATAGGCTAAAGGATAGGGAAAAAACAACAAATAAATGAATAAAAATGAAAAAAAAATTGGTTAAAGAAAATGAATGTTGAGAAAAGGGGGTAAAAAGGGATGAGAATAGAGGAGAGAGTTCATGGTCTGAAGTTGTTGAGCTCAGTGTTAAGTCCAGAAGGCTGTAAAGTGCCTAATTGGAAGATGAGGTGCTGTTCCTCCAGTTTGTTTTGGGCTTCACAGAAACATTGTAGCAGGCCAAAGATGGACATGTGGGCATGAGAGCAGGAAGGTGTGTTAAAATGGTGAGTGACAGGAAGGCCTGGGTCATGCTTGCGGACAGACTGAAGGTGTTCCGCAAGACGGTCACCCAGTCTGCATTTGGTCTCTCCAATGTAGAGGAGACCGCATTGGGAGCAGCAAATGCAGTAACGATTTTGATTCCAGAGTTTCAGTCCAGGATGTTGATTATGCAACAATGAAGAAATGGCAATATAGTTCCAATTCAGGATGGTGTGTGACTTGGAGGGAAACTTGCAGGTGGTGATGTTACCATGATTCAGCTGCCCTTGCCCTTCTAGGTTGTAGAGGTCATGGGTTTGGAAGGTACTATCAAAGTGGTTGGTGAGTTGCTGCAGCACATCTTGTAGCTGGTACATGTTAATGTGTGCCAGTGGTAGAGGGATTGAATGTTTAAAGTGGTGGGTGGGGTGCCAATCAAGTGGACTGCTTTATCTTGGATGGTGTCGAGCTTCTTGAGTGTTGTTGGAGCTGCAATCAGCCATGCAAGTGGAAAGTATTCCATCACACACCTGACGTACCTTATATATAGTGGACAAGCTTTGGGAGACAGGAGGTGGTTACTTGCAGCAGAATTCCCAGCCTCTGACCTGCTTTTATAGCCACAGCATTTGTATGGCTGGTCCAGTTAAGTTTCTGGTTGATGGTAATGCCCAGAATTTTGATTGTGGGGGATTCAGCGATGATAATGCTGTTCCATGTCAAGGTGAGATATGCAGGTTATCTCTTATTAGAGATGGTCATTGCCTGGCACTTGTGTAATGTGAATCCAGTAACATTAAGGAGCTGAATTTTGCAGGCCTAGTCTTCATGTATCATGTTGTTATATATTAATACTGCTTTAAAACATTCAGCTGTTTTTGGAGTTATGTCAGTTTTTTAAACTTTCTGGTGAGTTTTTGCAAGTCTGCTAGATCAGCATATATTTTCACATTTCTGAAATTAGAAACAAATCCAGAACTATTTACCCCAACAATTTATTTCACAAGAGGGTAAGGAAATGCTTTATTTCTATTTAATAATTCACCCTAGAATAATTTGATCTCTTTTTTATCCAAACAATCAGAAAATAAATAACTTTCTGACTGTCCTAATAGTATACCACCTACTGGAAAATAAAGATACAAAGTTGACTTAACTTTCAATGTAAGACTAAACAAGCTAGCTTCAGGTTGTTTCTTCCATACATTTTTAGCACCAATTAACTCAATGTATTAGCCACCAGTCAATTATGGCTAATTGGGAATTCACGTTTGGCTAATTGCATTTCTGATTAGTAAATAAAAAATAACAATAGCCTGTTGGAAAAATACAAAATTAGACTACAACATGCAATAGCAGGGCTTCAATTCATAGGTAAATATGAGAAATCCTTAGTGTTTTTGCCCTGTTACTATAGCAAGAATCAAGGGCAGTTACTCCAGATTGTAGGAAAAATGCAATGCCTTATTAAAGAGGGAAGATAAACTGTTGTATTTGCAACTTCATAATACACAATTTCACATTTATGCTTAACCTGCATTTTTAATGCGTGGCCACTTCCCTTGCCCACCCCCTCATCCTGCATGTGCTTGTGCGCTACCTTTAGCCTCAGGGCAGCCTTTGCCACACCCCCAATGTGCCTCAACCGCAGGGTAGCCTTGGCCACTCCCATCCCAATGCATCTCAACCACAGGGCAGCCCTTGCCCCTACCTCAATGCACCTCAATTGTAATTCATTGTAATTCTTGTTTAACTTACTAGATTGATCTTATTTGTTGATGTAACTGACTCTGTAACTGACTCTGTTGATTAGGGTAATGTGATCGATGTGCTACACATGGAGTCCTAAAGGGCTTTAGATAAAATGTCACATGCCCTGCGGTTAAAGCATGTTGGGGGTTTGGGGGGGCAAGGGCTGCCTTGTGGTTGAGATTCTTTGAGGGCGGGGGGAAGAAGGGCTGTCCTATGGTTGAAACGTGTTGGGGGGAGGGCAAGAGTTGCCCTATGATTGAGGCACGTTGGTGGGGGGGGTGGGGGGGTGGTGGTGGCCAGGGGTTGCCCTGTGATTGAGGCGCATTGGGGGTGTGGCCACGCCTGCCCTGTGGTTAAAGGTAGTGCACAAGCACTTGCTGGTGGGTGAGGTAAGTTAGGGAAAACTGTATAAAGTGACCATTCCTCTGCAGCTGAGACATTTTGTGCATAGCCACATTGATATGTTTGGAGTCGGGCCTCTAGCTTCTCTGCCTATTCAAGCAATGCAGAGGCACCAAAGTGCCACTAAGTGCTCCAGAGTTTTTCACTCCTCGGGCATAGAGTGCAAACTAATGAGCTTTTTAATTGGACTGCAGAACAATTGGATGACTGGGCATGTTGTACAATCTCCTTGCTAAAGCTAGCCATGGAGCAGCCACTGCTGGAGGTGCTCACAGCCCCTTGCAATGTCAGCATCCCAGTCTGGATCAGTCTCCCCCATGGTTCAAGCTAACAGTGCAGCGTTGCAGTGCGGGTTAGGAGAATGCCTGCGCCTGAGCTGAGAACACAGCATGCAGTCCAGTGGGCAAAGCTGCCGCCAAACAGTCAGGCGGAGTGGAGTGGAGGTGGGTGGGCTTTCGGGGAGCCATGCAATGCACTAATCTCTGGCCATTCAAGTGGTGGCCAGCACTCTCCAGGATGCGTTAAGGGGCCTTCGGACTTAACTAAGACACCCATTAGCACACCCACGCTAACCATTGCGTCTCTCTCTCTCTCTCTCTTTCATCCTGCAGGAGGAGTACACCAGGAGCATGGAGTCTGGTAACCTAACTGTATGCCTCATGGCATACAGAAAGTGAAGATAACTGAGAAGACATTAACTGAGGCACTTGGCTATGCAGCACCGTCTGGAAGAAGGGGCGGCTGGGGTTCCCACAGACATTGCTGAAGAGCCACAGTGAACCATTGCTGGTCAGTGCCTAGCTAGACTCAAGGTCTATAGATACCACCTTTCATTTCTGCAGATGACCAAGAACTAGTGTCGCCAAAGGATGTGCATATCTAGGGAATTGGTTGGTGACATCTGCCAGCCACTGCAGGATTTGGCACTATGGGGACATGGATGGCATCCACTACCAATGGCCGTGAAAGTGACCACAGCACTCAATTTCTATGCCAGGGCTCCACAGGTGACCTCTGTGGGATATCACAAACCTCCACCCACAAATGCTTTAGTGAGGTCATGGATGCCATCTTTGTGAGGGCACACAGCTTTGTGCATTTTACCTGGGACCAGGACAGCCAGGATTTAAAAGCATTTGGATTTGCCCAGGTCTCGGGTTTCTCACAGGTGCAGGGTGCCATTGAATGCACTCACGTGGTGCTCAGATCTTCATGGAAACACGTGATCAACTATGTCAGTCACAAGGAATTCCATTCACTGGATGTGTAGCTGGTGTGCAACCTCCACAAATGCATCCTGCAGGCCTGCACAAGGTTTCCAGGGAGTGTGTATGACTCTTACATTCTCAGTTGGTCACAGATCCCTGAAGTCTTCCAGGGCCCATGGGAGCTGCAGAGACGGCTCCTTGTGGACAAGGGCTACCCGTGCGGCGGCCTCAGGCTGCAGCAGAGTAAGATACAGTGAGGATCTTGCTGCAACTCACAGCTTGGTTGAGCAAACCATCGGGATGCTGAAAATGAAGTTCTGGCGCCTGGACCGGTCTGGTGGAGCCCTGCAATACATTGTTGTTACACATTGTTGTCATCTATTGCTCCCATTACAACCTGGCGCTGCAACTGTGAGAAGAGCTGGCTGAGGAGGAGCTGGACGTCTCCTCTGATGAGGAGGATGCCAAAAGGGATGAGGGTGAGGAGATCCTCTAAGGTGACACTAGCCAGATGAGGTAGGCGCGCTCGGGAGGCCACATAGCTGCTAGATTTGTGGAGGATGATGATGACATGCAGTGAGGAGGCACCATAGATCCTCACATTGCATCTGTGAATGTCTGACTCCAGTCTGGCTTATGGCAAAGCACATACCCTCTGTGAAAATGCTCCTGTCATGGAGATGCAGTGGGAGGCCTAATAGTCGCTTGATTGCGGGAGGATGATGACGACACGCAGTGAGGACGCTCTATGGATCTTCACATAGCCTCTGAGGCTGTCTGACCCCTGTTTGGCTGAGGGCTCTTGCGTTCTGTGATCAGGGTCTTATCATGGAGACGCAGCCATGAAATCTTAAAAGCATCTGATCCTTTGTCCGCGTACAGCACCTGACCCCTTCAAGAGTAGTGTCACTGGTCACAGATGCTGAAGAGATGGGAGCCAACCCCACCTTAAAGGTGCTGAGAGCACACAGAGATAATGACGGAACTCTGTGATTCCTGCCTACGACATTCTGGCAGTAATGACAAGCACCGTCGAGGTGCAGGCATTAGTAATGTGTCCAGGGAGAGTCAGGCTGGACCATCACTTTGGTCTGAAGGCTGCACAAAGCACAGGGAAGAGGCCCGGGACTGAGACACCTGCTTTTATCTTTTGCAGAAAGGTTTCACATCTGAGTGATACAAAGACTACTCATCATAACAAGGAGCCATAGGCAGGGAGACATTCTTGGGAGTTTATTGACAATAGCGAGCTGTATGTAGAAGTGGTTAACATCCATGCTCAGGCTGTGCAACTACGTCTTAGCTTTCCTAACCCTGCCGCTACATCATGGTGCTCCCCGGACATCCACAGCGGAGGTGGAGGCAGCCTGCTGACAGCTACGCCATGTCTGTGATGACCTTGGCTGGCGCCTCTGGAGTGCTGAGACCTGGAGGCCTGCTTTCAGGGTCCTGCTGTGCACCCTGCTTGGCCTGAGGAGCTGGAGGAAGAGGGGATTCGGATGGGCTGGACACTCCTGAAGTCATCTGGATAGATAGCCCCGCAGGATACTCCTCCCTATGGGTGCCCAAGGGCCCTTGGCTGACTCCCTGAGGAGAAGGGGTAGCTGGAATGAGATCGAGCTGCCGTATATCCCTCTTGAATACACACTGTTTGAGGTGAACTATGGCGTCACCGATGGAGTTGAACAAAAACAACGACAATTTGGGAACAGATTTAGTAAATAATAAAATCTAAAAGGAAACAGAAGGTTTGTACTGTCAAAAATAATATGGCACAGGAAACCGCTAAAACCTTCCTGCAAGTGGAAGGGATGTCCCTAACAATTTTACAAGATTCCAAAAGCCAGGTTAATCAAATTGGGAAGCAAATTAAGAGCAGGATTGCCTGCCAAAGCTAGGAAGGCAGAGTTAATCGAGTGTATAGCACAGCATTTAAAGTTGGAGTGATGCCTGACACTAATGAGTCACAGCTGGAGGTAGTGAGACTTCAGTTACAAATGAAGAAGCTTGAACTTGAACAAGCAAAGGAAATGTTAGAGGCAGCAGAAAAAGAAAGGGAACAGGCAGAAAAGGAAAGAGAAAGGGCATTCCAAAGGGAACAGGTGGAATTCCAGGCAAGAGAGAAGGATAAAGAAAGAGAATTCCAGTTTAGAATGCTGGCAGATAAAAAAAAAGAAACACCAGGACTTATGTCCAGATCATAGAAATATAGCAACGTAGAAAATAGGAGCAGGAGTAGGCCATTCGACCCCTCGAGCCTGCTCCGCCATTCATTATGATCAAGGCTGATCATCCAACTCAATAACCTGCTCCCACTTTCTCCCTAACCATTTGATCCCTTTCGCCCCAAGAGCTATATCTAATTCCTTCTTGAAAACATACAATGTTTTGGCCTCAACTACTTTCTGTGGTAGCGAATTCCACAGGCTCACCACTCTCTGGGTGAAGAAATTTCTCCTCATCTCAGTCCTAAATGGTCTACCTCATATCCTCAGACTGTAACCCCTGGTTCTGGACTCCCCCATGCTCAGGCATCTATCCTGTCTCGTCCTGTTAGAATTTTATAGGTTTCAATGAAATCCCCCCCCTCATTCTTCTGAACCCTAGCGAATATGATCCTAACTGACTCAATCTCTCCTCATATGCCAGTCCCCTCATCCCAGGAATCGGCCTGGTAAACCTTCGCTGCACTCCCTCTATAGCAAGAACGTCCTTTCTCAGAAAAGGAGACCAAAACTGCACACAATATTCCAGGTGTGGCATCACCAAGGCCCTGTACAATTGCAGCAAGACATCCCTGTTCCTGTTCTCGAATCCTCTCGATATGAAGGCCAACATACCATTTGTCTTCTTTACCACCTGCTGCACCTGCATGCTTACCTTCAGCGAATGGTGTACGAGGACACCCAGGTCTCGTTGCACATTCCCCTCTCTCAATTTATAGCCATTCAGATAATAATCTGCCTTCCTGTTTTTGCTACCAAAATGGATAATCTCACATTTATCCACATTATACTGCATTTGCCAGGCATTTGCCCACTCAATCAGCTTGTCCAAATAACACTGAAGCATCTCTGCATCCTCCTCACAGCTCACCCTCCCACCCAGCTTTGTGTCATCTGCAAATTTGGAGACATTACATTTAGTTCCCTCATCTAAATCATTAATATATATTGTGAATTGCTGGGGCCCCAGAACTGATCCCTGCGGTACCCCACGAGTCACTGTCTGCCATTCAGAAAAAGACCCGTTTATTCCTACTTTTTGTTTCCTGTCTGCCAACCAGTTTTCTATCTATCTCAATACACTACCCCCTATCTCATGCTCTTTAATGTTACACACTAATCTCTTATGTGGGACTTCTGTCGAAAGACTTCTGAAAGTACAAATAAACCACTTCCACTGGTTCCCCCTCATCAACTCTACTAGTTACATCCTCAAAAATCGCCAGCAGATTTGTCAAGCCTGATTTCCCTTTCATAAATCCATGCTGACTCTGTCCAATTCTGCCACTGTTTTCCAGGTGCTCAGTTATTAAATCTTTTATAATGCACTCTAGAATTTTCTCCACTACCGACATCAGGCTGACTGGTCTATAATTCCCTGTTTTCTCTCTACCACCCTTTTAAAATAATGGGGTTACATTATACCCTCCAATCTGTAGGAATCCAGTGGGGAGATGTTTGAATTTGTATAAGCTCTTCCAAAATTTGAAGAAAGAGATGTTGAAGCACACTTTATTTAATTTGCGAAGATAGCTAAACAGATGAACTGGCCAAAGGAAAACTGGACATTGCCCATGCAGAGCAAATTGACAGGTAGAGCACAGGAAATTTATGCCTCACTGTCAGAGGAGGTTTTTAGGGATTATGATGTGGTGAAAAAGGCGATTTTGAGTGAATGTGAGTTGTTCCCTGAAGCATACAGACAAAAGTTTCAAAATTTAAGGAAGCAGCCTGGGCAAACTGATAATGAATTTGAAGGGCTTAAGCAAAATAGTTTTGACAAGTGGATACAAGCATTAGGAGTTGAAACTACCTATGAAGTTCTCAGAGAGGCCAGTCTCTTGGAAGAATTTAAAAACTCCCTACCTTCTGTTATAAAAACCCATGTGGAAGACCAATGGGTTGCAACTGCTAGACAGGCAGCAGTAATGGCTGACGATTATGAGCTGGTCCATAAAACTAAACCTATTTTCCATCACCCCAATAAATTTGAAAAGGATAAAAAGTGGGAAAGTGAAAGAAATCAAGTAACCAAGGTAAAGAATGGATAGCTGGGAATACCTTGAGATCTCCTCCCCAGATCAGGAAGGAAGGTACTGAGGGTGGAGATGAAACTAAGTGCTTCCATTGTAATGAAGTGGGACACATTCGTTCAGAATGCTGCAAGTTGTGAGGGAAGCCAGTGGGACATATTGGGGTTCGTAAGAGTGAGTCCAAAAAGGGAACTCAAAACGAAAATACTATGAATCAAATTGTAGTTTTAACTACAAATAAGAGTCTGGAGGTAAACACCACTGTGAATGCAGGTGAAGTGAATGAGGTACCTGAGAGATTTAAATGGTTTTTGTCTAAAGGGAAGATAACCCCTTTTTCATCAAATGATGCAGCTAAACCCATAACTATATTAAGGGACACAGGGGCTCCTCAAACTCTTTTGCTGGAGAAGGATCTAGTTTTCTCTCGAGAGAGTTCAACAAAAGCTAATGTATTGGTAAATTGGATAAGCGGAGAGTATATCCTGGTTCTATTATACAAAATGCAATTCATGTGTGATTTGTTGTGTGGATCAGTGGTTGTAGGAGTGGTTAAGAAATTACCCCTGGATGGAGTTGATTTATTCCTGGGGAATGATTTGGTAGGAGTGAATCTTATAGCTTCGCCCATAATCACAGAAAGTCCGAGAGAGTCTAAAGGAACAGAGCAGTTACAAAAACAAGTTCCTGCTATTTTCCCATAGTGTGGTTAATGGCTAAGACAGAGCAATGGCTAAACAAAGTCCATCACTAGAGGTAAAAGTAATTCCATGAGCAGATGTTAGAGTCACCAAAACTTTTTTTAAGGATGAGGATAATTCAAAGGAAGTGTTTGGCATGTCTTCATTAATTGAGGCTCAGAAAGCAGATCCAGAGTTAAACAAGTTAGTACAGACAGTTCCCACTGAAGTTGAGGCTGAAGGAGTTCCAGACAGCTATTACATTAAAAACAGAGTTCTGAGGAGGAAATGGAGACACCATCACAGAGCTGCAGATTGTGGCACTGCCCAAATATTGTAAGAAGATATTGCAAGTAGCACATTAAATCCCTATGGCAGGACATGTAGGAATACAGAAAACCCAAGCATTGATAAGCAGACATTTTCCCTGGCCAAGATTTCATAAGGATGTAGTGCAATTTTATAAAGCGTGTCATACATGTCAGGTAGTAGATAAACCTCAAAATGTAATTAAACAAGCAACTTTAATATCCATACCAGTTTTTGAAGAACCATTCAGTGAGGTATTAGTAGATTGTGTAGGGCCATTACCCAAAACGAAAACAGGAGCATGTAAAGTAGCACGAGAGCAGACTAATGGAAAAGAGTTGGAAAAACAAGTCCAGTCAAAATCCAGCACACATGATCCAGAGCAGAGTAGTGGTAAAGAGATGAAATTCAGAAGTAGAGATCGTAAACAGAGTAAAACCAAAGAGAGAGCAAAATGGGCCAAATCAAAATCTAAAAGTCAAGAATCAAGTAAAAGCAGAGAGTGAGAAAAAAGGGCCAAATCAAAATCTAGAAGCCAAAATAGAGAACAGAATAAAGACAAAGACAGAGAGAAAAGGAACAAATCTAGAAGTAAAGATAGGGTAAAGGAAAAAGTGAAGAAAAAGGAAAATATGCAAATTTAAAAAGCAGAGGCAGGGAACAAAAATACAAAGAAAACTGGGTTAAATCCAATAGTAATGATACGGAACAGGGCAAGAGTAAAGATTTTAAAAAAGAGCAAAATCCAAAAGCAAGGAAGGGGATAGAGAAGACGGTGGTATACATTTCCAAGAAGCTAAATCAATAACAGAGGAAGTACTCTACAGTTGAAAAAGAAACTCTAGCATTGTTGTTGTCTCTTCAACACTTTGAAGTTTATGTCGACACAATAGCAAAGAAACACTAAACTACACTGACTAGAATCCGCTGATGTTCATTGAGAAGTTTAAAACTTGAAAAATGAGACTGTTTAGATGGAGTCTATTGTTTCAACCATGAAACACAAAGATTGCTCACATTGCCAGTAAATATAGTGTGCTTGCGGATGTAATGTCCCGGGTGTAAATTACTGAAATAAGTGTAAGGGAGAAGGATGGATGAATGGAAGTAAGTCTCATGCTTTGTTGTCCATGTGTCACATACCTTGTGATGAAACACATTTTTGAAATGGCATTTCATCTCTTTTAAGGTTGGAGGCATGTAAAGAACCTATTTTTTATTTTTCATGGACTGCGGCTTTAAAATTAGACTGTGGCTTTAAAAAGCCACCATGTCTGCAATTGAAAGGCATGTTCACTGGAGGAGGATGAGAAATATCTACAATGTTGCTATCCTGGAACAGAGGGTGCCATAAGAGAACAGGATGGTGCTGGAAAGGGGCTCTGGATTAAGGGGAACTGCCTGACGACAGTATTTTAATTGGCTCCTGACCAGGTGTTCAGGGTTTTGTGTGGTAACAATGGAGGCAGAACAGCCCCTAGCCTACAAAGAGGGAAGACCTGAAACCTCTCTCGCCTGTGTTTATAAGATTCCAGCAATTCTGCCATAATAGCTAGCTGGCTACCCCTCAAATCCCTGTAACCTGCTTTCTCTGAAAACCCCTGTCAAGAGGGAAAGGGGAAAAATCACCAGTAGAGACAAGTTTTTCAACCAGTGAACCACAGACTGAAACTGTTAGGACTGTTATCAACAACAAATTGCAAGGAATTTGGAAGACAACAATCAAAATCAGCCCACCTAATCCTGTACTCCGGGTTGTTGCTATTGAACTGTTTTACCTCGCCCTTAAAATGTATATTTTGTGTGTCTTATGTGTGAGTGCATATTTGTGTGTGTGTGTGTGTGTGTGTTTGTGGTATCGGGGTTTAAGAAAGGGTAGAGTTTAAGTTATTGAGTTAGAAGTTAGCGGTTCATATTTCTTTCTTTTGCCACTAGTTAAAGACAATTTGTTCAATAAACAGTTATTTACTTATTAAGATCACAAACCTGGTGCTTGTATTCTATAAACCTAAATTAAACAGTTAGGTAGAATTGGGGCAATCTGGTGGTTAGGTCAAACTTATCACATTTGTCGTGGCTTGGGGAACAGTGGGGGCTTGATATTACAGTGCACTATCCCCAGTGAGTCGTGGCAGCGTTGTGAACTGTGAAGAGAATGGTGATGGACTCCAAGAGGACATTGGCAGGCTGGTGGAATGGGCGAACATGTGGCAGATAAAATTTAATGCAGAGTGTAGGAAGGTAATATAAAAAAAGGGCACCTGTGAGAATGGATGCTTTTAAAAAATATTTTTGGGAATATTGTGTTATTATGTAAGGAAGGCTGGGTGTCTTTGTTTGTGTGTGATTTATTTAAGCTGGGCAAGAGTTTAAGAGAAGTCCGGTTGTCTGTGGAGGTTTGAAACATAAAAAGGATAGAGATGTTAAGTTTGAAGTACAAGTAAAGAGGTCAGATCTAACATTTGCATCTTTAGGTAAGTGGAGAGTTTGTCTGAGTATCAAAGGGGTGTCAGAGGTATAAAGAAACATCTGGCAGGAGCTCCATAGATAAATGGGAGTCAAGATATTATATTTTATTGACCTGAAAGCAAAATGAAGATAAAGACCTAAAAAATTTCATATATGGAAGTATTTGAGTTTCAAAAAGGTGTGAAAGCAATGGAACCTGAGATGAAAGGGAAAAACAAGGTATTTTAGAGTTACTGTGGAGAGTTTAGGATTAGGGAGATAGCTGGAGCTGTTGAGCTATAGCTGGAGCTCTGGGCATGAGGAGGATGCAGTTTGAATCTACCATCCAGTAAAGAAAGAAAAGTCTTGGGCTGCAACAAGCAGTTTTATTCTGAAGTGGATTGTACTGCAGAGTGAATAAGGGTAAAGGTCATGCGGTATGCCTTTATTGAAGCTACTGCAGTTTACCTTGATAATATTACTGGATTTCATAGTTAAACATGTATAAGGAAGTGTTGTCTGTAAGGTGTAACTTGTGGGTTTGACCAAGTAAAGAGTTTTCACCTGGGAATGTTTTGTAAGACTAACCTTAATTGTAACTGTAATCATGTGTTCTTAGGTTTTCTTTTATTCTTGTTAATAAAGCTTTTACTTTTAATTTTCAAAATCCCAGAAATGTAACTGGACCTCTTACTGCTGAGATTGGTATGTCTTCTTCTCGTTTTCAGAATACCAGAAAAAAAGGGTATAGCCTGTAAGCCAAGTTTCCCTCTGGGATTTGGTTTGTACAGCAATTAACACTGGCTGTGGGCATAACAATACAACTCTAAAGGAGGTGCAGGAGAAAAGGCACCTGGGAGTACATGCGCACAAATCTTTGAAGGTGGCAGGGCAGGTTGATAAAGTGGCTAATAAGGCACAGGGGACCCTGGTCTTTCTAAATAGAAGCATAGAATACAATGACAAGGAAGTTATGGTGAACCTTTAAAAAACAAAGGTTTGGCCTCAACTGGAATATTGGCCAGAATTTTTTGGGCGGCGAGCAGGGGCAGGGCCTGCTTACCAATGCATAAAATGATGTGTGGTGATGTCGAGCGTGCATCCTTATCTGAACAGAAAAAAATTGCATGGCTACAGGAGAAGGATAGGGGTGTAGGACCAACTGAGTTGCTCTTGCAGAGAGCTGGTACAGATGTGAAAGGCTGAATAGCCTCTTTCCATACTGTAATCATTCTATGATCTTATGATTCTATTCTAAAGTGAGACTTGGTGGTAACTAACAACTGAAGGGATTAAATTTTCCAGAGAGAGACTGGTATATGTTTCTGTGTGAGATACATATTGGTCCGGATTTTGTGGTCAGCAGTGAATTGATGCTGTTTGCCGCTGATCTCGAAGAAATCTTCCCACAAAGGTCTAGCAATTCTGTGGTGTGGGGTTCACATTTCCCAACATTAACTTCGTTCTGGCTTCAACTGTAGGGAATCTCTGGCATCCAACAACAGTGATGTCATCAATAAAGCAAAAACAGCTGACTACATTCCAGCAAGCTCTCAGGCGGGAAAGCAGGAAGCAAAAAAAAACTCTGATTTCTCTTCACTTTTTAAACATTTTACAGAGAATGAAATAAAGATGGGGACATACATGTTAAATTATGGTAGAAGCTGAGATACCAGAAATGAATTTTAAAATAAATATTATTTTATAAATCTGCTTTTTATCATAATAGAAAATTGTAATGTTTCACAAATATAAAATTGGTTTATCATGGACAGAAAAGTTGTTTTTTAATGATTAAGAATTTGGTACTCTGTTAAAAACCCAGCCTCACTTGCCAGGAAGATATAATAATTTTCATAAGGTTATTGGAATTTATTATAAAGTAGAGTAATAGACGGGTCTGTACCTATGTCTGTGTGTGTGTGAGAGGGACTTAATTGAATTAAGTCTGAAAGCTTTGATATATCAGAAGATCAGCTAGGTTTGAAATGTTAAGTAGGTAAACATAAGGGAAGTTTTAGAATGTTAGGTGTAAAGAGAACATTTGCATTTTTAAATAAACCAGACTACCTTGAATTCAAAAGAGGGGGTGAAATGTTTTACCTAGCCAGGTGAAGTTAAGAAACAGTGTAGATAAAAGCAAAATGCTTGGGATGCAGGAAATCTGAAACAAAAACAGAAAAAGCTGAAAAAACTCAACAGGTCTAACAGCATCTGTGGAGAGAAAAACAGATAACGTTTCGAGTCTATATGACTCTTCTTCAGAGCTAAAGAGAAGTAAGAATGTGGTGAAATTTACACTGTTTAAGGGAAGTGGAGCAGGTGAAGCTGGATAGAAGGCCAGCGAAAGGTGGGGAAAAAGGAGAAATTGACAAAGATGTCATGGACAAAAGGGCAAAGGGGTGTTAATGGTAGTGATACTGGCTAAAGGAAGTGCTGATGGTGGCATAAAGGATAGAAAGCAGAATGTGGTAATAGCAGAACAAGGGTAAGCACTCTGGAAAGAACAACATGATGATGCCACCACCAAACACATCTTCCCTTCACCCCCTCACTGTCGGCATTCTGTAGGGACCATTCCCTCTGGGACAGCCTGGCACACTCCTCCATCACCCCCAACGTCTCATCCCCTTCCTAAGGCACCTTCCCATGCAATTGCAGAAAGTGCAACACCTGCCACTTTACCTCTTCCTTCCTCACCATACAAGGGCCCAAACACTCCTTTCAGGTGAAGCAGTGCTTCACTTGCACCTCCATCAATTTGGTCTGCGTGACCGCTTTGTGGAACACCTTCGGTCTGTCCGCAAGCACGACCTAGACTTTCCTGTCGCTTGCCATTTCAACATACCATCTTGCTCTCATGCACTCATGCCCATCCTTGGCCTGCTGCAATGTTCCAGTGAAGCCCAATGCATACTGGAGGAACAGCACCTCATCTTCCGACTAGGCACTTTACAGCTTTCCGGATTTAACATTGAGTTCAGCAACTTCAGACCATGAACCCTATCCTCCAGCCTCACCCCTTTTTTATCCCCCTTTTCAATATTCTTTTTTATTTTTTAATTCTTATTTTTTATCCACTTATTTTTATTTTTATTTATTTTCATTCTTATTCATTGTTTTATCCCCACATTTTATCCTATTTTCATTCTTTTTTCCACCAATGTCGCCCCCCTACCCCACTCCCACAAGAGCCACCTGTCACTTGTTCATGTTGTTCTTTCCAGAGTGATTGCCCTTGTCCTGCTATTATCACATTCTGCTTTCTTACCTTACTGCTACCATCAGCACCTCCTTTATCCGGTACCACTATCATTAACACCCTTTGTCCTTTTGTCCATGACATCTTTGTCAATTTCTCTTTTGTCCCCACCTATTGCTGGCCTTCTATCCAGCTTCACCTGCTCCACTCACCTTAAACAGTGTAAATTTTACTTCTCTTTAGTTCTGAAGAAGAGTCATATGGACTTGAAATATTAACTCTATTTTTCTCTCCCACAGATGTTGTTAGATCTGCTGAGATTTTCCAACATTTGCTGTTTTTGTTTAAGAAATAGTATGTTTATTTTTCCCAAAGATTACTGTTAAAATTGGTACTATGGTAATTTTTATTATTATTAGAGGTAAAGTCCAAAAACATAGGGCAGAATTTCCTGCTTGGTGGGTGGGCGGGCAGCCGATTCCCGCTGCAAAAATGGGCCGTGCCGCCATTTTCCGTAGGCGGGCCAATTAAGGCCCACCCAGTGGGTTAGCGACTCCCGTGGAGAACGGCAAAATAGTGGTGGGGTTGGGCAGCCTCAGACTGCCGGTACCAATGGGGAGCCGACAGCCTGTATAAAGAATGGCCAGGCAGCCTGCTTGAGGCAGTGCACCATGGCCACTCGGGGAGAGAGAGAGAAGGAGATGCGTATGCAGAGGATCATGAGCAGGAGATGGGGGGCAGGCTGCAGGAGGGGCCAGCGGGGATCCACTGTGCCCCTCGATTCTCCGTTGCATGGCTTGCTGTCCTCTTCCAAGAGGATTCCAGCCGTCGGCACTTATATCCGGAGGCTGGGAGGAGGAGGGCCCCCATGTCACCAGCCAAGCGTGGGAGGAGGTTGGTGATGCTGTGAGTGCCCATGATGATGTGCAGTGCACTGGCACCCAGTGCCGCAAAAGATTCAATGATTTGCTGTGCTCTGGATGGGTGAGTACCATGTTAACCTTGACCATTTGACCTAGGAGGTAGCCTTAGCCTTTGAGCCACCCCTCCTCTGTTACTGCATTGGACATTTGGCGCACGCTGGGTGGGCAAATGGGTACTGCTATGTTTACATCAGCCTTAATGGTTGAGGAGAAGATGGGTAATCCCCACAACATATGTTGGTGTTTGTGGCATTTGAGTAGTCTGGGGGCAACCTACAGGGGAGGCTGAAGGACACATACTCCAACACATGTCATTATGATGGTAATGAGATGGTGCCTCAAGGTGTTGTGGCCAAGTGCCATCTGCTGGCATCGGCGCCGCACCTAGTTGTGCCTCCTTGCCATGGGCGCTAAGATCCGTGTGTAATTCAAAGCGATGGGTGCTGAATGTGTCCAAGGTGTCGTTGGGGGAGGGTGTTGGGAGCAGCCGTACCATCTCCTGGGGATTGATCACCAGTAGTGTGGGCAGGAGCCTCTGGAGGCCTCAGATGGGCAACTGTGGTTGGGGTGTGGCATGCGTGTGCAGAGTACATGAGCGATCAGCCCCAATAAATCCTTTTCTCTGTTCTGCAGGCAAAAAGTCAACTCAATCAGCGGGAGCGCCAGAGGACTGGAGGTGGACACGCCCTGCTCCAGCACCACCAAATTTGAAGAGCAGGCCATGGAGCTGGGGAGGAGTCAGGAGGCCAGGGTGGCTGGGGGCAGTGAGGCTGGGGTCCAGTGGGCAGGTATTTGAGGTCCACAGTCCCATATACTCTGTCTGCCCACCATCCAAACCACTGGTTGTTGCAATCGTTAATGCTGTAACAATGCTCATTCACAGACTGAGACATTCTGATGTCATATACAAAGGTCCCTCGTTCCCTTGAGGATTCGCATCTCCAGCACCTTCCAAAGTCACCTTATCCCATTTGTGACCACTATAACCATGGCCTAACATGCCATGGCATCGCTGCTGAACAGCCAAAGGCTTTTTGCATCTTAAGAGGCTTGGGACTTCTACCACCCTTTCAGCCAGTGTGCCCCACATTACTCTGTCCAAAAGGTCCCCAGCACCTCAGCTGTGAACCTCATGGCACTCAACTTAGATAAATGCCACCACGTGACTCATCCCTGCACCAAGGGGAAATGTTGCCTTCTGCCCACCCGGTCTATGCCCCTCCTTAGGAAATGAAGGCCAATAATGTGACCTCTCAATCTCCTGTGATCCATGGCAAATGTTGTAAGTGTTTGTGATGTTTCCTCAGCTCCACAACTATCCAGGCCAGCATGCATCCAGGTCACGTACCTCTGCATTCTCCCCACTCCAATGGTACATAACATGCCATGTGGCATTCCTGAGGCCATCTGACCAGCTGTCTGCATGTGTGTTTAATGGTTGGGGCTCCTCATGACTCTTTTCCACCTCACCATAGTTTGTCTCCTTAGGGTCTTGAAGGGTGAACGACGTATGAGGTTGGTGGGGAAGGGGATGAAAGGTTTAACTGACTGTATGCCAACTGATGCACTGTCCTTGTTCTTAATTTCAGCATCACCACCACATGGCTGCGCCCAGAGACACTGCAGCAACCCCCCCTCCACACCTGAGGCACAACACGTGCAACTTGCGGCACATCATTTCAGCCAGCCAGGCACCAGCGCAGACACATACACCTTGGTGGGGGATTTACCATCGGCTAGTGTCCCGGGTCACAGTGGAGAGGGCACTTCACAATTGTTGGAGGAGATGGTAGGGGCAGAGAGTGCCGATGGCGCCAGCAGCCGGAGGGCTGCAGGGGACCAGGCACATGCTGAGCCCAGCACTGATGACATGCCTCTGGAGTTATCACCAATGCAGCAACTGCAGGACAAGCGGCAGGAAGTGCATTTGCATCTGGCAGGGTTGCATGAGGGTATGCTTCAGTTGGTCTCTGCGATGGATGAGTTCAGGCAGAGTGCACGTGAAGGCATGAACCTCAGTGCAGAGTTTCAGGCTTCCTCTACTGAAAGATTGGCAACTTTCATGGAGAGGGGTTTCAATCGGATGGAAATTCTTCTGATTGGGTTACGTTCTGACCTGCAAGCCCTCACAGTGGTACTGGCCATGGTTGGTCATTCCCAATGTGGGAGATGTTGTGGGCACTAAGCATCGGTGCTCAGTGCCCATACATCTGCGGTGAGCAGGGAGGTTGAAAGGGACCTCATGCTGGCGCAGCAGCTGCCTGTTGTCGCTGCGGGCTCCTCTCAGGGCTCTCCTCTGCCAGTCAATGTTGCTTCCGTTGAGGCTGCGACAACTGGGGAGGTGCCAGTTCAGGAACTGGCCACTCCCTCCCAGGTGAGGCCATCACAGGCGCCACGGGCCAGAGGATGGCCGCCAAGTTCATCGATGCCAGCAGGACAGCAGAGTCAGCAGGCTGTCTCACAAGCCACTCTGACCGATGGGGCGGCATCTAGACGTAGCACCCACAAACGTAAGCATGAGGCACATTAGGCATTCAACGGGTATGTTACTGGTGATTTTGTGTTGGCCTTAGAATAAGGAACAAAATTCTTCTTATTGGAATGGAGAAGTCTGTGTACTTTTTTTGGACATACTAAAGTCCACTTTTCTGACCATGGCTGAGGATGCTTCCTTTGTGGTGCATTTTTCTTTTTCGCAGACATATCATGAGTGTTTGAGTGGACATTGATGTTTCTGTATTAAGCCCTTAGTTGCAGCTGATAAGGTGGAAGATGTAGCACCGAAGTGCCACATGTGGAAGCGTCAGGCAATGCTGCTCCTGCAGATCCATGTGTGTGGAGCTAGCTGAAGGTTCTTTGGATTAAAGTGTCCCAGATGTCCCTGCCTCCTTGGTGTAGTCATGCTGCCCCTCATCATCGCCCTGTGCTTGCTTATTCTCTGAGGCACTGCTGGATTCATCATGTGCAGTCTCATCCAGGGTGTCAAGGTCTTCATCATCAACTTCATCCCCTCTTTCCAGCACAAGATTGTGCAGAGCACAGCATGCTACCACTATCACAGAGACACGATCTGGGGGGTATTGGAGTGCGCCCCCTGAGTGGTCCAGGCAACGGAAGCGCATCTTGAGAAGATCGATGGCTCTCTCCACCACAGCCCTTGTGGAGACGTGGCTCCTATTGTACCGCTGCTCAGCTTCTGTTTTTGGATGGCGGAGAGGCGTCATGAGCCACCTTCTGAGAGGACAGCCCTTGTCACCCAGCAGCCATCCATCCAGCTGAGCCGGAGCACTGAAGAGCCCCAGCATCTGGGAGTGTCTGAGGATGTAGGCATCGTGGGAGCTGCCTGGGTACCATGCACAGACTTGTAGAATCAGCATCCTGTGGTCATACACTATCTGCACATTCATGGAGTGGAAGCCCTTCCTGTTGATGAAGGCACCGGGCTCACCTGCTGGTGCCTTGATGGCCACATGTCTACAGTCTATTGCAGTTGTCTGGAGGTAGGGGAAGCCAGCAATGGCTGCGAAGCCTCTGGCTCGCTGTGCCTGACTTGCCTGGTCACAGCAGAAGTGTATGAAGGTCAATACCAGTCTGAACAGACCGTCTGTAACCTGCTTGACACAAGTGTTGACTGCTGATTGGGAGACACCACAAAGATCACCCACCTAGCCCTGGAAGGAGCCAGAGGCATAGAAGTGGAGGGCAGCTGTGAGCTTCAGAGCTGCTGGCATGGGGTGTCCTCCCACACAGTTAGGGGAGATCTCAGGACCAGTCATCTGACAGATATAGTTGACTGTCTCCCTTGAGAGTCAGATCCTCCTTCAGCACTGCACCTCAGTCATATTGAGGTAGCTGCTCCGTCGCCTGTATACCTTGGCAGCAGGATAGTGGCATCTTCTGCGGCCCCTTGCACCTTGGACAACCTCTTGGCCCTGCGCCCCTTGTGCCTGTGCCTGGCATCCCCTGGAGGCTGATTGTCCAGTTCCGGCCTCCTCCTTATTCTATCCCTCCCTTCCTCCTCAGAGGAGCTGCCTCTAGTGGAGGTGTCAGACCCCATATCCCCAGGCTAAATGGAGGCCTCCGGAAAGCTGCAGGCCAGAAAAAGATTAGTGTCTGCGGACTGGTTTCAAAGTACATAAAAAGCTCTTGGAAATCGATGTGAACTGCTAACAATCAAACAGGCAACTTTAAAACACTTGCTGCAATGGAAACTTGGTGGAAAACATGAACAACCCCTTTGAGTCCACATATCCTGCCAGCGCATGAATTTTATTAAAAAAATCTCCTACCCGCCTGCACATTGGGCCCATGCGCCGACCCAAAGGTCGCACGGGCCCCTCAAAATCCTGGACAATTGGCAATTTAAGGGCCTTAACGAGGCCTTTCATTAATGAAGGGTGCACGTCCCGCTGTCGTGTGTACCCGCTGACCGAAATATCATGATGCCGCACGCTGATCTCACGTCTTATGTGACATTTTAAGCGCTGACATGCGGGCTCCGCCATCTGCACGTCAGCCGAAAAATTCTGCCCATAGTGAAACAAGGGGAAAATATATATAAAGGAGAGAAGGCTGTGAGTAAGGGGACTCATTCTAAGATCTAACAAGCGTGAAAAGCCTTTAGCATCTAAGCCTCAAGCTGCTGTCTACAACTAACTGAAACTAAGAAAATTCACTTTGAATTCGACTGTCCAGGGTGTGTGCTTTGCCTGGGTCTGTTTAAGATCTATGTGTCTTACTATTACCCTAACAAAAGCATAACTGGGAGTTAGATTAGCTAGGGGATTTAGAAGTTAGCATAGTAGTAATTTGTAGATCTATGTATGTACTTCAAATCTTTTCTTCTATTAATAAAGATATAATTTAGTTTTGTGAGAAACCTATAAGACTCAGTGGTCTTATTACCACTGAATTCAAAGCCTGCATCTCAAAATACATACAAATTGAAAATAGACATTGCGGCTGCTTCAAGTTTCCCTCTTGGATTTGAGCAGCTCAGCATTTACCATCGGCTGTGCCATAACAAAGTTGAGGGCTCGTCCAGGATATATTTGAAATTTCTTGATTGGTTTGGAGTTGGTGAATATTAAGCTTCTGAGTACAAGAAGAACTTTGAATTCAGGAGATTGTATGAGGGTTTTTTTTAAGTGTTGAGACTGCAACATGGCTTTGGTAGTTGCTAAGTCTTGTCTGGAAGCTGAAGTTATAACTTTGGCTGGTTTACAAAAGGTAAATAAATAAGTTAATGGAATCGGCAGATGAGCTACAATTGGGATTATCTGCAGTGGTAAGGAAAGCAGACATAATTGAAGGTATAGCACAGCATTTAAAGTTGGAAGTGATACCTGACACTTGTGATTCACAGCTGGAGATAGTAAGACTTCAGTTAGAAATGAAGAAGCTTGAAATTGAACAAGCAATGTAAGTGAAAAAAACTTGAGTTAGAGGCAGCAGAAAAAGAAAGGGCATTTTAAAGGGAGCAAGCAGAAAGGCAGCAGAAAAAAGGAAGCTAGAACTGGAATTCCAGGCAAGAAAGAAGGATAAGGAAAGAGAGGCAAGTGAAAGAGAGAAGGAATGAGAACGCGCATACCAGCTTATAAGACTGGAAGTTAAAAAATAGATTCCAGATTCTGAGGAAAGTTCTGATAATGCAAGAAACTGTTAACCTAAAAGCCAATGGGGATATATTTAAATTTGCCCAAGCTCTTCCAAAGTTTGAGGAAAGGGATATTGAAGCATTTTTTATTTAATTTGAGAAGATAGCCAAACAGATGAATTGGCCACAGGAGAACTGGACATTGTTGCTACAATCCAAGTTGGTGGGTGGAGAAAATGAGGTTTATGCTTCGCTGTCAGAAGAAATATTAGGTAACTATGACATGGTAACAAAGACTATTTTGAGTGCTTATGAGTTGGTTCCTGAGGCATTCAGGCAGAAATTTAGGGATATGAGAAAACAGCCTTGGCAAACTTATACTGAGATTGATAGAGTAAAAAGAATAATTTTGACTGTTAGATACGGGCATAAAGATCAAGATGACATATGCAGCTCTTAGAAAGGCAATTCTTTTGGAAGAATTTAAAGATTCAATTCCTTTGGTAGTGAGAATTCATGTGGAGGAACAGAGGGTTCAAACTGTAAGAAAAGCAGCAGAGATAGATGATGATTATGAGTTAGTTCATAGGACTAAAACCTTTTTTTCATCACCCTTTTAAATCAGAAAAGGATTGAAAGTGGGAAGGTGGAGTAGTCAGGAAAGAGAAGGAGTAGGTAGAAATTCCCAGGAAGATTTTCCCCAAAATAAAAAGGAAGGTGCTGAGGGTAGAGGTGACACTCAAAAAATGAAGTGTTTTCACTGTAATGAAGTTGGATATACAAAGTCAGTGTGTTGGAAATTGCAGGGAAAATCTGTTAGAATTATAGGAGTGCAGAAAAGTTCTATAAGTAAAAGTACTGTGGGTTCTGAGGTTCAGGTATTGGAAAAAAAACAGTGGTTTGTGTACAGGTAAAACAGGAAGAATCAGTGATGGGTGAAGAAGTGGTAATGTGTTCACAATTTACCCAAGAGAATTCTGAGGAGCAGCCTGTAGAATGTTTTCAACAAATGTGTTGCAGAGAGAGCATCCTGGATTGTTTCCAAGTTGTGTGATTACAAGATTACAGGCTTATAGGTTGAAACAAGAAGAGCAGGAAGTTCAAAGGCTGAGAGAAGGCGTGGAAGTCCAATTAGCTGGCACTGTGTTTGATAAGGTTGTTCAGGAAGTAGGAATGGAGGATAATGCAGCTGAGGTGTTTAACTCAAGGCAGTTAGTGAAGATACAGAAAAAGGATTTGCAAATAAAACAGTTATATCAGATAGCTTATTCAGAAACAGAGGCAAAATGTATTCAAGAATGTTATTGCCTTAAGGGTAATGTTTTAATGAGAAAATGGAGGCCTTATCATGGTTCAGCAAATGAAAGCTGGAGGGAGGTGTATCAGATTATGATGCCATTTTTTATAGAAATGAGATTCTGAGGATTGCCCATGAAATTCCAATGGGGGGACATTTAGGAATTAGAAAGATACAGGTGAAAATACAAAAATATTTTTATTGTCCTGGATTGCATAGAGATGTAGTCAAATTCTGTAGAACATGTCACACATGTCAGGTGATAGGGAAACCATAGCAGTGATTAAACTGGCACCTTTAATTCCCATTCCAGCATTTGGAGAACCTTTTACTAGGGCCATGATTGATTGTGTAGGACCCCTCCCTTAGACTAATAATGGATGTGGCTGCCAGGTTTCCTGAAACAATGCCTTTGCGAAATATTACAACAAAGAAAATTGTGACAGAGTTGGCTAAACTCTTTACAAGATATGGTTTACCTAAAGGAATAAAATCAGATCAGGGTTCGAATTTCATGGCACAGTTGTTTAAGGAAGTAATGAACATTTGGGAATAAAACAGATGAAGTCAACAGCTTACCATCCTGAAACACAAGGGGCTTTGGAAAGAAGGCATTAAACTTTAAAAACTATGATGCAGGCGTACAGTCAAAATTATTCACTGGATTGGGATGAGGAATTCCATTCTTGTTATTTGATATTAGGGATGCTCCTAATGCATCAACTGGTTTTAGTCCTTTTGAACTAGTGTATGGTCATGAGGTAAGGGGACCACTGATATTGATTCATGAGAAATTGGTGGGTCAAAATTCAGAAACTACTCTCCTGGATTATGTAACAAATTTCAGGGAGAGAGTGGATAGAGCATGTGAGTTGGCCAGGGAACATTTAAAGATATCACAGCAAGTGATGAAAGTGAAGGCAGACAGGAAAGCTACAGCTCATAGTTTTCTTGTTGGGGAGAAAGTGCTAGTTCTGTTACCAATACTGGATGAGTCGTTATAGGGAAGGTTTAGTGGGCCTTACAGGATTGAAAATAAACTAAGTGGAATAAATTATTTAATAAATATTCCAGATAGAAGAGAAAAGCAGAGAGTGTGCCATGTAAATGTGCTTAAAAAGTACTTTGACAGGGAAAAGGATTAAAAAGAGGTACTAGAGGTGGCAGATAATGAGAAAGAAGTAGAAATACAGGATTCTGAAATTGATTTCCCTCTAATCAAATTGGATAATGAGGGGGTCCTTGAAAATTTAAATGTAATATTGAGTTACTTTCCAGATAAGCGTCAAAGTGATTTAGGGAAGCTATTGCGGTCACATAAAGGTATTTTTGGGAATAAGCTGGGAAGGATAAGCTTAGCTATACATGATGTATGTGTAGAAGTTTCGTCTTCACTAAGGCAACATCCTTATAGATTAAATCTGGCAAAGTTATCACAAGTAAAGAAAGAAATTGAATTAATCCTTCAAAATTATATCATTGAGTCTAGCTGCAGCAATTGGAGTTCGCCTATTGTGCTGGCACCAAAATTAGATGGAACACAAAGACTGTGTGTGGACTATCGAAAGGTGAATGCGGCAACAAAAGCGGATTCATATCCTATACCACGGTTGGAAGATTGTATTGAGAAAGTGGGACAATCAAAATTTATCACAAACTTTGACTTGCTAAAAGGATATTGTCAAGTACCGTTTTCAGAGAAAGCAAAGAAGATATCGGGTTTTGTGATGCCAGATGGATTGTATCAGTTTAAAGACATGCCGATTGATTTGAAAATTGCACCTGCAACATTTCAAAGGCTGACATCAAAGTGATTGCAGGTCTGGGCAATTGTGCTGTGTATATTGACAACTTAATAGTTTTCAGTCAGACATGGGAGGAGCACTTACAACATCTGGAAGAATTATTTACTCAGTTACAAGAGGCTAATTTGGTGGTGAACTTGGCTAAAAGTAAATTTGCAAAAGTGCAAGTTACATATCTAGGCCATACCATTGTACTTGGTAAAGTGGCTCCAAGAGATATGAAAGTCAAGGCTATCATGGATTTCCTAGTGCCTACAACAAAACGGGAAGTTTTGAGATTTCTATACATGAGTGCGTTTGATCGGAAATTTGTACCAAATTTTAGCAGTGTGGGTGCTCCATTGACTGAATCATTAAAAATGAAAAAGGAGTTTCAATGGACGCAGGAATGTCAGAAGGCATTTTACAGTTTGAAAACTGTATTAACTACAACACTAGTTTTAGCAGTACCCAATTACGCCAAGCAATTTAAGTAGGCCATTGACGAAAGTGATACTGGCATTGGAGCTGTGCTGTTACAAGAAGATAACACTGGAATTGAAAAACTGATAGGGTACTTTTCACAGTTGAATGTACAACAAAGAAGATATTCAACAATCGAAAATGAGATGTTTGGTTTGGTGTTAGCATTGCAGCATTTTGACATCTATGTGGCAAACAGTTCATCAGAAACAATTGTTTGTACAGACCACAATCCTTTAAAGTTTCTGGACAAATTTTGAGACAGAAGCACAAGGCTATTCAGATGGAGTTCATTACTGCAACCCCATTTAATTTACCGATTATACATGTGGTGGGATGAGAAAATCTGATTGTAGATGCGTTGTCAAGAGTCTGAAGCTTAAAAGGAAAATTGGACGTTTAAAAACCTGGACACTGGAATGGAATGATGTCTGTTGATACCAATGATTTGTATATATATTGTTTTTTAATGCATGCATCTGGTTGTGTAATACAGTAATAAGTATAGGAGGTAATGTAACTTGGGTTCAGAAAATGAAGCTGTCTTTTTAAATTATGATGGCTCATTTTTTCTAAGGAAGGGGATATCTGGAAGATATTATAATAATAATAATGTTATTGGAATTTATTGTAAAGTAGAGTAATAGCGGAGATCTGTGTCTATGTCTGTGTGGTTGTGTGTGTGTGTGTGCATATGAGGCTTAATTGAATTAAAGGCAGCTGGTCTGAAGGTTTTGGTGTATAAGATAAGCTAGGTTTGAAATGTTAAGTAGGTAACATGGGGGAAGTTTTAGAATGTAAGGTGTAAAGGGAACATTTGCATTTTTAAATAAACCAGGCTAGCTTTAATTCAATAGTTGGGGGGGAGGGGGGGTGAAATGTTTCACCTAGCCAGGAGAAGTGAAGAAACAATATGGTTACCTCATGGTCCAGCATATCCCTCACTCTATCATTGCAATCGAGCCAGAGCATTAACCCTGGTTCAATTAGGGGTGGAGGAGAGCATGCCAGGAACAGCATCAGGCATACCAAAAACGAGGTCCAAACCTGGTAAAGCTACAACACAGGACTATTTGCATGCCAAATAGTGGAAGCAGCATGTGATAGACAGAGCTAAGTGATTCCACAACCAATGGATCAGACCTAAGCTCTGTAGTCCTGCCGCATCATCATGAATGGTGGTGGACAGTTAGACAACTAACAGGAGGAGGAGGTTTCACAAATATTGCCATCCTCAATGATGGGGAAGCCCAGCACATCTGTGCAAATTCAAGACTAAAACATTTGAAACCATCTTCGGTCAGAAATGCCGAGGGAATGATCCATCTTGGCCTCCTCCTGAGGACCGCAGCATCACAGATGCCAGTCTTCAGCTAGTTCAATTCACTCCATGTGATATGAAGAAACGGCTGAAGACACTGGATAGTGCAAAGGCTGTGGGCCCTGACAACATTCTGGCAATAGTACTAAAGACTTGTGCTGCAGAACTAGCCATATTCCTAGCCAAGCTATTTTAGTACAGTTATAACACTGTGAAAAATAGCCTAGGTATGTCCTCTTCACAAAAGACAGGACAAATCCAATCCAGCCAATTACCACACCCACCACACCCCCAACCTCCCCACCCCCAGCGCATTGGTCTGCTCTCGATCATCAGCAAAGTGATGGAAGATGTTGTCGGCAGTGCTATCAATACATAGAGTGCCTCATGTTCTTTCTTCAGGTGAATGAGCTTATGGGGGAAGAGAAGAGGTGAGCGATCCTGTTGAGTACTTGTGGGAGCAAAACTTACAGTCTGATTCGAAGTTTGATGGCACCCAGTGTCCCAGATTCAAAGAATTTCAATGAATTGGTGGACCTCGTGAAGGGTCACTTTGAGGTTCAGGTTCAGAGGTTCAGGTTTAATTTGCGAAATGGAGCCCCAGGTGAGACAATTGCATGCTATGTGGCAAATTTGAAGCAGCTAATGGAACATTGTTGAGTTCAATATGACTCTGAACGTCATGCTCAGAGGTCGTTTAGTATGTGGTGTGAAAGAGGACACTACTCAGAAAAGATTATTTTTCGAAATAAACCTGGATTTCAAGAAGGTGCTAGAGATAGTGCTGGCCATGGAAAGTGCAGTAAGAGATTCAAATGCAGTACAGGGTGCGCAAAATGCCGCCGTCCCCCACATTGGGTGGGAAACCTCAACCGAAAGAGACACGATAAAGTGAGACTCTGCTGAAAAGCAGGAAACAGCCCCCGCTAGCCAAAGAGTAAAGAAAAATAACAGTAGAAAAATCAAAGAATAGTTGTAATAGAGGTGGAAACACTCAATCTTTTAGCAATTGGCAGTTTAAAAAAATCGAATGCTACTATTGTCATAGAAATGAACATATAATGAGGCAATGCAAGGAAAGATTCAAGCAGGCTTGTGAGCAAAAGAAGAAGCCCAGTGAAATCTACAATATAGAAGAGCCTGAAACAACAAATTCAGACATTTACTCATTGTTTAATCTGAAAGTCGGAAAGACAGAACCAATACTTGTCACAGTGAAAGTAAATGGCAAATCTGTAAGCGGACACGGGAGCTTGCACTACAGTAACTGGGGAACATACCTTCAGATATTTGAATAATGGTGAACATCAATTAAGTTTAGAAGAAACAGATGCCAAGCTAAAAACATATACAGGTGAAGACATTCAAGTAAAAGGCATAAGCAGAGTAACTGTCCATTATGGAAGACAATCAGCAAAACTATCAGCATTAGTATTGAGAGACAGAGGACCAAACCTTCTAGGGTGAAATTGGCTAAGGGAAATCACCTTGACTGGCCACCGGGATTCCAAAAGGAAGCTGCAAGTGTTCCTGTTTTGAAAAAGGAGTGTGCAAGGACTCAACAACCTGAAGAAATGGAGGCTGTCTTAAGCCAACCCTGGAAGAACAGCAGAAGAAACTCGAAGAGCCCCTGTATGATGACAGTTCAAGATGAGCTGAACAATCTTTGAAGGGAAAAAGAAAATCTATTGAAAGACCTTCACACACAAGATTCCCCCTGGAAAAGTATGAAGAGAAAGAACAAACTGAAGAATGAGTTGGCAGAGAAGACAAAACAATGCTCAATTTCCCAGGAGGCAGCAAAATACAAAAAAGAGACAGAAGAGCTAAAAAAAATCAGCTATATGAAGCCAAAGAGGCTTTGGAAGCAAAAGTCACAGAATTTCCCAAAAAGCAGACAGATAACGAAATTTTGGGAGACTCAGACACTGAGCTCAGGCAAGTTGAGCTTGCAGCTGAGGGAAGTCTGGCCAACAGTGAAGTCTAAAAGGCCAAGATTAAAGTCTGTTCTAGAAAGAAGAAGGCACATAGAAAGAAGATACAGAAATACTAAAAGGGCTTTAATTCTGGCAGCATACGAATACACTTTCGTACACAGGCCTGGCAATCAAACTGCAAACACTGATGCCCTTAGTCATTTGCCTTTACGAGAAAATGAAGAACACATCCCAGATCCACAGGAACTTGTTTCACTGTTAAATTTCTTAGATTTCTCACCGGTATGTGCTTGACAGTTCAGACACTGGACAAGTCGGGACCCAGTTCTATCTCAAATATAAGAACAAGTGCTATATGTTTGGTCACAGGAGCCTTTGTCTGACGAACTGAAACTGTACTTCAACAAGAGGCATGAAATAACCAGCCAGGATGTTATCTTATTGTAGGGAGCATGAGTGATGGTTCCTCTGAAGGGAAGGGAGCCACTTTTAATTAAACTACACAGTGCTCATCTAGGAATTTCCTGAATGAAAACCATAACACATAACTATCTATGGTGGCCTGGGGTGGATGGTGAAATAGAGAGTTTAGTAACGCACTGTGTGCAATGTCAGCAAATGCAAAAGTTGCCAGTGACAGCTCCATGACACCCATAGGAGTGACCAGGTAGGCCCTGGGTGCAGTTACACATTGACTATGTTGGACCTTTCCTGGGAACAATGTTTCTGCTCATTGTCGATGCCTATTCAAAATGGTTGGACATACGTGAGTTGAAGTCACCAACGCCGGCTGTTACAAATGAGAAACTACGTCAGAGTTTTGCCATTCACGGACTACCAGAAGTAGTTGTTTCCGATAGCGGCATAGCATTTATGAGTGATGAGTTTCAATGGTTTATCAACCTCAACGGTATCGCTCAAGTGGAAACTGCACCGTACCACCCTTCCTCAAATGGACCAGCCGAAAGGGCGGTTCAAATGTTTAAGGCAGGCATGAAAAAGCTAACTGGTAATTCCTTGGTAACAAAGCTAGGACGCTTTCTCTTTCGTTACAGGACTACCCCTCACACAACAACGGGTGTCACACTTGCTGAGTTACTGTTGAAACGCCATCACAGGACGAGATTGAGCTTAATAATGCCGAATTTAGAGGGGAAGGTGGAAAGGATCAGGGAAGCCCGAAAACTAGCCACAATTGGCATAGTCGTGAAAGGAACTTTACCATGGGAGAGTCAGTATACGTGAAAAATTTCGGGGAAGGACCAAAGCAGTTACCGGGTAAAATAAGTGCGGTGACTGGACATCCATCTACCACGTGGAGGTGGGAGGCCAGATAATCCATAAGCATGTGAACCATTTAAGGAAGAGAGAGAGACAAATCACCAAGATTTGGTTTCATCAATGACCATGACCGGGTCTGCCTTTCCTGTTGAGGATACTCAACCCAGGACTAACATGTCTAATGTTCCTGTAAGTGTTGAGGATACAGAACTGGAAAGTGCCCGCCGAAGCACCTGATGTTCAGGCAACTCTGGAGAAGGAGGTTCCTGACAAAAAATCTGAAGTTGTGGAGCTACGACATTCCACACATACCAGGAAACCACCTGAAAGACTGAACTTGTAAATTCCTTACCCAGTGTAAATATTGTTCTCTTGAAAAATATGCACTTGTAAATATAGTATGTATAGCTGAGTAAAAGGGGAAGGAATGTAGTAATTATGGTTTTATTTAGTGTGCAATGTACCTTTAAGAATAATACTCGTTAGGTAAGATCACATGATCTGTAGTAATCAATAGGAGAGTAGCGTGAGTTATCACAGCAGTCAGTGTAGGAATAGGGTTGAAGTTGAAAGCACACGTGTAGTTGCTGCTGAGTATATTGTAATTAAACTTTATGTTTCCACCCAAGAAGTGCCTGCAGATCAATTCTATCATTAATAGCGTAACTTGGCCACCTGTCTATGGTGATGGGGGATGTTATTATGTCACAGGGGACATTTGAGGGTGAAGGAATCAAAAAAAGAAGGTAAGGTGCACCATTGTAACTTGTGCTGGCACACTATGCAGTCCCTTGCTGGCACTGTGCAGTAGAAATGGGAGGGCCCTCAGGTCCAGTTCCATGAGTTCCTGGACTGCTCACATTCCCAAATAAATGTGAAGCCAAACAGAAACCAGTAAAAGGAAGTGTGCTTGCACTCAGTTGTGTAATGAACACTGCAAAGATGCACTCAGGATAGCACAAAGGCTCCTATGCTCTTGCCTCTCATAACACCAAGATCCCAACTAGGTCAGGTGGTCATTGAAGTCAGTGCTGAAGGGCAACTCTCACTCTGCAATGTTGGTTGTAGAAACGCTAAACAACCGAGGAGCCTTCATTGCCCCAGGTGGATGATTCCGAATAACATTGGTTGGTGACTGTGGGCAGAATCATCCCAGATTTGCACTAAGTGCAGAAGTAGGTGGATAAAACGATGTTTTACCTGCTGGCCCCAATGGCAGCTTCTCATGTCGCATCATCCCAAACCTTCCACATTAATTATGCATTCCCGGGAAACACACCATTTCGATGGTGGGCAGGGTCCAATTCATCCACCACCATGCCACCTGGCTGCTTCATCATGTCGGGCACCATGTTTAAATTACAGCCACGTCCACAACTCTCGGAGCTTCCATCCAGGATTAGCCCCAGTTTTAGTGATCCATCCCTCGAGCATCTTTTTGACATTGTGGAGGCTCACTATGATGTCCTCTACCCCAGCTCCGGCCGCAAGAGGGGCAGCAATATTACCACTCTAGCTTGGCAGGTGGTGGCAGCGGTGGTCACTTCCGATGTTACACTGAAGAAGTTGGCCATCCAATGCAGATAAAGGATGAATGATCTCATCTGTGTCACCAGGGTATGGCAACCATCTCATCACTCTAAAACCACACACTCAAGCCCATCACACATTCACTGGTCTGGTAGGTAGACACTTGCCCATGGGCGCCCCTAAATGTGATGTGGTTCTGTCTGTGAAGCCCGGCACTGATGACTGCGAGTGCTCATTGAAGCAAGGGAGGCAAACAAACCTCGAAGTCCCAAGCGAAGTGCAGCTGGCCAGGTGCACTTCAATTATGTGCAGTTGTGAAACACTTGGCCATGCAGTCATGCCGACATGGGCGGTCGATCCAGCAGGGATGGGAATGAGTCCAGCGGGCTGGCCTTTTAATAATATGCAGATGTATTATAATGAGACTCCCAATGTCTGATGGTGGGAAACGTGGCCCGCCATCGATGGGTTGAGCAGGCGATCGTAAACCAGTTTCTTGACGTCTTGAAACAGATTTTTGGCCTTCTCGCCCTATTGTCTGCTCACGCCGCCGAGCATGCCTGATGCCAGTGGGCACAGACGATTCTGTCTGTCGTTTCCATGGCAGGCGGGCTCATTTTTGCCTGTTACACCATCGCCTCGCTGCTTCATCATGCCAGGCGCCATTATTAAAGCGCAGTCTCATGCACACCTCTCAGTGTTTCCAGGCCAGGATGCTGCATGGAAGACATGGCCCCGAAAGGTAAGAAGACTGCAGCCCCTAGGTTCAATAACACATCCCACGAGCACCTTTTGGACACAGTGGAGGCTCGCTGTGATGTTCTCTATCCCCACTCTGGCCCAGGATGGGCAGCAATCTCACCAATCCAGCTTGGAAGATGGTGGCAGCAGTGGTCAGCACCAAAGCCCTGCAGAAGAGCCAACCAGTGCTGCAAGAGAATGATCTCTTCCGTTTTGGCAGGGTAAGTCACTCTTCTCATCACTCGCAACTCACATGCTCACAAAGCCATGTGGAGTAACTGAAGGCATAGCCTCTCCTGCTGTCTATCGGGGTCACGTGATCTTCTTGGAGGCTCAGACCAATGAGCCCTAAGCACGAGCAATCCAGGGAGTGGGACTTCCTGGTGAGAGTCCCGATCAAGCATGTAGCATCTAAAAGGCTCACTGTAATAAAGTTTATCTGTTTCTTGTTGAAACCTGTCTTGTCTGTCAAGTCATTACGCTATCACATATCCACAGGGCCCTCGCTCACTGCCAGTTCAAGGGACATCACCATTCATTCTCTCACACACATATTCATTGTCCTCACCCCATCCATGGGACCACTCACCACTCATCCATGCCAGGCATACTTATCATCTGGCATGGCAGGCATCCTGCTCTCTATATCTCTATTCATGAAGGACAAGCTGGCACACAACAAGCGGGAGAGGTCATAGACTGGTGGAGGAATGCCTGACATCAAGGTCCTCACAGACTTTGAAAACAACCATCCAGCTGGCCAGCAAGGATCTGGGCCATTCCTGCACCGATGGTGAGGTCAGCAGTTCTTTACCAAGTGAGGGTCTAGCAGTGCAACATCCATCAGACGACCATGCTATGAGCGATGTGTCCTGTTTCATAGGCCACTACCATGCAATAATTATCTCTCCATGCTTTCACAGGCACATCAGGGAAACAGCCAAGAGAATCCATGACCCAGGGCCCTCATCTCTTCAGCATCTGTGACCAGTGACGCTGTGCTCCTGAAGGAGTCAGATGCTGAAGGCAGACAAAGGATCAGGTGCTTTTTAAGTTTCATGGCTGTATCTCCATGATATGGCCCTGATCATAGAGAGCACGCGAGCTGCCCTCAGCCAGATAGGAGTCAGACACTCTCAGACGCTATGTGAAGATCTATGGAGTGTCCTTACTGCATGTTGTCATCATCCTCCTGCAGTTGAGCGACTATTAGGACCCTCAGTGCATCTCCATGACAGGAGCATTGTCACAGAGTGTATGTGTGCTGCCATAAGCCAGACTGGAGCAAATGTTCACAGATGCAATATGAGGATCTATGGTGTCTCCTCACTGCATGTCATCATCATCCTCCACAAATCTAGCAGCTATGAGGGCCTTCTGAGTGCACTTGCCTCGTCTGGCAAATATGAGGGCCTCATTGCCATCGTCGTCGCCTTCGAAGACTTCCTCACCCTCATCACCGTCGTTGCCTTCCTCATCGGAGGAGACCTCCAGCTCTTGCATCTCCTTCTCAGCCAGCTCCTCTCCTTGTTGCAGCGCCAGGCCATAAAGGACACAGCAGGCGATGATGATGCATGACACCCTCTGTGGACTGTATTGCAGGACTCCACCAGACCAGTCCAGGCACTGGAACCCCATTTTCAGCATCTCAATGGTTTGCTTCACCAAGTTGTGAGCTGCAGCATGAGCCTCGTTATACCTTCTGTCTGCTGCAGTCTGAAGCCGCTGCACGGGTGTCATCAGCCATGTCCTCTGTGGGTAGCCCTTGTCCCCAAGGACCCAACCCTGCAACTTCTGTGGACTCTGGAAGATGTCATGGATGACCAAGTGAGAATGTAGGAATTGTGGACACTCCCTGGAAACCATGTGCAGACCTGCAGACCTGCAGACCTGCAGGATGAGTTTGTGGTGGTCGCACACCAGCTGCACATTCAGCGGGTGGAAACCCTTGCTGTTGACATAGTTGACCTCTTGTTGCAATGGAGATCTGAGTGCCACATGAATGCAGTCAATCATACCCTGCACCTCTGGGAAGCCAAATGCAATTACTCGTGCATCCTGGCTGTCTTGGACCTGGGCAAAATGCACAAAGATGGCATCCATGACTGCATAGATGCATTTGTGGGTGGAGGCTTGTGATATCCCACAGAGGTCACCTGTGGAGCCCTGAAAGCAGCCACTGGCGTAAAAATTGAGTGCCAAGGTCACTTTCATGGCTCCTGTCAGTGGATGCCCTCCATTTCCCTGTGGTGCCAAAACCTGCAGTAGTTGGCACCAATCAGTTCCCTAGATATGCATAGTCTTCAGTAACACTTGTCGGTCATCGGCAGGAAAGAAAGGTGTCATCTATACATGCTGGGTCTAGCTAGGCACCAACCAACGACTGCTCACTGTGGCTCTTCAGCAGCGTGTGCAGCAGCCCAAGATGCCCCTTCTTCCTGAGGGTGCTGCTCCTCCCTCTTCCCAGCCAGGCACCTCCATCACTCTCTTCTCTGTCGTCTCCGTAAGCCATGAGACTTACAGCTAGTTCACCAGGTTCCGTGCTCCTGATGTATTCCTCCTGCAGGAAGAAAGAGAAAGATGCGTGGGTTAGCATGGGTGCACTAAGAACCTCTCTTGGTTAAGTCTGAGGGCCCCTTAACGCATCCTGGGGAGTGCTGGCCACCATTTGGATGGCCAGAGTTTAATCTGCTGCATGGCTGCCCGAAACCCCAACCACTCCGTCCCACTTCACCTGACCAATTGGCAGCAGCTTCGCCCATTGCACTGCATGCTGTGCTCCAGCCAATGAATGCTCCATGATCAGCTTTATTAAGGAGATTGTACAACGTGCACAGTCGTCCAACTGTTCTGCATTCCACTAAAACGCTCATTAGCTTGCAGTCTGTGGCCGAGGGGTGAAAGGGTCTGGAGCACTTGGTGGTGCTTTCATGCCTCTGTGTTGCTTGAGTGGACAGATAAGCTGGAGACCCAACTCCATGCATGTCAATGTGGCTGCGCTTGAACTGTTTCAGCTGCAGAGGATGGTCACTTTATACAAGGTTTCCCTAATGCATGGCCACGTCCCTCTCCCCCAACCCCGCACATGCTTGTGCACTACCTTCAACTGCAAGGCGGCCCTTGCCCCCGCCCTCAAGTCACCTCAACCGCAGGGCAGCCCTTGCCCCCACGCCTCCAATGTGCCTCAACCTTGAAGTCCAACAGGCGACCCAGGCGAGCACTGCACAGCGTTATTATGCACACACCTCCAAATTCCCCTCACAGTGCAGCCTGCCAAGTGCACACTTTATATATGCTGTTGTGAAATATGTCAGCGTGCAATCACGCCGAAGTGGTGGGCGATCCAGTGGTGGTGGGGGTGGGGGGGTGGGGGGGCAGATGATTCCAGCAGTCTGACCTTATAATGATATGCAGATGTATTACAATGACGTTCCCGATGTCCAATGGCGGGAAACGCGGCCCACCATCGACGGGCTGAGCGGATGATTGCAAACTGGTTTCACAACGTCATGAAACCGATTTCTGGCCTCACCATATTGTCCGCTCATGCTGCTGAGCACACCTGATAGCAGCAGGCACGGACAATTCTGCCCATACATGCTGTTGATTCAATGGTTGCAGAGATGTGTCACAGGGGATGATGGAAACCAACAAGAGTTAGAGGGAGCTCGGTCGCACATGCATGGCTTGCAGCGTAATGCTTGAGGTTACAGATTCCTTACACATTTCTGTATGAGGGAAAGGAGAATCAGTCTTGTTTCCTGCAGGATGGGCCTCACCATGATAGGGTGGGTGCAGGGCCAGCTTTCACCAAAGATATGAGCAGGACTGAGAAGGGTACAAAGGTTACGGGGACAAGGGGACGATTTCGGAAAAAGCCAACCAGATCCTTCCTGCGAAATGTTCGCTGATCAATTCTTCCACTGGCAATGTTTGGCCAGGTGATCTCGGCAGCTGTTCTGGTTTTGCCTAAGGAGGAAAGGTAAAAGGAGGCCCAGGGACTGAAACAGCAGGGACCTGAACCTCAGGGGGCTGTAGCTGCAGAGGAACAGGTAGAGGGGAACCAGGGCCAGTAGTGCCGTCGAGCAGCATTCCATGCCAGGATCAATAGAAGGCATTGCAGTTACCTGCAAATGACTGAAAGACAAGAATGGAGGGGTCTTCGCATAACTAGGGAATCTGTCACCAACATCTGCCACCTCCTGTGAGAGGAACAGCAGCCACACGGATTGGGAGGCAGTGCCATGCCGTAGAATTGAAGATCTGAGCAGCATTGAACTTCCTCACGACCAGCTCCTTTCAAAGCTCAACTGCCAACTTGTGTGGCATCTCCCGATGTGTGTGAGGGAGTTTACGGATGCCCTTTTCAGGAAAGCACATGAGTTTGTGCTGTTCACCTTTGACCCAGAGAGCCAAGATGCTCGAGCCATGGGATTTGCGCCCATCGCTGGGTTCCCTCAGGCCCAAGGGTCGATTTCCTGCTTGTGGCGATCACAGCTCCCTGGCATCAGCCGGCCAGATTCATAAACAGGAAGTGCTATGTATTTAATGTCTTGTTTAGCTTGCTGTACTTTGTAACCTAGTGCATTATGGGATCGCAGAATCTATGTTTTTTTGTTAGTTCTGTCGCTGCAGTAGAATAAATGAGAGCGGAAATGTTCAATCAGCTCCACGCCTCCATGAGTATAGATTAGTTTTTAAAAACGTTATCAGCCATACCAATATTAATACATAACAAACTGGCGACAAGAACAAAGGACCTTTGTGGTAAGGCCACTCGAAAAGTAAACCAGCTAGTAAAAGGAAATTACTAGTTAAAAAAATGTGCCCCTACTCTTCTGGAGCCCTCCTGGATTTCAGACAAAGGGGATCTGCAAGGCGAAGATAAAAAGACAAAAAGAGAAGAAATTGATGCTGTGTCTTTCTGAACAGGAAAGAAGTTCAGAAAAAAAAGCTTACAGTGAAAAGCGAAGCAGCCACGTTTGCAAAAAAAAAAGAGACCCATGATCACGAGGGTCCTGAGAAAATGAGCAAAAAATGCAGCGACAGGACTGCCAGCTACAGACAGCCTCTGAATCTCCAAATATACAGGACATGCTGGGTTCAAAAAGAAGACACAGAGAAGAATGTGCTGCAGTTTTTAAAAAGTTTAAAAACTTACAGAAAGGGAAGGTTCACCATCGCTGCAGAGCTCGCCAAAAAACCCGAAAAGTGCAGGAAAAACCACAGAGACATAACCAGCAGCCGCTGACAGCCTGAGTTAAAAATAGAGTTACTGTCTTAAGCTGTAACTGTATTTAAAGTGGTAACCATGAAAAAAGGAATGACAGGAAACAAGAAGTAGCTGATGATGAAGAGAAAATAAAAAGTTGGAAAATGACAATACTTATTGGACCTATGGGACATTTCAATGAGACTATGGAACAGTGGAGTTCCAACACTGAATACTTTAAGTTTTTTTCCTTGAAAATGGAATTGAAAATGATAGAAAGGTGACAGCTTTCTTAAGTGCATTGGGAGTTAAAATCTTTGGTTTATCAAGAAACCTGGCACAAAATCATATGAGGACATTGTAAATGTCCTGGATATGCAATTTTCTCCTAAGTCACATATCATAGCAGAAAAATTTAAGTTTCACAAAAGAAACCAAGAGGGGGAAACAATTGCACAGCATGTTGTAGTACTTAAAAAACTTACTGAACATTGTGAATTCAAGGAAGTATTGAATGATACCCTCCATGACAGGTTAGTCTGTGGCCTTTGTACTGAAGAAATCCAGAAACACCACCTGATAGAAGCTAACCTCACTTTGTAGAAAGCCATAGAGATTGCAGTCTCCATGGAGCTGGCTGCAAAAGAAGCAGAACAGCTGAGTGCATCAATTTAAGTGCATAATGTGACAGCTGAGTGTGCACACAAGATAATAAACAGTCGAGAATGTTATCATTGTGGAAAGCCTAGTCACCGTCCATCTAAATGTTACTGCAGAGACTTTGAATGCCATCAGTGTGGCAAGAAGGGACGCATTGAGCGTAGCTGTAAAAATAAAAAAAGTAGCAGTGAATCAGAAAGGCAAACCAGAGAAAAAGGAATCTACCATCTGGCATAACAAAAGGAAAAATCTGCATGTCATACAGCAGGAACGGATGGACCAGAGTGATACCAAGTCTAAAGAAGAAGAGCCCCTCCACATCTGGCAGGTGGTTCACAGGACAACTGGTTAACACTGCTGCTGGAGGGCCAACCAGTATGAATGGAACTGGATACAGGGGCAGCAAATGCCGTGTATAAGGAGAAGCTTAAACATCTTCCCTTGATGCCTGCAAAAATCATTCTTACAGCATATACAGGGGAATCTGTACCTTTGATGGACAGAATGGAAGTTAAAGCGGAACTAGATGGACAGACTGCTAAGTTACCATTGTTTGTGGTGAAAGCAACTACCCAACTTTAGTTGGATGGTTATGACTCGAGAACATCTGGTTAAACTGGGCGGAAGTACACAGCATCGCAAAAGAAGAAACTGGTCTGACAGCTGTTGTTTTCAAAGGAGATTTTGGAAGGATGAAGGGAATCACCGTAAAATTGAATATCAAAGCTGACTCTCAACCAAAATTTCTGAAGGCCAGAACCGTGCCTTAGGCTATATGGCCAAAAGTTGAAGCTAACCTGGAATGTCTGGTCAAGATAGGAGTCTTGGTACCTGTCTCTCATAGCGAATGGGCCACACCCATAGTTCCAGTGCTCAAGAAAGGCGGCTCCATACACATCTGTGGAGATTTCAAGGTTACTGTTAACCCCATGTTGTGTGCTGAACAATATCCACTTCCACATATTGGGACCTTTTGGCTGGCCTGGCTGATGGACAGAAATTCAGCAAATGTGATCTATTCCAGGCCTATTTACAAATGCTTACTGATGAGAAGTCACAATGTACAAGGGACTGTACTGATATTGCCGTTTGCCTTTTGGAATAACATAAGCTCCAGCATTGTTTCAGAGGGCTATGGACCAGATCCTGTTGGCTTGCCAGGAATTCAGTGCTACCTTGGTAATGGGCAGGACTGATGAGGATCATCTCAAGAACTTGGATGCCATCATACAAAGGTTAGAGGAGAATGGCCTACAGGTTTGTAAAGACAAATGCAAGTTTTTTCAGCCCACTGTGGAATATTCTGGGCATGTCATTGATGCTGCTGGGCTTCACAAAGCACCCTCCAAGGTTAAGGTTATTATGGGTGCGCCAGCTCCTCTGAATACCAGCCAGCTTCACTCATTGTTAGGGCTGCTGAATTATTGCGGAAGATTTATTTCACAGCTGGCAACCCTGCTGAAACCCCTGTATGAGCTTCTGTGTCAGAATAAAGCCTGGAAATGGACAGAAGCCTGTGATGCTGCGTTCAAGAAGGATAAAGCAGTGCTGACAGATTCCGAGGTACTGACACACTTTGACCCTTCTTTACCTCTACAAGTGGTATGTGATGCATTGCCTTATGGAGTTGGGGCTGTTGTTTCACACATAGCGCCCTCAGGTGTGGAGAGGCCCATAGCATTCACTTCATGGACTTTAAGCAAAGCAGAGGGCCAATTCACTCAAATCGATCGGAATCTGGAAATTTCACCAGGACCTGTTTGGACAGAAGTTCATGATGCTGACTGATCATCGACTGCTCGCCTCAATATTCAGTCCATACATAGGCATCCCTTCCTTAGCTGCCAGCAGGATGCAGCATTGAGCATTGATGTTGAATGCTCACAGATATGACATCAAATATCAAAAGTCTATCTTGCATGGCAATGTGGATGGTCTTTTGAGGCAGCCGCTACCAGTCAGCTATGTGGACATGCTCAGAAAGATATTTTCTACTTTGCACACATGGAAAACACCCCCATCACTTCAGTCCAAATCAAGAAGGCCACTCGAGTGGACCCAACATTACCCAAAGTCATGGACCTTGTGATGCATGGCAACTCTTCCCCGAACTTCCAACCCCACCCCCGACCTTCATCCTTTTGTTTCCAGGAAGATGGAGTTATCACTTCAGGAGGTTTGCTTTGGGGCAGGTGAGTTATTATTATTATTTTTATTATTTTTATTATTATTGCTATTATTCCACCAACATTGAGGAAACCAGTATTGGACCAACTACATTTTGGACACTGTGGGATAGTCCACGTGAAAGAGATTACAAGAAGCTACCTTTGGTGGCCTGGCCTGGACCAAGACATTGAAGCTAAGGCAAGATCTTGTCCTTCATGTCAGAGTGTGAGAAACATGCCTCAGTTGGTATCCTTTCATCTATGGGATTGGCTTGAAAACCCTTGGAAGGGCATTCATATTGATTTTGCTGGACCTTTTTTAAAGAACAATGTTCTTGGTGGTTGTAGGTGCTCATTCCAAATGGCCAGAAGTTTCAGTGCTGTCCTCTGCTATAGCTGAGAGTACAATTCAAAGGCTAAGAGAAATGTTCAGTTGTTATGGCTTACCAGAACAACTTGTGACTGACAATGGGCCTCAGTTTGTCTGACAGGAATTTGAGAATTTTTTTGAGAATTAATGGAATTCATCACATCAACTCAGCACCATACTACCCATCCACCAATGGATTAGCTGAGAGATTTGGTCAAATCATGAAACATGCTTTAAGTTCGGCACAAGAATATTCATCCATCAAAAGCGTCTGGAAACATTTCTGTTGACATACTGAGACACATCACATGCTACAACTAAAGCACCTCCAGCATTCCTAGTAATGGGATGGCAACTGAGCAGTTGCTTTGACCTGCTGAGACCAACTAAAACACAAGTTGTGCAAGATCAACAGCAGGACCAAGAGAAGAGCACAAAGGTCAAAGCCAAAGATTTTCTGTTCCGGACAGGAAGTTCTAACTTGTAATTATGCTACCGGGACTAAATGTGTTCCTGCTATGATGATTGCTCAGGCAGGACCTGTTTTGTACACGGTCCAAACTGTGAATGATTTCGCCTGGCAGAGAGTCTAATAGTGGCTAGACTTGAGCCGAATGAGTATCCACAGACGTAAGACGACACTCAGAACTATGAGCCCATAATGGTTGAGAGGCCTTCCAATCCTCAAGGGATTTGTTAATCTCTTGTTGCATCTAGTTAATGGTTTTTTTTGGCTTGAATAAAAGTAACATTTTCACCTTTACACCAGTGACTTCCTGCTTCAGTTTCTTGGCCACAGCAACCACAGGGAGTTATGCAGGAGTACATGGGGGCAGTGCATACAGAACTGATTGTCTTTTCTCCGCCCTATGCTGAGGGCTATTGTCTTATTGGAGCTGGAGCTCTGTGTTCATCCCCTCTGTCATATTGGAGTGGCAGCTGGCTGTGAAAAGACAGCAACAGTTGTTTCTGCTCCTCAGAGGTGCAAGCTTGTGCTGCATGTGGTGGAACATGTGATGCTGCATGAGGTGCTGCCATGCTGCACTGAAGTCTTAACACCAGGGAAATTTACACCAGATGACAGTGAGTAAACTCCAAGGTAGTTAAAAGTAAGTCCAAAGCTGGAAATGACCCTCAAAGCTATGAGTTCAGGCTTTCACAACAAACTTTGCAAACACCAGCCTTTGACTGAGGCTGATGACAAGCTTCATGATTTCACTCTTAAAATTTTTTCCTGGGACATCAGTTTCATTCCATTTATTTGTTCATGGAATGGGGACCTCACAGATAAAGACAGCAGCCCAGATCTTCCTGTCTCTGGATGGTTGGAGACTGGATGTACCCTGAAAGATATGTGAAGGACCCATTGCAACATAAGCACATTCCTGGTACATACGTGAGAAGCTTAAAGTTCCGATTGCCAGTTTTACTCTGCCGTGATTGGCCAGAACAATGCAGACATGGGGCTATTTGCACTATATTTGCCTTGGTTTTTACATGGGTTTCCTTAAGAGCAGGTATAAAACCAGCGAAACTCTAAGTAAGTCAGCTGGAGTGTCAAAGCACTCCAGAACCAACAGTAATGTTGACAGCCCACCACCCCTCCCCCGCTACCCTCCCCCACTGACTGAACCCCTTGTTACCCCCATACACCCAAAATGAGCTGATCCCCTTGATCAGCCAAACCCCCAACAATCCCATACCCCCGACCATGTGACTCTCCCGACAGCCCAACTCCCCCCAACACCCCGACCACCCTCCCACCTGCCCATGCCACCCTTGACCACCCAAAGCCCAACCCCTGACTGCTGCTCAACCACCTGAACCACACCAACCCCACCACCTGACATCCCCCGAACACCCAACCCTGACCCAAGATCCTGGAACTCCCTTCCTAACAGCACTGTGGGTGTACCTACACCTCTTGGACTACAGCAGTTCAAGATGGCGGCGCACCATCACCTTCTCAAGGAGAATTAGGAATGGGCAATAAATGCTGGCCTTGCCAACAATGATCACATCCTATGAATGAATAAAAACACGTAGCCAGCATAACATGCACCAGATACTTAAGATATGTTTCATTATCTTTCAGTTCCAAAAAGGAATTTACTGGCATTCAGCAGCAAGGTTACTGTAAATTTCTGTTCAAAATGAACATTTTTTGTTCTGTTTTTGGTCTGTATCCAAATGAATGTTTATGCCTCTCTCTTATACAGGCTGATCTTCCGCGTGTTGTAACCAACAAGAAACTATAGTGCAGCAGATGGGTAATAAAAGAATGCATACAATCTGATATCTAAACATAGTGCAGCTAATGGTATAGTTGATGTTTTATCGCTCACAGCCTGTCAGCTCTAATAATCTCCATTTTCATAACATGTTCATTGAAATATGGAATCAACAGAAATAATCACAAAATTAAATAAACCTAGAGTCATACTTAAACACTTAATATTGGAATATGATAGATTATTGTAAACAACAAGCTATTTTCCAACCTGCACAACAGACTTTTCTCGAGTTTTAAAAGTTTCTGGACTAAATAATCTGTGCCATCAACTGAGTATGGGAGGGTGTGTTTCGTGACCTTCCCATATCAATGCTGGCTAAGGTGGGCAGCATGCAAATTTGGTGCGGCCACCACACTTAACTGAAGGTAACTTTGAATGAGAAGACTTCCTGCTGCTGAGTACCTCTGCGCTCAACAGAAGGCTGAGCAGCATTGTACTGATTGCACAGGTGCAGTCAACCTTATGTTCTTAAAGGCAATCTATCCCTCTTAAAGGGAAGCTGCACTGAATCTAAAGAAGGCAAAATTGAACACTGGTGGAGAGACAGGGCTCCAGGGTCGTAGATGTGGATCTGGAGGCCTTAGTAGTGGAGTGAATAGGTTAAGAGACTCCACGGTTCCATAGGTGGCCATGGAGGCCTTCAAATACCTTCCTCAGAAAGGACTGGGAGCAAGTGGCCATGGACGTCAATTCCTGGCGTCTGGACCCAATGACTTCGCAAGAGTACAAGAAGTCCAATGATCTCACATGGGTGGTCAAGGCCAGTGAATGCATCTTCACATTATATCTCCTACCCTCTGCTCCACCACCTCTCACGCTACTCAATGCACCACAACCTCATCTCTCACCCATGCCCTGACACTCAGAACTCAGGCCTAACATGCAGATACTCCACCTCACCTTCACACATGTTCCAGTGATGCCAGCCTCACACCTAGCTCTCACACAGCTTCCATTTTCCACCAGTTATTCAACTATGGCAGGTACATCACCCAAGCACAGTGCAACACACTCACTGAAATTCTTTTAACTCTCTTGCAGGGCAAGGTGGTCCACAATAGAACCGAGCAGCGCAGAGTTCGTGAGGCACAAGGATACCTGCATCTCCTGAGCTGTACCGAGGAGATGGTTCTCTGTATCATGGAACCAACTGTGACAGAGCCCGTGATAACCAGCATCCCTGAGAACACTCATACTGAAGAACTACCATGTGCCAAGTCACAACAACCCCAGAGCAGGAGACAGACACCACTGATGAAGAAGTATTGTCACTTGATCTGACTCTTGCAGCCGCCAGCTCAGATACCGGCACTGCAGGAACCTTTAAGGCTACTAAAGAGTGGGGATCAGCAGCTGATGGGTCACTGGGTATGACTAGGGTCCACCAGGCCAGAGTAAGTGATGGTTCATGTGCCAGCACACCGGAGGGCAAGATCAGAGATGAGTTCCGCTACTGGGAACTCAGATGATGACCTCAATGGGGAAGTATACAGGACAGTGTTGATGAGCATGCACACTGGGATGATGTCAGACAGCTTTCTGTCGCTGCCAAGGAGCTAGAAGTAGCCTGGCTCCAATTTGGCAGAGGGCATCATGCAGAACTTGCCTCCTCTGCTGCCTCTGCTCCATTTCCCTATTATCCTGCTGACCCAGAGACACTGGAACTGCAATCCCCATACCTGTTGCAGCTTTTCTGTCCACATCCCTGTAAGGATGCAGCAACACTCTCTCTCAGGTCACCCCCATGCCTCCAGAAACACCCCGCAGTAATTCCAGATACTTTGCAATAGATTCAAAATTGCCTTAACTGCAAGTTGGGTGCCTGGCCCTTTACAAAACAAAGGTGCAGGGTTCATCTTGCAGCCTAACACTTGTCCTTTGCATAGTGATGAGCAAATTTATTCAGTGGACCTGTGAGGCCTAAATCAGGAAGTCCGACATCATGTCAGCCGCTCAGGCCACCAGGATAGCATTGATTCAGTTGCTTCCAGTGCATTCTGGATACTTGCCCTGGTGTCTTTCTGAAGAACGTGAGCCACGTGGGTCATTGCAGGAGCAGCTTGTGCTGCAGCACATGCCCCCAGGAGGGGGTTCTACAGAAACCACATTTGCGCCCTGTGTGTACTAATGATTTAGGACCTGAAAGTGCATTGTGCAGTACTACCATATGGATGCTTAGCAGGCCCATTATTACCCAAATTACTGGGTTACTGTCTGGAAATACAGTCTCCTGATCAATGTTGACAAGACAATGGGGAAGGGTGGAAAGACCTGCAAGATTCTGATTAACAGAGTTCAGCTTGAACAGGTTGATACCTTCCCCTAACTTGGGTCACTCATCACAGAGGATGCAAAGTCTACCAAAGAAATTAAGACTAGACTTAACAAGGGTCATGGCATTGTGAACTCACACAAAAGAATATGGAGTAGCCACAGCATCTCAATTACAATTAAAATTTGTCTTTTGAAAGCCCTTGCGTGGCCAGTGACAATGTATGGCTGTGAAAGCTGGACTATCAAGAAGAGTGACAAGGCTCAAATAAAAGCATTTGAAATGAAAGACAAATATTACATGTGTCATGGACAGTCAAATGATAGATGAGTGGTACTTGAGAAAGCTGGCATTAAGAGAAACTTAATTGAGGCAGTGATACCAAGGAAGCTCACATATTTTGGACGTATAATGCGAACTGGAGAGGAGTACTGAGAAAAAGAGGTAATGCAAGGCATAACACCGAGCAAGCATGCACAAGGAAGACCCAAGATGGCATGGATAAATAATATCAGGATGTGGACTGGCCTCCCTATGGAACAGGCAGTGAGGGCAGCAGAGAATAAAAATCAGTGGAGACGATTTTCCATAGTGCGGTCAACCCTTGGAATGAGGATGAATGAAAGAGGGCCCAAAATTTGACAAAGCCACCTGGCGTGTCCTCCTTCAGGCTGTAAATCATATTTGGGACGTCCTCATGCTCTCTGACGGTGAGTGCAAGGATGCGTGAGTCACCATTCTGGAGATGGACATAAAGGGAAGAGTGTGATGTGGGTCAATTATGGGGTTGTCTTGTGTGTTGCCCAAGTGTGTAAGATGGCATGATGCAGTCATACCATTCTCCATGACAACAGGGGTTTTGGAGGGTGATGGGATGGGGTTGGGGGGCGGTGGGGTGTAGGGAAACTGCAACACCCCCACGCTGCAGGACCCAGGAAAGAATCAAGAAAAGCCCACATTAGTCACACATGGGTGCACATGTGCCTTTCTTAGTTTTGACATTTGAATATTGTTTTGAGTTATTGTGAACATGAGTTTTCTTGTTACATGAATCTCAAGCTGCATTAATGGCTTATCTGTGTGTGACATGGTGGTTTTGTTTTGGATTTGTTAGCTGCTTTTATGTGTGTTTGTGATCATGTACGTACCTCTGCCTGACATTATTTGGAGACTCACATTTCCCATACGTGTTCATGACAAGGAGCTAACGGGAGAAGGTGGAATGATGCTATTGAGCTGGAGACACTGATGCTGGAATCTTCTAAGTATCAGAGCATCTCTTGTCTCATGTGCATCCAGACCCTCCCAAGGGCCACCTTGCACAGCTGCCTGCTGCAGCTCACCCACTACTACGTCAGACTCGTCATTATAGGACTGGGCTATCTTTGTCCATTAATCCTCCGACAGGGCTTCCCCTCTCTGAAAGGCCAGGTTGTGCAATGCATACTAAATGATGATTATAATGGACACTCTGGCAAGTGCATATTAAGAGAGCACCATTTAAGAGATTCAGACATTCGACTCACATCTTGAGAGGCCAGTGATCTACTCGATGATGGCCCTAGAGGCATCCTGGCTATCATTATATCCTCGCTCAGGCTCCATTTATGGATTTCTTACTGGAGTCATCAGCTATCTTTTTAACAGGTATCCTTTACTGCTGATCAGCCAGCCATCCAAAGATTCTGGACTGATAAAGATCTCAGGTACCTGGGAGTGCCCAAAGATGGATGCATTGTGACTATGGCCGGGGTAATGTGCACACTCCTACATTATTCTTTGATTGTGATCACACAGGATCTACACACTTATTGAGTGATATCCTTCTCTGTTAATGAATGTCCCTGGCTGTCCAGCTAGTGCTTTTATGGTTACATGGGTGCAATCAAATACCCCTTGTACCTGTGGGAAACCAGTCATGGCTGCAAAGCCTCTGGCTCTTTCCACTTGACTTGCATTGTCAAATGTAAAAGAGATATAATGATGGGCACGCCTAAATATGGCATCAGTGAGAATCTTAATGTAGTGATGTGCTGCAGGCTGGATGACTCCACTAAAGTCCCACATTCTGCCTGGAATGACTCAGAGGCAAAGAAGTTCAATGTCATTCTGACTTTTAAGGCCACAGGCATTGGGTGGCCACCCACACAATTTGAAGCTACCTCAGCTGAAAGCATGACACAAAAGGATGTGACAGTTTCCCTTGATAGGCAAAGGGGAAAATTTTCCGCCATTGTGGAGGGGGGGGGAAGTGCAGGAGTGGGCGCGGGCAGGCGGGCCTCCAATCGGCGCCCCCAATCAGGAGTGCGCCGCCATTTTATGTGGGCGGGTCAATTAAGGCCAACCCAGCACGACATCCTCCAGGAAGCGCTATGTGCTCCCTGTGCGGGCCGGGGGGATTCCCTCAGCTGCGAGGCCTCATCTCCCTGAGGCTAAGTGTAGCCTCATGAAGATCGGCGCCAAATTTAAAATGACAAAGGTACAAGGACAAAATTTCCCTGACTTGTACCCTCATGTGACACTGTCACATGAGTTGGGACATGTCCATCACTTTAAATCATAAATTTATTAAATTTTTAAAAACCCTCATGAAACCTCATCCTGCCCATGGATGAGATTTCATGCTTTTTCTGAAGACCACCAGGGCTCCCGACCTGCCCGCCAACCCTAAGATTGGATGGGCAGGTCCATTAATGAGGCTAAAGACTTTGTCAATGGCCTCAATAGGCTATTGGCAGGTCAGTGGGCGCACAGCTGATTCGGCTGCGCCCCCAGCGACATGAAAATTGAAATTACGCGGGGTGATGTCGGGAGTTCCACCCGACGTCATCCCGTGTCATTTTACGCATCAGCGAGCGGGCTCTGGCCCCTGCTTACCGACCTAGAGATCCTGCCCAAAGTCTTCGGAGGCATTGTTGCTTTATCATCTGCAGATCAGACATTCTGGCCCTATGTTGTATGATGTGCCTGCACATCACTGTAATGTAAAGTGCTCAGCACAGCAACGTTAACATGGGACTGAAGAAGAGCGCCACCCACAGTGTGCTGTATAGAGTCACATGGTAATAGACTGAGAGTATAGTCTAGGGAGAACATGCTCCAGTACATGGAGGTAACAGCACCATGCATGACAGTTTCCTGGGATCTGTAAACAGTTAAAGGTTAACAAATAAATGGTTTATGATGGTGTGAGGGGCAAGTTGGCTATGGTGGATTAGGAAAATACACTAAAAAAAAATTGATGGTCGACAGGCAATGGCAAATGTTACATGGTCTACAGCAAATATACATTCCTCGAAGACACAAAAACCCAACAGGAAAGGTGAATCAACCCTGGCTAACAAAAGAAGTTAAAGATTGCATTAGATCAAAGGAAGTGGCTTATAAGGTTGCCAGAAGAAGTGGTAGGCTTGAAAATTGGGACCAATTTAGAATCCAGCAAAGGATGACCAGGAAACTGATAAAGAAAGGGAAAAGAAAATATGAATGCAAGCTAGCGAGAAGTATAAAAGTGGATTGTAAAAGTTTCTTTAGGTATGTGAAAAGGAAAAGTTTAGCAAGAACAAATGTAGGTCTATTACAGGTAGAGACAGGAGAATTTATAATGGAGAATGGGGAAATGGTGGAGAAACTAAACAATTACTTTTGGTGGCACTTTAGGGCCCATCGTAGCAGGGCCAGAGCCAGAGCCATAAAATGCGGCGGGACATTCAAAAAGTCCTTTGACTTTGGCGGGGCTGTAGAATCCCACTGGAGTAAAGTTCCGTCTTTTGTGTCTGCCTTCATGGAGGAAGGTACAGAAAATTTCCCAGAAATACTTGGGGAACTAAGGGGCTTATGAAAATGAGGAACCGAAAGAAATTAATGTTAATAAAGAGGTAGTACTCAAAAAATTAATTGGATTAAAAATTGATAAACCCCTTGGACCTGATGAGCTGCATCCCAGAATGTTGATAAGAGATAGCTAAAGAGATAGTGGTTATCTTTCAAAATTCTATAGATTCTGGAAAGGTTCTTGTGTACTGGAAAGCAGCAAATATAACCCCACAATTTAAGAAGGGAGGGGGAGAGAAAACGAAGAACTACAGACCTGTTAGTTTGACGTCAGTAGTAGGACTCTATTGGAAAGGATGTGATAACTAGACAATTGGTAAATAATGATATGATTGGACAGAATCATCATGGGTTTATGAATGGCAAATCATGTTTGACAAACCTGTTGGAGTTTTTTGAGGATATTACTTGTAGTATAAATAAAGGAGAACTAGTGGATGTGATGTATTTGAATTTCCAAAAGGCTTTTGATAACGCCCCACACAGGAGATTAGTAAACAAAATTAGAGCACATGGGATTGGGGGTAATATACTGACATGGATTGAGAATTGGTTAACAGACAGAAAATGTAGAGTAGGAGTAAATGGGTCATTTTCAGGATGGCAGGCTGTTACTAATGGGGTACTGCAAGGATCAGTGCTGGGGCCACAACTGTTTATAATCTATAAAAATACTTTTGATGTAGGGATGAATTGTAATATTTCCAAATTTGCTGATGACACAAAGCTAGGTAGGAATGTAAGTTGTGAGAAGGATATAAGGAAGCTTGAAGGGAACTTGGACAGGCTAAGTGATTGGGCAAGAACATGGCAGATAGAATATAATGTGAATAAGTGTGAAGTTATCCATGTTGGAAAAAACAGAAAGGCAGAGTATTTGTTAAGTGCTTTGAAGTTGGGAAGTGTTGATGTCCAAAGGGACCTGGGCATCCTGGTTCATGAGCCACTAAAAGCTAACATGCAGGAGCAGCAAGAAATTGGGAAGGCAAATGGTATGTTGGCCTTTATCACAACAGGATTGGAGTACAAGAGTAAAGATGCCTTGCTGCAATTGTATAGAGCATTGGTGAAACCGTACCTGGAGTATTGTGTACAGCTTTGGTCTCATTACCTAAGGAAGAATATACTTGCCACAGAGGGAGTGCAATAAAGCTTCACCAGATTAATCCCTATGATGGCAGGACTTTCTTATGAGGAGAGATTAAGGAAACTGGGCTGTATTCTCTAGAGGTTTGAAGAATGAGAGGTGATCTCATTGAAACTTACAAAATTCTTATGGGACGTGACAGGTAGAGTGGATAGGATGTTTCTGCTGGCTGGTGAGCCTAGAACCAGGAGTCACAGTCTCAGAATAAGGGGCAGGCCATTTAAGACTGAGATGAGGAGGAGTTCCTTCACTTAGAGAGTGGCCAATCTTTGGAATTTTCTATCCCAGAGGGCTGTGGAAGCTCAATCACTGAGTATGTTCAAGATAGAAATCGAGAAATTTCTGGATACTAATGACATCAATGGATAAGAGGTCAGCTTGGGGACTTGAGGTTGAGGTAGATGATCAGTCGTGATCTAACTGAATGACAGAGCAGCCTTGGGCCGAATGGCCAACTCCTGCTCCTATGTTCTTATGTTCCTATGATGAGGGAATTTCTTTTATGCTCACTTCCCTGAGGAATTGTCCTGATGCAGAGGTAAATGTTATGAAAACCAAAATTTGCAAAACTCCCTAAGTCTGAGATCAGCTGCAGCAGCTCTCCTGCTAAAGTCAGCCATAGTTCCACTTTCAGCCTTTTTATCCATCGTTCCAACAATGCATGAAAAGAAATGTAACTCGCACCAACCATATTTCTTGTGCACCCACTGCATTATGGCATGGGCCACATTTTATTCCTGTCAATTAGCTTCCAAACAAGCTTAATCACTTGTTAATGAGGTACATAAAAATGGTGGGTGAGCTGCCAATTTTAGTGCCTACCCGCCTACTGTATTATGGTGGGCTAGCAAGATGATGTCATATTTGCTATCCAAGGTCATGACGCGGGACAACAGCAGTCCTGCTTTTCAAATTCAAAATTCAGCCTCTTGTGCTCGTGAAACTATGCTGCTGTGTAATTTCAGGCGATTCACAGAACTAATTAGACATTCTTGAGGTGACTTGTTTCTTCTTAAACGGCCAACTTGTGAAACCAGCAATGTGGTAGATGTAGAAAATGTTGACAGAAATCGGTTCCAGTTTTTCTAGTTGGACCTGGAGTGGGCATTTGAAGCTTAGATAGATGGGGACTTCATTACCATATGTAAAAGCAGGTGATGAAGCGTGGCATGCCATTTTCAAGCCCTCAGACATGTTGGATGGCAAGCCTCCAGAACTCCCATGAAAGCATGGCATATGAGTTACTGGGAAGGCTTGCAGGTAGCCTTCTTTAAAGTTAAAAGCAAGTGCATTTGGCCTGTTTTTAAAAAAAGGAAGTGACTTTTTTCCATCTGGCACTTTGTCTGGGCTTTGAAAAGCAACAGTACTACATGTCCTATCTGGTTTGCTGTAGTCATGTGACCTCTGCCACAAGGGAAGCTCTGTAAGCTGCCATCTTACAATCAGTTCAATCAAGGCTTCAGACTGGGAAGCACTGAAATCATTGAACTCGCAACATGGGATGGAATTTTACGGCCCCATTATGGCAGGGGTGGGGCTATAAAATGGGGCAATGCATTCAAAAGTCCCTTCACTTCAGCGGGACTGTAATATCCCACCTGTGTAAAATTCTGCCCATAGTGTCAGAAATGGGATAAGATAGAGTTTTGAAATCCTGGAAAGCTGCAGAGAAGATGCAACTCAGAAAGGCACACAGATATGTTCAAATCTGCTGAAAAAGGACAAGGAAAAGCAAACACATACTGAAGGCAAGGCTGCAAGTAAAATATTGAGTGAATGAGCATGGCAGTAAACTTTCCACTCTCAGCTCCTGTTGAAATGAAAGGTGGTGTGGCAGAACCTAGCAGACTTTTTCACTTACAATGGCAAAACTACGAACTGACAACAGATTTAATTAACAAGCCGGAACCAATAAGAATAGCCACACTTCTAACATTGCTGGGGAGGGTATTGCTACAATTATATTCCACCCTAAATCTAACAGACAAAGAAAGAAAACAGACAGCAGAGATTTTGAAAGCTTTGAATGAACACTTTAAACTCAGAGTGAACCTAACTTATGAATATCACCTAGAAGTAGATGAGAGTGAAAGACTAATTCAGCATCTGCCAAGAGTTACAGCTGCCCTCAAGTCAAGCCCAAAAGACAAGATAGAAGAGCTGGAAAAGAAGTGAATAATCAAGAAAGTGACAACTCCTACAGACTGGAAAGCTGCAAGTATGCTTAGACTCAAAAGATCTAAATAAAGCTCTGAAGAGCTGCCAACAATTGAAGGAATTTTGCTGCAACTTGCCAAGGCAAAGATCTTTACTACCCTAGATACAAAGGATGGTTACTAGCAAGTGAAGCTAGATGAAAGCAGTAACTTTCTAATTACGTTCTAGACACCGTTCAGGAAATACAGATGGTTGTGCATGCCATTTGGCATTTCCACAGCTCCAGGAGAATATCAACGCAGACAGCATGAGAAAGTCAGTAATAATCTTCCCGGAGTGCTGCCTTACCAAAATACTCAAAGGCTGCACCTTCCCGAGAAAGGAAAGAATATTGTAAGAACAGCTTCATTATAATACTTCATTTATAAAGCATTTGAATCTGAGTTGTAGTAGTTTAAGATCCTTCTTGTAAAGTTTTAATGTTTAAAATATTTGGTTAGGTATGGAACTAGTGTGCAGGGGTGAATAGTGGGATTTGAATTCTTTTAATCAGTGAAGGCAAAGGAAGTAAAGAAAGGAGACTTAGGCCCAGATTTTCACACCTGGGTTGGGTGCAATGAGACGGGGAGAATTCCTTTAAAAATGGTTGCCTGAATGTTGGAGCTGGGGTGGCAGGATAGAATAGGAGTTGGAGCAGGTGACTGAGGGAGAAATGAGGAGGCTGCCAAGTGCAGGAGTGGGCTGGGTGGGAGGCCTGCCTCAGGGCTTGGGCAAGGTGTCCAAAAATAAAAAATAAAGATTATAACATAAGACATCCATCCAGCCCTCAGCCCTCACAATTCCTCACCTCCCTACACACTCCCCATGCCCCATCCATGCCAATACAAGCCACCTCATGCCCTGTTCCCACCACCTTGGCTTGTCATACCCTCCATGCCAACCTATGCCCATACACCCACCCTGTGCCCTTTATAGCCCCTAGAGCAACCTATGCCCCTTACCCACCACCATGGCCCCTCATACCCTCCATGCCAACCTCATAGAGGCTGTATGCAATTTTGCTGTTACTCATAGACTCTTAGACATTTACAGCGCAGAAGGAGGCCATTCAGCCCATCATATTCATGCCAGTCAACAAAGATCTGACTACACTAGTCCCATTTTCCAGCATTTGGCCCATAGCCCTGGAGGCTACGGAAATGCAAGTGAATATCTAAATACGTCTTAAATGTTACAGGAGTTTTTGACTCAACCACCCTTTCAAGCAATGAGTTCCAAACTCCCACCACTCCCTGGGTGAAAAGATTTCTCCTCAACTCCCCTTTCTACCTCTTCTATCTCTTACCTTATATCTATGCCCCTGGTTATTGACCCCTCTACTAATGTAAAAAGTGCCTTCCTATCCACCCTATCCATGCCCCTCATAGTCTATACACCTCTATCAGGTCCCCTCTCAACCTTCGTTGCTCTAAGAAAAACAACCCCAGCCTATCCAATCTTTCCTCATAGCTCAGACCCTCCAGCACAGGCACCCTCTTCAGTGCAATCACATCCTTCCTATAATGTAGTGATTAGAACTGCATGCAGTACTCCAGTTGTGGCCTAACCAGTGTTTTATACTGTTCCAGCATAACCTCCACGTTCTTGTATTCAACACCTCGGCTAATAAGGGTAAGTATCCCATATACCTTCCTAGCTACCTGCCCTGCTACCTTCAGGGATCTGTGAATATGCACAGGTCCCTCTGATCTTCAGTACTTTCCAGGGTCCTACCTATGCTACTGTACCCATATCCATGCCCCTTTATAGCATCTATGCCAACTTAGTGCCAACTCATGCCATCCATGGCCCCCACCCACCACCCTTTTTCCCTTATGCCTACCAAGCCAACTTGGGGAGGCCTCAAGACCTGTAGAAAGATAAAATAAAGTTCTAAGTGCCCATTGCCAACTTTACTGTATTGAAAAACACACTCTTAGTCATAAAAAAAACCCATTTACTATATTTGCATTCCTTCAACTTTATAACAACAAACATTTCACTTGAGCGCACAATCCTTCATAACTTCAAGCATTGGAATTCATAGTTCCATGTTAAAGACTCTATGGCCACTTGTAACTGTCATTCAAATGGTGAAATGGCAAGCACCCTACTGCGATAATGGATAGTTGCAAAATCAGTCAAGCAGCAGCAACCCAGTAATGGATATCCTCAGGCTTATGTCAACAGATAGAATGAAATAGCAAGCAAAGCTTTTTTTAAAAACACTCCAGACATTTTTTTCAAAGTTTTAAAGGGCTGGACTTTTAAATGCCTTGACAGCTTGGCAGCTCCCCTTAACAGGTCCCTTTGACAGTGCTCCTGACAATTTTGACAATTGATTTTGGCAGATCTGTTGACAGTTCCAATGAGTTGACAGTAATGAGTTTGTGAAGTCCTTCTGTACATTTATGCCTATTTTAACACTTCCAAAGGGCACCTGGCCTTTCCCAAAGGGCACCTGACCTCCCTCAAAGATGTCCCGGGATCAAAGGAATACCCTGGCTGCCCAAACGAATCCACCAAGTTCAGAACTGCTCTTACTCGGTCTAGTTTGTCGCCATTGGGTTTCATAATCCTGGCCTACCAAAATCCCACTTAAGTGGAGGCAGCTGATGATTTAAATGGGCAGCTGCTTCTGTATACTGCGCATGTGCAAAATTCACCCGCCCCCCCCCCACAAAAATGGAAAGTGCCGTGTTCAGGGCCAGGATTTGCAGGCATTTCTGCTATTTTCATCATGTTGGAGAGCCTCTCTGTCATGGCAAAAATCTGGGCCTAAAGTCACGTTATTCAATATACATCTTGCAATGCTTTAATTCTCAAAGTCTTCAGCTGTGCTGGCATGACCTTGGAACAAAACCAGCAAACGTGGGTATTTTATCAATGCCCTTTTCAGGAGTTGTTGAATCAATTGGAGTATGCATTGTATGATATTAATTTATTCATTGCTTAATCACTGTCTATTGTGTCATTTTATTCATAAACTAATGAAGCTATAAAGCACAGCTTGAGATCAGGCAGTACTGAATCCAATTTCAAGGTTAGGACAATGGATGAAGATAGGTGTAAAATTATCTTTGTACATACTATAATATAGTCACAATTTTGCCATTGATCCCTCTGCAAATTTATAGATTGCTGCTTGCACAAAGCTGCAAATACTGTACATTCACCAACAATTTTCACATGGTTTGGTACATCTGTACAGTTTTACAGAAAAGCAAACCTTCCATCTAAGCTTTCAGAAATTCAAAATCTTTACAGTGCAGAAGAAGGCCATTCGGTCCACCCAGTCTGCTCTGGATCTCTGAAAGAGCATTCTACCAAGTCCCACCGTGCCTCCCGGCTTATCCCCATAACATTGCATCTTCTCTCTTTTCAGGTAGCAATCCAATTCCCTTTTGAATACCTTGAACAAACCTGCCTTCACCACCCTCTCAGGAAGTTCATTCCAGACTCCAAACACCCTCTGCGTGAAAAATGTTTCCTCAGGTCACTTTTACTCCTTTTGCCAATTATTTTGAATCTGTGCCCTCTAGTTCTTGACTCTCCCTTGAGTGGGAACAATTTCTCACTATTTATCCTGTCCATTCCCCATAAGATCTTGAATACCTCTATCAAGCCTCCTCCTAGCCTTCTTTTCCCCAAGGAAAAGAGCCCCAACCTCTCCAATTTATCCTCATAGTTACAGTTGAAGTTGGAGCGACTTTTGGAGAGAATTCCAAGGGGAGATCTTCAAAGGTGAAGACTGGAATTATTTGTGAAAGATGCGGAGTTTCAATGAGATTGATTGACTCACAGTTTTATTAAGATCTGGGTGGGTTGTTGAGAAATCCATGGAATCTGTCTTTGTCACACCTGCCACTCTTTGTGCAGTATGGTGCGTTGGACCACAGTTTGTCTGTCAATTCACATGTACCTCATATTACCCCTGAATGTTAGAGTATAAGGTAGATTTTATAAATTGTTTTATTTTTCTGATCTTGTACAGTAAATTTTATTTTTGTTTGTTCAAAACCCATAGAATTTTGTGGCTTTATTCTCTTAGGAAGTGTCTTGAATCTCAAACTTTGTCTACTTTAAACAAAAGTTATTGGTCCCTAGCCGGATCTTACCAAAAACTTGGGCGCCTGGTCCAGGATCATAACACCTTTGAAACAAAACCTTATTTTGTTTTCATCTCCAGCATAATATTTCAGTGTGGATCGGGTGTGGGGGAACATATTAACACAAAATATTTGACTATGACCTTAACAACAAAGAACTTGAAATTGTAAATTTATAGAGGAGTTAAGTCAGAAACTATTGGAATTTAACTGCCCACATTTATATGTCCACAATTATACAAATTAACATCCCACTGGGATCTGTATTGGAAGTAGCCTATTAACTCATTTGTTTTCATTCTGAATTGATTGCTTCTTTTATAGCAGATATTTATGCTGGTTAAGAATTCTTACTCTCCAATGCACTTGAAACACTGAGGAACAACTGAATATTCAAGTTGATTCTGGGCTTGCTTAGAACTGATAAATAGCTGCCTATAGCACTTCAATTTCTGATCCCAAGTATCTCACCATGATCAAAATGGCCAAATTTCCTTGTATTTTCCAACATAACAAGGGTGTAAGTACAGTGCAATACTAATTTTTTTTATAAATAGCGTAGAAGATCAAGAAAATTCAGGCTTCAGTGATTCATGCAGGCTTTTACACAATGCTCAATTTTCCTCAATTTCGTACGCCAAATCTGTGAAACCACGATCAAAATTTTCTGCAGCTCAATTAATATAACTTTTTCTTCTTTGTTATGACTGGTCCCTGGGTGAGGACCCCAATTTGTTATGATCCGGGATGAGATACCCCAAATTGTTAACTTCCCGAACAGGACCCCAATTTTGTTGCATTCCCAGGTAAGGAGGAATGAGCTGGCTCCCCCTCTTTCTTCAACCTCCCTTGGTTGGTCACAACAAGGTTAATTTAAAATGAATCCCTTCCCTCCTGGGTACCTTTTCCCAAATCTATTTATGTCTTAGAAGGAGCCAATTTAACCAGGCTTTCTTGAGTCAAAGAAAGAGTAAGTTTATTAGTTACGAAAAACTAGAGAAAAAAAATAAAAACATGACACACATGCACACAGATCAGAAAGGAGAAGTTGAGTCCAAAAAAATGTTTTAAAAGATATACGCATCAGTCTTTGGCTTGTCCGTGAGGCATAGAGGACAAAATGTTGCAGCCATTAGGTTGGATGATTCAGAGACAGCTGACTTTGGAAGTTTAGCAGTTGGTTTGGAGATGCTTTGTTTAGCAGGTTAGCTGAGGAAACTGCCCTGTTTCCATTTTTGATTGTAGCTTTGCTGACTTGCCTCCAGCAACAGAGAGAGAGAGAGAGCAGAGCGAGCCTTTGCCTACAAGCTGCAAAGGGGTGCCTAATCAATATTCTTCTGCTATCACTCTCACTAGCACACACTAGCACACCAGAACTAGAACATACAGAGCAAGTCTGCAGCTAGCTTTTTAACCCATTTCCTTGTGTATTCCTGGAAGGGGAAAAAACAAACATGTATTTTACCCCAAGTCCATTTTCTTTCATCTCAGATCATTTCCACATTCTGAGATATAGCTCAACAGGAGATGGTTTCTGCTGAGCTGTGGTGATCAGTCTCTATTGGCTCCACAACCACAGGAGAGGTTCAGTTGTGTTTCATCTTTTCCTTTCAAGTGTCTCTACCTGAAGTAGGCTTTGACACCTTTTTAGGTGTGACATTCCATAGTCTCTCTGGACTAGTTAGCCAAGTAAAATCCACATAGGAATTTTCCAGAGAGTGGTTACTTTATATTCTCTGCCTCCTTTTGTTCAGTGTCTTAGCTTGTATGTCCTTTTTAAAAAAAAAACACACACATCTTCCTTAAAAAGCTCAACCTGCCCATAAATAATTTGAGGCTGTAATCCATTTACACACAGAAGACCCACTCACAAAAGTTGAGTGGACTGTAAATTTATGCCCAATTATTTAGGCACAAGAGCATCCAAAATCAAAATTCTCACATTTTATAGCAGTTTAGCATTTATTTTTCTGATACCTAGGTAAATTTTTAGGATGCACTCAACAAGCAATGAGATCTTTCTGTTAATGGCTTGGATAATGGAAATTAACTTATGCCTCCCTGCATTCTTCTAATAGTTTAAACTAGGAATTCTCAAATTATTTCATTTTTTTTTAGGATTGCCTTTTCCTCCCTGTTTCGTTCCTATTTTTCCACATGTATATTCTGCTCCTGCACTTTCTATCAACCAGGAAGGTAGATAAGCTTTTCAGCAATTCTCATTCCTAAGCTTTTTTCCCTGTTAGAAAAATTCTCATTGTCCTGGGCCTAAGTAAAGGAGAATGTTCAACACCAATGGAATAATCAGCAGATTACCAGATGAAAATACATGATGAGCACTAGTTTGAGTGAAGAAGTATATTTTTATTGATGCTTGGAAACTCTTGATGTTTCAGAATAAATAGAAGAGAAGATAAAGAACATACCTATATCCCTTTCACAGATGTACAAAAAATTCTGAATGGTTTGTGGCAAACAAAATACATAAATCAACAGATTATTTTAAGGATTAAGGGATTTGGAAAGGAAAGACATTAATCACAGATGTCTTCCCAGCTGAATTCCGTTAACTTATTTGTCCAACTAAATTCATATTCATCTGCGTACAATTCAAAGGGTTTTGAGTTTAACAGGAATACCCAGACCAGACAAGCATCTTAGTCAGCCAATCATACTCAGATGGAGAAGCCATTGACGTCCACTAATATGGATCAAATGGAGGACAGAAGAACAACACATAATGACAGTTGCAGGACTGACAGTGTTTCTAGTAAGAAGCTGTAATGAATAAACTCCACATCTGTTTCTAGGAGAAGAGCAAGTATCTGAAATGTGTCTATTTCTTTTATTATATAAGGCAACTGCTTACGTTTTTCTTGAAAAGCATGACAGACTAAAGGTCTTCCTTCTGTACTGTAAGTTTCTATGAAACTGTAAATCTCTATGATTTTTACCTTAATGTTATTTAAAAAACAAAATTCTTCCATTTCTTTTAATAAAAATAGTTCTTGATACCAACATTAAGGGGATTATCCTTTTAAGGAGCACCAGCAAAATTTAACATCTCATTTATGATATATTATGATATTACAATTATGATATATTATCAATTAAGTGGCCAAGAAGAGATGAAACATTTTCGCCACAAGAAAGGAGACAGGGTTGGAAGGTGCATCGTCCTGGGTCAAGTGTATGCATTCCCTGCTGTAAGGAACAGAGCAACATTGACAGAAACCTGGGGCAGAATTTTCTGTTTGATGTGTGGGGCGGCCGGGCCCCAGACATCAGCAGGTAAAATGATGCTCGGTGATGTCAGGCGAGCATCCCAATGTCACCACGTGCCATTGCAATATTTCGCTGGGCAGGCAGGTGTGCAATGAAGTTCGACGCGCACCCGCCATTAATTAACAGGCTAGTTAAGGCTCTTAATTCATCAATTGATGGTGATTTTCAGGCACCCGTGCAATCTTCGGGAATGCGCACAGACACAACAGGCAGGCAGGTAAGAGACTTGTTTATGAACCTCATCCACGGGCGGGATAAGGGGGCTCAGTCGGGTCATCAATCTGCTTTATCGAGTATTTATTGGAGAAGCTTTTTTAAACATGCCTGTGTGATCTGCAGCAGTTCAGAATGAATTCCAGCAGCTCTCTGTGTACTTTGAACCTTCAGGTCAGCACCCTGCAGTCAGTAATCTTTATCGGGCCTGCAACATTCCAGCAGCCTACCCTTAGCCTGGGTATGGGTTCTGACATGTCCACTGGAGGCAGCTACTCTGAGGATGAAGGGAGGGCTAGAATAAGAAGGAGGCCAGGAGTGCACAATCAGCCTCCAGGGGAGGATAGGCGCAGGCACAAGGGTCGCAGGGCCAAGAGGTAGTCCAACGTGGAAGGGGCCGCAGAAGATGCCCCTATTCTGTTGCCAGAGTATACAGGTGGCGAAGCAGCTACCTCAATATGACTGAAGTACAGTGCTGAAGGAGGCTCCGACTGTCAAGGGAGACAGTCAGCTACATCTAAAACAAAAACAGAATTACCTGGAAAAACTCAGCAGGTCTGGCAGCATCGGCGGAGAAGAAAAGAGTTAACGTTTCGAGTCCTCATGACCCTTCAACAGAACTAGGTGAATCCCAGGAAGGGGTGAAATAGAAGCTGGTTTAAGGTGGTGGGGGGTGTGGCGGGGGGTGGGGGGGTGTCGGGCATTGGGGGGGTGGAGAGAAGTGGAGGGGGATGGTGTGGTTGTAGGGACAAACGAGCAGTGATAGAAGCAGATCATCAAAAGATGTCACAGACAGCAGAACAAAAGAACACATAGGTATCGAAGTTGGTGATATTATCTAAACGAATGTGCTAATTAAGAATGGATGGTAGGGCACTCAAGGTATAGCTCTAGTGGGGGTGGGGGGAGCATAAAAGATTTAAAAATATTTAAAAATAATGGAAATAGGAGGGAAAAAGAAAAATCTATATAATTTATTGGAAAAAAACAAAAGGAAGGGGGAAGAAACAGAAAGGGGGTGGGGATGGAGGAGGGAGCTCAAGACCTAAAGTTGTTGAATTCAATATTCAGTCCGGAAGGCTGTAAAGTGCCTAGTCAGAAGATGAGGTGTTGTTGCTCCAGTTTGCGTTGGGCTTCACTGGAACAATGCAGCAAGCCAAGGACAGACATGTGGGCAAGAGAGCAGGGCAAGCAACAGGGAGGTTTGGGTCATTCTTGCGGACAGACCGCAGATGTTCTGCAAGGCGGTCGCCCAGTTTACGTTTGGTCTCTCCAATGTAGAGGAGACCGCATTGGGAGCAACGAATACAGTAGACTAAGTTGGGGGAAATGCAAGTGAAATGTTGCTTCACTTGAAAGGAGTGTTTGGGCCCTTGGACGGTGAGGAGACTGGAAGTGAAGGGGCAGGTGTTACATCTTTTGCGTGGGCATGGGGTGGTGCCATAGGTGGGGGTTGGGGAGTAGGGGGTGATGGAGGAGTGGACCAGGGTGTCCCGGAGGGAGCGATCCCTACGGAATGCCGACAGTGGGGGTGAAGGGAAGATGTGTTTGGTAGTGGCATCATGCTGGAGTTGGCGGAAATGGTGGAGGATGATCCTTTGAATGCGGAGGCTGGTGGGGTGATAAGTGAGGACAAGGGGGACCCTATCATGTTTCTGGGAGGGAAGAGAAGGCATGAGGGTGGATGCGCGGGAGATGGGCCGGACATGGTTGAGGACCCTGTCAACGACCGTGGGTGGAAAACCTCGGTTAAGGAAGAAGGAGGACATGTCAGAGGAACTGTTTTTGAAGGTAGCATCATTAGAACAGATGCGACAGAGGCGAAGGAACTGAGAGAATGGGATGGAGTCCTTACAGGAAGCGGGGTGTGAGGAGCTGTAGTCAAGGTAGCTGTGGGAGTCGGTAGGCTTGTAATGGATATTGGTGGACAGTCTATCACCAGAGATTGAGACAGAGAGGTCAAGGAAGGGAAGGGAAGTGTCAGAGATGGACCACGTGAAAATGATGGAGGGTTGGAGATTGGAAGCAAAATTAATAAATTTTTCCAAGTCCTGATGAGAGCACGAAGCAGCACCGAAGTAATCATTGATGTACCGGAGTAAGAGTTGTGGAAGGGGGCTGGAGTAGGACTGGAACAAGGAATGTTCCACATACCCCATAAAGAGACAGGCATAGCTGGGGCCCATGCGGGTACCCATAGCCACACCTTTTATTTGGAGGAAGTGAGAGGAGTTGAAGGAGAAATTGTTCAGTGTGAAAACAAGTTCAGCCAGACGGAGGAGAGTAGTGGTGGATGGGGATTGTTCGGGCCTCTGTTTGAGGAAGAAGCTAAGGGCCCTCAGACCATCCTGGTGGGGGATGGAGGTGTAGAGGGATTGGACGTCCATGGTGAAGAGGAAGCGGTTGGGGCCAGGGAACTGGAAATTGTTGATGTGACGTAAGGTGTCAGAGGAATCACGGATGTAGGTGGGGAGGGACTGGACAAGGGGAGAGAGAAGGGAGTCAAGATAACGAGAAATGAGTTCTGTGGGGCAAGCTGACACGATCGGTCTACCGGGACAGTTCTGTTTGTGGATTTTGGGTAGGAGGTAGAAGCGGGCTGTCCGAGGTTGGGTGACTATCAGGTTGGAAGCTGTGGGAGGAAGATCCCCAGAGGAGATGGGTCAGTGACAGTCCTGGAAACAATGGCTTGATGTTCAGTGGTGGGGTCATGGTCCAGGGAGAGGTAGGAGGAAGTGTCTGTGAGTTGACGCTCAGCCTCCGCGAGGTAGAGGTCAGTGCGCCAGACAACAACAGCACCACCCTTGTCAGCGGGTTTGATGACGATGTCAGGGTTGGACCTGAGAGAATGGAGTAAGTTCAGCAAGAGAGAGTTTAGGATGGGTGGGAGGAGCAGAGAAATTGAGACGACTAATGTCACGCCGACAGTTCTCAATGAAAAGATCAAGAGAAGGTAAGAATCCAGAGGGAGGGGTCCAGGTGGAGGGAGAATATTGGAGGTGGGTAAAAGGATCCGTTGAGGAGAGGACTCCTGCCCAAAGAAGTGAGCCCGGAGACGAAGACGGCGGAAGAAGAGTTCAGCATCGTGCCGAGCCCAAAATTCATTAAGGTGAGGGCGTAAGGGTATGAAACTAAGTCCTTTGCTGAGCACTGAACGTTCAGCATCGGAGAGGGGAAGGTCAGGGGATATAGTGAATACACGGCTACATCTGTCAGATGATTGGCCCTGGGATCTCTCCTAACTGTGTGGGTGGACAGCCCATGCTAGTGGCTCTGAAGGTCACAGCTGCCCTCAACTTCTATGCCTCTGGCTCCTTCCAGGGCTTGGTGGGTGATCTTTGTGGTGTCTCCCAATCAGCTGTCCACACTTGTGTCAAGCAGGTCATAGATGCTCTGTTCAGGTGTGCAGTGACCTTCATTCACTTCTGCTGGAACCAGGACCAGGCACAGCGAGCCAGAGGCTTCACAAATATTGCTGGTTTCCCCCAGTAGACTGCACACATGTGGCTATCAAGGCGACAGCTTGCGAGCCCAGTGCCTTTATCAACAGGATGGCTTCCACTCCATGAACGTGCAGATAGTGTGTGTTCACAAGATGCTGATTCCGTGCAAGGTACCCAGGCAGCTCCCATGACGCCTACATCCTCAGACACTCCCAGGTGCCAGGACCCTTCAGTGCTCCAGCTCGGCTGGATGGTTGGCTGCTGGGTGACAAGGGCTATCTCCTCAGAAGGTGGCTCATGACGCCTCTCCGCCATCCAAGAACAGAAGCTGAACAGCGTTACAATAGGAGCCACACCTCCACAAGGGCTATGATGGAGAGAGCCGTCAGTCTTCTTAAGATGCGCTTCTGATGCCTGGACCACTCAGGGGGCGCACTCCAGTACCTCCCAGATCGTGTGTCATTGATAGTGGTTGCACGCTGCACTCTCCACAACCTTGCGCTGGAAAGGGGGGGACGCAGTGGACGATAAAGACGTTGTTGTAGTAGATGCGGTTGCACATGATGAGTCCAACACTGATTCTGAGGATGAGGAAGAACAGGGGAATGATGAGGGGCCAAAAACTGACCCGGGACTACACCAAGAAGGCAGGGACACCCAGGAGGCTTTAATCCAACGAACCTTCAGCTAATTCAACACAAATGGATCAGCAGGAGCGGCTTTGCCTGGCGCTTCCATACTCGGCACCTAATTGTTAAATCTGCTAGATCATGAACTGCAACTAAGGGCTTTGGACATAAACTTGAATGTCCAAACAAACACTCGTGACATTTACCTTAAAAATGCAGAACAAAGGATCCACCCTCAGCCATGGTAACACATCTGGTTTTAATTCTAAACGTCAGATGTTCTCACAAATCCAAAACAAAACGTTAATCAAGCAGAAAAAAATTTTAAGGACCTAATCTCGGGCCAACACAAAAACACCAGTGCAAAATCCGTGGTGTGCCTAAGGTGCCTCCTGCTTTAGTTTATGGGTGCTACATCTTGGTGCTGGCCCATCGCTCAGAGTGACATCAGAGACAGCCTGCTGACTCTTGTCCTTTGGCATCGATAACCTTGGCAGATGTCGTCTGGCCCATGGAGCCTGTTTTGGTCCCACCTGGGAGGGATCTGCCAGTTGCACAGCTGGCATCTGTCCAGTCTTCGCAGCCTCACCCGATTAAACGGTCACTGGGAGAGGGGCAGAGCAGCTGGTACACTCGTCCAGAGTGCCGTGAGAGGAGCCCACAGAGATGACAGGCAGCTGCTCCCCCAACGTAAGGTTGCCTTGGACCTCTCTGCTCACCGTGGATGGATGGGCAATGAGCTGGGAAGCTTGAAGCCCACACCATCTCCCACATTGGCACTGACCAGCTGTGGTCACTGGCACTGTGAGGGCTTGCAGGTCCGAGCGTAACCCCAGGAGGACTTGACTGTTCTCCTGGAGGTGCCTCTCCATGAGAGTCGCCACTCTCTTCATGGAGGAAGCATGATGCTCTGCCATGAGGCTCATTACAGCAGTGATACTCCGCATGGACTCCTCCCCCACGGACAGCAAGCAAGGCAGAGTCTCATGTATCGTTCCCAAATGCTCCCGCACACCCAGCCTCATTTTCTCCAGCTGCTGCATCGCAGATAACTCCAGAGGCACATCATCAGGCACCGACTGAGCATGTCCCTGGTCCCTTGCATTCCTCTGACTGCTTGCGCCATGAGCACTCTCTGTCTCTGCCAGCTACTCCAGCGATTGTGAAGTGCCCTCTCCACTGTGCTGCGGGACACTAGCCGATGTTCCAATGCCCACTGAGATGCTCGTATCTGCGCTGGTGCCTGCCTTGCAGAAATGGCATAATGCAGGTTACAGTTGAGGGCCCTCAGGTGAGAGGGGGGCATCTGCAGCTCCTCCTGGCAGCCATGCTCTGATGATGCTGAAATGAACAACAAGGACAGTGCATCAGTTAGTGTGCACACAGCGACACACTTCATCCCTTTCCCCTAGCTCATTATGCGCTCAACCTTCCAGAACCAATGGATATGAATATTGGTGGGGTGGCAAATAGTGAGGAGGATAGTCTTACATTACAGGCGAATATAGACAGGCTGGTCAGATGGGCTAATGAATGCCAAATGAAATGTAATGTGGATAAGTGTGAGGTGATGCACTTGGGCAGGACAAACAAGACACGGGAATACATGATGAATGGTAGGACCATGGAAAGTAAAGAGAATCAGAGGGACCTTGCTGTGCATATCGATAGGTCCCTATAGGTAGTGGGACAGGTACATAAGGTTTTTAAGCAGGCAAATGCCATACTTGCCTTATTAGCCATGGAATAGAATATAGGAGCAGGGAAGTAATGTTCCAAGTGTAGAAAACGCTGCCTAGGCCACAGCTATAGTTCTGCGTGCAGTTCTGAAATGCGCTTCACAGGAGGGATGCGATTGGAGTGAAGAGAGTACAGAGGTCGTTGACCAGAATGCTGGTTGGGTTGGAGAGTTTGACTTATGAGGAGAGACAGCATAGACTGGGATTATTTCTCCTGGGCTACAGGAAGATATAGACGGGATGGTGAAATGGACAGATAAGTGGCAGATGGAATTTAACCCTAAAAAGTGTGAGGTGATGCACTTTGGAAGCAGTAATTTGACAAGGAAGTATTCAATGAATGGCATGACACTAGGAAGTTCTGAGGAACAAAGGGATCTTGGCTTGTGTGTCCATAGATCTCTGAAGGCGAAGGGGTATGTTAGTGGGGTGGTGAAAAAGGCATATGAGACACTTGCCTTTATCAATTGAGGCATAGATTACAAAAGTAGGGAGATCATGTTGGAGTTGTTTAGCACCTTGGTGAGGCCACAGCTGGAGTACTGTGTACAGTTCTGGTCGCCACATTATAGGAAGGATGTGATTGCACTGGAGGGGGTGCAGAGGAGATTTACCAGGAAGTTGCCTGGGATGAAACATTTAACTTATGAAGAGAGGTTGGATAGACTTGGGTTGTTCTCGTTGGAGCAGAGAAGACTGAGGGGCGACCTAATCAAGGTGTAGAAGATTATGAGGAGCATGGACAGGGTGGATAGGGAGCAGCTGTTCACCTTAGTTGAAGGGTCAGTCATGAGGGGCATAAGTTCAAGGTGAGGGGCAGGAGGTTTAGGGGGGATGTAAGGAAAAACTTTTTTACCCAGAAGGCGGTGACAGTCAGGAATGCGCTGCCTGAGAGGGTGGTGGAGGCGGGTTGCCTCACATCCTTTAAAAAGTACCTGGATGAGGAGTTGGCACATCATAACATTCAAGGCTATGGGCCAAGTGCTGGTAAATGGGATTAGGTAGGTTAGGTGTTTCTCACATGTCAGTGCAGACTCGATGGGCCGAAGGGCCTCTTCTGCATTGTGTGATTCTGTGATTTTGTGGAGCAGAGGAGATTAAGAGGTAACATGATTGAGGTTTATAAATTTATGAGGGGCATAGATAGGGTTGATAGAAAGGAACTTTTCCCCTTGGTGGAGGGATTAGTAACCAGGTAGCATAGATTTAAAGTAAGGGGCATGAGGTTGACAGGGGAGGTGATGAACAACTTTTGCACACAGAGGGTGTTGGGAATGTGGGACGCACTGCCTGAAAGGGTGGTGGACGCAGAAACCCTCCTAACAAGTAATAAGTATTTGGATGTGCAGTTGCCATGGCATACAAGGTCATGGGCATAGTGCTGGGAAATGGGATAAGGCAACAAGGAAGGTGTTTGATGCATGCATCCTCGAAGGGCCTAGGGACATTTCTCTACGACCCACATCTCTGACTCTATCACTCTGTGACCAAGCAATGTTGCAACAATAACAAATTAAACAATCATCAGTGCTATGGATGGTGGGAGGACATTGCGGATCTCACTGTTGGCCTCAAATACCTGGCCATTCCACCCCAGCCTCACTGACACCAGTTGATCTGGGTGCATGGCGCCTCTCAAGCTCCAGGGCCTCCTGTTCAAAGCGGCTTAACATCATGAGGTGAGCCTGGCCGCCTCCAGTCCGTGAATGCTCAGACGCATTATGAGCATTCTTCTCCTGAAAAACAGAGACCATTCATTGTGGTAATTTGCATATGGACTCTACACACGCACGCCGCACCTCAACCACAGTGGCCCATATCAGGCCTCCAGTGCCTCCTCTCCCCGCTACTGCTGATCAGTCACACAAAGATAGTACGCCTGCTCCCAACCCCCCCCAACAGCCACCTTGGACACATTCTGCATACATCACTTTGGGAAACACACGGTCTTTGCTCCCATAGCAAGGAGGCGCAACTATGTGCAGCGTCGAGGGCAGCTGATGGCTCTTGGCCACGGCACATTGAGGCTCCCCTTCCACCATCTCATCATCGTGAACAGGACATGTGTTGGAGTTCTGAGTATGTGCCTAGCTGCATCTCTTGCAGGTTGCCCCAGACCAGTCATGTGTGACTAAGAGCGACACATGGTGCGGGGGAGAACTCATCTCCTCATGGCCCACTGAGGCTGATGTAAGCATCGGCACTATCTGCTTGCCCGCCCAGTGTAGGAGAAATGTCCAACATGATTCAATGCAGTCACGACAAGAAGGCTTGGTGGGGCAGGCTTCAAAGGCTAAGGCTACCTACTGGGTTAAATGCAGGTACTCACGCTGCTAGAGCACAACAAGTCGTTGAAGCGCTTATGGCACTGGATCCAGGTGCGCCGCACCATGTCGTGGGAGCTCACCACCTCCGCCACCTCCTCCCAGGCACGTTTGGTCATGTGGGGGGGCCTCCTCCTCCCATCCTGGGGAATCAACACCTCCCGCTGTGCTGCCACCTCCTCGAGGAGGGCAGCAAGGCATTCATCTGTAAAGCGAAAGGTACATTGGCTTCCCACTGGCCTACCATGCAGCCTGGCCTGCTCCTCTGCCATGCCCTCCAGCGTGCCCTGCTCAGCTGACCCCCTGCAATGTGACCTCAAAGTGGTCATTGTGAGCAGCCTACAGGAGGCTGCCAGGCCTTCCTTTAAACAGACTGCTGGATTGCCGTTGGACCTGGAGGCCTATGCGCACCCACTGCCACCCGCACACTCCCGCTATTCATGTGAATACGCTGGGGGAACTTAATTGGCCCGTACGTGTAAAATGGCAGTGCGGACCCGATTGCAGGCGCTGAAGGGGTCCATGCCCTCCCATGCCCGCTCTAGCTCCTCACGCTGGACAGGCAGAAAATTCTGCCCTTGAGAAACGGTAGCTTTCCTCCCATTCTCTTGACCGGAATGTAGTACATAGAAGCATGGAATGGTTACAGCACAGAAGAAGACCATTATGTTTGTGCCGGCTCTCTGCAAGGGAAAATCAGCTAGTCCCACTCCCCAGCTTGTTCCCGTAGCCCAGGAAGCTTTTTTCTCTTCGGGTGCTTATCCAATTCCATTTGAAAGCCATGATTGAATCTGCTTCCACTACCCTCTCAGGCAGTGCATTCCAGATAGAAACAACTTGCTGCATAAAAAATTGTCTGTCCTCATGTTGCCATTGGCTCTTTAGCCAATCACCTTTGTAGAACAAAGGGTTAACTCTAATAATAGCTATTTAACATATGCGTAATGAACTATGTTATATTGATGTCACTCACTGTTAGAATAGTGAGAAGCATCTAAGAGAAGAACTGTAGCTATTTCCTGGGGCAGGGTTTTCCCCTCGTCAGGCGGGTCCGGGAATGGGTGCAAAACAGTCTGCCACCTGCGATGGCCAATTAACAGCCAGTCAATGTGAAACACGCACTAAGAGCCTCAGCGCTGCCGGGGTGGGAGCGGGAGGAGAACAAGCGCTGAAGTCTGCGCATGCAGTGGGGGAGCACTGAAAGATCCCTGAAGGCACAGAGCTGCCTCAGGGAGCTGAAGAGTTTTACATACAAAAATAAACATTTCACAAATCAAAGCTGTGCAACTGGCCAGGCATGCCAAAGAGCTGAGGCATCTTAGACGTAAAGAGGTACGAAGGAAATCCTGCAGCAACAGCCTAATGAAGCCTTTCAGTCTGTGAACTGTAAAACTGAAAATACATGTCCCCCCATATGTGACTCAGTCACATGAAGAGGAACATGAAAAAAATGGTGTTAAAAAATGTTTATTTCTTTTAGTCACCGTTGGAAACCTCATCTCACCTGTGGATGAGGCTTTGTAAAAAATGTAAAGGCTGCCTGGTCTATTTGCCCACTCACCAACCGAATGGTTGAGTGGGCAGCGAAAAATACAAACTAATTAATTGCTCATGGGCCTTAATAGGCCTCTTAATTGTCAGCGGGCACACTGCTGTCGACCAAAAGATTGCGAGAGTGCACAATGACATCGGGACGCTCACCCAACGTTATCGTGCACTATTTCACTTCTGTTCAGGTCGAGCGCACACTTCCCACGGGATGAAAAATTCTGCCCCGATGTTCTGTAACCTTGCGTATGTTTAGTTAGATCTCTTCTAGAGTAAGAAAACCAATGTCTCCCAAGATAACCCAAGGATATCAGATGGTAGCAGCAGTGGCTACATTCACAGAGAAATGGCGGGAAACTCCCCAAAGGAAAGCTCAGCAGAAGCAGACAGCAGTAGGTGAAGGACTTCCAGGCCAACCCAGCAACCAAACTGGTGAGGGAAATCATGAGGACAGCCCAGTGACTAGCAAGGCAAGCAGCAAAGGGAAATGGCAACCTTGACCCAGGGTGAGCGATGGCTCCTACCCTATCTCTCCCAGAATTTTTCCAAAACGTAGATTGCCCCAGACAGACTGAGCAATGGCAAAACTGGAGAAGGTGTTTCACCTGCAACCACAACACTTCAGGTCTTGCAAGTAACAAAGTTCAGGTTAGCATTTTGTTATATGCCGTCAGCAGCAATGTGAATGATGTGCTGGCCAGAAGATGGGGCGATTGAAGAAACAGCCTCCTACAAGGATGTTATTGGATCCTTGGACTCATACTTTAGCCTGTAGAAAAATTGTAAAAGAGAGGACAAAATGTAATTACTACAGTCAAAAACAGAGTGAAGGAATCGATTCATTCATCAACAATCTTTACCATTTGGCTGCCAATGATGAGTACAGAACACTAAAAGACGACTTGATTAGAGATAGAATAGTTGTAGATGTTTTAGATGAAAACCCCTCTGACTTTTTACAATCTCGAGAAGATTTAACATTAATCAAAGCTGTGCAACTGGCCAGGCATGCCAAAGAGCTGAGGCATCTTAGACGTAAAGAGGTACGAAGGAAATCCTGCAGCAACAGCCTAATGAAGCCTTTCAGTCTGTGAACTGTAAAACTGAAAATACATGTCAGCAGCAACTAGGCAAGTGCCCTAAAGGTAGCAACTGCTTTTTTCCAATGGCCCCACTGTGTTGGAAAGAAGGTCCACAGACACAGAAAGAATTCCCCATCCAAATCTCACAGTGCGATGGGTGTGGCAAGATTGGTCATTTTAAAGCAGTCTATTATTGAAGAAAGCCTGTGTTTACAAAACAAAAGGAGAAATCTGCTATAGGAAGCTCTAATGAAGAGACATAGGAACCAGGCAGACAGGAAATCATCTTCCTAGGAGAAAAGGAGAAAATAAAAGCCAATATTGGAGTGCTAACATTGAAATCAATGAATATCCTGCCAAATTCAAATTGAACACAGGAGCTGGAGTCTCAGTTTTATCTGACGGAGTTCAATCACCCCAAAAAAATTCCCTGCAACCTTCATTATTTCAACTCCAAGGTCCAGGAGGAATTAAGCTAAATGCTAATGGTCAGCTTGATGCAACACTAAAATACAAAGATGGGGCAGCAACACTAAAATACAAAGATGGGACAATCTCTGAGGCAGTGCATATTATTCAGTCAGGTAGTTGAGCAGGAAAACCTGCATAGGTCTGATCCTTGGAGTTAGTGAAGTTAACGAACAAGAACAAGAAAACTAATGTAGAAGAGAATTTCTGAAATTCTTCAGAGGCTTGGGAAAACAGAAAACTGGGTAACTCATCACACTCAAGATTGGTGTAAAACCCCACTTGTCTACACAAAGGAAGGCCCCACAACCACTTCTGAACTGGGTCAGGAGTGAGATAGAGGTGATGTTTCAACAAGGGGTTATTTCACCAGTTACTAAACCAGCCATGTGGTGCTCTGGTATGGTTATCAGTTCCAAAACTAAATGGCTCCATACAAATCTGCATTGACCTGACACATTGAACAAGGTGGACTGAGAAATATATCCAATGGCATTGGTAGATGAGAACCTAGCCTACCTGGGCCTGGAGCATGAGCAGTCAGGAGTCAGGAGCAGCATAAATAGAGCCCGGGGGTCAGAACATGACCTGTTCTACCTGGGACTGGAGCAGAGGCAGGTCGGGAACCAGGGGCAGCATAAATAGAGTCTGGGGATCAGAGTGCAGCCTTCCCTAACTGGCAATGAAGCAGGGACAGGTCAAAAGCTGGGAGAATTTTAGCTTCTGAAGAAACTGAGTGTTAAAAAACAATTAAACAACTGTGACATCACAGGAAACCAGTAAGTTGAATGGCTGTTAAGTGCTTGCTGTACGGTACTGTGTGTTAAAAGCCAGCTTAGGGCACAGGAGTTAAGGTTGATCTATAAATAACAAGTAGTAAAATTTTAAAATAAAACAAAATAATTAAAATAAAATAGCTAAAATAATTAAAATAAATACCTAGAACACATACCTGTGTAATTAAGAAATGTATAACTATGAGGGGAAGCAATGGCATAGTGGTATTGTCGTGATGGTAGAATTTGAATTCAATAAAAATCTGGAATTGAAAAGTCTAATTATGACCATGAAACCATCATTGATTGTTGTAAAAACACATCTGGTTCACTGATGTCCTTTAGGGAAGGAAATCTGCTCTCCTTACTTGGTCTGGCCTACATGTGACTCCAGGCCACAGCAATGTGGTTGACTCTGAATAAGGGCAGTTAGGGAATGGTAATAAATGCTGGCCTAGTCAGTGATGTCCGCATCCCACGAACAAATAAAAAAAAAGAAAACTTGTATTTGTGGATGGTGCTACCATTTAATAAACACAGTAAATTATAGTATACATAGGGGTTATTCTAAACTAATTTTAAAAATAATTAAAATCAATCAATAAATTGAAATAAATACAGAAGTAAACACTTTATTTAATGTTTAAGGTATGTCAACGCAGTTCGACCATGTGGAATGTACATCTTGCAGGATGTAGGAAGTTATGTAGGCTCAAAGTGCCCTCGGTGAATACATCTGCAGTAAGTGTCACCAGCTGCAGAATCTTGGGTATCAAGGTAGATAGAATATTTGGAGAGTTTGATAGAATTAGAGTAGGCAATAATAAGTAATTAGATGGGGCCAGAATCAGGGGGAAAGCAAAAAAGCCTAAATCAGGGATAATGAGCATGTATGTAAATGCATAGAGTGTGGTTAATAAGATTGGTGAACTACATGCACAGGTTGACAAATGGAATTATGATACTATTGTTATAACAGAGACCTGGCTCAAAGAAGGACAGGACTGGGCATTAAATGTTCCTGGGTACAAGGTGTTTAAGGGAGACAGAAAAGGAAGAAAAGGGGGGAGTGGCAATGTTGATTAAAGATAGCATTACAGTGCTGGAGAGAGAGGATGTTCCAGAGAGGTCAAGGATGGAATTTCTCTGGCTAGAGGTGAGGAATGAAAAAGATGCAATAACATTGATTGGTGAAGTATATTGACCACCAACTAGTGGAAGGGATGTGGAGAAACAAATTTTCTAAGAAATTAGGGAGAAGTGCAAGAATTATAGAGTAATCATAATGGGGGGGCTTCAATTATCCAAATAAAGACTGGGATAGAAATAGTGCAAAAGGACAAGGGTGGGGGGGTTGGTGGATGTGTGAGCACGCCTGGAATGTGTTCAAGATAATTTTCTGCAGCAGCAAGTGTTTCCACTCCAATGAGAGGACAGGCACTTTTGGATCTGGTTCTGGGGAATGAGTTGGCCCAAATGGCTCAGATATCAGTGGAATAGCCTTGAGACGACAGTGGCCATTGTATCATAAGGTTTAGGTTAATCATGGAAAAAGGACAATCCAGAGCAGGGATAATTAATTGAGGGAAAGCCAACTTCGATGGGGTAGGAATGCATCTGAGTCGAGTGAGTTGGAATCAAATTTTGGCAGAAAAGACAGTGGCTGAACAATGGGCAACCTTCAAAGAAAAAGTATTGCAGCCAATGCCAAAGTATATTCCCTTGAAGGGGAAAGGTAGGACAAATATAACCAGAGCACCTGGATGACGAGAGAGATAGTGATAAGGATGAAAAGGAAGAAGTGCATGTACTACAGATGTTAGATAGAAAATACAATGAAGAATCAGGCTGAGTATAGAAGGACCAGAAGAAACTAATAAGAAAAGCAAGCAGAGAGCATGAAAAGAGGCTGGCAGTGAACATAAAAGGGAATCCCAAGGTCTTCTATAAGCATGTAAATGATAAACCGGTGTAAAAGAAATAGAAGGCTGATTAGGGACAAAAAAGGGGACTTGTGTGTAGAAGCTGGAGAAATAGCTGAGAAATATCTGATTTTACAAAGGCAGAAGATGCTACCCAGGCCCAGGTGAGAGAGGACATAACTGGTACACTAGAAGAACTTCCAATGAGAGAAAGAGACATTGGAAAGGTTAACTTTACTTAAAATAGTTAAGGTACCAGGACCAGATGAGATGCATCCGAGGGTACCGAGGGAAGTGAGAGTCGGAATTGTAGAGGCACTCGTGATAATCTTCCAGTCTTTATTAAACACAGGGGAGGTGCTGGAGGACTGGAGAATTGCAAATGTTATACCCTTATTCAAAAAAGGGCACAAGGATAAAGCTGGCAACTACAGACCAGTCAGTTTGACCTCAGTGGTAGGGAAACTTCTGGAAACTATAGTACAGGATAAAATCAATAGTCCCTTAGACAAGTGCAGGATAATTAAGGAAAGCCAGGATAGATTCATTAAGGGAGAATCATGTTTAACTAATTTACTGAAGTTTTTTGCAGTAACAGAGAAAGTTGATAACCACACAACAGGCTTGTGAGCAAAGTGCTGGATCATGGAATAAAAGGGAAAGTAGGCACTTGGATAAGAAATTGGTTCAGTGACAGGAAACAGAGTGTTGTGATAAATGGTTGCTTTTCAGACTGGAGGAAAGTTTGTAGTGGAGTTCCCCAGAGGTCAGTGTTGGGACCCTTGCTGTTCCTGATACATATTAATGACCTAGATTGTGGTGTGATGTTTCAAAATTTGCAGATGATACAAAGATTAGAAATGTTATCAACTATGATGGGGATAGTCTTGAACTCCAAAAGGACATAGACATATTGGTAGATTGGGAAGACAAGTGACAGATGAAGTTCAGTGCAGAAAAGTGTGAGGTGAGTCATTTTGGCAGGAAAAATATGGTGAGACAGTATAAAATAAAGGGAGACCCTCTAAAGGAGGTACAGGAACAGAGGGCTCACGGTGTATACGTACATAGATTATTGAAGATGGCAGGGCACGTTGAGAGAATAGCTAATAAAGTATATAGTATCTTAGGCTATATTAATAGGGGAATTGAGTACAAGAGTAAGGAGGTTATGTTGAACTTGTATAAGACACTAGTTAGGCCTCATCTGGAGTACAGGGCACCACACTTGAGGGAAGATGTGAAGACATTGGAGAGAGTACAGAGGAGATTCACAAGAATGATTCCAAGGATAAAGAACTGTAGCCATAAGGATAGATTGGAGAGGTTGGGACTCTTTTGCTTGGAGAAAAGAAGGCTGAGAAGAGACTTAATAGAGGTATTCATGATCCTGAGGGGTATGGACAGGGTAAATAGTGAGAAGCTGTTCCCACTCAAGAGAACATAAAGAACTAGAGGGCACAGATTCAAAATAATTGGCAAAAGGAGTAAATGTGATGTGAGGACATTTTTTTTCACCCAGAGGGTCATTGGAGCCTGGAACAAACTTCCTGAAAGGATGGTGGAGGCAGGTTCGATCGAGTATTCAAAAGGATTGCTCTCTGAAAAGAAAGAATGTGCAAGGTTACGGGGGTAAGACAGGGGAGTGGGACTAGTGGAATGTTCTTTCAGAGAGCCAGTGCAGACTCAATGGGCCAAATGGCCTCCTTCTGCGTTGTAATGTTACTGCAATACTGTGATAGTACAATCTTTACCAAGCTCGACGCAAACAGTGGATTCTGCAGTTGCCACCTGATCAGGAATCAAAACTCCTAACCACCTTCGTGACATCCTTTGGATATTACTGTTTCAACCGCCTGCCTTTTGGTATCACGTCAGCACCAGAAATTTTCCAAAAGAGCGATGTCCAACGTATTAGAGGGAATGGGGTGTGTCATAGGGCATGTGGATCACGTTTTAACCCATGGATCAACAAAGGAAGAACATGACAAAAGGGTAGGAGCAATCATACGAACACCGCAAGATGCTGGCTTGACACTCGACAAGATGTTTACTCTATGAGTTTTCCAAGCCCACAGTAAAATTCCTAAGCCATATTAGACAGACAATAGCAATCATTGCAGGCCTGCAGAAGACAAAAGCCATAAAAGAATTTCTGCCGCCCAGGAGTATTACCGAACTACAAAGGTTTATGTGTATGGTGAAGCAATTGGAAAAATTCCGCAAAATAGCTCAAGTAAATGAACCTCTACAACAACTTTTGTGACAAGTCCAGACATGGTGCTGGGTGGAGTATCAGCATAAATCAGTTAAACAAATCAAAATGATGTTAACACCTAACTCAGTATGATCCTGAACTTCCAACTATTGTAGTGGTGGATGCATCAGCAATCGGACTGGGAGTGATGTTATTCCAGGTCCAAAGTGATAAGAAGAACTATCTATTATGCATCCAGGTCCTTAACGGAGACTGAACAGTGATATGCTGTCATAGAAAAATAGTCCCACGTAGTGAGTTGGGCATGTGAGAAATGTTCTGCTTATGTCTTGGGCATACAGTTTAAGATTGAAACTGATCACAAGCCATTGGTAACCTTGTTGAACATGAAGGAAATTGCTAAGATTCCATTCCGAATCCAGCGATTTAGATTGAGGCACATGCAATATGATGCTACTATGGAATATGTGTGGGGTAAATACCAAACCATGGCCTACATGCTGTCACGGACACCCAGCAACTACCCAGAGCAGGGAGATAAAACTTTCATTGAGGAAGTCGAGGCCTTCTTGACATTAACCACTCAATACTTGCCAGCAACAGAGCGGGATTTCCAAGTATTTCAAAAGGCTCAAAGAAAGATGAAAAATGTATGCAGGTTCTCACATACTTCCTTGATGGATGGCTGCAGCACTTTCTATATAACCCTGTCCTGAAGCAGTAATTTGAACATAGATGTCTTCTTGGTCTATGATAAGAGATTAGTGGTATCATGAGCTCTCTGCCTGGAAGTCCTCCAGAAGGTTCACCAAGGACATCTTGGTATAACCAGGCATCGGATCAGGGCACAACAGTCCCTATGGCAGCCAGTGTCACCTGGGCCATTCACAGACTCGAACAGAAACAGCCACTTCTGCCCTCCTCTTTCTTATTCAGGTCTTGGGACTGCCTTGGTATGGACCTATTTGAATTCAAAGGGAAAGTATTTATCATTGTAATAGATTATTACTCCCACTAGATAGAGGCATAAAAGCTACATGGGCCAACTCCTGAAGTCATTTTTACCTCTCTGAAGAGGATGTTTTCCACACACAGCGTTCTGGACGTTGTCGTCACTGACAGTGGGCCACACTTCACCAAAGAGTGTTTCCAACCCTTTGCAGCATCATATGCGTTTGTCCACATCACAAATTTGCCAAAGTACCCTCAGTCTAATGGAGAGACTAAGAAGAATACATACTATAAAAGATCTGCTAAGAAAAAATGAAGACTTTGAGCCTGCCCTACTCAGTTATCATTCTACACCATTGCAGAATGGTTTCACTACATGTGAGCTTTTGATGGGCCACAGGCTAAGAACTCAACTTCCTTTCCTTCCTCACATGTTGATATCAAATGTCACAATAGGAGACCATGATTGGGCCAGGGAAATGGAAGGAAGTTACAAAGCAAGTCAAGCTCGTACTTTCAACCAAAGACACAGGACTTATGACTTTCCCACTCTAAAAAGGGGAGAGATGGTGTGGATCTGAGACCAGCAGCGAGAAGGTACAGTAATAAAGAAGTTACATGAATTGAGATTGTATCTAGTCCAGACACAACAGGCATCATCCAACTGAACAGGAGTGCCGTGATTTCAATGGACAGGAAACTATTAGCAGGGTAGGCTGCATACCCTGATCCTCAGGAGAACGTCACGCCTACAGAATGAGAGAACACGGAATGACAACGCTCAGGGAATGACTTTCGAGTGAACAGATCCTCAATGACCTCAAAGAGAACTCTGAGCTTATTCAGGGAGACTTGCAAAACCAGCAAGGAGACTATCCCTTTAAAAGCAGAGACTTTGTGGTGAGGTATAGGAGGGTGTGTATATAATAATAATGCAGATAAAGACTTTGGGGAAGTTGTAGAGTGAAAGGTTAACGCTAATAATAGCCACTGAGCATGTGCATAAGGAGCTATGTCATAGTGATGTCACTGCCTGAGAGAGGATGAGTGAGAAGCACCTAGGAGAGGAACTGTAGCTATCTCCTGATGCTCTGTAACCTTGTCTATTGCTAGTTATGTAAAGGACCATTTGAAGGAAAGACCATTACCTCCAGTAAAATCTCTTCCAGTGTAAGAAAACCAATATCTCCAGAGATAATCCAACAATAACTGAACCTGAGTATTGCTGAGAAAAGAGACATGTCTAAGCTTTTTGTCTTGCACTCATCAGGATATTCGCAAGAATACCAGTATAAGGGGAAAACAACAATATATAGTGTATATGAAGTACGTGCTGATCGATTGGCAAGTGGTGTTGCTATGGAGAATGCACCACTGATGGTGACTGACAGTTAACTGCCAAGCATTGTCTGAAATTTAAACCAGATAGCTTGACCCTGATTGGTCAAGGCATTGCCCTGGGGAATGAGTCAGTAATGGCTGTCACTTATTTTGTTTAGCTGAAACAGGTGCAATGTGTGTACATGTTCTTTCTGTCTGCAAAGAACAGGGCCCCGTGTATTAATATATGTACCTTCCAGTACTCGCGAATAGGAGTAAATATAAAGGAGAGAGTTCATGGTCTGAAGTTGTTGAACTCAATGTTAATTCCTGAAGGCTGTTGAATGCCTAATCAAAAGATGAGGTGCTGTTCCTCCGGTTTGCGTTGAGCTTCACTGGAACGTTGCTGCAGACCAAGGATGAGAGCAGGATGGTGTGTTGAAATGGCAAGCGACAGGAAGGCCTGGGTCATGCTTGTGGACAGACCGAAGGTGTTCAGCAAAGCAATATCCCAGGCTGCATTTGGTCTCCCCAATGTAGAGGAGACCACATTGAGAGCAGCGAATGCAGTAGACCAAATTAAAGGAGATGCAAGTGAAGCACTGCTTCACCTGAAAGGAATGTTTGAGCCCTTGGATGGTGAGGAGGGAGGAGGTAAAGGGGCAGGTGTTGCACTTTCTGCAATTGCATGGGAAGGTGCCGTGGGAAGAGGATGAGGTGTTGGAAGTGATGAAGGAGTGGATCAGGGTGTCGAGGGAATGATACCTACGGAATGCTGACCGGTGGCAGGATGGTGGTGAAGGTAAGATGTGTTTGCTGGTGGCATCATGCTGGAGCTGGCGAAAAAGGCGAAGGATGTTCCTTTGAATGCGAAGGCTGGTGGGGTGAAAAGTGAGGACAAGGGTGACCCTTTCATGGTTCTGGGAGGGAGAGGAAGGTGTGAGGGCAAAGGCATGGGGATGGATTGGACACAGTTGAGGGCTCTGTCAACCACCGTGGATGGGAAACCTTGGTTAAGGAAGAAGGAAGACGTGTCAGAAGTGCCATTTTGGAAAGTGGCATCAGCAGAACAGATGCGACAGAGGCAAAGGAACTAAGGCCAGGATTTTCCACGTGTCGGGCGGGCTCGGCAGAAGTGGGTGCGGGCAGTTGCAGAGCCGATCGCCACCCAAGATCGGCTTGGCACTGCCATTTCACGTGAGTGGGCCAATTAAGGCCAGCCCAGCATGGACCACGAGCGGTAGCATTGAGTGTTACCTGTGTGGGCTGGGGAGGAGGGAGAGTCGCATGCGCACAAAAGAGTCCTTTAATCTTCCTGAGGCACAGAGCTTTTTAAAGACATAATTAAAAACATTAAATATTTAATGAAACACATCCCCTCACATGTGACTGTGTCGCAGGAGCTGGGATATGTTTTTATTTTCAAAATAAAGTTTTTATATAATCAGTATTAGCTTCAGGAAACCTTCATCCTGCTCCTAAAGAACATAAAGACCACTTGGCCTTTTCGCCTGCCCACCCACCATTAGGTTGGATGGGCAGCGTAAATTTGGAGTTAATTACTACGTTAATAGCCTTCATAGGCCTTTCAATTATTGGCGAACAATATACTACAAACTGCGCGACAATGTCAGGACCCATGCATGAAGCCATCGCATGTCATTTTATGTTCTGGCATGTTGGGCTCGCCCCCCTCATGCTGCATGTAAAATTCTGCCCTAAGTGTATGGGATGGAGTCCTTACAGGGGGCAGGGTGTGAGGAGCTGTAGTCAAGGTTGCTGTGGAAGGCAGTGGCTTGTAATGAAAAATTGTAAAAGGGTAAGACGATATATTTGTCACTGATGCTCTGGACTAAGGCCATCATAAAATCTTGTCCTGAACTGTTGCTTTGAGGTCTACATTAAGGATGCAAAATAGGAAAAATGTAAACTTTCTCCTGAAAGATATAGCAACCCAAGCTGCCCCCAGTTTACAAGCCAACCCCATTGTATCACACTAAAGCAAAAGCAAAATATTCTGGATGCTAGAAACTTGGGCAGGAAGTGCGGGAGTGGGTACAGGCGGGCGTGCCTCTGATCGGTACCCCTGATCGGCGGCGCGCCGGCATTTTAAGTGGGTGAGCCAATTATAAGCTCCCTGTGTGGGTGGGGGGGGATTCCCTCAGCCGGGAGTATGCTCTTTCGTGCATGCGCGTGAAAGAGCACAATCATCTCCCTGAGGCTAAGTGCTGCCTCAGAGAGATCGGCTCCGAATTAAAATTTACAATAAAAATGATCCAAAAATTTCCCTGACATATCCCCTCATGTGACACCGTCACATGAGTTGGGGCATGGCCATAACTTTAACTGAAACCTTTATTAAAAATTTAAATACCCTCATGAAATCTCATCATGCCCGTGGATGAGGTTTCATGCTTTTTCCGAAGCCCGCCAGGGATTCCGGCCTGCCCACCAACCTGAAAATGGAAATGACACAGTGATGTTGGGAGTTCCACCCAACATCATCCCGCATCATTTTACGCATTGGCAAGCGGGCCCCAGCCCCACTCACTGATCAGAAGATCCTACCCATTGAAATAAAAAAAGGCAAAATGCTGGAGACAGCATGCCAAGGAGCATTTGTGAAAAGAAAGATAGGGAAAAATATCCCCCGATCAGGGGGGAAGCGTGGAGCAGGTGCGGGCGGGCTTGTCTCCAATCAGCGCCCCTGATCGGGAGTGTGCCTCCATTTTATGTGGGTGGACCAATTAAGGCCCGCTCAGTGTGACATCCGCCAGGAAGCGCTATGCACTCCCTGTGCGGGCAGAGGGGGGATTCCCTCAGCCAGGAGTGTACTCTTTCGTGCATGCATGTGAAAGAGCGCAATCATCTCCCTGAGGCTAAATGTTGCCTCAGGGAGGTCGGCTCCGAATTAAAATTTTTAATACAAATGATAGAAAGATTTGCCTGACATGTCCCCTTATGTGGCACTGTCACATGAGTTGGGACATGTCCATAACTTTTATTGAAAGACTTGATACAAAATTTAAATACGCTCATGAAACCTCATCCCGCCCGTGGATGAGGTTTCGTGCTTTTTCCAATGCCTGCCAGGCTCCCGGCCTGCCCACCAACCTTAAGGTTGGACGGGCAGGTCCACTATCAACCTTAATTAATTTCTCAATGGCCTCAATAGACCGTTGACATGTCAGGGGGCACACAGCTGACTCAGCTGCACCCCCGCAGATCTGAAAATAGAAATGACGTAGGGCGACATTTGGGAAGATCCACCCGATGCCATCCCGCGTCACTTTACACGTCAGCGAGTGGGTCCCACCCCCGCTTGCAGACTGGAAGATCCTGCCCCTGGAATGTTTTAGATTGATGACCTTTCATCTATTCAATTGATACACCCTCTGAATATACATTAGACATGTGGAAAAGTCGCCCAAAGCCACTACTGCGCTCCCTTAAATTGTAATTTAAAGTTCCACTCTAAAGGGATGGAACCTTGACAGAACCAGGGCTAGCCCTGTATCCTTGCTCAACAACACCCCCACCACCCCATCCACTGCCTCACAATCCCCAACACCCAACGAGTGCAAGTTGAGTTTATAACCACTCCAACCCCAGGGATTTAATGGCCTCAATGTCCAGACAGGTGCTCGAAGAATGCTTACTTGATGGAAAAAATGCTATGCCCAACAAACCAAATTTCAGCAGGAGTTGGTTGTTCAGAAGTGTCCCAGAGCCAAGACCTCACTGCATATATTTTTAAAAACTGGACAAAAGTTTTAAAATGACTGAAGCCATGACTTGCAATGACCGAAACAAAAGGAACTCCCTGGCATTCAGAACAGGTGCCACCTCATCATCTCTAAAGAGGTGCTAATGCAGCAGTCCCCTGTGATTGCAGAGATCAAATCCCAAGGACCTGTACAAAGGCTATTAACATTTCTAGGGTCAGGCACTGGCCAACAGAGATGATGCACAGAATTGTCCAGTCCCATTGGCGGTGGGTGTCATGGTGGGCGTGAGTGGAATATATGACAAGAAGGCCAAAAATTGATTTCACGCCATCTGAAACCAGTTTGCAATCATCCGCACCAACCATCAATAGCGGACGGCGTTTTCCGCTGCCACATATTGGGAACCTAATTTCAATACTTTAGCATCTCATTACAAGTCCTGCATTTTAGGGGGAATGTTGTACAATCTCCTTACAAAAGGTGGCCATGGCGCAGTCACTGGTGGAGGTGCTCACAGCCCCTTGCAATGTCTTTATTAAGGTTTGGACCAGTCTCCCACATCGTCCAAGCTAACAGTGCAGCTTTTCAGTGCAGGTTAGGAGAATGCCTGTGCCTGAGCTGAGAGCACAGCATGCAGTCCAATGAAGCTGCCGCCAATTGGTCAAGTTCAGTGGGGCAGAGGTGGATGGGATTTCAGACAGTCAATGAGCACACTACACACTGGCCATCCAAGTGGTGGCCAGCGCTCTCCTGCATGTGTGAAAGGGCCTTCAACCTTAACCAAGAGAGGTTCTTAGGACAAATATGCTAACCCATGTGTCTCTCTCTTTGATCCTGCAGGAGGAGAACATCAGGATTCTGGAGCTTGGTGATTTCATGGTCTGCTTCATGGCTTACAGGGAGCAGAAAGAAGAGAAAGAGTGCGGCAGAGGCACCTGGGTCAGCAAAGGGAGGAGCACCTCCCTCAAGATGAAGGGGTGGCAGGGCCTGCTGCGCATGCAGCTGAGGATCCACAGTGAGCCGTCGCTGTTAGGCACTTCGCTAGACTCAATGGTGAGGATGCCAGCAATAAGGCCAGTGCACTCACCAGACGAGGCAGGCGCACAAAGGAGGCCCTCATAGCCACAAGATTCATGGAGGATGATGACGAGATGCGCTGAGAACAGTCCTGATATTCTCACCTTGCATCTGTGAATGTTTGACTCCTGTGTGGCTGATGGCAGCTCACATACCCTCAGTGCTCAGGCACGTGTCATGGACATGCAGCGGAGGGCTTAATAGTCGCTAGATTCCAGGAGGATGATGACGACATGCAGTGAGGACACTCCATAGATCTTCACATAGCCTCTGTGAATGTCTGACTCCTGTTTGGCCAAGGGCAGCTCGCTTGCGCTCTGTGATTAGGGTCATATCATAGAGACGCAGCTGTGAAAATTTAAATGCACCTGATCCTTTGTCAGCCTTCAGCACCCGTCCCCTTCAGGATCATAGCATTACCTTTCAGCAGATTCCTTGCTTCCAGCAGTGATCCAAGTACCGGCGACAAAGGATGTCCCTGCCTCCGCCTGCTGTGGAAAAATTGTATGCTTTGCTCACTAAATTGTGATCCTGAGATGTGTGTCACTGTGCTGGTGGAGGGTATGAGTGAGCTCCATGATGGATCCTCAATGATGCTGCCCTCAGGGTGCTCAGCCAAGGTGCTCTCGGCGCTGGGGTCAGGCTCAAGGTTGCCTGAGGGTGACATGTCAGCTGGGCCTAGGAGAGAAAATGGAGATTATTAGTGCTTAGCAACCACATTGAACACAGAACAGTGGACTCAGAGTAGTGCTGAGAGAGGGATCATGTGGTGTAGGATCTATATTTGGGTGTTTGCTGCCCACCTCACCATCGCCGCAGGAATGGCTGACGTTCTCTCTGGCCAGCTCCAATGCGTGGCTCTCGAATGGAGTAAGGACCTTGATGTCCAGCTCTCCAGTCCCACTCTGGTACCTCTCCTGGTGATTGCTCACAATCATGTCCTGCATAAAGACAGATGGAGAGAGTGTGAGCAAGGCACACACAAGGCCAAGTGAAAAGGATGCCAGGTGTGCATGTGTGTTGAGTGGAGCCATGGACGGGATGAGGAGGCAGTCTCCAGAGGAGACGAGGCCAGGTGGCAATGTGAGGGTGTGTGTGAGAGAGTGAGTGGTGATGTCCCTTGAGCTGGCAGTGAGTGAGATGCCAATGATTGTGTGTGAGTTGGGATTGATGAGGTGGTTGACTTGCCCTGGCAGCACGGATGGGATTATTCATCACTTTTCTACATTGGATGGCTGACCAATGAGGTGGAGGCAACATTGACACTGACCACCTCTGCCATCGCCTCGCAAGCTGGAGTGGTGGGACTGATGGGCAACCTGCAGCCAGAGCAAGAGAAAAAGACTTCATGGCGGGCCTCCATGGCATCAAGAAGGCGTCCCAGGGATGCGTCATTGAATTAGGGGTCTGCAATTTTCCTGGCTTTTGGGGCGATGTCTTCAGCAGGGCAGTTCTGGGCTGCGAGCATTAAGAATTGTGAGTGTGCGCCTGCATTTTAAATATGGCGTCTGGCTTGAGCAAGTGGCAAGGTAACAATGTGACCGGCCAATTGGAGGCCTTCCACCAGCAATCTGGCATTTTTCCTGTGACTGCATAATTTATAAGGCAGGAAGGGAACAGACAATATGGCATGAAAACCTGCCATTGCAGCCTGCAAATAAAACGTCTTTTTTCACGCCCGCTGCTGCACTTAGTGCAAATCTGGGATGATTCTGCCCGATCACTCTGTGAGGACAAAGGACCCCAGAAACCTCTGTTGAAATTATTAATGGTTGAAACATTACCAAATTCAAGAATCCAGACTAAGAAAAATACATCCTTTGTCCAAGCCACAGTGGAGAGGTGGGAGTCACCAGACACCCACCCCCACCACCCCCCCCCACCCCCCCCACCTCAAGCTGCTGGAACCTGTAATATTGCCTTGTGGAGCTGCACAGATCAGACTGCCACTTTTTATCAACCAAGCAGCAGCTCAGAACAAGGGCCCAGTCCAGGCAAATGCTTGGCCCCCTTCTACTGGAACTTCTGAAATTCTGTCCCAGTGCCTACAAGACTAATTCATCGCTACATGCCCAACTCATCATGGAAGTCAACTCCACTTGAAAATAAATTATCCAGCCTTGGTCTTCAACCTGCTGACATGAAAGAATACACTATTGTATTTTGATTCTGGAGTCTGGACGCATGGGAAACAATAATTCTTTTCTTCCCTGTCATCTTTGCCCTGAACCTCTTTCTTTTCCTTAGCCCTCTTTTATTGTATGAATGTAACAGGGGATATGTAGCAGCACCCCTTTCCCGCATTTTGAGCATGCGTAAGATAAATTAACCCTCTGATTTTACCCTATCTTGAGTTTGCTGTGGAGATGTTAATAGAAATTGGATCATTTCAAAACTGAAGGGTTGGGGAAAATACGCCACTACTTTTAAAGAGGGGAATCAAATTCAAAACATCTTTCTGTTTATGGATGGGTGGTGAGAGGAGAAATCATGGCAGTTTAAATTAACCCCCCTCCTCTCTGTAACAGAAAAGGAGGGCCAAAAATACTGCCTGGAAAAATAAATAAATGAAACAGTAAATATTTAGACAGTAGTTACATATTTATCTCTCCCTGGCACGAAATACTGTTTCCAATATGGATTTAGTCATCACATGCATTAGTGAGTTTAATACTGCTTTCATTTGTGAGGTCACAGAGCTTTTTCTGCATTCAATTTCTTACATTCAAATCTTGTATCTTCCTCAGTAAAACAGAATAAGATTACTATGTTTTGTGAGACACCACCTAAATATTTATAGTGTTTTAAATTATAATGCTGTTTCTGAATCATTTTAAATATTAAAAATAATGACTTATTTTTCAATTCATATTCATATCATAATACCATTGAGCACAAACTATTGTTCAGGATAAATGTGAGAATTACTAGTGTAAAGCACTAATTTAAATATTGACATAGATTGATGTGCCAATATGACGTCTTATGACAGGTGTTTGTTTTTAGCTCTCAGCTTCCTGCATTCTGTTCTTCTGGTATTTACAAAATGAAATGAATTTATACTGTGTAATGTCCCCATAAGAAGTGGAAAGTAAAACTGAGGTAATTGAATTAATGTTTTCTGTGTTAATTGACAATCGCCGGCAGAATGCTTTGTGAACAGATGTAGCTGCCTTAAAGTTTCCATAACAACCAAAGACTATTTGCTAACTACTAGGAACAGTAACATAAGTGGAAAGGGTTAATATAGAAATTTTCCAGTGCCACATTACCATAGTAAATATTGATTTGCAGCAGTGATGCAATCAGTGGCAGATATCATCTTGGCAAAAGTAAAGTAAGGAGGTTTTAATGTGTCCGACTCAGGAATTGGCAGAGCTTGCTGCTTAACATCATACTTGGCTTGCTTCTCCATGACATGGTGCCAAAAGAAGTTTTATAAACATTGATGTGTTTATGCACTGCAATGAGTTTATCAATTCCATTTGATCAGGTTCTGGAAAATACACTAAACAAGGTTTGATTGTCTTCTGGAATAGAATCTTCCTCTCTATTTCAGTGGTGCTATTATTGCATGTGACATGAGTCGGCTATGCATAAATATAGAATTCTTCATTGCCAATTATAGACAATAATCTCAAAGATTCCCTTGTATGTTTAGAGTTGAGAAGTATCAACTAAGTGCTTGTATTAGAGAAAGCCACAGTAGGGTTGATATGGGGTGACTGGCTGATGCAGTATGATAGAAAAATTTTGCTTCACCTTTGACGCATAAGCTTGAACCCAGTCTAGGATGAGGTGATGAAATTTCAGCTTCCTCAATCTCTTGGCTGTATAGGTCCAAAGTGACAAACTTTGAACAAGCTCAACTCAGTTCCTTGAGGGTATGGATCCATAATACCAAACTGCTTGTATTCCAGAATAATTTGGCTTTAAGATGTAATATGAGGTGGGGAGTGCTTGCCAACAGCACAGAGGACAGAATTTTCCCAGGCTGTCTGAGGTAGCCTCGGGAGTGAACGGGTAGGAAAGTCCCGGAAAGTGGGTGTCAAGATGCCCGTCACTGGAGAACAACCCCACCACCTCAACCACTCCCTCACATAGACACACCTCACCCTAGGTCTCTGCCTATTGCCAAGTTATGTGCTCTCTTCTCCATCAAGGAGAGAAATCAGAGAGGTGAGTGTTCATAATGGCTTGTGTACAGAGAGGGAAGGACACCATTAGAGGAGGGTCACTGTGAGGTATGAGTGTGAGAGGGTGAGTGTTGGTTACTCAGATGGGGATATGAGCAGGTTCCTGCACGGACAGAAATCTGTGGAGATGCAAGGTTTGTTGACCTAAGGTGTGCTTAGGATGCTGGACAATTCAAAGGGTGGGGAGTGGCACCTGAAAGTATTAAGCCAGACATTTGTCATGCCCTATTGAGGTCCGAGATCCTCTTGGTCCCTTGTCTCCAGGTTGGAGGGTGCCTACATCAGGCTACTATCTTCTTGGACCACTTCCAGATTTGGTTGGAGAGGTTGTCCTTTTCCTCCTGTCCTTGGGAAGCCCAATCCCTCAGCAGGGCCTCCAGATCAGAGTGAGAGATTCTGGGAGCAGCTGTCCCAAGCCTCCTCTCCATTCCTTTAGTCGCTGCAGCCTGAAAAACCCAAGTGCTGATGAACTTCTCTGTTACACAGCATGGTGCTTTTAATTAGAAATTCTTTCTTTGATTGAATGAATATATCATCCCTCTGCCCCTCCCTAATTGGTTGCAGAGCCCGGAGGTGGGATGATAATTGGGTTAGGTAAAGGAGCATCCTTTGGACACACTGTGCAGAGAGTTGAACTCCAAATCTGAAAATGATCTTACTGCTATAGCAAGAACTGACTTGGTAAGATTCTGTCCTGAGATCCTAAAGCAGAAATTGGTTCCATTCCCTAGCACTAACTTTGATGAACATAACATTCATTAGAAATACAAATTTTTAGAAATATTAAGGTTTAAATTACTTCATAGGGCAAGTGTTAAATAGGAAGTAAATATTTAACTTTGCTTTTAATGCAATGCCAAGAATGCACAACTTTACTTCTCTTACTTTCTCTAAGTTCATGTGTTAAGCTATGCTAAATCTAACAACAAGCTGAAAGCACCTGCACAACCAGCTTAACAGACATGTAACCAGCACAAGTCATGTGCTGTGGGTTGATTGGGCTGTGAAGTGAATAATTTCTGGCTGAAATGGAAAGTTAGTGCAGAAGCCATAAATCCTGACTCATTAATTACAATCTGCACCTTTTGGTAGATGGTGTGCAGTCATCGAGAAGTACTTTCTACGGTAGGGAGAGAACAACTCAATACTCATTGGTTACAGAAAGCACAGGGGGCCTTTGCCCTCGTGGCTGATGTTTAATTCTGTTTCTGCAAATCCTGGATGGAAAGCTGAAAAAAGGAAGTAATTTAACCTCCTTAGAATGAGGAATATGTGCAGGATACATAGCATAAGAAATAGGAGCAGGAGCAGGCCATTCAACCCCTCAAGCCTGCTCTACCATACAATAAAATCACAGCTAATCCTCTACTTCAATTCTACTTTCCCACACTGTCCCCATTTCCAAAAATCTATTGATCTCTGCCTACAATATTTCAACAATGCAGCTTCCACAACCTTCTGGAGTAGAGAATTCCAAAGATTCACAACCCTCTGAGTGAAGAAATTTCTTCTCATCTTATTCAGAAATGATCGAACGCCTATCCTGAGGCCATGCCCTTTTGAGTTATATATTCATCAGCAGCTCTCCATCTGCAGAAAATACCGGCAGAAAGCCAAATCCAGAAGTCTAGCCCCCAAACCCAGCCTCCAACATTTTTGGAAGGGGGTGGTTCCTGGTTCCCAGAAGCAGCTGCCCATATAAATCAGCAGCTGCCTCCAATCATGTGTGATTTTGGTGAGGTAACTCTTTCGAGTACAAACCCGTTTCCATCTGTTTCAGATGAAGTTACATTGTTTAATAGTTTGCCATTGTGAGATTTGAACTCTTGATCTTGGGGTTACAGACCCAGTACCATAACCACTTGGTTTGGTGAGGTAGGTGTCTAAAACTCAAAGAGTACAGATTAAGACTTGGTAGGAGTAGGTCTGGACCTTGTGGATTTGTTTGGGTAGTCAGGATCCTCTTTTGGAGAGGTAGGATAGCCCTTTGGATATGTTCCCTGAACATCTTTGGGTGAGGTAAGTTACATTTTGGGAGAGGGAAGACACCCCTCAGGTAGGTCAGGTGCCTTTTGGGTTTATTAAAAGTAGTCATGATTGTGTGTAAAAAGTGCATACACTCATTGCAACTGGGTCAAGCTGTCAAAGAACTGTCAAACTGTCAAAGAACTGTCAGAGCTCATTGCAATTGTCAAGCTCTCAAAGAACTGTCACGCTGTCAAAGGACTGCCAAAGCTGTCAAGGGGTTTAATTCCACAAGGTTTTAAATTTAAAAACATATGTGTGGAGTTTTAAAAAATCAATGCCTGCTATTTTATTCTTTCTGTTGACATGAGCCTGAGGGTTATGATTATAAGATTTTCTTTGCATGACCAATTTTACAGCCTGACGTTATCATAGTGTGGTGTTTGTTAAGTAATTAGTTTGATTGACAGCTGCTAATGGTTATAGAAAAGAAATATTTGTTTTTATAAGAGATTAGTTGAAGGAATTTCAAAGAATTGAATGGTTTCTAATCAATAATTGTTTTTAAATTGTGATGTAATTTATAGATGCATAAATTCATTTTAACCCAACATGGCTCCTGAGGTTTGTCCATGGTAGATATTGGATGAGTAGACATAAATGGGATAAGAGCAAAGGGTGGCAGGTAGGGGAATACCTTGATATGAATTGACACTACGTTAGCATGGGGGCTATAAAGGGCCATAGGGATGCGTAGGAGGCATAGGTTGGCGCAGGGATATGAGGGACAAGGGGTTAGATAGAGGGGCATAGGGTGCCACAGCGGGTATGAGGGGCCATGGAAGCTGGGTAAAGGGGCATTGGGTAGTGTAGGGGCTATAAGGGGCCACACTGGGTGGGTAGAGAGGCTTGGGTTGGGTACTGCTTCCACCACGTTTTGAGGAAGGGAGTTCCAAATACTCACGGCTTTCTGGGAGAAAAAAATTCTCCTTATCTTTGCCTTAAATGGGTGACCCTTTATTTTTAAACTTTGACCCCTAGTTCTAGATTCTCCCACAAGAGGAAATATCCTTTCCACATCCACCCTGTCAAGACCCCTCAGGATCTTATATGTTTCAACCAATTTGCCTCTTACTCTTCTAAACTCCTGCGGATACAGGCCTAGTCTGTTCAACCTTTCCTCATAATAACCTATCCTTTCCAGGTATTAGTCCAGTTTTCTGAACTGCTTCCAAAGCAATTACACCCTTCCTAAGGAGACCAAAAAGTTACACAGTACCCTGATGTGGTCTCACCAGTGCCCTGTATAACTGACACATAACCTCCTCACTTTTGCATTCAATTCTCCTCGCAACAAATGATAACATTCTATTAGCCTTCCTAATTACTTGTGGTACCTGCATTCTAACCTTTTGCAATTCATGCACTAGGACACCCAGATCCCTCTGCATCTCAGTACTCTGCTATCTCCCACCATTTAGATAATATGCTTCTTCTTTATTCTTCCAGCCAAAATGGACAATTTCACATTTTCCCACATTATACCCCATTTGCCAGATCTTTGCCCACTCACTTAACCTATTTCTAAACCTTTGTAGCCACCTTATGTCCTCTTCATAACATACTTCCTACCTATCTTTGTGTAATCAGCAAATTTAGCAACCATACCTTTGGTCTCCTTATCCAAGGAATTTATATAAATTATAAAAAGTTGAGGTCCCATCACTGATCCCTGTAGCACACTACTTAGTACATCTTGCCAACCAGGAAATTACCCATTTATGCCTCCCCCTCTGTTTGCTGTTAGCTAGCTAATCTTCTATCCATACAAATATGTTACCTCCTACACCATGAGCTTTTACTTTCTGCAATAACCTTTGATACAGCATCTTATCAAATGCCTTCTGGAAACCTAAGTACAGCACATCCACCGGTGTCCCATTATCTACAGCACATGTTACTTCTTCAAAGAACTCCATTAAATTAGTTGAGCAAGATTTCCCTTGTGCAGAACCCTGTTGACTCTCCCTGAATACCTTGACTTTTTCTAAGTTCCCTGCTATAATGTCGTTAATAATAGCCTCTACCATTTTCCCCATGACAGGTATTAAGCTAACTGGCCTGTAGTTTCCTGCTTTTTGTCTCCCTCCCTTTTTGAATAAAGGAGTTACATTCGCTATTTTCGCTATGGAACCATAGGGTATGAGGGGCCATGGGAGCCGGAATGGGGCACAGAGTGCCATTGACGGTACAGGCACCATAAGGGGTGGATGGAGGGGGCATGAGGTAGCATAGGTTGGCATGGGTGGGGCAATGAGGAGTCTGTTGGGGTGAGGGGGGTGAGAGATGAAGGCTGGAAGGCTGTTTATCATTTTAATAATTTTTAAAATAACTTCAACACAGTGCCGGAGCACAGAGGCAAGCCCTCTGCCCAGCCCACTCTGCACCCAACAGCCTCCACATTCGTTCTGGAAGTGGCAGACCCAACCTCTAATTCAGTCCACCTCCAAAACAAAAATGTGACCTTCTGGGCCTCTTTGTTCCTGGGTCCTCTTGCTGCACTCCTGACCCAGGAGCAAAAGCCAAACTCTCAGGCCAGAATTTTCCACTCCCATTGGCTTTGGGCATCATGGCGGGCGGGAGAGGGGAACAATATGGTGAGAAGGCCAAAGATCTGTTTTACGCCGTCGTGAAACCAGTTTGCAATCGTCCACTCCACCTGCCAATGCTGGCCCGCTTTTCCTGCCACTGCATGTTGGGAACCCCATTTCAATAATTTAGCATCTCATTATTGTCCCTGCTCACCAGATTCATTCCCCCCCCCCCCACAACACATCAAATTTACCACCCACTTCAGCGTGACTTCAGAGCGGTGTGCTTCATGATTGCCTTTAAAAGGCATACATGTGGCAACCCAAACTTCAAGGGGAGCTCGGAGGTGAGTGCACACAACCTTGAACAGTGCTTGCAACCATCGCCCGGATGACACCAAGGAAGAGGCACCTCACATTTGTTGGGGGCACAGGCAAGTCAGTTTTTCCTGGCTGACTTTCAGAGCGGTGCCAGGGCAAGGCTCCAATGCACGTCAGGCCAGAAGGCAAGCAGGTGGAGGGGCAATGCAGCACAGACTGAAGGAAGTACGCAAGTACATGATGGTAAGGAGGGTGAGGGAAGCGATCACACACTTGGAAAAGCTTATCACAAGTGAACATTTTTCCCCAGCTGAGAGCTTTTAGCTGCAGCTCCATTGACATGCTTGGAGATGGGCCCCTGAAGCTTTATTGCTCACTCAGGCAACACAAAAGCATGAAAGTGCCATCAGATGACCCAGAACTTTTCACCCCTCGGGCGCAGACTGTAAATTAATGTGCGTTTTAGGGGGTTGCAGAACAATTGGCCAACTGGGCAAGTTGTACAATCCCCTTACGAAAGGTGGCCATGGCGCAATCACTGGTGGAGGTACTCACAGCCCCTTGTAATGTGTTCATTAAGGTTTGGACCAGTCTCCCACTAACAGCACAGCCTTGCACTGCGGGTTAGGAGAATGCCTCAGCCTGAGCTGAGGGCACAGCATGCAGTCCAATGGGTAAAGCTGCTGCCAATCAGTCAGGTGGAGTGTGGCAGCATTGGGCGGGATTTCAGACAGCCAATGAGTGCACTACACACTGACCATCCAAGTAGTGGCCAACACTCTCCTGCATGCGTGAAGGGACCTTCAGACTTAACCAAGAGAGGTCCTTAAGCCACATATGCTAACCCATGTGTCTCTCTCTTTGATCCTGCAGGAGGAGTACATCAGGAACATGGTGATTTAACGGTATGCTCCATGGCTTACAGAGAACAGAGAAGAAGAGGAGAGCATTGCAGGCTCCTGGCTCGGCAAAAGAAGCAGCACCTCCCTCAAGATAAATGGGTGGCAGGGCCTGCTGCACACACAGCTGAAAACCCACAGCGAGCTGTCACTCGTAGGCGCTTCGCTAGACCCAGGGTCGATAGACGGCACTTGTCATTCCTGCAGAGATAACCAACATCACCCAAGACTGCATATATCTAGGGAATTGGTTGGTCAGATATGCCACCTGCTGCAGGATTTGGTGCTGTGGGATCATGGAGGGCAACTAGTGCCAGTGGCCATGCGAGTGACCGTGACGCTCAATTTCTATGCCAGTGGCTCCTTCCAGGGATCCACATGTGACCTTTGTGGGATCTTACAAGCTTCCACACACAAGTGTATCCAAGGGATCATGGATGCCATTTTCCAAGGGCACAGAACTTTGTGCATTTCGCTCGGGATCAGGAAAGCCAGGAAGCAAGAGCGCTGGGATTTGCGCAGATCTCTAGTTTTCCACAGGTTCAGGGTGCCATCGACACTCTCACATGGTGCTTAGATCTCCTTGGCAACAAGCAGTCAACTACATCAACCACAAGGGCTTCCACTCGCTGAATGTTCAGCTGGTGTACAACAACCACAAACGCATCCTATAGGTCTGCACATGATTCTCAGGGAGTATCCACTATTCCTACGTCCTTAGCAGGATCCCTGACATCTTCTGGGGCCCACAAAGGCTGCAGGGTTGGCCCCTCAGGGACAAGCACTACCCACAGAGAATGAAACTGCTGATGCCCATGTGGTGGCCGCAGACAGCAGTAGATCAACAGTATAATAATCTCATGCTGCGACCTGGACTTTGGTGCAGCAAATGATAGGCAGCCTGCTGACTGCTACACCCTGTCTGTGATGACCCTGTCTTCTGGAGGGCTGAGACCTGGAGGGCCATCGCCTGCTTTCGTGGACATGCTGTGTGGCAATGGCACCCACCTCAGCCAATGGAACTGGAGCTGCTGGGGTCACAGGAAGAGGTGATTTCGATGGGCCAGACACTCCCGGAGTCACCTGGATGAATGGCCCCGCGTTGTGCACCCACTGATCCTCCTCACTATGGGTGCCCGAGGGCCCCTCGCTGACTCCTTGAGGAGAAGGGGAAGCTGCAGTGAGATCGAACTGTCCCACACCCCTGTCATGCTGACACTGTTGGAGGCCAACTATGGCATCAGTGATGGAGTTCAGCCCATGTAGTAGTGCAGGACCGATGTCCTGGACCAAGGTTTCCATGGAAGTCACCGTCCAAGTGCTGGTAAGTGGGATTAGGTAGGTAAGTCAAGTGTTTCTCACGTGTTGGTGCAGACTCGATGGGCTGAAGAGCCTCTTCTGCACTGTTTGATTCTGTGATTCTGTGATCCTACCAGTGTTGACCTCAGTGTGTTGGCATGCTGGCACTATCACGTCAGCCTGAAGGTGGATAGCCTCCTCCGTTGTGCTTTGCAATCTTAAGAGTGCAGCAGACATCCCTTCCTGATGCTCCTGAGCTTGTCTTTGCATCTCCAACAACTGAGCTTTGACTGAGGCCAGAGGCTCATCATCTGACTTGGACTCAGCAGATTTCTGGCCTCTAGCAGTCCTCCAAGTTCTGGAAACCAGGGGAATCCCTGCCACTGCCTACTGTGGATCAGACAGTGCGATGTGCTCGCTAGGTTGTGACCCCAAGGCTACTCTAGAACTAGGTCCCACCGAGGTGTGTGTCTCGGTGCTGGTGGACAGTGTGGGTCTTCAATTAGGGTGTCATCAGATTCCTCTTCTGAGGTGTCTTTGGGACTTGAGTTGAGGGCCTGGCTTATGGACCCCCTCGGCTGCTTCCCAGATGTGTCTGCGAAAGCAATGAGAGATAATTAGTGCATGGCAGGGGGTTGCAGAACAGGGGAACTGACTCACAGCATAGTTGTCTGATGGATGTTGTACTGCTAGATCCTCACTTGGCTGAGCACCACCGACCTCACCGTCAGCACAGGTATGGTGCAAATTGTCGCTGGCCAGCTGGATGGCTCTATTTTCAAAGTCTTTGAGGACTTTGACGTTGGGCATTCCTGCACCGGTCTGCAAACTCTCCCTCTTGTTGTGTGCCAGCTTGTCCTGCATGAATACCAATGGAGACAGTGTAAGCAGGACACCTGCCAGGCCAGATGAGAAGAATGCCTGGCATATGTGGGTGGTGAGTGGTGCCATGAACAGGATGAAGACACAGGGCAGTTGAAGGTGTGTGTGAGAGAGTGAATGGTGATGTCCCTTGAACTGGCAATGAGTGAGAGCCCTGTGGATGGGTGATGGGTTTCTGAGTGTGTGAGTTGAGAGTGATGAGAAGAGTGACTTACCTTGGCAGAATGGAGGAGATTATTCATCCTCTTTCGGCACTGGGTGGCTGTCCTCTTTTGCAGGGTGTTGGCACTGGCCACTGCTGCCATCACCTCCCTTGCTGGATTGGTGACCTTGCTTGCTGGTCTTCATCTAGTAGGCGACCGAGGGAGACGTTGCTAAATTTGGGGGCAGCATGTTTCTTCCCTTTGGCAGCCATAACTTTCCAGAAGCTTCCAATCCCTTAGAAAGAGCTAGCGCTTTGCAGGGGCACCCTTTAAATATAGTGCCCGGATTACTGACAGCCTGAGGTGACTGCAGGGCGGGCAAATCAGGGGCCTCCCTGCCAATGATCCATTATGATTCCCGTGAATGCAGTATTAATGAGGTGGGACGTGCTGGTAACAGGACGATACTGTGCAAAAAAATGCCATAGCAGTCGGCAGGTAAAACGACTTATTTCACGCCCACTACTGCACTTGGTGCAATTCTGAGATGATTCCGCCCTGAGTGTCAACACAAGCAAAATACAGCAGATGCTGGAAATCTTAAAATGAAAACAGAAAGTGCTGCAAGTTCTCAGTAAGTCAGACAGCATCTATGGAGAGAAACAAAGGTAATGTTTCAGGTCATGGTCACACCTCATAGAACTGAGGACAGGGCATGAGAGATTAAATGACTGAGAGTTTCATGGAAAAGCCAAAGGGAATGTTAATGGGTATAGAAAAGGAACAAAGGATGTGTCCAGATGAGGTGTGAATGGCTACATAGCAACTGTCCAAATGCAGCATGAAGGAATAAAGAAAGAAACGAGGCACAACCGAACCAGCGAAAGAAAATGAAACAAAATGGAGGCAGAGGCTATGGTCTAAAATCATTGAGTCCAGAAGGCTGAATGTTGAGTCAAAAAATGAGTGGCTATCCTTGGAGCTTGTGTTGAGCTTCATTGAAACAATAGTAACCCAGGACAGAAAGGTCAGAATAAAAGCAAGGTGGAGAATTAAAATGACAAGCGAGAGGAAGCTCAGGCTCATTATAGTTCCACAAAACAATCACCCAATCTGCATTTGGTCTCCCCAATATAAAGACCACATCATGAGTAGCGTTCATGGTATACTAAATTGAAAGAAGAACAGGTAATCGCTGTTCACTTGGAAGGAATGTTTGGGGCCTTAGGTGGTGAGAAGGGAGGAGATAATATGGACAAGTGTTAAATTGCCTGTGCTTGCATGGAAAGGTCCTGTAAAAAGGGAAGGTATCTTGGGGCGACTAAGGAATGGGACAGGGTGTCGCCGCAATGCATACTCTTTCAAGCTCCTTTAGAATCATGGAAGTTTCAATGAGTTCACTCACCCTTCTAAACTCCAGAGAGTACAGGCCCTATTTACTCAGCCTTTCATCACAACTCTCTCATGCCAGGAACCGATCTAATGATCTCTCATGGTGCTGCCTCCAAGACAAGTAAATCTTTCCTCAGATAAGAATACCAAAAAAGTACACACAGTGCTCCAAATGTGGTCTCACCAAAGTCATGTACAATTGTAGTAAGACTTCCTTATTACATATGAAAATACGAACAAGGAGCAGAAGTAGGCCATTCGGCCCCTCGAGCCTGCTCTTCCATTCAATAAGATCATGGCTGATCTGATATTAAGCTCAAATCTGCATCCCACCTACCAGTGATAACCGATCACTCCCTTGCTTACTGAGAATCCATCCACCTCTGCCTTAAAAATATTCAAAGGCCTTTTCAACTGCCTTTTCAGGGAGAGAGTTCCAAAGACTCATGACCCTCTGAGAGAAAAGATTTTACCTCATCTTTGTTTTAAACCCCTTACTTTTAAACAGTGGCCCCAAGTTCTAGATTCTCCTACAAGAGTAAACACTCTCTCCATATCCACCCAGTCAGAACCTTCTCAGGATCTTATATGTTTCAATCAAGTCAACTCTTAGTCTTCTAAACTCCAGTGGATACAAGCCTAGCTTGTCCAACCTTTCCTTATTAGACAACCCTCCCATTCCAGGTATTAGTCTGGTAAACCTTCTCTGAACTGCTTCTAACAGATTTACATCCGTCCTTAAATAAGGTGACCAAGACTGTACTAGTACTCCAAATGTGGTCTCACTGGGGCTCTATATAACTGAAGCATAATCTCCCTACTTTTGTATTCAATTCCCCTCACAATAAATGATAACATTTCATTACCTTTTCTAATTACTTGCTGTACCTGCATACTAGACTTTTGTGATTCATGCACTAAAACACCCAGGTCCCTCTGCATCTCAGAGCTCTGCAATCTCTTGCCATTTAGATTCTCCTTTATTCTTCCTGCCAAACTGGACAATTATACATTTTCCCACATTATACTCCATCTGCCAGATCTTTGCCCACTCACTTAACCTATCTATATCCTTTTTAACCTCCTGATGTCCTCTTCACAGCTTACTTTCCTACGCATCTCTGTGTCATCAGCAAATTTGGCATCCCATCCATCCCTTCATCCAAGTCATTTATATAAATTGTAAAAAGTTGAGGCCCCACCACTTGTAACATTTTGCCAACCTGAAAAAGACCCATTTATGCCCACTCTCTGCTCCCTGTTAGCCAGCCAATCTTTTATACATTCCAATATGTTGACCCCTATAACATGAGCTTTTATTTTCTGCAATAACCTCTGATGTGGCACTTTGTCAAGTTTCTCCTGGAAATCTAAGTACACTACATCCATCAGTTCCCCTTTATCCACAGCACATTTTATTTCCTCAAAGAATGCCAATCAGTTGGTTGCCCATTCACAAAACCATGTTGACTCTGCCTGATTACCTTGAACTATTCCAAGTGCCCTGCTATAACTTCTTTAATAATAACTTCTAACATTTTCCCTATGACAGGTGTTAAGCTAACTGGCCTGTAGTGTCCCGTTTTCTGTCTCCCTCCTTTTTTGTACAGTGGCGTTACATTTGCTATCTTCCAATCTAATGGGACCTTCCCTGAATCTAGGGAGTTTTGGAAAATTAAAACCAATGCATCAACTATCTTACTAGCCACTTTTTTTAAGACCCTAGGATGAAGTCCATCAGGACCTGGGCACTTGTCAGCCCGCAGTTTACTCAGTACCACTTCTCTGGTGATTGTAATTTTCCTGAGTTCCTCCCTCCTTTCCATTTCCTGATTTATAGCTGCTTCTGGGATGTTACTTGTATCCTCTATAGTGAAAACTGATGCAAAATATCTGTTCAATTCATCTGCCATCTCCTTGTTTTCCATTATCAATTCTCCAGACTCACTTTCTATAGGACCAGTGCTCACTTTATTAACTCGTTTCTTTTGTAAATGTTCATAGTATCTCTTTGTATCTGCTTTTATATTTCTGGCTAGCTTTCTCTCATACTCTAACTTATTCCTTCCTTAATAATTTTCTAGTCACCCTTTGCTGTTCCTTCTACTCTGCCAATCTTCTGACCTTCCAACTACTTTGCACAATTATATGCTTTTTATTTAAGTTTGGCACTATCTTTAACATTTCTAGTTAACCACAGATGGTGTGTCCATCCCTTGGACTTTTTCTTACACATTGGGATGTATCTATTCTGTGTATTCTGAAATATCCCCTTAAGTGTTTTCCATTGCATCTCTATAGATATATTCCTTAACCTAATTTGCCGATTCACTTTAGCCAGTTCTGCTTTCATGCCCTTATAATTGCTCTTATTTAAGTTAAAAAGCATGGTCTCAGACCCACTCCTCTCTCCCTCAAACTGAATATAAAATGCAATCATATTATGGTCAATGTTACCTAGGGGCACCTTCACTATGAGGTCAATAATCAATTCCATCTCATTGCACAATGCCAGGTCTAGTATAGCCTGCTCTCTGGTTGGCTCCAGAACATGCTGTTCAAAGAAACTATCCCGAAAACATTCTATGAACCCCTCATCTATGCTACCTTTTCCAGTCTTTATGTAGATTAAAATCTCCCGTGATTAACAGCATGCCTTTCTGACAAGCACCCATTATTTCTTCCTTTATGCTCCACCCTACCATGTAGTTACTATTAAGGGGGCTTTACACAACTCCAATAAGTGACTTCTTGCATTTCCCATTTCTCATCTCTACACAAACTGATTTTACATCCTGGCTTCCTGGATTTAGGTCATCCCTCTCTAATGTGCTAATACCATCATTAACTAACAGAGCCACCCCTCCACCTGTTCCTCACTTCCTGTCCTTCCTATATGTCCTGTACCTTTCAATATTCAGGTCCCAACCCATGTCTTTCTGCAGCCATGTCTCTGTAATGGCTATCAGGTCATACTTATTTATTTCTTGTACTCCAGGCCCCTTGCAATAAAAGCCAACATGGTGTTTGCTTTTCTAACTGCTTACTTTACCTTTATGCTAACTTTCTGTGTTTCTAGTATGAGGATAACCAAATCTCTTTGACTATAATATCCAACAGTTTCTCACCATTTAAAAAATATTCTGCTTTTTATTCTTCCTTCCTAAGTATAAAGATAAGTAAGAAAGCAAATTGTGAGGAGCACAAAAATAAGGGATATAGATAAAAGCAAAATACTATGGATGCTGGAAATCTGAAATGTATAGATAGGTTGGGTCAGTGGACAAAATTTTCACAGATGGAATATTATGTGGGAAAATGTGAGGTTGTCCACTTAGATGCAAATAATAGAAAAGTAGAATATTATTTAAATGGAGAGCGGCTAAAAAATGCTGCAGTATGAGGGAATCTGTGTGTCCTTGTAATGAATCAAATAAGTTAGGATACAGGTTACAGCAAGTAATTAGGAAGACAAATGGATTGTTGATCTTTATTGCAAAGGGGTAGAGTATAAAAGTACAAAAGTTTTGCTTTGGCTGTATATGAGTGAGACCACATACTGCCCACAGATTGGTCTCCTTATTCAAGGAAGAATATATTAGCATTGGAAGCAGGTCAGAGAAGGTTCACGAGGCTGATTTCTGAGCTGAAGAGATTGTTTTACGAGCCTCTTTGTCCTCCTCATATCTTACATTCCTATCTAGCTTTGTATTGTTGCGAATTTTGATACTTTACACCTGGTCCCTTCTAAGGCATTAATATAGGTTATAAATAGCTGATGCCAGAGCATTGATCCTAGCAACACTCCACCAGTTAGAAGCTCCCAAATTGAAAATGCCTGACTAATCTCTAATGTCTGCTTCATGAACATTAAAGCAGAGAGGATTGATAAATTGGAAACCCAATCCTAAATTCACCTCCACTTTTAATGGAGATGGGTTCGGGGCAGGCAACTAATTTGCTCTCCAAAGGTAAGTAAGTTATTTAAATATTTTAACGAGGCTGCTTGCCTCAAATTTGAGCAGAATTTTACTCTTAACAGTGTATGTTTTCCATGGTTCAGGAAACCCACCAGTTGAAGGGAGGTGAGAAAGGCCTAATCCATCAGGAATATGATAAAAGCAAAAAACTGCGGATGCTGGAAATCCAAAACAAAAACAAAAATACCTGGAAAAACTCAGCAGGTCTGGCAGCATCTGTGGAGAGGAGCACAGTATCGAGTCCACATGACTCTTCAACAGAACTATTCTTGCCATGGAGAATGCACCAGGGAACAGTTAATTGCTAAGTTTTTGTTTAAATCCTAACCAGGCAGGCCAACTCTGATTGGTCAAGGAATGGCTGTCTCCCAAGCTGTTGTTTAGTTGAAAAGGTGCAATACGTGGACATGTTCTTTCTGTTTGCAAAGGACAGGGCCATGTGTGTGAATAAATGTAGCTTCTAGCCAGGTAATTGTGCCACACTGCAAGCCCGACTGATAATCTTAAATTGGTTGTCAGTGTAATTCTTAGCACAATTGAGATTGTTTAGCAAGTGTTGTCCAATCGCAGAATTGCCCCTAATGTTGGACACTATGTTCTGAGTTTTGCAAGCATAGCCTGGTTGGGTACAGTCAGTACCATGCCTGTCATGATCAATCAAAAGAGCATGCCGTTTGATATGATCCACCAATCGTTGGGATGTACGGTGGCTTCACACCAGCACTGAAATTCACATACCACATTACCCCACTCTCCACCCAATCCAGTGCCCAGTCTACCTCAGATTACCCTAGAATGTTAAGGTGTCTCAGAAATTTGAAGAACAGATGAAGATGGTGGTTCACACTGCTACTATGCAGTAGCAACACATGTGGTATTCACCACTAACAGGATGCTGCCATTTAGTTAAAAAGACATTCTGCCTATTACAAAAATGAGTATATGAATCACCCAGTTGCTCTTCAAAACCCCTAACAACTGTTGCTGCTTTAGTCTCATCAGTTCCATCTGCAAGTACAAATCCCTTGGGTGACAGCGCTAGTTGACCTTTATCCGGTGCCTCACAGTAAACTCCAAACTTTTTCCAAACATCCAATTCTCGTTGTTTTACCTCTCTTAATAGCTGATCCTCAAGTTTATTGACAGACTGTAAATCTTCACAATCATAAGGATGTTTGCTTCTAGTTTTGTCCCCTGGTTGTTCTGTGGCTTTTATTTCATTATGTAATCTATTCAAGCTATGGCCTTTACTTGCACTTTTATGCCTGTTGCAACAACTACTTTGAGATCACCCTCTTGCACTATCGGAGGGTCTTTCTCCAGTACATGATCATCTTCTGACACATAAGTCATTTCTGGACCCATTATTAGTACTTGTACTGGGCTTTCTTACTCTCCACCCAGCCATTCCATAGACCTCATGTTTTGACCATCATCCGAAACATTCAGCCAATATTTAAGCTTTTCCTGCATGTCCTACAATTGTCACTCCCTCCATTCACTAGCTTCCTCTGGCATATATGTCACCCAAGTACCCACTCTGGAGTATTGACCTTTAGATGTGACAGCTCTGTCATGTGTGTTATGATCATTCACATTACCACTATCCAGCTCTTGATCTAATTTATCTTATTCTCAGGACCTTAATCACATAAAAAAAGAGTATTTGAGGTTCAAGTGCCTTGTTTACTTCTTTCATCTCAGAGTCTGAGATTTTATAATAAATTCTGAATAACTGCAGGAAATGAACCTTAATAATTTGATTGCCATGCATTGATAAATACTGTCTTAACTTTACCAGGGCCTGTCCATTCCCTCTCTTTTATACTACAACAAATTTCTGGAACTAAACTATCTCAGATGATCTCACATGATGCCTCAAGCACTATCTGAATTTTCTTGAGACTTCAGCCTTGATGAAAATAAGCAAAGCTGGAACACCCACAACTGCAAGCCCAACTGTGGTATCACATGTGGCATTGGGTAGAGAATTCCAAAGATTCACAACACTTTGAGTGAAGAAGTTTCTCCTCATCTCAGTCCTAAATGATGATTCCTTCTCCTGCAAATTTGCCCCTGTTTTTTAGATTTCCCAACAACCTTTGTTGTTGTGGAAACAACATGTGAGTGTCTACCCTTCAGAATCTTGTATTTTTCAATGAGATCACCATTCATTCTTCTAAAGTTGAGAGAGTATTTACTCAGCTTCTCATCATAGGACAATACTCTCATCCCAGGAACAAATCTACTGAACCTTTGCTGTACTGCCTACAGGACAAGCATATCCTTCCTTAAATATGAAGACCAAAACTCTGCACAGTAATCCAGGTGTGTCTCACCAAAGCCCTGTACAATTGTAGTAAGACTTTCTTATTCTTACACTTCAATCCTCTTTCAATAAAGTACAACATACCATTTGCCTTCCTGATTACATGCTGTACCCACATGCTAACTTTCTGTATTCCTTGTACGAGTGCACCCAAGTCACCCCGAACACCAACGTTTGCAAGTTTTAAAAGTATTTCAGCTTTTCTATTCTTAGAACTAAAGTGAATAACCTCACACTTCCCTCATTATACTCCATGTGCCATCTTGTTGCCAACTTACTAAACCTGCTGTCACAATGGTGTGATTTGTGGATGAATTATATCAATCTGTAATTCCATCAGCTGATCAAACATACATTGAACTGTTTAAAAAGAACTTTTTAAAAAAAAATCAAGCAAAGACATTGACTTAAGATGGCTGCCACAAGTCTGCTGATGTCTGGTATTACCAGTTGACCAGGTTTCTGGAAGATTCCAATATGGAATATAATTAAGACATGCCCAGACACTAACATGGAATTTCATATCTGCTGATGTCAAAAACTACTTCAAGTGGGGAGAATCTTCAGCTCGGCAAGCGGGGGTGGGGGGGTGGTGGGGGGGGGGTCCCACATGCCCGCCGAGCTATCAAAGGCCTATTAAGGCCATTTAACTAACAATTAAAATAATTACTGGAGCTGCCCACCCAACCTTAAGATTGGCGGGCAGGCAAAGAGCCCAGGTGGCCTGCACATTTTTCATGGAGCTTCTCCTAACCCGCACTGCAAGGCTGCGCTGCTAGCTTGAACTATGGAGGAGACTGGTCCAAACTGGGATGATGACATTGCAAGGGACTGTGAGCATCTCCACCAGTGACTGCTCCATGACCAGCTTTAGTGAGGATATTGTACAATGTGTGCAGTCATCCAACTCTTCTGCAGCCCACTAAAATGTTCATGACTTTGCGGTCTGTGCCGGGAGGGCGGGGTGGTGAAAAGATTTGGAGCACTTGGTGGCACTTTGATGCCTCTGCATTGCTTGAGTGGGCAGATAATCTAGAAGCCCAACACCAATCATATCAATGTGGCTGCGCTTGAACTATCTCAGTTGCAGAGGAATGGTCACTTTCTACATGTTTCCCTAATGCGTGGCTGCTTCCCTCACCCATCCTACCCCCCAACCTGAATGCTTGTGCTATATTCAATGACAAGGCTGCCCTTGACCTCCCCCCACCCCCCACACCCCACAAATCACCTCAACGGCAGAGCTGCCCTTCACAAGTCACCTTAAATGCAAGGCAGCCCTTGCCCCCCCTCACAATTCGCCTCAACAGCAAGGCTGCCCTTGATCCCCTGCACAATACTCCTCAAGCTTGAAGTCCAACAGGCAATCCAGGCGAGCACTGCACATCGTTGCTGTGTACTCACTCCAATATCCCCTCTAAGTGCAGCCCGCCAAGTGCATGCCGATGTGAAACACGGTGGTGTTCTTTCCCACCGATGTGGACAGGCGACCCAGCTGGGAAGGGGCGGGATGATTCCAGCAGGCTAGCCTAATAATGATATGCAGATGTATTACAATGAGGTTCCCAATGCCCAATGGCGGGAAACACAGCCTGCCTTTGGAAGGCGGAACAGACGCTCATGATCTGGTTTCATGCCGCTGTGACACTGATCGTGTCATATTGTCACCTCATGCCACCGAACGCGCCTGATGGAAAATCCCATCCTAAGTCTATGAGGTGGCTTTGTGATTCGGGTAGCAATGTAACTCTACCACCTGAGATTGTTCCACTGGATCAACTGGATCAGGAACTGCACCATTAGGGACATCCTTAGACAAAGGCAGTTCAGGAGTATTTACTTCAACAGAGACATCAGGTATGTCTATTCCATGTCGATCTGGTACCTCAGGGATCAAAGGTTTGACTTCAATTTCAGGTGGAATAACTGATTGTTGGAGTGCATCTCAACTTCTTAAGTGATCCATGTGTTTCCTAACAATCTGGTTTTCACTTCCACTTGGTATAACTAAGGTCCTGTTTCAAAGACAATTATACCAGGAACACACCTAGGTCCAGTTCCAAAATTTCACACAAAAACTGTATCTCTTGACCTTTACTGTGAATATCATGATTCACTTTTTGACTACTCTGATTCTTCTCTACCTTCCACTCTAAGTTAGGGAATGCCAGACTCAATCTCGTACGAAGGCGGCATTTCACTAGTAACTCAGATGGTGTTGAAAGCATAGTTGCATGAGGAGTCATGCAATAGTTGAAAAGAAATCTTGAAATTTATGTTTCTAATGCTCCTTTGGATAATTTCTTCATTCCTGTTTTAAAAGATTGTACTGCTCTTTCTACTAACCCATTGGATGAGGGATGATATGGTGCTGTTTTGACATGTTAATTCCATTTAAGTTCATGAATCTCTGGAATTTCATACTAGTAAAAGCAGTACCATTATCCGACACAATAACTTCTGGTGGGCCATGTACACTAAAACATTGGCATGGCTTTTCAATAGTTGCACACGGCATCGGTGATCTAACTTCATACACATCCATCCACTTAGAATGCATGTCGATGATCAATAAAAACATGGTGCCTAAAAATGGGCCTACATAATCTATAAGTAGTCTAACACAGGGTCAACCAGGCCAGTCCCACAGATGCAGTGGAGCTGAAGCGGGTGACTTTTGCTGTTGCTGGCATTGGAGACAGTGTTTAACCATTTTTTCTACATCACTGTCACCAGATCTAGCTTTGCGCCAGTATCTTCATCTTCAAAATGCCTGGATGTGCACTGTGAAGCTCTGTCAAGAGTGGTTCTCTTCCTTGCGAAGGGGCAGTGACTCTTGCTCCCCACAAGAAGATGCCATCTTGACAACTTGAATCAGTTTTACAGGCATAGGATGGTTTTAACTCATCAGAGAATTATGCATTTGACCATCCTTGCAATACCTGTTCTCAGGCTCCTGATAAAATTGGATCCCAGTTTATCCAATTCTTTATCTGCTTTGCACGACTGGTGAGGAGTCTAGGAAATTCAACACAAGTACAACTTCTTGAGGCACTGGAGCATGTATAATGCTCTCTGGCAAAGGAAACTGAGAGTGTCCGCATTTGCTATATGCACACCCAGATGGTGCATAGAAGTGTACTCATATGCCGGCAAAATCAAGGCCCATCTTTGAATTCTGGCAGAGGCTATCGGCAGAATTGCTTTATCTTCACTGAATAAACCCATTAGTGGCTTGTGATCCAACACTATGGTGAAATGGCAACCATGCAAATATTGATGGAGCTTCTTACTCCAAATATTACGGATAAGCCTTCTTTTTGAAGTTGTGAGTAACCCTTCTCGGCTGGAGAGAGGGTTCTGGAGATGTATCCTATTTGCCTTTTGGAACTATCTTCCCTCTTGTGTGACAATATCGTTCCCACACCATAGGGAGATGCATCACAGGTTAATATTAATTCTTTTGATGGGTCATAGTGTACTAGCAGACATGAGGAGTGTAATAGCTTCTTGACTTTCATGAAGGCTTCTTCTTGTCATGCCTTCCATGACCATTTGTGGTTCTTCTTCAATAATAAGTGTAAAGGGGCTAACATTGTAGACAAATTAGGCAAGAAGCAAATGTAATAATTTATCATGCCCAAAAAAGAATTGAGTTCAGTGGTACTGGTAGGTGAAGGCACCTCCTTGATTGCCCTAATTTTCTCCTCTACTGGATGCAACCCCTGGGCATCCACTTAACGACCCAAATAAGTGAATCCAGTCACTTAGAAAGTACACTTCTCTTTTTTTCAATCATACACCAGTCTCCAAAAATCTCCTTAAAACCTCTTCTAGGTTGGCCATATGTTCGGCTTCCGATGATCTTGTTATCAGGACATCATCCAGGTACACTATAACTCAGGGAAATCCTTGTAGTAGACTTTCTGTCGTTCTTTGGAAAATCGCACAGGCAGATGATACACCAAAGGGTAGGCTTGTATATTGGTACAGGCTCCTGTGCGTGTTAATGGTTACATACCCTCTAGATGTGCTGTCAAGCACCAGCAGTCCATTTGCATGGTTCATGTCCAGTTTAGCGTAGGATTTTCCTCCTGCTAGCTTAGCGTACATATCTTCAATCCTTTGGATTGGGTATCTGTCTAATTTAGCAGCCTTGTTCACAGTTAATTTGTAGTCTCCACAAATGCGAATGGTTTGATCTGGTTTCATCACAGGGACTATGGCGCTGCCCATTCTGAAAATTGGACTTGCTGGATTATGCCTTACTTCTCTAGGCAGCACAATTCTGCATCCACCTTCTCCTTTAGGGTGTAAGGCACAGGTCTGACCTTGAAGAACTGGGGTTACCCCTGAATCTACATGTTTTTTCTTGTAGGCCTTTTATCTTTCCCAACTCATCTCAGAATATGCTGCCATACTTTTTTAACAGATCAGGAATTCCTCCTTTCCTAACTTGAAAAATTTCTGACTAGTTGAGCTTAATTCCTTTCAACCAATCGTGGCCCAAAAGGCTAGGTCCTTCAGCTGTTACAACAATCACTGGCAGCTGGGCTGTTTGTTGCCTGTAGGATACAGGTACAGAGGCGATGCCTTTCACCTGTATTGCCTCTCCGGTGTACGTCTTCAGCTGAGCCGTGGTTTTCTCCATATTCAGTGGCTGGGTACCCTCGCTTAGGTATCTAAAGATGTGTTCTCCCACCACTATCAACCTCCATGACTAGAGGCTTCTCATTTACTTGAAAGGTGACAGTGATTGGTTCAGTTTTCACTGCCTTGACATTGTATAGAGAATAGATACCAGTATCAGCAGTTTCTGGTTCACTCATATTGTGCACTTCAATCATCCTGGCCTGCTGTCTGATTGACTGTCTTGATTTCGCCCAGCATTGCTTTATTACATGCCCTTTTTTGTTACAGTAGTGGCATTCTGCCTCTTTAAATCTGCAGATTGCCAGTACATGGTTACCCTCACATTGATAACAATTTAATTTCTGAATCGCTGGTGAGAGGCTTCCAGTATTTATTTTTATTTTTTGAGCAACAGGCACTGTGCCCCAGTTCATAGTTGTTTCCCTGGTTTTCATGCTTATGTCTGCGGTAGGTTCCTGTCCCAACTGAAGAACAGCGCCATGTTGCATACTCTGCAAAGCCTGCGAGTCCCTCTCAGCACTCTCCATTGCTAGCGCTATCGCCATGGTGCATTTCAGATCAATGTTAATTTCTGCAGGTAATCAGCACTGAATGGCATCGCCGTGTATTCCCCAAACTAAATAATCTTACAACATGTCATTGAATCTTTGCATAATTACCGATGGCTTAGGCAGAAAATGTGCCTTCACGAGGTCTACGAGCTCACTAAAAGATCTGGCACGTTCAGGGCCGTCAGACTACAGATGAGGTAGATTCGAGTTCAACTCTAGAGTAAGGGTCCCGGGTGAGTCAATCGCAATGTATATTGTGAAGTTAAAACAATTGACTGAGCACTGCCACTTCGGAGATACTCTCAATGACATGTTGTAAGATTGTTTAGTTTGGGGAATACATGGCGATGCCTGCTGAGTTTTTCCAGGTAATTCTGCTTTTGTTACAGATGAGGTTATATGTCTTGTTCTCACAGACACTTAGAAGAAATGCTTTCTGTTTCTCCCCTGCTGTTATTTCATTCACCACAAAGTAGAAACCTAGGCACTCTATCTACTGACTCCAGTATTTCATGGATCAGTAGTACAGGTCAAATCTGCCAAAGAGTGGTATGACTGGTGAGTATACTTTTCTTTCCTTAAAAATCGATATACTCACATTTGTGAGGTGAGGTGCAGCATCGGGACTATTTACCCTCGTTGTCAATTGTAGTAAACTTGGTGTACCAGACAGGTTCCTTGTGAGAAACAGTAAACTTTATTTACAGAGCTCCTGACGAAATTACATGCTTGATCCAAATCCACCACTAGAAAAGCTCCAACCCTCAGATTACCCACATGGAAGACTGATTCGTCTGTACAGTCATGTGATCCCCAAATCAGTATGAAAGGTTTTACTTACAATCACTACAGTGGCCATGGCACAGTCAGTGGTGGAGGCGCTCACAGCCCCTTGCAATGGATTAATTACGGTGTGGACCATTACCCATTATAATTCAAGCTAACAGCACAGCTTTGCAGTGTGGGTTAGGAGAATGCCTGCACCTGAGCTGAGGGCACAGCATGCAGTTCTGTAGCCGAAGCTGCTGCCAATCGGTCAAGTGGAGTGGGATGGAGGTGGGCCAATGGCATCAGACAGCCAATGAGGTGGCTACCACTATCCTGCATGCATGAAGGAGCCTTCAGACTTAACCAAGAGAGGTTCTTAGTACACCCATGCTAACCTCCACGTCTCTGTCTGAACCTACAGGAGGAGAACATCAGGATCATGGAGCCTGGTGATTTAACAGTGTGCCTCATGGCGTACAGCGAGCAAAGAAAGAGAAGAAGAGAGCAGCGGAGATGCCTGTCTCAGCAAAGAGAGGAGCACCTCCCTCAAGATGACGGAGAGACAGGGCCTGCTGCACAGGCAGCTGAAGATCACAGAGAGGCGTCACTCATAGGCACCTCATTAGACCCGGGGTCTATAGACAGCGCCTGTCATTCCTGCAGATGACTGAGAACCAGGGTCGCCGAGGACTGCGCATGTCTAGGCAACTACTCGGTCACATATGCCACCTGCTGCAGGATTTGGCACCATGGGGATATGGAGGGCATCCACTGCCAGTGACCATAAAAGTGACTATGGAGCTATTTACACCAGTGGCTCTTTCAAGGGCTCCACAGCTGACCTGTGTGGGATCTTGCAAGCCTCCAGCACAAGTGTATCCAGGAGGTCATGGACACCATCTTCATGAAGGCATAGAACATTGCGAACTTCGCCCGGGGTCAGGAAAGCCAGGAAGCAAGAACACTGGGATTTGTGCAGATCTCTGGTTTTCCACAGGTGCAGGGTGCCATCGACTGCACTCTCATGACAATTAGACTGGCAACAGCCAGTCAACTACGTCAACAACGAGGGCTTCCACTCGCTGAATGTTCAGCTGGTGTGTGACCACCACAAACTCATCCTGCAGGTCGAAACATGATTCCCAGGGATCATCTATGTCTCCTATATCCTTAGCAGATCTCTGGTCCCTGACATCTTCCAGTGCCCACACAGGTAGCAGGGTTGGCTCCTCGGGGACAAGGGCTACCCACAGAGGACGTGGCTGATGATGCCCATGCAGTGGCCTCAGACTGCAGCAGAGTAACAGTACAACAAGGCTCATGACGCAATCCAGACTTTGATGGAGCAAACGATAGACATTTTGAGAATGAGGTTCTGGTGCCTCGACAGGTCTGGTGGAGCTTTGCAATACAGTCTCCAAAGCGCATCATCAGCGTTTGCTGTGCGCTCCACAACCTGCCACTGCAAAGGGGAGAGGACCTGGCTGAGGAGGAGGTGGAGGCGCTGCACGTATCCTACAATGTGAAGGTCCTCAAAGGCGAGGATACCGGCAATGAGGCCATCTCACTGGCCAGGTGAGGCAGGCATGCTCGTGAGGCCCTCATAGTCGCACGATTTGTGGAGGATGATAATGAGATGCACTGAGGACAGTCTTTATATCCTCACCTTGCACCTGTGAACGTTTGACTCCTTTGTGGCTGATGGCAGCTCACATACCTTCAGTGCTCAGGCTCATGTCATGGAGACACAGCGGAAGCCCTAATAGTTGCTAGAGTGCAGGAGGATGATGACAACATGCAGTGAGGACACTCCATAAATCTTCACATAGCCTCTGTGAATGTCTGACTCCTGACTGGCTGAGGGCATCTCGCTTACGCTCTATGATCAGGGTCATATCATGGAGATGCAGCCATGAAACTTTAAAAGCACCTGACCCTTTGTCAGCCTTCAGCGCCTGACCACTTCAGGAACACAGCATCACCGGTCACAGATGCTGAAGAGATGGGGGCCAGTCCCACCTCAAAAGTGCTGAGAGCAAACAGAGAGAATGGCAGAACCCTGTGACGCCTGCCCACAACATACTGGCAACAATGACCAGCACCATCGAGGTGCAGGCAGCACGAATGTGTCCAGTGAGTGTGAAGCCAGACCATCACTTTGGTTTAAAGGTTACACACTGCACAGGGAAGAGACCCCGAACTGAGACACCTGCCTTTATCTTGTGCAGGAAGCAAGGTTTCACATGGCACCATAGAACTATCAAAACGTTATGGTGCAGGAAGAAGCCATTCAGCCCATCATATCTGTGCCAGCCAAAAAGAGAAAAAAGAAACTAGCCGCTCATTTTAATCCCACTCTCCAGCACCTGGTCCATAGCCTTGCAGGTTACAGCACTTCAGATAAAGATCCAGGAACCTTTTAAATGAGTTGAATGTTTCAGCCTCAACCACCAACATGAGCAGTAAATTCCAGATGCACATCACCCTTTGGGTGAAAATGTTTTTCCTTATGTCCCCTCTAATCTTTCTACCAATCACCTTAAATCTATGTCCTCTGGTAATTGACCCCTCAGCTAGTGGAAACAAGTCTTTTCTCTCTACCCTATCTCATCCCCTCATAATTTTGTACACCTCAATTAGGTCACCTCTTAGTCTCCTCTGTTCTAAGGAAAACAACCCTAGCCTATCCAATCTCTCCTCATAGCTGCAATTTTCAAGCCCTGGAAATATTCTTGTAAATCTCCTCTACACTCTCTTCAGAGCAATTATGTTCTTCCTGTAATGTGGTGGCCAGAACTGCACACAAAATCCCAGCTATGGCCTAACCAGCATTTAATACAGTTCAATCATTACATTCCTGATATTGTATTCAATACCTCGGCCAATAAAGGAAAGCATTCCCTATGCTTTCTTGACCACCTTGTCCACATGTCCTGCCACCTTTAAGGACCTGTGGACATGCACTCCAAGATCTCTCACTCCCTCTCAATAACTTCCCATTTATTGTGTATTCCCTTGCTTTGTTTCCCTTCCCCAAATGCATTAACTCACATTTTTCTGAATTGAATTCCATTTGCCATTTCTCTGCTCGCTCAACCAAACCATTGATATCATTCTGGAGTTTACTGCTACTCTCTTCACTGTCAGCTACATGGCCAATTTTTGTGTCATCCACAAATTTCTCAGTACCACTGGAAACCACTTTCCATTCACGAAAACATCCATCAACCATTACCCTTTGTTTCCTGTCACTGAGCCAATTTTGAATCCAAATCACCACCTTCCCCTGTAACCCATGAGGTCTCACTTTTCTGACCAGACTGCCATGTGGAACCTTGTCAAATGCCTTACTAAAATCCATGTAGACAACATCCACTGCACGACCCTCATCAATCCTTCTTTTTACTTGCTCAGAAAATTCTACTAAGTTAGTAAGACACGATCTTCCCTAACAAAACCATGCTGACTATCCCTGATCAATCCATGCCTTTCTAAGTGACAGCTTATCCTGTCTCTCAGAATCATTTCCAATAATTTTCCCACTACCAAAGTCAGACTGACCAGCCTATAATTTTCTGGCCTATCCTTCACCTTTTTAACTAATGGTACAACGTTTGTAGACTCCAATCCTCCGGCACCTTGCCCATACATAGTGAGGATTGGAAAATGACCCTCAGAGCATCTGTTATTTTCTCCCTGGCTTCCTTCCACAGCCTCGGATGCAATCCATCTGGTTCTGGTGATTTATTCACCTTCAAGGATGTCAGTCCCTCCAGTACTTCCTCTCTCACTATGCTTATTGTATTTAATATTTCACACTCCTCGGTCTTGGGCCCGAGGTGCCACTGAAATCTCCATTCACATCGGCGGGACCGGAAGATCTCGTTGGCGTGAGGGGCTGGAAAATTCCAGCCCTCCTCTTTAACTAGAATGCCTGCATCATCCCTCTCCTTAGTGAAGACAGACAAAGTACTCATTGAGAACCCTGCCCACATCTTCTGCATCAACCCGCAAGTTACCATGTACATCTCTGCTAGGCCTCACCTTTTCCTTAATTATTCTCTTGCTCTTAATGTACTGGTAAGACATTTTAGGACTTCCTTTGATTTTTACCTGCCAATATTTTTTCATATCCTCTCTTTGCTTTCCCAATTTCCATTTTTACTTCACCCCTGCACTTTCTATACACCTCTAGGCTTTCCATAGCATTAAGTCTTTTGTGACTGTCATAAGCTTTCTTTTCCTTCTCTAACTTGGCCTGTATGCTTCTGGGTAACAAGGGGTCTCTAGATTTGGCAGTAGCACACTTTTCATTTGTGGGGACATATATACACAATGTCCATAGAATCTCTCTTTGGAATGCTTCCCACTGATTTGACACAGGTTTTCCTTCTGGTAGCTGTATCCAGTTCAATCTCGCCACTTCACCTCTCAGCATTGTAAAAGTTGTCTTCCTCTAATTTAAAACTTTTACTCCTGTTCTATCTTTGTCCTTTTCCATAACGATGCTAAATCTAACTATATTATGATCGCTATTGCCAAAATGGTCCCTCACTGCCACTTCATCCACTTGCCCAGCTTAATTTCCTAAGACTAAATCTAGAATTGTACCCCCTCTCTTTGGGCTTTTTATGTTCTGGTTAAAAAAGTTCCCTTGAATGTAGTTCAAGAATTTTGCGCCTTCTGTGCTCTTCACATTTTCATATCCCAATTGATATTAGGGCAGTTGAAGTCACCAACGATTACTGCTCTTTTGTTTTTGCACTCAGAAATCCGTCTATATATTTGCTCTTCTAACTCCCTTCCACTCTTTGAGGGTCTATAGTACAATGCTAGCACTGTGGCTGCCCCTTTCTTATTTCTGAGCTCAACCCATATTTGATGCTTCATTTAGTAGATCATCCCTCCTCAGAGCTGTAATTGTTTCTTTAACCAATAATGCTACACCCTCACCATTTTTATCCCCCTCCCTATCTTGCCTGAAAACTCTATATCCAGGGATGTTGAGCTGCCATTTTTGCCCCTCCTTAAGACAAGTTTCTGTTATAACGATGATATCATGCTGCTGTGTGTCTATCTGTGCCCTCAGCTCATCGGCTTTATTGGCAATGCTCCTTGCATTTACATATACACTTTTTAACACTGTCAAATTCCTGTGCTGTACACTTTTTAACCTGTGCTTCTTCTGTCTTTCAGAGTCACTCACTAATTCTCCATCTCCCATTCCCTGCTCTGAATTTGCCCTCTGGTTCCCCTGCAAATCTCCCTGCAAGGATATTCATCCCAATCTTTTTCAGGGGTAGACTATCCAGCTTGTACAGGCCCCACCTTCCCCAGAATCAGTCCCAATGCCTCAGAAATCTGATGCTCTCCCTCCTACATGCTTTCCAGCCATATGTTTATTCGCACAGTTCTCCTATTTCTATGCCCATTTGCATGTGGGACTGGGAGTAATCCTGAGATTACTCATTAGATGTCCTGCTTTTCAATCTCCTTCCTAGCTTCCAAACATCTGGTTTCAGTACCTCATCCCCTTTCCTACCTAAGTCATTGGTATCAATGTAGACCATGACCTCTGGCTGATCACCCACCCCCAGAAGAATATTCTGCAGCTGCTGTGTGACGTCCTTGACCCTGGCACCAGGGAGGCAACATACCACCCTGGACTTTACGGCCACATCTGAACGACACGAACACTGCTCACCATTACAAGGAGTCATGGACAAGCAGACATCCTTGCGAGTTTATTTACAACAGTGAATATTAAGTACAAGTGATTAACACCTGTGTCCAGGCTGTGCATTAACTTGGCCTAAATAGCCAAGTGGTTATGGTACTGGACTTGTAACCCCAAGATCAAGAGTTCAAATCTCACCATGGCAAATTATGAAACAATGTAATTTCATCTGAATAGGAACAGAGGGAAACGTGTTTGTACTCGAAAGAGTTACATCATCTTAACTTTCCTAACCCTGTCTGGGTGCTTCCCCTGACATCCACTGTGGAGGTGGAGGCAGCCTGCTGACTGCTACACCCTGTCTGTGATGTCCTTGGCATGTGTCCTCTGGAGGGCCGAGAGCCCCAGCCTGCTTTTGGGGTCCTGCTGAGTGGCAGTGGCACCCTTCTCAATCTGCACAGTTGGAGTTGCTGGGCACACAGGAAGAGGGGATTTAGGTGGGCTGGACATTCCTGGAGTCACCTGGGTCCATGGCCCTGGGGCATGCACCTGCTGATCCTCCTTAGTAATGGGTGTCCAACGACTCCGGGCTGACTGCTTGAGAGGAAGAGGCAGCTAGAGTGGGTTTGAGATGCCCCGTCCCCTCTTGCATTGACTCTGATGGATGCCAGCAAGTGCCTCAGTGATGGAGTGCAGCTTTTGCAGCAATGTTAATAAGCCCTAACAGGATCACAACAATGGTGATTAGGTCTAAACCATTTATCTCTATTTTTACCCCTTTTTTTATTCATTCATGGGATGTGGGATTCGCTGGCTGGGCCAGCATTTATTGCCCAGCTCTAGTTGCCTCTGAGAAGGTGGTGGTGAGCTGCATTCTTGAACCACTACAGTCCATGTTGTGTAGGTACACCCACAGTGCTGTTAGGGAGGGAGTTCCAGGATTTTGACCCAGCGACAGTGAAGGAAGAGATATATTTCCAAGTCAGGATGGTGAGTGACTTGGAGGGGAATTTCCAGGTGGTGGTGTTCCCATCTATCTGCTGCCCTTCTCCTTTGTGATCATGGGTTTGGAAGGTGCTGTCTAAGGAGCCTTAGTGAATTCCTGCAGTGCATCTTATAAATGGTACACACTGCTGCTACTGTGTGTCAGTGGTGGAGGAAGTGAATGTTTGTGGATGTGGTGCCAATCAAGCGGGCTGCTTTGTCCTGGATGGTGTTGAGCTTCTTGAGTGTTGTTGGAGATGCATTCATCCAGACAAGCGGGTAGTATTCGATCACACTCCTGACTTGTGCCTTGTAGATGGTGGTCAGGCTTTGGGGAGTCAGGAGGTGAGTTACTCGTTGCAGGATTCCTAGCCTCTGACCTTCTCTTATAGCCACAGTATTTATATGGCTAGTCCAGTTTAGTTTCTCGTCACCTATCTTATCGTGAATGCTTTGTGCATTCAGATAAATAGTCTTCAGTTCTTTTTCCCATTATTCTTTGCATGTATATTAGTCATTGATGCAGTATTACTGTTAAACTCTCCATTCCTACCTGTCATACTCTGCTTGACTTTACCCAAATCGCTATACGATTCTATTGTCCAAATTTTTCTCTTCAGATTTCTAAATCTCTGTTCACCTGAACTCTCTCACCCTCTCAGTTTAAAGCCTTCTCCAAAGCCTTAAATATACGATTTGGCAGGACACTGATCCCAACCTGATTTAAGTGGGGCCCATGGCTATAGAACACCTCCCTCTTTCCTGAACACTGGTGTGAGTGCCCCATGAATCAAAACCCCTTGATCCCACACTGCTCTTTGAGCCACGCATTTAACTCTTTAATCTGCTTGACCCTCTGCCAATTGGCACATGGCTCAGATAACAACCCAGAGATTACAACCTTTGAGGTTCCCCATTCTAGTTGGACCCTACCTCCTTAAACTCTCTCTGCAGAACAATCATTCCTATCACAGAATCACAGAATCACAGTGCAGAAGAGTCCTTCGGCCATCGAGTCTGCACTGACATGACAGAAACACCTGACCTAACTACCTAATCCCATTTACCAGCACTTGGCCCATAGCGTTGAATGTTATGACGTGCCAAGTGCTCATCCAGGTACTTTTTCAAGGATGTGAGGCAACCCGCCTCCACCACCCTCCCAGGCAGCGCATTCCAGACCGTCACCACCCTCTGGGTAAAAAAGTTTTCCTTACATCCCTCCTAAACCTCCTGCTCCTCACCTTGAACTTATGCCCCCTTGTGACTGACCCTTCAACTAAGTGGAACAGCTGCTCCCTCTACTCCCTGTCCATGCCCCTCATAATCTTGTACACCTTGATCAGGTCACCCTTTAGTCTTCTCTGCTCCAATGAAAACAACCCAAGTCTATCCAACCACTCTTCATAACTTAAATGTTTCATCCCAGGCAACTTCTTGGTGAATCTCCTCTGCACCCTCCCACTCCAGTGCAATTACATCCTTCCTATAATGTGGCGACCAGAACTGCACACAGTACTCCAGTTGTGGCCTCACCAAGGTTCTATACAAATCCAACATGACCTCCCTACTTTTGTAATCTATATTATGATTGATAAAGGCAAGTGTCCCATATGTCTTTTTCACCACTCCACGAACATACCCGTCCGCCTTCAGAGATCTATGGACACACACGCCAAGGTCCCTTTGTTCCTCAGAACTTCCTAGTGCCAAGCCATTCATTGAATACTTCCTTGTTAAATTATTCCTTCCAAAGTGTATCACTTCACACTTTTCAGGGTTAAATTCCATTTCCCACTTATCTGCCCATTTGACCACCCCATCTATATCTTCCTGTAGTCCAAGATGCTCAACCTCACTGTTAGCCACCCGGCCAATCTTTGTGTCATCCGCAAACTTACTGATCCTACTCCCACATAGCCATCTATGTCGTTTATATAAATGACAAATAATAGGGGACCGAGTACAGATCCTTGTTGTACGCCACTGGACACTGGCTTCCAGTCACTAAAGCATCCTTCTGTCATCACCCTCTGCCTCCTACAACTAAGCCAATTTTGAATCCACCTTATCAAATTACCCTGTATCCTATGTGCATTTGCCTTCTTTATAAGTCTCCCATGTGGGACCTTGTCAAAGGCTTTGCTGAAATCTATATAAACTATATCAACTGCACTACCTTCATCTACCCACCTGGTCATATCCTCAAAAAATTCAATCAAATTTGATAGGCATGACCTCCCTATGACAAAGCTATGCTGACTATCTCTGATCAAACCTTGCCTCTCCAAGTGGAGATAAATACTCTCCTTCAGAAATTTCTCCAATAATTTCCCTACCACTGACGTGAGACTCACTGGCCTGTAGTTCCTTGGCTTATCTCTACAATCCTTCTTGAATAGCGGAACTAGTTAAGCTTCAAATAGTTATTAACCCCTATTCAGACCCTAATCAGGCTCCAGGTGATTGACAGTTAACTGTCGCACAGTCAGCTGAGTCAGCTACCTTACCAACCTTTTAACTAGACTACTGAACTTACAAAAACTGAAGAGAAATTTAAGAGAAGGACTTACCAGTTCAATTCCCGCTTTGCACCAAATTCCAAATACCCACTCTGGCTGTGCCCCACTCAGGATGTGCTCACTCTCCTGTTCCTGTACATGTGCACTATTCCTAGTTCTACCTATGTTGTTTGATGCTCCCCCTCCCATTCTGAGTTAATTTTCAGCCATGAGGAGACGTCCTTAACTGTGGCATCGGGTAGGCATCAAAACCTTTAGAGTTCCTTGTCACAGCGGCAGAAAACAGTATCTATCCCCCTGACTATACTGCCCCCTACTACCACATTCCATTTCACTACTCCCCCCCAGCTGAATGGGCTCCTGCATCACGGTCCATTGGTTAGTTTGTTCATCCACACTGCAGTCCTTGTTCTCATCCACGTAGGCATCAAGTAACTCGTGCCTGTTAGTCAAAGTTAGGGGCTGCAGCCCCTCCAACACTGCCTGCTGGATCCCTATAGCTGCTTAACCCACAGTCACACCCTCATTGACCATTGACCAACTCTAAAATTCTACTTAACCTGTGGAGTGTAATTGCATCGCAGAACAAAGATTGAAATTTTTTAGCCACGTTGGCATAAAGCAACATGGCAGGCAGGAGGTGTAGCAAGCGAGGGGGAACAATATGGCAAGAAGGCCAAATATTGGTTTCACACCAGCGTCAAAGCGCAGCAGGATCATCCGATGGTGTCTGCCATGGCGGAACGCCAATCCTGCTGGAGGCCGGCGTGAACCTGCTTTGCATCCCACTAATGGGATGCAAAATAAGGCCCCTCTGGAATCGTCACCCCATGCCAGATTTACCATTAAGCCAATGGAAAAACACGTCGGCCCAGAACAGGTCTGGACAAGTGTGATTTGTAGAAGTTGGGACTTACCATTAGGGCCTTGCTCAGATCGCGGACATCTGAGGAGCAGAAGATGCTGGAGCCTAACAGCTGGCAGACCCTGGAGGGACACATGGATAGCATGCTGGGTGGATTCTCATGGACATGGCTCCATCGCGAAGCAGCTCACGGAAGGTGGGAGGTCTCTGTTGGTGTCTTGGGTCTGCTTCAGAACATCATGGACTTGCAATGGTTGCTACAGATGATCAGCAAGGTGGGGGAGAGGAAGGTCCAGCTGTGACTAGGAGAGGAAAATATACTGGTGGGAGTGAGGTTGGTGGGGGAGGGGGGATGAGGGTTTCGGGGGGTTAAGGTTAGGATAGAGGAGGAGGGCATACGGCGGGGAGCAGGGTGTTTGGGGGGAAGAGGGTGTAACAGGTGAGATTGCAGCAAGTGGGGGAGTGTAGGTATGAGGGGGAGGATGATGTAATGGAAGGAGTTCGGGGGGGAGTACTTCGGGGGAGGAAGTAGTTTGGAGTGGGAAAGGATGTTGGGGGTAGGAAGGAGTATGGGGGTGGAAGGAGTCAAAGGGGAAGAAGGAGTTGGGGGGAGGAAGGAGTTTGGAAGGGTCAGGAATAAGAGTGGAGGAGGGAGTAAGGGGGGGATGTCCAGGTGAACGTGCAAGGAAGGGGTCATTGGAGCCAATGACTGCCTCCTGGGGAGCGAACTGAGGGTGGGTGTGGTAGGAGGGAATGGTGAATATAAGAGGGGGCAGAGTGAGCAGGAACTGTGGGAGGATGAGGTGCATTGGTAGCGGTGGAAGGGATAGCGAGGGTAGTTGGTGGGGACTCAGAGGCAGACACAGACTCTGGGGGTGGGAAGGAGGAGGTCGGTGAGGTCAATGTGCATGAGGGTGGGATTTTCAGGAAGGTAGAGAACGTGCATGTTCACCTGGACATCCTGGAACAAAAAGGATTTGGGTTGGTGGGTGACAGGGGGGAAGTGGAAGGTAATGCCGGGGGAGGAGTCAACAGCGATGGGGGAAAGGACGTGGGTGACTGGGGAGGGGAAAGGATGGGGGAGCTGAGCAGAAACATGATAAGAAACAACATAAGACCCTTATGTTGGATGGGCACAGGTGCTGCGTGGGAGTGCGGTCAATGGGCAACCAGAGATGCAGGTCAGCTCAGATCGTCAACTGAAAGTGAACCTCAGCAGTCAGCATTGAAAATGCTCAGGACATTGAGATGACTGTGAAGGAAGAACGCTGCGTGTGAATGAGGGAGTGCTTACACGAGGCTCCGAAAAGCCCTGCCACACACACACACAGATTTCTCCCTCAAGAATCACCCATGGTCCGGCTGCACACAGATGAACTGCTAGCGGAGGGGAATACAGTGGGAGCACTCATGAAGCCTGTAAATGAAGCTGACAGATACCATTACACATTATTGAGTGAAAGCGAATATATTTTTAGATTATAAAGTGACAAAATGTGTCCATCACTCAGAAATCCTTAACTTTTCTAGGCCTACTACTTCTTCCAGGTGCTGCCCTGACATCCACAGCAAGGATGGAGACAGCCTGTGCAATGGTTGGCCCTGTTGCCTTTGATGATTTCAGGATGCACCCTTTTGAGAGCTGAGCCCTTGAGGGCCCCAGCTTGTTTTGACTATCTTCCCTTGGCCAGCTGCTCCCTCTGCGGTGACAGAGGATGAGGTTGAGGGAGTCAGAGGCAAAGGCAAAGGGACTTGGAGGGAGCAGACTGTCTCTGAGCTTCCTGAGTGGATGGCCCAGGGGTGTCCAGCTGCTGTTCCTCCTCCCTTTGGGTGCCTGAGGGCCCTGGCCTGGCTCCTTGAGGGGAAGGAGCACCTGGAGGGTTATCGAAGTGCCCCATTTCCTCTCACGGTGCCACTGCATGAACTCACCCACAGCTATCGCAATGGAGTGCAGATCTGCATGCATCTCTGCATTCTGTTGGACCAAGGTCTCCATGGTGTCTGCCATCTTTACCATGGAGACCTCCATGCGTACACATGTGGGCACCACTTCATCAGAGAGCAGGTGGACGCACTCCTCCACCTCATGTGCCACTGTGTTGAGGGCTTCCAGCAACTCTGTGTGGTGTTCCCCTGCCTTCTGCTGACTCTCCATGATGATTTGGAAGTCTGAATCCAGAGGCTCATCATCAGAATTGGACCTCATAGGTGCCTCTTCCCCAGCAGTCCTCCGAGCACTGGGGAACTCAGCTGAACCTGCCTCCTCCTGCTGTGGACATGTGTACGTGCGGCGACCACCGGATTGTGAACCTTGTTGTAGATCTAGGGCCCACCGAGGTGCGTGTCTCTGCACTGGTGCAGGGTGTGGGTAAGCACTGTAACGAGTCTTCCAGGTTGCTTATTTCCTGCTCTTCAATGGAGAAGGTGTCCTCTTGGCTGCAGGTGAGGACAGGGATGGAGCTGAGAGACTGGTCGGCTGAGGGTGTCAGTCGCTTGGCAGAGCTCCCTGTGAACAAAAATAGAGATAATTAGTGCATGGCAGCAGAGTCAAAAGCAGAAGAGAGAGCACTCACAGTTGCGTTGATAGAGGGTTGATGAGTGCAGGATCTTCAGGCGGGTGTTTACCGCCAACCTCACTGTTGCCGCAAACACAGTCCACGTCCTCACGAGTCAACCCGATGGCACACTCCTCAAAGTGAGTGAGGGGCTTAATGTGGGCCATTCCACCCCCGGTCTGGGGCTTCTCCTGCTGTTGTGAGCCAGCTTCTCTTGCATAGAAACAGGTGGAGAGAGTGTGAGCAGGATGCATGGCACTGCGTGGAATGTTTTTGTGGTGAGTGAAGCTATGGAAGGGATGAGGACACAAACTCCAGAGTATAAGAGCCTGATGAAGATGTGAGGGTGTGTGTGAGAGTTAGTGGTGTTGTCCCTTGAAGTATGAGATCTTGAAGGGTGGATGTGTGATGAGTTTGTGAGTGTGTGAGTTGAGGGTGATGAGGTGGTTGACTTACCCTGGTGGAATGGATGAGATCAGTCATCCTCTACCTGCACTGGATGGCTGACCTCAGCTGTGCTCCAGTGGCACTAACCACCACTGCTGCCACCTCCCAGGTTGGATTGATGATGCCGGTGGACCTCCTGTGGGCAGAGCAGTGTAGAGGACACCGTGGCGGCCTTTCACTACATCCAGCAGGCACCCCAGAGAGGCGTCACTAAATTTGGTGGCTGCTAACTTCTTTGCTTTCAGGGGCCATTTGTCGCCTGTAGCAGTCCTGATGTCCACATGAAGTGGGCATGCACTCTGGTGCAATTTAAATATGGCACCCAGAGCAAGGAAGAGCTGAGATCACAGTGTGGTGGGCAAATCCAAGCCTGCCTACCACTGATCCAGCATGTTCCACATGAGTGCATTGTTATGCCAGGAATGTGATGCTACTGAGCGAAAAGCTGTCATTGCAGCCAGCGGGTAAAATGTCCTTTATCCAGCCCACTACCGCACATCATGCAAATCTGGACAGATTCCACCCAAAGTGCCCAGGTAACTCCCATTCTTCCTAATGCCTGTCTATGTCTGCAGATCAGAAGGCAGCTCAGCAGGCCTGAACCAAAGTTGCTTGAGCTGACACTTAACACAGATATGATTATTTGGGATTGTAATGCTTTCCACAAACTCTCACATGTTGCAGTTATGGTACAACTTACCTTGCCATGTCTGTTTAATATTATTATTTATTTGTTTGATTAGTTAATTAGTTATTTATTTAGTAAAGTTAATAGCAAGACACAGTCTCGTAGCTTGACAAAAGAAGAATGTTCACCAGTGACTATCTCCTTCCCCCTCTGCTCTGAATTCCCACTGCACCAAATTGCCATGTTATCACACAGTTCATGAAGCATTCTGTTCCTAGATCTCTCTGTGCTCCCCACTCTGTGCGACAGCAAACATGTTCACAGCTGCCCAAAGAATTATTGTGGCCATTTGAGCACCAACTAGTGGCTACTAGAGACCTTTATCAATGTGGCGTCCTCTATAGAGTATCTGTCAGGCCAAGCAACAGCATGAATACTCGACCAATTCGATTGAACAATACTAACTGATCCATGCAGGAATGGATTCCATGCTGAGTGTGGCTGAGGGGATTCTGGTATCATATGGGCAACTTAGAAGTCAGGGCAGCACTTCTTTCTCTGGCTTCTTAACCCAATCATTGTGTTACCATACCATTTCAGTTTTCCTTACCGAAAGTATCAGTAGGCATGATGATGACCCACATGGGTTGATTTCAACTCCAGTATTAAAGGGAAACACCAAACCTGCAATTTGAAGTGGTTAATTTTCATACTTATGCTGATGACACCCAGCTTTACTTCACTACCGCCTCTCTTGACTCCTCCACTGTTGCTAAATTATCAGAGTGCTCTGACATCCAGAACTGGGTGAGTAGAAATTTCCCCCATTCAAATATTGGGAAGACAGAAACCATTGTTTCTGGCCCCCACTTCCCCTAGCCACCGACTCCATCCTTCTCCTAGGCAACGGTTTGAGATTAAACCAATCTGTTCACAACATTTTTGCCACATTTGATCGCAGGATGAGGTTCCAATCTCATAACCATTACCATCACTGAAACAGTCTATTTCCACCTCTGTAGCATTGCCCAATGTTGCCTGTGTCTCAGCTTATTTGCTGCTGAAACCCTCGTTTATGCCTTTGTTATTTCTAGACTTGACTATTCCAATGCACTCTTGGCTGGTCTCCCACGTTCTACCCTTTGTAAACTTGAGGTCATCCAAAATTCAGCTGCTTGTGTCTTTACTCACAGCCAGTCCCATTCCCTTATTACCCTTGTGCTCAATGACTTGCACTGGCTCCCAGTCAAGCAACATGTTGATTTTAAAATACTTACCTTTGTTTACAACACTCTCCATGGCCTTGCTCCTCCCTACCTCTGTATTGTCTCCAAACCCATAATCCTCTGAGATATTTCCACTCTTCTAATTCTGGCCTTTTGTGCATTCCCAATTATAATTGCTTCCCCCATTGGTGGTCACATCATCGCTTATCTTGGCTCCAAGCTCCAGAATTCCTTCCCTAAACCCTTCTGTCCCTTTACTTCATTTCCTACTTCAAGGCACTTCTTAAAACCCACCCCTTTGACCAAGTTGTTGGTCATCTGACCAAATATTTCCTTTTGTGACTCAGTGTCAGACTTTGTTTTATGATGTTCCTGTGAAGCACCTTGGGATGTTTCACTATGTTGAAGGCACTTTATAAATAAATGGTTGCTGTTTGGAGTTGGGAGACAAAGGGAAGGAAGTGTCAGAATGGAGTCTAGCAGGTCAAAGGCTGTGCCTAATTTCAGTGATGGTTCCCTTGATGTGATGCTGGGGGCTATGAGGAGAAGAACTGAAGGAATTTACTGTTCCCGAGGGATGGGAGGAAGAAGCCAGCTGGCATGCCAAGAAGATACCATGCAGGAAGTGGTTCAATGACCTAATCAGGGCAGGAGAGATACAAACACTAATAACCTGGCGTGTGTATCACCCCAACACCCTAACTCTCAAGCCTATTGCAGCACGTCACTCCTCACACCAGCTTATCTTGCAGACGCATCAATCGTTCTCTGTTAATTTACCTCCACATTCCCATCTGTCCATTTATCACTGACACTAGCCCTCATCTTTCTGCAATGTCATACTTTTCTCTCATAGTCACCCTCAACAAATTCTCTCCTTCCATCTGTTTAACACACACCATTTTTCTCACTCATGGGTCTTTCCTTTCCTTCTTACAGGACACACAGGCTCTCACCAATGGCTTGCACACTATGGGCAGAATTTTACCAGTTTTGAAATGTTTCTGCCGCCAGGACCAAAAGCGGGTCATGACCCCAATGGTGTCAGCTGACCGCATGGCATTGCAATCTTATGGAGGCAGCCAATTAAGAGGCCATTGGGAGGCCACCTCCAAGTACCTGTCAGCCTGATGTCGGGCAAATCCTGACGCCACAGGAACTTGCTCCCAGGTGATCCCTTAAGTGGCCTAATTGGCTATTGGCACATTGGCAAGTGACCCTTTGCTGTGTTGATCCTGCCTCCAGCAAGATTACTCAAAATCAGGAGTGCCCTATGAATGCCATTTTAAATAGGATTATTGATACCCTGATGTCCCATCTCTGATTCCCAGGTATGCCAAGGCACAACTGATTTCCAGAACTTTGTTCTCTACAATGGTTTAGCTGGGAAGTTTATGAAGGACCATCTCCAGTTCTCTCTCTCTCCCTGGTGTTCTGTACTGTTTCCTCCTACAACTGAGAAAGAACACACCTATAAATGACTGCATTGGCATGTGTTCACCCAGAAATAGAGTGCATTTGGTGATTATCAAGGAGATGCATTAAATTGCATAAGGATTAAGGAGTGTGACAATTGGTAGATGGTGATGTGAGGTTCAAAGAGAATGATGATTGGGCTTGGAAGATAAAGGAGTGTGAGGAGTGATGTGATGGTGTAGTCTTGACAAGGCAGGTGAAGATGATGTGCACAGCAGGAAGTAGATGAACATGCAGCTGTACCCCTTTCCTGACCTGTTCAGGTCAATAAAGCACTTCCTGCACTGAATCCAGCTACACCTTCTTCATTGCAATAGCAGGTGGTTCCGCCCATTGCTTGTGAAGAATATCTCTTTGCAGCACTTCTCCCTCATTTTACTTGCTGCAACTCCCAACACCTCCAAATTCCATCCTTAGATTGGCATTTTAAATAGTCTGGTTAATATCATGTAATGCTTGTCCCTATCATGTTCACCATCGTGCTGGGCACCAAAGCCAGAATTGACATTATAACAAACTGGCCCCATTGAAATTGCACAAACCAACCCATTGAGGCTTCTTCGAAGTTTCTCACCCACTATCCCAACCCCTATGCCAGCCCCCTTCCCCACTCCATTTCAAACATGCTTCTGAATTATTATCGGGCTCTTGTTACCAAAGTGCTTTTTTTATTTTTGATTGTTTTCATTGTAGAGATTAATATTATAGGACTAGAGTTATTCTGAATGTTTGAGTGGATCCATTACCATGGTTTGATTTTCACTGATTTCACTGATGCATTGCCAAACAAACAAAACTGGTGACTTCAGAGACAAGAATCCTCTATCCCTGTTAGCAGACAAGTTTCTTGATATCTTACAGAATTTCTATTTCCAAAATATGTGTAGAAACTCTCTATATAGATGATCATACATTATAATATATTACAAATGATATTTTCCAACACAATAGTGGAGTAGAATGTGTGCAGTAAACAGATTTACATTATGTGTGTTATTCTCTGGTTTCATCACCTTTTTAGGCCTGTTTGACTTCAGCACTCAAAAGCCTCCTTAAAGCATTAGTGCCTTTGATCTCCTCACCTAGATTCTTCATTTCCACTCATGCTTCCCCCTCAATGCAAAGCATTTTGTGTTAATCTTTTTACATGAGCAGTACCACTTTGTGCAAATTGAATGGGCATTTAAAAAAGGTTCTCAATAGAAATTTTCCTGCAGAGAAAACAAAAACTCAGAGCAGGGAGGGAGCTGAGGGCAGTGTGAGAGGTGCTGTTTTAAATTTGGGAAATTTGGAGGAGAGTTTACCTCAGGCTCTGCCTAAATTTTACAGCAGGACATGGTTAATAATTTTGTATCCCTTTCCCAGCCACAACCAACCAGATTGAGAACAGGTTGGGCAAGCCTTTGACACCAGGCCACAGCCAGGAGTGATGAAAAGGAAGGGAGGGATCGGAATGGCCTTGTGTGGATATTGAAAGGGCCTCAGGGGTGAGATTGGAAGGGTTTGTGGTGGAGGAGATTGGAGGTCTCAGTGGGGAGATTGAGTGCATCGTGGGGAGATTAGAAGAGTTGGTGGGTGATCAGAGGCTGCCACCCAGGAGGGAGTAATTGGAATGATTGGGGGTAGTGGGAGATCATGTTTCAAGGGACATAGTGGTTCAGGGTGGATGGGAGGATGTGCAGAAGCAGGTAAGCTGGATGCAGCATGAAAATAGAAAGATATTTGCCTGCAGAATTCAGCAGCCCTTGCAACCCTCTAGCTGCCAGTATTCCCTGGCTGTTCAGGGATAAACTTAAAATGGAGATTAAATCTGAGGCAAGCAGCCTCAATATAATATGAAAATGAACAATTCACTTCCCGGGTTAAAACCGGAAATCGACAACTTGAAGCCGGGTTTAGTTTGGGTCTGAGGTTTTAACATTTTTACATCTCACCCTAGGCAATTCCACTTATTTTGGAGGTTTAAATTACTCCAGATGTATTTGTTCCAACTGGCACAACCCAAGTCACCTGCTAAATGAAAGAAATCATTTGTCAGAGGGAGAAACAGCACTAAATATGACAGAACATGCCAGAGAAATTGTAAATGCTGCAAGAAGGAGAAGGTTCTAGATAGTGATGTATAATTGGAACAGAAAACTGGCTTAGTTGAGAAATGGCAATACTACACAAAGAAATGATAGAAAGGAAATTTTAGTTAAATGATCTTAGAGTTGAGCTGAAAGACTGATTAGGGAGACAGTGGGGACCCATTAGAAATAGACATGTCAAAGCAGGGCCTGAATGAGGAAATTAATGTATGTCACCGTAGTCTGAAAGGACCATAGGCTGCTCTCTCATCAGAGAGAGATGACTGATGGTGAGTTTAATCTGAGGGTTACTACACCTTGGGCAAGGGGTGAGGTTGAGAAGGCTGGGTACAGGAATTAAAACCGTGCTGTTGGCATCACCCTGCATAATGAACCAGCTGTCCAGCCAACTGAGCTAACCAACCCCCCACTCGACAAGGTAGCAGCTTGATTGCAGATGTAGCAGGCAGGGGAGTCCAAATGGTCAAAGTGTCAAGATGTAAAACAGTGTGGGACTGGAATAGTACCAGAGAGCTGTGGGGACACAGAATGGTTGGGTGAAGCAGATTAAGAAGAACAATGATAGTGATGCCTGCAGCAATGGATGCTCCAAAAACTATTTGCGAGGATACAGAGTGTGCGAATGTGAAGTATTCAGGGCAAATATTGTGGGAGAAAAGGTATTTTTCTGGGCCAACTTTAGTGGGATGGAAGAGCCCAGCCAAAGCTGGAGCACTGGGAGGCTTTCATGGGAGGATGAGGTAGCAGAGAGGGAAGCAGAGATGAAGCAGAGTGATCTGGGAGGATGTCAAGCTGACACTAAAGCGGAGTGCAGGAGTAAACAGGAATGTTGAAAGGAGCAGAAGTTGACCAAGGCTGGTTGGGGTGAATGTGATGTTGAAAGGTACGGGAGTTATCGTGTCGGCAGAAAGCGGGTTGAATTTTGTTCTCTAATGGTCTGATTGGCTCATATAGGTTGACATGGGCCAATGTTGGAATGTTAGAAGGCTGCAATAATTCATTCATACAATTTTTAGTGATCAAGGTTTTTAACAATATAAATATATTGTAAAAAAGAAATTCTGTCTGTTTGGAGCACTCCCTTGTAGTTAAGATGAAGGAATATTTTTCCAGCATTATGATTCTTTGCCACCTGAAGTACACATCAGAAATTTTGGTTTGTTTTTAATGTGAGCTTCCAAAAATTAGAATCATGCATTACCCTACCAATAGAATGAAGTTAGAAAGTCACCTTTTATTAACTGCTTCAGTGAGTTCCTGTCTGTACCACACTCCAACCTAATACTATTTTCTTTTAAAAAGTGTTACCTTCCCATTAAGCAACACAATTAATGTTACAGTTAGGTAAAATTTCATTGACAGTTATATTTTAAACACAGGACCCCTTTAAAGTGTACTTTAAATTAACTGACATAAAATGGATGCTACCATGGAGTAATACAATGGTTTATAGTGCAGGCTGATAACATTTTTCTGGATACAAAAACATGAATATATGAGGTTTTAATGACAACTAATGGTTGCACAATGATTGGCGAAAACAGAGGCGCAGCCATTTTAAAATCTGCTTGAGTTGTGAGAGTAAAGGTCACAGTTATGAGCTCTCACAGTATTAGCCAAAGTGAACAGCTGACTGATTTCAACAGAGCAATTTAGACATTCATTAACATTGTACCAAGATGTGTGGAAGATTAACTGTGAAATCTGTTTGCAGCTTCCTGCTTTCCATTATGGTTTTGGCAGTGATGGAAACAAAATGATTTTGCTTTTGTCCATCTGCGCAAATGCAATACACTGCACAGTACAACTGTATTAGAAAATAGCTTAATAAGGTATCTAAATACGGTTATTTTTTGTTTAACAATTTGGTGCTCCAAGATCCAGGTATGAAGGATATTTCACATTATATAGCAACCTATGGGTTATAGTTTTCTCTGTTAATGTTAGTGAAAAAGAATTTTTTTTTTTGCAAAAATATACTTTATTCATAAATCTTCAACAACATTTCAAACCATTTCAAAATCACCATCACAAAACTACAACAGGTTCAACTTTTACAACATGAATCACAAGGTGTATCAGTACAAACAATGAATATTACAATCATTGGCAGACATTCATTTTGAGCTGTACATCCCGAGGGGCCCTTCACAGTTCCCAGCCCCTCGGTGCACTGTGGCAGAAAGGTCTTAGGCAGTGACCCTTCCCCATTGCCCCTTTGCGGCAGCTGCCCCAAGCTTTAGTGCGTCCCTTAGCACGTAGTCCTGGACTTTGGAATGTGCCAGTCTGCAACATTCAGTCAGGGACAACTCTTTGCGCTGGAAGACCAACAAGTTATGGGCAGACCAAAGAGCATGAAAAAGAACTTTGTGAATATAAAACAGGTTTCCTTCTTCGTATCCATACTGACTGTTTTACTTGGATTATCCAAAAGAATTAAATAGAGGTCTCCATCTTAGAATATCTTACGGCAGTTCCACCGTTTTGGAATGTGCATGACTACTGTTCTACACTGTGGATTATAAGTGGTGAGAGGAGTGGGGGCAACATTTGCCTTGTGGGGGCCGTGTACCAAATTTTGCTTACTGACTTTACATTTCACTGGACAATCTTACTAAATATTCACTGCACCTGTTTGAGGGCCCTGATTGGCTTGGGGTCCTATGCAGATAGGCAGATTACATGGTCCTAACATCACTCGTGGAGATATAGTCAGATTTTTCAAAATGAAACTCCCTTGTTTTTAAGTTCTTTTTTCCTTTACCTCAGGTGTTCTAGTGCCAAACACATCTGCTGAAAAAATGAGTTGGTGATATGTATTATATTATGGCTCTATTAGAATATACTTATAGACATGAGATACTGATGACAGTATTTTATTTGAGGTGTTTGCCTTATTCTTTCTGCATCCTGGTATGCTTTTCCTGTCCTCATTGACTTTCTCTCTATTAACACTCAGTCTCCCTCTGTTGTCTTACGTGGCATATACCTAGCTTCATAACTTCATTTTAGGGAACATTTTAATTTCTGGGCAGTAAGCTGACAGGTCTTGTGGGTTGTTTGCCCAGGAGCTGAAGTGGAAGGCAGAGTCCATTTTAACCACCAGGCCTTAATATTCCATCAGCCAGATGGCTGGCCAAAGGCAACTTGTGGTATTGAGATTGTGAGGGTCAGACAGCCAGGCAGGCAGTCAGTTAGTTGTGGGGTGATGGTGGGGCAGGGTTCAGGAGGATTTTGCGCGTGACAATAATTCAAACATTCACAATGTAGCCTAGAGGAGCTGTCCAAGCTGCTTCTCCTGGCCCCACAAAGATGAGGTTTAAAATGGTTTTACAGTGCTGCCACTGGGACAGGCCAGTCAGTAGGCAGTTAAAAATGCTTCAGGTCCTAATGATATCACAGGGCCCTGGTTTTTGTTTATTCATGAGACCCCAGCCTTAGTTAGGTGAGTACTTCAATTGTATTAACTAGGCAGGCAGCAGGGAAAAAATTGGATCTTAGATCCTGTCTGCACAGTTTCTGCAGAAGAATTCTAATTCACCCTAACTGGCTAACTGTTCATTGCCTTTTCTAAGAAATATTCCAGTAGACGTTCACCTTCCCAGCATTACAGCTATAAGTAAAGTCTTTTGGAGCTAAGCATTAAAAGATTTCCAATAAGGTACTCATAGAATCGCTAGTGCACTCAACTAATGGGTAGAGCTATTTGCACAGGTAAATGCTAGTGAGAAAGGTGATTTGTATCCCACAGGTACTGGATGGTATCGATTGCAGTCAGGTCAGGAGTATTCATCAACTGCAAAAGCTTCTATCCTTGTTAGTGGCACTCAGTCAAGTGTGAAATGCAAACAGCTACTATATGCACTCTTAGATGTGACAGTAGGATTGAAAATCCATGATTGAGCTCAGATCACCACAGGACTGACTATTCCTTCTGTCTCTGGCCATAATGGTCACAAGTCTATTTCACCGATCTCTGTGACTAAGATAGTACCTAATGTGTGTGAGATAACTGAGAAGCAGGCTTGGTGAAAAATGTAACTGAGACATAGAAAGATATTTTTATGCCACTGAACTAAGCATTTGACCCATCGTGTCTATGGCAGCCAAAAGAGGCCTATCCAGCCTAATCCCACTTTCCAGGTCTTGGTCCGTAGCTCTGTAGGCTATAGCACCTCAGGTGAATATCGAAGGCCTGAATTTTGCAGGCAGCAGACGGGCTCAGCAGGAGCGTGCAGGAGCGTTCATGGAGCCGATCGCCACCTACAATTGGCTCTGTGCTGCCATTTTACATGGGCGGACCAATTAAAGCATGCCCCGCATAATGCGTGAGCCATAGTGCTCAGCGCTACCTGTGTGGGCGGGAGAGGAGGGAGAGTCTGGGCCAGCACTGTTTAGCACATGCGCGCAAAAGAGCACTTCAATCTCCCTGAGGCATGGAGCTGCCTCAGGGAGATTGTATCAATATTGAAATATTTAAATAAATGGTTAAAAAAATTATTTAAACGTGTCCCCTCATGTGACTGTCAGATGAGATGGGACATGTTTTTATATTTAGGTAAAAAATTTTATTTCTTAAATAAAAACTTTAGGAAACTGCATCCTGCTTGTGCATGAGGTTTCCTAAAAAACGCGAAGGCTGTTTGGTCTTTTTGCCTGCCCGCCAACCTCAAGGTTGGATGGGCAGCATTAACAATTAGATCAATTACTTTCTTAATGGCCTTAATAGGCCATTTACATACTAGTGGGTGTGCACCAGACTCTGGCGCACGCCCGCTGAACAAAATATCGCGGGACTGCATGATGACATCAGGATGCACGCCCGACATCATCATGCATCATTTTATACATCGGCGTGTCGGGCCCGCCTCCTCACACCAACTGAAATATCCTGCCCCAAGTGTTTTTTGAAGTGCAATGAAGGTTTCTGCTTCTACAACCCTTTCAGGCAGTGCATTCCAAAACCTCATTACGCCTTGAGTTAAAAAATGATGGCCTCAACTCCAGTCCTTTTACCAATTACTTTAAATGTATGCCTCCTGATTATTGACCCCTCTGATAAAGGAAATCGGTTCTAACTATCCCTTCCATCTATCCCTCGTAGTTTTATATACCTCAATTAAATCATCCATCAGCCTCCAGTATTCCAAAAAGAACAACCCCAGATTACATAATCTTTCCTCATTGCTAAATTTCTCCATTCCTGGAAACATCCTCATAAATTTCTTCTGTAATCTCTCCAATATGATTACACCCTTCCTGGAATGACCAGAACTGTATGCAGTGTTCTGGCTGTGGCATAACTGGTGTTTTGTATGGTTCCACCATAACCTTGCGGCTCTTATATTGAATCTTCAGCCAATAACGAAAATATCCTGTACACCTTCTTGACCACATTATCTACCTATCCAACTACCACCAGGACTCTCTACGGATACACTAAGGTCCCGCTGTTCCTCTACACTTCTCAGGATCCTGCTATTTACTGTCTGTCCCCTCGCCTTGTTTGTCCTTTTCAGATACATTACCTCGAACCTCTTCAGACTGAATTCCATTTGCCACTTTTTAACCCGCTTGATATCTTCTTGCAGTCTACAGCTTTCTTCCTCACTATAAACTACATGGTCAGTTTTTGTATCATCTGCAAACATTTTAATCACACCCCCTACTTTTAAATCAAAATCATTGGTATATACCATGAACAATAAGGCACCCAGCACTGAGTCCTGCAGAACCCCACTGGAATCAGCAATCCAGTCACAAAAACGCTTGTCGCCCATAACTTTTTGCATCCTGCCACCGGGACAATTTTGGATCAAACTTGCCATTTTCCTTTGGATCCCATGGCCTAGATTTGCAGAGTTGAGGAGACCCCATGGTTTATCCAAAATGGCACTGAGAACCCAGATCCATTTCAGACAGATCTTATTTTCACTGGTAGGGGAACAGGGGTGGGACATGACTTGTAAATAGGGGAAACCCAAACTCAGCAGGGTCATTTGAACTCATTGCTGAATTCAAATAGGCCCAATTTTCACTGAAGAGGGTGTCAGCCCACAGTGTGTGAAGCACAATTTTTTTTAGAGTAGATGCAAATACTCATAAAGGGCGGATTAGGGATCTGGAACTGTCAAGCTGTCAAGTATTTAAATGGTCAGCCATTTAAGTTTTGAAAATAAAGCCTGCCTATGTCTGTGAATTGAGAAGAAATCTATGCTTGCAGTTTCAATAGATGTTTATTGTCATAACCCTAAGTGCTATCATCATAGCATTATTACTGCTTGACTGCTTCCACAACCAGTCGTTATCACACTGGGGAGGTGTAAATTCACAATTTGACTGACAGCTCCAACAGGTTATTAAAGGATTAGTTGTCTTTGATGTAGGGTTATGAATACAAATGTATGTTCTTATAAAGGATTAATGGGCTTTTATAAATGCGAATTTTTTTTTTTTAGATTGTGAAGTCTGTAATAGGTGCTTAGAATTTTATTTTATTTCATCTCAGCGTGGCTCCTGTGGTAGATACTGGGTGAGTTTAGGTGTAATGGCAAATGGGGGTCATAAGTTATCATGAGTTGGCATAGGCGATATAAAGGGCCATAGGGATGAGTGAGGGGTCATGAGTTGGCATGGAAGGTATGAGGGGCCATTGGGGATGGGTGAGGGCATGGATTGGCAAGAGTTGACATGGGTGAGGATGGGGACTGGGTGAGCGGTGGGGTGGGCAGGGCTAGAGGGCCTAATATTTAACAACATAGCTGGGACGAAGTCTCAGGGAACCAAAGCCGCCTCGACACTTGGCAATCCTTTGACTGCCTCTGATCTGCATCTGGGGGTGGCAGGCCCAACATCAGCACCTGCTCCCTCCACCTGACTAAAGATCCTGCCATCCTGGGCATTTTTTCCCGAGACGGGTTCAGTGAACTAGAAAATTTCTCACCTGCACATCTGCCTGTGAGTTTTTAATTTTCTGATCAGTCTGCCATGTGGAACCTTGTCAAAAGCTTTGCTAAAACCCTTGTAGACTACATCAAATGTGCTACTCTCATTCACTCTCCTTGTTACCTCCTCAAAAAATTCAATCAAGTAAGTTAGACATGGCCCTCCCTTAATAAATCCATGCTGACTGTCCCAGATTAATCCATGCCTCTCTCAATGACGATTTATACTGTCTGCCAAATTTTTTTCAAGTAATTTGCCCTCCACAGCAGAGGCTAGGCTGACTGGCCTCTAATTACTCAGGCCTATTTCTTCCTACCTTTTCAAACAATAATCAAACATTAGCAGTCCTCCAGTCCTCTGTAACTGTGTCAATAGCCAGACAGGATTGGAAAATGATAGTCAGGGCCTCTGCTATTTTCCCTCTTTCTTCACTTAGCAACCTGAGATACATTTCACCTGGGCCTGGTCATATCACTTTCAAGGATGCTAAACACTCTAATACTTCTTCCCCCACTATGTTTATGCCATCCACTATTTAACCCTCCTCCTTAACTACAACAGCTGTTTTGTCCTTCTCTTTTGTTATTGTCTGGTAATGATTATGTTAATATGCAGAATATAAACAAAAGCTTTTGTCAAACATTTTTTCCTGCACTAAAGTTGGCAGGCTTTCAAAATTGAGGAATAATTAAAGATTAGCCAACTGGGACCATTAGTTTGCAGTGCTCTGTTTTATTTCATCACCAGAGTTTGGATCAAAGCGGTGTGTGTATCAGGCTCCAGCCAATTCCTGCTTGGGGACGATCTATAACAGAGCATAAAAAGGTGGACACACAGCAGAATTTGCATTCACCATATGTGTGCCCCATATTGTGTTGAGATCCATTCATAAATGGCCAGGACTGTAAAGACAGCGTAACTCGACCAAAGGGATATGTCCTCACAAACAGTTGGCTACCAAAGTGACCCAGAAGAGTATTCCAGCCATGGGTGGAATGAAGGAACCTCACTGCTACAGACCAAGGATTGTGGCTCCGAGTGAGATCTGCTCCTACCAGAAATCCATTGAGCCACTTATCTGTAAACTGCCCTTCAGTGTCAGCTGAGAGCAATCACACAGGAATTCAAGGCAGGCCTGCGTTTTCAGAGCCCAGCAGCTTTAGCCCTGCACCCGCAATAAGATACTCATGTGGGTGTGCCCAGGATTCCTCGGGAGATGACATGATAATTTTTCCCTATGTAAGTCCAAGCTGCAACATATCTTAGAGTGGTTGTTAAGAGATTCCTACTTCAAACTTGACTGATACCACTGATCAAAAACCTGACCAATGCACTCCAACAGTGCTACAATGGGTGCCATATGGCCACCAGATATATGACTTGCTGAGCAGGCGCTTCAGGTGCCTAGGCAAATCTGGAGGTATCCTTCATTATGGGCAAGCCAGGGTATCCAAAATGGCCATTTTGGTCAACATTGTGCAGCAGCGAGGTTTGGAACTGCAGTCGGAGCGGGGAACAGAGCTGAGTTCCTCTTCAGAAGTTCCTTATTGCAGCATGGCTCCTCTTGTACAAGCACTGGCCACATGTGGTGGGGTGGTAGAGGGGATCCATCAGCCATGTGTAGTGGGTATAGCCCTTGTCTCTGAGTAGTCATTTTGCTGGAATTGGCATAGGCTGAAAGCTGCTGCCAGAATAATGGGTGTTCACTGACATGATATTCCAGGTGTGGTTGCACACCAATTGAATGTTCAGTAAGTGGTACCCTTTGTGGTTTCACTACATTTTCCCATTGAGATGTGGCACCTGAAAAGCCACAAGTTTACTGTTGATGGCTCCCTCCACCACAGGATTCTTGATTTCCCGCTTAAGTCACTTGCCTGCACATCCTGCTTCTCTCTTTTAAGAAAGAAAATGTTGAATCTCCCTTTCCTGGCATACAGGACTTCTGTGACCTTCTGAATGCAGTAATGGACCATGAACTGTGATATATTGGCAACATCACCTGTTCCAACCTGGAAGGATCTGCTGGCTTAAAAATCGTGGGCTACTGTCACTTTGATGGTCTTTGGGAGTACTGTCCTTGCACTGATCTGAGACTGCAAGAGGAAGCACAATTCAGTGACCACATCCTCTGTGAAGCACAGCTACCATAGGTACTTCTCTTGACTTAGATGGAGCTAGAAGTGCGCCAGAAGGCCCTAGGGCTAAGGTCTCCTGCTGAGAGTCCTTCTCCTCCCTCTCTGTACAGCTTCTCTTCTCTTCTTCTACTCTCTATCCCTCTGATGCTGCAGCCCAAGAGGAACTGTAACTATAGCCTCTATGAACCAGGGCAAGAGGACTTCAACACACATGCCCCCTTTTGAAACTTTCAGCACCATTCCCTTCTGTCTTAAACAGCTTCATACAACCCTTCCAGCAAAACATTGTTTCCAATAACTCTGCAACAGCAAGTATATAGTCAAATGCACCTCACCTGCAAGTTCTATGAGATACCTTTAAAAGTGCAGATTGGGGTGTGGTGGGGGGGTACCTCCTTCAGCTGAATGCATGTTCAACTACGCGTGTTAAAAAAAAGGGCGTTAACCTTAACAATGAGGACCAAAATGGTAGGTCGGGTGTCAAATCAGTGTTAGACACTGGCTGACAATCCGCCAACTCCATGTACTTCTGGTAGACACGGGACACCTACACTATAGTCCTTCACATCATATCAATCAGTGCAGGGGCCACATTAGAAGTGGATGGAAGTGGCCCCCACTACACATATCTACGCCCAAACCCCACATCCCGGCCCCACCAGTTTTTACCTCAACCATCTCCCTTTGTGCCAAAACCACCATTCCTATGTAACCATATTTTGCAACCTGTTTTAACCCTGACAATTATTTTAGGTTGTCATATAAAAAGTGGTACATAAATGCAAGTCTTTTTTTTCTAACACTTCAGTGCAGTACTGAGGGTGTGCTGCACTGTCAAAGGTGGCCATTCAGATGCACAGCTGAACACATGTTCAGCAGCAGGAAGGACCCATGACCAGTGCTATTTAAAGGGATAGTCAACTACTTACAGGTTAGTCATTAATTGATTTCTACTGGATGTTCCTGCAATTGTAGAAGTTTTTGGTGGTTTCCAGAGACATTTAAAGTTGCTTATCTGACTTTGTCCTGACTTCAAATATTCTGCACAAATGACTTCTCCCTGACATGGGTACAGTAGTTTAATCTACCTTGACCTACAGGGTGATAGGGAGAATGAACAGAGGTGACACAGAGTAGGACAAGGTGCTGAAAAAGGAAGGAAGAGGAGGGTTCAGAGTAGGAAGCCGTGTCCTCCTCGGGTGTTCGGGAAGCTCTTTACCTGCCTAATCCTCAGTGAAGAGCAGAGTGTTGGGTGTCTACACTTTAAGGAGGTGATCACTGGAATCTGCCACCTGCTGCAGCCACAACTACAGTCTGAGAGCAGGTGAGGTCAAAATTGCTAGTGGCTGTGAAGGTGACCGTGGCCATGAACATTTATGTGACTGGCTCCTTCCAGGATGGAGCAAGTGATATTTACAACATCCCCCAGTTTGCTATCCACTGTTGTATAAGGGAGGTCACTGAGATTTTGTATTCCAAGCCAGTTGAATACATTTCATTCTTTCTTACCAAAGAGAGAAGTAGACAGAGTGAACACATGGCTCTGTGAGGTTTGCAGGATTCCCCATAGTGAAAGGTTCCAATGACTGCACACGGGCCACTTTGGTGGTGCCGTATGCCAACTCTGAGATGCACTGCAACAGAAAGGATTCCATTCCCTCAGCATCTAGCTGGTGTGTGACACTACATAACTTATCATGCAGGTCAATGCCTGGTATCCTGGCAGCAGTTAGGATGTCTTTATTGTATGACACTTTCTTCTGTCACTTGCATTTGAACTACCACAACAAACCAGAAGGTGACTACTAGGTGACAAAGGCTATCCTTTGACAACATAGCTTATGAAACCAGTGCACAACCCAAACCTACATGGGCTGCATGCAGACATTGAAAGCCATGTTGCTATGATAGTGTAAACGAATGGTTTGCTGAAAAAACATTTACAGTGCCTGGATCACACTGCAGGAGCCCTGTGGTACACAGCAGAGCCCATGTCAAGATCAGGATGATCTGTTGCATGCTGCACAACTGTCATATTATGAGGGTACACAGCTCTCACAATCAATTATACAGTGAGGAGGGGGAAGAGGAAGAGGAGAAAAAAAAAGGAGATTTACAAGGAAGGGCAGAAGAAACTAACACAGTTCTTTTCTGGCCAGGTTTTCCATGACTGACTCATCCAACTGCGATACCAGTAAACGCAATGCAAATTCCCCATTCACCAACAATCCCAATCCTTTTCTCTGTTACTCACTGTCACAATATCATTTCAGTCATAATGCTAAAATAAAAGCCACCACAAAACAAACATTCTGAACAAATGTTATAAATTAAACCATGCCAAATTATACCGCAAGTGTGAACTAATTACCCTTGTGCATTTCCCAAATGCTATCACAGCATCTTCTTGACTAAACCCTGAAGTAAGAACCGCCACCACTAAACATTTCCAAACAACTTTATCCAATAAAACTTCCAATAATGCATAATAAACTGAACTAATCACCCTTGTGTGTTCCCTTAGTGCCTGTTCTACATGTGCCTTTATTTGCTAGCGCTCCTCCACAGTGCTACCCCAGTGGCTGTGTAGCCTGGATGTTGGGAGGCTGCTGACTTTCACAGAGGAAGATTGTATGTAGCCTTACAGAATCACAGAATCATTACAGTACAGAAGGAGGCCATTTGGTCCATCGTGTCTGCACCAGCTCTCCAAATGAGCAATTCACTTAGTGCCATTCTCCCACCTTCTCCCCTTAGCTATGCACATTCTTCCTTTGCAGATAACTGCTTAATTCCCTTTTGAATGCTTCAATTGAACCTGCCTCTACCACACTCTCAGGCAGTGTAATCCAGACCTTAACCACTTGTTATGTGAAAACGATTTTCCTCATGTCATTTTTGCAGCTCTCATTCTAGAAGGCTCAGTTTTTGACTACAGAAGTGACAACAATCTAGGCTGGATCCTTGACAGCCAACAGCAAGGGCACTGCCAGCTTGGCAATAGTGGCAGGATGTATGCTGCCAGCCTCAGAAAAGGCAGCAGGCTGATGCTCCATAGAAACAGTGCCACTCCCCGAGGGCAGTGTCTCAACAATCATAGTAACCTGTTGGTAGTTAGATTGATGGATTGTTGTGAGAGTCTACATGTCCTTTTGAACACTGATATCTGCAGCCGTGATGTCAGTGGTGTGAGACGGCATGGCACCAAATGGGACTTGCACGGCAACAAGTAAAGATTTCATCGCCTCAGTATGAGCTTCCTCTGCAGTATTCGGATGTTGGATGGCTTCTGTCTGGGCTGCAATGAAAGCTGGGACATTAACCATCAGATGCTGCATCATAGAACAAAAACAAAAATACCTGGAAAAACTCAGCAGGTCTGACAGCATCTGCAGAGAGGAATACAGTTAACGTTTCGAGTCCAAATGACTCTTCATCAGAACTAAGGAAAAATAGAAAAGAGGTGAAATATAAGCTGGTTTAAGGGGTGGGGTGGGGGGGGGTGGTAGTTGGTGGGGGTGGCTGTGGGACAGGTAGAGCTAGATAGAGGGCCAGTGATAGGTGGAGATTGCCAAAAGATGTCACAGACAAAAGGACAAAGAGGTGTTGACGGTGGCGATATTAGCTAAGAAATGTGCTAATGGGGACATTAAGGGTGGAAAGCAGGATGAGCAAGGGACTGATAGCCCTAGTGGGGATGGGGTGGCAGGGAATCGAAATAGGCTAAAAGGTGGAGATAAAACAATGGATGGAAATACATTTAAAAATAATGGAAATAGGTGGGAAAAGAAAAATATATATAAATTATAGGAAAAGGGGGTGGAGAAGGAGGAGAGAATTCATGATCTAAAGTTGTTGAACTCAATATTCAATCCGGAAGGCTATAAAGTGCCTAGTCGGAAGATGAGGTGCCGTTCCTCCAGGTTTGCGTTGAGCTTCACTGGAATATTGCAGCAGGCCAAGGACGGACTTGTTAGCCTATTTCGATTCCCTCCCACCTCATCCCTACTAGGGCTATCTGTCCCTTGCTCATCCTGCTTTCCACCCTTAATGTCCCCATTTAGCACATTTTTTAGCTAATATCACCACCATCAACACCTCTTTGTTCATTTGTCTATGACATCTTTTGGCAATCTCCACCTATCACTGGCCCTCTATCCAGCTCTACCTGTCCCTGTCCCACCGCAGCCCCCCCCCACCCCCCCCCCCCCCCCCCCCCCCCCCCTTAAACCAGCTTATATTTCAGCTCTTTTCTCTTTTCCTTAGTTCTGATGAAGAGTAATTCGGACTCGAAACGTTAACTGTATTCCTCTCTGCAGGTGCTGTCAGTCCTGCTGAGTTTTTCCAGATATTTTTGTTTTTGTTCTAGATTTCCAGCATCCACAGTATTTTGCTTTTATCTTCGTCACTGCATCACAGCTGGTCAATAAATACAGTCATAGAGTTGGCCACCAGTCCCAAGGTGGAAAGGATGGGCTCCAAGCTCTGTGCGAACACTCAGCCAAATTAGAGCCCAACACCTCCATGCTCCTTGACAGGGAGAGCAGGCTCTCTGCCAGACCTGCCAATGCAACAAACATTTCTGTTTGCATGTTCTAAATGCTGCCTCATCAAAATCATCAGTTTAATCCTCAACACCAGAACTTGCCTTCCAGTGAACTGGCACACGTGCTCTTCTTCCTGCCTGTCTGACTGCTGCCTAGTTGTATCCAGTGAGTCATCTCGTGTAGATTCTGCCTCCATACTAGTCCCTCAGAATTGTGCAGTGCCGATAACTGAGCTGGTAGCTGTGAGAGTCAGATCAAGTGGCGGTGTTCCTTCCTCAGAGAACTGCTCTTCCTCTGGGCCTTCAGCCTCAGGTACTACTGGTTAATTAGGTGGTGGCTTTCAGGTATCTGAAAGCACAAATGCACAAGAGTAGAGTTGGACGAAGGGAAGTGGGGGTGGGGGGAAAACAAGAGGTGAATGCTTAAACCAGTTGAAACTTGAAAACCATACCAGATTGTTAGATGAGGATGAAGTGAGATTTGAGAAGATGATGCAACATATTGTCATACTGGATAGCTTCAGTGATGTTGCTGATCACAGCCTCAGTGACAAACACACCAATTAACCCCATCATGAGTCATGGTTGATATAGATTATTGATAGGTAAGTGAAGGGAGTGTGATGATTGGAGTACTTTGTGAGGCTAATGTTGCAGTTGGTAGAACTTGGCATGTAAGAACACATTCAATGATCTTGACACTCGTGGAAAGTCATTAAACTTCTTGCAGCACTGCACCCATGTTCTGGATACCAGACTGTTGGCATTAACTGCCACGGCCACTTGCTCCCAATGCCTTCTGGGCAATTGGTTGGAGGGCCTTCTGGTCCCCAGGAGGAAGTGAACCTCTCTCCTCTGGTCCATCTCTTCCACCTTTGACTCCAGTGTGGTTTCGGGAGCCATGGTCCCTTGTATGTTGTACCATTTTGGGTCCTTCCTCAAGCTCTTCCAATGTTGCCCAGCAACTTCCAGCACCTGGGGCAGCCAGAATGCATCTCACCTTTAAGAGGTACGGTCTGGCTTTAGTTGGTGCTAGCCTTGCGTGAATTTGATCCCCTGCTGAGGTGTGCAGCCAATCAGCAGTGTGTTTTAGCATACCACAATCATGGGAATGAGCAGGCAGCAGGTGTGTGCTGCATGCATCACATCAATTGGGCAGGGAATAATTGCGCATCATGATCCTCTGCCAATTTTGGGAGCTATCAATTTAAAACACAAGCTTTTCATCACGCTGGAGTGAAAGAAAGGGGAGTCCTGCAGTATAGAAAAGCAATAGGTTGCTATAGAGCATACATTAAAGGTTTGTATAACAATGCTATGCCTCAGGAAAAGCAATGATATGAACTAACAGTGTGACCTGAAAAGGCATGAAGACATTCATCCCTATCCAGCAAACGGTTCAAAGAGCTAAAGGTCAAAAAATATCTGATGGTGTGTGCTGCATTCAGCAAGAAGTAGACCATTGCAAAAAATGATATAAAAATAGATGCAATGTTTGATTTTTCTTTGCAAAGGTCAGATACATAAATAGGTTTGGATAAGCTATTTTCATGAGTAACTTCTAGAAGTTCCCTGCATAAATGCCTTTAGGTATGGTGCTAAATGTGTACTATTTTGCATGCAACGTTTAAGATGAATAGTTTGAAGCAAGAATAAATGAAGTTAATTCTCAGAGATATTACTGTATCCAGCTTTAAAAATCTGTGAAAAATATGAGGAAGGAATAATCCAACATTTATATCTCAGGCTGAAGGTGAACTTGGGTTCAAGAGCTTTGGGCCACAGGTTTGAGGCTCCACTTTGAATTGAAGGATACCTGTGATATATTAAATCATGTTAAATATTATGCTTCGCAGTCTGCTGGAGAACCCATCATCAGTATATGAAGCATCTTTGGAGAGAGTTTGCTGCCATTCCAAGCAAAGGGTGACAACTCCAGGAGCACCTTCTGATGCTGCCCTATGGATGAAATCTCTAGAGCAATGTCTGTTTTCCACAAAATGTCTCAAACGTCTACAATGCGTGCCTTGGGTACCCACATTGAATACCTTAGACATGGGTCTGCACTGATTAAGACCATTAGAGGGTTGCCCTGTCATATGACTTGGTAATTCAACCTGTAACTGGTCTTTCTTAGGACAGTAGCTCAGTAGCTGCTGGAAACATCAGCCCTCTCAGTCCCATTTTGTCCAAATACACAAAGAGCAACCAGTCACTCAGGTGGTATCTGGAAGAGTAACATTTAGGAAAAGGTTTAAGGGTTGTAAAGACACATTTCATGGGCTATAGCAATTATAAAGAGCTGATAGGAAATATGAAATATGAAGACAGAGAGTGGTAGTGGATGATTGCTTCTCAGACTGGAGGTCTGTGACTAGTGGTGTGCCTCAGGGATCTGTGCTGAGACCATTGTTGTTTGTTGTCTATATCAATGATTTGGACGATAGTGTGGTGAATTGGATCAGCAAGTTTGCTGATGACACTAAGATTGGAGGCCTTGTGGACAGCGAGGAAGGCTTTCAAAGCTTGCAGAGGGATCTGGACCAACTGGAAAAATGAGCCAGAAAATGGCAGATGGAATTTAATGCAGAAAAGTGTGAGGTGTTGCATTTTGGAAGGACAAACCAAGGTAGGACATACAAAGTAAATGGTAGTGAGGAGTGCGGAGGAACATTGGGATCTGGGAGTTCAGATACATAATTCCCTGAAAGTGGCGTCACAGATAGACAGGGTTGTAAAGAAAGCTTTTGGCATACTGGCCTTCATAAATCAAAGTATTGAGTATAGGAGTTGGGATGTCATGGTGAGGTTGTATAAGACATTGGTGAGGCCGTATAAGACATTGGTGAGGCCAACTTTGGAGTATTGTGCGCAGTTCTGGTCACCTAACTACAGGAAGGATATCAGTAAGATTGAAAGAGTGCAGAGAAGATTTACTAGGATGTTGCCGGGTCTTAAGGAGTTGAGTTACAGGGAGAGATTAAACAGGTTAGGACTTTATTCCTTGGAGCGTAGAAGGATGAGGGGAGATTTGATAGAAGTTTACAAAATTATGAGGGGTATAGACAGAGTAAATGCGAGTAGGCTCTTTCCACTTAGATTAGGAGAGATAAACACGAGAGGACATGGCTTTAAGGTGAAAGGGAAAAGGTTTAGGGGGAACATTAGGGGGAACTTCTTCACTCAGGGAGTGGTGAGAGTGTGGAACGAGCTGCCATCTGATATGGTAAATGCGGGCTCACTCTTAAGTTTTAAGAATAAATTGGATAGATACATGGATGGGAGAGGTCTGGAGGGCTATGGACTGGGTGCAGGTCAATGGGATTAGCAGAATAATATTTTGGCACATATTAGAAGGGCCGAATGGCCTGTTTTTCTGTGCTGTAGTGTTCTATGGTTCTATGATAGATGAAGTCATACCATCATCCAACCCTCATTTTCTCCACTCATTTACTGTTGAGACAAACTATGTTTAGCTCACATGTAGCTACTGAACAGCATCAATATCAAAACCAATTCTTCTTTCAGACACTGGTGGCATATAAGCCTGTTAGACTTCTGAACCACTAAGGTGCATTGGAAAGCATAAGATAGACATGTCTTGGTTTCCTGTCACTCCCTCCAGAACGGTGAGAAGGATGCGGGATTCTTCTTTCAATATGCAGATTGTGATCTGATGATATCACTGGGGCCTGATTGCAAATTTATCCCAAGACCTACGTAGAAATGTGGTTTCACTGCCTGGCAAACCAAGCATGAGAAGTCAGAGGCAGAGGAGCCCCAAAAAAGTAAGTTAATTGTATTAGTTTTTGTTTTCTTGTGGTCCAGGGACAGCAGGAGTCCACAGCTCCTACAAAGAAACCTTCAACCTCTTCTGTCCCTGACTTCCTTCTCCCACCCTCGATAGCACTGCCTTTGCAAATTTCCTCCCAAAAGCTTACCTGAATGCCAGGCACCATTTATTCACATGCCTCACGCTGTCTAAACGCCCACTCCAATTAGCGCTTCCTGGGCTCGATTGGACATCCAATGGGTTTATACAATTGAGGCTCAGGTGCTAAAATTGCTTGGATCTCATGCTGTAGAGGGCTGTACATCTTGCATGACCACTTCCAGGAGTTAAAATCGGCCTGACTATAATTATTTAAACAGTAATGTGTACAACATAATGCCAATTTACAGTACAAAAAAAGGTCAAATTCAGGTCCCTTTCAGAGCCTAGATAACAAAATAGAACTGGTGGATGCATCTACAGCCTAAGAACACAATAGCTTACTTTGCCACCACATTAACCTTTCAGGATATCGAGGCATTCTAAATATTTTTGGATGCATTACACTTTAGGCAGTGAAAACATTGTTTTGTTTTTCAAATTGTTTTCAAAGTAAATGCGCCTCCTTTATTTATGTCAAGTGTTCTTTTAGGCAACCTATCTGAAGAAGAAAACCATCCTGGTTTATGTTCACTGAGCTATATACTTTTATGATTAGGCATAATTCTCATTTTGAAAGGAAGGGGAAGCATGAATAAAATTTGTGTTTTAGACACAGGTACTATGGTTTTGCATGAAACAATTTCCCAGATTGATTTCACATAGTAGAACATCTTTGAAATATAAATAAATAAATTGTGTTCAGTGCTCCGAAATAGTTATTTCTTACTATTGGTATGTAAAGTTTATGCCATCAATATTATATCAAAACTTTTGCATCAGTTAATTTCCTATACGAAACTGTACCTTTGATTCAGAGATATGGGAGAGACATTTGGTTCCATATCAGCAGCTTTCTAGGCATTATGCAGTCTAAAAATGCTCGAAAATAGCATCTGAGAGGTGCATGCACACTTCTGATGGGACTGTTGGGAAAGGAATTTGCACACATGCCCCTAATGACTGCTGACAGCATGTCGAGCAGGTAGGTTATGATGTCAATCAGTGTGCAACACTAATTTGAGCCAGCATTGCCATTTTTGATTGCCTCCATCTGTCTTAACCTTGTACAGCTGAGCATGGGTTAAAATAAAATGAAGGACAACTCCTCCCCCTATCCCTCCACCAGAACTATTTAAACAGATCAGAACTATAACAGATTATTTTTTTCGAGCTACTGGTTCAGATCTACATGGCCAAAATTTTTCACCCAGCGTGTGGGTGTGCGCCCAACACGCTCGAATGTAAAAAAGTGCGCGGAGACGTCAGGTGAGCGTCCCGATGTCACCACGCACTCACCGCTTGGCAGGCACAAGTGGGATTCAGAGCCGTGCCCGCCATCAATTATGAGGCCAGTTAAGGCCATTAAAAAGACAATTAAGCTGTATTTTATGTTGCCTGTGCAATTTTGCGCTCAGCACAAGGGCAAAACAGGCAGGCAGACAACCAACAATTTCAAAAACCTCATCCAAGGGTGGGGTGAAAAATCATTGCATTGTCAGTGTGGGTAGTGAGGAGCTTTCGAGATAGTTTGCTGCTGGTTGCTTATTGGTACTTGGCAGCTTCATCCCTGTTCGGGGCTTCATTCTTAGCATTTCCAGGCTACATTTCAGGACTCATTGGTGTCTTCAAGGCCCCGGAGGATTCAGACCATGTGCACCCTTTCAGGTATCAGACAGCCTTTCATTTCCCTGATAACGGGGATTGTGGTCTCCACTGGTGGCACCTCCTCTGAGGAGGAAGAGAGGTGCAGAAGGGAGAGGAGGCTAGGTGTCCTTATGCAGCCTCCAAGGGAGGGACCTGTGGGAGGAGAGGCATAGGCACAAGGGGCACAGGGTCAGCAGGAAGTCCAAGGCAGAAGGGGCTGCAGAAGATGCCACTATCCTGCTGCCAGGGTTTACAGATAGCGATGCAGCTACCTCAATATGTCTGAGGTGCAATAACAAAGGAGGCTCGGCCTCTCAAGGAAGACCGTGACCGTCATCTGTCAGATGAATGGGCCTGAGATCAGCTCCAACTGTGTGGGTGGACACCCCATGCCAGTGGCGCTGAAGATCACAGTGGCCCTCAACTTCTATGCCTCTAGGTCTTTACATGGGTCAGTGAGGGATCTGTGCGGGGTCTCCCAATCAGCTGTCCACAATTGCATAAGCTGGTGACAGAAGCTCTGTTCAGGTGGGTGCTGGCCTTTATTCTTTACCGTATGGATGAGGCCAGCCAGACTGAGCGAGCCAGAGGCTTTGCAGTGATTACTGGGTTCCCCCGCATCCAGGGTGCAATCGACTGCACACAAGTGGCCATCAAGGTACCAGCAGGTTAGCCAGCTGCCTTCATCAACAGGAAGGGCTTCCACTCTATGAACACGCAGATATTGTGTGACCACAAGACGCATATTCCAAATCTGTGCAATGTACCTTGGCAGCTTACATGACTCTTACATCCTGGGACACTCCCAGGTGCCAAGGCTCTTCAGTGCTCCAGCTCGACTGGATGGATGGCTGCTGGGTGACAAGGGCTATCCATTGAAGAGGTGGCTCATGATGCCTCTCTGCCACCCAAGAACTGAGTCAAAGCAGCTGTACAGTAAGAGCCATGCCTCCATAAGCGCAGTGATAGAGAGAACCATAGGTCTTCTCAAGCTGCGCTTCTGATGCCTGGACCATTCATGGGGAGCACTACAATACCCCCCAGAGTGCGTGTCACTGATAGTGATTGCATGCTGTGCTCTCCACAATCTGGCTCTGGCAAGGGGGGACCCACTGGAGGAAGAGGATCTTGAGGCAGCTCCACAAGCCACAGAGGATGAATCCAGTGGTGAGTCAGAAAGACACTGAGGGTGTGCAGCCAGACCTCTCTATTCTTCAGGGAGGCAGGGACACCAGGGATGCCTTGATCCAACGCTCCTTAAGTTAGGCTACCAAAGATCAGCTTCAACCACATACCAGGGCTGCCGCCTCCATCCTGGATGTCTGAAATGACCCTTTCATTTGCACCCAAAGTCCACTCAATGCCTGTGCGATAAAGTATCAAGCCACTCACGTCCAACATTACATACTGGTGTACCCTGTGCCAAAAAGAAAAAAGGTGAAGCATACTCAGGCCATCAGAACCAAACCAAATTTAATGCTATTGTCACATTGAGTGCATAATGACATTGCCATTACTGGTGTTGATGTCCACACCAACAGACATGTAAACCAAACATAAATGAAAAGAAAACCACCCGTGAACTGTCCCTCTTATGCTCATGGTGCCTTTAACTTACGTTTCTGAGTACTGCGTCTTGGTGCCACCGCAGCCCCCCCCAACATCCCCCCCGCCCCCCCGCACCCTCGCTGGCACCAACATTGGAACAGCCTGCTGACTCTGCTGTCCTGTTGGTCTTGATGACCTTCACGGTCGTCTTCTGTCCAGTGGAGCCCGTGCTGGCCCCATCTGGGAGGGTACAGCCAATGCCACAGCTGGTATCTCCCCAGCCAGCACTGCAGCCTCATCAGATTCCATGGTCACAGGCAAAAGGGCAGAGGAGCTGCTGCCGTCACCCAGAGTGCCCTGAGAGGACCCCGCAGAGACAAGTAGCTCGTGTGTCAATGTGAGGTCGCTCTGGATCTCCCTGCTCGCCATTGATAGATGGGCACCTAGCTGGGATACTGGGTACCTCATCCATCTCCCACACTGACACTGACCACCTGAGATCATTGCCTATGTGAGGACTTGCAGATCTGAGCGCAATGCCAGGAACCCCTGATTCTGTCTCTGGAGCTGCCTTTCCATGACAGTCGCCACTCTCTCAATGGAGGAGACATTGCATTTGGCCATGAGGGTCAACACAGTGCTCATGCTCCTCCACAACAGAGACCATGGCAAACAGACCCTCATGTATCTCCACCAGACCCTCTGGGTCACTGGACATCCAGAATCTGCCACCTAATGGACGACTCCAGAGGCTCATCATCTGCCTTCAACTGAGCATCATCCTGGTCCCCAGCATTCCTCCGACTGCCGGCGTCCTGGGCACTCTCTACCTCCACCTGCTCCTCAAGCAAATGTGAAGTGCCCTCACCAATGTGCACCAACTTTCTAGCTGCCGATCTAATGCCCACCGAAGCACTGGTATCTGCACTGGTGCCTGACTCAGAGAGCAAGTGTGACGCAGGTACAAATGAAGCCCGGTGGTCCTCCAGTGTCAGGGGTAGCCCTTCGGGGTCCAGATTGTGACTGTGTCCGAGTGAATCTAAGGGAGAACAAGGACATGTCTTCAGTTAAGGTCATCACTCTGTCACTGTGCATGCCAGGCACCCTGGTGAGACAATGGAAATCTGCATCATGGCATCATCATCTTTCAATGATCAATGGGGACTCCACACTTGAGGCTCCCATCAATGAAGAGACAATAATAGAATGGCTGAATAATCCAAAACTCTCACCTCTGTGCACTGTGCTTTTACCTTCATCTGACACTCTGCCTCTCCTTGCTCGATTGCACGTGGTGCATGCCAGCTTGCCAGCTCTGGGGCATCCTGCTTGAATCTGGGGGGCAGCATCAGGCTGGGCGAGTCACCACCTGTCCATGATCTCTCCAACTGGTTACGGCTTGTCATCTCCTGAAAAGATAGAGGAGCATTGATTAATCCATTCTGTACCTGCAGCGCCATTGCAGCCTGGCCAACCCCAGGTGAAGAACACATCGCAGGGCACATTCGAGTCATGGCCCTCGAGCCGCAAGGCACTCAGTTAAAGCAGCCTGGGTGCATCCCCTGGGCCATTTCCACCTTCACTGACAGTTGGCACTCAGACTCTAGCACCTCTGTGGTCCACGTGGATACGGCTACACCTTAGCATTTCTGCACATTGACCCATGCCAACATGGTACTCACCTTTCCTGAGCGCACAGTTCATTGAACCTCTTCCAGTACTGCACCCATGTGCACCACACCACGTCATGGCTGCTAACCAGCACTGCAACCTCCTCCCATGCCCTCTTTATGAGGTGTGGTGGCCTCCTCCTCCCATCTCTGGGGATAAGGGTGTCCCTCCTGGCATCCATCTCCTCCAGGAGGACCACGAGGCACTCATCCGAAAAGCAGGGGGGCCGATCCTGCCTGCTGTGTCCAGCCACACTGGACTCCATAACTTAAATGTTGAAGAGGCAGAGGAGATGTTCTTCCATGGCAGCCTCTCCAGGGACTGCCTGTACCATTTTTAAACTGGCCGCTGGGTCATCATTGGATTCAGTGGCTGATAGGTACCCACCCTTTCTGACCAATGAGGAGCCACATTTCATGCTGGTTGGGCCTCAATTGGCCCTCCAGCATGAAATCGCAGCCAGGGGCCGCTCCCGGGCCCACCAACCATGCCCGTCCACTGACCTCAAAATTCTGCCCCATATTTTGAAGCTTTCTTATACTTGGGTAACGCTTAAACAGTCTACAGGGGATGGACTAGCTGGCATGAAGTACTTTTTTATTGATTTAAAAGCTCGTGTTGAAACAAGTTGCTTCCAGACATGGATAGCCAGGAAAGGCTTGCAATCATGCTGGGGTACAGTTTTATAGGAAGGGATCCAATCTTCCACAGCAGAAATCCTGGCAGATTTCCCCCTCTCTTGTGACACCATGGCTCACTCGGTTGCACAGCCAATTGTGAATCACAACGTTATACTTACAAGTCCCAGTCCAAGACTTGAGCATGTGAAATTAAGTTGTGCTGTTTTGTTCTACAGATCAGGCATTGAATTTATCTCCTTTTCCTTGTTGTTTGGGTGAATGCTAAAGGTGCCAACCTACAGAAGAGCATGTAGTTCTATTGGTGCTATCGGTACATTTATAGCTATGGGACTAAATTGGAGAGGTTGGGACTGTTTTCCTTGGAGGAAAGAAGACTGAGAGGAGACCTGATAGAGGTATTCAAGATCCTGAGGGGTATGAACAGTGTAAACAGTGAGAAGCTGTTCCCACTCAAGAGAGCATCAAGTACTAGAGGGCACAGATTCAAAATAATTGGCAAAATGAGTAGAAGTGATGTGAGGAAAATGTTTTTTACCCAGGGAGTGGTTGGAGTCTGGAACAAACTTGCTGAAAGGGTGGTGGAGGCAGGTTCGATCGAGGTATTCAAAAGGGAATTGGACTGCTCTCTGAAAAGAGAGAATATGCAAGATTACGGGCATAAGGCAGAGGTGGAATGCTTTCAGAGAGCCAGTGCAGACTCAATGGGCTGAATAGCCTCCTTCTGCACATAAAGCTACTGTGAACTAGTCGTGCATTTCATTGCTGTCTGAAAAATGGCTGTGGCCTACATGACAGTAGTGATTGTACTTATATGAAGTGCTTTGGTATCCTGAAGGAAATAATGGGTCATTTCAGAACTGCAAGTCCTTTCCCTTTTCTCTCTCTTTCTCTCTCTCATGCTTTCCTTTGCTTGATCTCAGTCTTTTCTCTTTGGGATGAAAATTAGTTTAGCTCTATTTTCAGGTGCATATTAAACAACATCCTTGGAGCGCTATCAGGAGCTCAGTCACTGAACACCTTGAAAATATTCAGCTGATCAGAAAGACCAACCTGGATTTGTAATGCCTGGCAAATCTTATTGAATTTCTTGAACAGGTGCCCAAATGCATCCAAATTAAAATTCTTATCCTTGTATTTAAATTCCTTTGCCCATGCCTGTTGCTACTTAGGCTCCAAGCTCTGGAATTCCCTGCTGATACCACTCTGTCTCTACTCTCCTCCTTCAAGGCTTTCTTTAAAACTAACCTCTTTGGTCAGGCTTTTAGTCACCATAGCTACTACATCCCTCTTTGGTGCAGCATTCATTTAGTTCTGATGAACCTCTGTGAAGCACCTTGGGGTATTTTTCCACATTAGAAGCGCTATGTAAATGCATGCTGTTGAAAAGTGCAGTATAAATACATATTTGTCTTTTAATTGTATTCTGCTGTCACAGTGTTTTGTGAACAAAATCATGGTACTTTACCTCTGGATGCTGAAATGTCCTCCAAAATTTAAAGTTTGATCACGGATTTTGTAATAACCAGCATATTTTTAGTAGCAAGCCAATAGCACCAGGATTGTTAGCAATGCAGTGCGATCCAGAACATGTAGTTCTTCAATTTTAACTCAGGAGAAATCAGATACTAACTTCTATTTGCTCTCACTGGCATAAAGCTCAATTTCATCAGCAGTACCCTGGTTTTCTACAACAAATTCCATGAATATGGTCTCCCTTATGTTCTATTTAGCAATGTGAGTCTACCAGCTTTGAAGGATGGTGAGAGGTGGTAAAATTGCCTGGGTGAGTAGGTAAATCATATTACTGTGGTACTCTAACTGATGTGCAGTTGTGCCTACTTCAGTATTGTATAGCAGCAGCCATACATTATTCCAGTATCTAGCTACTTACATGGTTTCACGGAGTCAGAGACATATGAATTGGAATACCATTTGGCCTGTTTATGGGGCCGTTCTGAATATTTCAGACAGTCAGTAAACGAAAGGTACTCCACTTACTGAGTTTCTGCAGCAGGTGTTGGGCACAAAGTGGGAATGCTGCTATTAAAGATCAACAGCAAAAGACACAGATCAGGATTCAGATAATCAACCTGCTGAAAGCAGCACTATATGGGACTATGCATAAAAATGAGTTAATAATGACCTCAGCAAATCAATTGCCAAGTGGTGAGCAAATCAACTATAAAAACCAACGGATTATTAATATCAATTGGCTAACTCACTCTGAATGAGAGCTGGAGAAGAGAACATTGTTAACAGCTTCACACTGTCTGAAATGGCATAAATAAAAGTTAAGTCGCTGAGACATATTGAATGAGTTGCATAGTTCAAGCATTGTTTAAAGCCTGATGGCCCAGTTGTTTGTCCATGCGAATGCTGAAACTGCTGGTGTGTCAATAATTATGTGTGAACTAAAATTAATGAAAGACTTGCATTTATATAGTGCCTTTCATGGTCACAGGATGTCCCAAAGCATTTTACAGCCAATGAAGCACTTTTAGAAGCATAGTCACTGTTGTAATGTAGAAAACGTGGCACCTGATTTGTGCACTGCAAACTACTACAAACGGCAATGCGATAATGACCAGCTAATCTGTGTTAATGGCATTGGCTGTGGAATAAATGTTAGCCAGGACACTGGGGATAATTCCCCTGCTCTTCTTTGAAATAGTGCCATGGGATCTTTTACATCCACCTGTTTCCATATAAGTGTCCTATATTGTATGAAAGTAAGATTCTGATTTACAAGCATCAAGGCATTTTAAGCATTCAAAATGGAATTGCAAACTTGCCTGCAGCCTACCCTCCACCATGGACTCAGCTCCAGGGGATGTGCTCAACTCTCATTCATTGGCCCAGAGCAGGGAGTGTAAAATTTCTGTGGACAGCTTCTTCACATGTGATTCCCTGTTGACTTCCTGGCTATGCTAGTACTCAGTTTAATGCTAAGTACCCTGGGGTCCAGTTACACTGAATTCCTTCCCCAAAGGAATTATTTACATGTTCATGTTGGTAAAGGGGGATGGGAAACATCCTGGCTATAACCCTGATACCTAGCCACTGAATTCATACAAATCCATCATTTTCAAGCATTATGTGGTGTAATTGTTTGACTAACTGTTCAACTGGGATGGATGAGGATTCCAAACAGTAGTTGAACTTAGCATTAATATTTAGGATACTTATTCAGAAATCAGTTGTCATTTGTCTCTGTCTGTTGTCAAACCTATTGCATTATATTATATAAACTGTCTCAGTAATGGAACTGGCACACGATAATGCACATAAAACAATCTAGAAAATGCACAAAAGCTGGTAAACAGCTTCAAAAAGCTAACAGGTACAGTCTCAAGAAGCAATCAACATCTCAAAAATAATTCTCAATGTAATCATATGACAAAGGGAACCTCTTCAGGCCAGCTATCTAAACTAAATTATGTTTTTATTATATGAGATTCAAAGTCTTTTACAATATTTTGGGGTGACATTTCAAAATTCATGCTATTTTTCTTTGATAGCTGAAAATCAAAGACTCCTCTGATATGTGAAAATAGTTTATTGTAGTGAAAGCGCATTAAATTAAATGTTTGTCATAACAAACTTCATGTGTTCAGGCATCTCTCCTTCATGCTTTAGATTAGAACAAATGCAACAGAACAAAAATATGCTATATAAAGGAGGGTCAGTAATACATAGATTAGGCCTCAGGCCTCAACGTTATAGGAGTCCAGGTCCTGAGCTGAGCTTAAAAATGCACAATTAACATCTTCGGATATGTCCTCCTCCAGAAAATGTCGATTGTTGCCTACTTCCTTATTGGAGACTATTATAACTCTGGTGTTGAACTTAAGAAACAGTTTATTTTAAAGGGGTTATAGGTATAAAGTTCAGTAGTTGTCACAAGTTTTAATTAACTTTGGAAGGTAATAGTGAGCACAGAAAACCTCTATAAATGTATGTATATACTATGGCTAAAAGATGTAACAAGGTCAGTAATAAACATTTTTAGGTCTCACACTCAGGCCAGAAGTAGCCCTTTCACTGGGGTTTTGAACCACAAAGAATAAATATCTGAACTTTACTTAGGTGTCACAAGCATAATCTGCATTAGGACTTTGTTATTATTGAAGAAATGCACAAAAGTGCACAAAAGACCAAAGTGTCCTTTGACCTTTTCTCAGTGGTATCCTAAAAGACCATTTGTATGCTGAGGTTAGCATCAACCAGTACCTGCAGGTTCTGATGTGAGTCAGTAACTGGGACAGAGTGTCCTTATATCTTCCAATCAAAACTTCAAATTTCCTCTTGAACATTGCAAAGCTGCAATACTATAGCTATACCAATACTAAAGTTATAATAATAGATTGCGGGCATCACCAATATATCCCAAAGGATGATGAGCAGAATACATTAGACTTCTAGGTGAGTCCACCAACAACATAATATAATCTGCAAAAAGGAACACCCATTCCAAGATCATTCATTATGATTCTCTGCAACACATCTTGGAAGGTGATATTGAGCAGAATCTTCTGTGCTGGAGTCTAAGTTAGTAGTGATTGGGAAAGTCGGCATTATTCCCGCTGTGGGGCGTATAGGCTGAACACGTGATCTTCCGCTGTTCAGCTCATTAATCATGCATCTGTGAGCAGCATGGCAAATCTCGTGGCGGGGCACGCAAGAAGTAGCCTGCTGCCGTGTGGCCTTCACCATAGACAGAGGACACAACTGAGCATGGTTGACAACCAGTTACCTCTAAATTATTAGGGTGTCCCTTTAATCGGCCAATCATGCTGACCATGAACTCCACCCACCCAAAAGGATGCTCCTCACACCTCAGGGGATCTCATTGTTTGACTAACTGCATGGTCAATGTCGGATTTCAAAAATGGTGCGCATCACCTTCCAGGCTCGGTCCCCCATCTTTTACCCTTCCCCTGTAACCCACCAATTTCCCCTCATCACCCTTGACCCATCAAATATCAACATTCCTGTCATCCTTGAACCTCCCCCCATGACCATGGACCCTATCATGACTCATCTCCACATGCCATTCCTCCCATCAGAGCAGGCACCCATTACCATCCCCATGTCCACCCTGATGCTGCCCCCTCCCATTATCCGAGCCACCTGTCTTGACCCACTCCATGACCTCTCCCATGAGACCTTCACCTACAAAACTCTCACCCTGCACCTGCCCCCTCCACCTCATCCCACTCCTCCCTCGACTGTGACTGTTCCCTCCTATCACCAGGACTCTAAGTTCTCACCCCAGGACCCCACCGTTGACATCACCGTCCCCGCTCTCTAAGGGCAGGATTTTTCAGTCAGCATGCGGGGACCGGACTGACACGCTGACATCGGGCACACATCCTGATGTCATCACGCTGTCTTGTGCAGCTTGGTGCCTCAGGGAGATTGAAGTGCTCTTTCGCGTGCATGCGCGAAAGGGCGCTGGACCCGACTCTCTCTCTTCCCCCCATCTACACAAGTCCGCTACGGCTCGCATCTTAAGCTGGGAGGGCCTTAATTGGCCCGCCCATATAAAATGGTGGCACAGGGCTGATCGCAGGTGGCAATCAGCTCAGCGGCTGCCCCCCGCCCACTCCCGCCAAGCCCGCCAGTCGCCTGAAAAATTCAGGCCTGAGACACTCTTTCCCCCACTTCCCCAGACATTCTCCACACACACCATCCCCCTACCCACCATCTCTTCCCTGTTTAGCCTGCCTCCCATGTCCAGTATTAGCACAGCTTTAGCTTCTGGCACTTGACATGAGTGAAGTTATGTGAGGTCCAGGAAGGCGAAAGCAGCATCTGCTAACATCAAAGTCATGGATGAAGTGAAGCTTGCCAGGTGTACGCCACTTATATACAGTTGAAAAACTGCAAGTTCTAAATTCTCACAGGCAGGGAACGTAATTTGGAGGGTGAACTTAATTCCAGTGAGGTGGCCTTGTAATGAGCATGCATGGGAAGAAATTTCTCCCTGCAAGTACTTCTCTTCAAACAGAAGCTCAGCAATTCTCACAGCCAGCTCTATCCTGTTTTATTTTATCTGGACTGCGCATTCTGGATGAATTCCAAACTTCGGCCACATACACCAATGGTTTATAGTTTCTAGATGCATGTGATACATTGTACAGCATTTAATCTCTCTAGTATGATGTACATGATGAATCTCTACAGTATATGTCTCCCTGTAAGTTTCAAGTAGTTATTTGGTGCCATGTGACAGGTCATAAGTTAATTTGGAAATCGCTTGAATCCACTTGCAGATAATTCCAATCATGTGTTAAGGTGTTTTCAAATCTTTCTGGGGTAACATCAGGAAAATGAGCTGGCAGTGAAAGAAATTCAATCGTGCTGGTTATTGCCAGCAAATTATAATAAACAAGCACAAACTTTTGCTGCAAAAAAATGTTTTCCTTTTTACTCACTTCTACCTTGGTGATATCCTGCACTATAACATTTTGGCCTGTCATATAATTCCCCCCAAACATCTTAGTTTCTATTTTTTTGACAGAACAAGAAACAAATGCAGAAATATTTATTTGTAAATCAAAATGACTCTTTCCTACAACTCTGTACACAAAATGAAAGGCATGTCAAGATAGAGGAAAGGGGATTAGTATCTGGTGGGGTTTTGTTTTAAATCATCAGAATTTTCCATTTATCAGTGTGGTGATTAATAAGGAGAAATGGGTCATGACCACCTCCAGGGCACATATCTTAATTTTGCAAATTCTTTACCACTTGAAAAATGGAGGGCAGGATATCAGGTGGCCAATGGAACAGGGTGTGTTATGATCTGAGCCAGAAAATGTTGGCCCAGATTTTCCAGTGTCTGCATTGTTGGAAGTCCTGAAGCACTGACCTCAGCGGAAAATGCCCAGGAAGTTTCAATTTCCAGTGGGTAATTCTCCTGCTCCCTGCAGCCCTCCACGAATATCTTTATCTCTGAGTTAGAGTTGGAGACTTTGGACAGTTCCATGTAACTTACCTGGGTAATTACCCAGAAATGATAGGCAGAAAAGTCCTAGTCTAACTCCTGGCTAACTACAGAACTGACCCCCCAATCACTCACACTGCTCAACTACCCCCACCACCCAACACCCGACTACCCCCCAACCTGATCCAACTACCCCTGCTGACCACCTGACTATCCACTGATCCCATCCGTACCCCCGACCTGACCCAATTACCCCCAATCAGATCTGACTACTCTCCACCACTCAACTACCTCCCAACCAGCCATGACTAGCCCCAACTCACCTACACACTCACCCCTGCCACCCTATGCATCTGCCACCCTACCCACCTGCCACCCTACCCACTTACCACCTCACCCACCTGCCAATCTACTCAACTGCCATCCTACCCATCTGACACATTGCCCATCTACCTGCCACCCTGCCCACCTATCACTTCACCCACCTGTCACCTCCCCAGCCTGCCACCCTATCCACCTGCCATCCTACCTACCTACTACCACACCCACCTGCCACCCTACCCACCTGTGACAAAAGTATAATAATTTTCATTATATTTTTCTGGTTTATTGTGAAGTCAGTTTATGGATATAAGTATGGGTGGTTCTGTCTGTGTGATTTAATTACATTTGGAGTCAAGCAGGCAGCAAGCTTGAATTCATCAAAAAAAGCTAGGTATAGAAATGTGCTTGAAATGCTAATGAGTAAACATGGATGCTGGTTTAGCATGTAAGGTGTGAAGAGAATTTGCATTTTTTAAATAAATGAAAGGATTGTTTGGATTTTGAAGGGATATTAATCTGTTTACAACTAGCCAGATAAGCAAGTCTAAGGAGTGTGTTTATTTTTCCCAAAGGTTACTGACAATATTGGCAACATGAAAGTTTTTATGAGAAACTTATGGGTTCAAAGACATATGGAACAATAGAATTTACATATTAAAGAGAGAGAAACATATATAATGGAGAATGAAAGGCTATATGAGCAGTGGGCCATGTAAGATCTAACAGGAGTGTGTGAAACGGCCTTCAAGAAGCCTCCAGCAATGTATGCATAAGTCTGCTATGTAAAGTAATTAAAGGTGGGGAAGCCTTTTGGAATTCCACTGCTAAGTGGGTACTGTGTTAACCTGCTGGTTTTGTTTTAAATCTAAAATCTATTTTGGACTGTTGCCTTAAAGAGGTGTAATTGGGAGTCAAATCAATTAGGAATTTTAGGATTTGTTATAGTAGTAAGTAATTGTAGTCTTATGTATGTGCTTGAAATCTTTTATTTTGTTAATAAACATTTTAATTTAATTTTTAAAATCTCTAAAGGTCTTGGTGGACTCATTACTTCTGAATTCAGTGCACACATCTTCTTGTAATAAATACAATTGAAAAACCGTTGTGATAGCACAAGCAAGTTTCTCTTGTGGATCATCATCTGCCACGTCATAACACTGCCTACCACCTCATCCACCCTACTCATTTACCCACTTACCTCACCCACCTCTCCACCCTACCACCCTACCCATCCACTCACTCATTCTCCCATTCACTAACATTCACACTGGACCTTTAAACATACCATAAGGCAGCTAGTGCCATATAATTAGGGTGTGTCCTGTCTCCCCCCGACTCTGCAGTGATCTGATGGAGCTCTCTGAGGGATGCTGCACTCTGCATTTCTGGGAAAGTTGAACTTGGAAGACCCGACAAGAAATGCAGAGCAGCATCGAAGTGGAGCAAAGTTCAAGTGGAGCGGCAATCTGATGATGATTGCTGCTCCTTGGAAGATTCAGGCCATGATCTGGCCATGGATACTGAAAAAGCAATAGGCCCTGTCAACAGTCTGGCAATAGTACCAAAGACTTGTGCTCCAGAGCTTGCTGTACCCTTAGCCAAGCTGTTCCCGTACAGCTACAGCACTGGCATCTACCCAGCAATGTAGAAAAGTGCCCAAGTATGTCCTGTACATAAAAAGCAGGACAAACCCAACCCAACCAATTACCGCCCCATCAGTCTACTCTCAATTATCAGCAAAGTGATGGAAGGTGTCGTCGACAGTGCTATCAAATGGCACTTACTCAGCAATAACCTGCTCACTGACACTCTCAATTTGGGTTCCGCCAGGGCCACTCAGCTCCTGACCCCATTACAGCCTTGGACCAAACATGGACCAAAGAGTTGAACTCAAGAGGTCAGGTAAGAGTAGCTGACCTTGACATCAAGGCCAAGTGAGGCATCAAGGAGCCCTAGCAAAACTGAAGTCAAAGGGAATCATGGGGGAAAATTCTCCACTGGTTGGAGTCATAGCCAGCACAAAGGAAGATGGCTGTTGTTGTTGGTCAATCATTGCAATCTCGGGACATCGCTGCAGGAGTTCCTTTGGGTAGTGTCCGAGACTGTACCATCTTCAGCTGCTTAATCAATGACCTTACTCCATCATAAGGTTAGAAGAGGAGACAGTCGCTGATGATTGCACAATGTATAGCACCATTCACGACTCTTCAGATACTGAGGCAGTCCATGTCCAAATACCTGGACGACATTCAGGCTTAGGCTGATAAATGGTAAGTAACATTTATGCCACACACGAGCCAGGCAATGACCATTTGCAACAAGAGAGAATCTAATCACCTCCCTTTGGCATTACCATCTCTGAATCCTCCACTATCAACATCCTAGGGAGTTATCATTGACCAGAAACTGAACTGGACCGACCATATAAATACTGTGGCTACAAGGGCAGGTCAGTGGCTGGGAGTTCTGCAGAGCGTAACTCACCTCCTGGCTTCCTAATGCCTGTCTACCATTTACAAGGCACAAGGCAGATGTGTGATGGAAGACTATCCACTTGCACGGATGAGTGCAGCTCCAACAATGCTCAGAAATTCAACACCACCCAGGACAAAGCAGCCCGTCTGATTGGCACCTCATCCACCACCTTCAACATTCACTCCCTCCACCACTGAAACACAGTGGCAGCAGTGTGCACCATGAAAAGGTGCACTGCAGCAACTCATCAAGGCTGCGTTGACAGCATCTTTCAAACCCGTGACCTCTACCACCTAGAAGGTCAAGGGCAGTAAATACATGGGAACACCACCACCTGCAAGTTCCCCTCCAAGTCACCCCTTCCTTCAATGCCACTAGGGCAAAATCCTGGAACTCCTTCCCTAACAGCACTACGCCACATGGACTGCAACAGCTCAAGAAGGCAGCTGACCACCACTTTCTCAAGGGCAATTAGGGATGGGCAATAAATGCTGGCCTAGCCAGTGACACCCATGCAAAAAGAAATGCAAACGTAGAAAATAATTAATACTACCTCCTTCTTTTAGCTTACCTGTCATAGCTTCAGAGGTGCTTTTAGATTTTCCACTTCTGTACATGGGGCTGAATGCATGATCATAAACCAGTCTGGGAGTTATCTGATTCTGCAATGCACAGTTCCACATACGCACAGAAGATATTCTGAAAGCATTCTGGAGCGACCTCAGAGGAATTGAAAGGCTATGCTGGGTGATCAAATTCCATGCTAGTTTCTCTTAGTAAGTGTTGACAAGTGGTCACAATCTTAAAAACACTGTTGCTATGAAACACTATTGGTGTTGGCATGTATGATAATGTATGCTAACAAATTAATGCTGGCAGGAAAAACAGAAATTGTATTATGGAATAAGATACAGTTGACCACATTACTTTAAGGCAGAATAAAAACAATATATTTACAAACCTTGAGGGGTGTCCTTTGACAGATGGATACTCATTAAAAAAAATCTTGCATTTATATAGCACCTATAACTTAATAAAATGTTCCAAGGCACTTAATAGGAACATTATCAAACAAAATTTGGCAAGATGCTTATATCTTTCCTGATTTTTATCTCCAATGAGATCAAAGCAAATAAAAATCAGAAGTAATGTAAAATAGACTTCGTAGTTGCTATTTCCCATTTTATGCCATTGCACAAAGTCAAAATCCAACCCTATGTATCAACATTTGAAACATATCTCTTATATGTCTTCTTAAAATCTACATAAATTATATCCACTGCATTCCCTTAATAGATACACATGGTGATTTCTTCAAAAAGTCCCATTAATTTAGTCAGCCATGATCTATCCTTTACAAATCCACATTGACCATCCATGATTAGCCCATGGATTTCTAATTTTATGCTGCATTTTGGAATCTAAGGGCTGAACTTTCCTCCACCTTGGGCGGTGGAGGGGGGGGAGTTGATGGGCGGGCGCATGCCAGCAAGCTTCCGATCGGCACTCCCGATCGGAGGTGCGGCACCCTTTTACATCGGCAGGCCAATTAAGGCCTGCCCAGCGTGATGTCCGCAGGGAAGCACTATGCGCTCCCTGTGCGGGCGGAGGGAAATCTCTAAATTCGAGAGTGCGCTCTTTTGCGCATGTGCATGAATGAGTGCACTCATCTACATGAGGCTAAGTGCTGCCTCAGGGAGATCGGCTCTACTTTCAACAATATTAAAAATGGAAAAAAAAAAGTTCCCTTACATGTCCCCTCATGTGACAATGTCACATGAGTTGGGACATGTTCATAATTTCCATAACAACTTTATTAAAATTTTTAAAACCCTACTTGAAACATCATCTTGCCAGTGGATGAGGTTTCATGTTCTTTCTAGTTGCCGCTGGGGCTCCTGGCCTGTCCGCCAACCTTAAGGTTGGACTGGCAGGTCCACTAATTACTTTAATTGATCTGTCAATGGCCTGAATTGGTCAGTGACAGGTCGGCGGGTGTGCAGCTGATTTTGCTGCGCCCCCGCCTTTCTTAAAATTTAAATGGGGTGTGGTGATTCGGGAGTTCCGCCCAATGTCATCCCGCGTCATTTTACGCGTCGGCGAGCGGGCCCTGCCCCCACTCGCCAACAGTAAAATCCTGCCTTAAAAGTTTACCCATAGCTAAGGAAAAACAAACTGGCCAATAATTCCCTAGATTGTCTCTTTCCCCTTTCTCCAATAGGGGTGTAACCTTTGTCACCGTTCAGTTTTTCATGACAACATCTTTTTACAAAGATCTTTAAATAACCTCAGATGAGACTTCCATAAAAATGATCTCTTAACCACCCTTCTGCATGTGGCATTCAACAAACCTTTGTACAGATATTAATGTAGCTAATCAGCCATTGCTCAAGTAATTGATTTAATCACAAGAGTGGCTTTTCGGTGGCAGAAATTCTAGATCAAAGAATATAGAGATTGTAAAAATTTGACTATACCTGATCTTTCAGTTTATTGTGATTTTTACCAAGTCACAATAGAGGCAAGACACAAACTCCTATGTAGTTCCAAATAAGGCTGAAACCAGTAGGAAGTAGAATGCAACAAAAACAAAAAGTGCTGGAAAAACTCAGCAGGTCTGACAGCATCTGTGGAGAGAAAGACAGAGTTAACATTTTGAGTCCGTATGACTCTTCTTCAGATGAAGATGAAGTAAAGGAACCTGAACTGTCTTTGGCTTTTTCATGAACTGCACTGCGACTGGCAATTAAGATGACTGCTATATTGAACTTCCTTGCCTTGGACTTTGTTCCAATAGAATATCAGGAAAATAAGCAACTGGAAGCAAGTGGGAAGATTATTGTGGGGCCTGTGATACTACTTTTTGTTGCTGTTTTCAGATTGGCCTGATTAGGTCACTGTGTGTCGAATACCACTGGACAGAGCATGGGCAACAAATGCTCTGGCCATCTGTAGTTGAAAATTGCTTTGGGGTTCTACAACGGCATTGGACCCTGATTTAAATACATTGATGAGGTTTGTGTGTGTTTCAGCTGGTCATCTATTTCACCGGGATTTTCTGGCCCATGGTGGCGGGACCCGCTACAGGGGATGTGCCAACCCAGCCAAAAGTCCATTGGCTTTCGGTGGGACCAGATGATCCCAACAGCAGGTGAGGCTGGAAAATCCTGCTCAAAGTATCCTATATGTTCAGCATGCTGTTTTTCAGTTTCAACTGACAGGCAGATAAAAAATCTTTTATTTGTCATTGAAATGATCTAACTGAATCAATCACAAAGTAGTTGTCAAATAGACAGGTTGTTAGAAAATGGTCATCTTCTCAGCAATCTAAAAACTGCCTTATATTTGCTTCAACGCCTACTACAAGGCTAGAGGCATTAATATTAGGGGATAGGATTTCTATTCATGCACTTCACCTGATGCTTTATGGAAGACACTTAAAGACTTTGATATGCCCAAACACCTTGTGCGGCTAATACAAGAGCTGTACAGGAATGCTTCAAGAGTTGTCACAGTTGGTAATAGGTGTACAAACCAATTCCAGTTTGAGAAGGGAGTCAGGCAGGGTTATTCTGTCATCCACGCTGTTTAATGCTGTGGTAGAGAAGTTTATGAGAATGGTGCAGGGAGAGTTACCAGAGAGATGTGACTGCACCATAGGAGGTTGTAGCATATGGAATCTCAGGTATGCAGATGACGCCACTCTTATAGCCAGAACAAAGGAAGAGCTGGATACTAAGGCAAAAAGAAACAGTGAGTCTTTTGGACTGAATATAGTAGAAGCAAAGACCAACATTATGGCTCTAAATGGCAAAGTGGAAAAGACAAGATTGAAAGCACCAAGCAGTGGACAAATTCAAGTACCTTGGCCCGATCATAAACAGTAAAGTTACTTCCAAGAATGATATCAGGTTAAATTAGCTATAGCAAGAGGCATGACCTGTGACTTAAGTAGTCACTTACTTAACATCAGGTTAGTGGGAGTTGTGGACTAGACAAATTAAAAATGCTTATTTTTTGTGATAAACCCAATGTCAGACATATTATTAAAAATCCACTATGTTACGTTCTCCTTTTCTTTGACATAAACATACCAATCATACACAACGATAAGTGAAACAATAATGTGAGGTCTTTAGTTGAAGATAATGCTATATACAGATAATTCACCATGAGGCGAAGTATGGTACAACAGATCTCTACCATGCTGCTTGCTGACTGCCTAGAAATCATGGAACTAATACATCATTTCCTGTTGAGGTAATGATTGACAGCAGTTAAGATCTGCCCTCTTAAAGGTACATGTCATCATATCACAACATCCCCCTTTTTCTAAACTAAAGGTTTACCTTTAAAGAATCAAACTACTAATGCAACAGGAAAACAAAATAACATTCTGCAGGATTTTCTGGTCCTGCCAGTGGCAGGCATCATTGTGGGCAGGACAGGAAAATTTGGATACTGGCCAAAATTCAATTAACACAGAGCAATAAATTTACAAGTCTCTGAAATATATTGGCGGTTTGTTTACCTGCCCAGCTTTAGTTATGGCGGCCTTTGCTGGGGGCTGCTGTACAGTTTCAGAATGCTGGTCGGGGTGCTTTGTTGTGTTGTATCTTAGACCAGGGCTGCTAAGTGTTTCTGTTGTGTATTATTCTGGTGTTTCTAGTTGTGTATTGTTCTGATTTAACATCTGTTTCATCGCATGGTCATGCCATTTGGTATTTGTAATTGATACAATCTTGATTCTGAGCATATACTGATGATTTCTGCTAGATTCCTGGTGCTATCAGTTTGGTGTTGTAGTCAAACTTTCTGTCCAATGTTAGGTTGGGTAATTTGTTATCTGCATGCCAGTCTTGGACATCTCTCATCTTCCTGTTTTTTGATCAAGGCATCACGTTCCCCTGGGAGTATCGACAAGTGATATCTGGGGAGGGTTGTTCGCACATGTCTGTCGTATGGTAGTTCTGCATTGGATCCACAGTATTCAGTTCAAACTCATGTAGCCTTCTGGCTGATGATCTGCTTTGCAGAGTTAGAGGATCTTCTCTCAGTATAGTTACAGGGTTTCAAGTGGTGCTCCTAATGGTCTGTGGTCCTCATCATTGTTTTGAAGATAACATGGATGGTGACCAAGGACAGGTTCCTGCATACTGGTAGGCCTACAAACACTGGATCCATGGTGTCCATAGTATAAGACCTCTGGGGTCACCAGGGTGAGTTTTTGTAGAGACTAGCTTCTGTTCCAAATGTAGAAGTGTTTGGTGGTTTCCAGCATTCTTTATGATTGCTGAAGTCTAGAAGCAGAGGTGTGGCTGGTGCTGATGGACTTTGTACTGACACTTTTTTCCAATTATTACAGTACTGAAGAAGGTCATTCAGTCTGTCATGTCCATGGCTCTCTGCAAGTACAACTCATTTAGTCCACTCCCCCACCATTTCCCTGTAGCCCTGTAAATCTTTTCTCTTCACAAATTATCCAATTCTCTTTTAAAGGCCTTGTCTGAATCTGCCTCCAACACACCCTCAGGCAGTGAATTCTGGATCCTAACCACTTTCTGGTTAAAATTCTGGTTTCATGTTGTCATTGCTTCTTTTGCAAATCACCCTATCTACTCTGTTCAGAATCCTCATGATTTTTGAACACCACTATCAGCTCTCCTCTTAATCTGCTTTTCTCCAAGGAAAACAGCCACAGCTTCTCCAACCTATCCAAGTAACTGAACTGCTTCTGTCATATAAGTTTCTGGCACATGTATGGATAATGTAGGACTAAGTACAGTACCAGTCACACAGTGATGTAAGAAGGCAAAAGACCCAGACCCAGGGTCAGTGTGGTGTTGAGCAGAGATATGCATAGACCTAAGCATTGAAACAGCTCCTAGCTTGTACCCTTTAGTGTACATGTGTAAATAATTCTAGTAATTAATAAAAACTCACAGTTAACCAGCAGAAGACTACGAAAACTCCTTTAAGACAACTTTAAAGAGCCTACACAAACTAATCTCTCCCAGACATGGATGCAGTAATGTCCATTGTTAAGCATATCAATGGGTCTGCTCTATCGTATTTCCTGTGGCAGCATGGCTTTTATTATATGAATTCTGTTCACGTGTTCATTGCTTGCACGATATAGTCATCAGCTAGGTGGTCAATGGATTTTCCTTTCCACCTAGTATTCACCTTCCTCTGGTTTATAATGGTGACTCAAATGTGGATGGTACAGCTGACTAGCTCAGAATGAAATTACCAAGATGTCAGGCATTGATCCGCATAATTTTCTGCCTGTAGTCCCACACCAGCTGGATTTTGAGGGAGCAGAATCCCTCCCGGTTGCATGGCTGCAAGCTGAGCAGCATGATTTCAGTCTAAGCTTCCACTGCAGCACTCAGACATTGTTCACCTCCTACTTATGCTGCAATGGTAGCTGAGACATCGGCCATCAGGCAATGCAGCAATATTAAGGTCTGCAAGTGTTTTCATGAAATTGGCCACCACTTCCACACTGGAGAGGGACAGTTCCACACTCTGCACAAAAGCCTATGCTTTGGGAACCTATCTCCTCAATGCCCCTTGGCTTTGCATGCAGGCTTTCTAGCAGGCTGGCCAATACAACAGGCATTAAACTTGCATATCTATCAGCATATCCATCAGCCTTCTTCTGTCAGCTATCCTGCTGAAGTCCTCATCTGAAGTCCTCTAAGGCAGAACTCATTTGTTAAATCATCGTCTGGCAAGCTGGCCAAAGTTCACAGTCAAACTCTTCCATGAACCAAGAATTGGGTAGCATTTTAGAACATAATTGTTTATGTCTTTCCTTTGCCCCCTTCTCTAGTTTCAGGCCACTTGTGCCAGATATCTCACCTTATGCAGATTCTGCTTCGGAGCGATCCCCTAAAGTACACACATTTGACAGTGTTTCAGCTCATGGCTGAGAGTGTGACAGTGAATGTTCCTCCTTCCACACTGCCTTCCCACTCTTCCATCCTCCTCTCTTCCATTATTTTCTGGCCAGGTTTTAATCTTTGTGCATCTCAAAGGACAAAGGCATAAGGGTAGGGTTGATGTGAAAGGCAGGGAAAAATAAGAGGTTTGTGCTTTTTGAAAATCAGAAGAGGTTGTGGGATGATGAGAAAGTAAGATGTGAGAAGGAGGATAAGCAATAAGCATACTGCCATTTGCAATGGTTTCAGCCCTACTACTGGCCACTGCCTGCTCCAATGATGGTGAACACCATCTCCTCTATAGGGGTAAGGACATGCAGCCACGTCTGTTCCCCTCTGTTTAGGTGCTTCTGCTTCCAATTATGTGCCAGCTTGTCCTGCAATAGCAAGGAAAGTGTGTCGGTGAAGATAGTGCAATGTGTTTGAGTGATGTGGCTGTTACAGTTGAATAGTTGAGAGATGTGGGAGTGAGGTTTGTATGTGAGGGTGGGGTGAATTTATGAATGTTAGATATGAGTTGTGATTGATCAGTATTGTTGGTAGGTCGGTGATGAAGGTGTGTTGAATCGAGGGTTGTGTCTGATGCATTGGTGGGATATGGTATTTGCAGATTAACTCACTGATCTTAACCATTTGTGGGAAGTCATTGAACTTTTTGTGGCACTGCAGCTAAGTCCTCGAGGCAGGAATCCTGGCTTTGACCACGAAAGCTAACTGCCCCCAATACTATTGCATTGTTTGACTGGAAAGCCTCCTATCCACCTCATTCACCATGGTGTTCAGAACTGCATATGAGAACTTTAACACATGCTGTCTATCCTGTTGCACCATATTCAGTGTTCTTCTTGTTCACATTCTCTTCTACAGCCTGTTCCTCAGCACCTGTTTTTCCCAGCACCCGCTCTAGCCAGGATGCACCTCCCCTTTTAGCAATGCAGACTGACTTTAAACAGTGCAGATTAGCTTTAAGTTGTGCCAGTGCCACACAATTCTGGGCCCCCTGCTGAGATGTGCCACCAGTCACCACTGCACCACTCTGGCATCACGCAAATTTATAGGCAGTGGGAAGTTTGTGTGCTGCCTACATTAGAAGCAACAGGCACAGTTTAATTATACATTATGATATCTCAGCCTGTTTTCAGTTCCTGTCTAGCTTCATTTCCAACAGGTTTGTGATAACGCAAATGAATGTGAGCAGAAATGTAAACCATAACTTGGCAGCGTCATCTGTGGTTCAGTGGCTAACACACTCATCTCTGAGTCAAAACATTGTGGATTCAAGTCCTACTCCGGAGACTTAAGCACATATATCTAGGCAGACTTTTGTAGTACTGAAGGAATGCTGCACTGCCCAAGGTCAGGTCTTTTGGATGACACTTAAAATGAGGTCCCATTTGCCTTCAGAGGCAGATGCAAAAGGTCTCTTGGCACAATTTTGAAGGAGGGCAGGGAGGTTATCCTTAGTGTACTGGTCAATTTTTATCCTTCAACAACATCACAAAAGCAGGTTATTTGGTCATTACCATATTGCTCTTTTTGATGGTTTGCTGGGTGCAAATTGGTGGCTGCATTTCCTACATTACAACAGTGACTATACTTCAAAAGTACTTTATTGGTTGTAACTTCCTTTGAGATCCCAAGAGCTGTTATATACAGTAATTGCAAGTGTTTCTCACACCTTCGGAATACTTGCTCAATTTCAGGCACAATTTGTATCCAGTTTGCTGATTATGCCCCAAGAGGAAACTCTACCCCAATATTGCGAAAAAACTGAATACAAGCATATTTCAGAGGCAAACATTGATTCAAAACTTCTAAATGTGATCATTGATATAACACGGCTGAGGGGAGACAGGGACAGGAGATTGAAGATAAACGGAATAAGGAGCTTTGAGCGGTGATATGTAAACTTCCATGATTCCCTGAGGGCAGACAGTGCAGCAGGAGGCTACCTGCACAGCCTGCATGAGTTTCCAGCCATGCAGGTAGTGACCTGTGACACATGCTGATGCCAGGGAATCAACATGTCTTGCGTGAAGCAGTGCTACGCAAATAAAATTTTCCCCTCAAGACTAGTTTCTGCATTGCACTGGACTATGCTGGACTGTTGTTCTACTTCATTTTGTTACTTTAAACACCAGAGAACACACACACAGGTGTAGTAATGCAGGGTCAGGTCTTTAAAGAGATAACGCACTCCGCTATCCAATATGTGTACTCTGCTCCATCACACTTAATGGTTCCAGTATGACTCAGAATCCAATGATTCACTCACAACTTTGATCTCTACATTCTATACATATACTACTAAATTGCAGTACATCACATGTACATACAAGTGACATCTGAATAACAACATGGAGTCAGAAAAATGAACTTTGCCCTTTTCAAGCCTCTGCAATGAGTGACTTCTCACCCTTGGTGATTTCAACTTTTATCTCAATTCATCATGCTCTCGTTCCTCTGAATTCATTGCCCTTTTGTCCTCCCTAAATCTCTCCCTCCATATAAATCCCCCAACCCATATTCATAGCCACTCTCCTGACCTTGCCATCTCAAGTGGCCCGATTATGTCAATCACAGATAAAACTATCTCTGATCAGTTCATTGTATCGTTCTCCACCCACATTCCCCTTCTCTTCCCAAACTTATTTCTTCTGCTTGCCCCTGGAACTAATTTGCTTAAAATTCGCTACAGCTTCACCTTCAAAATCCCAACCGTCTAGCCTGTGGTCCTCTATTCAACACAACACTGATGCAGCTATCAATCTGCTCACACACCTTGAGATCCACATTCAATGTCCTTGTCCCAATTAAAAGAATTATTCTCTCTCACCTTGGCCATTACCCCTGGTACAACCCTGATCTCTGCACCCTTTTATCCAAGAGAGATCTTGAACAGATATGGTGGGTAACTATTTTAGTCATTTGCCACCAGGTCTGGCTGCACTACATAAAGCATTACTGGGTCCTGCTTTCATATATTAAAACCGCTCACAATTCCAGGATTATCCTGGAATGCATAATAATCTCCAGTTTCTTTCCTCTACTGCAAGCTGTCTTCTTAAACCCTCTCTTCTGTCCCTTCCACCTTCATCTTCAACAAGTTCAAGGAGCTCATAAACTTTTTATCACTAAGATTTAGATCATTGGATCAGTTGCCTCTATCGTTTCATTCCCTTCCCCTAGCCAAACTTCTCCTAAGGTTCAAGCATCACAATGTGCATTGGCATTCGCCTGTATTCCACCCTATCAAAGTCCTCATCTGAGTCCTTTGCAGGAGAATTCATCTGTGAGCTTGCCCTCAGTGAGCTAACACATGAACTATTCTTACATCTGTCTGGCTACTCTGGAGACTTAAGCACATATATCTAGGCAGACATTTGTAGTACTGAAGGAATGCTGCACTGCCCAAGGTCTTTTGGATGAGACTTAAAATGAGGTTGCATCTGCCTTCAGAGGCAGATGCAAAAGGTTTCTTGGCACAATTTTGAAGAAGGGCAGCTCACCTGTGACTCACCATGTGCAGATCCAGACCCTAGACTACCTTCTGAAGTATGTGCAGTACCATTACCTGAGCTGGTGACACCCTGTAATTATGGACCACATGGCAAGAGGGAAGAATGTCAGTATGTAAGTTACAATGTACATGGAGGATATACCTGCCATTGCTGAATATCTGGAGGTATGGGGAAGCAGCAAGAGATAAGGGTGAGGCTGGCATCATTGGTATGTGAGGATGAGGTAGAGTATATGAGTGTTAGGTATGAGTCCCAATTGATGATGGTGAGTGGTGGGTCTGCAGCGCATCGAGCAGTGTGAGGTGTTGATGGAGCGGTAGGTAGGAGATGTCATGTGAAAATGCATTCACTGGCCTTGACCACCCATGTGAGATCATTGAACTGTTTTTACAGCCATATCCTGGGCCAAATTCTGGGGCTAAAATTATCCAACAGCCCATATCGTCTAATGCATACTGCCAACCACCAAAAGAGTAATACTACACTCACAGCACCTGAGACAGACCCCAGGGCCTGAATTCTTCAGAGTGCCCCTCAGCCATTTAACGTTCAAATGAGCATCAATTTGCTGCAGACAGGACTTCTGCCCCTCACTCGGAGGTAAGTCCAGCCTCAGAGAGCTGCCGGCCAACTCCAGTTTCTGCAGTGACAAGAGCTGCAGTGGACTGAAGAGGAACTTTAGGAAGATGTCTGAGCCTATGTCCTGGAACTGGAAGACAAGGTAAGTTTAAGGAGCGGGGAAGGTGGGGAAGGCTTTGGGGGGTGCGCAAAGGGGGAAATCAGGGTGTCAGAGTAGAGGCTGGGAGGGGGGAGGGAGGTCCAGCAGCCAAATGGACCTTAAGGGGTAGGGATGGTGCCCGCAGGCAGAATGGGGCTTCTGATGAAGGTGCCCTCCTATCCCACCAACAACTTCCCGCCCGAGATCTAAAACCTGTTCTTTTTTGAACTTCCCCCAGACCGCGTAAATCCTCTCACCAACCTAAAATTTGAGGCTGGGCAGGAAATGGCCACTTAAGCACTTCAATTTGGGTAAGGCCGGGTGCCCCGTCTGAGGATTTGCCCAGCCCAGCATAAAATCATTGCAAGTTCAGAGTGCACAGAGAGATCTCTGTTCCTTCAACTCCCTCCCACCTAATAACCTGCTGGCATGGGAGTGTGAAATTCAGGCCCAGGTGATACCTTCTAAGTAAGTGAACTTCCTGTCAAAAGCAGAGGACAGTACAGTATGTTCACAATACCACATATTTTCACCATGGCCAAAACCATCAGTTTCCACCTCCATAACTTTGACCCATCTCAAATCATTTGCTGATCAACACTTTGTTATCTGTAGACTTGACTATTCCAATATACTCCTGGCTGGTCTTCCATATTTTGCCCTCTGTAAACTTGAGGTCATCCAAAAATCTACAGTCTGTGTCTTAACTCACATCAAGTCCAGTTCACCCATCACCCCTATGCTCACTGATCTACACTGGCCCCTGGCCAAGCAACATCTTGATTTTAAAATGTTTATCCTTGTTTTCAAATCAGTCTCCCAAGCTCTAAAACATCCTCCACTCCACAACCCTCCAGGATATCTGCGCTCATCGAATTCTTACCTCCAATTTTAATCACTCCACCATTGATGCCTTCAACTCACATGGGCCCAACCTCTGGAATGCCCTCCCTACACCTCTCTGCCTTTCAACCTCACCTTCCTCCTTTAAAACTCAGCACACTGGTGATCAAATCAGGTATCTGTGACTTTGAACACATCCTTATGAAAAGATTCGAAAGAGACACCAAGATTGAACTTATGACTGAAGCATTATTAGTTAAGGTTGACTCAGAACCCTCCAACCCACATACCTCATCCCACCAAACTTAAAAACCTGACCAGAAACACATTAGTAGAACTATGAACACAAGGATACAACCCTACATGCCGCCAACTTCTCAAGGGCAATTAGGGATAGGCAATAAATGCCAGCAACACTCACTTCCCAAAACAAAAACATTCTGTTCCTGTCCCCTGATCAACCATTTTTGAATAGATATGCTTGAGGTCACTAAAGCAATGACAAGCCAGAACCCAAGCTGAAGCAGTCAGTCTATCGCTGGCATCATGTGGTCTAAGCGCCTGTGATATATCTGCCAGTCAGGTTGAGTAATGTATGGTTGTATGGTTAATGCATGGAGTTTGAGAATTGCTAGGAGATATTTAGAGGACCTTTTTCTGTGGCTTACCTTCCAATCCACTTCAAGAACCCCAACCAGACCAACCGCAGGTCTATCTGATAAGGAGATAGTCCCCATCATACACAATGCAAATAAGGACATCCTGCTGCTATAATCATTCAGCACCATATCCTCCTCTCTGTAAGGCCTCAGTACCCATGACCGGGTATATCCCTGGCTTTGTCACCAAACATACCTCACCCTAATGTATAGAACAGTGTACTTATGTATAAACTGTCCTGCATTTACTGCTAGAAAGTTAAAAAGAGTACCAAAGCTTGTAATCCATCTGAAACTATGGGTGGAATTTTCCGAGCCCGCTGGTGGTGGGCATGATAGGTGGTGTGCGTGGAAAATATGGCGGGACCCACTTCATGACGGTGTGAAGGCAGGTCGCAATCTTCCGCTCAGCCCAACAACAGCGGACTGCGTTTCCTGCAATCGGTCAGCGGTGGGCTAATTGGAATATATTAGCATAGAATTAAAAACCATCCCACCAGGCTCTTGGAGCCCCACCATATTGTCCATCCAAGTCGACGGGAAAGCACGCTGATGTGTTTCACAGCAGCAGGCAGGTGATGTGTACTTGGCGCCCTTCACTTTGGGGGAACTGAGATGAGTGAGCAGCAGCGTTCTCCACAGCTCGCCTGTTGTTTACAGGCCTCAGGGGCACAGAGGAAACTGATGCTTGGCCTAGCAGGCGACTGCTGAGGGGTTGGAGATGTCAGGAGGCAAGTGCTGGCCAGCCTCAGAGGTGACAGCTGAGGAAGGGTGGTGGGGGGGCAGGCACTGCATCCCGCACACAGTCATTCGAGGTGGGGGGCAGGGTAAGCAAAGGAAATGGCCACACATTAGGGACACCTGTATAAACTGACCATGCCTCTGCAGCTAAGACAGATTAAGCACAGCCACAGTGATATGATTGGGATCAGGCTCCTAGCCTGCCTGCCCATGCAAGCAATGTGGATGCACTGAAGGACTACTAAGCGCTCCATATATTACCGCCCCTCCGCACCGCACCCCAGCCCCCCCAACCCCACCCCCCAACACCCCCGCCCCCACCACCTCAACCCCCAGTACAGACTTTGAGTCTGCCATCACTTTATTGGACTGCGGAGCAGTTGCACTGCTCACATTGTACAATCTCCTCACTAATGCTGACCATGTAGCACCATGTAGCTCACAGCACCTTGAAATCTCAGCATTCTAGTTTGGACCAGTGTCCCCCATGTCGCAGGTTGACAAGGCAGCCATGCAGCGCACTCATCTCTGGCCATCCGAGGGGTGACCAGCACTCTCTGGGAAACATTAAGGAGTGGTCAGAAAAGGTGCTAATTACAGTCACAATAACCACGTCTCTCTCCCTCTTTCATGCTGCAGAAGGACCACATCTGGATCATGGAGATAAAAACAAAAAAATGCGGATGCTGGAAATCCAAAACAAAAACAGAATCACCTGGAAAAACTCAGCAGGTCTGGCAGCATTGGCAGAGAAGAAAAGAGTTGACGTTTCGAGTCCTCATGACCCTTCCACAGAACTGAGTGAATATAAGGAGAGCGGTGAAATATAAGCTGCTTTAAGGTTGGGGGGGGTGGTGGTGGAGAGAAGTGGGGGGGTGGTGGTGGTGTGGTTGTAGGGACAAGCAAGCAGTGATAGGAGCAGATAATCAAAAGATGTCACAGACAAGAGAACAAAAGAACACAGAGGTGTTGAAGGTGGTGATATTATCTAAACGAAAGTGCTAATTAAGAATGGAAGGTAGGGCACTCAAGGTACAGCTCTAGTGGGGTGGAAAGACTAGCAGGGCATAAAAGATTTAAAAATAATGGAAATAGGTGGGAAAAGAAAAATCTATATAAATTATTGGAAAAAACAAAAGGAAGGGGGAAGAAACAGAAAGGGGGTGGGGATGGAGGAGGGAGTTCAAGATCTAAAGTTGTTGAATTCAATATTCAGTCTGGAAGGCTGTAAAGTGCCTAGTTGAAAGATGAGGTGCTGTTCCTCCAGTTTGCGTTGGGCTTCACTGGAACAATGCAGCAAGCCAAGGACAGACATGTGAATTCAACAACTTTTCCATTATTTTTAAATCTTTTATGCCCTTGCTAGTCTTTCCACCCCACCCCCATTAGAGCTGTACCTTGAGTGCCCTACCATCCATTCTTAATTAGCACATTCGTTAAGATAATATCACCACCTTCAACACCTCTGTGTTGTTTTGTTCTTTTGTCTGTGACATCTTTTGATTATCTGCTCCTATCACTGCTTGCTTGTCCCTACAACCACACCACTACCACCCCACCCCCCCCAACCCACCCACCAAAACGCCCCAACTTAAACCAGCTAATTCTGTTTTTCTTCAGGATCATGGATCCTGGTGACCTAGCTGTATGCCTGATGGCCTACAGAAATCGTAGAATACGGAGGAGAGAGAGAGACTGAGGCACCTGGCCATGCAAAGGCAGGAGCAGCAACGTCATGAAGAGGCAGCAGCAGGGGCTCCTGCACATGCTGCCCAGGGGCGACAGCGAGCTGTGGCTGGTCAGCGCCTAGTGACACCCAGAGTCTATAGACACCGCCTGCCATTTCTGCAGATGATTGAGAACCAGTGTCACCGACAACGGTGTAAGTCTAGGGGCCTGGTGGCTCACATCTGCCACTTGTTGCAGGACTTGGCGCCAAGGGGGCATGGAGGGCTCCTTTCAGGGCTCCACAGGTGACCTCTGTGGGAATTCACAATCCACCACCAACAAATGCATCCATGAGGTCACAGATGCCATCTTCTCCATGACACACAACTTTGTGCATTTCGCCCAGGACCGGGGCAGCCAGGATGCAAGGGCCATTGGATTCACCCTGATCTCAGGATTCCTACAGGTGCACTCATTTGGCGCTCAGGTCTCCATCGCTACATTCAGTGGACTTCATCAACTGCAAGAGCTTTCACTCACTGAATGTGCAGCTGGTGTGCGATTACCAGAAACACATCCTGCTGGTGCGTGCACGGTTTCCAGGGAGTGTGCATGACACTTACATCTTGAGTCTCTCGCAGATCCCTGCAGCCTTCTAGGGTTCACAGAGGCTGCAGGTTGGCTCCTCTGGGACAAGGGCTACCCGCAGAGACCATGGCTGATGACACACGTGTGGCAGCCTCAGACTGCAGCAGAACAATGCTATAGTGAGGCTCATGCTGCAACTCGCAACTTGGTGCAGCAAACCATCGGGATGCTGAAGATGTGGTTCCAGTGCCTGGACCGGTCTGGTGGAGCCCTGCAATACAGTCTGCAGAGGGTGTCACCGCATCGCCATTGTCTGCTGCACCCTTTACAACCTGGCGCTGCGATGGGGTGGTGAGCTGGCTGATTAGGAGATGGAGGAGCTGCACGTCTCCTTCGATGAGGAAGGCGCCAATGGGATGAGGGTTAGGGAGTCTTCAGTGGTGACGACAACGGGGATGAGGCTCTCACGCTGGCCAGACAAGGCAGGCAGACTCAGGAGGGCCTCATAGCTGCCAGATTTGTAGAGGGTGATGATGACATGCAGCGAGGACACTCGATAGATCTTCACATAGCTTACGTGAATGTCTGACTCCTGTCTGGCTGAGGGCAGCTCACTTGCGCACCATGATTAAGGACATCTCAGAGATGCAGCCATGAAGCTTTAGACGCATCTGATGCCGTGTCCACCTTCAGCACCTCAGCCCTTCAGGAGCTGGTGCACAGCATCACTGGTCGCAGATGCTGGTGTGATAGAGGCCAGCACCACATTAAAGATGCTGAGAGCACACAGAGAGAATGAGAGAGCTTTGTGGCATCTGCCCACTACGTTCTGGCAGCAATGACCGGCACTGATCAGGTGCAGGCATCGGTGATGTTTCCAGGGAGTGTGAGGCTGGTCCATCACTTTGCTCTGAAGGCTACACAGAGCACAGAGAAGAGGCTCTGGACTAAGGCACCTGCCTTTATCTTGTGCAGAAAGGTTTCACATCTGAGTGACAAGAACACTGCTCATCAGAACAAGGAGCCACAGGCAGAGTGACATTATTAGTTTACTGACAATAATGAACAGTATGTACAAGTAATCAACACCCATGCCCAGGCTGTGCAACTATTTTTACCTAACCTTCCTAACCCTGCCACTACTTCATGGTGCACCCCGGACATCCACAGCAGGAGGTGGAGGCAGCCTACTGACTGTGACGCCCTGTCTGTGATGGTGTCCTCTGGAGGGCCGAGACTTGGAGTCTGCTTTCGGGGTCCTGCTGTGTGGCAGTGGCACCCTCCTCAGCTTGTGAAGCTGGATCTGTGGAGGTCACAGGAAGAGGGAAGTCAGATGGGCTGGTCACTCCCAGAGTCACCTGGGTGGGTGGCCCCAGAGCGTGCATCTGCTGATTTGCCTCCCATGGGTGCCCGAGGGCCCCTGGCTAACTCTGTGAGTGGAAGGGGTAGCTGGAGTGAGATCGAGCTGCCCAGCACCCTCTTGCGTACACACTGTTGGAGGCCAACTATGGCATCAGCGATGGAGTTAAGCCTGTGAAGTAGTGCAGGAGTGAAGTCCTGGACCAAGGTCTCCATGGCGGTCGCCATCCTGCCAGTGTTGACCTCGGTGTGTTGCAATGTCAGCTCTATCACCTCAGCCTGAAGACGGACGGACTCCTCCATCGTGCCTTACAATCTGAGGAGTGCAGAGGCCATCCCTTCCTGATGTTCTCGAGCTAGCCTTTGCAGCTCCAGCAACTGTGACATGACTGAGTCCAGAGGCTCGACATCTGACTCAGATGTTTTGGCCTCCAGCGCCGGGGACCTGGGAAGTTCCTAGCACTGCCTGCTGTGGATCAGACAGTGCAATGTGCTCACCAGATTGTGATCCTGAGGCTACCCTAAAGCTAGGACCCACGGAGGTGTGTGTCTCTGCGCTGGCGGAGGGTGTGGGTGAGCGCTGTGACAGGACTTCAGGGTAGCTGCCTTAGGATTCCTCTTCAGGGGTTTCTTCGGAGCTTGATTGGAGGCCCTGGGTCATGGACTCCATTGGCTGTTTGGCAGATGTGCCTGCGAAAGCAAGGGGAGATAATTAATGCATGGCAGTGGCTTGTGAAACAGGACACATCACTCACAGTATGGTCATCTGATGGATGTTGCACTACTTAATCCTCACTTGGTAGAGCATCGCCGACCTCACTATCAGCACAGGGCCGGTCCAGATCCTCACCAGCCAGCTAAATGGCTCTGTTTTCAAATTCTGTCAGAGTTTTGATTTCTGGCATCCCTCCACCTGTCTGCCACCTTACCCTCCTGTTGTGAGCCAATTTGTCCTGCATGGATCGAGACAGGGAGCATGAATTAGGACATCTGCCAGGCCAGATGATAAGTGTGCCTGGCATGTGTGGGTGGAGAGTGGCCCCATGGACAGGATGAGGACAATGACGGTGTGTGTGAAAGAGTGAATGATGATGTCCCTTGAACTGGCAGTGAGTGAGGGCCCTGTGGATGTGTGATGGGTTTGTGAGTGTGTGAGTTGGGAGTGATGAAAAGAGTGACTTACCCTGGCAGAACGAAGGAGACCATTCATCCTTTTGTGGCACAGGCTGTCCTCCTCTGCAGGGCGTTCGCGCTGATGATCGCTGCCAACGCCTCCCAAGCCGGGTTGGTGACGTTGCTGCCCATCCTGTGGCCAGAGCGGGGGTACAGCACATTCCGGCGAGTCTCCACAGCATCCGCAGTCGCTCGAGGGACCCGTTGTTGAAACGGGGACTGCAGTCTTTTTACCTTTGTCTCCCAGCCAGCAGTGGTGAGCTGGTGATGATGAGCGCTTTGCTGGCGGCTGCCTTTTAAAGATGGCAGCCAGCGTAATGCAACAGCAGGTGATGGCAAGCGGGCAAAAGAGGAAACAGCATGTTTCATGGGAGTGAATTTAGAATGAGGTGGGCTGGGAAGATACAGCGTGAAAACCCATCATTTTCATCGGCTGGTATGACTCCATTTTACCCGCCCGCTACCGCACTTAGTGCAATTCTGGGAAAATTCCACCCTATATCCTGAGGGTGTGCAAGCTTCTTGTACAAAATGAAATTATTGAATATATACTTGAAAGTTTCCTGCTCATCACATTGCCACTTCATAGACTCTACATATGCCACCAATGCTTCCAATGTGGCATTGCTGAATCTGAGAGCTCTCCCCCTTGGCTGCTGAGCCATTTTCCTGCGCCACAGGTGGTGTTTAGGAGAGAGAGCAGCATGGCACCTATTTGTCCCAATGCTAAAATCATTCGGATGAGGGGCATTCATCAAATTTGCACACTGCCCCGGATCCGAATCCACCAAAAACCTGAGATATCCAATTTCTAGCCCCATCAATATGGAGTACCTTTTAGTTCACCAGAATACTGACATTTTACAGTACTTAGGATGTACTACGTGCTACACTGGTAAACATATTAATCAGCATTTTCTGGCACAAGTGTTTCTCTGAGATATGTTCAGGTGTTGAAAGTTAAAAATATTTTCATTGTCAAAATGCTGAAGGTCATTTCTAAGTGTAATCAAATTTTGGCCAACATGCCTGCAGCATTAATAACAAAAACAGAAAAAGAAATACCTGGAAAAACTCAGCAGGTCTGGCAGCATCGGCGGAGGAGAGTGCAATTGACGTTTCAAGTCCTCATGACCCTTCAACAGAACTAAGTAAAAATAGGAAAGGAGTGAAATATAAGCTGGTTTGGGGGGAGTGGGTTGTTGGGACAAGCAGCCAGTAATAGGTGGAGATAACCAAAAGATGTCACAGACGAAAGGACAAAGAGTTGTTGAAGGTGGTGATATTATCTAAGGAATGTGCTAATTAAGGGTAGAAAGTAGGACAAGCAAGGTACAGATAGCTGTAGTGAGGGTGGGGGAATACTAAAAGGTTGAGATAAACAATGGGTGGAAATACATTTAAAAATAATGGAAAAAGGTGGGAAAAGAAAAATCTATAGAAATTATTGAAAAAAACAAAAAGGAGGGGGAAAAAATGGAAAGGGGTAGGGATGAAGGAGAGAGTTCAAAATCTAAAATTGTTGAATTCAATATTCAGTCTGGAAGGCTGTAAAGTACCTAGTCGGAAGATGAGGTGCTGTTCCTCCAGTTTGCGTTGAGCTTCACTGGAACAATGCAGCAAGCCAAGGACAGACATGTGGGCAAGAGAGCAGGGTGGAGTTTGAAATGGCAAGCGACAGGGAGGTCTGGGTAATGCTTGCGGACAGACCGAAGGTGTTCTGCAAAGCGGTCACCCAGTCTGCGTTTGGTCTCTCCAATGTAGAGGAAACCCCATTGGGAGCAACGAATGCAGTAGACTAAGTTGAGGGAAGTGCAAGTGAAAAACTGCTTCACTTGAAAGGAGTGTTTGGGCCCTTGGACGGTGAGGAGAGAGGAAGTAAAGGGGTAGGTGTTGCATCTTCTGGGGTCACATGGGAAGGTGCTGTGGGAGGGGGTTGAGGAGTAGGGGTGATGGAGGAGTGGACCAGGGTGTCACGGAGGGTACGATCCTTATGGAATGCCACCGGGGGGATGAAGGGAAGATGTGTTTGGTGGTGGCATCATGCTGGAGTTGGCGGAAATGGCGGAGGATGATCCTTTGAATGCAGAGGTTGGTGAGGACAAGGGGGACCCTATCATATTTCTGGGAGGGAGGAGAAGGTGTGAGGGCGGATGCGCAGGAGATGGACCGGACACAGTTGAGGGCCCTGTCAACCACCGTGGGTGGAAAACCTTGGTTAAGGAAGAAGGAGGACATGTCAGAGGAACTGCTTTTGAAAGTGGCATCATCAGAACAGATGCGACGGAGGCGAAGTAACTGAGATGCCTGCAGCAACCCCGCTTTTTTTATCTTAACATTGTTATAACTTGTGTCATAGGATTTAGTGTAACGATTCTGAACAAGAATGTTCTCTTGCAATCAATCACTGAAAACTATCAGAGCAGAACATTCACATAGGTTTGATATCACAAACAAATCAGAGTGTTTTTTATTTCACGGAATGTGGGCATCACTGGCAGGGCCAGCATTTGTTTCCCATGCCTAACTGCCCTTTAGCTGAGTGGCTTGCTCAACCATTTCAGAGGACAGTTAAGAGTCAGTCACATTACTGTGGATCATGTAGGCCAGATCAGGTAAGGATGGCAGATTTCCTTCCCTAAAGGACATTAATGAACCAGATAGGATTTTCCAACAATTGATTATGGCTATCAGGGTCTCTGAGACTAGCCTTTAATTCCAGATTTATTAATTGAATTTAAATTCCTCCAGCTGCCATGGTGGGATTTGAACCCATGTCCCCAGAGCATTAGCCTGGGCCTCTGGATTACTAGTCCAATGACGTTATCACTTCGTCATCATCTCCCCTAAATAGGGTACTACAAGATATGCTTCTTGGAGCTATCTTCTTTGACCATACATCACATCTTTTTCAGTATAGGAAATAGTAGCTGGTATAGACCATTTGGACTTTTAATCCTGCTCCACCATTCAACAACATTATGGCTGTTCTCCTACCTCGACTCCACCTTTCCACACTGTCCCCATTCCCCGATACTTTTATTTATCTCTATCTTGCATATACTCACTGACTGAGCATCCATAGTTCTCTGGGGTAGAGAATTTCAAAGGTTCACAACACTTTGAGTGAAGAAATTTCTCCTTATTTGAGTAATGAATGGCCAACCACTTACTTTGAGACTGTGAATCCAAGTTCTAACCTCCCAAGCAGGGGAAACATCATCCCAGCTTCTACCCTGGAAAGTCTTTCAACAATTTTATGTGTTTCAGTGAGATCATCTCTCATTATTCCAAACTCTAAGGAATATAGGCCTGGTCTACACAATCTCTCCTCATAAGATATTCCTATTATTCCAAAACTTAGTCTAATGAACCTTTGTTGCACTCCCTTCATAAAGCATTCATATCTTTCCTTAGATAAGGTACAGTACTCCAGAGCCCAGATTTTCGGTGAGCAGTAGAGACTCTGCAGGGATTGCAAAATGGTGGATGGACCGCAGATCCAGAAGTTTCACCCCTATTTCTGCCAGATCCCATTTTTGTTGGTAATGGAAAGGAGCCAGGCTATGACTCACACATGTGGTGTTCCCAAACTCAGCAGAGTTCAAACAGATCCCATTTTCTTTGGAGCAAAGGCCTTAACTTGCAGTGTGGGAGTTACATCTTTTTAGAGTAGTCATAAATGTTCTTGAAGGGCAGATAAGGTCTGTATAACTGCCAAGCTGTTGAGTTATATAAATCCCCAACCCTATAAAATTAAAAAAGCTTGCCTGTGCCAGTGAGAAGTAAAAAGACCTCAAGCTGTCAAGTTATTTAAATCTCCAATCCTTTAAAAAAACATTTAAAGAGTCTGCCTGTGCCAGTGAGAGATCAAAAACTCAAGCTGTCAAGTTATTTAATTCCCCTGCACTTTAAAAAAAAGAAAGTCTGCCTGTGTCAGTGAAGGGGGGAATAATATCTGTTCTAGCAGTTCCAAAAGCTGTTTGTTGACATAATTCTAAGGGCTATCATTATATCATTATTAATTGTTGGCTGTTTTCCATAACCTATCATTATCACAGTCGGGCAGTGTTAGTTCACAGTTTGATTCACAGATCAAAGAGGTTGTTACAGGATTAACTGTCTTTGATGTGGGGTTATGAATACAACTGTTTGTTTGTATGAGGGGTTAAGTACTTGAGCAGATTTAGATGTTTTGAATGGGCTTTCATGATTGGAAGTATTTTTTCATATAGTGAAGGCTGTAGTAGATATTTAAAACTGTATTTTATCTCAACAGTATGGCTCCTGAGATCTTTCTATGGTGGATACTGGGTGAGTTGGCATAGAGGATGTAAGGGGAAAAAAGTGTTGGGGTATTGACATGAGTTGGCATGGAGGTGGCATGGGGCATGGGTGGGTGGGTGAGGGGGTGCGAGTGGTGGGGGTTAGAGAGCCTATTATTTAACAGAGCAACTGGGACAAATTCTCAGAGAATTGAGATGGATCTTTTAGACAGCTTGCCTTGGCACATTGCAACCCCTGTGGCCACCTACAATCTGCAGCCAGGAGTTGCGGACCTGGCTTCATCCCACTCTCCTTGCCCCCCTCCCCAAATGAAGATCCTGCATTCAGGGAGCCTTTCTCCTGAGGTAGATGCGATGAACCAGGAAATTTCCCGACTCATGCTACCCCATTCGGGAGGGAAAGTCCAAGCCCTGGTTTGGATCTGACCAAGGCCCTACTTAATTGCAATCAGACTCCTTTAGAATTATCCTCCAATTTCTTTGTAACAAAGGCTAATATACCATCGCTGTACCTTCAGGTTGATTTTCTGTGATTCATGTACAAGGGCAACCCGATTCCTCTGAATACCAATATTTCCTGGTGTTTCACCATATGAAAAATTTTTGTTTTCCTATTTTTCCTGTCAAAGTGGAGAACTTTACATTTCTCCAGAGTATATGCCACCTGTCATGTTTTTGCCCACTCATTGAACCTGTCTATATCTTTTTGCATCTTTCTCACTGCTTACTTTCCCACCCAGCTTCGTGTCATCAGCAAATTTGAATACATTACACTCAGCACACTCATCAAAACCATTGACAGAGATCGTAAATAGCTGAGGCCCAAGTACCAATCCTTGCATTACCCCACTATTACAGATTGTCAACTCAAAAATTACTAGTCTATTTCTACTCTCAGTTAATTATACCCATTAACCAATCCTCAATCTATGGTACTGTATTACCCTCAAATCCACAAGCCCCTAGTTTTGGGTAATAACCTCTTGTGTGGTACTTTATGGAATGTTTTTTGAAAATTAAAAAGAGATTACATCCACTCTTCCCCCTTATCTATCCTGCTAGTTACAACCTCAATAAACTCTAACAAATTTGACAAACATGTTTTCACTTTTATAAATATTATGTTTTTTTAAGTGCCTTGTTACAACGTCTCTAATAATAGATGTTAGCATTTTTCCTACTAGCTGGCTAACTGGCCAATGGTTCACTGTTTTCTCTCTCCCTCCTCTCTTGAAAAGTGGGTTACTTTTACTACTTTTCAATCCACAGGGATAATTCTAAAATCTATGGAATTTGGAAGATGAAAACCAATGCATCACCATCACTCTAGCCACCTCTTTTAAAACCCATGGATGTAGGCCATCAAGTCCAGAGGATTTGTCAGCTTTCATAGGGTCATAGGGTCATTTACAGCCCATCGAGTCTGTGGTGACTCTCTGTGGAACAGCCCAATCAGTCCAATTCCCTCACTTTATCTAAATAGCCCTGCAAGTTAATTTCCTTCAAGTGTCTATTCAAGTTCCTTTTGAAATCATTGATCATCTTTGCTTCCACCACTCTCGTGGGTAGCAAGTTGCAGGTCATTACCACTTAGTGCATAAAAAAATTTTGTGTCACATTCTGCCTGCATCTCTTACACAAAACCTTAAATCTGTGTTAAAAACAAAAAAACTGCGGATGCTGGAAATCCAAAACAAAAACAGAATTACCTGGAAAAACTCAGCAGGTCTGGCAGCATCGGCGGAGAAGAAAAGAGTTGACGTTTCGAGTCCTCATGACCCTCCAGTTCTGTCGAAGGGTCTTGAGGACTCGAAACGTCAACTCTTTTCTTCTCCGCCGATGCTGCCAGACCTGCTGAGTTTTTCCAGGTAATTCTGTTTTTGTCTTAAATCTGTGTCCCCTGGTTCTTATGCCATTAGCTTATGGAAGAGTTTTTCTTGTCTACCTTATCCAAATCTTATACACCTTTATCTAATCTCACCTTAATCCTCTTTGCACCAAGGTGAACAACCTCAGCTTCTCCAGCCTAACCTTGTTAGCTAAAATCCCCCAACCCTGGAACCAATTGGGTAAATCTCCTCTGCATCTGCTCAAGAACCCTAAAATTCTTCCTGTGTGGTGACCAGAGCTGAACACAATATTCTAGCTGTTGCCTAATCAGAGTCTCATAAAGGCTCAGCATAACTTCCCTGCCTTTTTGCTCAATGTGTCTATTTATGAAGGCCAAGATCACATAGGATTTGCTAATCAGTCTTCCTCATTATGTCTGTCAGGAAAATATAATAACTTCCATCAAGTTATTTGAATTTATTGTAAAGTAGTAGTTGTGGATATGTGTGTGTGGGGTGGGGGGACTTAATTGAATTAAAGACAGCTGGTCTGAAGGCTTTGACATATCAAAAGAGAAGCTAGGTTTGAAATGCTAACTAGGTAAGCATGGCTGATGTTTTAGAATGTGAGGTGTAAAGGAAACGTTTTGCATTTTTAGATAAATCAGAATAATTTGAATTTCAGAAGAGGTGGTGGGCTGTTACACTAAGAAGCCAAACTTGGGCGGATGGGGGGCGGACGGGCCCGACCGAATTGGCAGCAGGCAGGGAGCTGATCCCCGCCAGTGAAATGGGCCACACCGCCATTTTGCACGGTCGTGCCAATTAAAGCCCACCTAGTGTGTTTCAGACTCCCATGTTCAGCAGGAAATTCAAATCGGCGGAGGGCATGTTCAGACCGCCGGTTCCAATGGGGAACCAGCAGTCTGTATCAAGAAAGGCCTCCCCCCACTCCCACGTCTTAGTGTCGTTACTGCATTGGGCATTTGGCACACGTTGGATGGGCAAACAGATAGTGACCATGTTTACATCAGCCTTAGTGGTCGAGGAGCAGATGGGTTCTCCCAGCAGCATATGTTGGTGGTTGTCGCATCTGAGTAGTGTGGGAGCAACCTAGAGGGGATGCAGCTAGACACATACTCAGAACTCCAACACATGTCATATTGATGGTGATGAGATGTTGGAATGGGAGCCTCAAGGTGTCGTGGCCAAGAGCCATCTGCTGGCCTCGGTGCCACACCTAGTTGCGCCTCCTTGCCATGGGCGCTAAGACCCATGTGTTATTCAAAGTGATGGACACCGAATGTGTCCTAGGTGGCCGTTGGTGGAGGGGGTTGGGAGCAGCCATACTAACTTGTGGTGACTGATCACCTGTAGTGTGGACAGGGGCCGCTGGAGGTGTCAGATGCGCCACTGTGGTTGGGGTGCGATGTGCACGTGCAGAGTACATGAGCGATCAGCTCCAATAAATGCTCTTCTCCATTCTGCAGGCAAAAACTGAGAACAATAGCCGGGAATGTCAGCGGACTGGTGGTGGGCACGCCCTGCTCCAGCGCCTCACGATCTTTGAGGAGCAGGCTATGGAGCTGGGGAAGAGGCAGACGACCAGGGCAGCAGGTGTCGGCAAGGCTGGGGGGCAGTGGCCAGATATTTGAGGGCCAAAATCCTATCCACTCTGTCTCCCCACCATCCAAAGTACTGACGATTGCTGCAATCATTAATGCAGCAACAATACTCATTCACAGACTGATACAGTCAGACGTGTGGGTCATACAAAAAGATCCCTCGGCCCCTTGAGAATGCACGTTTCTAGCACCTCCCAAAGTCGCCTTATTCCATTTGTGACCACTATCCCCAAGGCCTAACATGCTATGGCATCGCTGTTGCACATCTAAAGACTTATATCATCTTAGGGGGTTTGGGACCTCCACCACCCTTTCAGCCAGTGCGTCCCAAATTACTCTGTCCAAAAGGTCCTCAACACCTCAACTGTCAACCTCATGGCACACAACTTAAATAAATGCAACTACGTTAGTCATCCCTGTGCCAAGGGGAAATATTGTTTTCTGTCCACCCGTTCTATGCTTCTCATAATGGTATGAAGGTCAATAATGTGACCTGTCAATCTCCTGTGCTCCACGGCAAATGTCGCAAGTGTATGTAATGTTTCCTCGTCACTCCAACTCTCCAGTCTAACATGCATCCAGGCCAGGAACCTCTGCGCTCTCCCCTCTCCAATGCCACCCTTCCCATGAAGCGTAGGTCACAACTGAACGCAGAAGTGTAGATGTGGCCTCGACAGCGTGTTCTGCACTTGCAACATGACTTCCGTTTCCCTATATTCTATCACTCGCCTAATAAAGTCAAGTCTGGCTTTGACCAGATTAAACGCCTTATGTTCCTGTTCTGCCACCTTAATGGGTCTTCCCAGCAAGGCCTCTGTAATCGTCGTGACTTCCCACAGTCCTACCATTACTTATGTATTCCCGTACCTTGCTTGTCTTGCCCAATGCTTAACCACACACTTGTCCACATAACATTCCATATGGCATTCCTTAGGCCATCTGACCAGCCTGTCTGTATGCGCGTGCATACAGACTATTTACCACCCCACCAATTTTCATCTCCTTAGGTTCTTGAAGGGTGAGTGATGTATGAGGCTGGGGGGGCGGGGAAATGATGAAAGGTGTTACTGACTGAACGCTAACTGATACACTGTCTTTGTTGTTAATTTCAGCATCACTACCGCATGGCCGCGCCCAACAAGTCCGGAGCCCCCCTCCACACCTGAGGGCCAACACTTTCAACTTGTGTCACATCCTTTCAGTGAGCTAGGCACCAGCGCAGCAATAAACACATCAGTGGGGAATATGACGTCGGCTAGTGTCTGAGGGCACAGTGGAGCGGGCACTTCACAATCGCTGGAGGAGGTGGCATGGACAGAGAGTGCCGATGGTGCCAGCAGCTGGAGGACTGCAGGGGACCAGGCACATGCTGAGTCGGCCAGTGATGATGTGCCTCTGGAGGTGTCAGCCATGCAGCAGCTGCAGGACAAGCGGCAGGGTGCACGGGAGCATCTGGCAGGGTTGCATGAGGGTGTGCTTCAGTTGGTCTCTACGGTGGAGGAATCCAGGAGAAGTGTCAGTGATGGCATGAACCTCAGGACAGAGCTTCAGGCTTCCTACATTGAGGGATTGGTGACTCTCATGGAGAGGGGCTTCCAACAGATTGAGAATCATCTGATTGGGTTACGCTCTGACCTGCAAGCCCTCACAGCGATAATGACCACAGGTAGTCATTCCCAATGTGGGAGATGTACTACGCACCAAGTGTCGCCGCTTGGTGCCCATCCATCTGCAGTGAGCAGGAAGGTCCAATGTGACCTCATGTCAGCGCAGCAGCTGCCTGTTGTCGCTGCGGGCTCCTCTCAGGGCACTCCGGATGAGGGCAGCAGCTCCTCCACCCCTCTGCCAGTGACCGTTGCATCCGTTGAGGCTGCGACAACTGGGGAGGTGCCAGTTCTGGCACTGGCCACTCCCTCCCAGGCGGGGTCAGCACAGGTTCCACGGGCCAGAGGATGGCCACCAAGGTCATCTAGGTCAATAGGACAACAGAGTCAGCAGACTGTCTCACAAGCCATTCCGAGCGATGGGGCGGCATCTAGATGTAGTAACCGCAAATGTAAGCGTAAGGCACATTAGGCACTCTACATTTTGTCACTGGTTTTGTGTTGGCCTAGATTAGGGAATATATCATTATGTGCATCGGAGCGATATTTGTGCTTTATTTTGGTGGCAATAAAGTCCACTTTTCTGAGCATGGCTGAGGGTGTTTCCTTTGTGCTGCATTTGTATGTTTCACAGACATCTCATGAGTGTTTGAGTGGACATTGATGTTTCTGTACTAAGCCCTTAGTTGCAGCTGATGAGGTGGAAGATATAGCACTGAAGTGCCACATATGGAAGCTTCAGGCCAGGATCCTGCAGATCCATGTGTGTGGAGCTAGCTGAAGGTTCTTTGGATTAAATTGTCCTGGGTGTCCCTGCCTCCTTGGTGTAGTAGTGGGTCAGCGTGCTGCCCCTCATCATCGCCCTGTGCTTCCTCATCCTCTGAGGCACTGCTGGATTCATCATGTGCAGCCTCATCCAGGGTGTCAAGGTCTTCATCATCAACTGCATCCCACCCTTTCCACTGCAAGATTGTGCAGAGGGCAGCATGCTACTGCTATCACAGAGACGTGATCTGGGGGGTACTGGAGTGTGCCCCCTTAGCGGTCCAGGCAACGGAAGCGCCGTGGCTCCTACCGTAGCACTCCTCACAGCTTCTGAACAGCTTCTGTTCTTGGATGGCAGAGAGGCGTCACGAGCCACCTTCTGAGGAGATAGCCCTTGTCACCCACTAACCATCCATCCAGTGGGCCTGAACACTGAAAAGCGCCGGCACCTGGGAGCGTCTGAGGATGTAGGTGCCATGGGAGCTTCCTGGGAACCTTGCACAAACTTGCAGAATCTGCATCCTATGATCACACACTATCTGCATGTTCATGGAGTGGAAGCCCTTCCTGTTGACGAAGGCACCAGGATCACCTACTGGTGCCTTGATGGCCACATGTGTACAGTCTATTGCACCCTGGACACGGGGGAAGCCAGCAATGGCTGCGAAGCCTCTGGCTCACTGAGCCTGACTTACCAGGTCGCAGCGGAAGTGGGTGAAGGTCAATGCCCGTCTGAAAAGAGCGTCTGTAACCTGCTTGACAACAAGTGTGGGCAGCTGATTTGGAGACACCGCAAAGATCACCCACCGAGCCCTGGAAGGAGACAGAGGCATACCGTGACATTCAGAGTCACTGGCCTGGGGTGTCCACCCATACAGCTAGGAGAGATCTCAAGGCCAATCATCTGACAGATATAGTTCACTGTCCCCTATGACAGTCTAAGCCTTCTTCGGCACTGCACCTCAGTCATATTGAGGAAGCTGCTTTGCCGCTTGTATACCCTGGCAGAAGGATAGTGGCGTCTTCTGCGGCCCTTTCCATCATGGACAACCTGTTGGCCCTGCGCTCCTTGTGCCTGTGCCTGGGCTCCTAAAGGTGGCACCCCTGGAGGCTGATTGTCCAGTCCTGACCTCCTCCTTATTCTATCCCTCCCTGCCTCCTCAGAGGAGCTGCCTCCAGTGAAGATGTCAGAACCCATATCCAGGCTAAATGGAGGCCTCCGGAAAGCTGCAGGCTTGTTAAGGATTACTGTCTGTAGACTGGTGAGCTGAAGCTTCAAAGTACAGAGAAAGCTATTGGAAATCGATCTAAACTGATAACAATCACACAGGCAAGTTTAAAACACTTTCTGCATGAAATACTTCAGAAAAAACATTAACAACCCCTCTGAGCCCACATATCCTGCCCGTGGATGAGGTTTGTTAAAAATATCAGTTACTTGCCTGCCCACTGGGCCCGTGAGCCGAGGGCAAGATCGTATGGGCTCCTCAAAATCAGCCGAGTTAGGGGCCTTAACAAGGCCTTTCATTAATGGCGGCAGGCCTCATGCTTCATAACACGCCCGCCCACCTAAATATCACGATGCCGCATGCTGACATCGGGATGCTTGTGACATTTTAAGCCCTGATGTGCGGGCTCCATCACCTGCGCGTCAGCCATAAAATTCTGCCCAATGTGTTCATTTTTCCCAAAGTTCACTGACAAAATTGGTACTGTGAAAGATTTTTTATTACTAGAAAAGTAGAGTTGAAAAGACATATTGGGACAATGGGATTTACATTTCAAAGGGAGAAGCCTGTATAAAGAGGATGGGGTTGTGTGGAAGGGAAGGAATTCTAAGGTCTAACAAGTGTGAAAAAGCCTCCAGCTCTAGGCCTCAAATTGCTGTCAACAAGTAATAAAGTGAACTTTGAATTCGACTGTTCAGGGTATGTTACTTTACCTGGGTCTTTTAAAATCTATGTGTTTTACTGTTGCCTCAACGGAGGTGTAACTGGGAGTTAGATTAACTAGGAGAGCTAGGAGTTATCATAGTAGTAATTTGTAAACCTATGCATGTGCTTAAAATCGTTTTTTATTAATAAAGGGTTAGTTTAGTCTTGTAAGAAACCTATCAGATTCATTGGTCTTTTCACAACTAAATTCAAGGCATGCATCTCAAAATAAATACAAATTGTAAAATAGTTGTGGCAGCTGTTTTAAGATTCCCTCTGGGAATTGAAGAGCTCAGTATTTCCCACCTGCTGTGCCATAACAATGTCCTGTCACTTTCAAAGATCTATTCACATGTACCCCCAGGTCCCTCTGTCTCTGCACACTCTTTAGAACTGTGCCACTAAGTAAATAATGTGTCTCCATATCCCTTCTGCCAAAATGCATCACCTCACACTTCTCTGTATTAAATTCCATCTGCTACACACCTACACACTCTGCCAGCCTATTTATGTTTCGGTCAGTTAATGTCATCCTCACTATTTACCACTCTTCCAAATATCCAAGTCATGTTTGGGGGACACAACTGTCTATCCCCCTCCATCTGAAAAATAAGTATTCACCATGACTCGCTGTTTTCTGTCCTTATAAAATTCTTTTATTCAGGTTGACACTGACGTTGCTGTTCCATGAGCCACAATTTTGTCAATGAGATTTTTATGTGGTGCTTTGTCAAAAGCTTTCTTAAAATCCATACAGACAATACCATTGCATCCTCTTCATCAACCTTCTCTGTTACTTCATCAAAAAAGTAAATCATTAGTCAGGCATGATCTACCTTTTACAAATCCATGCTGACAATCCTCGATTAATCAAACTTATCCAAGTGCCTGTTGACTTATATCCCTGATTCTTGCTTCTAAAACCTTACCCACCCCTGATGTTAAACTAGCTGGCCTGTAAATGCTAGGATTATCCTTACCCCTTGCCCTGAATGAAGGTGTCACATTGCCAATCTCCAATCCTCTGGCACTTTCCCCTTATCTAGGAAAGATTGGAAGATTGTGGCAAGCCCTTCCTCTACCTCCACTGCCTTTAGCAACCTGGGATGAAAGCCATCCGGATCAGGTGACTTAGCCTTTCTAGTGTCCCCTGTCTCTCAATTTTCACACCATCTATTACCTCTACCATCTCTGCTTCTACTGATATTTCATCAAATTCCTCTTTCTTAGTAAACACTGGCATTAAATACTCATTGGACAGGATTTTACAGCCTGTTCTGCCTAGCAGGATATTACAGTCCCATTAAACTAAATGGAGATTTAAATGGCTCGCTGCATCCACAAGGGGTAAGATATGCTGTGACAGGACCTTAAAATCCTGGCCATTATGTACTCTAGCCTTGTCCTGCACCTCTAAGCATATATTGGTGTGGGAGGAATGGGCACTGACATCAGTACTGGGGTAGAAGGGAGCAGTTCTGGTGGGATGGGCTTCAATTGAACCATGCTGGGACCAGTGTCCTGGCGAACCGAATAACTAGGGCTGTAGAGAAGACTTTAAACTAAATAGAGGTGGGGGGAGGGTTCTGGAGCGGGGATATGTATGCTTACAAAGCTAAAGGATATGGCGGCATTACAGGGCGGCTACTTAGGTAATGATACCCAAAGTGTGACAGCATGTACAAACATGAAAAAAACAGCAGCATATAGGGTCTTGGGGTTTTGAGGGGGGGGGGGGGAAGGTGCTGCGGTGGGGTGGAGATGGTAAAAAGGCAAAATTAATGGCTCTTTACTGAAATACACCCAGTATTCAGAACAAAATAAATGAATTAATGGCACAAATAGAGGTTAATGGGTATGATCGTAGCCATTACGGAGACATGGTTACAAGGAGATCAAAGCTGGGAACTAAATATTCAGGGGTATGTGATTTTTCAAAAGGACAGGCAGGAAGGAAAGGGTGATGGGGTAGCTTTGTTAGTATGAGATAGATTAAGTACAATAGCAAGAAATGATCTTGGATCAGAAGATGTGGAATCCATAGGGTTGGAGGAAAGAAATAACAAGGGGAAGAAGACACTGGTGGGAGTAGTCTATAGGCCCCCTAACAGTAGCTATACTGTAGGACAGAGAATAAATCAGGAGATAATGAGGGCATGTAAGAAAGGCAGTATAATAATCATGGGTGACTTTAATCTTCATGTAGATTAGGAAAATCAAATTGGCCGAGATAGGCATGAGCAAGAATTCATAGAGTGTTTTCAGGACGGTTTCCTAGAACAATATGTTGTGGATCCAACCAGGGATCAGGCTGTTTTGGATCTGGTCATGTGTAATGAGGCAGGTTTAATAAATGTTCTCAGAGTAAGAGATCCCCTAGGAAACAGTGACCATAGCATGGTGGAATTCAGCATTCAGTTTGAGAGTGAGAAACCTGGGTTAGAAACATCTGTGCTAAGCTTAAATAAAGGTAATTATAAAGAAATGAGGGCAAAGTTGGCTGGAGTGGACTGGGAAAGGAGTTTAGCAGAAAAGACGGTTGATCAACAACGGCAGACATTTAAGAAAATAGTTCATGACTCACAACAAAGATATATCCCAGTGAGGAAGAAGGGATGTAGGAAATGGATAAACCAGCCATCATTACCCAAGGAAGTTAAGAGTAGTATCAAATTGAAAGAAAAAACATACAATGTACCAAAGATTAGTGTAAACCAGAGGATTGGGAAAGTGTTAAAAACCAATAGAAGGTGACCAAAAAAAAAAGGAGAAAATAAGCTTTGAGAGTAAACTAGCAAGTAATACAAAAATGAACAGTAAGAGCTTCTTTAAATGTATAAAAGGGAAGAGAGAGTCCAAAGTCAATATAGGCCCCTTAGAGAATGAGGTTGGGGAAATAATAATGGGGAACCAGGAAAAGGCAGAGGAGTTGAATAAATACTTTGCATCAGTCTTCACGGTAGAAGACACTAATAGCATACCAAAAATACTAAATAATCTTGGGGCAAAAGAGGGGGAGGGAATAAATACAATAACTATCACTAGAGGAAAAACATTAGGGAAAATAATGGGGCTAAAGGCTGATAGGTCACCTGGACCTGATGGGTTGCATCCTCGGATATTAAAGGAAATAGCTGCAGAGATAGTGGATGCGCTGGTGGTAATCTTCCAAGAATCTTTAGATACTGGAAAAGTCCCAGAGAATTGGAAAACTGGGAGGGAGACAAAAAAAAGGTAATAATAGGCCAGTTAGCTTAACATCTGTCATTAAGAAAATGTTAGAGTCTATTATAAACAGAGTAATAGCAGAGAATTTAGAAATGCATAATATAATCAAGCAGAGTCAGCATGGCTTCATGAAGGGGAAATCATGCCTGATAAATTTATTAAAATTCTTTGAGGAGGTAACAAGCAGGATAGATAAAGGGGAACCATTAGATGTAAAATATTTGGATTTCTAAAACACGTACGATAAAATACTGCACATAAGGCTACTTAATAAGCTAAGAGCCCATGGTGTTGGGGTAGTATATTAGCATGGACAGAGGACTGGCTAACTAATAGAAGACAGAGAGTTGGGATATGGTGGGGGGGGCGCATTTTCAGGACGGCAACCTGCAACTAGTGGAGTGCCACAGGGGTCAGTGCTGAGGCTGTCAGAGATTAATTACACCAAGGCATCATTTAGTACTTAGAAACCCCATTTATTACTTGTGCACAAGGGAGACAACACAACGAGAGCTATTGTAGCATCTCGTAGTAGAATACATGCAGACCTGTTAAAAGCATTTTTACAGCCAAGCAGTAAATTTTGCACAAACCTATCTGCTTATTTGCATAAGTTAACTGACCAATCCATATTTCAGTAAATTTTCATTCCCAGCACAACAGATGTTGCGCTTATGCAAATGCTTATCACGATCCTGATTACAAAATGGAATGTCTCAGGGCTCATCCTACAACTATGGTCAGACAAGGTGGTATTGTTCTCAAGGTTGCAGTATTTTTCTGTCAGGCCTAGGCATATAATTCAATTTCCCCATTAACCCTTTTAGCACTAAATGGGTTCCCTGTAGGTGCCTAGGCCACCACAGGGCCTCAATTAATTACAATATATATTAATGACTTGGGTGAGGGAAATGAATGTACTTTTGCCAAGTTTGCAAATGACACAAAAATAGGTGGGAAAGAAAGTGTTGAGGATGACACAAAGAATTTACAGAGGGATATAGACAGGTTAAGTGAGTGGGCAAAAAACATGGCAGATGGAATATAATGTGGGAAAATATGAGGTTATGCACTTTGGCAGGAAGAATGGAGGAGCTGAATATTACTTAAATGGAGAAAGTCTGAAGAAAGCTGCAGCACAGAGGGATTTGGAGGTCCTTGTGCATGAATCAAAAAAAGCTAGCATACAAGTTCAGCAGATAAGGCAAATGGAATATGGGCCTTTATTTCAAAGGGAATGGAATATAAAAATAGGGGAGTCTTGCTAAAAGACTTGCTATACAAGGCACTAGTTAGACCATATCCAGCATACTGTGAACAGTTTTGGTTCCCGTGTCTAAGGAAAGATATACAGGCATTGGAGGCAGCCTAGAGAAAGTCCACTAGGTTGATCCCGATGATGGAGGAATTTTCTTATGAGGAGAGGTTGAGTAGGTTGGGCCTGTATTCATTGGAGTTTAGAAGAATGAGAAGCGACCTTATTGAAACATATAAGATCCTTAGCGGGCTTGACAGGGTAGATGCTGAAAGGCTGTTTCCCCTTGTGGGAGAGTCAAGGACCAGAGGGCATAATCTCAGAGTAAGTGGGCGCCCATTTAAAACAGAGATGAGGAGGAATTTCTTCTCTCAGAGGCTTGTCAACCTAGGGAATTCTTTACCACAGGGGGCTGTAGAGGTTGGGTTGTTAAGTATATTCAAAGCTAAGATAGACAGATTTTTAATCGGTAAGTAAATCAAGGGGTGTGCAGAAAAGGCAGGAAAGTGGATTTGAGGATCATCAGCTCAGCCATGATCTCATTGAATGGTGGAGCAGACTCGATGGGTGGAATGGCCTACTTCTGCTCCTACATCTTATGGTCTTATATTACCCTCTTTGTCCCTAATAGGCCCCACTCCATTCCCTACTAATTGCTTACTATTTATATGCTAATAGAAGATTTTTGGATTCCCTTTTATGTTGACTGCCATTCAATTCTCATATTCTATCTTTGCCAGTCTTATTTTCCTTTCCACTTCCCCTCTCAACTTACTCTATTTCACCTAGTTCTTGATTGAAGAATTTACATGACATGCATCATACAGCCTCATTTTTGTTTCATCATAATCTCTATCTCCTTAGTCATTCAAGAAGCCAAGGTCTTGGTTCACCTACACTATGTCCTTTTAGGAATGTACATTGCCTTGTACCTGATGAATTTCTTCCTTAAAGATCACCCATTGTTCCATTACAGTTTTCCTGTCGGTATTTGGTTCCATTTACCATGCTAGATTCCTCCTCATTCTATTAAAATTACCCTCCTTCCAATTTAGATGTTCAACTTTAGATTGTTCCTTGCTTTTCTGAATTACTATCTAAACCCAAATGTTCCCTATAGGCAGTTGATCCATTTGGCATATACCACATTTCCATTTTAATCCTATTAATTTCTCTAGCACTATTTCTTTATTAATACTATTTTTAAAAGATTCTCATTCCTACTAGACCCCCGATCTCCAGAATGTTTTGTGTCTTCTACTGTGAAGACGAATAAAACGTAGTTGTTTAATATCTCTGAGAATTCCTCATTTTCCCAATAACTTCTGCCCTTGTTTGCAAGAGATCCACATTTATTTTCACTACTTTTTTTCCTTTGTAACTATGGAAACAGAAAAAGCTGGAAATACTCACCAGGTCAGACAGCATCTGTGAAGAGAGAGACAGAGGCCTTTGATAAGGAATCCCATAATAGACTAATGAATAATGTCAGAGAATGCGGAGTGAGGGAAAAAGTGGCAGTATGCATTGATAGTTGGCTTCAAGACCAAAAACAGATTGTGGGAGTAAACGGTAGTTATTTAGAGTGGCAGAAGGTGGGAAGTGATGTTCCACAAAGAGCTGTGCTGGGGTCATGGCTGTTCACAATTTACATTAACAATTTGGACTTTGGAGTTGAAAACATGATTCCTAAATTTGTGGTTCACACCAAATTGTGTCAATATTGAGGGGGACTACAACAAATTATAGGGGAACATTATAGAATGGGTAAGTAATTGGCAAATGAAGTTCAACATAGATAAATATGAGGTAGAACTTTTTGGTAGGAAGTTTAGGGAGGTCACTTATTACTTGGAAAATGGAAGTCTAGGTGGGGCAGAGGAACAAAGGGACCTCAGTACAAATACATCAAAAATTGAGCCAAGGCTAGCAGGGCCTAAAAATAAAACCAAGAACTAGGCTTTACTTTGAGAGGGATAGAATTGAAAAGTAGGGATGTTATGCACTCAGGCTGTATTGAATCTTGATCAGGCCACACTTTGAGTACTGCATGCAGTTCTGGTTGCCATATTATAAAACAGAGAGAGGCACTGAAGAGGTTGCAGAGATGACTTACAAGAATCATACCAGAAATGTGTGGCTATACTTATCAGGAAAGGAATGACAGACTGAATCTCTTCTCTCTTGAATAATGAAGGCTAAGGGGTGAACTAATAGACATCTTTAAGGTTATAAAAGGTTTTGATAAAGCAAATAAAAAGAGATACCTTCACTGGTGAGGAAGAGCATAACAACAGACCACCAATATAAGACAGTCACCAAGAAATCAAATAGGGAATTCAGAAGAAACCTCCTTCCCCAAAAAAGTGGTGAAAAAGTGGAACTCGGAAGTAGTTGAAGCAAATAGTATGATGCATTTAGGGGGAGGGTAGGCAAGTCTATGAGGGAGATGGGAATGGAGGGTTACAATGATGGATTTTGATGAGGCAGGATGGGAGGAGGCTCAAGTGGAACATAAACACCGACATGCACTAGTTGGGCTGAATGGCCTGTTTCTGTACCATATATCCTCTGCAATTCTAAGAGTTAACGTTGCACGTCGATGGCCTTTCAACAGAACTTAACTTCAGCTTTCCAGCATCCACAGTATTTTGCTTTTGCTGACTAAAGTTACCTGACCGTCATTGAAACGTGACACTTGCTTTCACAAATATATCAACCGGGAGAATTTTTTTTTTATGATCATTGTACTTTTTTGTGTAGGAAAAGTAAAACAAAATGCACATTAACAGTGACAGCTGTATTCTAAAATCAATATATCCTGAACTTTCAAAAAATATTATGACAATCATGTAGCAAAAGCTGCATTTTAGCTTGCATTTACTTGTGTGCTCTCTTTCCATCGATTTGGCAGAGCCAGTTTGTCTAAGTTTTGAGCTGAGAGGAAATGCTGAGGCTGTTGCTTGACAGCTTATCATACTCAGCTCGAGTTCTGATCCCACTCGGCCACAGCCGATTGGCTATTCGGACCTTCGTTCTGACATCACTCTGTTGCTGGGTGGAAAATTGCTGGGGCAAAACTTGTTTGTTTCGCAGGAATTTAATTGAACCGTTCAGTGAAATCTTTGTATAAAATGTCTGGCACTCGCTGTGTGCATGTGATAACTCGGTTAACTTAATAATTACATTTTCGAGCAAGCACTAGCACTAAGATGTAACGACTTAGTTATTCAATTTAAACCAAACGGTTATGGCCTGTTAATGAACTGCAATAGATAACTAACGATAGTTCAGTGGCTGCTACCGATTTTCACGCACGCCGATGACCTTTGGTAGTGCAGTGGCGATATAGTTTACCAGTTATAGAGCAGGCGCAAGGGTTGTTTTATAATTCAGGTCGACTACACACGGAAATGCACATATATTTGCTTTGCTTTATAATTAGGTAGACGGTTTTTTTTTGTAATGACAAAACTTCTCGTCTGAATTGAAACTCTTTACGATGAAACAAGGTGAACACTTTCTGCCTTTTTAATCAACAGGTTTGATTGACACTCAAGCGTCCCCAGGATAGAGCGGGAGCCTGGAATAGGGGAACATTGTATTGTTGGAGCGGAAAAAACGGCCAACATGGGATATCGGCTGCAAATTCAATGTTTTTTTCATTTCGTGGTAATTGTTGTCCAAACCTTTTGGGAACATCAATTAAGACGTGTGCAGAACCGTTCTGATAATTGAAAGCTGGTTAGAACGTTTTTTATAAATAAAGTTTTTTTGTTTCCAAAAATGTAACCCGAATATGTTGCAAAATAAATATATCAATCCAGCATTTCAGACATGCATAAATGCAAATGCAGTTCACACAGACAAATCAAACAATCCATGATCAAATGATTAACAGAAACAACTTCTCCCTTTCGTGTTTTTCTTTCATTTTTTTAGCTGATTTTACAGGTTTGAATTGCAATAGTGACTTCAAAAGTGCTTCGTTGACTGTAAAGCACTTTTTGACTTGTGGTCGTGAAAGGCGCCAGATAAATATGCTTTCTATTTTTACAATATTTCATTACAGACTTATTAAGTGATTGGGCCAAAATAGTGAATGGAACACGTTAGTTGGCCATGAAAGCGGCTTAGTGACTGGTTATCTAGCAGCGAGGGCGTGCCCAAATGTCTCGAAAGAGCATTGGTTAGAGGGAGGGTAATGGGTCAAACACTGAAAAATTATTGGTTAGAAATGGCTGCAACTGTGTTAGATTATTGGTTAGGAGTTGAGCCGTTGATTTCCATTTCTGTGCGATGATTAGTCAGGAGGTGGGTAAGCGGTTGTAGTCCTTGCAATGATTGGTCAGGAGGTGGGTAACTGGTTTATGTCCTGTGTAATGATTGGTCAGGGGAAAGGCAATTGGTTACAACTGTGAATTTGTTACATTAAACTCTGAGAACAGCTGATGATGGAGTTGGTGACGGTCTGGTTGGTGCAGCTATTTAGTTGGGAGTCTGAAAAAGGTCTAGAAGTTTAGAAATTCTGGTTTTGTGGTCATTGTGCGCCAGAGATTGAATGTTCTTTTTTCTTTACATTGACTCATGCCCACGTATAACAGTTATTACAGCGGCTCTGTGAAGAGAGTGACCCCAAATCCTTGGTAATAATGTTCATATCCACAACTTGCAAAGAAAACAGGAACACCATGAATTCAGAAAAGCTCTCCACCGACTACATGATCTGTACCAACTGTCAAAAAGTCCTCCGAAAGGTAACCTTAGTTCAGTTGCTTCCTTCTGCGATGCAGGAATAAATAAAGCAGGCGACTGCCTTCTATGGCTCGGAGAGTGGCCTCAATGTGTTGGTTCAAATGGGGGGTAACTCGAGCACAAAGTATTTTAATGGTCTATTCACGACACCCCGTTTAAAAACATCACAGAAATTGGGCATTTTGCTGCACACGCTCTAATTTTCAATGTGTACCTCGTCAGGACTTTGCGAGTTGAATATGTGTGTGTACAGATAGCTTTTTAAAGAGAGTTTTTATATTATGTATTTATTGTTGGGTGCTAATTTTGCAAGAGATTTTGTTCTGTCGAATGCAACCTCTGAGCAGGACATTGAGTCTTTAGCTTCTTGCTACCGGCTGGCCGAGATGTCAATCAAAGTTGTTTTTCCAGCTCCGTCCGCTGAACTTGATTAATCCGAAAGCTTTTGAGTCTCTTCATGTTTTCTAATCGATTATAGATTTTTTTTTAAAAAAAGACGCCAAGAATTTCCCTCAAAGCTAGTAAACGACGAGCCTAATATTTCCTTTCACAAAAACTACAACGCTGCCTTGTTCTGGTAAAATGTTTTGTGCATCTTCCACACCCCTCCCCCCACCCCCACCCTCAAACACCATCCGTGTTGGTTTGATACTTAAAATATTAACACATTGGCCCTCTCCTCTTGTGTCTAGTTTTGTTTTTTAAATTGCCTCCTTCAACCCCAGAAGGTCCCAGTGTTCTCTTATTAACACTCGCTCATTTCCTCTCTGTCCAGCTCTGACAGAAGGTCAGTCCTCTGCGTTGTATTGAGCAGCAGCACCTTCCAATTGCAGTTCATAAGTAATCTCTACTCTCAATTACAAAGAGCTTGCTTGGGATTAAATTTCTCTTTCACTCCAAATTTGGAATAGTTTTAAATTTCAACTTTCTGCTTGCTTTATTATCTCTCATGATTAGGAGCCAGTCAATGTATATCATAAAAACAAAGTGCTGGAAAAACTCAGCAGATCTGGCAGCGCGTGGAGAGAGAAAAACAGTTAACGTTTGGAGTCGTCTTCGGATGAAGAGTAATATTGGTTTTGAAATGTTAACCCTTTTTTCTACTGATGCTGCTGAACTTTATTAGCACTTTGTTTTTATTTCAGATCTCCAGCATCTGCAGTTTTTTGCTTTTACTTTAATCAATATGTATCTCTGGACTCTTTCCTGCAGGACTAAGGCCCATGGGATTACCATTTGTCTATCCCTTTGGAGCAGATAGAACTTTTGAAAGATGGAATCGGAACTATTTTATTTCAGTGGTACCTTGATGAAATGGTCATATATTGATTAGTAATGTTTGCTGCTGTGTTGATCTTTGAGATATACTGTGTTTAGGAGATAGAACATGCATTTTAAAATTAACCTCAGTTTCAAGTTGAAGTGCTGTGATCGGTTTTCTCCTCTTGGAACACTTGATATTCTCAATGTGTCATTTTTTTTTTGAATGTTATAATACATCAGGGTAGCCTGGGTGCAATGAAATGGTCTGTAATTTGGCATTGATTCAGTCAAGGGTCACTGGTGACTGTGGGACTTGTTTTTCCTGATTTCTGTTCACGAGTTGCTATGCATAAGACTCACGATTGTTCTCTAGTAATCCTTGCTTTGGTTCATTGCCACATTTTCAGAAGTGCTTACAGACTTGCTGATTCAGCAGCAAATTGTTAAGACTGCTTGCAAATACTAGTATGTCAGTACTTTTAACAGTTATCAGCCTTGTCTGATGGTCTGAAATGAAAAGATTGGAGGACTCTTTAATCCCCACATTTTTTTGCCTTTTCACCCAAATGCCAAATTTAAATTCTGTGTAGTACACTGCTTGTTAGAATATTCTATATTACAGTAATTGAAACCCAAATGTTCTTAATGTAAACTGAGTAGGGCCAATCTTTTGTGCAGAACAAACCTATATTTCTTATATTGCAATTTTTAAATGGTTGGAATTTTTAAGGGTTTGATTTTTGATAAATGGAATATTTATGTTTCCTGTAAACTGGTCCTTGAGCTAATCAATGAGTGTGTGTCGTGGTTGCACTGGTTGTCGGTTTCCATATGTAGTCTACAGATTTTGTTTTGAACTGGCAAATAATGCATAAGTATGTACAGGAGGACATTGCAAAGTTTGTTTTAACATGTTTAAAACCCCTGTATTTTGCAGACATAGGAATTTCACCCCTGGAGCAAAAGGCATCTCAACATGCAATGAAGGACTGATTAGTGCATCAGATTTTATAGTACTTGGTATCTTTTTTTCAGGAAGTTGCAGCAGTTCATAGGTTTCTTTTGCTTTTAGATTTGTAACAGCATCTTGCAGCGCTTAGCAATTTCCCCCCTCAGCTCTTCCTCCCTTAGCTAATACAAGTCTCTGCTGCCTGTATCCTAATTTGTATCAAGTCCTGTTTGATCCATCACTCCTGTTATTGCTGACCAAATTAACTCCTGGTCCAAAAATGCCTTGGCTTTTAGATTTCAGATCCTTTCGAATCCCTCCAGCCTCTCACCCCTACCCTACCTCTGTAACCTTCTTCAGCCCTACAATCCTCTGATCTGAGCTCCTCTAATTCTGACCTGTTGGGCACCCACAATTTTCATTGCTCTGCTATTTGCTACTAGTGGCTGTGCCTTCAGCTGACTAGGCCCAAAGCCCTGGAATTCTCTCCCTCAACACCCTCATCCCTCCACTGCCATGCATCTGGAAACCTACTTCTTTGACCAGGCTTTCAGTCATCTGTCCAAATATCTCCTCAATTGCTTGGTATCAGACTTTATGTTCCTGTAAAGTACCTTCGGATGTTTTGCTTTGTTAAAGGTAGTACATAAATTGAATATTTGGTTCTTTTAAGCTATAATATCTTTCCAATGTTGCTTTACTGCTTTTTTAAAATAAAAACATCTTTACGATACAAGTGAAAGTGGTGTAAGCTTTTAGATAATACTCTTTTAGGTATTACAGTGGCTATCACCATAAATACATTCCTTGTTGGATTTGTACTTAACCTGCTCTGTGCCATTTACGGTTTTTGAGGGAAGACCTGCTTGTTGGACATTTTTTATGTAATTAATTGGGAAACCTAGAATTGGACAGTGATTTATTTTTTTGTGTGCCTGTATTTGGCATCCACGAAGCACTGAAGAGAAATATTTTTATTTGTAGTTTTTTTGATGGCTGGTATTGGTACTTTGAATACTGCACATTGCATGAAGTGAAAGGGTTACATTGCCAAGTATTTGGTGTTGGCTGAATTTATGACTAGCTAACCAACACATCGCAGTATGATCAGGCTTCAATACTGATATATTCATAGCTATTTTAACATTGTACAATTCCAGACTCCACTTAAGCTCTTCAAATAAAATTTGCATTGTTATTATCCACTTTTGTGCATTTACTTTATTGCAAAACTTTTATATGGTGCACAGATGTACCTGTTCAAACTGAGGGGGTGGGTTACAGCACTTACAAAACATCTTGGGTGTATTGAATGGTTGCAGGTGGCCTTGCTTCATTAGAAAATAAACAAGTCTACATTTAATTTATAATTTAAAATACATAACAATAGTACATTATGGAGAGCATCAAGTAGGATTTTATCCCCACATGAGTCCTTTTTTGATGGCTGGTATTGGCACTTTGAATACTACACATTGCATGAAGTGAAAGGGTTACATTGCCCATCCCCATACAAGTCCTTTTTTATTAATTCAGGGACATGGGTTTCACTGGCTAGGCCAGCATTTATTGTCCTTGAGCTGCTTTCTTGAATCACTGCATTTCCTTTCTCTTTTGGGGATACTTGAGTTTAAATGACATGGAATGGGCCTTACAGCAAGTCTAATCCCCCTCCTTAGCTGAATAACTTATGTTTGTGTCAATAAAAGCAATTTACAAACCTTCTGATGTTTGGAATGGCATGCACAACTGTGCAGAGTGACGTTCTCTCGTTCAATAAAGAAAACATTGCATTTATATAGTGCCTTCCATGACCACTGAACATCTGTGTTTATATCCAATAAGGTACTTCTTTGAAGTATAGTCTCTTGTAAAGTAGGAAACACTGTCACCAATTTGTGCACAGCAAGTTCTTACAAACAGCAATGCAATAATGACCAGAATCTTTTTTCTGTGTGATGTTGATTGAGGAATAAATATTGGCCAGGTCGCCAGGCATAACTCCCCTGCTGTAACCAGGTACTTTGAAATAACACTTTTCTTCTACACCAGTTACCACATCAATTATTAAAATAGTCTCATATATTGTCAAATTATGCTCTGTGGCTGGTATTATTCTGAGGGTTTAGTCACATCCATTTTAACTAATTCTCAAACCCTACAACTAAAAGGTACTTTTCTTTCCTATCATATCTCATTAATGCATTGGATTAAAATCAAGGCGCTGATTAACTGGGAGCCATTGTAGGTCTGTGAGCACAGGGGTAGTGGGTGCATGGTACTTTCTTGCACATGTCTTTAATTGCACCGTGTCTTGGATAACAAGTTTACAGAGGGTAGAACAAGGGAGGCCAGCCAGGAGTGTGTCGGGCTGCTCAAATCTTGGGGTAACAGGCATGGATGATAAGGTTTTCAGCAACAGATGACCTGAGGCATGGGCAGAGTTGGACAATGTTAGAGGTGAAAAGAGGTGCTCTTAGTGAAGGTGTGGATAAGTAGTTGGAAACTCACCTTGGAAGAGTCTGGTGCAGTCTCAGACAGTGCCAGGGAAAGGGATGAAGTCAATGGGCCAGTCCCAGACATTGCTGCAGGTGTTCCTCAGGTAGAGTCTTGGGTCCAACTATCTTCATCACTGACTTCCCCTCCATCATATGGTTGTAAGTGGGGATGTGCAATCGTCAGCAACAACATTCAGTGCTATTCTCAACTCCTCTTACTGAAAGAATCTATGGCAATATAGAGCAAGACCTGAACAACATTCAAGTTTGAGCTGATAAGTGGAAAGTAACATTGGCACTACATAAGTGCCAAGCATTAATTATTTCCTCATTACATTCAATAGCATTACCATTGCTGAATCTCCCACCATCAGCATCCTGGGGGAGTCACCATATGACCAGAAACTGAACTGGACAAGACATATAAATGCTGTGTCCACAAGAGGAGGTATGAAGTTGGGAATTGTGCAGCAAGTAACTCCTGATTCCCTGAAGCCTGTCCACCATCTACAGGGCATAAGTCAGGAGTGGAGTACTTCCCCCATTTCCTTGGATAAGTTCGGCTCCAACAACAATCCAGAAGCTTGATATGATCCAGGAAGGACAAAGCAGCCTACTTGATTGGCACTCCATCCACCAGATTTTTTACATTCAGTCCCTCCACCACCAGTGTGGCAGTATTTTGTACCATATACAAGATGCACTGCAGCAACTCACCAAGCCTCCTTTGACAGCACCTTCCAAACCTGCAACCAGGAAGGGCAAGGGTGGCAGATTCATTGACATACCACCACCAGCATAAAGTTCTCTAAGCTACACACCATTTTCTATTGGAGCAATATTGCCATTCCTTCACTGGCACAAAAAACTGGAATTCCAACCTTAACAGCTATTGGTGTACCTACACCAGGTGGACTGCAGCAATTCAAGAAGGTGGCTCACCACCACCATCTCAAGGGCAACTGTGAATAGGCAATAAATGCTGCCCTTGCCAGTGACCCTCACTTTCACAGATCAAAAGCTTTTTTTTTAAATGAAGTCTGGAGAAATTTGTGCTTATCCATTACTGGACAAGCAATTTAATAATTTAGAGATATTGGAGGAGTCGAAAGGTGGTAGAGCTGCATGCCATCAGTTTAAACTAACGGCATGTTTTGAGATGATATTGCAGAGGGGCAGCAAGTAGATAAGAAATGGGATGTGGGGTTTTGAGGGTTAATGCTTGGGAGACACCAGAATAATACTTGGGAGTAAGAAGAGAAATCATTGCTGGCTTTGATTAGACAAATGATAGAACAAATGATTGCAGTCCGAACCAGTTTGAATGAAGGTGGAGAGGTGTTGGAGGAGGATTGTGTAATCAGCTGTGTCAAAGGCTGCAGACTGGTTGAGAAGAATGAATAGGGATAATAGTTTATTTTTGTCACAGGCAATGAGAACAATCCCAGTTTGTCTTCTTTCACATGTAACTAAAGTCTCTCATTCCTGCTTATCATTCGAACAAATCTCTGTACACTCTCCCAGGTCAACTAAATTAAAGGAGATCCTTTCAATCATTCTATTTCTTGGCCTGTGAGCATTGATATAAAAGAGTTTTAGTTTTCTATGCTACAGCTACGGTTTATTGAGTAAATTTAAAACAAGTGTTTTGAAATTGAGGGTATAATGCATGTTTCTGCTATACTGCAGCTGTTTAAACCTCTGGCTTCTCCAACTTGGGTTTGATTTAATAGTATTTTAAATCAGTAACTGGCCTTTCAAATTGATTATTTTAGTTGGCTTACCATAAACTAGGTCATGGCAGACTTACTATAGAAGACTTGGTTCATAACTGCAATTATGAAAAATTCTTTCAAAATGAGATGTAATTGTGAATAATGCCTGAGTAATAATGTAATGAGTCAACTCTATTTACAAGCCATATTTTCTAGTTTTTCATCTGTTTTGCATTTTTAAATGTTCAATAGTGTCAGCAGTTACCATGTTCATCGCAACAGTAAGATTTAGCCCTTGTTTTTGTAGTGCTTTCAGGCTTTGATTGTACGTTTTCTGCCGCACAGTGCAGAGTTTATAGTGTAATTGTTACAAACTGGTTGTGCGACTTGCTAAACTGTTGAAATGAGGGAGGTCTTGTGATGCAGCGGGCAGCATACCTGCCTCTGAGCCAGAAGCCTGGGTTTGAATCCCAGGATTTAATGGTCATGGATGGTGCGTTCATAATGTGGCCAAACAGGGTGATTGTCAACCTGTAAATCCTTCCAATACACCTGTAACAGGTAATAGGAGCAGAAGAGTCTCCCGGTCAGCTATGCTTGATGTGGAGTGACACCCCTCAAGCTATAGCCTCTGGTGACCAGGCTAGCAACCTGTTCCAGCTAAAACTTGCTATGGAAACAGATGTGTGCATCTGCTTTGTGTGCCTCATGCACCATTAGGTGTGGGGAGAGAAATGAATGACTAGGAAGTGAGATAGCTGAGTGAGTAAAGTTTCATTCTCTCAGATGCTGTCAGACCTGCTGAATTTTTCCAGCTATTTTTGTTTTTTTCATTCAAGGAAGATGTTTGCACAGTGGAGGCCATAGGAGCAGGCCACTCATAAATTTGACCTGATTCTTCCCATCTTCCCCTGCTGTTTGTAACCTCAGGCTACTTTGGCAGAATAATTTGTGCTGAAATTAATATGCAGGTACATGGAGTGGTCATAACATAGTTATTGCTTCCTAGTTGGGCAATTAACCTACAGTTGAATTAATGTAACTAAATGCTGGAAATGCATTTCACTGTTGCAACAGCATTAAATGGCCCTCCACGCTGCAGAATACACAAGGTCACAATTTATAATTGAGCACTTGTGATCAGGATTCCTGGAAGCTTACTCCAGAGGAGCATTGGAAGGGACTGGGAGAAATGAAGCTCAGTTGACCTAGAGTCCAGTGAATCCTGCTCCCTCTCAGCCCACTGCCTTCAAATGCAGCAAATGTGGAGCTGCTGAGCCACACCTGGTGATGTTTAACACTTAAGTTGACCACCACTGTGCCAATCATCAGGCCAAATCTTCTGAGGAGTGGTAATCACTGTTAGATTGCCACCCTGCTGTTATTTTTTTTACACCTTGCTGGAGCTCCCCATTTCTCGTGTGGACTTCTGAACCAGGCGTCTTCAGAAATGTGGAGTGTACCTGTTCTGGGAGCCCTTCCTCGTAGGGCAGGATCATCGGGCAAGCCAAGCCACACTATCTCTTCACAGAACTAGCTGTCTACATTGGTAAGTCTTCATTCACTAACATAGTAAAAGCAACTTTGCGGCATTTAAATACCTTTTCTCTGTGTTAGTGTGTGTGTGTATTTTTGTGTATGTGTGTGAGAGAGAGAGAGATGGGGGAGATCTTGGTGGGGAGTCGTTGGGGGGTGGTGTCAGTTGTGTAGCTATCCAAGAGTTTGATATGGTTTTTTTTCCTGTCCAACATTTCCTGGGTAACTATTCTGGGAAGTCATTCGGAACTCTCCAAAGTCTCTGACTCTAATTTGGAGACATTTTCAGAGGGTTCTGGACACAGGGGTTGCCCACCAGAAGTTGAAACTTGCCAGTCAATTTGAACTAAGCAATGTATGAATTTAATACATTACTTTGAGTTCAGTTCATGTACAATCAATGTTTGATTCAAATTAAGTTCAGACAGGTTAGTTAGCTTCATGAACCAGAATTCTGCTCTGCACTATCTCCTTTCTCCCCCCCCTCCCTACCTGTTCCCTTGTCTCAATGCATAGTCAGGTTTGTGAGCTTTGCGATGCTCGCTTTCCTAATGTGGTTAGGCATTGTGAAGTGTGCTCGTCGCTGAATATTAAACCTGCTAGTGGAGTACAAGTCTGTGTTGAGCTGTCCAGCCAACATCTAGCAAAAGATCTCAAAATTATAATGATGTTTATGGTTAGGACAACAGTATTGAGTGCAGGGTTATAAAACTAGTGTTGCAATGCTGACTTCCAAAACCTAGAAGATCCAGTAAGATTTTGGTGGTGTGATGTTTGTGCCTTAAAATTTGTATAATTATGGTCTACTCCAGTTATAAAATATAGCAGCTAAGTAAAGTGGCACCAGAGTGGCAGCACAAACACAGGAGGAAAGAATATTGGTATAGCCAAGAGGTCTTCCCATGTGGTGAATATTGATGAAGAAAAATTTGTGTTTTATATAGCGTTCTTCATGAGACTGGATGTCTCAGCGCTTTACAGACAATGAAGGACTTTTTGAAGTGTAATTACTTCATAATTATGAAGCATAATTGCAGAATAAGTGGGTTGCCCATTTAAGACTGAGATGAGAGTTTCTTCTGAGGGTAGTCAATCTGTGGAATTCTTTACCACAGAGGGCTGTAGTTGCTGGGTCGTTAAGTATGTTCAAGATTGAGAGATTTTTAATCAGTTAAGGGAATCGAGGGTTACGGGGAAAAGGCAGGAAAACGGAATTGAGGATTATCAGATCAGCCGTGATCTCATTGAATGGTGGAGCAGGATCAATGGTCTGAGTGGCTTACTTCTGCTCGTATGTCTCATGGTCTTACTGTAATATGGGAAGCTCCCAAAAATAGCAATATGATTTTTTTTAAGATTTGAGGGATAAATATTGGCCAGGACCCTGAGGATCACTCTCCTGGGTTTCTTTGAAATAGTCTCTTGGGATCTTCCACCTGAGAGGGCAGCTGGGGCCTTGGTTTAATACCTTCCTGGAATACGGCACCTCCCACAGTGCTGCACTAGATCGTCAGCCTTGATTTTAATGCATAGTGCTTGGAGTGGGACTTGAACATACAATCTTGTGATGCAGAGGTGAGAGTGCTACAACTGAACTACTGCTGACCCATAATAAAGCACAAGATTTAACAAAAATAGACAGAGGACTAGAAATTGCAACTGGGTTTCAAAACTTCTGCAGCACCATCTTTGTGAGGAGCCAAGGCCAGGATGACAGTGTTTCACAAACTTTTTTTTAAACTCAGTTTCAGTCCAGAATGCTGGTCTACTGTTACTTCAATTATATTTGAAGTATAATTACAGTTGCCAGTCTAATTACACTGGAATTATTGACCAGCTCTCAAACAGAAGGAAAAACAGTAAAATTTGGGAAATGACTGGTACTGGTCTGAACTGGAGTTCCATTTTAAAAGTGCACCAGACCAGCTCGGACCAGAACCAGTCATTTCCCAAGTATTACTTCGTCCTTCTGGGAGCAGTGCTTTGAGAATTTTAAAGAGGAAACGGGACTCAAATATAACTTTCGAGGTTCAATTTTGTTTCCTGCTATTGAAGGCATAGTGGGGGATATTTACATCACTTTATTTCAAAATGCAGCAGCTTGCACAGACCAAACAATGTGGCTCAGTCGTATTCTTGGTCAACTAAGCACAGGGAATGCTGAAGGATTGGACTTAAAAACACAATGAGGGGGTGATCGTAATATTGGCTTTGATTTTAAAATTCTCATCCATGGCTTTGGCTGTCTAGGCTCTTAAGTTCTGGAATTCCCTCCCTAAACCACTCTGCTTCACCATCTTTCTCCCCTCCTTTAAACATATTTTTGGCCACCTATTGTCCCATTATGATTGTAAAAATGTTTACAATGTTAGATTTTCTACATAAGTGAGGTTGTTCCTGCTGCTGCTTTATATTGTTTAATCAGAATCTCGCTGTACTTTGCCTCCAGAATTTAGAGGTCACAGAACAGGGAAAATAAATAAATTTCTTTCATGTTTCACAATCCATTCTCTCGGTTGCTGTTTTTCCAGCTCACCCTCTTTCCTCCACCTCCATCCAGCTCATAGGCATGCAGTTACCTGCAGTGTGAGAATGCTCCCGAGAGGGAGTCACTTCCTCACAGCACCTTGTGAAGTGGTATTGGTATGGATTAGCAGCTTGCATTTATATAGCAAGTTAACATAAAACAGCATCGCAGGGTGCATTGCAAAACCATATTCGGGGGGGGAAAAGATCAATGTAGTGAGCAGCTGAGTGGATGGCTGGGTTTTGGAGCAGCTGGAAATGGTGGAGGAACTGGCATGTTAAAAACACCACAGTTGGATAGTGGGTAGTGTTGCAGTGATAAAATTGAGTTTTGTGGTTGATGGAATTTGGGGTTTAAGCTCAGCATTTAGTCAAGTGGGATGGCAGCTTTAGTGAATGGCTGGTGAAAGAGATGGAGTTTAGGGCAAGCGTTGAGAAATTATGGCTTTAGTCTGTCTAATCTGCAAGTTGGAGAACACTTTTTTTTACTTCCCCCCCCGATTATGTAACATGGGGGCAGAGATCATGTTAGAATTGTTTGAAACTTGAATTGCCTGTCACTTAAATCCTTCCTCTGCAGAACTGTGCGAAATTGTGGTACTTTTATGTTTCAAATTAGCTGTTTTATTCAGTTATTTCCTGCCTGCTCCCATTAACGTAGTGACTGGCTGCTGGAACTAGTTTTTGTAATATAGTCTGGTTTTGAAGTATAAGAGGGGTTAAAAGAGCAGAGAGTGGTGCGGTTGGTGCAAGATTGTTATTGTGACTGGATATGGCCAGCTACTCTATGCTGAATCCTAATTTTATGTTTCTTTATTCTAAATATGATCCCTCAGTTCTTGTGAAACTGCCTGCTTCAAACAATAAGGAAGGAATCTAATCCATGACCTCTCCAAGATACGCACTATATGGTGGGTTGCTCTTAGAGTTTTAATAATTGAAATGGATCTGCTGCCAAAATAAGTCCTTTCACAATAAATGTGCACCATGTGAAAGTATTGTGTAACTACCTGTGTGTATACGTGATATAGCTAATGACAATTTCCTCTGACAGAGATGTTTGTTTAATTCTATCATTTTTAAAAGAAAACTTATGCAGTAGAAAATGTTATTTATAATTTCCCCTCCATTTGTTATCCCCTTCCCCCACAACTGTGTACCATTCAGTGTCTTGGAAGTTAGTCAGGTAACCTGGTGCCGGTGACTGATCAATATCATTCTGCAATTAGTAACTATGTGAACCTCCAATAGTTTAGTTTGTATCAAGAAATTACTATTTTCTTTTTAAAGAAAAACATTGGAATCAAATGCTGTCAGTTGGCAGAATCCTTAAGAAAATGAAGCATGACTTATCCCGCTTGTTTCTCTCTGTTTGTAAATCAGTGATATTGTTTGAAATCTAATCGTAAGGGAAATGTGATCAAACCATTTTGTTCATCTCTCTGGCTTGACAAAGTCGTGGTTAAGAAACTTGGTTAAGGTGATAATTAAAAACAAAAATTGCTGGAAATACTCGGCAGGTCTGGCAGCATCTGTGAAGAGAGAAGTAGAGCTTAAAGGCCAAGATTTTATATTTGCAAATCGGGACTGCTGCCATCCTGCGCATAGATAAAATACGCCTGCTTCCCATCGTATGGTAGGCAGTCCCCCCTCCTCCACCTTGTTTTTTAAAGAAAATCATTAATGGGCAATTGAGCTGCTTGACCTGAATATTATGCTGCCCACACCATAATGCGATTGTTGTGGGCAAGCGGGGGAGAGTGGGGAATCTGTGTTTTCACCATCTGAGGTGCAAAAGTGGGAAGGAAGGGGAGGTTCATTCTTTTTTGCGGGGGAGGGGTGTGGGTGCCCTGTGTGTACTGGGGTAAAACTGAACACTTAGCTGCACCCCCCCCCCCTCAAACCACCACCCAAGGTGATTCCTCCCTGCCTGATGCCTCTCTGCCCAAAAATTCCAGACTTGTCAGGGTCCTCTAGGATCCATTGCTCTCCATCATGGGACTGCTTGCAGTTCCAGCAGTGCTCACTGGAACTACTGGAGCTAGCCAATCAGACTAGCCAGCAGCTCTCAAAGGTGAGTCTTCCTCCAGCTGAGGGGCAGAAGTCCTACTCTCTGCTTGTTCAGGCCATCAGCAGCGTGTTATCACAGTAGGACAGCCCTTCTTTTAAAGTCAGACAGTTTGCGGCTGACTTTTGTAACAGGGTTGGGGGTGGTGGTGGTGCGTGCGCAATATTTACCCCCACACCCTGTAAAATGTAACCTAACATTTCCAGTTGATGGCCTTCCATCAGAACTGAGGAAAACTTTGGAGAAGTAATAATTTTAAGTAAAGACACACGGACAAAAAGGAAGGTCAGTGAAAGGGCGGTGAAAGACGGGAGGTCAAGTGACGAGGGATAATGGGACAGGAAACAAAAGATGACTCTAGAGGAGGTGTACCTGGGAATAGTAGAACCATTGCCTCCATTTGTTTCCTGCAACTTTGGGCAAAGGCTATGATCTGAAATTGTTGAATTCAATGTCAAAGTCCAGAAGGCTGCAATGTGCCAAATCAAAAGCTGATAACTGTTCCTTGAGCTTGCATTGAGGGGATGGGAAAATTAAAACAGCGAGCAACCAGAAGCTTGGGTTGTGTTTGTGGACTGAATGGAGATGTTTCGCCAAGTGATCATCCAGTCTGTGTTTGGTCTCCCCAATGTAGAGCAAACATTCATTATTTTGGTAGAGGTGTAGATTTGTAAAGGATTGTAGCTGGTATGAGATCCAGATGATTTGTTAACTTTGTGTTCATGTGCCAGAAAACCATATTTTTGCACTGAATATTGTGCCTTTGATCATGATTGATTGACGGTCCTGCCTTCAAAAGGATTAAGGTACTCAAAACTAGGACTCTTCGGTGGTCTGTGTCCCATTTGTCTCCAGTGAGCGCATACTGCATCTAACATCTCAACCAGAAAGAACATGGATATGAAAACAGAAACCAACTGTTATCCAAAGCAATGCTTACCTTCAAGAATCTGAAAGGGGCTGGTTTTCTGAGAAGGTTTTATTACATACTGTAGGCAATTCCATTTCATGGAAGTATTATGTTGCATGTGATTCTTTTTGAACATTTGCATTCCTGAATGAATGCATTGTCATACTTGTAAATGCAAACAATAGTTTTGTTTTGTGGCACATGGTGTCTGGCATGACACAATGTGCTGGGTATCTTGCAGATTCTGCAATGGATGATTTATTTATTAGGTTGGCTACAGTAAATCCAACACAGAATAAAGGTGTGGATTTCACCAGAGAATTGGTCTGCTTATGAAAACTGGTCATTTGAGCTAATTGCATGAGGAAAAACTTGGGATGAAAGTCAAATTGTAACTACAAAGTACTTCGGCTAATTTTTCTGCTGACAATTGAGCAAAATCTTAAATTTATCCATGATTACATTTAATTAGTTTTTAAGCATTGTTTGTTATATTTTAATTTATACAACTCTATCCAGGACCAAGCAATGTCCTTAGTGATCTGGCAGTGTATATCATGGTTTGATTTTGAGTGGGGCTAACAGTTGTCCTAATTAGTTTATTATTTGGCTTATTAGAGTTAAAATATTATTTCCACTGTCTCCAGTCAATCTGCAATACAAAGTCTCAAACTGTTGATCAATTTACAACAGTGATTTTCAGGAGCGGTGAGATAAACAATAAGCAGTAGAATAATTAAGACCTAGAGGTTACCAGTAAAAAGAACATGTCAAAGCACTACACCAGCAAGAGATTTCATGGGTATTTTCAACTTTTTGCTGCTTTGATCCCTCAGAGTTGTGCAGGCTTCCATATTTGCAGGGACTAACAACTGTAAACAGTTAAACTACCTCTTTATTGTTCAATTTATAGTAAAGTTGTCAAAGTGTTACTGGGTTGCTGAGACCTCCCAGACTTTCAGTAGTATTATTAAACACCCTAACTCTATTGAAGTTCTTGGTCTGTCTAATTCAGGAGTGTCTGACTGACCGTGGTGCCATTATAAATTGCATTGTAACCTAATGGGCTTGAGATAGGTTGGAAATTCTGCCAGGACTTGCAGCAAATAGTGGAGCATAATTTGCCACAGCAGAGCATTTAAAGGTGTCCACCTTTTTAATTAGATTTTGCCTTTGCATGTTAAGGTTTTAAAAAAAAATTATGACAAGTTGTGTTATGGCACAGCCAATTGTAAATGCCGAGCTGCTCAAATCCCAAAGGGAAACTTGAAACAACTGCCACAACTGTTTTGCAATGTGTATAAATTTCGAGATGCGTGCCTTTGAATTCAGTAATAATAAGACCACCGAGTCTTATAGGTTTCCTACAAAACTAAATTAAACCTTTATTGATAGAAGAAATGAATTTAAGCACGCACATAGATCTTCAAATTACTACTATGATAACTTCTAATTCCCCCAATTAATCTAACTCCCAGTTCTACTTTCGTTAAGGCAACAGTAAAACACAGATTTAAACAGATCCAGGCAAAGTACATTATGAAAATTATTATATCTTCTGACAAGTTGTTGAAAGTGTTAACTGATAATATAGCTGTGGGAAGCGCTGGACGAACAGGCAAGCAACTCTACCTTTTTTGATTCATTCATGGGATGTGGGTGTCACTAGCAAACCAGCATTTATTGCCCATTTCTAATTGCCCTTGAGAAGGTAGTGGTGAGCTGCCTTCTTGAACCACTGCAGTCCATGTGATGTAGGTGCACCCACAATGCTGTTAGGGAGGAAGTTCCAGGATTTTGACCCAGTGACAGTGAAGGGCAGGCTATATATTTCCAAGTGAGGATGGTGAGTGGTTTGGAGGGGAACTTCCAGGTAGTGATGTTCCCATGTACCTGCTGCCCTTGTCCTTCTAGATGATAGTGGTCATGGGTTTGGAAGGTGCTGTCTAAGGAGGCTTGGTGGTGCATTGGTGGTGGATAGGGTGCCAATCAAACAGGCTGCTTTGTCCTGGATGGTGTTGAGCTTCTTGAGTGTTGTGGGAGCTGCACTCATCCAGGCATGTGGAGATTATTCCATCACAGTCCTGACTTGTGCCTTGTAGATGGTGGACAGGCTTTGGGAAGTCTGGAGGTGAGTTACTCATCACAGGATTCCTAGCCTCTGACCTGCTCTTGTAACCACAGTATTTACATGGCTAGTCCAGTCCCATTTCTGGTCAGTAGTTACCCCTAGGATGTAATGAGATCAGGAGCTAAGTGACCCTGTCAGTAAGCAGGTTATTACTAAGCAAGTGCCGCTTGATAGCACTGTTGATGATACTTTACTGATGGAGAGTAGACTGATGGGGCACTAATTAGCCGGGTTGGATTTATCCTGCTTTGTGTACAGGACATACCTGGGCAATTTTCCACATAGCCGGGTAGATGCCAATGTTGTAGCTGTACTGGAACAGCTTGACTAAGGGCGTGGCAAGTTCTGGAGCACAAATCTTTAGCGCAATTGTTGGAATATTGTCAGGGCCCATAGCCTTTGCATTATCTAATGCCCTCAGCTGTTTTTTGATATCACGTGGAGTGAATCGAATTGGCTGAAGACTGGCACATGTGATGCTAGGGACCTCCGGAGGAGGTTGAGATGGATCATCCACTCGGCATTTCTGGCTGAAGATTGTTGCTTCAGCCTTATCTTTTGCACTGATGTTCTGGGCTCTCCCATTTATTGAGGATGGGGCTGTTTGTGGAGCTGCCTCCTCCAGTGAGTTGTTTAATTGCCCACCACCATTCATGACTGGATGTGGCTTGGATCTGATCCGTTGGTTGTGGAATCACTGAGCTCTGTCTACCACTTGCTGCTTACATTGTTTGGCATATAAGTAGTCCTGTGTTGCAGCTTTGCCAGGTTGAAACCTTTTTTTAGGTATGCCTGATGCTGCTCCTGGCATGCCCTCCTGCACTTTTTTTTTGAACCAGGATCGATCTCCTGGCTTGGTGGTAATGGTAGAATTGGGGGATATGATGGACCATGAGGTCATAGATTGTGGTTGTATACAATTCTGTTGGCCCACAGTGCCTCATCGTTGCCCAGTCTTGAGTTGCTAGAACTGTTTGAATCTTTTTCCACTTAGCATAGTGGTAGTGCCACACAACACAATGGAGCGTATCCTCGATGTGTAGATAGGACTTTCTGCACAAGGAATGTGTGGTGGTTACTCCTACTGATTACTGTCACGGACAGATGCATCTGCGACAGGTAGGTTGGTGAGGATGTATATTTTTTCTCTTGTTGGTTCCCTCACAACGTGTTGCAGACCTAGTCGAGCAGCTATGTCCTTTAGGACTTGGTTAGTAGTGGTGCTACTGAGCCACACTTGGTGATGAACAGCGAAGTCTGCCACCCAGAGTACATTCTTTGCCCATGCCACCCTTGGTACTTCCTCCAAGTGGTGTTGAACATGGAGCACTGATTCAACAGCTGAAGGGATTTGTACATGGTAATTTGGAGGTTTCCTTGCCCATGTTTGACCTGATGCCATGTGACTTTATGGGATCTGGAGTCGATGTTGAGGGCTCCTAGGGCAACTCCTTCCCGACTGTGCCTCCACCTCTGCTGGGGTCTGTTCTGCTGGTGGGACAGGAGATACCCAGGGATGGTGTTGCTGTCTGGGACGTTATTGTAGAAGTATGATTCCATGAGTTTGACTATGTCAGGCTGTTGCTTGACTAGTCTGAGACAGCTCTCCCAATTTTGGCACAAGCTCCCAGGTGGACTTTGCAGGGTTGATGGGGCTGAGTTTACTATTGTTGTTTCTGGTCCCTAGGTCGATGCAGCGTGATCTGTCCGGTTTCATTCCTTTCAGACTGGCTTGCTGTGGGTCTGGAGTCATGTGTAAGCCAGACCAAGTAAGGACGGCTGATTTCCCTCCCTAAAGGACATTAGTGAACCAAATGGGTTTTTACGACAATTGACGAAGGTTCCACGGTCATCAATGGATTTAATTCCAGATTTAAATTTTTTAATTGAATTCAAATTCTACCATATGCTGTGGTGGGATTCAAATGGGTCCCTGAAACATTACCCTGGGTCTCTGGGTTACTAGACTAGTGACAATACCACTACACCACCACCCCTGTCCTCAACCAATCCGATGAATGATTGTAAAATTGACAGTGCAAGGACGAAGAAAAAAGAGTAAGTGGGTGAATTCAATGTCAAATCAGGTATGGAAAGAAGTATAGAGGGTAAGAGGAGATTGGATTGTGGTGGTGTGGGGCAAGGGTGTGAAAAACAATTAAAAAAAAGTTTTAAAATATTTTAAATGATTTTTTAAAAATTTCCAACAACAATTAAAACTTGAAGGAATGAGACTTCACATTTTGAAATTAATCTTCATGCTAGAGAGGTTGACTGGCAGCAATTAACACACTGCATCATTAAAATGGTAATTGGGACTGAAGTTGGCAAGTCTTATAAATTTAATGCATCAACACCTTTCAGTGGTGCACCAGACAACAAAAGAGTGGCACATCGTGGATTGCTGTGTTTAACCACACATCTGACCTCACTTGAAGTTGCTGTAACATTTGCGCACAACTATTGGTGAACACTTTTTTTTACTTTGGTCAATGACCTGAAACATTAACCCTGTTTCTTCCTCCACAGATGCTCTCAGAGCTGCTGGGTCTTTCTAGCATTTTGTTTTCATTAAACTATGGAACATTTGATTATTAGTTCTGGCTTTGTACTTTATTTTTTAGTTAATCACAGCGGTACGTGGGAATTCACAGGACTAGGATTTTCCAATCCCCGAGATCTAGCATTCTAAGCCATTGTACCTAAAAGTTGGGCAATTTGTGGGTTATCTAGAATACATGTCATTTAACTGATGCAACCAATCTGAATTAATGGAAATATTGAGCTTGATCAGCAGAACTGTTTTCTACTCAAATAATGCCCTAAATAGGGATTGCAGTATACAGCTGGCTGAAACTCACTGTGCAAAGGTTGCTTTTTAATTGAGATGGCTTGTGTAATAAACTAACTAGTTCATTTATTGCTTTTGAAAAGAGCCCTCATTGCAGATGTACACTGAACTAAAGGAGGAATTTCTTGGTCAAAAACAAATGTGCAACAGATGTGTTAAACATTTTGCAAGTGTTCTAGAAACTTTTTTATAGGGGATGTGAGACTTTTATAGCCTATGCAATTGCTGTGTATTTGGTTTTTAATGTGTATACAGGTTAATAGAACGATGATTGGCAGCAAGTTTCAAGATTATATAATTCAGGCAAACTCCTCTGGTACTACAAGCTGCATAAGGGCAGTGCCATTGGTTTATGAATGTCTATCTGACGTTAAACTCATTGCCAAATATTTGTGATGCATTCGTTTTTCAACTTGAAACATAAAAGCATTTTTTTTATTCTTTAAGACATCCTCAGGATGGTTACTTTTAATCTTATCCTTGTGGCCATGCAAATACTGGAGGATGTGATGTGTGGTGCAATCGTGAAACAATTATTTACATTTGCTGGTATAAAGTGCTTTTAACATAGTAAAACATCCCAAGGCAATTCGCAGGAATGTGCATTCTTTTTAAATAGATCATCATGTCTTGATATGGAACTGTATAGAATAATCTTTCCAAAATGCTGTGATTGTTGACAATTTACTGGACTTAAGGTAGCTATTAAAAATACAGCACTCTTTTATTTGGCTGTCAAAAGCTGCGCCAGGATGGTTCTGCATTTCCCAGTCTTGCATTTCCTAACGGATTCTTTTGGTTTCCCTGCCTGGTTAGGGTGTATTCTGAACTGCCAGAAAATTAACATGCCTTGAGCAAATTTTTTTCAAATTTTTAAAAGAAATATTGACTCTTTTAAAAATATCATAGTGTGACTAGCGTAGTGTAGAGGCCTAGGCAGCGGCTGGAAGAAAATGTTCATTTATCTTCGGACTAAGGATCCAATAATTGTGATGTAAGTCCCCCCCCCACCCCAAATCACTCTGGAGAGCAATCCTGGGATCCTGTTAGTACCTTGTTATCTTTTGCTTTGCTTTGTTCTAGTTGTACAGCTGACCTTATTTGAATTATTGAAAACTTTCTTTGTATTTGTGTTACATTGACCCACATCTTCCCAATATTTATTCCTCCTAGTGTTTGACCGGCTATTGGTGAATTTAAACAATAGGTTACAGATTTAAAATTGCTGTGGGGGTGTACCCTCCATTGCCTTATCTATATAGAGCACCATTCTATTTGAAAGAACACGATTCTTCTAACTGATCAATCTTCAGCCATAATTTGTCTGAGACTGAAAGCTGGAGACTAAAATACAATCAGCAATGTTCACCTCATAATACGGGTTGTATTACACTCTTCCATTTGATGCTAGTCAATCAAATTTAGTTCCGTATTACTGATCACTTCACTCCTGTAAGTAGGCCATTGCCTCCCGTGACCCCTCAGTGGGAGCTGTGAGTGCAGGGGGTGGGGGGAGGAGAGAGAGTTTTCAGTCTTTGCGTATTTTTAAGAACTTGCTTTTTTCAATTTGTTTTTGGAGCAGGAATCGGGCCTCGAGCATCGTCCATTTATGCCATGCCCACCATAGCTTTTTTCAAAAGTGAGGATTTAAAGAGGCCTCACGTTCAGTCAGAGCTTCACAGCAGCCATTGCTGCTGGGAAGCCCTGAAGTAGATAGTAGATCCCAAGATCTGTGGAGTGCCTTATCTGCTTGATATCCAGGTTGACAACATGACTCAAGGTTGGAACAAAAAACCCTCGCTGTCGTAAGCCAGGTTGCATCACCTGCTACTATGTGATTATTCATTCCAGCAGGCCAGGTAAATGTAAATTCTTGTATCATGATTTAGGCTGTAAAGCAGATGGAAAAATGAATGGCTTTTATTCTTGTACAACTGTGTAAATATGATTTTTGTATCTACTAAACAATACAAGTGTCTCTCTATCTGAGCTGTTGTTTCTTTGACATGGCACAATCCGGACCTGCACACCGAATGTTGGAGAGCAAACAGGAACGTACATTTTCTAACCAGATTCTGACTCTTTTTTTATCAAGTCTGTCAGTTGACTTGAGTACTTTATAAACAGAACTTCGGACTGCAACAGAGTTGTGTACTAATTGATGCCAATTTCACGTAGCATGAGATGACCGCCTGGAGGGTCTCAACTAACTGGAATCCAAATGGCATTGCAAATTGGAGTTATTGAGTTTTTAACTTTGAAATGCACACTAAATTGCTTCATATCAAAGCAAAAGTGGCATTATAAATACGGCTTTCATCACTGTAGTGGATGAATACACTAAAGCAATTGATGTTCTCTGGTAGCAAATCTAACCAGTGCAAATTTGTGGTTTCATTACATGGATATGAAGTTGCTTTTTCAACATCTGAGTACAAATCTATTACACTGAATCCCAAATTCATTGGCAGGCATCAATATAACTTATCGAAACGGAATGGAATCTTGCTATCCAGTCTTTAGTCTTTTCTGGAAGGAAAGAAACATAGGGTAACATTTTTAACTTGGCGGGCTGGCAGGGGCACTTCCAACCCGACCGAGCATAAAATGACTTGCAGTGATGCCGGGCGTATGTCCCAACATCATTGCTCACACTCATGATATTTTAGTCAGTGGGTGCACGCCAGAGTTGGCAGCGCACCCGCTGACAATTAAAAGGCCTATTAAGGCCATTTAAAAGATAATTGAAGTAAATTTTCCGCTGCCCGTCCAACCTTGTGGTTGGCGGAAAGGCCAAGCGAACCTTGCATTTTTTTTTTGGAAACCTCATCCACAGACGGGATGAGGTTTCCAAAAGCAAATAAAAATTACATAAAAACTTTAATTTTTTTACATAATGTGATTCCTTCACATGAGAAGGGACATGTTTCATAACATTTATCAAATCTTTAATTTATTTTTCAAATCAGCTCATCTCTCTGAGGCAGCTCCCTGCCTCGGAGGTTCTGTAGCGCGCATGCGCAAAGGTCGTACTCGCCCAGCTCACACTCTTTTTCTCCGCACCACCCCCCCCACCCCACACTGCCAAACATGTTTCACACTGGGCGGCCCTTAATTGGCCCTCCAGTGTGAAATTGCCTTCCAGGCCTGATTGTGGGCATTGGTCGGCTTTCCCACAGCCCCTGCCGAGCCCACACACCAAGGGCAAAATTCTGCCCACAGTTCCCTCTTCCTCGGCTGCTTTGTCACTCAACTCAATGTATATCTGAATTAATATTCAGAAGACATCTGTTGTCAAAACTTTGTAATTTTAACCTCATGGTCTCTTGTCAGGATTCAGTGGTTCTCAGCCAATAGGAAATACCAAGCTGCTGGATCTTGCTGTTTCTCTTGTCCTTCACCATCACTCCCATTTGAACTCCCAGCGCTATTGAAATGTCTTCTCTATAAGAACCATGAACCACCCTGGTCATTATTCAATCTGAGTTCCTCAATTCAACAACAGTCACTGCACCACAACACGCAATAAAACATCCCAAGGGGTGTCACAGGCACATTATCAAATAAAAGTGGACACCAAGCCACATAAGAAGATATTAAGGTAGATGGCCTAAAGGTTGGTCAAAGAGAGATCTGAAAGAGGGAATTCCAAAACGTAAGACCTGGCAGCGGAAGGTGCAGCCACTAATGGTAGAGCATTTAAAACCAGGGAAGCTCAAGAGGCTAGAGTTGAAGCGCAGGTGGCTCTGAGGGCTGGAGAAATTTACTGATGGGAAGAAGCAAGGCCAATCTAATAGCACCCCCGTGTGTGTAAACCAAACCAGATTAAAACATTTTCACCTGGGTACAAAGCTCTTACGCTGCATAGTGTTTTGTCTAGCGAAGAGGTTGGGTTTATGGTACTCCTAGCTGAATTAATTTGAGTTTGAGAAGCTTCTATCAAACTAGCAGAGGAACTTTAATGTGTTTTACCATGAGAAATAGGCTTAAAAATCTGGCCTTGGTGAAAAGGCTATTTGCACACATTGGTGGACTGACCTTCAGAGATAGCTGTATCAACAGGTGTTATTGTGCGACTGGGAGAATACAACTGAATCTATTGGCAGGTATATGAAGCGGCTGGAGATAAAGTTTGTCGCTAATAATATCCTTGAAGATCCTGATAATCCAACTGTTAATCAGGCAGCGAGGGAAAGGAAAAGGGTGGTTTATTTATTTTTTTGAAAGCAGACTCAGACCTGTATGAAACACTCAAGAATTTGCTTGTTCCAATAAAGCCTAAAGGCCATGCTGCTGTCAGACATTTTGTGTAAGCCTGAGCAGCACTACAAGCCCCAAGCCATTGGAGATTGCTGAAAGCTATTGATTTGGAACAAGAAATCAGGTGCTCAGAGTACATTTGGAGAGTTTATCATGGCCTTGAGAAAGCTGTTCATTCATAGTAATTTTTGAGAATTTCAAAAGAGGTTAGTAGGACCAAATTTGTGTGAGACTTTCTTTAAAAAATGCGCACATTCGCAGTAAGTTGATGACATTGACAAGCTGTGTCGACGGTTAAGTTAACTTTGGCAAACAACATCGTCCATGGGCATGGCGGAACGTGACTCAAATGCCAGTCAACTGCTGAATAAGCTGCAGCTGGGTGAGCAGAAGGCCCTAAGGCCAGAGTAAACAGTGGTACTAAAAAGTCCTGTTACCAGTGCTTAGACCAACATTGGACACAGTGTTAAAAGCAAAATACTGCAGATGCTGGGAATCTGAAATAAAAACAAGAGAAAATGTTGGAAAAACTCAGCAGGCCTGGCAACATCTGCGGAGAGAGAAATAGTTAATGTTTTGGGTCCATATCGCTCTGAAGAGCCTTACAGATTGGAAACGTTAACTCTGTTTCTCTCTCCACAGGTGCTGCCAGACCTGCTGAGTTTCTCCAGCCTTTTCTGTTCTTATTTGGGCACAGTTGTCCATTTTGTGAAGATAGTGCTACAGCTGCAATAAGATTCATCTTGCCAAGGCATGTTGAATGAATATAAACTAAGGAAAAGCTGGCTGGAGGTAACAGCAGTCACTGCATATGGTTGATGAACACATCCAATGAGGGGTTGGTTGAGATCCATGCAATCTGAAGCACAAGGGTGTACAGTGGAAATTTACAAAGCATCGTTGCCCATGTGATGGATAGAGCTTCGCTAAACATGGAGGTCAGCACGACATATCCATCAGCATAATTTCTGAAGTATCTTGTCAGCTGGAGAAATTGCGAATAGAATTATGCAGTTATGGAGGAGAGAAAATTCCCATAATTGGATATGTCAGTTCCAGTCATACATTGAGCAATGTGCAAAATCGCCCATCATTGTAACGCAGGGTGAATCCAGCCTTGTTAGAAACAAACTGGTTTGCACTTAAGTTGAATGGCGACGTGCTTTTTCATATCAAAGCAAGATTCACATCACAACATTGATCAACAAGTACCCTCAAGTGTTCAGTGAAACCAACAAACAGATTCAAGGATACAAGGCTAACATCTGGGTTAAGAGAAACTCTCAGTTTATTGCAGGCTTTGTCCAGTACACTCTGCTCTTAGAGAAAGTAGAACAAGAATTGAAACATCTCTAAGAATAGAGTAATTGGGCTTCTCCCAGAGAGGTATTACCAAAGTCTGATGGTAGTGTAAGAATATGTGGTGATTATAAGGAAACCGTCAATCAGGTCCTGGAATATAACCCACCCAATACTTTGCCAAATGTGGAGGAGCTATTCATAATGTTGTTAGGGGGTCAGATTTTTTTTTTTTCAAAGTTAAATCTGACAAATGCCTAAGTTATACTTTCTATCAATACACACATGCCTATTTCAGTTCCATAGGCTGCTACTGGTGTTTCTTGAGCCCCTGAAATTTTCCAAAAGGTGATGAACTAAATTTTGTAAGGCATTCAAGGAATAGTGTGCTATTTGGATGACATAGTTATTTTTGGCTCCAAATAGGTTGACCATGGTGACGAACTGAAAGAGGTGTTCCAATATTTGGAAAAGCATGGAGTTTGGCAGAAGGCACACAAATGTGAAATGTTTCAAGACTCTGTATGATAGACAAGGGTACTTTGGTGACAAGGTAGATGAAGATGGGTCACATCTTACCAAGAGTAAGGCTCCAGCAATAAGAAATAATAACATCCTCAAAATATCTCTTTAATTCAGACCTTGGGCCCAGTGAATTACTACTGTAAATCCAGACCAAATTTGGCAACCTCATTGCATCCATTGAATGAACTCTTGAAAGGATGTTCTGTGCATTTGGACAAAGAAGTGTGACAAAGCTTTCAAGTTATGTAAAACTGATAGACGCTACAATGCTTGCATGTTATGAAGTGTCCAAAAAGATTGTTGGCATGTGATGCCTCTCCTTATGGAAGATGTGCTGTGAACTCATGTTGGATAACGGTGAGGAAAGATTTGCTTCATGCACACTCAGTACCAGTGACCGAATTATGCTCAGAACATGAAGCATTGTCCATGTTTTTCGGAATAAGGATATTTCATAAGTACTTATATGGTCGTGGTTTCGTGACAGAAACAACAACTGATCATAAACCAAGAGGGGATTTTAAAACAAGGATGAGAATTTTTAAAATCAATGTGTTATCTGACTGAGATACAATGGAGGTCAATGCTCCAAGTTGATGGGGTGTGAATGGGACTTGTGTGAGTTAGCACAGGACTTTAGGATGACCAAGTTTATGGAGAGTAGAAACTAAGAGGGCCAAGCAGGCATGTGTTGAAATAGTCAAGTCGAGAGGTAACAAAAGGCATAGATGAGGGTTTTAGCAGCAGATGAGCTGAAGCAGGAATGGAGTTGGGGCAGTGTTATGGAGGTGGAAGTAGGTGGTTATAGTGATGGTGCACCTATGTGCTCGTAAGCTCCTCTTGGGACCAAATATGACATCAAGGTTACAAACCGTCTGGTTCAGTCTCTCAGTTGCAGGGAGAGGTATGGAGCCTGTGACTAGAGAACGGGGTTCATGGGAAGAACCCAAGTTAATGGCTTTGGTTTCTCAACATTTGGAAGAAATATCTGCTCATTCAGTACTCTTATGTTGGACAGGCAGCTGGACAGTGGAGGGGTAGTGGGTGAGGTAGAGCTGGATATTGTCAGTATACGTGTAGAAACTTGCACCATTTTTTCAGATAATGTTACCAAGGAGAAATATAAGTGGAGGGGTCCAAGGGTAGATCCTTGGGGGACACCAGAGGTAACAGTGCAGGACTGGGAAGGGAAGCTATTACGGGTGATTCTTTGGCTAAGACTGGATAGATAAGAATGGAACTTGGTGAGTGCACCCCTACCTAGCTGATGATGGTGGGATATTGGATAAAGATGCTGAAGACAACTTAAGTTCAAGGAGGATAAGTTACCATGGCCACCATTATATAGGATGTAATTTGAGAGCTTGAGTGCACTGCAAGGCTAGAAACCTGATTCAAACACCAAGTTCTAGAAATGATTGGCTGAATTTGGGAGGCAATAGCTTACTCACAGACCGTTGGAGATGAGGAAATAGTTTGCATTGATAAAGGGCAAAAAATTAGTTTATTGAAGTGAGGGGCGATGACAGTAGAATTAAAGGAGAAGGGGACAGTGCCTGAGGAGAGAAAATAATTAAATGTGAGCTAATATAGGAACTTGAGGTTACTGCCTGTTCATGTACCAATTTACAAGATCAGCAAATTAAAACAATGTCTGTAACTGTTCTTGATACAGAGCATATAGTACAAAATGAGCAATAATTTACAATTGACATTTTCATATCAAGAATGAGCTACAGTAATAAGATACTTTAACCTAGGAATACTTCCTAAAGGGCTTAATAATAAGTGGAACATTTACACTGATGCAGTAGAAGATTTAAGGCTAAGACATGGTGAAAAGAATTATGCTATATGTGACCTAGAAGTATACCAGATTTAGAAGTGCCAGAAAAAAAAATCCACACTGTTAATCTGTATCTCTAACTTTGATTGCTATTTTTTTATATTCCTTTTTATGGGATGTGAGCATTGCTGGCAAGGCCAGCATTTGCCTATCCCTAATTTCCCTTGAGAAGGTGATGGTGAGCTGCTGCCTTGAATTGCTGCAGCCCATCTCTGGTAGGTACACCCACTGTGCTGTTAGGAAGGGAGATCCAGTTTTTTTTTTTGACCTAGCAGCAGTGAAAGAATAACACTATAGTTCTAAGTGAGGATGGTGAGTGGCTTGGAGGGGAACTTGCAGGTGGTGGTGTTCCCATGCACCTTTGGTGGTAGAGGTTGCAGGTTTGGAAGGAGGATTGGTAAGTTGCTGCAGTGCATTTTGTATAATAGCACACATTGCTGTCACTGTGTGCTGGAGGTGAAAGAAGTGAATAATTAAGGTGGTAGATGGGGTGCTGATCAAGCGGGCTACTTTGTCCAGGACGGTGTTGAGCTTCTTGAGTGTTGTTGGAGCTATACTCATTCAGGCAAGTGGAGAGTATTGTCTCACTTCTGACTTGTGCCTTTGTAGATGGTGAACAGGCTTTGGAGATTCAGCAGGTGAGTTACTTGCAGAATTCCCAGCCTCTGACCTGCTATTGTAGCCACAGTATTTATATGGCTAGTTCACTTCAGTTTTGGTCAGTGGCAACCCCTGGGATGTTAGTGGAGGAATCGGCTATGGTAATACTGTTGAATGTCATGGGGAGATGGTTAGATTCTGTCTTGTTGGAGATGGTCATTGCCCAGCACTTGTATGGTATGAATGTTACTTGCCACTTAGGCTGTTAAGTCTGTTGCGTCTTTCTGTGTGTGGACATGGACTGTCTCAGTCTCTTAGGAATTGCAGATGGCACTCTACATTGCAGTGAACATCCCCACTTCTGACCTTATGATGGAGGGAAGGTCACTGATACTGCAGCTGAAGATGGCTGAGCCCAGGGCACTACCCTGAGGAAGTCCTATGATGTTCTGGGACTGCGATGTTTGGCCACCCACAACCATCTTCATTTCTATTAAGTATGACTAAAAAGTGGCAAGTTTTCTCCTTCATTTCTGTTGATTTCAAATTTGCTAGGCTTCCCTAATGCCACACTTTGATCAAATGCTGCCTTGTTGTCAAGTGCAGTCACTCTCGCCTCACGTCTTGAGTTTGGCTCTTTTGTCCATGTTTGGCGCAAGGCGGTAATGAGGGCTTGAGCCAAATGGCCTTGGCAGAACCCAAACTGAGCATTGGTGAGCAGGTTGTTACTGTGTTAGTACGACCTGATGGCACTTTAATGACTTCTTCCCTTTCGTCACTTTTGATCCAGAGTAGAGCGATAGTGGTAATTGGCCGGAATAATTTTGTCCTCTTTGTGCATAAGACGTACTTGGGTAATTTTCTACATTCCGGCAGATGCCAGTGTTATAGCTGTACTGGAACAGCTTGACTAGGGGTGTGACTAATTCTGGAGCAATATTCAGTATTACTGGCAGGATGTTGTCAGACCCCATAGTCTTTGCTGTATCCAGTGCCTTCAGCAATTTCTTGATAGCATATGGAGTGAATTGAGTTTGCCAAATATTGGCACTTGTGATGTGCCGGACCTCAGGAGGTGGGTCATTCACTATCTACATAGCTATTAATGGTTCTAAGTATCCAATCTTGTTTTGAATTATTTGTGTATTTACATACATGAGCCAAGTCTGATTCTAGGTTTTGTTTCAGCATTATTTTTCCTGGTTTATTAATTTTAACATAGTTTGTCCCTTCCTTCTGTAACAGTCATCGCTAGCTTACCATTTCTTCCTCGTAGTTTCTCATCCTTTTAATCTCTGCTTTCTGCTTCCAGCATCTTATCAATCCTGCTCTCTCCCTTTTGCTAGCTATTTGGATGCTTTCCAATTCTCTTTTGAAAGCCACTATTGAATCTGCCTCCTCCACATCCTATCTTCCCTCTCTCCAGGTCATAGCCACTCTTTGCATTTCATAAAAAAGGCTTTTCTTGGCAAAACAGCCAAGAGTGGCAATCACTTTAAATAGGTGTCCTCTGATCCTTCCATCAAAACTAATCTTTTCTCAAGCTCCTCTTCGTTTAAATCCTGTCCCACTGTTGTTGTCGCTCTCCATGAGGAAATAGGTGCCATTCTGGTATAGGTGAAGGCTCTCCCTTGTTCCAGAAAATGCTCCCTTGCCCCTCGAATATGAACCCCTTTCTCCTTCAGTTATATATATTCTTATATACATTGCCTTTACCTACCTTTCAGTCTATCTGGGGAACGGCCAAGGAAACAATCTGGAGATTACCATTTTTGGAATCTCCAGTTAGTATGTAATTTCTTAAACTCTCTTTGCAAGACCTTATGTATACTCTTCTATCCATGCCACTGATTCCAATGTGGACCATGAATTTTGGCTGCTTTCTTTCCTTTTCCAGAAATTTCTCCTTCTTGTTTCGCATCCTGGCAACATGTGAGATAGCATACTACTTGGAACTCTGGGTCATCGCTGTTTTTTTAAAAAAAAAACTCTCTCTACTCCTGATAGTTAAATCCCTTGCTACTATATAGTGCTTTCCTTCCTGTCGTCTCCCTTTTTTCTCACCACCCACACCTGCTCCCCAAGCTGGGCATTAAGGTATGTGAAAGCATCTGTCTCAAGTTTCCCATTTCCATGAGCACAATTTCAGTTTTTTTGAGATTTGTTCATTGCTGCACCCAAGTACATTGCTTTGAAACACTCAATTTATTTAATTCCAATAATGCAAACATAAAGCTAATTACAATAAGTCTTTGAATAAAGCCCATTATTTCAGTGATATGGTCTGATTTTCCACTTAGTTTTCCCCTACCTGTGATAGCAGAAATACAAACCAATTAACTTATTCCCAAGAACATTTACTAAATCTTTCAGTTTTCTACTGACTGACCCTCCCTCCTGCTCTCCTTCCCCTCCCCAATCCTTTTTATGGCTTTTGATATTAATCCTAAATTAAACTGCAGCAACTAATTAACAAAATCATGGATAATTTGACAGTTCAATCTACACTAATCATATTTAAGACATTAAAGATACTAATTTAATTTTGTTGTGTTAGAACATTACTTATATCTTGTATTCAAATCAGCAAAACTGGTTTCCTTGGTCTGAATATTCTGCAACTTGTGTATGCAGCCCCTGATCCCTGCTGGTACATGGATGTAACTCGGAAAATCGTTTCATAGCACAGTTGTGTTCTGCGTTTCTTTTGTCCCATATTCTGGTAGTTTTTAAATCACAACTGCCTTAGTAGTGACAAATGAATTAAACATTGCAATCATTAAAGAGATTTAATTACTGGAATAAAAATGAAAATTCTCAGCAAGTGGTGGGATGAGTGTTGCCCATCAATATTGTGATCATCAATATATTAATAGATCAATAATTGTTACACTGTAGACTTTGCAGGTTGATCATCAACATTTAATCTGTGAGGCACTGGAAATTAACAAGTGGGAAACCATTTTTAAAAATATATGACTTTGTATGAGTGCAACATTAAACAGTAGCTCATTTTGAGACAAACTGCATTATGTTAATGTTTGATATTTTTATAATAAAGATGTATGTTAGCCAATGTAGCATTTTAAAAGGAAAAAGTCAGTGCATGGGATTTACAAAATTTCTTTCCCACATTGTAGGTGTTATTTCATATCCAATCCACTGATTCTAATTCTAAAAACCTCCTAACGGATTTGACTATATTTACTAGCTAGAATAATCTATTTCATTGTCTTAAATAAATCAACTAGTACTATGTATGGAGTCTGCAACTTGAAACATTATTTTGACAACTTTGGAGGCCTAATACACAAGGCAAAACCTCCCTGTGGCTTGCCATTTTAACACTCCACCCTGCTCTCTTGCCCACATGTCTGTCCTTGGCTTGCTGCATTGTTCCAGTGAAGCCCAACGCACATTGGAGGAACAACACCTCATCTTCCGACTAGGCACTTTACAGCCTTCCGGACTGAATATTGAATCCAACAACTTTAGATCTTGAACTCCCTCCTTCATCCCCACCCCCTTTCTGTTTCTTCCCCCTTCCTTTTGTTTTTTCCAATAATTTATATAGATTTTTCTTTTCCTTCCTATTTCCATTATTTTTAACTCTTTTATGCCCTGCTAGTCTTTTCACCCCACCCCTACTAGAGCTGTACCTTGAGTGCCCTGCCATCCATTCTTAATTAGCACATTCATTTAGATAATATCATCACCTCCAAAACCTCTTTGTTCTTTTGTCTGTGACATCTTTTGATTATCTGCTCCTATCACTGCTTGCTTGTCCCTACAACCTCACCCCTCGCCACTTCTCTCCCCCCACCCCCACCCCCCACCTTAAACCAGCTTATATTTCACCCCTCTCCTAATATTCACTCGGTTCTGTTGAAGTGTCATGAGGACGCAAAACGTCAACTCTTTTTTTTTCTCCGCCGATGTTGCCAGACCTGCTGAGTTTTTCCAGGTAATTCTGTTTTTGTTTCGGATTTCCAGCATCCACAGTTTTTTGTTTTTATCCCTGCTATATACCTACCTTCCAGTTTGAAAACAACCGTTCACCAAGACTGTTCCTTGTCACTTGGCCAATTTTGTATCTGTGCCACATTGTCCCTTTCCTTCCGTGAGCTTCACCTTTACTGGCAAGTTTATTATGGGTACTTCGTCAAACACCTTGTGGAATTCTATGCACACCACATCAACTGCATCATCTTTATTATCAATGTTACCTCCTCAAAAAAGTCAATCAAGTTGGCTAAACATGATTTGCCTTTTAACCAATTTGTGCTGGCTTTTCTTAATCTGCAATTATCCAAGTGACAATTTTGTCTTGGATTATCATTTCTAAATGCTTTCCCTTCATTCAGGTTAAACTGACTGGCCTGTAGTTGCTGTGTTTACACTTTGCATCCTTTTTGAACAAGGGTATAACATTTACAATTCTCCAGTTCCCTGGTACCACCCCTAAGGAGGATTGGAAGACTATGACCAGTGCCTCTGCAATTTCCACCCCCCCTTCTCTCTGATTTGATTGTGGTGACTTATGAACTTTAAGTGTGGCCAGCCTTTTCAGTACCTCCTCTTCAATTTTTTAGCATATCCAGCATCTCAGCTACCTTCTGATCCACTTTTTGGCAGCAGCATCTACTTCCTTGGTAAATACAGATGCAAAGTACTCATTTAGTACCTCAACTGTGCCTTCTGCATCTGTCGTCTTTTTGGTCTCTAAACGGCCCTGCCCATCCCTACCTCAACTCTTTTGCTAATTATATGTTTATAGACTTTTGGGATTCCCCTTTGATATTGGCTATGTCTTTTCTCATGTTCTCTCTTTGCTCCTCTTATTTCCTTTTCCACTTTCCTATTGAACCTTCTATGTATAGCCTGGCTCTTTCTTCTAGTATGAACTTTGTATTTGTCATTTTCCCCCTTTTTCATGCTGCTTTATAGTCTCTCTCATCCTGGGAGTTCTGGTTTTGGTTGCCCTTCCTTTTCCCTTCATGAGAATGTTCAATTACAATAGAGGTTCGATCTTCTCTTTAAATGCAGCCTATTGATTTCAGTTTTGCCCGTTGATCTTTCATCCTAATTTATCTGGGAAAGATCCATTCTCAATCTACTGAAGTTGGCTCTCCTCCAATTAAGTATTTTTACTTTAGATTGCTCCTTGTCCTTTTCCATAGCTAATCTAAACCTTATGTTATAGTTACTCACGCAGGCTCCTTAGACAGCACCCTCCAAACCCAAGACTGCTAGCATCTAGAAGGACAAGGGCAGCAGACACGTGGGAACACCACCACCTGGAAGTTCCACTTCAAGCCCTCACCATCCCCACTTGGAAATATATCACTGTTCCTTCACTGTCGCTGGGTCAAAATCCTGGAACTCCCTTCCTAACAGCACTGTGGGTGTATCTAGACCACACGGACTGCAGAGGTTCAAGAAGGCAGCTCACCACCACTTCAAGGACAATTAGGAATGGGCAACAAATGCTGGCTTAGCCAGTGAAGCCCACATGCCATGAATGAATTTTTTAAAAATTACTCCGACGCTTGATCCAATTGACCCCTTAAATCCCCTGAACCAGATCCAACAATACCTCCTTGGTCATTGGACGCAAAGTGGCCAAGAAAATTCTCCTGAATGCCCTTCAGAAACACTCTTCCTGCTATGCCCTTTACTTCTATTTTGGGTCTGTATTTGGATAACTGAAGTCCCCCATTATAACTATTCTTTTTTTTATCTCTGTAATTTCCTTGCAAACATGTTCCTCTATATGTTTGCCAGTAGTTGGTGGCCAGTAGAATACATTCAGCAGTGTAATGTACCGCCTATTGTTTCTTAACTCTAAGCAGTTAGATTTTGTCCCTTTTTTTGAACTCTCCAGGACATCCACTCCAACCCCCCCCCCACCCACTCGGCTGACCCACTCTCTCTCTCTCCCCCTCCAGCACTCTAATATTCTCCTTAATACTAACATTCCTCCTTTCTTTCTTGTTTCCAAGGATATTTATTACCCAATCCTGGTTTTTTTGGGTATCTCACTTATTGTCACATTATTTTCCCATGTGGCTATATATGCAACTGCATCTCACCGATCTTATTTATCATGCTTCAGGCATTTATTTACATGCACTGTAAGCCTGATTTTAGACTACCTCATATTCTCCCAGTTTAATTCCACCTAATAACCTACTGTTTCTCTCACCAGGGCTATCTTCCCCTACCAATTCTTTGTGCACCCTGCTTCTTCTTATGCTACATCCTGGTGGCTGTTTCCCTGCCAAGGTGGTTTAAACTCTCTCCAACAGAAATAGCAAACCACTCTGCAAGGACATTGGTCCAGCCCATCCAGCCTGCTTAGATCCCACTTTGGTCAGAACTAGTCCTCAATGTCCCAGGAATCTAAAGCCCTCCCTTCCTTCTGCACCACCTGTCCAGCCCCAGCTTCATCCTCCTATTTCTATACTCTATAGTGCATGGCATCAGGAACAATCCAGGGACTACTACCTTTTTGACATCCCTGTTTATTAATCTCTCTCTTTTGTAGCACCCTAAAATATGCCTGCAGGACCTCCATCATTCTTGTTTTTCTACCAACGTCATTGATACCAGTGTGGTTCACAACCCCCTGACTGTTCATCCTTACCCCCACCCTTCTGCAGTCACTCAGTGGCACCCTTGACCCTGGGACCAGGGAGGCAATGTACTAATGTATCTTGTTTTGTATTTGCAGATACATTGAAGGAATAATCTAAGCCTGAATTTCATGGTAGTAATGATGGAAAAATGGTCAGTGTTTTTCTGGCATTATTTCTCTGAAATTGACTAACTTCTGGAGTTTGTCATATTTATCCACAAATTGCACTTTTAAAGATTCTAACCAGCTTTGTTCTCTGAGAATATTCTCAATGTGATCGACTGCTTAACTCGCTTGAGGATAACTGTTATTGAATGGCTGGTGATCCTCGACTTGGCATCAGATTCAAGCTAACACCAGGAAAGGAGAAGTCCACACTACAGGGATCACTAGATATTTTTGGGTTGTTTTTTTTGAGATCAGCGAGCCACATCAATCTGCTGCCAACTGCAAAATCCAGGCCAATATTCGTTGTAACTAATAGAAGTAGTTTTGGAGTAGGAGTAATGTAAACAATTACCATTTATCCTTTGCCAATCAATTTTCTTATTCTAATGAACACTGCCAAAATCAGATTCTTTTTCTTTCCCTTGACAGTTAAACTATATTGCTTAATGCTAACTTGTCTGAGCAATTTTCAAGTGGAAAATTCCACCAAAGTAAGAAATCCTAGTTTGAATTCTGCCACTAGATGGAGCTCTATTCCATTAACTTAGTCTCTCTGTTGTAACACGAAGAGCTTTCATTTCAAGAGTGTGAAATGTCTGGAGGAAGTTCCATTTTGCAGCACTTGCTTGAGCTGGGCATAGAGCGAGTTCATTCTGTCTTTTGAACTCTGTCCTTGGCATGTTGGCATCTATTGTACATCCCTAGTTGCCCTCAAGATGGTGAAAGGCTTTGAACAACTGAAATCTGAGTGAAAGAGGTCCCATATTGCTTTCAGATAGGGCTCCAGGACATTGAAGGAACAACCACAATATGGTGGTGATGGAGAGGGTGGATGTTTATAAATGAGTAAATGAATAAATTCAGTGTTGGACTGGATTGAGGGGTCAATTGAGCTTGGTCCAGGATGTTGTGAAGCTTGAGTGTTGTTGAAGACGAGGCATCAAATGATTTTGTTTTGTGTAGGCTTTGAGAAAAGTTGCACTTGGCATGAATTAATTTGAACGTGTTCTCAAATTAGAATATGTTGGGTTTTATGGTAGCTCATTATAAGAAAAGTTCAGTTCAGGAATCTGATTGAAAAATTGGATGGGGCTGGGAAGAGGAACTTTCCCAGAAGGAATTCATTTGGGTTAATGTTGTGGTCTTATCAAGACCACAACCTGGCAATGATCTCCTAATCTACAATTTCACAGAATCAGAATTGTTATGGTGTGGAAGGAGGCTATTTGGCCCATCGTGCCTGCACCAGCTCTCTGAGCATTTTAACTTCGTGCCAATCTCCTGCCTTTTCCCTGTAACCCTGCACATGGTTTTTATTTAAATAATCATCCAATGGCCTCTTGAATGCCTCAATTGAACCTGCTTCCACCACACTTCCAGGCAGTGCTTTCTAAACGTTAACTACTCGCTGTGTGAAAAAGCTTTTCTCACCTCACGTTTGCTTCTTTTGCAAAACACTTCCAAACTGTGCCCTCTGGTTCTTGATCCATTTACGAGCTATCTACTCTGTCCAGACCCCTCATAATTGTGAAAACTTCTACCAAGTCTCCTCTTAGCCTTCTCTCCAAGGAAAACAGTCCCAACTTCTCCAATCTTTCCTCATAACTGAAGTGTCTCATCCCTGGAACTATTCTCGTAAACCTCTTTCGCACTCTCTCCAATACGTTCACACCCTTCCTATATTGTGGCACCCAGAACTGTACACAATACTCCAGTTGAGGTCTAACCAGTGTCTTATATCAAAACCTCCCTGCTCTTATATTCTATGCCCCTATTAATGAAGCCTAGAACATTGTATGCTTTAGAAACAGCTCTCTACGTGTCGTGGTACCTTTTTAATGACTTGTGTACACGCAGACCCAGATGTCTCTGCTCCTACACACCCAATAGTATCTTTTATTTTATACCGTCTCTCCATATCTTTTGTATCCAAGTTTATCACATCACACTTCTCTGCATTGAACTTCATCAGCCACCTGCCTGTCCACTCCACCGATGGTTCAATGTCCTTTGAAGCTCTACACTGTCCTCATAGTTTACAATTCTCCCAAGTTTAGTATCAGCTGCAAACTTTGAAATTGTCCTCTGCACACCAAGATCTAGATCATTTATACATTTCAGGAAAAGCAAGGGTCCCAATACTGACCCCTGGAGAAATTACATTACAAACCTCCTCCCAGCCTAAAAAGTACCCATTAACCATCACTCTGTTTCCTATCGTGTAGCCAATTTTGTATCCAAGTTACTACTGTCCCTTCTATTCCATGTCCTATAACTTTCCTCAAGTCTGTTGTGTGGCACTGTATCGAACACCTTTTGGTGTTCAAAAAATTCCAGTAAGTTAGTTGCACACTATTTTCCTTTAACAAATCCATGCTGACTCTTCCGAATCAGTTCACGTTTTTCCATGTGACTATTAATTCTATCCGGAATAATTGTTTCTAGAAGTTTCCCCACCACTGAAGTTAAACTAATTGGTCTGGAGTTGCAGGGAAAATCTTTACAACTCTTTTTGAACAAGGGCATAATATTTGCAATTCTCCAGTCCTCCGGTACCTCCCCTGAATCCAGGGAACATTGAAAGATTATTGCCCATGCCTCTGCAATTTCCACACTCACTTCCTTCAATATTCTTGAATCTCATCAGGTCCCGGTGCCTTATCAGCTTTAAGTACCAACAGCTTTCCCAATGCCATCTCCTTATCAATTTTAAACCCTTCTAGTGACTGAGTTTCCTCACCATGTCACCATGGCCAGGGCAGCATCTGCCTTGTAAGTAAAGACTGAAGCAAAGTATTCATTTAACACCACAGCCCTGCCTCTTACCTTTGTTTAAATCCCCTTTTTCGTCCCTAATAGGCCCTAATCCTCCTTTAATCACCCTTTTACTATCGATGTGCTTATAGAAAACTTTGGGATTTCCTTTTATGTCAGCTGCCAGTCTTTTTTCATAATTCCTCTTTGCTTCTTGTATTTGCTTTCTCGCATCCTTCTGAACCTTCTGTATTCAGCTTGGTCCTCAATTGTATCTGACACCTGTCGTAAGCACACTTTTTTTCTTCTTTAACTTAATTTCTATCTCCTTTGTCATCCAGGGTGCTCCTGGATTTGTTTGTCCTACTCTTCCCTTTCGAGGGAATAGACCTTGACTGTGCCCAAACCATCTCCACTTTGAAGGTAGCCCATTGTTCAGCTACTGTTTTTTCTGCCAATCCTTGGTTCTAATCCACGTGGCCTAGCTCTGCTCTTACCCCATTGAAGTCCGCTCTCTGTCAGTTTATTGGTCAATCCAGAGTAAGAACGTCACTTTCCAATGTCATCCTAAACATTATGATACAATGATCACTGTCCCCTAAATGTTCCCCTCAATGTCACTTGATCTACTTGGCCCACCTCATTCCCAAGAACCAGGTCTAGTAGTGCCTCCTTTCTTGTTGGACTGGACACATACTGCTGTAAGAAATTCTCCTGAGCACAATCTAGGAATGCTTGTCCGTCACTGCCCCTTACACTATCACCATCTCAGTCTATATATGGGTGGCTATAGTCTCCCATTACAGTTACACTCTGATGTTTACACCTCTGTAATTTCCTTGCAGATTTGTTCCTCTATATCCTTCCCTCTAGCTAGTGGTCTATATATTACACTGAGCAACGTAATTGCCCCCTTCTTATTCCTTAGCTCTAGCCAAATTGATCCTGTCCTTGAATCCTCTGACACATCCTCCTCCTCTAGCATTGTAATACTCTCCTTAACCAAAAACACCACCCCTCCCCCTTTTTCCCCTTTCCTATCTTTTCTGAATGCCTTGTAACTAGGAATATTTAACACCCAGATCTGTCCGTCCTTAAGCAAGTTATTGCCACAACGTCATAACTGCACGAGGCAATCTGTGCCTGTAATTCCCCAATTTTATTAACTATACTCCGTGCACTCACCTACATGTAGTGTATCCCTGAATTAGACTTCATTACTTGCTCCCTCACTCTGACTCCACCTATTAATTTACTAATCTCTATTTTAGTGCTATCTGCCTCTCCCAGCATTCCATGCACCCTGGTATTACTTTCTAATATTTTCACCTGGTTCTCACACCCCTGCTGAGTTTGTTTACAGATTAGTAAGAGTAACATAAGTTACAAAAGTTAACTTATACTCTAATGTTCACAGTAAGTACACAATCCATGTAAACCTGTAGTCAGAAACACCACACTCTGAAGCCAAGTGACAAATGCCACCTGATACAGATGCTACAGATCCCTCATCAACATTCCCCAGATGCTTGTCATACCATCAGCCAACTGGTCTCACTGAACTTAGTTTTTTGAGATGTGAACACATCTGCTATAGATTTTTCCATCTCTAATCTCTCCAACTCAGAGTCATTAAGCTGAAGTGCAAGTTGGAGACACTCTAAAACACACAAGTGAGAGGAAGCAGTTCTTCATAATGTGAGAAAATGTGAGGTTGTCCACTTGGATAAGAAGAATACAAAAGCAGATTATTATTATTTAAATGGATAGAGGCTGCAATGGGATCTGGGTGTCCTTGTACATGAATTACAAAGTTAACATGCAGGTACAGTAAGTAGTTAGAAAGTTGGCCTTTATTGTAAGGGGGATGGATTATAAAAGTAAGGAAGTCTTGCTACAACTGTACAGGACATTGAGACCACGCCTCGAAAACTGTGGACAGTTGGCCTCCTTATTTAAGGAAGGATATACTTTGGGAAGCAGTTCAGAGAAGGCTCACCAGGCTGATTCCTGGGCTGAAGAGGTTGTCTTATGAAGAAAGGTTGGGCTTATACTCATTGGAGTTTAGAAGAATGAGAGCTGATCTTATTGAAACATATATACGATTCTGAGGGGACTTGACAGGATAGACGCTGTTAGGATTTTTCTTCCCAAAGGGGAATCTAGAACTAGGGGACATAGCTTAAAAATAAGGGATCTCCTAATTAAGATGGAGATGAGGAGGAATTTCTTCTCTAATGGCTGTTAGTCCCTGAAATTCTCTTCTCCAAAAAGCAGTAGAGGCTGGGTCATTGAATATATTCAAGGCTGAATTGGACAGGTTTTTAATTGATGAGAGTCTAAGGTTACAGGGGACAGGCAAGAAAGTGGATCAGGCATGTTTGTATTGAATGGTGGAGCAGGCTCAATGGGTCAGAGGGCCTATTTTATGATCTTTCTCCTAAAGAGCAAGAGTTCTTCTTGCCAAAAAAAAAATGGACAACTAAAAAGTACGAGACACCAAAAAACTAAAAGAAAAAGCATACAAAAATGCAGAAAATAGTACAGATCCTGGTGAATGATTAAGACATAAAGAGCAGGAAAGGATGACGAAACAGAACTACAGAAAGGGAGTATTGCAAGAGATATCACAATTAACACCATTTTTAAAATTATGTTAGGAAAAAGTGGTTGTCCTGGTCAGCAGCTTTGTGGGCCCTTCGTCAACAGATAAGTGATATTGTCAATGGAAATAAGGAAATGGACACATTGAACAATTTCCCTGTATCAGTAATTATAGCAATGGGAGAGATCAGCATGTCAGATATCTTGAAGAAACTGAGATTGAAACAGGGACAAGAACATTAACATAAGCATTAGACAGCAATAAATAGATGGTTTCCGGTCAGGGTTTTAAAAGAGGTAGATGAGAAAAATTTCAGGTGCCCTAACTATAATCTTACAAAATTCATTCAATTTGGAAACTGTTCAGGAAACCAATAAATTATAGACCGTTTAAATTAACATCTACTGTTGGAAAATTAGTCAAGTCTATAATTAAGAATAGGATGACTGAATATCTTGAACTTCCAGCTGATCAGGGAGAACCAATATGGATTTGTAAAGGGTACAAATGAACCTGAACTTCTTGCTTGAAGAGGTAACTAAAACAAGAGACAGGGGAATGTCTATGAATGTTATCTATATGGACTTATAAAAGGTATTGGATGAAGTCCCTCAAAAGAGACTGTTACCTAAAGTTAAAGCTGATGGAATTGAGGGCAAATTATTGACCTGGTTGGGAAATTAGCTGAATGGAATGTTGGAGATGGTGGGTGAGATGTGAAATAACTTCCCCTTTTCTACCTCTTGGCTAACCTCAGCAATATGTATTTTTAGAGATGGAGCATTTTAACCCCTGGAGTGCTGTGACATTAAAGAACAGACACTGAACAGTATTTTTCTTGTCAGTTTCAATCAAAGAATTTTTGTTCACAATACTGGAAATAAAACATAACAAACATCTATTCCTCATTCACACTAATTGGACAGGAAAAGATGGGCCAGAAATTTCCCCCTGTCAGGAGTGGGTATGCGCGAACCCAAACAGTGGCCGCTGAGCACTCCATGTGCTGGGGGGGGAGATTCCCTGAGTGGTTCCCTGCGCGAGAAAGAGTGCAGAGATCTTCCCGAGGCAAGGAAGTGCCTCAGATTTGTTTCAGTGCTAAAGTTTTTTAAATAAAAGTTTTTAACACTTTTAAAATGTGTCCCCTCATGTGACACTATCACATGAGCTGGGAAATGTCAAAGAATATATGTATGCATTTTTATTAGATTTTAAAACACTTCATGAAACCTCATCCCGTCCGTGGACGAGGCTTCATGAAAAATGCGAAAGCCACCTGGGCTCTTCACCTGCCCGCCAACCTTAAGGTTGGACGGGCAGCTCATTAAATTGAATTAATTAGGTTTTAAATGGCCTTAATAGGCCTTTGGCAGTTCGGCAAACGCTCAGTCGACTCAGTTGCACGCCCACCGAACTGAAAATCTAAATGGTGCGCGGTGATGTCGGGACGCCTGCCTAACGTCACTGCGCGTCATTTTACCTGTCGGCAAGCGGGCCCCACCCCCGCTCGCTGACAGGAAACTCTTCCTATGATTTCAAAAGATGTAGCATGGATAACTCGGTTATCTTAGAAATTACTTTTTTAAAAAACAACTCTAATCAGCCCATAAGATGGTTGTTGAAATGTTGCAGGCCTGAAAGATTCTCTCGATGTACTGGAGAAAAATGAAGGTGATGAATTCGTAATAGTTCACCTCAAACAATAGCAAGCTTCTGGATTTCTATTTTAAGTTAGTCAAATCCCTGTAGTGAAGATCTATAATCTTGCAGGTAAAACAAATAAGCCCCAATTCTTTGCCTAAGGTGGCTTTTGAGGCAGGGTTCTCCCTTGTGCTGGACGAGAGATGGCTTCCCTGTAACACATTGGGCTGCCCATCTGGATTAATAAGATAATTGGCATCTCCAGCCAGTTTCAATCATGTAGCAATATCGGTGATCATTTGTGTAGACACGGAATACAATGTCATAAGCCATTGTGTCACAATGGGGAATGAATGGTGGCCGTTCACATCTCTTGTGATAAAATGGTTACTTCATATCCCACTTTGATAGATTCCAAGTTTGCAGACAGTGATGATCATTTATATTTGAGTTTCTGTAAATATCCAGACAATAGTACCTGTAAGTTCCACAAGTGATCTTGTTGCATCCTGATTCTCTTCAATGGAAGGTTTTCCACAAGGGCATCTACATTTTAATTACTTTAACTCATCTGAATATGGCACTGTAATTATTGTCTGTATAGAAACCACAAAGGAGTCACTGGACCCCTCTGGAGCCTATTTTGTAAGATAAATTGTCTATTTCATGCTGCCTCTTATTTATTTATTTTTTTAAAGATAAGTACTACGGGCATAGGATATGACCATGATAGGAAGGAGAGAATAGGCAAAGGGATAATGCATGGGTACTCTTATTGTCAGGATGTGACCAGTGATGCCTACCAGGATCTCTGTTTGGGCCTCAATCATTTGCTGTATTTAATGACTTAGATAATGGAATAGAAAGCGAAACACCAGAATAGCTGGCTTTTTTGGTAGTTAGATGAAAGCGTAACCATGTCAGGAGGGGGCAGTTTTATGTCCTCCCTTGTGTGTTTGGAGATAGGGAGTATATTTACTCAGGCGGGAGGGTGGCGTGCAAGGACCCTGCCTCTGGCAAAAATTTATATTTGGTGCTGGAAGGCCTGTGGTGGGACTTCCTGCCCTGCCGCCAACTGTGGCCCTGGGCAGATAATTAATGACCGAGGGCCCGGCTTCAGAAAGGGGTACTGCTGAACCAGCCTTTGTTGCCAGTCCCCCATGGCCCCCACCTGACTCCTCTGTCTTTCTCACTGTGGCTGCTCTTGTTGATTGATAGGTCTTGATGACATTTTTGATGGTGAATTGCATTTTTGGTCACGATTAGGTAATTGCTTCCCATGTGTTGATGCTAAAAAAGCAGACCATCATGGAGGCCTTGAGGTTGTTGTTGAAATGTATCCTTTGGCCCCTGTGCTCTTGAGCACCTGTTTGTGCTCTCTTGAATTTGGAATTCTGCCTCTGGTGTACCTCTTATTCAACGTCAACTTTTTGTGACATAAGTGAGGGACATTTTCCAACACTTCACCATGGATCTCAATTGAAGATGTTGGATTTGACACATTTGGTGTGGGTTGGTAAGGAACTTTGGCCTTCCTGGGTTCAGAGTAAGTCCCATGCTCTTGCAGGATTTGGTGAATACATCAACAATCTTTGTAGCTGTTCGGAGCGAGCAATAATTTGTATATTGTCGACACTCTAGCTCTTGTACAGAAGTGGTTGTTGTCTTGGTTTTTGGGGCTTGAGAATTGCAGCCACAAACCCAGTTGGCAGGTGATGGATAGCTGGAAAATATGCAGGACGCCTGATGAACAAGTAGCTGCAGACTGCAGCAGCAAGGTCTTTAGGGTGGGGTGAAGTAGCACAAGGTGCCTGTACATTCAAAACCTCCACAAACTTCCTTTATAACACCTTGTGGCATGGTGAGCAAGGGCGGCCATTCAGTAACACAACAATATCCTTCAATGGTGGATCAGCTGATGGCTATGAAGGTAAACAAAGTTTGCAGTAGGGCTTTGTCCTCCATTTTACAAGCTCACCAGATCATTTCAACCAGGCAATGCCCCACCAAAATAGTATGGGACCTGCTGTGCCACTGGCCTTATGCACAAGCCCTTGTACAGATGGTAAAATTTCTTCAAACTCTTTCATGATGAGCAGGAGCATGATATGTCGGAGCTCCTAGTTGCAACCCGATCATATTTATTGAACATTGAAATGGCGTTGCTGCAAGATGGGAATTGACAACACTAAAGGAAATGAACTTAAATGGTATATTCCAGGAGTTTCTGTTATAATGTTCAGTTGCAGTGAGAAATGAGAGTAAATATGTACTTTCTGTATAACCAGGATAAACGTAAAACAGGAGGGGGCGGGGGGAGATGGCAAGGATTTAAGTCTGTTGTCATGAAAGAATAATTTCCATAATGTTTATAATATTATTGTGATTTATTGTAAGATAGGTTTATTGTGGGGGGCGGGGGGGGGGGGGGGGGGTTGTGTTTTCCTGTCTGATTTAATTACATTTTGTACCAAGCAGACTGCAAGTTAAAGTTATCAAAAGAAGTATGGTGTAGAAGTGTCTTTATAATGCTAGGTAGGTAAACATGGTTTGGGTCTTAGCATGTAAGGTGTGATGGGAATTTGCATTTTTAGACAGATGAAGGGAGGTTTGAATTTCAGAGGTTAGTGAGAGTATTGGCAACATGAAAAAATTTATATTATGAGAAAGGTAACACTTCAAAGACGTATATTGGAACAATGGAATCTACATATTAAAAAGAGAGAAACCTCTATAAAGGGGAATGAGGCGGTGTGTCAGGGGAAGGCATTGTGAGATCTAACAGAAGTGTATGAAATAGTCTTAATGAAACCCACAGTATCTGTGCACAAACCTGCTGTCCACAGAAACTGGAGCTGGAGAAAAGTCATTTGGAATTCCACTGTTCAGGGTATTGTTAATTTGCTGGATCTGTTTAAAATCTAAAATCTTGGAACATTGCCTTAAAGGGGGTGTAACTGGGAGTCAGGTTAATTAGGAATTTTAGGAGTTACATAAGGCTACAAATTACTACTATTATATGTGCTTGAAATCTTTTCTTTTGTTAGTAAGTATTATAATTTATTTTTTTTTTAAAATCTCAAGTCTTGGTGGGCTTATTACTTCTGAATTCAATGCACAGATATCAAAATAAATACAAATTGCAAAACTGTTGTGATAGCACGATCAAGTTTCCTTTGTGGATTTGATCTGCCTGGCACACACCATCTGCCATGTCACAACACTATTAAACAAGTACTTGCCTTTATTTATGTAGCATATTTCACATTCCAAACAACCCAAACACTTCAGTTACAATGAAATTATTTTTGAAATGTTGTTACTGCTGTTACATAGGAAAAATATAGTGGCTAATTTGCACACAACAAGGTCTCTGAAATAACAGATGAATGACCTTTTAATCTGTGTGGTAGGGTTTGTGGATAAATATCATGCAGTATAACTGCCATGCTTATCTTTTAAAATAGTGCCATGGTTTCTTATGTGCACCTGAACAAGCACATTGCTACCATTTAATATCTCAGCTAGCAATCTGCATCTTTGACAGTGCGCTGAAGTGTCGGCTGAAGGGGTGTGTCTGTGCGAACAACATATTTATGTAGTGCCTTTAGTGCAATAAAGATGCTTCACAGGAGCATTGTAAAAGCATGACACCAAGCCACATAAGGAGATATTAGCTCAGAGTACAAAAACCTTGGTCAAAGAGGTAGATTCTAGGGAGAGTATTTAAAGGGGAAAAAGAGAGATGGAGCAGTGTAGAGAGTATTCCAGAGCTTAGGGCCTAGGAAGCTAGAGACATGTACACAAATGTTGGAGCAGTTAAAATTGGGGACGCTCAGGAGACCAGAATTAGGTGAGCACAGATATCTTGGAGGCTTGAGATTAGAGATGGGAAGGGGTGAAGCCATGGAGGGATTTGAAAATCAGGTTGAGAATTTTAACATCAAGATACTTCTTGATCGGGAGCCAATGTAGGTCAGCAAGCAGAGCGGTGATAGATGTATAGTGATTGGGGCAAGTTAGGAGAGAATTTGGGATGGTCTCCAGTTTATGCAGGGTAGAATGTTGGAGACCAACCAGAGGTGCATTGGAATAGTCAAAGGCATGGATGAATATGTCCTGCAGTGGAACTTGATCTTGCAGCCTTCTAACAACTGAGGAAATCTAATATGTTGTTAAATTGTTAGATCTGGATTATAGCAACTCTCCAAAGTCTGTCCACCATCTACTATGCACAAGTCAGGAATGTGATGGAATACTCTCCACTTGCCTGGATAAATGCAGCTCCAACAACACACTTGATTGGCTCTATCCACCAACATTCACACTCTCCACCACCGATGCACGGTGGCAGAAGTGTTGGACCATCAAAATGCACTGCAGGAACTCACCAAGGCTCCTTAGACAGCACCTTTCAAACACATGACTTCTACTACCTAGAAGGACAAGGACAGCCGACAATTGGAAACATCACCACCTGGAAGATCCCCTCCAAGCCACTCACCATCCTCACTTGGAAATATATCGCCTGCCCTTCACTGTCACTGGGTCAAAATCCTGGAACTCCCTCGCTAACAGCGCTGTGGGTGTACCTACACCAGATGGACTGCCAGAGGTTCAAAAATGTGGCTCACCACCACCTTCTCGAGGGCAAATTAGGGATGGGCAATAAATGTTGGCTTAGCCAACGGCACTCACATCCCCTTTAACAATTTTTAAAAATGATCTTTAAAAGAATTCAATGAACCTTCTGATTTTTTTTTTAAAGCTTCAGTTCTACACTTCATAATGTTAAATTGAGCCTGGGTAAACTATGTTGTGAAACAAAAAGCATCCTCCTTGGATGAAGAACTTCCTAATTCTTCAAGGAAAGGTGGTGTCTAATATGTTTGTCAGTAGTCACAACGAATTATTAGGGAATCCAGATGTGGCTAGTGCAATTTTGATTTTTAAAAAAATGTAATCTATTGTCATTAGGCACAAAATCTCAATCCGTCTCTTCACATGGCAGAGTGCCAATCGAGCATACTGTTCTCTCTGGTATAGTGTCAAGCTGCTTGACCTGGGCATGGTTGCAAATACATTCAGGCCAGTGAATAGTATTTCGTCACTGACTTCAATCTCATGTCAGAAAGGCTTTAAGGAATTGAGACATGACCCACTTGTCCAGAAAGTACAACCTATCCCTGGCCTTTTTAACACATCCACAATATGGCTGATCAGTTCAGTTCAGTTTCTGATCAATGATGTCCTGTTCCTCTCCATAGATGCTGCTAGACCTGCTGAGTTTTTCCAGCATTTTCTGTTTTTATTTCAGATTTCCAGCATCCATAGTATTTTGCTTTTATAATTTAATGCCTGTCTGTTTTGACTTCAACCAGAGGTCAAAATGTAACCAATTAAGATTGTGGTTTCAAGCTGTAATGAGGGCACAATTCTAAATTGTTCTAGTTCAGTGCATTTGAGAATCATGTCAGAAATGCTAACTTGTTAAAATACATATATTAAGCTAAGACTCTGTTCTTGGGGGAAGTTTAAATCTGGGCAGAAAAGATGAAATGGAGTAAAGGACATTTTTGACTGAATTTATCTTGCGATGATCTAATGCAGTTTTTTGTGTGCAAGTGCCTGTTTATATATTTATTATAGCAGGAGTGTCTTCATTTTTTGAAGATGCTATAAAGAATCACCTACATACTCCTATTTGAGGAATAAGTCTTAAAAATTCTATAGGTTTTGTTGGTTCTCATTTGACAATCTCGTTAGTACTTGAAAGCAGAATAATATATACTATAATAAATATTCATTCTCTCAAGCAATCAATTCTAGGCTGTTTCTCCTTGATGTCACATGCAGTTCTTTGATCATAGAGCAGGTGGAATTTGATGGCACTGTTAGCTTACAGCTTCTGGAAATCCCTCATCTTGCACTTGTCAACATTTAGTAGCTTTCACCAAATTAAGTAAGAATTTAAGGGTTAACAATAAGGAAGGGCTAGTTGGCCATCAGAGCTCAACTCAAATATCCGCAATTTGCACGGTATAATTTTAATGTATTTAAACTAAGCATTTTTTTTTTTAGAAAAGGCATTTGGGAAAGATGGTGGTGAGAGATTAAATCTGTCTCAGGCGTTACTGTGTTATTATAACTTAATCAGCTTCTGATATTGAAGTTAACCAAACCTAGATCACATTTTGAATTTAATTGTTGGGCAGTTTGGTAGTTAGAGTAAAATTGCTGAAGCAGAATAAAGGGATATGGAAGGGCCACTATTACTTGCTGTAATTTTCCATCAGCTAAGGGGTGATCCTTGAACATATTTGTGTTTCAGACTTGCATTATGCATCTACTACCAGCAGTGATGGATTACCATATGATTATTGCTGGAGATTAAGATTGCATTTATTCCACTAATCAGTGCTCGGTTTATTTTGCAGTGTTTCCCAATACATTACCCACCAACCACAGAGGCTAATTGCGTTTCTGATTAATAACTGAGCAATAGAAGCCATTGTTAGGCATGTAACCTCATTACTCATTCGAATGATGTAATCATTTTAAGGTAAAAAGATGTAAAAAATATTTTGACTACAGTTAACAAATTACATCCTTGGTTAATGAGTGGTGGTACAGTATATGTGTTAAAGCACATTTATCTGTATTGTGTATGGTAAGACATTTTCTAACCAATGTTGGTGACCAGCTCTTTTCACCTATCCAGGGTGTAGAGAGCTACATTGTGAGGACAGCTGCGTAACCTTGGTTTGTATTCCCAAGAGTTTAGTCAGCTGGGGTTTTTAATCTAATCGGTTTTTAAATGATAAACGGTTTGATAGATTGGCTATAATTTGTTCCCAATTATCACAGGACAGCGCTGCAGGAGTTCCTCAGGGTAGTGTCCTATGCTCAACCATCTTCAGCTGCTTCATCAATGACCTTCCTTCCATCAGGTGAACATCCTCACTTCTGACCTGACCTTATGTTCAGTGCCATTCGTGACATGTCAGGTACCGAAGCATTCAATGTCCATGTGCAGCAAGACCTTTCCGACATTCATCTTGGATTGATGAGAGGAGATTGTGATGTAGTGGTAATATCGCTGGACTAATAATCCAGAGGTCCAGGCTAATGCTGTGGGGACATGAGTTCAAATAGTACGCCAGCAGCTGGTGAAATTTAAAGTCGATTAATAAATCTGGAATATAGAGCTAGTCGCAGTGATGGTGACCATGAAACCATTGTTGCTTGAAAAAACCCATCTGGTTCACTAATGTTTTTTTAGGGAAGGAAATCTGCAGTCCTTACCTGGTCTGGCCTACATGTGACTCCAGATCCTCAGCAATATGGTTAACTCTTAACTGCCCTCTGAAATGGCCAGTAAGACACTCAGTTCAAGGGCAATGAGGGATGTGCAGTAAATGCTGGCTTTACCAAAGACAACCACATCCCATGAAAGAATAAAGAGATAAAAAAATTCAAATGCCACACAATGACCATCTCCAAGAGAGAATCTAACCATCTTGACATTCAATACCTGAATGAGTGGGTTATCTTATAAGGAAATGTTGAACAGACTGGGCTTTGTTCCACTGGAGTTTAGAAGAGTGGGGGGTAATTTGATTGAAGTATACAATATCCTGAATGGACTTGACAAGGTGAATGTCGAAAGGATTTTTCCTCTTGTGGGTGAGTCCAGAACTACGGGGCACCATTTTAAAATTAGGGATTGCCTTTTTTAGGAACGAGATGAGCAGTAATTTTTCCTGAGGGTTGTGTGACTTTGGAACTCTGCTTCAGAAGTGGTGGAGGTGGGGTCATTGAATATTTTTAAGGCACAGGTAGGTAGATTCTTGTTGGGCAAGGGAATCAAAGGTTATCGGGTTTAGATGGGAATGTGGAAATCGAAACAAGATCATCAGCCATGATATTGAATGGTGGAGCAGGCTTGGGGCAGAATGGTCTACTCCTGTTCCTATTTATGTTCTTAATGGCACTGCCATCATTGAATCCCCCAATCAACATCCTAGGGACTACCATTGACCAGTAACTGAACTGGACTAGCCATATAAATACTGTGGCTACAAGAGTAGATCAGAGGTTGGGAATCCTGCAGCAAGTAACTCTCCTAACTCCCCAAAGCCTGTCCTCCATCTACAAGGCAAAGTCAGGAGTGTGATGGAATACTATCCACTTAGGTGAGTGCAGCTCCAACCACACAAGAAACTGAACACCATCCAGGACAAAGCAGCCCACTTGATTGACACTCCATCCCCCACCTTAAGCATTCACTTCAAGTATTAATGATGCATAGTAGCAGCAATGTGTACCACCTACAAGATGCACTGCAGCAAGTCACCAAGGCTCCTTCAACAGCACTTTCCAAACCCACAAACTGTACCACCTAGAAGGACAAGGACAGCAGATGCAGAAGGACACCACTACCACCTGCAAGTTCCCCTGCAAGCCCCACACCATCCTGACTTGGAACCATATTATCCTTGCTTCATTGTTGCTGGGTCAAAATCCTGGAACTCCATCCCTAAGCGCACTGTAGATGTACCTTATGCTCCTGAAGGGATATCACGCCTGACAAATTTATTAGAATTCTTTTGAAGAAGCAACGAGCAGGATGGATAAAGGGGAGCCAGTAGATGTAATATATTTGGATTTCTAAAAGGCCTTCAGTAAGGTACCACACTTAAGGCAACTTAGTAAGACAAGAGTCCATGGTGTTGCAGGTAGTATATTTGCATGGATAGCTAACTAATAGAAGGCAGAGTTGAGATAAGGGGGGTATTTTCAGGATGGCAGCCTGTAACTAGAGTGCCACAGGGGTCAGTGCTGGGGCCACACTTATTTACAATATATATTAATGACTTGGATGAGGAAAATGAATTTACTATCGCCAAGTTTGCAGATGACACGAAAATAGGTGGGAAGGCAAGCGGCAAGGATGAGAGTCTGCAGAGGGATATAGACAGGCTAAGTGAGTGGGGAAAAAACTTGGTAGATGTAATATAATGTGGGAAAATGTGAGGTTATGCACTTTGTCAGGAAGAATAGAGGAGCTGAATATAGAGGATAGAGGAGAAAGACTGCAGAAAACTGCAGCACAGAGGGATTTGGGGGTCCTTGTGCATGAATCCCAAAAAGCTAGCATACAAGTTTAGGTAATAGGTAAGGCAAATGGAATGTTGGCCTTTATTTCAAAGGGAATGGAGTATAAAAATAGGGAAGTCTTGCTAAAACTGTACAAGACACTAGTTAGACCACACCTAGAATACTGTGAACAGTTTTGCTCCGCTTATCTAAGGAAAGATATGCTGGTATTGTACTTTCCAGAGAAGGTTCACTGGGCTGATCCTGGGTATGGAGGGGATTGTCTTATGAGGAGAGGTTGAGCCTATACTCATTTGAAGTTTGGAATAATGAGAGGTGACCTTATTGAAACATATAAGATTCTTAGGGGGCTTGACTGGGTAGATGCCAAGAGGTTGTTTCCCCCCTGCAGGAGAGTCTAGGACCAGGGGATACAATCTGAGTAAGGGGTCACCCATTTAAGACTGGGATGAGGAGGAATTTCTTCTGAGGAAAGTGATTCTGTGGAATTCTTTACCTCAGAGAGCTGGAGAAGCTGTATTGTTAAGTATATTCAAGGCTGAGATAGGCAGATTTTTAATCAGTAAGGAAATCAAGGGTTATGGGGAAAAGGCAGGAAAGTGGAGTTGAGGATTATCAGATTAGTCATGATCTCATTGAATGGCGGAGCAGACTCGATGGGTCGAATGGCCTACTTCTGCTCCTACGCCTTCTGATCTTAAGTTGTGGAAGAAGTTGAGCTCGCCGGCTGTATGTTCCTCCCGACATCAAGAAACTGATTTTTGGCCTTAAGCCAAATTAAGGTCCACCATCCACCAAGCTTCCCGCTGTTGGCAGGATTGGAAGATTCCATCCAATGTTTCTGAAGGCCTGTTTTTAGTGTTTGGGACACTATTCTGTTCAAATAGTCCCAAAATGTTCTCAGGATTTGTAATTAAGCAAAGTCTCAGGCACAACTTGTGCATGTACGTTAAAATTCCATCAAGTAAGGACACAGTAAACACATCTGTGTTAATCAATTAGAGCGTGGTTAAAAAGGTTTAGCTTCTAGGCTGTAAACTTTTTTCTTTTATGGGATGTGGTGTTGCTGGCTGAGCCAGCATTTATTGCCTGTCTCTAATTTGCCCTTGAGAAGGTGGTGGTGACCTCCTTGAGCTGCTGCAGTCCGTGTGGTGTAAGTACACCCACAGTGCTGTTAGGGAGGGAGTTCCAGGATTTTGACCCAGCGGCCGTGAAGGAACAGCGATATTTCCAAGTCAGGATGGCAAGTATTTTGGAGGGGAGCTTCCAGGTGGTGGTGTTCCCATGTGTCTGCTGCCCTTGCCCTTCTAGTTGGGTAGTGGTCATGGGTTTGGAAGGTGCTGTCCAAGGAGTCTTGGTGAGTTCCTGCAGTGCACCTTGCAGATAGTATACACTGCTACCACTGTGCGTCGGTGGTGGCGGGAGTGAATATTTGTGGATTGGGTGCCAATCAAGCAGGCTGCATTGTCCTGGACGGTGTTGAGCTTGTGTTGTTGGAGCTGCATTCATCCAGGCAATTGGAGCATATTCCATCTCGCTCCTGACTTGTGCTTTGTAGTTGGTGGTCAGGCTTTGGGGAGTCAGGAGGTGAGTTACTTGCAACAGGATTCTTAGCCCATGAGCTGCTCTTGTAGCCACAGTATTTATATGCCTAGTCCTGTTCAGTTTCTGGTCAATGGTAACCCCCCAGGATGTTGATAGTGGGGGATTCAGCGATGGTAGTGCCATTGAATGTCAAAGGGCAATGGTTAGATCCTCTCTTGTTGGAGATTGTCATTGCCTAGCATTTCTGTGACACAAATGTTACTTGCCACTTGTCAGCCCAAACCTGGATATTATCCAGATCTTGCTGCATCTGGACTCTTCAGTGGCCTCTGAAACGGCCTAGCAAGCCACCCATTTCAAGGACAATTGAGGATGGGCAACAAGCGCTGGCCTTGCCATCAAAGAATTTTTTAAAAATCCAATCTGGTCAATTAGTACACCGTCTGTCTACTCTTGGTCATTGGCAAAGTGATGGAATGTGTCATCAAGCGGCACTTCCTGAGAAATAAACTTCTCACTGACGTTCGGTTTGTGTTCCACCCTGGGCCACTCAGCTCCTGACTTCGTTACAGCCTTGATCCAAACATGGACAAAAAAGCTAAACTCAAGTTGAGGTGAAAGTGACTGCCCTTGACATCAAGGCAGCATTTGACCGAGTGTGGTATCAAGGAGCCCTAGCAAAATTTGAAGTCGATAGGAATCGGGAGGGCACTCTGCTGGTTGGAGCCATACTTGGCACAAAGGAATATTATTGTGGTTATTGGAGGTCAGTCATTTCAATCTGGGACATCAGTGCAGGAGTTCCTCAGTGTAGTGTTCCAGCCCTAGCCATCTTCAGCTGCTTCCTCAGTGAGCTTCCATCCCCTCTATTGTATGGTCAGAAGTGGGAATGTTCATGATGATTGCGTGATGTTCACCATTTGTGATGACTCATACTGAAGCAGTCCCTGTTCATATGCAGCAAGATCTGGACAATATTCAGATTTGGGTTTATATGTAGAGAATGTTACTTGCCACTTAAGTGGCAAACAATGACTGTCTCCAATATGAGAGAATCTAACCATCTCCCCTTGATGTTCAATCGCATTACCATCATCGAATCCCCCAAAATCGACACCCTGAAGGTTGCCCTTGACCAGAAACTGAACTGGACTAGCCGCACAAATACTGTGACTACAAAAGCAAGTCAGAGGCTGGGAATTCTATGGTGTGTAAATCACCACATATCTCCCCAAAGCCTGTCTGCTATCTACAAGGCAGAAGTCAAGAGTGATAGAACACTCTCCACTTGCCTGGAGGAGTGCAGCTTTAACAACACTCAGGCTTGACACCACCCAGAGCAATGTAATCTGCTTGATTGGCATCCCATCAACCACCTTGAACATCCACTTCCTCCTCCATTTGCACACTGGCAGCAGTGTGTACCACCTATAAGATGCACTGCAGCAACTCGCCAAGGGCCCTTCAAGAATACCTTCCAAACCCACATCCTCTACCACCTAGAAGGATAAGGGCAGCATTTGCTTTGGAACACTGCCACCTGCAAATTCGCTCCAAGCCACACTTCATCCTGATTTAGAACTATATTGACATTCCTTCACTATTGCTGGGTCAAAATCCTGGAACACCCTCTGTGCCAAGTTCCCGATGGAAAAGGGGTGGGGGAGAACTCCTATGTAGACGACCCTCCACTGGGGACGCTCCCACTGCCAGACGGAAGGACAGAACACCATGTTGTGCCCGGATGGTTGATGAGGAAGTGGCCTGTACAAGAAACCCCTCCGTGCTGAAGGAAAAGGTACTGAGGGAATTTCCACGAGACTGTTCAAATTGTGGGACCGCGGCTCCTGAGGTACTTTCCAGCTTTATATCCGTAATGATTTGTTTACTTTTAATATGAAGTAAGCATAATTTATCCTTGCTCTTTCCAGGGAAATTGGGAATCTTTTAATGAAATAAAAAACAAGGTTACACAATAGTGCAAAGTTGAACAAGCAATGTTGTTTTGTGTTGGAGAGATTCCCATCGTATAAATCTTCCATATAGGAGGAAAATCTTCTCCTACTCATCACTAGCTGTGTTCCAAAAGAAAAAAAATGTCAAGAAAATGGACCAATCATACAGTGCAGCCTTTTCCTTCCACAAACTGTTATGCCTGTCCATTCTATCCCGCACCTTGTCACGGCAGAATGAAGGCCCTCTAATCGGTGCTTCTCTGGAGGACGGGTGCAGTTTTATAATGATGGATTGAACCTGAGTCTATGCTGTTGATGGCAATTTAAACAAGCCAGATTTTCTGATCAGCATTACTTTAATGCCGCTTTAAATTTTGCAGTTACGACAGCAAACCCTGTGGTTTGTTGAGACACAAAATTTAGACTTGCCAGTGTGGAGATAATGTGACTGGCATTCCTGCTAATTAAGTTGGCATGTGGCATTTTGCATACCAAAGACAAAGATACAGTGCAGATACACTTTTGAGTTTTGGTTAGACAATGTGATAGAATGGTTCAGTTTTCTAGTCACTGAAGGAATAATGTCCACACAGCAGAAAATGCATAGCAACTTTAACTGAAAGTATTGAGTCCGATTTCACCAGTAATTGGGTTTCATGCCCCTATAGGTTAGACCATAATCGTGTTACTTTTTGTTTATACTAACTCTCTTAAATCTCATTGGTGCACAAGATAAGAGGGTCAGAACTTTATTTTCTAGATTAAATGGGATTTATTCATATACTGTCTCTAATCCCTTAGATCTTCATTTCCTCCTTTGGACAATGTTTTTTGGCTAGATAGCCATTCCCTATTTATTTGCTAATTATGATTTAAAAGGTAGAATTTGTGCACTTCTAATATTGATCTTTTGTCCTTTGTTTTCGTAGTTGCGTCAGAATGATGTCATGATATGAACTTTACACAGCAGTAACGAGTTCAAAGTGATGTTGCTTATCTATAATTCTTAGGAATGTCCTAGTAACTCAGATGATTTAAATAAATGGGAGTATTTGTTTTTCATGAGGAACTGTGGTGAAACACTGGTTATTCAGTATGACACCTCTCTAAGATTAGGTGTTATTTTAAAAAAAGGAAAACTAAGTAATCAAAAACTGGTGAATAAATGACAGCAAATACGGATTTCCACTATTTGTAGTTGGAAACAAATGCTGAGACTGTTGCTCTTCAGGGAAACCTATTAGCATAGGATGATTCTTAAACACAATAAGAATGTGGGGTGGTGGGGTGACTTCAGAGCAGCAGCAGGTTGCAATGAAAAGTAATAGGTAATTTATTTATGAATCCCAGTGAATGTGATCATTTTGAATAGAAATTCTAATGGTGATCTTTATGATGTTCATGGCTATCTTGGCAGTATATCCTTATATGAATCATGTAAACAAGTACAAAAGGGAGCAGCAAATATCGGAAAGCAAGTTGATCAGAGCCCCAGTCGTACAGTGCAGTTTTCACTCCCACACATTGGCTCCTTTGCTTAAATTCTCGAACTGCCAAAACCAAAATTTAAACTGGGGTTTGAATTTTTACTCTGGATTATTAATCCAGGCGCCTGAGATGCCAGTCCAGACCTGCTACACAACCAGGGTTGCTTGGGCACTGTAAATATCAGAGAATTGGATTGGCATAAGACACAGCCATGAGAAATTTGCCCAGTTTTCTTTGCAGCAATCTAAATGAAAAGGAAATTAAGTTATTTACTATATCTATTTTGCCTTTGGCTAATTTTCCAATATTTAGCTGCAGCTGGACAATCCTTTGTCGACGAATCTAGGTTGAATCTTTGGCCTGAATTTTTAGCTTGGCTTGGATCGGTCGGGAAACGGAATGTCGACTGCGATCGGCCCACCCAACCACGATTTCACGCTGGCCGGCCAATCAACGGCCAGCCAGCATAAAGGGTGGGCCGAAAAGCTCAGCACTGCCGGGGTGGGGGCAGGAAGATGGTGGGCGATGACGTCAACAGGGGCGAGCACTGAGAGAAAGCTCTCTGAAGGCAAAGAGCTGCCACGGAGCTGCAGACCTGAAAATGTTCCAATAAAGTTTTAAAAAAAGAAGAAAAATGTCTGAGCACCAGGCACCTGAAAATATAGATGATAAAAATGCTGCCCACAGATTTTTATTTTTATTTTTATTTTATTACGGAAACCTCATCCCACCTTTGGATGAGGTTTTATGGAACATGTAAAGGCCACCTGGCCAATTCGCCTGTCCACCAACCGTAAAGTTGGATGGACATTGAAAAATAGTCAACTATGTCATTAATGGCTTAACTGCCCTTCAAATTGTCGGCGGGCATGATTCTGGCTTTAGCATGCACCCGCCAAACGAAATATCACAAGTGTGCGATGACATCGGAGTGCTCACCCTGCTTCATCTCATACGATTTCATGCCTGATTGATCGTGCGGACCCACACCCAACCCAATCAATGTAAGATTCAGTCCTTTGAATACCCAGTTCTTAGAGTTGAAGACTAATGATGAGAAAACAAGTATTTGACATGTTACGGACAGAAGAGAGGGGCAAAACTGAACTCCTTTATTCTCTTGCCTGTCTGTAAACAGAGGTTTTTTTTTTTGTTTTGCTTTAAAAATAGGTTGTGGTGCTTATTCGAAAAACCCTTTGTTTGTGTAGTCATTTTTTTTTTAGTGGTTCGCCAGAGTCTCTTGGGATTAAATCAAAAATTTAGTTTATTCACACATTCAATCCTGGGGGGTGATTGAATGTCACGCGCAGGCGGGCTCACGTGGAATTTTACAGCCCTGTTGCAGTGGTTCCATAAAATGCAGCGCACTGTTCCAAAATCCATTGACTTTGGCAGGACTGGAAAATTCTGCAGGTGGATGGGGCCATAAAATTCGCATGTACATGCGCGCGCACACAGGAAGGAGATAGGGAAGAACGGTTTTACAACAACGAACAACTTAACAGTAAGAAGAACCACAAATGGATATCAGTTCACATAATTTCCAGAGCCAAGAAAATCCAAATCCGAAGTGGGATTCCTCTGAGATGTTCCAGTTCAGGCAGGATCCTGGCTGAAGGCAGAAGTGCAGAGTTCTTTTGAGAGAGTGCCACAGCGAGATGTGGTTGATATCAGAGGCTTGGTCTGCTTGGCAGGCAGTGACCAGTAGCTTCCAGATAAACTGGCTTCGATGAGGGCTTGGTGCTGGCTGCTTTGTCAGCCTGGATTCCTGCTGTTGGATATTTGTAGGTTGGAGATAAATCAGCAGACTGACTCTGCTTTTGAGTTCTTGACTTTATATAGAGATTTTGAAATGGTCACTTGGTTCCTTCCTCTGCAATGAGTTCATAAAGGAATGTTTATCTGGTGTTTGGAACTGGCTTTTGTTTCATGGCTTATAATGTCCCAGCCATTGGTCTCTGAAAGAGTCATCATCCACATTGATGACCCTGTTCCGGTTAGCTATTGGTAGATCCTCGGACTCCGCTAGTGGGTAAGCTTATAAAGATGTAAATGATGTCATTTACTTTCAATAGTTCATATTTGAAATGGACCTTGTTAGTCCCGGGTATGAGATTTCATGAGTAACATGTCAGGGCATGTCTCCAGTGCAATGCATGTAATGTCTTAGTGGTCACCTTTTCAATTCCAGACATCGGGTGACTTGTAGCAGCCATCCTTTGGTTCGACAGAGGTCATTTTTAAATAGTAAAAAAATTAACTATTAAAGTTTGATTTACATTGTTTGATTTATTTCATGTCTTAGGGGCATGTCAAACATGAAGGTTAAGTTCAGCTAATCAGGGAGACTGAGTATTGAAGAAAGTTTAGAAGTTAATGTAAGGCCAAAGTAGATGAGACCAAAAATCTGTTTTTAAGATGAAAGCTTTAATGTCTGAGCCATTTAAAGGTACATATTGTAGCTGTTGGTTAGATTCTTAAGGCACTGAAGAAATTGTTGAAAAACAAATTTTTATCCTCTCTTGCAAATGAAGGTTGACGTTGAAATTGCATACATTGAGGGAGTGCAGTCTAGAGTGTGATTAATGGACAATACAACTTTCTTTAATGTACAAAATTACCCCAAGATGTTTCATTAGGCATGGCGAAAGTTAGGAGAGGTAACCTACACTATGGCTTATGGTATTTTGAAGGTTGGGTGGTTGCATCAAATGGATGCATGGATTTAGGAAAGGAGTCTGAATCCAGAAACTTGAAGGTTGATAGCTTTGGTAGAGCAGAGTGAAAGGAGGAAGCTCGTCATATGCTGAAGTTGGTAGATCAGATGGTATGAACCGGGATGTAGGCCTAGAGCATGTTCTTTAGTGGAAGAATATATGGACCAGGAAGAGGATTTTGAAATCCATACATTTTGATTAATGGATGCTGAGCAATGCCTGATAAGGCAAGATGATAAATAAGTGAGGCTTAGTAAAGGATTAGATGTGGATAGTAGAGCCTTTGTAGCAATGATTCCTGCAAATCTATTGGGAGAAGAGTTGCACTGTATTCTGGAATTTACAAACCTGTTTTAATCATGAAAAATTTAAGTGTGTGGACCTGAGTGGTTGCATCTATGAGTGCAAAGCAATTGTAACCACTGCCCATGTCAGTCTGTTAGAGCTTTCAAATTTTTTCAGCAATAAATCTATAAATGGTGAACTCTTTTTTTTCATCAGGAAAATGTGAGGGTCCCTCAACCTGCAACAACTGGACCAACTGCCTTTATACCAGAGAAAGAGGTAATTTTTTTTACATGTCAATTACTTTAAGTATTACTGAACATTAAGGGAGTTGATGCGTTTTTATGAATGACGATTAGGACTCCGGAAAGTAAGCGTAGTACAAATTTCACATATGAAAGTGGGATAAATACTTTTTGTATGTGACAGATGTATGAGATCTCAGGTTTTAATTGTATATCAGCAAATTAGGACTCTTAATGCAAAAAATGCCCAAACAATCTATAACTTGGTTGTGGGATGGGGAAATGCTTGCATCTTTGATGCAAACATTTGTCCCTAGGTATTCCAAAGAATAAAGAAAAAATGGACCATGGGGGAAAAGGAGCTATTGGGAGAAGTGACGAGATACTTGGTCAGAGTCCCAAGAAGTGTTTGAGGAGAGGGAGATGGTGAGCAGAGGGCACAGGAAATTTCAGAATATGGGCCTAAAGCAGCTGAAGACATGGCTATATTGATGCAGTAAAAAGGAAGGGAAAATGGAAAGCCATATCAGATAAAGTGTGTTTTGAGTGGGTGAAGCGGACGTGTGGTGCTTTAAAACTGGAGGTTGCAGATATGACGAGGGGTGAGGGTAAGTAAAGGCTTATTCACCAGAATTGGGAAAATGAGCCAGTGTTGGTCAGCAAAGTCAAGGATTTTGGGTGACCAGGATTTAAGAATGAGATGGGATATATGTGCAGCTTTTTGGATGAATTGTAATTTATGGAAGATGCTGGTTAGGAGACTGTTGGGGAAGAATTGTACTGTTCAGTCAGTTTGGATGAGAGTTTCGCAGCATATACACTTGAGTTAGAGGTGGAAGTAGGCAGTGATCTGACGTTGGAAGTCAATGATCTTTGCAATGGGTGTGCAATTGGAAACACAGCTCTGGGTTGAATAGGATAAAGGTTTGAAACAGCTGGGTTTAACCGGAGGCTGTCACCAGGGAGGAGGATGGAGCCAGTGGCAAGGGCATGGAGTTTTTGGCAGAGCCAAAGACATTCGGCTCTATTTAACCGGAGAAAATTGCAGCTCATCAAGACTGGATAGTCTAATGAGCCGTTTGGCAGCAAAAAGGCACTGGCCGAGAGAGAGATCTAGGTACAAGAAGCATATTCCATGGCTGCTGATATTTCCTAGGTGAAGCATGTAGATGAAGAGGGGGGCCAAGGAAATATTTTTGGGCGATTCTTGATGATTAATGTGGTATGGGGGCAGGAAGAGAAGTCATTGTTGAAGATGCTCTGGTCATCATTGGGTTAGAGTGGAGCCATACTAGGGTAATCACACTGGGCAGGATTTTTCAGTCAGCGTGCAGGGGCGGGACTGACACACCATGTAAAATGACGCACGATGACATCAGGCAAGCGTCCTGATGTCATCACGCAGCCCCGTGTTATTTCATTCAGTGGGTGGGCGCCAGAGTCGGCTGCGCGCCCGCCATAATGTAAACGGCCTATTAAGGCCGTGAAGAATTTAATTGAAGTACTTGTGAATGCTGTCCGATCAACCTTTAAAGTTGGCAGGCAGGCAAAAAGCCCAAGCGGCTTCACGTTTTTTAGGAAAGCTCTTCCACACATGGGATGAGGTTTCCTGAAGCTTTTATTAAATAAATAAATTTTCAAAAATTTAAAAACATGTCCCAACTCATGTGACATAGCCACATGAGGGGATATGTTTAAATACATTTTTACACCTTTTATTTAATAATTTTAATGTTGATTCAATCTCCGAGGCAGCGAAAGAGTGCTGGCCCAGTCTGTCTCTCTCTCTCTCTCTCTCTCTCCCCTCACCCGCACAGGGGTAGCGAGCGCTACCGGCCACATATTATGCTGGGCAGGCCTTAATTGGCCCACCGCATAAAATAGTGGTGCGGAGCTAATCACAAGTGGTGGTCGGCTCCATGCCCACTCTCACTGAGCCCACCTGCCATATGAATAATTCTGCCCACTGAGTCACAGTGGAGGAGATGTTGGAGGAGGATTGTGATCAACCACATCAAAGGCTACAAATAGGACAGAAAAATCTCGCAGCCAAAGAGTACGTCATTTGTGATTCACCAGGGACATTTTGGTTTTGTGGCAGTGTCCAAAGCCTAATTGAAGAGATGAAAGCATTAAAGTTGTGCTAAAGATAAGCATGAATTTGAGGCACCAATAGATTTGAGAACTTTGGAGTGGTAATGAAGGTTGGAGAGGAGATATTTCTTTGCAGAGCAGAGGGATCAAGGGTGTTTTTTTTTTGAGGAACAGTGACAGTTCCCTGTTTTCAGCTACTGTCCAAAACCATCTACAATGTCAGCTAGCATGGAGATCAGGAAGTAAAGTTTGGTGATCAGTTTAGTGGGAATGGGATCAAGGGAGAAAGAGGAAGAACTTGGAGAGGGTATGATGGAATATAGGAGAGCTGGTTGAGGTGGGAGCATGGGGAGGTGTTTGGCTTGATGAGCAAGGGGAAAATCAGGAATGGAGGGAGACATGTAGAAAGCAGCAGTGGCAACTGAATGGGGATCACAACCTTGGTGATAAATTCGATGATTGCCTTGCACTTGAGGCTGGAGGAGACAGTGAAAAGGGATTAAAAAGGCGGTAGTGGAGAAAAAAAAATACAATGAGTGATTGCCACTTTTCAAGATTCTAGAGTAATGGATGGTTTGGGGAGAAGAGGTTAAGACCATTATGTGCCATGTGTATTCAATTGTGTAATCCTTGGATTTCAGCAGTGAAGGAGGGGGCTACGGAGTCATTCAAAACTCTACTGCCGGTGTTTTAACACACAGCAAGCCTGGTTTCCCTATCACCCTTTTGCTTGCTGATCTACATTGGCTCCCAGTCAAGTAACATTTTTTTTAATTTTCATGCTTGTTTTCAAACCCCTCCATGCCCTTGTCCTTACCCTTCTCTGTAATCAGCTCCAACTCCACAACCCCCTGAGTTACCTGCACTTCTCTAATTCCGACCTCTTGTGCATTCCCAGTGATAATTACTCCACCATTGGTGGCTGTGCCTTCACTTGCCAAGGCTCCAAACTCTGGAATTCCGTTCCTATACCTCTCCCCTCTCTACTTTATTGCCATCAGTTAAGGCCCTTCTTAAAATCTACCACTTGACCAAACTTTTGGCCATCCAACCTAATATCTCCTTATGTGGCTTGGTGTTATACTGTTTTATAATGCTCCTGTGAAGAACTTCGGTGCGTTTCAATACATTAAAGATGCTTAAGTTGTTACTCCAGTGAATCAGCCAGGATAAGAGTGAGTAATCATGTCAATTGCCATTATGTTGCACTCACTGAACTTAGAAGTCCTTAAAAGCTATATTTTTTGTGAAATAATAGCTCTCTACATATTTTTTTTAATTACTTATGTTGGATTTTGCAGAAAGCTTAATTGTGCATCCATTGCGTCTCCTGCCTCTGTCCTTTTTAGCACCTCGACATTCAATAACTTTTGATTTTTCTGCAAAATAATGTTTTGCGTGAACCAGCTATGAGTTCAGGTACTGTTGCTAATATTTTAGCTAGGATGTTGAAATTTGCATTTTTTTTTTGGAAGCAAATTGTTAAAGCAAACGAAGGCCTGTATTTTTGTGCAGACGGAAAGACTCTCCATCTTTGCAAAAATGGTGCCGGAGGCTCGAATTCTGAAGCCAAGCCCCACCATTTTTGCTGGGAGCAGGGGATGAAAATGGGGCAGGTCAAAATTTGACATCTGTGGTTTATGGAGGCAGCTACACATGTTAAAATGCAGCTGCCTTCAGTCTGATTTTTTGAAAGAAGAGAGCGGGAAATACAACTTGTTGACATTAGACCTGGTAGGAGAAGGTCTAAACTTACTGGAGTTCTTTTATAGAGGTAGGGTACCCTTTCGGATGTGAACCCAGAACACTTTTGGGAGCAGTTGGGTGCCCTTTAGGATTGTTAAAATTAGACATGAATGTGTGCACGAGTGGATAAATTCATTGGAAGTGTCAAGGAATTTAAATCTCCTACCGTTTAAATATTTGGAGGAAAAAACTGTCTGCAGTGTTTGGGAAAAAAATTAGTACTTGCTATTTCTCTCTGTTGACATAAGCCTAAGAGCCACCATGACAGGATTAGTCCTGCATGACTGATTTCACATCCTGTCATTATCACCTTAGGGTGTCTTATCAGTTCAGTTTGTTAGCTCCGAGTGCTTATAAAGTTATTTAAGTGGGACAATGAATATAAATGTTTGTTCTTGGGATTAAAAGAAATTTAAATGTAGTGAATGGGTTTTTATTAGTATTTTTTTTTAATAGTAAATTAATCAGTAGACACTTTAGCCTTTAAGACCTGTGCATAGTAGATACTGGATGAATCAGCATAAGGGATGTAAGGGCAAAAGGGGGCTGGGTAGGGGCCATGGGTTGTCACTAAGTTGGCATAGGTGCTTATAATAGGGTGCAGATGGAGGGGCATAGGTTGGCATGAAGGGTCATGGGGATGGACATGGGGAGTGAGTGAGGGGCTGTGAAGGGTGAGTGCTGGAGGGCTGGATTTTTTTTGCCAGTTTAATTCTTTTTTCACAGCTGATCAAAGTGCACCGGATCACTGGGGGGCCAGCCTTTCACCCAGCCCACCTCAACACCCAGTAGCCCCTATAGTTGTGTAAGAACAGTTACTAGGACACGACTCCTGTAAAACACGACCCTGTTCCCTGCCCCCCCCCCCAACTTCCAGGAAGGAAAATTGGAACTTCTGCAACACTCTTTCAAGAGTTGTGTTCCCGGACCCGAGAATTCCTCTGACTCCGGGCTCCCGACATGAGCGGAATTTCAGGACTAAATGTTCAAGCTTTGGTTATACAGCACAGCTGAAAAGTAGTGATATGAGAAAAAAACAGTTGGGGAGAATTTTGTTGGATGCCATAGTAATTAACCTAGAAAATCTTCTCTGATCAATGACTGTGAATCTGGGTGAGGAAATGTGGACAAACTGCTATTTGATCTTGCTCGAAAGATAAATTTGATGGAATGCTTCAGTTATGTTTGCTGTTGATATAGCATATTTCTCAAATAGGCTTGGTAAGGTGACAAATATTTCAGTTACTTTCTCCTTGACAAAAGAGAAATCTGTTTCTAATGATTTAGTACAATTATCGAATAAAGTAGAATTTTGCTCTCAGCCTACTTTGAATGCTTTCTGTCCCAAATATCATCTTTTATTTTTTTGACTTTCTCCACCCCTTCTGCAAAGCTGGTGCTGTTTTTGATCAAACACACACTTTTAACACACTTTCTATGGCCAGTGATTTTAGAGTACAAAATTTTTCATTTTGTTATTCATTTATCAAAGAATTTATTCATTTGTTTATGACTCTATGGTGGTATGTTGTCTCCCTGGTGCCAGGGTTTAGGATTACACTGAGCAGCTACAGAACATTGAGTGAACAACCAGCAGCAGTGGTCTAAATTGGTGCCAACAGTGTAGGTAGAAAGAAGAATGTGGTCTTGCAGGCAGATTTTAAGCTGTTAAGAATGAGACTACAAAGCAGGACCCCCAGGGTATCGGTTTCTGGATTACTCTGTGCCATGTGCTAGGGACTACAGAAATAGGAGGCAAGTGCAGATGAATGTGTGGCTGTAAAGATGCTGTGGGAGGGAGGGCTTTAGATTCTTGGGGCATTGGGACAGGTTCTGAGGGCAGTGGGAACTATTTTGAACAGACAGGCTAGACCTCAACAGGGCTGGGACCAATCGTCCCCTATTTTTCAGGTGCTGTTGGGATGATTTAAAAAAATTTGGTGGGCACATTAGAAAGGAGAAACAAAGCATACAAATCACTGGGAGAGATAGCACTGGAGCGAGAAATAGTAAGGTATTAGGTGTGTTGAGACTAAGGAGGAATGCAGTAATTCAGGTTAACTATGTATGTATCTAAATGCACAAAGCATGGTAAATAAGGTTGATGTTTCCAGATGCCATAAGGCACATGGAAATACGATGTGGTGGGAATGAGACCCATCTCATAAGGGGAAGTCTGGGACCTTAAATATTCCTGGACACAAGGTGTTCAGACAAATCACTGAAGAAAAGGAATGAAAAGGGGTGGCAATATTGATTAAGGAGAATGTTACAGTGCTGGGGAGAGATGTTGGGTTGGAGAAATAACAGTAGTGCCATTACACTAGGTTGTTTTACAGACTACCAACTAGTGGGAAAGATAGAGGAGCAAATTTGCAGGGAAATTAGAAGTGCAAGAACTAAAGGATAATGATAATGGGGGCAATACACTCACCCCATTCTGTGTTAGAAGAGTAAAATAATGATGGTGGGAGGGGTGGTGGTGGCTGAATAATTTTTAAAGTATATTTGGGAGAATATCCATGACCTGTGTGTTCCCAGCCCAAAGAGGAAAGATCTGGCCCTTGTAAATGAGCTGGGTGAAGTAGATCAAGTGTAGTAGAGGAACATTTAGGCAATAGTCATCATAGTATCACAAGGTTTGGATTAGCTATGGAAAAGCACAACGAGCAACCTAGAGTAAAAATACTTAATTGGAGGAGAGCCAATTTCAGTGGGTCAAGGATGGATGTCTCAGGTAAATTGGAATGACAGATTGGTAGGCAAAACTGAAATCAAACAATGGGCTGCCTTTAAAGAGAGCATTGGGTAGGGTCAAGGTACGTTCCATGAAGGGAAAAGGTAGAACAAACAAAGTCAGAGTTCCCAGAAAAAGGATATTTATGATAAGAGTCGGGTGGATAACAAGTGAGAACCAGGCTGAAAATAAAAAGTTCAGAGAGGAAGTGAAAAGGAAATGGCAGGTAAAAATAAAATGGCAGGCAAAGAGAGTATGAGAAGAGACTGGCAGCTAGCAATTTGAGAGAATCCAAAAGTCTTCTATAGGCATAGAAAAAGACAAGTAAGAGGGGAGGGCCAATTAGGAACAGAAAAGGGGATCTACAGTTGGAGGCAGAGAGCATGGCTCTCTGAGTACTTGCATCTGTCTTTACAAGGAAGATGATGGCTGCTGGGATCATGGTGCAAGAGAACATAGTTGAGATACTGGAGAGGCTAAAAATTAGAGGAGGTATCAGAAGACTGGTTGCAATTAAAGTTGATAAGTCACGAGGACTTGATAGGATGCATCCAAAGATGCTGAGGGAATAGTCATGTCGGCAAGTGACGTGGACTTTCACAAGATCACGTTCATGGACTTCCATAGGGCTTTTGATGATGTGCCGTATAATAAACTTGCCAGCAACTTTGAGGTCCATGGAATAAAAGGAGATTAGAGGTAGACTTCATAGACTGGTGGAATGGGACATGTGAAAGTGTGAAATTATACATATTTGCAAAACAAGGAAAGGTAATATAACTAAAGGATATCGTTCTAAAAGTGTTGTAGGAACATAAAAATCAGGGGGTATATGTGCACAAATCATTGAATGTTACAAGGCAAATTGAGAAATTGGTTAAGGACATATGGAATCCTGGTCTTAATAAATAGAGGCTTAGAGTACAAAAGCAATAAAATTATGGTGAACCTTATATAAAGCACTGGTTCGGCCTCAACTGGAGTATTGAATCCAATTCTAGGCATTGCACTTTAGGGGGGATGTGAAGGCTTTAGAGAGAGTTCAGAAGAGATTTGCAAGAATGGTTCCAGGGATGAGGGACTTCATTTATGTGGATAGATTAGAGAAGCTGGCATTCTGGGAAAAGAGACGACTGAGAGGAGATTTGATCGAGGTATTCAAAATCATGAGGGGTCTACACAGAGTAGACAGAGAAATCATTCTCATTGGTGGAAAAGAGGAGAACTAGAGACCACTGATTTAAGCTGATTGGCAAAAGAATCAATGGCGACATTAGGAAAAACCTTAAATCAGCGAGTGGCTGGGATCAGGAATGGTTGATTGCAGAAGATTCAATAGTGTCTTTCAAAACTGAATTGGATAAGCACCCACAGAGAAGATTTGCAGGGGTGGAGGAGTGGGACTAACAAAATTGCTCTTGCAGAGAGCTGGCATGGACCTACTGGGCTGAATGTTGTCCTCCTGTGCTGTAATCATTCTATGATTTTGCTATTGTTGCCTTCCTTTTATAGATTACCCAAGATAATCCTGTAGATGGCCATACCAACTTGCTATTTCTGGAAGAATACTCCACCACAGGATGCCTTGACAACACCACACGAATCATGGGTTTACACCCTCAATATTTAGAATCCTTTCTCCGGACCCAGTATTACATACTGCGCATGGACGGACCGCTCCCCTTTGAATACAGGCATTACTTGGCAATAATGGTAAAGCAAACTGAATACAACTGCTAAGTATTTAATCATGCGTCAAAGTTATTGCAGCGTTTTTAAATAATTGCACGAAACAAATTGTAAAATGCAGTTACTTTATTGACGATTTTACACACCACTTAATTTCCTGTTTGTACATTACCATATAACAGAGTCAACACATTTTCAGATCTTTAACTTGTTTGACACTTGGGAACGTTTTACAATGTCAACATTAGCTCAGTGGTAGCACTCTAACTGCGTCTGTGTCAGAAGGTTGTGAATTCACATCCCGCTCCATCAATTTGAGCGCATAATCTAGGCTGATACATTGGTCCAGTACTGAGTGTCTGAGGTGACCTCTTTCGGGTGAGATGCCTAACAATGGCACTGCGTGTCCCCTCAGATGTGTAAGTAAAAGATCCCATTACGGTATTAGGAAAGATGTTCTCCCAGTGTTATGGCTCCCCAGTGTTGGTCCCTCAAGCACCATGACTAAAACAAATTATGCAGTCGTTATCTAATTGCCTGTTTGTGGGACCTTGCTGAGCAGGTTTGTTTTCCCTATATTACATCAGTGACTACAAAAGTACTTAATTAGCTGTAAAGCACTTTGGGGTATCATGACTTAGTAACAGATGCTGTAAATACAAACTCTTTCTTTTACATTGGAGTTTTTAAATGAGATTTATTTCATTTGCAATCCATTTTTGAAAGTGGCTGTCTAAAGGAAATGGCCATGCATGCAGTACAGTCACTTATAAGGAAACACGAACCTCCGAGGACTATACTCACTTTAATGTGTTTTTCTTTTTTTAATGTCTCATGCTTATAAGTGATCTTTGTACATGGGATTAATACATCATATTCATGTTCTCTGCTGGTGCTTGGTATGTTACTGAATAAGTAACCACTAATAATTGTATCTTCATTGCATTCCTCCTTTTTATCATCATTAATTCACTGAGGTAGGGGTTAATAAGGGAAAGGGCAGCTACATCAGATTTTGCCAACTGTTATCTAAAATCCACTGGCTAAGCAATTGCTGAGTGAATGCAGTAATTGGTTTGTTCAGAGTTGCGATTTATATGTAACATTTTAAAAGGGATAACATAAGTGCAGGGTTTATTTAATCACTGAGGATAAGAAGGCTTTTGATAACCATTCACTTACAAAATCCTAGAATACAATCCACGTCTGATTAGTTTTAATCCAAATGACAGCTGCAAAACTTGAATGAAAGTCTAGTACAGCCTTTCTGTATGCAAAGAATTCTTTTTGATCCTTGTCAGCAAAAAAAATGCACTTTAAATTTTTTTTGAGGCATCATGAAGACTTTGCTATTTCTGGTCTGCTTCCCTTTTAAATCCTGTTGTCAGCCACAGAGTTGTTTTTATGGAGTCAGGCTGCTGCAGAGTTATAGTGCCATTGGACAAGAATGAAGCTGATTTAAAACAAGAGCAGCTCCTTCCTTTTGTAACATTGAACAAAAGGTTCCCAAGACTTTTGACATTAATTTGAACTTTCTGCCTACTCTGAGGATAAAGCACATGATAGTATCAAATTTTTTACTTCGTTTATCTCAAAAATCTGTTGTTTTTCTGTATTAATTGTTGCCATTGCACAAAGGGAATCTCAAAAAGCAGTAGAAATTGAGACTTTCTACCTGTAATCTAATAGCAGTGATGATCTGAGGTTTACAGTTACAGAATATCTCTCACTGCTTTAAAAAAACACTACATGTTCAAAATCTACAATAATCACATCTTTTTCATTGTCAGAATGAAAGTATTTATGACTCTGTTCCTTTATGCTTTTTATGACCTTGTACCTTTATGCTTTTTGTGACCTTTCCTAACTAGGCTACTGCCAGGCACCAGTGCTCCCATCTGGTAAACACTCATGTCAGTGAGTTCTTGCAGGTGGGTGGAGATGCAGAGTGGCTAAATGGTTTAGAGTATGTCCCACAGAAACTGAGAAACATCAATGAAGTCAACAAAATCCTTGCACACAGACCCTGGCTGATCACAAAGGAACACATCAAGGTAAACCTTGAACAGATGACGTGCTTTTGATTGATTATAGGCCCTTAACAGACTTTATAGTCTTGACATTGTTTGTCCTCTAACTATATGTCTGCGCTGAATGAAAAGCTGATTTGGTTTTTCAGAAATTGGTATGGAAAATGTTGTTTATGCAAGATAACATCTTAACTGCTAAAAACAAAAAAACTGCGGACGCTGGAAATCCAAAACAAAAACAGAATTACCTGGAAAAACTCAGCAGGTCTAGCAGCATCGGCGGAAACTTAACTGCTAACTTTTTTATGATACCTATCCGTTTTTGTATGCTTGTTGCCTTATGGTGCATTGCTAACAATTTCTGTATTTTTCATGGGCTTTCTTTTATCTCTTCCATTTTCCATTTTGGGTGAATCCGGAGGTTTCAACATTTTTTTTTTCTTTGCTGCTCCATCATGGTGCAACCTTCTCTTCCCCTTTTTAAAAAAACGATCACGAGCAGGTCATTTTCATTTAGCTGAAGATAAATGAATAACCGATCTAAACATGATGTTTCGCAACAAACAATGCCCTACTTACTCCTGTTATATTTTTTTTCAATCATTATGTTGAAATGTCAAATGACAAATTTCAACCACATGGCTTTTAAATTCAGGTAAAAGGGAAATCTTTTGTGCTCGATAAAACCTATTTATCTTCTGAAGAAGGCATCAATTGTTCATTCTTTCCCATCCTGTGCCAACATTAATCTTTCTCACACCAAATATTGCACTAAGCCATAGCTTCCTTAGCGAAACTGACCCAACTTCAGAGGAAGCCACATGAATCTGCGTGCCAGTATAAATGTTTTCATTCTGCCCATCAGAGGCCCTTGCAACTAAATTCAATCTCTCACATATGTAACTAGATTAAGATGGTTTGGGTCCTCACACAAAGTGGGTATCCAAGAGTAAGAAATAGGAGTGTGTCTGTGTGTAATTTAATGACATTCAGACTGCAAGGTTTAAATCATCAAAGGGATTAGGTGTAAAAACAGGCATTTTGAAATGGAGATGGGTGACCTAAGATGAGATCCCAGTAGATACAGGATGAATGGAAATTTTCATTAGGAGATAAGTGGGGAATGAATTGTTAGCTGTTGAATTTCAAAAAGGCATAATAGGAAGTTTTACAACTGGCAAAAATTGCAAATAAATAAGGCAAAGTTAAGTTTATTTTTCTTTAGTACTGGCCATAATGACAGCATGAAAGATTTTTATATTCTGGGAAAGGTAACTTCCAAAGAGAGTTTAGAACGATGGGTTTAGAGATATAAAGAGAAAAAATATATTTAAGGGAAGATTGAAACTTGTATAAGGGCGAGCGACCATGTGAGATCTTGAAAGGTGGGCTGTGCAAAGACAGGCCTGTAGAAAAACAGCCTCTCGTCACTCCCGAGAAATGCTTGCTTGTTCCAGAAAGCAAGGTTTTGTTTTTTAGCCTTGGATTTCCATTGTCATGGGAGCGGGAAGCCCTGTGAAATACCTTCCTTTTATAGTAACAATGGGTGCCTTGCAGAAATATTACTGGATGTTTTATAGTTAAGAATCTGTTGGGATTGTTGCCTGAAAAGGGTATTTATTTTTGAGTCTAGTTAAGTAGAAATCTTTTGAGAAATGTTATAAAACTAAATTTAACTGTGTAGATATAATTCTGTGTATTTAAGTTTTTTTTCTTTTGTTAATAAATGTTTTAATTTAAAATCTCCAGAAGTGATAGTGGAATCTTTTACTTCTGACTTCAGCATACATACCTTTATGCAATAAAATGCAAATTGCAAATCATTGTGATAACTTGGCCAAGTTTCCCTTTGGGGAATAGCCAAAAGTACTAATGGACAAAAGTAACACTTGGTAGAAGGCATTATTTAGTCCATTTGTACTAAATCTATTAACTTCTTCTATTTTGAATGTACTCAATAAGCATCCATAGCTGCCTGGGGTAGAAAATTTCAAAGATTTAAACCTTTTGAACCCATTTTTTTAAAAGAAGGGATCACCCATTTAAGGCAAAGGAGGAGAATTTTCTTTGAGGATCATGAGTTTTTGGAATTCTCTTCCTCAAATGGTGGTGGAAGCAGAGTCTTTGAAATTTTTTAAGGCAAGGATAAATTCTTGATAAGCAAGGGGGTGAAATGTAGGGAATGTGGAGGTGAGGCTACAATCAGATCAGCCGCTATCCTATTGAATGGTGGAGCAGGCTTGAGGGGCCAAGTGGCCTACCCTTACTTCTAATTTGTATGCATGTTAACCTTGTGATTTGTATACAAGGACTCCTAGGTCCCTCTAAATAGCAACATCTCCAGTTGTCAACACTTAAAGATATTATACTTGCCTACTTTCCTACCAAACTGGCTAACTTCACATTTCGCCATGTTGTATTCCAACTGCATATCTGCCATCATATCTTTTAATTTAGTTTTCCAAGCTCTATTTTTAGCCAACTTGCCCTTCATACCAGTGTATTCAAAGTAGAATTCAAAACAGGTCAAATAACAAAATCAATTGTTATCTAATCCACAGTGTCACACTCTTCAGCCCATAATGGGATATTCAGGAAGTTTAATTTCTTTTGTATACAGCATTTTAAGTGTGTTGTTTCTGTTTGGGTTCAGAATTTGTATAAAAATATTTGCAGACTGGTTAGGTATGGTATATAGTAATCTTAATTCTAATAAAATGTTCTACAGATCCATATTTTTGTTTCCTTTTCAATAAATATTACACTTATCAAGTACAGTATTATATCTATTGAAAATACTGAGTGGAATCTATTTTGTTTTAAGTTGGATTGATTCATACAATTCGATCTATGGAAACCTATTATAATGTGATTCCTGTTATCCTGGTTAGTTATTGTACAGTATTAGGGTACAGCGGCTGCTACCTACTGAGAGTTGATTCAACAAGAAGACTCTTGACTGCCGAGGGCTCTGCAAGCTAGTTTTCAGTTTTTCTCATGGGGCTGAATTATGCCGTCAGTGAGCAGGGGGCGGGGCCCACTCACCGACACATAAAATGATGCAGGATGACATCATGGGGTTCCCTGATGTCATCCCACCCCCTTTAAATTTTCAGGAAGGCAGGCCTGCAGCAAAATCAGCTGTGGGCCCACCGACCTGTCAATGGCCAATTGAGGCCATTGACAGGATCATTAAAACAATTAAAGGACCTGCTTGTCCAACCTTAAGGTTGGCGGGCAGGCCAGGAGTCCTGGCGGGAATTAGGAAAAACATGAAAACCTCATCCAGCAGTGGGATGAGATTTCATGTAGGGATTTAAAAAGTTTAATAAAGTTTTAGTGTAATTTAAGAACGTCCCATCTCACGTGACATTGTTTTTAAAACTGTCAGCGATCTCCCTGAGGCAGCACTTAGCCTCAGGGAGATGTGTGCTCTTTCGTGTGCATGCGTGAAAGAGCGTACTCTCGCTTTTGGGGAATCCTCCCCCACCCGCACAGGAAGCGCATAGCGCTTCCCACCGGACGTCACGCTGGGCGGGCCTTAATTGGCCTGGCCACGTAAAATGGCAGCGGAGCCCGCTTCTCCGGTGGGGATCAGATCCCCACCCACTGGAGATTGGGTTGGGCCCGCCCGGCAGGCAGACAATTCTGCCCATAGTGTTGTCACCACCTCCTTTTCCCACCTCGGTTCAGCCAGTAATCCCAGAACTTGCCTTCAGCTGCTAGTGGCACAAATTTGAACGTGCCAACATGCTTGCTAGTGTACCTGCTTGGCAGTTCTTTGGGTTACTCAGCCACCAATTCTATTCCTCTTCCTTTTTCATTTGCATCCCTTCAACTAAACAGCTTCTGCACTTTGTGCAGTAAATAAGCCTTTGTGATAGTCCTCCACTGACTGCATTTTGCCTACACTTCCCTGGCCTGTACCCCAATCCCCCCCACCCACCACCATCACCACTCATCTGCATTTAGGTCTTTGCCACCCCTTCTACCAAGCATTACTTTTGTCCATTCAACCTGTGACCATCCCCAACCCACAAGCAGTGAATTCCACCCTTAATCACAAACTGCTGGCTTCCTCCCACTCATCTGAGGAGGTTGTGGAAAACTAAAATTGCTCCTCCTCCCATCAGTCCTGATGTTCACACTGCCCTCTAACCCTGCTTTACCTGACTACTTCATATGTCTTCATTCTCTGTGCAACATTTCAACTTAAAAAAAATTGTATCTGTGTACGCTTCCATTATAAATCCTCATGCTCACATTTGTAACAGAACCTGTTATCCTGTAATTACACCCTCCTTCCTGTGATGGTGCTGTAGGAACTAAATGTTGCATTGCTGAGCTCCCTGGCATCTACTGAAGAAACCCTTCTCCAATCAACTATGCTTCTCTGCTTTCCAAATTGCCACAAGTCTTGTTGTTTAATATCAAATCAACAAATATAAAAATAAGAAGGGTATATATGACCTTAAAATGGGGACTAAATTATGTCTGTATTCTTTGGTCCAATTATCTCCAGATCTCCTAATCCCACATAAGATTACATGGACTTCATGGGCAATCAACTGGTATATGATTTGCCAAATTTGATTCTTCTCTCGACTTCTATGGAGAGACATCTTGTCAATATTAGTTTTCTAAAAAATCTCTATTTCTAGTAATTGATAGCTTAGTATATTTGGATAGTGACCAAGCTTGGGGAAACTTACCTAACTTCCCACCATGCCTCCACTACCCTGACTCTCCATTTAGCAGGAGATTGTTCAGGGCAACAGCAGGGAATTATCAACCCATCTGAAATCATATAGAGCCATGTAAACTGATATATTAGGGCAGATGACCAAAACTTAGTCAATATGGTGCATTTTAAAGAGCTTCTTGAGAGGGAAGTGGAGAGGCTTGGAGAGAAAGTTTAAGTTTGGGGCTTAGGCAAGTGAAGCTATGACCATCAATCGTGGAGAGCGATTAAAATTGGGAGAAACGCAGAGATCAAGGAGGGTTGCAGAGCAGGAGGAAGTTGTGATGAGGATGGGGCAAGACCATAGAGGGGTTTGAAATCAAAGATTAGAATTATAAAGTTGAGGTGTTTTCAGACCAGAAGTCAATGGAGGCCAGCAAGTTCCCAAATAAGTGAATGAATTTGATGCAAGTTGGGATATGGGCAATAGAGTTTTGAATGATCTTAGGCTTATGGAGGGCAGAAGATGGGAGGCTGGCTGAAGAGCCAGTCTAGAAATGAGCAAAGATGGCTGAGGTTTTCAGCAGCAAATTAGCTGAGATGAAGATGGACACTGTGGCAGAGATGGAAGTAGGTGATCTTGGTTAAGGAATGGATATGTAGTCATAAGCTCACTACTTCTTCTGTGTCAAATAGGATGCCAAAGTTGTGATCAATCCGGTTCAGCCTCACGGTTGCTAGGGAGAGAGGACATGACCAGGACAGAAGACGAAGGCTTTAATTGGAGGAAATTATTGCATATTTGATACTGGATGTTGGACAAGCAGTGTTAAAAATCAGAACTAGAGGGGTCGAGAGAGGTGGTAATAAGGCAGAGTTTGGTGTTGTCAGCATGTGTGGAACTTAATGTGTTTTTGGATAATGTTGTCAAGGGGCAACATGTAGATGAGAAATAGGAGGGAGCCAAGGATAGATCAGACTGAATTTACATCTGATTATGTAATCATTTATAGCACAGAAAATAGCCATCCAGTGTAACCAGTTCATGCTCCACTTGAACCTCCTCCATCTTTTCTCATCAAAATCTACCATCATAATTATCTATTCCCTTCCCCCTCATGCTTGTCTATTTTCCCCTTCAATGCATTTGCACTGTTTGCTTCAACCTCTCCCTGGCGAGTCCCGCATTCTTTCCGCTGCTTGGGTGAAGACATTTCTTCAGAAATCCCTGTTGGATTTCTTGGTGACTATTTTCTATTGATGGCCACTAATTCCACTCTACCTGTCAAGTGGAAACATTCTCCCTGCAAGCACTCTGTCAAAGCCTTTCATAATTTTAAATACCTCTGTTAGGTTACCCCTCAACCTGCTTCTTCACGAGAAGAGAAACCCAACCTGCCAATCCTTTCCTGATAGTTATACCTATTCATTTCTGTTATCATCCTTGTAAAACTTCTCTGCACCCATTCCAGTGCCTTATATCCTTTTTATAATATGGCATGTACTCTGGTAGTGTGGTCTAACCAAGGTTTGATACAGGTTTAGCATAACTTGATTTTTTTTCAATTCTATTCCTCTAGAAATAAAATTCCTGGTATAAATTTGAACCTGGATCATTCAAATTACCATTCAATTACAGACCATTCTCTCTTCCTGAGCCATCTAACATTTTTAAGATGCATAATATTTTGTGTCTGAAACAATTTTGTATTGGATGTGCTATTTGACTGCTTCTGTCTGTATATTGTCCAAAGTTTGATTTATGAATTTGTGGATAAAAATATTTTCAATAATTGAAGTGTTTCATCTTAGTGCTCATACCATAAAAGCCGTATACTTCAGTGACCTCTTTAGCATTGAGGCCCATAAGTGTTAATTTGACTAATATTATGAAAAAATGTGGGTGTATTGCAGAAATAGTTCAATTGTGTAGGGTTTGAGTGAGCAAAGAAACATTGCTCATGTTATTCTTTTGTGTTTTCATTTTTAGAGATTGCTAAAAACTGGGGAGAACAGTTGGTCCCTTGCTGAGTTGGTACATGCCATGGTCCTGTTGGCACATTATCATGCATTGGCAAGCTTTGTCTTTGGAAGTGGCATTAATCCAGAGATTGACCAAGATAGAACACCAGCCATCAGCAACTTCTGTCTGTGCAATGCCAGCAATGAGAGCAACGTGGAAGAGGTCATATTTATGTGCAGCAGTCCTGGGGTTAGTGTAAACAAACAAGGATTCTAATTCACTTTTATTCGCATATATAATGTTTAAATAGACCATGAAATTAAGTTAATTTGTTTTTAATTGTTTTATCCTTAGAGTAATCAAAATCCCTCTTTAAAAAGAAGATTATTTTACTGAATGAATAAAAGATAATTTGACCTTGAAGTTAAAACAGCTGCTTTGGTGTTTCCAGAATGTACAATTCCTGAATTGAATGCTTTTTAATTCTACCACTGGGGCAATCCAATTTTCAGAAGCAGCTGTACAATAAATTTGAGTGTTCAGTTCTTTGGCCCAGAAACTAGGGGGACCCAATGGTTGCATTTTCTCGGCTTCATTCCTTCTTCTGTGTCTCATTCTCACTAGCTAAGTTTCATGCTCACTTGAGATATTATCATAGACCTCATTACACTTCTGTTTTGTTACTGATTTGAGCCTCTGTATATGTCTGCAGCTAGAAAGAATAAATGTAAAATGATGAGGATGGGATGAAAAATTAATCCGCAAGATTCCAGATAACAAGATTGGAAAAAGAATTCAATTTTTTTTTCATGATCCAGACCAATAGGACAGAGAATTTGTACAAGGCCACAGTTAATGGATTTTCGTCAAATCAGGATGATTTGCGAGCCCTTTTAAAAATGGCAGTTGGGTCCTGATTCTGGAATTCTTAACCCCATTCCTGGGGTTTATGATTTTTTAACAGTGCTGTTTAAGGTTGTGAGTTGGTTTGACCCCATACCCTGCACTCCTGACCTGGCCGGCTGCATTGCGGGGAATGGCATGTCCTTGTCCTCTGCAGTTTTCATGGAGTCAGGCCAGGTTTTCAAAGAGTCGTGGTTCATGACACCTCAGGTGTCATGAATCATCACCTACATGAGGATACCTTTTGAATGGTCTGTTCAAAAAGTGGTCTTCATGCCCCCATGCCAACATATGCCTCCACAAACAATCCCTATGGCCCCTCATGTCCCCCACATGCCAAGCTATGGCATTTCCATTCCTTTTCACCCACTATGGACTGCATTGTAACCCTATAGTGACAGGATGTACAAAATAACTTTAAAGAAGCGCAATCATTCATCGATAACTTTATACTTTCTTAAAAAAACTTATTTTTACTACAGCCCAATAAGTGACAATCATTCAGACCCTTTAAAGTATCAATAGCTGAAGCTGCAAGCACCTGAAATCTCTTAATCTTGCGTAATTGGGCAGGATCGGTTTGGCGGACAGCCACGATCAGCGGGCCCGGGAACAGACTGCCGTCCACGATTAGCCCCTGACCGTGATTTCATGCTGGCTGGCTAATTAACAGCCAGCCAGTGTGAAATGCACACCAAAAGGTTCAGCGCTGCCAGAGTAGGTGCGGGAGGAGGGCGAGCGCTGAAGTCGGCACGGGGAAGTGTGGAATGAAAGCTCCCTGAAGGCAGAGAGCTGCCTCGGGGCACTGAAGAATTTAAATTCAATAAAAACAGTTTTAGAAATCCAGAAAAAATGCCCATGCGTCAGAATGAGTCACCTAAACATATGGACGCTGAAATTTGTGCCCAAACATTTTTATCTTTCTTTAAATTAATCTCAGAAAGCGTATCCCGCCATTGGATGAGATCAGTCATGTTTCCCCTGGGGCTCAGGTATTTTAATACTCTAATTGATTCCTGAACACTCAGCTAAGCATACACAATCCAAATTTGCTGACTGATCAGGGTTTATTTTTCTTGCTGTAAATTTAGGTTCTGAATTATTTTCCACCATTTGCAGGGATTATCTTCCAATAAAAAGGAATTATCTTCATAAGATGCTCATCAAATCTCCATTTGGTTTCAGGAGGGGCAAACTTTAAGAAACCAGTGACACGTTCAGTAATTCATCTAAAGAAATAAAATTTTCAGAGGTAATTTAGCTGTGTTTTAACATATCGGACTAAATTGAGAGGATCCACGTCATCTTTACATAGATCCAACAGAAACAAACCTGTGTTAGATCTAAGTGATTTTTTTAGAATCTGCCTCAATACAGTGCTTCTAGAAAGTCTTTTATAAATAGTGGGCTGTCTGCAGGGATAAAACTCTTGTCTCTGCTAATTTTTAAAGTATATAGGGCTGGATTTTCATCCTTGAAGCGGATAGCAGGAGTCAGCAAAATTCCCGGCTCGGCCCTCCCACACCCTTGACAGGCACACCCGGAAATCAAAAACCATGGGGAATGAGGTCAGGATTCCTTGAATCTACACGTACCTGCCATTTTAAAGGGCGCTCAAGTCAGTCCAACTCATGGAAAATCCAGCTTCTAATTACTGTATTGCCAAAAGAAAGTTGAACTGTTGTTGTAACCTGGAGGCATTGTTCCAGTGATGTGATGGACTCTTGCTTCATGAAATAATGAAGAATACCCTCCAGCAGGAAAGAGTTGAGTGTATATTGACCTTGTATATCAGTGAGGAGGCCAAGGATTACTAATCTATGTATTTCCTGATCAGCAAACCTGCATGGAGGTTAAATAAATTAAATTTATGGAATTAAAAGCAAGCTTTAAATGATAGAGAATTTCTTTCAATCATCTGTATAATATTTGTAACACTTGGTGAGTATCAAACTGCTAAATACTTGTAGCTCCATGAATTTTCTGGGGGTTGACAATTAGTTAGGCCTATAATTGGTCCCTTGTGCCCAGTCTCACCTTTGTTCTTTGGTGACTTCCAAACTTTATGCTTGCTACTTCAGCTAATTCAGATTAAGAATAGAAATGTAACTGTCTTCCAAACTCCATGTAATTAATCATTTAAAATGATTTCTGGTCTCACTCATCTTTCCCTATTACTTAAATCTCCACCTCATTGCCCTCCCCATTGAAATGTGTATACCTTTTTTTTGAAAGGGAACTTCCTGGCGCTGTAGCTGAGGGCCTTTTTGGAGGATATGATTCAGTTTCCATACTTGAGCCTTTATCTGTAGTTAGGCAATCACAGGTCTGATGCATTAAACATTGTTTTTAGAAATAATGAAAACCCTCAACTGGTAGAAAGGAGAGTGCAATCTTCTTGAAGTATACATCTGAATCCTATTTTATGATAGATTTTCAGAGCTGGGGAGGTCACTTTTTTCAAGTCCACAAGCAGAAAAATCTTTGGATCTTGGACTAGGGCTGTATGCTTTTTAATATTTTCATCCAGAACCCAAGAGGAAGATACACTAGTAGGAATCAAATAAGAGTTACTTGCAAAGCACATCATCAAGGAAAGGAAACTGGTTTAGATCATTGACCTAAGCTCTGTGTTGGTTTTGGGTTGGATGAGGTTCCTCTTATATGGTGAGAGACTTGGACATGGGCTTTGTTAAGTTTTTCTTAAAAACTATTTATTTGCAACCAAAACCACATGATAAGAAACATTAGTCTCTCTTCATACTGTTCTGTGACCTGCTTTGGAATCCCTTGGTCATCTGATCTGATGTCATGCTTACAGCATCACTAACATATTGTCTAATTAACAAACATTAACCCTTTACTCAATAGAAACACTTTTTTTCCTGGATAAAAATTCTACACTAATCCTCTGGTAATCTCTGCATGATCCCATGGGTCATGAGTTTGTTTTTCCTTTCAGCATAATTTCGAAAGACATCTCCTTTTACCAAACATGTACTTTCCATCAACTTATTTCAGGACAATAGTTCAGAAAGTTATTCCCTTTTCTTATTTATGCATTTTTCATTTTCAGAATGTTGCATTAAGTTCATAACTCTCCCATACAGGAGATATCACAAGAATTTAATTCTACAGCTTCTAATTAAGCAAAATCTTATTAGCTGAAGTAATTTAAGTATTTAGTTTCTCAATCTTGGCCAGAATGCCATTGTCCTCTAATCCAGAATAGCTCTAAAATATTTATTTATTGGCTTGTAGACTTCAGACTCGGTCAGTGAATTGGAGGCTCTTATGGAGAGAATGAAGAGACTTCAGGAGGAGAACGAAGAGGAAGAAGCATCACAAGAAGAGATGGCAACACGTTTTGAAAAGGAGAAGAAAGAGAGCCTTTTGGTAGCCACTGGAGGTAATTCAACTGTTAATTGCAATCTCATTTTTAGAGAAGTTAGCAATTCTGCCCCTCAGTGATCTTGCCATATTGATCAAGGTTGGCTTTCCAGAGTAAGACAAATAATTTCATAGAACTATCATACATGTTTGCATCTTGCAACTCCCACAAACCAATCTGACTTTCACCCCTAAAAAGAAGTTTGCATCCAGCTACTGGGTCAACTGCTTGTCATTAGATGATAGTAATGTAATGATTAAATGAAGGCCTTGATGGGGAATTAAAATTTTCTATGTACTGCTGTGAAGGACTATAGTTGCCATATTATAGTTGTGTAGATTGCATTAATTGCCAATTACATGCCCAGCTTTAGGCAGTTATACATTGGCCTGAGCATCTTAATTTCATAATGATGAGTTTGGAAAACAGTACGCATACTTTTGCAATTGCTTTGAAATTTTTAAGATTTCTTTTTACGCATGCAAATTGTACATCTTTTGCATGCCATTTTGAGTTTGAGGAGCAGCTCTGTCTTGTGATTGTTTAATTAAAGAATTATATCGCATGGGGAGGACATTCAGCCCATCCTGCCTGTGTCGGCTGTTTGAAAGCTATCGACTTGGTCCCACTCCCTTGTTCTTTCCCCATAGTCCTGCAAATGTTTCCTTTTTTGAAGTAGTTATCTAGTTATTATTGAATCTGCTTCCACTGCCTTTTCAGGCAGTGCATTCCAGATCATGATAAAAAGCAAAAAAAAATTATTCTCCTTCCCTGACTTTTTTGCCAATCGTCTTAAATCTGCAACCTCTGGTTACTGACCCTCCTGCCAGCAGAAATCAGTCTGAAAAAAATGGAGATAAAACAACAAAAGGCCTTAAGAGCTAGTATGGTTGTAATAATTCTAGTGAAAACAAATGATGATGACTGTCTCTCAGTCATGTCATTAGGTCAATTGCAGCCAGCAGTGAAGTAATCCTTTACTTGAGTTTGTACAGTGAAGCTACTTGTCAGCTTAATGGGAATCCGTAAATTACAAACTAAGATATTTGCATATTTACTTAGTAACACTGCTTGGTTATTGCCGTCTTCAGTCATTATTTCAGATTGCTTTCTGGATGTAATGTTCTCCATGTTGACTAGCATAGGAATAGTTTAATTATTCCAGTTAAAACAAATGCACAATGTGTTTAAAACTAAACCATGTATTATATTAATTTCTAACTGACCATGAACTCTTGAATCTTGAGATAAATACAAAACCCTGGCCTTCCAGTGACCTGCGTTTATTCAATGAGCCAAATAAACCAAGGCAATCCTAGGTCTGATCTTCAATTTATCTCAAAATAGCTGGTCTCTAGGGACTACATTTTGTCTCTGTTCCTAGGGTTAAGGGGAAGAAATATCAACCAACTGCTGGGATTACATGTGTCTGGATGTCTGCTGGTGACTGGATGGGGGTTAACTGTGTCATCTTTAGTATCAAATATCATTCTGACACTCGCTGTTTAGGCTAATAGATGGATAATAATCGCATGGGCAAGGTCACAGACAGTGACATTGCCCTTGTAGAATCAACACCTGAATAATTGTCGGTACCTTCAGAAGAGATGGGAAGGAAATAAAATATACTGTCCTCTTGCCTTACAAACTAGGATAGAATGAGAAACGATCTGTCTCCAGCATCTTACATCATTCTGCTAACTGACAATTCAAAGCTAGTCATGCATTCACAGAATCACAGAATCTTCACAGTACAGAAGGAGGCCATTCAGCCCATAGAGTCTGCACTGGTTCTCTGAAAGAGTGCTCCACCCAGCCCCACTCTTTCAACCCATCCCTGTAACCTTGCACATTCCACCTTTTCAGATAGCAATCCAATTCCCTTTTGAATACCTCGATTGAACCTGCCTCCACCACCCTCTCAGGAAGTTCATTCAGACTGCAGCCACCCTCTGAAAAAAAAATGTCCTTGCATTTTTACTCCTTTTGCCAATTATTTTGAATCTCTGCCTTCTCGTTCTTGATGCTCTCAAGTGGAAACATTTTCTCGCTATTTACCCTGCCCATACCCCTCAGGATCTTGAACACCTCCATCAAGTCTCCTCTCAACCTTTTCTCCAAAGAAAACAGACCCAACCTCTCCAATCTATCCTCATAGCTACAGTTGTTTATCCCTGGAACCATTCTTATGAATCTCTTCTGTAGTCTCTCTACTGCCTTCACATCCTTCCTCAAGTATGGTGCCCAGAACCAGACGAGTACTCCAGATGAGGCCTAACTCATGTCTTATACAAGTTCAACATGACCTCCTCACTCTTGTACTCAATGTCCATATTAATAAAGCCTAAGGTGCTATATGCTTTATTAACTTGCCTCTCAACATGCCCTGCCATCTTCAATGACGTGTACATATACACTGAAGTTCTTTTGTTCCTGCAGCTCCTTTAGAGTTTCTCCCTTTATTTTATACTGTCTCTCCATGTTCTTCCTGCCAAAATAAATCACTTCTCACTTCTTCTCTGCATTGAACTTCATCTGCCACTTGTCTGCTTCTTCTCAAAATGTTTGTTTAAGCCTTTTACTTGAAGCCTCTTTAAAGCTGACCCAATCTAAAACATTTTGTTTTCACTGAGTTTTCTGGGTTTCATTTTAAAATGAAAAGTATAATTGACTAAGAACAATAGGAGGATAAAGAACAACTTGAGACTTGTTGCATTCATATGTTTTCAGGTTTGCACAAAAGGTTTGTCTTCACACTGCCGACTGAAGTCTTAGGTGCTACTTGTTAACTAATTTATGAAATTATGCTTGTTAATTAATTTGAGAAAAGGGCCGATATTCAGAAGAAAAGGTGCATTTCAGTGTCTTGAAGCATAGCAACCTCTTTGGTTTAGCATTTAATCCAATGGTAGAAGCATGGGGAAATTAGATACAAGTAGCTCTGAGGCAAGTTCTGTTTTGAATTGGGGGCCAGTAGACTGGAACTGGGTGTGAGCCTACCACAACGAGAACAAACACCACTACAAGTACTATTTCTCTCCCACCACCACCATCTGTATTCCCCACCGCCATGTCCACCTCAGAAGGAGGGAACCACTAATGCTTAACAAGCGTGGAGTTTTAAATGATTTGATTTGTGTCATCACTGAAGCAGATGAGTGCCCATCAGTTGTAAAAGGTTTTGATCAAACTGTTGAACATCATGACTTGTAACATCCTCAGCTGAAGCAGGCATGCCAGATGTACTTCAGGGGCACTGGAGTAACTCTAGGGCTCAACACGGCAAAGAGTTGGAGCCTTCTCCATCTTCAAATTTTGAGGCAGACTTTTGGCTAAAGGGAAATGAGAGCTTGCAAAAGAACAGGATTAAAAAGTAGATGACGGAACTCTACGTGGGGACAGTTATCCTGGAAAGAGGTATTTGTCTGTGATGTAGAGCTGAAGTCACTTGAGTACAGTTGAATAAAGCTATATGTCCAACATTGTGATGCTAGTTAATAGGCTGGTTAACCTGGGCCCCTATCAAGAAGAGCAGGAGGCGTATGAAGTGAGAGGAAAAAGGAATCTAACTGTGACATCACAAGAAGGCTTCAAGTTGATTGGTGTGAGTATTGTAGCTTTGCTTACCTTTCTCCAAAATTAGGAAATTAGACTAAAGATATTTATAAAGGCTAAGTAAAGTATTTCACTTAACCTCCATATATTTAAGTGCCAGGAGAAAAAGAGAAGTGAGTAGCTGGTGAGTCTTTTTTTAAGTAGTAGATTTTATTAAAATATATATAGAGAGGAATGGCAGGGCAGCACTGGCCCCTAATTGCACACCCTGTTGCATGTGTGAAATCCCAAGACATTTCCTATGTCCTGGATAACGATATGTGCAGGAAGCGTTGTAAGCTGCAGCAGCTTGGGCTCTGGATTCTGGAGCTTGAGGAGTAGGTGGTGTCACTGCAGCGTGAGGTTGAGAGCTTTGTATAGCATGTTTATAGATGTGGTTACTCCACAACTTGAGAATCCAGGGAGAGGAGGAATGGGTGACCACCAGGCAGTCAAGAAGAAATGGGCAGTTTGCGCAGGAGTCCCCTGAGTGCATCTCACTTTCCAACAAGTAGTCAGTTCTGAGAACTAATAAAAATGTTGATTCATCTAGGAAGTGCAGCTAGGGCCAGGCCTGTGACACCGTAGCTGGCTCAGCTGTACAGGGTGGCATGAAGAAACTAAAAGAACAATAAGAGATTTGATAATTAGGGGAAGAGATTGGCATCTCTGTGGCCACAGATGTAAATTGAGGATGGTATATTGCCTTCCTGGTTTGCGAGTCGAAGGTGTCACTGGTTGCTGGGCATCCTGAGGGGAAAAGATTGAACAGCCAGCGCTCATGGTCCACATCAGTACAAATGACATGGATAGAAAGAGGGATGTAGTCCTTCAGTCATAATTTAGGGAGCTCGATAGGTCCTGCTTGCTAATTTCCTCATAAGTAGCAATCTCTGAATTACTCCCAGTACGACAGGTAAGTGAGTATAGAAATGAGGGTGGAGCAGAAAATGAGTGGTTGGAGGGCAAGCTTTAGATTTTGGGGCATTGGGATCAGTTCTTAGGGAGGTGGGACCTGTACAGACTGGAGGGATTGCACCTAAACAGAGCTGGGACCAATTTCCTTGCAGGGTGATTTGTCATTGGGGATGGTTTAAACTAACTTGGCAGGGATGAGGGAACCAGGAGGTAATGGTAGAGAGGGATACTAAGGTGCAAAGAATATTAGGAGTGACAGATGGTACTAGAGTAGGAAATAATAAGGTATTAGGTGGGTTCAGCGAAAGAGAGAAAGTAATAAAGATTAAGTTAGGATTACAGTGCATGTAGGTGAATATGCAGAATGTGGTAAATAAGATACCCAAGTGGAAATATGTTGTGGCAATAAGAGACCTGGCTCCAAGAGGGGCAGGACTGGCTATTAGGTATTCCTGGATACAAGGCTTTCAGGAAAGTTAGCAAAAAAAGGAGGTGGCAGTATTGATAAAGGAGAACATTACAGTGCTGGCAATAAAGAGTGTCCCAGAGAGATCAAGGACGGAATCTATTTGGCTGGAGCTAAGGAACAAACAAGGTGCAATTAGTGTTTGGTGTGGTCATCAACCAGTGGGAAAAGGTGAAGAGGAACAAATTTGCAAGGAAATTACAGAGAAGTGTAAGAGGTATAGAGTAGCTATAATGGGGGACTTTAATAATCCAAATATAGACTGGGATAGTAGTAGTGTAAGGCCAGATAGGGGCAAGAGTTCCCAGAGTATTTTCAGGAGAATTTTCTACAGCAATGGTTCCAGTCCAACAAGAAAGCAGGCATTGCTGGACCTCGTTCTTGTGAATGAGTAGAGCCAAGTGGATCAAGTGTCAGGAGGGAAACGTTGATCATTGTGTCCTTTTCTATAGCCAAACTAATGACAAGGAACAATCTAGAGTAGGAATAATTAACTGGTGGCAAGCCAACTTCAATTGGGTAAGAATAGATCTGGCCCAGATAAATTGGAATCAAAGATGAGCAGGCAAAAGTGTAAATGAGTGAAGGGTTGCCTTTTAAAGAGAAGAGTTCAGATACAGTCATGGTATATTCCCACAAAGGGGTAAGGCAGGGCAAACAAATTGAGAGCCCCCTGGATGACACATGAGATGGAGATTAAGATGAAAAAGTGTGCTTATTTCAGATGTATAACACAGTTGAGAAATGGGCAGAATCTAGAAGGCTGAAGGGAATTGAAAAAGCAAATATGAGAAGCAAAGAGAGTATATGAGGAGACTAGCAGTTAACGTTAAAGGAAATCCGTAAGTCGTCTTTATAAATTGTAAAAGGATAATAAGAGGAGCAGTGAGATGGATTAGAGATCAACAAGAAGATTTACACTTGGAGACAGGAGGCATGGCTGGGGTAATAAATGAAAACTTTGTGTGCATCAACTTTGCTGAGGAAGAAGATGCTGTCCAGTTCATGTTGAAAGAGGGTATAGTCCAGACACTTAAGATTTAAAAGTGATAAGGTGGAGGTATTGGATAGGCTGCCTGTACTTAAAGGTGATAAACCTGCTCTGCCATTGAATTAGACCAGGGCTGATCATCTACCTCTGCTACTTCCCTGCACTATCTCCATACCCCTTGGTGTCATTAGCCTCCAGAAATCTATTTCTGTCTTGAACATGCTCATTGATTTAGCTTCCACAGCCATGTGGGGTAGAGAATTCCAAAGATTCACCACCCTCTGAGTGAAGAAATTCCTCCGCATTTCAGTCTTAATCTCGGGATAAGGGGTAGGCCATTTATATCCTCATGAGGAGGGTAGTGTAGAACTTCAAAAGGACATAAACAGGTTGGTGGAAAAGGCAGACAAGTGGCAGATGAAATTTAATGCAGAGAAATGTGGAAGTGGTTCATTCTGATCAGAAGAATGCAAGGAGATGATTTGAAGGGAACAATTGTAAAGGGGTTGTGGGAGCAAAGGGACCTGGGTACATAAATGTGCATAAATCATTGAAGTTGGCAAGATGGGTTGAGGGCAGTAATGAAGCATATGGCATCCTGGGCTTTGTCAATGGGGGCATAGAACAAGAAAGCATGGAAGTTATGTTAAACTTGTATAAAACACTGGTTCAACCTCGACTGGAGTATTGTGTCCAGTTCTGGGCACCACACTTTAGGAAGGATGGGAAGCATTAGACATGCAGAAAAGATTCACGAGAATAGTTCCAGCGATGAGGAACTTTGGTTACGTAGATAAATTGGAGAAGTTGGGACTGTTTTCCTTGGAGAAGAGGCTGAGAGGAAATTTGATAGAGGTGTTCAAAATCATGAAAGGTCTGGACAGAGTAAATCGAGAGAAACTGTTCCCATTGGTGGAAAACTGGAGAACCAAAAGAAGCAATGGTGACATGAGGAAAATCGTTTTCATGCATCAATTGGTTAGAATCTGGAATGGACTGCCTGAGATGGAAGCACAGTCAATTGAAGCTTTCATAAGGGAATTGGATCATTATCTGAAAAGGAAAAAAATACAGGGCTACAGGGATAAGGCAGGGGAGTGGCACTAGGTGAATTCTCCTTCAGAGCGCCAGCACAGATGTGATAGACTGAATGACCTCCTGTGCTACAACCATTCCATGATTCTGAGGCATTCTGGCCACAATTTATAAGGGAACTTAATTTCCTAGGGACCAGTAGCCTAGTAATGGTCAACTAAGCTTTGAGAGGGGTCAGGTTGAAGTATTTATTTATATTATAAATATGTTTCCTTGCAGCATGCTACAGAAGATACTGGGGGAGATTATTACTCCGAATTTGGTCCTGTATGTGACCCTGAGATTCAATTGGGCCTTCATGTGGGGAGTCATCTTGACAGCTTTGACTGTAACCTCATAGTTAATATTGCTGAAAATGCAATGCTAGAGCATATTGCTGAAAAGAGACTTTTTGTTGTGCGCTCATCAGTATAAATGCAAGGATGCCAAATTTCAAACTATCAACAATTTATACTACAGGAGAAAAGGTTGCTGATTGTTTGGCAAGTCATCTTTGGCCAAGGTGTCACTTTGGAGAAAGCAATGGGGTACTATAGACTCCCCAAGCTCCCAGGTAACTCGATAAAGGCACAAAGCTTGAACATATCCCTTTTCTTTGCAGACAGTGGGTCCCTGTGCATGAAAATGTGCTTCTAACAGGTGGAAATGAGTCACATTACAAACTTGACTGATCATCTTAAATTGGTTGTTAGTGAAGCTATTAACATACTCAGGCTCGTTCAGCAAGTGCTGCCCAATCGCGGAATCACATCTAACAGATGTTTTGTTTGGTGTTTTACAAGTACGTCTGGGATTTTCTGGAGTTGGGTTTGAATTCCTTACATCTTCTGACTCTGAATAGAGAATGTTATCATTAAGCCAGAGTTGTAGTTTGTAAAACAATGAAGTTCCATGACTCGTGACAAGAGGGTATTGTGAAAGCAAATACTAATAGTGTGTATAATTAGCATCATTAAATGTACAATCCTTACCTTGTTTTAAAGCTTTGGTTTCAGCACTTCTACAATACTATGCCTAGCTTTGGTCCAGGCACAAGGTGCAAGATAGCAAGGCCCTGGATGGGACAATTGATGCCTAGTTTAAGGGTCTTGAGTTATCACAAGCTTGGGGACTAAGGCTTTTTGACTAGAGGAAAGTGTAAGCCTATAAATGAGGCCTATAAATAATAAAGGATTAGATTCATAACTGGATAGGTTATTAGTGCTGGGTACCTATAGGAGGAACCAGAGGGTATCAGTTCAAGTTATAAAATCAATGTTTAAATGCTAATACTTAAATGACCATAATTGAAGAGCATTTTTCAATTTGAATGGAAGAACTCTTTAAAAGATCCTCTTCCTTCAAGCATGAGCTGATGCAGATCCTGCAGCAATTAAATATTGTCTACTTGTGCTGCAATTAAAAAGCTAAACAGTAATATTTCTGGCTTCTATTTGGATTATCTGATGCCCTTCATGTTCATTAAGCCAATTTCACTGCAATAGTCCTATCGCTATGGTAGAATATTTCATGCATGGTGTTCTGGATGAAAGAAGTGAAAACGTGTGGTTGTCCAAGGATTGTGTAACATCCAAGTTACTGTCATTGTTCATTCAGTTTATTTCCAATTTGCAGACAAAGTTTAGGAAGAGTCAACATTTGACAATTTAGTTTTCTTTGACTACTACCATATTGCTTCAATAACATTAACTTGCATTCTCTCTGGGAAGGATTTTCTCTGCAGGCTTTTGAACTCTGCTGTCAGGTTCAAATAGAGTTTTGAGCCCAGGCTGTGGGAAACAGTCACTTGATGTGATTTTCCTCGATTTGGCCAATTCATGGCCAGAGGGTGAGCTCACTATCTGATTAAGGAAGTCGGCCACTGTCGCTGAACTAGCGGGCCAATTGGAGCCCCCAGCTCGAAAGCAGCGAGATGCAATTCAAGGTAAGTTGGGAGAGCGCCACAAAATGGAGGCACCTATCTCCAACTTTTTTAAATTGAAAATAAAAAATGGCCTTTGCATCATGCCTCCACTATGGGAGGAGGGAGTTCTTCTACATGGTGGCTTGTGGTTACTGCTGCATCCAGGCAGACAGAGGAGATCTCTAAGGTAAAAGCAAAATACTGCGGATGCTGGAAATCTGAAACAAAAATAGCTGGAAAAACTCAGCAGGTCTGACAGCATCTGCAGAGGGGAACACAGTTGACGTTTCAAGTCCATATGACTCTTCATCAGAACTAAGGAAATAGAGAAATGAGGTGAAATATAAGCTGGTAGAGGGGGGCGGGGTCAGGTACAGCCGCATTGAGGGCCAGTGGTAATTGAAGGCAAAGAAGAGGTTTCCAAAGATGTCACAGACAAAAGGACAAAGGAGTGTTGACAGTGGTGATGTTATCTAAGGATTGTGCTAATGGGGACATTAAGGGTAGTAAACAGGACAAGCAAGTGGCAGATAGCCCTAGGGGTGGGGTGGGGGGAAGGGATCGAAATGGGCTAAAAGGTGGAGATAAAACAATAGATAGAAATAAATCTAAAAATAGGTGGGAAAACAACTTTTTTTAAATTATAAACTATTGGGAAAAGGGGGTTCTGGGAGGGACCTCCATCCTCATCATGATAGGGTTCCCCTTGTCCTCAATTATCACCCCACCAGCCTCCGCGTTCAAAGAATCATCCTCTGCCATTTCTGCCAACTCCAACATGATGCCACCACCAAACACATCTTCCCTTCATCCACACCAACCCCCCCTCACCCCCGGCAGCTTTCCGCAGGGATTCTTCTCTCCGGGATACCCTGGTTCACTCCTCCATCACCCCCTACAGCTCAACCCCCTCCCAAGGCACCTTCCCATGCAACCGCAGAAGGTGCAACATCTGCCCCTTTACTTACCCCCTGCTCACCGTTCAAGTGCCCAAACACTCCTTTCAAGTGAAGCAGCATTTCACTTGCACTTCCCTCAATTTAGTCTACTGCATTCGCTGCTTCCAATGCGGTCTCCTATACATTGGAGAGACCAAACGCAGACTGGGTGACCGCTTTGCAGAACACCTTCGGTCTGTCCGCAAACATGACCCAGACCTCCCTGTCGCTTGCCATTTCAACTTACCACCCTGCTCTCATGCCCACATGTCTGTCCTTGGCCTGCTGCAATGTTCCAGTGAAGCTCGGCACAAACTGGAGGAACACCACCTCATCTTCTAACTAGGCACTTTACAGCCTTCCGGACTTAATATTGAGTTCAACAACTTCAGATCATGAACTCTCTCCTCCATCCCCACCCCCTTTCTGATCCCCTTTTTTCCAATAATTTATAATTTAAAAAAAAAAAATTTCTTTTCCCACCTATAATTAAATTTATTTCGATCTATTGTTTTATCCCCACCACCACTAGGGCCATCTGCCACTTGCTTGTCCTGCTTGCTACCCTTAATGTCCCCATTAGCACATTCCTTAGATAATATCACCACATTCAACACCCCTTTGTCCTTTTGTCTATGACATATTTGGCAATCTCTTCTTTGCCTCCACCTATCACTGGCCCTCTATCCAGCTCTACCTGTCCCACCCTCCTCTACCAGCTTATATTTCACCTCATTTTCTCTATTTCCTTAGTTCTGAAGAAGAGTCATACGGACTCGAAATGTCAACTGTGTTCCTCAGCGGGGATCTCTAAGCCTGCCTGAAGTGCTGATCTCCCACCACCACCTGCAGGGACGTGGAACCAGTGGATGTGAAAATCCCAGTAGCCTACATTAACAGACCTTAATAGGACTTTAATTGGCTTAATAGCCTACCCACTTTTCCCTATCCCACCTCCAGGGAAAATGACTCGACCGCTTTTGAGGTCAGGGAACTGGGACACAGGCCTATGGTGTGAAATTTCTCATGCACATCAACTTCTGTTCTTGCGCCAACAGGGGCTAAAAATTCTGCCCTCTGAACTTAATTTTGACAGTTTATGGCCAAATGTTTGTTTGGAGCCACAATCCATAATGTATAAGGAGTAAATAGTAAAGGAGGTTATTTCGGATGGAGCTTCTCTAAGAATTGACAGTGATTTCTGTCGATTGCCTATTTCTTCCACCCTTTCACTCCACTCCCTTCCTACTAATAAGTTGAAGTAGAAGGACTTATGAAAATGCTAATAGACTTAAAACAAATATATATATATATATTATATAAAGGCTAATGCTCCAGTGTCTGGTAAAGCCTGTTTTCTTTTAATGCAAAAAGAAGATAGATCTTGTCTCATACTTGATCACTTGTGACATGTTCCAGGCCTGACCTGATAAACATCTTTTTGGACAAAAATGGTCTGTATTCCATACACATCTATTCTGGTGATGTTCAATTACTGGGCTTTTGATAAACAGCAAGTTGTCAGCTCAGTTCAGTGGTAGTGCACTCGCCTTTTGGAGTTGGTAGTGGCTGATGCTTCACTGCAGTACTGAGGCTGTGCTGCATTGTCAGAGGTGTCAACTCTTTGGATGCAATGTTAAACTGAAAGTCTTAACCTAATGTCTGGCTGAAACACCCCATGTCACATTTCAAAAAGGGACTTCTCTTGGTGCCCTGGCCCATGTTCAAGCTTTGGCAACAGCACCACCAGCTTAACTAATTGGTTATTCCTCTCATTACCTTTCTGTGTGCAAATAGACTTCTGTTTGCCTAGAAATCAGTTACTACACTTCAAAAATAGTTAAGTGACTGAGAAGCTGTTTGGGACATCTCAGGGATGTAAAAGATGCAATTTAAATGAAAGTTTGTCTGCCTTCCTTCTAAGGAAGTTGGCCTCCTTTCAAAGGAAGTGATGGGACTACCTGAGCAGCAGCACTTGTATATCTGGTTCACTAATTTTAACTGGTTATGTTTCATATCATGACAGTGAGCAATCCTCTGAGGACAGGATGTGCACTTTGCTTTTGCAATCCTGTTTCCTATGGCTTTGACCTAAATTGTGCAGAGTTAAGTGTAGTACTTTCCTGTGTCTCAAAGATTGTCAGCAAAGTGATGGAAGGGGTCATCCACAGTGTTATCAAGCAACACTTACTCAACTAGAACCTGCTCATTGATGCTCAATTTGGATTCCACCAGGGCCACTCAGCTCCTGGCTTCATTAAGCTTTTTTTTGGTCCAAACATGGACAAAAAAGCTGAAATCGAGGTGAGGTGAGAGTGACTGTCCTTGACATCAAGGCAGCATTTGAACAAATGTGGCATCAAGGAATCCTAGCAAAACTGGGGTCAGTGGGAATTTGGGGGAGGGGGGGTGGTGGTGGTGAACTGGTTGGAGTCATACTGAACACAAATGAAAATTGTTGTGGTTGTTGGTCAATCATCTCAGTCCAGGATTTCCTCAGGTTAGTGCCCTAGGCCTATTCACCTTCAGCTGCTTCATTAATAATCTTCCCTCCATCATAAGGTTAGAAGTGGGGATGTTCGCTGCTGATTGTACAATATTCACTGACACCCCTCAGATACTGATGCAGTCCACGCCCATATGCAGCAACATTCAGGCTTGGGCTAATGTGTGGCAAGTAACATCTGTGCCAGGGAATGACCATCTCCAGCAAGAGAGAATCTAATCATTGCCTCTTGACATTCAATGGCATTACTATCACTGAATCCCCCACTATCAATCTCCTGGGGGTTATCATTGACCAGCAACTGAACTGGACTAGCCATATTAAAAACTGTAGCTACAAGAGCAGGTCAAAGGCTGGGAATTCTGTGGCGAGTAACTCGGCTCTTGACTCCCCAAAGCCTGTCCTCCGTCGACAAGACACAAGTCAGGAGTGTGATGGAATACTTTCCACTAGCCTAGATGAGTGCAGCTACAACAATATTCAAGAAGCTTGACACCACCCTGGACAATGCATCCACCACTATTAAATATTCACTTCCTCCACCATCAACATGTAATGACAGCAGTATGTACCATCTACAAGATGCACTGCAGCTTCTTCCCCAGCTCCTTCCAAACCTGTAACCTCTAACACCTGGAAGAACAAGAACAGCAGATGCATGGGAGCGCCACCACTTGCAAGGTCTCCTCTAAGCCATGTGCCATCCTGAGTTAAAACTATATTGGCATTCCTTTTGGTGTTGCTGGGTCAAAATCCTGGAACTCCCTCTTTAACAGCACTGTGGATGTACCTACACCACATGGACTACAGCTGTTCAAGAAGATGGCTCACCACCACCTTGAAGGCAATTAGGGATGGGCAATAAATGTTGGCCAAGCCAGTGACGCTGACATGAAAGAATGAAAAAAAAAATCCAAAGTTTGCATCAGGGTTTGCATCAACCTGGCAAAATCCAATAGTTTAAGGGATATTATAACCCCTGAGGCATGAGACACCTGTTTGTCATCAGCTTTAGTTTCAGCTCCAAGGAACTGTGATTCACAATAAAGATTACAGTATGCTGTAAGCACAAATGAGAGTTAGAAGATTTCCAAACTGCAGCTAAGGTGTATTACCTGTGTTCATGTATTACAACCATATGACATTAGCTGGGGTTGTTAAAGGACAAAAATCAGCAAGGATTAAACTGAAAAGGCAAGCACCATAAACATGAAGTGGCAGAACAACCACCTGGCTTAAATATGTAAACAGCTGCACCTATTTAACATATTTCTGGTGAGTGTTTTTAATTTTTTGTATACCATGTAGTTCAAAATGATTCATATTTAGTTATAAACAAAACTTTGTATTCGTATTGCTCAGATGGAATTGTATAAACCATTTTGTGCTTTCTGCTGCCTACAGTATTCCTTATGTAGAGATATTCTGGTGTGTGTTAACTTTAGTCATTAATAACACAATATCCTCTTATTTTCACAAGTTATTAACACTTATGTTACATTCATTTTTGACATTGCTATTTTAAATGAAGACTGTGATGAAATATATAAAACCTGTTTTGCGCAGAGTATTCTCTAACTGCCAAGTACAGGCCATGGAATGAGAATTCACATTAAAAAGCATTGGAAAGAGCCTTCAACAAATCTTCTGAGAAATGTTGTTGACCTTGGAAGCAGACGGAGAAAGAACTTGTGGGTGCATTGAATCCTAAGTTACTGGAGTTGTCGAATGGATACTTAGAATTGGATGGGTTTGAAGTGGGCAGTGACAGCAAATCAGAGGGGGCTGGTCATGTACGATTTCTAGGTGCAGGACCGCAAATACTTAAGTAGGCACTCGACTATTGGTGTATAATTTTTAAGATGGTTTACTAAGAAACAACAGTTTAGATATGATACATTAATTTTACATTTTTAAAAAAAAAATATATCACCTGTAACAGTTTGTGAAAGCAGCATTTTGCTCTCTAGTCAAAGTGTTAGGAAACGCTTTTCCCTTGATCTCTTGATCTTCCTCCTCTGGTCCATTTTCCATCTGAAGGAGGCAGCTGCCCAATGAGCACTACCGCCTCAGCAGCTCCTCACCAGTATAACACCAATCTATATACCCATTTTTTGTGGGGGGGCTGCTGGTAGCTTACCCAGTGTCAATCATCTACCTAGCTATTCTGACCATTGGATACAGGAGAGGTGCTCAAAACGTCAGAGTAGTTACCACCCCACCCACCTTGTGCATCACCCTGCTTGAGGTCAGCTTTTTAATTTACATGTTGCTGAGGGTCATATCCTGGTCCTCCTTAAACAACTATATAGATAAGGGGCTACAGAAGTCACTATCTTAACTCGGGAATGACAACATGAACTAAGTGACCATGCCTGTTTTCACAGACTTTGTTTAAAAATTGTTGCCTTTTCAGAAAGCTTTTTAGGGGGTGTTATATCATGCAGAAAATATCTGTTTATTCAAGACCCCAAATCCTTACACTCATGAGCTATATAGTGGCACCCTGGGCTACCAAGGTTATGAATCAGGTTCCCTACAAGAATAGGGGTATGGTAATTATGGTGGATTCTGTAATCAGGCATTTGGGCAGCTTTTTTTGTTTTGTTTTGCAGTTATGATCAGGAATCCCAAATATTACATTGCTTTCCTCAGCACCATGGAGTCACATCACAAAGTATGCAGAAAAACTGTAAAGGGAGAGTGAGCAGCACCATGCTGTTATCAATTATTTAAAGCATGAAATGGGCAAAACAGAAAAGTCAAGGGTCAACATTCCAGAAAGTGCAAGTCAAAATTGAGGGGGATACATATGAAATACACCAACTATTTAAAACATATAAAGAAATGATATTAAAACCACAGGGCTCATAGAGAATAAACTCATCAGGATGATGGCATTGGTGGGAAATTAGAGCTATTTACACATGTGCAGGAATGGCTATAATTTTAATATTCAATTTCCTTAGTTTTCATTAAAATACAACTCTCATTTCTCTTTCGGTTCTTCTGCTAATTCTTTTAAACCTGTGTCCTGTGGTTTCTGTGCCTCCTACCAGTCGAAACTGAGGTTAGGAAAACATGTTGTATGAGGTGGTGTTGTTGATGCATGTAGTGCTTTGCCAAGGAATGGTTGAGGCCAAGTGCATTGCACTTTTTAAGGGCAAATTAGATGAATATTTGAATAAGAGGAAGATCCAAGAATAGCTGGATTAATTTTAAATTTCTCAAGCAAAGACCCAGCACAGACACAATGTGTCCAAGGGCAAACCTCTTGTATTGCAAATTTCAAAGATTCAATGCTTCTATATCCCACAAGCTGGAAAACCTACAACAATAAATCATCGGCTTATCCAGAATGAGAAAAAGTTCCAGGCTTTCCAATGTCCCCTCCCTGGTCCCTGTGGTCTGAGTTCTGAATTTTTAAGCTTTGGCATTTTTGGGGTTCAATACTCAGTGGCTTCACTTGCTCAGATGTGTGTGTAAATTTGCAATGTGTCAAAGGTCATTACATTTTATTGGTTTATCATATGCCCTCATATGATCATCTTTTAGAAGGCAAAGTAACTAGGCTAGATTGTGACTTTAGCTTTCAAACCAATTTATTACACAGTGAAGATCAACTTGCTGTGATGCAACGTAGATTGTACAGAAGTAACTTGCTACTCAATAAATAGAAAGTAAGTTTAGTAAACATAATTGCAACTGCTGCACTAAGTTATATATTCTTACACGGCAGTTCTTTTCCTTTTTAGTGTCTACAAAGGCTGACTGTCACTCTCCACGGCTTCTCTCTCTCACCAATTTGAACCAGTCAAGCTGACAAATTTTAGAGAATATGGTTTTGGACCATGTTTGATATTTACTTAAACTTCTAAAATGAAGTTATTCTGTTCAGACTAATACAGTTAGATGTTTGGATTTGAACTGACTGGCGTGTACTCTCTCCACCACCCAAAACTCTTGGCTAAGCCAAAGCAACAACTGTTTGAGTATTCTTTTACTTTGAGCAAAGTTAATTTTTTGTCTTTTGTGTATTGTGACAATTAAATAAGCCAGTACAGTTGTATTTTGAACAAAACTTCATTATTGATGTACAAGCAACATATGAAAAATATTCCATTACTACTATCCTGGTGTGAAGATGAAGGTTATCTTTTTAAAAATATTTTTGGAAATGTGGTGGCATTCTGTAAAGAAGGGGGTGGGTGTGTGTCCGTTATTAATTAAACTGGGGGAAGGTTAGTAAAGACAACTTGTCTATGGGAACTGAAAGATGTCAGGTAAAGGTGCTAGATGCTTGCATTTGTAACGAGAGGCTATGGTGAAGTTGTACTTCAAGTAAATAGCTTGGGTTTGAAATTTGCATAAGTAGGGACTTGAATTTTCAGCTGTTAAATTTCAAAGGGGAGTTTAGAAGTGATGAGGGTCTTTTACAATTTACAAAGGTTTCATAATTAAACAAGGGAAGGTTATTAAATTTTATTTGACCCAAAAGTGGAGGCAATAGGAAAACATGGAAGTTTTTTATAATTGGAACAGTTAAGCTGAGGTATTTGAAAACAATGTATTCAAAGATGAAAGAGGGAAAAAGAGATTTAAGGAAAGATGTTGGCTGTGTGAGGGAGATATCCTGGGACCAGCTCTGTGCTGAGAGAAGGTGTGAAATCTGAAGCAGCCATCCAGAAACCATGAAAGTCTTTGTTTCAGAAAGCAGTCTTGTTTCTGAATAGTCTTGAATTTCTACAGCAGAGTGGAAGAGAGTGAGAAGTCATGTGATACACCTTTAGTAAAGTGAGAGCAGTTTTGCCTTGGGTAATATTACTGGATTTTTAGAGTTAAAAATCCATAAGGGAGTGTTGTCAATAAGGTGCTTGCTTGTGTGTTCTGACCAAGTGGGTTCTTTTGGGGAGGTTTTGTAAAACTCTTTTAACTGTGTAACTTTAGTCTTGTGTGCTCAAGTTTTTTCCCTCGTTCATAAATCCTTCAATTGTAAAATCCTAAAAGTATTACTGGAATTCTATGCTGCTGGGATCAATAGGTTTCTCCTCATTTTCACAATATATAAAAAAACGGTTATGATCAGTAAGACAAGTTTTTCCTTCTGGAATTTGGCTTGCTCAGCAAATACCATCAGCTGTGATTATAACACTGGTGACTGCTGGAAAGGGGATGTCTCCATCAGACCATTGACATACTCAGACATGCACAAATATGATAAAGTTATTTTAATGTAGGCAGTTGGTGGAACATGTTGACTGAAGAGCCAATTCCTCATATTTTAAAAAACGAGTCATTGTCGACATTGCTTCAGGTTTTTCAAGATGTCTGAAGACATTTAGTGATGGGATTCTGAGTTTTGTATCCAGTTCTACCATATCTGCCAGTTCTGTGCACTATGGGCAGAATTTTATGGCCATCTCATGGCAGGGCTGGAAGATACGGCAAGCTGTTCTGAAGCCCATTGACTTCAGCGGAACCAGAAAATCGTGTCAGCAGGGGGGCCGTAAAATTCCATCCTATGTTTTACAGAATCTTATCAATGTCAGATCCCCTTAAAGTGGTGGTAAATTTTGTACAAGTTTGTAAATAGAAGGAGCATATTAACTTGTACTTTTCTCCAATGTCTTTAATGTGGCATGCATGATTCTGGTAGTGAATTGATTACCACATCACTGAAAAAATTCCATGCAAACACTTTAAATATTTTACAAGTTGTATCTTTATTTTCAGTTTTAGCTTAAGGTTGTAATAAAGATAACTGCTCATGTGTAATTTGGTTTTAAATTACAACCTTCATTTGCTAATTTTTTAGCTGGAAGTAAAACTTTTTCTTGCTTTGTCTCCAGTGTCTATTACCTGTCCGTGCCAGTCTTTCAAACCAGGTTAATGTCAATTGATGGGGTAAATTTTCAACTTGTTAGGATGTAAAATTGGCCTTCTGGATCAGCTGTCTGTCATCCAATTTTCATTTGTATTGAAACCATTAGAAAAGAAACTAGATGGTTTCTGTAATGGCTGGATGATCGCCATTCCAATAACGAGTTGAAAATCTACCCCATAATCTTTGAGTATCTGCTGTTTATTATCCTTTTGATAGTTTTCAAATGTTCTGTTTCTGATCAGTTCTGCCATAGTTAACATCCATATGAAGGAGTCTTGCCATGTGTAAGTTACAACAAAGAAATAGGACGGAATCGTCTGGTCTCGTTGGCGGCGGGTGTCATGGCAGATTGGGGGGGGATCAATTCAGTGGGAGGGGCAGAAATTGGTTTTATGCCACTGTCAAAGCACAGCAGGATCATCCCGCTGGTGTCCACCGTGGCAGAGTGTGAATCCTGCTGGAGGCTGGCATGAACCAGACTTGCATCCCACTAATGGAATGCAAAGTAAGGCTTATCTGGAATTGTCCCAGCTACCCCATGCCCCCAAAAACCCACAAGTACCTGATTTACTGTTACACCGGTGGGAAAACACAGAAAAAAATGGGAGAGGAAGATGTATGGGGTGGTGAGGGGGGGTGCCAAAGGTGTACAGGGGTGGGAGGGGCAGAGAAAACAAAGGTGTTAGTGGGAGGGATGAGGGTGTAGCGGGTGGAATGCAGCAAGTGAGGAGTTAGGTGTAAGGGAGGGAGTTCGGAGGGGAAAGTGTCAGGGTGGAGGAGGGAGTGCGGATGTCCTGATGAACGTGCAAGGTAAGTCAAAGAATGCCTTCTGGGAAACAAACTGATGGTGGGTGTAAGAGGGGGCAGAGGGAGCCAGTGGGATGGGAGGGTGAGCACGCATTCAGAGCAGTAGAAGGGTCAGTGAGGGTGGTTGGTGGAGACTGAGGCAGACATGGACCCTGGGTTTGTGAAGGAAGAGGTTGGGGATGTCACCAGGGGTGGGATTCCCAGGAAAGTAAAGAGCATGCATATTCACCTGGACATCTGGAAAGACAAGGGTTCAAGTTGGTAGGTGATAGTGGGGTGGTGGGAGGTGATACCAGAGGGATCGATAATGAGGGGGAAAGTGCATGAGTGACTGGGAGAGGGGAAAGGATGGGGTTCTGACTCCTTGAGGGGAAAGGGTACCTGGAGGAACATTGAGGTGTCTTGTTTCCCCCTTGCTTTGCCACTGCAAAAACTCGCCCATGGCTACCACGATGGAGTGCAGGTCTGCACACACCTCCGCATTCTGCTGGAACAGGGTCTCCATGGCGTCCGCCATCCTCCCCGTGGAGACATCCATGCATGCAGATGTGGGTATGACTTCATCAGAGAGCAGGTGGACGTAATTTTCCAACTCATGCCACTCAGGGCTTCCAACAGCCATGTGTGATGTTCCCCCGCCTTCTGCTGACTTTCCACAATGAGTTGGAAGGCTGAATCCAGAGACTCGTCATCTGACTCGAACCTCTCAGATGCCTCTACCCCAGCAGTCCTCCGTGCTGGGGAGCTCAGCTGAACCTGCCTCTCCCTGCTTTGGCCACGTGTCCTTGCAGCGACCACCAGATGGTGAACCTGAGTCTGCTCTTGATCTAGGTCCCACCAAGATGTGTGTGTCTCTGTGCTGGTGGAGTGTGTGGGTAATCGCTGTGACGGATCCTCCAGGCTGCTTATTTCCAGCTCTTCAATGGAGGAGGTGTCCTCTTCGCTGGAAGTGAGGGACTGGCTGACTGAGGTGTGTTGGTCGCTTGGCAGAGCTCCCTGTGAAACAAAGTAGAGATAATTAGTGCATGGCAGCAGAGTGGGCGCTCACATTTGCATTGAGGGGGATGATGTGGTGCAGGACCCTCACTTGGGTGATTGCTCCCGACCTCACTGCTATAGGCATGATCCACGTCCTCGTCAGTTAGCACGATGGCATGCCCTTCAAAGTGAGTGAGGGGCCTGTTGTGGGCAACTCCACTGCAGTCTGGGACCTCCTTGCTGTTGTGAGCCAGATTCTCCTGCATGTAAACAGATGGACAGAGTGTGAGCAGGGCACATGGCACTGCGTGGAATGTTTTGTGTGGTGAGCGAAGCCATGGATGGAATGAGGATGTGAGCTCCAAAGGAAATGAGGCTGATAGAGATGTGAGGGTGTCAGTGAGAGTTAGTGGCGGTGCCCCTTGAGGTGTGAGACCGCTGTGGATGTGTGATGGGTTTGGGAATGAGCTGAGTGATGTAGTTGACTTACCCTGGCAGAACAGATGAGCGCGTTCATCCTCTTCCTGCACTGGACAGCTGACCTCCTCTGTGTTCTGGTGGCACTGACGACCACAACTGCACTGCCTCCCAGGCTGGATTGGTGACACTAGTCAGCCAGAGTGGGGTAGAGGACATTGTGACAGCCTTCCGCTTCACCAACAGGCACTCCAGAGCGGCATTACTACATTTAGGGGCTGTAGTTTTCTTTGGTTTTGGGGCTTTCTGTTGCCTGGAGCAGTCCTGGTCTGTAGATTTGCAGTGGGCTGCGCTCTGGTGCACTTTAAATATGGCGCCCAGAGTGAGGAAGTACTGAGGTCACAATGAGGCGGGCAATCTGAATCTGCCCAGCAGCGTGTTTCCTGTGGATGCATCATTAATGAGGTGAGAAGGAGGTGATACAGCATGAAAACCTGCCATTGCGGCCGGTGGATCAAATGATTTTTTTCACACCCGCTACCGCACTTAGTGCAAACCTGGGTCAATTCCGCCCATAGTTTTCTTTCACTTCCACTTGTGTCCCTGTCCGATATGTACATTTGGAAAATACAGTTGAATGCTACATACTAAAATGATCAACATGCTAAGCTGGCTGAATTCCTTTCATATGTTGAACATATCATTTGTATGCAGTACAAATGGAAACCTGCCTGTTTTCCTGTCAAGTAAATGTGGTCTGTCAGTTATCCAAGCACTGATTTTTTTTTTGGATAAGTAAACAGCATTTCTCACTAATTTGTAAAGATTGCATTGTATATGCAATATGTACCAGGGTGAGATAAATTAATCATCTTTTCTGCATTATAGATTTTTGACAATATGGTATAATTTTAATAAATTTGGAAAAAGGTATTTACTTCAGTCCTTAGGCTCAAAACAGTGCATGGTTTAAATATGACTTAGAAGATCCAGTCAGATAAATTGAGGTGCTAGTTAACTTGTTTACTGTGTCTAAATATAATGAGATGGCAATAAGGCAAATAAGATGCTGGCTAATATAGCTAAATCAGTTGTGTTCACATCTCCAGAAATTATGCTCTAGTTGTGCAGTGTTCAATTGCAGTACCTGTATTCAGTTGTCATCACGTCATAAGGGGCCTTTAACGCATGGACACAATGCAGATTGAGGTCAATCCATGGTATCAGGTGGAAAAAATAAGGAAAGAACTACACTAGGACTTTTCAACCTCAAAGGTACTTAACTAAATAAATCCTTCATGTACCATAAAGCAAGAGGCAGATTTAAAGTGGCACAGGACAAATTTAGAACAAAAACAGAATTACCTGGAAAAACTCAGCAGGTCTGGCAGCATCGACAGAGAAGAAAAGAGTTGACGTTTTGAGTCCTCATGACCCTTCGACAGAACTTGAGTTTGAGTCCAAGAAAGAGTTGAAATATTTGTTTTTATCTCTGTTTTTATCAGGACAAATTTAGGTCTGGTATCAGGAAGTATTTCTTTAGGGAATGGAACTGCTTTCCAGAAGGGTAGCTGAGGCGTGGGCACAGTTAATCTTATAAACTGCTCTAATTGCTCTATGGTTGGTATTGTGGAAGGATCAGATGAAATGAGCAGATTGTGCTCAGATGAACTATTTTGTGATGACAATTCAGCACCAACAGCATTACCATTAAAATTAATTGACTTTTTTTTAAATTACTTCTGATCTGAAATTTGTAAATTGGTGCAAGTGCAGATGTACTTTAGCGCATGAATTAGCATGGTGGTAAGTTGACATCAGATTACTAAAGATCAGGAAGTCTGCCTTTTTTTTTTGCCGTTCCATCCTAAATATTCAGCAAAACCTTCCAGTTCTGCTATTGTTTTGTTTTCTTTACCATAGGAAGAGGCTGAATTTGTCCTTCATGCTTACATTACTTATGCATTGAACTTAATGACCCAACAGCTTATGAAGATGAGTTGATTCCAACCTCTTACACGTCACGATATGTAGACGACCCAAGCTTTGGCTATAAAGATTTTGCCAGGCGAGGAGATGATCACCTTCCTACATTCAGAGCACAGGTAATTTGTCTCAGATTTGTGAAGAGTGAGATTCAAGATCAATAAAAATAGAGCTCATGCTTTTCTTTCACCTTTTGAAGCAAAAGATACTGTTTTGATCGTAATAGCCAAATATATGTAGGAATGGAGCTGCCAGGATCATTCATTCTTTACAAGTGAATAGATACTCCACATTCTGATTGGGTGTCCCTATAGTCTTTGTCCATTAAAAAATATGCTTTCTTTTATTTAAGGTTTTCAAATGTGCGAGAACACTTTTTTTTTTAGAAACCCGGCCAATTAATGATTCATTATCCAAGGCATCCTTATTAAACATTTACACACCATCCTGGAACACAATCCTTGACATTCTTAGTTGTTCAGAAATGAGTCAGAAATCAAAATTCATCAGGCATGGTAATTTGTCCCCTCTATCGAAAATCTAGAATAGGAACAATCAGGATTAAAGTGAAAGCAATTATAAATCTATTTGAGCAATACTACTAATGGCAGAACTATTTGGTCATAGCCTAAAATTACCGCACCAGGAACCCAGAGAATGACGACCATTGTGCAATGAACAGTGAATCATTGCAAAAATTTGAGAAGAAATCACAGTTTGCTAAAGTTTCCTGGGGTTTAGCACTGTAAGTTGAGAGCGAGGGAGTGGCACCAGGTCGTTTGTTCTTGCAGAGAGCTGACATGGACATGACAGGCTGAATGGCTGCCTTCTGTGCTGTAATCACTCTGATTCTATGTAGAAGAACTATATACATGTAGATATTCTGTTGTCTGCCACCAACCACATTGTTGTCAGCCCAATATCAATATTCCTGATTCTGATCCAAGGGGAATCTGACCAACTTGCCATCAACATACTCCAGAAATAGAAATCAGTGGTTTTCCTATTACAATAAGTTCAGCTCCTGCAATCTGCCAAAGCATTTGGATCAAGTCCAAGTATGATGATAATTCCGTCTGCTACTGTATTATTTCTGTCTGCTGTGGCTCAGTCGGTAGTACGCTTGCCTTGAAATCACAGGGTTACATGTTCGAGTCCCACTCCAAGGCATGAGCAAGGCATAACTGAGGAATCACTGCACTGTTTGAAGTGTCGTCTTTTGGAAGAGATGTTAAACTGAGGCCCCATCTGCCAGATCAGATGGATATAAAATATCCCTTGGTGCTATTTGTCACTGGTGACCTGACCAACAATTATCCCTCGATCAACATCACACAAAACATATTAACTGCATTAACAAATTACTGTTTCTGGGAGTTTAAATAATGGGTGCCATTTTTGCTGCAATACAAGTGATTATATTCCAAACAGTAGTTAATTGGCTGTAAGTGCTTTGTGATATAGTGGTCATGAAAAATATTATATAAATGCAAGTCTTTTCCTTTGTTTCTTTATTATTTTTGGAGTATAAAGCATAGATTAGATTATTAGTCTATTAAGTGACCCAGATGGGACTTGCCCGGTAAATTGTAAGATTAGAGAGGGAGCTGTTTATGACAGTTGAGCTCCAAGGGATAAACTTGCTTTTGTCAAGCATTTGCCATCATTCAGCACTCAACTGAGGCTTAATATGAAGATCACCATATGTGGAAAGGTGAAGCACATCATCCATATCCTGCGTCCAGGTGACTGTCCAAAACTTCACATGTATTCAGGTTCATTCTTAAGAATTCAACAGTAGACAGGGCAGGTTGTATCACAATCAATCAAGTACCTTGGGTAAGCCTGAAATTGGGGGTACTCTTTTTGAGCCTCTATACCCTATGTCTACATTTATATGATGTTCAATAAGAATCACAATTTTAAAGCTGTTAAACAATGGTGAATTTCTCCCTTTAAAAATCAAGATGTAAAAAAAAGTTTCAAGTTTCCAGTGCCAGGAAATGGGAACAACATCAGAAGTTTTTTTTTGTTAGCTATTTGACCTCTTGTCTAACCATACATTCTGCTTGATTTTTTTTTTTAACCCTGCTACCTTGACTAAAGAAAATGGTCTATATCGCTACTCATATTTTCATCTTATTCCCCATATGGACCTCTTGGGATATCTATCTCTCTTTCTGCAGGACTACTCCTGGGAGGACCATGGTTTTTCCCTTGTTAACCGACTTTATTCTGATATTGGCCAACTGCTGGACGAAAAGTTTCGTATGGTCCGCAACCTAACGTACAACACGATGGCTATACATGAAGATGTGGACACAACCATGTTAAGAAGAGCTATATGGAACTATGTTCACTGCATGTTTGGCATAAGGTAAAGCTTCATATCTGAAAATGAAATGCTGCATCTTCAAAGAAATTGCATTTGACTTGATGTTTAACTAACTTTTTTGCAGGATATACAACTTTGCTTGAGCTTTGAATAGTCTAAAACAGTTGAGGCAAAAACTCTTAATTGAACATTTTAAAAGAACAAGTTGCAGTTTGAAACTGACAGATGTACTGCTCAAACACAGCAAATATTCCTAATCACATTTATATGCTCTATTCCCATATCCCTTCACATCCTTTTCTTGAATGTTGACATACTTCCTGCCTCAACCACTAGCCCTGGAAGTGAACACAATAAGAGTCGCAACTCAAACAACAACAGAGGTTTCCTGTGCCCTCTGTTATAAATATCTTGCATTTAATCTTGTATCTTGTCCGCAAACTACTGGCAAAATCTGCTATCTACCTTGCACCATCCTTTCAAAATTCTAAACACCTCATCATCACCCCATGTTATGTATTTTATAATATAAAAGTCCCAATATTTTAAATCTGACTTCATAATTGTATTTCCTCATACCAGATCATATTCTAGAGAATATGATTATACTCTATATAATATCTCAATATCCTCCTATGATATTGAGCCCAAAACTGCATATGATGCTCTAAGATCTTAAGCTTTGATGTCGGCTCTTCATTATCTCTCTGCTTCCATATTCTTCATCAGATTAAAATCCAGACTTTCATTAGCTTTTTTTTAATGGCTTTAGCGACTTAAGTTTCAGCTTTGATGCCCTCTGTTTACCTCAATTTATCAGCCACCTTTGGCCCAGTTTCCTATTTTATCAAATATTTCTAGCTTCCTTCTAGCCTTATGAAGAAATAATATCAGCATGTTTTGTGTCAACTACAAGTTGCAGCACCTCTCCCTTTAGGCCAAATCATTGATGCATATAGTAAACAGAAGTAGTCACAGACTGAATCCTGTGAGACACTACCACCACTTCCAAGCACCATGGACAAAAAATTGCCCTGGGCTTCTATTCTGTTTAGTTCTTCCTAATTAATTTTTCAATTCGGTTTATTATCTTTCCCTTATTCTGTAGCAACTTTCCCTGTGATACCTTGTTAAAGACTTGCCTAAATTCTTTGTAAAACACACCCATTTCATTTGTTATCTACCATGTCTGTTATCTCCTCAAAGAATTATATAAATAAGATCTGTCAAGCTTGAATGTTATTTATAAAATGTGTACTGGCTACTTAATATTTCCTCTTTAACTGGATATGTAATGAGATGTGCTTAATGCTTTCCAAAATAGACTAGTGCAGCTGCATTTGTTTTTACAGGGAACAGTGATGATGATATAAAAAAAAAATGATGTTTCAGCCATAGGGAAGGTGTTGGCATAATGGTAATGTCACTGGACTAGTAAGCCAGGGCCTCTGGATAATTCTCTGGGAACGTGGGTTCAAATCCCACCATGGCAGCTGGTGGAATTTAAATTTGGGTAATAAACATCGTCTCAGTAATGGTGATCATGAAACTAGCATTGATTTGTCATTTAAAAACCCATTTGATTCACTAAGGAAATCTGCCTACATGTGACTCCAGATCCACAGCAATGTGGCTGACTCTCAACTGCCCTCTGAAATGGCCTAGCAAGCTACCTTAGTTCAAGGGCACTTAGGGGTGGGCAACAAATGCTGGTGATGCCCACATCCCATTTAAGAAGTTTTTAAAAATTAACCATATTCTCCAAATGCAAAAATTTGGACTAATTTGACCTTCAATTATTCGAGTTGAGCTAACAAGATGGCAACAAACCATTTTTAGAAAAAACTTGGAGCAATTTAATTTGACTTGTTTTCCACTCTACTATAGGTAATTGTGTTCAATGGGATGTGCTGACAAGGCTGCATTTATTGCACCTCTAATTGGCCTGAAAATGTGGTGGTGGCCTTGTTGAACCACTGCAGCCCTAATTCTAATAGTATTTCCTGATTTCGTTTATGGTTTTAAAACTCAAATCTCAAACAAAGTAAGTTAAATAAATATGGTGTGATATTTTTTGTGTAGTTGCTTAAATAAATGTTATTTGGAATCAATTATTTTTTTAAAGGTATGATGATTATGATTATGGTGAAGTCAACCAGTTACTAGAACGAAGCCTGAAAGTTTATATCAAGACCGTGACCTGTTATCCTGAAAGAACCACAAAACGCATGTATGATAGCTATTGGCGACAATTCAAACACTCTGAAAAGGTGAGTGCATCCAAGCTGAGAAATATTTCTGCTGGGCTCAATTAGTATGTTGTAAATCCAACCTTCTATTTAATATTAACAAAAATGCAAAAAAAATCATGCTTTCCTATTTATATTAGAAATAAATCTGACTAATTCTGTTCCCCCTCATTCTATTCTAAAGCATTAACTCCTCATTGAGAACCATTTTAAGCACCAAGTGTCCTATAGTTCCTCATCCAAGTAACAATTATTTGTATTTAAGTTTTGACCAAAAGCAGTGTCCACTGCCTACAGCAGAAGCATTTGGTGTTAATGAAAGTTGCCTGGTATAAAGGATAGATGCTTAAACCATAATTTATACTGTACACCTGTCTCCAGTGTTAGACTCTTCCTTTTGCCTCTACAACAAATGGTTTTGTCAAAGCATCAGATGGAGTGAGTGGCCCCCACGATTTGCACTGTATTTCCTTCCCTACTATCCACAATACATCACTTCTGTTCAGATGACTGTACTATCACTAACAAAGTGAAGCTAATATTCTGGACAAACACCCCCTTGGAATTATTTTTAAGGTTGAAATCCATCAATATCGGGTGCTATGGCTTAAATGGTAGCCTGTTTTGATAGTGCCTTTCTCTTTCTCCCTTCCCTGATGTAGAGAGGCCTGATTAGAGCTCATTTTCTTCTCAACTGGAATCACATGGGGCTAATTTCTCAAATACAGCAAGTAAAGAGGATATTGTTGCTTTATATTCATAAACCAGGAAATACAGGGGATTGATGAGATGCAAGTTTATTGAAGAACCTATGAAATTGCCTGAACAACTGGCATGCTTTATTATGTTATAAGTGAAGTTAATGTAATTGACTCCAATGGCAGTGGAAAGCTGTTAGCAATCTTTGCACAGTATAGGCTGCTGGGCAGGATAAGCTTGGATGGTAGAAGTTTTGGACACTGTATCAACAGGCCATTCGATTATGGAAGATATTGCATCTGTCAATGACAATATTGGTAGAAGTGACCACTGCACAGTCCTTGTGGAGACAAAGTCCTGTCTTCACATTGTTTTCTGTGACACTACCACTGTGCTAAATGGATAGATTTCGAACAGATCAAGCAACTCAAGACTGAGTATCCAAGAGGTGCGGTGGGACCATCAGCAACAGAATTGTACTCAACCACAACAACCACAACCATTCTACCATTACCACCAAGTCAGGGGATCAACCTTGGTTGAATGAAGAGTGCAGGAGGGCCTGCCAGGAGCAGCACCAGCCATGCCTAAAAATAAGCTGTCAACCTGGGGAAGCTACAACGTAGGACTACTTGCATGCCAAACAGCATAAGCAGCAAGTGATAGACAGAGCTAAGCGATCCCGTAACCAATGGATCAGATGTAAGCGCTGCAGCCCTGCCACATCCAGTCATGAATGATGGTGGACAATTAAACAGCTCACTGGAGGAGGAGGCTGCACAAATATCCCCAGCACATCAGTGCAAAAGGTAAGGGTGAAGCAACAATCTTCAGCCAGAAGCGCCGAGTGGATGATCCATCTCAACCTCCTCCAGAGGTCCCCAGCATCACAGACGCCAGTCTTCAGCCAATTCGATTCACTCCACGTGATAACAAGAAACTGCTGAAGGCACTGGATACTGCAAAGGCTATGGGCCCTGACAATATGCCAGCAATAGTACTGAGACTTGTGCTCCAGAACTTGCTGCATCCCTAGCCAAGCTGTTTCAGTACAGCTACAACACTGGCATCTACCCGACAATGTATAAAATTGCCCAGGTATGTCCTGTACACACAAAGCAGGACACATCCAACCCAACCAATTACCACTCTATCAGTCTACTCTCGATCATCAGTAAAGTGATGGAGGGGTCATCAAAGTGCTATCAAGCGGCACTTAGTTAGCCATAACCTACTCACTGACACTTGGTTTGGGTTCCGCCAGGGTCACTCAGCATCTGACCCCATTACAGCCTTGGTTCAAACATGGATAAAAGAGATGAAGTCCAGAGGTAAGGTGAGAGTGACCGCCATTGACATCAAGGCAGCATTTGACTGAGAGTGGCATCAAGGAGCCCTAGCAAAACTGGAGTCAATGGGAATTCAAGGGGAAACCTCTCTGCTGGTTGGAGTCACACACAGCACAAAAGAAGATGGTTGTGGCTGTCGGAGGTCAGTCATCTCAGTTCCAGGACATCACTGCAGGAGTTCCTCAGGGTAGTGTCCCTAGGCCCAACCATCTTCAGTTTCATCAATGATCTTCCTTCCATCATAATGTCGGAAGTGGGGATGTTCATTGATGATTGTACAATTTACGACTCCCCAGATATTGAAGCAGTCCATTTCCAAATGCAGCAAGACCTGGACAATATCCAAGCTTAGGCTGACAGGTGGCAAGTAACATTTGCACTGCACAAGTGCCAGGCAATTACCATCACCAACACGAGAGAGTCTAACCATTGCCCCTTTACATTCAAAGGCATTACCATTGCTGAAACCCCCACTATCAACATCCTGAGGTTAACATTGTTCAAAAACTAAACTGGACTAACCATATAAGCATTAATTCATAACATTCATTCAAAGAGCCGGTACGGACACGATGGGCCGAATGGCCTCCTGCGCTGTACCATTAATGTTGTGATATAAACACTGTCTGTAAGAGCAGGTCAGAGGCTAGGAACCCTGTGGTGAGTAACCCTCCTGACTCCCCAAAGCCTGTCCCCCATCTACAAGCACAAGTCAGGAGTGTGATGGAATACTCCCCAGTTGCCTGGATGAGTACAGCCCCCACAACACTCTCAAAGCTTGACAGCATCCAGGACAAAGCCTGCTTGATTGGCACCCCACGCACAAACATTCACTCCCTCCACCACCAATGATCAGTGGCAGCAGTGTGTACCATCTACATGATGCACTGCAGAAACTCACCAAGGCTCCCTAGGCAGCACCTTCCGAACCCATGGCTTCTACCATCAAGAAGGACAAGGGCAACAGACACATGGGAACACCACCACCTGCAAGTTCCCTTCCAAGTCAAACACCATACTTCACTGTCACTGGGTCAAGATCCTGGAACTCCCTCCCTAACAGCACTGTAGGTGTACCTATACCATATGGACTGCAGCGGTTCAAGAAGGCAGCTCATCACTACCTTAAGGGCAATTTTGGATGGACAATAAATCCTGCCCTAGGCAGCAACACCCAGATCCTGTAAATGAATAAAAAAACTGAGCCTAATCATGCCCTCCTGCAGCATCTTCGCATGTGTACCCAGCAATGTTACCAGAGTAGTGATGAGGCACCAACACACTGTTGAATGTTCCCTTCCTAATCCAAGACATTGAAATGGATTGTAGTGCCTCTACCTTTGTTTTATGTGAAAGTTAACCCAATACAGATTGGCAATTAAACCAGGGTTTTCTTAATCTGACTTTCAAAATCAATGGGAAAACTTGAATTGTTGGCAGAGAACAAGAATTTTGTCTTTTCTGATCTTTGAATTTGATTCCAGCAAAAACGTAGACAGCCGAGTCCAAAATCAAACTTTGTGTACATGCAGAATTTAAAACTTTCATCTTTATGTTCAAATCCCTCCTTTGCTTCACTCTTCCCCGTCTTCTAATCTCCTCCAACTTTCCAATAGCTTTACATTCCTCCAATTCCGGCTTCTTATGCATTTCAGATTTCCATCACCCTGTCATGACAGCCTTCAGCTATCAAGCCGTTAGGCTTCAGAACTCCCTTCCTAAACCACTCCATCTCTGTACCTTGCCTCCTTTAAGATTTTCCATAAAACCTACATATTTGGTTAAGCTTTCCTTGTGGCTTGGTGTCAGATTTTGTCTGATAATGCTCCTGTGAAGTGCTTTAGGTCGTTTTACTATGTTGGCGACACTATAAATTCAAGTTTTTTGCAGTTGTGAATGGCATCTGGCCTTTTAATTGTCATCTCACTCCTTGGTTGCAAAATGTATTTCTTTCCAATTTCTTCATCATTAATATGCACATGGGCCATTTGGAGAACTCGCTTTTAATGCTTGATATGTGCTAACTCCATTACTCCTCAGTGGTGGGGAATAGGTTCAATGATCCTCGAGGCCAACAAACCCGCTGCTAACTCTTGAAATATCACACTTAAGTAAGGAAGTTCTTTATTGCAGAGTTTTTTAAAAGTGGGAAAGATATTAAAATTGTTGAATTAAAAAATGTTGCAATTCTCCAGAGTTGATACACATTTTTGATTTTTTAACATAGGATAACAGAGTATAGTTTGATTCTACAACTGTAAATATTTTTCTCAAGCAGTGATCTGATTAAGTATTTGCTCCTTCAGCTTTACAAAATAATGCATGTTGCAAGATATTTTTCTAGTTTTAAACTAGTGAAACACAACATAATACTGCTCACTATTTACGTTTCCAGTGCCACTTGAGGTTGTTCCATCCTGACACTATTGGCGGAGTTGTATATTAACTGTAGTGGTGGTTAAGCTCCTCTAATCCCATTGAATGTTTAGCATTCCAAACAGTTAGAACTTGCATTCATATGGAACACATGCCAGATGTCTCCATGTACTTGAGAAGAAATTCAGTAGTTGAGTTACAGCCACAATGGTGACTTGAACTCACTCCTGCCCAAATTGGAAGGTTGCATCATCAAATGAACAAAGCTGACACCTGTATTATTATAATGATAACATCCAGCTCAACATATCTCCTGCATATTATGCAATGATGACTCTTCAATATGTGGACTTAATGATGGATGCCTAGACTCCCAGCCAAGCCTCACATTATGTATTCTTGGTTGATAGCCCAGGCATCTATTAGTCTGTTTAAACACCTACACCCCAGGAAAAACATTGCTCGATTGACAGTGCTTTCTCTGTGGTCTATTTTGTCCATTGTACAATGTTTACATAGAGGTATCTAGTACTTGTAGTTTCAGCTATTGATACTCTAAAGTATCTGGATGATTGACACTTTCATTGGGTTGTAATAAAAGCAATATTTTTTTTTAAATAAAGTAAGTTATGGATGAATGACTTTATACCATTTTTACGTATGCTATTGTGACTATAGCATTCAGTGGTTCTGTATAGAGCGTGCACTGAGTGAATGGGTATGTAAGTGCCATAGGTTGGCATGGAGGGTATGAGGAGGCATCAAGTGGGTTGAGGGGCGTAGTTTGGTATGGAGAGTACGAGGGGAAATGGGGGTAGGTGGAGGGACATAGCTTGGCATAGCAGGTATGAGGGGCACTGGGAGGGGTGAGTGGAGGGGCATAGCTTGACAAGGGGACACAATAAGACCTTAAGAACTACCTTTTGAAAGCTTTCCTCATCCAGACTATGGTTCACGACACCTCGGAGGGATCATGAATCAGGAGTCCTTGGCTGGCCCATCTCCACAAAAATTGCAGAGGGCTCATACACGCCTGGCCCTGCAATGGAGCTAGTCAGTTCAGGAGTTCAGAGTACAGTCTCGCAGCCTGCACCAGTCCGCACCCTTATCCTGTACTGTGAAAATTGTGGGTACCAGGAATGGGATCAAGAATCCAGTTCCGGCTGCCATTTTTTAAAGGTCTACAGAGTCTCCCTGACTCCACAAAAATCCAGCCCTTAATGTTCAGAAGATTGGGTGAGCTGGCTTGCAGACAACTAAGCATCACAAACAAAGGACTTTTTTTTAACCCTACTATTTCCGAGAGAGTGTGATTGTAAAAGTCTATTCTTCATTCTTTCAGATCCATGTTAATTTGCTGTTGATGGAAGCACGTATGCAAGCAGAACTCCTGTATGCTCTGCGTGCTATAACTCAGTACATGACCTGAAACCAGGAGAAGAGTTTATTCAAGAACTTTGCTGACAATGGAAGGTGAACGAGTGCCGAATCCGAATTATCAGGATTGTGACGATGAACACGTTTTAGAAGATTGTCCTAAACTTTAGCTATTATGTGCAATTTATACTGTAGAGTAATTGAAATGTTCCTAAGTTTAACACTGAAAAGTACTCGTAACTAATCACTCACCAAATTCACAGATCCTTGTTAATGTATTTGCCTGTGCTATTGTTCTCAGTTACAGTTGGTTGTAATGTGAAGTGGTTTGTGAGAACTGGGGGTGAAAGAGGACCTTGGTAATTTTCAAAATGTGAATTGAATCATAACACAAACATTTTGAAGATATTGTTTGCTGTAAAGCAAGCATTGATGGTTTTTTTTCCCTTCCTGTGAGTTGCTTTCTCATTTGTCACAGTAGAATTCTATTTACACAGCTGCCTTCATAAACTAGAGGATTTCAGTAGACCTATGATGTAAGAACTGGACCCACTAAAGATAGATGAGCAATTTAAAATAAATGTATTTTTGTGTGTGTGTGATCTAAAACCTGATTTGAACTTGTTTTATTTGTTGATCATCCTCTGCTCTCTTGTAGTAGTTAAAATCATCTATTTTATACATAACCCTTCCTGTTCTACATATTCCAGAAATGTAATCTCCAGAATAAAGTTTTTAACACAACTATCCTATGGAAAAGGCAGGGCTGTCTCAATCAAATCAAAAGCATTTGGGATTTGGAGAGATTACTAAATAATTCAATTGGGAATAAATAATGGATGGTTACTATTTATTGTTGAAACTTGGATGTAGCAAAACCAGATTTTCATCTGTAATTGTTGTGCACTTATCAAATGAGTTTGCTGTAAACTATTTGCTAAAGTTCACCTGCCCTTCATTTGTTACTGTTGAAAACCATAAACGGAATGTAATCCTAAAAAAATTGCTCTGTGAATTTGTATTGCCTCAACCAATTACTCTTGGGGAAATTAGTGTTCATATTATCTAGTTTTACTGTGTTTCATTGAATAGAGCTTGAGCTTTACATGTGAGTTTTTTAAGACTTTGAGGTGAAGAATTACTTAAGGGGTTGAATTCTACAGGGAGGGGGAGCCTATTGCTCCCCACCTCCCCCCCCTCCACCCCAACCTTGCCAGGAGGAAAGCTGGTCCCGCACTGGCTGACGCTGAAGAAGCCTGCCTCACACCAATCGCACTCTGCTGGCGGCCTTAAGCAGGTGAGGGTCAGACTTCACCCTTCAGTGGAAGTCCCACCCTCAAGTGCTGATGCCAATCAGTCCAAGCAGCGTCAGAATTCAGTAGTGGGCACTGCTGGGATGACAAGCACCCCCGCAAGGAAGAGTAATGGGGTCAGGAGTATGGCAAGTCCTGGGTGGGAAGGGTTGAGGCAAACTAGGGAATGGGGCAAGATGGAGGCAGGCTTTGAAGGTCATGCAGGAAAGAACAATGGGAGGGAAATATCTTGGGTTGGTTGGGGTGGGTGAGGGTGGGATGTGTCCCTGATGTGCACAGGACAACCTCCAAATGAAGTACCCACCCCCTTCCTTCCCACCGTTTAACTAGTTTGAGTTAAAAAAAGTGGCCTACCTACTTCTGCCTGCCTTGCCACATCAACCATATTGTGGTATGATTATATACAGGTCAATTGACTTGTTACAAGCTCAGTTGTCCGTTAATTATCTTTTTAAAAATGGCAGGCCACCTACCTTGTTATGGGGAGCAGATTGGGAGTGGTCAGGAAGGCTGTGCGTTACTCACCCATCGTATTTTATATGCCCCCTCACTGAAATATGCCCAGCGAGTCGCTGTAAAATCCAGCCCCAGGGGTGACAGCACCAACATTTACACTTGGAGGAGAATTACTTGTGCTTGCCAATGCTAAAATATCTTTTTACAAAAATTTAGTTGGGAATATTAATTGGGTAAATTTACCTTCAGTTTTTAAAGTGAGAGCTAAGGCTTTAAGTGCTATCTGCTATGAAATGGAAATTAAGAAATATGTTAGAGACAAATTTGATTTGTTTGGGAAAATTAGTCCAGTGATGGGACAATACTTTTATCTGTCAAAATCAGTTCTTAAAATCTAATTTCAGAAACTAGATGATTTGCTGTTGAGAGAAGTTGGGTCCCATTGTATTTATTCCAGAGACAATAATGCCCGTCTCACCGGCTTATGATTTTATTTGGCTAGAGAAGCTCTGGTATCAAAGTTGACACTTTATAGTGCAAATTCTGCTGTTTATCACAAGACACTAATTGTTTAGGAAAGTCTTTTTGTATTGTATTGCATAATTTGAGAAACTTTCCGCTCAACAGTTTTTTATTGTATACTCACATTTAGGACTAGCAAAAGGGATTGGCTACTTCTGTTGGGGGAGAAAGTTTGAATGTATCAAAGGAAAGTTAGGATGCCTCAGGAGTTTTACTTGCTCACTATCTAGGACCATATGAAATCTATTTTTCTGTGCCTGACACATTTTGGAGTCTGTGACCACAGTGTCTCCATAAACTTGAGTTTTTAGGTTATTGCACTAGTAAAGCTTGCATGGACTTTTTGGACTAAGATCAAATCAAGTTATAAATGTAACTGAGTACCAATGCCTAACTCTGTGTCCCTATTTTGCATGGTGGTATTTAAATTAAGAACATCAAGGAGTTCTGTTGCTAGGTGTCAAGAATTGTTGGATGGCCACAATTTAAATTCTGGTAGAATTGTGTAATACACTCCTTTTCTCTCTGCTCTTTCTCCCCACTGCCACCACCACCACCTCCAATATCTGACTATATAATCTTCTCTGATTCCAGGATTGCTTTAAAATTGGGAAAACATAGTCCCACACATGGTGTGAAATTTAAAAAGTGGTACTGGCATTTGGTTTTGTACAAGTTGCTATTCCTATTTACACAATTGTTCGTGTTCACTAGTCTGTGGGTCCTTCCAAACATTGAATGTTGTTGTGTGACTGGCAAATTTTTGACCAAATGTTATGATGATGGGGAATGTGACTTGAAGGGCAAAGATATAATCTGGGTGGTCATCTAATGGCATTGCAGTTAATTCCTCTAGTGTACTAACTATACATTCATTTGAATTCATAGAGCGGATGTTTTTAAGTGCTCATTTCTCATAATTAAGATCATTCAAAACATGAGAGTTCCTTATGCCAAAATTATAACACGTGTGGAAATTGCATAAAAACCTACTGCTTAATTGCTAATAGTAACACATTGAAAGCCAATATTTACAGTTGAACAATCACCGCTCAAAGAAATAGGAGTCTCGTGTATTTTCATTTCTAGTAGTGTGCAACTTTTTGCCTGAAAATTTTATCCTAATTTTAAAATGGAAATTCATGGCATAAGCATTGCAATCAACTGCTTTTGATATAACTTCAGCTATTTTACAGGCATCAGAAGAGAGCCAAGCGGTTTTAAAGAATAAAAAAAATTTGGTTTGCTTGGATTGACTGGTTTTAATTAGTTATGGTTTGTGCTGTTCAAATGGACTTCCTGGCAAATCAACACCACTCTTATCATTTGGGACTTACTGTTATTTAACAGCTACATCTGTATAATGGATATTAAGACTTAAATGCAGCACTAATTATGCAGTTCAACTCTTGAGGGAGTTTGCAGTGTGCACTGTGTATTTGCAGTGTTAGCCCAATCTGACACCTCGATCAAGCACAATGGCCCATAATTAATTAAGCATTGTGTACAGGGCTGCAAGTTCCCAATGCAGCTGGTGTGCCCGGTATGATTTGCCACTGTTATCTGGCTGGCAAATTTGAGGTGCATTGAAGGCATAGCTCATGATTATAAAGTGACCTATGGCAAATTTCCCAGAACACTTCAGAATGTTAACAGATACCAGTTCTGTATAACAGTGACTGTATTTATTTCATTGGCTGTAAAATGCTTTGGGGGCATCCTAAGGCGCAGACAGGATCTTTATAAAGGCAAGTCTGTCTGTCGTCATCTTCAGCGATAGGGAATGGAGCACAAGAGTATGATTTAATTTAAAATTCTTGCCCAAAAACAACAAAGCCCTCTCCCTTGAGATGACATTTTTTCCGTTTTAAACACCATCTTAGAAGAGCTTTTGAACTTATCAAATGAGCCAGTTTTTGATATGTGCTGGCAAAAGAACTGGATTTAAATTAAATAATGGGTTTAAAACTTGAAATCTCCTCCCATGCTTTTATTCTTTTGGATGACTAAATATAATGAATGTATCTTCCAATCTTTCATCTCAAAACCAAGCCTTGAGTCATGTGTTTCAAGTATTCAAGTAAAAAAATACTTCGTAGATTTTTAAAAAAGTAACAAGTATTTTGTGTTGTGTGCTGAAATCTTGTGATTATCTGTTTGGTGATCGAACAGTATTATAAATAATCTTGGATGCTTTCTTGATAATACATATATTCAATGATTATATTCAAAAGCTGTGACATTATGCCTCTGTCTTGTGCTTTGTTACTGTATGATTAAATGTGTATGCAAAAAATGTATTGCATGAAACGAGCATCACTAGTTTCAATCCGCCTGCCTTGTTTTGTGATGTATTTGAAGAAAGCTACATTGGAATAAGAGGTTCCATAATTGCAAATGCAAAGGACAGCTCATGCCATATCTGACACAAACTGCTTAATTTGTAAAAGTTTAAGTAACTTTCCTTTCTACATCTGTTTTGCTAATTCGCACATTTAGTGAAAATTATCCCTTCCAGCTGCTAATAAAAGTTGAAAGTGTTGAATCTGTGGTCACCAGCAGTCAAAGGGGATGGGTTGAAATTTATTCATTACTCGATTGATTCTTGCAGTTTCTATTTAACAGCTTTTTTCTGAATAATTTTCTCTAGTTTTACTAAAAATGTGATTTATAGTTGTGACCTATTTAAGGAAAGTTTTTCCTGTGATATTTACATTTGTTTTGACTCTAACTTGGAGGAGAAACACAAGGCATCAAGTGTGGAGATTGATACAGATGATGTATTGCATTGCATTTTGATGACAAGGCTGCAAGATTCATAATAGTTTTCCATGTTTACTGCCATGCCAGAGTGGCCATGGAATGAATACATTCTTAACCATATACTCTCCCCTTAAGGGATAATCTGCACTTATTCCTGAGATTAAAAATGTTCAGTTTATAAATACAGAACAATGGAGTTGGTTTGTAAAGAAACATCATATTTTTATTTGCAGATTTCCTTTCAGTTATTGGGGGAAGGGAGAGAATCCCTTTGTTTCAATAAAATTGAAAAAGAAAACTTATTTTCGTTGTTCTTTCTACAACAATTGCTAGTGCTTTTAAAATATTTTTAAACCATGAAGGGAGAAGTGCCCAAACAAAAGAGATTTTAAGATGGATAACTAGAGGCTTTGTCAAAGGTGAGATTTTAAGATGTTGGAAAAGCAGATGGAATTCGAGTTGAAGGCAAGGACCTCAATGGTGGGACATAGAAGAGGGAAGGTGCATGAGATGATGAGATCACACTCCAGAATTTAGAGATCAAAAGTGGGTTGTAGTATTGGAGAAGATTTGGAATAGTGTGAAAGGGGGTGGGGGGGTGCAAAATAGGGATTTAAACACTAAAATTAGATTTTTTTTTAAATTGAGGGACTGTGAATCAAATTTGTTCAGTAGACAATGGGTGAGAAGAGCTTGGTTTGCATAGGGTATAGGCAGCAGAGTTTTGGATGGGAGTCTTGCCATAAGCACTGGATTAGTTGAGTCTGGACTTGAGCAGGGCATAGACAAGGGTTTCAGTAGCAGCTAATTTAGGGCAGAAGTGAGCATGCTAATTGAGTGGAAGTAGGTGTTTTTTGCCTTACTGGATATTGAGTTAGAAGCTTGGTTCATAGCCAAACAGGACTCTCCGATTGCAAAGTAGAATCCCAAATAGCACCTGCAGAGGGTCGCATATTTGTGGTGGGAGTCAAGAACTTGTCTTTGGTCTTCCCAAGGTTTAGTTAGGGGTAATTGTAGCTCATCCAAACTGGATGCAAGATAAGCAGTCAGAGAGCAATGGGAGGCGTTGAGAGATATATAGGTAGAGCTAGGTGTCAAGTGTACATGTGATAGTTGGTTCCTTATCTGTGGAAGATATTGCCAATGGGTGATATGTTAGACAGGGAAGTGGAGGGAGCAAATCAGATCACAGGAATGCTCTTAATTGGAGGAGGGTGTGGTGGGGGGGCGCTGCAGTAAGCAGGAATAGTGTTTATCATTCATCTTGTAGGCAGCTATCAACAAAGCTTTCATGAGAGGGGTAAGAGTTGTGTGCTTGGTTATAGTATAAAATTTTGTAGTCATAGAATCAAGTTTATATTTTCAATGGTGAATATTTGGAATACGCAACCCAATCTTTGTTTTTGTTTATCTTTTCATGGGATGTGAGCATTATTGGCAAGACCAGCATCACCCCTAATTGCCCTTGAGAAGGTGGTGAGCCACCGCTGGAGTCTACCTGGTGTAGGTACACACACCGGTATTATATTAACCCAGTAATAGTGAAGGAAAAGCTATTTAATTCCAAGTCAGATTAGTGAGTGGCTTGGAGGGGAACTTGCAAATAGTGGTGTTCCCATGCACCTGGTGCACTTGTTCATCCAAGTGAATAGAAGCCACTGGTTTGGAAGGTGTTGAAGGGGCCTTGGTGAATAGCTGCAGTGCATCTTGTATATTGTACGCATTGCTGCCATTGTGCATCAGTAGTGAAGGTTTATGGATAGGGGGGATCAAGCAGACTGCTTATATCCTATTGAAGCTATTAACTAAAATGGGCTCTGATTTTGCAATAATCAGCAATGGAATGGTGTTTATCATTCATCTTGTTGCTAGCTGCCCACAAAGCTTTCGTGGGCTTTAGCCAGGAGACTTGTTCTGATTCAGTGCTGCATCCTCTACAGGACATTTGAGGCATCTGAGCAGGGCAAGAAATTATTCAAGAACCTCACCAATCAGATTGAGGAATTCTCACTGAGAAGTATAACACAGGAAGTAGAAAGGAAATATGTTAGATTTAAATCAGGTGCATAAAATGAAGTAAAGTTTGGGGAAGACAGATGGGGCTGATGGATAAGAGATCGACAGAAAAAAAAACTTAAGTTTCCATGAAGAATTATGAATGAATCCCTACAAATCTCTACAATTGTCACAAATCTCTATAATTGGAAGATTAAATTTTCAGGGTCAGAGAGGTTGTTTGTTGGTAATTATTGCTTAGCATGCTTTTTGCTTTTTAAACATCACTTGCTTCTGAATAAACTAGCTTAACAGTGGGGAGCCTACTGGGCAAGTACCCTAATTTTACACCATTACATTGATTCCAGTGCTAATTCTATCCATGAGGATTGTTGCAGCATACCCTGGGGAGGAGCGGAGTTATTTTGGACAGCATATTCTGAATTTCTGCATTTAATTTCATATGGGTCGACACTGGCAGTTTCTAGCTGATTTACTTGGTTGTTGTGTTAAAGGTTGACTGCCTCACCCCAATTCCTATCACAAAATCTAGACCATTGACATTGAGTTAGACAAACGTTTGGAGAGAAAATCATTTGAATTATATAGGTAGTGATAAAAGCAAAATACTGCAGACGCTAGAAATGCTCAGCAGGCAGAGCCAGCAGCATATATTGGAGAGTAGCAACTATCTATTTTGTTTTTAAAGCTCAGGCCAGCTAGATCTAGTTAAACCAAATGGTCTTTCAATCTATGTTTCAATTTTTTGATCTAATTGCAACAATTTCTAATACTTCTGTTATATCAGAAGTTGATTATCAATGATTTCAATGTTTTTGTCTATAATTAGATGCAAATCTTCATAAAGTCAGTCATTTCTGGCGCAGAAGGAGGCTATTTGGCCCAATGAATCTATGCATCAAGTTCTCGGGATCAATCCAGCCAGCCCCATTCTCTTGTTCTATTCCTGTAACCCTGCAAGTTTATTTCCTTCCAGTGCCCATCCAATTTCCATTTGACCATCTCTGCTTACATACCGTTGTGGGCAGGGTATTCCACTGCCAAATATTTAGTGATTACTCTCACTTTTGCAGACAATGACAACTAATAGCTTGCTAACATTTGAGATTTTTTTTGGAAAAGCAGAGAATAAAACAGTGGGCAATCTAGGCTAATGAGTGGGTCGCATAAGTGCCCCTCCTTCACCTCAGTGGCCGCAAGATTGAAATCGGGCATGTGATCCCATGAATAAGAATTTGAGGGGTGTGCAGATTAAACCATAGCCATGCTTTGGACACAGAGGGAACACATGGTTCTCATAGTTGCTGTTGTGTGCAATCAGCACACACCTCTCTTCACTTGCCTTTGTTTTGCGTGCATATCACTTTTTAGTGACCCTGGTAGGGGGCAAAAACTATGTGGATGGAAACCAGTGAAATCTGGCAATCCTGAGCGTGGGCAACGGTCAACAAAATGTTTTTGAGGCTGCACTCAACCCTGATGGGTCGCATGTGGCAGGTTACCCACTCCAGGTCATTTTATTTTTTTTTGGAGTAGTTTATATAGGGTTCTAATATTTTTAAAGTGTCTATTCATTTAGCAACTTCCAAAATCTTAATGTTAACAAAAGCACTAGTATTCTTGCAACATAAATTGTTTCTCTTTTTTAACCCCGATGTGCAAATGATGGAAATCTGAAATACAAACCATAATTTCTGGAAATGCACAGCAGATTAGTTAGCAGCAGAAAGATGAAACTAGGTTATCATCTCTAATAACCCCTCTTCCTTTCAACTAATTTGGAGTCATCTATTCCCTGGATGTTTTTTTTACTTGGTAAACCAGAATAATAACCAATCCTCATGCTGAGATTTGTTGAGATGTTGAGACTTTGATGCATGTAATTGGTTCAGCATATTTATGGGATGAAATTTGAATTTAATTCTTCAACCTGTTGAGCTTGAGCTTAACTTAATTGATGAAACAACAATACTTTTGAAGGATTCAAGTGAGACTATGACCAGTAAAAAAGAAAACTCGTCATGGATTTGGCCTAATTATTAATTCTACAATCTGGCTGAATGGGAGAAGGGAAGCGGCAAATTGAGGGTGGAATTTGAATAATTAAAATTTCCAAAGGGATAGTGCAAGTGGGTAAAGATGAGGCAGAGAAACATTTGAGCACCCTATTTACCTTCCTGACGCATGCTGATACTGATTCCTCTCTCTTTAAAATCTGCTGTTAGCACTCCCCTCCTCAATAAAAAATGACTATTGATCCCTCTATCCTTGCAAACTATCACCGCATCTGCATCTCCCTTTCCTAAAATCATTGAACGTGTTATCACCTCACAAATCTGCCAGCCTTACCCAACACTCCATGTTTGAATCCTTCCAATCAAGGGCAGAATTTTACAATTTGGCGAGCCCACGCCCGACCCAACCAAGTGCAAAATAAAGCACAATGACATTGGGAGGAGCATCTCAACATCATCACGTGCTTGCAATATTTTAATTGGCGGGTGTGTGTGGGAGTCGGCAGTGCACCCGCCAACAATTGAACAGCCTATTAAAGCTCTTAAATTGACTCATTTTTTGCTGCCCATCCAACTGTTCGGCTGGCAGGCAGGCAAAAAGGCCAAGCGACCTTCACTTTTTGGCAAAACCTCATCCACGGGTGGAATGAGGTTTCAACTAGTAATTTTTTTTTAAATTAAAAACTTTTAGCACTCATTTAAACTGTCCCTGCTCATGTGATTGTCACATGAGGGTACATGTTTTCATTATTTTGAATATCTTTATTTTTTTATTGTTAAAAATCTTCAGCTACCTGAGGCAGCTATGTTCCTCAGAGTTTTTGCTGCATGCACCCCCACACCTGAGCACACTTCTGTGCTCGCACTCCTCCCACCCCCACCCCATTAATTGACCAGCCAGCGTGAAATTCGTGTCAGGGCCCAATCGAGGGCAGTGGTCGGCTTCACGTTTGGTATCACAAGTGAAGGAACCCTTAACCTGTAAAATATATGGGAACTTTTGGACGGCAATAAAAGTAAAATGGGAAGTGCCCTAATGAATATAAGTATTTACCAAATATAGTGTTAAGTTAGTATTTGCTTTGTTTAACGGTAAAGTTTTTTTTGTTCAAAACGTGAAATCTTGTGGCATAACTCTTTCAATTAATAACTGGGAGCTCATATTTCTTAAAGGTTCTGGTCTTATCCAAGGTTATAACAGTTGGTATAATTAAACATCTCAAAAGTTTAATTGATCATCTACTCTGAGCTCCTATAATCTGGGCACATCCTTGCTCTTTTTCTTAAAAGCTCAAAATTCATTTTGGCCACTCAATTTTGGTTAGGGGAAGAGAAGCACAGCAACAGGTGGAAGGAAAATATGCAGCTGAGTGTACCCACAGAGGAGGAAAATAACTCTAGACTACTTGCCCACCTGTCTGAATTTATAGGGCCAGAGTTACACCAGTGCAGTTCTCTGTACTTTTCCAGAGAGGTTGTCAGAAACCTGAGTCACTTCGGTAACAAGATCTGCAACCCACTGCCACAAGTGATGCTATATTGCCTACTGCAGGCAAGGTTGCTTATTGCCTTGAGTTTACCTCTTGTTGCATCCAGGCTGCAACAGTATATCAACACCATCAATCAGCCCACACTTCATTTTTGCATTGATCAGGGAATTGATGCCATGTTCGCAAAGTTCCATGGACAACCAGAAGGCAACAAGTTTGGGCTCTGCACAGTTTTCAGGCTATCTTCCACCAAAGTCCTAACTATCATATACTTCATGCATATTACCACATGGACCTCTGCAGATGACTTCAATGAACTGGAAAGGATTTTGTTTTATTACTGTGTCCATGGGATGTGGTGATCATATAGGTGTCTCCCTACTTTCCTGGAAAATTCCATGATGCTTTTGTCTTGTACCCTACCCCATTCTCCACTTATTGCCCTTATGAATCTACTGAAACATTGGCTGCTTGGGATCCAGGGTTGTCCGTTCCCTAAGTTGGCTCCTGCCTCTTCTCAGAACCCCTCACTTGCTAGCTAAACTACACAATAACTAAATACACAGGTCAACCAGAGGCTTTGTAAAGCAGATTATTTGAGTGCTCAAGTAAGAAGTTTGATGCTTAGACTGGTCTGGTGTGAATGGAGTGCTTTTACCTCCAAAGTAGGATACCTCCTCAGGAATGACCAAGTTCAGGCCTTCCATTGGGTCTCTATGGGAAGAATTTTTGGGTCGGTATGTGCGGGAACGGGTCCCGCTCGCCGACGCATAAAATGACGCACGGTGACGTGGGTCGGGCATCTTGACGTCACCGCGCGTCTTTTAGATTTTTAGTCGGCGAGCGCACAGCCGACTTGGCTATGCGTCCGCTGAACTGTCAAAGGCCTATTAAGGCCATTAAGAAAGTAATTAAAGGAGTTAAGAATGCTGCCCGTCCAACCTTAAGGTTTCATAAAGGGTTGATTAATTAAACAAAAATTTTTTAAACATGTCACATGAGGGGACATGTCTAAATAATTTTTCTCTGTCTTTATTCAAAACTTTCATTCCAAATTTAATCTCCCTGAGGCAAGATTTCTGCATGCATGCGAAAGAGTGCAGACCCCAACTCAAGGAATCCCCCTCTCCCCCGCTCACACATGCGGGCACATGTCACGCAGGTGGGCCTTAATTGGCCCACCCATGTAAAATGGTGGCATGGACCAATCAGGTTTGCACCCGCCTGCCCCCACACTACCCCCCACCCCCACCCAGTGGGGGGGAAATTTTTGCCCTATATGTGTTAAAAATCCACATTCTGTATTTGGATGAGGTTTATCAGGAAACCCAAGCTTTCTAATTGTGCCCCAGACACAGTATATGGTGCGCTGTGCACAGACTGGGCGGAATTTTGTCAGTGGTGCACTATTGCCAACGGCAAAACTGGATGTGTGTGCCACTTCCACTCTCTTGCTTTATCCTGCTTCCCATGCAATTATAATTCAAAGTGTTAGCGGCTTGCATGGCAAACAAGTGCAATTCCGCACTAGGGGTTTCTGCTCAGCGGTAAAACCCACCATCAGCTGACAATGCTGCAGTGACAGGCGGGCTATAAAAAATAAAAAATCCTCCTGATCAGAGGTTCAGCATCATGGCCAAAACCTTTCTGCCCACCTCCATTGCCATTAACATCAGACTTATTGATAGCACAAAGTTGGCACGGGTGTTTTTTCAATTTTAAATTTCACTTGTAAATAATTCATGTTATACTGATGTACACACAAAGTGAAAGCATTGTCCCTTATTGAGGCTAGCTTAGAGATCTAAATGTGCTGGCACACCTCATGGTTGGCACGCATTGATTGTTACAGGGGAGTTGAGGACATTTTCTTTATTGTGAAAGAAACAATGTTCTTTTTTGTTCACTCTTCATTGTATGTTCATGTCAGGGCTAAATTTTCTGTTTGGTTGGGGGGGGTGGGTGGGGGGGTGGGGGGGGGCAGTGGAGCGGGCAGGTGCAGACCTGATCGCCACCCATGATCGGGTCCGCACTGCCATTTTACACAGACGGGCCAATTAAGGCCCACCCAGCGTAATGCGCGACTCCTGAGGATAGCGGTAGCGGGAGTGTATTTTCTGCTGGGTCCAATGGTGACCCGGTGGCCTGTTTATCTGAGGCACTGGCAGCCTTTGCAAGGCTACTCACAATGGCAAGAGGAAGAGCTCACCAGAAGGCTTCTGGTGAGCAGACCAGTCCGGAGGGTAGGCCAGCAGAGCAGGCAAGGCTGGAGGGTAGGGCTTGCCTTGTTACCCTCCTTGAGGAGATGGCAGCACAGTGGGAGGTACTGGTTCTCAGGCTGGGAGGAGGAGCCCCCCCCCCCACCACACACATGACGAAAAGTGCCTGGGAGGGGGTGGTGAGCTCCCGCGATGTGGTGCGGCACACCTGGATCCAGTGTCGCATGCGCTTCAACGATTTGTTGCGTTCTGGCAGGGTAAGTACCATGTTGGCATTGGTCATGTAACCCAGCAGGTCGGTTTACCCCCCTGCTCCTTCTCCACCAACCCCCCTGCCCCGCCTCCCAGTTCTGAGTGTAGTGATTGCATTGAATCATTGACAGCATTTGTCCTCTGCTGGGTGGGCCAGCAGATAGTGCCCATGCTGAGGTCAGCCTGAGAGGGTGATGAGGAGATGTGTTTTGCCCCCACAGCATGTGTTACACTGAGTCCCACATGACTGGTTTGGGGGCAACCTGGAGGAGCTGCACCTAGGCGATGTGCTGGATCTCCGGGACCTGTCTTAGTCAAGGTGATGAGATGGTGGGAGGGGAGCTTCAAGATGGCGTGGCAACAAACCATCTGCTGCGTTCTGCCCTCCACGTGCTTGTGCCTCCTTGCTATGGAAGGAATACCATTTGGTGCCTAATGTGATGTAGGCAGCATGTGTCCAAGGTGGGGGGGTGGGGGTGGTGGTGGTGGTGGATGTGGAGCAGGCCTAGCATCTTTGTGTGAGTGTTTGGCAGCAGCAGGGTGAGGAGACACTGGAGCCCTGATATGTCCCACTCTGGTTGGGGTGGGCTGTGGGTGAAGAGAGTCCATGTACAATTTTCACTAATCAATGTTCATCTCTCATTTTCAGGAGAAGAATGCTCATAACGCGGCAGAGCGTGCAAGGACTGACGACGGACAGGTACAGATCGCCATTCTTAGCTGCTTCAAGCAGGAGGACCTGGATCTGGAGATGCGTCATGCGCCCAGGTCTACTGGTGTCGATGAGGCTGGGGTGCCACGGCCAGGTATGTATGTCCAGCAGTGAGGTCAGCATTGTTCTCCCAACAGCCATAGCAGTGCTGAATGTTAATTGATTTAATTTTGCAATATGGCTTGACCTTTGCTTATGGAAGGATGAGCGCATAATGATTCGGGGACAGGGATGCACTTTGACATTGTCTCCACATTAACTGATCCACTGTCCTTCTTTTTCCTTTCAGCATCATCAGAGCAGGGCCAGGAGGAGGAGCAGCAGAGGCCCCCTCTCACACCTGAGGGGCCTGAAGTCTCACCAGCATCACACCATTTCTGCGAGGCAGGCATCAGCGCAGATGCTAGCACCTCAGTGGGAATTAGATCATCGGCTAGTGTCCTGGAGTGCGGCGGTGAGGGTACTCCACAGTCGGTGGAGGAAGTGGCAGAGAGAGAGAGTGCCCATGGCATCAGGACTGCAGGGGACCAGGCACATGCTCAGTCAGTGCCTGATGATGTGCCTCTGGAGTCGTCGGCGATGCAGCAGGTGTAGGAAATGCAGCCAGGTGTGTGGGAGCATCTGGGGGAGATACATGAGGCTATGCTTGGCATGGTCTCCATGGTGGAGGAGTCTACACGGACACTTGCCAAAGCAATGAGCCACATGTCTGAGCGCCAAGCGTCCTCCATGGAGAGAGTGGCGACTCTCGTGGAGAGGCTCCTCCAGGACACCCATCAGGGCTTCCTGGGGATGTGCTCTGACCAGCAAGCCCTTACATCGTCATTGACCTCAGCTGTGTGCAGTCTGTTGCACCTTGGATGCGGGAGAAGCCAGCAATGGCTGCAAAGCCTCTGGCTCCCTGTGTCTGGCTTACCTGGTCGCAATGATAGTGGATGGTGGTCAATGCATGCCTGAACGGAGCATCTGTAACCTGCTTGACACAGGCGTGGACAGCTGATTGGGAGACACCGCAAAGATCACCCGCCAACCCCTGGGAGGAGCCAAAGGCATAGAAGTGGAGGGCAGCTGTGACCTTCAGAGCCACTGGCATTGGGTGTCCACCGGTTAACGGAGATCTCAGGGCCAATCATCTGACAGATATAGTCGACCATCTCCCTCGAGAGACAGAACCTCTTTCAGCATTGCACCTCAGACACATTGAGGTAGCTGCTTCACCGCCTGTATACCCTGGCAGCAGGATAGTGGCGTCTTCTGTGGCCCCTTCCGCCTTGGACTACCTCTTGGCCCTGCGCCCCTTGTGTCTGTGCCTAACCTATCAAAGGTGGCTCCCCTGGAGGCTGAATGTGCATTCCTGGCTTCCTCCCACTTCTAGCCCTCCCTTGTTACTCAGAGGAATTGCCTCCAGTGGCCAGTACAGCTCCCATTCCCAGGCTAAGGGAAGGCTTCCTGAAAGCTGAAGGCTCAGAAAAGATTCCTCACTGCAGAGTGCTGACCTGAAGATTAAGAGTCCAGGCAAAACAGCTGGTGTGCGTTTTGAAATACTGCAGATCACACAGGCAAGTTTCAAAAACTTTCATAAATAAATGCTTGACTGTGCACACTTGCGACCCCAATGAGCCCTCTTATCCCACCCATGGGTGAGGCTAATACAAATGTGTCCTACCCGCCTGCTCGTTGTGCCCAAAGTTTGTAAGGTCGCAGAAAAATCAGCATCAATTTGCGCCTCGGCCTTAAGTGGCCCGTTAATTACTGGTGGGCACGCTTCGGACATCATCGCATGCCCACCCAGTGAAATAGCACGATGGTGCACGATGATGTCGGAACACTCGCCCAACCTCACCACACGTCATTTTACACGTGGGCATGCCAAAGGGAAAATTCTGCTCTTAGTATCTAGTGTTGTATTTGCCACGCTGCATGAAATGGCTGAACTTGCAGGTTCAGCTGGTCCTCCCTTCTATGTATTGTAAAGGACATTGTCCGAGATCACTCTCATTGGGGATAATTGAAATGATGTAGGTGAGCTCAAAGCCCTGCAAAAACTTTGTCACCCCAAGATGGACCCACAATTAGACAGTACTGACACTGCCCTTTAGGCCCCTCATTTTCTTATCTTGATTGACTGCCCCACCATACCCAGGGTGCCAGGCCCTTGCCTCTTCACTCTTCTATGTCCCAAGCCCACTCCACACCCTTTCCCTCACCACTGACTCACCCTTGCCAGTCCCAAGCTTCCATGCGAGCTCCCATTCCTCTGCTTCCCTTCCTAGTGCCGCAGAGTTCAACAAAGAAAACCACTGACCTCAGACACAACTATACAAAGTCAACTGGTGCATGCCACCTTTAAACAAACTTAAACCAGGTGCGACGAGATTCTCATGCCCTGCTGACTTCATCTTGAAGATAGGACTTTATTTTTTAAAAATGTTATGCTAATGAGTACTCATGGCTTGCAAATGATTTGTGAGTATGAACCGGCCACAGGCTGGCATAATGCTCAACACACTGTAAACACTCTGCTAACTTTATCTCTGCATCTCAATCCACCTTTGGGAAATCAAAATTTTGCATCCTGCCTAATCCAGTCACCCCACACACCAAGTTTCCCACTATTGTGCACTCCATAAAATCCCCTCCCCCGATCTCAGACATGTAAAAACTGGTATGGGTCTGGCTGTGGCTATAGGTGAAAACTAAATGTACCTTCATCTTGATAATAATTGTTACTTTTTGTAGAAATCCAATATCGAAGAAATAACCGCTTCTCTTGATATTTAGTAGGAATCTGTTATGGTGTGGTATATGTCATTTACTAGTATCTACAAATCTGAAATTATTATTGGATAGTTAAATATAGAAACAGCTACTCAGACTAACTGACCTTTTTATTTGTGTCTAATTAAATTGTTTATTGTTTTGTAAGTACATTTGAAAACGGTCCTTATGGGATTCAATGCCTCTTGTAGCATCATTAATCTTGTTACAACAGCAGATACATAGCAGATTTAATAGATTTACAACTATCTAAACTGTTGGCAACAATAGCTGCATTAACTTATGACCCAATACACAGGATATGGCTAGAGCAATCTGGTATAGTCTGGAAATAAGATTTTATTTACAACATGGCTTATGTTTTCGTATGTTTGCTTAACACTTTCACAACTAAACCAGATTATCGAATCATATTTTTTCCTGTATGTCACTTAGAAATTATTGTTAGCACTTGAATTGCATTTATACAGTATTCCTGTATGCTATTTTAACAAAGGCATTAATTCCATGTGAAATGGGTTAATGCTAGCTTTAAATTAGAAGACAGAGGAGTTTCATACAAACATATTGGACAGGACTTTACAATGGCAAAGTTTTCCTGCCCTGCCACCCAAAGAGTCAGTGGGGATCATGTCCCTGCCGATCACAGCAGGCCTGCAGCTATTTAACACCCAGGCACATAAATTGGCTGGAGGCAGGACTTCAGGCTGTCACTTGGGTGGAAGTCCCACCTCTGAGAACTGCTGGCCAATCTGCAGTCCCCAGATTCTAAGTCCTGGATCTTTCAGTGGAGAGGGTAGGTGAGAGTCAGAGTGGTGGGGGCCTTGATGAGAAGGCCAGCGATGGAGGGAACACCTTGGGGGGGTGGGGGGAGGGGTGCAGACCTTGAGCAGCATTGCACCTGACATTGAAAGAGGTCCTTGAGACAAGTGCCCCCCACCCTCCACTTCCCACCCAAGATCCGAGGAGGGTGACCTACTAGGCTTCTCCCACTGCCCCTGAATCCCTCCATCACCTCAAAATTGAGCCAGGGTGGGAAGTGGCCCTTAATTGGCCTTGGCTTTGCCTGCCCACATAAAATTGCAGATAGGTCAAGCCGGGCAGATGGGTGGCAGGAAGTCCACCCAGGGAATTTTACATCCCCTCCCCCACCCCCACCCCAACCCAGCCTGCAAACCCGCCAGTGGGGGACCATAAGATTCTGCCTGCTAACTGTTCACTTAGTAACATCAATGTAATTTCTATGATTATATTCCAAAAATAATCTGAATTTTAAAATACTATTCAAGTATTTTGGAAATTATTCCCCATAAATACAGTTCCAGATCTTGCCTGAGTTTTCATTTGAGATGCAGAATGAGAGACATAGGATAGAAGACCTGCCCTTGGGGGCGGTGTTTGGCCATGTCTTGGCTATGGATGACTGGGGCCTAGAGGGTTAGATAAAATGAAAAGATTGCTGAGTAAATTTTCCCACTTTTAAACTCTGCTTGATAAGCAGAATATTATCAATGCTGGTGAATGAATTGTTTTAGCATCCAATAACAGGATCAAACATGTAAGCTTCAGGCATCTGATAGGCCAGCCAGTGAGTAAAGCTCATTTAATTCTGCCACAGTGTTTATAAACAGTGGGTTTATATTTAATTTACATATAGCATGCAGACAAAATCTTACCCACAGTGTATAATCTCTAACATCTGGGCAACGTGAGCCCTCATGGTAAAGCTTAAAGACTTCTCAAACTAATTTCACTAACAACCTTTTATAGCCAACAAAGAAAGGAAACTTGAGTGTGAATCAAGCTCAAGTCCCAGTAGTGAAATGACAGTGTGCTTCTATTGTCCATAAATTGTTATTAATTCAAATTACTACACACTTATGTTTATTGCTTCAATCCCAGCACATTAACATTTGCTCTCTCCAGTTAAAATATCCGAGTCTCAAACAGTGAACCAATTATCTTGAAGTAAATTATTGCATTAAGCCCAGCAAGAAGAATTATATTACTATACCAAAATAGTACCAAATGAACTGTACCTTCTCTCTTTCTTTGAATGTATGATTTAGTTAACAGTCTATACCACTGCTAATTGTATTCTGCAAAGAAAAACTCATTTTTCAGAGTTTGGACAGGGAGAAATTATTAGAATGTAAAATTTTAAAACATTTAGTACTCAAACAGTTAATATGCAACTTTGCTCTGAGATAGTGTGCAGGCAAATGCCAAAGAATTTATCCAACTAAAAATGGAAAAGATTGAGCTTAAGCTTTTTTGGCTTATTGCCTCTTAAGAACTGACTTCTGTTACCAAATATTTTGTTACCAAAGGCAGCTTGATAAACATAAATGTCAAAATTCCAATGAATGAGTAGGTCAGAAAGTGAGTAGAAAAATATATTTCAAACTATGAATGAGTAAACATTAAGGCAGGAATGAGGTTAAAAAGATGGAAGAAGAAATATTTCAAGCCAGGACACTACAGCAACAGAGGAAGAAAATCAATTTTGATAGAGCAGTGTTTAGAATATCTGTGAATTGGAGTTAGAAGCATGAAGAGAGAACCACAGAGCAGTTAAATTTAAGATTACATTCAACAAAAAAGCACAGGAAGACCATTTAATTTGCGTATTTCTGGGAACATACAGTCAAGATTGATATGAAAGCATACTTGCCCTTGAATCTAAATTGTGCCATTTTCAAAAACGATGGGGTCAAAATGTAATATCAGTTTTTGCACTGGAGTAATCCTGACAAAGCAGAACATCTGCTCACTGGTGAATTGTGGGTCCGCTCAGTCCCACCATTCAATATTTACACTTAAAAACAACTACTGTGTAACATGAAATTAAAAAGTTGAGTGAGAGGAAAATTGTTGCTTCTAGGATTTAAAAGCCTGTAGCAACTTAAAGTGGAAGCCGTTTCCTGGAAGCACAGGTGTGTTTTTACTTTTGAGAATATTTCTTACCAAAGGATTCCTTTGTGATTGCTCAAGATTTTGTCATCATCAGATGCAGTCTGCAGCTCTGGAGGCCAGGGGAAACATGGTTGAGAGAGAACTGCATTCTGGCCTTCAGAGACATGGGGCCAGGTTACAGGAAACAATTTCTCAGCAATTTCAGGATCTGGTGTGAGCAATAGATCTGCCATCCTGCTGATTTGATTGTTTCTAACAACTTTTGCTATCTGTTGCCAATTAGGATGCGAGCCCAGGACCAGATGCACAATTGGAGTAAAGTGACGTGATGCTGCTGTTTTTCTAGATAACAGCACATGTGCTCAGAGGCTTGCTGAAAGTGCACATAGGATGCAGGAACAGGCTTCTCAGGCAAATGCCTGAGATACAGCCTACAATGCTGTATTCAGCTATAAAGAGACATGGGCCACATTAGCGCTAAGAGTTCTCTTGTGCAAGAGCAGCAGCTAGCCACCGCTCATGATACCAGTCCTCGGGTGTCAAATAGATGCAACCCTAATGCAGGATAAGTATCAGGAAAGCACATCTAGGCACTCGGTGGAAACATGGAGATAAAACTTAACTGAATGCCAGCTGTCAAGTTAAGCTGACAGTCAATGTTTTTTATCCACATATCAGCTTGTCAGCATTCTACAAGAAAAGGCTGTTTTGTTTTTCACCAAGTTTGCATTATCAAATATATGTTTGGTTGGATACTGGAATTGAAGGCTATTAGAAACATCAATCAATCAGACATTAATGCATATAAACTCGAGGTAGCAATCTTTGCAGATGATGGTTTCTGAACATTTCAATAATAATTGTGTTTAGTGTTTCTACCTAATGTTAAAATACAGCAGTTTTTTTTTCAATTTTCCACAGAAAGCTTTCTGCAGCATGCCTGAGAGCTATCTATTGTGAAGATTTATTTTCTTCACGACTTTTACAAATGTTTTTGAAGATGAAAAGGTTTAATTAAATTTAGTTGTCATGTCATTTGCAGAATTGCCAGGTTGAAAACAATAGGAGATAGGGTGATGTGCTTTATGTAATTTAAAGAATTTTACAATGAGATCCCCATATCTGATGCATTATTAGGAAACATGGTGTTTACAGTTGGCTTGTTTGAGAGTCATGGGCCATAAATTCCCTTGCATAGTGCTGCTTGTACAGAGTGAGTGGCATTGTCCTCCCACACCATTGGTTGCTTCCTATGTAGCCTCAGAGTTCTGCCAGGTAAGGGTGTCTCTTATGCATGCACCAGAAGAGTCTGATTTGATACAATCCTGACATCATATGGTCCAACTGGCTAATTTCACACAATGATTCCAAATTTGAATAATATGTCCAGGTAGTGTCTTTGTTATTTGCTCAACAAAAAAAAAATCAGTGTGAAGCTGCAAGATGGGCCCCAGCATTATTTAAAGGTCCAATTGCGTGTAAGTTAAATTTCTTGATTTTTCTCTATTGCACATGTTCGGAAGTACTTTAGAGTGTTTCTGAAGTTGCATTGGCCAGGGAGTCTTGTCACATCCTTACAAGGGGGCCAGAGGAATAGGTGGCCTATGTCCATAAAGGCTGCAACAGGTAGTGGGAACAGCATTGGCATTGCCTCTGGGTCTGCCTCACGACAAGGAGATGGAGCAGAGGCTGCAGAGAAAGCAGGAACTGCACAATGCCCTGTGCCAAGCTGGAGCTGGACTCCTTCATGTTCTTTGACAGTGAGTTAGGAGATGTGCACGCAGATTTCTGACTGGAAGTATGCAGGGTAGTACCTTGCTAAGGGGGCTTGTTTACACAACAAACAGCATGCACAGCAAATAAGTTATAATGCCAATTAGCATGCAGTGATGATTAGATGCCAGCACTGCCATTTTCCAGTTGCACACTCCAGTCAACACCCTGTTTTAACCTCACATAGTTGAACATGCCAAATCGAATGAAGAACCTCTCTCATCAATGTTATTTAAATGGATCACAAACTATTTATGGGTTATTTGCTGATTAGTTTTTCTGGCTGTTGGTGCAATTGCATTTGCTTTTGAAGCTTTCCTATACTACTTCAAAGTTTGGATAGTCTGCAATGAGTGGCCTGGCCAGTGTTGAAGCTTTTGCCTGTCAACGTAAACAGACATGGGTGGCCTAGTAAGACTTTGACTGGGAATGGAACATACATGAGAGAATGAAGAGAGGTCACGTAGAGCAGGACAAGCAACTAGAAGAGAAAGGAGGAAGGGAGAGGGGTTTTACCAGGAGACTATAATTGCTGAGGGTCTTTAGGAACAATAATATCACCTGAATTTCAGCAAGGACCATTAAATGAGATATCTTTGCTTCACAAAGGCAGTTGTGACTGAAACCTGCCAACTGCTGCAGCCATAACTGCAAGCTCAAAGCAGCTAGAACAAGGGCAACATTGTCTGTGGCTGTCAAAATGACTGTGGATATTAACTTATAAAAACAAAAAACTGCGGATGCTGTCAAAGTTTGGATGTCACCTCTGTTCTTCTCCGCCAATGCTGCCAGACCTGCTGAGTTTTTCCAGGTAATTTTGTTTTTGTTGTGGATCTTAACTTTGTGTCTGGTTCCTTCCAGGCTCGTGCTGGACATACAAGCGCCATCTCATAGTTTGCAGTGCACTGCTGCATAAGGGATGTCATTTACATTGTCAAATAGTTTATTCTCATTCCGTCATGCTATGGACAATTAGGTGAAATGCTCACAAAGGTTTGTATAGATTGCAGATCTCTCCATGGTGTAGGGCACTATTGACTGCATGCACATTGCCTTACATGCATCTCATTTGAACTTGCTATTTTCATGAGTGGAAGGGTTTTCACTCCCTCAATGTGTAACTTGTGTATGTGTGTGTGTGACCACAGGTAGCTTGTCATGCGGCTGAATGCCCATCCTACTGGCTGTAGTCATGATTCCTTCATTCTGTGGCAATCCTCTGTGCCATTTAGAATCCAGTGATACATTAAATATAAGGCTGGCTATTGGGTGGAAAGAATTGCCCCCTCATAACATAGTTCATTACTCCTGCCTGGAGCCCAAACCCACATGCACAGCAAGTCCACACTGGCAGCCTTGCTGTCCCAGGAATATTGTAGAGCACACCATCAGTGCCCCAGGCAACGCAGCTTGAACCACTGTGGAGGAGCCCTGCCCTACTTGGCTAAATGGATATCAAGATTTTTGGTTATATGGTACATGCTGTACAAACTTGGCCATTATAAGTAAATAGCTTTTGCCACTACCCACCAGGAAAGAAGCTGACCAGGAGGAAGTTCAACAGGAAGAAGAAGTGGGACTACAACAGGGGCAGCCCCTTTCTGCCCATGCTCTATGATCAAATAATTTATGTGCAGTACACATAACCTCAACCACACCTCCACATTTATCACCAGTTTCACATTCCTTATTTTGTCCTCTATTATTATATCATTATATTGTTCTCTTCCTGATAAAAATAAAAAAATCAGAAAATTCACATTCCAATTCAAATTTATAAATTCACTCATTAATTAAACTTTGTTTGCATTATATTCACTCTTGTGCATTCTGTTAGTGCCTGTCTTCCATGTGCAAATTGACATAGGACAAATCAGATTAGGGAGATGAATCTGTGGCTCAAAGCCTGGTGTGGGAGAAGTGGGTTCTGGTTCATGGGGCACAGGCACCAGTAATGAGGAAAGTGGGATCTGTACCTTTGAAACAATCTATACCCAAACTGTGCTGGGACTAATGTCCTTGTGAGTTGCATAACTAGGGAAGTAGAAAGGGTTTTAAACTAAATAGTGGGAGCAAAGGATCAAATTTGGAAAGATGTGGTAAATCAAAGAGCAGATACAAAACAAAAGAGAAAGATATTATTATGGGAAATGAAAAACACAACATGACAGGAAGGGATAGAGAGTACAAATCTAACAGTAAATCAACAGATGAAACTAGAGGTTATTAAAAGAATAAAAGGATAAAACTAAAAGCTCTGTATCTGAATGCACATAGCATTCGAAACAGAACAGCACACACAAAAATAAATAAGTACGATTTGATAGCCATTATGGAAACATGGCTGCAGGGGGACATGGATTGGGACTTGAATATTGAAGGGCACAGGATATTTAGGAAGGACAGTTAAGTGAGGAAAAGGTGGTGGAGTGGCCCTGTTAATTAATGATGGTATTAGCACATTAGAGAGGGATGACCTAAGCTCAGGAAACCAGGATGTGGAAACGGCTTGGGTAGAATTGAGAAATGGTAATGGCAAGAAGTCACTTGTGGGAGTTGTATACAATCCCCTAAAAGTAACCACATAATAGGTTTGAAAATAAAGGAAAAAATAATTGGAACTTGTCAGAAAGGCATGGCAATAATCATGGGAGATTTTAATTTATATATAAACTGGGAAAGTCAGATGGGCAAAGATAACCTAGATGAGGAGTACATTGAATGTTTTCAGGAACGTTTCTTAGAACAGCATGTTCTTCAACCAAAGAGCAGGCTATACTAGACCTGGTATTGTGCAATGAGATAGGAGTAATTAATGATCTCATAGTGAAGGCACCCCTAGGCAGCAGCAACCATAAAATGATTGTATTTTACATTCAGTTTGAGGGAGAGAGGAGTGGGTCTGAGTTGAAGTTTTTAAAGTTAAATAAGGGTAATTATGAGCTGGCTAAAGTGAATTGGCAAATTATGTTAAGGGATAGGTTAATAGAGGTGCAGTGGCTAATATTTAAGGGGATATTTCAGAAAGCACAGAATAGATAAATTTCAATGAATAAGAAAAAGTCCAAGGGACGGACACACCATCCGTGGTTAACGAGAAAGGTTAAAGATAGTATCAAACTTAAAGAAGAAGCATATGATTGTGCAAAGATAGGTGGCAGGTTGGGAGATTGGACAGAATATAAGGAACAACAAAGGATACTAAAAGACTAATAAGGATGGAAAAATTAGAGTATGAGAGAAAGCCAGCCAGAAATATAAAAACAGAGTTTTTATAAATATTTTTAAAAGAAAACAAGTGAGCATCGGTCCTATAGAAAGTGAGTCTGGAGAATTGATAATGGAAAAGAAGGAGATGGCAGATGAATCGAACAGGTATTTTGCATCAGCTTTCACTACAGAAGATGCAAATAACATCCCAGAAGCAGCTATAAACCAGGAAATGGAAGTGGGGAAGGAAGTCAGGAAAATTACAGTCACTAGAGAAGTGATACTGAATAAATTGTTGAAGCTGGGGGTTGACAAGCACTCAGGTCCTGATGAACTTCATCCTTGGGTCTAAAAGAAGTCTAGTGAGATAGTTGATACATTGGTTTTAATTTTCCAAACTCCCTAGATTTCGGTAAGATCCCATTAGATTGGAAGATAACAAATATAACTCCATTATTCAAAAAGGGAGGGAGAGAGAAAGCCGGAAACTACAGGCTAGTTAGCTTAACATCTGTCAGAGGGAAAATGTTAGAAGCTATTCTTAAAGAATTTATAGCAGGATAAGTTCAAGGTCATCAGGCAGAGTCAACATGGTTTTGTGCAAGGGAAATCACGTTCAGCCAACTTATTGGAGTTCTTTGAGGAAGTGACATGTGCTGCGGATAAAGGGCAACCTGTGGATGTACTGTACTTAGATTTCCAGAAGGCATTTTTAAAGTGCCACATCAAAGGTTATTGCAGAAAATAAAAGCTCATGGTATAGGGGTAACATTGGCATGAATAAAAGATTGGCTGGCTAACAGGAAGCAAAGAGTAGGTATAAATGGGTATTTTTCAGGTTTTTTATTATTCATTTATGGGATGTGGGCTTCACCCACAGCATTTATTGCTCATCCCTAGTTGCCCTTGAGAAGGTGGTGGTGAGCTGCCTTCTTGAACTGCTGCAGTCCATGTGGTGTAGGTACACCCACAGTGCTGTTAGGGATGGAGTTCCTGGATTTTGACCCAGGTTGGCAGAATGCAATGAGTGGTATGCCACAGGGATTAGTACGGGTACCGCAACTGTTTATGATTTATATAAATGACTTGGATGAAGAGATTGAAGGAACGGTTGCCAAATTTGCTGATGACACAAAGATAGTTAGGAAAGTAAGTTCTGAAGAGGACATAAGGAGGCTACAAAAAAATATAGATAGGTTACGTGAGTGGGCAAAGAGCTAGCAAGCGCAGTATTATGTGGGAAAATGTGAAATTGTCCATTTTAGCAGGAAGAATAAAAGAGAAGCAGATTATCTAAATGGTGAGAGCTCTGAGGTGCAGAGAGATCTGGGTGTCCTAGCGTATGAATCACAAAAGTCTAATATACAAGTACAGCAAGTAATTAAGAAAACTAGTAGAATATTATAATTTATTACAAGGGGAATTTAATACAAAAGTAGGGAGGTTATGCTTCAGTTGTACAGGGCATTAGTGATACAACATTTGGAGTACTGTATACAGTATTGGTCATCTTATTTAAGGAAGGATGTAAATGCATTGGAAGCAGTTCAGAGAAGGTTTACCAGACTAATACCAGGAATGGTTGGGTTGTCTTATGAGGAAAGGTTGGACAGGCTAGGCTTGTATCTGCTGGAGTTTAGAAGAGCAGGAGGTGACTTGATTGAAACATATAAGATCCTGAGGGGTCTTGACAGGGTGGATGTGGAGATGATGTTTCCTCTTGTAGAAAAATCTAGAACTAAGGGTCACAGTTTAAAAATAAGGCATCGCCCATTTAACACAGAGATGAGGCAAAATTTTTTCACTCAGAGGGTCGTGAGTCTTTGGAACTCTCTACTTCCACCACCTTTTCAGGAAGGTCCTTGAATATTTTTAAGGCAGAGGTTGATAGATTCTTGGTAAGCAAGGGGTGATATGTTATCAGGGAAAGGTGGGATGCAGATTTCAGGTTACTATCAGATCAGCCATGATCTTATTAAATGGCAGAGCAGGCTCAAGGGGCTGAATGGCCTATTCCTGCTCCTTGTTCATATATTCATATGCTTTTGTCTATCCTGGTGCTTCTATAAGGCATTTAAAAGCTACAACATGGGTGCGGGGAGGCTACTGACTGTCAGATTCTTTGGACAACATTTGCTAAATAATCCTCTGTGTGCTAAGAATTACGCTGGCAACCAATTTAAGATTGTCAGTCAGGCTCGCAGTGTGTTGCATTTGTGTGCACTGGAAGCTATACATATCAATACATAGGGCCCTATTCTTTGCAGAAGGAACATGTACACAAATTGCATCTGTTTCAGATAAATAAAATAAGTGAGCCATTCACTGGTTTATTACTCAGGGAAATGCCTTGACCAATTGGAGTCAAGGGGACTGGTTTAAATTTCAAACAATGCTTGGCAGGTAACTGTCAGTCACCATCAACTGGTGCATTTGCTATGGTAATGCCTCTTCCAATCAGGGTTCACATGTCAACCAATCAGCACTCTTTTCCAATACAGTATAAATTTGCTGTTTTCCTTTCCGTTGTATTCTTGAGAATTGTCTTGCTGTGTGCAAATCAAAAAACTTTAAAAAATGTCTTTTTTTGTGATACTTAAGTTTTGTACTACCAAATGACTATTTGTCATATGAAAAACAAATTTTATATTTCCAAGATCACTACTTTTATAATTTATACTCAGGTAAGGAAGAAAAACCCCAGGAAGAAGTTTATTTTTAGGAGTGGGGTGTTCGCGAGATTTGGCATTTTAATGAAAGGGGTTCGCGGGATTTTAAAGTTTGGAAACTACTGCTCTAGAAACGAGTTTAGTGACAACTCTTTGCAATCTGGCATTTAGCGTGTTAGATTAATTTTAGCTGTCACAGGTGATTTGAACATTGAGGGAGTGGAACTTCTTTCTATCCAGGAAATTCAACGGATGGACATCATCTAATACAAAGGTTCTCAACAGGGGGTCTGCAGTGCCCTAGGGAGCCCACGAGATGGTCCGGCAAAAATAATCAAACAACGTGTAGGGAAAAAGCAACTGGTACTCATATGTAACTGCTCAATAGCTACATTTGCCTGAATAAGGTTGCTAAATAAATAGGTTCACTACATTCACAAGATGATTCATTCTGTGAAGCGTTTTAATGTTTCCATTGCATGAAAATGTTAATACTATTAAAGAATTTTATGTTTCAACACGATTTCAACCAGATGGAGATTATCACACGACCAGTCAGCCATGCCTAGGAGAGTATCAATTATCTGACCTAATTTCCTAGAACTGCTTCGGCCTCATGGTGACAGAAAGATGAATCGAGGAGGTGGGGATTGGAGGATTAAGTATCAGTAGAAGTTATAGATAACTCCATTCATGTCTTAAAGTACTTATCAGCCACAACCTAATTGAATGGTTGAGCAAGCTTGAGGGCTGAATGGTGTATTCCTGTTCCCATGTTGTAAGACTCTATAATGTAATACCAAAGTTAATGATTGAAACAGAGACATATCAACCCATTAGCAAGTTAGATAGGTAATTGAAGAAATCCTGTGTATCCACTGAAGACAACAGTTTCCATTTTAATAGCCAGCTAACTAAATATATCTGGGGCAGAATTTTGCCCTCAGCGGGGGCAGGTAGGGGCGTTTGGGAAGCCAACAGCCACCTGTGTTCAGCACCACACCGCGATTTCATGCTGGCGGGCCAATTAAGGCCCACCCCGCATGAAACATGAGTGGCAACGCTGAGCCCTGCCTGTGTAGGTGGGGGGAGGAGGGCGAGCGAGGTGAGTAGGCCAAGGGCGAACTTCATGCATGCGTGCGACTGAGCGCTTCATAATCTTCCTGAGGCACAGAGCTGCCTTAGGGGCATGAAGAGATATGAAAAAAATATATAAAAATGTAACGAAACATGTGACTCTGTCGCATGAGCAGGGGTATGTTAATAATGAAAAATTAAAGCTTTTATTTTATTTTTATTTGCTTTTGGAAACCTCATCAGCTTATGGATGAGGTTTCCAAAAAAATGCAAAGGCCGCTTGGCCTTTTCACCTGCCCGTCAACCGTTAGGTTGAACGGGCAGCAAAAAAATTTAATTTAATTTAAAACTTAATGGCTTTAATAGACCTTTTAATTGTCGGCTGGCACGCTGCTGTCTCCGGCGCGCACCCACCAACCGAAATATCACACCATTGCACGTTGATGTCTGCACACTTGGCTGACATCAACGTGCGTCATTTCACGCTCGAGTGGGTCGGGTGCATGCCTGCCCTCCGAGCAAACATTTCTGCCCCTGGAATATTCTGGGAATAAAATTAACTTGAAGCACTTTGCCATAAGTGTCAGGATGTGAACACCCAGAACCTTGTACTGACCCCACCAAAGGTTGCCTGATCAAAGGGAGGTCCCTTTATTTCCAGTCAAAGTGGAGGGCTGCTGGTGCCATGCGACAGATATATAGGGCAGGATTTTACCATCGGTGGACTGGGCCTGCTCACCGACACATAAAATGACACGGGATAACGTCAGGCAGAACTCCCGACATCACCCCACCCCATTTAAATTTTCAGGAAGGCCGGGGCACAGCAAAATCAGCTGTGGGCCGGCCGACCTGTCAATAGCCAATTGAGGCCATTGACAGGATCAATTAAACAATTAAAGGAACTGCCTGTCCAACCTTAAGGTTGGTGAGCAGGCCAGGAGCTCCGGCGGCAACTGGAAAAAAACATGAAAACTCATCCACCAGCAGGATGACGTTTCATGTAGGGTTTTAAAAATTTTAATAAAGTTGTTATGGAAATTATGAACATGTCCCAACTCATGGGACATTGTCACATGAGGGGACATGTAAGGGAATTTTTTTTTCTCTATTTTTAATATTGTTGAAAGTAGAGCTGATTTCCCTGAGGCAGCACTTAGCCTCAGGGAGGTGAGTGCGCTTTTTCGTGCGCGTGTGCGAAAGAGCGTTCTCTCGACTTTAGGGATTCCCCCTGCCCGTACAGGAAGCGCATAGCTTAATGGGCCCACCCACGCTAAATGGCACCACGCCTCCAATCAGCGGCGCCGATCAGAAGCACGCCCGCACATGCCACCCCATCAACTTCCCCCCGACAGGGGGAAAATTCTGCCCATAGTCTCTGCAACAGTTTCTAGGGAGTGCTGGCTCTATACTGGGAGAAACTTCAATGCGCAGTTCTCATGGAAGTGATCATTTATACTCAGATTGCTACTGTACAAGCCTGGCTGCAATTTCACCTCCTCCTAGGAAATATAGCTGATAACTTGCCTGAATGCTGAGTGCAATTGACTGAGGGAGGAATATTGGCCAAGACACTGGGACACAACTCACGTAAATAGTGCCTGAATAAGACCTTTCATTCCCATCCACTTTTCAGCTAAGGAATGCAACAAGGGCACACTGGACCCAATTTTAACCCATTCAAAACCCTTTAACTCTTGCACAGAATTAAAATCAGGCTGAAGTATTGCACTGGTGCGTCATTGTAAGCTCAAACCAGGTAAAGGGGCTTGATTCTAGAACCTGACAACATCAGAGGAACAAGACATGCCTTTCTTTCACTACTTTTATTCTGAGTATAGGAGGAATCTGTCAGATTAATGAATATTCTAACAAAGTCATACTTACTTTGACTCATCCAATGAGGTAGTGGACAAAATTATTGAAATCTAGATGCAGAATGTTTGTTCTGTGTAGACCCATCGATTGAGGCTTAGTGATATGCATTCTGATTCACAAATTAGGCCAATAATATTTATTTAGTAGTATAAACATTGCCTCAGCTCGAAATACGCTCCATATCACCATAGGAAGCCATTGAAACTATGTATTTCAATGCTACCAAGTAGTGTACACTGACAAACACATCAAGAAAATGATTTTTACTTACATAGTTAATGTTTTCACTTATCTCCATCTGTTCCTGTTTATTCAAATAGACTTACTACAAGGCCTAATTCTCCAATTCTAATTGCTTGAGCATTAAAAAATAAACAAAAACCCTAAGTAAATGTGACATACAATTACAACAATTTTATGTGAATTTTGGAAATTTGCCTTCAAACACCAATAAAACTTCAACTTCACTGCCTGGCCAATGATCTGGTGAGGCAGACTTCCCACCCATTGTAGAATGAATCCCATTGAAATCAAAATGTAGGAGAAGCATTCAGCCAAGAAAGTTGGCAAATCTTTGGTTTCTAGAAACATAACACTCACATAAATTCAATGCAAATGTGTTAAATTTACCATTGATGTTAAACTGGGAAGGACTGCTAAATTTGTGGATGCAGTCAGGCACCACACATTGAGTTAAGCAAAATCTTTGGCTGTGCAGATCAATAGTTTGGGACAAAATAGAACATTGGCCGGAATTTTCTGGCCCTTCACACCGGTGGGATCTTCTGGTCCTGCTGATGTGAATGGAGATTTCAATAGCTCACCGGTCCCACCGCGGGAGAACCCATCGGGGTGGGGGCAGTTGTAAAATGTACATTCCCACCTAGCTTTGTGTCATCCACGAACTTGGAAATATTAGATTTAGTTCCCACATCCAAACCATTGATATATATTGTGAACAGCTTTGGATACCCCTGCGAGTAACCATGCTCCAATTGTGGGGTGTGGACCCTGACCTTTCGTCCTACGTGTAGTTAAGATAGTTCTGTGCCTGCATGCTGGTCATGCATCATCTTCATCCTCTCTTATTTTTCAAGAAGTGTGTCCTGCATCTCGAAGAATTTGGTAGGCAACATTGTTCTCGTTTGCCTTTCAAACATGATCTCTGCTGGCGATGGTAAATCCATATCCAGAGATTTGAGGGTGTAACATGGAGACACAAGAATCTTGTTTTGTTGTCTTACGCTCCAGGATAAGTGATTTGACAGTGTGGAACATCCGCTCAGCGAGGGCATTAGATCAGGGGTAGTATTGTGAGGACATCACATGGTTCACAACCCATTTGGCACACATGTCCCTGAAAGGTCTGCCCATATACCGTGGTCCATTGCCAAAATGATTTCATCAAGCGCACTGAACAGACTAAATATTGCACCCAATGTGTCTGCCTCCTGGCATGTTCCTTGCCTGCCTGACAATTGGAAATTTGGAGAAGTAATCCGTGACTAAGATAAAGTCATCTCCATTTACATTAAGTAGATCGATGGTGATTTTGGACCAAGGAACTGACAGAACCTTGTTGTGGTGTAGAGGTCTTTACATTGCTGTGGCTGGTGGCTCTGGCATGCCTCGCACATCCTCACTAACTTCTCGATGTTGCCGTTAATCCCTGGCCAATAGATCATTTCTCATGCCAGTCATCTCGTCCACTCCATGCCCATATGTCCTTAGTGTAGTTGTGACAATACATCTTTCGGACAGCTTCAGGCAAGAGTACTTGATTTCCTTTGAAAATTATGCCTCTCGATACGGAGTTCATCCCTGTACGGCCAAAACATCTCTGTGGTTGGCTGGCACCTCTTTTATTGTGTCGGGTCATCCTTCTATGATAGCTTTCCACAGTGCCTTCAGTTGCAGGCCATTGGATATTCCTGATTGAAGCTGGTCGCGCTTGTGCTGACCAAAATACAACAGATCGAGTTTGAGCACAGCTTCTACTTCAATGTCCATGCTGTCTAATTGTAGATCCAGTGAAATGTCTGCATTCTTGTTCGGATTCAGCAATCTGCTCAGTGCGTCCATGGTGACCATTTTGATGCCAGCTTTGTAGCGGATGCCAAAGTTGTATCCCTGTACTTTTACGAGGAGTCATTGTAGTCGAGGTGGTATACATGTCATTGGTTTGCACCAGATCATGTTCAGTGGTTTGAGATCAGTTTCTACAGCAAACTCCTTACCAAAGGAGTTCCTAGTACTTTCTGCAAGGCTTGTCTTCTTCCTTGAGTCATAGTACTGTACGTGCAGCTATCTCTTGACAATGATTGTTTGAGAGACTCGAACATAGGTTGGTGGTCCTCCACAGTACTTCTTTCTTCAGTAGCTCTCTCAAGGATGAAGCTTTGTTGGAAAAGCTCGGAATGTATGGTGCCAAGAAGTTGAAAAACCCAAGGCATTTCCGTAGGCCGCCTTTGACTTGTTGGGTAGACATGTGTCTGACATCTTCGACTTTGCCTGAATAGATAGAACCAAAGAAATTGATCTGACTCATGCCTGCTGTTGAAGACAAGCCTCTCATGGCCATCAGTGAGTGAGGATTTTGATCATGTCCTTCTTTGGTTTTGTCTATCATTCTGATGTTATCGGTGATGCATATGCATCCAGGAATATTTTCTGTGATTCTGTTGTTATGATCCCCAGCTGAAGTTACCCCTGGACAAGCCTGATCCCAGACTGGAACCCAGCTTGATAGATCCTAACTTTTATTTGTTTGTTTTGATACGTGGAGAGGGGCTACTGAACAGAATCACAGATGTCAGCTAATGAACTTTTAACAAAAGCGTAAAACATTTATTAAACAAGAAAAGATGAACTATATTACAATACGCCTTCACCCACATCTATACCTTTACAGATATATACAGATTCATAAGGATAACACAAGTTACAAAAGCTATCTTTTACTCTAATGTTCGTATAAGTACACAGTCCGTGTAAACCATTTGTGAGCTGTGTTCAGACACACCACACTCTGAAACTAAGTGACAGATGCCACTCCAACCAGATGCTATGAATCTCTCCACAGCTCCCCCCCAGATGCTTGTCATACCATGGGCCAATCAGTCTCACTGAACTCCATCTTTCACACGAGGGTTTCCAATCTCCAATTTCCAAGAACTCGCTTTGAATCATCTGCAAGGGTTCACCTCCAGGATTTCGAACTCTCTTTCTGACGTTTTCTCTCCTGGGTCACCACATTCATTCAAGCTTTCTTCCACGCACTCTCTCTCACTGACTCAGCTTTCAATAGTACACCATTGCCTCATTTGCCCATAGCAAAGAGTTACCGACCTTCAGTTGTCTCTTTGGACCTTCAGACTTTTTCCAAACCTTTATCTCTGTAAGCTTGAAGCTTGGAACCTTTCTCTGCCTTTCACTCTTAACTTCACTCAGCAGGACCTTTTCCAGGTTTCTGTCCTTCCTTTGACTAGGAAGTCTATCCCAGCTAGGTGCCCGTCCCTCAGTAACGAACAAGGTGGTCCAGAGTAATCTCACATTGGTGCACGAGCTGCTTGTCATCTTTGTGGTCTCCTCTCAAGACACTCTAGATGATGGCAGCAGCTCCTCCGCCCCTCTGCTAGTGACCATGACATCCGATGAGGCTGCGATAACTGGCGAGATGCCAGCTGTGGCACTGGCCGCTCCCTCCCAGGCAAGGCCAGCACAGGCTCCACTGATCTGAGGATGACCACCAAGATCATCAAGGCCACCAAGACAGCAGAGTCAGTAGGCTGTCTCCAATGCCGGTGCCAGTGGCGGGGGGGGGAGGGGGTGGGGGGTTGGTGGGGGGGTGGGGGCGGCACCAAGATGCAGCACTCGCAAACATAAGTTGAAGACACCATAAGCACAAGAGGGACAGTTCACAGGTGGTTTTCTGTTCTGTCAGTTTTATTAATATGTTTACTGATGTGACCATAAATACCAGATATTATTATGTTCGTTTGTTGTGAGTGCCAACATGATATAATTTTTTTTTGTCTTAAAGGCCTGAGTATGCTTCACTTGTTTTGTAAGTGCAGGGCACACCAGTACCTCATGCTGGACATGAGTGGCTCTAAACTTTATTGCACAGGCACTGAGAGGACTTTGGGTTCAAATGAAAGGGTCATTTCAGACATCCAGGATGAAGGTGGCAGCCCTGGCATGAGGCGTAAGCAGACCTTTGGCAGCCGAGCTGAAGGAGTGTTGGATCAAGGCATCCCTGGTGTCCCAGCCTCCCTGAAGGATCCAGAGGTCTGCCTCCATGTCGTTGCCAAGCTCCTCACCATGCTCATCCCCAATCCACCATGGGATTCATCCTCTGTGACCTGTGCAGCTGTCTCAAGATCCTCTTCCTCCAGTGGGTCCCCCCTTGCCAGTGCCAGATTGTGGAGAGCACAGCATGCAACCACTATCTGTGACATCCACCTTGGAGGGCATTGTAGTGCTCCCCCTGAATGGTCCAGGCATCAGAAGTGCATCTGTAGAAGATCTATGGTTCTCTCTATCACCGCCCTTTTGGAGGTATGTCTCCTATTATAACGCTGCTCTGCCTCTGTTCTTGGGTGGCATCATAAGCCACATTTTCAAGGGATAGCCCATGTCACCCAGCAGCCATCCATCCAGTCGGGCTGGAGCACTGAACAGCCTGGGAGTGTCTCAGGATGTAAGCATAATGGAGGCTCCCAGAGTACCTTGCACAGACTTACAGAATCTGCATCCTGTGGTCACACACTATCTGCATGTTCATGGAGTGGAAGCCCTTCCTGTTGACAAAGGCACTCGGCCCACCCTCTGGCACCTTGATGGCCACATGTGTGCAGTCAATTGCACTCTGGATGCAGGGAAACCCAACAATCACTGCAAAACCTTTGGCTTGCTTAGCCTGACTGACGTCATCCATACAGAAATGAATGAATGTCATTACCCACCTAAACAGAGCATCAGTCACCAGCTTGATGCAACTGTGGACAGCTGATTGGGATACTCCACAACGATCTCCCACTGACCCCTGGAAAGAGCCAGAGGCATAGAAGTTGAGGGCCACTGTGACCTTCAGAGCCACTGACATGGGGTGTCTACCCACACAGTTGGAGCTGATCTCAGGTCCAATCAACTAACAAACGTGCCTTTGTCAACAGGGGAGGATTCCACTCGATGGACATCCAGATAGTGTGTGACCACAAGATGCAGATTCTATAAGTCCGTGCAAGGTACTCTGGGAGCTCCCATGATGCTTACACAGTCTCCCTGAAGACACAGAGCCTTCTTCAGCATTGCACCTTGGATATATTGAGGTAGCTGCATCACTGCCTGTAAACCCCCTGGCAGCAGGATAGTGGCATCTTCTGTGGCCCCTTCCATCTTGGACTACCTGCTGGCCCTGTGCTCCTTGTGCCTGCGCCTCTCCTCCCACAGGTCCCTTGCCTGGAAGCTGCATTGGGACACTTGGCCTCCTCTCCCTTCTGTCCCTCTCTTCCTTCTCAGAGGAGGTGCCTCCAGCAGAGACCACAATCCCCATTACCAGTGTTACAGAAGGCTGTCTGGTGCCTGGAAGGGTCCACGTGGTCAAAATCCTCCAGGTGCTTTGGAGACACCAACGAGTCCTGAAATGAAGCCTAGAAATGCTAAGAATGTAGCTCAGAACTGAGATGAGACCAACAGCAAACTATCTCCTAAACTCCTCACTACTCACAATGGCTTTGCTGCTGACCCTTTTCATCCCACTCTTGGATGAGGTTTCGTTAAAAGTGGGCTGCCCGCCTGCCCATTTTGCCCGTGTGACGAGCGTGAAATCGCATAGGCACCGTTGGGATCAATTACCTTTTCTTATGGCCTTAAGTGGCCCTTCAATTGTTGGCCTGTGTGACTCCGCCCATGTGCGCCTGCTGACCGGAAGATTGCGCGGGTGCGGGATGACGTTGGGATGCCCACCCAATGTCATCTTGTGCTATTTCATGTCTGTTCAGGTCAGGCACGTGCCCACTCTCGAGGCGTAAAATTCTGGCCATAGTAAAATAGGGATAGAGTGAGGGATTGGGACTAAATGGAGTGCTTTTCAAAAGAGATTTGATGGACTGAATGTCATAGGGATAGAAACATAGGAATAAGCGGAGGCCATTTAGCCCCTCAAGATCATGGCTGATCTGTACTTAACTCCATAAACCCGCCTTTGCCCTGAATCCCTTAATAACTTTAGTTAACAAAAATCTGTCCATGTCAGATTTAAAATTTAGCACCAGCATCAATTCTCATTTGTGGAAAAGAGTTCCAAACTACCACCCTTTGTGTGTAAGAGTGTTTCGCAATTTAACTCCTGGAAAGTCTGGCTGTCATCTTTACTCTATGCCCTCTAGTCCTGGACTCCACATTCAGCAGAAATCGTTTCCATCAGTTCCCATTAATATCACAGAATCACAGTATTTTAACAGCACAGAAGGAGGCCATTCGGCTCATCGTGTCTGCACCTGCTCTCCAAATGAGCGTTATGACCTAGTGCCATTGCCCTACCCTTTCCCTGTACCCCTGCACATTGTTTCTATTCAAATAATCATCTAATGCCCTCTTGAACACCTTGATTGAACCTACCTCCGCCACACTTCCAGGCAATGCATTCCAGACCCAAATCACTCCTTGTGTGAAAAAGCTTTTTCTTACTCCACATTTGCAATATCTTGCAAATGGTGACCAGATCATCCTTTAACCTTCTAAATTCAAGGGAATACAAACCGAGTCTGTCTCATCTTTCCTTCCCTTGAAATACAGGTATCATTCTGGTAAACCTATGCTGCACTCACTCCAAAGCCAATATATGCTCCTAATATCAATTGCCCAGAAGTGCTCACAGTATTTCACATGGGTCTAAACAGAGCCTTTTATTGCTGAAGCACTCTTCTACCCTCTTTGTATTTTCTCCTCGAGATTTAGTGCAAAATTTTCCGATCCCAGCAGTGGTGTGAATTGTGGCGGGCAAAAGTACAAAATTGGGCTCGAGGCCAAAAGTCAGATTCCTGCTGGTGGGAAAACAGTTTTGAATTTTCCCCTCAGGGTCTTCATGGGGGCCAAATAGTGGATCGACTTTCCCGCTGATCCATTTCAGGAGCCCTATTTGCATGTATTACTATGTCACGAATACTCATTAAAACCACAACTCACTGGAATCTCATCAAATTAAGTGCCATGCCAATGGGTAATTAGACCGGTCTGATTCACAACCTGCATATCTTTACTTCATTCAAAGCCTACCTGCAATGGTTCTGCTGCCATCTCTCGCCCTGCTCCGATCCTGAGCACTGGCCAAGCTGCTATCTCAGGTGAGAGGCTGTTAGGGTTCACAGGCAGGACTGGGATGTCTCAGGTGAGAAGCTGTTGGGGTTTGCGCACAGGACTGTGGTGTCTCAGGCGAGACTGGGCTGGGAGAGGAGGGGTGCGAAAGCAATAGGCAAAGTCATACCGGCTAGAGCAAAGATGGATATGGGTTTGGAGGAACAAGGGAGAGTGGGAGGGGATGGCAGGCACAGGCATGACTGGGGCCAGGGGAGCTGGAGGCCAACATGGAAGGAGTGCACTCAGAGGAGTGGGTGGGGATTAGTATTGCATGAGAGGGAAGGGGTACGCAAAGACTCATGACTGCTGAAGGGGTGGTCTGAAGGATGCGGGGGAATAAATATCTATCAGCCGTGTATTCCAGGGGCTGTTGGCAGATGGTCGGGGTTAGAAATTGACACCAATCCTGAGACAACGCACTCCATGCTACAGGGCTATGCATGGCACGCCAGGCTTGTGCCCAATCCTGGAAGGGGGGGGGCGGTGGGAGGCCTGTCTGCAATGGGGGCCGTGCACAGTATGGTGTGCAGGGCATTGTCAGTTCTTCACATACAGTGATCCTGGAGGTGGGAGGTTCGGCACTGGACTGCACGTGGCACAGTTAAGGTCAGGGAAGGCAAATACGGCCTGTAAATGGGGAGCTAGTAATAAATACAGTGGGAGGTACTCGAAGATCTCATGGGGAGAGGGGGTCCCTTTAAGTCACGGTGTATATGGCCTCGAGCTGGGGACGGGTAAAGTCCACATGAGATATAGGGACATCCAGAGTTATCGGTTCAGTGGGGAGGAAATTTGAACCAATGAGGTAACAGCAGGTGGACGAATCAGTGTCCACCCCGCCACGTGATTCAACAAGCAGCTTGCTGATGCATATTTAACGAAGCTTCAAGCGAACCCACCCTGCAGACCAACGGGAAACATGTTGGCTATCCCGCCCACTTAGTCTGAAAACTGGAAAATCCCACCTGTAAAGGCCATAATTCCATTAGCTTTTTGATTATTTTCTGTATCTGTGCATCACATTTTAATGACCAAAGTATATGGACCCAAAGCCTCTTTGGAGCTTCACCGTTTCTAGCTTTTCCCCATTTAAAAAGTATCCTGTTCTATACTTCTTAGGTCGAAAGTAGATGATCTCACATTTGTTTTAATTGAAATGCATTTGCCACAGTTTTGCCCATTCACTTAATTTATCAATATCTCTTTGTAGTTTTATGCTTCTATCTACAAAGTTTACAATGCCACCTAGCCTTGTGTCATCAACAAATTTGAATGTGTGACTTCTATATATCAACTAAGTTGTTAATAAATAGTGAATAGTTGCGACCCCAAAACGGATACTTGCAGGACACTGTGTGCTGAATTTTCAATTACCCCTGGAGGCAAATTTGTGTGTTCTGGGGCAGTGGGGTTGGCAGAAAATTGTGCACTTGGGAGGTGTTAATGCTTCCCAACAGGTGACGAGATTAGAATTTCAAAGGGAAGGGAGGAGAGGGGGAGATAGTAACCTCCACACCTCCCATTAATTGCTTGTTAAGCTCATTGTAGAACTTGCTATAGGACTGTGGGGAGCAACAATTTTCAAGTGGCAAGTATAGGGATCCCAGGCACTAGGGACTTTACAGCCTTCCGGACTGAATATTGAATTCAACAACTTTAGGTCGTGAGCTCCCTCCCCCATCCCCACCTCCTTTCTGTTTCCCCCTTCCTTTTTTTTTCCAATAAATTATAAAGATTTTCCTTTTCCCACCTATTTCCATTATTTTTAAAAAAAAACACCCCCACTAGAGCTATACCTTGAGTGCCCTATCATCCATTCTTAATTAGCACATTCGTTTAGATAATATCACCAACTTCAACTTTAACACCTATGTGTTCTTTTGTACCATTGTTGTTGACATCTTTTGATGATCTGCTTCTGTCACTGCTTGTTTGTCCCTACAACCACACCCCCCCCCCTCCACCTCTCTCTCTCTCTCTCTCTCTCCGCCCCCCACACACACACCTTAAACCAGCTTATATTTCAACTCTTTCTTGGACTCGAACTCAAGTTCTGTCGAAGGGTCATGAGGACTCGAAACGTCAACTCTTTTCTTCTCCGCCGATGCTGCCAGACCTGCTGAGTTTTTCCAGGTAATTCTGTTTTTGTTTTTGTTTTTGTTTTGGATTTCCAGCATCCACAGTTTTTTTGTTTTTATCTCTGTGTTTAATTGACTGCCACTGCTCTTCAAGAAATGCCTACCTCCTTGAAGAAGTTCTGTTCTTTTCTGCGACAAGATTTCCGTTCCTCTCTTTTGCCCTGCTCACCTTCCTTGCTTTCCATTTCCCTCCTGGTGTTTGACAAGGTGTTTACTAAAACTCGCTTTCTCAGTGACTGTCTCCATCTCCGACTTACCACACGTGGATTTCAACTGAAATTCCACCCCTCATGTTTCGAACCCACCCAGGATTACAGGTATCTCCGGGACATAAAACGTTTCTCGGACTGCTGTTCCCGTCACATTCTGAGATCCACACTCAGTGCCATGCGCCGCCATATGAACACACTCGACCTCTCCCTCCAGCAGCACCGCCGTACACTTTTTCAAAGCTGCGCGTGCCCCCAGTTTCATTTTATTCTTCGGCTCATCCGACGCCTCAACAAGAAACTTTTTCTCTTTCTCTCAAGTGCTAAGGAACGCAAGCTCCAACAACTCATCGACACCAACATCTATCTAGGACCCTCCACCCCTGCCTGTCCCTCCGTCCCCACCCTTTCTTCCAATCCCAACCCCAGCCGTGTATTCACTATACCCCCTGACCTTCCCCTCTCCGATGCTGAACGTTCAGTGCTCAGCAAAGGACTTAGTTTCATACCTTACGCCCTCACCTCAATGAATTTCGGGCTCGGCATGATGCTGAACTCCTCTTCTGCCGTCTTCGTCTCCGGGCTCACTTCTTTGGGCAGGTGTTCTCTCCCAGTTCAATGGATCCTTTTACCCATCTCCAATATTCTCCCTCCACCTGGACCCCTCCCTCTGGATTCTTACCTTCTCTTGATCTTTTCATTGAGAACTGTCGGCGCGACATTAGTCGTCTCAATTTCTCTGCTCCTCTCACCCATTCTAACCTGTCTCTCTCTGAACTTACTGCACTCCATTCTCTCAGGTCCAACCCTGACATTGTCATCAAACCCGCTGACAAGGGTGGTGCTGTTGTTGTCTGGCGCACTGATCTCTACCTCGCGGAGGCTGAGCGTCAATTCGCAGACACTTCCTCCTACCTCTCCCTGGACCATGACCCCACCACTGAACATCAAGCCATTGTTTCCAGGACTGTCACTGACCTCATCTCCTCTGGGGATCTCCCTCCCACAGCTTCCAACCTGATAGTCGCCCAACCTCGGACGGCCCGCTTCTATCTCCTACCCAAAATCCACAAACAGAACTGCCCCAGTAGACCGATTGTCTCAGCTTGCTCCTGCCCCACAGAACTCATTTCTCATCATCTTGACTCCCTTCTCTCTCCCCTTGTCCAGTCCCTTCCCACCTACATCCATGATTCCTCTGACACCTTAAGTCACATCAACAATTTCCAGTTCCCTGGCTCCAACCGCTTCCTCTTCACCATGGACGTCCAATCCCTCTACACCTCCATCCCCCACCAGGATGGTCTGAGGGCCCTTAGCTTCTTCCTCGAACAGAGGCCCGAACAATCCCCATCCACCACTACTCTCCTCCGTCTGGCTGAACTTGTTCTCACGCTGAACAATTTCTCCTTCAACTCCTCTCACTTCCTCCAAATAAGAGGTGTGGCTATGGGTACCCGCATGGGCCCCAGCTATGCCTGTCTCTTTATGGGGTATGTGGAACATTTCTTTTTCCAGTCCTACTCCGGCCCCCTTCCACAACTCTTTCTCCGGTACATCGATGATTATTTTGGTGCCACTTCATGCTCTCGTCGGGACTTGGAAAAATTTATTAATTTTGCTTCCAATCTCCACCCCTCCATCATTTTCACATGGTCCATCTCTGACACTTCCCTTCCCTTCCTTGACCTCTCTGTCTCAATCTCTGGTGATAGACTGTCCACCAATATCCATTACAAACCCACCGACTCCCACAGCTATCTCGACTACAGCTCCTCACACCCCGCTTCCTGTAAGGACTCCATCCCATTCTCTCAGTTCCTTCGCCTCCGTCGCATCTGTTCCGATGATGCTACCTTCAAAAACAGTTCCTCTGACATGTCCTCCTTCTTCCTTAACCGAGGTTTTCCACCCACGGTCGTTGACAGGGCCCTCAACCGTGTCCGGCCCATCTCCTGCGCATCCGCCCTCAAGCCTTCTCCTCCCTCCCAGAAACATGATAGGGTCCCCCTTGTCCTCAATTATCACCCCACCAGCCTCCGCATTCAAAGGATCATCCTCCGTCATTTCCGCCAACTCCAGCATGATGCCACCACCAAACACATCTTCCCTTCACCCCCCCAATCGGCATTCCGTAGGGATCGCTCCCTCCGGGACACCCTGGTCCACTCCTCCATCACCCCCTACTCCTCAACCCCCTCCTATGGCACCACCCCATGCCCACGCAAAAGATGCAACACCTGCCCCTTCACTTTCTCTCTCCTCAACGTCCAAGGACCCAAACACTCCTTTCAAGTGAAGCAGCATTTCACTTGCATTTCCCCCAACTTATTCTACTGCATTCGTTGCTCCCAATGTGGTCTCCTCTACATTGGAGAGACCAAACGTAAACTGGGCGACCGCTTTGCAGAACACCTGCGGTCTGTCCGCAAGAATGACCCAAACCTCCCTGTCGCTTGCCATTTTAACACTCCACCCTGCTCTCTTGCCCACATGTCTGTCCTTGGCTTGCTGCATTGTTCCAGTGAAGCCCAATGCAAACTGGATGAACAACACCTCATCTTCCGACTAGGCACTTTACAGCCTTCCGGACTGAATATTGAATTCAACAACTTTAGGTCATGAGGTCCCTCCCCCATCCCCACCCCCTTTCTGTTTCCCCCTTCCTTTTTTTTTCCAATAAATTATAAAGATTTTCCTTTTCCCACCTATTTCCATTATTTTTGAAAAAAAACACCCCCACTAGAGCTATACCTTGAGTGCCCTACCATCCATTCTTAATTAGCACATTCATTTAGATAATATCACCAACTTTAACTTTAACACCTATGTGTTCTTTTGTACCATTGTTGTTGACATCTTTTGATGATCTGCTTCTATCACTGCTTGTTTGTCCCTACAACCACACCCCCCCTCCACCTCTCCCTCTCTCTCTCTCTCCGCCCCCCCACACACACACCTTAAACCAGCTTATATTTCAACTCTTTCTTGGACTCGAACTCAAGTTCTGTCGAAGGGTCATGAGAACTCGAAACGTCAACTCTTTTCTTCTCCACCGACGCTGCCAGACCTGCTGAGTTTTTCCAGGTAATTCTGTTTTTGTTTTTGTTTTGGATTTCCAGCATCCGCAGTTTTTTTGTTTTTATCTCTATTATTATAGGGATCCCAGAGACTCTGGGACGTGTTTAACCATAGCTGTCATGAACACAGCAGCTAGCCATTAGTGTTCATGACTGCAGTGTGAAAAAATTATGTAAGAGGGGAGACTTAAACTCAGTTGTTGATAAAGAGGCACAAAGTTGCCTTCGCTGGAGCTGAGAGGCTCAATTTTGTGAGGGGAGAGCGTTTGAACTCTTGAGAGGAACATGAAGCTGCTGGCATCCATGGCTACCTCTAGTCATACCTGGAACTCTTCTTTCAGATTGAACGAAGAGTACATTTCTCCTGTCCATTACAGCCTTGATCAGGGCCTCAAGGGAGGTAACTGGAAAATGTGGTGCAGCCTGGGGACAGCTGCCCAAATCACCACTGGCCTTCTGCTCTCCCTCCATTTCCAAAGACAACAGGAAGCCCAGTCATGGCTGCCGTTTGCTTTTTAAATTATCCTTCCATGCATGGCTCCTGCCTCCACCTGGTGCCCCTAAATGGATGGCCAAACTTGGGTCCAGGGCAATTAGTGGCTGACGGTTTAAAAATCGCATTTCGTCTCTGAAGCTGGTGCGGTGTAGGATCGGACCAGAAATATTCCAGGCATCAGGTTCCTGATCTCGGAATGAAATTCCAGCTGCACTAGTTCATGTTCTGCCAATTTGATTATCTGCTCATTAACCCCACTCTCTATCTTCTGCTGCGCAACCACTTTCCTGACCAGGTCAATAATTTTCCTTCAATTTCATGGGTTTCAACTTTAGTTAACTTATGAGCGATTTCATCAAATGTCTTCTGGAAGTCCATGTGAATAGGATCCATAACCCATTCTCCAGTCCATTACTTAAGGCATCTCTTCAAAAATCTCAATCAGATTTGACCGGCAAGACGTACATTTTACAAATCCATGACGGTTTTCACTGATCAGCTGAAAATTTTCAACAAGCTCTTCACCTTATCCTTTAATTATAGATTCTATTAATTTCCCAACAACAGAGATTGGGCAAACTGTTCTATAATTTTCTGAGTTCCCCCTCTCACCTTTCTTAAATAGCAGTGTGATGTGCACAGGTTTTCAATCTAAAGATACAGTTCATGATTTGGGAGAACTTTAGAAGATTATAGTTATGGCATCTGCATTATTCTCACCTACATCCTTCACCACTTCAGCAAACCAGGGAGGCGATGGCGTAGTGGTATTGTCGCTGGACTGGTAATCTAGAGACCCAGGGTAATGCTCTGGGGATCCGGATACGAATCCTGCCACGGCAGATGGGGGGATTTGAATTAAAAGTCTAATGATGTCCATGAAACAATTGTTGATTGTTGTAAAAGTCCATCTGGATTACTAAGGTCCTACATGTGACTCCAGACCCACAGCAACGTGGTTGACTCTTAAATGCCCTCTGAACAAGGGCAAGGATAATTAGGGACGGAAAATAAGTGCTGGCCTAGCCAGTGACACCCACATGCCATGAATGAATAAGAAAAAGACCTGGGGAGCTCCTCTCCCAGCACTATTGGTACAGCTGGGCCTGCCCTGACATCGTGGGTGGGAGACATCTCACTGGTTAACCAGAGGTCACATGTTTTCCTGTCAAGTCTTTCACGCTGAGTGATGGGCACATGAGTGTCATAATGGGGGAGATTTTGCTATTGTGGGGAGTTATTTTTGTGAGATTAGGTGCTGAGCTGAGTGTTTTCTGAGGATTGATGCCTGTGATTGATCGGTGATTGGATTGATTAGTGAGTTTTAGTACTGTGGTGGACTTTATCTGGGGGGGCTTCAGTGCTGTGGTGTGGTGGATGTCTTTTGGGGGGATTTAGAGCTGTGGTGAAAGGTTTATTGATGAATTCTTTGTTGTGGGGGTGGGGATTAATGTTATCGTGAGGGGCTGTTGGGGGGAGTTAGTGCTGTGGTGTAGGCCTTTTGGTGCTTTGTCGTTTTAGTGCTTTATTGAGGGCTTACTGAGGTACTTTAGTACTGTGGTGTGTGTTTTACTGAGGGGATTAAATTGCTGAGGTGGTGGACTAAAGAGAGTCTTTAATTTAATTTAAATTGCTGAGGTGAGGACTCTATCGATGGTGACTAGTGGCTAGGCTGAGTTTCACCAATGGGCCCTGGAGCTGGGAGGCTGGTCACCAGGGAATGAGTGACACACCTGGAGGACAAGATCACATCTACGTCTGTGGGTTCTGCCAGTCGGTGCTTTTCAATGTTACAATAACAACACCAAGAGCTGGACTTCACAGGGGGATGGACTGCTTATACCCCAACCCCACTCCCTACCTCTACCGCCACCCTCCCACCCCAACCCACCATTGCAAGAGTCAACAGGCAGCTAACGTACCTAAAAAAGAAAAATGCCGGCCTGGGCCACAGCCATAAAATGCTGCCAGCGGGCTAACTGGGCAGAGGGTGGGGCTTCCATGCCTTAGGCCCCTTAGTGGGATGAAATCCCACCCTTAAGAGCTGCTGGCCAATCTGATTCTAGCAGCCCCAATAGCGCTGGAACTCTGTAGTAGGGGTTGTTGGGACTGCAAGCGGGCCCTTGCTAAGAGCAATGGTGTCTATAGTGATATATGTCCTGGCATTTTACGGTAGGAAGGGATCGGGCCACCTGGAGGGGTGAGAGGGGAAGGCAGGTTTTGGAGGCCAGTTGGGGAGGAACAAATTGGTGGGTAACATCTTGGGGGGAGTGCCCCTGATGCACACAAGGCACCTCCCAAAGGGCATCCCCCACTTCCTTCCCGACTTTTAAACACACGTTTAAAAAGTCACTTACCCATACCAACTGTATTAAGGCCTGGGCAGTGTAATATATAGGTCAATTAGCTTGGTAACAAGCTTACTTGACTGTTAATTATTTATTTAAAAATGGCAGGTGGGCTGCTGACTTCGGCTCCCGTCCACCTATCGTATTACGTGGGACAGCTTGGGGCTGGGCTAGAAAGTGGTAGGTCTGTCACCCCTCATATTTTATGTACCCCCACCCGCCCTCTCGGCCATAAAATCCAGTCCCAAGAGTTAATGGCTAAGGGAGTAAACCCAGCACAAAACCTGAAGGAGTCCCATTCGGCAACTGGGGTTTCCCTCAAGTTAAACCTTCCAGCAGCTCCAGCGGCTGACTAGGCCCCATACGTATAAGCTTTTGTCTTCCCTCTGGATACCAGCCAATGAAGTCAAGAGGTGGGTACAGATGTAAAGTAAGTCTGCACCTCCTAAAACCATGCCTAGGCCATGCAGCAAGCAAAGAAAGGTAACCTTTTGGCTTGGAAACTGGAATGTCAGGACAGTGTGCCCACATTCCACAGCAAATGTATGCAAGATGGCCCTGATTGACCATGAGATGCACATGCTTGGTGTCAACATTGCCGCTCTACAGGAACAAGGTTAGCCAACACAGGCTGTAGGCTCTATTCATGAGGCTAATTACACCTTCTACTGGCATGAAAAGAGCGCTAAAGACCACTGTGAGAGCGGTGTGGACTTTGCGTTGAGCAATCAGCTGACATGGTCAACTGAGTCATCAGTAGCAACCTTAGAGCATCTCATTTCCCATGAAGCTGTCAACTGATGGTGGCACAGTTAACATCATATATGCTTACGCACCAACTCTATATGCCAGGATCTCAGACAAAGAACATGCCTACAATTGCCTCAGTGATATTCTGAGGGACATTCCAAATGGCAAGAGGCTATTCATCCTGGGTGACTTCAGTGCACATGTTGGGGAAGACAGTGATTTATGGCCAATGTGCCTCAGTCATCATGGGATTTGCAAGATCAGAGGAGCAGAGTGAGTAAGTTCCCCACGAGCAGCCTCAACAGGAATTCCGATTGGAGGAACGGGGGATGGACGACATGCTGCAATTGGAGGGTTGTGATGAGAAAATGGGTCCAGGAAGTAACCTCAGCATGCATAAAACTCGCAAACTTCTCATTGGTATGGAGCTTCTCTAATCTGCAGTTGAACAGGCCAGGAACTATTTGATAATTACTTGCAGGTCATACCATGGGGAATTTTTTTAGCAGAGCTGCCACCTCCAGCAGCGAGCCTTCTGACTCCTTTGCAAAGGAAAAACAAGAAGGTAGTAAACGTGTTTGTATTTTGGTACATTGACACAGCAGTGAAGCTTATTATCTTGCTGTTTTGTTTATTTTAACATTTTGATACAATACTGGAAGTTATTATCCTACCATTTTGTTTTATTTTGGCAATGTGATACAGCAGTGAATGTTATTATCCTGCTGCTTCATTTTATTTTGGCACTTCAATAATACATCAGTGAAGGTTCTTATCCTGCTGTTTGTCTTATTTTGGCACCATGCACCTCTCCCCACCGCCGCCCCCCACCGCCACCCCCCCCCCCCGACCCCTCCTCAACTAAAAAACTGAATGCAGGACCAACAATTCTGGGGTCACATCAAATGGAGTTAAAGTGGGATCACACCAGTAAAAAATTGGGAAGAACTGCTTTAGACCAAAATTTTGGTCACTTCTTCTCATATCTCCTTCTTTAAACAAAAATTGAGGCTGAACCAATTATGATCCTTCAAAGCACCTTGAGGTATTTTATTATGTTAAAGGCACTGTAAAAAAGCGAGTTGTTTGACTGCAAAAATACCATTAAATTAATCAACTGCAGTCAGCCAACCGAGCCAATCTTGAAGAGCCAGCAAATGCTGATGTATTTATTAACTAGCCTGCCACCTTGTGGACAATGTCATAGTAGTATTAGTTGTATTATACCATGATATAGTATGTAACTGGTTTATTGGGGATAATACTTTATCAATCCCTCTCGAAGCAATTTTTTGAAGTTGTCTTTTATATTTACTTCAGTTTAGGATAATCTGCACAGGATCACACAGGATTAATAAGGAAGCTCAATTATTAGTCCAATGCTAATCCCGGCACTGAGCTTTTCTGCAGTGCACCACAATAAATTTGTTGCGTTTTCTTTGCTAGGAAGAGGTTTACACCAAAAATGTTAACCTATTATTTTCTATTTAAGTGTATTTTTAGCATTTCTATTTTTATTAATCATGTATTGTGCATCATTAACTTAATAGTCCTGTAGTTCCTTCCCGTTGCGTTTTCTTTGCTGGGAAGAGGTTTACACCAAAAATGTTAACCTATTATTTTCTATTTAAGTGTATTTTTAGCAATTCTATTTTTATTAATCATGTATTGTGCACAATTAACTTAATAGTCCTGTAGTTCCTTCCTAACAGGAAAATAATTCCTTTATTATTCTCCTGTTATGAAACTGACTGAAGTTAATCAAATATGACTTTTGCCTTTAAGAAATCCATTTTTTTCCCATGCCAATTAATTTTGGTGTGGACTAGACTCTTTAAAAGCTTTGTCACAACCAATATTAGATTATCTGGCCTCTCTTTACTGGGTTTAGCCCTCTCCCCTTTATATATCAAAATGTAACATTTGTAATCCTCCAGCCCTCTGTCACCACCCTCATTTCTAAGGAAGATTGGAAAGTTGTGGGTAGAGCTTCTGCAATGTCCAACCACAACTCCTTCAACAAATTAGGATACATTAGTTGACTTTTCTACTTTGAGTGCTACCAACCCTTTAAGTACTGCCACTATTCTACTTTTGTCTTATCCAATTTCTTGACTATCTTTTCATTTTCTGTGGCATTGGTAATATCATCTTCTTTGCTGAAGATTAACTGTATCCATTCCCTCCAACACCTCAACCATGTTCCCTGTTTCTACAAGATTTCTTTTGTTATCTTGAATCAGCCCACACTTTCATTGACTAACTTTTTACTATTTATATGTTTTTAAAAGACTTTTGTGTTCCATTTTATATCACCTGCTAATCCATTCTCATAAACTGTCTTTATCCTTCTTATTTTTTCCCAGTTCTTCCCTTACTTTTTATATTCAGCTTGTTTTTTTCCTGAATTATAAACCCAGCGTTTATTATAAGCCTTTTTTATTTGTTTAGCAATAGTGGGAACATTCCCTTTCTGGGAATGTGTCTAGTCTGTAGCCAAACTCTCTTTTCTTTGAAGTTCTTAAATTGCTCATTTACTGTTTTACCTGCAATCCTCGATCCCAATCTACCAGATGCTTTTACATCTCATTGAAGTTAGTCCTCTTCCATTTTCATGTTTGATTTTTCCTTGTTCCTTTCCATAATTGCTCTAAATCTTATGATATTGTGATCACTGTTTTCCAAGTGCTCCTTCACTGAAACATGCTCTATACAACCCATTTCATTCCCCAGAACTAGATCCAGCACTGCATCCTTCCAGACAAAAGAAAAGCAGTACATGCAGTGGAGCTCTGGAATAAGAACAGGGAATGCTGAAAAAACTCATTGGGCAGGATTTTTCAGATGGTGGGATTTCCTGCCCTGCCATCCAAAGAGTCAGGAGGGGATGCATCCCCACCGATCAGAGCAGCCCCACAGTATTAAGTTGCTGGAGATGGGATTTCTGCCCCTCACTCGGGCGGAAGTCTCGCTTCAAAGAGCTGCCGGCCAATCAGATTGGCCCAGCACCATCAGTGGCAGCAGGGGCCAGGGCTGGGACTACAAGCAGTCCCCAGATTCTAAATCCCGGGGACTAAGACCCAATAAACGTGGGGATCTCATGGCAGGGAAGGAAGGTGAAGCCTGAAGGGGGTTTAAAGAAGGGGTGGGGGTCTTGATGGAGAGGCCTGAGGTGGAGGGAGCACCCATAGGAAGCAGGCAATTGGGAAGGTGGGGGGCGGTGCATGATTCTTATGGAAGGAGGCCCTTGAAGAAGGACCATCGCCTTTCATTTCTGAGACCCATGCAAGGTGACCTGCCAGGTTTCCCCTGTCGCTGATCTCCTCCTGCTAGTCTCAAAACTGGTTGGCCATTTAAGGGCCTCAGTTGGGGCAAGGGTGGTGGGCTGTCTTAGGCTTCGTGCACACCATATAAACTCTTGTACAGGTCAGAGCAGACTGGAGGGTGGCAGGAAGGCCACCGGGTGAACTGTACGGGCTCCTCACCCCCCCACGAGCCCCCAACCACCCATCTACAAAGTGGCACCAGGGGCCCGTAAAATTCTGCTCAGTAGGTTTGGCAGCATCTGTGGAGGGAGAAACAATTAACGTTTCATGTCTGTGGCCTTTCATCAAACGGTTCTGATGAAAGGTCACAGGCCTATAATATCCATAGTGAGCATTTCTGGCATTTTCTGTTTTTATTTCTGCTACCTTTCTCGTTGGCTTGGAAACAAATTGATCAAGAATGTCCTCTTGTGCACATTTCAGGAATTCCTTCCCCTCTTTGCCCTTTACACTCTTATTTTATATTACGATAATTGAAATCCCCCATTATCACCACTCTTAAGTTCTTGCATTTCATGCAATTTGCTCTTCTATCACTTTCCCACTATTTAGTGGCCCATAACATATAACCAGTAGCCTAGTAGCTTCTCCAGTGTTTTTTAATTCTAACCAACTTGCTTCTGTTTTTGGACACGCAAGAACAGCATTCCCTTCTAGTGGTGTAACAATATTTCTGATCAATATAGGCAACCCCTTCTTTTAAAATTCCCTATCTTTTCCAAATATTTTGAGCCATGTTAAGTGTCCATTATTCCCCTTGATTGAACCTGCTCTCCATTATTTCACTATATTATAATTCCATATGGATACTTGTGCCTTTAGCTCACCGAGCTTATTTACCATGTTCCACGCATTTACACAAAGTCACTGTAAACCTCTCCTAGTCTGCCTCTCATTTCCTACATATCCCATTCTGATCCTTCCTATTTCTTACTTACTTTTTATTCTAATGCCTCTCTGTTGTTGGCACGGAAGTGTCTACTTTGAGCAACAAGCTTTACCATCCGTATTTTTCACAACGTTCTCTCACCCCTGTGATAAACATTCTTCAAGATTATGACAACACAATTATTGCAGTTTTGGGAAAGAGCACAGTCCCAATGCATTATCAAAACGTCCTCCTAGACAGGTTCATGGTCTATGTAGCTAAAAGCAGAAGACTTTTGGGGGTAAAACTTTTCGGTAGGTTTCAAACTTCAAGACCCCACTGGAGCACATAATAACATGATCAAAGACGCAAGCTATACATGCTGGTATCCTTCCTTATTTACTGGGTTTGGGGAGATCAAGGAGTACTGCCATGCTCCTCGCATTGACACATCAGTTGCATCAGTTTTGCATAATTTGAGATGATTGCTGTTTGTAATTCATAGCAAAGTATCACAGGAGCTGAAACGACCAGAAGCAGATGGTATCAATGAGCAAATTGACTCATCAGCGTGGACATCAAATCTAGTCCTTGCACAACACAAAAATGTTGAACTTAAACTATGTGTCTACTGTAATGTGTTGGATACCCTCAGTAGGTCTTAATGAAGCCTTTGCATTCTTAAGTAGATTGTATGTATTTATTAACTATATATACAGTAAAGGATTCAAGCTGGGAGCTGTCACCCTGCTTGCTTGTGCACGTGGCTCTGTCCAACACTAGACTGACTTTAAGTTGCAGGTCACATGTTCTCTTACATCACTGTGTGTATAGTACTGCACTCAGTTCCATATTAACCTGTATGTCCCAGACCCTTATATACAACTCCCCCAAGTCTTTATCCAATGTATTTCAAGTTATTCAAGTTTACCCCATGTATTTACATCATTATTACTACCCCATCAATCCCCTTCAAGTCGCATAGAGTTCAAGAGTTCATAGGTTCAGGCAATCTGAAGGCCTTATAATCCATCCATATCTGGTTGGCAATACTAGTAGGCTCTGTCATTGCAGGCCAACTCTGTTGTTTTCGTGGCTGTTCTGACACCTGGCTATTTTTTCATCCCACTTTTACATTCCTTGGTATTGAACCACACTTGGTCAATTTGGCAGTTGTGATGATAGGTAGTTGTTGATTTATCCTATTTTTTTCCAGGGTGGATGAATGCTGTGCACATCCCCATAGCGTTTTTCCCTCTTCTTCCATTGTACAGCTCACTGCAATGCATATGAAAGCTTATGTTTCAACAATGGAATCTTCATTCCCACTTGTTTCACAATTTTAGCCAAACTTTTGATTACTTTCTTCTTTTCCAGTTGTTTTTCGAGCTTATGAATCTTTTCATTCAGTGCAGCAACAACTCTGCTAAGTTGAGTTGTTTTTGTTTCAGAGTTATCTGCGAACTCTGATTTAAGTTTAACAACTTCACCTGGGCAGTTAGCTCTTTTCAGGATCTTTCTTCCATGGTTTCTGAACTGCCCCTTGGACTCTTTCAATTCATTTGATAGATCTTCAATCTGTTCCATAGAATTCACCTCTTCTGCTTTTAAAGTCCGGATTTGCTCTTCCATACTGTGGATCTCATCCTTCATGTTGTTCGGATTACACCAAAGTTTAGAAAGTTCATCAGTTCTTGTTGTTAATTCTGCTTTCAAACAACTGCTCTGATTCATCAGCAATTCCTTCCCCTATTCCCAGCATTTTGTGTGATGTTTACTGGAGGCTTCTGATGCTTTAAGTTCATCAAACTTTAATTGAAGATCCATTTTTATTGAATTTGTTTCTACAAGTTCATCATTCCTCTTTCAAATGTTCTAATTCCTGTGAACTACACTCCATTGTTCTCAGTAGCTCTTGCTTTTCCTTATCAAATGCATCTTTCGTATGTGAAAGTTGATTCTCTGCATTGATCAGCTTTCCTTGGCAGAGTATAATTCCTCTGTGCCAATATGCAAACTTGCATTCTGTTATTGTGCTTCTGCTAATTGTTTTTCAGATTCCTCACACTCTTTTGTGGGAAATTCTACTTTCCTTTGCCATTCTAAGTTCTTGATTTTTGTCTCTTCATGGATCTCCTTGGAAATATAATGTTTTTCCAAGTTTTCTTCCAAATGTCCAACCATTTCCTTTAGCTCTGTATTCTCTTTATCCTACCTCCGTGAAATCTCAAAAATGTGTTTATTCAGATCTTGAACAGTTTGGTTCATTGATGACTTTAGTGTCTCGTGCATTTCCAAGAGTATATACTCAGTTTAAATCTTAAGTTTTGAATCTTCCAATTCAGTTCTGATATGAACATTTTCCAACCTTATTTCATTTTCCTTTTGTAGAGTTTGTTTATTTTGGGTTTCATCAGATAGCTTTTCTTCATTCACAACCAGCTGTTTGCTCCTCACTGTCACCTGTTATTGCAGTTCAGGTACTGTGTCGGCATTTCCAAGAAGGTATATTTTTGAGACTTCCGGCAAGTTTTCTGCTTCTTTGGCACCCTTGTGTGTTTAATGGAGTATTGTCTTTTTTCTTTCAGTGCTTTACTGGGAGTTTTCTCTGCCTCTTTTTAAGCACTGTGCACTCCACAACTTGAAGATTAAATTATTCGTCAAAGATTCTTAATATTTCATCGGAACTGGTTGAGGGTTCATCAATGCACTGTGTTAGGATTACTTCATCAGCAAATTCACCAAACCAATGTAAAAAAGTGTTAATCTGGAATTTTTCCTCACTTTCTACATTGAACTAATGTACTCAGATAGCTTAAAAACTCTCTTCTCCAGGGCACCCTATTTTCCATTGGGTTTGGTCCTTAGATGAGTCCAAACTGATCTGATAAGTTGGATTTTTGATCAATGGTTAAAAAATTTTAAAGTGAATGTTCAGCTTTAAGAAGTTGCTGAAATCCAAGATGGTGCCACTGTTTGTTTGAAAACAAAGGGGTTACCCACCCTTGCTGTTATTGACAGGCTCCCACTACAATGGCGCCAGGACTCAGCCTTGAAATAATTTCAAACAATGGCTGCTTGAATCGGCTTGCTTCTTTTTAGCGCTATGCTTTATGGTCATAAAAGCATCAAATCCTGGCTTTTGCTGGTCCTTAAAGCTGATTCTTTTGTCGCAATTCTTCTGAATTAAGTAACTTATTAACTTTTTGGAGTGAGCATAGACAGGCACAGACTTGAGAATCTGGATTATCGAATAGAGTTTTTAACCAGCAACTTCTGGTCGCTGAATTATTTAGAAATTTCTCAGGACTTGCTGGATCCTGGAATTTGAAGGTTTAACTCATCCCTGTTAGGTCTGCTGACTCTGCCTTCTGGGAATTGAAACTGGACTTCCAAGAGATTCTATGGTGTCTTCTGCAGCTGTGAGGAATTTTAAATTTCTGCCTTCAGCTTCCAAGCCTTTCTTTGGAGCTTTTCCCTGGCAATTTTCTTCTGCGTCTTTGCTTCCCGAGCTTTTCTTCAGGCCAGAATACTACTTCAAATTTTTCTTTGGTCTTGCAGGATTTCAGTTTTTCTCTAAATTTTTATGAGATTTTGGGTTTTTCCATTCACTGCCACCATATTGTAGGGTGTTGGATGCCATTTGGTAGGTATTAATGAAGTCTTTGCAGTAAGTCTTAAGTAGGTTAACAGTATGTACTTATTAAGCACAAGAACTGTGTGTATATAAATGTTTTATATATATATAGTAAAGGGTTCAAGCTAGGAGCTGTCTCCCTGCTTGTTTGTGCATACAGCTCTGTCCAACACTAGACTGACTCCTAAGTGTGGGTCACGGCCAGAATTTCTAGTGCTTCGGGCAGACGGGTGCCCAACCCGAATGAACATAAAATGACGTCGGGCGAGCATCCCGATGCTATCGTGACTTGCGCGATATTTCAGTCGGCGGGCACACAGGAAGTCGGCAGCGCCCCCGCTGACAATTGAAAAGCCGATTAAGGCCATTAAAGTAATAATTGAATTAAATTTTTCACTGCTCGTGCAATCTTACGATTGGTGGGCAGGCGAAAAGGCCAAGCGGCCTTTGAATTTTTTAGGAAATCTCATCCACAGGCAGGACAAGGTTCCCAACAGCTATTAAAAATTAGATTAAAATTTTAACATTTTGTTAATAACATGTCCCTGCTCATGTGACAGAGTCACATGAGGGGATGTTTTGTAACATTTTAAAGTTCTTTATTTTTAATTTTTAAAATTTTCATCTCCCTGAGGCAGCTCTGTGCCTCAGGGAACTTTTCTTGCGCGCACCCATGCACATGCGCAAAGTTCCCCGCTCACCATCCTCCCCCCCCCCGACACAGGCAGCGCTGAGCACTGCAGTGTGCATTTCACAATGGGCAGGCCTTAATTGGCCCACCAGCATGAAATCACGGCCGGGCCCCGATCGCGAGCAGCGGTTGGCTTCCCAACTACTCCCGCCCGCCGTTGCCGAACCTACTTGACGAGAGTAAAACCCTGGCCCATATGTTCTCATGCTGTACTAAGTCCCGCATTAACCCTGTATGTGCCAGGCCCTTATGCTAAAGCGTCAACCTTAAGGCGGTCAACAAAGCTATCATTCTGGACAAGTATTCATTTCCAATGATCCAAGAACTGTCAGCATCATTTCATGACTCCACAGTCTTCACGAAGCTTGATATGAGACGGAACTATCTTCAGATACCATTAGCAAAGCAAAACCAATATCTTACAGTTTTTGTTACTCATGAAGAAATGTTTCAGTACTGCAGAATGCTCCATGAACTAAGTTCAGCGCCTAGAGCATTCCAGGAGGTTGTTTCTTCAGACTTGTCACATGTTGAGGGGATGCTCAACGTACTTGACAAAGTCATTGTCGATGGAAGGGACAAAGCAAAACACAATCAGTGGATATAAGCAGTACTCACTTGACTTGCACCACACAATTTGACGCTCGGTATGGACAAATGCATATTCACAGCACTCAAGATGACTTTCTAGGGTACAGAGTAACAGAAGCTAGAATAAAGCCTATATAAGGCAATATCAAAGCCATTCACATGCTTTCAACTCTGTCTAACATGAAAGAGTTGGCATCGTTCCTCAGTATTACCAACCTTTATCACAAATTCATTCGCAGCGATCACGGATCCTCTTTGGAGGGTACTGCGCAAAGATGCACAATGGGAATGGACAATCACACAGTAAACAGCATTTGGCACAGTAAAGGCAAAGACAGCATCGCCAGTCCTCGCACTTTTCAACCCACGTGCAGAAATGTAGGTCACAACAGATACATCAGGAACTACAACTGGAGCTGTACTCTCTTAGTATTGAAGGAAGCAAATGACCAATCACTTATGCGTCCCGCCTGTTGCCGGAAACTGAACACAAATACTCTATTGGATAGTGGGAAGCACTAGCCTGCATCTATGATTATAAACATTGGTACATCTATCTCTACAGTAGAAAATCCACTGTCCACACCAATCACCAAGCACTGACTACATTGTTAGTTATGTCAGGACCTGGTCATGGACCTCTACGCATATACGGATGGTCAGATTGCCTTCGTCAGCCCAACAGCAAGATTGAGTATTTCACAGGTTCATGTATTTGAGTAGCTGACATGCTTGGCTGTATTACCACTGCAGATAGTGTTAGCAATAGCAAAGCAACTTGCGACATTAAAGACTATGTGGTCACAATGATTTTGCACGTGATTGTGATTCTTATGAGAGAAGCTAAAGGCAGAATTGGCAACAGACAGCCTACTGCAGAAAGTAAGCCACTACCTAAAAATTGAGTGGCCTTGTGAAACAGAGGAAGAATTGGTCCCATATTACAGGGAACACGACGGACTCGCATTATTTCATGACACCTGAATTCTAACCGGAACTTGAGCACTTATTCCAAAAGTGCTACAGCAATGTGTATTGCACCTGCCCATGAAGGACATCCAGTTGTTTTTAAAATTGTTACGATCCTAGTTGATGTTAATACAGGACAAGTCAAATCCCAGATTGAAACCTGGCTTGATAGATTTTTTTTTAGAAACTGTGGAGGAAAGTTGCTGAACAAATTCACAGGAGTCAGCTGATGAACTTTTAACACAAAGAATAAAATATTTATTAAGACAAGAAAAAAGAAGTATATTACACCAGACAAAAAGGTTGGAAGGATCTCAGTACAAAGACAAGAAAATGATTCAAATATTCACTATACATACGAACATACATACGAACATGTGAACTAGGAGCAGGAGTAGGCCGCTCGGTCCCACGAGCCTGCTCCACCATTCAATAAGATAATGGCTAATCTGAATGTAACCTCAACCCACAATCCTGCCTAACCCCAAAAAACCTTTCATCTCCTTGTTAATCAAGAATCTATCTACCTCTGCCTTAAAAATAATCAAATACGCTGCTTCCACCGCCTTTTGAGGAAGAGAGTTCCAAAGATTCACAACCGTCAAAGAAAAAAATTCTCCTCAACTCTGTCTTAAATGAGTGACCCATTATTTTTAAACAGTGACCCCTAGTTCTAGATTCTCCCACAAGAGAAAACATCCTCGCCACATCCACCCTGTCAAGACCCCTCAGGATCTTAAAGGTTTCAATTAAGTCACCTCTTACTCTTCTAAATTCCAGTGGATACAAGCCTAACCTGTCCAGCCTTTCCTGGTATTAGGCTAGTAAACCTTCTTTGAACTGCTTCCAACGCATTTACATTCTTCTTTAAATAAGGAGGCCAGTACTGTATACAGTACTCCAGATGTGTTCTCAGAAGTGCCCTGTATAGCTGAAGCATAACTTCCCTACTTTTGTATTCAATTTCCTTCATAATAAATGATAACATTCTATTAGCTTTCCTAATTACTTGCTGTACCTGCATACTAACCTTTTGTGATTCATGCACTAGGACACCCAGATCCCACTGAATCTCAGAGCGCTGCAATCTCTCACCATTTAGAGAATAAGCTTTCTTTTTATTCTTCCTGCCAAAATGGACTATTGCACATTTGCTCACATTATACTCCACTTGACAGATGTTTGCTCACTTGCTTAATCTATCTATGTTACTTTGTAGTCTCCTTACCTGCTCTTCACAATTTACTTTCCTACCTATCTTTGTGTCATCAGCAAATTTGACAGCCATTCCTTCGGTCCCTTATAGAGTGATAGAGGTCTACAGCAAAGAAAAAGGCCCTTCGGCCCATCCAGTCTGCGCCAGTCAAATGAGTACCTAACTATTTTAATCCCATTTTCCAACACTAGGCCCATAGCCTTGTATGCCATGGCATCGCAAGTGCACATCCAAATACTTCTTAAATGTTATGAGGGTTTCTACCTCTACCATCCCTTTCAGGCAGTGAGTCCCAGATTCCCACTACCATCTGGGTGAAAAGATTCTTCCTCACATCCCCTCTAAACCTTCTGCCCCTTACCTTAAATCTATACCCCCTGGTTATTGATCCCTCCACCGAGGGGAAAAGTTCCTTCCTGTCTACCCTATCTATGCCCCTCATAATTTTATTCACCTCAATCATGTCCCCCCTCAATCTCATCCAAGTCATTTATATAAATTGTAAATAATTGTGGCCTTAGCACTGATCCCTGTGGCACACCACTCATCACATCCTGCCAACCATAAAAAGACCCATTTATGCCAACTCTCTGCTTCCTGTAAGCTAGCCAATCTTCAATCCATGCCAATATGTTACCCCCTACCATGAACTTTTATTTTCTGCAATAACCTTTGATATGCACTTTATCAAATGCTTCTGGAAATCTAAGTACAGTACATCCACTGGTTCCCCTTTGTCCACAGCACATGTGACTCCTTCAAAGAACTCCAATAAATTGGTTAAACATGACTTCCCTTTTACAAAACCATGTTTACTCTGCCTGATTGTCTTGAATTTTACTAAGTGCCCTGCTATAACATCTTTAATAATATCTTCTAACATTTTCCATTTGACAGATGCTAGGCTAACTGGCCTATAGTTTCCTTCTTTATGTCTCCCTCCCTTTTTGAATAAAGGAATTATATTTGCTATTTTCCAATCTAATGGAATCTTCCCTGAATCTAGGGAATTTTGGAAAATTAAAATCAGCGCATCAACTATCTCACTGGTCATTTCTTTCAAGATGTTAGGATGAAGTCTATCTGGACTTGGGGATTTGTCAGCCTGTAGCCCCAACAATTTGCTCAATACCACTTCCTGGTGATTGTAATTTTCCCGAGTTTCTCCCTCCCTTCCATTTCCTGATTTACAACTATTTCTGGGATGTTACTTGTGTCCTCTGCAGTGAAGACTGAAGCAAAATACCTGTTTAATTGATCTGTCATCTCCCCACTTTCCATTATCAATTCCCCAGATGCACTCTCTTTAGGATCAACGCTCACTTTGTTAACTCTTTTCTTATTTAAATATCTATAGAAACTCTTATCATTCGTCTTTATATTACTAACTAGCTTTCTTTCATATTCTAATTTTTCGCTCTTTATTAATCTTTTTGTCATTCTTTGCTGTTCTTTACACTTTTTCCAGTCTTCTGACCTGCCACCCATCTTTGCATAATTGTATGCTTTTTCTTTAAGTTTGATGATGTTTTTAACTTTTTTTAGCTAACCACAGATGGTGGGCCCTCTCCTTGGAATTTTTCTTTCTCGTTGGGATATATATATGCTGTACATTCTGAAATATCCCTATAAATGTCTGCCACTGAACTTCTGTTGACATATCCCTTAACCTCATTTGCCAGCTCACTTTAGCTCTGCTTTCATGCCCTCATAATTGTCCTTATTTAAGTTTAAACTACTAGTCTTGGACGTACTCATTTCTCCCTCAAACTGATTGTAAAATTCAATCATATTATGCTAGCTGCTACCTAGGGGTGCCTTTATCAATTAATCCTATCTCATTGCTCAGTACCAGGTCTAGCGTAGCCTGCTCTCTGGTTGGCTGTTTTAATAAACTATCCTGAAAACATTCTATGAACTCTTCATCTACGCTACCTTTGCCCATCTGATTTTTCCAATCTATATGTAGATTAAAATGCCCCTTGATTATTGTTGTACCTCTCTGGCAAGCTCCCATTATCTCTTCATTTATACTCTGTCCTACTGTGTAGCTGTGATTAGGAGGTCTACACCACTCCCACAAGTGACTTCTTGCCTTTACTGTTCCTCACCTCAACCTAAAAGCTTTTACATCATGGTTTCATGAAATTAGGTCATCCCTCTTTAAGGTGCTAATGCCATCATTAATTAACAGAGCCACCCTCCACCTTTTCCTGACTTCCTGCCCTTTCTAAATGTCATGAAACTTTCAATATTCAGGTCCCAATCGATGTAATCCTGTAGCCATGTCTCTAGAATGGCTATCAAATCATACTTATTTATTTATATTTGCGCTAACAGTTCATCTGTTTTGTTTTGAATACTACATGTGCTTAGATACAGAGCCTTTAGTTTTGTCCTTTTATTATTTTTGTAGCATCTTAGAATTGTACTCTCTGTCCCTTCTTATCACAGTCTGTTTATCATTTCCTATATTAATACCTGACTTTCTTGCCTTGTCTCTACTTTTTGGTTTACCACTATTCCTTCACCCCAAACTGTCATGACTCACTGGGGATAGTGCGCTGTAATATCAAGCCCCAATGTTCCCTGAGCCTCAACAAATGTGAAAAGTTTGACCAAACCACCAGATTGCCCCAATTCTACCTAACTGTTTAATTTAGGTTAACAGAGCACCAAGTTTGTAAACTTAATAAATAAATAACTATTTATTGAACAAATTGTTTTTAACTAGTGGCAAAAGAAATAAATATGAACTAACTTCTAACTCAATAATTTCTTAAATAACTATACACAAACACCCACACACACACATAAGTCACACAAAACATGGATTCTAAGGGTAAGATAAAACAGTTCAATAGCACCAATCTGGAATACAGGATTAAGTATGTTGATTTTGATTGATGGCTTCCAAATTCCTTGCAGTTTGTTGTTGGTGGTCTCCCAGCACTTTCAATCTGTAGTTCACTGGTTGAAAAATTTGCTTTACAATGTCTCTACTCGTGATTTATTTTCCCTTTTCCTCCTGACAAGGGTTTTCAGAAAAAGCAGGTTACAGAAATATGAGGGATAGCCAGCTAGCTATTATGGCAGAATTGCCAGAATCTTATAAACACAAGAGAGAGAGGTTTCAGGTCTTCCCTCTTTTCATGCTAGAGACTGTTCTGCCTGCACTGTTACCACTGAAGCCAATTAAAATGCTGTCATCAGACAGTTCCCCTCAGTCCAGAACTCCTTTCCAGAACCATCCTGTTCTCTTGTGGCACCCTATGTTTCAGGATAGCAACACTGTAGTTATTCCTCATCCTATTCCAATGAACATGTCTTTCAGCTGCAACCATGGTAGTTTATAAAGCCACAGTCCAAGAAAATTAAAATACATTACTAATAAGACACATACAAATTCAGAATGATAAAACAATTTACTATATTTATCTTATACTCTAATATTCAGGGTAAGTATGCAGTATATGTGAACCAACTGGCGAACTGTGGTCAGACGTATCACACTCCAAGGTAAATGACAGGTGTGACCAAAGCAGATTCTATGCATTTATGAACAACCCACCTGGCTGCTTGTTACACTGTGAGCCGATCGGTCTCATTGAAACTCTGAACAGAATTTTCTGTGCCTGCTGGTGTCGGGCGTGTTTAGCAGTGTGAGTGGGCAATATGACGAGAAGGCCAAAAATCAGTTTCATGACATCATGAAACCAGTTTGCAATCGTCTGCTCTGCCCATCAATGGCAGGCCGCATTTCCCATTGTCAGATGTTGGGAACCAACATATGCGTCTGCATATCGTTATAAGGCCAACCCGCCAGAATCATCCCCCAACATTGAATCATCCGTCTATGTCAGCAGGAAACACACCGCTGTATTTCACAACTCTACATAAACGACGTGCACCTGGCAAGTTGCACTTCGCTCGGGACTTTGAGGTTTGTTTGCCTATCTTGCTTCGGGCAGCACTCACAGTCATCAGCACCAGGCTTCGCAGGCAGCACCACACCACTTTTATGGGGACTCTGGGGCCGGTCTCTACCTACCAAACCAGTCATAAGGCGAGGGTGGCTTCTCAATGGCTGCAGGGCAAGGGCTGCACTGGGGAAGGGGGTATCCCAGGGTGTGCATGGGGGCACAAGTTGATCTGTGCAAGTGGCCTCAAGATGGTGAGGGCTGAGGAGGCAGTCTCCTGAGGAGATCAGGCCAGATGGAGATGTAAGGGTGTGGTTGAGAGAGTGAGTGGTGATGTCCCTTGAGCTGGCAATGAGTGAGATGACAGTGAATGTGTGATGGGCTTGAGTGTGTGAGTTTAGAGTGCTGAGATGGTTGCCATACCATGGCTGATCAATCAGCCTCTATCTGCATTGCATGGCCAACCTCTTCTGTGCAGCATTGGCACTGATCAACACTGCCATTGCCTATCAAGCTGGAGTGGTAATATTGCTGCCCCTCCTGCAGCTGAAGCTGGGGTAGAGGACATCACAGCGAGCCTCCACAGCGTCTAAAAGGCGCTCAAAGGACGTGACACTAAACAGGCGGTTGTGGGTGGGGGAGGGGGGTGTTGGTGGGTGTGGTGCTGCAATCTTCTTGCCTTTTAGGACCATGTTTTCTTTGCAGCAGTCTTGGGCTGGGAGCACTGAGAGGTGCGTGCATGCAGCTGCATTTTAAATGTGGCACCCAGCATGATGAAATGGCAAGGTGACTGTGCAGCGGGCAAATTGGAGCCTGCCTGCTATCAAAACGGTGTGTTTCCCAGGAATGCATGATTAATGAGGTGGGATTGGGACAATACGGCGTGAAAAGCCGCCATGGTGGCTGGCGGGTAAAACGTCGTTTTTCCCGCCTGTTAATGCACTTAGTGCAAATCTGGACAGTTCCACCCTCTGTCTTTCTACCGAGGGTTTCCGATCTCCACATTTGAAGAACTCTCCTTGGAATTCTCTCCAAAAGTCGCTCCCACTCAGGCAGCTTAAACAAGGATCCATCTCAAGGGTTTCAATCTCCTTTCCAGGCATCTTCGAGTACACTTACACTTCACCTTCCCAGCACACTTTCAGATCTTCAGCCATGCCAAGGAGAACACCACTGCTGCAAATGGGTATCTTTGCCCCTATGGCCCACAGCACATGATCCACCTCACGGTTCTTCAGGGCTTCTCTCAAGCCTGCTTCATTTCAAGCCTGTTCCTCACAGCTCTCTCTTTAATCAGGAGCCTATTTCTCCACTCCTTTCTTTCAACTTTACTTAACAGGATCTGTTTCTGATCTCTGTCCTTGTCCCTTACCTGGGACTGTCTTCTGGGACCTCTCTCTGATCCCTGTCTTTGTCCCTGCCTGGGACCTTCTTCTGGGACCTCCTTCTGTCCCACTCCCTAGTTTGGGACCTTCTTCTTGGTTTGGGACCTATTCCCTCTCTCCCTCCCAATGTCCTGCTCCCTGGGACACCTATTGAATGACGCTCTGGTTCACGTCACCTGACCTGCTGTTTCATGCCATTTCCCTTCCTTTCTTCTTTTCCTTCTGCACAGGCAAGCAGGACCAGTTCCCTGCCTAAAGAACATAAAAAAAGAACTGCGGGAAAGGACCATGCATGCGTAGAAGTCCCAAGGTCCGCCAGGAACTGAAATTCCCAAACTGCGACTGCCGATTCAAAACCAAGGCAAGTGTTGGATTTTGCTACAAAATGAAACAATGATTCCATGAAGCAGCCTGGTAGCCAGCAACAGATCGCTGTATAGAAGAAATCATTAGTAACTGCATGCCTTGTAATGTGAAAAATTTCTTAAACCAAGTCATGCACCTCCACCAACCCCAAGGCCAACAAGACCATGGCAACGACTCCAAGTTGATATTTCTATAGGAGTATAAGTAGCTCCTAGGAATCAGAAAATTTTGCTTATTGTTTATGATCTATGGAGCAAATAGCTGGAAATTGCTACAACAAATTCTATAACCACCAATTTGGCATTCTGGTCTAGTTGCTTACAAAATGGAGCTTGCCAGATACTGTCACTACAGACAATGGACTGCAGTTTGTTTCCAGTCAGTTCATGGAATTCCTAGCAAGCTACAGAATTTATCACCATCTAACATCATGATACAACCTACAATTGAATGGTAATGTTGAACAATGCAACAGGGTGGTAAAGGACTGTCTGAAAGCTAATATGTTGGAGGGGAAGACATTTGAACAATCCATTCACATCCTATTTCACACATATTGATAAACCCCACACTTTCTGACGAGAAAGACTTTTGTATGCCAAATCTTAAGCAATCACTGCCACTCAATGAGAATGCCAGAGTGAAAGCAGAAGAAATTGCAAAATGGCAAGGTAAAGGTGAAGTGTACTTCGAGAAATGAACCGACACAAAGAAACCACAATTTGAAGTTGGAAATTGGGTTTGCTTCAAACAGCCAAATTGTGACCACAAACTTGCATCATCTCTATTTGGACCAAAGCAGGTCAAGTGGTTGCTTGATACCAATGTTTATCTGTTGGATGAGATCACAAAGTGGAGTGTGAGGTACTTGATAGTGAGCAGACCAGAAAATTTCGAGGACAGTGATTATGAGGATACATTTCCTTTTTCAATGAGGGACTGTGTTGTTGATCATCTGCCTCACCAAGTTGATCATGCAGAACCACAACCTCAAATTCATAGATCTCAGAGTAGTTATTGGAGAACTTCTCAAACACTATTTCTGTACTTAAAGGAAAGGGACATGCTGAACTGTAAGAAATTACTTGGCGTACATATGTTTAGGGTGGTTTAATTTAAAATAAGGTCTTCAGTTTTACAAGAGGGAAGCGATTTAGTAGGCGATGGTTAAGTTGTCCTGTGTTTGATTATGTGAGACTGTTTACTATTTATGGACTCAGAGAAAAGTAAACAAAGTATAGAAAGAGCTGGAAGCATGGAGTAGACATTTTAAACCACTGTGAATAAAACATTACACACATAGAAACTAGTGTCATCTCTGCATTGATCCGAGTTATAAAATATATAACACTCTGAGCTTAAGTTTGAGCAGCAGGAGGCAATTCCTTCATATGTCTTTCTCCAGGACACACAAAGCATTCTGGAGTCCGCACATGGTATAGGAATTGCAGGTAACAGGTCTCAGCTAGCCCATCATTTTTTCTTAAAAGTGTATCTACTTTTATCATATATGTATGTTTAAATGAATTTATATATATATACATGCTACATATAATCAATATGATGTTATATATATATATATATATATATATATCCCATTTGTTTCATTATTTAAGTACATGAAGTATTCACTCAAAGCAACTCAACTCCCTTAGTAGCTTAGTTGGTAGCACTCTCAACTCTGAGTCAGAAGACTGTAGGCTCAAGACTTGAGTGCAACAATCAAAGTTGACTGTCCAGTGCATTACTGAGACAATGTTGGGGGTGCTTTCTTTTGGATCAGATATTAAACCAAGGTCCTGTCTGCTCTCTCAAATGGATGTAAAATATGCCATAGTACTCTTTCGAAGAAGAGTTGGGGAGTTACCCTTGGTGGCCTGGTCAATGTTTATCCCTCAATCAACATTGTAAAAACAGATTATCTGGACATCATCATGTTGCTGTTTGTCAGAGATTGATTTTTGCAAACTAGCTGCAAAATTACAACAGTGGCTACACTTAAAAAGTACTTCAGTCGCTGAAAAATGCTTTGGGATGTTCAATGGTCATGAAAGGCTCTAAAACAAGTCTTTCTTTTTTAATGTTAAAATCATCAACTTGATTAATTTTAATTTTATTTTCTTAGTTATAATTAATTGTGATTATTTCTATATTTATTTATTTACTGATGCTCTTTGGTTTAAATTACTTCGACTGAATTGCCACCCTCATCAAATTTCTGTAATCACTCTGTTTAGCAATCCGCTTGCTTTAGCAGATTCATTGAACTCTTGCCAAGCTCTTTAGTTAAAGCTCTGTGCTTTTGCAGATGTAGCAATGTTGGGGCCCAGTCCCCAGTTACTTCAAGGGGATGAACAGTCACCTCCTTAATGGATATCCTTTGTTTCCCAGTAGCCAGCCACAGGCCTGGGGTTCAGGATAGAAAAGCGGTGGCAGACATGACTGCCTCAGAATGAATGAGTCACAGCAGCTGCTGGGGGAATGTACACCTACATGCAGGAAGGCCTTATTGTGGTCACTGAAAGTTTTACACTCATGAGTGTCTCCGGCTGCTGCATTGGTGCCCTAATACCGACTTGGGTACAGTCTACCGCCTTGAACTTTTGGGAAGCTGGCAATGAAGGTGAGCCCTGTTGCCCTCTGTGTCTTTGATTTCACATTTGTGGGGAAGGTGATGTGCTCTCACACTTGAGTGAAAAGTGCGTCAGTGAAGGAGGTGGTGCACTGGTGGGTGACTGCTTGAGAGAAGCCACGGAGGTCTGCAGCAAAGTCCTGAAAGTAGCTGGCTGGATAGAAATTGAGGACCATGATGACCTGGACTGCAACAAGCAGGGGGAGGCAGTGACATAGTGGTATTGTCACTCGACTAGTAATCCAGAAACCCAGGGGTATCCAGAACTGGGGGACCCAGGTTCAAATCCCACCACAGCAGATGGTGGAATTTGAATCCAATAAAAATCAGCAATTAAAAGTCTAAAACCATTGCTTGTTGACATAAAAAAACCATCTGGTTCACTAAAGTCCTTTAAGGAAGGAAATCTGCTGTCCTTACCTGGTCTGGTCTACAATGTGGTTGACTCTTAAATGCCCTCTGAACAAGGGCAATTGGCAATGTACAATAAATGCTGGCCTAGCCAGTGACACTCACATCCCATGAACAAATTTTTAAAAAGCAGGGCATGGCAACATGTAACTTGCAGTCTTCGCCTACACTGTCTTTCAGACATCTCAAGGAAGCTTATTGGGTTGCAGTACACCTTCGCTCAGGGTAGTAACTCCTCCCCCTACTTTCTGCTGCTTCCTCGGGTGGCTTTGTCACCTGTTGCCCAGGTACCCTGGCTCTGGCCACACATTGCGGCCACTGCCCTGTCTCTATTGATCCTATGTAGAAAGTTACTGCACCCTTTTTAAAAATTCTTCCTTCCTTCACAATATACTCTTCTACCAGCAAGTGAGGCAGTCTGTCCTGTCACCCATTTGGCTGCTTGAAGCAAGGAAGAATCCAGGGGGGCCACACAGATCTTTCTTCTTTTTTTGCACACCCCTCCCTCCCAAGTAGTCTGACACCAACCTCAATCTTTGAAGTTAGGCTTCAGTGTTTAAATTGTTAGTTTGAAGAGCTCTAAACAAGGGTTACACACCTTAAATGAGGCCTTCAGAAGTGTTTATGCCTCCACCATAAACTTGTGGCCCCCACTTTGCCAGTTAAGACCCTTGGAAAAGTGAAAATGGGTCAGCACTAATTTCAAATGGCCCAGCAGATTCATGTTTTATACTCAAGATTCCAGTGTTTTTTTAAGCTTTGAATGCACTTTTACAGATGGAGAAAGTACTTTAATGCATTTCAACACTTATACAGTGCTGATCAATGTAACGCTGAGCTTACTTTTGTAGGACAGAGCCCTATAATCAATCACGATAGTAAAATCATATCTAACTTATAATACAGCATCTAACAATTGAAATTGAAAGAACAAGTTTTTCGATATTTCAAAACTTGTCAATGAAAGAATTACAGGAGTAGATGGCTTTTTTTTGGTTTCCCACTTGGGACAGGAGTTCCCCTGTGGATCGTGTCTCCTTTTCAGAGTATTCTTACCGAAAGGCTTTGCCTCCACCAAAATTGCAGCGGGAGGGTTAAGCTGCTGACCCCTGCAATGGATGCGGCAGTGGCGGAAGTGTTGAGTGCGAGTGGACTACCAGCACTCTTATACTGCGCCAGTGAAAACTGCCAGAAGCGGGAATGGGGATGAGAATTGGGTCCCACCTACTAAAGGGCTCCTGCGTAGGCCCAACTCGGTGAAAATCTGGGCTCATTTTGTCTAGTTATAGTTCCTTATTCCAGTTTAAAGCTCAACCCATAAATAGCGCAAGAATAGATATTGTTGTTACTTTTATTGAAATGGAACAAGGTTGATTTAAGTTATATTTTATTTCTTGTTTAAAAATCAAATCAGTTCTTATGGCTGGTTGTAGAGCTTCAATCACAAAATTCAATTACAAATAGGTGGTGTATCTGCCAGTTCATGAGGAGGAAGATCCTCAAAAAGGCAAGTGAAAAATTATTTTTTGAGGCCAGGAGGAAAAGGAGTGATTCCCCTTCTGATTAAATTTCCTGCTGACCAGATAGGCCTCTGGACTGTAAAATATTGGACAACTGGAGTCAGTGAGCTTCAGCAGGATTCCGCTTTTCCAACCACAGCTCACTGGCAGCATAGTAATGAGGCCTCAATCTGAACTAGGTTCCGGCTTCATACTGGCACGCGCTAATTGGTGAAGCAGGTAAACTACTGACTTTGCTCTTATTTTGGCAGGTAGTCAAACTTCTTCCTCCAAATGTGCATTTCCACATGTCAGGCTTGGCCTTGCTTACAGCGACAAGCTATATGTTTCTCACTGTGTCTCCTCTGAATTCCCTGTGGTTGTGGTACAAATGGAATTTGTGGTGACTCTGTGGGGTGAATGAGCATCATTGTACCTCTTCTTCTCTATTGGAAGTGGTGATTTCAGAGGAATTAGCAGCCACAACAACAAGGAATAGCCATGGTTCCCTACCAGCTGATCCTTGGATCCTTGCATATCCTTGAAGCATAATGGAATTCTGGAATGGTGAAGGGTCAAAGCATTGTATGAGCTGGTATTCACTTATATAATCAGTTGACCACATCTATCTGAAAGTTGATAGAGTTGTATCTCTTAGAATTCATGTAAGGCACACTTCTGTCTATTGAAGCTCTCAGAGTTATATGGATGCAGCCATTAACACCAATAACAACTTGCTTTTATATAGATTTATATAGTGCCTTTACAATAGAAATGTCCCGATGCACATCACAAAGGGATAATCAGACAAAAATAAATGATTAGACAAAGGGGTGATCATAACTTGGTTATAAAAGGGGTTTTTACACAGGACCTTAACGGAAGAGAAGGAGCTTGAGGAATGGAGGGGAATAGGATCAAAATTGCAGAATGTGGGCCTAGATGACTGAATCATATGTGGCATCTTTAGCATCAGCCAGTGTCGATTTGCTATGCTTTGGGTTGCATAGCGCTTGAATATAACAGCAAAATATGATATCAATGAAGAAATGAGCTTTAGTTCAGGAGAAAAGAGATAAGGGAAAACTATAATTCCTTTTAATGCTCTAATTGTGAATCACAGAATTGTTACAGTGCAGAAAGAGGCCATTTAGCCCTTTGTGTCTGTACTGCCTCTCTGGATGAGCAATTAACTTAGTGCCATTCTCCCAACTTCTCCCCGTAATTCTGCACATTCTGCCTTTTCAAATGATGGTCTAATTCCCTTCTGAATTCTTCGATTAAACCTGCCTCCACCACACTCTCAGGCAGTGCATTCCAAACCTTAACAACGCGCTGCATGAGAAATATTTTTTCTCATACCATTTTTGCTTGTTTTGCAAATTAGTTTAAATCTGTGCCCTCTCATTCTTGATCATATCACGTGTGAGAACAGTTTCTTCCTAACTACGCTGTCTAGACCCCTCATGATTTTGAATACCTCTATCAAATCTCCTCTCAGCCTTCTCTTCTCCAAGGAAAATAATGCTAACTTCTCCAATCTATCAATCTGAAGTTCCTCATCCCTGGAACCATTCTTGTGAATCTTTTCTGCACTCTCTCCAATGTCTTCACATCCTTCCTAAAGTGCAGCCAGAACTGGACACAATACTCCAGCTGAGGCTGATCTAGTGTGTTACACAAATTTAACATAACCTCTCTTGTGCCCTAGGATACTGTATGCTTTATTAATTTCTCTCTCAACTGTCTTGCCACCTTCAATGACTTATGCACATATACACTAAGTCCTTCTGTTTCAGCACTCCCTTTAGAGTTGTACTTTTTATCTTATATTGTCTCTCCATGTGCTTCCTACCAAAATGAATTGCTTCACATTTCCCTGCATTGAACTTCATCTGTCACCTGACTGCCCATTTCACCAATTTGTCCATGTCCTTATGAAGTTCTATACAATCCTCTTCATAGTTCACAATGCTACCAAGTTTCGTATCATCCACACATTTTGAAATTCTGCTCTGTACACCAAGTTCTAGATCATTAATATAGATCAGGAAGAGCAGGTGTTCCAACTCCCTGCAGTTGGATGGATGAGGATGGAGTGAAGTTATCACTTGGTACAGTGTGGAAAAGATATCTCAGTGGCCTACGCAAAGAGGGCAGCTTATTAGTGTGGGATATGTTCAGATCCCATATAACCAATGCGATCAAGGCGCGCCTGTGAAGAAATAGTACCCAAATTGCAATTATACCAGGGTCTAATGTCAAAAGTTCAACCTTTGGATGTGTGCCTTAACAAGCCATTCAAGAATCATGCTCGTGCTGAATGGAATAGATGGACGGATTATGGTGTTTGGTCATCATACCACATAAAATCTTATGTATTCATAAGATGTGTGACAAAACGGACTTAAGATTGCTTTCTGTGTCATGAACTGCATTATGACAGACATGGGTGGGGGGGTAGTGTTGTGGGAACTAGGCTTGGAGGCTGGAACTGTGGGGTAGAGGGGGCCAAGGGCAGGAGCTGGGAGCCAGGCTCAGAGGCCAGAGCAGGATGGGGGAGGGAATGGCGCGGAAGCTGGAGCAGGGTTGGGATGGGGGTGTTGGGCTTGGAGGCTGAAGGGGTATAAGGGAGGGATGGGCTCAGAGGCCAGTGGGTGTTGGGGGAGGGGTGGCTTGGGCTCAGAGACTGAAGTGGGGGTGCTGGGGCTGAGCTCAGAGCAGCCTTGGGTTGGAATCATTCTTCATGGAATACAACTGAGTGAGTCAACTTAAGATTTAAGAAAGTAATCAGGGAACTGTTATATGCTGTATTATCTATATATATATCTGTGAAGAGCTAGGAACTAATTGTTATGTGTAAGCATTCCAGGGGCCACTTTTCATTGTTGCACTATAGAGTCATGTGATGTGTAAAAGAACCATTTCAAACCGGTCCTTGTTTTGTACAAAGCAACATGGCAAATATTTAACATAAAGAGCTCTAATCTTTCCAAGTTTGAAGTGTGATTATCACCAACATCTGGAAACCAAAAAACAACAAGAACACATAGCATGGTGGCAGTGGATGTCTGTGAGTAAACCTAAAGCATTTTAGATTAATTTAGTTCTTATTTGGAAAATTATCCCACATTAGTGCCAGAAGAAAATCTGAGTAAATTGTGTGAAAATGAAAAATGAAATGTCGATTGGCACAGAAGTGCACAGCTACAGGCCATAATGATTTGGGAAGCTGATGATGTCGTAGAGGCATTTGCAAAGTTTAAACAAAAGCACAGATTGACATCCAGTTTCCTGAAAGGCACTAGCAATGAAGAGAGGGTCAGCTATATTCTTCTGTGGGTAGGAGATATAGGCTGGAATTTTGCATGCCCGCCAGTGTTGGGTGTGTTCGGTGGCATGAGCGGACAATATAGTGCCATCAGTTTCACGACAGCGTGAAACAAGTTTGCGATTGTCTGCTTAACCTGCTGATGGTGGGCCACGTTTCCTGTCATCTGACATCAAGAACCTCATTGTAATAAATCTGCATATCATTATTAGGCCAGCCCACCGGAATTGTCCTTCCTCCACTGGATCATCCACCCATGTTGGCAGGAAAACACGCCAACAGAAAAACACGCTGACGTGTTTCACAACTGCACATAAGCAATGTGCACCTGGCTAGCTGCACTTTGCTCGGGACCTCAAGGTTTATTTGCCTACCTTGCTTCAGTCAGCACTCTCAGTCATCAGCACCAGGCTTCACAGGCAGCACCACGTCACTTTTAGGGGAGCTCATGGCAGGTCTCTACCTACCAGATCAGCCATATGTGGGTGGCTTTTCAATGGCTGCAGGCTAGGGCTTGCTTGGCAAAGGAGGAGAAGTGGCCTCAGGCAAGGGAAGAAGCTGTAGGACTAGGGTAACCCAGGGTCTGTGTGGGGACTCATGTTGATCTGTGCAAATGGCCTCAAGATGGTGAGGGCTGAGGAGGTAGTCTTCAGAGGAGATGAGGCCAGAAGGGCATGTGAGGGTATGTGTGTGAGAATGGGTGGTGATGTCCCTTGAGCTGGCAGTGAGTGAGATGCCAGTGAATGTGTGATGGGCTTGAGTGTGTGAGTTTAGAGTGATGAGATGGTTGCCATTCCCTGGCTGCACAGATGAGATTTCTATCTGCATTGGATGGCCAACCTCTTCTGTGCAGCATTGGCACTGATCACCATTGCCACTGCCCCCCAAGCCTGGTTGGTCACACCACTGCCCATCCTGTGGCCAGAGCTGGGGTAGAGAATATCCCGACAGGCCTCCACAGCTATCAAAAGGTGTTCCAGTGATGTGCCACTAAACCTGGGGGCTGCAGTCTTTTTCGCCTTTCGTGGACATCTTCCCTGAAGTAGTCGTGGGCTGGAAGCACTGAGATGTGTGCACACGCATCTGGACTTTAAATATGGCACCTGGAGTGATGAAGCAGTGAGGTGATGGCATGGCGGGTGAATGATTGCCCACCCGCCATCGAAATGGGGTGTTTCCTGAGAATACATAACTAATGTGGTGGGTTTGGGATGATATGGCATGAAAACCTGCCATTGCGGCCAGCAGGTAAAATTTTGTTACCTGCCCACCACTGGATTTAGTGCAAATCTGGGACAGTTTCACCCATGGGCTTACAGTTAACCAGATGAAAGCTTACAGAAGATCACAGCAAAAACCCAAACAAAAATTTTTGAAAGATTCAGCACCCATCTCTAACTAAAATCTAAACATCAGATCTACTGGTATGAATTTCAAGGCCCTGGACATGAATTAGGTGAGACTATTGATAACTTTGTAAGATTAAAAAATGCAACTAGAAAATGTAAGTTTAACAACCTAGATGAAAGGCTGATAGATCAACTAATTTGGGGTTCTGCACACCCGTGTGTAAAGAAAGCCCTAATTGGGAGGGACAAGCTCACAATATCACAGGCGGTAGACATTGCCAGACCACATGAAGCCATGAGCAGACAGATGAAGACACTGACTATGCAAACTGCTAGCCTTCAGTTAAATCAAGAGAAAGGCAGCAGGATTAATGCAGTGCAGCAGCAACCAGAACACCAGAGAGAAAGGCACGCAGGAGCTGTGGACAAACACAAGAATTCACAAACAGAAGGAAATTTCCCACATATGGATCAATCTGCAGTGTTTGTGGAATGGCCAATCATTGGGCAAAGGTGTGCAGAACAAAGAGAGGGGTGGTAGACGAGGTACCAGAGCTAGGGTGAATGGACAGGAAAAGAAATCACAACATCCATACCCTCCAAGATGATGGTGAAGTCTGAGAACAGCATAGACATAGGAACCATACAATTTCATGAAATAACTGGATGTAGCACCTCCCAGAGAAAAAAAAAATTCACATAACCATTCAGATCAGGAAGAGGGTGACAGAAAAATCCCAAATCGATAAATCAGAAAGTGAAGATTGATACCGGATTGCAAAGCAACATCATCCAGCTCAGACTATACCAAAAGATCTTTCCTGAAAATTTGGAAAAAGATGGTTATCCAAAAAAGTGTTCTGAAACCGAGCAATGTCATGCTAACAGCATTTGGAAGAACTGAGATTCAACAGCAAGGAACAACCTAAATCAGGGGGACAAAGGAAAAGATATTAACTGCATGTTTCACATCACTGAAATAGATGGTCTTGCTATCCTGGGGCTGAACAGTTGTGAAGTGCTGCTGATTATCTCAGTAAACAATGAGGTGAAGGAGGCGACACTGAGGGTTGAAGAAAGTTCACTACGGCGTGGAGGGGGATGAGTTAATCGTTGGATCTTCTTGTGGGCCTGCTCATGTGCTAAAACAGCAATTTGAAAGAGGGGAGAATGGGTGGAATGGGGGAGGAGAGGAGCCCTTCAGATCTTTTCCACAGACCTGTCTATGCCTAGGTGGTGCTGGGATGGGAGCTTGTGGTGTTTGTTGGTACATACAACAGGGTATAGAGTGCCTTGTGGACACCAATGATGTCTTAATTTACTTGGGAAGGTGTCGTTTTCTTTTTATTGGTGCTTAGTTTGCCACTTTTTTAGTTTAATTTGACTATCCCATAATATTCACAGCTGGTATGGACAAGTATTTCCGAAGCGGACAATCTCCTGCACTTTCAAATGCCCGTGACAATTAAGGACAAAGACCTCCGTGTCGCTCAAATGGCGCACACTGGCGAATTTAAATCGAAAACGCGCTCGCTTCATTTTCCAGTTGGGCCACCATAGTTTGGTGCATTGTGGGATAGTGAAGTGCCATCGCTCGTGAGCGGTGGCTGGAATCCGGCTTGGAACGCGCGGCGGTTGTGTTCCCAGGTAACGGGCAGGGCGCGAGGCCGCGGGGGGCGAGTACATCTCCTGCGCCTCCCGCGGCACCTGTTTTGAATCTTATAGTTAACCCCAGGTGCTGCCTTTGTCCATAATAACATCTTCCTTCACCCGGGGTTAGCGGCAAGTCCGATGGTGTTCATGGTTTAAATTTATTCGGGAGTGCCTGTAGGGGCAGCGTTAATAGGACCCGAGGCAGAGCAGTGGGGTTATAGGACGCGACCAGGGGTCAGGGTTGGTTCATGTGAGGGAGACACAGAAATGAGGAAAAAATACATTTCTTAGGGACTTTCTTGGGATAGAAGTCGGCCTCCGAAATCAGAAACGATGTTTGTTGAGGTGATCTGGAAACAGAGTAACTTTCAAAAGGGAACGGGATAAATACTTGAAAAGGAAAATAAGTGTTCTTAGGAAAGGTCAAGGACGGATTGGATAGATAGCCCTTTCAAAGAGCTGGCACAGACATGCTGGACTGAAAGTGTTCTATGATTCAATAAAAGGATAAGCCAGTGACATCCTGGTGTAATAGCATTCTCCCCCTTGAATCAAAAGTTTGGGCTTTGAACTCCCTCTCTAGGACACGAGTGCCTGTTGCATTGTCAGAAGGGCACACCTTCAGGTGAGTAGTTCAACTGGATGGGGGGAAAAAATGAATGGCTCCGTTCAAAGAGGAGCATTATGTTCTCCTGGTGTCCTTTCCAGTATTCTAGGATAACCAGGGAAAGAGTAGGGCCCATAAGGGACCAAAGTGGCAATCTGTGTGACGAGCTGGAAGACGTAGGTGAAGTTTTAAATGAGAACTTTGCATTTACATTCACTATAGAGGATGAGGGAGGGGGACTGTGATATACTTGAACAAATTAGCATTGAGAGGGAGGAGTTATTAGCTGTTTTAGCAGGCTTAAAAGCGGATAAATCCCCAGGCCCGAATGAGATGTATCCCAGGCTGCGGTGGGAGGCAAGGGAGGAGATTGCAAGGGCTCTGACACTAATAATTAAAAATCCTTTCTGGCCACAGGAGAGGTGCCAGAGGATTGGAGGACAGCTAATGTGGTATCATTATTCAGGAAGGGTTGTAGGAATAAACCAGGGAACTATAGGCCAGTGACTCTAGCATCAGTGGTAGGGAAACTTTTGGAAAAGTCTTGAGGGACAGAATTAATCTCTACTTGGAAAATCGAGGATTAGCCAAAGATAGTCAGCATAGCTTTGTCAGGGGAGATCATGTCTAACCAATTTGATTGAATTTTTCAAGGAGGCGACTAGGTGTGTAGATGAGGGTAGTGCAGTTGATGTAGTCTGCATGGACTTCAGTAAGGTTTTTGGGAGAATGGTTAAGTAGGTAAGAGCCCATGGGGTCCAGGGCAGTTTTGTAAATTGGATCCAAAATTGGCTTAGTGGCAGGAGGTAGAGGGTGATGGCCAAAGTTTGTTTTTGTGACTGGAAGCCTGTGTCCAGTTGCATACCGCTGGGTCCCTTGCTGTTTGTAGTGTGTGTTAATGATCTAGACGTGAATGTAGGAGGTATGTTCAGTAAGTTCGCAGATGACGTGAAAATTGGTGGTGTGGTTAATAGTGAAGAGGAAAGCCTTAGACTACAGGACGATATAGACGGGCTGGTCAGATGGGCAGAACAGTGGCGAATGGAATTTAATCCTGAGAAGTGTGGTGAGGTGATGTATTTTGGGAGGAATAACAGAGCAAGGGGATACATAATGAATGGTGGGACCCTAGGAAGTACAGAGGATCAGGGTGGCCTTAGTGTACATGTCCATAGAGCCTTGAAGGCAGCAGGACAGGGAGATAAGGTGATTAAGAAGGCATATGGGATACTTGCCTTTATTAGTCAAGGCATTGAATACAAGAACAGGGAGGTTATGATGGAGCTGTATAAAACGCTAGTTAGGCTGCAGCTGGAGTACTGTGTGCAATTCTGGTCGCCGCACTATAGGAACGATATGATTGCACTGGAGAGAGTGCACACGAGATTCCACCAGGATGTTGCCTGGGATGGAGATGGAGCGTTTCAGCTATGAAGTGAGGCTAAATAGGCTGGGGTTGTTTTCCTTAAAGCAGAGAAGGCTGAGGGGGGGACCTGACTGAGGTGTACAAAATTTTAAGGAGCATAGATAGGGTAGATAAGAAGAAACTTTTCCCCTTAGTGGAGGGGTCAATAACCAGGGGGCATGGATTCAAGGTAAGGGGCAGGAGGTTTAGAAGGGATTGGAGGAAAATCTTTTTCATAGCAGGTGGAGGGTATTTGGAACTCACTGCCTGAAAGGGTGATAGGGGCAGGAACAGTTAAGAAGTATTAAGAAGAACACTTGAAATGCCATAGCATACAAGGCTACGAGCTAAGTGCTGGAAAATGGGATTAGAGTAGATAAGGGTTTGATGATTGGCGAGGACACGATAGGCTGAAGGGCCTCTTTCCACACTGTAGAACTCTGACTTCCGCAACACTACCAAAATAGATTGCCTGGTTCTTTATTTTGTTTTCTGTTTGTGGGAACTTGCAGTATGCAGATTGTTCGTAGTATTTTCCTATATTATAAGCGGCTGCACTTCAGAATTGGCTTGGAAGCTGTCTAGGACATCTTGAGGAAATGGGGGAAAAAGTTCTTTCCTAACATGTGTATGAAGCATCTGAGCTATTTTTACATTTGCTGTTCTGTTTTAACTAAGGTTATTTAAAATGATGTGGATTTTCACTTGAACATCTAATGTAATGACTTCAAATAATTGTGTCCATGTTGCTTTTTAGAAATCTCTGACTAAGACTAATGATGGTAATTCTAGGGGTGGATCCTTTCTTTTCATTTTATATTTAAGTTTGCTGATCACTAAGGTATTGGTATTGTAACAAAATGTGTTCCTGAATTATTTTACACATTTTTCCAAATACAGCCAAAGTTAGTTTGCACATTTTGCAAACCGTCTTCAGCCATAATAAAAACAATAAGTGCTAGAAAAACTCAACAGGTCTGGCAGCATTGGTGGAGAGAGAAACAGAATTAATGGGTGGAATTTTCCCCTCCAGCCCGTGATGGGTTTTGTGGTGGATGGGGCCAGAAAATTTGGAGACAGGCCAAAAATCAGAAACCTGTTGGCAGGAAAACAGTTTGGAATTTTCCCCTCACTAGGTTTATGGCAGGCGGATGGTGGGAACCTAATCTGCATGCACTACCATTTCATGAATGCTCATTAAAAACGCTACTTGCCAGAATCACGTAGCACCTCCCAATCTAGTGCTATGTCAATGAGAAATTAGACCGGTCTGAAAAACGTTTGGGCAGAAGTGGCGTGCAGCTGACAGCCCGCACTCACCTCGAAGTCAGGAGCGAAGTGAAACACTCAAAGCCTACCTGCAGCAGCGCATCTCCGGGTTCTCACCAAAGCCAGTGAGATGCCACCCTGGTGGGGGTGTAGGTTTGCTATCCTCACTGGCTTCCTCTGTTGTCTGGGAGGGTGTTATCTGGGGGCTCAGGCAGGGCAGCAACCCAGTCAGAGACCAACACTGTATCCGGTTGTTGGTTGGTTGTTTGGGGGGGTGGAGAGAGAGAGAGGGGAGAAAAGAGACACGGGACAATGGACAAAGGTGAGTTTGGGGAGGGTGCAATGGCAGGCAGAGGGGAGACTGAGGATTGGGAAGCTGAAGCCCAACATGAAAGACTGGAATGCAGACACAGTAGGGGGTGGAATGGGTATATAACTACAGAACTTGGAGGGAACGCATGCAGACTTCACAATACGAGGGGAGGTTGTGTTCATTTGACAAAAGAGGGTAAAGCTTGCGCAAAGACTCTTGGAGATGGGGGACAGGAAAGGATTGCACATGAGGGATGGATTGCAGAGACTCGTGGAAGGATGGGAGGGACATTGGTGTCAGCAATCAAGAAAGAATGGCTAAGAGAAAGACAGTCATAATCCCTGGCCTGGGGTCAAGCAGTCAGGGTGCAAGAGTGAAGTCAGTCCTGGGGCTTTGTGGGCCATGCTACAGGGCTATGTATAGCCCACGTCATAATCCTGCTTCAGAGAGGGGCAAGGGCTGTGTGCTCAGTTGGGATAAGGCACAGCTTGGTGTGCAGGGCGTGTTCATGGTCTTAATGTCACTGTCTGTGGTCTTGTCTGTCTTGGTACTGGACTGCATATGGAATGGTGAGGGTCAGGGGAGGCATCTGCAGCCTGTAAAGGGTGGAAAACAATACAGAGGTGGGTATTCAAAACATTCCTGAGGTGAGTGGGTGGGCGGGGGGGGGGGGGGGGGGGGGGGGGAGAGAGAGAGAGAGAGAGAGAGAGAGAGAGAGCATATCTCCACTGTACATGACCATGTACACAGCCTTGAGATGGGGAAGGGTGAAGTCCACAGTGGGCATTGGGATATCTACACTAATAGGTTCAGGTGGCAGATTGGTCAGGAAAGTAAAAGCCCATGGGATTCAGGGTAATGTGGCAAACTGGATAAAAGGTTGGCTTTGTAACAGGAAACAAAGGGTAATGGTCGATGGATTCCCTTGCAAATGGGAAGTTGTCTCAGGTGGTGTTCCACAGGGCTCGGTGTTGCGACTTTTGCTGTTTGCGTTATATATTAACGATTTGGATGTGAAAGTAGGGGGCATGATTGGGAAATTTACAGATGACACTAAGATTGGCCGAGTAGTGGATAGTGTAGAGGCTAACCATAATCTCAAACGATATAGATGGGTTGGTGGAGTGGGCGGTAAAGTGGCAGATGGATTTTAACATAGAGAAGTGTGAGGTCATACATTTAGGGAGGTCAAACAGTTACAAGGATTACAAAATAAATGGGAATATACTAAGAGGGATAGATGAAGTGAGAGATCTTGGTGTACAAATACACAGGTCCCTGAAGGCAGCAGTTCAAGTAGACAAGGTTGTAAAGAAGGCATATGGAATGCTGTCCTTCATTGGCAGTGGTATAGAATATAAAAGTGAGGATATAATGTTGGAATTGTATAAAACACTGGTGAGGCCACAACTGGAGTGTTGTGTGCAGTTCTGGCCACCACATTACAGGAAGGATGTAATAGCTCTGGAGAGAGTGCAGAGGAGGTTTACAAGAATGTTGCCAGGATTAGAAAAGTGTAGCTATGAGGAGATATTGGATAGGTTGGGGTTATTTTCCTTAGAACAAAGAAGGCTGAGAGGTGACTTGATTGAGGTGTACAAAATTATGAGGGGAATAGATAGAGTAGACAGGATAAAGTTGTTTCCCTTGATGGAGAGTTCTAGAACCACGGGGCATAGATTCAAGATAAGTGGCAGAAGGTATAGGGGGAACATGAAGAACTTTTTTATGCAGAGGGTAGTGGGTGTCTGGAATTTGCTGCCCAAGTTGTTGGTAGAGGCAGACACTTTAAACTCTTAAAAAGTACTTGGATCTGCACCTTAAGTGCTGTAAGCTGCAGGGCTATGGGCTAGGTGCAGGAAGTTCGGATTAGAAAGGGCACCTGGGTGTCCCCGGGCTGGCATGGACAAGATGGGCCGAATGGCCTCCTTCTGTGCGGTAACTTTTCTATGGTTCTATGGTTGGAATATTGACACAATGACTCTGGGATCCAGGATTATTGGGGGAGGCTGGAGAATAACAAGAGGCCATCTCTACCTGTACAGCAGGGGATTCTAGGAAGATTGGAGGGACAGTAACAGTCACAGAGGGAGAGTGGTAGTGGATCTCATAGTAGAATCTGAGCACCACTATCTTAGCAAATGGAAGTTATGGTGTAGTCAGAAATCAAAGCTGGAAAAGACTCTGGACGGTTGGAGTCGGAGTCATTGTGGGAGGAGCCCAGGGCTGCACTTGGACTCACTTCATGGGGCTGCCCCAACCTGTTTGCACTTAAAACATTGAAATGGAGTCAGAGTTGAGAGAAAAATGGAAGGTCTCCTTGAGAAGGCTCCATTGGTGCCATTGCCTTTTTTTTTAGCACTTTAAAGAGAGAGAGCAGGGGTCACTGGCTTCACAATGCTTTCGCTCCATTTGAACTTCAACAGAGAGGTATGTGAGGACATTAATGAGAGCAAGCGTCTAGGAAGCATAGCTGCTGCATATGTGCTCCATCCAATTGGCATGGATCATAGGCCAAAGGGCATCTAGTAATTGTTGAAGTGCAAGTCAAGGTTGATTAGCATACATGATAATAGATTGCAGGAGTTCCTTTGGTAAGGCCACACATTTCATGATGTCTGCAAAGCGCTCTCAAGTTCTGTGGGATTGAGATGTAAAGTGTCAGGGTTGGCATCGTGGGCACCTAGATATGTAAGTGTATGCCTCAGCTGCAGGGCAGTATCAGCGAAAAGCGATGAACGCAGATGCAGCTCTGGGGCATGATATTGTCTTTCTGTGTGCAAGTGGGAGGTCCACTGTATCTGCCCTATGTTCATTAATTTCTTGCATCTATCCTTCTCCTTGGGGAATGAGGATTGAAGAATGGAACCTGTGGTCAGTGCTTCCATATTGATGGCTGTAATCTGACTGAGGGGGAGGAGAAGGGCCTGGCGCTGCCTAGCCCAGCTTCGAGAGGAGGCCTGGCCTGAGGTCCATGATCTAGGGGAGCCTCAGCAACAACCACAGGATGAGGAGGTTAGAGCCATCCCAAGGAGGGGACTCGCATGACCATGGGTCTATAGCAAAAGACTCTTTTATCTGGAGATGAACGACAGACAATGCTGTGCCTGTCTGTCCTTGTCAAGAGAGCTGGTGGACAATATCTGCCATATTCTGCAGGAGGATCTAACTCCCTGTGGACTGGGAGGGCATCCCCTACCAGTGGCCCTGAAGGTCACCACTGTACTCAATTTCTTTTGCATGTGGTTCATTCCAGGGATCCATATGGGACCCATGCAGCATATCTCAGCCCTCAGCACATAAATGTATCAAGGAGGTCACAGTAAGACTGATCATTATGTCAGCTTCATGCTTGATGAAGCTAGCCGGCTGCTAGATTTCAGGGTTTGCAGAGATTTTAGGATTTGCAGAGATTTCGGGCCTCCCTAGAGTGCAGGGTGCAATCGATTGCATGCATGTGCCATTGAGAGCTCCATGGCAACAGCCCCCAATGTTCGTTAATAGGAAAGGGTTCCACCCCAAACATTCGACTGGTGTGCGATCATCAAGCACATTATGAACACTTGTGCCAGGTGTCCTGGGAGTTGCTATGACTCGTACATCCTCAGTCACCTCCAGGTGCCTCACATATTCAAAGGGCCTCAGCGAATAAAGAGATGGCTCTTTGGGGATAAGGGATACCTGATCACATGTGTCATCCTCTGAGTCGCTCTGAGGAGAGATACAATGAGGTGCATAAGGCAACACGACCCATCATTGAGCAAATGTTGGCATTCTGAAGATGCACTTCTGAAGCTTGGAGCGCTCTCTAGAGCGCTGTCCCACATCATTGTGATCTATTGCACCCTTCACAACCTGGCTCTTCAAAGGAGCATCCATCGCCAGAGGGAGACATGAAGAAGGCTGAGAGCTCCTTGGACAATGACGAGCAGGATGGGCAGGAACCTGAAGAGGAAGGTGAGGGTGCCCTTGAAGAAGCACCATGTGGAAGATGTGCCCGTGACATGCTGATAGCCGTAAGATTCCAGAAGGGGTAAGGTACAGGCAATAGCACACATCCACATTGCTTCCAACCCTACTGTCATGCCTGTGGACTGAAAGGCCTTCACAGCCAGTGACATCAAGAGCAATTTCAGCATTCGTCTTGCACCTTCAAACCTCGTGATTCACTAGGCCCTGTTCATTGGAAAGGTTAGCAGCGAACCCTTCAGTGGTGCGCTCAGGGAAGTGATTGTTGTCATAACAGTGCAGGCACTGTAAAAAGCCTTGATGCAGTGCTGGCCATCTTTCTAGAAAGGTTTTTGCAGACACTGAGATGTGCATGTGGTTGGACAGAGCATCATGGCTGCAGGTCTGTGCTTTGACATTACCAATGAAGGCAGCCTTCTCCATTGGAGACACAATTACAGCTACCCCTCCCTGCCTAGTGAGGGTACCTAACTTCATTCTATCTTGTGAAGAGTATGGTTGCTAGTACATTTTGCATGTGCTTCAGTAAAGAGTTTTACGCTTCCCCCTGACATGACGCAAGGGTAGAATAAGTATCATGAGTCAGCTGCCTATCACATGAATTTGAGGCTACAAAGGGAGGCAAACACTGAGTGGAAGCATGGATCACCCTTGCAATAAGAGGGCTTTCAAATGAAGACACCATTCTCATGAACAACGAATATATTTACAAAGGTGCATGATATTTACAATGATTTGACCCAGAAGTTAAATCAAAGCTTCTTAATTTTTCTAACCCTACTGCTAAGTCTAGGTGCATCCCCATGTCCGCAGCAGAGGTGGAGGCAGCCTGCTGATTGGTATGCCCTGTTGTCTTTGACTTTGGCGGCTGTCCTCTAGAAGATCGGGGGTGGAGGGCTCCGGCCTGCTTTGGGTGTCTTGCTGTGGGGCAGGTGCACCCTCCTCAGCCTGTACAGCTGGAGGTGATGAGGTCATAGGTAGAAGGGATTGGGATTGGCTGGATACTGTCGGAGTCACCTGGGTGGATGGCCCTGGGGTATCCATGTACCTGTGGGTGCCCAAAAACTGCTGCCTGACTCCGAGGAGAAGAGGCACCTGGAGGGAGGCCAAGGTGGCGCGCTCCCCCCTCCCGCACTTGCCTAGCCACTGATGGAACTCACCCATGTCTATAGTGATGGAGAGCAGGTCTGAGCGTGAATCTGGCAGGATCCCCTGGACCAAAGTCTCCAGGGTGGTCGCCAGCCTTCCTATGGAGTCCTTGTCGGAGCTGCATCAGACAGAACAAAGGCGGACCCCCTCTATCCTTTGCTCGTCTGCTGACTGCCTCTTCCAACTTTACCTGATTTTTCACTGCTGGGTCATTGCATCTCCAGCATGTTTGACATGGTTGCTTCCAGAGGCTCATCATCAAACTTGGACTCAGCGGGTGCCTGTTCTCCTGCAGACCTCTGAGTGCCAGAGACCTGGGCTTACTCTGCCTCCAACTGCTGTGGAACATGTCTGTGAGATGTTCCCCACATTGTGATCCTGAGCTGACTCTGCAACTAGGACCCACCGAGATGTGCCTTCCTGAGCTGGTGGAGGGTGCTGGTGAATGCAGTGGTGGGTCTTCCTCGAATGGATCCTCAGCTTCCTAGCCTGAGATGGGTGGGGCTTATGTTGACTCTGGTGGTGTGTCTGGACCTGCTGGTGCCTGAAAGAGAAAGCAGATAGATTTAGTTCACGACCAGACTGAATACAACATTGCATGTCACTTGCTGAGAATATTAGGATGTGATGAACTCATGGCCTCATCCGTACTGGCTTGCTGGGAGAAGTGGATCTCGCCTTCCCAATAGGAGTGGTCCCTGTCCCCCCTTGCCAACTTGGTGGCATCCTGCTCAAATTTATTCAGGCCTGCCTTATTGGCTCTCCCTCCTCTGGACTGGGATCTCTCCCTCTTGTGCGCAAGCTTGGCTTGGACGAAGGCAAGTAGGTGGAATGTGATGAAAAGAGGTGGAGGAGAAGCAGGGAAGCATGTATGCCTACTGTGTGTACTGAGCCCTCCCCAGTAAGGGGCGATGATGGAGTTTATGCAGCACGATAGATTAGATGTTGGTGATGCTTAAGTGCCCGTGAGACAATCAGTGGTCGTGTGTCTCACGCTGATATTGTGTGAGATCCCTGAGCATTGTATCCCTTTGTGTGCATGATGCCATAATGAGAGTTAGGAGCAGGATGACTTTCTCTGGCGGAGTGGATGTGATCATTCATCCTCTTCCTGTACTAGATTGTGTTTCGAGCATGGTGACCTGATGCACTCACTGCCTTTGCAATGGCCCCCCAGGCTGGTGAGGTGAGGCTAGTGGGCTTCCTGGGGTCATCCCTGGGGTAAAGAGTATCCCTATGTTGCAGTTAGTGAGTCATTGCAAAACCTAGGAGTGGCTTTCTTTGCAGCAGCCATTTCCGCAGGTCCTCCCCTGAAAGCTGGGCTGGAGAGACTGTGCTTGGTGTTTTAAATATGGTGCCCGGACCTTCAAGCCCATGGGTGACAGTGGGGCGGACAAATCAGTTCTCGACCTGCCACATGAATTGGAGAGAAACTCACCTATGCATAACTAATGAGCAAACTAGTGCGAAATCGGATGCAATTTCCTTCTACGCCGCCAGTTGGAAATGCACCATGGAATCTGCCCGCCACTGCATTTAGTTTCAAAAATTCTGCCTGACATTTCCAGTCCAACGTGACTCTTTTCGGTTTTATGTGGTTGAAAAAGTCAGGGGGGATGGGGGACGGTGAGCAGATGGAGCAAAAAGGGGGAAGGTTAGTTGGAGAGTAAATTACCGAAAATGTCATGGAACAAAAGGCAAAGAGTTTGGGAATGGTAGTAGTAAAGGAACAAAGCATTTGTCCAGATTAGGTGTTAATAGCAGAATAAAGATCAGTGCTGTCTGAGGGCAAAACATGAGAACAAGATACAGACTGGCACTAGGAGATTAGATACAAAATTTTAAGACAGAGTTCATGGCCTGAAGTTGTTTAAACTCAAATGTTGAGTCCAGAAGGCTGTAAAGCCTCTAATTGGAAGATGACGTGCTAGTCCTAATTTAACTTAACTCCATGTGAAATCAAGAAAAGACTGAGTGCACTGGATGTGTCAAAGGCTATAGACACTGACTGCATTTCAGCTGTAGTGCTGAAGATGTACTGCAGGAACTTGCCAAGGCTTCTTCAACAGCACCTCTGACCTCATCACCTAGAACAACAAGGGTAGCAAGTGCTTGGAATACCACTAGCTACAAGTTCCTCTACAAATCTCACACAATCCTGACTTGGAAGTGTATTGCTGTTGCTTCTTCATTGTTAAGTCAAGAACTGGAATTCACTCCCTAATAGCAAAGTGGGTGTACCTACACTGTATGTACTGCAGCAGTTCAAGAAGGTGGCTCACCACTGCCTTCACAGGGGTAATTAAGGATGGGTAGTGGATGCTGGCCTTGCCAGTGATGCCCATTTCCTGTGAATGAATGGCGGAAAAAATTATAGTCCAAAGAGTATTTTCATGCAGTGTTGTCATAAGTAATGCTTGGAATTTATTTGCTTGCCTTGTGGAAAGAAAAGCCACTTGGAAGATTACTTTGAAGACAGGCAAGCTAACGTGGCATGAAAAAGTTTTAAGTAGAGGGCCAAGCAAAAACTTAAGTTTCACCCAAATTTGTTCTCAGCCTGAAAAAAGTGTGTTATAAAATTGTGATTTGGATTCTTTGTCTTGAGGAAACAGGATGCTGCTTATGCACAAATAATTTACAGAATTGCATTGTGACTGATGATATTAGTGGTAATTGGCAACCTATGCTCAGCCCATAAATTTCATTGTGTGTTTCTTTTTGACATCATACAAATGAAGATTGCCGGGCCAGTAATACTTTGGATCTCTCTTCACCTTGCTTAACCCTTAATCTCTACAACTCCTCTACAGTCATCAATAGTGCCACCACTGCTGAATTCCCCCACCATTAACATCTCTGGGGTCACCATAAACAAAAGCATAATTGGACCCGTCATGTTAACACCATGGATGCAAGGCCAAGGAAGACATTAGGCATTTTGCGATGAATAGGTCACTTCTTGACCCCTAGAAGCTTGTCTACAAGACTGAAGTCAGATGTGTAATAGAATACTTAAGCACACCTATCAAGTAGATTCTGGCAGATATTAATGGACTCTCGATTGACCCCCTCCACTATTGACTTATTGTGGCTGCATTATGTATTATATAAGAGCAAGATTAGGCCATCCAACTCCATTTAATTAGATCGTAGCTGATCTCTACCCCAGTTTCATTTACCTGGTTTTGCTTCATATCCATCAATAACTTTAGGAAACAAATATCTATCATCTGTCTCGAAATTTATAGTTAACCCCAAATCACAACCTTTTGGGGAGAGTGTTACAGATTTTCATTAACCTTTGTCGGGGGGAAGTGCTTCCTGATCTGACTTGTAAATGGCAAGCTTTAATTTTAAGCTTGTGCCTCCTTGTTCTGGACTCCCTTGTTAGAGGAAATAGGGTAGATTCAGAGAAACGATCAAATTTCCTTACTGTCTTTTAGGGAAGGAAATCTGCCCTTATCTGGTCTGGCCTACATTTAACTCTAGATCCACAGCAATGTAGTTGACTCTTAAACGCCCGATGAAATGGTCTAGCAAGCTATTCGATTGTATGAAGCTGCTAAAAAGTCTAAAAGGAATGAAAATCTACACCACAGGGACTGTAGTCGTTCAAGAAAGCAGCTCACCACCACCTTATTAGGGATGGAAAATAAATGCTGGTCCAGACAGTGATGCCCACATCCCATGAATAATTTTTTTAAAAATCCCTTTATCATTTTAGATTACTCAACCTTCTAAAAGCAAGGGAATATAAACCAGGTTTATGCAGCCTGTCCAGAATGCACTGCAGCAACTTTTTAAACTTACTGAGAAGTTTCCATTTCCAGAAGCTCTACTCCTGGGGTTAGGGTCGGAGTAACAATGTCATAGGAACATTCATCACATGTAATTTTCCCTCCAACTCATATATCATTCCACCTGATATTTGTGGCCATTCCTTCAAAATCATAAAGTCAAAGTCATTTCTGGAAGAAGGCCATTCAGCCCATCAAGTCTATGCCAGCTCTCTGAGGAGCAATCCAGCTAGTCCCATTCTCCTGTTATATCCCTGTAAACCTGCACCTGCAAGTGCCCATCCAACTTCATTTTGATACCACCCTCGTGGGCAGTATGTTCCAGGAGTTCTTCTGCCGAATATTTGGTGATTGCCTGCAAAAGTGACAGCTGCAACTTGAATAATAGTGTGCTAACATTTTAAAGAGGGATTTTGTAAGTAGTAAAAAGTTAATTTATATTTTGGAGTAGTTTATACAGGGCTGTACCTTTTTTTACAGAAGTGAATTAAATTCTCAAATGTTAATGTTAACAAAAACACTAGTAATCTTGCAACATAAATTGTTTCTCTTTTTACTCTGATGTGCAAATGATGGAAATCTGAAATGCAACCCACAATTTCTGGAAATGCGCAGCACATTAGTTAGCAGCAGAAAGATAAAATTAGGTTATCATCTTTAATGACCCCACTTCCTTTCAGTTAATTTGAAGTCAGCTATTCCCTGGATTTCCTTTTTGCTTGGTAATTGGATAAACTGGAAAAATAACCAATCCTCATGCCAACATTTGTACAGATAGATGTTGAGACTTTGATGCGTGTAATTGGTTCAGCATATTTATGGGATAAAATTTGAATTAAATTCTTCAACTTGTTGAACTTGAGCTTATTTTTATTGCTTAAACGACAATGCTTTGAAGGATTCAAGTGAGACTGACCAGCAAATAAACTCATCCTGGATTCAGCCCAATTATTAGTTCTGCAGTTTGGTTGAATGGGAGAAGGGAAGAGACGAATGAAGGGTGGGATTTGAGTAATTAAAATTTCCGAAGTGATAATTCAAGTTGGGTAAGGACTAGGTAGAGAAACATTTGAGCACCCTATTTATCTTCCTGACACTCCTGCCAGCTGATACTGACTGTACGTGGTTCCCTCTTTGGTAATGTTCTCCTCTCCTTAAAACCTGCTATTATTACTCCCGCCTTCTTTTAAAAAAAGACTATTGACCCAAAATCCCAGAATTCCCTACCTAACCTAATTGTGGGAGTATCATTACTAAAGTACTGGAGCAGTTGAAGAAAGCACACCACCCCCGTCTTTTCAGAACAGTTGGGAGGTTGGACAATAAATATGGTCTTACCAGTGTTATGACATCCAAAGGGTATTTTTTAAAGTTAAGACACTACTCATGGCGAGACAGCCATGAAATGTGGAGCAAGCATATCAGCCTCACCTGATTATTCTTGATCAAAACATAAAAAACGCACTGAAAATATTTGCATCACACTGTCTGCTGTACCACAGATTTTAACTGGAATAAGCTGAGCCTGCAGGACTTGAATTTCCATGGGTATTGTCCTGATATTTTAACTTTAGTAGGAGGCTAGCAGAATTCTGAGAAGTGGGGTAAACAGCTGGAAGTTTGGTTTGCTGGAGCACTCCCACTGAAGTTCCAGTAGGAGATTGGGGAAAACCTTTTTGGAAATTCAGGGCCCCTGTAAATGCAATGATAGTTCCGATTTTACATTGGTAAGTAATATCAGTGTTTTTTGTTGCCAGATAATTTATGAAATGCAATTGAGCATTTGTTTAGAATTTAAATGCTAGGAAATTTTAGGCAGTGTCACGTCAGACTGCTTCAGCAAGAAATATTGACAAATATGCATGTTTTTACAAGATGCATAAATGGTAAATACTTGGATTTGGAGCCAAAGTTCTCTGTACTTCCCTTTGTAATGCAATTTCATAGCTCTGGTGTAACCTTTATTGACAACGTTTAGCTGTTGGCTTTGGTTCTCTTTGAGTTCCATACATTCATTTCTTTCGAACAAGACAAAATGTCTTTTTCTGACTCTTCACAAGTGAATTTTCCTTCAATCTCAAAAAAATTGTATACAATGAGCGTGGTTAACTGCTGTGCCTTGTCAGTTGTCATTAACCCTTATTTAAGTTGACATTTGAATGTCAAATAAAGAAGTTTCACAACCTTGGGTTGTTCTGAAGTATTTTACAGTAATACATTTGTTGAATTTTAGTCACTATTGTAATGTAGGAAACTTGGTAGCCAGTTTGCTCACAGCATAGTCACACAAAGAAATGAGATAAAATAGTTACCCTTTAACCATCACTAAGAAAGCATAATATCTAGGCAAAAATAAATCTGAATACAAGGCCCCATTGCCTGTAAATCCACCACTGCCTGGGAGTACATCTAATTCGCTGAATATTTGCTCTCTGTACAGATTGAATAAGTTTGGCAATAGTACACAGCCTTGCCGTATACTTCTCTTGAAACATATCTGATTGCCTATCTTCTAGTCTGGCACTCACTATTTGCCCCCCTGTAGGCTCTGGATAAACCTCACATCTTTACTGTCAATATTCCCATACCTGGACACTTTTCCATTTTGTGTATATTATTGTAAGATGGAAAATAGAACAGTTTGGCTTCCTTCAATATTTGCATTGTAAATGGTCAGGACTGCCCTTGATGACAGGAGATAGAGGCAGGGAAGCACTTCTGACCATGATGACACTGTGTAACGTGACATTTCAAAGGAAGGGGGGCAACCCAAAGTTGCTTTGCCCTGTTAAATATATGGTTCTGTGTAGAGGTCAAACAAATGAGAAATTCATGTAAGCAAACACTAAATTTTCTTATGTACGGAGTAAGATATTTTTTGTAGGTACTTTGACAGTTGTGCTGTATTGTAGACCATTGTAACAGTTTGATTTTCTTATAACTGCATTTGAACAGAAAGTTCCGATTTGTCTGGAAACATTTCTGTACTTTTTAAAAGTATAAATACTGTTTGTCCTGCTTCTTGAACATGGATATACACAGCAACTATCCTTTTTCCTTTTCAAGTAACTGTTTTTCTGATGATCTTTTATGCAGAATACTTAAAATATGACTACTGCTGCCCGACCAACTTTTGAACCAGCTAGAGGAGGAAAAGGAAAAGGTGAAGGAGATCTCAGTCAACTTTCCAAGCAGTATTCAAGTCGGGACCTTCCTTCACATACTAAAATCAAATACAGGTTAGATCATATGTTTATTCTTTAGGGTGTGGGTAAGTGGACAGTTTGAGTGAAGTGCTTTTTTCATTTGTGTTAAAGTGTTAACTTTTTTATTTAAATTGAGTGGAAAATTAGTCAACAGACAAAAGCAAAATACTGTGGATGCTGGAAATCTGAACAAAAACAGAAAATGCTGAAAAAACTCAGGTCTAGCATATGCTGCTAGACCTACTGAATTTTTCCAGCATTTTCTGTTTTTGTATCGATGGAGACAATCTTGGTATAATACTGTGGAGTTGGAGTGATAATGTGTGTTATGTGCCTGAGGTTTGTTTTCTTAGCAGGAAAATAATCTTTGCTCAAATGTTTGAGGCGCTTGACAGAGGAGCAAGTGAACAGCAGGTAAATAGTCAACGTTTCCTTACAGGAATACAATTGAAAAGCACATCACTGGTCAAATAATAACAGAAAATGCTGGAAAAACTCAGCTGGTCCAGCAGCATTTGTGGAGAGAGAGACAGAGCTGGAGCAACCCGGATCACTCTGGATTACTCCAGTGAGCCTTTTGGCCAGAAATCTGAGTGCAGGATTACCTGTTTTGATATATTGTGTAGATTGTTGTATGACACAGTGAGTTTGGTGGGAGATGGGAAAGAAAGGCAAACAACAATTTAAAATTCATGAATCTCTAATAATTAGTTCTTCAAATTTATTCAGTGACAGCATATTGTTTCTGCTCTCGCTGAGGAGTATTCAGGTTTATCTTTATGGGCCTCTTGTGTGCATACCAAGGAACTTCATAAGCCACATTTGAATCAAAAAGAAAAAAATAAGTTGGTGAAATATCTCGTGGGTAGATGCAACAGTGACAAAAGAAATTAAGTGATGCACATTCATAAAACAGGTAATGTGACTGCTCCATGAATGCTACCGATAAAGTTATCAATGAAGTGAAGAAAAATAAGGGCTTCTGCTGCATGCCACTTGACAAGTGCAACTACCGTAGAGCAACAATCAGCAAAGCAGATATAATACTGAATATATAGCCAAATGGTCAAGGAAATCAGGCCCAAACTGTGCAGTGTTTTGGTCGGGCCACATCTTGAGTGCTGTATTCACCTATGGCTGTCAAAACGTCAGGCAATTCAGATTAGAATTGTGAGTTGGATCCTTGGTATTAATAGCATGGAAAATGGCTGGAAAAACTCGGGCTCTCAGTCTCAAAAGAATGAGTCTGGGTCTGGCCTATTACAGGCGCATAAAGTAGTAAATTGTATTGAAAATTATTTGAAACAAAGCAACTAGAATGCAGATGAAGGTGATCAACATTTTTAAGAGATTCTTGTGTAACTGTTGTAGTTTAGATTTGTATTATTTAATCACAAGGTACAATATCATGAAAGGTGGGTCCTTTGCTCTACCAAATTGCACCCAAAATTCAGACGATTTATTTCTGTAAAGGCAGTCAGCACGGAGATAGCATAATTTGGTGAATAAAGTACTTGGTAAGCAGCCATCTGCATGATGAACTGTAAGTTTAGGTTTCAGTGAAAATCTCAGAGTAATTTAGATAGACTAAGTGTTCAGGGAAATAAGGATTCAAGAGTTCCACAAGAAGTACATGAATTTCAGCATGAAAACCATCATCATCAGTATATGACTACCTTAGTTTTATCTCTCTCATTCTTTTCCAATTGTCTACCAGCAGCAAAGTAAGTGAACTGCTACTTTCAGTGGATATTTGTAAAACTCCAGCTTCTGTTTTGGGGGTAGGGTAATTTTAACACTGGTTGGACTCGTGGGTCCTGAACTATATTGGAAAGTTTTTTTTATTCATTCACGGGATGTGGGCATTACTGGCTAGGCCAACATTTATTGCCCATCCCTTATTGCCCTGGTTCAGAGGGCATTTTAAGAGTCAACCACATTACTGTGGGGCTGGAGTCTTTGTAGGCCAGAGCAGGTAAGGACGGCAGATTTCCTTCCCTAAAGGACATTATTGAACCGGATGAGTTTTTACAACAATCAGCAATGGGTTCTCAGTCATCGTGACTTTTAATTCCAGATTTTTATTGAATTCAAATTCGACCATCTGTTGTGGTGGAATTTGAACCCGGGTCCCCAGAGCATTACTCTGGGTCTCTAGAATACTGGTCCAGTGACAATATCACTATGCCACCACGTCCCCTAACTATTGCAAATTAACAGCGGGAGCACGCACCATGACCATCTTTGAAACTGTATCCATACTTTTTTGCACTGGAGTCTTAAGAGCTTCCTATCCTGGCTTCAATGTGGAACCATCGGTGAGTTGACTAATGAGTCCTAGTGGTGAGGTGCAATTGCATTAATGCACTCCCCCTTTCATGTCTTGAACTGAAGACATGTCCCTTGAGGTCTGCCTTCGGTTCAGTAACTTTCAGTGTTTTTAAATGTATCTGTGAGTTTATTTTTAGGTGCCCCCCCCCCCCCCCCCCCCCCCCCCAACCTACCCAGCATTGTTCACCCATCCCCTGCACCCCCAGCTCTGCTCTGGTGAGTGTAGCTGGGTGAGGGGTGGGTGACAGGTGTGCTGGAGTACTTAGACAATGATTTAAAGGTCTACATTCCTAAGCAGGCATTTTAGGTCTGCTAGGAACAGCTCTAAATAAATAAATAAATCAGGGTAAAAATCTGTGTAAGTACTTGGCAAACAGTCATCAGTTAGGTCTCCCATGGAGTCATTTCTGACAAACCGGAAGTTCAGGTTTCAGGCATAAATCAGCTTCCCGGAACTTTTGATGTAGTTGCGGCCACAATGTCTCAACGCTTTGGGACTGAAAAATCTGGGCCAACATACCATACATAATTCAGACTATGCATTGGGGGAGATAAGGATTCAAGTGTTCCACAAGAAGTTCAGCATGTAAACCATCCATTATCAATATATGACCTTCTTTGTTTACTTCATTATTTTCCATTTGCCTGCTGGCAAATTACACCACCTCCTTTTCTTAATCAAAATGTCCAGTTGATCAGAGCTGCCCCTCAGAGCTCTGAATTCTGAGATCCAGACTCTGAAGGAAATTGGGCTTAGTTATAAATTTAAGTAAAACTTGCAGTTGAAGGCAATCCAGAACTGTCCTTCATTTTGGCTTGGTCTACAGCACTGAGTTCATAGTCTTTCAGAAGCATTTCAGGACAATGCAATTTGAGTGCTGTAATCTCTAAAGGACAGTGGAGGGGCACCTTTTATGCATAATACTTGAATCATGGGACTGAAAGTAACCATATTCGATGAGGTAGAATATCCACTTTGGGTGCAATCATGAATCCTGGCATAAATTGCAACCAAAATTGCACCCATTTTCAAATTTTTTTTCCTTGAGTTTCTACCCAATCATCTGCAAATACATATGAATTAGGAGCAGGATTAGGCCATTTGGCCCCTTGAGCGTGCTCCACCAGGCAATGTACTCCTGATACCCCTTGACACCCATGTTAGTCAAGAACCTATCTACCTCTGCCTTCAAAATATTCAATGACCTTGCCTCCACTGCCCTCTGGAAAAGAGAGAGTTCCAAAGACTCATGACCCTCAGAGCAGAAATTTTCTCCTCACCTCCATCTTAAATGGGATACCCTTTATCCTTAGACTGTGTCCCCTATTTCTAATCTCTCCCACAAGAGGAAACATCCTTTCAGCATCCACCGCTGTCAAGTCAGCTCAGGATCTTATACAATTCAATAAGACAGCCTGTCATTCTTCTACACTCCAATGCATACAGGTCCAACCTTTCCTCATAAGATAACCCACCCCCCATCCCAGGTATCATACAGAGTCAACATTTGACATTTTCTAAGTGCCCCACTATAACCTCCTTAATAATAGATTCCAGCATTTTCCCTATGACAGATGTTAAGCTAACTGGCCTGTAGTTGTATGCTTTCTGTATCCCTCCTTTCTTGAATAGAGGAGTCACATTCACTATTTTCCAATTCGGTGGTACCTTTCCAGAATGTAGGGAATTTTGGAAACGTAAAACCAATGGATATACTATCTCAACAGCTACATCTTTTAAGACCTTAAAACGAAGTCCATCAGGACTTGGGGACTTGTCAATCTTTAGCTCTAATAATTTTCTCAGTACTCTTTCTTTGGTGATTGTAATTGTTTTTAGTTCCTACCTCCCTTTCAACTCCTGATTCACAATTATTTCTGAGATGTTACTTTTATCCTCTGCAATGAAGATGGCTGCAAAGTATCTGTTCAATTCATCTGCTATTTCCTTATTTCCCAGACACTCACTCAAACAATCTTTGCTTACTCTTTTCCTTTTCAAATATTCTAATTTCTCCCTCCTTATTAATCTTAGTCACTCTTTGCTGTTCTTTATATTCTGTCCAATCTTCTAACCAGCCACTCATCTTTGCAGAATTATATGCTTTTTCTTTTACTTTGATACTACCTTTAACTTCCTTAGTTAGCCACAGATGGTGCATCCTTCCCTTGGAATCTGTCTTTTTCACTGGAATGTATCCTTCCTGAGTATTTTGTATTACCTCCTTAAATGTGCTCTTGCGTCTCTACTGACCTATCCCTTAACCAAAATTTCCAATTTACTTCAGCCAGCTCTGTCTTTGTGCCCTCATAATTGCCCTTATTTAAGTTTAAACACTAGCCTTAGACCCACTCTTCTCTCCCTCAAACTCAAAATGTGAAACTCAATCACATTATGATCACTGCTACCTGGGGGCACCATCACTATGAGGTCATTAATCCTGTCTCATTACCAGATCTATTATAGCCTGCTCACTGGTTGGCTCTGGAATGTGCTGATCTAAGAAACTATCTCAAAAAACACTCTCTGAACTCATCCAAGCTACCTTTGCCAACCTGATTCGTTCAATCTGTATCTAGATTAAAGTCACTCATGATTATTGCTGTACCTTTTTTCACAAGCCCACATTATTGCTTCCTGTGTACCCCATTCTACAGTGTGGTTACTATTAGGGGTCCTATAAACCATCCCCACTAATTTCTTACCTTTACTATCACCTAATGCAAAATCTGCAATGAACCACCAATGACAGCATTTTAAAACATAGTTTTTTTAAAAAATTGTTTTAAAACATATATTTGAATGGTAACTTAGTGTAGTTTGTTTAACATGTGGTTACATGATTAAAAAAATTCTTAATCACAGTTCCAATCTATCACCTGTGTCTATCCTGATTTTAAATTATGAACATGACTCCTAAAGAAATTATACAAAATCATCACCTACTGTGTTAGAGGACAGTAGTCAGTTTCTTAGTAAATCTAATTTCCTATTGGTGATAGCCCTTGGGCATAAAAAAAAGTCTGATTTTTAGAGCATCCTTACAGGCCTGTAAATGAGCGCAATTAGTGGAAGCACCCAATGCCGATTAATTCCCCTTGTGGTTTGGGTGGGGGGCAGTGGTGGTGGTGTGGCTGGATTGCCAAGTGGAGCCAGCTTCTAGTGATTTTTAAAAATAGTGCAAAATATTGTGGCAGAGGAATTTGTACTGAACTTAATTTTGTTTAAAATTCTACAATCCTTTTTGCAGGTTGCACCAATTTTGGACAAATTCAGCTTCAAAAAATTGTGTACTAAGATGGAAACCCTACCCTCTATTGCCTTGCATAAATGCTTTGACATTTTCCACTAAGCCTTTTCACAGTGAGCAAGAGATGCTGCCTTTCTTTTTGCAAGGTCTAGGTCACCTTGAAGATGTCCAATAATCTAAACTGCCTTCAAAAGGCATACACTGCAGGTTGTATGTTTAATTGTCTGAAAAAGAATATAATTGACACAGAATCAGTTTATTCCCTGAAGGGGCAAGAGTTCTACACTATCTGCCAAAAAAAAAATTCATGGATGACTAAAGATGTAAGACAGAACATAAAAAAGCACACAAAAACGCAAAAAAAGTACAGATTCTGGTGAATTATAATATGGCAGGTGATATGTGCCAGGTGAACCAAATCCACAAAGGAAACTTGGTTTCGCCATCACAACAGGGATTTGCAATTTGTATTTATTACGAGAAGATTTGTGCACTGAATTCAGAAGTAATGAGTCCATGAACACCTTCAGTGATTTTAAAAATTAAATTAAAACATATGTATGATTACAGTTACTTAATACTATAACAAATCCCAAAATTCCTAATTAACCTGACTTTCAACTACACACCCCCATTAAGGCAATAGTCCAAAACAGATTTTAAATTTAAATAAGCAATCCAGCAAGGTTACCACAGCACCCACTCAGCAATGGAATTCCAAAGGCTTTAAACACAATTTTAGTTACTGGAGCAGCACTACTTCAGAGTGGCTAGGGCTTCTTCCAAGTCTGTCTCATTCAGTGTACCTTTCAAGATTTTACAAAGCTACGCCCCCACATCACCTTCCATCCTTCTTTATGTATGTTTCTCTCTTTAATGTGTAAAATCCCATTGTTCTACATATCTTTGGAAATTTACTTTTCCCATAATATAAAAATCTTTCATGCATCATTATGGTCAACACTTCTGGGGAAAAATAAACATTGCTTTGCCTCACCTATCTTGTTAGTTGTAAACATTGCACCATCCCTTTGAAAAATCAAACAACCCCTTCACTTATCTAAAAATGCAAATTTCCTTCACACCCTATCTGTAGAACCCTCATCCTAGTGTAAGCCCTTAAATAGCAAAGTGGCACACTTATTGAGCAAGAACAGCCAGGGAATTATAGTCTAATTAGCCTAACATTTGTTGTTGAGAAGTTATTAGGTGAATGAGCACCTTGAAAATTTGCAGCTGATCAGAGAAAACCCACGTGGATTTGTAAAGAGTAGATCATGCCTCATGAACCTGATTTAATATTTTGGAGAGGTGTCTAAAGTGGTGGACAGGGAAATGTTTATGGATGCTATTTATACGACCTTCCAGAAGGTATTGGGTAAACTCATGGGTTTGAAGTTAAATTATTAACTTGGTTAGCAAATTTACTGAGTGGCAAGTGAAAGAGTAGGGAAAATGGACAGGTGCTCCAGTTGGCAGGATATGTGTTTGGCAAGGATCTGTGTTGGGGCCACAAGTATTCATTGTATTTATTAACGATTTAGATAGTGGAATAGAAAGCCGCATATCCAACTTTGTTGATGGCTCAGGTGACGTTGTAAGCAGTGTAGATAGAAGCATAAGATTACAGAAGTATTGATAAAGTCAATGGGCAAAATTTGGCAAATGTATTTAAATGCAGACAAATTTGGACCTAAAAGGGATAGAACAGGATACTCTATAAATAGTGAAAAGCTAGAAAGGTTGGAGTTCCAAAGTGATTTGGGGGTCCAGGTACAGAGATCATTAGGGGGGGGGGGGGGGGTGGGGGGGGGGGTGCCTGCTATCAGAAGGGGGCTTCTGATTGGAGGCAACCACAACTCTCTCTCTCTCTCTCTCTCTCTCTCTCTCTCTCTCTCTCTCTTCCCCCCCCCCCCCCCCCCCCCCCCAACCAATGATTTAGGACTGTTCACTTTTAGACTTCCACCACGCCATATAAATTCTCCCCCTAGCCTTAATTGAGGCTGGGTGGAAAATGGCCCCTAAGTGGCAAATAATTGGTCATTTAAATGCCTCAACTGGGGCAAGAGTGGGCTTCTAATCCGAAACCTTGATCACCCCAGTTAAATTGCTGCGTGGTCGCCGTGGGCAGGAACCTGAAGGGAATCCCGTTCCTTCAATTTCATGCTCCCCCACTAAAAGCCCACTGGGGGCAGGGGGAAGTGTGAAATTCTGGCCTATGTTGCTGTGTAGTAAAGTCATTTAGTCATTAATCTATGTATTTGAAGCGATAGCTGTCAATTGATCTGGTACCAGAGCAAAATACAGATCCTGGAAATCTAAATAAAAACAGAAAATGCTGGAAACACTCAGCAAGTCAGGTAGCACTTGTGGAGACAGAAACAGAACTGGAAACATTTAGAGAACTAAACAGTTTTAATGAAGTAAAGATGAAGGCAAAGGGGAAGGAGGGAACCAAAAGGAGAGGTCTATGATGGGGTGGTAGACAGGAAAAATTTAATGACGTTGTCTGATGCAAGGCAAAAGGAGACAGAATAGGTCAAGTAAGGAAACAAAGGTGGGTCTCGAGGATGTGTACATGGAAATCGCAGAATCGTCACCAATAGCTGCAACCTGAAAAAATGGCAGAGGTCAACCTGTATTTTGAACAAATACGTTATAATATACTAAATTGCAAGAAATACAAAGAAATCACTGTTTCACCTGGAAGGTGTGTTTAAGGCCCTAGTCGATGAATTGAATGGAAGCAAAAGGCAGATGTTGCATCTCTTGCACTTGCATGGAAAGGGGAGGACTCATAAGGGATGATTGAGTGGACTAGGGTATCAAGGAAAGGATACTCCTTTTGGAATGCTGAAAGAGTTGGGGAAAGTGTGTTTGGATTTTATTCTTTCAGGGCTGTGGGTTGCCCTTGAACAATGTGACTTGCTAGGCCATTTCGAAGGACAGTTAAGAGTCCACCTTATTACTGTGGATCTGGGGTCATGTGTAGGCCTGACCAGGCAGATTTCATTTGCCAAGGGACACTAATGAGCTAGATGGGTTTTTACAGCAATCGATGATAAGTTCATGGTCACCATTACTGATCTTAGCTTTATATTCCAGATTTATTAATTAAATTTAAATTCCACTAGAGTCTCCAGCGCCTGGGCCTCTGGATTACTAGTCCACTGACATTAACACTATGTCACTGTCTCCTCACGCTGGAGGTGGCAGAAATACAGAAGATGATCCCTTGAATGTGAAGGTTGGTAGAGTGGAAGGTGAAGATGAGGAAAATCTTGTTGTGGTTCTGGGAGGGAGGGGAAGGGGTGAGAGGAGAAATGTGGGGAATGGACACAGTCGAGGAGCGTAATTCTCAGTTGAAAAAGGAGGATGTTTCAGAAACACTGGTATGAAAGGTAGAAGAGATGCAACAGAGATGGATGAACTGGGAGAATGGAAAAGAATTCTTACAGGAATCAGGGTGAGCAATGTTACTGTGGGAGTCTGCGCTTATAGTGGATATTGGTCAATGGGTTAATTTCTAGAAATGAAGACAGAAGTCAGGGAAGGGAAGGGAAACGTTGAAAATGGACCATGTGAAAATGAGGGAAGGTTGGCATTTGGTAGCAATGTTGATGAAATTTTCCAGTTCGAAATGAGACAATAAACTGCACCAATACAATCATCAGTGTACCAGAAAGGTGAGGGAGGGGACCTGACTAAGACTGGAACAAAATGTTCCACATATCTCAGGAAAAGGGCGGCATAGCTAGGATGATGTATAGGTTCTTATAACAACGCCTTTTTATTTGGAAGTGAATGTGAACACATTTAACCAGGCAGAGGGTGGTGGTGGTAATGGATGGAGACAGATTGGACCTCCGTTTAAGGAAGCAGGTAGAGAGTGTGGGATATAATCAAATTGGATGGGCATAGTGAAAAGGAGTCGGTCAGGGCTAGGAAACTGTGATGAGGGCCTTTGGAAGAATTGTTGATTTAGTGGGAAGACATTGGACAAGGGGGACAAAAAGACTCAAGATAGGACAAGATAAGCTCTGTTTGCTAAAAACTGTTTGAAATGTTGGTTCTGCCAGGCCGGCCCTGTTTTAAGATCATGGGGCAGAGGTAGAAGCAGGTTATAAGAGGTCGGGGATGGTGAGGTTGGAAGCCATGCAGGGGAGAGCTCCAGAGAAGATGTCAGTGATGTTACGATCCTGTGGAGACCGATAACTTCTAAAAATTCAGTCATATTAATTCCAGTTAATAACTGAACGGATGATACAAGCTGTCATGTTTTCAGATGTTTACTGTAACAAACAAACCAAAAGCACTCTCGACAAACCACCTTTTTATACACAACTTATGCTTTAAACTACAGGACAGAACTTTTAACATAACCAAAAAAACCTACTGTTAAGTATACATTACACTGTCCTGTAAGTAGACATTCAATTCTTTCAGAGCTAGTCCAAAGTCCCAAGGATTAATTTCCAATCTTTTCATTTCCCAGCCTGGAAGTTTTTAATTCCAGAGCTACCTTTCACCATGCGAGATCTCCTGGAGACTTCTCCCTCTAAATAAAGCTGGGCAAATCTTGCAACCTCGCTTTAACACTCCTCAAATTTGGTCCTTCTAATCCAAGCAGGACCTTCCACACATATTCTTGTGCAGTAAACCACAGCGCCCTGCTGTCTATAGCTGTTCTCCCTCTCCCAGATCTTGGTAGACTAACCTGGTCTAAGAGCTCTCAGGTCTTTGTAACCAGGCAGAAATGCTCATTATCTATCCTTGAACACAGCCACCCCAAACTCTCTTTTATCCTGCAAATAAATGGACAGTTTAAAGCATAACTTTTTACAACCCAACATTCTCAACGTTTCTTTGGGACTTTGGAAACTGTTTGGAGACTTTGTTAGCACACAGGCTGCTGCCATTGCCTCCAAGTGTAAACACCTTGCACTTTCTTCCTGTAAAACCACATGGGCCACTTTTAATTTCTAACAATCAAATCACCCAAGCTTGCTGTCAGGCAGACTTCACAGCAGGTCACATGACCCCCATCATTTTACCTTAAAGACAGTCCCAAACATAACAATCTTATAAACCTGATAATTGTAATAGTGACAATCTTGAAAACAGTGGCTTGATTGCAATGGTGATATTGTCCAGGGGGAGGTAGGAAGGAATGTCAGATTTGTCATTCAACCTAGGCTAGGTGCAGGTTGGCATGGCAAACAACAACTGTGCCACCTAGTTTAATGACAATGTTAAGGTTGGATTTGAGAGAATGGAGTGCCGCAAGTTCAGAGGGGGATAGGTTTGAGCGAGGATCAGGACAGCTTTGAGAGAGAGAATTGGTGCTACTGATGAGAGTGATCAAGAGCATGCATGTGGTGGCACATTGCATGGAATGTGATTTCACAATGTGGCGAGAGCAGTGGTGAGACACTAAATATCTTGACATTATCTGTAATCATGGGTGAATCTGAAACATTAACAATGGAATTTCAGTTGGATTCCACATAGGATAGGTTGGAGCCAGAGACAGTTGCTGAGGAAGGAGATGTGGCAGTAAAAACAAGGTTTGGTAGATAACTGATGAAACATGGGAAGAGAAACAAAACAAAGGTGATGAACAGGATAAAACAAGCAAACAAACCCAGTTGAAGAGCTGAACTACTTCAAGGTGGACATACTGAAAGAAAAGTATCAGTGAATTAAACAATAATACCAAAGCAAAATAATGCCGATTTCTGGAAATCTGAAATAAAAACAGAAAATGCAAAGAGATGATCAGCAGGACAGGCAGCACCTGTAGGGAGAGAAACTGCATTAATGTTTTAGGTCAGTGATTTCTTTGTCAAAAGTAGAAAAGTTTCCAGGATTGTCACTGACCTCATCTCTGGGCAAATTCTTTCCATGACCTCCAACCTAATTGCTCCGCAACCCACTTCTACTTGCTTTCCAAAGTCCACAAACAGGACTGCCCAAGTAATTCCATCACTCCAGCCTGTTCTTGCCTCATGGAACTGATTTCTTCATATTTCAAATCTTTTTTTCTCCCTTTGTCCTGTCTCTTCCTATCTGCATCTGTGGCTTTTGACGTAGCCTGCTACTTTAATAGTTTCTAGCTTCCTTGCCCTACCTGTTCCCTTTTCATCATGGATATCCGATCACTTTACAATCCATCACCTCCACCCCCACCTCACTAAGAAAGCTTGAGGGCCCTCTGCTGCTGCTTTGAATGGAGGCCCAACCAGACCTCATTCATCACCATCACCACCACCCTCCTTTGCCCATCTGAGCTTCTTGAAACATTGAACCCGTGACTGTACTTACTTCCTCCAAATAAAAAAACAAATTAAATAAGAGCAGGCTATTCGGCCCTTTGAGACTGCTACATCATCAATAAGATTATGCTTCAACTACACCTCCCTACATTCTTCTATATTCCTCCCCTGTGGGTGACGGGGCCCCTGACCATATCCATTCCATTTCCTGCACTTGGCCTGTCACCACTTCCTCCCCCCCCCCCCACCCCCAACCAGCATATGGATTCCCTTGTCCTTGATTCCACCCCACCAGTTTTCACGTTCAATGGATCCATCTCCACCATTTCTGCCACCTCCAGCCTGATGCCACTGCCAAATGCATTTTCCCCTCTCCTCCCTCAGCATTCCGAAGTTCCCTCCCTTACACCCTCCACTCCTCAATCCTGTCCAACGTACCCTTCCCTTTGAATGGCATCTTCCATGCAAGTGTAGGAGATTCAACTCCTATTTTGCATTCTCCCTTCCTACTGTTCAGGCCCCCAAATGCTCCTTCTTGGTGAAACAGCAGTTTACTTATATTTTTTTTTCTTAAATTCATGACTATTTGCTGTTCATGATATGGTCTCCTTTGTATTGGGGAGACCAAATGCAGGCTGGACAACTGCTTTGCAAAACACCTCTGTTCATTCAACAAGTGTGACCTTGAGTTATCAGCCGTCGGTTGTTTTAATTCTCTGCCTCAGTCCCACTCTAATCCTTTGTCTTTGGCTGCCTACACTCTTCCAATTAAGCTCAACATAAGCTCCAAGGGTAGCACATTGTTTTTCCATACGCACTTTGCATCTTTCTGGGCTTGGCATTGTATTCAGCAATTTCAGATAACCTCTGACATCATTTATATAGTGCAGGAAAATGGAATTGATTAATTGACCAGCCACGATCTTAGTGGAGCAGGCTCAAAGAGCTGAATGGCCTACTCCTGCTTCTATTTCTAATACTGTATTATGTTTTCATTTTTTTTGGATGCAAGCTGTTAGAGATGGTTCTGCTGTGGCCATGTATACCCTAGACCCATTTTTTTTATCCCTTTACTTGTCCAATTACTATCTCCTTTTTTGCCTTGTGCCATCATCCCTTTTGTCGTTTAACTTCCCCTGCCTTCCACCCTATCACAGATATTGCCTTTTGTTCTTTCCTCTCACCACTCCCTTTCCCTGCTTCTGTGCCTGCCTTAAACAGGTTTTATCTCTAACTTTTTCCAGTTCTTATGAAAAGTCATCAACCTGAACGATTGTCTATTAAAGATCTAGGCATTTTGATGAAGGATTTGTCCATCAATGAAACAGTAGTACAAATAAAGGTCTTTTCAAGATGCATGCAAGTCAGTTGGGGCAGAGCACTTAATAAGAAATAAGTATAAATATAATGATTTGTCTCAGCTTCATGGGCCAGATTCAGGTCAGAAATGGCTTATACACTATATTTTAGGTACCATTGCAGTAACCTATGAAGCTCTCAAAAGTATGTGTTTTCATTTGAATGACCACCTCCTGTTTTGGAGGTGGGAGATACTATAAAAGAGCAACTATTCTTAGTCGCTCCAGACTGCTATCTACTTTTGAAGGACAGTGTTTTCCATACACATCGTCAAGAAATTTGGCCTGACTTCTCTTTAGCTTTGAAGATTAAGGGATAATCTGATCAAGGTGCTTAAAATTGTAAAAGGATTTGATAGAATAAAAAAGGAGAATTTGCTTCCTTTGGAGTGATGGGGAATGGAGCCTAAAACAAAGAGGCATAATCATAAAATTTGTGATGGCCATTCAGGAACAAAATCGGTAATTCATTTTTCACACACAGGGTAGTCAAAATCTGGCCCACTCCATCTCTGGATGCTAGGACAATTGGAGATTTCGAGAGAGATTTTTATTAGGTTAGTTTACCAAGGGATTTGTAACAAAAGCAGGTAAATGGAGTTGTGGTACAAATCATCCATGATCAAATTAAATGGTGGCATGAGCTTCAGGAGCTGGATGGCCTATTCTATTTCTAGAGTGTGGAGAAACATGGCAGTTAGACCTTTACTTATCATGATTAGGAAAATCATGCTTATTGCAGTTGATTGTTTAACAAATCCCATCATCTATATCCATCACACATGTATGAACGAATGTTATATACATGATATAAATGGAATGTCATGATTAATGAAATTGTTTAACAAATCCCATTTTCACATTTGCATTTTTTCCTCCTCTATCCCCTTTTTGGTATAAGTATGTCGAACACCACTTGTGACTGCAAAGATGTTTATGTTTGCCTTTAGGCCTTTTCCAGTTCCTTTTGAACCAGCCACTGGGAAGTGCATTACATCTATTAGAATGTTATTGACCTCTCCATGAACCTTTGCCAATTCCAATTTGGACTGATCATTATGTGGTGTGCCAGTCCAGTTACTTCATGACAGACCTCTGGTTCATTGAGATTGATATACTCTGAGATTGAACTGCTCTGGCACAGCAGTATTTATAACAATGCTGCCCTAAATATCATTTTTAAACTAGCTTTGAGCTTGATATGGAAATATCAATGAAAAATACTGCAAATTATAAAGGAATTTGTACAATTTGCTTACAGGCAACCAACCCAGGATGTCCCTGAAGAGCTGCGTAGCCGTGACTTCCGTAGGGAACTGGAGGAGAGAGAGCGAGTAGTAGTACGTGAAAAGAATAGAGACCGACCGCCCAGAGGTATATACGAAGTTCCTTTCCAAAACTGGGGTGTTGTGTTGAAATTAAAACTCTTTTTCTGAACAAAAGGAGCAAACTTCTACAATTTATGGTTAACTGTAATAGTGTAAAATCAGTTTTCCTTGACTTTAAAGCTTAATAAGTTGCAATTAACTTTCCTGCTTAGCAAAATTGTGTCCCTAGGACTGTTGGGGCTATAGAACTCCAGAAATGAATAATTTTGAACTAGAAGCATAAGAGTCTTTAACTACTTGGGATGTGGAGAGGATGGTTTTCTCTTGTGGGAGAATCTAGAACAGGGGTCATGGTTTAAAAATAAGTGGTTGCTCATTTAAGACAGATAAGGAGAAATGTTTTTCTCTGAAGGCTATGAGCCTTTGGATCTCTCTTCATCAAAAGGCAGTGGAAACAGGGTCTTTGGATATTTTTAAGGCAGAGCTAGATAGATTCTTGATTAAAAAGAGAGTGAAGGTTTATTGGGGCTAGGCGGGAGGTGACAGTCAGATCAGCCATTATCTTATTGAATGGTGGAACAGGCTTGAGGGGCCAAGTGGCCTCCTACTGTTTCATGTATACATGTATGTTCGTAGGATCTTGGCAATTTGTCACAAGAGTTACTGATATCTATATTTTACTTTTTGTGATAAAAGGTACAGAATTTTTTCATTGTCATTTTAAATAAAAACCTGTCTAAAATGTGAACTCCCTGTTAACCCAAACAAATGTTCAGATTAACATCTAGGGCTACTTTTCTGTGCTCTACAACTGTGGATCTGTGTATTAAATGTATTTTATTTATCTGCCAGGCTGTTAAATAGAAAACCTTGTAGCAAGAGTGATATGGTTGTGCCATATGTTTGAGAATCAAATGTTGGATTGATGGAGTGTAGATTTTTGGCTACCATTCCCTTCATGGCAAAGAGCCTGATTTTTTTTTAAATTTTCCATCCTAGATTTTATTCAAAATGAACAATTAAAGGTACTTTACAGGAGGATCAATATTGAATCACTCTGCTATAAAAAATATATGCTATTGTGCAAAACAAGACCCAACAATCAATATACAGCTTTTGTACAGTTATGTAAACGTAATGAGCAGGGACTGATTACTTTCACATGGGTGATGAGAAAATCACCCCAAGCATTTTATCTTACCATCTTTGGGATATTTTTGAGAATGTATAACTCAGTCCTAGTCTATTATTTAATCAAGAAAGTGTTCCTAGCTTAGTATGACAGCAAAGGGCCAAACCTAATATTTCAGGGTACATTTTCATCTTTATTGCATAGGTCAGTGCTTCCCAAACTTGTTCCCCAGTGCATCAGACATTGTGTGACTCCAGAGTGAAAACTGGGGAGGGGATACGATTAGAGATTTGTTGAGTGTGAGTGGTAGTGGGGAGAGTTGTTGAGTGGGTGGGGTTTAAAACTGCTGTGTTTGCATTAGTGAAATCCTACCTTTTTATAGGTTGTGCTTGTAGCAGCAATTGGGCCTCAACTGAAGAGACAATTAAACCGTGCCCACTAAGAGAGAAGTGAACATTCAAAGGGACCTTGCAGCTGCCAAAACTCAGTCTGAGCTCCACGGCCAGCATTGCTGTCACTGAGCTCGTGACCCCAATTTCTTATTCTGTAACCCAGTTGGGAATTGCGACCCATGGCTTGCGAGCCCCTGGCCTAGATATTAATCGTTCCCTAAATGCAATGCAGAAAGGCAAGTAGGCTAACATGTCGATTGCAAGGTCTGGCCAGTTATGATTAGGTTATGCTTAATAAGCAGTTGAAAGAGATGAACATACATCCCTTGTGTTTGACAAAATTGCTGCAGGTTGTCTTGCCTCGGAGGAAGCAGTGGTGATGTCAGCTGACAATGCTGTATTGTTGAAACATTTTTCCTTTTTCTGCAGCAGGAAGATAATGCAAGCAAGAGCCCAATGAGTTGGAAAAAAAAAGTATACATTTTACATAGCATGTTCTTAGGAATGTGCTGTTTGACAGTATGATGGAGGCAGATTCAATCTTGGTTTTCAAAAGAGATTTGCATAATTTTGTGAAGAGAGGAAATTTGAGGAGCTATTGGGGGAAGGAGATGGAGTGAGACTGAGTTGCTCTTGCAGAGTGCCAGCTTGGACACGATGGGCCAACTGGCCGCCTCCTGTGCTATAACCATTCTATGATTCAATATTTATATAGCATTCTCCATGACCATGGGATTCCCCAAAGTGCTTTATACCAATGAAATACTTTTGAAGTGTGGTCGGTTATATATACATATATAAACATACAAATTAGGAGCAGGCCACTTGGCCCTTCGAGCCTGCTCTGCCATTCAATAAGATCATGGCTGCACTGATTGTAACCTCAACTCCGCATTCCTGACTACCCCATAACCTTTCACCCCTTGCTTATCAAGAATCTATCTACCTCTGCCTTAAAAATATTCAAAGACACTGCTTCCACTGCCTTTTGAGGAAGAGTTCCAAAGACTCACGACCCTCCGAGAGAGAAATGTTCTCCTCAGCTCTGTTTTAAATGGACGACCCCTTATTTTTAAATAGTGACCACTAGTTCTAGATTCCCCCACAACAGGAAACATCCTCTTCACATCCACCTTGTCAAGACCCTTTAGGATCTCAGATGTTTCAATCAAGCTGCCTCTTACTCTTCTAAACGCCAGCAGATACAAGCTTAGCCTGTTTAACCTTTCCTCATAAGGCACCCTGCCCTTTCCAGATATTAGCCTAGTAAAACTTTTCCCTGAACTGCTTCCAAAGCATTTACATCCTTCCTTAAATAAGGAGACCAATACTGCATGATCTTGGTAGAGACGAATAAAGTTATTTTTAATAGAAGAAATACGAAACCCCAGTTATTCACTAAAGGAACGAAGGCACAAGATTTCACAGTTTAAAACAGAAGATTTTTTTTTAACCATACAAGCGTAAACAAAGCAAACACTAAGTATTACCTAACCTATACTCTAACATCCAGAATTAACATTAGTTGAACATGAATTAACAGGCAAATTGTGGGTAAATCTAAACTATAAATTGCACAGTGAATGGCAGATACAACTAGGCAGTTCTTATGAATTTGCTCAGCAGTCCACTCAGCTTGTAGTGATAACAAAGCCCTTCAAGCACTGTCTTCCTCATGAGGAATTTCAGCTCACCCTCCTAGGAGCTAATCTGATCCCCGCCAGCAGCAGTGCACAGCAAACCTTTCACCTCAAAAGTCGCATGTCTGCAAAACCTGCTCAACTTGTTCTGGATGGCATAGATCCAATGTTACCTTCAAGTAATAGAAACAGCTGCAGCAACTTATTCTCTTTGCTTGTTCTCGGCTCCTGGATCTGGCCTCCTCTCTCTTTGAGTCTTCAGCTTGTTTGTTATGCTCCAGTGGACTCAACAACTGCTGCTGCACAGCTTGGACTGATCTGTGAACTGTTATATTTTTCACAAAGATTTAGATTTGCTTTTGCAAACTCAGCTTGCTCCTGACTTCCTTAGAGACTGGGAAGTTCAGTTTCATTTCTGTGTTTGTCTTTTCTGCTCCCCATTTCAGTTTCTATTTTGAAGTTGACTCTGCCTCAAAATATACAAATTAAATTTAAAAATATAGATCCCAAGCCCCCCCCCACTTTTCACATAGCTCCATGGATCTTTTAAATCTCATAATGTCTCAACCAAAAGGTGGCACCACTAACAGTGCAGAACTCCCTTGGTACTGAACTGAAATGTCTGCCTAGATTATATGCTCAAGACTGTGTAGTGGGACTTATACTCACATCCTCCATTCTTGGATCTGAGAGTGCTATCTGGATTGTATTCAAGATGGTTTCCTGGATTAGTATGCCAAGGAGCCAACTAGGGAACAGATTATTTTAAATCTTGTATTGTGCAACGAAGTGGGGTTAAGTAACCTTGAAAGGAGCCTCCAGGGAAGAATGATCATAGTATAACAGAATTTTACATTGAGCTTCATATGTATGTATGTTTCTACGTTCAGAGTGATTTAGTTTAAGAAATATCAGGATTTTCATTCTGAACAAAATGTGTTATGTAGGTATAAGGGGAAAATTGGCTAAAGTAGATCGGGGGATTAGATTAAAAATATGCTTGGTAGTTGAGGGATGGCAAACATTTAAAGAATTAATTCATAATTTGCAATTAATATACATTTTGTTAGGGAATAAAAACACCATGGGCCAAGAAAAGTTAAAGTAACTATTGGATTAAAGGCAAAGATTTATAATGTTGCCAAAAAGAGCAGTAGGCCTGAATATTGGGAGGGCAAAGAATGATCAAAAAAGTGATCAAGAGAAAATAGGACATGAGAATAAACTGGCTAGAGACAATCAAATAAATAGTTTAAAAAAAAGAATAGATTAATGAAAGTAAACTTGACCCTCTTAGAGGCAGAGACATAAAAAATTATGAGAAATGAGAGACATTAAGCAAATTCTTTGCATTTGACTTCATGGCAGAAGACAGACATAAAATATTTCAGATGTTGTGAGGAACTAAGGGTCCAGTGGAAATAAGTAACTTAAAGAAAGTAGTATTAGTGGAAAAAATAGTATTGGAAAAATTAATGGGCCTAAAAGCCGACAAATCCCCTGGATCTGATGGCTTATGCGCTAAGGTTTTAAAAGCGGTGGCTACCGATAGTGCTTGCACTATCTAGAATGATCCCCATGGCTTGGAAGGTACACAATGTAATTCCATCATTCAAGAAAGGAGGGAGAGAGAAAACAAGGAACTGTATGCTAGTTCGTTTGAAATCAGTACTAGGGAAAATATTAGAATCTGTTATTAGAGGTGTGATAACTGGGCATTTTGAAAATTATAATTTTATTAGGCAGAATCAACACAAATTTATGAAAGAGAAATTGTTGACAAAGTTTCTGAGGTTCTATCTAGTGGAGCAGGTAAGTGGGAAACCAATGAATGTATTGTATTTGGATTTTCAAAAAGTATTCAATACTTGCTATACAGTAGGTTATTACATAATGTTAGGGCTCATGAAATTGGGGTAAAATATTACCATGGATTGAGGATTAATTAAAGAAAGAAAACAGAGGAGGAATAAGCAGGTCATTTTCCAGTTTGCAAGCTGTAAATAGTGGGGTACCTCGAGGATTAGTACTCAGACCTCGGCTATTTAGAATCTATATCAGTGACTTAGATGAGGAAATCGAGTGTAATGTATCCAAGTTTGCTGACTGTACAATGCTAGGTGGGAAAGTAGGCTGTGAGGAGGACACAAAGATGAGTGCGCATGAAAGTGACAAATGGAATATTAGTGAAGAAATATGAACTTGTCCACTCTGGTAGAAAATATAGAAAAACAGAATATTTTTTAAATGGTGAGAGATTGGGAATGATAGTATCCAGAAGGATCTGGGTGTCCTTGCTTGTAAATTGCAGAAAGTTTACATGCAAATACAGCAAACAGTTGGGAAAGCAAATGGTATGTTAGCTTTCATTACAAAGGGGTTGAGTTGGACTACAAATGTCTTACTGTAATTATATAGGGCATTGATGAAACCCCACCAGCAGTACTGTGTACAATTTTGGTTTCCTTACCCAAGAAAGGATATACTGGCTTAGAAAGTACAGCAAAGGTTCACTTGACTAGTTCCTATAAAAAGAGTAGGAAAGTAGACCAGGCCTGTGTCCTATAAAGTTTAGAAGGACGAGAAGCGATTTCATTGAAAGCTATAAAATTCTTAAGGGTCTTGATGGTGTAGATGCTGGGAGGATGTTTCCCCTGGTTGGGAAGTCTAGATCTATGGGCCACTGTCTCAGAATAAGGGTTGATCATTTCGGACTGAGATGAGGGTTGTGAACCCTTTAGAATTCTCTACCCCAGAGAGCTATGGATGCTCAGTCGTTAAATATATTCAAGTCAGAGGTTGATAGATTTTTGGATACTAAGAGAATCCAGGGATATGGGGTAATGTGGGAAAGTGTAGTTGAGATCGAAAATCAGCCATGATCTTATTGAATGATGGAGTCAGCTCAGGTGGCCTACTTCTACTCCAACTATGCACTATTGAGTCAAGACTGACTGTTGAAAGACAAAACAGGTATTTACTTATCATAGTCTAATTTTTCTTTGAAAACCCCTAAATTTTTTTGGCTATTCTTGCAGAACATACTACATCATCTTCAAAGAGACCACGGCTGGATCAGATACCTGCAGCAAACCTTGATGCTGATGATCCACTGACGGATGTAGGTTATGATTTTACCACTTGGTTTACTTAAAGAATATCGATTACTTTCGTGGTCTGTTCCTTAATTGCACTCTTAGATTGCTCTTGAAAATCTTACTACAAGGTGGCTGGCCTCTCAAAAGAGATGCAACCTCTTTGATGCACCTCAGATGTGGAAATGAACAGAGTGAGAGTCACAATTCCTGGGCCTGTTGGGGGAGGGGAGAGTGCAGTCTTGCTAAGTTATGTTACTTGTCTAATAATTAAAATTCATGCATGGAAGCTTAAAAATTTCTGTTTTTTTGTTCACCTCCAGTTTTAATATAGCCAGATTTGACACTGTACCTGTACAGGCGAGTCAGGCTAGCATCAGTGGTGGGAAAACTTTGAGACAATAACTTGGGGCAGAATTAATTGGAACCTGGAAAAATATGGATTAATAAACGAAAGTCAGCATAAAATTATTAAGCCAATTGTGTTTGACTAACTTTGTGTTTTGTTGAAGTAATAGTGAGAGTGGATGAGGGCACTGTAGTTGATGTTGTATAAATGAAATTTCAAAAGGCATTTGATAAGTACCGCATGATAAAACACAAGCAAAATTGAAGGCCACTGGATGAAAGTGGGAGGGGCCGCATGGGTACGAAATCGGCTAAGGGGTAGAAAGCAAAGGGTATTGCTTTTCTCGACTGGAGAGAAGTATACAATAATGCTCCCAAAGGTTGGTATTCGGACTGCTCTTTTTTTAACCATCCGTTAATGACCTGGACTTTGGTATACAGGGCATAATTTCTAAGTTTGCAAGTGACAGGTTTGCAGCCAGTGGCAGATTTCAGGAGATCATGGACTGACAAAATGAGCAGACAAACGGCAGGTGAACCTTAGCGTGTGAAGTGATCCATTTTAGTATGAAGAATGGGAAGATGCAATATAAACTAACTGGTTCAATTTTAAAGGGTTGCAGGAACAGGGAGATCTGAGGGTGTGTGTACACATATCCTTGAAGGGATTCTTGGAAATTATAAATAGAGGCATAGATTACAAAAGCGAGGCACTTGTTAGGTCCCAGCTAGAGTAGTGTGGCCAATTCCAGGCACCATGTTTTAGAAGGATATCAATGCTTTAAATTGTTGTAGAGAAGATTTACTGGAATGATACCAGGGAAGTGGAACGGATTCTAAAGTACAGCTTAGAACAGAGAGGTTAATGGGTGATTTGATAGAGGTGTTCAAAAGAGTTTTGATAGAGTAAATAAGGAGAAACTGTTTTCTATGCAAAAGGATCAACAATCAGAGAACACGGGTTGAAATAATTGCAAAAGGAGCAGAGAATTAAGCATGTGAAAAAAAAATTATGTTGCGAGTTGCTAGTATCTGGTATGCACTACCTCAAAGGATTGTGGAAACAGATTCTGTAATAGCATCAGAAGGAAATTGGATAAACACTTGAAGTAGAAAAACGTAGGGAAGTGGGTCTAAGGGGGAAAATCAGGGAAATGGAGTTACTTGGATAACTGTACCAAGGGTGGACACAGGCATGGTGAGCTAAATGGTCTCTTAATTCTATGATTAATTGTCTAGCTGACAATTATACTGGTGGTTACTCCCTTTATACAAATATCCCCAAGTTCAGTATTTGAGGTGAGGTTTGGGATTCTCCACACTGACTTGTAAGCCATGTCTTTTGAAGATCTGCCATTGGTGTCTCGCCTAAAATGTTTTTTTGTTTTGTCTTTCCTTTCCTGCAATTTCAGTAAAAGCAGTGGAGATGCTGGCAACTGAGTCTTATAAACAAAATATTTTGTTTCTTTGTTTTTCCAAGATGTTGGAAGCTGCAGCTAGCAGACTAACCGCCTGTTGGTTTGTGTTATTGCATTGAATTGGTGTGTATTTTTCAGTTAATACTTGAACAAAGATATTGTTAGGGCTTTTCCTTTTATCCCTTTCACAGCTTCATACAGAATGAATCTTTGCTTTAAAGCTGCTAGATGTGCCTGTTCTGGAATTTTATTTTTCTACATTGAATGTAATATGAAAAAGCTGTATTTGCACTAGTGATTTTTCAGCAGTGTAAACTTAAGTATCGCATCCTCAAAAAATTTACAGGTGGCTGCAAATATATTTCAGCAACTTAAATGACACCAGTTACCCAATTACTAATGAATTGTTTTCCCAGGAGAATTCTACTGAGGTAAGATTTGACTTGCACATAGGAGCCTTTATAGTTGTTACCAAGTAGCACATGGTCAGTATGCTGTTAAAGTTGCCTGACACAACTACATATGCTAACCGCCAACCAAGATTTCTACTAATGAATACATTTAGCGCTCTTCTTTAAAGTGTGCCATATTTTCCTAATTTGAATTGGGATTTTATAAACTAATTTTAAATTTTTTGAGGGGCAGATGTTTGAGCTGTAATTGAGTAAAATAACTTCAATTTGTTTCTTTTTAGAACGTGTTGGTTAGTTTAATTTCATATTTTCCCTATTAATATAATGAGAGTTTGAAATTTTCTTATATTTCTGCAATGATGATTTCAGTCACTGGATGGCCCAGTTGTGCAGCACATGAGTGCACTGAAATTCCGTGCCAGAGAAGTATAGGATATCGACTCTCCTTTACCACCTTATGATGCCCCCAAAATTCAAACCTAAGCTTCTTTCATGTACTGTTTAATGTCTTATTTAGTATGACATTTGTGGAGGCCTAGATTCTGTTGTTCAATGACTTTTGTATGCACAGGCAAGATGTCAACTTACAAAATCTAAAAATATGTTACAGAAATTGAAAAGCTAAGACCTGGTCCATTTCAGACAAGTTCTGAATATTTTGTTATCTCTAAATCGCAGTGAAACTAGAGGAAGTCTTTTCAGTTACTGTGTAAGCTCTTTGGAGGTAGTCAGTATAGACCATGTTGGATTTCTTAAGCTTATACTTTGTTGTAATTTCTAATTTCTATTGACTTTTAGGAAGAAGAGGAGGAAGATTCTGATAGAGACAGTAGTAGTGAAGATGATGATGATGATGACACTGCTGCTCTTTTAGCTGAGCTCGAGAAAATTAAAAAAGAACGTGCTGAAGAGCAAGCACGGAAGGTAAGTTCCATATAGATCCTCTTCATAATGTTTTAAATTTTCCCTTAACCCTAAATGCAAATGTTTTGTTTACCCTTATAAGTAATCTGATTTGTGGCCTTTTAAAATGGATGTTTATTTGAAAGTTTTCATTTCGCAAAACCACCTCATTTTTTTTTGTTTAAAATTGCTGTAGCTGAGAAAAACTGCAAATGGATGAAACCTGCGCTTTGTTTAAGGTACAGAACAAGGCCTTTTGGCCCATTGAGTCCAGGCTAGCTCTCTGTGGAGCAATCCAGTCAGTCCCATTCACCTGCTCCATCCCCATAATCCCGCAGGTTTATTTCCTTCAAATACAAATCCAACTTGCTTTTGAAATCATTGGTTGCTTCCGCTTCCTTCACCCTCATGAGCAGCGAGTTCCAGGCCATTGCCATTCAATATGTAAAAAAAGTTCCTCCTCACATCGCCCTGGATCTCTTGGCTAAAGCCTTAAACCTGTGTGCCCTTATCCTTGTCTTATCAACTAAACTGAGCAGATTTTCCTTGTCTACCTTATCTAAACCAGTCATAAATCTTGTCCACTTATGTCAAATCTCCCCTCAATTGCCTTTGTTCCAAAGAGAACGACCTTGGCTTTTCTAACCTAACATTGTAACTAAAATTCCCCATCCCTGGAACCATTCCAGTAAATCTCTTCTGCACCCACTCAAGGATCCTGACATCCTTCCTAAATTGTGGATGCAGTACTCTAGTTGGGGCCTAACCAGTGCTTTATAATGTTTGAGCATATCTCCCCTGCTTCTGTAAACAGTGGCTTTATTTATGAAGCCCAAGATCCCGTTTGCTTTGCTAACCACACACTCAATATGTCCTGCCACCTTCAAAGATCAATGCACATCCACCCCCAGGTGCCCTGTCCCTGCAAAGTCTTTAGAGTTGTACCATCAAGTTTACATTGTCTCTCCCTATCTCTTCTGCTGAAATGCATTACCTCACAATTTATATTAAATTCCATCTGCCACATGCCTGTCTATTCTCCTAGCCTATCTGTCATGTTACAACGGTTTGTATCATCTTGATTGTTTGCTACTCCTCCAAGTTTGGTATCATTGGCAAATTTATATATAGCAAAAAAAGCAGTGGTCCTAGTACTGACCCATGGGAAAATCATTCCACCGTGCTCCAGTTCTGAAGAACAGCCATTTACCACAACTCATTGTTTCCTGCCCTTAAACTAATTTTTAAAAATCAAGTTGGACACTATTGGATTCCTATTCCATGAATCGTTTTTGTAATCATCCTGTTATATGGTATTTTTGTCAAATACCTTCTTAAAATCCACGTAGACAACATCCCCACTGCGTTCCTTTGTCTGTTACTTCATCAGAATAGCCAATTAGATCAGTCAAGCATGATCTGCCTTTTACAAGTTGTGCTGGCTAACCTTAGTTAACTTCAACTTCTTTAAGTACCTGCTTTTTTTCTCCTGATTATTGTTTCTTAACTGGCCTATAGCTGCTAGCTCTGTCCTTGTGGTCTTTCTTGAATAAGGCTGTCACTTTTTTAAAAAGTTTATTCATGGGGTGTGGGCTTCGCTGCCTAGGCCAGCATTTATTGCCCACGCCTAGTTGCCCTTGAAAAAGTGGTGATGAGCTGTCTTCTTGAATTGCTGCAATCCGTGTGGTATAGGTACACCCATAGTGCTGTTAGGAAGGGAGTTCCAAGATTTTGACCCAGCGACAGTGAAGGAATGGTGATATATTTCCAAATCAGGATGGTGAGTGACTTAGAGGGAACTTCCAGGTGGTGGTGTTCCCATCTACCTGTTGCCCTTCCCCTTCCAGATAGTAGTGGTCATGGGTTTGGAAGGTACTGTCTAAGGAGCCTTGGTGAATTCCTGTTGTGCATCTTGTAGATGGTAGACACTGCTGTCACTGTGCTTTGGTGGTGAGGGAGTGAATGTTTGTGGATGTGGTGCCAATCAAGTGGGCTGCTTTGTCTCGGATGGTGTCAAGCTTCTTGAGTGTTGTGGGAGCTGCAGTCATCCAGGTAAATGGGGAAAATTCCATCGCACTTCTGACTTGTGCCTTGTATATGGTAGGCAGGCTTTGGGAAGTCAGGAAATGAGATACTTGTCGAAGGATTCCTAGCATCTGACCTCTTATAGCCACAGTATTTATATGGCTAGTTCAGTTCAATTTTTGGTCAATGGTAACCCCCAGGATGTTGATATTGGGAGATTGAGTGATGGTAATGCCATTGAATGTCAAGGGGCGATGGTTAGATTCTCTCTTGTTGGATATGGTCATTGTGTGATGCGAATGTTACTTGTCAGCCCAAGCCTGGATGTTGTCCACAACTTGCAGCATTTGGACATGGACTACTTCAGTATCTGAGGCGTCGCGAATAGTGCTGAACATTGTGCAATCATCAGCAAACATCCCCACTTCTGACCTTATGATGGAAGGAAGGTCATTGATGAAGCAGCTGAAGATGGTTGGTCTGAGGACACTACACTGTGGAACTCCTGCAGTGATGCCCTGAAGCTGAGTTGACTGACCTCCAATAGCTACAACCATCTTCCTTTATGCTAGGTATGAATCCAACCAGCAGAGAGTTCTCTCCCTGATTCCCATTGACGCCAGTTTTGCTAGGGTTCGTTGATGCCACACTCGGTCAAATGTGGCCTTGATGTCAAGGGTAGCCACTCTCACCTCAACCTCTGGAGTTCAGCTCTTTTGTCCATGTTTGAACCAAGGCTGTAATGAGGTCAGGAACTGAGTGGCCCTGATGAACCCAAACTGGGAGTCAGTGAGTAGATTATTGCTCAGAAAGTGCCACTTGATAGCACTGTTGATGATCCCTGCCATTACTTTGCTGATAATTGAGAGTAGACTGAAAGGGCGGTAATTGGCCAGGTTGGATTTGTTCTGCGTTTTGTGTACAGGACATACCTAGGCAATTTTCAACATAGCCGGGTAGATGCCAATGTTGTAGCTGTAATGGAACAGCTTGGCTAGCGGCGCGGCTAATTCTGGAGCGCAAGTCTTCAGTACTATTACCGGAACATTGTCAAGGTCCACAGCCTTTGCAGAATCCAGTGCCTTCAGCTATTTCCTGATATCATGTGAAGTAAATTGAATTGACTGAAGACTGGCATCTATAATGCCGGGAACATCCGGAGGAGGCCGAGATGTATCATCCACTCGCTACATCTTCAGCCAGAAGTGCCAAGTGCTTCAGCCTTATCTTTTGCACTTATGTGCCAGGCTCCCCCATCATTGAGGATGGGGACATCTGTGGAGCCTCCTCCTCCAGTGAGCTGTTTAATTGTCCACCACCATTCAGGACTGGAGCTTAGATCTGATCCGTTGACTGTGGGATCGCTTAGCTCTGTCTATCACTTGCTTCTTTGCGTGCAAGTAGTCCTGTGTTAAAACTTCACCAGGTTGATGCCTCATTTTTAGGTATGCCTGGTGCTGCTCCTGGCATGATCCCCTGCACTCTTCATTGAACCAGGGTTGATACCCTGGCATGATGGGAATGATAGAGTGGGGAATATGCTGAGCCATGAGGTTACAGATTGTGTTTGAGTACAATTCTGCTGCTGCTTACAGCCCATAGCACCTCATGGACACCCAGTCTTGAGTTGCTAAATCTATTCAAAATCTATCCCATTTAGCACAGTGGTAGTGCCACACAACACGATGAAGGGTATCCTCAATGCGAAGATGGGACTTCGCCTCCACAACGACTGTGCGGTGGTGACTCTTTTTGATACTGTCATGGACAGATCCATCTCTGCCAGGCAGGCTGGTGAGGATGAGGTCAAGTATGTTTCCCCTTTTATTGGTTCCCTCAACAACTGCCGCAGACCCCCCAGTCTAGCAGCATGGCCTTTAGGACTCAGCCAGCTCGGTCAGTAGTGGTGCTACCGAGCCACTCTTGGTGATGGTAATTGAAGTCCCTCACCCAGAATACATTCTGTGCTCTTGCCACCCTTGGTGCTTCCACCAACTGGTGTTCAACATGGAGGAGCACTGATTCATCAGCTGAGGGAGGGCAGTACATGGTAATCAGCAGGAGGTTTCCTTGCGCATGTTTGTGACTTCAAGGGGTCTGGAGTTGATGTTAAGGACTGTATATCACTGTGCTGCCACCTCTGCTGGGTCTGTCCTGCCGGTGGGACAGGACTCACCCAGGGCCGGTGATGGTGGTGTCTGGGATATTACCTGTAAGGTATGATTCCGTGACTATGTCAGGCTGTTGCTTGATTAGTCTGTAGGACGGCTTTCCCAATTTTGGCAGTAGCCCCCAGATGTTTGTAAGGAGGACTTTGTAGGGTCGACAGGGCTGAGTTTGCTGTTGTCTATTTCAAAGGACAGTTAACAGTCAACTACATTGCTGTGGATCTGGAGTCACATGTAGGCCAGACCAGGTAAGGATGGTAGATTTCTTTCCCTAAAGGACATTAGTGAACCAGATGGGTCTTTACAACAATCAACAACTGTCATCATTAGACTTAATTCCAGGTTTTTATTGAATTCAAATTCCACCATCTGCCGTGGCGGGATTTGAACCTGGGTCCCCAGAGCATTACCCTGGATTACTAATTCAGTGACAATACCACTACACCATCGCTGCCCCATTTGCCACTCTCCAATCCTCTAGCACCTCCCCTATATCTAGGGAAGATTGGAAGCTTATGGCAAGTCCTTCCACTATCTCCACCCCAATTTCCTTTAGCAACCTGGGATTCAAGCTTATTGGACCAGGTGACTTATCTACCCTAAGGATAGCTAGCATTTCCAGTAACTTCTTCTCAATTTCCAGCTGCTTCTAATGATCTTTTCCTCTACCTTAGTAAACTCTGATACAAAAAACTCATTAAGTATTCTAGCCTTGTCCTGCACCTCTAAACATATATCAGCTCTTTGTCCTAATAGAACTCTCTCCACCTCTTACTACCCATTTACTATTTACATACTGTTGTTGGATTCCCTTTTACGTTGACTGCCATTTTATTCTCATATTCTCTCCTTGCCAGTTTTATTTTCCTTTTTACCTCTCCTTTCAACCTATTGTGTTTGACCTGGTTCCCACTTGAAGAATTCACCTGACATGCAGTATATACCCTCTATTTGTTGCATCATAATGCCTACCTCCCTGTCAACCAAGGGATCCTGTGTTTGGTTCCCCTATCTTTTGCCTATGTTGAATTGTACCTGAAGCATCTCTTCCCTAAAGATCACCCATTGTTCCATTACAGTTTTACAAAGATAATAAAAGGGCAAAATTAAAGGCTCTGTATCTAAATGCATCTAGCACTCGAAACAAAACAGATGAACTGATAGCGCAAATAGAAATAAATAAGTACTATCTGATGGCCATTCCAGAAATATGGCTGCAGGATGACATAGGCTGGATGTTGAAGGGTATATGACATTTAGGAAGGACAGGAAGCTAGGAAAAGGTTGAGGGATGGCTCTGATAAGTAAGGATGGTATTAGTGTATTGGAGAGGGATGACCTAAGCTCAGGAAGCCAGAATGTAGAAGCAGTTTGGGTTGAGATGAGAAACCATAAAGGCAAAAAGTCACTTTTGAGAGTGGTGTACAGGCCCTCTAATTGTAACTACACAATAGGACAGAGTATAAAGGAAAGAGATAATAGGAGTTTGTCAGAAAGGTAAAGCGATAATCATGGGTTTTAATCTATAGACAGACTGGAAAAATCAGATGGGCAAAGGTAGCCTGGATGAGGAGCTCATAGAATGTTTTCAGGAACAGCACGTTCTGGAGCCAACCAGAGAGCAATCTATACTAGACTTGATACTGTGTAATGAGATGGGATTAATTGATAACCTCATAGTGAAGGCACCCCCTAGGTAGCAGCAATCATAATATTGAATTTTCCATTCAGTTTGAGAGAGAGAGAAGAGTGGGCCCAAGACTAGTGTTTTAAAATTAAATGAGGGCATGAAAGCAGAGCTAGCTAGAGTGAACTGGCAAATGAGGTTAAGGGATAGGTCCACAGAGATGCATTGGCAGACTGTTAAAGGCATGTTTCAGAATAATACATTTCAATGTTAAAGAAAACTTCCAAGGAGAAAGCCCATCATCCATGCTTATCGAAAGAGTTAAAGACAGTATCAAACTTAAAGAAAAAGCATATAATTGTGCAAACATGGGTGGCAAGTCAGAAAATTGGACAGACTATAAAGAACAGTGAAGAATGACAAAAAGATTAATAAGGAGGGAGAAATTAGAGTACAAGGGAAAGCTAGCTGGAAACATAAAGACAGGTAGTAAGAGTTTCTATAGATATTTGAAAAAGGAAAGAGTTAACAAAGTGAGCGTTGATCCTATGGAAAGTGAGTCTGGAGAATTAATAATGGAAAATAAGGAGATGGCAGATGAATTGAACAGGTATTTTACATCGGATTTTGCTATAGAGAATACAGTTAACTTCCCAGACATAGCTGTAAATCAGGAAATGGAAGGGAGGAACTCAGGAAAATTACAATCACCAGAGAAGTGGCATTGAGCAAATTGTTGGAACTATGGGCCTACAAGTCCCTGGGTCCTGATGGACTTCAACCTAAGGTCTTAAAAGAAGTGGCTAGTGAAATAGTTGATGCGTTGGTTTTAGTTTTCCAAGATTCCCTAGATTTGGGGAAGGCTCCATTAGATTGGAAAATAGCAAATGTGACTCCTTTATCCAAAAAGGGAGGGAGACAGAAAGCAGGAAACTACAGGCCAGCTAGCCTAACATCTGCCATTGAGAAAATGTTAGAAGCTATTAGTAAAGATGTTATAGCAGGGCACTTGGATAAGCTCAAGGCCATCAGGGGGAGTCAGAAAGGTTTTGTGAAAGGGAAATCATATTTAACCTATCTAGTGGAGTTCTTTGAAGGAGTTGTGTGCTGTGGATGATGGGGTACTGATGGATGTTCTATACTTAGATTTCCAGAAGGAATTTGATAAGGTACCACATCAAATGTTATTGTGGAAAATAAAAGCTCATGGTGTAGGGGTAGCATATTGGCATGGATAGGAGATTGGCTAGCTACAGGAAACAGAGGGTAGCTATAAATGGGTCTTTTTCTTGGCAGGATGTAACCAGTGGTGTGCCACAAGGATCAGTGCTGGGGCCTCAACTTTTTGCAATTTATATAAATAAACTTGAATGAAGGGACAGATGGTATGGTTGTTAAATTTGCTGAAGGCACAAAGATAGGTAGGAAGGTAAGTTGTGAAGAGTACGTAAGGGGCTACAGTGACCTAGGTTAAGTGAGTGGGCAAAGACCTGGCAATTGGAGTATAATGTGGGCAAATGTGAAATTGTCTATTTTGGTAGAAAAATAAAAGAAGCATATTACCTAAATGGCGAGAGATTGCAGAACCCTGAGATTAAGGGATCTGGGTGTCCTAGTGCATGAATCACAAAAGGCTAGTATACTGGTACAGCAAGTAATTAGGAAAGCTAATGAATTGAATGCAAAAGTTAAGAGGTTATGGTTCAGTTATGGAGGGCACCGGTGAGACCACATCCGGAGTACTGTGTACTATATTGTTCTCCTTATTTAAGGAAAGATACAAATGTGTTAGAAGCAGTCCAGAGAAGCTTTCCTACGCTAATACCTGGAATGGGTGGGTTGTCTTATGAGGAAAGGTTGGACAGGTTAGGCTTGTATCCACTGGAGTTTAGAAGAGCAAGAATTGTCTTGATCAAAACCTTTAAGATCCTGAGGGGTCTTGGCAGAGTGGATGTGAAGAGGATGTTTACTCTTGTGGGAGAATCTAGAACTAGGGGTCATGGTTTTAAAAAAAAAAAAGGGGGTTCTCATTTAAGACAGTAACGAGGAAAAATTTTCTGGGAGGGTCATGTGTCTTTGGAATTCTCTTCCTCAAGAGGCAGTGGAAGCAGGGTCATTTAATGTTGTTAAGGCAGAGCTAGATAGATTCTTGATTAACAAGAGGGTGAGAGGTTATCGGGTGTAGATGGGAAGTTACAGTCAGACCAGCCATGATCCTATTGAATGGCAGAGCAGACTTGAAAGGCCAAGTGGCCTACTCTTCCTAGTTCCTTAATTACCCAATATTATCCAAATATTGATTGGTATAATGTTAGAGTTCCCCAATATCACCATTCTATAGTTCTTGCACATTGTGATTTCCTTGCAGAATTGATCCTCTATCTCTTACTATATGGAGGCTTATAAAATACCCCCAGTGGTGTAATCATATTCTTTTTGCCTCTAAACTCTAAATGGATTCTGTCCTTGCTCCCTGAAGGGTATCCCTTCTTTCAAAAATGACAAAGTCTTCCCTATTCAGTACTGCCACCCCATCTCCATTTTTTCTTGTTTTTCAAGCAATTTATATCCTTGTAAATCAAACAACTCGTTCTCACCATTTTAAAGCCACGTTTCCATTGTTGCCACTACAACATATTCCCACTTGGCTATTTGTGTTTGTCGTTCACCAAACTTATTCACCACGCTTAGTGTCTTTATTGTGATACTGCCTTTGCATTCCCCGCAGTTAATTCCAAAATGCGATTACTTGCTGAAATTTCTGTACATAGCACTTTTTATCTAGATTCATATATTCAGTAACCCCACAACCAGAAGCTCTGTTCGGACATGTACTTAAATCTATAAATAATGTCAGTCTCGTTAAGCTTAATCTATTATAGTGATTTGTCTCACAGGTATGACGCTGAGGGTGTTTTTATGGTTGAAATGCTACAAAAGTTGTCTTGTGAGCTTTCTGCTTCTCTTCTCCTCAAGGCATATTATCCTGTAGATCTCCTAATAATAGCATGGTGGTGGCGTGGTGGTATTGTCACTGGACCAGTAATCCGGAAACCTAGGGGTAATGCTCTGGGAATTGGGGTTCAAATCCCACCATGGCAGATGGTGGAATTTGAATCCAATAAAAATCTGGTCTTAAAAGACTAATGATGACCATGAACCCATTGCTGATTGTCATAAAAACCCATCTGGTTCACCAGTGTCCATTAGGGAAGGAAATCTGCCATCCTCACCTGGTCTGGCCTACATGTGACTCCAGACCCACAACAATGTGGTTGACCCTTAAATGCCCTCTGAGCAAGGGCAATTGGGGATGGGTAATAAATGCTAGCCGAGCCAGCGACACCCACAAAAACGAATTAATGTGTCTGCAAAGTAAAACTGGGATAAGTATAACATAATGCCAAGATAAAAGCAAAATTCTGCTAAAGAAGGGTCACACAGACTTGAAACATTAACTCTGTTTTTCTCTCCACAAATGCTGTCAGACCTGCTGAGTTTTCCCAGCATTTTCTATTTTCCTTCTATAACATTATACCAGCTAGCTATAGGTTGAATTAAAGCCTATATTTGTGAAATTTACTCATGTTCATACAGCTTGCTTTATTTTACATGAATATGTATGACCCTATAGGAATCTGTACCTGATAATTCAGTAAATTTAACCTAATGTACTAGATAGGTTAGATTTATGTTTGTATATCTTTTAAACAAGTTTGTATTTCTGTCACTTAAAAATCAATGGGATCAGCTGAATTCAACTTTATCGTTTTATAACGTAGGGCAGAATTCTACGTCCCGCAGGCAGGTGCGTGCCCAACCCGATCGGCCGTAAAATTGTGCGCAAAGACGTCAGGCGAGCTTCCCTACATCATCCCACGTGATATTTTGCTCGGGGGAGCACACAAATGTCAGAAGCGCGTCCGCCAACAATTAAGAGAACAATTAAGCCCATTAACGGCGCAATTGTCTCCAATTTTTCATAGCTCATCCAACCTTACAGTTGGAGGACAGGCGAATCAGCCAGGTGGACTTTGCATTTTTTTACCAAACCTCACCCAATGGGGGGATGAGGTTTCCGTTATTAAATAAAAGAAAAGAAAAATCTGTGGACAGCATTTTTATCATCTGTATCTTCAGGTGCCTGATTGTGATGCTTGGACTTTTTTTTCCTGATTTTCAAAACTTTATTCCATGGTTTTCAGACCTGCAGCTCCCTGAGACAGCTCTCGGCCTTCGGGGAACTTTCTCTCAGCGCTCGCCCGCGGAAACATCATCACCCGCCCTCCTCCCGCCTCCACCCCAGCAGTGCTGAGCTTTTCAGTGTGCATTTCATGCTGGCTGGCTGTTAATTGGCCAGCCAGTGTGAAATCACAGTCGGCAGTCCGTTTCCCAACTGCCTCCGGGCCTGCCAATAGCGCCCACCTGCCGAGCTGAAAATTAAGGCCATTAACAATTTAGGGTATAAAATGGATACTTTCCATGTATAGCATTTCCTCATAAGAATCCTATAGAAACATATCAGCGTCCTTTCATAACATTTTAGGGGAACCTCTAAAACAGGGTTTCTCTATGCCTCCTAGATTCAGAGGCATTTCCTGTTGTTCATTTATTTGGTTCGTTTCATCAGTACTCCTTCATTAACTCATGGAGGATCTGAACAATGAACAGTACACTGTATAACATCTGGAAAAGATTAAATAAAGATCTTGCGTAGCATGATCAGGCTCCAGCTAACTTTTCATTAGATTGCAGAACTCTTGATCTCCAACCGTGGCTTCTCAAAATACTTAATTGTGTAAAACCAATACAGAAATGATTTAATATACTCAACGTTGAGCCAAATTTTGCAGTCAGCAGTGAAGTAAGGTCATTGGCCACTGACTTCGAAGAAATCCGCCCACAACGATCTAGCGATCTCTGTGACATGGTTTTCTCCTTTCCTGACAACAGTTTAAATCGGGCACCAAGTCGAGGGAATTTCTTGGTGTGCAGCAGCAGTGATGTCAGCAAGCAGGTTCAATCACATTGAAGTATTACCACTAAGCAAACCAGGAGGTAAAAATAACTTAATATGCACTTCAATTTAAATTTTCAAATAGGAAACTAAATGATTGATTAAACTAAGATAAAAACTAAAATAAACATTTTTTTTAAAGAAAGGTGAGATATTTCTGTTTAAAAAGGATAACACTCCACAAATATAAAATCTTTTCAGGGCCAGCGAGGGCATTTTAGTAGTATTTATGAAGTTAGAATACCAATAAAAACCCAGGCACAACAAGGTGTAGAGTTTTCCAAAGCTTTGTAAAAGTGGTTGTTTTCATGAATCCCTTTGCAGTCTGGTGGGGTGTAGATGTCTCAACAATGCATCCTCTGGAGAAGCATATAATCTCTGACAGCAACTTCTGGATTTTCATGTTATCCTGCACGTGTGTAGACTTCAATTTCAGTGAAGTAAATGACCATAAATGTTGACAGTTTTGCTATTATTACCACCTCAAAATCCAGGCCGTTATGCTATTAATTCATGGTTATCATGAAGGGTTTCTGAATAATTTGCTACTTTCAAAACCTAAGATTGTTTGTTTTTGAGTGTACTAATGTAGTGATAAATGTCAGAGACTATCAGTATTGTGTTCTAAGAATTTATTGCATGTCTTCTATGCAAATTATACTTGAGTGGTTAACTTAAACTTTAGAAATTGGGCTGCTGTGTTGTCAGTGAAGCAAAGGAAGTTATCAGTGATGTCTAAGTTTTATTCACAGGAATGTTAACATACTTGATTGATGTTGTGATAATCTGTTAAGTGGGAGAAGTTCTACAGTATTTCGCTTCACCCTTCTAGCTTTGCTATGCTGCATACGTTTACTACAGCAATACTCTTGTTCTTTGCTGAACCTTTTGCTCCCAGATATTTTTTAATATAACACCTTAGTAAACTCTTAAGAAACATTTACATAGTTTTGCAGCATTTCGCACATTTATTTACTTGGTTTTTTTTAAGCGAAATGATTATAGGAACAGGAGTAGGCCATTCAGCCCATTGAGCGTGTTCTGATTTTCGATTTGGTCATCTTCAGATTGGCAGAGTAGAACTAGTGGTGTGCCACAAGTATCACTGCCATGGCCTCAACTACTTACAATCTATATCAATAACTTGGATGAGGCAAGTGAGAGCGATGTATCCAAGTTTTCTGACAATACAAAGCTAAGTTAAAAAGTAAGTGATGAGGAGGATGACAGAGGCTGCTATGGGAAATAGGCTGGTTAAGTGATTGGAGGTGGCAGATGGACTATCGTGGGGAAATGTGAAATTATCCACTTTGGCAGGAAGAATGGAAAGGCAGATTTTTTTTTAAAAGATGAACTAGTAAATGTTGGGATTCGGAGGGATTTGGTTACCCTTGTACAGGAATCATAGGAAGTTAAAATGCAAGAACAGCAAGCAATTAGAAAGGAAAATGGCAGGGTAGCTTTTATTGCAAAGGGTTTGAGGTATAAGTAAAGAAGTCCTGCTGCAATTATATGGGGCTTTGGCAAGATGACGCCTGGGGTACTGTGTACAATGTTGATGGTCTTCCCTAAGAAAGGATAATCTTGCCTTGGAGGGGATGTGACGAAGGTTCACCATATTGGTACCTGGGATAAGAGAGATTGAATGGGCCTATATTCTCTGAAGTTTGGAAGAATGTGGAGTGATCTAATTGAAACTTGTAAAGCTCTTAGAGGGTTTAACAGAGTAGATGCTAAGAGGCTATTTTCCCTAGCTGGAGAGTTTGGAAATAGGAATCATAGTTTCAGGATAAGCGATCAGCCATTAAGACTGAGATTAAAAATGTCTTCACTCAAAAGGATTGTATATTTGAGACTGAGATCAGTAGTTTTATGTGTAGTGAGGGAATTGAGGAACGTGGACTTAGGGCAGGAAAGTAGAGTTGATGTAGAAGTTTAGCCATGAATGGCAAAGCTGGCTTATGGGGGTGTATGGCCTTCCCCTGTTCCTATTTCTTTAAGGTTGATCTGTATTCCTGTTTACTCACCTTTGTTCCATATTCTTTTGATACCTTTAACTAATAGCCGAAAAAAGAGACATGTCTAAGCTTTTCATCTTGTGTTCATCAGCAGACTTGCAATATAAGGGGGAAAACAACAATTTATACTGTATGTGAAGAGAGTGTTGATTGGTTCATCAGAATGCACCACTGATGGTGACTGACAGTTAACTGCCAAGCATTATTTGAAATTTAAACCACGCAGCTTGACCCTGATTGGTCACTGCATTGTCCTGAGAAATGAGTCAAAGAAAGGCTGTCACTTATTTTGTTTAGCTGAAACAGGCGCATTGTATGCGCATGTTCTTTCTTTCTGCAAAGAACAGGGCTCTGTGTATTGATACATGTAACTCCAGTACACGCAAATGTGCTACATTGCAAGCCCGACTAACAATCTTAAATTAGTTATCAGCATAATTCTTAACACATTGAGGATTATGTAGTAAAAGTTGCCGAATCGCGGAATCACATCTAATGTTGTTCACTATGTTTTGAGTTTTGGAAGCATGGGCTAGTTGGGTATGGTCTGTACCCTGCCCGTTGTGAACAGTGGCTAGGACAGCATGTCCCAGTTAAATTTCAAATAATGCTTGGCAGTTAACTCTCAGTCACCATCAGTGGTGCATTCTCCATGGCAACGCCACTTGCCAACCATTCAGCACACTCTTCACATACAGTATAAATTGTTATTTTCCCCCTTATACTGATATTCTTGCGAGTGTCCTGATGAGTGCAAGATGAAAAGCTTAGACATGTCTCTTTTATCAGCATTACTCAAGTTCTGTACTACCAAACGACTAGTAATAAAAATCTATCACAGTCTTGGAAACCTCAATTGACCTATCATCCACAACCTTTTGAGGAAATGGTATCCAGATTTCTGCTATTTTTGTGTGTGGCAATAGTGTTTTCTGATTTCACTGCTAAATTCATTTTTAAGGTTATGCCTCTTTGTTGTTAATTATCCTTGTAGAGAAAATAGTTTCTCTTTCCCTACTGTATCAAGTCCTTTTAAAGGCTGAAATATGATCACTTCACCTTCTGAACTCAAAGGAATAGAAATCCAGTTTATGTACCCTATCGATATAATTCAGCCTCTTATGCCTTGGTATTATTGTGGTGAATTTGCATTCTATCTTTCATGAGGTGGTAGAGGAAAATGTAGCAGCTATTCTGTCCCACAACAGCTCACCAGTAGTTATGATATAAAGGACCAGTTAATTTGTTTTTGATTGTTGGCTCGGATACCAGAAGATCCCTGGTTTTTGCTATAGCTTCTTTAACATCCTGCTGAACAGGCAGATGATTTAATGTTTCAGTTGTAGGTAAGTTTGGTTTTATGATGTACATAGTGTACATCATAAAAGGTTAGAAATATGCACAGTTGTGGTTAACACTTCACAATTTGTCAGAGGTTGGTACACCATGCAAACGCCAAAGATTTGCACTATTAAATACTGTATTAAACTTTATTATTTCCACCAGAGGGAGCTGTAATAAAATAAGTTGCAGTGGTAAAGTTTCAGGCTGCCTTCGTCAAAGGTTCTGTGTGGTCCCACAAATGAAATTAATCATCCAGAATGTACCGGAGTTTTTAGATATGACTACAGTATAAAAGCAGCATTGCGCTGTTTTCCACCACCCCACCCCAAGGAAATTTGTGGGTAACTGATTTACACCAGCTTTGTGCAAAATTCTATCTTCACTGATCTCTGCTGCTCATTTACATAGCTCCAGCCATTGATAAGTACAATGCACTTAATGCCATAATGTGCTGGTGTACATTTAAACCAAAAAATGTAGTCATCTGGCATCAGTATAACAAACTTCTCGAGTTGTATGGCAAATTTCTTTGTACTTTTTAAGAAAAAAGAATTCTTACTGAGACCTGCACTATGCTTAGCAAAATATTATCAGTTTTGGTGTATCTGAAAGCCTTCATCAACTGTGCACATGTTCAGAAGGACAAAGCAGTTGAAATGGGCTACCTAATGAGCATACCCCGTTCTGCCTATTAATTTAGGAGGGAGAGGAGCAACAGAGACGAGAGGTTGCGAGTTTGGGTCCATGGCAGAAGATGCTATTAACTTTTTTGGCAACAAAGCATTTGTACTTGTTTTAGGGTGGTTTTAATGTTCTGACATTTGTAAATGAACTCTGCAGTCAGTTTGAGCAGAAATCCCCATTTGAAAGCAGTGTGAATTCCAGTGTAATTTCAAAGTAAGTGAGACCCAAGAAATTAAAAGCCAATGAATCGAAGAGGGCAGTTCAGACCCCTCCTCTGCCCCCAAAAACAAATTATTGTTGGTCTTCAGCTACTTTTCTAGATCTGCTCATCAGTACAATAGGCTGATATCACTGGGCTTTTTTTTTGCACTTGTGCCAAATTATTGCAGCAAAGGCGAAAGGTCAGTGAAGTTTAAGTTTGTTGAAGATAAGGCAGCAATCTGGTGAAACTAGAACAGAGGACTGCATGTATGCTAAATAGCAGAAACAGCATGCTATACACAGAACTAAGCGATCCCATAGCCAACTGATCTGATCAAAGCTCTGTAGTCCTGTCACATCCAGTTGTGAATAATGCTTGACAATTAAACAACTGACCGGAAGAAGGAACTCCTTGAACTTTCCCATCCTCAACGATGGTGGAACCTAATGCATGTGTGCAAAAGATGAGGCCAAAGCACTTGCTGTTTTCTCCAGCCAGAAGTACCAAGTGGGTGATCCATCCACTGAGGATCCCAGTATCACAGCTACCAATCTTCAGCAATTGACTTGAACCATGTGTTATCAAGAAATGGCTGAGCACACTGGATACAGCAAAGTCTGTAGGCCCTGACAACAGCCCAGCTGTAATGCTATACTTCAGAACTAGTCAGGCCTCTAGCCAAGCTGTTCCAGTACAGCAACAAGACTGGTATCTACCTGAGAATGTAGAAAATTGCCCAGGTTTGTTCTGTTCACAATAAACAAGATAAATCCAATCTGGGCAATTACCATCCCAGCAACCTACTCTCAATCACCGGCAAACTGATGGAAGGATGTTTATGACAGGGCTATCACATGACACTTGCCAATAACCTGCACACTGATGCCCGCTTTGGGTTCCAACAGAACCATTCACCACCAGACCTCATCACAGCCGTTATCCAAACTTGGACGAATGAGCCAAGTTCCAGAGCTGAGGTGAGAGTGATGACTATTGACATTGAGGCAGTATTTGATTTAGGTATGGCGCCACGGAGCCCTAGCATAAAGTGAAGTCAATGAGGATTGAGGACTGGAGGCAAACTTCACTGGTTAGAGTCAAAGGAATATAGCTGCAGTTGGAGGCCAATCATCTCAGCCCAGAGCATTGCTGCAGGAGTACCTCAGGGCAGTGTTCTAGACCCAACAGACCTCAGCTGCTCCATCAATGCCTTTCCCTCTATCGTTGGCTGGATAGACTTGTTTTCATTGGAGCAGAGAAGACTGAGGGGCGACCTGATCGAGGTGTACAAGATTATGAGGGGCATGGATAAGGTGGATAGGGAGCAGACGTCCCTCTTAGTTGAAGGGTCAGTCACGAGGGGACACAAGTTCAAGGTAAGGGGCAGGAAGTTTAGGGGGGATGTGAAGAAAAACTTTTTTACCCAGTGGGTGGTGACAGTCTGGAAGGGTGGCAGAAGCAGGTTGCCTCACATCCTTTAAAAAGCACCTGGTACGTCATAACATTCAAGGCTATGGGCTAAGCGCTGGTAAATGGGTTTAGGTAGGTAGGTCAGGTGTTTCTCACGTGTCGGTGCAGACTTGATGGGCCGAAGGGCCTCTTCTGCACTGTGACATTCTGTGATTCTGTTAGATCATAAGTGATGATGCTCATTGATGATTGCGCATTGTTCTTTTCCATTTGCAAATCCTCAGATAATAAAGTGGTCTGTGCCTGCATGCAGCAAGATCTGGACAATATTTGGGCTTGGGCTGATAAGTGGGAAGTAACATTTGTGCCACAGTCTGTAGTTTGGTGACTTGGTTGGTTTCAGGCTAAATTCTGTGGTCTTGCAACTTTCCTTTGGTGGTCCCAATGCTTCTGATTTAAAGATGTAGGCAGCTGATTTTACAGTTCTGGAGACAATAATGCTGGGTTGAATTCTTCTAAGAAGCCTCTGTCTGCAGCAGGGGCACCCCTAGATGGTCACGGTCAGCAAACAGGGTTTGAAGCTTGTGAGGTGGGTTCGAGAGGGAGGGAGGGGGGACAGAGTTTCTCTCTCAGGGCTTCTGTTTAGCAAATCAGCTTATTGTATTCCTACTGCAGAGAAAGCAGAAATTTATACAGGCAAAGTGTGGATCTGTCATATGACCATCCCCAGTTATTCAAACATGTTCATAGAGTGTTCCCCTTTGTAACTTAATCAGTTCATGTCTAGGAATCCCCTCAGCTTAGGGCTCTGCTGTTCAAGTGATTGGGTTTAGTGTGTTCCCATTGTAGCTTGATGAGTTCATTCTGGCAACCCCCTGTTGAATAACCCAGGTGATTGCCTTGCTGCTTTGTTAATGGATATGTGGCTCACTCATATTCTTCTGAGGCTATTATCCTCAGCTCCATCTCAGTGGGTTGCATTTTGGAGTGTACAGTGATGCACATTGGGTAGCCATCTTTGTGAATTCAAGTCACACATTTAGTCTTAGTTCGGTTTTCTAGCTGGTGGATTAAAAATCATTGTTTGGCAAGCGTGTTTTCGTGAGAGTGGTCCAATCAGATCTGGTGCTGATTGGCTAAACCAGTTGTCCGCCATATCTGTTCGAGTCTGCATTCTTCACCTTTGTTGCAAAAAGACATGTTGACCTCAAGTTGACCATGGATTTTGTACTATGTTGGTGCAGAGTATTTGGGAAAAATTGTATTGAGCTATTGAAATTTACTGACATACTAGTGCATGTATAAATTTTGGCTAGATAGAGCCAGAGCAGTTTCTTTGGAGTTTGTTTTAAAATGGAAAATGATGTGGAAAAATAACTGGAAACAATCCAAATAAATACTTCCCATGAAATTTCTCATGCGAAAGAGCTGCTAAAGATCCTCCACTATGTTGTTTCAAATCTGTATGTTATGACCCTGTTTCAGTTTGTGGGTTGTTTCCCAGTTTAACTGAATCGACCCTTGAGAGCTTAGAATGTTCCTTATTTGTATTGTGACTATCAGTTGTAACATGTACTGTTTTTGTGCATCACCACAGTTTCTTTTTAGGCCAAAACAAGTTTAGTAACATTTTCCCTTCTATCTAAAGATTTGTTGCCGTAGACAGAACTTTTTTTATTAACTCGTTCATAGTTATGTTTCAAATTAAAAGTATTTTCATTATTTTTCCTCATTTTGTTAAAAAAGTTAATATTGTGCTCATCCTAAAGTCAGTTTTCTTTTAATATAGCCGTACTAGTTAATACTTGTTTTAACCTGTTGAATTCAGTACGTTTCACAGATGTCCAAGAAATCCCAGTACAAGAAGAGTGCAAAAAATCTTCAGTTTCAAGTGGTAGATTCTTAGGTTAAAATCCAGTACAAGTTGCATAAATTTAATCTGATAGTAATTAAGAATCTTAGTGGACAGGAGTTTACATGTTAAAATTTTTCTGTGGTGCAGCCTTGATTTCACTAGTCTGAATTTTTTGAATGGCGGCATCTCAATTTCCTGCCATCTGAAGAGTAACGGGAAACATAGCCCTGCCAACTCAGAGTGCCCCACAGCCATTTCATGCTCAAATGAGCGTTAAGCAGCTGCAGGCAGGACTTCTGCCCCTCACTCAGGAAGAAATCTCACCTTAGAGAGCTGGCCGACAACTCTCCAATCCCTGCGTGGGCCTCCTCATTAAGCATTTGCAAATTGAAAGGACACTCTTTATGCAAAAAAATACAGGTGTAAAATTTTAATGTGTATTTAGTTTGTAATTAGTGGTCAATTAAGCCAAATCTACACTGGTTCCATACTTGCCGTTTGAAGTAACCAACCCTTGGGAGTAGAGTTGGTTGACCCACCACAACTTTGCACTCTACAGAGTGCACACTCCAGACGTTGCATGGCCTGTCTGACATCCAGTTAGAGGTGAATGCTGAGTTTACAACCTTTACTGGCATCGCAAAATCTGGCCTATTTTGTTTCACAGATTACTTATCTTGTAGGTTGTCCGAGCTTTTAGCCTTCATTGGCCAAGTCTATTTGTACCATAAGATATTAGAGATCATAAAATTTAAAACCATGTTCTCATTAATTTGTACATGCATGAAATTGCTGGTGATTGCTCTTATTTTGCATTTATTCATTAATGAGACAGTACTGCTGGAGAAAATTCAAATGGAACAAACCAACAAATAAATGTAACCTTTTAGTGTGCCAGGTTGTTCAGGGTCAGAGGCTGCAGTTTGGGCACTCTTTTTAATTAATGCCTGTATTTTATGAACGTAAGAATTTTCAAGTGTAGTAAAAGAATTTTTGACCCATTGAGTCATCCTTTTTTGTTAGTCCTCTTTAAACCACCCACTTCAAAGACTTTCTTTGGCAAGTTACTTTGTTAGCCTGCTTTAAAAAAAAAAAGACCTGCTTTCCCTTCTGTCTTTAATTTTTAACTTGTCCTTTGACTCTTGAAACCTTTGCCATCATGAACAATTGCAAATTTGAAGACTTTATTCAAACCATTTTGAAATTTCTTCACAAGCCCAAACTCTAACATTTCCTCATAACACATTACTGATATTTTGCTCATCTGTGCCCTTTCCCTTTCCAAAATTTGGTGACCTGACCTGTAGAACATATACCATGCAGAGGTTGGAAATATCTTAAACAGTGACAATGCAGATTATTGTAATCAGTGCCCTGTATGTCCAATACGTTTCTTTACTGTAAACAACATGTCGTTCTAGTTGCTTAATTTATACATACACTGGAATTAGGAAGTAAAAAGGGAAGTTTGGCATGAGTTTGTACACAAAAGTGATAGACACATTGAATAAATTCAGTCATCAGTGGCTCAATTATTATGTTGGCTGAAAAAATAACTTGAGATACAGTTAGAGGAATTACAGTTTTGTCCATTTGTTAGGTATTCGTAGTTGTTTGGGGGGGGGTGGGGGGGGGGGGTGGGGGGTGGCGGTGGAGGGAAGAAGGAAGACTGATACAATTGGTTATACAAACATATGAAAAGGATCAGACCCATCAATGCTCCCCCTGTTTGCTACACTGCACACTGTCCTCTCCAATCACAAATAATGCTCACTTTGAAGGGAGGTTATTTTTAACTTGAGAATGACACTGATTGTGACCATTTGAGGATTCTACTCGTTCCTCCCCTCAGGTCCTCTATCAGAAGTTTAATTGCTTTTATATCCTTTAATCTTTTGGGTGGGACTGGCTAAACTTGAATAAGTTCTGAGGAAGTAAAGTGAATATTTACCCTGCTGAAAATCATGATTCATGTAGCCGTGAAATAAGAGTTTATAAAATTTGGAAATGTTTATAATTCAGTACTGCCTGGTTGATCTTGGTGTTTAGTAAATGCTTGATTTCAGCACGTGTATTTGTAGCCTATATTTGGTAAACTGTGGCTTTTTACAAAGTATTTCCTGTCTTGCGATTTGGAACTGCCTTTTCAAAAAGGAGTTGGCAGTTTGACGTGCACTTGGTTACAGTGAATATATAAATGGCATTTAGGAGTTTAGTCAGACATGTCTTAGGAGTTTTAAACCTAGACCAATAGGATTTTTTAAATATATGATGCGCAGAGACTTAAGATCATGAACAGTTGTTCTGTTGTTGGCAGATTCCAGGGACATGGATTAAATCAATTTACTGTACTACTTCAGTAACATTTATCTTGGAAAACATGAATGTTCTTTTCAGGTCTCTTATTCCCAACACATTTTTATACATACTTTTCTGCTTTGGTTGCCGGTATTGCTTCCTGCTACTGCATTTCATCCTTTAGTCATGAGGATGGAGCAGGCTGAGTTGTGGTTTTCTCCACAGGCACTTATTGTTTTAATTTCTTAACTGGCCAGGAGATGCGTTCCTGCATTGTATTCTTCTTTGGTTCAGAGGCCAACTATGAATTGTTGGAACTTGCAGAATGGGGGCACTTCATTTAAATTAGCTACTTGGTACAGGGCCCAGTGTAGTACTGCTAGCATTTTTTTGTTGTTGTTTTTGAACAATGCCACCATGTGTATTTATATAGCACCTTTTAATATAAACAAATGTCTCAAGGTGCTCAAGAAGCATGGTGAAAAAGCAGCTGAACCAATGGAGATGATTATGAAGAATGACTAAAGCCGTGGACATAGATGTAGATTTCAAGGAAGGGGTGAAGGTAGATGGGTGGAATGGTTTGGGAAAGAATTGCAGAGAGTAGGAGCTAGCTGGCTGATGTGCACCAATGCAATTGAACAATTGACTGTTTAATTTCAAATGATAAAATATTAGCAATTGTATACATTTGCTTGCCCAGGAATGAGGCCAATTTTCATACCTAATGCTGGAGTTGTGCATTAGCATCTGTAATAAAATAATTGAAAGTGCCATTTAATTTCTTAAATTACTTTTTCCCTCAAGGACTGCTGGCCTCTATATTTTTCAACTAAGTAGTCTGTAGTGTGTAGACTGCAGTCTTCTCTGCTGTTGCTGCTACCAATCATGCTGTTTTATGATTGACCAGCAGAAGTCATAACCTGACTCAATAATGAGTTGCAGTCCCTCTAGTGACTCAGATAAGAATTGTTTAAAGAAATATTTGTGTACCTGCTGCACTTGGGCTCAAACTCTCTTCCTTCTGGAATTAAAATGCTCTGTTCCTTGTATTACTGCCAGTGTGATATTTTTAGCGTCAGTCGGTGGCACGCTCGCTGTAAATCACAAGGTTTCAGGTTCAAGTCCCACTCCAGGGTTTGAGCACAAAAATGAAGGCCAACACTCCAGTACATTACTGAGGGAGCACTGTGCTGTCGGAGACGCTGTCTCTCAGATGGGACGTTAAACCAAGGCCCCATGTACCTCTGAAGAAGAGTCATACGGACTCGAAACGTTAACTCTGTCTTTCCCTCCACAGATGCTGTTAGACCTGTTGAGTTTTTCCAGCATTTTCTGTTTTTGCCCCATCTACCTGTTCGGTTGGATGTAAAAGGTTTCAATTTCACTATATTAGGGGAGTTATTCCTGGTGCACTAGCCAATATTTACCCCTCAAATATCACCACAAAAACAGATTATTTGGTCATTATAACATTGCTGTTTGTAGAAGTTTGAGCACAAATTGGCTGTTGTGTTTCCTACATTACAACAGCGACCACTCATTGAAAATACTTCATTGGCTGTAAAGTGTTTTGAGACATCTGGTGGTTATGAAAAGCACTATATAAATGCATGTTTTGTTTTGTTTTCTAAAGTATTGTTGATTTTTTTTTTAATTTGTGGAGTATTTAACCATATTATCAATAACAAAACTTCTATTTATGTAGTACCCTTAACATAGAAAATATCCCATGCCACTTCATAATAAAAAATAGTCATTGTGTTTTAGGGAGGGCCTCAAAAAGGGAGAGGAAGATAGAGAGATGGCAGTATTTAGAGAATGAATTCAAGGACATGGGGCTTAGGCAGCTATGGAAGCCTTTAACATTGTGGTGGCAGATTGGAGGGTACTATGGAGGTGTCTGCTGAAGAGGTCAAAATTGGGGGTGGTGAAGAGCAAAGGCTGAACGAGGGTGTTGCACTGGAGGATGTTAGAGATAGGGAGGGGCAGGCTATTAAGTAATTTAACAAGGATGAGAATAAAAAGTTTTAGGGCAAAGAACCATTTTAATCTAGCAAGGACAGGATTGTTTTGTTAGCAGGGAACAGCATTTAGGATGAGCTGAGTTTTTTGAGGATGGCTGATCAGAGCATTATAATAGTTGAGTCTGGACGTGACAAAGGAACAGGGCTTCTAAGGTACTAGATTAAGGTAAGGCTGACCTCAATGGGTTGAGACAGACAGTCTACAATAAACTGGGCGTATCTGTTATCGGGCAAGATGACTGATTATTAGTGGTAGATAAAGTTGGGCAAATATGTTAATGAATAAAATGACAGATCATCAGTGGCAGGTGTTTAAAAATTAAATTTAACATGATGTGGGACCAGTTTATACTCCTAAGGAGAAAGAGCTCTCCTTGCCAAAAAAAAACAGCAATGGGTGACTAAAGAACACAACAAAAAAAAAAAGAAAATGCATATAAAAAATCAAAAAAAGCAAGGAAAGCTCTTGCTCCTTAGGAATATAAATGGTTCCACATCATGTTAAATTTGACTTTTTAAACACCAGCCACTGATAATCTGTCATTTTACTCATTAACAGATTTGCCCAATTATCTGCCAGTGATAATCTGCAGGAGTATTAGAAATAAACAACAAAAGATGACAAAACAGATTAAGAACTATAAAAGGAAACTTGTAATTTATTTTACAAATATATTAGGGGGGGGGAAAGTGTGGCCAGGGCCCCCACAGAACTGATAACTGTGATAATATAAATGAAAATAAAGAGATGGCTGACAATGAATAATTACTTCATGTCAATATTTATAATAGAGGAAGAGTATAGAAGCTTACAAGGGATATAACACACACAAATTAGATATGTTCCGGAAAAGAGGGTGGGCAAGATCAATATGGGCAGTCAGTGATAATAAGGAAATGACGACATGTTGAATCAGACCTGGCATCAGAATTTACAATAGAGGAAGAAGTTACCATGCAGGACATTCCAAACAAACACCTTAAATAAGGGTTAAGGCCTCATTAATATTAATGTAACCAAAATAACAGTAATGAAGAAAATAATGGCACTAAAAATGACACACCCCCCCTCTGACCAGATGGTGTCCATCCTCGGATTTTAAAGGAAATAGTTGAGAACATTGGAGATGCCCTAACTATAATTTTGCAAAGTTCTCTTGATTAAGGAACCATTTCTTTAGATTGGAAAATAATGCAGGAGTCTGTTAGCTCAAGTTGAAGTTCATCGTATTGAAGATAAATTATTGACATGGTTAGGAAATTGGCTTAAGGGCAGGAGACAGAGCGGGGATGGCTGCTCCAAGTAGCCCTATAGGTTACCAGTAGGTACTCTGATCGATTGACTATTTGTGTCCCACATCTGTTTGAGGCCTCATCTATTCACCATATTTATTAACGACTTAGAAGACAGGATAGAGAGCCACATATCCAAGCTTACCAATGACACAGATAAGCAGTGTAGATGGAAGCATAAAATTGTAAAGAGATTGAACGATTAAGTGAATGGGCAAAACAGTGGCAAATAGATTTCGGATCATCCAGATTGGACCTAAAAAGGATCGATCAGTGTACTTCCCAAATGATGAAAAGCAAGAAACAGTTTAAGTCCAAAGAGATTTGGGAATCCATGCACATGGATCATTAAATGTCACAGACAGATACAGAAAATATTTTAAAAGGTTGATAGGGCTTTATATCTAGAAGACTTGGGGCTTGGATCTTCCAAGCAACAGCAACAATCGGATTGCCCCTACGCTCAAAAATTCCCCCAACTTGACACTGCTGTGCATTTCTTCTGGGACCTCCCAAGCCCGGCTGTCGAATAAATGCGGAGCACAGCATCATTCGGGGAGCTCCATTGGAACAGAGTAGAGTTGGGGAAAGACTGGACATGCACCCTTTTTACGGCTACCGTATGGTAAATTTAAATGCCTAATCTGAACTTTGCTGAATGGATGAATGAATGGATGAGTGAGTGAATGGCTGGTTGGGTTGGGCAAAGGGATAGGGTGGGTGGATGGGTTGGGTGGTCAGTTTGCAGTGGGGTTAGCTGGGTGGTTGGTACAGAGTGGGGGTCAGACGGATGTTAGCTGGTTGGTTGGTGAGGGAGGGGGAAAGGATGGGATTAGCCAGCTGGCTGCTGGAGTTGGTTAGTGGGGGTGAAGTTAGCCAGGCGGTCGGTGAGGGTGTGGTTAGCCGGGCAGTCGGCGATTTAGGAGGTGGAGAGTGGGTCAGGGTGTTAGGCTAGTCGAGTCGTGGGTAGTTGGGGGGTCAGAAGGGGTGATTGGGGGTCAGTTGTGGAGTTACTCAGATGTCAGACTGTTTTAATCTGTCTAACGTTTCCTGGGTAACTACCCAGGTAAATCCCAGTGGGACTGTCCAAACTCTGGACTCTGATTTATAGTTGGAGAAACTTGCAGAGGGCCCTCGGAGCAGGGGTGTTGCCTATCGGAAGTTTAAACTTCCTGGGAAATTTCCACGTAGGTCCGCACAGCAGGACTTCTACAGGGTCCCGACGCGCATCTTCAATCATAAATCCAGACTGCAATCCGGAGACCGGAATATTTGACCCATAATACAAGGAGGTAGACATTATGTTGCAGCTATACTAAGCTTAAATTAGATAGCACCTGGAGCACTGTGTGCAGTTCTGAGCTCCACACCTTAAGGAGGAAGTGCATTGAAGATTTGCTAGAATGATGCCTGGACTCCAAGGGGAAAATTGCGAGGAGAGATTACACAATCTGGAATTTAGAAGTTGTAGGAGTGATTTATCAGTGTTTTTGAGATATTGAGGGAAACTCCTGAGGTAGATAGACAGGCTATATTTCCTCAGTTCTGATGAAGAGTCATATGGACTCGAAATGTTAACTGTATTCCTCTCCACAGATGCTGTCAGACCTGCTGAGTTTTTCCAGCTATTTCTGTTTTTGTTTCAGACTTCCAGCATCTGCAGTATTTTGCTTTTAACTAATTTTGCTGGTTGAGGAGTCTAGGATAGGGGGACATGGACTAAAATTGGAGCTAGATTTTTCTGGAATGAAGCTTGGAAAACTTATATGTGCACAGGATGGTAGAAGCTTGGACTCTCTTCCATATTCAGCACATATGTTAGGCCAGTTGTTAATTTTAAGTTTGAGATTTTTGTTACCCAAAGGCTTAAAATATATGGGGCAAAGACAGGCATATGAACTTAGGTTACTGATTAGCCATGATCTCATTGAATGGTGAACAGGCTTGAATAGGTAAATAGCCTATTTATGCTCCCATGGGAATGGGAGTTGGCTATTCAGCTCCTCAACCTCGTTCTGCTCTTAAAGCATCAAGACTGATCAGTATCTCAACTCCATTTACCAGCCTTTGACCTATATCCATTGATACCCTTAGCTAGCAAAAATCTATTGATCTCAGTCTTGAAATTTTAAATTGACCCAGCATCCAGACCCTTCGGGAGAGCAAGTTACAGATTTATACTACTCTTTGTTGGGGGGGTGGGTGGTGCTTCCTGATTTCAGTCTCAAAATTCGTAGCTGTAATTTTAAGATTACATCCTTGGTTGTGGATCCTCTCTCCCTTCTCTGTATCAATTCTATTGAGTCACCATTGTTTTAAGCATCTCAAGTAGATCACCCCTCAACTATCTTAACTCATTGGAATGCAAACTATGTTTATGCAACCTGCCTTCACAATTTAATGCTTTAACACTTGATATCATGCTGGTGAATCTGCACTTGTGTCTCCCTCCAAGGCTGATATATTTTTGCTGAGATGCAGTGCCCAATTCTGAAAGCAGTGCTTCAGATGGCGTATGACTAAGTTTCTGTATAATTGAAGAATAACATCCACCCCTTTGTATTTCAGCCCCCTTGAGATGAAAGCCAACATTCCATTAGCCTTTCTGATTACCTTTTGTATCTGTGCATTGGCTTTTAGTGATTTATGTACTCGGTCACACTGCTGCTCCACAGTTCCTAGTCCCTGGTCATGAATGAGGGTTTCAGCAACAACTGAATCAAGAATGAAGAGATGAGCAATGCTATTGAAATGGAATTAGGTGGACTTTGTGATAGAGTGTATATAGAGACAGGAGCTCGCAATGTCGAATAGGATGCTATAATTGTGAACATTGTGGTTCTGCCCAAATCATGAAGGGGATGCAATTAGTGCAAGGGTACAGAGGTTGTGATAGAAGTTAAAGCAATGTCTTTGATCTTCCCAAGTTTCATATGTCAATATATCAAGTCTGTTTCATAGTTAACCAGCTAGCTGTCTATAAACCTAAAGTTTAAAAATGATTGGCTATTTAAAAAAAAACTAAGAATCTTTTATCAGGAAAGTAAGTTGTTCTTGTTTTTCTAATACACAATTGACTTGAGAATGGGATGTTTCTGGTAGCTGCAGTTAAAAGAAATACAGAAATCAACTTTGATTCTAACTTTTCTAATTGCATTTTTGAAAAATTATATCTTACATAAATTTCCCACTCTTTCCCTTGTGCCAAAAGAATTATTGGCCATGTGGAGAAAATGGTTATATTCTGTAGATTTGAATTATAGTGAAAATAGGCTGCTGTATTTTTTTTAAAATTTTGTGTATAAGTCGAAGCACCAATTACATTTTGTATGGAGTTTTTAAAAATGAAGTTCCTGTAATTTGCTTGGGAGACTCACCTCCTGACTCCCCAAAGCCTGTCCACCATCGACAAGTCAGGAGTGTGATGGAATACTCCCCACTTGCCTGGATGAGTGCAGCTCCCACAACACTCAAGAAGCTTGACATCATACAGGGCAAAGCAGTCCACTTGATTGGCACCACATCCACTCCCTCCATCACTGACGCACAGTAGCAGCAGTGTTTACCATCTACAAGATGCACTGCAGGAATTCACCAAGGCTTCTTTGACAGCATCTTCCAAACCCACGACTTCTACCATCTAGAAGGACAAGGGCTGCAGATAGATGGGAACACCACCACCTAGAAGTTCTGCTCCAGGTCACTCACCATCCTGATTTGGAAGTATGTCACCATTCCTTCACTGTCGCTGGGTCAAAATCCTGGAACTCCCTCCCTAAAAGCACTGTGGGTGTACCCACACCACATGGACTGTAGTGATTCAAGAAGGCAGCTCACCACCACCTTCTCAAGGGCAACTAGAGATGGGCAATAAACCCCATGAATGAATTTTTAAAAAAAAAAATAATAATTGCTGCCAATTAGGTAGTCTAGGATTGGGGATGTGAACAAAAATTTAGAGGCAGACTTTTCACAAGTGAAGTGAGGAAATACTTCTTCACGCAAAGGGTGTTGGAATTTGGAATTCTCTTCCACATATAACAATTGATACTAGATCAGTTAATTTTAAAATTGAGATTAATAGACTTTTGTTGGCCAAGGTACTAAGGGGTATGGGGAAAAGCAGTTTATGGAGGTAGGCTGCAGATCAGTCACAATTCCCTTGAATGGAAAAACAGACTTGAAGAGCTGAATGACCTACTCTTGTTTCTATGTTCCTCTGCTTTCCTGGCAGTATTGTAAATTTAGCATATGAGTGACAGCAGAAATGAGAGCCATCGAGGACAACTGGTATGAATCTTACCTATTGTGAACTGGAAAACTTCTATAATATGTTTTTGGGAATTTGAGAGGCCTTAATAGAGTCTGACTTGTAACACTCCTCAAATTTGGGGGGGAAAGTGCTTTTGCCAAAACCTCATATCAGACCTGTTAGAAAATAAACATATTCAGGAATCACAAGTTTACAGCTGGCATGTTGTACATAATTGAATTTATAACTTCCATAGGAGCGTGAACAGAAAGCTGAAGAAGAAAGAATTAGAATGGAAAATATTCTGAGTGGCAATCCTCTCTTGAACCTCATCGGACAGTCAAACTTTAAAGTGAAACGAAGGTAAAGTGAAAGACAACCATTTAGAATATTCTGTTAACAGAAGAATACACATGACTGTTTGAGTAGCCAGTGTGCTGACTTTTTCTGTAGGCTTGGAGTTGGAAATACATTTTGTAATACCCACTGACCTAATACTGAAGATGTTCTATGCAGTAATCAGTAGCTACATTTTATAATATTGTCAATGGCATATCTTTTTTTGTTTCCCTGCTGTAATAAAATATGATAAATCATCAAAATGGGTTCTTAAGCAACTTGAGCATAATTTCCAGTGAATAAAATTGTTTGCACGAAACTAAAATCTTGTGGAATAAAATGTCTTGAAGGCAGGGCAACTTGAAGAATGTAAGAAATAGGAGCAGGAGTAGACCATATGCCCCTTGAGTCTGCTCTGCCATTCATTATGATCATGGCTCATGGAATATCTGCCTCAAATCCACTTTCTCACCCGTGTTGAGTATAGTGTAGTCTGGAGATGTACCTTATTTCATCTAGATGGATGAGATGAATGTCATCAGTCTTCATTATAGATTTCCCTGTATGAAAATGATATTGAAGAAGTGAGCCTTTCTACATTTAGAATAAAACTAAAGGGTATGGCAAATTAATTTGTGTTCATTGCACTCTTGGCTGAATTTCAAGGTCATAGGTTCAAGCTCTCAAGGCTTCAAAACGCAATTGAAGCTGACAGATTCAGTATTGAGGAAGTGCTAAACTGCCTGAGGCACCATCTGTCAGGTGAGACATTAAACTGAGACTCCATGTGCCCTCTCAGCTGGACTTGAAAGCTTTCATATCGCTATTCCTTGCAGAGCATGGGGATCACCCGGTGCCCTGGCTAACATTTATTCCTCAACCAACATGACTAAATCAGTTCAATTGGTCTTTCATCTTATTGCTGTTTGTGGGAGTTTGCTATGCAAAACTTTGCTGCATTTCCTTACAATACACTTCAGAAATACTTCATTGGCTGTAAAGTGTTTTGCGACGAAGGTGCTCATTTAAATGCTAAAAAGAAAATCACCATGTGACAGTGTTCTTTTTAGCATTGTGCACCATGCATAGCTATACAGTCACACAGTCTCTCCTAATCTGCTTTGTACTCGAGACTTAGTTCAGGGCTGCTCCCTTAATTTTTATTTCCCCATTGCAAACAGCACAAAACATTCAGGCTTTCGTTCTGCCATTTACCCCCACTAGGAATTAGAATTTATTTGACTAGAATGTTAGAACTCTCTGAACCTATGGATTTGTGTGAGCAAAAACAGCAAAGAATGACCAAAAGATTGATAAGGAAGGTAAAATTAGAGTACATGAGAAAGCTAGCTAGAAATATAAAGACAGATAATAAGAGTTTCTGTCAATATTTTAAAGAGAAGAGTTAACAAAGTGAGTGTTCTGTAGAAGATCCTATAGAAAGTAAGTATGGGGAATTAATAAGGGGGTGGCAGATGAATTGAACTGTTATTTTGCATCGGTCTTCACTATAGAAGATGCAGGTCACACCCCAGAAATGGTTGTAAATCAAGAAATGGAAGGGAGGGAGGAACTCTGGAAAATTACAATCACCAGGGATGTGGTACTGAGAAAATTGTTGGAGCTGCGGACTGATAAGTCCCTGGGTCCTGATGGACTCCATCCTAGTTCATAAAAGAAGTGGCTAGTGAGGTAGTTAATGTGTTGGTTTTAATTTTCCAAAATCCCCTCGATTCAGGGGTGATTCCATTTGATTGGAAAATAGCATAGATGGGCCTTTCTGGTTGGCAAGATGTAATGAGTAGTATGCCACAGAGATTAGTGCTGGGGCCTCAACTTTTTAGGATTTATATAAATGACTTGGATGAAGTAACCAAAGGTATGGTTGCTAAGTTTGCTGATGACACAAAGATAGGTGGGATAGTGAGATGTGAAGAGGTCACAAGGATATCGATAGGTTAAGTGAGTGGGCAAAGACCTGGCAAATGCAGTGTAATGTGGGAAAAAGTGAAATTGTCCGTTTTAGCAGGAAAAATAAAAAAGAAACATTATCTAAATGGTGAGAGATTGCAGAGCTCTGAGATGCAGAAGCATTTAGGGTTCCTAGTACATGAATTGCAAAAGGTTAGTATGCTGGTACAGCAAGTAATTAGTAAAGTTAATATTATCATTTATTACAAGGAGAATTGAATATAAAAATAGGGAGGTTATGCTTCAGTTGTACAGGGCATTGATAAGACCACATCTGGAGTACTGTTTACGGTATAGGTCCCCTTAAGGAAGGATGTAAATGCGTTGGACGCAGTTCAGAGAAGGTTTACTAGACTAATACCTGGATTGGGTGGGCTGCCTTATCAGGAAAGGTTGGACAGGCTAGGCTTGTATCCGCAGGAGTTTAGAAGAGTAAGAGGCAACTTGATTGAAACATATAAGATCCTGAGGGGTGAATGTGTAGAGGATGTTTCCTTTTGTGGGCGTATCTAGTACTCGGCCACTGTTTAAAAATAAGGGGTCGCCCATTTAGGACAGAGATGAGAATTTTTTTTCTCCGAAGGTTGAGAGTCTTTAGAACACTCTTCCTCAAAAGGCAGTGGAAACAGAGTCTTTGAATATTTTTAAAGCAGAGGTAGATAGATTCTTAATAAGCAAGGGGATGAAAGGTTATTGGGGATAGTCTGGAATGTGGAATTGAGGTTACGATCAGATCAGCCATGACCTTATTGAATGGTGGCACAGGCTCGAAGGTCCAAGTGGCCTACTTCTAATTCGTATTTCGTAAATCTCCTTCCATCAAAGGTTAATCTGCTAGTTCTGGCATTCCTCTCAAATGTCAGAGTTGTAACCTACACAACAATTTTTTTCATTTCAGGGCAAAATTTAAATTTATACCTTTTCTAACAAGTATGAAATAGCATCGTAAATATATGTAGTCTTATTTTCTGGTGGGGAAGAACCCTCAGGGAAAGTTAGATTCCTTCCTACCCCTGCAGTGGACATGTAGCTCAGAGGATGCCTTTGAAGCTGCTTGCAAGCTGGTTATGTAGATTTTATGTTCCTGTCCTGATACTGAAGAATGTTAGTGTTTTGCTGCAGTAGCACTTTAAGCAGTCTTAAAGATTTAGGCGTACTGATGTCCTGTATATGGAGGCACCATGTTGGGTCTTGCGTAGTTAGTTCAAGTTTTGAGCCTGATTTTCCTACTTCCATGCTTGAAAGACAATGCATGCAATTAAGGCTGGGAAGTAATAAGTCTTGTCTTAAAACAGTCATTATGAGATCTGTCTAATGATACTAACAGCATTGCATAACTGAACAGGGAACAATCTAGTAAATTGTGCTCATGACTGGGAGTAGGATGTGCCGATTTGGGAGGGCATAAATTTAAATTTTGCTCACATCATCCCATGAAAATTACAAGAGTGACAAATGACAAAAAAACATTCAGATGTTTTTGTACCTAGGATATTAGTGCCATCATTTAATTTTGTTTCTCTTTTAGGTGGGATGATGATGTGGTGTTCAAGAACTGTGCTAAAGGAATAGATGAATCAAAGAGGGATAAAAGATTTGTGAATGATACACTTCGCTCAGAATTCCACAAGAAGTTTATGGAAAAGTACATTAAATAATTGGCATCAAATACTCTATTGCTGTTCAATAGTTACAGAAAACATGTTTTTCTTCCCCCTCCAAGGATGGTAAACTCTATTTTCCTCCCTATTTGCCCCCTCGGACCTTGCAGCTAAACTCCAGAAGAAAATCATCTACTTTGAAGTTTCTGTCAGTGGCAGACATAAGCAGCCCAGGAAATATTTGTACACCTATTCATGAAGCACCTGATTTCTACTCCAGTGCATCCTGTTGCATCACAAATGAAATTAAGAGCTTGGTGACATAGGAAGGAGGAGACTCAGTTGAACTTGTGTCCTATTTCTTTATTAACCACATGTTGCATCAGTGTGAGTTGCCACCTAACTGTTTTTGCCATCTTAAAAATATTTTTTTTTAATCAATGTAGTTAGCAGAATATAATTTGCATATAGTGTTTTTTTCTGGAAAAGTCTAAGGACATTTGTATGTCTTGAAACATATAGTGAATATTTAATTGTAAGTTATGAGCAATAACAGTTTGTGTTAAAACTAAGGTGCCGCTCTCTTGGTGTAATGCAAGATATAAAGGTATGACTTTCATCGGCAAATCAGTTTCAACCCACTGAGGAATAAGACATTTTGTTACTAGACTTACCCCAATTTTAAAAATAAATGTTATTCGTAAAACCATTGTTTTATTTTAATTTAAAATAGAGCCACTATTAGCATGAACAAAGTGAATTATTAATATATCTTAATCTATGATTTTATTGTGCGTCACAGTGCAAGATTTGGTGCAAGTATTAACATCAACAGGGACAAAATAAACTTTCATCTGGAAAAGCATGGGTTTATCAAGAGCAACCAGCATGGATTTGTTAAAGGCAAGTGTTTGAGTCCCTTAAGGTAACAGTGAAGGTTGATCCAGGTGGTGAAGTAGATGTATATTATCGACCTTTGGAAGGCATTCAACAAAGTGCTATACAGATTTGTTAAGAAGATGGAAGCCCCATTGATTAATTAGAAAGTAGCGGTATCAATATGCTATTAGCTCAGTGGCAAGATGCAGAGGGGAGTGGTGGATTGGTAGTTTTTTGACTGGGAGGCGGTTTACATTGGTATTCTCTAAGGATTAGGTTGGATCCGCTTCTCTCTCTAATTTTTATAAACAGTCTGGACTCTGTTTAGGGAGAATTATTATAGTTTGCAAACTTGGCAGTATGGTAGATGGGGAAGAATTGTAGAATTCAGGATGATCTTGATGGGCTGGATAAATGGGCAGAAATATAGAAGCATAATAGATGAAGTTCAATGTAGAGAAGTGTGGAGTAGGCTTTATATAGAAAGGCAGTATACTATAAGTGGTGTGGCTTTGAAAAGTGTGCATAAGCAGAAGGACCTGAGTGTCTATCTTCACACATCCTTAAAGAGCAAGTTGATAAGCATATGGCTAAAAGTCATATGGGTTATTTGGATTGGTAAGTAGAGGCATAGAATACAAAAATACAGACCATATTAGAACTTCAGTTAGATTATTGTGGATAATTATGGGCACCACACTTTAGGAAAGATGTAGACACCTTAGAAGTGGTATAGAGATGGTTTGCCAGGATCTTACCAGGGATGAGGGACTTAAGTTATGAGGAGAGGTTGGAAAAGTTAGGATTGTTCTTCTTGGAATAGAGAAGGTTAAGAAGTGGCCGCATAGAGGTTTTCACAATGATGAGGTTTCGATAGGGTAGATGGAGAAAACCTATTCCTCTGGCAAGTGGATCAATAATCAGAAGGCGTATATTTAAAATCTTTGACAATAGGCTAGAGAAGCAATGAAAACTTTCTTCATTTTGAATGTTGTTGTGATTTTGAGAGGCTTGAAAAGGTTATGGAAACTGATTCCATAAATAATTTTAAAAGGGAGTTGGGTAGGCACTTGAGGATAAAGAACTTACAGGGTTACAGACAATTAAAAAACAGAGGTTCAGGTGGATCTAAGCACAAATGCCCTTTTAAAGAGCCAGCAGGCTGAATGGTCATGTTCTGTGCTGTAAGTTTCTATGATACTGGTACTTGGAAAAATATGGTGGCAAAGGATGTCAGTATGCCAATTGACTGTATTCATTCAAAAGTTATCAGTAAGATCAACCATTGCATCTCAAGCATCTCATTCAGCACCTTGGAACATTTTGCTGTGCTAAACTCATTATATAAATACAATTTTTTGTTCAACTGAGCTATCCTAATCTTTTACAGTTTGTTGGTATGTTGTACGATGTCTCTGGCACCCAAAGGATGTTTTGTGCATTAGAGTTTGAAAAGAATGACTAGGATCATTCTGGGATTTTGGGATCTTATTTATGAAGAGAGACTCTGGAGTTCTGTGTTCTCCTCTGTTAAGGTTGAAAATAGAGTTGTGAGTGTGAGAAATGAATTGTGTGGAGAGGATGGATGGACAAGTGAGACATGGATGTGAGGTATGCATAATTTTTAGCTGCTCAGATGGGCATGCAAGGCAATGCGTTGAGAGAGGAATGAGTGTAGCTGCAAGGTGTTGGTCTCAGCAGTGTTGTCCAGGGGAATAGAGATCCTCAGAAAAGTGGCATTGGGTCAGGAACCCGACTGGCCACTTCTGGATTTAGCACAGGTGGGTTCGCAGGCGAGCAAAGGAACTGACGTTTAGGTCCGGCCAGGAGGGCAGGCAGTTGGACATAAAAATAGCACCACTGGCCTGGGCCATTTACCATTTTGAAATACCTTCTCCCTCACTTATCTTCCGTTGCATCCTGTTGGTGCTTTCAAGCTGGGAGAGCAATTGGCCTCCAGCTTACTCACCCACCACCCTTGATTGGAGGGTGAGCCCCCCCCCCCCCCCACCCCCAACCCACCTTGGCTGCTCTGGGGAAAAGCCCAATGATTTACTGTTTCCCACAGTGCAGACTTCTGACCCATTTGAGCCTAATGGTGAGGTTCAGAGCCACAGGGAAACTCCAGCACAGAGAATGGGACTCAGCACCTGAATATGTTATGCAACCTATCTATCTTGCTTGAATTTCTTGAACCTCTTGGGGCACTGTACCCTAGTTGCAGTAACACGCTCGTGCTTCTCACTTTCTCAGCCACTTCCACCCATACCTTTTTAAATTCCTGAACCTAGGAAAGAGCAGCAGGTTTCTGCTGCTCCACCACCCCCCACACCACCCAATCATCCTGTTCACTGACTTTCCCTTCCTGATTTGTGACATAATCACCACCCTGCTATTATTTTTTATTGGGTACACTCCAATTGCCAAGGGTTCCTGACTGCAGCCTCCTGCTCCCTCCCACCAGCTAAGATCGACAGGCCCTCCCTACTCAGGCTCCTTGACCATTTTCAGCTGTTCCCTAGCTCCCATTAACATCAGGGTCCATGTGCCCAAACTTGTTGGGAATGGGGAAGTACAAGGAACTGTAGCAATTGCAAGTGTTAGCTGAAGTGGACTGGGAAAATAGGTTAAAGGGTAAGATGGTAGGGAAGTAGTGACACATTTTAAGGAGGTAACCGCTTCCTCAACCGCTTCCTCTTCACCATGGAAGTCCAATCCCTCTACACCTCCATCCCCCACCAGGATGGTCTGAGGGCCCTTAGCTTCTTCCTCGAACAGAGGCCCGAACAATCCCCATCCACCACTACTCTCCTCCGTCTGGCTGAACTTGAACTCACGCTGAACAATTTCTCCTTCAACTCCTCTCACTTCCTCCAAATAAAAAGTGTGGCTATGGGTACCCGCATGGGCCCCAGCTATGCCTGTCTCTTTATGGGGTATGTGGAACATTCCTTGTTCCAGTCCTACTCCGGCCCCCTTCCACAACTCTTTCTCCGGTACATCGATGATTACTTCGGTGCCACTTCATGCTCTCGTCGGGACTTGGAAAAATTTATTAATTTTGCTTCCAATCTCCACCCCTCCATCATTTTCACGTGGTCCATCTCTGACACTTCCCTTCCCTTCCTTGACCTCTCTGTCTCAATCTCTGGTGATAGACTGTCCACCAATATCCATTACAAACCCACCGACTCCCACAGCTATCTCGACTACAGCTCCTCATACCCCGCTTCCTGTAAGGACTCCATCCCATTCTCTCAGTTCCTTCGCCTCCGTCGCATCTGTTCCGATGATGCTACCTTCAAAAACAGTTCCTCTGACATGTCCTCCTTCTTCCTTAACCGAGGTTTTCCACCCACGGTCGTTGACAGGGCCCTCAACCGTGTCCGGCCCATCTCCCGCACATCCGCCCTCACGCCTTCTCCTCCCTCCCAGAAACATGATAGGGTCCCCCTTGTCCTCACTTATCACCCCACCAGCCTCCGCATTCAAAGGATCATCCTCCGCCATTTCCGCCAACTCCAGCATGATGCCACCACCAAACACATCTTCCCTTCAACCCCCTTATCGGCATTCCGTAGGGATCGCTCCCTCCGGGACACCCTGGTCCACTCCTCCATCACCCCCTACTCCTCAACCCCCTCCTATGGCACCACCCCATGCCCACGCAAAAGATGCAACACCTGCCCCTTCACTTCCTCTCTCCTCACAGTCCAAGGACCCAAACACTCCTTTCAAGTGAAGCAGCATTTCACTTGCATTTCCCACAACTTATTCTACTGCATTCGTTGCTCCCAATGTGGTCTCCTCTACATTGGAGAGACCAAACGTAAACTGGGCGACCGCTTTGCAGAACACCTGCGGTCTGTCCGCAAGAATGACCCAAACCTCTCTGTTGCTTGCCATTTTAACACTCCACCCTGCTCTGTTGCCCACATGTCTGTCCTTGGCTTGCTGCATTGTTCCAGTGAAGCCCAATGCAAACTGGATGAACAACACCTCATCTTCCGACTAGGCACTTTACAGCCTTCCGGACTGAATATTGAATTCAACAACTTTAGGTCGTGAGCTCCCTCCCCCATCCCCACCCCCTTTCTGTTTCCTCCTTCCTTTTTTTTTTAAATTAAAAAAAAAAAATTTTTTTTTTTTTTTAAATTTTTTAAATTTTTTAAAAATCTTTTATGCTCTCCCCACCCCCACTAGAGCTATACCTTGAGTGCCCTACCATCCATTCTTAATTAGCACATTCGTTTAGATAATATCACCAACTTTAACTTTAACACCTATGTGTTCTTTTGTACTATTGTTGTTGACATCTTTTGATGATCTGCTTCTATCACTGCTTGTTTGTCCCTACAACCACACCCCCACTCCACTCCTCTCTCTCTCTCTCTCTCTCTCTCTCTCTCTCTCTCTCCACCCCCCACACACACACCTTAAACCAGCTTATATTTCAACTCTTTCTTGGACTTGAACTCAAGTTCTGTCGAAGGGTCATGAGGACTCGAAACGTCAACTCTTTTCTTCTCCGCCGATGCTGCCAGACCTGCTGAGTTTTTCCAGGTAATTCTGTTTTTGTTTTTGTTTTGGATTTCCAGCATCCGCAGTTTTTTTGTTTTTATTTATTATTTTAAGGAGGTATTTCATAACTCAACAAAAATATATTCCATCGAGAAAGAAAGACTGAGAAGGGTGCAACATTCATGGTTAATGAAGGAAGTTAAGGACGGAATCAAATTGAAAGGAAAGCCGTACACTGTGAAGATTAATGGTGGGTCAGAGGATTGGGAAGTTTTTAGAAACTGGCAAAAGATAATCCTTAAAAAGGGGATAAATTTAAGTAAAAGCTTCTACAAGTGTATAAAAAGGATAAGAGTAGCCAAAGTAAGCACTGGTTCCTTAGAGGATGAGACTGGGGAATTGATAAAGGGTAACAAGGAAATGGCAGAGACTTCGAACAAGTATTTTGTATATGCTTTCACAGTAAAAGGCACAAAAAGCATCCCAAAAATAAAAAATCAAGAGGCAAAAAAAGAAGGAAGAACTTGGTGTGAGCATTTGGAGCTCATGGTGTTGGGGACGATATATAAATGTGGATCGAGGATCTGGTAAATAACAAGAAACAGAGGGCAAAATCGTCCCAGATTTGCACTGTGCAGTAGAGGATGTGAAAAAGTTGTTTTACCTGCTGGCCGCAAAGGTGTGTTTTTGCATCACGTCGTTCTCCTTCCCAGCATGTCCCATCTCATTAATAATGCATTCATGGGAAACACTCCAGATGGAGTGGATGGGCTCAGATTTTCCCATCATGCCGTGACCTCAGCACTTCCTCACTCTAAGCGCCATATTTAAAGCGCAGCTGAGCACAGCCTACTTCACGTCTACAGACCAGGACTGTTTCAGGTGACAGATGGCCCCGAAAACAAAGAAGATAGCAGCCTCCACATTTAGTGACGCCTCTCCAGGTCACCGGCTGGACGCAGTGGAAGGTTGTCGCAATGTCCTCCAGTCCTGCTCTGGCTATAGGAGGTCCATCAGAGTCACCAATCTGGCCTGGGAGGCAGTGGCAGCAGCAGTCAGTGCCACCAGAGCACAGTGGAGGTCAGCCACCCAGTGCAGGAAGAAAATGAATGATCTCATGCATTCCATCAGTATAAGTCAACCACTTCATCACTCTCAACTCTCTCACTCCCAAACCCATCACACATCCACAGTGAATACCACTAACTCTCACACACACCCTCACGCCTCCATCAGGCTCATATACTCTGGAGCTTGCATCCTCATCCCATCCATGGCTCCTCTCACCACACAAACATTCCACACAGTGTCATGTATCCTGCTCACACACACTCCATTTGTTTTCATGCAGGAGAAACTGGCTCACAACAGCAGGGAGAGGTCCCAGACTGGGGGTGGTGTGGCCCACATTAGGCCCCTTGCTTTGAGGGGTGTGCCATCGCTCTGACTGGTGAAGATGTGAGCCATGTCTGCGGCAACAGTGAGAACCTGCATCACATCATCCCTCTCTCAAGGCAACTGAGTGCTCTCTCCTGTTTTTGACTCTGCTGCCATGTCCTAATAATATCTACTTTGGTTCACAGGAGCTCTGCCAAGTGACAGCCCTTGGCCAGCCAGCCCCTTAGCTCCAACCAGATCCTTGCCTCCAGCAAAGGGGACATACCTCCTCCATTGAAGAGCTGGAAATAAGCAATAAGGAAGATCTGTCAGCATTTAACCACACTCTCCACCAGCGCGGTGGGACCTAGATCTCGAGCGGGCTCTGGTCCACAACCTGGTGGTTACTGAGTGGACATGTGCCCGCAGCTGGAGGTTACTGAGTGGACATGTGCCCGCAGCTGGAGGAGGCAGTTTCATGCAAGCTCCCTGGCACTCTGAGGACTGCTGAGGTAGAGGCACCTGTGAGGTCCGAGTCAGACAACGAGCCTCTGGGTTCAGCCTTCCAACTCATCATGGAGATTCAGCAGAAGGCAGGAGAACATCACGCAGAGCTGTTGGAAGCCCTCAACAGAGTGGCATGTGAGTCGGAGGAGTGCTTGCTTGCTGATGAAGTGGTGCCCATGTGCACGTATTGATGTTTCCCTGGGAAGGATGGCAGATGCCATGAAGATTCTGGTCCAGCAGAATGCAGAGATGCACGCGGTTCTGCACTCAATCATGTTAGCCATGGGTATGTTCCTGCGGTGACAACCCAAGAAGTAAATGGGGCACCTCAATGTCCCTCCAGGTGCTCCTTCCCCTCAAGGCGTCAGACCAAGGCCCTTGGGCACCCAAAGTGAGGAGGAGCAGCAGCTGGACACCTCTGGGTCATCCGCTCAGGTATCTAAGACTGTTCACTCCCTCTGAGTCCTCTTTGCCTGTGACCCCCTCAACCTCATCTCCTGTCACTACAGAGGGAGCAGCTAGCCCACAGGAGGACAGCCAAAGCAAGCTGGGGCCTTCAAGGTCTTGGTTCTCCAGTGGATGCACGCCGAAGTCATCGGAGACAACAGGGAGAACATAGCACAGACTGTCTCCACCCCTGCTTCAGATGTCAGGGCAGCACCTAGAAGAAGTGGTAGGCCTAGAAAAGTTAAGAAATTCTGATAACAAGTGGTTCTCTTTCAGTTGTTCATCTGAGCTGACGTACTTCTGTGCCCACTCACTGATCGCAGTCACTTGCAGTATCCGTGCCTGTCCAACAAGGCTCCACTCACTTCCAATTTCAACACCCATTGTCGTAGTGAAGTTTTGGATCAGGTCCCCCATTCTTTCCCAATCATCCATGACCTTTTCTCCATCACTGTCGACACCCCTGGTATCACCTTCCACCTCCACTGTTACCTACAACTCGAACCCTTGTCTTTCCAGGATGTCCAGATGAACATGCGCTTTCCCTGCCTTTCTGAGAATCCCACCCCCTTCCACATTGACCTCCCTGGCCACCACCTTCCCACCCCCAGAGTCCGTGTCTGGCTCTGAGTCTCTACCAATCACCCTTGCCACCTTTCTACCACTACCTATGCACCCTCACCTTCCCACCTTACTGGCTCCCTCTGACCTCTCTCACACTTACCGTTCCCTCCTACCAGACCCACGCTGAGTTCATTCCCAGGAGGCAGTCATTGACTACACAGAACCCTCCCTTGCACATGCACCTGAGCATCCTCCCCACTTACTCCCTCCTCCACCCTGCCTCCCACCGCCTCCTGGGCATCTCCCTCCCTCCGCCCCCCTGAGCACATCCCTCTCTCCCAACCTAACCCCTCCCTGCCTCACGGGTACATTTTCCTCTCCCACTTGCAGGTAGACCTTTCTTCTCTCTCTCTCTCTCTCTCTATCTCTCTCTCTCTCTCTTTCTCTCTCTCTCTCTCTCTCTCTCTCTCCCCCCCCCCCCCCCCCACCCTGCCCCTGGACCTTGACGAGCATCCATAGCAGCCCACAGCCAAGACAGTGATGTTATGAAGCATCAGCGGAGCCCTCCCACTTTCCGTGAGTTGCTTTGTGTCCGTGAAAATCCACCCAGAATGTGACGCATGTGTTCCTCCAGGGCCCAGTCCAGTAGCTGTAGGGCTCCAGCATCATCATCTCGGATGTCTGCAACCTGAGCAAGGCCCTAAAGGTGAGTCCTGATTTCTGCACGTCTCACTTCTTGTGATGTGTTCTAGGCCAATGTGTTTTCCCGCTGGCATCACAGTAAATCAGGTGTGTGGGGCGGAGGGGGTGGGGATTCTGGCCAGGCTTTAGTTTATTTTGCATCCTGATAGTGGGATGTAAATCAGGTTCATGCAGGCCTCCAGCGGGATTTGCAGTCTGTGGACACCATTGGATGTTCATGCTGTGCTTTGACGCTGGTGTGAAACTGATTTGCCCCTCCCACCAAATTGATCCCCTCCCCTTCCTCCATGACACTTGCTGCCAACGGGACCGGATGAGTTGGGATATATGGGTAATTTTCAACTTGGTAAACTGCAACTAGTGGAGTGCTGCAGGGATCGTTGCCAGGGCCACCACTATATTAATAACTTGGTTGAAGGGACTGTGATTGTATTGCAGCCAAATTTGCTGGCTATACAAAGATAAGGAGGAAAGCAAGTTGTGAGGAGGACACGAAGAGTCTGCAAAGGGATATAGATAGGTTAAGTTAAAAGCAAAATAATGCGGGTGCTGGAAATCTGAAATGAAAACAGAAAATGCTGGAAAACATCAACATGACTGACAGCATCTGGGGAGAAAAAAACAGTTAACATTTCGAATCTGTATGACCCTTCCTCAGGGTTAAGTGATGGGCAAAAACTTGGCAAATGGAGTGTAATAAGTCAAAATGTGAGGTTGTCCACTTTGGCAGGAAGAATAGAAAAACGATATTATTTTAATGGAGAGATTATAGAATGCTGAGGTGCAGTGGGATCCTGTACTTGAATCACAAAGTTGGTATGCAGGTACAGTAAGCAGGCCTTTATTGCAAAGGTGATGGAGTACAAAAGTAGGGAAGTCTTGCTACAACTTAACAGGGCATTGGGGAGATCAGTGTGCACAGTTTTCGTCTCCTTACTTACGGAAGGATATACTTGCATTGGAAGCAGTGCAGAGGTGATTCATTAGGCTGATTCCTGCAATAAAGGGGTTGTCTTAGGAAAAGTTGAGCAGTTTGTGTCTATACACATTGAGGTTTAGAAGATCGAGAGGTGATCTTTTTGAAACATGTAAGATTCTGACAGGGTAAATGCTGAGGATGTTTCCCCTAGTGGGAGAATCTACAGCAAGGGGTGCATTAAAAAAAAATAAGACTGAGATGAGAATTTTTTTTCTCTGATTGTTAAGTCTTTGTTCTATTCCAAGAGAGCACGAGAGGCTGGGTCATTGAATACATTTAAGTCTGAGTCAGACTGACTTTTGATCTGCAAGAGAGCCCAGGATTATGAGGGGCAGGCAGGAGACTAGAGTAAAGGCCACAATAAGATCAGCCATGATCATATTGAATGGTGGGGTAGGCTTGAGGGACTGAACAGCCTACTGCCCCTATTTCTTATGATCATGCCTGGACCAATTATAACTTTCCCATACAATGGTTTGGTCTAGTAAACACACCAGCAAGATACATGATTGGACGAGTTCAAAACATACAAGAAACAATCATGGTAGCCCCTAATACATTATCTCTCCACTTTTTTTCCTTCTAAATAAATGAAGACAAGATGCCACAGAGGAGAATGAAGAAAGAGAAAAGCCATAGCTCTTCTGCACTGCCAACCATATTGTATTCCATTCACCCTTCTCTAACTCACCAGCTCAGAGAAATCTTGGGAAATGGGTGGTGAGAGTAGAAGCACCAGAGTGCTGATGATGGATTTTCATAGTTAGACTCGAAGATAAAGAAAAATTAATCTTTTACCTAGGGCAAGTAATCTTAAAAATAAGAGATCATTGAAAACCAATATTTTTTTAAACTTGGTATTAGACTTTACCTTTTCAACCATGGTCATACTGACTTAACAATAAGAAGAATATTATGCTGAAGTTAAGCAATGTCTCCGAACTGGATCCATGCTAGGAGTTAAAGGTGAAAGTGGAAGCTGAGGTGCTGTGAAAGTCAGCCCTTGATTCTGGAACCTGTGGAGACAGATTCTCAGTGGCCCTGATAAAATACTTGCCTGAGGATCATCTTGGAAGATCAAAGACTGATAGCAATTTTTGAATTGTTCCCTTCTATTGACATTTTCTTATACCAGACAGCATCTTATTGAAGCTGTGCAAACCTGCTCAATTTCCTCAATGTCTATCCTGTACCAGAACTGCAGCAAATACTCCATCTATGATCCTACTAAGAGCTTATGGTTCTAACCTTCCTGTCTCTGGAAAGCCATAGGCGGGACATATATCGGGGGCTGCTCATTAGGACTCGGCAGAAGTTTTGACGCGCAGGCATATATGGGAATTGCACGTGAAGTTTAAACTTCCAATGGGCTGATTCCCTGTGACCCAGGACCCTCTGCAAATGTTTCTGACCTTAAACTCGGGGCAGAGACTTGGGATAGATACATGGGACTTAACACAATGTGTACTTAATATTTTTATATCAACTGGGATCAGAAGTTCGTGGAAGAAATGGGCAATAGAATCTGGTCAGTAAAATGTTTGTGGTCAGTGGCAATGCACCCAGCATTGCTGCTGACCGGAAGATCTAGGCTTCAATAGATTCCCCATTCATCTGGATTTTTATATTCCATACCTCTTGACATAATAAGGTGTTTCTAATATTTTACAAGCCTAAATATCCAAATTCTACTGCTCTTCCACACCACCTAGCCTTCCCCCGTTCAAAGTAGAATTATTACATTCTTAACTGATGTGTACCGCTTCACATTTACGGACAGTGAATTCCATTTGCCACTACCTTACCCAATTCTGTTATCATATCCATATCCCCATGGAGCTGCTTTGGTTTTCTATTTACTATGTCTGCTATTTTTGTACTAAATGCAAATTGAGGCCCAACTCCATCTAGCTCTATATCTAAATTATTAATAATCACAATGAGCAGAAGTGGTCCCATAACAGCACCCCATGAGACATTGATACCACTTTCAGCTACACTGAGAATGTCTTTAACCTTTGCTTGCTTTCTTTCTTTTTGACTGGGTTTTCATTCAATTTGCTACCCTCTCCCTAATTTCATACCCCAATCTTCTCCCATAATCTCCTGTGTGCATGGAACACTGTTCTTTCCATCCACCATATCTGTCACATCCTCAAAGTACTCTTACCAGGTCTATCAAGTATGACCATCCTTTCTGAATTACATATTTGCTGTTCTTAATTGTTTCCCTTCATGAAAACATGCCGTAATTTCACATTTCGTTAAAAATTTCAAAGCAATACCTAATATAGATGTATGAACATATGAAAATGATGGGCAGGAAAAGATCAGCTGGTCCATTAAGTCTGCTCCATATAGTTAAAGCATTATGGTTAAATGCTCTCTATCCACCAGCTGATATGTAATCTCTTGAGAGAGGCAAATTTTCAAGGCCAATTGGGAGGACCAAAATTTCTCTCCAACCCCTTGAAAACTAGTCCAGGGGGTACATTGTCAGTGCTTGTATTAGCTGATATTTTTAAACAATGTGACCGCCCCCTCACACTGGAATTGGTCCAGCTCACTAGAAGGTTTACAGCCAGTCAGCAAGAGCCACAACTTGTCCCAAAAGGTCTGAAAAAATAAGAATCACCTAACGTCTAACCTAGCAGTAGCATTGTGTAACTTATATGTATGTCCCACGGCTTTCACAAATCTATCAAATTGAAAATATTTATCAAAAGAACATAATCTAATGTTATACTTATTTAATACCATTATCAAATCACCCCAAAATCTATGCACCTTTCAAGTGATTTGATTCAATTTTTTAAGCTTCTCTTACTACTGAAAGTTTTTAAAATTGATTGTCATTCTTGGATCCTTCCTCTGAACCGTTCCCATAGTCTTTATATCACCCACGTTATAAGATAATCAAAACTGGATACGATACTCTAAATTTATGCCTAACCTCACAGGTTTTTAATTGCTAAGAATTCTGTCTCCGTTTTTGCAAATGGCATTGGCTACTTTCCAGTTCTCCAGAACACATCCATTCTCAGTAGAATGCCAATTTCTTCCCCCATTTCTCTCAGACTCATTGGACGAATCCCATTAGGTCCCAGCACTTCTGCATCCATTACGTTAATTAACTTCTTTAATGGTTAATTTTTATTTATTTATCACAATACGATATCACCTCTTGACCAGTTAGGCTTTACCTCCAATATCTTGAAGTGAAGCAGTTGTTAAGTATTCCCACATTCTATCCAAGTCTGTTTTTAAAAAGTACACCCATCACTGATCCTAGAAATATAATCATCTCTGCTCCTACCTGTTTCTGTATCTTTATTTGATTTTATATAAATGACATATATAAAAGCAAGTTAATTTATTTCTATTGCTGATAGAAAAAAAACACAGAATGCAATAACTTTTACATATCAACATGCAGAAGGAAAGAGCTCATAATATATACAAGCCCCAATATTATAAGCCATTAATCTTGAGGCCTGTTTAAAGAATCAGTTTAGCTGCAAGCTTGGGATTTTGCAGAAATAGCAGAGTCCTTCAGTGTCTTTTTGAGAGATCCTTTAATATTGCATTGTTTACAAACAATTTGTATTTGATTTGTTTCTGGTTTTATCAAATTTACAGCTGGTATGAGGCATGTGCTCTGTGGTCCGATTGCATTCAAAGAAACATGGATGCCTTAACTAAATGTGTTGAGGAGCTGATAGATGTTTATATTTCTTTGATATTTTAACAATGGGTGATATTGATGTCCCTTGTTTGCACGTGAAATAAGCATTAGATTACTTGCATATGTCATGACACAACTTCAAATTTAACAGGATGATGTCAACATACTCCACCCAGTTTTCTTATGTTCTTCTGCAGCCTAACCTGTGGTGCTTAGACGAACTGCTGGAGGTCACTCACACGATTTGAAATTGAATTACAGTATTTAATACATGGGGAGAGTGCATAATGAAACACTGATTGTACTCTATTAGGAGAGGAAGACATCCATGAACCAAATAAACTTCAAATAGTTGTAGGTACATCCAAGCATGGACTTTTACTCCAGCTCCACCCAACTCCTTCCAATTTAAAGCCAAGCTTTTAATAATGGTTTGTTGCTGCACAAAGCTAAGGTTCTTGTAGCACAAACATTCACGTAACAGTGCACAGTTATCCTTTTATATTGATTCACCTGTACCTATAACTCAACTATGCTTCAGAAAGCAGTTTAAAGGATAGCAAGAAAATTGTGAATACCGTACCCTTAAATAAAATCTAAACTTATTCATAAATTCACACAATTTTTAATTATTTCATGTGTTTTTCCATTTTTAGCCAAGAGTAATGATTCCTGGTATAAACACGCATTGTATTGCATGCTATTATCCATTAGTAAAAGTTTCAATTAAAAAAATACTTATTTTACATAAATTATACAGAAAAGCTATATGTATTTTGCTCACAGCTCTGATTGTAATGCTACTTGCTATAACTCTGCATATGAGGCACTTGATTTAAAGCTGCAAGGCCCTTAAGAGGGTGCATGTGTGGATTTTCTTCGTTATCACTGTTAAGGTGAAACAGAAGTTAAATTATTCATCAGAATCAAAATGTATTGATCCCAAAATAATGCAGTTGAGAGAATTAAAGCTTATCTGTAAATGTTGATTTAATTCGCCCAAATGAGTTTCCTCCATATCTTCCTAATAACCTATAATGATTCCAGAAAACGGTGGAATGTCATATCTTGAATTTTTTGAAGTTTCTTAGAAACTTTTAATATGCAATTTAATGACAGTGCAGTTAACAAACTAGAGTTAGTAACAGAGACACTGATCATTGTGCAAATGGATCTCAATCATAATCTTTAATGGAATCCCTGTATCAGTGACGATCATTTCAGAAACCAACAGAACTGTGGTGTAGTAATAAATTTTCACCTGAAAAATATTTATTTTCTTATCCTAAAGTTTTCAATTATAATTACAATTTTGTGGTCTTTTTTAATTCTATCTATAACTGTGTCTGGTAACACAATAATCTCTATTATGACTAAGGAGGCTTATTAATTATTCACTCTTTCTGCTCCTGGAACTTACTGTTTCCTGCCAAAAATATCCCAGAAGAACTCCGAAACTGGTGACGTGATGAACAGCTGCTGTGCTGAGGTTTTTTTTCCAGCTGTTTTATAATTGAGCCAAGCATCAGTTTAACCTTTTATCTACTTTGGAAAAAGTAGCTGAATATTTTCCCCTTGCTCCCTGGATGCTGAGATTCAGTGTTAAAGTGAAATAATTTCTCCATGCACATAGATTTAATAAAGAAACTTACCCCAGCATTTTTCGGGGTTTCAGTCACCTTTTGGGGCCCCACCACAAACTCTGCTTCATAGCTACTGATTCCATTTCTATCCTTGGCAACCAACTGTTCACAATCTTGGTGTCATATTTGAGCCCAAGATGTACTTCTGACCCCATAATCCGTTTCATCCCAAGGTCGTTTACTTTCATCTGTGTAACATTGCCCAACTCCACCCTGCCTCCGCTCATCTACTACTGAAACCCAGGCCTTTGTTACCTCTAGACCTGACTGTTTTAATGCTCTCCTGGCTGGCCTCCCATCTTCCACTCTACATAAATTTGAGCTCATCCAAAACCCTGCACACCAAGTCCCCTTCATCCAGCAGCCTCATGCTCTCTGACTAACATTGGCTCCTGGTCTGCCACTGCCTCAATTTTAAAATCCGTATCCTTCTTTTCAAGTTCCCCATGGCCTTCCTCTTCCCTACCTTTGTGACCTTGTTCAGCCCTAGAACCCTTGGAGATCTCTGTGCTCCTCCAATTAATATAGCAATCCTAAGTCCTGTGTCACCAATGAGATCATGAATGGGGAAATCTACCCTTAATTCACTGTCATTGTTCATGCTGCCACAACACAGTTCCATGCAACATTACCAGATACACTGAGGTGAGCAAGAGGTAGGCAATGCTATGGAGGTCCAGGTAGGCAGTTCTAATGGAGGGGATTATGGAGTTGTTAACTCAGGGGTTTTATAAAACACCAAGTTATGAATAGGCTTGTTCAGCCTGTCACATTAAGTTGTTGGTGAGTGCAGAGTTTGTGATGGAGGCTGAAGATGATTACGTTGGTCTTCCCAGCATTTAGACCATAAGACATAGGAGCAGAAATTAGGCCATTCGGCCTATTGAGTCTGCTCCGCCATTCAATCATGGCTGATAAGTTTCTCAACCCCATTCTCCCACCTTCTCCCCGTAACCTTTGATCCCCTTACCAATCAAGAACCTATCTATCTCGGTCTTAAATACACTCAATGACCTGGCCTCCACAGCCTTCTGTGACAATGAATTCCATAGATTCATCATTTATAGAAAACAAATGAAGTAAAAGAATTAGCAGCAGGAGTAGGCCATACAGCTTCACAAGCCTGCTCCACCATTCAATAAGATCAGGCTGAACTTCTATTTCAACTCCACTTTCCTGCCATATTACCTTTTTCCCTTAGTGTCCAAAAATTTATCGATCCCTACCTTGAATATACTGAACTACTGAGTATCCACAGCCCTCTGGGATAGAGAATTCCAAAGATTCACAACCCTCTGTACGATGAAAATTCTCTTCATCTCGTTCCTAAATGATTGATCCTTTAACCTGAGTCAGCATTCCCTAGACTCTCCAGTTAGGGGAAACAACATCTCAGCACCTACCCTGTCAAGCCCTCTAAGAATTTTATACGTTTCATTGGAACATAGGACTTAGGAGCAGGAATTGGGACTTCGAGCCTGCTCCACAGTTTAAAAAGATCATGGCTGATCTGGCTGTGGTCTCAACTCCACTTTCTTGTCTGCCTTCCCATAACCCTCGATTTGCTTGAAAATCCGTCTAACTCAGCCTTGAATAAATGTAATGACCCAGTCTCCACTGGTCTCTGGGGAAGAGAATTCCACATACTAACGACACTGAGAGAAGGAATTTATCCTCATCCATGTCTTACATGAGAAACCTCTTTTTCTTAAACTGTGGCCTCTAGTTCTGGTCTCCTCCACCTTATCAAATCCACTCAGGATCTTATAAGTTTCAGTAAGATTGCCTCTCATTCTTCTGAACTTCAGTGGGTATAGGCCCAACCTGTTTAACCTTTCTTTGTCAGATAAGTCCTTCATCCCAGGAATGAGTTGAGTGAACCTTTTCTGAACCGCTAATGTAATGATATCATTTTCCAAATAAGGAGAACATAACTGTTCAGAGTACTGCAGATGTGGTGGTACCAAGGCCCTGTACAGCTGCAGTAAAACCTGTCTACATTTATATTCCACCTGTTGACACTAATTGGCCATAAAATTCAAAAAATTATATTTTAATGCATGTTTAGACGCACTGGCAGTGGGCTTGGACCCCCTGACCCCTCTGCAAGTGTATCTGAGCATTAAAATCCAGGCTTTAGGTACTGAAACAAAATTCAGCTGATTAAGTTCCTGGATAATACCAGATTAGGGGGGAGAACTCTAGGTGGACACCACCTTGGGACCTACAAATACAATAAAATCTGCAGTTTTTTCTTATTCTTTTGTGGGATGTGGGCATCACTGCAAAGCCAAAATCTGTTGCTCATTCCTAATTGCCCTTTCAGAGGGCAGTTAAGAGTCAGCCATATTGCTCTGGGTCACATGTAGGCCAGACTGGGTAAGAATGGCAGATTTCCTTCTCTAAAGGATGTTAGTGAACCAAATGGGTTTTTGCAACAATTGCTGTCATGGTCACCATTACTGAGACTTTATATTCCAGATTTTTTTTTTAATTAACTGAATTTAAATTCTTACCAGCTGCCGTGGTTGAATTTGAACCCGTGACCCCAGGGCAATGGCCTAGGTCTTTGGATTACTAGTCCAGTGATATTGCCTTTAAGCCACCATCCCCCCACTGCCCCCCCAAAAAAATTAGCGGTTAATACTGTTAAACACAATGTACTACACATTAGTGGGAAAGATGGCCACAACCTTAGCCTCCTTCAAGGAGCAGTTAAATATTGTGATGGCCGACTGTTGATCTTTAGCCTAGATAAATAAGTTACAATTTGCTGAATGGCCTGCTTCATTTTACGATCTAAGGGGTAAAGGTAAAAGCCAAACTCAGAAGCTGGACCCTATGGCCTAGAAGAAAATAAATACGATTGATCCGTAGGCACAGCACAGAGCAGGATAATGCCCACTGTGTGAAACTAAGAATTGGTTGTTAGCAGTAATCGATCGAGCACCAAATCCACTTTAATAGGTACAGGGTCCAGGAGGGTCTGGACATTTTTTAGATGTTCACTTGTGGTTACAATTACAAATAAAACAAGTGATTTATCACAACCATAATTTGATTTTAAGGAGATTTTTTTAAATAGTCAATTGATGTGCCACTTTTCTGGCTGATTCCAAGAAAGGATAAGTTTACTTTGTGGCCCAGTAGTGCTGAACTAAGTAAGATTAATATGTTGAGAGGCCCCTATTGATGCATAAAATTCTTCCTTAAACTTTTCTTCTCCAGTTAGGCTTCAAAATATTCACCTGGGATAGGCATGCTCACAAACAAAAAGAAAACATAATTTTACCGCCTCGTTTCAGTGGGGGCAGGGCCGTAAAATGCGGTGAGCCATTCAAAAGTCTATTGGCAGGACCATAAAATCCCATCAGTGTCAAAATCCCACCCATAATTAATGTTATTTTTCTAAGATATCCTTTTAGTGAGAAATTCTAAAATAGTTTGGGCATGAAATTTATATATTTGGTACCACATCTGGAAGCACAACAAAGGTCTACCTGGCTTTCTTGGGGGCATGCTGCACTGTTATCTGTGTGACCTACATGGCATTTGTCAAGGATACGAATGGATGGTGTGACACAGCCTAACCAGCTGATGCAATGCCAGAATTTCAAATTTGGACAATGCCTATGTTGCCTACTCTCGGAAAAAGAAGTGTGAAGCAGCAAGATGGGCCCTATAGCCACGCAATTTAAAGGGCCAGGTATCTGGATTGCAATTAAGTTATACTTTTGGAATTTTTTCAATTAAAGATTGCCTGAAAATACTCGTGTGTTTTTGGAGGTGATTTGGTGAGTTTCTGCACTTATCAGAGAGGGTTGCTGTATCCTCACAGGGATGGCAGAGGAGTAGGTGACCTGTGCACACAAAGGCTGCAACAGATACAGGGACAGCAGTGACAGGGAGATAGAATAGAGGCTGCAGAGAGGGACAGGTCTGTACCATCTCCCCTGCCAAATTAGAGCCAGACTCCTCTATGCCCCTTGACAGTGACAGGAGGCTGTGTGGCACCACAGAAATGCACCCAGCATCTTAGTGTGTATGCCTTGGTGCTTTTCTGTATGCTTTCCCCTAGAGGTCCTCACCTGAGCCATCTGCAACAATGTGTGTCTGCCGCCTCACTCTCCAGTGGGCTGGCACCTGAACCATCCTTTCACCCTAACCTGGTTGTAGCCTGCTCATACCTGGTGACTGACCACATGCTGATCCCAACTCTATACTAGCATGCAACATTAGTGCAATACCAGTAGTTGAGCTGGTAGCTGCAAATGTCAACTCAAGTGGCAGGGGCCTCTTCATCAGTACTGTGCTCTTTGCTCCTCTGGGACTCCTGTGACTAGGTGTCTGAAAGCAGGAACTCAAAGGTAGGTCGTTATGGACTGGGAAGCAACAGGCCCATGGGCACACCATCAGCAGCTTATCATGCCAGATAGCAGAATGAGTGTGAGCTAGGAGTTGATAAGAGGCATAAGGCTTAAGACACTGTCATTCTTAACATTCTCAGCAGTATCAGTGCTGCAGCCCCTTTGCAGCTGGCACTCATGGAATCATAGAGGTCTCACAGCACAGAAAAAGGCCCATCAAGTCTGTGCCTGTCAAACATGTACCAAACTATTCTAATCCCATTTTCCAGCACTAGGCCCATAGCCTTGTATGCCATGGCATCACAAGTGCACATCCAAATACTTCTTAAATGTTATGAGGGTTTCTGCATCTGCCACCCTTTCATGCAGAGTTCCAGATTCCTATCACCCTCTGGGTGAAAAAATTCTTCCTTACATCCCTCTAAACCCCCTGTCCCTTACCTTAAATCTATGCCCCTCTGGTTATTGATCCCTCCACCAAGGGGAAAAGTTCCTTCCTGTCTACCCTATCTTGCCCCTCCTAATTTCATACACCTCAATCATGTCCCCCCTCAATCTCCTCTGCTCCAGGGAAAATAACTCCAGTCTATCCAATATCTCCTCATAACTAAAACTCTCCAGCCCAGGCAACTTCCTGCTAAACCTCTTCTGCACTCTCTCTAGTGCAATCACATCCTTCCTATAATGCAGATTCCATAACTGCACGCAATACTCTAGCTGTGGCCTAACCAGGCTTTTATACAGTTCCAGCATAATCTCCCTGCTCTTATATTCTATGCCTTGGCTAATAAAGGCAAGTATCCCATATGCCTTCTTAACCACCTTATTTACCTGTCCCGCTACCTTAAGGGACTGGCGGACATGCACACCAAGGTCCCTCTGATCCTTGGTACTTTCCAGGGCCCTACCTTTCATCGTGTATTCCCGTGCCTTGTTTGTCCTGCCCAAATGCATCACCTCACACTTATCTGGATTAAATTCCGTTTGCCACTGAGTAACCCACCTGACCAGCCCGTCTAAGTCTATCCTCACTATTTACCACCCCACCAATGTTCATGTCTCCTGCAAACTTACTGATCAACTTTCCAACACTCAGGTCTAAATCGTTTAAACAAACAGCAAGGGACCCAACACTGATCCCTGTGGAAGTCCACTGGACACAAGCATCCAGTCACAAAAACACCCCTCGACCATCACCCTCTGCTTCCTACCCCTCAGCCAAATCTGGATCCAATTTGCCACATTGCCTTCTCACCTTCATTATTAGTCTTCCATGCGGGACCTTATCAAAAGCCTTGCTGAACTCCAAGTAGGCTACGTCAAATGCATTGCCCTTATCTACACACCTGGTTGTCACTTCCAAAAATTCAATCAAATTGGTCAGACGTGACCTCCCCTTAACAAAACCATGCTGACTGCCTTTGATTAATCCCTGCCTCTCCAAGTGTTGATTAATTCTGTCCCTCAGAATTGCTTCCAATAGTTTCTCCACCAATGAGGTTAGACTGACTGGCCTATAGTTGCCTGGTTTATCCCTTCCACGCTTCTTGAATAACAGTACCACATTGGCTGTCCTCCAGTCCCCGGCACCTCTCCTGTGGCCAGAGAGGTATTGAAAATTACCACCGGCGCTCCTGCTATCTCCTCCCTTGCCTCACTCAACAGCCTGGGATACGTTTCATCCAGGCCTATTTTTAAGCCTGCCAGACCACTTAGAACCTGCTCCCTTTTTATTCTAATTTCTTTAATTATATCACAGTCCTCCTGCCTGATTTCCATACCCATGTCGTACCTCTCACTTGTGAACACCAACACAAAGCATTAATTTAGAACCCTACCTATGTCTTCTGGCTCCACACACAAATTACCACGATGGCCCTTAATGGGCCCTACTCTTTCCCTAGTTATCCTCTTGCTCTTAATGCCCTTGTAAAATAACTTTGGACTTTCCTTTATTTTACCTGCCAATGTTTTATCATGTCCCCTTTTTGCTCTCCTAATTTCCTTTTTAAGTTCCCCCTACACATTCTATACTCCTCTTGGGCTTCCACTTTTGAACACTCGGTATCTGCCATAAGCCTCTCTTTTTCTCTTTATCCAATCCTGTATAGCCCTCGACATCCAGGGTTCTCTGGATTTGTTGGTCCCACCCTTTATCTTTACTGGAATATGTTGTCCCTGTACTCTCCCTATTTTCTTCTTGAATGAGTCCCACTGCTCTGTCGCAGATTCACTTAAAAGCTGCTCCCAGTCCACTCCCAGGCTAAATCATATCTGATCTTATTAAAATGGGCTTTCCCCCAATTTAGAACTCTGATTTCTGGCCCATCCTTGTCCTTTTACATAACAACCTTGAATCTAACGGAGTTATGATCACTATCTGCAAAATGCACCCCAACTGATATCTCTACCACTTGCCCGGCTTCATTCCTTAAAGTTAAGTCCAGGACCGCCCGCTCTTTTGTAGGACTTCTGTGGCTTAAAAAGCTCTCCTGGATGCATTTTAAGAATTCTACTCCCTCTAAACCTATCACACTATGACTAACCCAGTTAATGTTGGGGAAGTTGAAATCCCCCACTATTACTACCCTATTAATTTTACACTTCTCTGAAATTTGCCTACATATCTGCTCATCTATTTCTCTCTGACTGTTTAGGGGTCTATAGTATATGCCGAGCAACGTGATTGCTCCTTTTTTGTTTTTAGGTTCTACCTGTATGGCTTCATTTCAGGAGCCTTCTAAGATGTCATCCCTCCTTACTGCTGTAGTTGATTCCTTGATCAATATTGCAATACCCCCTCCTCTTTTATCTCCTTCCCTGTCTTGCCTGAAGACCCTATATCCTAAAATATTGAGCTGCCAATCCTGCCCCTTTCTCAACCATGTCTCTGTGACAACAATGTGTTAATTTGTGCCCTCAACTCATCTGCCTTATTCGTCAGACTCTTCGTATTATAATCAATACCATCCAACCTTGCTAAACTCCCTTGTGCCTTAACTGGCTTATAATTTAAATGCCTTCCAGACTCACTTGCTCTCTATTCTAATTTTGGCTGTGCATCTCCCCTGCTGAACCTCTTCTCAGGATCCCATCCCCCTGCCAAGTTAGTTTAACCCCTCCCCAACAGCAGTAGCAAAACTCCCTGCAAGGATGTTGGTCCCATTCCGGTTCAGGTGCAACCCATCCACCTTGTACAGGTCCCACCACCCCAGAAATTTAAAGCCCTCCCTCTTACACCATCTCTCCAGCCATGCATTCATCTGGACTAACCTCCTATACTCACTAGCATGTGGCACCAGAAGTATTCCAGAGATTACTACCCTTGAGGTCCTGTTTTTTAATCTGTTTCCTAGCTCCCTAAATTCTGCTTGCAGGACCTCATCCCCCTTTCTATTTATGTCATTGGTACCAATATATACCATGATCTCTGTCTGTTTGCTCTCCCCCTTTAGAATGCCCTGCAGCCATTCAGTAACATCTTTGACCTTGGCACCAGGGAAGCAAATACCTTCCTGGAATCACGTCTATGGCCTCAGACACGCTTGTCTGTTCCCCTTACTATTGAGCCTCCTACCACTATTGCTGTTCCCCTCTTTTTCCTACCCCCCGTGCAGCTGAACCACTCACAGTACCATGAGCATGGCTGCACTTCCCAGAGGAACCGTCACTCTCACCGTTTTCCAACACAGAAAAACAGTTCTCGAGCGAGATGCACCATGGGGATTTCCGGACTACCTGCCTGACACCTTTCTTCTGACTGATGGTCACCCATTCCCACTCTGTCTGCACATCCGTAAGCTGTGGGGTGACCACATCTAAAAACGCGGTAGCCACGAAATTCTCAGCCTCGCGAATGCACCTCAGTGCCTCCAGCTGCCACTCAAGCTCTGAAAGATGGAGCTCAAGTAGCTGCAGCTGTGGCACTTTCTGCACACGTGGTCAGTCAGAGTGCAAAGAGCATCTAGGACTTCCTACATGTTGCAGGCGGTACATAACATGGGACTAAGCTGCCCTGCCATGCCTCTAGTTGAAAAAAAAATCCTTACTTTAAATTAAATACAGTAAAAAAAGTTTATTTATGTACTTTAAATAAAAACTAGAACTCTTACCTTTCCTTAGTTTACTCTATTTTAAACTGGAGAAAAACTTACCCACTACTCACCAATCAGCTCTCACCTTTCTGCTGATATCATTTTTTGAAGCTTCCGCACACTCGTGCTGGTTCTGATCTCTCACATGCTGTATTGTGATGTCACACTTGTTATTTTCCACAAGAACTGACTGCAGGACACTCTTCCCAGACTGCTTCACCATAATGCTGACTGCAGGACACTCCTCCTGGACTGCTTCACTGTGATGCTGACTGCAGGACACTCTTCCCTGACTCTATGATGCAAGAAATCCTCTCTTATATAGGACTCATGAGATGGAGATGTCCTTGCCCTCCACCAGTTTAGTATAACTGATCAAAGCCTGCCCAGCTTGTCAGTTTCATTGAACAAGCACTCCCCACTGTTCAATCGCCTCATTGACCCTAGTTAACTATTGATATGTTGGGAACAAATGTGCTGGCTGTTAAAGCCAGAATTAAGGGTTAAAACAATACTTATGTAATATGATGTTTTAATGCTTTACCCAACAGCTGCTTTGGGATTCCCCACTTGCCTTCAAATCCATCCGGGTGAAACCTGAAAGAGGGTTGAATGATGTCGTGATCAGGACTCGATGTCCTTTTTGAGGATTTAACCACACCCGAACCTGTCTCCCTTTGCCTGGTAAAATTCCCCCCTCAGATTGGTATAAGGTAAAGTGAAGCATGGAAATCACCATACATTATGCACTTTGGAACTTATAGTAATTTTTAAACTGTAATTTGTGTTGTCAAATTTGTGTTGTTTCAAAAATGTGTACTTTGAATAAGCTTTATGATTTGATGTGAATCACTGTGCCATATTTTTAATTTGTAACTTAACAGTGTATTCATTTCTCCATGAACCTTTGTTATTTTACTGCATTCCTTTAATGGATTTGCTGCTGTTGGCAGATATAAGCATACCCCTGATAATTTACTTTATGAGTTGGCTCCATTGATTTGGCCCCAACTGAGGTATCCCTGTGGTATTGAAGTGAAGCGTAACAAATTACCTCTGTCCTAGACAGATGGCTTTCATTAGTTTGGCCAGGTTTGAGATGGAGAGCCAGGTTGGAGCTCAAATAAACAAAGGCCGACCTGTGAACGTATTGTTTTATATATAGCTTTAAAAATTAACTTTTAGCACATTTTGCTTTTTATGAATATTCACTAATGGTTTAAATCAGAAGATCGTGAGAAACTTTAGCAATCATCAGGCCAAGAGAGATCTATAAAGGAGCGGCTGGGAGAGAGACAGAGACCAGAGAGAGAGAGAGAGATAGGAGCAGGTGTGGGGGAGAGACAGTGAGACCAGAGAGAGAGATAAAGGTGCAGCTGGGAGAGAGACTAGAGAGAGAGATATTAAGGAACACGATGGGAGAGAGACATTGAGACCAGAGAAAGATAAAGAAGTGGCTGGCATAGCAACAAGACCAGAGAGATATATAGGAACGGGATGGGATAGAGACAGTGAGACCACAGAGAAAGAGATAAAGGAGCAGCTAGGAGAAAGAGAGAGACCAGAGAGAGATATGAAGGAATGCGATGGGAGAGAGACAGTGAAACTACAAAGAAATAAAGGAGCGGATGTGGAAGAGACAGTGAGACCTGAGAGAAAGATAACCGAGTGGCAGGAGAGAGACAGTGAGACCAAAGAGAGAGAGAGATAAAGGAGTGGCTGGGTGAGAGACAGGTGAGACCAGAGAGAGAAATAAAGGAGCAGCTAGGAGAGAGACAGCGAGGCCTAAGAGAGGGGTAAAGAAGCACCTGTGAGAGAGACAGAGAGACCAGAGAGAGAGATAAAGAAGCAGCTGGGAGAGAGACAGTGAGACCAGAGAGAGAGAGAGAGATAAAGGAGTGGCAGGAGAGACAGAGGAGTCGGACGCCCTTAAAATGGTGGGTGGATCCCAATTCCGGGATTCCCGATCCCATTCCCATGCAGTGCAATTTTCAGAAGTGTCTTTTTGGGGCGGGGGCTGGTTCAGGTCACAAGCCCACACCCGGCACTCCCGACCTGGCCGGCTCCATTGTGTAAATAGGCATGTCCTAATCCTCCGCAATTTTCACGGAGTTGGACCAGCTTTTTAAAGAGTCATGGTTCATGGCCCCTAGTATGTATGAGCAGACATTTTCAAAGGTGAGTTCAAAAGGTCCTCCTCATGCACCCTAAGCCAAGCTATACTGCTCCACCCACTCCCCATGGCCCCTCATGCCCCCCATGCCAAGCTATGTCCCCCACCCACCTCTAATAATCTCTGATGCCCCTGATGCCAATCTATGACCCCTCACCCAACCCCATGGCCCTTTATTATGAGAGGAATTGAATATAAAAGTAATTGAATATAAAATTAAGGATGTTATGTTTCAGTTGCACAGGGCATTGCTGAGATCGCATCTCAAATACTGTGCAGTTTTGGTCTCCTTATTTAAGGAAGGATGTAAATGCATTGGAGGTGGTTCAGAGGAAGTTTACTGGATTGATACCTGGAATGAACGGGTGGTCTGATGAGGAAAGGTTAGACAGGCTGGGCTTGTTTCCACTGGGGTTTAGAAGAGTGAGGGGTGACTTGACTGAAGTATATAAGATCCTGAATGGTCTTGACAAGGTGGACATGTAAAGGATGTTTCCTCTCATGGGTGAGTCCAGAACTAGGGGGCACTGTTTTAAAATTAGGGGTTGTCCTTATAGGACAGAGATGAGGAGAATTTTTTTCGCTGAGGGTTGTGTGACTTTGGAACTCTTGGCCTCAGAAGGCGGTGGAGGCGAGGTCACTGAATATTTTTAAGGCAGAGCTAGAAAGATTCTTGTTAGGCAAAGGAATTGAAGGTTATCGGGGGTAGATGGGAATGTGGAATTCGAAACACAATAACAAGATCAGCCATGATCTTTAAGAATGATGGAATGGGCTCAAGGGGTCGAGTGGCCTACTTTTGCTCCTATTTCGTATGTTTGTATGCCAAGTTGTGGCCCTCAACCCGTCCAACCTCATCCCTCTATGACATGCCATGCCCCCCAAACACCCCCATGGCCTGTCGTGCCCCCTAGGCCAAGATATTGCCCTCTACCTACCCACCCATGGTCCCTCATGTCCCCTATACCAAGCTAGGGCCCTCCATCCACCCTCCATAGCCCCTCATCCCCCCTCTTGTGCCAAGCCATTGCATTTCTATGCCCACTGGCCACTGTATAGAACCAATGAACACAATAGTGACAATAGGATGTGTAAAAAAAAAATGAAAAGAATTCATTTATTACTTTCCACTATGTTACAAAAGCCTTTTCACTACAGTCCAATAAAAACATCAATCATTCAGATACTTTAAAGTATCAATAACAGAAACTGCAGGCACTTGAAACCTTTTAACCTTGTGTAAATGAACATTGTGCAATTGAAAGCAAAGATCAGAGAGCCAGAACTGTCAATCATAAAATTTCTTGGGGATCAGGCATTTCATAAGAGTAATGACTGTCTGGGCTCTCAGCCGAGCATCATTATATATTCATGGCTGCATCTGCCCTGTTTCCTAGGCCAGCTGGCCTGACTGTAGTATATACCTGCCATCCAGAAATGAAGATTCCGCCTTTGCGGGCACATTCTTCCAAGACGGGCAGGCCAAGTTAGGAATTTTCCTGATATACCGCCACCTGCCTTGGTGATGAAAATCCAGGCCAGTGAGACCTGGAGCAGGATGGGAGAGAGCACATCGAGAGCGGAGCGGACTTGGAGAGAAACAGCAAGCATGCCTAATCTACTGCGTTCTAAAGGAAATCAAAATATGATTAGTTGGTGAGTATTTTTCTCTTTTCTCTCTCTAAACTAAGCTATCTATTTCAAATTAGGTCCAAACTAAGATACCCATTTCAAATTAGCGAATTAATAAGAGTATTATAAGCATTTAGCAGGTCCAGAGCCATTAATTATAATTAAATGTTTAAACAGAACATTAACTAGGTTGTTGAAGAGGGAACAAAGAGTTTGTTTTTTACAGCACGGATGGGCATCTGCAACCTGTTGTTTGCAATTCCTGTGTCATGTGGGAATTTCAGGACACTTCATGTGCCTTGGGGAACCACATGTGTAGGAAGTGTCTCCAGCTGCTCCAACTCGAGATCAGGATTTCTGAGCTGGAGTCACTGCAGGTCATCAGGGAGGATGAGAGATTCCTGGATCATATGTTTCATGAGTTGGTCACCCCACAGACAGTGAGGGGTCAGGATAGTAGGTGGGTGACCACGCAGAAGAAGCAGGAAGTACAGGGATCTTTGGGTCATGTGCCACTCTCAAACAGTTACTCAATATTAGAGACAGCTGGGAGCAATGATACCCTGAAGGAGTGCAGCCCAGTCCATGGCACCATTGGGCAAGGGACTGTGCAGGAAGGAACAGCAAAGATAGAAATGCAGTTGTTATAGGAGATTTCCATAGTCAAGGAAAGAGACGGGCAATTCTGTAACCTTCATCGTGAGTCCCGCATGGTGTGCTGCCTCCCTGGTGCCTGGGTAAAGGGCATCACAGAATACACTGCAGGGGAAGGGAGTGAGCTGTAAGATGTGGCGCACAGCAGTACCAACAACATGGAAAGAGAAGATACTGAGGTGCTAAGATCAGATTTTCAGGAGCTAGGGAAGAAGATAATAAGTAGGATCTGGAGGGTAGTAATCTCTGGATTACTCCCAGTGGCACACAGTAGCCAGAAATAGGGAGATAGGAAGGATCAATGTGTGGCTTGAAGCATGGTGCAGGAGGGAGGGCTTCAGATTCTTGGGGACCCTGGGACCAGTCTGGGACAGAAGGTGCCTATCCAAAATGGACAAGTTGCCTGAAAATATTAAAAATTTTTAAAAACTATTCTTTTTAAAATAGACCCTGATGAACTGTTAAGCTGGCTGCCATGAGGGTAAGTGACCTTTCGCAACTTCATTAGACTAACAAACTTCCGCAAAGTTTTGAATTTAATTATAACGGTCCCCCCCGCCCCTTGTCGACCCCTTGAATGGACATGTCTAAACAGCACTCCTCAATGTAATTTCACACCAGCTATTGTTGAAGCTTACTCCAAAACACAGAGACAATAGGCTCCTGGACTCTCTGACCCCAAGCTTGCATCTACTAAAGGAAAGCTATTGAGATCAGTTATCCGCAAGTGAAGTGTGAAAGACCACCATTTACTTTCTATTGATGGCCTTTAACCATGTGACTGAAACTAAGGAAACTACCATTGAAACTAAGGAAATTACCATTGAAAGACCACCTTTTGCCTTCGATTGTGTATCAATGGTCATTAATCATGTGATTAGAACTGTTCTGTGATACTGAAAATCTTTTATTTCAAAACTCAGAAGAGACCCAAGCAACCTGCAGCCCAACACCAACCATACCACCGCTGCAGAGAAAGGCTGTGCCACCTTGTCTTTCAAAAATTTTGAGGCTTTAAAGTCTTTTAAAAAGCCTCCTTCATCCTGCTTTCAAAAAAGCTCTGAGTTCACCTATAAAGAAATTGGATCTCCAGTTACAACAGCCACCAGTGCCGGTCTATATGACTGCTGAACAATTTTCCCTTGGAAGGAACCCTGCAGTTAATCTGGATCTGACACCAGCCTTCTGAACATACCTGAACTACAATTCCAGAGTGGGAAATGCTTCCTCCTTAACTGGACTGTCAAAGATATCAGAACTGCTGACTATTCTGTTTGAATTTTTAATACTTTTAGAAGTGCACTACCTTCTTTAACTGTCCCTTTCTTGGCTGTGTGATTGACACAGTGTTAGGGTTTCTGGGGTGAGTGAGTGAATAAACAATGTTCCCTGTCTAAATCCATGGAAGTCTGCTGCTTGTGACTTTTAAATTGATTCCACACTAATGGGGGTTTGGGAACGCACATATTAGCCTTTTCAAAAATAAACTACACTGGTTATGGACAGAAAGGAAGAGGAATTGGCAGTTTCAATTTATCTCTCTTCCCTGTCTGTAACAGGAGAGTTTAAACTAAATTGACAGGGGGATGAGCACCAGCATATATAAGTAGAAAAGAGAAATAAGATGCATTAGTGAGAGTGCTGTACAGTATCAGAGAAGCAAATAAAATAGTACCATATTAGATAGGAGTGGGTGAAGAAGAACGATGAGGAATACAAAAACAGGACTACAATGCATGTATGTAACTGCATAAAGTTTGGTGAGCTACAAACACAAATAGCAGTGTGGGAATGTAGTGGTAATAACAGAAACATGGCTTAAAAATGGTAAGGGCTGGGCACTTAATATACAATGATATAAATTGTTCAAAAAAGAGAAGGACAAAAAGGGAGGTGGGGTGACAGTAATGATTGGTGAAGACTTTGTAGTATTGGAAAGAAGGGATTTCCTTGAGGGGGCAAGATAGAGCCCATTTGGTTAGAGTTAAGAAGTCAAAAAGGTAAGATCATGCTGCTTTGGGTATTCTGTAGGCCTCCTAATAGAGAGAGAGAGAGGAGCAAATCTACAGGGGAATCATAGAGATATGTAAGAACTATAAAGTGGTGAGATTGCTGGATCTTAATTGCCCAAATATTGATTGGGACAATGTTAACGTAAAGGGTAAGAAGGGGAGGAATTTATGAACTATGTTCAGGAGAGCTATGTTCAGGGGTGATAGTAGTGTAGTGGCATTGTCACTAGGCTACTAATCCAGAGGCCCAGGGTAATGTCCTGGGGACACGGGTTCAAATCCCAGCACAGCAGCTGGTGTAATTTAAATTCAGTTAATAAATCTGGAATATGACAGCTTGCCTCAGTAATAGTGACCTGAAACTATTCATAGATGAGTCCATAGAATGTTTTCAGGATAGTTTCTTAGAACAGCACATTCTGGAACCCACTAGAGAGCAGGCTATACTAGACCTGATATTGAGCAACGAGATAGGATTGATTAATGAAGGCACCCCTAGCTACCAGCAATCATATCTAATTGTATTTTACATTAATTTTGGAGGAGAAATGAGTGTGCCCAAAATTAGTATTTTAATCTTAAGTAAGGGAAGTTATGAGGGCATGAAAGCGGAGCTAGCTAAAGTGAACTGGCAAATGGGGTTAAGGGATAGGTCAATAGAGGTTCAGTGGCAGACATTTAAAGGGATATATTAGAAGACACAGAACATATATATTCCAATAAGAAAGAAAAATTTCAAGGGGAAGGCCCATCATCCTTGTTAACTAAAAAAGTTAAAGACAGTATCAAACTTTTTTCAAAAAAAAGGCATATAATGTGCAAAAACGGGCGGCAGGTCAGAAGATTGGAAAGAATATAAAGAACAGCAAAGGATGACAAAAAGATTAATATGGAGGGAAAAATTAGAATATGAGAGAAAGCTAGCTAGTAATATAAAGACGGATAGTAAGAGTTTCTATAGATATTTAAATAAGAAAAGAGTTAACAAAGTGAGTGGCCCTATAGAAAGTGTGTCTGGGGAATTGATAATGGAAAGTAGGGCGATGGCAAATAAATTAAACAGGTATTTTGCTTCAGTCTTCACTCTACAGGACACAAGCAACATCCCTGTAAATCAGGAAATGGAAGGGAGGGAGGGACTTGGGAAAACTACAATCACGAGGGAAGTGGTATTGAGCAAATTGTTGGGGCTGCAGGCTGACAAATCCCTAGGTCTGGATGGACTTCACGCTAAAGTCTTGAAAGAAGTGGCTAGTGAGACAGTTGGTGCATCGGTTTTAATTTTCCAAGATTCCCTAGATTCGGGGAAGGTTCCATTAGATTGGAAAATAACAAATATGACTCCTTCATCCAAAAAGGAGGGAGACAGAAAGCAAGAAACTACAGGCCAGTTAGCCAAACGTCTGTCACAGGGAAAATGTTAGAAACTATACCAAAGATGTTATAGCAGGGCACTTAGAAAAATTCAAGGCACTCACTCAGGCAGAGTCAGCATGGTTTCGTAAAAGGGAAATCATGTTTAACCAATTTATTGGAGTTCTTTGAAGGAGTCACATGTGCTGTGGATAAAGGTGGATGAACTGTACTTAGATTTCCAGAAGGCATTTGATAAAGTGCCACATCAAAGGTTATTGCAGAAAATAAAAGCTCATGGTGTAGGGGTTAACATATCAGCATGGATAGAAGATTGGCTAGCTAACAGGAAGCAGAGAGTTGGCATAAATGGGTCTTTTTTTGATTGGCAGGATGTGACAAGTGGTGTGCCACTGGGATCAGTGCTGGGGACTCAACCTTTTTACAATTTATATAAATGACTTGGATGAAGGGGCCAAAGGTATGGTTGCTAAATTTGCTGATGACACAAAGATAGGAAAGTAAATTGTGAAGAGGATGTAAGGAGGCTACAAAGTAACATAGGCTGAGTGAGTGGGCAAAGATCTGTCAATGGAGTGTAATGTGGGCAAATGTGAAATTGTTCATTTTGGCAGGAAGAATAAAAATGAAGCTTATTATCCAAATGGTGAGAGATAGCAGAGCTCTGAGATTCTGTTGGATTTAGTGCATGAATCACAAAAGGTTAGTAAGCAGGTACAGCAAGGAATTAGGAAAGCTAATAGAATGTTATAATTTATTGCGAGGGGAATTGATTACAAAAATAGGGAGGTTATGCATCAGTTGTACAGGGTATTGGTGAGACCACATCTGGAGTATTGTGTACTGTACTGGTCTCCTTATTTAAAAAAAGATGTAAATGCGTTAGAAGCAGTTCAGAGAAGGTTTACTAGACTAATACCAGGAATGGATGGGTTGTCTCATGAGAAAAAGCTGGACAAGTTAGGCTTGTATCCACTGGAATTTAGAAGAGTAAGAGGCGACTTAGTTGAAACCTTTTAGATCCTGAGGGGTCTTGACAGGGTGGATGTGGAGAGGATGTTTCCTCTTGTGGGAGAATCTAAAACTATTTAAAACTGTTTAAAATAAGGGGTTGCTCATTTAAGACAGAGAAGAAGAGAATTTTTTCTCAGAGTTGTGAGTCTTTGTAACTCTCTTCCTCAGAAGGCAGTGGAAGCAAAGTCTTTGAATGTTTTTAAGGCAGAGCTAGATGGGTTCTTGAGTAACAAGGGGGTGAAAGGTTATTGGGGGTAGGCAGGAATGTGGGGTTGGGTTTACAATCAGGTCAGCCATGACCTTTTGAATGGTGGAGCAGGCTTGAGAGGCTGAGTGGCCTACTCCTGCTTCTAATTCATATGTTTGTAAATATGTTCATTGTAACTTCCTTTGACCAGAATATTCTCAACCCAACTAGAAAGGAAGTATTGTTGGATCTGATGCTGGGAAATGAGGTGGACCAGGTGCCTGTGAGGAAACATTTGGGTAAGAATGATCATTGTATCATAAAGTTTAAATTAGTAGTGAATAAGAGCAAGGAACAATCAAATATGGAACTTCTAAATCGGAAGAGGGGTACTTTCAATGGAGTGAGAAGAGATCTAACCAGGGTAAAAAGGAACCAGAGGCTGACAGAAAAAACTGCAATGGAACAGTGGGGTGATCTTTAAGGAAGAGATGCTTCAGGTACAAGCTAGATACATTCCAACAAGGACAAAGGTAAGGAAGTCAAAAACAGGACTCCTTGGAAGATGAGGGAGATAGAGATTATGATGAAACAAAAAAGGATGGTGGAAGATGAATGTCCTGTGAATTCTCCAAGTGAAAACCAAGTCAAATATAATAGGTTGAGAGGGGAGGTGAAGAAGAAATTAAGACTGGCAGAGTGAGAGTATAAGAAGGGGATGACAATCAACGTAAAAGAGAACACAAAAAATTTACCAGCATTTAAATAGTAAGCGAGTCCTATTAGGGACGATAAAAGTGATATATGCTCAGAGATGCAGGACAAGGATAGAATATTTAATGAGATTTTTGTATCTGTGTTTACTTAGGAAGAGGAATTCATTAGAAGCCGCGATAGTGAAAGTTATAGTTGGGTGAAAATTGAAAGGGAGGATGTACTGGAAAGGCTGGCTATGCTTAGGGTACATAAGTCACCTGGTCAGGATGGCTTGCATCCCAGATTGTGAAAGGAAGTGGGGTGCAGATAGCAGAGGGCTCGCCTTAATCTTTCCATCGTTCCTAGATATGGAGGAGGTGCCAGAGGATTGGAGAGTGGCAAAGGTGACACCCTTATTCAAAAAGGCTGCAAGGATTGAACGAGCAACTACAAACTTCCATTGCAGTTTTTTCTGTCAGTCTCTGGTTCCTTTTTACCCTGGTTAGATCTCTTCTCATTCCATTGAAAGTACCCCTCTTCCGATTTAGAAGTTCCATATTTGATTGTTCCTTGCTCTTATTCACTACTAATTTAAACTTTATGATACGATGATCATTCTTACCCAAATGTTTCCTCACAGGCACCTGGTCCACCTCATTTCCCAATATCAGTGGTGGGTAAGGTTTTGGAATCCTTAATCAGGGAAAAAAATCAACAGGCAATTGTAGAGGTTTGAGTAAATTAAGAAAAGCCAGTGTGGATTGTAAAAGACATCATACTTTACTAATCTAATTGAATTTTTTGATGAAGTAACAGTGAAGGTTGATGAAGGGAACGTGGTGGATGTTGTCTATATGGATTTTAAGAAAGGGCTTGACAATGTCCCACATAAAAGGCTGGTGAACAAAATTGAGGCTTATGGAATAGGAGGAACAGTGTGCAATTGGATAAAATATTGACGAAAGGATATAAGACAGTGAGCCATGGTAGATGGTTATTTTTCGGACTGAAGGGTGGTAAACAGTGCTGTGTCCCCAAGGATCATTGCTAAGACCACTGCTTTTTTTTGCTATATATAAATGCCTTGGAGCTTGGAAGTAAAATTTCTAAATTTGCCAATGATACCAAACTTGGAGGAGTGGCAAACAGTATACAAATTGCCTGCAACAGGATATGGATAGGCTAACAGAATGAGTGGACAAGTGGCAGATGGAATTTAATACAGAGATGTGCAAGGTGATGCATTTTGGCAGAAGGGATGGGGAAAAGCAATATAGGCTTAATGACACAATTTTAAATGGTGCACAGGAACAGATGGACCTGGGGATGCATGTGCATCGGTCTTTGAAGATGGCAGGACATGTTGAGAGGCTGGTTAGCAAAGCATATGAGATCTTTGGCTTCATTAATAGAGGCATTGAGTACAAAAGCAAAGAAATTATGCTGAAGCTTTATGCAGCTCTGGTTAGGCCCCAACCAGAATATTGCATCCAGTTCTGGCCATCACTTGTTAGGAAAGGTGTGAAGCTCCCTGAGACGGTGCAGGTTTACTAGAATGGTTCCAGGGATGGGAGATTTTAGTTACTAGGTTGATTTGGAAAGGTTGGGTTGTTCTCTATGGAGGAAAGGAGATTGAGGGGAGACTTGATAGATGTCTGCAAGATTAGATGGGCTTAAATAAGGAAGATAAGGACAAACTGTTCCCATCAGCAGATTGTGCAAGGACTAGGAGATTTTAGATCTTGAGCGAAAAATGCAGGGGGAATGTGAGGAAGACCATTTTCATGCAGCAAGTGGTAGCGACCTAAGGAAACTGGATGGGCATTTGATGGAAATAAACTTGCAGGCTATGGAGACTGAGCAGGGGAGTGGGACTGATTAGGTTGCACAGCGGGGAGCGTGCATGGATGTGATGGGCCGGATGGCCTCCTTCGTTTCTGTAAATGACTCTATGACTATCAGAAATGTGGAGCATACCAGATATAAGCACTGTATTGGCAGGCTGAAATCTTTCAGCCATGGGTCAGTAAATAGCATTCTCATTCACGAATCAGAAGTTTCTGAGCTCAAGTCCTTCTCCAGGGCTTGAATACAAAGGTCAAGAGTGACACTCCAGTGCAGCACTGAGTGCACTGTCAGAGATGCTATCATTCAGATGAGATTCCAACCGAGGCCATGTCTGCCCTCTCGGGTGGCCTTATTTTGGAGAAAAGCACATAAGTTCTCCCAGGAGCCCTGGTCAATATTTATCCCTCAATTAACATCACAAGGCAGATTAAAGGTTGTTATCATATTGTGGTTTATTTAAGCTTGCTGCGTGAAAATTGGCTACTGCCTTTCCTATGACAGTGACTAAACTTCAAAAGCACTTCATTGGCTGTAAAGCATTTTGGGACATCCAGTTGTCATGAAAGGTGCTATATAAATGCACACCTTTCAAAGTGGATATGATACACTAGAGTCACCTTACAAAATGAAGTAAGCATCAGATTCTATGCTTTTACTCTGCTGTTAATTATATTTAGAAAAAAAAACAATGGAAAGAAGTTGCTTTATTTGCTTGAGTTCCTGTTAGTGAAAAGTAGATGAGTATTTTATCAGGTAATGATATATCATTGACATTTAAAGGAGGCAGCCTCTGTTTTAGGCCTTTTGAAATTTAAAAATTAGCATGCATTTTTTTTGGGCGGGGCTGGGATTGTCTTTCTATATTTTTCACATTGTTAGGGCTGCCAGCAGCAAGCACCTACAGTTTGTTTTTATTTATTCTTTCATAGGGTGTGGCGTCACTGGCTAGGCCAGCATTTATTGCCCAACTCTAATTTCCCTTGAGAACGTGATAGTGAGCTGCCTTCTTGAACCACTGCAAGCTATGTGGTGTAGATACACCCACAGTACTGTTAAGGAGTTCCAGGATTTTGACCCAGCGATAGTGGAGGAACGGCGATATGGTTCTAAGTCAGGATGGTAGGTGGTTTGGCGGGGATCTTCCAGGTGGTGGTGTTCCCATGTTTCTGCTGCCCTTGCCCTTCTAGGTAGTAGAAGTCGCTAGTTGGGAAGGGAAAAGTGAAAGTCAAGTAAGGCCCTGTCAGTTTTCTTCTATATAGACTACCTTATGGGGACCGAGCCCCACGTTTTCAATCCTCTTTCCAGTATTTTAGCAGCTATTCTCCCCTCTGAAGTTATCTTGATGGCACCATTGAGATTGCAATTTCCAGTTTGGAGAATGGTGGGTATGGGATGAATTTTACCTCAAGCAAGCAAGTCCTACCGCCGAGCCTGAATGCTTGTCCTGAGCCCATGGGAGTAGATGGCAGCATTGTGAGGATGATTTTACTAGCAGCAGGCAGCCAGTTAAGAGGTCACCACCAGTAGGACCTCCAAGTAATAAAGGCTGGCAACCTGTGTTTCAGAACTGTTGGGCCAATTGGAGGGCTGGCAGCTCTGAGCCTCGGCAGTGCCACTGATAGAGATGGCCATTGCAAAGGCTGCAAGGCGAAAGAAATGTTGCCTCCATATTGAGGTGCCCTTGAACATCTGGGAAGAAATGTTTAGGTATGTCAGGGCCAGGAAGGCAGAGCCTGCAGATTGGAGGAGTGGAATTTCCAGTGGCAGTGTCAGGGCCACAGAGACGGCCATTGCTGATGGTGGGCATCTCTGTAGGACATGGAACTCCAGAAAAGTCAGGTCCTCCCCTCCCCGACCCAGGAAGACTCTGGGAGACTGCCACAAAGTAGTTGGTGGTGTCCATATGTGGCAGGCGACCGTTCCAGTGACAGTAAAATGCTCCTAATCTCTCCTTCAGCTCAGTATACATTTTTTGTTACACTTCTGAAGCAATTGAGATGTTTTTCAATAGGCCTATTAATCACCTTTATTGGCTGCCTTCCCTCATGATTATATCTGGTGGTAGTGGGAACACTTAGGGCTTCTCTCCCAATCCTTCCGCTGCCATTTTACCACCCCTCTCACCTCCCAGGATGGCTCCAAAGAGCTGGAATAATTCAGCCCAAAGTCACACTATTCCACACCACAAGCCAATAAGGTTCCATTGCTCTTCTCTGTTTGCTAAATGCCTGTTCTGTAATTCAACTATTAATGCTGACACACATTTACATTTTAGATACAAACATTTATGTGATGATTTCTTTAACATTAACATTTTTATAAAAAATTATTATTCCTTGTACAGAGCGACAAACTGTTGCAAATGAAGATTCTAAATCCCTTAACAAATCTCAATGTAATCTTACTAATTCTTATACTTCAATAAATACTCCAATTCCCACCATACTTCTATGCATCATCATGATCGAGGCTAACATTGCAATGGCAGTGGCCAGTGCTCAAGGAAACAGCAACATATATTTATATAATGCTTTTCCTGTAGAAAAACATCTCAATTGCTTCAGAAGTGTAACAAAAAATGTACACTGAGCTGAAGAAGGAGAGATTAGGAGCAACATGCAAAGAGCTGGATTTTAAGAAGGATCTCAGAGAAGAAGGTGTTGGAGTGGTGGTAAGATTTAGGACAGGAATTCCAGAAAGACTCCTAGATGGCTGAAGGCAGTCGCCAATGGTGGGGTGAAAGGAGGCAGGATGTCAATGAGGCTGGTATTGAAATCATCGAAATTCAAGGAAAGGTGTAGTTCTAGAGGAGGTTGCAGAGATGGGGACCCTGAATTGGCATGGATATATGACTACATCGCAAATGGGTGGCCAACACAGGTACTTATTCTAAGATTCCTATTCCTAAGCACATATTGCCTTTCTTGATCCAAACTTTCAAAACTTGAGGAAGGACCTTGGCCCATCTGGACCTGAGTCTGAGACTTTTTCTCCAAGTTAGGCTGATTTTCCCTTGACCTTCAATTGAATTTTCCACTTCACCAGACATGACTGAATGTCTTTGACTCAGATCTGAACTGGTTTCAGGCACACGTATGTTGGAGTAACTATTGGTACTCTACTCAGATCCCAACTATCCAGTTCAGTAAACTTATTTAATTCTTCCCAATTTCCTTCTTTGTCATGAATCTGTAAAAGTGAACCATGATCTATTTGTACAAACCTAACCTTTCCAGTACCAATATGTTGACCAAATACATGCAAGAGCAACATATTTTCACAACTCTTCCTGGTAGCGTCTTCAACCACTTATGAGGATGATCTTTCACCTTAACCTCCTGTTTCAAATTCAAACTTCTTTCTCTCACTATACCCCTATCATGACTCTCTCTTTCTGCCTAGATTGTTTCTCTTCTATTGATTGTGCTAAATGTGGGTTCAGCGATGAAAACCTCTGTCTCTAAGAAAAAAATTCAGCTGGAGTTCTGCCAGTAGTAGTGTGAGATATGTTAGAATAAATAGACAAAAAATTTGCCAGTTGATAATTCAATGACAACTGCCATTTCTTCCAATTTATATCCAGCATTTGTTTAAGAAGAACATGTTTAACAATTTGTACTGTGCGCTCTGCTGCTTAATTTGAAGCAGGATGATATGTTGGGTCTCCAGTGTGTTTTACCCTGTTCATTCTCATGAATTTTACAAACTCTTCTGAACAAAACAGGTCCATTGTCGGGCACAATTTCCTCTGGAAACCTATAAGCAGCAAATAGACTATGTAAAATATATTAGAATTTTGCTACCTGTTCGATTCATCAGGAACCGCTCAACCCACTTCAAATAGTTATCTATAACAATGAATAATTGTTGCCCTTCTAATTCTGCAATTTTATGTGCAGCTTCTGCCGCAATCTAGCTGCCCATTTCCATGATTGCAAAGATACCGATGGTGGCTTCTTTTCTATAATTAACACACTCAGCACTGTTTTCACTTTGTCTTCCGTGTCCCTATTTAATCCTGGCAACCAAAGGTAGCTTCTTGCTAGACTCTTTGCCAAGCTCAACACTGAGTGTTGATCATGAAGATCACATAGCAACTGTGATCTGTACCTTTCAGGAATTACAACTTTGGATCCCCACATAACACAAACTTGTAACAATTGACAACTCATTCTTATGCATAAAAAATGGCCTGACTTTGAAACACAGTGATGGTATGCAAGTCTGTGGACATCTCCGGAATTCACTGAGTTGTCTGTTGGCCTGGATCCCCAGGAGGGTCACCAATCGTTTGATGGAGGGAGTAAAGCACACACACAATAGAGACAAGCCAACACGTTTCATGGCCTGGATGGATTTTTCCATCGTCTGCAAATGGTGCACATAGCCTCTGGCATCTACCACCTTGCTGACAATTCCAGAGTCATCAGCCTTAGGCATAGCAATGCTGGGGCACTCCCACAGTCCTCTGACAGTCAATGCCCTCAGCTGTTCCAGGCACATCTATGCTGTGCTCACCCAATTGTGATCCCAGATCTGCTCATGAATGGATAACCATTGATGCGAGAGTAGCTGTTCTGGTGGGGGTGCAGGGGAATGTGTAATGGTGCACCCTGTCCCCTCCCCTTCCTCAGATGTGGATGGCTGTCTGCTTTGGCCTTTGAATTGCATGAGAGTGAAGATTAATTAGAAGATAATTCCATCATGGCCTTCAGCCCACTCCTAGTGTGGAGCTCTGTGTGGCCTGTGGTGGGCACATGAGCACAGAGGCTCTCTTGTTTGCCAGAGTCTGTCTTGTCCCCATCCATGCGGCCACTCACTCTTGCTTCTGTCCACTCCCATCTTACCATCTGCAGTGGAACAACCCCCTTGCTGACCTCAAAACTCTGGCTCCTTCCCATCAAGGTGTATAGGACACCACCGCTGTTCTTCTCCCTTCCCCAGGTGTTATGGGCTGTCTTCTGCAAGCACATAGATGACCACTGTTAGTCACTTGACAAAGACACACGAGTCACCTGCGATACTGGCTGCCTGAACATTCATAATGGATTCACAGGTTTGCCTTCTGCTTGTGGCCACTCAGAAGTCACCTCAGGTGGGACCCAACCATGCACTGGTATGCTGCTATGCATAGCCAATGCTGCTACAGGGCCCCAATTCCAGTAACTGGGTTGGCATCCCTTCTCTATTTATCTCACCCTCATGTTTCACCACATATAAACTCTTAAAGTGAGACATTATGGTGTACCTACCTTGGCAGAGCTCATGAGGTCATTCGCCCTCTTGAGGCATTGCAGCCAGGTTCTAGGGATGACCTCATAGCTGCTGACCTCCTCTACAATCCAGAGTTCCTTGGTTTGGTGGGCCGGTCTCCTCTTCCCTTCCCAGGGGAAGAGGATCTCCCACCCTCCCCAAGCAGCCTGGGAGAGAACCTGCAGCGAGGCATCGCTAAATGGTGGAGCCAGCTGCCATCTTGCCTCTGCCATTGTTTCACCAGGCTCTTATCTGCTGCTGTCTCTCTTTTGTTTCCAGCTGCAACAATTCAAGAGGGTGTTGGCGTCAACACTTGTAGTGGCATGACCTCATGCCACTACTAGTGGATGCCACCTCTGCCTGCTGGCAGTTAATTGGCCATGGGTTACAGAATCAATGCTCCTACATGCAAACATCTGTGCTGACTGTTCCAGTCCCAGCGATGTAACCATAGATAGCGCAGTAAAATTCAGCCTTTAGATGGAACCTCTGAAAAGGTAGCATTCCTACAGTAGTGCATTGAAGTATGTGCTCAAATCTTGCAATGGGGCATGAAGCCATGACCTTCTAACATAGAGGCAAGAGTGCTAGATAGCATTTAAACAAGGTTATATTTGTCGTCCATGATCAGACAAGAGCAGAAACTTTAATGGAGATTTCAACACAATGTCTATATTTTTTGGTTAGAACTCATTTGAAAGTAGTACATACGTACACACATACAAATTAGGAACCGTAGTAGACCACTCAGTCCCTTGAACCCGCTCCGCCATTCAATAAGATCATGGCAGATCTGATTGTAACCTCAACTCCACATTCCTGCCTACCCCCGATAACTTTTCACCCCCTTGTTAATCAAGAATCTATCTAGCTCTGCCTTAAAAATATTCAAAGACTCTGCTTCCACCGCCTTTTAAGGAAGAGAGTTCCAAAGCCTCTCAACCCAATGAGAGAAAAAAATTCTCCTCATCTCTGTCTTAAATGAGCGACCCCTTATTTTTAAACAGCGACCCCTAGTTCTCCTTGACCAATTCTCTCCTGCCATTTTGAATGCCGAGAAAAATAATGGTAACGTTTAGCTGCACCTGGGTTGAGATTAACAACTTAGAGAGCAATACTAGCTAACAGAATATAACTTGTGGGATTTTGCTATCGGTTTTATTCAGTGTATAATTATATGACTCCATTAGACTGTCTAGGTGTGCCATCTCATTTTATTTCATGTGGTTGTTTGTTTTTTCTCTTCTGATTTCATTGTGTCATGTGGTATTTGGAGCTGGGCTGGGTGAGGAGAGCAGGGAAGGTGGTTATTGCTGCTCTGCATCAGCAGCGAGGAAATTCATGAAATGCAGGAAAACAATCTCCCATGACTAATTTTTCTCCCTTCACCTTGTAAAAAAATGCCTTGCCTTCAGTTCCTACCTCTTTAAACTGAAAAGGTGAGACATGGAAATCAACAATACAGGGGATTGAACCCGAATTCCACTGCTGTGATGGTGCAGGCTGTCAAAGTTCTGTCGTGTTGCACCACCCCCTATTGGTATTGTGGTAGTTTGATGCTTAATATTTAAAGAATTGTGTTTCAAGCCAGAAAATGATCCTTTTCTATGATGAATATTCTTTGTTGTTTCCTGTTTCGCTATGCTAAATGATAGAGAACTGATTTTACTTTGCATTTGAACTCTAAATCAGCAACAACACGAGGTGTAAGCTACTTTTGTACTAAATGACATTTCTAATTTTCACACCTTTGACATTAAGGATAGATTTCCTTCTTTGGGGCAGAATAGGGGCAAGATGGTATTTCAGCCTTTTTTTCTGATTCCATTTTGCAGGGCAGGCTCCCAGAGGAATGTTACCAAGGACTGAATCTTTGGACTGCCCCCACAAAGTCTAGAACGGAGGCAGTGGTGGGGGGACGGACCTGAAACTAATGGCATCAGGTGACGTGTCAATTTCAAGACACCAACCGGAATTTTCTGGCCCCATTGGCACCAGACATCATGATGGGCGGGGTGGGGGGAAACAATATGGCGAGAAGGCCAAAAATCGGTTTTACGCTGTTGTGAAACCGTTTGCGATCATCCGCTCCGCACGTCAATGGTGGGATGCATTTCCCACTGCTGCATGTCGGGAATATCATTCGCATCTCATTATAAGCCCTGCTCGCCGGAATCATCCTCCCCCATCAAATTTACCACCCATGTCAGCGTGACTTCAGAACGGCGTGATTCACACTGCCTTTAAAAGATGTGCACCTGGCGACCTGAACATCAAGGGAACTATGAAGTGAGTGCACACAACCTTGCACAGCGCTCGCAAGCATCCTCTGGAGGACACCAAGGAAGAGGCTTTCGTGGGGGGCACAGCAAGCTGCTTTTTACTGGCTGGCTTTCAGTGCGGTGCTGGGGCAAGGGGTCCAAAGCGGGTCAGGGTTGGGGGACAAGGCAGCACAGACAGACTGAAGGAAAGACTCAAGCCCATGACAGGGGTTGGGAGAGAGGGGGTGAGGGAAGTGACCACGCACTTGGAAAAGCTTGTCAAAACAGCATTATTCCACAGCTGAGAGCATTCAGCTGCAGTTCCATCAACATGCTTGGAGTCGAGCCTCTAAAGGTTTTCTACCTACTCAAGCAATGTAAAAGCATGAATGTGCCACCAGAGCTCGAGAACTTGTCACTTCTTGGGTGCAGACTGCAAATTAATGTATGTTTTAGGGGGTTGCAGAACAATTGGATGACTGGGCAAGTTGTACAATCCCCTTGCGAAAGGTAGCCATGGCGCAGTCACTGGTGGAGGTACTCACAGCCCCTTGCAATGTCTCTATTAAGGTTTGAACCAGTATCCATTATGGTTCAAGCTAACAGTGCAGCCTTCAGGATGGGTTATGAGAGTGCACACGCCTGAGCTCAGAGCACAGCATGCAGTCCAAGTGGAGTGGAGCGGAGGTGGGGTGGGACTTTGGGCAGCCAATGAGTGCACTACACACTGGCCATACAAGTGGTCGTCAGCACTCCCCTGCTTGCGTGAAGGGGCCTTCAGACTTAACCAAGAGAGGTTCTTAGTACACCCATTGTAACCCACGTGTCTCTCTCTTTGATCCTGCAGGAGGAGAACATCAAGATCATGGAGCCTGGTGATTTAGCGGTATGCTTCATGGCTTACAGCGACCAGAGAAGAAGAAGAAGAGAGCGGTGGAGGCACCTGGCTTGGCAAAAGGAGGACCACCTCAGTCACGATGAGGGGGCAACAGGGCTTGCTGCACAGGCAGCTGAGGATTCATAACAATGCATCGCTCATAGGCACTTAGCTAGACCCAGGGTCTATAGACGGTGCCTGTCATTCCTGCAGGTAAGCGAGAACCAGTGTTGCTGAAGACTGCATATGTCTTGGGAGATGTTCGTCACGTATGCCACCTACTGCAGGTTTTGGCGGCACGGGGACATGGAGGACATTCACTGCTAGTGGCTGTGAAAGTGACTGCGGTGCTCAATTTCTTCACCAGTGGCTCCCTCCAGGGCTCCACAGGTGACCTGTGTGGGATCTTGCAAGCCTCTGCCCACAAGTGTATCCAGGAGGCTACGGATGCCATCTTCACGATGGCACAGAACTTTGTGCATTTCGCCTAGGATCAGGAAAGCCAGGAAGCGAGAGCACTGGGAATTGCCCAGATCTCAGGTTTCCCACAGGTGCAGAGTGTCATTGATTGCACTCACGTGGATCTTAGATCCCCATGGCAACAAGCAGTCAGCTACATCAATTACAAGGGTTTCCCCCACCCACTGAATGTTGAGCTGATGTGCGACCACCACAACCACATCCTACAGGTCTGCGCAAGATTCCCAGGGAGCGTCCACGACTCCTACATCCTTAGCAGGTCTCACATCCCTGACATCTTCCAGGGTCCAAAGAGGCTGCAGGGTTGGCTTCTCAGGGACAAGGGCTACCCACAAATGATGCCCGTGCAGCAGCCTCAGACTGCAGCAGATGATGGTACAATGAGGCCCATGCCGCAATCCGGGCTTTGGTGGAACAAATAAAAAGCATTTTGAAAATGAGGTTCTGGTGCCTCGACAGGTCAGGTGGAGCACTCCAAACAGTCCCCAGAGGGTGTCACGCATCATCATAGCTTGCTGTACGCTCCACAACCTGGCACTGTAATGGGGTGAGGACCTGGCTGAGGAAGAGATGGAGGAGCTGCATGTCTCGCCTGATGAGGAGGACATTGAAGGGAATGATGAAGAAGAGGCCCTCAAAGGCATGAATGCCAAAGATGAGGCCATCGCACTGGCCAGACGAGGCTGGTGTGCTCAGGAGGCCCTCATAGCCACAAGACTTGTGGAGGACGATGATGAGATGCAGTGAGGACAGTCCTAACATCTTCACCTTGCATCTACGAATGTTTGACTCCTGTTTGGCCGATGGCAGCGCACAAACCCTCAGTCCTCAGGTTCATGTCATGGATACATAGCAGAGGCCCCAACAGTCACTAGATTCCAGGAGGATGATGAAGACATGTAATGAGGACACCCCATAGATCTTCACATAGCCTCTGTGAATATGTGACTCCTGTCTGGCCGAGGGTAGCTCGCTTACGCTCTGTGATCAGGGTCATATCGTAGAGATGCAGCCATGAAACTTTAAATGCATCTGACCCTTTGTCAGCCTTCAGCACCTGTCCTCTTCAGGAGCACAGCGTCACCGGTCACAGATGCTGAAGAGATAGGGGGCCAGCCCCACCTCAAATGTACTGAGAGCGCACAGAGAGAATGATGGAGCTCTCTGACACCTGCCCATGACATTCTGGCAACAATGACAAGCACCATCAAGGTGCAGGCATCAGCAATGTGTCCAGTGAGTGTGAAGCCAGACCATCACTTTGGTCTGAACGTTACACACTGCACAGGGAAGAGGCCCTGTACTGAGATACCTGCCTTTATCTTATGCAGGAACCAAGATTTCACATGTGAATGACACGAACACGCTCATCATAACAAGGCCAGGAGACATTTTTGGGAGTTTATTTACAATAGTGAACATTAAGTACACGTGATTAACACCCAGGCTGTGTAACTACATCTTCTTAACCTTCCTAACCTTGCTACTACGTCTTGGTGCTCCCCTGACATGCACAGTGGAGGTGGAGGCAGCCTACTGGCTGCAATGCCCTTGTCTCTGATGACCTTGGGAGGCATCCTCTGGAGAGCTGAGACCTGGAGGGCCCTGGCCTGCTTTCAGGGTCCTGCTATGTGGCAGTGACACCCTCCTCAGCCTGTGGAGCTGGAGCTGCTGGGGTCACAGGTAGAGGGGAGTCGACTGGGCCAAACACTCCTGGAGTCACCTCGGCCAATGGCCCTGTGGTGTGCACCTGCTGATCCTCCTCCCCATGGGCACTTGAGGGCCCCTGGCTGAGTCCTGGAGGAGAAGGGGAAGCTGGAGTGAGATCAAGCTGGCCCACACCCATCTTGCGTTGACTCTGGAAGCCAACTGTGGTGTCAGCGATGGAGTTCAGCCTGCACAGCAGTCAGGACTGATGTCTTGGACCAAGGTCTCCATGGTGGCCGCCATACTACAAGTGTTGACCTCAGTGCATTGGCATGCCGGCACTATCACCTCAGATTGAAGGTGGACAGACTCCTCCAACGTGCCTTGCAATCTGGAGAGTGCAGCGGACATCCCTTCCTGATGTTCCCGAGCTTGTCTTTGCAGTTCCAGCAACTGAGGCTTGACCGAGTCCAGAGGCTCAATACCTGACTTGGACTCAGCATATTTCTGGCCTCCAGCAGCCCTCCGAGTGCCAGAAACATGGGAAGTCCCTGCCCCACCTGCTGTAAATCAGACAGTGTGGTGCACTCACCAGATCATGACCCCAAGGCTACTCTAGGACTCGGTCCCACCAAAGTGTTATGTCTCTGTGCTGGTGGACAGTGTGGGTGGAGCGCTGTGATGGGTCTCCAATTAGGGTGTCATCAGATTCTCCTTCCGAGGTGTCTTTGGAGCTTGAGTCGAGGACCTGGCTTGTGGACCACATTGGCTGCTTCCCAGATGTGCCTGTGGAAGCAAGGAGAGATAATTAATGCATAGCAGGGGACTGCAGAACAAGGGAACTGGCTCACAGCATGGTTGTCTAATGGATATTGCACTGCTGGATCCTCACTTCGTTGAGCATTGTCGACCTCACCGTCAGCACAGGAATGGCCCAGATCGTTGCCAAGTGAATGACCTGTTTTCAAAGTCTGTGAGGACCTTGATGTCCGGCATTTCTTCACCAGTCTGTGACCTCTCCCTTTTGCTGTGTGCCAGCTTGTCCTGTATGAATACAGATGGAGAGAGTGTAAGCAGGACACCTGCCAGGCCAGATGAGAAGGATGCCTTGCATGTATGGTGAATGCTGCTATGGAGGGGATGAGATCACAATCCGCAGGGCAGATGAAGGTGTGTGTGAGAGAGTGAATGGTGATGTCCCTTGAACTGGCAGTGAGTGAGGGCCCTGTGGATGTGTGATGGGTTTGCAAGTGTGTGGATTGAGAGTGATGAGAAGAGCGACTTACCCTGACAGAACTGAGGAGATCATCCTCCTTTGGCACTGGGTGGCTCTCCTCTTTTGCAAAGCATAGGTGCTGACCACTGCTTCCCATGCTGGATTTGTCATCTTGCTTGCCCCAGAGCGCAGGTAGTGGACTTCATGGCGGGCCTCCACTGTGACCAGTCGGCACCTGAGGGAGGCTTTGCTAAACTTGAGGGCAGCATGTTTCCTCCCTTTGGCAGCCATGTCATCGCAGCAGCTTCCGATCCCTTAAAGAGCGCTAGCTCTGTGCAGGGGCGTCCTTTAAATATGACGCCCGGAAAACTGAAGGCTGAGGCAACTGCAGGGCGGGCAAATCAGAGGTCACTCCGCCAACAATCAGGCATATTTTAATGAGGCGGGATGGGATAATACGGCACGAAAAGCCACCATTGCGGCCAGCAGGTCAAACGCCCATTCTCCTGCCCGCTACCGCACTTTGTGAAAATTTGGGACGATTCTGCCCTCCCGTTCCTGGTGTTGGTAATACTCACCAGGACAGGGAATCCTGCTCTCCTAATTCAGGCTAATTAAAACTGTTCAAAGCTTGTTTAAGTTTAAACTTTATATATTTAAAGGGGCACATGGGTTACCTGCATCTTCAGAGAAAGATCATCTGAAGGGAGGCAGGTCCAGAGCAAGGAACCAGTCATGGCTGCCCCTGGGCATCACCCTGGGCCCATAAGAGGGTCAGAAGGCAAAAGGGGATTGGGCATTTGGTAAAAGGGCTTGGGCACCTGACACCTTGGCATTGAACAGTTTTGGCACCCACCCTTGGCACCGTAGGGGCAGAAGAGCAGTGGGCAATGCTGCCAAGGATGATTGGGCTGCCACCTGCCCAGAAGAAGCACTCCAGCTGGCAATGGGGACTCAATTGTCAGATTTTGGGCCCTGTGGCAATGAGGGGCAACCCCTTAGTAAGAAAGGCAGAACCTCAAGCATCAAGAGGGCATGGGAAAGCAAAGAGGAGCAGGGAGTCAACAAAGGCCTTAGCCTCCACATAGGATCTATTGCCGAAGGTAGAGCTACCTGGAGTTGACTGAGAACCAGTGCTGCAGGAGACTGCAACCTTCCAGGCAAATGTTCACAGGCAACTCCGACCTTGTCACTGAAGGCCTCACTTCTCACAGCGCTGGTCTCCTCAGCTCTCTGCCAGTAACCATCAAAATCACCGTGGTCTTGAACTGTTTTGCGTCTGCCTCCTTCCAAGGATTCACTGTGGACCTTAGTGACATCTCAAAACATCATTGCATCTTGCAGGTACCCTCTTTGCTGGAGCTGGACAGTACATGTGTCTAACAATAGACATGGCCTCGCTGGGACAGAGGGTAATAGGTTTAGCCGACATCATTAGATTCCTTGGGTGCAGGGCTTTATCGCTTGTACCCATGTGGCCAAAAGGCCATTGATATCCAACAACTCCCTCAATATCTAACTGGTCTGTGACCACAAAAAGAGCTTCCTTCAATAATAAATAAAAACTGGAAAATCTCAGCAGGTCTGGCAGCACCTGTGGAGAGAGAAACAGAGTTAACATTTTGAGTCTAAATGTCTCTTCTTCAGAGTTGAAGGGAGGTAGAAATGTGCATAAGGACTCAAAACATTAACTCTGTTTCTCCCTCTACAGATGCTGCCAGACCTGCTGAATCTTTCCAGCACTTCCTGTTTTTATTTCAGTTTTCCAGCATCTGCAGTATTTTGCTTTCATTCAAGAGCTTCCTTCATGTGTGCATTAACTTTCCTAGCAGTGACATGACTCCTTCATCTTCTGGCCATCCACATTGCCTCAAATCTTCACTCCAACTCCCAAACCATGTGGATGGTTGCCAAAGGACAAGTGATATCCCTTGAAAATGTGGATCCTGACCCCTCTATAGGAGCCCCTGACAGAGGCACAGAGGTGATTCAACCAATACCACCTACTCACTAGGACAACCATTGAGCAAGCCATCAGACTTGTGAAGATGTAATTCCAGTGCCTGGACTGGTCGGGTGGAGTCCCCCATCATCCTCCTGCAATGGTCTCAGTCATTGTAGTGGTCCCCATAATATGGTCCTCCAGAGGGGTGTAGACCTTGAGGACGTAGCGACCCTAGAAAGAGAATGTTCATCTGGGGATGAGCTGGAGCAGGAGGTAAGAGAGAAGGAGGAATTGGAGGCAGAGGGAGATGACACTGAACAGACAAGTGCCCCTGCTGCCATGATGAAAAGGCCTCCTCCTGCCACCCTCCGGGAAGTGCACCTCCCTTCTCTACCTCACAGCCTCCAGCAAGATCTAGCTTAACATCAATGAAGCTAGGGTCAGCCCTGCCCTAGGTGCCAGACTTTCAGCTCTTCTATGATATCTCGCTTCCTCTGATGCTGTGGAAGGTTTTGCAAACAGCAGCCTCAGTGATGAATCCCACATCTAAGTGAATCCCACACTTCATCTGATCCACCTCCATTCCTAACTTGCTCTAACTTGACAGCAAACCCTTCTCCATATCAATTAAGGCCTCATCCCTGCAAAAATCTTAACTTTAATCAATTTCCCACTGGAGGCAGGTTTCTGACCTATAGCAATCCCGACTCCTGTTTCCACTGGGAAAATTCAACCCCAAATGTCTGGCCAGAAGATCCTGGCACCAGTCACCAGAATAGGCAGATTGGCATTTAAAGAGACCAAAGAACACCAAAAATAAAGGAAACTGGTAAGCCTTTCGAGACGGTGCGGCGTACACCGGTAAATGTGTTGGGACACAATCATCTATTTATAAAAAATCAATAGTGGAGAGTGCCAGAGGACTGGCAGATAATTGTTGTTATTCCTCTATTTAAAATGGAAGATAGATCAAATACAAAAACAAAAACAGAATTACCTGGAAAAACTCAGCAGGTCTGGCAGCATCGGCGGAGAAGAAAAGAGTTGACATTTCGAGTCCTCATGACCCTTCGACAGAACTTGAGTTCGAGTCCAAGAAAGAGTTGAAGTATAAGCTGGTTTAAGGTGTGTGTGTGGGGGGGCGGAGAGAGAGAGAGAGAGAGGGGTGGAGCGGGGGGGGTGTGGTTGTAGGGACAAACAAGCAGTGATAGAAGCAGATCATCAAAAGATGTCAACAACAATAGTACAAAAGAACACATAGGTGTTAAAGTTAAAGTTGGTGATATTATCTAAACGAATGTGCTAATTAAGAATGGATGGTAGGGCACTCAAGGTATAGCTCTAGTGGGGGTGTTTTTTTTTTAAAAATAATGGAAATAGGTGGGAAAAGGAAAATCTTTATAATTTATTGGAAAAAAAAAGGAAGGGGGAAACAGAAAGGGGGTGGGGATGGGGGAGGGAGCTCACGACCTAAAGTTGTTGAATTCAGTATTCAGTCCGGAAGGCTGTAAAGTGCCTAGTCGGAAGATGAGGTGTTGTTCTCTCTTTCTCTCTTTCTGCCCCCCACACACACACCTTAAACCAGCTTATATTTCAACTCTTTCTTGGACTCGAACTCAAGTTCTGTCGAAGGGTCATGAGGACTCGAAACGTCAACTCTTTTCTTCTCCACCGATGCTGCCAGAGCTGCTGAGTTTTTCCAGGTAATTCTGTTTTTGTTTTTGTTTTGGATCTCCAGCATCCACAGTTTTTTTGTTTTTATCTCTGTGATAGATCAAATAGCCTCATGACTAAGGACCAGTAGCAGAATGCATAGAATGCTAGTTAAAAAACAGAAGATGAACAGCAGATGTTAAAGATAGTTATTCAGACTTGTGGAAGATGAAAAGTGGTGTTCCATAGGATTGGTGTTGGGACCACTGTTTTTCACTATTTTAACACAAACGATTTGGACTGAGGAATCGGAAGTACAAATTCAACATTTTCAGATGATACAAAATTGAGGGATATAGCTTATACCAAGAAAGATTGTGACAAAATACAAGAAGACATTAATAAACTTGTAGAATGGGCTTATTTTACCTCCCTCATATTTTCTGTCTTCTCAAAGCGTTGTTTAAAGCTGAGATTTCATAGATATCTATTGGCCTTCACTAACTAGCCCAGACTGTAATTCACAGGTGAGCCCAGTCTTTTTTCCACCAAACATTCAGACACATATACCATAGACAGGGGCCACTGATAATCAGTGGGTAGCTGGGGGGGTGGGGGGGGTGGGGGGTGATGATGATGATGTGGGGGTGGGGCATAGAGGAGCGAAGTGGGAGGGTGAGTGATGGTTAAAATTAAGGTATTCCAAACAGACCAGTGTGTTCCATACATTTATTGTCCTTTATGTGAAGTAGTTAAATCTAAACTGTTCACTATTTCTCATCTAAGTTTTGATCAGTGCTCCCATTTATAGAATTCATGGTTCTGTCAAATAATTTAGTCAGGTTCAATTTACATTTTGATGTGCTTGAAACTTTTTTTTGCCAGATTTTCAACAACTTAACACATTCGAGGTCTTTTGATGACTTTTGAAAATGCTGAGCACCATTTGTAATTGTGTTTGAAGGATAGTGGAGCACATCAGTAACATTGAGAATGGGGATAACAATGAGAAGCTTAGAATGACCCAGGGAAAGTAGCAGCCGGTAGGAAGTTCATTTTAGTTTTGATTACAATGACCTACTCGAGTACTTTTAATGAATGTGCTCCTAAGAATGAGTCATAATTTAAAAGTAAGCTGCATGAAAAACATCCATCTATTTATTTCAAGTAGTTCAGTTGCAAAATCATTTTTATATCAGGCTTGCTTCCTCATCCTCTTCTCTGAGTAATATCAACACAGAAATGCCACAGGCTCCAGCCATCTGATACTAACCCCTGGGCAGTGTTATCAGTTGTAGAAATACAGCCTGTTAATCACACACACATTTCTATTGAAAGCTGCCATTATGTATACTGAGGTTTTTAGCCAAGAATTAAGGCTCTAGTTGGTGGATGGTTATTGATTTTTTTAAAATTTGATTTCATAACACTTTCCCTAACTATTCTGAAAGCAGTACAATATGTAGAAAGAAAAGACTTGCATTTATTTGGCATCTTTCACAACCTCAGCATGTCCCAAAGCACTTTGCAGCCTGTGAAGTGCTCTTTGAAATATAGTCACTGTTGCAATGTAGGAAACATAGCAGCCACTTATTGGACAGTTGTTATTTTACCGCTATTATTCTTCATGATTTTATGAGTTTCTCTTAAAACACGTATAATGCAGGGCCCCTTGAATAGCAGCTGCATTAAGAATCACATTGCCATGACTCAAAGTAGATAGATGGAGAAATTAATAAGTCAACTGCTAAATTAACTAAATTAATAATGAATGAATCTTAATGTTTTCAAGACTGATAAACATCAGCCTTCCTATTTTAAGGGGTGGATATGAAGCTTGCATTCTGAAAGGCTCGCATTTCAATGCTGTCTTACCCAGCTGCAGCGTATTTTGGAAAATATGAACAGTGATATTTTATTCATCTAATGTAAACTGACTGGTATGAAAAGAAAATGCCCGAGGGTCTTTTAGGTATGGTGTCATCTGATTCCTGAGCCTTTTATAGCCATAGAACGGTATGTAGTTCCTCAGGCTGCATGGAAGTGACTGCCACTGGGAACAGCAAATCCATGGTTTAATAAGAAACAGGATGGGTAATGTAGAGTAAATGAAAAATGTATTGATCTTCACAGGGATATGGAATTATGTTGCAAAAACAGAGTAAAGTGTAAAATACTTGTGCGAAATGCCTGGATGCCCAAAATTGTACACAGATTTTCTTTATAAAGGGATATAAAAGTAGGAAATTTGTAACTGTTTGCAATTTATTAAAAAAAATTGTATATGTTATAGTTTTTTTGTGAAAATTTTGTCAAATGTGTATTGGTTGGGATACCAGCATGTGTATGAGACGGGTGTGGACATTTCAAAGGTTTCTAAAATGGGATTATATATTTGGTAGTTTGCTATGTCTCCTTGTTTTTACCAAAACCTGTGAACTGCTGGAGGTAGCTGTAATGTTCAGGAAATTACATCAGAATAGAGAGCAGAAAATTACATTTATCTTTTGAATTATTCTCTAAACCTAATCATTGAAGTCAAAACATATTGTAACACCTGTTGCACCACTGTCCCTTAGACTTGTTAGCTGTTAGCATTACTAATAATATTTTAGCACTGTCCTCCTTGAAAGGACTTAGTATAATTGTTTAATCCCACATTCTTTCCTCCTTGTGCTGTTCATAAATAATTTCCTACAGTCAGCAAATTGAAATAGTCAGGACTAAAAATCCTAACCAGGGTTGATCCAAAATTGGTCAACAGCAGGAATTGTAGTGGTGAGGTCAATCAACAGTCAATCATTCCATGTTGGTGAGTGCAATCCGGTAATATCATCTAACGCTCCAAAGCTACTCTACAAACTTACAGTGCCTACAAAGTTAACTAGCAGCCTACCTCATGAATACATTACCTTCTGGAGGGTATGCTTGCACATTACGATTTGTGCTACCATGTTGCCAATCAATTTGTCAGAGCTTCTTTCAGGTTCCTGAAATAGTAATTAACAAGTACCTAAATATTTGATCACAGCTCCATTCACTCTAGCTTTTATTTAGGCCTTTAGTGGGGAGGTGATGGTGTAGTGGTATTGTTGCTTAGACCAGTAATCCAGAGATCCTGGTAATGCTTTGGGGACCTGGGTTCAAATCCCGCCATGGCATGTGGTAGAATTTGAATTCAATAAAAATAATTGTTGTAAAAACCCACCTGGTTCACTGAAGGAAGTGTGTCTCCCCCTACCTGGGACTCCAGACCCACAGCAATGGGGTTTTTTCTTAAATGCACTCTGATGGCCGAGCTCAAACTGCTGCAAAGTCACAAAAAAGGAATGAAACTGGACAGACAATGGCAAGCTCAGTCCTGTCGACACTCCTTACTAACATCTGGGGACTAGTGCCAAAGTTGGGAGAGCTGTCTCACAGTCTAGTCAAGCAACAGTCTGACATAGTCATCCTCATGGAATCATATCTTACAATCCCAGACATGACCATCACCAGAGATATTACACAGTTGGGAGGGAGTTGTCCTAGGATTCCTCAACATTGACTCAGGACCCCATGAAGTCTCATGCCATCAAACATGTGTAAGGAAACCTCCTGCTGAGAAAGCACTGAGGGTAGCAAGGGTGCAATGTCCATCACCAAAAGTGGCTTGGTCACACCACTACTGACCAAGCTGACTGAGTCCTAAATGGCAGATGGTGAGGGGACCAACGAAAAGGAAAAAACATACTTGACCTCATCTTCACCTGCCTGGCACAGATGCATTTGTCCATGACAGTGTGATTAGGAATGACCACCGCATAGCCCTTGTGGAGATGAAGTCCTGCCTTCACATTAAGGATATCCTCCATCGTTTTGTGTTGCACTACCACCGTGCTAAATGGGATAGATTTCAAACAGATCTAGCAACTCAAGACTGGGCATCCATGAGGCGCTGTGGGCCGTCAGCAGCAGAATTGTTCTTGAACACAACCTGTAACCTCAGGGCCCAGCTTTCCCCCACTCTACCATTACCATCAAGCCACGAAAACAACCTTGGTTCGATGAAGGGCATGCCAGGAGCAGCACCAGGCATACCTAAAAATGAGGTGCCAACCTGGTGAAGCTACAACACAGGACTACTTGCATGTCAAACAGCATAAGCAGAGCTAAGTGATCGCATAACTAAATTATCAGATCTAAGCTGTGCAGTCCTGCCACATCCAGTCATGAATGATGGTGGGCAAATGCACAACTCACTTGAGGAGAAGGCGCCACAAATATCCCCATCCTCAATGATGGAGGAGCCCAGCACATCAGTGCAAAAGATAAGGCTGAAGAATTTGCTACAAGCTTCAGCCAGAAGTGCCGAGTGGATGGCCCATCTTGTCCTCCTTGGCCACCGATGCCAGCCTTCAGCCAATTCGATTCACTCCACATGATATCAGGTAACAGCTGAAGGTACTGTACATTGCAAAGGCTATGGGATCTGACAATATTCCAGCAATCGTACTGAAAACTTGTGCTCCAGAACCTGCCACGCCGTTAGCCAAGCTGTTCCAGTACATCTCCAACACTAGCATCTAATGAGCTATGTGGAAAATTGCCCAGGCATGCCCTGTACAAAAAAAGCAGGAGAAACCCAAACTGGCCAATTACCGCACATCAGTCTACTCTCGATCATCAGTAAAGTAATAGGTGGTGTCATCAACAGTGCTATCAAGCGGCACTTGCTTAGTAATAACCTGCTCACTGATGCCCAATTTGGGTTCCGCCAGGGTCACTCAGTTCTGGACCTCAATACAGCCTCAGTTCAAACATGGACAAAAGAGCTGAACTTGCGAAGTGAGGTGAGAGTGACTGCCCTTGACATCAAGACTGCATTTGACACAGTGTGGCATCAAGGAGCCCTAGCAAAACTGGAGTCAATTGCAATCAGAGGGAAACCTCTCCACTGGTTGGAGTCATACCTAGCACAAAGGAAGATTGCTGTGGTTGTTGCAGGTCAGTCATCTCAGCTCCAGGACATCACTACAGGAGTCCCTCGGGGTAGTGCCCTCAGCCCAACCATCTTCAGATGTTTCATCATTGACCTCTCTTCCATCATAATGTCAGAAATGGGGGTGTTCGCTGATGATTGCACAATGTTCAGCACCATTTGTGACTCCTCAGTTACTGAAGCGGTCCTTGTCCAAATACAACAAGACCTGGACAACATCCAGGCTTGGGCTGACAAGTGGTAAGTAACATTCACACCACACAAGTGTTAGGCAATGACCATCTTCAACAAGAGAGAATCCAGCCATCGCCCCTTGATGTTCAATGACATTACCTTCACTGAATCCCCCACTATCAACATCCTGGGGCTTACCATTGACCAGAAACTGAACTGCATTAGCCATATAAATGTTGTGGCTACTAGAGCAGGTCAGAGACTAGAAATCCTGCGACAAGTAACTCACCTCCTGATTTTCCAAAGACTGTCCACCATCTACAAGGCACAATTCAGGACTTGCCTGGATGAGTGCAGCTCCCACAACACTCAAGAAGCTTGACAACATCCAGGACAATGCAGCACATTTGATTGGCATCACATCCACAGACATTCAGTAACTCCACCACTGACCCACAGTAGCAGCAGTGTCTACCATCTACAAGATGCACTGCAGGAATTCACCAAGGCTCCTTTGACAGCTCCTTCCAACCCACGACCACTACCATCTAGAAGGACAAGGGCAGCAGATACATGGGAACACCACCACCTGGAAGTTCCCCTCCAAGTCACTTACCACCCTGCCTTGGAAATATATCACCATTCCTTCACTGTCGCTGGGTCAAAATCCTGGAACCCCCTTCCTAACAGCACTGTGTGTGTATCTACACCACATGGACTGCAGCGGTTCAAGGCAGCAGCTCACCATCACCTTCTCAAGGGCATCTAGTGATGGGCAATAAATGCTGGCTCAGTCAGCGAAGCCCACATCCTGTGAATGAATGAATAAAAAAATTTGTGGTAAAAAATGGCTCCTTGATGCAGAAAACCAACTGGATGATTTTAGTATAAATGGTAGATACTCCAGTTTCTCTATAAGTGCAGGATGTTCTTTACCTTTTGTTGAACAAAATTTCATCCAGGAAAATAACTATAATGAATTTGAACCTTTCTCCGTGGCAAATTGGAAACTCCTAGAGCAGTCTAAGTTTGCCTGCCTGATCTTGAGGCTGAAGACCCCTAATGATATGGCTCCTGAGGTTATAAAGGAGTGGAAAAACTGAGTGTGACACAAACTGTGCCTCAATCTTTCTGATTTTCTTGTGATTTATTTTCTATTCCAAGCAATTCTCTAAGAAGAACTCTCTTGAAAGAATTGATTTTGATTCATATTGGTAGCTGTCAACTTCAGTCTGCCATAGTCCTTTTGGACAGCACTGAGAAAGAGCAAAGGATATTTTGGTCTTCCTCAATGATAGCTAAGCCCTAATGAACCTATCAAGCATGTGGTCCAAACAGTTCTCCTTCTTGATTGAGCTTGTAGGAATGCAATGATAAAACTTCCTCCAAGCCATGAGCAAGATCCAGGGCCAAGATATGGGTTGGATTTGTGGCATAAAAGAGAAATGATTGGAGATTCCAGACTACATCAATGATTCACTCACCATCTCCAACAAGAGGGAAACTAAGTATCTCCCCTTGACATTCGATGGCATTACCATTATAGAATCCTCCACTATCAACATCCTCGGAATTATCATTGACCAGAACTTGAACTGGACAAGTCATATAAATACTGTGGCTACAAGAGCAAGTCAGAGGCTGGGAATTCTGCAGTGAGTAACTCACTTCCTGAGTCCCCAAAGCATGTCCACCACCTATAAGGCACAAGTCAGGAGTGTGATGGAATACTCTTCACTAGTTTGGATGAGTGCAGCTTCAACAACTTTCAAAAAGCTTGATACAATACAAGACAAAGCAGCCAGCTTGAGCAGAATCCCAACCATCATCTTAAACATTCACTCCCTGCATCACCAACGCACAATGGAAGCAATGTGTACGCTCTGCAAGACACACTGCAGCAACTTGTCAAGCATCTTTTGGAAGCATCTCCTAAAACCTACAACCTTTACCACCAAGAAGGACAAGGGTAGCAGACGCATGGGGACATCACCATCTGCATGTTACCCCCTCAAGCCACACACCATTCTGACTGGAATTGTATCACCGTTCCTTGACTATAGCTGAGTTAAAATTCTGTAACTCCCTTGCAACACTATGGGTGCACCTATGCTATATGGACTGCAATGGTTCAAGAATATGGCTCACCACTACCATCTCAAGGACAATCAAAGGGATGGGCAATAAAGACTGGCTTTGACAATTATGCTCACATCCCTTTAATGAAGAAAAAAATGCCACAGTGGGCATGTCTCTTTGCCAGAACTACATTAGAACCTTGATTGAGCAGTTGGCCTGCTACTTGACACTGAGCTTGTACATCCTGAACAACAAGGTGGGTGGTAAGCTGTCCTGTGTATCATTTATCATCACACCAAAGTAAATATCCATTGATAAGAAAACTCTGGAATTTGGGATGACAGCTGGCATAAAGCACTACCAGGAAACCAGGTATGAGAACATACACTAACATAACCCGGATTTGGTGCTTACCATGATTGGCTTGCAGAGGACTGATAGGCAAGCAACTGCCTCTTAATCTCTGCATCAATAACTCGCGGAACCACAATTTGGTGGGATATATTGTGTGTCTTTGCTATGGATAGGAGACAGTGGTAATACATTCACATGTTTTATTGTGAATTGTGCTGCTTATCAAATCACTTGTGAGGAGCTTCAGCTAACCAGGGCTGAATTTTAACTCACAGGAACATATGGGTTTGGGAGTGGATGGGGGCAGTCGTTAAAAGTGTAGGAATTGATGACATGCAAGAAGCTGCTCGAACCTACCAACTTGCACATCTAACTGCAGTGCGTTAGGCTGCTTTTGAGCAATCCCCTCGAGAGAGGCAGGTTGTCACTTACAATATGTTAATTGCTCAGTTAGAGCAACATTAACATGACTTTTGGACTTTAGCTGTCGGTGCACAGGTTTCCCTGGCTTCCTGGAACTCACCAGTAGCAATTGAGGCAGCTGAAGACATGTCAGGGAAATATACCAGTAAGTACTTAAACCTCAGCGCTGCATGTGCGAAAGGCTTTGTTCACAGTACAAGTGCAGAAAGTTTATTTTCACAACTTCCGAGATTTGTACACCTGATCTCTGCTTTGGAGCTCTCATCGATCAGATCACCATGATGTCGCTTATGCTGTTTTACTTTGTACCAGCAGCGTCAACAACACCATCAGAAGTAGGAGCAGCAATAGCCTGTTCCTCATAGACCTGCTGCTCCACAAGAGAGAGGGAATGAGCAGAGTTGCAGCTCACAGGCGATCATACCCCCCAACATAGGGTCTACGGACAGAAGTTAAGTTTCCATGACATGTTGGAACACCAGTGTCTAAGGAAGATAAGGATCTTGCAGACATTTGCAGCTGCTGGAACAATACCTGCTGCCAACTGGATCTAAAAGCCATGCTTTACCAGTGGCTGTCAAAGTCATCACCACCCCCAATGTCTTAGCCTCTGGCTCCTTCCAGAGCTCTGCTCGAGATATTTGCAAGATCGCACAATTAGCAGCCCACAAATGCGTAAGTGACTGAATGCTTGTTTGCCAGGGCAGGCAATTATGCCATCCTTGTACTTTGTAATCAGAGTGAGGGGGCACTCGGGTTTGCGGCTCCAGCTGACATCATTGACCATATGCATGTGGTAATTAAGGCACATCAGATCCCCCAGGATTATTCATCGATCAACTGCAAAGATTTCCATTCATTAATGTACAGCTGGTCTATAAGTTCAAAAACATCTTTAAGACAGCATGTATCAGATTCCCAGGCAGTTGCAATTATGCTTTCCCCCTGCAACAGTTGAGCCTCCATGGATCTTTTCACATCTCCGCACTTACTGACTGGCTGCTTGGAGACAAGGGATACCCACTTAAAATTGGCCACTGTCACTCATGTGCAAACCAAACATTGAGGCCCAGGAACAATACATGGAATGCTTTGTGACTACAAGACATATCATTGAACAAACCATCAGCATGAAGGGGTGCTTTAGGTGCCTGAATAGCTTTGGAGGCCCCCATCAGTACGTATCAGTTAGGGTCTCCAGAATGGTCATTGCGTGCTGCACCCTGCACAACATTGCACAGTAGCAAGTTTTAGATCTGCAGGAGACACAAGGTGTAGACACAGACCCTTTATTCTTGATTCTGAGGAAGAGGAATGTGTTGCAGCCAGGACACCAGCAGCAGTTCATTTTGCTGCTGGGAACACTCATTATTGTGAGGTTCACTTGGGTTTCACCAGTACACCCATCCGACAAAAACTGCCCCCTTCTTCCAGCAGCTTTTCCCAATTGACCTCTCCCCCAACATTTTCCAGCCCCCAATACAAAGCAGTCCTGCAAACAACCAAGCATTCTTTCTATACCCACCCATTGCTCAGCATCAGTTCATGTCTTATCGTTAATCACAAGTGAAAAGACAATTTTCCAGGCAGCAAACAAAAATGGGAAAGATGGGAAAGTGGTGAAAACAAGTAATATCTATGTGGCTCAAAAAGTATACAGAAGCTTTAACATTCTAACATTGTGTAACACAGCATGCTCAATCCTTTGTCCAACTCCAAATCTTTACTCTTCCTCTTCCTAGTGCTTCTATGTGGTGCAACCACTGTGGCTTCATGCAGAGGAAGTGACTGGCTGCTCTTATTGCTGACATGCTCCAAAGCCCATGAGGCCCCTGCCAAAAACTGCTCCATCTGCACCTGGGCAGGGTCAGACTCAGCCATCAGGACAGGAGGCAGCATTTGGGGTACTCACTGAAGGGGGAGATGGGGTTGGGGAATGGGTGAGAAGTGGAAGTGCTTTGAATGATTTTTTACTACCTTGCCCCCTGTCATCATTATCCCTCTCATGGCCCATCTGCACACGGGCATGATGTTACATAAAGATGAGCATGAATGTCAGCAGTGGATGGACAGATGGAGATATGAGCAAATGACTAAACAGAGAAGGCTGGGTGTACCTGCAAAGTAAATTGTATGAAGAATGATGTGTTGGAGTAAGTTTGAGAAGGCAGGGTGAGGAAGTTGGGGTGAGATACACATTAGGATGATGTTGAATGTAGCACCAAACACATCTTTCCTGCCCTAGTTAGGCCATTAAACCCCAAATTTTCAGCAGTGAATTCTTAAGCGTGACACCACACTCCTGCTGCTGACTTCCTTCACTAACTCCAGCTGGGCCTTCCTTGTTTCACTGACATACTACTTCTTTTTGTCAGTAGGGAAACATATCTCCCTGGCGGCCCTTACAGCCCTCAGCATCACATCCAAGGAGGTGTCACTAAAGTAAAGCACAGCCTTTGAGCAGGTGCACATTCTGTTCTTGTGTCTGTTCCCAACTCCAGAATCAGTTACATTTCATGTTTGGAATGTCCATTTAAATACTTCAGTTGAAATTCACACATGCAGTTCATTATAATGTCCGTTCAAGCTAATTACTGGAAACCAGGAAATAATATGTTAATACAGTGATTGGGTTAAAAAGCCGCCAAAAGGCATGTTGCACATGCTTCCAGTTTTCGCATATGCTACCTGATCCTCCTCAATCCCAACTCAATGTAAATTGAAAATCAAACCCTGCCTCTTTAGCGAGAATTCAAAAGCTTGCCAATTATTTAATAAGCAAATAGTAATTATTCTCTGATGGAGGAAGGAGAAGAGAGTCACTTTAGAGTCAAAGTAGCTGCAACCTGGCGTGGCTAGCAGTCCTTGCAAAGTCAATCTTCTGTGGCAGACACAGTAATCCAATACTGAACTGGGCAAATTCACAGTGAGAACTTGCATTTATATAGTGTCTTTCATGGCTCCAGAATGTATCAAGGCACTTTTCAGCCAATGAAGTACTTCTTTTGAAACGTAGCTATTGTTATAATGTAAGAATTGAACCAGAGGCCGGAAATTTCCATCCCTTTTGGCATCGGGTGTCATGGCAGGGGTGAGTGGACAATATGGTGGGAAGGCCAAAAATTGGTTTCACACCGTAGTGAAACCAGTTTGTGATCGCCCGCTCCATCCATCAATGGTGGGCCACATTTCCCTCAGCCGAATGTCAGGATAGTCATTTTAACACATCTGCATATCATTATAAGCCCTGCTTGCTGGAATCATCATCCCATGTTGGACCATCCGGGCCACGACAACAGCATTTAAAAGGTGTGCACCTGGCTAGCTGAACTTCGAGAGGAACTCAGAGGTGAGTGCACACTAACGTTGCACAGTGCTTACAAAGGTCGCCCATTGGACATCAAGGTTGAGGCACCACACATTCAGGCGAGGGCACAGGCAAGTCACTTTTTCCAACTGGCTGACTGTGCAGTGCCAGGGCAAGGGCTGTACCGCAGTGGGGGTGAGTGATAGTGGCAAGGCAGCACGCTGTGAGGCGAGTTGGAGGGTGTAAGGGCTGCACTGCGGTTAGGGCGAGCTGGTGGGACTGTTCTGATGGTAGTGCACAAGCACATGCTGGGGGTGGGGTGGGGTGGGGAGGGAAGCAGCCATGCATTAGGGAAACCTTGTATAAAGCAACCAATCCTCTGTAGCTGAAACAGCTCAGACACAGCCACATTGTCATGCATGGAGGCAGACCTCAAGCTTATCTACCCACTCAAGCAACACAGGGGCATGAAAGTGCCACCAAGTGCTCCAAACCTTTTCACCCCTCGGGCACAGACTGCAACCTAATGAGCATTTTAGTAGACTGCAGAACAAACCGACGATTGGACAAGTTGTACAATCTCCTTGCGAAAGCTGGCAATGGAGCAGTCACTGGTGGAAGCACTCACCAATGTCACCTTTCAGGTTTGGACCAGGCTCCCCCATTGTTCCCGCTAACAGTGCAGCCTTGCAGTGCGGGTTAGGAGAATGCCTGCACCTGAGCTGAGGGTACAGTATGCAGTCCAATGGACAAATCTGTTACCAATCGGTCAGGTGGAGTAGGGCGGCGGTGGGTGGGGTTTTGGGCAGCCATGCAGTGCACTAATCTCTGGCCATCCAACTGGTGGCCAGCACTCGCCGGCATGCATTACAGCCCTTCAGACTTAATTGAGAAAGGTTCTTAGTACACCCATGCTAACCCACATGTCTCTCTCTTTCATCCTGCAGGAGGAATACATCAAGAGCATTGAGCCTGGCGACCTAGCTGTATGCCTCATGACTTACAGGGAGTGGCGATGAAGGAGCAGAGAGTGATGGAGTCACCTGGCTGGATAGAGGGGGGATCAGCACCCTCAAGAGGAAGGGGTGGCTGGGGCTCCGTGCGCTGCTGAAGAGCCACAGCAAGCCGTCGCTGGTCAGTGCCTAGCTAGACCCGAGGTCAATTGACGGCGCCTTTCATTCCTGCAGATGATTGAGAACTAGTGTCACCAAAGATTGAGAATGTTTAGGGAACTGGTTGGTCACATATGCCATCTGCTGCAGAATTTGGCACCACGGGGACATGGAGGGCATCCACTGCCAGTGGCCATGAAAGTGACCGCAGGTCTCACTTTTTACACCAGTGGCTCCTTTCAGGGTTCCAGAGGTGACAGTGGGATATAGCAAACTTCCACACATAAATGCATCCAGGAGGTCACGGATGCCATATTCGCGATGGTACACAACTACATTTCGCCCAGGATCAGGAAAGGCAGGCAGCAAGAGCACTAGGATTTGCCCAGATCTCTGGTTTTCCACAGGTGCAGTGTGCCATCAATTGCACTCACATGGCACTCAGATCTCTGTGGCAACAAGCAGTCAACTATGTCAACTGCAAAGGCTTCAACTCGCTGAATGTGCAGCTGGTGTGCGACCACCACAAACGCATCCTGCAGGTCTGCGCACGGTTCCCATGGAGTGCCCACAATTCCCACATTCTCAGTCAGATCCCTGACTTCTTCCTGAGTCCAAAGAGGCTGCATGTTTGGCTCCTCGGGGATAAGGGCTATCCGCAGAGGGCGTACTGATGATGCCCATGTGGTGGCCTCAGACTGCAGCAGGGTGAAGGTATAACGAGGCTCATGCTGCAACTCGCAACTTGGTGAAATAAACCATCAGAATGTTGAAATGAGGTTCCGTGTGCCTGGCCCGGTCTGGTGGAGCCCTGCAATTTAGTCCACAGAGGGTGTCACGCATCATCATTGCCTGCTGTGCCCTTTACAACCTGGCGCTGCTATGGGGAGATGAGCTGGCTGAGCAGGAAATGGAGGAGCTGCACGTCTCCTCTGATGATGGGGGTGAGGGTAAGGAGGTCCTCGAAGGCGAGGATGACGGCGATGAGGCCATCGCAGTGGCAAGATGAGGCAGGGTCACTCAGGAGGCCCTCATAACTGCTAGATTGGTGGAGGATGATGACGATATGCAGTGAGGAGGTGCCATAGACCCTCATAATGCATCTGTGAACGTTTGACTCCTGTCTGGCTGATTGCAGTGCACATATCCTCTGTGATAAGGCTCCTGTCATGGAGATGCAGCAGATGCCCACAGTCCCTACATTCCAGGAGGATGATGACAACACGCAGTGGGGACACTCCATAGAGCCTCACATAGCTTATGTGAAGTCCTAGCTCCTGTCTGGGTGATGGCAGATTGTTTGCACTCTGTGAACAAAGTCATATCATGGAGATGCAGTGGGGAAACCTTAACTTCTCCTGATCCTTTGGCATCCTTTGTGAGCTGAACCCTTCAGGACCACAGTGTCACCGGTCACAAATGCTGATGAGATAGGGAGCCAGCCGCACCTCAAAGATGCTGAGAGCGCATAGAGAGAATGACAGAACTTTGTGCTGCCAGCCCAGGATATTCTGGCAGCAATGATAAACCCCATTGAAGTGCAGGCATGACCGACGTGTCGAGGGACTGTGAAGGCACACCGTCAGTGTGCTGGGGAGGTTGCACAAAGCACAGGGAAAAGGCCCTGAACTGAGACACCTGTCTTTATCTTACGCAGGAACCAAGGTTTCACTTCAGACTGACACGAACACTGTTCATCAGGACAAGGAGCATAGGCAGAGAGACATTCTTGACGTCTTATTCACGATAATGAACATTATGTGGAAGTGATTAACACCCATGCCCAGGCTGTGGAACTACATCTTCTTAACCTTCCTAACCCTGCTGCTACATCTTGGTGCTCCCCCGATATCCACAGTGGAGGTGGAGGCAGCCTGCTGACTGTTACGCTCCTGTCTGTGATGATCTTGGCGGGCAGGCTCTGGAAGGCTGAGACCTGGAGGTCTGCTTTCGGGGTCCTTCTGTGTGGCAGTGGCACCTTCCTCAGCCTTTGGAGCTGGAGCTGCTAAGGTCACAGGAAGAGGGGATTTGGATGGGCCGGACAATCCCAGAGTCACCTGGATGGATGGCCCCGGGATGTGATCCTCTTCCCTATGGGTGCCCAAGGGCCCCTGGCTAACTCCTTGAGGAGAAGATATGCTGGAGTGAGATCAAGCTGTTCCACACCCATCTCCCGTACACACTGTTGGAGGCCAACTATAGCATCAGCAATGGAGTTGAGCCCGCGTAGTAGTGCAGGAGCGATGTCCTGGACTAAGGTCTCCATGGTGGCCGCCATCCTACAAGTGCTGACCTCGGTGCTTTGCAATGCCGGCACTATAACCTCAGCCTGAAGGCGGATGAACTCCTCCAATATGCCTTGCAATCTGAGGAGTGCAACAGACATCTGTTGCATCAGTCAGTGCATGGCAGTGGATTTTGAAACAGGACACATCACTCACAGCATGGTTATCTGATGGATGTTTCACTGCCGGATCTTCACTTGGTAGAGCACCACCGACCTCACTGTCAGCATAGGAACAGTACAGATCCTTGCCAGCCAGCTGGATGGCTCTGTTTTCAAAGTCTGTGAGGACCTTGATTTCAGGCATTCCCCCACTAGTATGCAACTTCTCCCTCTTGTGTGCCAGCTTGTCCTGCATGAATAGAGATAGAGAGAGTGTAAGGAGATGCCTGCGAGGCCAGATGATAAGTTTGCCTAACATGTATGGGTGGTGAGTGGTCCCATGAAGAGAATGAAGGTGTGTGTGAGAGTGTGAATGGTAATGTCCCTTGAGTGAGTGAGATCCTGTGGATGTGTGATGGGTTTGTGAGTGTGTGAATTGAGAGTGATGAGAAGAGCGGAATGGACGAGATCATTCATCCTCTTGCCGTACTGGGTGGCTGTCCTCTTTTGAAGGGTGTTGGCACAGATCACCATGGCAGTGGTGCCTCCCAAGCCAGATTAGTGAGGCTGCTGCCCATCCTGTGGTCAGAGTGGGGCTAGAGGACATCATGATGAGCCTCCATTGCATCCAAAAAGCGCTCGAGGGACGTGTCATTGAACTTTGGGGCTGCAATCTTTTTGCTTTCAGAGCCATGTCTTCTGTGCAGCAGACGTGAACTGGAAGCACTGAGATATGTGTGCGTGGCTGCACTTTAGCTATGGCACTCAGCATGCTGAAGGAGCAAGGTGATGGTATGGCGGGCAAATGAGAGCCCGCCTCCCTTGGAAACAGCATGTTTCCCAGGAATGCATAATTAATGTGGCGAGTTTGGGACAACACGGCGTGAAAAGCCACCATTGCAGCCGGCGAATAAAACCACCACAGTTAGTGCAAATCTTGGGTGATTCCACCCTATGGTTCTGTGAAATAAAATATGAATCCTTTAGAAAATTGACTTTGTTATGTTAGATCCCCAATTCTGCCCCCTATTTCTATTCTTCCCTTAGTTGGGGGACTGAATATTCCAATTTTTAACACCACAGCTTACTGCCCACCTTATTCTGACCAATAGCAATTTAACTGATTTAGAAAGCAGCAGTATTAAGGTACACAGTGTCCTTGTGTATTTTTCTCTGTCTGTGCATGTTTGCAGATTTCTACCTATATTTCTTAAGCAGTTTTGTATATCTTGTAAATGAAATGGTGCCCTGATAGTTAATACAGATAACTTGTTAGAAGTGTTGCTTTATGCAGAATAAAAGATTGCAACCAAAATGAATTCAGAAAATTATTATTTTATTTGTCAGTTTCATTAAATGACTATGAATGATCACACCAATTTAAACATTTGGGGAGTAATTTAATTTTTACTTTGTGATGATGATAACAAATCAGCAGCCCATTTTACACTCTCCCAATTTTTATTTCCATTGACTTTACTGTAAATAAAATTCAGGAGATGTAAAACAGGCAGCTGATTCACTATCACTCATTTTACACTATTGCACAAAGTCAAAATGACTCTCTTGGAGTCCAACCAGTGCACTGAATGTACAGCAGAAGCATGCAGGACTCTGCAGGGTATGATTGCCTCTTGCCATCCTCACAAGCATCTGTGACATCTGAATGTCTTTGCTGACACATGTTAATTCCAGATTTTTTGCAAACAGGTGCAGGGGAAGAAATGTACAGGCAGAATGTGAAGCACACTGGTGGTATTCATACCAGGCATAGATGGAACACTCCGGGAGCTGTTGAGAGCAGGTCAGGAATTTGCTAATCGAGTGACTGCTTAACCACATGAAAACTGTACGAAATAATATTGTGCCAGAGAAAGATGGAAACAGAGATCTTAACAGACATTGGAATAACAGTCTTTAAGTAGTTACACAGGAGTGAATGGTAGAGTTGCAGTTTGACAATCATGATGTGTTTCATTTATTTCAGAGGTGTGAATTTTGCAATCAGGTGAAAGGAAAAGGTTCACTCTCCTGGAAAATCATAAATTTGTTTTTTCCATTTTATTGTCAAGTTTCTTTTCTTGTTGACTTCTTTTCTGAAGAGAATGACTCCTTGCTGTAGGACAGTTCCACAAGCACCCCAGCCAAAGTGGTTATTTCTGCATGAGCTTTAATGTTTAATTGCCTCAGCTATTCGCAATGGGAGGCAACACAGCAAGAACCAGATTCTGTCTTCAGGAGATGGTTGCACACCCACCAACTCTCCAGTAGGGGGGTCACTGGATTGTAATCAGAAGTGGGAACACCAGGAATGTTCAACTCCTTCACCTGCTGTGGTGACTAAGAATGTGTGATGCTCCTACATTGGAACTGCCTGAGATCAGCTAAATTAGACTGACTGCAGCTTCAATCTGGGATCTTCCAATAGTATTTAATTAACCCCTAAATAAACTCACATACATTCAAACACTTTAAATATTTTGAAGGATTTAAGTATTTTAGTCAAAGATTTAGCTTGTATCTCTTAAAATAAATTAGGGCCAATTTTGTCATCTAACACCCCATTAATACTAATCCACATAGTGATATTGTCCCTGGACTGGTAATCCAAAGACCCAGGGTAATTCTCTGGGAACCAGGGTTCGAATCCCACCAGATAGTGGAATTTGAATTCAATAAAAATTTGGAATTAAAATTCTAATGATGACCATGAAACCATTGCTGATTGTTGTAAAACCCATTTGGTTCACTAATGTCCTTTAAGGAAGAAAATTTGCCGTCCTTACCTGGTCTGGTCTACATGTGACTCCAGACCCACAGCAATGTGGTTGACTCTTAAATGCCCCTTGAAATGACCTAGCAAGTCACTCAGTTGTGTCAAGCCACTATGAAGTCTATAAGGAATGAAACTGGACAGACTAGACAGCATCGACTTGGACACTGGAAATGACAACGGCAAACTCAGTCCTGTTGACCCTGCAAAATCTTCCTTCTTAACATCTGGGGGCTAATGCCAAGATTGGGAGAGCTGCCCCACAGGCTAGTCAAGCAACAGCCTGACATAGTCACACTCATGGAATCATACCTTTACACCACCATCATCATCCCTGGGCAGAGGTGACGTCACAGTGGTATACAGTCAGTAGGGAGTTGCCCTGGGAATCCTCAACATCGACTTCAGACTTCATGCAGCCTCATGGCATCAGGTCAAACATGGGCAAGGTAATCTCCTGCTGATTACCACATACTGATGAATCAGTATTCCTCCATGTTGAATACCACTTGGAGGAAGCACTGGGTGAGGGGCTTCAATGTCCATCACCAAGAGTGGCTTGGTAGCACCACTACTGACTGAGCTGGCTGAGTCCTAAATGACATAGCCTGCTAGACTAGGTCTGTGGCAGGTGGTGAGGGAACCAACAGCAGGGAAAAATATACCTGACCTCATTCTCACCAATGTGCCTGCCACAGCTGCATCTGTCCATGACATCATCGGTAAGAGTGACCACTGCACAGTCCTTGTGGAGACGAAGTCCTTGTGGAGACGAAGTTCTGTCTTCACAATGAGGATACCCTCCATTGTGTTGTGTGGTACTACCACCATGCTAAATGGGATAGACTTCAAACAGATCTAGCAACTCAAGACTGGGCACCTATGAGGCGGTGTGGGCTATCAGCAGCAGCAGAATTGTACTCGAATACAATGTGTAACCTCATGGCCCAGCATATCCCCTACTCTACCATTACCATCAAACCTGGGGATCAACTCTGGTTCAATGAAGAGTGCAGGAAGGCATGTCAGAAGCAGCACCTACCATACCTTAAAATGAGATGTCAACCTGGTGAAGTTACAACTTAGGACTACTTGTGTGCCAAACAGTGTAAGCAGCAAGTGATAGACAGAGTTAAGTGATTCCACAACCAACGGATCAGATATAAGCTCTGCAGTCCTGCCACATCCAGTCATGAATGGTGGTGGACTATTAAATACTGGAGGGGGAGGCTCCACAAATATCCCCATCCTCAATTGTGGAGGAGCCCAGCACGTCAGTGCAAAAGATAAGGCTGAAGCATTGCAACAATTTTCAAGCTTGACGCCATCCGGGACAAAGCAGCCAGCTTGATTGGTATCCCATCCACAAACATTCACTCCCTCCGCCACCCACACAGCAGTGTGTGCCATCTACAAGATGCACTGCAGGAACTCACCAAGGTTCGTTAGACAGCACCTTCTAAACCCATGACTGCTACCATTTAGAAGGAAAAGGTCAGAAGATACATGGGGACACCACCATCTGGAAGTTCCCCTCCAAGCCACACACCATCCTGACTTGGAAATACATCGTTGTTCCTTCACTGTTACTGGGTCAAAATCCTAGAACTCCCTCCCTAACAGCACTGTCAGTGTACCTACACCACATGGACTGCAGTAGTTCAAGAAGGCAGCTCATCACCACCTTCTCAAGGGTAATTAGGGATGGGCAATAAATGCTGGCCTCTATCCAGTGACACCCACATCCAAGAGTGAATTTAAAAAATTCTTTATGTATTAGCCAGCCAGGGAGATGAATTTCCTTCACTTAAAAACATTGGTAAACCAATTGGGTTGTAATGACCTCCTTATTCTTGTATACAATCCCTTTGCAAAAAAGGGCAGCTTGACATTTGCCTTCCTAATTGCTTCCTTTTCCTGTCTGCTAATTTTCAGTGTTCCTTGTACAAGTACACCCACTTCTCTCAAAATATCAACATTAAAACATTATATGGCTTTTAAAAAATATTCTGCTTTTCTATTATAGAGAATCCAAAAGAAGCCTTTGTAGGATCGGGATTACAGGATTTTTCTTACAATATCCCTGAATCTCCAACAGGTCAGACTGCAAGAATCTGAGAGGCAGCACAGAGAGATAGAGGCAGCCAGTCTCTATTGTTCACCACACAGTGTACAGTTGGAACCTAGTGTTACAATTGAAGAGACCATGTTTGTGAGGATTTTAACAAGGTTGGAAGATTTGCTTAGCTTTAGCTAGAGGGAGGAACCTCAAGGGTAACCCTAACCATGAAAATCAGTTTAGGGTTTAGAAGTTATCTAGCTGGAAAAGGAAGAATGAAAGCAAGACATTGGGAGCTGAGAATAGCTTTGGACTGATTCCTACAGAATGGAATGTTTACTTAAGTGACAGAGTAAAGCACAAAGGTAGATTACCAATGGTTTTAAAGGTTAAATGGGGAACCCTTTCTGTAGAGTATAGGTTGACTACAAAAAAAGTGTTTGATCAATGCTGCTTTTAATTTGTTTCTTACAGTAAAAGTCTCAAAACGTGAAACCTTGTTGTTTGATCTTTTTAGTCAGTCACTAGAAGTTCAAATTTCTTAATATGTGTTATCAATCTGGGTGCAGGATTCTTAACATTGCAAAAAGCCAAGCAAATGCAGGAGGCAGAGGCTGGACTCACCTCTTATATTTCATGTACAATTTCAAAAACGTTTTCATGCCCACCCACCAACCAAGAAATATTAATCAGGGACCATTAGTAAGTTAGAGGGGCGTATAGCTGATACACAGAGCACAAGTAGACAGAAGGAGCTGTTGGATGTAGCTTTAGAGTCATGAGGTATATTTTCCAAGCTAAAAAGCTTCAGGATTCAGCTTTTCAAAGATGCTATCAGAGCAGAGAGCATGGGGCCAATCTCTGAGAATGTGCTTGTGGTGGTAATGCACTGAGAGTCTACAACCTGTACCTGTAGCAGCATGATAAATGTGAGTTAGCTCAATTTGGAAAATGTGGCAGCTCCATCTATAGTAAAAGTCCCCACAGATAGTCTTTGGAATTCTAATGAAAGGTCATTAATCCTATGTTCTGTTTTCCATAAATGCAGCATGATTCATTATATTTCCAATATTTGTTGTTTTTATTTCAGACTTCCAGCATTTGCAGGATTTTACTTTTTGCTCCATGTCATAGTTCCGAGTATTGGTGCTTAGACTGCACCAGATTACAGAGGGTGTGCACAATGGCTTTGGAGTCTCCCAGACATGCATTTAATCTGCATGCTCACTCATCAGTGACTAAACAGTGACCTATATTACTGGCACAGTATGAATGAGATTGCATGATGCTGTGCTTAGGATGGCATCACATTTGCCTGCATCTGAGGGGTGTGTGGATGTGTACCAAGGCCACGGCAAGGATGATTTTGTGAAGACCTGAGCCACAGCCTAAAGCAGATCTTTCAACACTTAATCAACCTGTGCTATGGACCATATCAGCCCCATGGCACTAATATTGAAGTGCATTAGCAATGAACTTCCACCACTTGATGCATCAAGGAGTAGCAGTAGCTTAGCAGTAATCAAAACAGAAAGCTGGAAGTACTCAGGTCAAGGACCAGCAGATTAACATTATGGGTTGGGAAAGCAATGCTAGCGCAAGAGGAAGCATGGTGTCTAGAAAAATGTTGTGTTTCTTGATAAAAATAATGGTATTGTGAAGTTTATATATCTGCAGAAATTATTGTGTTTAGTATGGAAGGTGATTTTGACAAGGTCAGTCGAATGGCAGCCATTTGATGTTCACAGGAAAAGTTCAGGACAAGAATGGGAAAGTGTTTGATAGGGCCCATCAAAATTAAAGCTCTTTTTTAATCCACTTTACAAAAGTTCTCAGCACAGTAGGAAACCTACTGCCCCAATTAATTTTAGACTAGTCTAGAAGCAAGTGAGTTTAGATAATAGATTTGTTGAGAAAGTTAAAGACCAACTGAAACAAACACACATACAACCTTCTCCATGGTTCATTAACTGTGTGCCTGGAAGTGAAAGGGATAAATTAAAGCTTGGGTAACCAATCTTTAGGAATTTAGAATCTCAAAATTCTTAGAGCTCAAAGGAGGCCATTCAGCCTCTTGTGCCAGCACCAGCTCTGTGCAGGATCAATTTACCTAGTGCCACTCCTCCACCTTCTCCCTGTAGCCCTGCACATTCTTCCTTTTCAAATAGCAAATTCCCTCATGAATGCCTTCATTGAATCTGTCTCCAACCATACTCTCAGGCAATGCATTCCAGATCTGAACCACTCGCTGTATGAAAACATTTTTCATGTCAGCATTGCTTCTTTTGCCAATTACCTTAAATCTGTGCCCTCTTGTTCTCGATCCTTCCACCAATGGGAACAGTTTTCCCCTAGCTACTCTGTCCAGTCCTCTTAAGATTTTGAATATCTCTATCAAATCTCCTATAAACCTTCTCTGCTCCAAAGAAAACAGTCCCAACTTCTCCAATCTACTTAATTGAAGTTCCTCATCCCCGAGATAATTCTCATGAATCTTTTCTGCACTCTCTCAAATGCATTCACATCTTTCATAAAGTGTGGCACCCAGAACTGGACCCAATACTCCAGTCGAGGCTGAGCCAGTGTTTTGTACAAGTTTAACATAACTTCCTTACTTTTATACTCTATTAACAAAGCCTAGGATGCTATATGCTTTATTAACCTCTCTCTCAACTTGTCCTGCCACCCTCAATGATTTATGCACATATATTCCCAGGACTCTTTGCTCCTGCACCCCCTTTAGAATTATATTCTTCATTTTATATTGCCTCTCCACGTTCTTCCTACTAAAATGAATCACTTCACACTTCTCTGCACTAAATTTCATCTGCCACTTCCCTACCCATTCCACCAATCCATCCAGGTCCTGATGAAGTTCTACACTATCCTCCTCACACTTCACAATGCTTCCAAGTTTTGGATCATCTGCAAATTTTGAATTGTGTCCTGTACACCAAGATCTAATCATTAATATATATCAGCAAGAGCAAGGATCCCAACACTGATTCCTGGGGAACACCACTGCAAATCTTCCTCCAATCCAAAAAACATCCATTAACCACCACTGTTTTCTGTCGCTCCTGTCAATTAATTGAAACTACTGCAAGGAATAATTTAAAACAATTGGAAACTAATCCTTCTAAATGAGTTTGTAGAAGAAAAGGTTGAAAGTTTACCAAAATATTTCTCAGTGAATGAAGTAATAATCAACTGGAGATTGTAATCTTTCCAGCATGAAATTGCCTTTAAGAAATATTACAATGTATTGTATATTATGTTTTTATTATGTACAATAAGCAAATGTTCAAAAATGAAGCAAGAAAGACAAAAAAAGACACTTTGGTTAACAAATAGCTTTGTGACGTTAAGTCCTTTTTCCCCCAATGATGACTGTACAAAAACATATCCTTGATATAATCAGCTACCTGTACAGCACTGGCCAGCCATTGCCTTTCTCCTCTGTGACAATAGGTTTGTTCATAACTGTACCAATTAATACAAACATTTTTACACAAGTCAGCCAAAAATAAAACAAAGTGCTGTCTGGAATGAACTCAGCAAACAATTAGAAAGTAAACATCAGCAAGTGTATAATATGATGGCCAAAATCAGGTTTCTGGAAAATGTTGCACTTTTCCTCAATAGGAAGGTTATTAAAAAACATCTAAAACAGGTACTATGTAATTGTGAAATGTTATGAAAATTGTTGAGGTTTGCATGCCAGTGTTTTATTTGGTCAATAGGCTTCACCCAATTGCCCAACTTGAATTTTGCATACTGAATTTAATGGCTGTGGTGTTGGCCCTGTCCACCAACCAGAAGACCAGGGGCTACCCCACTCTGCTCAAAAGCCCCACACAATTACATACCCATTAGACAGTTAACTTTGCCAACAGGGTTCAGGAGGGTTGGGGAAGTGGGGACTCCATGGGCTACAGGGTGTCCAATTGGAAGCTCCCCCTCAACCCAAGCTTACAAGGAGGTTGCCCATTTTTACTGGGTGTCCTCCCCATGTGGCATACGCACCCTGCTCCTCCACCGACTCAGGATAGTGGTAACAGGATGAGGCCATTAAGTGGCCATTAAATTGGCTTCTGGCCAGTCTCGAACTTCCCTGCCCCTGACTGAATTGGAAGGAGTCATGAAGATGATGGGCACTCCACCCCCTGCCATCCCTCCTGATATAAATGGAAAGTTTTCAAACCATTTTGGGATCATATAGCCTGGAGTTTCCTATTGATTCACCCAGTTTACAAATATAAATGGTGCCTCTTCAGCCATCAGTAAATGTGCACCATATGAAGCTACCCCAGATTTGATATGCTGCATGTCCATCATCTTACACAGGTGGAAGGATGCTGGCAACAAATGTAAAGCGGGTAGATAAAAGCAAAATACTGCAGCTGTTGGAAATCTAAAATAAAAACAGAAAATGCTCAACAGTTCTGACAGCATCTGTGGAGAGAGAAACAGAGTTAACATCTGAAGAAGGGTCATACAGACTTGAAACTTTAACTCTGTTTCTCTCTCCACAGATGCTGTCAGACCTGCTGAGTTTTTCCAGCATTTTCTGTAAATAGGGTAGACCTGATCAGTAAAGCCAGACACATCTATTTTTGCCAAATCTCCAAATATTTTGCAACATGCAATTTCCAGGGAATGCTACTTGGCTAAGTGGCCAACCCAGGCTGGTAGGATCTTTACTGAAATTAAAATTTGGGGGTGTGGATGTCTCCCGGTGTTGCAGTGCACACCACATCATTCCTAAATGTTCAGGCATCGAACATTTGCTCAATAAACGAGCATTGCTAAGTGATAGCAGGAATATGGTAGGAAGGTTTTGGAAATGGGACTGTTATGTTAAAGTTCCTCATTTCTGAACCACAGCTTTTTTGTTGGGTCTTATGTTTTTATTAGCCGACACATTGATTATTTGAATTTTGTCCCAACCTTGGGCTTCCTTTTTTAAAAAATTGTTTGTTGCTTTGTTGTATCCCCTTCCCCACACAGCCCGTCTGTTTTATAAAGGCTGCAGATAGCATTTTGAGTCTTTCCAAACACTTTCCCAATTTTCGTCACCGACTGAAAATCCAACTTAATTGTTATCACCAGTTTAAATTTAATTTAACATATGATTTTCCACTCCCACCTCCAGTATGCTCCAAGTACACTTCAAATTTGCTCCTTTAACTGAATAATCAATTGTATTTACCTTGGAAAATTGAGTGAAAGTAGTATACCTTCAATCATGGAAAAGTAAAACTCATTTCTGACCAATAACTGCACCTATTTCAGGAAAACTAGGTCTATGCCTTTTCACATACACAATGATTGCTGTTGGTATGTGTGGTCAAAGACTATATCAATATGGTAGAGGCTGATGGAACCATAAAATAATTTGGCTTTATGTAAAGAAATAAAAATCATTGTACAATCTCCAAATCTACAAGCCAATCAAATTACAGTAAATATACTAGGTGACGATGAGCTTTTCAGTTAAAGAAGATCCAGCGCAATAAAATAAATATTGCTGTTCATTGATTGAAAACAGGTATAGTTCTTGATATGTAAAAATACTTAAACCTGTGTGTTCTGGTAGTCCGTAATGTTGTTCAAAAAGTTGTTTGAAGACATATTAACATTGGGAATTAAACAGTTTCCTACTTCAGTTTCTTATTACCCTTTCTACCCCCAATATGCATAGTAGGAGTGGCCAAATATACTGAATCTTAGGGCCACATAAATAATCTCCAGACATTCGAGGTCCACAAGACACAGACAACCCTTACTATTGCACACACTTATGAGCTTTCCCTCCCCACTCACTCACCTCCCCACTCACTCATTCCCTCCTCTTACTACACCCTCCTCCTGCACGTGGATTAAACATTTTGAAATTTCTCCACCTTGCCCAGATGTGGGAAAAAGACTGCTGTCAGGGCCCAAACCCCAGGCCCCAATTCTCAGCCTCCACCACTCCACCCCCACCTCCTCAGCTCCGCTCTCAGCTTCCACCCTGTCCCAGGTCTCCGTTCTCATCTGGCTCTGCTTTCACCCAGTCTGGCGGCATCAACTCTTGAGGAAGGGGCTGCACCAGGCAGCCAATCCATTGCAGGAAGGCCCTCTGCAGGCTGCACATGGGGGCAGCAGCTACTGGGGCCTTGGCCTCTGCATCACTGAATCACAGAAATTGGGCTGGACCAGTCACATTACAGTTGGGTTGGTGGATGCAGCTATGTATGCCCTGTCAGGGCCCTGCCCAATTCCTCACTATGATCCAGATTAATCTCCTTAACAACTTCCCCACTTTATCTGTAAAGCTGCAGCTTATCTGTGAAAGAGCCCATGTGGCTTGTGCGCCACAGTTTGGCCTCCCCTGATATACAGTATGTCCAGATATACAGTTTCCTCTACACTGCCCTAACAACATGCCTTAGAACTAACTTCAAAGTACCAGTACTGCACCACTATGTCCCATTTCCAGTCATCCTTGCAGTTTTCCGAATAAACTGCAGATATACAGGTAGATTCTCAATTGTTACTTAGACACAGATATCATGAACTAACTCAATAACCCAGAAACACTTACCACCTAAGACTTAACAGAATGTTTAACCATTATTTCAAGTAGTAGCAGCCTGCCACAGACTTGCCGCTTTGAGACTGGACTAAATAACTAATACAAGAGATTGAAGGTTAAACGGGTTTCAGTAATACCCATTCAACTTCATTTTAAAATTCTCTGATTTAAGTTAATATTTTCACTGGTCAAGAACCACTGCCTGGAATCTCTTCAGGAGTTTTTCCAATCTCCCATTGTTACTTCAGCAGAAAATCAATGGAAGCTCTGGAGAAACAGCATCAATGGCTGTTGAGGTCATTTCTTCAAGGTTTCCACCAATTTTCTGCCAAGCTATGGCCAGGGATTGGAGATAATCCTGGGAAAATTCTACCACCATGTACTTCATCAAAAATCTGTTTTCATTTTAATTATCTTTTAACTATCCCAATCTGCCGAGATCTTTATCTTTGGGTTAAGACATGATAATCACACTCTCAACTAAATAATGGCTTTAAAAAATCTAATGGGGCACTTAGTTCTGCAACTACTGCTGTTTCTGCAAACTGAAGAAGTGCTGAATCCTTTTGGGTCTATACTTTGAGATTCTATTTAAATAGGTGCAGCTAGACCAGGCCAGAGAACTTGTGTTCAGCCTACTTTCTTCTCAGCTGGATCTGGGAATAGCAATTGGGGTTCCAAAACAGGCAGGTTTTCACTAGATGGATGGTCAGCATGCACAATATAAGCATGGATATTTTGGTATATATTGTAAACTTCTGCACAAATCCAGAGAACAACAAACTACAACCTGATGCAATTTGATCTAGAGAACATCTGGTCATATTTTGTCAGTCACCATAAGGTATGTTATCTAATGTAGTTCTGAATTTTAACAGAAAGCCTGCCTCTTAAATATGGTGCAATCTTACCAATATGTCTGCAGAACAAGTGGTTCACTTGTGTCCAAGTTTGCTGCAAGTGTGGTCATCTGTTTTTATACCAACAGGGAGTAATTGGACCCTGGGAAAATCTAACTGACAATATTAGTCACTTTAACCTGTATGTATAGAAAATATAATCCTGACTTTTACTGTTTGTCAATAATATTTAAACTTAACATTACAACTACTAAATACCTAAAGCAATCCAGTGTTTGTACATAAAATAATCTTTCACCTCTTTTGATAATATTTTAATTAATCAGAATTAGTGAGATTAATCATTCACTATGCCACAGTGTAAATGCTGTTGTAATCTGCAAACCCATAGTGATTGTCAGTTATACAGTGATGGGCAGTGCCAATGACAGAGTTATTTATGAGCAAGGTGTGGCTTTAATTTCTGGTACCCTGTATTTTTATTTTTCTGCTTTTGCTTTAGTTGCCTTTGATTGTGGTATGTGTAACAAAAATACACTGTAGACATTTCTATTAGATTATTATAGTATATCCCAGAAAGCCTGCTTTTAAAATGCCACATCATCCATTATTTCAGTAGTGACCTTTCCTCTAATTGGTGTTTAATAAAATACATTTGCTGAGTTTAGAATTCACAGAAAGCAGGACTCAACCTTATGCAGCATACTCTTTAGATTTACACCAGCAAAATTCTGAAGTAGACAGAAAGCAGATTTACACTATGCAATAGTGACAGATTGTGCTTTTCATCTGCCTTTTTATATCCAATAGTTACACAATTGAATCATCTATTGAAAAGCAATAAAGGTGCTACTTTATACTGTGTACTGTGTACACATGGTCATTGTTTTCAGCAGAAGTGCAAAAGAGCCAAAAGAACACTGATCCACTTCTATATGAATAGAAGATAAGTGCATAGATATACTGTTATGAGACAGAGTATTCAGGATGCTGTGCTCTTAGCTCATATCTTTAAGATTACAGGTCCATCAAATACATTCCAAAACAAAAACATTGACCGAATCCTTTTTATCTCATCTGTCCATCTTCCTCTTTGCTCTGTACGTTCTCAACTTATTTACATCATGTTCCACTCAGCATATAGCTAGATACAAAATCCTTCCCACAGTTCCTCAGAGACAACTGCATCTACTTCCAAACAGCTTGTCGTCTTATTTTAAAACAGTTCCTCAACTTCTGAAGATCCATACTCTTTTTGATTCTCCGGCCTTTAGTGCAAGCTACGATCATCCATGGACTGAGCAGCAGCAACATCCTGTTCTTAAATGAGGATTTCTACCACATCATCATCAAAGTCAGGTTTTTGGAAGGAATAGCTGCCTCTTCCTTTGTTCTCATGTGATTTGATATGAACAATGGCAGCATCTGCTAAAGAGGCAGAAATATTAGAATGAACCAGTTATTTGGGTTAGGTAACTTCTTTAAGAAGGTTCCTAAGTTTAAAAAGCTGCTGCCTTCACAAAAAGTATTTTGAAAATTTTTATTATTCCTTGTTTTGAATACATTATATAAACATGCAATTGCATCAAAATATATCATTGCATCAATTATTTATAACATTGCTGTCTTGAAAATTCTCAAATCTTCTAGATCTCCAAAATAAAAAAGGTTCTCAAACAACTTTTATAAAACTATTTCCAGCATATGTAATCTATTAAAGAATTACTTCCAGGACAACATAATTAATGGCAAATAATCTCTTAAAATATTACAACTGACCTCTATTGTTACTCTTTTTAATTTTTTGCTCTCCCATCTTCTCCTTAAAATGATGAATGCCAGTCTGGGGTCTAACGGTACAAATCCACTTGTTCGGAAGCTTTACTCGAGTCCATTATACACGTGAGTGTGTAAATGGTTATTCAATTGTGGTAAACATAATTTATGAACCGAATACTGTCCTCACCTAACATTCACAGAAGCACATTTCTAGCAGAGAATTACTGAATCCCAAGCGAATTATCTCTTCTCGAACTCAGTTTTACGATGTCTAGTTCTACCAACCTGACTATAGCTCCAGTTATCTCAGCAGACATAAGAGTTCAATGTCAATATCCACCCTGCTTTTTTTGATTGTTGCATTTAAAAACAGTTTCACACTTGTTAGCTGGACATACTCCATGCTTACACATATACACAAAGCCTTCTTTAATATTGCTACTCCCACCTATCAGGTTTTGCACTGGGCAAAGGATAGTAGTCAATTCCCACACACATCTACTTTCCAATAAGTTTCCCTGAACAAAAGCAGTCCAAATACTGAGGCTAATAACAGTGCTTCAAACACTACCTCAGAGCAACTAATTCAGCACAGAGAAAGGACCACATCTGAGATTTGCCTGGTCTCTATCTATGCATGTTGTAGCTAACTTCTAAGTCTCTGGAGACAGTTCATGATTGCTATCTACCCCTAAAAGGAATGTTAAATCAGAGGTAATGTGGTGGGTCGTGGACTACTTTTAATGGTGAAGTGCTCCATGATTCTGAGTAGTAATTATATAGCAAATGACAGTTATGAATTTTAATTTATCCTGTTAAGTCTAGTTGATCATCCTTAAATGATCTCCCAACACTAACACACTATATTCACCAGTTTGAGTGACATTGCTCTTTAAGAAGCATAAGTATCAGAACACCTTGCTTTGTACATTTCAGGGATGGAACCTCAAATCAACTTCATTAAAAGCCAACTTTACAATGAGCAATACAATTTACCTATTTTTTCTGCGCTGCCTCGTGCTGATTTCGGTCTCACAATGGGACTGCTGATGGGAGTTGTGCTGAGCCGCCTTCTTCCATGGATTGGGGCACTACTTGGACGGACCAGTTCAGGACTTTTATCTGTCTGAGTACTGTTATCCTTACTGCCAGTTTTAATATGTGTAGAAACCACTGGGATTGAAGGTGCAGTCATTTGAAGTGAGGCGCGCAAAGATTCCTGATTGTCTTTATTTTGAAGCAATCCTGCGAAATGCAACCAGATTAAGAGTTGAGTGTTTAGAAGCTTTATAGGTTTGCATATTTCAATCTAGTCCCACATAAATACAGAAAACTTGGTTGTGTAACAGATTCACCTCAGACTAAAATCTCAACAGAAACATGCCATGGGGAAAATGGTGAAGTTCACATATGAACACTTAATTAACTACATTAGTGTACTGTACTTTTATGAAATTCCTCACCCAATTAACACTTTTCTGCTCCTCTCAACAAATGGCAGCCAATACCATAACAAACAAAATAGGTTCTGAATACATTTTTAGTAAGTGCAAATCTTTTTTGTATAGTAGACTAGTAAGTAAACCTTCCCTTTATAGCTTCGATCATTGCTCTTGCAAATGTAACCACAATGGACAGCATCAATGAAATAAACATTGCTTTATATGGATTTATAAAAAAAACTATGATATGCAAGAACACAAAATAGCAGCAATAAATATACAAGATTTCAAAACATAATATTGCAAAACTTGGTGGAAGGAGATTCCCTCTCTACTTTTTGTAGCAAAACCATAAATGCATTTGGAAAAAATATTTTTACAAATGGCAGAGGAAATTTCCTTCTTGGTGTTTTAGGGTGCTGAATGATAGATTTGTGTTAGTCCAAATTGGGTTGTCTGCCACTGAGTTTTACTAAATGTCAGAGTTCACTTTCATAGTAGCTGATAAAAGATGGCTAAATTGGTTAATACACTGGTGTGGTATTAAGCAATCTGGACCAAAAGAAATGCAGGTTCAATTCCTGGTCTGTAGTAAGTTAACTGATCATGGCTGATTCTACTAGTTTTTCCTGACTAGCGATCCGAAGACCCTTTCCATCCGTGTAGAATGTGTGGGCTTAATTGTCCACTGAGGGCAGGAATGGGCTCAGCTACAAATAAGCTGCCAGCACTCCATCTCAGCTCTCAAAACTGGAACTGCCATTTGATGAAGAGGTGCAGAGCGCCCAGCACCAGTGAAACTGTCTCGGTATGACTCACTGGTTTCAGGAAAGTTGGGCAGAAAACTGGGAAAAGTACTCAAATATGGCACATAACGAGATGCACAAAGTAAAATGAGAAACAAAAACAGTTGGCACCAATTCTCTTGTTTCTTAGGGACGCCTAACTTAATTTTGAAATGAAACAGTCGCCATTATTTTGGGTCTGTCATCAAGAACATTTTGCAAGGCTGGTAAGGTTCAATAAAGTTATTTCCAGTCAACAGGTTTCAGAAATGTATTAAAAAAGGACACAATAGAAATGTGATGACAAAGGACAATGTGGAATAAAAGCCCAACTTCTGCTATCCACCTCCAGCTATTTGCTTCTCTGAAGAAGGCTGTAGGGGGAGAGGCAACAACTTAAAAATATTAAGTAAAATGAAAAAAATAGGTAAGAAAACTTAAATTATGCTGTTTCTCCAACTGAAAACTATTGTTGTAATGGTGTCATTTTCAGAAGTCTCAATGGGACATAATAGTGCAGTGTTGTCACTGGGAGTTAATTAGTGGGTGTGTGAAAATATAATGCCACATTCAGAGAAGCAGTTCAAAAAAATCTCTTGGCAGTATATTTATAGCCTTATGGAGGGATTTTAACTCCCTCCATTCACTGGATGTTCACGAGATCCTGAAGCAATTTTAACAGCTTACCATGCGAGTATTCGCTGTGGAGACTTTGCTCAGTAAAAGCAGCAAGGCCAAGAGAAAAAAGCCCAAAAGGTAGGTGTTAGAATTATTTTTTGTGGGATCAAGAGCAGCAAGAGTATCGTGCAGGCTCCACAAGAATAACGTGGGCCAGTGTCCCGAGCCCCCACCACTACTGTCCCCCAATTATATAACAGCAGGGCAAAAGACAGATACTTTCAGGCCCATCACTAGGGACAGGAGCAACATGAGGTGTCAAGATAAGAATATAACATGAGCTGCATAATGGCATTAATTTCCCACAGTATATCTGTGAAATAACTAAATTGCTTTTGTAATAGTATTTTTCCTTCTCAGTCACAATGAGTGTATTATATAATTATTAGTATGATGCTTACCCACACTTCCCTTCCAGCCCTTTTCCTCCTTTTTTTCCTCTATTATCTGAGAATTGCTCAGGGATGCTTGGCGAGAATGCAGTCCAGTGCTTCCAGATATAGAGGAGATTGACCTGCCTGGCCTTAGGGATCCGGGTTCAATTTTCCCTGGTTCCTTTCGCGAACGCTGCTGGAGTACTTTTATCATGGCATCTTTCTCTATAAGCTGTGCATGAAGGTTTTTTATTCTATTAGAGATGCAGTTGAAGCCTGTAACTTCTCCCACCCTGTTAGAAATAAAATTGTTTTATCTATTAAATATTCTAATTTGAAAAGTTTCCAGTTCCCACTCATTGATTCCCACATTCAGTGATGAGCTGTTTTTGTCCCTTACCCATTTCTGTCCTGAGGCCACTGACTTGTACTTAGGTAATTCAATAGGTACTGAAAACTCACCATTCTTCATATCTGGGCATTGACAGGACATGTCAATAGGCTATTTAACCATCTGGTGCATCACAACTTTCAATTAAAAACTCACTGGAATCATAAATTACTTTATATAGACCTCTTCTGGCATACCACACTCTCTAATGTTCTGCACATTCTTTTGTCTTTTGTACATCACTGCACCTTCCTGCTGATGCTTATTTTTAATCTTTATTTTCTACTAAGCAGTTTGCAACACAATTAACTCATTCCCTCTGTGATTGGTATGGCTGATAGTTACCTCCATTCTATTGGTCCGTGTTTTTCCAACCTCATTAAAACATCTTTCAGTCCTCAGTTCTGATGAATGTATACACCAAAGATGTCATAGTTTGGCCTTTTCTCTTCACATCTGCTGTTTGACCTGCTATTTATTTCTAGCACTTTCATTTTTTGTTGTGATTTTCAGCATTTGCAGTCCTTTTTCTTTTGATTTTTACATAGCCCTAAATTAATATCTGAATTTACCCATCTCTACCTCTGATAAACCCCAGCTAAAAAATATGGACCAATCATACAATAAGCCAGTTCATTTGATATTCGTAAAAATTCATAATGCTCATTGGGTGTGGCAAGTGAAACACTGGTTTACGTAAATTGTCCGACTTGACCGCAGAGTTCAAACTCATGAAAAAAGCAATTCCTCTTAGAATATTCCATGCGCAAAATGCAACTGGATGATCATTTGAAAACTACATTCTTTTTAAACTCATGTAAACTACCTTTCAGACTGTCTGGGCTCTGTTCCCACTTTGCAGTGTGTGCAGTCAAAGGCATTGCACATACACAAAGCGCTCTCTGCCATGGTGACAAACTAACTTGGTTAGGCATGTACAGCGTGTGCCTCACCTACCAAAAACATCACCAGTTGACGCTGACTCAGAATAAAACACTGACTGTCATTTAGAAATTTATTCATCCACATTCTATGATCTACTGATCAAATAAATGAGAAACAGGAGGGCTATTCCACCCATTTTATCTCATCCATTCAGAAAATAGCACAGTCCCTCCATCACTGTCTCTTAAACAGCTCCTGGGATTTTGCTTCCATTACCATACCTGGAAGTTAATTTTACTGCCGCTAATTCTAGATCTCAGCTTAAACCCGTCTTTTGCTAATTTGAACCTGTGCCTCCTTGTTTTACTTTCAGGCTCATTTTTACTATTCTAGACACCTTAATTATGTTACTAACAAAATAACTCCATTATAATTGCTTTATATCAGGAAAGGATTGGCAGGCTGGGTCTCTTTTCTCATGAGAAAGAGTTTAGGGTTGACAGAATAGAGGTCTTTAAAATTATGAAAGGCTTTGATAGAGCAGATAGAGAGGGAATGATTCTTACTGTGGGAAGAGCAAAAATACAGGCCATCAGTACAAGGTGGTCACCAAGAAATCTAAGGAATTCAGAAGAAACTTCTTTATCCAGGGAGTGTTAAGAATGTGGAGCTCACTACCACTGGAGGTGATTGAAGCGAATGGTATAAATGCATTTAAGGGGAATCTAGACAAACATTTGAGGGAGAAGGGAATAGATGGTTGCAATGGTAGATTTATATGAGAAAAGATGGGAAGACGCTCAAGTAGAGCATAGACACCAGCATGGCTGAAAGGCCTGTTTCTGTGCCATATATCTTACATAATTAATCACTGTTGCTGGAATGTTCTGTTAATTAATGGAAATTGTTGGGATCATTGCAATTTTCTTTACAATGGTGATTAACTAGTACATTAATAACAATTAGCCCCATCACCAGAAAAAAAACCTTCTAAGGATAATCTTGTATGAGTGACAAAAGATGCAGTTTCTCATGCATTAGTGGGCGAGATGTACCCGTGCTCTGAATCTTGGTATCTTTGATTTGATTGCATTTGCTCCTCTTCCTCTTTCCAGTTTCGTGCTTCCAGTGAACTGTCATTGTAGCTGCTATTTGGAGAGTGATTTATTATATTGGTGTCCCTGATAACATAAAAAATAATTTCAGTTTTTCCAGTTGTTCAATTATCCTTTTGCCCATGTCAATGGTCGGCTGCCTTTTTACATAAAGCATAGAAACTACTAAACAATTACAAGACAACATTGTATATAGGCACAGATAGCTAGACAAACACAGATAGATAGACAAACACAGATAGATGGACAAACACAGACAGATGGACAAACACAGACAGATGGACAAACACAGACAGATGGACAAACACAGACAGATGGACAAACACAGACAGATGGACAAACACAGACAGATGGACAAACACAGACAGATGGACATAGCATAGATATAATAGAAAAGTAGGATTTAATTAAATGCACTACCTTAACATAAATGGAATGCTGAAGACACAACTGTTAATGTAAAAAGTTATATATTAACAGGTAAAACTGCAATTTCAATGCAGTAGGAAAATTAGATGAGTATATAACCACCAGCTGATCCACTACCCCCTTTTTGCACCTCCATCAAATTTGAATTTCGCCCTGGGATTATAAAGAAAAGAACACTTGCAACTGAGACCTTGCAGGATCTGCAGCTGGCATTCACCTCTCCTCTGAAGGTGAATCATTTAAAAAAAGGACATCATTGATTGCTTTTCCCAATTCTGAAAATGGTCTCTATCTAAAACATTAATTCGTCAGTTCTCTTTTCAAGTGATGAAGTACCTACTGTAAATCCATCAGTTTGTTTCGTTTCAGGCTTTCAACATAGGCTAAGTTGCAAGGGGAAAAATGCTCGTGAGATTCCACTTATAGCAAGTGTAAAACTCTTATTAAATCGTCACTTGGTGATACAGAACTTGAAAATTGCTGAAAAGAGAGATATGTTGCTCAAACCTTTCACCTTGCACTCATCAGAACAAATGGAAGAATGCCAAATTTCAAATGATCATAACAATTTATAATACAGGAAGAAAGTTGCTGATTGGTTGACAAGTTGACTCTGATTAGCCGAGATGTTGCCATGGAGAAAGCAATGGGAAATTATCAGCTCCCCAAGCTACCGGGTAATTCAAAACATATGGCCTTGGCCATATTCCTTTTGTTTGCAGAGAATGGGGCCCTGCGTACGAATGCAAGTGTAAATGAGCCATGTTATGAGCTCAACTGATTATCATAAATTGGTTGTTAGTGTTGCTAGCACACTCAGGATTGTTCAGCAAGTCTTTCCCAATCACAGAGTCATGTCTAACAGCAGACATTTTGCTTTGGGTTTTGCAAGTGCAGGCTGGTTGTGTTTGGTCTATAATCTGCCTATTACCAACAAAATGCTGTTTGATTCAATCAGCCAACCGTTGAGGCTTAAGGTCTACGTACCTGGCATTGCATTTGCACTGAAATTCATACATGACATTGCTCAATTGCATGGTAGGCATAATGTCTTTATGCACTGACAGCAGCATCCTATTAGTGGAAAATACTGCTCATGTAGCCACTGCATTGTAGCAGGGTGAAACAGCTTGCTAATCATGCTGCTCAAATTTTTGAAATACTGTGTCTTCCCAGGGTAATTTCAAGTAGACCAGCGGCTACCTGCGGGAGGCTGGCTGGAGGCAGGATCAGGGATGCAGTTCTTCAAGCAGTCTTTGAGCCCTCTCTGCCTGCATTGCTGTAGCATCAGGATTCCTCCTCCAGCATGGTGACCTTGCTGCAATGACGTTTTTTTTTAGATTTAAAAAGTTGGAGAGAAGACACCTCCATTTTGGGGCTCCTCTTCCTCATTTACCTGGAACAGCATCATGCTTCCAAACTGGAGAGCCTCCTATTGGCTCCTCCAGTTTCAAGAGCCTACTCCTCTGCCCTTAATTGGATGGAGAACCTGCCCTCTGACCATTAATAGGCTGATTCAGGGAAAATGAAAGATCAGTGACCGTCTCCCACATAGTGCAAACGTCTGACCCCACTGGTGTCTGATGGTGGGGGTCCTGAAACCCGAAGGCAAAATTCTCCCCCATGTTGTGGTCTGATTTCACAGGTGTTAGTCATCTTTGGGCACCTCACTGAAGCAACGTCATTCATGTGTAAGCCTTGATAATGAATATTGGCAAGTTATTCACTCAAGAGGCACTGTATTTGTGTTCAATTTAATACTTGAGCAATGTCTATATAGATGCCTTCCAGCACAGGATGCTAAATAATGAGTGAGAACAGGAACTATAGCCAACTTTTCCTTTCCTAATTCAGGGAACACCCAGGCAAATTGTAGAGTCCCAGCCAAGATTAGCTAATTGGACACAGACTGGGGATTAAATGGGATCTTCCCTTTGGTCTATTTAAGAACTTGCCCATTACATTGTTAGGCTCGATCACCTTTGGTGCAAAATTCCAGACAAAGCATCATGTGGGTTCTATACATATCCAAGACTCTGTCAGCCAATAGCAGATGACATAACGATCAAACCACCGCAGTAATTTATCACTTGTCAAACATCCACATTTTATTTTTTTCAAGGCAATAAATTCTGTCTTACATTTATCCACACCTAATTTTCTTCCTCTCTGTAAAATTTTCTTCAATCTCTGTAAAGCAAGCTTTCAGATGGCGATGTGGGAAAAGCACCCTGCAATGCTAAGGCATTGTGACACGGTGTGGTGGCAAGAGACTATATTCCCATAACATCCTTCATGATCAATTCCCAATTTTAGCCACACTGTCAAAGTGAAGGTGCCAAGTGGAGCCTATAAGTTTCTGGGATGGAACGGGAGAATTTGGAGAGCTGTTGACCTTTAACAGCTCTCCAAATATTTTTGTCCCACCCGCAACGATGCCTGCCAGTGCTGGGGCCGGAAAATCCCACCCACTGTCAGAGAAAAGAGGAAAAAGAAACCAGAGCAGCAGACAGCAGATCACTGGACCTCCTTCTCAGTCAAGAATGGTACACTTGTAATTAGAGCAGAAAGGGAGAAACTATGAAATAAGGTAGATTCTGACAAGGTATCTTATTCATTATAAACATACATGGGAAAATCCCAGGATCTTTGCTGCAAGATAGCCCTTTGTGTTTGAGGACTTGGAAAATCTGCTCTCTAGTATCCAGAAGCACCACAATTGACCAGTGATACTGGTTATTAAAACTGAATCATTAGCTGGCATATTTTTAGTTGGCTGTTCTTAAAGCCAATTGACTGAAGCAGTCCATGTCCATATGCAGCAAGGCCTGGATGACATTCAGGCTTTAATAAGTGACAAGTAACATTTGCATCATACAAGTGCCAGGCAGTGACCATCTCCAATAAGAGAGAATATAACCACCTCCCCTTGACGCTTGATGGCATTAACATTGATGCATCTCCCAATATTAACATCCTGGGGGTTACTATTGACCAGAAACTGAACTAGACCAGCCACATACAAATGTCTACAAAAGCAAGTCGGAGGCTGGGAATTCTGCGGTGAATAATTCACCTCTTGACTCCCCAAAGCCTGCCCACCATCTACAAGGCACAAATAAGGAGTGTAATGGAATATTCTCCACTTGCCTGGATGACAACACTTAAAAAGTTCAACACTATCGAGGACTGGCACCCCATCCACTACCTCACTCTCTCTGCTGTCGTCGCACAGTGGCAGCAGTGTGTACCATCTACAAGATGCACTGCAGCAACTCGTCAAAGCTCCTTCAAAGCACCCTCCAAACCCATGATCTCTACCACCTACTGGACATTAAATACTGGCCAATCCAGTGATGCCCACATCCTGTGAACGAATAAATAAAAAAAGATTGCCCTGCTCCAAGACCCACTGTACATACTACTTGATCATTACCTCTGAGCAGCGGCTGTAGCAGCAGCGTCCATGGCAAAATGACGCATTGCCCTTTCTTCCAAATACTTCTGCTCCCACTTTGTCATATCAGCCTCCAGGGCCAGGATTCGTTCTTCCTTTTCCCGTAATAACTCCATCAATGCTGGTGCATTGTACTCGGGAACGTTAGCCATTAGAGGGCCACCATGTCGCTGTGAGGGAAAATAATTGCTTGGAGTAAATCAGATACAAAAGAAAAGTCTATGTCATCAACTCCAGGTAGAATAGAAGAGTTTCCCTAACAGAAGATTTTTTTCATCTGGCATCAGATAACCTACAGCCTATAGCCAGTGTCATACCTACATGAATGGCTGGGTCAACTGTGGAAGCTGAAAAGTAATGTGCGCCAAATAATCAATAATAATTCATGCAAATTGCAGGATATTTACATTCCAATTTATGGCTCCAATGTTCATATATCTTCCCTAACCTGGAAGAATGTTAAAGTCAGCCACTGTTAGATCCCTGCAAACTCACCAACAATAACCTTCATCTCTTATTTCCTCAGATCTTGAACAGTTTCCCTCTCTTTCTCTGGCTGTACAGGTAATACCCTAGTGGCACATGTAATTCTGTGTAAGGAGTTTATTGCCTGGTGTGAAGAGGCTACTGAGCAAGAACTGCAGAACTTGCCTGACTGGGGTAGTTGGAAACTACCGGAATGGAGCTTGATAGTTGTCTGCTTTTAGCTCTTTATTTAAATCATTTTCTTTTGAATACTGCCCAGTTAGGTTGAGATAAACTATTTGTGTCATATTCCAAAGTTCCAATGAAATCTGGAAATAAGATGGTATCAGAGTGTACTTGAGTGAACAGAGGTGTGACTCTGTAGGGTCCCCTGATAAAATGAGAAGTTAGCTGGAGACCTGCTCTCTGCCATTAACCTCACAGTTCTTCTTATTGATTATGAAAAATAACTAGCCTACTTCTGTTTTTGTTCAAAACGGAATTCCACACATTGAGGCCAGTCAAGGCTGGGGTTAAGACTGAGACTGCCTAAATGGAAGTTCAACTGGACCAGAAGTGTGAAAGAGAATAGATGGAAAATCTGTTGCGCAGCCAGATATTAATGAGTATGTCATATTTCTGCATAGTTTGATAGAAGTGTTCAAGTTCAGTTATATAGAGGAATGCACATAGTACTATGAGAGAATAGGGCAGGTACTAAGAGGCTCAACTGCCAGGGGACAGCCACAATAGACAATTGTTTAAGACTAAAAACTTCTTCACCCAGAGTGTGGTGGGTGTTTGGAATTCGCTGCCTGGTTTGGTGGTGGTGGTGGAGGCAGAAACACACAATTCTTTCAAAAGGATCCTGGATCTGCATCTAAAGTGCTGTAAACTGCAAGGCTACGGACCAGCTGCTGGAAGGTGGGACTAAAATGGGCAACTAGCTTTTTTCAGTCAGCACAGACATGATGGGCTGAATGGCCTCTTTCTCTGCCTTAACTTTTCTATGGTTCTACTTGGAATCATGATTATAGCTTTAGAGACATCTGCCTGACCATACTCGCATCCAGTGAGGTTCCACAACAGTACCGTAGCCTCACAATATCTGCCATCAAACATTATTACAAATTTGTGCTCCTAGTACAATTTTGTTCACAAGAAAGAAAATCTAATTTCCACTGATCCCCACGTCTGAAATCCCAATATGCAATCCCAGTGGGAAAAATACTATACAGAAAGGGTAAATTGTAAAATACAGCCTGTAATTCTGAACTGTAGAGTTTTCATTAGCCAAGTAACTGGAAACTGATCTAAATGAGTTGTGATGCTCTTCAATAGCAAATCAACACTTTCAAAAATGACAGCGAACATATATTCAAAGCTACTTGCACTATTTTTGATGGTTTACTACAGGATGATTAGTTACAAAAATGATCATCTGGGCCACAAATGTTGCTAAGGATCTGAATCTTTATGTGCTAATTTTTTTTAGACTGTGCACAACTGGATGCCTCACCCACCAGGAGCATCTTAAAATGAATGGGTGGAAAATTGCATAGAGTACAACTGAGATTTCTCAATATTCAATCCCAGCAAGCAAGCTCTCAAAGGCTATTTAAAATTTCCAGCCTCAGTAGGGTACATAAAATCAGAGAACTTTGGAGCACAGAAAGCTATTTGGCTTATCACACCTGTACTGGCTCTTTGCTAGAGCAATCTAAGTCTAATTGCATCTTACCTATTCTCTGCCCATAGGTCTCTATTTTCCTCTACTTTAAATGTATCTGCTTTTCCCTTAAATGATGCACTGGTCAATACCTCAATTACATGCTGCGGTGAAATGTTCCATGCTGCAACAACCCTTTTTGTAAAGACATTTCTCCTAACTCCTCCCTTTTAAATTGATGACTCGCTCTGTAGCTGACTCCCCAAGCAAAGGAACTAGTCTTTCCCTCTACTGACCCTATTAAAATCCTTTAGATTTTAAAAAATAAACTTATATTAAGCTTCCTTTTTGTCTTGGTCCAGTATAAATAGTCCCAGTACCTTTTCTTAAAATTTGAAGCTAGTTTTCTAAATTTAATTAGAGAATTGTTCAATTAAGCCCCGCATAGTTTGAAGCTAAACAGTGAACTAGGTGATTTCAGCCAATGGATCTACCAGTTAGCCTGCCATGGCTGTGAGAATAAATGCACAATAATATATAGTGCTGAATACCACAGAGCAGAAAGGTCCAAAGTTTAATGCCAAGTCTATTTCTGTTCTTGATTTCAAAGGGCAGTGGTTATGACACTGAATGACTGCTGGCTTCTTGAGACAGGAAACAGAAAAAATCATCCAGGGATGCTGTTGTTCATTGCTATTCAGTGATCCAGATAGCACACAGCAAACAGAGTTATATAATTTTACAAAAGAAGTTGTTTCAACTCATACCTGTGCTGTGTATTCCACTTCCTTGCCCTTTCCTCACGATCCTTTTCTCTTTCAAGCCTTTACCCACTTTGCTTTTAATTCTGTTTTCTCATCACTTCTGGTGGGGTATCCTAAACCCTAATAACCCTCTGCATGAAAAATTCTTCCAAACTCTCCCACTGTTCTTTGTTGTGCAATCTTAAACTTATGTCCTCTCATAACCAACTCACTGAGTATTGAAAATAGTTTCTCCCTGACTTAACTCAGCAAAATGCTCCAGGATTTTGAAAGCCTTAATCAGTCTCCTCTTAATGTTCTTTGCTAGGATAGAAAGAGCCCGTTTCTTTAATCTCTCCTCATAACTAAGAACTTTGATGCCTGGTATCACTTTTGTGAATCTCTTTTGTACACTCTCCATATGCCTTAACACCCTTCCTATAGGGAACCCAAAACTGTTTAGAAAATCTTGGGGGAGGGGAGGGGGGAATGCAGACCTGCAATTTCTGACGTGTGCTCCTTTCAGGTGAAGCGCTATGGCAGGAGTGCAACTTTGTATAATTGCAGAGTGTACAGACCAGCAGTATTTACACAGAATATTACAGCCAACTATTTATTTATTTTCTTCACGACAATAATAATTCAAAAACTGTTTTGCATAGTTTCTTTACAGAGTCTCTTCCAATTCTGACATCTTGCATACCTCTAATTATAATCGTTCCACCATTGCTGGTTTTGCTTATGGATGCTTTGGCCCTAAGCTCTGGAATTTCCTCCCTAAACCTCTCAGCCTCTTTACCTCTCTCTTCTTCTATAAGATGTTCCTTAAAACCTATTACTTTGACCAAGCTTTGGTCATCTGTCCTAATAACTCCTACTGTGGCTCAGTGTCAAAACTTTGCTTGATAACATTTTGCTGAGTTAAATGCGCTTAATAAATACATGTTTTTATTGTTTGTGATGTTTTTGCAATGGTTTCAATGTGATCCAAACAGGCTAGAATGCTTACACATTCAACATTGGTGCTGAACAGAAAATCCTCAAACTGACAGAGGTGACTAACATAAGAAAAAGGTAACAATTTAAGGATATCTTAAATGTAAGTGATTATTAACCTATCAATCCTTGCATATTGTGCAATTAAAATTGTACACTTTGAATTTTGGTGTGACGGTTTTCCTGACACAAAATGATGTCTGAATTCACCAGGTACCTGTTGCACTCGGAGAGATTCCAGCTCTCGCTCCAGCCGAGTGCGCAGCCTTCGTTCCATCTGCTCCCGCTTTTCACAGGCTGCTTGCAGCTGTGTCAAGGCGTGCTGCAGCTTCTCCACCCTCTCCACATACACTTGTTTCTTCCTCAACTAACAACAGAAAGTAAACATCAGTCCAATGGATAAACCGAGTTAGAAAATAACTCACATTTCATCTCACAAATTTACCCTCAGTCACAGAACAACCAGTACACCTCATAACAGGCAGTCTAGTTTCCCTTCCTCCATATCCAAGCAATAACACCTGGTGTCAGGGTGTTATAATGTCAAACCAAGAGCATGAATGCTGAAAACTGGGGACAGAATCATTCAGAGGGGCTGGGGGTCATGGCCACTGTCTGCAGTGCCAGTGAGACCTTTGCATCGCCTCTTTTAGAGCAGGCTTGCCACATCATGTGCCACTCTGGCACTCAAAATGCCACTGGCAGGCATTCCCCCAGAACCATGGACCCCAGAGGTGTAAGTCATGCCCGCCAAGAGCTGCTGACCAAAGGCCACGAGCTTTTCGTTACTCAGCAGCGTCAGTGGGGAGGTGGTGGCTGTTGCCAGTATTACACTCACTTAAGGCACAGTTGAGTGATGGTGTTGGAGCAGGGTATCATGGGAAGGGTCGACAGTGAGAGCAGAGAGTGATTTCCAGCAAACAACCCCCTCCCCTTTCTAATACCAGTTCCTCAATCAGGAACTCAGTGCCTTTAAACAAGGGACCCCACCCCCACCCCAAAAAACCCCGGAAGCCCACAAGCAAATACGTCAGGCTCCCCACATGATGAGCCCCCCACCGCCACAGCTGCCCACTTAAGGGCCTGAATTGGGGGCGGGATGGGAAGTCCATCAAGGGGCTTCCCACCATGGACATATCGGGGTGGAGGCAGGAGAGTGGCTACAATCCTGCCAATCAAGTGCCCCCTGCCACCAATCTCACCACAGGGGGAAGGCACAGGATTCCATCCAAGGCTTATATCCACAACATTTATCAAACTAAATGACTGCTCGGTTGTGAAGATATTGAAAAAATACATTATTCAACATGATACAAGTGACAAAGAAATATTCCAGTTTATTTGACCCTATGTGTTCTCAGTACAGATAGATGGAATTAGAATGTTCCTGTCAGCATTTTTAGCTTTGCAAGAAGAGCATTTGTTTTAAAATTTATATACTATTGAAAATTGCCCCCTGGGCAAATTTAGGCTGCCCTGTTTGTTGCGCGTACCTGACGGAGTACATTCAGGAAAACCAGGTCTGCACGTGGCCTAACTAGGTGGTAAAGGGACTGCTACAAGCTGTCATCAAAAAGTTGTGTTTAAAAAAAATATTCAAATGTGGAGTGAGGAGAAGCAGGCTATCTTTCATTTTAACCATATTCTACATTTAAACCACAGTCAACTGCCAGCCACTTCTCAACCCCTTCTCAAACATCTAATCAACCCTTCTCCTAGTTCACCCCCAGCTAATTGCTTCCCCTAAAGCATCCACCCGAAAGCCTCTGCTGGCAATGCAAAGGCCTGAATTGACAAGCCTTTCATCGGCAAGCTGCCTGGGAATACCCACCTATCACTGGCCCTCTTTCCAGCTCTACCTGTCCCACCTCCCTCTACCAGCTTATATTTCACCTCATTTCTCTATTTCCTTGGTTCTGATGAATAGTCATACGGACTTGAAATGTCAACTGTGTTCCTCTCAGCAGATGCTGTCAGACTTACTGAGTTTTTCCAGCTATTTTTGTTTTTGTTTCAGATTCCCAGCATCTGCAGTATTTTGCTTTTATCTAGGTGTCTGAGCTTGCCTGTCTAATGTTAATGAGGCCCAGACCTGATTCTGGGTGGGCCTGGGGACCACCCAATCCAGGACAGGCCTAATTTCTAGGCCTCAGGCTTGAAATGAACACTCAAATGTTAAATGGGTTTGAAAAGACCTTTCATTATGACAAATTTAGATAAAATATCAGAATTTCAATATTTCTTTGATAGAATGAAACATTATCTATGTTTTTTGTCAATTGTACTGTCTATAAATATTTATGAATGCTTTCAATAGAAGCTAAAATTCTGAGATCGTAAAACCCAGGTCAGAGAGTGTGGAGGTTAGTTTTAGGACATTCATGATTTTCCAGTGTTTAAAGTTAACTACAGGAGAATCAGGAGCACCGCAAATTAGATGCAGAAGTTACCCCATCACAGATTAATGTAATGCTTCTGGAACTGACTTCATAATTATCTTGAGGAGATAATCCTGAAGAACAAGGCCAGATTCCCAAAAGAACTCTGTATAATTCCCTCCTTCAATCTGCAAGAAGCAAATGTTAACAACTTGGCTGAGTAGTCATTATTTGCTACAACTTCTTGAGGCAATTGTTCATTAAATACTCAGTTAGTTAACAAACCAGGTCATGTTCAATTTAGTACTGCTCAATGAGATAAGAAATGCTAATTTTTATTTCACAATACCAGTACATCAACCGAAGAAATGACTGAAGCAGCTAGTCCAGCACAGGACAACCTCTGGCAGATGCTGGAGTTAAAGAAACCACAACAGACACTGTACGAACTAAGTGTTTTGCAGAGTACAGTGGTCCATTTATTCTATGTTCTTGCTTGATCTAGGATTTATAGCTGCTTATAACTGGTTCAAGACATGGCTTGCAGTGCACAATACTGTTTCAATTTTCTCTTTTGTAAAATGCTCCCTTCAGGGACTTACAGACAGCAGAAGGGTTAAATCAAACATTGTATTCCCACTTGTGGAATAAGACATGGAACAAACCAAATCAGACACTACGTGGTAAGCTCAGTTTAGCCACTGAAATTTTATGGACTCATTTATAAATGCTATTTTTATTTAGTTAATTTAAATCTTCTAAATTGGTAAATTATTTGTTTTTTCCCCCTTTCCTCAAATGTCCTTCTCCCTCCTCCTTAACATGTTGTGTTGGCATGATAATCCACTTCAGTCCCTCACCCCACACAATTTTTCATGTATGAACACAAATATCAGGGCCCTGAATTTGAGGGAGTTCTCCTCAATTCCTGCTGCAACTTCATTGATAGACTGATGGAAAGCTTGTTGAAATGGCGTAAGTCTCCATTTTCAGCTGTTTATGTCATTTTACAGGGGTTCCATTGATCTCCAGTGAAGTTACAGCAGAATTGGAGAAATGCTTGTGGAAATTCAGGGCACAGTTACTGGGTCAGGCTGCTTCTTCAGGCATCCTTGATGGACAGCTGGAACAGGCATTAGGCCCCTTATATATCTGAAGGATGGGCCTGTTTAGGTCTCCTCTGTGAAAATGAATTTCAAAGAGTGGAGCACACCATTGCACTTGAGGAAAAACTGTCCAACCATTAGTAGTACTATGTACAAGACAACAGGTTTTATGTTCTGTTGAAAGTTTTTCTTATCAAAGAATCAAGAACGGTTACAGTACAGAAAGTGGCCTTTCAGCCCATTATGTTTTGTCAGTTCCTTGCAAGAGCAAGTCAGCAACCCACTCCCCCACCAACAGGGTAATCAACTCTGGACAAAAAGAAAAGGACACTTCACCTTGGGCAGTGCTAGCGAGAGGATGCAGGGAGGAGGTTGCTGGCAAAACAGAGATTTGGGGAGGGGGGAGGTTGCTGCTAATATCACAGGAGCGGGGAGTGGGGGGAGGGGGAGGTGAGTGGTGGAGGGAGTGCACACTCACAAGTCTAGGTCATTTATATATGCCACAAACGGCAGTTGTCCTAGTATTGACCCTGAGGAACCCCACAGAATACCTTCCCCAGTTCAGGACACAGCCATTCACCACTACCGTTCACCACAATTTCTTGTCACTCAGCCTACTTTGTATCCATGCTGCCATTGTCTGTTTTATTCCATGGGCTTTAACATTACTGGCAAAGTTATTTTATGGCACTTTATCTAATACGTTTTAGAAGTCCATAAATACCATACCAACTGCATTACTCTCATCAATCCTCTTTGTTACGTCATTAAAAAAAACTTAAGTGAGTTAATTAAACTTGATTTGTTTTTAACAAATCTGTGCTGGCTTTCATTTGCACATTTGTCCAAGTGACTTTTTATAAATTTATGCTTTCACAGGACGTTTGCATTTCTGGCTAGCATTCATTGCCCATCCCTAATTGCCCTCAAGAAGGTGGTGGTGAGCTGCCTTCTTGAACCACTGCAGTTCACATGGTGTCGGTACACCCACAGTGCTGTTAAAAAGGGAGTTTGAGGATTTTTGACCCAACAGCAGTGAAGGAACAGTGATATATTTCCAGGATAGGATGGTGCGTGACTTGGAGGGAATTTGCAGGTGGTGTTCCCATGCAGCTGCTGCCCTTTTGCTTCTAGGTGGTAGAGGTCACAGGTTTGGAAGGTACTGTCGAAGGAGCCTTGGTGAGTTACTGCAGTGCATCTTGCAGATGGTACACACTGCTGTGACTTTGCATTGGTGGTAGAGGGAGTGAATGTTTAAGGTGGTGGATGGAATGCCAATGATGCGGGCTGCTTTGTCCTGGATGATGTGGAGCTACTCAAGTACTTTTGGAGCTGCTCTCATCTAGGCAAATGTTGAGTATTCCATCACACTCCTGACTTGTGCCTTGTAAATGGTGGACAGGTCTAGGGCAAGTTTAGGGAATGTCATCAAAAGGCAAGTTACTCCCAGCCTCTGACCTGCTCTTGGAGCCACAGTATTTATATAGCCGGTCCAGTTCAGTTTCAGATCAATGATAACCCCCAGAATGTTGCTAGTATGGCATTCGTCAATGGTAATGCTGTTGAATGTCAAGGGACAATGGTTAGATTTTCAATTGTTGGAGATGGTCATTGCCTGGCACTTGCATGGCACGAATATTACTTGCTACTTAACAGCCCAAGCCTGAACGTTGTCCAGGTCTTGCTGCATATGGACACGGACTACTGCGGTGAATGTTGTGCAATCATCAGCAACCGTCCTCACTTTTGACCTTATGATGGAGAGAACGCCATTGATGAAGCAGCTGGAGATGGCTGGGCCTAGGACACTACCCTGAGGAACTCCAGCAGCAAAGATGACTGACCTCCAACAACTACAACCATCATCCTTTGTGCTACATATGACGCCAGTGGAGAGTTTTCCCCGATTCCCACTGACTCCAGTTTTGCTAGGACTCCTTGATGCCACACTCAGTCAAATGCTGCCTTAATGTCAAGGGCAATCACTTATCTCATCTCTTGACTTCAGCTTTTTTGACCATGTTTGGACCAAGGCTATAATGAAATCAGGTTTGGAGTGGCCCTGGTGGAACCTAAACCGAACATCAGTGAGCAGCTTATTGCTGAGTAAGTGCCGTTTGATAGCAATCTTGATGACTCCTTCCAACGCTTTGCTGATGATCAAGACTCTTAATTGAGAACTGGTTTAACCTTTCTAAAAGCTTTCCCACTACCAAGGTTAACTCGCAAGTCTGTAGTTGCTGGCCTTATCCTTATATTCTTTCTTGAACAAAGGTATAAGATTTACAAGTCTGCAGTCCCTTTACATTACCTATATACCTAAGGAGGATTGGAAGATTACGACCAATGCCTCTGCAATTTCCATCCTTTCTTCCCTCAATATCCTCAGAGGCACCTGTTGGACCCAGTGCCCTGGTTTGTTGGGGACAAAGTGTCCACGTTGCAAGCTTGTTTTGGGGTGACTTGAGATGGTGCCAAGACAGAGAAGATAAGTAGACCATTCTTAGAAGAAACACATTCTGTTTATTTACAAAAGGAACTCAGCCGCTACACTTGTATGCTTACAACTCAAAACTCTGTCTTTACTCTTCATACAAGTTCAAGATCACTGACTAGAGGTAGCCCACGATATGGTATCAGGATCATGATCTTACATTATAACATTTGTCCAAAGGTATATTACACATCAGATTACTACATTCCTCTCTCTTTTCTCAAATATATTTTACAATTTTTCTTAAAATATCTAATTATTCACACATCAATAATTTACAAAGGCAGTCCTTCTGGTGGTTTTGTGTGTGTAGAACGTCTCAGCTCTACAGCTTCTGATGTTTTATCCAGGCCCACGCTCACTGTAGTTGCCTGAGCATCTGGTTCTTCAGCAGGTACCTGCAAATCTGTTTCTTTGACTCTTTCAGGTAGTCAGCCTTTCAAACACATCTGTACCTAACTTGAGTTCTTTCAACAGGAGACGTTGACCCAGTCACAAACACTGGTGGAATCATTTCTGGGCATTTTGTTTCTCCCTACATGATCCACATGTCTCCATATGACTCGACTTCCACTTTCACGTGGTAGGAAAGAGATCCCGTTACAGCTCTTATTTCACCAAACAACCATGTTGGTCCCTTTAAAAATTTTTCACAAGTACTTTCTCTCCTACGTTAGATGTCCTATCATGACTGGATGGCAGTCATGTCCAACTTTCTGACTTCCCTGACATCGCCCCCCCCACACCTTTGGCATAATTAGGCTCAATCTCGATCGGAGACGGTGCTTCATCAACAATTCAGCAGGTGTGACACCTGTTGTCCTATGAGGGGTGATTCTATAATGGAAAAGAAAACGTGCTAATTTAGTCTCTATAGAATCTCCAGACAATTTCTTCATACCAGATTTGAACGTCTGAACTGGTCTCTACGCCAGTCCGTTTGAAGAAGGATGGTATGCTGAAGTTCTCACATACTGTTGAGGCTTATAAATCAGTGAAACGCAGCACTCGTGAATATTGTTCGATTCGAGCACTTCAGGTAGTCTGTTGATTGCTAAACTTCATCGTAGCTTGTCTATTGTAGGAGAGATGTAGAGGATTTCACTTCATATATGTCCATCCATTTTAAATGTGCATCAACACTAAGTAGAAACATTGTCCCCATAAAAGGTTACCACATAGTCGATGTGTACCCGCACCCATGGACTTCCTGGCCATTCAAGGGTGTAATGGAGCTGCTGCAGGTAATTTTTGTACTTGCTGATACTGCTTACAACTTCTCACTAAGTTTTCTATTTCTCCATCCATCCCAGGCCACCATAAATAGCTACGTGCTATTGCCTTCATTCTTGAAATTCCGGGATGTGGGCTGTTAAATTCAGGCTTTCGTCATTTTGGAGGAACAATCACTCATGCTCTCCACAATAAGAAAGCTTCCTGGCTGGTTATTTTGTATCTTCTTTGGAAATATGGTTTCATGTCATCAGATTCTTGTTCTTTTGTCCAACCAGGAAGAACTTGATCTCACACTTTAGATCAGACTGGGTCTCGATTTGTCCAATCTTTAAACTGTCTAGCACATATCGGTGATGAATCCAGGAAGTTCAAAAATAAAACAAATTCTTGAGGAATCTTTTACACGGATGGAAAAATGACTGAGTGCATCTGCGTTTGCAATTTGACCTCAGGGTCTACAAACAAAAGTACACTTATATGCTGCTAAGATCAGTGCCCATCTTTCTACTCGTGCTGAGGCTATAGGGGTATAGCCTCATCTTTTCTGAATAATCCTCATAATGGCTTTTGGTTCAATATGATAGTAAAATGACGACATTGTACATTTTGGTGAAACTTCTTAACACTGAAAATGATTGATAGGCCTTTTTCTATTTGAGAGTACGTTCTTTCTGCAGTACTGAGTGTTCTCGTTACATATCCTATAGGTTGTTCTGCTGCATTATCCGTTCGATGGGAAAGCACTGCTCCCACTCCATTGGGAGATGCATCACACGTTAATATCAACTTTTTGGGGGGTCAAAATGTACTAGAAGTGTTAAATGATTGTAACAACTGCTTCACTTTTATGAAAGCTTCTTCCTGTGACATTTGCCAAGAACATCGCTGGTTTTTCTTGGGCCAGTGATACAGTGGTGTCAGTTCTGTCGACAAATTAGGCAAGAAGTATCCATGGTAACTAAGCATCGCCAAGAATGATTTCAGTTCGGATGTATTCTTTGGCACTGGGGCTTCTCTAATGGCTTTCACTTTTTCTTGAACGGGATGTCGGCCTTATGAATCTACCCCATGACCTAGGTAAGTTACCTCTTTCACTTGGAATGTGCACTTTTCCTTTTTCAACCTCACTCCAACCTATGAAAAACATTTCAAAACTTCTTCCAAGTTCATCAAGTGTTCCTTTTCAGTGAGTCCAGTCACAAGAATGTCATCCAAATAAACTGCAACATGTGGCAGTCCCTGTAGTAAACTTTCCATGGTTCTTTGGAATATGGCGCAGGATGAAGATATGTCAAAAGGTAAACTGGTATATTGGTGGAACCCCTTATGTATATTAATGGTGATAAACTTATGGGAGGCCTTCTCTAATTCCAATTGTTGATAGGCATGGCTCATATCAAGCTTCATGTACGCAGTTCCACCTGTACTTGTACAGTTTACTGTACAAGTCTTCAATTTTTGGTATGGTGTGTCTGTCCAACTTTATTGACTGTTAAGTTGTAGTCCCCAAAAATTCAAATGCTTCAGTCAGGTTTGAGAACAGGTACAATTGGTGCTGTCCACTCTGAAAACTGCACTGGTTGTATCACTCCCAGTTTTTCTAATCTGTCCATCGGCGTCTACATTTTCCTGCATGGAATAAGGTACTGGTCTTGCCTTCATGAATTTTAGTGCTACCTCTGGATCTACATGAATTTTTGCTTGTAGCCCCTCAATCTTTCCAAGTTCGTCCTCGAAAACAGACATATTTTTGTAGTAGCTCTGATAGTCCATTAGTTCTCAGCTGGAAGATTTCAGTCCATTCCAATTTAATTTCATTCAGCCAGTTTTGTCCGAGGAGACTAGGTCCCTCGCCTGCTACTACCAACAAGGGTAATTTCACTGTTTGACCTCCATTGTGTACTGTGATTTTACATATGGCCTTGACTTGTATGTCTTCTCCTGTGTAAGTTTTCAATTTGGCACCTGTTTCTTCCAAATTTAGTTTACGTTCCCCATGATTCACGTATTTAAAAGTACATTCACCTATCACTGTAGTGGCTGCACCAGTATCCATTCACTCTCACGGTTACATAGATACGTTCTGTTGTTCCTACCTTTAAATTATAAAACAAATAAATATCTGAATCTATTACTTCTGGCTTTTCAACACTGTTAATCTCATTGGGTTTTTGCTTTTGTCTAAAATTATGCCTGATTCTATCTTTACAAAGCCTTACATTGTGTCCACCCTCGATGACAAAAAAACATTCGATTTTTTTAAACTGTGATTCATTACAAGGTTGTCTGCTTCGACCTCCGTTACCATTATTCCATGTTTTTGCTACTAAATTACCTCTTTTAATTTGTCTGCTAGCAGTGGCTGCTCCTGAGTAAAGCTCTGCACTTTTGCACTGTTTTGGGCTGTGGCTCCCCGCCGAAAGTGGAGGACGGTGCCATTTTGCACTCCTTGTATGGCTTCGCGTCTCGCACTGCACCTTCCATTGCCAGAGCGATTTCCAATGCCTTCTGAAAATCTAAATTTGTCCCAGACAGTAGTATCTTCTGAATCGCGTCTTCATTTATACCACACACCAAACGATCTCCAAGCATATCATTGATAGATGTACCAAACTTGCAACATTCAGTTAATCGTTTCAGACTTGCCACATAACAAGCCAACGGTCTCCCCCGCGTTTCTGTTCCTTGAGTTAAATTTGAACCACTGCATTGTCATCGACGGCTTGGGGCTGGTAATGATTCTTCAAAAGGTTCACCAAGTCATCAAAAATTTTCGAATCTGGAGCACTAGGTGCCAACAAATTTCGAATTAATCCATATGTCTTATTCCCACACTTGGATAAAAGGATCGCGTGCCTCTTCGCCTCCCCTACAATGTCATTCGCCTGGAAGAAGAACGCAAGGCGTTCAACATAATGAGACCAGTGGTCCGAGGTTGGATGGAAAGACTCCACTCTTCCAAATTGCGGCACTGCTCTAGGGGACTGCTTCGACGATCAGGAAGGAAATTTTTCTTTACTTACTATTACCATGCGAGGTACAGCCCGATTTCAGTTTTTCTTATTTGCTTCATTCTTTCTTGCTTTTTACCTCATCCTTTCATGTCTTTTCTTGCTTTTTACTCTTGTCGGCAGTTTGTTGGATCCAGTGCCCTGGTTTGTTGGGGCTAAAGGATCCAGGTTGCACGCTTATTTTGGGGTGACTGAGTTGGTACCAAGACAGAGAGGATCAGTAGAAGAAACATATTCTGTTTATTTACAAAAGGAACTCAGCAGCTACCCTTGTGTGCTTACAACTCAAAACTCTGTCTTTACTCTTCAGGCTCTACTCTACTGACTACAAAGGTAGCCTGTGCTACTCTGCTATTGGGTATCAAATGTGATACCCAATGTGATCTTACATTGTAACATTTGTCTTAAAGCTATATTATACATCAGATTAGTACAGCACCTTATCTGGTCCTGGTGACTTATCACCTTTAAGTATGGCCAGCCTTTCTAATACCTCCTCTTTAGTGAATTTTTAGTCCATCCAGCGGTTCCACTACTTCCTCTTTCACGATGACTTGGGCAACATTTGTTTCCTTGGTAAAGAAAAATGCTAAGTATAAATTTAGTACTTCTACCTCCATACCCAAATCCCCTTTTTAGTCCCTAATTGGCCCATTCCTCCTTTAACCATTTATATGTCCATGGAAGACTTTTGGATTCCCTTTTATGTTAGCTTCCAGTCTCTTCTCATTCTTTCTTTGCTTCTCATTTTTTTTCACTTCCTTTCTGAACTTTCTATATTCAGTCTGATTCTCAATTGTAATATGCACCTGACATCTATCATTGGCATCCTTTTCTCCTTTGATTTACTCTTCATCCTCTTATGTGATCCTGGGTGCTCTGGTATTGGTTGTGCTACCCTTCCCTTTTGTTGGAATATACCTATACAGGAACCATCACTCTTAAAGGCAGCCCATTATTTCCTTATAGTTTTGGTTGACAATCTTTAATTGCAATTTACCTCAGCCAGATCTGTTATAACCTGATCAAAATTGGCCCTCTGCCAATTAATTTCGCTGGATTGTTCCTTGTCCTTTTCCATAACTAACCTAAATCTTGCTATGATTGCTATACCTTAAATGTTCCTTATTGATATTTGGTCCACTTGACACACCTCTTTCCTCAGAATCAGATCCAGCAATAACTACTGACACAATGGGCTGGCAACATTCTGATCTAGAAAATTCTCCTGAACACAATTCAGAAATGCCCCCTCTCTGCCCTTTAATTATCCTAATATAGACTGTGATATTAATAGCGTAAAGTCCCCCTTTCTAATAGTCAATTTTTGTGCCTGTCTGTAATCTCCTTGCAAGTTTATTCCTTTATATCTTTCCCACTAGCTGTAGGCCCAGTGGTGTAATAGTAACTCCACTGTTTCTTAGCTGTAACCAAATAGGTTCTTTGATCCCTCCAGGACATCATCTATCTCTCCCACTGTAACATTTTCCTTAATCAACACTGCCAACCTTCCTCCTTTCTTTCCTCCTTATCTTTCCTGAACACATTGTATCCAGGAATATTTAGTACCCTGCCCTGTCCTTTTTTGAGCCAGGTCTCCTGTTATCGCCACATCATATTTCCACTTGACCACCTGCACCTACAACTAACCACCTTATTTCCCACATTCCTTGCATTGATAAACATGTACTTGTTGTGAAAATTTGGTGAATTCATGTTTTAGGAATATAAATTTTAGGTTGGGGGGTTAAAGTGTTAAATATACGTTAAATGGAAACATCTGATTGAGAAACTGATAAGCCACCCTTAAGTACTTCCAATTCAAATGGACCCAGGATAATTACAGTTCAAAGTATTTATTTAATGAGGTCAGGCTTAGAAGGGAGATGACTTGAACCATGGATGATCCATCTCTTGAAAGAGCTCGGCTGTTATCTTGATGAAATAAGCTGAAATGTATTTTGTAAACATGGGGTTTCTTCATGGACCCAGGGAGTCCGGAGAGAGGGCAATTACATCCGTTAGAAATATAAATTATTCAAATGTGTTGCAGAGTCAAAGATTTGTGTTGGAGGTAAAATAATTTGTTTAGATTTCTGTTCAAGACCATCCCAAAGCATGCCATGTTGTCATAGAGATGGGCTGTTGCAATGGAAGGTTCTTCTGTTTAAATTAGCTGATGTTTTTGCCACAAAAGCTGCAGTTGCAGCTTTTGGATTGGTATAGACTCACTGAATTGAGAGCGCCAACAGGATATTATTAGACAGACCTGCTCTTTAAGCACAGAAAATATTGTTTATTGTTCACCACACAGAATGCGGATGGAACTCAAGCTCAGTTTATATTTCATAAGGGGAAAAGCAGCAGGAATATATGCCTAGCTTGTTGCTAGAGGGTGAAATCTACAGTGGTCCTCACAGAGCCTTGTGGCAGAAAGCAGTTAGCAGAGTTAGCTTGGAAAGCTGTGGGGCGTCACTTGACCATCTGCCAGCAGCCAGTTCAAGGAATCCACAGTCTTGAGACTTAAAGAAAATTTGGAGGATTGCTTAACTCAAAAGTTAACAGAAGGATCCCCATAAAAGTCTTACATCGGAGAATAGTTGGAACACCAGAATTAAAGATCACAGAGATGTGGTTGGGGGAGGGGCAAGATGGCAGCTCAACATTGCTGGATATAGGATCTTCAGGAGAGACAGGGGAGGGGGTAAAAGAGGAAGAGGCATTGCATTATTAGTTAGGGAGTCAGTTACTGCAGTAAGGAGAGATGATATCTTGGAGGGGGCATCGAATGAAGCTTTGTAGGTAGAGCTTAGGAATAAAAAAAGGGGCAGCCACATCGTTAGGTGTTTATTATAGACCCCAGATAGTCAGCAGGAAATTGAGGAGCAAATGTGTGCACAATTTGTGGAAGTGTGTAAAAACAACAACAATAGGGTAATTATATTAGGTGATTTCAACTTTCCCAACATTAATTGGGATAGATATAGTGTTAAGGGCTTGGATGGAGTGGATTTCTTGAATGTGTACAAGGGAGCTTTTCGGATCAATATGTAGAGGGTCCAACAAGGGAAGGCGCAGTGCTGGACCTAATTCTGGGGAATGAAGCTGGACAGGTGGCTGAGGTGGCAGTGGAGGAGCATTTTAGTGATAGCGACCACAACGTGGTACAATTTAAGCTGGTTATGGACAAAGAAACAGACAAGTCACAAAAAATGTTTTGGATTGGGGGAGCACGGATTTTAGTAAAATAATGCAGGATCTGGCCAAGGTAGACTGGGAACAACTACTTGTGGGGAAATCTACAGAGGAGCAGTGGGGGGTGTTCAAAAAGGAAATGGGGAGGGTACAGGCTCAACATGTTCCCTCTAGGGTGATAGGATGGAGTAACAAGCCCAGAGAACCATGGATGATCAGAGATATTCAGGATATGATGAGAAGGAAAAGAGGCTTTGAGCAGGTACAAGGGAAGCAGATCAGCAGAGGCATTAGTGGAGTACAGAAAGTGCAGGGTGGAGTTTAAGAAAGCAATTAGGAGAGCAAAGAGGGGATATGAGAAAGCTCTGGCTGGTAAAAGTAGGGAAAATCCCAAGATATTTTATAAGTCTATCAATGGGAAGAGGATAACCAGGGAAAGAGTAGGGCCCATAAGGGACCAAGGGAGCAATCTATGGGTGGAGCTAGAGGACATCGGTAGAGTGTTGAATAAATACTTCACACCCTTATTCACCCAAAAGAATGAGGATGAAGATATCGAACTCAGGGAGAGGGACTGCGAGGTTCTTGAGCAAATTGATATAGGGAGTGACAAGGTATTGGCGGTGTTGGCAGACTTAAAAGTGGACAAAGCTCCTGGTCTGGATGATTTGTGTCCCAGACTGCTGAGGGAGGCAAGGGAGGAGATTGCAGGGACTCTGACCCAAATTTTTAATTCCTCTCTGGCCACGGGGAAGGTGCCAGAAGACTGGAGAACAGCTAATGCGGTTCCGCTATTTAAGAAGGGTTGCAGAGATAAGTTAGGGAACTACAGGCCAGTGAGTTTCACGTCAGTGGAAGGGAAACTATTAGAGAAAATTCTGAAGAAGAGAATCTATCTCCACTTGGAGAGGCAAGGTTTGATCAGGGATAGTCAGCATGGCTTTGTCAAAGGGAGGTCATGCCTAATAAATTTGATTGAATTTTTTGAGGAAGTGACTAGGTGTGTAGATGAGGGTAGTGCAGTTGATGTAGTTTATATGGATTTCAGCAAAGCCTTTGACAAGCTCCCACATGGGAGACTTATAAAGACGGCAAATGCACATGGGATACATGATTATTTGGCTTAGTTGTAGGAGACGGAGGGTGATGACAGAAGGATGCTTTAGTGACTGGAAGCCAGTGGCATACCATAAGGGTCTGTGCTGGGTTCCCTATTATTCGTCATTTATATAAATGACACAGATGATCAAGTTGGGGGTAGGATTAGTAAGTTTGAGGAAGACATAAAGATTGGCCGGATAATTAACAGTGAGGTTGAGTGTCTTGGGCTACAGGAAGATATAGATGGGATGGTCAAATGGGCAGATAAGTGGCAAATGGAATTTAACCCTGAAATTACTCCTTTGGAAGGAGTAATTTGACAGGGAAGTATTCAATGAATGGCATGACACTAGGAAGTTCTGAGGAACAAAGGGACCTTAGCGTGTGTGTCCATAGATCTCTGAAGGCGGAGGGGCATGTTAGTGGGGTGGTGAAAAAGGCATATAGGACACTTGCCTTTATCAATCGATGCATAGATTACAAAATTAAGGAGATCATGTTGGAGTTGTATAGAACCTTGGTGAGGCCACAACTGGAGTAGTGTGTGCAGTTCTGGTCGCCACATTATAGGAAGGATGTGTTGGACTGGAGGGGGTGCAGAGGAGATTCACCAGGATGTTGCCTGGGATGAAACATTTAAGTTATGAAGAGAAGTTGGATAGACTTGGGTTGTTTTCATTGGAGCAGAGAAGACTGAGGGGCGACCTGATCAAGGTGTACAAGATTATGAGGGGCATGAACAGGGTGGAGGGAGCAGCTGATCCCCTTAGTTGAAGAGTCAGTCACAAGGGGACATAAGTTCAAGGTGAGGGGCAGGAGGTTTAGGGGGGATGTGAAGAAAAGCTTTTTTACCCAGAGGGTGGTGATGGTCTGGAATGCGCTGCCTGGGACGGTGGTGGAGGTGGGTTGCCTCACATCCTTTAAAAAGTATTTGGATGAGCACTTGGCATGTCATAACATTCAAGGTTATGGGCCAAGTGCTGGTAAATGGGATTAGGTAGGTAGGTCAGGTGTTTCTCACTTATTGGTGCAAATTCCATGGGCCGAAGGGCCTCTTCTGCACTGTGTGATTCTGTAAAGGGTGTCCCAGAGTGTTGTGGCATACCTTTGGGTTGGTCCCTAAAGAACTGTGTGAATGAATGAACCTTCAAGATTCTAGTAATGTATAACGGAATTTTTGGGCGAGGCCGCTGGGGGTGGGAGAAATAAAAAGTGGAACTGAGTTTGCAGCATAATTAGTTATAAACTACAGTATTATGTAAGTAGTGCTTGCTTTGCTTAATTCTTTTTATACAATAAAGTTTGTTTTTGTATAAAAATGTGAAACCTTGTGGCAAAATTCTGTCAGTTAATCACAATGTGTTCGGGTGTCTCTTTAAACGTTAAAAGCTTCTGATTGTAACATGCTGCGAACCTAATTTAGACTCCAATGCAATCTCTCCTATTCTGATCCCACCTAATTAGTTACAATTACTTACTGTGCTACCTTTCACTCGCACACCTTTGTGCAGCTTGTTTGTGCAGCCTGTTTTTCCTTTCTAATTTTTCCCCCTGGCTCCTCTCTCCCTGCCAAGTTAGTTTAAACCCTCCCCAATAGCAGTAGCAAACTGCCCCACAAGGACATAGGTCCCAGCCCTGTTCAGGCACAATCCTTTCCAGCCTGTTCCATCTCCCCCAGAACTGGTTGCAATGTCTCCAAAAATCTAAAGCCCTCCCCATCCTGCACCATCATCTCTAGTCATGCATTCATCTGCTCTATCCTCCAATTTCTGTACTCACTATCAAGCGTCACCAAGAGTAATCCAGCCATTACTACCTTTGTGGTCCCGTTTGCTTGCCTCCTTCTTAGCTCCCTAAAATCTGCCTGAAGGACCTTATCCTTTTCTTGGGAGCCTAAAAAAGGGCATTGATCGTTAGCACTGAAGAGTGGAAAATTTTATTATTTCGAATAAATAGTTTCATCATCCCAAGTCATCTATAGCTCAGGTTAAATTCAGAGTAAGCTTCCTCTAAATATTCACCCTTGTTGCCATTCGGAATAAAATGACCAATTAAATGCCTAATTAAGGCTAGTTTTGGGCCAAGTTTTTTTTTAATTAATTCACAGATGTGGCCATCACTGGCTGGGCCAGCATTTATTGTCTATCCCTGGTTGCCTTCAAGGTGGTGGTGAACTGCCTTCTTGAACCACTGCAGTCCATGTGGTATAGGTACACCCACAGTGCTGTTAGAAAGGGGGTTCCAGGGTTTTGACTCAGCGACAGTGAAAGAATGGCAATATATTTCCAAGTCAGTGAGTGACTTGGAGGGGAATTTCCAGGTGGTGGCATTCCCATCTATCTGCTGCCCTTGTCCTTCTAGATAGTAGTGGTCATGGGTTTGGAAGGAGCCTTGGTGAATGCCTGCAGTGCATCTTGTAGATGATACACACTGCTGCTACTGTGTGTCAGCGGTGGAGGGAATGAATGTTTGTGGATGTGATGCCAATCAAGTGGGCTGCTTTGTCCTGGATTGTGTTAAGCTTGGAGTGTTGTGGGAGCTGCACTCATCTAGGCAAGTGGGGAGTATTCCATCACACTCCTGAATTGTGCCTTGCAGATGGTGGATAGGTTTTAGGGAGTCAGGAGGTGAGTTACTTGTCGCACAATTCCTAGCCTCTAATCTGCTCTTGTGTCCACAGTATTTATATGGCTAGGCCAGTTCAGTTTCCGGTCAATTGTAATCCCCAGGATGTTGATAGTGGGGGGATTCAGGCATGGTAATTCCATTGAACATCAAGGGGCGATGGTGAGATTCTCTCTCGTTGGAGATGGTCATTGCCTGGCATTTGTGTGGCGCAAATGTTACTTGCTACTTGTCAGCCCAAGCCTGGATATTGTCCAGTTCTTGCTGCATTTGGACATGAACTGCTTCAGTATCTGAGGAGTCACAAATGGTGCTGAACATTGTGTAATCATCAGCGAACATCCCCACTTCTGACCTTATGATGGAAGGAAGGTCATTGATGAAGCAGCTGAAGATGTTTGGGCTGAGGACACTAACCAGAGGAACTCCTGCAGTGATGTCCTGGAGCTGAGATGACTGACCTCCAACAACCACAACCATCTTCCTTTGTGCTAGGTGTGCAATCATCAGTGAACATCCCCACTTCTGACCTTATGATGGAAGGAAGGTCATTGATGAAGCAGCTGAAGATGTTTGGGCTGAGGACACTAACCAGAGGAACTCCTGCAGTGATGTCCTGGAGCTGAGATGACTGACCTCCAACAACCACAACCATCTTCCTTTGTGCTAGGTATGAATCCACCGAACAGAGAGTTTTTCCCCTGATTGCTATTGACTCCAGTTTTGCTAGGGCTCCTTGATGCCACACTCAGTCAAATGTGGCCTTGATATCAAGTGCAGTCACTCTCACTTCACCTTGGGAGTTCAACTCTATTGTCCATGTTTGAACCAAGGTGTAGAGCTAGACTACTGAAATCTATTTCACCCGGCAGTATTGGAGCTAGCAGAGAGATAGGTCCTTCTTCACATTTGTCATGCAGGATTCTAACTCAGGCAGCAAGAGATAAAAGGGGAATAGCCCAGCATGTTGCTGCCAAGATGGGATTCGAACTCATGTCCCCAGGACATTAGGCCTCTGGGTTACTGGTGCAGTGACATTACCACTGAGCCATCATTTCCTTCAAATTACCAAGTCAGTTTTCTAATTGGATATCAACTGCTTAATATGCTGTGGCCAACAGTGTTGAATTTGAATGAGGTCAATCAAATCAAATTATACATTTTTCAACCCACCTCCTCCTCCAACCTGACCACCTTGGCCTGGGTGTTGTTCAGTGCCTGATCCAAGATTTCAATGTGCCTCCGCTGGTCCTCGTTGGCTGAACGCATCGTCGCCAGTTCCATTTCCAGCTTTTCCTCTTCCCTCAAGTGCTCTTTGTCTGAATGAAAAATGGAGAACAAGGTTAGCTCTGTGTGGTAGTTTTCCTGTTAGCTGGGACCAAGCCAAATAGCCTCAGGCAGGAAGAAAACCTAAAGCAGAGTTTAAGTTACCTGACATTTTTTCTTCTCATTTGTAAATCTTGGCTGTTATAGCACATTACAGAGGGAATATCAATGGCCAGCCTTTCAGAATTAAAGAGATGAAGAATTCATCAAGCACATTTTTTTTTTGTACGACTCAAGCTACTGACTAGGAAGAGAGGAGAAAGGTGGTACAAACTGTCAAAATTGAGAGAATTTACAGATGTGTTAGGTCTGCAAAAGTAATGCTTGGATCTATCAAAGTTGATGAATTGCCCTCTGTGGGACTTCTACATGATGGCCGCAATTTCCACTGATGGGGCAAAAGAAATTTCCAAGTTCACAAGCATGGAGTAGGATTTACCCCAAGACAAGAAATAAAAACTGATGAAAGTGCCAAGTGATGCAATGGATTCAGTTTGGACAAAGTCACTTCAACATCTATTTTGCACATTATTCTAATTATGAGGACAGATATTAAAATATCATAAAGCTATCATTCATATTTCTGAACTGGGCTTACTTTGTGATGAAAGTTAGACTTGGATTATCAATCTCTAGTATTCCATTTCAAGCTAACATTGAGCTTCAGTGGAACAATGTAGGAGGCTGAAAGGTTTGTTAAACATTTCAGTTTGGAAGTGTGACACTAAGCTACTGGTCTCATCATTTTAATTCTCTGTCCCATTCCCACATTCTTCTAATGAAACTCAACATAAACTCAAGGAACAGGGCTTCATCTTTCGAGCGAGCACCTAGTAGCCTTTTGCATGCAACACTGAGTCAACAATTTCAGATCATAATCTTGGCTCCATTTTTTCACATATCAGCAATTAATAATGATTCTGCTTTTTGCATTTACACCTCCTCTCAACCATCATTTGTTTTTTCACTTGCCCTATTACCAATGCCTTTTGTCTTGCACTCATTCCTTTTACCATTTTATCTTTCCTGCCTTCTACCCTATCGCACACCTTCCCCTTTTATTCTTTTCTTTCATACCAACACACACAATCACTCCCCACCCTCCCTCCCACCCTACCCCTCCACCAAACATTTTCCCTGCCTTTGTACTTGCTTAAACCTGTTACAACTCAAATTTTTTCAGCCAATCAACTTGGGAGTGCAGGGTGCAAACTTTTGACCTGAGCCAGCCTACACCCTTAAAAGGCACTCCTGAAAGTCTGAAACCTTGGAATGAGGTGAGGAATCCGGGAATTGGGCCCCAGCCGCCATTTTTAAAAGGACCCCTGAGTCATCCTGACTTGGGAAAAATCCAGTCCATTTATCCTACCAAAACCTTTCACAAATTATCAAATGACAAAACAGCTCAGCAGCCGACACATTGTTTCATGGCAGCTGACATGATGGAGCTGCTGCTAGTTGAGCTGATTGCAAGAAGGGTGGCCATGTTTATCACTTTGGGGCACTAGTCATAAGCCAGCATTGCAGCAAGTCTGCAAGGAGATGGTAACTGATCAATGTTGTCTTGGATTTGCCAGTCCTATACTGCACATTAGCTGCAGGTATACTCGCAGCAAATGGCACAATCCTACATCTGGCTTTCCACTGATCTGAAATTGCTGAAGCCAGTGCCCATTATCTGGCAGATATGCCAAGGCCTGCAGAAACATGAATCATTGTAGATTCAGCTAATCATGCTCTGCCACCTGTGGGCTACCCTGAAATATTCTCTTTCATCCAGTACCATTTAGAACATGAAACACTGTGGAATGCAGCTGAAGAACAATCCAATATGCAGGTTATTAGGTCCTGCATTTATGACATCAGATCAACTATCACACCTTCAATTGGGAATTGAGACCTCTTCACATGTTAATTCCTGACCATGCAAGGTAATTGCACATTTGTATGTGGTATAGGTGTGAAAGTACTGGTTATTATCTGAAAAAGAATAACATGCAGGCTGTGTAGAAAAGGCAGGCGGATGGCACGAAGTGAATTGCTCTTGCAGAGGGCCAGCAAGGACACAATGGACCAAATGGCCTCTTTGTGCTGTAATCATTTTATGAAACTATGGTTAGTGCAGGACACTTCTGACATCCCTTTTTGGTCATTTTCCTTCTGCGAAAAGTAAAAACACAGTGGAATTCCCAGGGGTGAACCCATTGTTGCAACCATTCTTGTTGATGACAAAATTGGGTGTCATAACAATTGTTGCAATGGTGTGGATTTTCACCGAGTCATGGAGATTCCATGGCATATCCAAAATGGTGAATGGACCCCGGATCCAAAGTCCTCCCCTCAATATCTGGCAGAAACCATTTATGCCAAGGGCTGGGGGGAATGGGGGCAGGGTATTACTTCCACATGTGAGAAATCCAGACTCAGCAGGACCGTGTTAACTCAGTTCTGATGTTAAACAAACCACATTTCCACTGCAGCAAGGGTTTCATCCTGCAGCATGGAAGTTACAAATCTTTAGAGTGGTCATAAATGCTCCTGAAGAGCAGATAGGATATGTAGAACTGTCAAGTTATTTAAATGGTGTAAGAGTTGAAACATAAATATGCTCCAGCAGTTTCAATAGTTGTTTGTTGATGCAGCCCTAAATGTTAGCATTATTAATGCTTGGCTGCTTTCCACAACCTACAGTTATCATGGGGGAAGGGGTGGTTGTTGTAAGTTCACAGTTTGATTGACAACTTAAAGAGGTTAAAGGATTAACTGTCTTTGATATGGGGCTATGAATACAAGTCTGTTTGTTTTGATAAGGGATTAAATACTGAGGGGATTTAAATGTTCTGAATGGGCTTTCAAGGAATAGGGGTGATTTTTATTTACTGATCTGTGTAATAGATATTTAGAACTTTATCATATTTCATCTCAGCAGCTCCAGAGTCTGCCCATGGTGGATCCATGAGTTGGCATGGAGGTGCAAGGGCAAAGGCTGGTGAGTTGGGGACAGGAATTGGCAGGAATTGGGCATGGGGACTGGTGGTGGGATGGGATGTGAGGGGTGAGGGCTAAACGGCCTAATAATGGTGTAACATATGTAATACTTTTAGCAATGCCATAATAATGCTGAGCACAGGTTACAGACATTGTGTTTCTAAGGACTCTCAATTTAGGAACAAGAGTAGGCCATCAACCACTTGAGCCTGCTTTGCATTCAGTAAGAACATGGCTGATCTGATTATAGCCTCGACCCCACGTTCCGCCTAACCCCAATAACCTTTGTCTCCCTTGGTAGTCAAGAATCTATCTACCCCTGCCTTAAAAATATTCATTGATCCTGCTTCCTACGTGTGAAGTATATCTAATTCAGATACACCTGCCTACACATGGGTGGGTTTTTTTCAATGTCTGCCATCACTTTCACTGGAAGAACATGGAAAAGGTGGTGATCACATGGGAGCCACAGAATAGCGCCACCCTAACTAACGTGGTAGCTCTCTGGGGAAGAGCGTTCCAAAGATTCATGACCCTCAGAGAAAACTGAGGAATATCGTAATAGTTTTAAAGAGTTAAATTGAATAGCTCCTGAACTTGCGTGAAGAGGGTCCTGACAAGTGATTAGCCCTGGCCTGATCAAAGTGAAGTAGGCAACACACAAACTTTGTGCTGCTGCTCATTTCCCTGATTGTGGCACACGCTTAAAGGCAAAGTGTATTCTGGATGCAGCAGGCTAAAACCATGTGGGTAACATTAGAAGACCCTGAGGAAGGACCTCAAATGGCACAACAGAAAAGAGAGCACGCCCCTAGCACCCCCTTCCTCACTCCCTGACAACTGATCAGTGGGATCAAATGGCCCTGATGGTCAATGCCAGTCAGGCGCCAAAGACATGGCTGCAGTGCTGCAAGAAATTTAATGACCTCACACGAGTGGTTAAGGTCAGTGAACGCATTTTCACATGCCAAATCCTACCAACTGTACCACTGGCCCTGCGCACTCTCCAACTGCCACATGCCCCACCAGCAACTACGACTCAAACCTTGCATTCGTGTGCTTCACCTTCCCCCTCACACAAAGTACAGGTAGCTACACATTCATCTCTCAGCTTTCACATGCTGCCAGCTATTCAACTGTGTCAGGCACATCACCCAAATACATTGTACCACTCTCACTGATACACTTCCCTCTCTTTTAAGGAGAAACTTGCAGCCGCTGGAAACTGGAGCGGGCAAGCATGGTTACATGTGCTGACTCCCTGGAGGAGATGGTGCTGGGGATAACCAGAGTGGCTAGTGACATCGCTGAAGCCATGGAGGATGGAATTAGGTTCCTGCATTATGCACCTTCTCAAGTCCCACTTCGCCCTTATTCCACAAGCTGTCGTGATGCACAAGCTGCAGGGCAGTGTAACCATGCACCATTGGCTTTTCCACCTCATCAGACTCTCCCCTTTGTGCACTTGTGCTTTCAGACACTCAAAAACCAATGCCTGAGGCTGAAGGCAGAGAGGGAGAATAGACATCTGAGGAAAAAATACCACCACTTAATCTGACACTCACAGAAACCAGCTCTTATACTGGCACTGCATTAACCTTAGGGAGAAAGCATAGAGCTGTGGTGAGGCATCAGGCACAAGTGGGTTGGAGCCAGGCCAGGGGAAAGGAGCATGCACGTGACAGTTCATTGGAAGACGAGGTCACAAACAAGTTCTGCTACAAGACTCAGTGTACAGGAGAATGCTGACAGGCACATGCACAGAAATGCTTTGCGCATTGGCAGGCCTGACAGAGAGCCTCTTATTTCTGTTCATGAGCATGGAAAAGTCTGGTTTCAACTCAGCACAGAGATCAGGCAGAGCTTGGAGACCAACCTTTCCAGGGGAAACAGCAATCAACTCCTTGAGAACACTTGTGGACCCAACTGTAGTGAAGCACCTGATAGTCGATCTGTCAGTTTCCAATGCAGCACAAGCAAAAGTCAGCAAAGTCTCAGCGTTCAGTCTCTGACTGAGATCATGAAATCTCTGCTTGCTGTAATGCATGCTCAGACTTTCACAGCCATGGCTGCTGATTGTTGCGATAGCCCAGTAATCTGTCCTCTAGTACATTGCTAACTCCATTAAAGCTCCAGCTCTGAGAAATGGCAGTGCCACCGTACAGCACAGTCCTACTGTCCTTTCTCAAGAATGCAGCATGCATTCTTCACCAATGCCCTGCTGTTGCCTTTTTCCAGCTATCCCATGCTGAGGTAATGTTGTTCAAAACAAAAGCAGGGATGGGATGATGGAACTGTATAAAACGCTGGTTAGGCCACAGCTGGAATTTTGTGTACAGTTCTGGTCACATTACAGGAAGGACATAATTTCTCTGGAGAGAATGTAGAGGAGATTTACAATAATGTTGCCAGGGCTCGAAAATTGCAGCAATGACAGGAGATTGGACAGGCTAGGGCTGTTTTCCTTAGAACAGAGGAGGCTAACGGGTGACCTAACCAACGTGTACAAAATTATGAGGGGCCTAGATAGGGTGACAGGAAAGGCCTGTTTCCCCTAGCTGAGGGGTCAATTACCAGGGGGCATAGATTTAAGGTGATTGGTAGAAGGATTAGAGGGGACATGAGGGAAAAACTTTTTCACCAAGCACGTGGTGGGCGTCTGGAATTCACTCGCTAAGTTGGCAGTAGAGGCCGAAATGCTCAACTCATTTAATAGGTACCTGGATCTGCATCTGAAGTGCTGTAACCTGCAAGGCTATGGACCAGGTGCTGGAAAGTGGGATTAAAAATGAACCCCAGCTAGTTTCTTTTTCCCCTTTCTATGACTGGCACAGACACAATGGGGCTGAATGGCCTCTTTATGCATCATAACTTTTCTATGGTTCTGTTGAAATCAGGCTTTCTAGAGTCAAAGCTGCTCGAGGATGTTCTGCAAGGTGACCTGCAATCTCTCCAATGAAAGTCAGTAGCCTTCCACCATCCGTGTTACGGCCACTGAAGCAGCACTATGTCAGAGGACTAAGACAGGCACAGGCACAGAGAAGACAGGCACTAAGGAAAAGCACAAGGATGATTAGTTCAGTTTTGTATGCATTATTGAAAATATTGTTAGATAAAGTTGGTATAAGGAAGGAAAGAAGGCTTGCATTTATATAGCACCTTTCATGATCACTGGATGTCCCAAAGCGTTTTGCAGCCAATGAAGTATTTTTGAACTGTGGTCACTGCTGTAATGTAGGAAATGTGGCAGGCAATTTCAGCACAGCAAGCTCCCACAAATAGCAATATGATGATGGCCAGATAATCTGTTTTTGTAATGTTGATTATGAGATAAATATAGGTCAGGGGATCTTTACATCATTCTGTAAGAGCAGATGTGGGCCTTGGTTTAATGTCTCAACTGAAAGACAGCACCTCTGCAGTGCAGCATTCCTTCAGTACAGCACTGGAGAAGCCATGATTTTTGTGCTAGAGCCTCTGGAGTGAGACTTGAATCCCCAACTTTCTAACTTCGAGACAAGAGCATTACCAACTGAACCATGGCTGACATTCTACAGAATGGTCATTTTGTAATGGCTTTTATTTCAGGACTGTAGCCAAGAGGACAGTCACCATGATAGTCTGGAATAGAGAGATGGTAAGGTGGGAAATTGTTGAGTAATGGGGATCTAGAGTTTTATTCAGGGGAACCAAAGTCTGATTGTGCGTTCATGGACAGCCTACCCTGACCGTGGATGTGCTGGCCACCTCCTGGGGCGGCCACTGAAGCCAAGGTGGCAGCAGCTGTACCCCCATGAAGGGCAGGTTGAGAAGGATGCAGCAAACCACCAATCAGGACACCCGTTCTGTACTAGAGGGTTCCTCTTGATTGGTTTAGGCAGCAGAACCATTGCTTCAGCACTGTGATGGTCCACTCGATGATGACCTCACTGAAATACAGCTCTTATTTCATGAGAACTGGCCACGTGTGTGGTCAGACAAGTGGATAGCCTTTGTTGCTGAGCAGCCACTGTCTGGTTTGATGTGGTTGCTAGATGATTATTGGAACTGCAGACTGGCACAGGATGAAAGCATTGTGACTGCTGCCAGGATAGCAGGCATTCACCAACATGATGTTCTGGACATGGTCGCACACCAACTGTATGTTGAGTGTATGGTACTCCTTGTGATTTCAGTATATCTTCCCATTGAGTTGTGGTGCCTGCAAAGCTACATGCATGTAGTCAAAAGCGCCCTGCACCATGGTGGAGCCGGCTATTCCGGTAAAGCCACGTGGCCACTCTGCCTGTTTCTCTCTATTTAGAGAGAAAAAAACTGAAGTCCTCTCTTCTAACAAACAGGGGTTTTGTGACTTGCTGGGTGTGGTAATATCTTTGAGATATGTTGGCAATGTTACGTGTTCCAGTGAGAAAGATCCACTGGTGTAAAAATTCAGGGACACGGCTACTTTAACAGCCACTGACAATATCATAATTGTACGGATCTGCAACTACTGGTCTGGTTACAAGAGGTGTCACGGTTCAGAGATCATATCCTTGGTAAAGTGCAGCCAGCGAACACACTTCACCTGGTTTTAGATGGAGGTGGAAGTGCACCCTGAAAACCTTAGGTGGGCAAGGCCTCCTGCTGACAGCCCTTCTCCCTCTGCGAGCAGCTTGTTTTCTCTGTTGCCTCTGCTCCATATCCCGCTGAAGGTGTAGCCCAAGGGGAACTGCAAATTTATGCCCTCTGATTATTGTTTTTGCCCCACTTTCCCCATTTAATGGAGGTAGCTTGACTTTTTAAATTTAACTTACTAAAGGAAATCCCCCAAACCCGGATCTCAATTTGCTCACAATTCCATTTAGCCATCTGTTCATCTTTGTTTCCATAAAGGAAACAGGCTCAGAGAGGCCAACAGACAGGGTAGAAAAACAGGGCTGGCAAGCTGCCAAACCAGAGCATCTTCAGACAGCAACAAATGGCATTTCTCGTGGTCCAGGTTAGAGTGTGATGCTTAATGCTCACTATGTGCTGTGTTTATTTAAAGTATGCAAAACTCCTGGCATGGGTAATCCAGCGAGAAACTGTAGATCTTTAACCGGCAATGCAGCTGCTGTTGGCATGCCCAACATGTGCTCCATCCAAACTTAATTCAAGGGAATGTGCTAATATAGAATTGGACACACTATTTCTGCCCATTTAGTTATGGAAGTGAAGCTGCTATCACACATTGCAAGATTCTCATTTTACCCAACATATTCAGGTCTAATGGTGGATTTACTGTCAGGATTCAGAGTCCTAGAAGTTTGATTAATAAATTCCAACTCTGCCAGTTCCTAAGGAAAGAAATGGTTAGAATTAAAGAAAAATCTTCATTTGGCATGGTTGCATCGGATTTATTTTTATACATATGTGACATTACATCATGGCCTATGTTTGGTTTAAGGTGTAAACTGAGTCCAGACTAGACCATAATGTAGTGTCATAATATGTTGTTTATTTTTAATTAGCTGCAGTCAACATCACAGCTTCCTTTCAATGTAGGGTATTTTTATGCAAAGTTGCTCCTCCTGACACCTTGTATCAAGTTTCTGATCACTTGATATCAGAAAAAATCCAATAGCAAAGCAATCTACATTGAAAAACAAAAAAAAAAGTAATGTGCAGGTTTGAGAAAACATTCAACGAAAGATTTGAGCAGTATACTGTTGGTGCAAAGCAATTCTTACAGATTTTTGCATTCGCTAATAGTTTTTCTGTGTAAAAATTAAAATGGTAAGATAGAAATTAGAGATATTACTAAAACTGATCAAGGATATTTATAAAATGTGTTTACTGCTCCATGCCTTAAGCATATGTTATCACTTACAAAAGCAAATTCTTGAAAATTCATGACATATAACGCATGGTCAATTTCTGCTGTGGGTGGTTATACAATTAAATCTGTAAACCGGAATGACCCAACTGGCCCTTTAATTTGCGAAAACTTAAATGTGGGTCCTGATGCACTTTCCCATTTAAAATAACGTTGCTGTGTCTAGCTGAAGGTACAGCCCAAAAGACATACAGGGCTAAAGTTTCCTCCTCTTTACTGCCTGTTTTTGGCAAGTAGCACAGCAGGCTGGATTGGGAAATTGGCCACAATGTAGCTCTGCTGGCACTCTAGTTGTTGCCATTTCTGGGATATTCTTCCAAAAATAGAGGATGTAGAATATCCTTACCCATATTTAGGGATTATATGATATTGTGAAATGTGCTATGTAATTTCAATGTCCTTCTTCCTACATTCTACCTTTGTTGGTTGACAGAATAACAGGTTGGAAGTTTTGAGGAATAAAATGAATACAATGTGATCATCACTTTCATGAACTAGGATAAAATGGTTGAGAGTCACTGTAGAATTTTTTGAAGCATCAGATTCCTTTCCCTTTGATGTGATTTCATATTTTGTAATGGAAAACCCTGCAATTGGTCACATTCATAAGAGGCTCAGCAGAGCCTGTAAATCAATTAGAAGCCAAGCAGGTCACAGCCCTAAAAACAAAGTGAGGGACTCGCATTCTCTGAAGAGCTTCAAATGAATTTCTGTACATACCCTCCTGGCAATGAATACAATAACATAGGTTTACTGTGAAACTGTTGGAATTGTTCCTTTTTGAAAAAACATATTTATAATGTTATTACTTTTATTTTCCCCACAGGCACTGCTCAGAGATAGACAATATTTCTAGCTGAAAAGGAATGAAGCCCTAATCTATGGCCATCCATCAATATTACATTGGGATTGGCCTATACAGGTTTCTTTTCATGATGCCAATCTTAAACAGTCCCCTAAATAAATTGAATATCTTGTTCTCAGGCAGGACACTGTCCTTACACCTTAGCTGAGAATTGAGAATACTTGCTGATGGCCTTAGCGATGAGCAGTGGATGTGTTAATACTCATTTTCCCTTGTTCCAAAACTTCATAGACTCCAGTCTCTTAGAATGAAAGAATTAAAGAACCTAAATGTCTAGACGGAAAAACATAGCCTTTCCATCCAAATCACATGCACCAGATAACTGTCCACTCAGCTAACCACACTGCAGACTTCACTTGCACTCAATACACGACCTAATGCGGATTACAAAAAATGGCATTGCATTAGAATTGTTTACTGTAAATTGCATCCATCTGGGCAGCACAAATAACTGTGTAACTTGGCAGCCTTTCAGGACTAGACAGAAATTAGGCACGTTATTAAAATAAATTCAAAGGAATTCAAAGTCCCTCCATTCCAATCAGCAAGTAAAAAAAAATACACATATTCAGACATGCGAGCCTTAAATGAGAAGAAAAATGTTGTGAGAGCAAGGAAAATAGAAGGAATTTGAATCTGACTGAGGGAAGGAAGAACTGCCTCTGGAAATGCACTGACTGAATTTTAACCTTTTACATTTTGTTCAAGGAAATGTTGACTTACTGGTCCTTTGTACAAAAAATATTACAATGAAACAAACAGCTCAGCCTCTCTATTTGACCCTTACATATTGTTACAAATAGAGTGGAAAATAGTAAATATAATATTCACTGCCAATTCACCTTAAAACAAAAATCACACTTTGTAGAGATTGGTTTAGGTCTACCCTACCAAAGGACATCATTTTCTGCAGTGAAAGCAAATTTTCACCATTTTGTTCATTTCATTTTTTTTTTTACTGTAATGCCCATAACATCCCCACTCTCATATTTCATAAAACTATTTCTAGGAATTGTGGTCTGTAGTACTTACTCTGTGTCGTATAATGGCCCTCTGTTGTCATGTTATATTCAGTACCATCGTACTCCTTGCTGGCCAACTGCTTATTGGCAGTCTCTAAGCGATCTACAAGAAATAGGAAATCCTTTTATTTCGAATATGTTGAAATGTCATTTATGCTAGGATGTTACATAAGCTGACCTAGGTAAACCAAATTCAATTCTGCTTTACAGAATTACAGTAAAATTTCAAAACAGTACTGTCACGGCTTCTGAATGCAACTTTCAAAAAATCCAAGTGACTAATGATTTTCAGGCCAAATTTCAGACAACAATTGCTCATTAACTTTTCACCCAGAGGCTGGAGTCCTGCTTCCACCTCACCAACTCTTGGCCACATAGATGAAAGAAAGACTTGTATTTGCATAGCACCTCTCACAGATTCAGGATATCTCAAAGGGTTTTACAACCAATTACCTATTTTTGAAGTGTGGTCACAATTGTAACATAGGGAATACAGCACTGAATTTACACACAGCAAGATCCCACAAACAACAATGTGGTAATAACCAGATAATGCGTTAGGAACAAGAGATGGTTGTATGTGTATTTGGTGTGTTAGGAATAAGGTATATCTAAGTTTAATTTTATATTTCTATATTTTGTGGGTTAAAAGGATGAAACCTGAGTTTTAGAGTTACTTTAAGAGATGCCTGCATTTTTAATAAGTTTTATGGCCCTCGAAGTGGGGAGCTGTGTTAACAAAGTCGGGGCTGGGTAGTGGTTTAGGTAAGTTAAAACAAAATAGGAAAAAACCTGTGCCGTTGCCTAGCAACAGAGGTCCAGAGAGGGAGCACCACCACCGCCCCCCACCACCCCCCCTCCGCTAACAGAGACAGAGAAACCAAAAAGCGGTTTGAGTTTAATTGTTCAGTGTGCTCCAAAGTTGAAAAGAAGTTGCCAGCAGAAGCAACATAGGAGAAAGACAGATAGCAAGTCCCAAACTAAAATTGAAACTAGCTGCCACAAGAAGCTGGAGAAAGGGGGAGCTGCAGGAAGCAGGTTTCCCCAAAGAATAGAAGAGGGGTCCCAAGAAGATCTTCTAGTCATAGGGAACAGGAATCTGGAGAAGGTCCTGTTAAGTGAAGTTAAGAGTGAGGAGCAGAGAAAGGTTCCAGGCTTGAAGGGAGAAAGCTGCTGGGTGCAGACTTAAAGCAATATAGGCTTGCAAGAAGCCAGAAGATCCAAGGAGACAGCCAAAAGTCTGAAACTCTTTACTGTGGGCATGTGAAGCAGTGGTGTGCAGTTGGCACGGCTGAGCATTTGAGCAAGAGTGGGTAGGAGGAAGCTTGAATGCAAGTGGCAATCCAGGAGACTGGTACATCGGAAGGAGAGTTTGAGACCCTGGAGGTGGACACTTGTGGAAGGCATCTGAGAAAAAGCGTCAGTTTGGGAGAAGATTCCAAAGTGAGTTGTTCAAGAGATTGGAGACCCTCGTGCGAAAGAGTTCAGTGAGACTGGTTGCCTCACGGTGTGACAAGCGTCTGGGGGGAGTTGAGGATACACACATTGCATCTGTTTGGGGTGGGATCTAGTTACTTGGTTTCAGAGTGTGGTGCGCCTGAGCTTGGGTCGCCTATTGGTTTACATGGACTGTGTACTTATTATGATCATGAGTTTCGGAGCTCGAGCAGTGGCTGGAGACACTGAGGTGCATCCACGAGGCTGAGTTTTGTGGATAGCACGTTTTTAGATGTAGTCACCCCACAGCTTATGGAATTGCAGACAGAGAGGGAACAGGTGACCGTCAGTCAGAAGAAAGGTGTCAGGCAGGTAGTAAGGAAATCCCCAGGGTGCATCTCGCTCAAGAACCGTTTTTCTGTGCTGGAAAATGGTGAGAGTGATGGTTCCCCTGGGGAATGTAGCCAGGCTCAAGGTACTGAGTGGCTCAGCTGCACGGGGGATGGGTGGGGGAGGAAAAAGAGGGGAAGAGCAATAGTGGTAAGAGACGGCGTTTCTGCGGCCGTGGACGTGACTCCAGAATGGTATATTGCCTCCCTGGTGCCAGGGTCAAAGATGTCAATGAACGGCTGCAGGGCATTCTAAAGTGGGAGGGCAAACAGAGAGATTGTGGTACATATTGGTACCAACAACATAGATAGAGATAGGGATGAGGTCCTGCAAGCAGAATTTAGGGAGCTAGGAGCAGATTAAAAAACAGGACCTCAAAAGGTAATAATCTCTGGATTACTTCCACTATCACGTGTTAGTCCAGATGAATGCGTGGCTGGAGAGATGGTGCAGGAGGGATGTCTTTAGATTTCTGGGGCGTTGGGACCATTTATGGGGGTGGTGGGACCTGTACAAGGTGGACAGGTTGCACCTGAACCGGAATGAGACCAACATCCTAGCGGGGAGGTTTGCTACTGCTGATGGGAAGGGTTTAAACTAACTTGGCAGGGGGATGGGATCCTGAGAGGAGGTTCAGCAGGGGGAGATGCACAGCCAAAATTAGAAGAGAGAGCAAGTGAGCCAGGAAAGCATAGAAATTATAGGCCAGTTAAGGCACAAGGGAGTTTGGCAAGTTTGGATGGTATTTATTATAATGCAAGGAGTCTGACGAATAAGGCAGATAAGTTGAGGGCACAAATTAACACATGGAGTATGATGTCATTGCTGTCAGAGAGACATGGTTGAGAGAGGGGCAGGATTGGCAGTTCAATATTCCAGGATATAGGGTCTTCAGGCAAGACAGGGGAGGAGGCAAAAGAGGTGGGGTATCGCAAAAATGATTAAGGAATCAATTAGAACAGTAAGGAGGGATGATATCTTAGAAGGCTTCTCAAATGAAGCCATATTGAAAGAACTTAAAAACAAAAAAGGAGCAATCACATTGCTGGAGTGTACTATAGGCCCCAAACAGTCAGAGAGAAATAGAAAAGCAGATATGTAGGCAAATTTCAGGGAGGTGGAAAACTAATAGGGTAGTAAATTGGTGGATTTCAACTTCCCCAACATTAACTGGGTTAGTCATAGTGTGATAGGTCTAGAGGGAGCAGAATAATTGAAATGCATCCAAGAGAGCTTTTTAAGCCTGTATACAGAAGGTCCTACAAGAGAGGGGGCAGTCCTGGACTTAACTTTAGGGACTGAAGCCGGACAAGTGGTAGAGGTATCAGTGGGGGAGCATTTTGCAGATAGTGATCATAACTCCATTAAATTCAAGGTTGTTATGGAAAAGGACAAAGCTGGGCCAGAAATCAGATTTCTAAATTGGGGAAGGCCGACTTTTAGAAGGTCATATATGATTTGGTCAGAGTGGACTGGGAGCAGCTACTTTTAGGTAAATCTGAGTTGGAGCAGTGGGACTCATTCAAGGAGGAAATAGGGAGAATACAGGACCAACATATTCCAGTAAAGATAAAGGGCGGAACCAACAAATCCAGGGAACCCTGGATGTCGAGAGATATACAGGATTGGATAAAGAGAAAAAGGGAGGCTTATGGCAGATACCGAGGGCTCAAAACAGCAGAAGCCCTAGAGGAGTATAGAATGTGTTGGGGGGGGGAAACTTAAAAAGGAAATTAGGAGAGCAAAAAGGGGGCATGAAAAAACATTGCCAAGTAAAATAAAGGAAAATCCAAAGTTATTTTACAAGTACATTAAGAATAAGAGGGTAATTAGGGAAAGAGTAGGGCCCATTAAGGACCAGAGTGGTAATTTGTGTGTGGAGCCGGAAGACACAGGTAGGGTCCTAAATGAACACTTTGTGTCAGTGTTCACAAGTGAGAGGGACAATGTGGGTATGGAAATCAGGCAGAAGAACTGTAATATAATTGAAAAAATTAGCATAGAAAGGGAGGAGGTTCTAAGTGGTCTGGCAGGCTTAAAAGTAGATAAATCTCCAGGCCCAGATGGAATGTATCCCAGGCTGTTGAGTGAGGTAAGGGAGGAGATATCAGGTGCGCTGGCAATAATTTTCAATACCTCTGTCCACAGGAGAGGTGCCAGAGGACTGGAGGACAGCCAATGTAATAGCGTTATTCAAGAAGGGAAGAAGTGATAAACCAGAGAACTACAGGCCAGTCAGTCTAACCTTATCGGTGGGGAAACTATTGGAAGTAATTCTGAGGGACAGAATTAATCTACAATTGGAGGGGCAGGGATTAATCAAGGACAGTCGGCATGATTTTGTTAAGGGGCAGTCACGTCTGGCCAATTTGATTGAATTTTTCGAAGAGGCAACAGGTGTGTAGATAAGGACAATGCATTGGACATAGTCTACTTGGACTTGAGCAATGGTTTTGATAAAGTCTTGCATGGGAGACTGATAATGAAGATGAGAGCCCATGAGGTCCAAGGCAATTTGGCAAATTGGATCCAGAATTGGCAGGAAGCAGAGGGTGATGGTCAAGGGGTGTTTTTGTGACTGGATGCCTGTGTCCAGTGAGGTTCCACAGGGATCGATGTTGGGTCCCTTGCTGTTTGTGGTATATATAAATGATTTAGACTTGAATGTAGGAGGGTTGATCACTCAGTTCGCAGATGACACAAAAATTGATAGGGTGGTAAATGAGGAGGATAGCCTTAGATTACAGGAGGATATAGATGGGCTGATCAGTGGCAAATGGAATTTAATCCGGATAAGTGTGAGGTGATGCACATGGGCAGGACAAACAAGGCACAAGAATACACGATGAATGGTAGGACCCTGGGGAGTACCAATGATCAGAGGGACCTTGGTGTGCATGTCCATCAGTCCCTTAAGGTAGCAGGACAGGTAAATAAGGTGGTTAACAAGGCATATGGGATACTTGTCTTTATTAGCCGAAGCATAGAGTATAAGAGCAGGGAGGTTATGCTGGAACTGTATAAAATGCTGGTTAGGCCACAGGTAGAGTATTGTGTGCAGATATAGACTGGAGTTATTTTCCCTGGAGCAGAGGAGATTGAGGGGGTATATGAATGAGGTGTATAAGATTATGAGGGGCATAGACAGGGTAGATAGGAAGGAACTTTCCCCCTTGGTGAAGGATCAATAACCAGGGGGCATAGATTTAAGGAAAGGGCAGGAGGTTTAGAGGAGATGTTAGAGGAAGAGTTTTTTCACCCAGAGGGTGGTGGGAATCTGAAACTCACTGTCTGAAAGGGTGGTGGGGGTAGAAAACCTCATAACATTTAAGAAGTATTTGGACAGGCACTTGCGATGCCATGGCATACAAGGCTATGGGCCTAGTGCTGGAAAATGGGATTAGAATAGTTAGGTAATTGTTTGACTGGTGCAGACTCAATGGGCCGAAGGGCCTTTTTCTCTGCTGTAGACCTCTATGACTCTATGACACCAGGAGAACACCCCTGCTCTTTTTGGAAAAATGCCTTGGGACCTTTATCCCCACTAGAGGGGGCAGACATGGCTCGGTTTATCATCTCATCTGAAAGGTGGAACCTCAGATAGTGCAGCAGCCCCTCAGTAATGCACTGAAGTGCCAGAGTTGATTGTGCGCTCAAATCTCTGAAGTGGGGCTTGTACTCACAACTCTCTGATACCAAGGCAAGAGCACTATAAATGTGCTATGGAATGTGAGATACATGGAATATGACACAATATAAAAGCTAACTTCTTAGACTATAGGAAATGTTCCTCCTGTCAGTCTAACACAATGCAGGCACATTAATATAGTTTGGTATCTAATCTGTCACATCCCCTGGGGAATCCATCAAGATTTAATCAAAGTGACCTTTGGGACTAAAATCTGTTTGAAGTCATGTTGCCTGTTTGAATAGAGAAGTACATGCTGGGTAAAAAGGTAACCACTTGGTCATATTTGATAATCGAAGTTGGAGTTTTTTAGTGTCCACAGCTGTATGTTGTAAAATTCAGATTAAATATCTGTTGTAGCTGAACAGTTAGTCACAAACTGTATTTGTGATGGAAAATATGACAGTAGGTCAGGTTTCCTAGATGGTGAGATGCCAACATCTGATCCGTTTCTCACAAAATAAAATGGGACAGGTTACCTTTGTGCTGCAATGGCAGTGGACTTTCTGCCTCCTCCGTGACTGTGTCCACGAAACCAGCTGATTTATTGACACAGGGCAATTTAAATAATTTGAGCAGACAGTAGGGATTTTTTATGGTACCAATCAACTCAGGTGAGGTGGAACTGCCAACTTTGCTGCCTGGCTGAAGATCTCAAAGTATTTTTTTCTCCGTGATCAACTGCCATAATCAAAGCAGCCCTTTAAAATTCAACCCCTCCTCTCTAACCCTGCCACACTAGCCCATAACATTGCTGAAAGCCTGGAAACCGCCTGCCTCCCTCTGATGCCCACACATAAGGATGAAGGAATTTCTGGAATTGCAGCAGATCCAGGAATTAAATAATGTGCAGTTACAACAGGCTCCTTTTGGAATGCAACAGTTAGTCAACAAGCTCCGAGGAGAAGCATGAGCCTAATTTAAAAGGACCCAGAAATTGCTTGCTGCCACCAAGAGCAAACAGGACTGTAAATGTGGGATTGCACTAAAGTGTATGCAGATAGCATTTTTCACAAGATTTTGAAGTTGCTTTGCTCAGGTGACATATATGGGAATTATCTCCATCAAGAGGAGATTACTAAGCCCTGAGAACAATGCATCTGGTGAGATGAGGATGGCATTTTTGTGCTGTGATGCAAAATGTAGACAGGACATTGTTCCACCTTCTATGCGGAGCAGAAATAAAGAAGAATCCTGTGCATCTGAGAGGCATGACAACTCCATACTCACCATTCCCTCAATATAATTGACTGGGTGAGCATAAAACTTTTATATTTTCAAGAAGCATACCTACATCTCTTTCCTATCATATCACTGTGTATTCTCTCTGTGCCTGACACAAAATAAGAGTGTAAAGGATAGGTGATTAAAGCTAACCCCCACCAAAAACAATATCTCCATAGTACAGATACAGGCAAACTGGATGAAAACAGAGTTTCCACTAAGATACCATTCTTAGTGCTTTTTCCTCTTGTAAAAAAAAAATCAGCACCAAAAAATGGACACGGGAGAGGGGCACAACCACCATTAGGGGGACACAAATGAGGGGCAGGCAGAGTTGGTAAAGGAAGAGATAGTAATGTATAGTGGGTGCAATTTTGAGACATTCAAAGTTTATAGCTGAATCGATTATTGAGCTGTAACATTGTCAAGTGACATGCAAGAATCAACCCTTCGAAATGTCATTCCTTTCTTTAACCAACAAGCAGAAACTCATGAACAAGAAGATATGTCCTCAGAAGAGAAGTCTGACACATCAAGCACAAGAACTCCTGTCCCAGTTTCAAAAGATATGTCATGGCATGTTTTATGCTTCAGCAACCCAGATATACCACTTGCAAGGATACAGTTAACAAGTCAGTGGGAATAACACAGATTGATCTGGGAGTCAAACTAGGAAAACAAGCTGGTGCTTCATGACAGGTGAAGAAATGACTGTCCTTAGATGAGAAGCTTGGTACTCCAATTCCAGAGGACAGATTTCAAACAGATCATGATAAGAGAACATGAATCTCATGTGTGGGAAAGTACACACTGTTTCCAAGCAGCTGGTGCAGATTATGGCTTTGTTGGCATCTGCCCACAACTGCTACACTATGGAGGAACTACACCAGGGGTCCTACAGCTCGTCCTGGAGTGTATAACAGTGAAGGACATAACTGCAGCAACAGTGGGCAGAATTTAATGCTGCTGATGCAGGTCTTGCCCAGCAGTCTAAGAACCAGTGGGAAACCCATGTCGCTTCTGTTCAGGGGGTGGTGGGGTGGTGGAGAAGAGCCCAACCAAAACTGGCTAGTGTTGGGCCTTCCCTGGGATTCAGGACCCCAGGGATTGAAATCCCAAACATTTAGAACTGCCAGCCAATTAAATGCCAACAGCTCTCCATTGTTGGCAGTGCCATCGGGAGCAGTGGCTGCTGCCAGTGGTGCACCAGCCCTTCGCCAGGGATAGTTGGTGGATCTCTGGACTCAGATGAGAGTGAGGGCCAGATAGGGGCCGTTGGGAGAGGGTGCGAAGGAGATCAGAGGCACGGGCAGGGAGGTGGCTTTCAGCGGCCTCCAGCTTCCCGATGCTGGGTCTCACGGTTGGGCACCAAGTGCCTTTGAAAGGGGGAATGTAGGAAATAGGAGCAGGAGGCGACCATTTGGCCCCTTGGCCCTGCTCCGCCATTCAACAAGATTATGACTGATCTTCCACCTAAACTCCAGTTTCCCCGCAACATCCCCATATCGCTTGGTGTCTTTATTATCTAGAAATCTATCAATCTCTGCGCCTCCACAGCCCTCTAGGGTAGAGAATTCCAAAGATTCACCATACTGTCAGTGAAAATTCCTCCTCATCTCAGTCTTAAATAGCCTACCCCTTAATCTAAGACTGTGTCCTAGGTTCCAGACGCCCCAGCAAGGGGGAAGCATCCTTCCTGCATCTACCTCGTCATGCCATGCACGAATTTTGTATGTTTCAATGGGATTACTCCTCATTCTTCTAAACTCTAGAGATTGCAGGCCCAGTCTCTCCAGTCCCGTCTCACAGGACAATCCCACCATCCCAGGGATCAGTCTGGTGAAGCTTTGCAGCACTCCCTCTATGGCAAGTATATCTTTCCTTAGGTAAGGAACCAAAACTGTACACAATACTCCAGGTAAAGTCTCACCAAGGCTCTATACAATTGAAGAAAGACATCTTTACTCCTGTACTCAGATCCTCTTTCAAAAAAGGCCAACGTACAATTTATCTTTCCAATTGCTTGCTGCATCTGCATGTTAGCTTTCAGTGACTCATGAACAAGGATACACAGGTCCCTTTGGACATCAACACTCCCAATCTCTCACCATTTAAAAAATACTCTGCACTTCTGTTTTTCCTACCAAAGTGGATAACTTCACATTTTTCCACATTACATTCCATCTGCTATGTTCTTGCCCAATCACTTAGTCTGTCTAAAGCCCCTTGAAGTCCCTTTGCATCCTCCTCACAGCTCATCCCCAACTGGTTTTGTCTCATCAGCAAACTTGGAAATATTACATTTGGTCCCCACATCCAAATCATTGATATAAATTGTGGACAGCTGGGGCTCAAGCACTGATCCTTGCTGTACCCAGCTAGTCACAGCCTGCCAACCTGAGAATGACCCGTTTATTCCTACTCTGCTTTTTGTCTGTTAACCAATTCTCAATCCACGCCAGTACATTACCCCTATCCCACACACTCCAATTTTGTTTGCTAACCTCTTGTGTGGGACCTTAACGAAACCTTTCTGAAAATCCAAAAACACCAAATCCACTGGTTCCCCCTCATCTATTCTGAGTCATATCCTCAAAAAAATCCTAACACTATTTCCCTTTCATAAAGTCAAGTTGACTCTGTCCAGCCCTACCATTATTTTTTTAGTTTCTAGTTAACTCATCCTTTAAAATAGATTTTAGCATTTTCCCTACTACTGATGTCAGGCTAACAGGTCTTTAGTTCCCTGCTTCCTCTTTCCCTCCTTTCTTAAACAGAGCGATTACATTTGCTACCTTCGAATCTGCACGAACCGTTCGAGAATCTACTGAATTTTCGAAGGTGACTACCAATACATCCACCATCTCTACAGCCTACAGCCACCTCTTTCAACAGTCTGGGACGTAGATCATCAGGTCCGGGGGACTTATCAACTTTTAGTCCCATTCATTTCTCCACTACTACTTTTTTTTTTTACTAATAATAATTTCTCATCCCCATGAGCCCCTTGGTTCTCTTGTATTTCTGGGAGGTTTTTTTGCATCTTCCTCCATGAAGACAGACACATTTCCTTATTGCCCATTGTAAATTCTCCAATCTTTGCCAGTAATGGGCCTACATTTGTCTTTGTTAATCTTTTCTTTTTAAACATACCTATGGAAGCTTTTACAGTCCATTTTTATGTTTCTTGCTAGTTTACTTTCATATCCCATTTTCCCTTTCTTTCACAGCATTGTGATTGACTCTTAAATGCCCTTGGAGATGGTCTAGCAAGCCACTAAGTTGTATCAAACTGCTAAATAGTTCAAAAGGAATGAAACAGACCGCCCAACATCAACTAGGCACCAGAAATGACAACGGCAAACTCAGCCCTGTCGACCCTGTAATGTCTCCTTACTAACACGTGGGGGCTAGTGCCAAAATTAGGAGAGCTGCCTCACAGACTAGTCAAACAACAGCCTGACATAGTCATACTCACAGAATTATACCTTACAGATAACGTCCCAAACACCGCCATGATCAACCCTGGGTATGTCCTATCCTACCAGCAGGACAGACCCACAGAGGTGGCGGCACAGTGGTATACAGTCGGGAGGGAATTGCCCTGGGTGTCCTTAACATTGACTCTGGACCCCATGAAGACTCATGGCATCAGGTCAAACGTGGACAAGGAAACTTGCTGATTACCACATACCACCCATCCCCTCAGCTGATGAATCAGTGCTCCTCCATGTTGAAAACCATGGAGGAAGCAGTTGGCAAGGTTGCAGAATGTACTCTGGGTGGGGGGCTTCAATACCCATTACCAAGAGTGGCTCAGTAGCACAACACAGACCGAGCTAGCCAAGTCCTAAAGAACATAGCTGCTAAACTGGGTCTGTGGAAGGTGGTGAGGGAACCAACAAGAGAGAAAAACATACTTGACCTCATCTTCACCAACCTGCCTGCTGTAGATGCATCTGACCATGACATTATCGGTAGGAGTGGCCACCACACAATCATTGTGGAGACAAAGTCCCACCTTCACATTGAGGATACCCTCCATCATGTTGTTTGGCACTACCACCGTGCTAAATTGGATAGATTTCAAGCAGGTCTAGCAACTCAAGACTGGGCATCCATGAGATGCTGAGGGCCATCAGCAGCAGCAGAATTGTACTTGAACACAATCTGTAACCTCATGGCCCGGCAAATCGGCCACTCTACCATTACCACCAAGTCAGGGGATCAACCCTGGCTCAATGAAGAGTGCAGCCATGCCAGGAGCAGCATCAGACGTACCTAAAAATGAGGTGTCAACCTGGTGAAGCTACAAAACAGGACTACTTGTGTTCCAGGCAATAGAAGCAGCAAGCGATAGACAGAGCTAAGTGATTCCACAAGCAACAGATAAGATCTAAACTCTGAAGTCATGCCACATCCAGTCATGAATGGTGATGGACAATTAAACAACTCACTGGAGGCAGCGACTCCACAAATATCCCCAAACTCAATGATGGGGAAGCCCAACACATCAGTGCAAAAGGTAAGGCACCTGCAACAATCTTCAGCCAGAAGTGCTGAGTGGATGATCTATCTCACCCTCCTCCGGAAGTCCCCAGGATCACAGGTACCAGCCTTCAGCCAATTTGATTAACTCCACGTGCTATCAAGAAACTGCTGAAGGCACTGGATACTGCAAAGGCTATGGGCCCTGACAATATTCCGACAATAATACAAAATACTTGTGTTCTAGAACTTGCTGCACCCCTAGCCAAACTGTTCCAGTACAGCTACACAGAGGCATCTACCCAGCAATGTGGAAAATTAACCAGGTACGTCCTGTACAGAAAAAGCAGGGCGAATCCAACCCAGCCAATTACCTACTCTTAATCAGTCTACTCTCTATCATTAGTAAAGTGATGGAAGTGGTCATTAACAGTGCTATCAAGTGGCACTTATTTAGCAATAACCTGCTCACTGACATTTAGTTAGGGTTCCATCAGGGCCATTCAGCTCCCGACCTCATTACAGCCTTGGTTCAAACATGGACAAAAGAGCTGAACTTCAGAGGTGAGGTGAGAGTGACAGCCCTGGACATCAAGGCCACATTTGACAGAGTGTGGCATCAAGGAGCCCTAGTAAAACGAGTCAATGGGAATCGGGGGAAAACTCTCCACTGGCTGGAAGCACAAAGAATGATAGTTGTAGTTGTTGGAGGTCAATCATCTCAGTTCAAAGAAATCACTGCAGGAGTTTCTCAGGGTAGTGTCCTAGGCCCAACCATCTTCAGCAGCTTCATCAATGACCTTCCTTTCATCAGAAGGTCAGAAGTGGGGATGTTCTCTGATGATTGCGCAATGTTCAGCACCATTCATGACTTCTCAGATACTGAAGCAGTCCATGCCCAAATGCAGCAAGACCTGGACAATTTCCAAGCTTGGGCTGAGAAGTGGCAAGTAACATTTGCATCACACAAGTGCTGGGCAATGACCATCTCCAGCGAGAGAACCGAACCATTGCCCCTTGATGTTGAATGGCATTACCACCACTGAATCCCCCACTATCAACAGTCTGGGGGGGTTACCATTGACCAGAAACTGAACTGGACTAGCCATATAAATACTGTGGCTACAGGAGCAGGTCACAGGCTGGGAATCTTGCAATGAGTAACTCACCTCCACACTCCCCAAAGCCTGTTCACTATCTACAATGCACAAATCAGGAGTGTGATGGAATACTCCCCATTTGTCCAGATGAATGTAGCTCCCACAACACTCAAGAAGCTTGACAACATCCAGGACAAAGCAGCCACTTGATTGGCACCACATTCACAAACATTCACTCCCTCCACCACTGACACACAGTAGCAGCAGTGTGCACTATCTACAAGATGCACTGCAGGAATTCACCAAGGCTCCTTCAACAGCACCTTCCAAACCCTTAACCACTACCATCTAGAAGGACAAGGGCAGCAGATAAATGGGAACACCACAACCTGAAAGGTCCCTTCCAAGTCACTCACCATCTTGACTTGGAAATATACCCTATTCCTTCATTGTTGCTGGGTCAAAATCCTGAAGCGCCCTCCCTAACAGCACTGTGGGTGTACCTACACCACATGGACTGCAGTGGTTCAAGGCAGCAGCTCACCACCACTTTCTCAAGTGCAACGAGGGACAGGCAATGAATGCAGGCCCAGCCAGCAAAGCTCACACCCCCGTGAATGGATTTTTAAAAATCAGTTGTATGTTATTATACAATATATTGTATTTGCTGCTCACAACATGGGGCCTCCTCTACATTGGGAAGGCCAAACGTAGACTGAGTGACCATTTTGCACAATGCCTCTGATCAGTCTACAAGCATGACCGCAAACTTCCTGTCGCTTATTATTTTAATTCTCCACCTTGCTCTCAATCTGACCTTTCTATGCATGGCCTGCTACAGTGTTCCAATTAAGCTCAATGTAAACTTGAAGAACAGCACCTCAAACTTTCTTCTCAGCACTCTACAGCCTTCTGGACTCAACAGTTTAGATAATAACTTCTACCTCCATCTCGTTGTGTTTTTTTCCACTGGCTTGTTTTTTTCGTTATCCCTTCGTGTTACATTCAGATGGTTGCTATACAGCCATTCATGCCTCATCTGGACACAAATTTGTTTCTTACTATACCTATTACCATTCTTTGTTCTTCTTGCACCATACCCTGTTGCTACTGGCTTAAAAACTCTTACATTTATATTTTTCTTCAATTCTGATGAAAGCATATTGACCCGAAACCTTAACTGTTTCTTTCCACAGATGCTTCCAGACCTGCTGAGTATTTGCAGCATTTTTTGTTTATAAATCATGCATGTGAATGTTGGGGGTAAAAGCTAACGAAATAAACAGTAAACCTACCCAAACGGTGGGACTTTCAGATTTTGGGCCAGATTTTGATGTAGCAAGGCAACAAATAGTGCCTGACATTATCTTACTGAGGTTCTGACATCTTATTGTGCATTATCTCAAGAATTAACATTAATCTGTTTTGGAGCTTGCTTCCAGTATAGGAAGATGCTCAAAATGACCAAATCTCTGGACTTGAAGTTGTTTTTCACACCTCCCCCCAAAATAATACCTCTAAGGTCCCTGTTGAAGTCATGCAGCCTTCGTATTTCCCCTTCCAATTTATTCCTCATGGCTTTATCCAGAGTCTCTCGCTTGGTAGTGGACTTCACCAAGTTTTCGTGGGCTTCTGAGATCCGCTGGATTTCCATTTCAAACTGAAAAAGAATACAAAAAATAGTGCAGCAATTGTTAGGTCCTGTCTCCGGTCATATACATTTACTTAATGGAGCTATTCAGAGACGATAGCACATGATTTTCTTGTTAAAAACATGTACATGTGACTTCATTAATGTAACTCGATATCAAAAATTCCTTTGAAGCTTATGCAGCCATATCCAATGATTCAGAAAAATCAATTACATAACTGCAATTTTTAAGTGGAATGAAGGGGAATGTTTGTTTTCATACTAGATGATAGTAGGGAAATGAACTGTTACAATCGGGATGGGAGGAGTGCACATATGATCCAGCCCCACTGCTCTGCAGGCTGTACCATTGATTTAAAAGTTGAATTTTCTCACCAAAATAGCTAATCGTCTTTTTCCCCTACTGGTGCCCAGAATAAAAGAGTCTTCAACCAGGCTTTTTTTCAATAAACTCAGAACAATTTGCTTATTAAAAAACAAAACTTCTTTTCAACAAGTTGCAAGCACTGGTTAACACACAATTGTAATCAGGAAGTATAACTATCTATCTCTCCCTAAAGAATTCCCCCAGCACACACAAAGGACAAAGAGATAGAGTCTCTCTGCAGAGATGGGCTATAGAGGATGGGCAATATAAAATAAAGGATAAATTCCGCATGGTCTTCACACTGTAGACCTTGAGTTCTCTTTTGTGAAGATGGGCCGCTGGTCCTGATGGATGTCTCAAGTTCTCACCAGCTGGTCACAGCTTTGCAGGTCAAAATGCAGACCACTTACACTCAGATGAGGGTTCTCTGGCAACAGGTTGATAGCCACACACAATTTTAGGCAGGGTAGAGAAAGAGAGAGAGAGAGAGAGAGCGTATGCGAGAGAGAGAGAGAGAGAGAGAGAGAGAGAGAGAGAGAGAGAGATAGAGAGCGCGCCAGTCAGGGTAGCCTTCCTTCCTCAGCTTGGTCCCCAACAAGACTCCATTCTAAACCAGCAGGTTCAAAACTTGAGTTTTTTCCCCTCTGCCACGTGATTTCCAGCAAGTTACTAGCCTTTGCTTTCCTTCAGTATTTTCCCCATCATTTAAAGTGATTACAGCTTAACCAAACAACCAAGTCTTCCTCAAGTACCACAAAGGTCTGGTGATTTCTTTGAAGAGGCCTACTTGTTGACAGTTCTGAGGTGAACTTATGACCTTTTAAAAAGAAAATCCCAGGTCTGCATCCAAATGTACAGATCGCGCCAAGTCCTTCCATTTTGTAAAAGAGAAAAAAAAATCAGTCTGGAGAGGTATGATTCCAACAAAAGCCAAATGGATTTTAATGAAAAGCTTTAATTGAATGCTTCTATGCATTCAATTATTATTTTTATAGTGGATAACAACTTAAAATCTTAACAATGTCTGGCTGGAGTGAGGAATGAGCAGTATCGTAACAATGTAGGATAGTCTAAACTGTCCTGTAGAAAGGAGTAAATGCTGATGCCATTATCAAAAAAGTGGGGTAGAACTATTAACAATCTTCATTTTACTTTCCAAAAATGACCCTTATAAAGATCACAGTGGGTTTGTACTTCCAATTAAATCTTTAAACTTACATATTGCAGTGCAACTACAGAACAGAACTGGCACTTTGACAAAATATAAACAGTGAAGTCCTTAAATGTGTTGGTTGTTTATATACGAACATGTCCCTAAATGAGTCTGTTCCCTAGAACAAATATGGTTTTAGCAGCATTGAATGAGCCAGGAATAAATTCAGCTTGTAAACATTTGATTATATATGAAGAGATCATTAATAAGTCTGCATCAAAATTAATACAGTTTCTATAGGGCAAGAAAGGACATTTGGAATGGATCAGAGCGAGTGAGGGGCAATAAGGACTATAAATAGCTCTGCGTTGGAGTTGGCTGGGAATGATTTTGGACAGCGTACAGCAGACCAGATACACTTTTCTGATATCTTTCACTCCCCTTGCGCCAGCCTGGTATATATTACTAGCCTTGCTTCCCTGCACAAGCCAACCTCAAAAAACCTAAGAGAGGGACAAAAACAAAAATAGCTGGAAAAACTCAGCAGGTCTGACAGCATCTGCGGAGAGGAACACAGTTAATGCTGATAGAGGGGTTGGGACAGGTAGAGCTGGATAGAGGGCCAGTGATATGTGGAGGCAAAGGAGAGATCGCCAAAGATGTTGTAGACAAAAGGACAAAGGGGTGTTGACGGTGGTGATATTATCTAAGTAAGGTGCTAATGGTGACAGTAAGGATAGAAAGCAGGACAAACAAGTGGCAGATGGTCCCAGTGGGGGTGGGTGGGGGGGAGGAAGGAATTGAAATGGACTAAAAGATGGAGATAAAACGATAGATTTAAAAATAGGTGGGAAAAGAAAAATATATTTAAAAAATATAAATTATTGGAAAAGGGGGGGATCGGAAAAGGGGTGGGGATGGAAGAAACAGTTCATGATCTGAAGGTGTTGAACTCAGTGTAAAGTCCGGAAGGCTGTAGGGTGCCTAGTCAGAAGATGAGATGCTGTTCCTCCAGTTTGCTTTGAGTTTCACTGGAACATTGCAGCAGGCCAAGGATGGACATGTGGGCTTGACAGCAGGGTGGTGTGTTGAAATGGCAAGTGACAGGGAGGTCTGGATCATGCTTGCAGACAGACCGAAGATGTTCCACAAAACGGAACTGCGTTTGGTCTCTCCAATGTAGAGGAGACTGCATTGGGAGCAGCGAATGCAGTAGACTAAATTGAGGGATGAGCAAGTGAAGTGCTGCTTCACTTGAAAGGAGTGTTTGGGCCCTTGGACGGTGAGAAGGGGGGAAGTAAAGGGGCAGGTGTAACATCTTATGCGGTTGCATGAGAAGCGAGGGTCATTGGGGTAAGTTTTTTGGAGTTCCCATCCATGGGATGGTATCTCACTTACAGCCAGCATATATCAGAAGATTACAAGTGCGCAACTGCTATTTCTTATATGGGTTCAAGGTATTTTACCACCAGTGCGGACTTGGAAAAGTTAGGCTTTTGAGTATTATCTATAACGTGGTATTTGTGGGAACCACATCAACACTGAAGATACATGGGAAAGAGAGGTGTGGAAGGACTTATAGAGGAAAAAGGAGACAAAAGCAAAGAGTAAAAGAAAGGGGCAGAGTCACCACATTGCAAAAAACGTGAAATTGAACAGAAAGGGCAGGGTGCAGGTGAAGGCAAAGTCAGAGAGATTGACACAAAAGGGATGAACTAGGCAGGATGCACAGAAATAGTTAGAGATTTTTTTTGTTAGTGTGTTTTGCCAAAGAAGATCAAACAAATTTAAAACATATTGGGTCAGAATTGTAGCAGGGCAAGCATCTGCCATTAGTTAGGCTTGCCCTTGCCTGTTTAATCACAACATGATATTTTGCACTGCAAGTTGCTTAATGTGCAAGCTGCTAAAGCAACTGGGCATCAGGAACCTGAGTGAACACAATTCTGTATCTCCCTAACCAAGCAGACTGAAAGGTTGAAATTAACAGCACATGAACTAAGAAGGAGGTGCAAACTGAAGTGGGTGAATTCAGTCAATTCACATATAGATGTAGAAAGAGAGAGAAAGGAAAACTGGATTGAGAGAAAAAAGACAAGAAAAGCAAAAATTTTTTTTTTAAAAATCTCCAACAAGAATTAAAACCTTTAGGAATAAGACTCCACACTTTTCAATGCGAAAGATATTGTGTGGCTGTATTTGCTATTTATTACATCTTTGAAAGGGTATTTAGAGACAGAAATGGACAACATTTAACTTTTCATGCTGAGTTTAGTTCACATCTACTGTGTACGTACAACAATTTCATACCATTTAATACATTTGAATGGGAAACCAGACAGCAAATTTTTGCAAAACTAATGGTGAAGCGCCACATATCCTATCTATCTGTGTATAACCGCACATCCGCCCTCATCTGAAGTTGCTGTAACATTTGTGCATAAATAAAACCAAGTACCATTAGCATCGCTATCATTTGGACAGCAAAGTATCGCCCATTGTGTAATGAGGTACAAGACTCATGTAATTCTCTCTGTATAAGCATGAGCCATGTCACAGGAGTGCAATGATATTTAATTTTAAAAAGTGAAAACTAACAACTTGCTAATATACAGGCAGTACTGAAAAGGGAAACAAATTGATATCTACTTTAAAAGAATTCAAGCTTTAAAGAAAGCTTGAAGAGTCTGGGAAAGAGAAAGCGCAGTGGAAATATTCAAGTATCGGGAAAATGTGAGATTGCAGGCACATGATTTCCCTACTCTGTCAGTTGACAAAATTACACATGTAGCAAATGTTGATGACCAGAGAAGCTGGCTAAATTCTAGAACAATACTCCAATGGATAGTCCTAACGATGGAATTGTTGCTTTAGTGTTCCAAGGCACAACATTAGCTCAAGTACTGGGATCAGCCTCATCGTATTTATTTTATTTAGATCATCATTCATAAATGCAAACAGCCTTCAAATAACGTAGGCATAGTTGACTGCTGCATAGTTAAAATATTATGACTGCAGACTACATTAATATACAGGGTCACATCTTTAAGATTAAAAACCATCGGAACATTCACGGAGTAGAATCCATGCCCATGCATGTGTGTATTAAGGTTGATCTGATGTGGGTTCCATTTATAACTCCCTAGACTCTCAGGAAAACTGCCAGTAAAAGATCTATGATGCCTTCCCCCACTTGCCATCTCCTTTCTACTGGAAAGTGATGAAGGTAATTGTCTGAGCAAACATGGCATCAATCATTTGGTTTTAAAGTTAACTGGCTCAACTGTAGATGACCCCTTTGATTGCCTGGAAGTGATCTTGTACATAGAAACTTAATGTTCTTGTGACCTTCACAGATATGAGAAGGGGAACCCCAATCATTGAGGGGGTCTGTAAATCAATTATAAACCAGCATTGTCCTGTGCTGCCTCGGCAGTGAAGTGGAAAGGCTAAAACAGCTGTCATATGTTATACCCAGATAGTTGGGAGCAAACACATTTTGTAAGATGCTTTTGCTCATGAGGACACCAGTTTACAATACAATGGGAACAGTCAAAGGGACTCTCATACTTGCAACTTCATCAGCTTAACATATTGCAGGCTATAATATTTTGTATCACTTACTGGTATTGGAATTATCATTCTACTTTCCTCTTTCATATCACAAGAGTCTAAGATCTTAGACTAGACTCCTCTTGGCTCTATGGTTGTGCTTTAGGAATGCAGATCCACGTCATCTAATTAGCTAAAGATGCCCCATCAAAACATCTTTTGTGTAAGCAATGTTGGGGGATGGGTAGAACACCACTATACCAAGTTCATGCTTCAATAAAGACACCAGAAGCCTTGATATTTTCTATAAAAATGCTTTCCGCGCACTGATGACTACTGGATGCCAAGTAACCAACAATGCATGTTTTCAGTCAAGCATGAAAAGGAACTGTGCCTGGTTTGTGCACTATGATTCATGCTTGCTAACTTGATACAGTGTGCTGCACTAAAACAAGGCACAAGGTATGCAATTGGACAGATTCATTGCTAGCTTCAGTGTAGAATTATATCAAATTAATGAAACTGTTGTCATGGGTCTTCAATTATAATACCTTTCTAGAAAAATGATCTATGCTTGCATTTTACCCATTAGACCCAGAAACATAAGCTGCGTTTTTCAAAAATCCTGAAAGCTCTGTCCAGCCGTAGATACTAATTATTCAGATTTTTCAATGTCTTTTTGGAGAAATTCCAATTATCCATACTTGAGATTCCTGGGAATCTAAAATAAACACTAGCTTCTATCACACAAAAATCTCTGAAAATGACAGGCACTCATAGGGTTAAACTGGTTACATTAAGTACTCAACCTATATTGATAATCAGTCTTCATAATTAAATATGGTTTGGCCTAAAAATGTAATGTTTGTAGCAACCAGCTTCTGCTAGATAGACAAGGCCTCTGGACAAAACTGAAAGGTCTGCAAATTTGCAATTAATCTGATTTTGTTTGGTCCTGATAAATATATTAGTTCCAGATCAGTCTGACCTATTATGATAGTTGTTGAAACATGGTGTACTGAACATGTATACGAACATAACAAAGCATGAAAAAAAATTATTCATTCAACACGTGATAACACTCCTTCTTGCAGAATAAAGAATTAAAATCTCAGCACAAGAGAGGGCCATGTAGCCCATGATGCCTGTGCTGGTGCTAACTCCACAAAAGATCTAACTGCCCTAATCGTTACACACAAGCACAGACATTTTGATTGTGATCATTCATCCCCTGTTGGATATAAAGTTATTTGATGTGAAATAGCATTTGAGTGAATTTAAAAAAAAACCCCAAGAACTTTGCTTTCCTATGCTCTCTCTCTCTCTATATATGTGTGTATATATATATATATATATATATATATATATATATCTGATGGCCTCACCTCTGATCAGCTGAATCAGTGAGCAGAAACTGGCATCCTCTGGTTCTGAATGCTGATCCTGGTGTAAAAATGGCTTGCACCAAAGGTGATATTGAAAATTGTGGTTATCTTAGGAATGGACACATCCTCAGAGGTGTGAATTGCAGAAATGATTTGCTTTTAACACCTCAGAGACCACCTGTTCTTTTTTATTAACTCTTAGGGTAAATTGTTCTTTTCACCACCTATCCAGTAATCTGCCTGCACCTGACTGAACTAGATTCACAGTATATATTCAACCACAGAAAACATTACAATGGCACCTAATTCAATGCCCAAACACATATGCATTTTTCCATGCCAGAATCACCGGATGGACACAGGAAAACATGGTTGCTTCTTGCCCCCTGCTCCTTAGCCCAGGTACACTGAGGCCAATTTTAGTAGCCTACTGCCATTCTGGTGGAGATAAGATAATTAAGCAGGGAACTTGTCTTGGACCAGTTGTTCTAAATGGCTCAGTTCCAAAAGTGGTCAGGGCATATACTATATGAGCCACTAGAGAACAGAATGTACAAACACAAGAACACTCAAGGGCAAAAAAAAATCAATCATCCTACCCACTACAGCTCATCCTTCTAATCCTCTCAACTCTCCCAACCCTGTATTCAACTGCATTTTGAATGCTCCCATTGTACTGTCTTGCCAGTCACATCATTCCATTTGAGGAAAGAAATTCTTCCTAATATTTAAAATTTACTTTTCTCTGATATCACTGTATTTCTTCTGAACACCCTAGCCTGACTTTTATTGATATATTATTTTGAATTTACTTTATATATACACTCATCATTTTTTTTGTATATTCGAATGGGGCTCCTTCCTGTCTCCCAGAATATAATGCATAAGCATCTTTGATTTTTTCCTAGCTCATCCCCTTTACTTGGGATCATTCTTATTGTACGTCTCTGCATCGTCTCCAATGTATGTACATCTTTTCTGTGGCATAGTGATTAGAATTGAACAAGGCGCATAAAGTCTTGGTGCAGCCTCCCAGAGGTGTATACTCTGTATTCTAGTTACCTTTTTAACTGCTTTGCCAAATTGTCTAGACAGTGAAAGTATTGAGTCTTCAAATATTCTTGGGTCTCTTTCTGGGCTAATTCTAGTCTCTCAATTTTTCCCAAGCCACATATTATTTTCATACAATTGGCAACAGTTAACAAGTAAATTTAATTTCTTTGCCTATTTACATTATCAAGCAAAATGTTTCTACAAATCTTTAATTGTATCCTATCTCTGTTGAGCTTTCTAGTTTAGTGTTGTCAGAAAATCTGTTTTAGTATCCTGGTCATTTATGCAAACTTTTAAGCATCAACATGGATAAATTATTGCCTAAGTCACAAGGTCAAGCACTCGAGCCTCACTCCAGGATTTAAATACATAATCCAAGTTGATGCTTCAGTGCAGTGCCAAGGAGTACCATATTGCTGCAGGTGTTGTCTATCAGATGTGACACTAAAACATAGCCTGTTTGTTTAGGTGAATCCCGAAATGTGACACAGGTGAAATCTATGACACATTTTGGAAAAAGCAGGTGAGTTCTCAAATGGGAGGCTGGAGTTTAAGAAAATGCATCGTGAGAATACTGAAAATCTGGTATTGCCAAGCTAGCACAGACAATAAGATCACTGAGGGTGTTGAATCTCTGCTATTCCAGAAATTCACTGGGTTCACAGTAGGAGCCTGCAGTGCATTATGGGTCCCATCCATTGTATTGAATTGTTCAGCTTTTCTGAAGACAGCAGTATCTATGGAGAGAGAAACAGAGTTAAAATTTTGAGTCCAATATGACTCTTCTTCGGAACAGTTCTGAAGATGATTCATATTGCACTCAAAACATTAACTCTGTTTCTCTCTCCACAGATGCTGCCAGACCTGCTGAGCTTTCCCAGCACTTTGTTTTTATTTCAGATCTCCAGCACCTTTTATTTTATTATCTTCTGAAGATGATATTGGTGACTTTGTCAAATACACAACATCCTGGCGGAAGGAAAAAAGCACCTTTCATGACCACAAGCCATCCCAATGTGCTTTACAGCCAATGAAGTGTTTTTGAAGTGTATTCGCTGTTGTAATGTAGGAAACACAGCAGTTAATTTATGCACAGCAAGCTCTTAGAAAGAGTAATGTGATAATGACCAGGTAATCAGATTTTGCGATTTTGATTGATGGACAAATATTGGCCAGGACACCAGGGATAACTCTCCAGCACTTCTTCAAAAAAAGTGCCATGCAATTTTTTTTACATTCACTGGAGGGGACAGTTGGCACCTCAGTTTAACATTGTATTTGAAAAATAGCACCTCCAACAGGGCAGTGCTCTCTACGTGTTGAGTTTTGTGCTGAAATTGTGGAGCGGCACTTGAGCTCGCAAGATTCTGAGTCAGAGGTGAAAGTGCTACCACAGCTAATATTTAGGTTGCTTAAAACCCCAGTTCCAACTTGGAAGGAGCCAATGGTAGAAAAGTTAACAGCTGCACTGACTTCGATAGCTGCTGGTAGTGGCATTTGGAAACTTGATCTGGGTTGCAGGTCATTGCAAGGTTTTTTTTTTAAAAAAGAGCAATAGGTGATAAAGGCATAGATCTCTTCACTCAGCCCCTCAATATTTGCTGGATAATTATGGAGGAAGACCATATTGGGTTAGCCTCATTCAAGAATGCAACACTCTCCTTTGCTGTCTTCTGTTAGCCTCAAATCCAAACCAAGAAATCCTATAAGTAAACATGTGCTGCTAAAATGATACTATGATGAGAATGTCATCCCTCTGGCAATTTGAAAGACATTTCTGTAGCTCACCAAGACAATAAAAACACTGACATATGTAGACAAACCTGAGATACAGGCAATGTTGTCCAGACAGTGAGAACCTTTTAACTGATCATTTTCCCTGACTGTGTTGGCACATGACTTGAGTACACCTCAATTTACCTGCATGTAAGGTACAATGATGGAAATCATGTTTAAAAGGGTGGAACCAAAGCAAATTTGGACATCTTATGCAGCCATTGTATTTGCATATATGTGCCTGTAATAGGAAAATTATAGGAAGTGTACCAATCTCATCCAGACCAAAAATTTACCATGTTGTAAACAGGTGTTGCCCAAAAATACAACGCTCAAAATGAAGATATATTCACATAACAGCCTTTTCTCAAGAGATGGGTTTTCAGCCTCAATTTCTAAAGTGAACACTTTTAGGACATACTCAGTGTTTAATTTAGAGGACAGTCTCCCATAACATTAACAGTGTGAGACTGGCTAACAACAAGAGTTCTCTTGCTTTACTAACCAGAATATACCACATTGTACAATGGATCAAAAGAGTAAGAATAGAAAAAATACAAAATAAATAAATCAGACTTACTGGATTAGCAAAGGCCAAGTCAACAATTCACTTCAGGGATTGAAAAAAAAGTTAAAACTTTTTGTTTCTTTGTTGTGCTCAAGTTTAGTTTTCCCTAGCTCCATGAAATTTTAAAGTAAGCCAAGATAGGAAAGAAAAACTGTGTTTGCCAAATTTATTGAATGACTATTTGGAATGCATGCATATGTAACCCATATGAAACAGATACTGTATCACCAATAGAGGCACAGCTTGTTATCTGGACTATATTTCTTGCTCATCAAATCCTGCAGCTGGTTAGGATTGTTTTTATAACATGGGCTTATGTCAAATTTCAAACCTATTATTTACATTACCTTATCAAATTCTGACATCCATCATGCTTTACACAATTGAACAGCAAGATGTCTGGCTTGTGACTTTTTCCACAATGATCACCCATCCACACCATGCCCCTGCTCCCCCTGCTAGCCTCATCATTGCCGGTTTTACAGGTAGCAGGAGCTCAGTGCTGTATTTGCCATATTTCATATGTGACCCACAGCAGAGTCAACACGATTTTGTGAAAGGGAAATAGAGTTTTAGTCATAGAGGTCTACAGAACAGAAAAAGGCCCTTCAGCCTATCAAATCTGCGCCAGTCAAACAAGTACCTAACTATTCTAATCCCATTTTCCAGCACTAGGCCTCCACCAAGGGGAAAAGTTCCTTCCTGTCTACTCTATCTATGCCCCTCATAATTTTATACACCTCAAACATGTCCCGCCTCAATCTCCTCTGCTCCAGGGAAAACAACCCCAGTCTATCCAATCTCTCCTCATAACTAAAACTCTCCAGCTCAGGCAACATCCTGGTAAATCTCCTCTGTAATCATCCATCCTACAATGCAGATTCCAGAAGTGCACACAATATTCTAGCTGTGGCCTAACCAGTGTGTAATACAGTTCCAACATAACCTCCTTGCTCTTATATTCAGTGCCTTGGCTAAAAAAGGCAAGTGTCCCTTATGCCTTCTTAACCACCTTATGTCCCGCTACCTTAAGGGACCGGTGGACATGCACACCAATGTCCCACTAAACTAGTGTAGAACAAATTTATTGGTGTTCTTTGAGAATGTAACTTGCAGGGTGGAAAAGGGGAACCAGTAAATGTAGTGTATTTGGATTTCCCAAAGGTATTTGATTAAGTGCCACATAAAAGGTTATTGTACAAGAGCTCACGGTGTTGGGGACAATATATTAGCACAGATAGAGGATTGGCTAAATAACAGAAAAGAAAGAGATGAGTTAAATGGGTCATTTTCAAGTCGGCAAAACGTAACTAGTGGACTGCCACAGAAATCAGTGCTGAGGCCTCAACTATTTACAATCCATCTTAAATGACTTGGGTGAAGGAACCAACTGTATGGCCAGCAAATTTGGCTATAATATAAAGATTGGTAGGAAAGCAAGTTGTGAGGAAGATACAAAGAGTCTGCAAGGGATATAGATAGGTTAAGTGAGTGGGCAAAGATTTGGCAGGTGGAGTAGAATGTGGGAAAATGTGAGGTTGTCCACTTGACAGGAAGAATGGAAAAGCAGATTATTATTTACATGGAGAGAGACCGCAGAATGCCTTGGTACAGAGGGATCTAGGTGCCCTTGTACATGAATCACAGAAAGTTAGCATGTAGATGCAACAAGTAATTAAGAAAGCAAATGGAATGTGGGCCTTTTTTTTGCAAATGGAGTATAAAGTAGGGAAGTCTTGCAACATAGTGCATAGGTGAGACCACACCGAAAGTACTATGTACACTTCTGATGTCCAGAGGGATATACTGGCATTGGAAGCAGTTCAGAGAAGGTTCACATGGCTGATTCCTGGGATGAAGAGGTTATCTTATAAGGAAAGGTTGAGCAGTTTGGGCCGATACCCATTGGAGTTTAGAAGAATAAGAGGTGATCTTATTGAAACATGTGAGATTCTGAAGGTGCTTGACAGGGTAGATGCTGAGAAGGTGTTTGTCCTCATGGGGGAATCTAAAACTAGTGGGCAGAGTTTAAAAATACAGGATCTTCCATTTAAGGCAGATTTGAAGAGGAATTTCTTCTTTCAGAGGGTTGTTTGTCTTTAGAATTCTCTATCACAGAGAACAGTGGAGGCTGGGTCATTGGATATATAGAAGGCCAAATTAGACAGATATTTGATCCACAAGGGAGTCAAGGGCTATGAGGGGATCGGCAGGAAAGCGGAGTTAAGGACACAATCAGATCAGCCATGAAACAAAAAAAAAAAATTGCTGGAAACTCAGCAGGTCTGACAGCATCTGTAGAGAGAAAGACTCGAAAAGTTAACTCTGTCTTTCTCTTCGCAGATGCTATCAGACCTGCTGAGTTTTTTCAGCAATTTTTGTTTTTGCTTCTGCTTCAGACTTCCAGCATCCGCAGTATTTTATCCTTTTGCTGCAGATCAGCCATGATCTTACTGAAGGCGGAGCAGGCTTGAAGGGCCTATTTCTTATGACGTGTGTGTGTGTTGGTATGCTTAATCAGATCTGTGAGAAAGAGCTGAGTTTCATGCCTTCACCTGAAACCCAGAGATGTTCATTTTCATTTGGCCCATGGGAAGAAAATCAGGAATGGGAGCTCTGGGTGATCATTCCAGACCAGAGATGCAAATAAAGATTAATATGTTCACATTTACAATTTTGTTCAAGATTTATCCTCGTGTAAGGGTGAAATTCGAGCTGTAGTTCAATCAACTCCGTCTTAAATATCTTAGTCCCCAATAAAACCATTATTCTTTCACCCTAGCTGTTTGCCCTGGTCCTCATCAAAGCTCCCCTGGGTCCAAGGGACACAGACTTGAACAGATATGGTGGACAACTGGTATAACCATTCAGCCATCTAACTGGATCACAAAAGGCATTATCGAATCCTGTTCTCATTCACTAAAACTGCTCACAATTCCAGAATTGTCCTGGAATGCAAAGATAAACCCCTCCTCCCCCCACAGCTTCTGTTCTCTACTGCAAACCATCTTCTTAAACCCCCTCAATGGAAATGAAAATCAGGAATGATGCATTAACAGGCAACTGATTCAACATCAATCAAAGTCAAAATGACCCCTAGTCCCCCTTTGAATTAGGTGCAGTAGAGAGTGCTATCTTAAACTGTGTTGATACTCATTGCTTGGTAAAGCTGGGATATATTCAAATAATGTTTAAGTAAAAAAACTTAAGGCCAGGATTTTCTAGCCCCACCCACTCCATGGATCTTCCGGTCCCACCGCAAGTCAATTGGACTTTCAGCTGGCTCACTTCATCCCCGCAGTGGATCCTGCCACGACAGGGCCAGAAAATCCCAGCCTAAATATGCTGAAAAAGACACGTGTTGTTGAAACTTTTCATATTGCACTCATCAGGACAATTTGCAAGAATACCAAATTGTAATGGGAACACCAATTTGCTGATAATCTTAATAAAGAGCATGACCCTTCAGCTATTTGCAACAGGCAAAGTACTTACTGTACCAACCAGCCCGTGCTTGTAAAACTCAAAACTCTATCCAATCTTAGATAAACAATCCTGAGCGTGCTAAGAATTACACTGACAACCAATTTAATATTATCAGTCGGGCCCATCATGTAGCTTACTTACGTGTGCTAGAAGCTACATATTAATTCACAGGATCCTGTCCTTTGCAGAAAGGAAGAACATGTACACACATTGCGCATTTTTCAACTAAGCAAAATAGGTGACAGCCATTCCCTTGTTCATTCCCCAGAGCGATGCCTTGACCATCAGAGTCAACTTGCCTGGCTTGAACTTAAACAAAGCTTGGCAGTTAACTGTCAGTTATCAGTTAATTGGTGCATTCTCCATGGCAACAACGCCAGCAATCAGAGTCCACTTGTCAACCAATCAGCACTCTCTTCTCAGCAGTATAAATTAGTGTTCCCTTTACAATTTGGTATTCTTGTGAATTGTCCTGACGAGTGCAAGACGAAAAGCTCCGACAACATCTGTCTTTTTTCAGCAATACTCAAGTTTTGTACTACCAAATGACTATTTATAAAAACTTAACTGATTCTTCCCATTTTAAATTTAACATAAAACATTGTGCATATGTATTTAAATAAGTAAATAACGTCAAGGCAACAAAATTACAAATTTTGTGACTAGAAAATAGTACTAAAGTATGTATTACATGCCCCACCCAGTAGAAAAGGAGGCCTTGAGCTGACCAACTTTAAAGAAAGGCTGTCCCGTGGTAATAATACCGTCAGTGGCCTTAATGAGCTGAGAGTGGGACTTCGGCCCCTCAGGCAAAGGAAGTCCTGCTTGCGAGAGCAGCCAAACAATCTAATTGGCTGGCAGCTGAATAGTGCCAGCAGCCCCAGAATCCACAGCAGTCATTGCTGAGACTACAAGCAAACCAGAGGTGACAAGCCATACATGTTAGACTTATAGGCGAGCCTGGGTGTTTGGTCTGGGAGGGATTAGGGACCCAGGTGGGGGCATCAGTTTCTGGAGGCCAGGGGGGAGGGGGAAAGCGCAAAAAGGATGGTACCATCTTTTGGAGGGTGGGGTTGGAGGGTGCCCCCAGTGGGCACAGCGCACCCCGGAGGAGTTATCCCTCCTGTCCTTCCCACCTTTTAACCGGAGCTTGTTATAGAGAGGGCTGGCCTCCTTCATTCTGCCTTCCCCAGCCATACACATTGAGGTGGAGTTGGAAACAGGCCCCTTACTAGACAATAACTGGCCAAGTAAGAGCCACAATAGGCCTAAGGTGGGTGTGCTGGCTGGCTGATACCTTACCTGCCCACCATAACCCGGGAGACAGCTCAGGGGTGGGTGGGTAGCAACCTGTTCTATTTTATGTGCCCAGCCCTGGCAAAAATAGCGGCAGAGAACCATAAAATACCCCCCGAGAGGGAAGAATCCCCCAAAATCTTTGTATATTTTTTCACTAATCCCATTATAAAAGCCCAGTGCAGTTCAGTAATAATATGTTATGTACAAAGAAGACTTTCATACCTGTGCCAGTTCAGCTATGTGCTAATTCCAGTTAAGCAATGTGGCCCAAATGCACAAACATCTGAGGAAAAATTCTATTTTTGGTGTATGAACGCTTTACAAAATGAACACCATAATTGCAATGCAATTTCAATATCATACATCAAATGTAACATTAACCAACTGTACTTAACATTCTCAGGTCCAAGACTCTTTACAGTATAGGTGGGGGAGAGGAAGAAGGGGACAAAATAGATACCAGCCAGGAACTGTGGAGAAAGTTACTGAAAGAAAAGTTCAGGATGCAACTTTTGAAAAGTTTCAGGGAACCTTAATGCTGAAGGTTGTATCATTAATAGTGGAATGGATTAAGTGGAAATACGATGCACACGTTGGTAAATTCTAACATTAGAAAGTACTAGTTTGCATTTAAAATTACCAGCACCACGTTTTTAGTGAGATAGTTGGCATATGTCCAAAACTCTGACACTTATGAATTATCCTGTTTAATGAACTTAAAGTTTCTTATACCTTGACCATCTATTTACTTGAACTACATTAAACAGATATGGAACTGGGTATTCAAAGCACGTAAAAATAATTACATTCATGTTTATTCTTCTAAAGTGACATACACACCCCCCAAAACATTTACACAGAATTAAAATAAAAATTAATCAGTTGTTTATGCAATTTTCAGGTGACCTTAAGAGTCTAACTCTTCCCAGTTTTACCCCCTCCTCTTCTGAAGACAGACAACAATATGGTACCAAAATACTTATTGTGTTATCTTTCCCCCTTCTTTTCTGACTCAAGTTGGAATATATTTCCAATTAGGAGCACGAACAGTGACCAATATTTATTGTCCTTTGCTAAATTAGGGGTGGTGTTGCCAATTGTAGAGCCCTTAATACAAAGATAAGCTAACGTCATTAATTTTAAATTCCCCTTCACCTAGTCATAGCAACTCTCACTGACTTGTCTGCTCTCGAGCACTGCTGCAGTGATAATGGTGGAAGATATAACAGTTGCGCAGGAGGGCATCCCACATCTGATGGCGAATACCCATCTTGCTGCTGCTTCTATTTCACAACTCAAGCTTCTGTCAGCCACAAAGTTAACATATACCACAACATGATAACACAATACATATTGGGAAGTCACACTGAAACATGTGTAACTGATATTGTTGTGTTTGTTCCTTTTTGTGCTTTCCCAGGTGTCCATGAGGGGCCAACTGTTGTAATCATGGAGTATGCTGGCCCCACCATCTCAGAGCACACAGTACTTATTCCAACTGCTGCAAGTATTTGTATAGATACATTAAGACTGGGTTCTGATGCAGATTTCCAAGTGGAAGTAACAGGTGAAATACCAAGTGAAGTATATAGCATTAGTGGTGAGGAACAAGTGCAGGTGACAGTATAAGAGACTGAAGTGATTGGATGGAGGGAGGGCAGTTTAAGGCCACCTCATCAGCAAAACTGCAGGGTAAATGTTATCCAAGGTTTGTCTACAAATAGATGATACTTTTTAAGCCCTATTAGTTTCTGGAATCATTTAAGCGGTGTGACGTTAAGTATAGAGGACTTAGTACCTCGATCCATACAGTAGATTTTATCCACTTTATACTACTTCATAGAACTGCTGTCAATACTGGAACACATGGTATCCTCAGGGCTACTGGTAACTGAAACCCTATGTAGAGCTGTAGGTTCACTTTGGAGTCCACCAATTGACACGATAGACATCTTCAGCTTTGCAACATCATTGAGACTGGTCTTCTATGTCTTCACCATATTGGAGAAATCAGCTAGACATGCGGGAGGGAGTGCCCAGTAGAAAAAGTAGGTACTGTTAAGGAAGTTCCCCTCTCAGAAGGCTCAATATCCATTTCACCCAACTGTCCATGCAAATAATCCATGCAGAAGGCAATCCCAGACATGGTGCCAGCAGTTACAAGATAACCTTTGTGATTGAAGAGGAGGTAAAGATCCAAGGAACACACAGCACCCATCATCTTATTTCCATCTCTCACTTGGACAGCAGCTTGAAGGAGAACTAGATTAGACAGTAGGATACAGTCATCAACTGCCGCAGCTGAAAAATTGGGAATGCTGTGAATCAGGCAAAGCTGCCCTTGCACATGATTTTCAATCAAGCCTTGCCCAACATGATTCCACATCAAGGCTTCAAGCACAGTCTTGGCACTTAACTGTTTTTTTGTTACACAAAATATGAAATGGTGCAAATGAAAATCATTTGCTAGAATTATACTATACAATTATTTAGATTTCTTCTGATGTATTGCTTTTGCTTTTCTCACAATGCAACTTTAGTTTATATTGATTGTATTTGCTGTTTTCAGCATTAAAAAAACTGTTGCAGCAATGCTATTAATACCGTTTTAGAAATCCACTGGTTATATAAAACAGTATAAACAGCCATATGGCCAACAACTGCTACAAACATCTCAACAATGAACTATCTTTGGAACTTGGCTTGCATTCAATTTGAAATAAAGAACCACTATACCTTTTGTAGTTTTGCAGTTTTTTCATAGAAGCCTTCCAGCTCCTGGCGAAGGGCACGGTTTTCTTCTGATAATATCTCCACCATCTGCTGAGCTCGTGCCACAATTGCAACTGCATCAACTGAAAGCTGCTGATTTGATACAGGAGGTGGTTGAGATTGGGGAGGAGCAGGCTGCAACAGTGCAAGTTGCAACTGACTCTTTTCCAAGGAGCTCTGGGAAGACATAGGGCTGTGGTGCTGTGATGGCAGTGGTTGGAAAAATGCCTGGCATTGCCTGGAAAATCACAACAAAAATGAAAATCAATGGAATGGTACATAGCCACACACATGATAAATACTTCAGAATTCTAGCTACAACTTTAAAAAGTTGAAGTCTCAGGGGTTACGGGCAGTTGCACTACATAGCATGACGACATAACTGTCTAGGCCCCAAGCTCTGGAAATCCCTCCATAAACATCTCCACCTCTCTCTCCTCCATAAAACTTATCACTGTGACCAAGCTGTTTCATCACCTGCCCCATTATCCTCTTATGTGGTTTGATGTCAAGTTTTTGTCTGATAAATTTTCTGCAGAACACCTTAGGAGCACAATACTGAAAGTCCACAGACCAGGCAGGACTCCCTCCATAATCAGTTCTCCAGCGTATCCAAATGTTGAGCAAGGCTACATGATCTAACCAATGTCCAATTTAGCTTACCTATTCTACTTTTCTGTTCCATCTTTCTGGAAATAAATTCTAGTTCCTGGATTGCTTTTACGGCCTTATTAACCTGCATCACTGCTTTTTGCCTCTTATGTATCTCTAATCAAAATTTCTTTGTTCCTTTCCCCATCTACATTTTTATTTTGTAAGTAAAATATGTGACATTATTTTTATTAAACAGTAATACTTCAGATTTCTGTTGAAATTCATTTGCCCATTCTGCAAGTTTATTAATATCATCTTGTAATGTGTTGCACTATTGACGATCCCTGACACCTAATTTAAATAGTTAACATGACTTATGAACAGTGGTCCCAGCACAATCCTGTGAGACCCCACTTTCCGCCTTGTGACACTCCAAATAGCTACTGTTAGAAAATAGAGATAGTTTAAGTAAGTTATATTTGTATTTGTGGGTGTTAGGAATGAGTTTTGGCTTTAAGGTTTAAGTTTGATTTGTATTTCTGTATCTGTGTGTTAAGAAAGGTCAAATTGAATTTCAGTTTCACTGTTAAAAGGTGCTTGCATTTCTAAAGTGGATTTTACAACTATAGCAGCTACGGTGAAAGGGTGGAAGAACAAGGGTGAAAGAATTGGGCTGTTGCCTAGCAACAGGGGTCCAGAGAGGCAAGTCCCTCCCACAGTCACACACAGGAAAGATGGAAACAGCAGCTTATTTTGGAAGCTGTTGGAGTTCACTTGTCTTTGAATATAGTTGCCAGGGGAGCAACCTGGATAGCAAGTTCCAAGCTAAAGAAAAACACCAAAAATCCAGGGGAAACTCCCAAGCAGACCTTATAGTCAAAGGAAGAACAGGAACCTGGAAAAGGTCCTGTTAAGTGAAGTTAAGAGTGAGGGGCAGAAAGAAAGGCTCCAGATTTAAAGAGATGAAAGCTGCAGAAAGCAGATTTAAAACGAGAACAGCTTGCAAGAGGCAAGGAGGTCCAAAGAGATGGTTGAAGGTCTGTGACTCTTTGCAATGGGTGTGTGAAGCAGTGGTACTGCTGATGGCTGAGTTGGTGAGAAAGAGTGGATGGAAGACAGCTTGAATGCATGTGGCGACCCAGGGGAGAGGAACATCGGAACATGAGTTCAAAAACCTGGAGGTGAACCTTTGTGGAAGGCATCTGAGAGGAAAGCATTGGTTTGGAAGAAGATTCTAAGGCGAGGTCTTAGAGACTGGAGATTGGAAACCCTTGTGTGAAGGATGGAGTGAAGTGAGACCAGTTGGCTCACGGTGTGACAAGTGTCTGGGGGAAGTTGAGGAGAAATCTATAGCATCTGGTTGAGGTGAAGTCTGTCACTTGGTTTCAGAGTGTGGTGTGTCTGACCACAGGTTGCCAATTGGGTTACATGGGCTGTGTACTTAAATGTGAACGTTAGAGTATAAGATAGCTTTTGTAACTTGTTATCTCCTTACAAATCTGTATATAATCTGTAAAAGGTGTAGCTGTGGGTGAAGGAATATTGTAATATAATTCATCTTGTTTATGTTTTATTCTTTTATTAAAAGTTCATCAGTTGACTTCTGTGACTCTGTTCAGTAGCAACTCTCCACTTATCTAAACAAACAAATAAAAGTTAGGATCTATCAAGCTGGACTCCAGTCTGGGATCAGGCTTGTCCAGGGGTAACCTCAGGTGGGATCACAACACTACCCTTTATCCCTACTCTTTGCTTTGTCTTGCAGCTAGTGAGTTATCCATTTTGTTACTTATCCCCCAACTCCACATGTTCCGTTGTCATTCATTACTCGATTATGTGGCACCTTATCAAACACCTTTTGGAAATCTAGATAAATTGCATTTACATTTTCAATTACCTCTTCAAAGAATTCAGTGAGGTTGAATACGCAAGGCTTTTCTTTTTTGAAATCCATGCTAATTATTCCTTATTATATTTTTGGTTTCCTAGATTATTTTTCTATTCCTTCCTTTAATAAGGATTCCATTATTTTTCCTACTGCCAATGTTAAACTGACAGGCTGATCTTTCTCTAGACATGTTCTACCTCACTTCTTAAATGTCAGCATACATCAGTCATCTGGCACTACACATTTATCTAACAGATAATTAACTATCTATAATAGTGTTTCTACTACCCTCTAGATTCTTTCAAAATATGCATTTATAATCCATCTGGACCAGGGCTTTTATCCTCTGGGTTTTTTTTAAAACTAACAGGGACCTGCAAATATTTGCAGTTAAATGATTATCTTTGGGTTATCTCCTTACAAATCTGTAAAAGGTGTAGCTGTGGGTGAAGTGTTGCCCTAACGCCCATGGGCATTGTCAAGGCTAGGTCAACAAAATTTGGAAAGCCGATAAAAGTCCGTCCGTGACAGGGGCTGGAAAACCCCACCCTTTACTTCACAGTACTTCTTTTAATACTGGATTTCTAGGTAATCTTTCATCAAAAGCTTTACCAGAATTAAAACCTCTCACCATAGAGCTGTCCATGTATGAAAACAGGCCTAGGAATATAAATACAAATTTTGCCAAATGACTGTGAACGTTAGAGTATAAGATAGCTTTTGTAACTTGTTATCTCCTTACAAATCTGTATATAATCTGTAAAAGGTGTAGCTGTGGGTGAAGGAATATTGTAATATAATTCATCTTGTTTATGTTTTATTCTTTTATTAAAAGTTCATCAGTTGACTTCTGTGACTCTGTTCAGTAGCAACTCTCCACTTATCTAAACAAACAAATAAAAGTTAGGATCTATCAAGCTGGACTCCAGTCTGGGATCAGGCTTGTCCAGGGGTAACCTCAGGTGGGATCACAACATGGCCTTACGACTTGCGTATAGACATAGAATATAACAGTCTAATCGAGGACTGTTTCCTTCTGAGTTGAAAGCGCAGATTTAGATCTGATGGATTCAATATCGCTCAAGGAATAAACACAATTTCCTTGAAATCTGAATGTTATAATTTCAGCATATAGGCTGAAATCAGCTTCCTAACAACCAATCTTGTTCTATAACAAAGTCCTTGCTTTGGTTTCATAGCAGCGTTACAACTGCTCCTTCCTTGAATCTAAGTTTTTGCGGTGGCAGACCCTTTGGAGTTAGACTGTGTAGAAACTCTGGACAGTTATCATTTTCTTCATCTACAGTATCAACACCAAAGTATTCTTTTAACTCACCTAACAGCTGTTCTGAAACAGTTTAATTCAAATCTAGTGAATCTTCATTTTTAGCACAAAAAAATTATTCAAAAGCTATTCTATTAAATAATAGCCCCTGCCATTTTGCCCCATCATTTCATCTACCCTCATGTCTCCAGGCAGGGTACTGGATGTTGGGCTCGCCTAACCTGCCGCTGTTTGTTCGTCATCCTCCACCACCACCACCGACTTCCTCAGAACCCTTATAATGGGCCAGGCTGCAACCACTGCAGAGAGATTTCAAGGAAGACTTCAGCAGAACAGGCAGGCTGAAAGCTCTAACTCTCTCTCTCTCTCTCCTGCTCTCTCCTTTAGAACAAGTGTATTACCCGATTCAGAAGCCAACGTTACTAGAAATCTACCAGTGAACCGAAGTCTCACAATAATTGCAACATCATCTACATATGATCACATCCATGAAATCTACTGACCTAAATCGGCCGCAAGGTTTAAAAATCTATGATTCAAGGGCAAAGGACCTTTAACCATAACATTCTTTTAAATTTTTTTAGTGAGCTAAAACTTCGCTTAACTCTGGTACGTGTGTGTGTGTATGCATGCATCTGAATGACTGCATGAGGGCCGAATGCTTGACATTGTGCTTTATTATTTTTCCTGGTGCTCAATAAATTTGCTCCTTAACGCAGGAAATCTTGTTTGATTGGCTCCTTATTGCTCACTGCATAAATAGCTAAATACATTTGGGTTCGGAAAAGGCATATCCTCATGAAAAAGAGACTTAAACCTTTGTTGTGACCAACCAATGGGGCTGAAGGCAGGGAACCAGTTCACTCCTCCTCACTATAGACAAGTTACAGTGCAGAAAGTGGCCATTCAGCCCATCTTGCCTGCGTTGGCCAAAAAAGAGACACAAAAATAAACTAGCTGTTCATTTTTAATCCTCACATGATCATAACACTTCTTAAGGATTCTTGGTGTCTTTAGGTTCCTTGTTAATTTGTTTTTCAAGTAATTTCACAAGTTGTTTCACAAAACTAAAAAATGTTTTATTTAAAGATTAATTCCTCTCTATTTCTCCTTATCTCTACTTCCCTGATTTCCTATCCTATTCAGTGTACATTTCACATCATTTTAGCTGATAATATTTAGATAGGTTATCTACAATCCAATCCAAATGTTCTCCTTATGGGAGACTTTTTTCAAACAATAAGAAGCCAGTTAATTCAGGAAAAGAATATTTCTTTTCCTGTTGAGGGTGGTGAGCTATCAAGGACCTGGAAAGGATTTTGCCACAGTACTACTGAAACTCTGCCTGTTCGTACGTATCATGCTGAGAAATGACGTTATGGGGAACAGAACATTTTCCATTTCTTCAGGACAATGTTTAGAATGTCCAGACCAGAAAATCATGGCAATATGCCAGTAGTTTTTTTTATATAAAAGAAATATTTTAGTTAAATTATGCTGAGAGTCATAAATTATGCAGATACAAGCAGGTTATTTGAGAGCACAGAATTAATTTGACTTAACTAAGCTAATGATGACAACATTATGATTAATAATTCCTTTATTGAACAATTAGAAAAATATCTGGCTAAGAAAGGGGTCTGCAACTGTAGAAACAGGTATCGTCTGAACTTATCAATTCGCCATGAGATACAAGGATTTCTCTGCTATAAAGAAGTAGAGAGCAATACTGGCCAGGCAGAATTGAATAGTTAAGATGTAAGGACCATGCAAGTTCTGAATGTGAATGTATAGATTGGATATAGTGAAAGAATGGGCTTCATGAGCTGAAAAGTCAATAAGAAATTGCAGAATGAGAATTTTGTTTCTATACAATGTAAGGGACTAGAAAGATGTTAGGATATACATTACATTTCATGGCTATGTGATTCTAAGCACTAAATAATTAAATAGTACCAATGACTGAAAAATCAGACATTAATGATTTTAATATTAATTTAAAATAATTTACTTTTGTCTTGTATACAAAATCTGTTGTTTTTAGATTTATAAAGAAAAAAAATCACATTTAAAACAATGTTCTTTTTGCCTGATATTCTTAACTTATTTCAATTGTTTCCATCATTATTATCGCCAGTGATAGCTCTGCAATCACTAGTACTTCACTGTCATGTTATACAAGGGTAAATTCAACAAACTCAATCTCAGTAGGGAGCCACGCTTGAAAGGAATGTGAGTGAAAGAATTGGTACACCAATGTTGCAATGCTATCTTTGATCCATGCTACTTTCAAGCACAGTAACCACATGCAGGATCAGTGAATCCGGCATGTGGTTCAAAATATCTCTCTTCAGATGCAACACAAATGTGGAAGGGTAAAGTCTATAAACGCATGCTGGCAATTTAATGGGCAGATCACATGAGGAGTACAGCCCTGAAACGCGCTCCTGGTGGGCAAGGTCAGCATCAATATTTCACACATCCACTATTATACATTTCCAAAATCCTGGTGCTAACATACCAAAATAATTCCAGAGTACAACAAGTTATACACAAGCACAGAATATCTAATCTATTATTGCTTAACAATTCCTTCCAATTAACATTTTTTTTAAAAAAGGAACATGTTTTTACCTGCTGGACCCATATTCTGGTGGTGACTGATACCTTAGGATTGTTGCTTCTTGTCTAATTGCCACAGTTCCAGGATATGGTTTAAGCAATTCTTGAGGATTCGCTGAATGTGGATCATTGTAAAAATGCCCAAACTCATGAGGCTGATTAAGTGTTGGCAACATTTGTTTGGTTTTAAAAGGGTATTCTGGAGGAGGACCTCTTAGGTCTACTCCTTTCGTAGGGGTTTGAGCAGATGGTTGTCCCCCATTCTTGAAGGCTTTGTTGGTTTGCTGGGATGGGAGATTGTTGTTTGAGGCAGGAGGATGTGACTTTACACCATTCCTTTCCAAAGAAAGTTGCATTAGACGCTCACTAAGTGAACGAACGTGACCTTGTTTAAGTTCTTTTAGTGCCTCATCTTTGTGTACCTGCCCAGAGCTTACTCGGTTAACTGTAGGTCTCCCCTCAGTTCTTGTTTTTTGATTAGAGACCCCTGCAACATAGAAACCAGGGCCAGCAGATGCTTGCTGCTGCCCTCTGAAGAACTGAGACTGTGCTTTGGCTTCCTCATAGGTTGGTAGTTCTTCAATATTCTGCTGAGCTAGAGTGACCCGTGCTTGCTTCTCCATCACACTGTTGTCCACCTGATGCTCTTGCCCTTGAGGTTCTTGGCGTGCTGACTGATGGACCATTTGCGGATCTTCCTGCGCAAGGTTCTCTGTGGAAGAGTGTGTGCTCCCAGTGCTGTTGGTTGGCCCTGTGCTCCCTGTAGCTTGCTGCTGTATTGCCAGCAAGTTCATGTTCTCATTTGGGTTTCCATATCTTAAATGCTCCTGGATTAAGCGTTGCAAAACTGTTCCTGTTGCTACTTCCTCTGAACCTCTCATTTCAAATTTTGGAGTCCTGATGGAGCTGAAAAGTAGCTCTTCACCTAGAAAACAACAAGTTTGTTAAGGTTTAAATATTGCTTAACTTTGAAAGTGCATACATTATTAGCATTTATTTGAATGCAAAACTTATTGATATGGACTTTGATGCGTACTTGCATGAGAAAAAGATATTATTTACTAGCTAAATATAGTAGCATACTACATTAAAATCATTTTAACATTTTATGTACAATTTATCTTGCAGCTGATTTAAAATGTAGTACTAAAAAAAAATTAAAAGTTGCAAAGCGTCAGCTTTGGCTTCATGGTAGCACTCTTGCTATGGGTTATGGGTTCAAGCACATTCCGGAGACCCAAGCACAAAATTTAGACTGATACTTCAGTGCAACACGCTCTCTCTCAGCACTACATTATCAGAGATGCTGTCTGCCCTCACTGCTGAAACATGGAAGTGTGCTACCCAAAATTTTTCCTTTAATTGACATTGCCTAAACAGAGAACCTGGTTATTGATCTCATTGCTTTTTGTGGGACTTTGTTGTGCACACATTGGCCATTGGTGTTTCCCAGCATTACAAACATAACAGCGCTTCAGAAATACAGTACTTCAGTGGCTGTGAATTGTTTTGGTCAGAAAAGGTGCCATAAAAATGCAAGCTCTTTCCTTAGGTGTCTGGAGCAAATGCAGACCTGTTCTGTATTGTTTTGTTTAGAGTTTAATGCTCTGTAAAGCATTGGAAAAAGTTACTTCAAGTTCACAAGGCAATTTTGCTGAGTTCTCGAATAAATATTTCAGTATGAAAAGTAAAAAGGGAAATTCAGATGAGGATAAGCATATGCCCACTCTATCATTTTGCATAAATAAACTTAGAATTGTAATAATAAACAATCATAGCCAACTCTTGGGTTCCTACGAAATGAAAAGAAATCCAACATTACATTCAAAAACTTTATTTTTATTGCTTTATTTTTAAATAGATTTTCTGGTGAACCAAAAAGGATGGCTGCTACAAGACATGTGACCACATGATCGGTCCCTTTATTCTGGGAGCTACCACCAGGAGTTACAAGTGCAAAAGTATTCCTTGCTCAGCTCGAGGAATCGCACACCTCATTGTACAGGCCCCTTGTAATCAACAAAAGCAAAGGAAGTGCAGACGAACTGGCTACCCAACCTGAACAATCACGAAAGAAAGAGATTAAAACTCTGCTGTAAGAAGTGCTAATAACCACCTAAGGAGGCACAATGGAACTCTGGCCAGAAGCACAGAAACTAATTGTTATGCTGCAATTAACCATTAATGCAACATTTCACATGACCTAAGCCTCTGGCCTTTTTGGATAGTTTTAACATTACAGGCAGTCTGCTGTTTAACTTCCAGCTAGTGAACCAACTGAGGATCAGAAGTCCAGGCAGAACAACCGCCTGTTCCTCAAAGCCTGTTCCTCCTGGAAGATTTCCTACCATTGCCTGCAGAACTAACCCAGTCTCTACGTACCTACTCCTTCTGCTATATCAGCACCAACTGTAAAGCAAGCTCTACAACTGCGGTCTTCAGCCAGCTGAACTCAAAATTCTATGTGAAAGAACTCCTCCTTGGACTCTGACTCTGAAAACCACATGAACTAATATCCATTTCTGTACTTCTTGTACTGTTAGTATCCATACTTGTAAAATCCTTTTTTCCATTCCCCCTTTACTGTGTGTGTGTGTGTAGTAGAGTGGGAAATTGCAAACACTCTTCACCCAGGTTTTGAATGTGGAATAAACTAACCTTCTGAGTTAATCATAATGCAAGCTTGCTGTGAGTTATTAGTAAATTGGATCTCACACATTGAGGGTTTGGGAAAACACTCCACCGCATACCTTAAAAATTCAAAACACCTTCTGCTTACGGACAGTTAGAGAGAGAAAATAAGTACAGTTTTCCTGTCTCTCTCCTGTCCGTAACACTTTCCATCAGTGAAAAGTTAAAAAGGTACCTTCTTCAGTTGCATCAATTTCTTCTGTACTTAATGGGAAATGCTTATGATATAATTCATGCTCTCCATATGATCCTTGTTCATACAAATATCCACTTTGCTCTAATAGGCAGAATGGAGTACCTGGGTAACATTCATCTTGGGAATCTGAAAATCAGAAACAAAATGTTATGAAGTAATAGTTTTAGCCTACATATGTACTGAGCTACTGTTGTGCATTAAAAAAGCCTTGAATTTAAAATGCATCCTTCACACACCAGACATTACACTTCAAAGTGCCACACTTCATTACAGCTGTAAACAATCTTCAAAACAAAAGAGATTGAAATCAGCCATTGGCTTGGGGCCTGAAACTTACATACAAACTGAAAGTCATCGTAGCTGTATATAAGTACCAACAGTTACTTATCTTGTTCCAGCCCTACTCCGGCCCCCTTCCACAACTCTTTCTCCGGTACATCGATGATTACTTTGGTGCTGCTTCATGCTCTTAGCGGGACTTGGAAAAATTTATTAATTTTGCTTCCAATCTCCACCCCTCCATCATTTTCACATGGTCCATCTCTGACACTTCCCTTCCCTTCCTTGACCTCTCTGTCTCAATCTCTGGTGATAGACTGTCCACCAATATCCATTACAAACCCACCGACTCCCACAGCTACCTCGACTACAGCTCCTCACACCCCGCTTCCTGTAAGGACTCCATCCCATTCTCTCAGTTCCTTCGCCTCCGTCGCATCTGTTCCGATGATGCTACCTTCAAAAACAGTTCCTCTGACATGTCCTCCTTCTTCCTTAACTGAGGTTTTCCACCCACGGTCGTTGACAGGGCCCTCAACCGTGTCCGGCCCATCTCCTGCGCATCCGCCCTCACGCCTTCTCCTCCCTCCCAGAAACATGATAGGGTCCCCCTTGTCCTCACTTATCACCCCACCAGCCTCCGCATTCAAAGGATCATCCTCCGCCATTTCCGCCAACTCCAGCATGATGCCACCACCAAACACATCTTCCCTTCACCCCCCCTATCGGCATTCCATAGGGATCGCTCCCTCCGGGACACCCTGGTCCACTCCTCCATCATCCCCTACTCCTCAACCCCCTCCTATGGCACCACCCCATGCCCACGCAAAAGATGCAACACCTGCCCCTTCACTTCCTCTCTCCTCACTGTCCAAGGGCCTAAACACTCCTTTCAAGTGAAGCAGCATTTCACTTGCATCTCCCCCAACTTAGTCTACTGCATTCGTTGCTCCCAATGTGGTCTCCTCTACATTGGAGAGACCAAACGTAAACTGGGCGACCGCTTTGCAGAACACCTGCAGTCTGTCTGCAAGAAAGACCCAAACCTCCCTGTCGCTTGCCATTTTAACATTCCACCCTGCTCTCTTGCCCACATGTCTGTCCTTGGCTTGCTGCATTGTTCCAGTGAAGCCCAATGCAAACTGGAGGAACAACACTTCATCTTCCGACTAGGCACTTTACAGCCTTCCGGACTGAATATTAAATTCAACAACTTTAGGTCTTGAGCTCCCCCCTCCATCCCCACCCCCTTTCTCTTTCCCCCTTCCTTTTATTTTTTTCCAATAAATCATATAGATTTTCTTTTCCCACCTATTTCCATTATTTTTAAATCTTTTATGCTCCCCCCACCCCCACTAGAGCTATACCTTGGGTGCCCTACCATCCATTCTTAATTAGCACATTTGTTTAGATAATATCACCAACCTTAACACCTATGTGTTCTTTTGTCCTGTTGTTTATGACATCTTTTGATGATCTGCTTCTATCACTGCTTTTGCCTACAACCACACCACCCCCCTCCACTTCTCTCTCTCTCTCTTCCCGCACCCCCCTCCACCCCCCCCAACACCTTAAACCAGGTTATATTTCAACTCTTTCTTGGACTCGAACTCAAGTTCTGTCGAAGGGTCATGAGGACTCGAAACGTCAACTCTTTTCTTCTCTGCCGATGCTGCCAGACCTGCTGAGTTTTTCCAGGTAATTCTGTTTTTGTTTTAGTTATTTATCTTTGTCTGTTAACAGCTATAGTATAAAAAAGACAGGACCAAGTGAGAAGCTAAATATCATAACCATGCTCCAGGTCCCTAGACTACTTGTGAGCAACACAACACTAAAGCTGCTGCAATATAATCTTATTTTATTTTAGTGATACTTCATTCCAGTGTAAAGACATTGAAAAATGTATACTTGAATGTTCGGACACATTAGCTTACTATCTTGCCTTCCTCCTAGGAAAATCAAGGGATATGGGGGTCAGGTAAGAAAGTGAGTATGAGAATCAGCCATGACCTTATTTAATGGTGTAACTGTATGGCCTAGCTTTATTATGTTCTTTGGTTTTAAAGGCCATAGCCAAGTATAAAATATTGATCACTTCTGGAATTATGTGGTTTTTTCTTCCATTGTCTTTAACCACAGAAGCTATCCTGAAAGAGCTTTGGTCCTTCACATTAGCTTCTCGATAGCATCTTATATGAATGTTAGAGTTGCAGCTCACCCAACAGTCATTCAATTTTAACAGCTTGGTTGAATTTGGGGATTTTTTGAGTATTTTTTTTTAATTGAAGGGATTTGAGAAAAATTTGAGTTACATTTAAGGGTTGTATTTAAAAACACCATATATTCAAACAAGATTTTAAAAAGGAATTTAAAACTAATGAGGTGGGCTTTGTTTTTGTTTCCTCAAATAGTATAAACAATCAATAAACAAGTTGTCAGTCTGTCTCAGTAGATGGTCAACACCTCACACCCAAGACCAGGATATTTCAGTTAGGGGTGGGTCGGGAGGGTGGCGAGCTGTCAGCATTCTCTGTCATTACCAGTCTGAATCTGACCACACATATTACTCAGTGCCCAGCCTCGGGCTGCACTCTGCACTCCCCCCACACGCCACCCCACCCAAATCAGCAAACACTAAAATCAGTGAGAATCTAAACTTTCCTGCTTCCAAATCATTGTTAGAAATCCAATAAAAACAATCATTCCTTGTTCAGTCAGGTGCAACTGGGTTTTTAATCAGCAATGTGGGTAATAAAATTTGAAGAAGAGAACTGGTCCCAAAAGGATTAATTTTAAAATTGTGGGGTGCCGTTGAATGATTAGATTTTTTAAACTACATTTTTTAAATAATTATTGGCCTTAAAAATGTTTCTAACTATTTTAGCTTCTACCTTCATCCATGTGCATGTCCCAATCTTTAATTTGTTCAATGTTAGTATGTTTAAAAATTATTTTACTGCTTTTTGTTTCCTGGTTGGATGTCTGTGAAAATCCTTTAATGTGATTGGCTACTTGGACAGTAATGAACACTGTAATCAATTGCAGGATCACTGCATGGCAAATGAGGTTAAATTCTCACCACTGACCACAAACTCCAGGCCATTGTGTTGGGAGATTTCTAGTCCCAGGCAATCTGCAAGAATTGCCAGGAATAGGTCCTTCACTCAGGCTAAGAGTGAAAAATCACAAAGGCAGAGACTTACAGGAATAGAGCTGAGAGACAAACCTATACGAGGCACCAAAGGAGAATGTAGAGATAGCTTGGGGTTATCAGGAAAAGTGACACACTGATGTGAAGAAATATATGGTGTAATTTCCACTACATTATTATAGAATCACAGAAATGTTACAGCATAGAAGGACGCCATTCAGCCCATCGTGTCTGCACTGGCTCTCAGGAACTTAGCAAGTTCAATCAAATTGTTGCTCTGTATGTTTATGTGTTGCGAAATTAAAAAGCTTAATGGTTTATATCTGGCTTTGTCTTACTAAGCGTGTTCCCGGTTCACCTTCAAAAAATTGCAGGTGCACAAGTCAGAGCACAGGAAAGGCATGAATATCCAGCTCAGATCACAACACAATGCTATTGTTCTACAGTGGGCTGCTGGGAAGCAATAATATTTGCAAATTATCCAAATCAAAAGAAGTTGATCTTGCACTAACAATGTTAGAGTCCAAAGAGAAAGTGAAGCAGAGAGACTTTCAACTAAGAGGGTGAGAGTTTCAATTAGGACTTGAGTGATTAAGGCAGGAAGAAAAATGAGGCTGAGAGCAACATTTGCAAGAACTAGAATGAATAATGCAGATTGCAGGAAGAGCAGAAATGTTGCGAATCTGAGGCTAATGCAAAGGAGGAACAGCACCACTGTACTCCTGAACTGGAAGGGAAATTAGTTATTAGCAGCATGTCCACTTATTCATTGAACTTGGAGGCTCACTGTTTTATGAAATCAAACCTCATGGCAAGTTTTAAAAGAGGGAAGTGACATTGATGATTTTATCTAAGCATTTATGTGGCTAGGCATTCACAACAAATGGGACAAAAACAAACGATTAGTCACCCTACAACATCAATAAGCAGAAAGCCATTTTTTATTGTGGCAATTCTGCTGATAGCATGGATGGTGTTGCTGCAAAGTATGCTACCCTTGAGGATTATGATTTCCTGTCTGAATTGTACAAGCAGAAATTTAAGAAACTACAGAAGGGTCCTTTCAGTATTTATAGAGAATTGGTTATCCAGCTTGAAGACATGTGGGAGATGCGGCTGTAAAGCTAAAGTGCTAACAGATTGTGAAGGCCTTTAATGCAAAGGAACAGATGCCTGGAAAAGCATTTCATTACAGGAGTGCAGAAGGCTTGAGAAGTTAAATGTGTGTGTTGATCATTTTATGGCCTCATAAGATCACTAAATTCAGATAAGTTATTGCACAGATTCTGAGGCTCGTTCATCCAAAATCCATTTTAACTTCACACTTTGGCTTTTCAGCTCCATCTAATCATACATATAAATGTAGCATGTCATACATGTTCTGTATATATCTGTAACTCTGGGCTATCAAACTTTTACTCAAATATAAAGTACATATCCACTCATGTGATTATTGTTGAAGAGTCACAAGACTAACATCTGGTACAAAATTACAACCAACATGGATGCCTGCAATTCGCTCATTTGGAACAGTAACCACTGCATATATAATTTACACTACATAACTGGGAACTTGGAATATGATAGCTGCCTTGATATTTAAGGGAGTTTTCAAATAGGTGTGTTTCTGGAACAGTCTTCAACAAAAACTGCCACGTTATCCACTTCAGAGGTCAGTTTGTCTGCTGCAAATCAAACTCTCCTCCTCCATCATCACCTCTGCTGGTAGTTTTTATAATTTATTTTCTTATTCTTCATTTTGCACAAAGCACTTCAATAATAAGGTTGATGTTATGCTGTACAAAAATTAGTGTTTTGAACACAGTATAATTTCAAGACTACAATGAGGTATGAGTATGAACCACCACAATTACATCAAAACAATGACATTCAAGAAAAGGAATGATGTTTATAGACAGGCTGGCATTTGACATTTGGGGTTAATACTTCAGAAATATCAACGCCATTGCCTGTCAGCACCCATTCACCTCTACTGGCTATTTGTCTTATTTTAAATAATCCTATTCCTAACGCTCTGAATAGTTAAAAGAGTACATTTTTGATTTAACCAATTTGCCTTTCTTAATCTTTATTTTCAGGTTACTAAACACAAAATTTAATATATGAAAAAACATATTTCATTCAGAATCAACTGGCAACAATAGCCAAACTAAAGCAGTTGGTTGCTGAGACTTGTGGCTTGGACATAATATTCAGATCTGGTACAATGTTATCCATGCAAGTTAACATATTTCCAGAACCACAGCTGCTGAAAGATGTTACTAGAAAACATAAACAACCTATCACATTTGCATGATCCTGGATCTGTGGCTTAAGCAAATGTAGGTTGAAATCATCACAGCAAGACTTTGGTAGGCCCAAATCTACTATATTGGTAATATTGCTAATGCTGAAGAAGAATGCAACAAAATTCAAAAGGACATTAATAAACTCGCAGAATGGGCACATAACTGGCAAATTAATTTTGATAGGAATTATTAGGAGCCACTTACTGCTAGCATAATGAGCCTAAATGGAATAAAAGAAAGAGACATGCTGTCAAAACGTTACATCTTGTACTCATCAGTGCAGACACAAGAATGCCAAATTTCAAAGAGAACTCTGGCAACTTGGGTTGGCAATGTGGCTCACTTACACTTGCCAATAGCTACATATATTCCACACACAGGGACCTGTCCTCTTCAGGGAAAAAGAATATGTCCAGGCATTGCACCTTTTTTGAAGCTAACAAAAACATGGGGGCAATAATTCCCTACTGCATTCTCCACAGCAACACCTCAACCAGCGTCGATTTGCCAACGAATCAGCACCCTTTTCTCATGCAGTATAAATTGTTTCCTTTGAAATTTGGCATTCTTGAATCTGTCCTGATGAGTGCAAGATGAAAAGCTTTGACAGTATCTCTCTTTTTAGCAATACTAGAGAGGAACAAGGATATTGATGCATAAATCGTTAAAAGTGGTGTCACAGGTTAATAAGGCCAAAAAAGCAAACAAACCAAGCACTGAGGTTAATTTCTAGAAGGATAGAATTGAAAAGCAGCCAGGTTCTGTCAAACTTGTATAGAACCTTGGATGGATCACACAGAGTATGATGTAGAGCTCTGGTCTCTGCATTATAAAATCAATATTTGAAAAAGGTGCAAAAAAGATTCACAAGGATGATACAAGAACTGAGAGAATATACTTGTTAGGAAAGACTGAATAGGCTGTGGCTTTTTCCTCTAGATAAGAAAAAGCCGAGCAGTGGCCTGAGGAGGTCTCCAAGTATGAAAGGTATGATAGAGTAGGGTAGATGTAGATAAAATGGTTTCATTGTAAGGAGTCCAAAACTGGAGGTCATACATGTACAGTAATCACAAATAAATCCAATAGGGGATTCAAGAGGAACTTGTTTACCCAAGGAGTGGTGGGAATGTGAAACAAACTATTGTATGGAGTGGTTGAGGTGAACAACATTTAAGGAAAAGCTAGATAAGCACATGAAGGAGAAGAAATAGAAGGGTGTGCTGATAGGGTTAGATGAAGAGGGCGGAGAGGAGGCTAGTGTGGAACATAAATGCAGGCATGGGCCAGTTGGGTTGTATGGTGGAGTTAAGGACAATCAGATCAACCATGATTTTATTGCACAGTGGAGCAGGCTTGATGGGCTGAATGGTCTACTCCTGCTCCTATTTCTTATGTTGGACTGTTATTATGCAGTAGACTGTATGCAAGATCTACCTCCATAGATTATTTATTCACAAAAATCCATGCCTAGAACTCTTCCATAAATATGGCTGTCAAAATGCTGCAACTTTGGTTCAAAAATTTTGAATACATGCAGTATGGTCACCTTTTAAAACACAGAATAGTTTTTATACCTCTGGAAAACAGAGTCTAAAATAAAAAATTAATCTGGTGTTTTCTATATTTAGCCAATGGAAAAAATGATAAACAACCTTCACTTTGATTTGCAGGTGAACCATCAGGTGTAGTACTAACCCTTACAGACCAAGAACGTTCCATATTAAGTCATCAGTCTCAGTGAGTCAACTGATGTTGGGCAGGAGAGTAGTAGAGGCACTAAAATTGTCATGTGTCTTTTGGTTGGGGAGGGGGAAAAAAAAATTGAGGCAGTGTTCTGCTTTTGATTGCTGAGAAACTCTTAAGTGGGTATTGGCAGAGACAAGGTACTGTTACTTTTGCAGCTCAATTCCACATTGACACATTAACATATCTGAAGTAGAGTTAACGGATCAAAAGAGACCCAAGTACAAGTAAAAGAAAGCTCTATAGTGGGAGAAAAGTATTAAAGCCTTAACTCTAAGAATAAGCAAAGTATCTAAAGGAGAAGTAGGAGCATTGCGCTCCGTCAACGTAGTTCTTGTAGTTCTCGCGATAATACACTGTGGCAGCTATTCCTTCCTCTAACCATGATATCAAGGGGATGCAGAGAGATGTGCAAATTGTGGTGGCTGAAGTAATTATAGAATAAATTATCTTGCACAGATGAATAATTTCCTTTAAAATTTTAATACGATGTAAGGTTATTGTAGTTGAAATTATATCTCGCTCTTTGGAAGCAGGAAAACTAGTAAAAAGCTGTATTACAAATATTGAAGATACACAGGCAGAACCCCTGAACATTACAGGGCAGTTAGCTTGAAAATTATGAGAAAAAAAATGTTACAGAGGCAATTTGGAGAAGTAGGTGCAGCACACAGTTCTTTTGTTTCTGATGCCCAGTTTGAATTCAGCTCAGAATGAGAACTAGAGTATCACTGCCATGTCCAATAGGAAGTGAGTCTGAGGCATTGTCAATGTAGTTTCAAGCAATCTAGCTCCAAGTAAGTTAAGGCTCACAGCACAAAATATACTTTCCAAGACACAGTCAAAAACTCTCTGCTCTTACAAATTTATTTCACTGCAAATGCCCACTCTTCCCACTTCCTCTGGTCAGTGCCCCCACCACATCCCTTGGAATATAACCTCTGACTCATAAGTGATCAACACCACTCCTTGATTCACTACTATATTTTTAAATGTGGATCCTCTTTGGGTTTTGCGCATCAAGAATAAATTTTAAAATATGTTGGGCTAAAATTTCAACTTTGACACCGCATTTGATTAACCTCAATGAAGATGAAAATTGGATGGGTTGTATTTCTGACAATACCACCAACTTTCCATTCTAAGCCAAAATTGAAAAGTTACCCTCATTTTTTTCCTACAAACAGAGCATTGGAATAAAAAAATAAAATTACCCAACAGTATTGACAATCTTGTTTCTGCAAATAAATAAAGATTTTAACCACTGCACAATAGTTCACTTTGCAAATAATGTTACAATGGTCAATTAAAATAGAAATACATTAAGATAGTAAATTCCTTTATACTTCAGCCTTATTAGTGGACTAATACATCTTGCATATATGCAATTAAACCTCAAATGGTTAACTCCCATCACAAACATCTCAATGAATGTTCACTTATATACTATGTTAGAGATAAGTAAACATTATTGATGCATTAAATTTATACACATTTGCAATTCTCTCCAAGGCACATTCCTTATTTCAGCCAGAACCACCTTGATGTGATAATTGGCTATTTGGAAGAAAGGAGCTATTTATTTATTTGCAGTGAATTTTTATACTCACTGAGATGTCGTTGCTGGAGAAAATAACACACTTCTAATTTGTAAATTTTGGGGGAAAGTTTCCTCTGGATAATGTATATAACAAAACTGTAAATATATTCTAAAGAAGAAATTTAAATTTCAATAGATTGTGTAGGAAGCAGCTGTTTCTGTACTAATCTCCCCCATTACTCAAATAAGCATGTTCAGGAATAATGTAACCCACTAAAGAGGGAAAAATTATTTAAAAAGACAAACGCTAACTATTGTTAGCTGAGGCAAAAATACTTTGCTGCTTTTAAACATAATTATTTTAAAGTTTTGCTTTTTTCCTCGTAACTCTTGTCACAGCTAAAAATTCCATCAGATAAGATGGCTTGCCCCGTAGCTGTTAAATCTGATGACTAGATGAGTGTATGTATTATGTATTGGTCCTGAATCACAGAGTATTAGTGATGGGGCTTACTGATTGTTAATGATGTGGATGCAAAAGTAGGTAAGTCAGCTCTTTAACCAGGACCATCTAATTAAATTTATCTGAATTTCCAGTGACACTTGTTACAGTAGAAGTCTCTGTTATGGGAACATCTGGTCCCACAGTTGATTAGTTTATTTAATTAGAAAATGGTGGATAACAAAAGTGTATGGCTGTCATGGGGCACAAAAGAACTTATGCCATACCCAAACATACCCAATACTGTTAAGTAATTAGCACTCAATAGTTTGCACTCTGTGGTTAAAACATTTGAAATCCAGCATTCTGTTTTGGTCCATACTTAATAAGTTACCATTGACATATTTCACATTGGTTCAGTCAATTTCTAATGTAACATTGATGAATGCTGTGGTAGGTGGAACTTGGAACTGTGCAATAATGCATTTACCAATGTAAGTTTATTACCAATATAAACAATGCCTTTGTATCCCTAACCTATCTGTTCCTCCAGGACACAACAGCTAATATGTACCAGTTACCACAAGCATTTGGTTAACCAAGAATCCTAATAACTTCACTAGCATAATCAGAAACTCTACAACTAGTGGGCTGAACCTAAACTCAGAAGGGAGAAGATGAAGACAATTTGGATTTCACTAATTCACAAGAGTGTTGAGTAACTGGAACATACTGCCCTGGGAAAGAGTGATGGCAAATTGTGTCACTATGTTCAAGAGGCAACAGGGTAGATTTTTGGCAGAAAGAAAGCCTGAGGGATATGAAAAATAATGATGTTTGGGGCTGATCAGATGGAACATGGAAGTCTCTTTCAGTCTTATAAAAGCCTATATTCTGATTCCTTCCCAATTATTACAAGAAAAAAAAGTTATTAGCTTATAGGAAGTTTAGACTAGGGTTGCTCCTTTATAGACATAATTCTTTGGCTACTTTGTAACTGATTCATTAGCATGAGAAGTTATCTCTATAAAAGAGATTGTCATTTATGCATAGTTAACTTCTAAGAGTTTTAATAAACACAGGATAGTACTAACTGGACAGCTTGCATGTATTTTGCATATTTTCTCATTTAACTGATTGTTTCATGATTAAGACTTGATAAAGTAGATCTAGACAATGCTGAATACTACAAACATCAGAGGAAAGTAGTTAAAAATTAGATGGTTAGAAGAAAGAAGTAAAGCCAATTAAGTGTTTTTTTAATACAAGTTTATTTTTCAGGGAACAAGATGGTCAATATAAATGGGTTGTAACTAAACATGCTTATGAAGAGGAGATTGAAAGATATGGTGAGAAGACAGATGGGTAAAATTGAAAACAATTTTAAAAATGATGGGCTTGTTAGAATCATAGAATGGTTACAGCAGAGAGAGAAGGCATTCAGCCCATCGAGTCCATGCCAGCTTTCTGCAAGATCAATTAGCTAGTTCCACTCCCCTTGCCCTGCAAATTCTCTTTCTTCAGGTATTTATCCACTTCCATTTTGAAAGCCACGATTGAACTTGCCCCAGCTACACTCTCAGGAAGTGCATTCCAGATCCCAACTCTGTGTAAAAACATTTCCTGATGTTCCGGTTATTTCTTTTATCAATCACCCTAAATCAGGTGCCCTCTGACTCACAACCCTTCTGCCAACAGGAACAGTTTTTCTTTATCTACTCTGTCCAGACCCCTCATAATTTTGAACATTTCTATCAAATCTCCTCTCAATCTTCTCTTCTCTAAAGAGAACAAGCTCAGCTTCTCCAGTCTATCCATTTAATGAAGTCCCTCATCCCTGGAACAATTTTCATATCTTTTCTGCATCCCCTTCAGAATATTCACATCTTTCCTAAAGTGGGTGACCAAAATTGGACACAAAATTCCAGTTGAAGCTGAAGTAGAGCTTTATAAAGTTTTGTAATAACTTATTTACTTTTGTGCTCTATGCCTCTATTTGTAAAACTCAAAATCCCATGTCTTTTAGCCACTTTCTCAATCTGCCATCTTTATCAATTTGTGCAAATATACCCCCAGGTGTTTCTGTCCCTGCATCCCATTTGGAATTGTTTTCTTTTATTTATATTGCTTCTCCCCAGTCATCTTACCAATTTACATCACTTCACCCTTCTCTGCGTTAAATTGCATCTGCCACATGTCTGCTCATTCCATCAGTCTATGTCTTCTTAAAGCCTAACACTATCTCCTCACAGTTCACTAAACATCCAAGTTTTGTGACATCTGCAAAATGCTGAGCAAAACATTCCCTTCCTTCAAAAATCTTGAATTCTACTAACATTCATTAAACTATCCTAAGGGGGTTAATTGGTCAAGTTTGGAGATAGCATCAAAACAGAGAACAGATGACACAGCTTTCACCATTAATCAGAGTTTTACAGCATGGAAAGAGACACTTCGGCCCATCATGTCTGCGCCAGTCATCAAGTCCCTATCTACTCTAATCCCATTTTCTAGCACTTGGCCCGTAGCCTTGTATGCTATGGCATTTCAAGTGTTCATCTAGATGCTTCTTAAATGTTGTGAGGGTTCCCAGCTCTACCACCCTTTCAGGCAGTGAGTTCCAGATTAAACCACCACCAACGCGCCCCCCCCCCCCCCCCCCCCCCCCCCCCCGGTGAAAAAAGTTTTCCTCAAATCCCCTCTAAACCTCCTGTCCCTTACCTTAAATCTATGTCCCCTGGTTACTGACCCCTCCATAAGGGGAAAAGTTTCTTCCTATGTACCCTATCTATGCCCCTCAATTTTGTACACCTCAATCAGGTCTCCACCCCCCAGCTTTCTCTCTTAGAATTACGGTATGGATTTTCAATATTTTAGAATTACTGGGAAATCCTGGTACTGCTACATCAGATTGGATGATGCTAGAATCAGGGGATCTTACTGGGTGGCCTCTTATGGCAAGTTACAGGTCAGTGATTAAAAAGTGTTCAAAGAGATCTGTGATATTAAGCAATTATGAAGCTATCAGGTTTCACTGTACCAGAGCTCTTTAGTATTGTTTAGTAAATGGCCAGCATTGCCTACTAATTATGCATCAGCACTGATAGAGGTCATAGAGAAGTCCGTGATTCACATGAATCCAGTAGGAGATTCCTGACAGGAAATGGCAGTAAATTCTCCAAAAATAATTAAAGCAGGCATCATATTTATGCAGTATATAAATATCTTCACACAGTGTATCACAGAAAGATACGAAAGGTTGATTCTTTAATAGCTTCCCCCAACTAAGCTCCTGATTTCAGATGAAGTGTGCTGAGCAACGTGGGGAGAAGGAACATTTGGAGGGAGTACAATCTCCATTACACAACACAATAATTCACAAATGGAACAAATTAAAAATCTATGAAGCAGGCTATTTGAGAATCGTCTCCATTGCAGTGTGGCATATACTAAAGGAGGAAGAAGTGAAAGCAAGTCAAAAACCAACAAGCCCACTTTTTAATATATTTAATTAGATTTTACTCTTCAGTTTTTGAATTTTGCAAGAAAAACTTGGTATTTACACAAGGTTTTTGAAGTGATGAAACTACTTAAAATGCAAGGGTTTTTTGTATGCAATAAATGGGGAGGAGTGGGGATCAGGGAGGATGATTGGTAGGGTGACTGGCAAGCTGCCAAAACAAATTAGTACCCCCAATGGCATTTACCAATATGGAGGTGGGAAATCATGTGGCGTGGCCACTTCTCAAATGGCATGCAACAGCTTAAAGGGAGAATGCATTTTTTGTGTGGCACAGAGAGAACCAATCATGTGGATCAGCAGAATACAAGAGCACAATGTAAAACTTACAACAAAAACTTGTAAGTATTTTAGCATATTGACATAGTAAATCATCCCAAAGCACTTATGATAATTGTAATTTGACAAAAAATTGACATTGAGCCAAAGGAGGAGATATTAGGAGCGGTTACTAAAAGCTTCAACGCAGTAGATTTTAAGGAATATTTTAAAACAAGGAGAGGGGTAAGAGAGGCAGTATGAGGGAATTGCAGATTTTAAGGCCAAGTGGATGAAGGCATAACCAGCAATGGTAAGGTGATGGATTCAGGAATGCACAAGGGTCCAGGAGGAGCAGACAGTTCTCAAGAAGGCTGTAGAACTGCAGAGGTTAGAGATGAGGAAAGCAAGGTCATGGAAGAATTTGAACAAGATGATGAAAAAAAAATCATAATGTTGGTGATTCAAGAGCCAATGTAATAATTGAGCCAAGGGTTGTAAGGAGTATGGGGCTTGTTGCAAGTTAGGAGATGGACAGCACAATTCAGGACAAGTTCAACTCAATGGAGCGTGGAAAAAATAGAGGCCATCCAGAACAGCACTGAAATTGTTAAGCCTCGAGGTAACAAAAGGTAGGAATAAACATTTTAGCAGATGGGCTAAGGCAGATAGGTTCTGTTATAAAGGTGGAGGTAGGCAATCTTGGTGATGGAGTGGGTACAGGGTCAGAAACTCAGCTGTGGGTCAAATAGAAAGCTAATATTGTGAACAATTATATTCAGCCTGTGACAGTGGCTATGTAGAATGAAAAAAGTTTTCGAAAGCTTTATACAGCTTAGTTTACAAACAGCTAAAGTTCCCTTCAGTGCTACTAGAAATGGGTACCATTGACATGCTATCCGTGGTTGGAAAGGAGGTTAGGAAATGGCTGTAGTCAGGCTGAGGATAAAAATGGCCCCTATTTGCATGTGTTTAGAAGGCTCCCGCCAGATTCTGGCTGCCAGGGTTCAAGTCCACCTGAAATTCAGAATGAACGTCAGACCACAGGGAAGGGCAGGACTACCTCGCGGGTCCCTTTTTGAGCGCAAACGGACAGCACACAAGATGAAAACTACCCCGTTTCTTTTTTCTTGTGAACAGGCCTGTCACAGTTGAGAATCACTTTAAAAAAATACTTTGCATGTGGCTGAACTCAAGTGTCGAAAATGAACAGTTTCATCAGCTACAGAAGGAACACGGACAGTGTTTGAGAACTATTTTCACCGTTTACTTTGCAAGGATTCAATGCTATCTCTGAACAGAGAAACAAAACTGGTGCAAAGCAGTGAGCGGCCAGAGACACAAACAGCCTTTGTACAAAGTCTGAATTCCTTCTCAATTCTAGAAAGTGACAAACGTGAGAACTTAAAAATGTGGCCAGATTTACAATTCTGAAGTATTAACAATTAATAAAAGTAGTACCGTGGACTGAAACAAAAACGACGTCGTTTAGTCAGTGTGTAAATAAACATGGTCAGGAGTGTAGGAGTGAATTCTACATCCCGAAAAAAGTGTTTGTGCTACAAGTGAAAGCCACACATTCTGGGCTATTTTCACCTCTCGTTCTGGCAATGATTTATTCGGCCCCCTTGTTATGTTACTCGCGTATATTAACGCCTCTGAAACAGTGACAACCGGACAGCACCTCCTGCTTTAAAATAAAGCTAACTGTAAACATGTCGGTGATCTGGCAGCTGACACCTCTTTGCATGGGCGCTTCTCATTCATCAGCCGCCAGACGAGAAAACACGGTGCTCCCACTCACACTAACTTTACATTTCCTCTTTATAACTGAGCACAGCTCTCAGCCTCCCAACAGCAGCAAGGAGCGCAGAGAACAGCGGCACCAGCAATCCAAGCAACACTCTCCAAACTTTCATCATCTTCCTCAAACTTGTCCAGTCGACACATATTTCTGATTGTTACCTTCAGCTGCCTCCTCCAAAAATAAGAGTCTCTCAATGTTTGCCGGAAATTGCAATTTGTAGCCAATCCATGTAACTTCCAAATTCCCCCAAATTCCGAGTACAGCTAGAAAGGGCAACGGGCCGGGTTGACCTAAAGGCTAATGCAGGGAAAATGGCTTTAGTCGGAGAGCAGCCCCAGCCATCCAACAATCAGCCCCATTCACATCGGAATGAGAGGAATGTCAGCGCTTTACCTACTGCACCAGAGCGTGGGCCGACTAGGTCCTAGCGCCAGTTTCTGACTCCACTAGATCGACTGCAACCGAGGGAGAATCTTGGCGGTAGTTCTACAAGGTTTTTGATGCTGTAACACAGAGAGATTTCCTAAGGATCCGAGAACCAGTCAAGAAAGAGTTTTACCTACTGTAATACATAAAGGGATTCCATATAGTTTTAGGGATTGTCAGGTTAAGTGAGGGAAAAAGATTAGTGGAAATCTAGACAAAATAACATTACTGGGTTTTCCTCTGATTAGTAAATATGAGGAATTAATTTTATGCATTAACAAAACAGGTGGATCTTATAGATTTTAACAGCAATAGTACAGTAACTTTTATTAATTATGCCTTACAAAATGGTAGTTGTAAAAAATATTTTTCTAGCACATTTTTTAATTTTAAATAGCTCATGGGCAAGTTCCCCTGAAAGGGCACAGGATTGTCTGGGATTGTCAAGCAGAAAAGGATGATGGGTCCATTCACACAGGCACTTGGGTATAACACAATTTTCCATGTGCTAGCTGTGGCTCAATTGCTAGCATTCAGGAGGTTGTGGGTTCACTCCAGGGATTTGAGCACAAAAATCAAGACTTACACTCACTTCAGTGCAGTACTGAGGGAGTGCTGTGCTGTCCGAGGTGCCGTATTTCAGATGAGACACTAAACCAAGGTCCTGTCTGCCTTCTCAGGTGGACTTAAATGATCTCATGGCACTTTCTCGAAGAAGAGCAGGGAGTTATCCCTGGTGTCCTCGCCAATATTTTTCCCTCAAACAGCATTGCAAAAACAGATTTCATTATATTAAAATCAATACAGAAGTGTGATGTACCCCACTATCACATTCAACCCCATTGTCTGTATATTTCCATGATTCATTGTTCTCACAAAGGCAATCCAGAGGAAGTGATTGTATGGTATTACTTTTCAAAGTATGATATACCAAATATGTGCAATCCCTATTTTATGTAGGTGTGCTTTTGGTTTATCTATCCTCGCCAGTGAAAAAGTGATCAACGTACATATCAAAATATTGGACAGTGCATCAGTAAGCCCTGATTGTCACTTACACAAATAGAATTTCAGGAATTTCTACAATATCTGTTGATTATCTGCCACTTTGGCTGAAAGAATTCAAGCTCCCCTGACCATTCCCTCTGTTCCTTGACTAACTCTCGCTGCTTATATTTCTTGTGCTAATTTCATAGAGTTTTTGCTTGTTCTACGTGATAAGGATTAGGGAGAAACAAGAAGAATTTGGCGCAATAATATTTAATATCATCAATAGTGAATTCCAAACTAATAAATTGTAAATGGAAACCTATAGTCAATTAAAAAAAAGCATGTGGAGGGTCAATTGAGTCCAAAGGATCATACATTAAGAAACCCATTCCAGTACTGTACATTTTACACATAGTAGGGAAAGGTTAATAGTCTATCATTGTGGCATGTCAGTCAAGTTTAATCCAGAGGTGTCAATTTTTAAAACTGCTGTGATGTACCTTAAGAAGTTTAACAATGTTAAAAGTATTAAATAAATAAAACTTCCAGTGATGTAGCAAACATGACTTTTTGAATCAATTTACAATATTGTTATACACAGTGAGGAGGGTTATTTTCCTTCACCCACACCAGATTTGTTCATTTTCTAGCAATGGTCATTGAACAAAAACAATGATTGAGGTTGATTTTCTCTTTCTTAGCTCAGTATTGTTAATGTTTATTATACAAAATTCTAATCCTATCACACACTTGGAACTTGTTAATTCAGCACAGAGTTGAGCATTAAGCAGGAAGGTGGCAATTTAAACAAAGCAAACATAAGAATTCTTAATAGTTCCGAAGAAGAGTCATATTGGACTTGAAACATTAATTCTGTTTCTCTCTTCATAGATGCTGCCAGACCTGCTGAGTTTTTCCAGTATTTTCTGTTTTTATATTATGTAAGAATTCTTAAATTTAGACATTTTTATGCTAACATATTTCCTATTTTATAACCCACAAGTAGTTTTGATGATGTTCCACATGTCTTGTAGAGTTATCATCAATGTTCTTAATTATAGAATTGAAGATTTCATAAGATCATTAAACATGTGGGCATGGAAATTGGTTTTCACCATAATGCCAACGCAAACCAGATACGGTAAAAAATCTCTAATGGGTAGGCCTGAAGCACGCACAAATATTGGGATAAAGGCAAAATACTGAGGTTGCTGGAAATCTGAAACAAAAACAAAAAATGCTGGAAAAATTCAGCAGGTCTGACAGCATCTGTGGATAGAAAGACAGAGTTAACGTTTCGAGTCCGTATGACTCTTTAGAGCAGATATTGGGCCATTGGATTGCTGAGCTGCAAATCCCCAGGTAGCTCACCAACAAAGAGCTATTTAATCTTGGACCACTGTGTCACTGATATCAACCTTTGCATGGGTCCTGGTGAGGAGGTGATTGGGAGGAGGGGCATGACCGGGAAAGGGGGGAAGAGATCAGAGGAGGAGGAGATCAGGAGAAAGGGGGTGGCTGCAAGATGAAGGAAGCAATCATGAGGGAAGGGGATGACCAAGTTAGGAGGGAAAAGAATTAAAGAAAGACTTGCATTTATATATTGCCTTTCATGACAGCCCAAAGAACTTTACAGCCAACAAAGTACATTTTGAAGCGTAGTCACTGTTATAAATTTAGGAACACAGCAGCCAATATGTACACAGCAAGCTCCCACAAACAGAAATACAATAATGACCAGATAATTTGTTTTTTGTTGCTAGTTGAGGAATAAGTTTTTGCCACAAGAAAACTATAAGTAGAGTCACTTCTAACATAAGAACATACGAAATAGGAGCAGAAGCAGGTCATTTGGCCCCTCGAGTCTGCTCCGCCATTCAATATGATCATGGCTGATCTATCTGTGTTTCAAATTCCACGTTCCCATCTACCCCGATAACCTTTGATTCCCTTGCTTAACAAGAATTTATCTACCTCTGCCTTAAAAATATTCAATGATCCCGCCTCCAGCGCCTTCTGAGGCAGAGAGTTCCAAAGTTACAAAATCCTCAGAAAAAATTTCTCCTGATCTTTGTCCTAAAGGGCAATCCCTAATTTTAAAACAGTGCCCCCTAGTTCTGGACTCACCCACAAGAAGAAACATCCTTTCCATATCCACCTTGTCAATACTGTTCAGGATCTTATATACTTTAAACAAGTCGCCCCTTACTCTTTTAAACTCCAGTAGAAACAAACCCTGCCTGTCTAATCTTTTCTCTAAGATGACACACTCATTCCAGGTATTAATCTAGTAAACACCCTCAGAACCACCTCCAACGCATTTACATTCTTCCTTAAATAAGGAGACCAAATTTGCACACAATATTCGAGATGTGGTCACACCAATGCCCTGTGTAACTGAAGCATAACATCTTTACTTTTAGGTTCAATCTCTCTGATAATACTCTCATAATAGCCTTCTTAATTACTTACTGTACCTGCATGCTAACTTTTTGTGACTCGTGAACTAGAACACCTAGATCCCTCTGCACCTCAGAATTCTGCAGCCATTCTCCATTTAAGTAATATTCTGCTTTTTTATTCTTCCTGCCAAAGTGATCAACTTCACATTTTCCCATATTATGCTCCACGTGTCATATTTTTCCCACTCACTCAACCTATCTATATCCATCTGCAACCTCTTTGTCCTCTTCACAACATACTTTCCTACCTATCTTTGTGTCATCTGCATATTTAACTACCTTGCCTTCACTCCCTTCATCTAAATCATTGATATAAATTGTAAAAAGTTCAGGCCCTAGCACAGACCCCTGCAGGACTCCACTCGTCACATCCTGCCAATCAGAAAAAGACCCATTTATATATACTCTGTTTTCAGCCAGCCAGCCAATCTTCTATCCAGGCTAATATGTTACGCCTACACCATGAACTTTTATTTTCTGCAATAACCTTTGATGTAGCACCTTATCAAATGCCTTCTGGAAATCCAAGTACCTCATGTCTACAGGCTCCCCTTTATCCACAGCACATGTTACTCCTTCAAAGAGCTCCAATAAATTGGTTAAACACAATTTCCTTTCACAAAACCTTGCTGACTCTTCCTGATTACCTTCAGTTTCTCTAAGTGCCCAGCTATGACCTCCTTAATGGTTGATTCTAACACCTTTCCCACAACAGATGTCAAGCTAACTGGCCTATAGTTTCCTGTTTTCTGCCTCCCTCCCTTCTTGAACTGGGGGTTATATTTGCCACTTTCCAGTCCAATGGACCCTTATCCAGAATCTAGCGAATTTTGGAAAATGAACACCAATGCATCTACTACCACATCAGCCACCTCTTATAAGACCCTAGGATAAAGTCCATCAGGACCCGGAGATTTGTCAGCCTGCAGCTCCATCAATTTGCTCAGTATCGCTTCCCTAGTGATTGTAATTTCACCAAGTTGCCGTCTCCCTTCCACCTCCTGATTTTACTGGAATGTTTTTTGTATCCTCTATAGTGAAGACAGAAGCAAATTATTTGTTCATTTAATGCACCATTTCCTTATTATCTACTATTAACTCCCCACTGTCACTCTCTAGAGGACCAACACTCACTTTCCTTACTTTTTTCCTTTTTAAATGCCTGTAGAAATTCTTGCTTTCCGTTTTTACATTTCTAGCTAGCTTCCTCTCATGCTCTAATTTCTTTCTTCTGATTAACTTTTTAATCATTCTCTGCCATTCTTTATATTCTAACCAATCATCTGACCTGCCACTCATCTTTGCACAGTTAGATGCTTTTTACTTAAGTTTGATGCTTTCCTTAACTTCTTTAGTTAACCACGGATGGTGGGTTCTCCCCTTAGAAATTTTCTTTATAGTTGGAACATAATTATACTGAGTATTCTGAAATATTCTCTTAAATGTCTGCTGGTGCTTCTTTATTGATCTTTCTCCTGGCCTAATATCCTAGTTCACATCAGCTAGTTCAGCTTTCATGCCCACATAGTTGCCCTTATTTAAGTTAAAATACTAGTGTTAGAGCTACTCTTCTCCCTTTCAAACTGGATATAAAATTCAATCGTACTGTGGTCGCTGCTACCTAGAGGTGCTTTTACTCTAAAGTCATTAATTAATCTTGTCATTTTACGCAACACCAAGTCTAATATAACCTGCTCTCTGGTTGGTTCCAGAACATGCTGCTCTAAAAAAACGATCTCAAAATCATTCTATAAACTCCTCATCCAGGCTACTACTGCCAATCTGATTTTTCCAGTTTATACATAGATTAAAATCACCCATGATTATTGCTGTCCCTTTAACACAAGCACCCAATATTTCTTCTTGTATAACTTGTCCTACATTGTGGTTACTGTTAGGGGACCTGTAGACCACTCCCACTGATGTCTTTCCCCTACTATTCGTCATCTCTACTCAAACTGATTCTACATCCTGATCTCCTGAATCAAGGTCATCTCAAACTATTGCACCAATGCCATCCTTGATCAACAGTGCTACCCCTCCACCTTTACCTAGCTTCCTATTCTTCTTGAATATCATATACCCCTCGATTTTCAGGACCCAATCCTTGTGATCCTGCAGCCACGTCACCATAATGGCTATCAGATCATATTTTTTATTTCAATGTGCACTATTAATTTATTTACTTTGTCGTGAATGCTACGCACATTCAGATGCAGAGCCTTAGTTTTGTCTTTTGTTATCTTTGTTACATTTAGTCTTGACTATTGGTGCATTCTTAGGTTTTATTTCTTTTTCCCTTCCTGCTAATCTATGACCCTCATTTCCCATATTACTATTATGGTTGTCCTACCTTGAACCTACCCCTTGATTTGCCACATCTACCCAAGCTTGATCCCTCACCCTCCTTATTTAGTTTAAAGCCTCATTTTCTTCTCTAGTTATGCGATTTGCAAGAACACATGTCCTGGCAGGGCTCAGGTGTAGACCGTCCCATCACTACAGCCCCCACTTTCCCCAGTGCTGGTGCCAGTTATCCACAAACTGGATCCCACTTCTCCCACACCAGTCTTTGAGCTACGAATTCATCTCTCTAATCCTATTTGCCCTATGCCAATTTACACGTGGCTCAGGGACTAATCCAAAGATTATTACCTTTGAGGCTCTGCTTCTTAATTTGGTACCTAGCTTCTCCTTCCTTGTCCTGCCTATGTCGTTAAAACCTACATGGACCACGACAACTGGATCCTCCACCTCCCACTGCAAGTTCCTCTCCAGCTCTGAGCAAACGTCCTGAACTCTGGCTCCAGGCAAGCAACACAGCCTTCTGGACTCTCGCTCTCCACTGCAGAGAACGGTGTCAATTTCCCTCACTATACTATCCTCTATTAGCACCACATTCCTGTTTGCTCCCCACACTTGAACGGCTTCTTTCCCATTACGGTCACATCCCCCTGTCTCTCACTGCTGACCAAAACAGACAACCCTATTCTAAGAGGCGTGACCATCTTCTGGAACAAAGTGTCCAAGTATTTCTGCCCCTCTCTTATGTTGTGCAGTGTCTGCAGTTCATCTTCCAGATCAATAAGCCTGATCCAGAATTCTTTCATCTTCATACGCTTTCTGCAAATGTGTTTGTCATGGATCGCCTTGACGTTCTAAACCACCCACGCTCCATAGCTGCAACATAATATCTGTCCTGCCATTGCTACTTATGTTATTTAGTTTATTTAATTTAATTACTCACTTAATTAACTTAGAATGATTCCTTTGTGTCCTACACCTCTTTCCCCGTGCACTGAATTTCCAAGTGAACCTAATTTGCTACTCACTAAGTCTCCATCTCACTCCGGCGTAGTCGCCTGTCTCCTCATGCGCCCCTTACTGATCGTGCGGTTTGAAAAGCCTGTCTCTCTTCTAGACCTGCTTTCAGGTGATTGACAGATAACTGCCAATCCAGGCAGTTCTCTGTTTAACAAGCTAACCTAAGTTACTTAAAGGTTGGTACTATGTCAGGTCTTGATTCTTAATCTGAAAAGGACTTAGCAGAACTTACCACATGAACCTAATTTGCTACTCACTCAGTCTCCGCCTCACTCCAGTGTAGTCACCTGTCTCCTCGCATGCCCCTTCTAAGACACTGCTAAAAATATTCTGTCAAATGGTTCATGAGGCACAGGTGGATACCTGGAAGAAGGCTGTCTGCATGGTTTGTGGCCTGGACAGACCACTGGAAACGGGGGGTGAAGTGGAGCAATTTAATACTGTCATTAAAAATGACTGGTGCTGTGGTTACGAAGCCAGGAATACTGTACAAAAAGGTAGGAACTCCTGCCCCCTTGTGGGTCATAAAGTGATCAGGTAGATATTTTTTCCTTTTTAAGGACTGTCTATTAGGGGATTGCTTGCTTTTGTCTAATATTATTCAATGCTAGGTTTTTTTTTAAATAACACACAGTTTATTTAATAATCGATGACTCTATTTGTTTAACACCAGCTTCTGTATCTACATATGGGTCAGTTGTTCTGTTGTAGATAATTTGGAAAAAGATTTGCTTGCAATAAGTATCAAGTTTGTTTTTAAATCACATTGGCCTCAAAACATTAAAGCAGATAAACAAAAATAAAAAATGTCAACCTTTACTCATCTAATGAAGGAATCTGGAATGCCTATGGATCCAAACTTTATTGGTTTAAGAAAGTATATCATATTTAATAAGTTCTAATTTGAAGAAAAGATTATTCTTGTAACAAAACAAAGTAAAGGGTGGAATCCTCCCAGGTTTGCACTAAGTGCGACAGTGGGCCTCTGATTCGCCCGCCCTGCCCTGCCTGGTCACCTCAGGCCTTCAGTAAACCCGGCACCATTTTTAAAGGACGCCCCTGCACACAGCCAGCACTCTTCAAGGGATAGGAAGCTACTGGGAACTGATGTCTGCCAAAGGGAGGAAACATGCTGCCCCCAAATTTAGCAACACCTCCCTCGAGCACCTACTGGATGTAGTGGAGACAACAGCGAAGTCCTGTACCCTCGCTCTGGGCGAAGACCAGCAAGCAAGGTCACCAATCCAGCATGGGAGGCAATGATCAGTACCAACGCCCTGTAAAAGAGGACAGCCATCCAGTGCAGGAAGAGGATCAAGACTCTCATCCAATCCTCCAGGGTAAGTCACTCAACTTGTCATTCTCAACTCACACAATCACAAACCCATCACACATCCACAGGGATTTCACACCTCAAGGGACACCACCACTAACTGTCACACACACCCTCACATCTCCATCATATCCTCTGGAGCCCATGTCCTTATCCCATCCATGGCTCCTCTCACCACACAAACATTCCATGCAGTGCCGTGTGTCCCGCTCACACACTCTCCATCTATGTTATCATGCAGGAGAAGTTGGCTGACAACAGCAGGGAGAGGTCCCAGACTGGGTGGAGTGGCTCACTTTAGATCCCTCGCTCACTTTGAGGAGCGTTGACTGGTGAGGACATGAACCGTGCCTGCAGCGACAGTGAAATCAATGGCAAACACCCACGTGAGGATCCTGCACCACATAATCCCTCTCTCAACAGCAATGTAAGTGCTCTCTCTCCTGTTTTGACTCCTCTGCCATGTACTAATTATCTTTACTTTGGTTCACAGGGAGCTCTGCCAAGCGACCAACACCCTCTGCCAGCCAGTCCCTCAGCTCCATCCAGTCCTCACTTCCAGCCAGGAGGGCACCTCCTCCATTGAAGAACTGGAAATAAGCAGCCTGGGAGATCCATCACAGCACTTACCCACACCCTCCACCAGCACAGAGACACACACCTCAGTGGTACCTAGATCTAGAGCAGGCTCGGCTTCACAACCTGGTGGTCACCCACAGACATGTATCCACAGCAGGAGGAGGCAGGTTCAGCTGAGCTCGCTGGCACTCGGAAGACTGCTGAAAAAGAGGCATCTGTGAGCTTTGAGTCAGATAATAAGCCTCTGGATTTGGCCTTCTAACTCATTGTGGATAGTCAGCAGAAGGCGGGGAAAATCACCCAGAGCTGTAGGAAGCCCTCAACAGAGTGGCAAATGAGTTGGAGGAGTGCGTCTGCCTACTCTCTGATGAAGTGGTGCTCACAGGTGCACACATGGACTTCTCCATGGGAAAGATTATGGCCTAAATTTTTGGGCCCTGTTGGTGTCAGACGTCATGGTGGATGTGAACAGCCAATAAGGCAAGAAGCCCAAGTATTGGTTTCATGCTATCATGAAACCAGAACACGGAGATGCACGCAGACCTGCACTCCATCACGGTAGCCAAAGCAAGCCAGGGCCCTCAAAGCCTCGGTTCCCCAGAGGACCCAAGAGAAGTCATCAGAGGCAACTGGGCCAACCATTGCACAAGCTGTCTCCACCCTTGCTGCGGATGTCAGGGCAGCACGTAAAAGAATTGATAGGCCTAGAAAGGTTAAGAATTTATTATCACAACTGATTGCAGGGATGTATAGATTTTGTCATTTTATAATCTAAAAATATATTCACTTTCACAGAATAATGTGTAACAGTATCTTTCAGCTTCATTTACAAGTTTTGTGAGTCCTCCCCTGGCATTCCTCCCCACTAGCAGCTCAGCTGAATGCAACAGGACAATGAGAAGTGTGTGTGGGCAGGGCCTTTCAGAGCCTCATGTAAGCATCTCCCACACATGCGGAGTCTTCTCCCTTCACACTCATCTCAATGTCCTGAGCATTTTCAATGCTACCTGTTGGGGTTCTCTTTCAGCTGCCCATCTGAGCCGATCTGCATCTCCACCCACCCACTGATCATACTCCCAAGGGACACCTGTACCCGCGCAACATGAGGCTCCTCTCACTTTCGACTTCTAAAACATGGTCGTAGTAAGGTTTCTTCTCAGCTCACCCATCCTTCCCCTCCCACAGTCACCCATGACCTTTCCCCCATCTCGGTGGACCCTCCCCCCCCCACCCACCTGCATCACCTACCACTTCCCCATTGTCACCTACCAACCAGAATCCTTTTCTTTCCAGGGTGTCCAGGTGAACGTGTATGCTCCCTACCTACCCGAGGTTCCCACCCCCATCCACAGTGACCTCCCCACCCCCATCCACATTGACCTCCCCAACCTCCTCCTTCCCACCCCCAGGGTCCGTGTCAGCCTCAGAGTCCCCATTAATCACCCTCGCCATCCCTTCAACTGCTACCGTTGCACACTCACCCACCCACCCTTCCTGCTCACTCTGACCATTCCCTCCTACCACACCCACCCTCAATTTGCTCCCAAGGAGGCAGCCATTGACTCCAAAGACCCCCTCCTTTGCACGTTCACCTGGACATCTACCCCACCCCCTAACCTTACTCCCTCCTCCACCCTTACTCCCATCTGGACTCCGTCCCCCCTCTGGATTCCTTCCCCCCTCCAGACTCCTTCCCTTACACCCTCCTCCCCCTCATACCTCCCTCCCCAGTTGCCACATTCTCCCCCTTACATGGTCCTCCTCCCTACCCACCTCCCAACCTCACCACACAAGCCCCGACACCTTCAATTCCCTGGTCCCAACCTCTTTCCCCCAGCACTTCTGTTCCCCTGAACAACCCCCTGCCATCCCACTTCACCAGTACACCTTCTTCTCCCAGTCAAACCTAGACCTTCCTCTTCCACCTCCCCCCCAACCCCTGGCGTCAGTACACCTTCCTCTCCCACTCACAGCTGAACCTTCCTCTCCCCCTACCACCCTGATGATCATCTGTAGCAGCCCATGGCCAAGACTCTGATGTTCCGAAGCAGGAGCCTGACATCAACGGTGACTTCCCACCTTCCATGAGCTGCTTCGTGATGGAGCCATGTCCATGAGAATCCACCCAGCATGCTATGAAAGTGTCCCTCCACGGTCTGCTAGCTGTAGGGCTCCAGCATCTTCTGCTCCTACAGGATTTGTGATGTGAGCAAGGCCTTAACATTGAGTCCGGACTTTTGCATGTCACACTTGTCCAGACGTGTTCTGCACTGGTGCGTTTTCCCGCTGACATGGCCAGTAAATTTGACTTGGGGAGATGATTTCGGAAAGCAGGAAAAATGATGAGATGTAAATGCATTGAAATTAGGTACCCAATGTCAGGTGGTGGGAAAGGCGGAAATGGTCAGGTGGTGGGAAAGGGTGGAGCGGATGATTGCAAACTGGTTTCACGATAGCATGAAACCAATATTTGGCCTTCTTGCCTTATTGTCTGTTCACGCCCATCGTGATGCCTGACACTAACAGGGCTGGAAAATTCCAGCCATAATTTCTTTCCTTTTTGAAAGTCAGCATAATGAGTGGATACAGACTTCTTTATCTCCAGGATAGCACTTCATTGTCCATAATGGATACAGGATGGAATCATGGACTTTCTAACAAATGGACCTCATTACAGGCTTAGATCAAACATGGACAAAAGAGCTGAACTCCAGACGTGAGGTGCCCTTGACATCTAGGCATTTAACTGAGTGCGGCATCTAGAAAAATTAGAGTCAATAGGAATCAGGGGGAAAACTCTCCACTGGGTGGAGTCATACCTAGCACAAAGGAAGTTTGTTGTGGTTGGTCTCAGCTTCAGGACATCACTGCAGGAGTTCCTCAGGTTAGTGTCCTCGGCCCAATCATCTTCAGTTGCTTCAACAATGACCTTCTTTCCATCATAAGGTCAGAAGTGGGATGTTCACTGATAATTGCACAATGGTCAGCACCATTTGCAATTCCTCAAATACTGAAGCAGTCCATGTCCAAATACAACAATACCTGGACAATATCCAGGCTTGGGCCGACAAGTGGCAAGAAACATTCGCGCCACAGAAGGTCCAGGCAATGACCATCTCCAACAAGGGAGACTCCAACCATCACCCCTTGATGTTCAATGGCATTACATCAATCATTCCCCCCACTATCAACACCTGGGGTTTACCATTGGCCAGAAACTGAACTGGATTAGGCATATAAATACTGTGGCTACAAGAGCAGGTCAGGGGCTAAGAATCATGTGACAAGTAACTCCTCTGATTCCCCAAAATCTGTCCACCATCTACAAGCACAAGTCAGGAGTGTGATGGGATATTCTCCACTTGCCTGGATGAGTGCAGCTCCAACAACACTCAAGAAGCTTGACACCATCCAGGACAAAGCAGCCTGCTTGATTGGCACCCCTTCCACAAACATTCACTCCCTCCACCACTGAAAAACAGTGGCAGCAGTGTGTACCATCTACAAGATGCACAGTAGGAACTCACCAATCCTCCTTAGACAGCATCTTCCAAACCCATGACCACTACCACCTATAAGGACAAGGGCAGCAGATAGATGAAAACACCATGACCTGGAAGTTCCCCTTCAAGCCACTCACCATCCTGACTTGGAACTAAATCACCATTCCTTCACTATCGCTGGGCTGAAATCCTGGAGCACGCTCCCTTACAGCACTGCGGTGTATCTACACCACATGAACTGCAGCAGTTCAAGAAGGCAGCTCACCATCACATTCTCAAGGGCAACTAGGGGATGGGCAATAATTGCTGGCCCAACCAGCAACACTTACAATCCACAAACAAATAAAAAAAAAGGAGCCTTTAGGTGCAGCAGATGTATTCCGATATAGTCATATAAACTAGATAATTAACTATTCCACAAAATGCGCTTTAGTAAAATAAATTAATTGATGCAGTAGTGCAGGAAAGAACTGTATTCAGCATTCAGCCACAGTCTGTAGCATTTTCAGGCAGAACATCAAAAGGACATAGACAAGTTGGTGGAATATGCAGACAGACGGCAGATAAAGTTCAATGCAGAAAGTGATTCATTTTGATAGAAAGAGCATGGAGAGACAATATAAAATTAAGGGCACAATTCTAAAGGGGTGCAGGAGCAGAGGGACCTGGGTGTCTATGTGCATAATTCATTGAAGGTGGCAGGACAGATTGAGAGAGTGGATAATAAAGCATAGAACACAAGAGCAAGGAGGTTATATTGAACTTGTGTAGGACACTAGTTCAGACTCAGAGGGAGTATTGCGTCCAATTCTGGGTGTTGCACTTTAGAAAGGACGTGAAAACACTGGAGAGAGTTCAGAAAAAATTCAGAAGGATGGTTCTAGGGATAAGGAAGATCCGCTTTGAAGCTAGATTGGAGAAGTAAGGACTGTTTTCCTCAGAGAAAAGAAGGCTGTGAGGAGATTTGATAGCGGTGTTCAAAATGATGAGGGGCCTGGACACAGCATATAGGGAGAAACTGTTCCCACACGTGAGAGGATCAAGAATGAGAACACATAGATTTGAAGTAATTGGTAAAAGAAGCAAGAGCAACATGAAGAAAAACTTTTTCACACAGTGAGTGGTTAAGGTTTGGAATGCACTGCCTGAGTGTGTGGTGGAGGCAGGTTCAACTGAAGCATTCAAAGGAAAATTAGATTCACTCACTTTTCCAGAACCACTTCATCCAATTCAGGGTCACAGGGAGCCTATCCTGACAAGCAATGGGCACGGTACACCCAGGACAGGATGTCAGTCCATCACAGGGCACATACTCGCACACACTGGGGTACAATTTACCATAGACGATCCACTTAACCAGCACTTCTTTGGACAGTTGGAGGAAACTGGAGCACCCGGCAGAAACCCACACAGACATAGGGGGAATGTGCAAACTCCACACAGACAGACACTCCAAGGTCAGGATTAAACCCAGGTCCCTAGAGCTGTGAGGCAGCAGCACTAACCACTGCACCACCATGCTGCCCCAAGAATAAGACTGTTATCTGAAAAGGAAGAATCTTCAGGGTTAAAGGGAGAAGGCAGGACAATGGCACCAAATAAATAGCTCATTCAGAGAGCCAGTGCAGACATGATGAGCCAAATGGCCTCCCTCTGTACTGTAACAATTCTGTAATTCTATGAGAAGAACCGAAACACTTTGCAGTTAGCCAGGGTTGGCACTGGAAAACCAAGGAGGCGAACTTCCACAGGGATTCTCTTGATTATCCACCATAACTTTGGACGGAAGCCACAAAAACCCAGGAAATTTGATGTGAGCATAGTTTCAACTGATTTCCAGAATATCTGCAGCTCTTTCACTGAGGTTATAGTGGACAACAGCAACAACAACAACTTGCATCTTTAACATAATAAAACTGTATAAAGCAACATTTGACACTGAGTGACATTAGGGCGTATGGCCGAAAGCTTGGTCAAAGAGGTTTCAAACAGAGTTTTAAAGGGGGAAAGAAACGTAGTGAGTAAACTTAGAGAGGGAATTCCAGGGCTTAGGGCCTAGGCAGCTGAAAGCACAGCCAGCAATGGTGGGGTGATTAAACTGGGGACATTCAAGAGGCCAGAATTAGAGAAGCGCAGATATCTCAGAAACCTGTGGGCCCTGAGGAACATTTTACAGATAGAGAGGGGTGAGGCTATAGAGGGAAGTGACAACAAGAATGAAAATCTTAAAATTGAGATGTTGTTTAACAGGTAGTTAATGCAGTTCAGTGAGCACAGGGGTGAAGAGTAAACAGGACTTGGTGCAAGTTAGGACATGGACACCAGCGTTTTGGATGCCCTCAAGTTTACAGAGGGTAGAACGTGGAAGCCAGTCAGAAATACATTGAAATAGTTATATTTAGAGGTAACAAAGGCGCTGGTGAGAGTTTCAGCAGCAGATGAGTTGTGGCAGGGGCGGAGCTGGATGATATTACATAAGTGGAAATAGCTGGTCTTTGCAACAGCATGGATATGTGGTCAGAAGCTCGTCTCAGGCTCAAATACAACACCAAGATTGTGAATAGTCTGTTTCAGGCTCAGGCAGTTGCCAGGGAGAGGGATGGTGTCAGTAGCTAGGGAAAAGAGATTGTCGTGAAAACGGCTTCAGTCTTCCCAATATTTAATTGGAAGAAATTTCTGCTCCAGTACTGAATGTCAGACAAGCAGACTTATAATAAACAGCAATGGGGGAGTCAAATGAAGTAGTGATGAGGTAGGGCTGGGTGTCATCAATGCACATGTCTTTCGGATGAGATGTTGAACCGAGGACCTGTCTGACCTCTCAGGTGGACTAATAAGATCCTATGACCCTTTTTAACAGAAAAAGAGGGGAATTTTCCCCGGTGTCCAGACCAACATTTATCAGACTTTCAACATCACAAAAACAAATTATTTGGTCATTATCAATACTATTTGTGGGAGTTTGCTGTGCTCAAATTGGTTGCCCCGTTTCCTACATTAAAACAGTGACTATGCTTCATAAGCACTTCATGGCTGTAAAGTGCTTTGAGACATCTGGTGGTCATGAAAGGCACTATATAAATGCAACTTTTTGTTTTTTTATGTGAAAACAGGTGCTTTTTAGATGATGGACATCACCAAATGTCAGCATGTAGATGAGAAATAAGAGGGGGCCAAGTATAGATCCCTGGCGGACTCCAGAGGTAATGATGCAGGAGCAGGAAAAGAAGCCATCATGGGTGTTATTCTGGATACGATTAGCTAGATAGGAATGGCACCAGGCATGTGCCGTCCCAGTCAGCTAAATGACGGCAGTGAGGCATTGGAGGATGCCAGTGGGATCAACCATGTCAAAGGCTGCAAGCAGGTTGAGGAGGGATAGTTTACATTTGTCAGTCTCATAGGATGTAATTTGTGACTTCAATAAGAGCCGCTTCGACATGTGGCAGGGTTGGACAATTGGGAGAACACCCACAGAAATTAGTTGGGTAAACACTAGCACAACTTTTATGTACTCCTGGGGGCTTAAGGCTTAGGGCCTTGATTCCTCCCAACCTAAGCTTTCTGTAAATGGAATATATTCCTACAGGGAGAGAGTACACATTATATCATCCAAACGAAGACAACAGTTGGGTGGGTTTCTCAATAGCTTGTTTTAGACTCTAAAACATGGCATTGTATTTGTGTATGCCAGATACCTTCTTTCTAAATCATGATAAAATGTTACGGAGAAGGGGAAAAACGACACACCTTGGCACAGATATGCAATGTGCATGCAGAGTTAGAAAAATGTAATCATTCACATCTATATTATTTGACTTCCCCAATCTGTACCGGTTGATCAAGCACTCAGACAGTCCCACCAGAGAGGGTCACCTCTGTTTCTCTCTCCACAGATGCTGCCTGAGCTGCTGAGTATTTCCAGCATTTCTGTTTTTATTTCAGATTTTCAGCATTTTAGTATTTTACTTTTGTACCAGAGACTGTGTTTATCTTACATTTACTTCCAGTAGTGCTGGGGGTGCAGACCAAATCATTGACAGGGTCTCCATGGTGTTGCTCCTCTGCCCATCACCCCCCATTTTGATAGCAATTAATAGCCTGTGATCAAACACTAGAATTAAAGCCTTTAATTTTCCTGTGGTGGCCCTGTTGTCATTTTTAATTAATGACAATCAGTCAGTCGCTACGCATAACATATATTGAAAGTGGTAGTTGCATCACAACATTCCATGCAGTATCTATTTGCCCTGTACGGGTTACTGTGACAGAATGTTCAGTGTTGAGGCATTGCTTGTGCTCTCCTTTATTTGCAATGTTACATTTCTAGTTATCAATCTCTGTTTGAGCAGAACAGGAGCAGCAAACAAAAAGCAGGAGATGCAAAACATATACAGAATGAGCAGCTGTATAAGGCGGATCATTCCAAAATTTTGACCAGTTTTGTTGGGTAAATACAAAAATTGGCATATTAAGTGTTTGCTAAAGTAGAGCACTGAATAATCAAAGATAGCAATTGGTGAGATAAATTTAAAGCGAGGTTTTGTCATATTGAACCGAAATACTCGACTGGGGAACTCCTCACTCCTCCAAGTTTGGGAGTGACACTCTCTCTCTGTCTCCCCTCATACTTTAGGCTTGGCAACTTTTCTTTCACTTCTATAGTTTATCAGAGTTCAGTCCCAGTGCCAGACTGATCTACTGTACTTCAATTCTGATGCCCCTTCTCCCCATTTTGGCCAATTGTGTACACGCCAACCTCATGGAGTAACATTTGGGCTTTGGGTTCCAGCCCACTGGATCGATATTTGGCTTCCCTCCTCACCCTCTCCACCCTCTTGCTTTTGACCCACCCCTTCTCTCTCCATCCCTTCCCTCTCCTCCATTTATGTTCCTTTTCTTGTTGCCTCCTCTCTCAATTTTCATCCTTTCGCCCTCTTCCCCACTCTTTGTCTCTTCTCTTGCATTTGCTGCTTCTCTCCAATATGCCCCCTTTCTAAACCTTTTCTCCTCCCCTGCTTTGGTCCACAACACTCAAGAAGCTTGACAACATCCAGGACAAAGCAACCCATTTGATTGGCACCCCATCCGCAAACATTCACTCCCTCCACCATTGACGCACAGCAGCAGTGTGTACCATCTATAAGATGCACTGCAGGAATTTACCAAGGGTCCTTATACAGCATCTTCCAAACCCACAACCACTACCATCTAGAAGGACAAGGGCAACAGATAGATGGGAGCACCACCACCTGGAAGTTCCCCTCCAAGTCAGTCACCATCCTGACTTAGAAATATATTGTCGTTCCTTCACTGTCACTGGGTCAAAATACTGGAACTCCCTTCCTAAGAGCACTGTGGGTGTACCTACACCACATGAACTGCAGCGGTTCAAGAAGGTAGCTCACCACCACCTTCTCAAGGGCAACAAGGGATGGGCAATAAATGCTGGCCCAGCCAGCGACACCCACATCCCATGAGTGAATATTTAAAAAAATTACCCCCTTGCCCCACTGTCTTACTGGGTGTGAATATTGCACTTGACCTTAATGCCCCCTGAGCAATGCCACTGAAGATCAATTAGTACTACATCAATTAGTACTACAGTCCTGTGCAGTGAGGTTTCTGTAAGTGTAAGTACAGAGAATAATAAACGCAATCACACTTTAATTCTCCACTAATTGTCTTTTTTGTTGAACTGGCTTTATGATCCAGAAAATAGGATATAAATAAAAATTATTCCAGCATTATACTTTCCAGTGTATCACATAATTATTTTTCTGAAGACAATTTGTATTCTCACAGCTGATGCCATTTAAACTCCCTCAGTTAAATTGTTACAAATCATAATTATTTAACAATTTATCAACTTCCCAAATACATTTACTATTAAATATTGAATAATACTCCAATTAGTACAAGCCTGCATTACTGTGTGGTAATTCCTGCCTCAGAATAAATTATTGGCATTAGTAATCATGGCACTATCAATGCCTCAGTATTCCAAATGTACCAATCTCACCTAGTTGATTGCCATCCCTCTGAGCAGCTACCAGTTCTGAGGGAACATTTTCTGTACAAGAGAAAAACACATAGATAAATTTTCTTTCAAACATTTTATGTTACATGATATTAATTAAACAAGAAAAGCTGTTTTCTTAAAGGCAAACTTTTCCCTGAAAAGCTGATGTACTGTTTTCATTGTGCTGTTCCCACAGTGCTTTGAAGATATGTTATGTTATAAAATATACTATATTATATTATAAAATATATATAGCAAATGTAACTCCTTTATTCAAAAAGGGAGGGAGACAGAAAGCAGGAAATTACAGGCCAGTTGGCCTAACATTTGTCACAGGGAAAATGTTAGAAGCTATTATTAAAGATGATTTAGCAGGGCACTTAGAAAAAATCAAGGTAATCAGGCAGAGTCAACTTGGTCATGTTTAACCAATTTTTTGGAGTCCTTTGAAAAAGTAATATATGCTGTGGATAAAAGGGAACCGGTGGATCTGCTGTACTTTGATTTCCAGAAGGCATTTGATAAGGCACATCAAAGGTTATTGCAGAAAATAAAAGCTCATGGTGTAGGGGGTAACATATTGACATGGATAAAAGATTGGCTAGCTAACAGGTGTCAGAGGGTAGGCATAAATAGGTCATTTTCTGGTTGGCAGATGTAACAAGTGGTGTGTCATAGGGATCAGTTCTGGGGCCTCAACTATTTACAATTTATATAAATGACTTGGATGAAGGGAACCAAAGGTACGGTTGCTGAATTTACTGATGACACAAAGATAGGTAGAAAAGTAAGTTGTGAAGAGGACATAAGGAGGCTACAAAGGGATATAGATAGGCTAAGTGAGTGGGCAAAGATCTGGCAAATGGAGTAATGGTGAGAGATTTCAGAGCTCTGAAATGCAGAGGGAATCTGAGTGTCCTAGAGCATGAATCACAAAAGGTTAGTATGCAGGTCCAGCAAGTAATTAGAAAAGCTAATAGAATGTTATTGTTTATTGTGAGGGGAATTGAATACAAAAGGGGGGAGGCTATGCTTCAGCTATACAGGGCATTGGTGGGATCACATCTGGAGTACCGTGTATAGTATCGATCACCTTATTTAAGGAAGATAAAAATGCATTGGAAGCAGTTCAGAGAAGGTTTACTAGACTAATACCAGGAATGTGGGGGTTGTTTTATGAGGAAAGGTTGGGTAGGCTAGGCTTGATTTCTCTGGAGTTTAGAAGAGTAAGAGGCAACTTGATTGAGATCTTTAAGATCCTGAGGGGTCTTCACAGGGTAGATGTGGAAAGGATGTTTCCTCTTGTGGGAGAATCTAGAATTAGGGGTCACAGTTTAAAAATAAGGGGTCGCCCATTTAAAACAGAGATGAGGAGAATTTGTTTCTGCCACAGCCATTGATGGGAAACTTCTTACTCCAATAGGATTTGGAGCGGAGCTTGGGTTGTACTAAATGTGCTGTCTATTAGTCGCGGCTCTCTGTCCCTGGTGAGGGCATTATAATTGTATCAGGGACCCTATGAAAGGGCTTCATAGGTTGATCCATTGATGTGCCCTGGGTAATATAGCATTTTGGAAAATAAGCAGTTTCTGTCACAAAGTGGAGGAATGTGGGGGTCACACCCAAGATTCCCATGTGCTGAATTACTGATCTCATATTCTGTTGCCTTCAGAGAGATAGAGGAAGTGGGAATCTAAGTGAACATCTGCTTGAGATTCAGAGTTACATGAGCAAGGTCCTAAGATTGAGTTGTTGGCTTTTCTGCTTGTCTGATATGTAATACATAAAAGTACAAAGGAAGGGAAATGGAAATACATACCTTGGCAAAAAAAAGGACTCTCATCTAGGGAAAAGCAAAGCAAACAAAAAAGTTAAAACACATATACTATCTTACATAATTCATTGTATTCTTGGAATAATATCTTATGTTATAAGCCTACACTACAACACTGACCAAGCTTCAAAAGTACTTCACTGGCTGTAAAGTGCGTGAGATTGTGAAAGGCATGATATAAATGCAAGTTTTTCTATCTTCCTTTCTTCCTTCACATATTTGGACAGTGCACAATTCTACTGTAATCCTTAAAAGGGAGAAGCAGCAGACAGGTGGCACCAGAGTAGATGAGATGGTAGTATAAAGCTCTGATGCCCTCTTTAGAAATACATTAAGCATTGTTAAAGGAGAACAATTGAGAATTGCCTTGTGCTATGCAAGTGGCAGGAACAGTGAGACGAGAACAGAGTGAGACCGGCACGAAGCAGAAAAAAGCTAGCAGGTAGGTTCAGAGCCAAAAATTCTTGGTGTGAAGTCAGAGAGAAGTAGGTAAGTGAGCGGTTGGTGAGTAGTTTTCCACTTCTCTCTCTAAACTCTAAGTTGAGGAATTAAAAATTTAAATTGGGAATCTATAACAGGAAATATATGAATAAGAGTTGTTATGACCCTTGACTTGACCCCTATGTTTTTGGTAAGGTTCGGTAAGGGACCAATAATGTTTTGTTTAAAGTAGACAAAGTTTGAGATTCAAGACATTTGCTAAGAGAATAAAGCTACAAGATTCCTTGGGTTTTGAACAAACAAAAATAAACTCTACTATACAAAAAGATAAAAAAATTTGCAATATCTATCTTATACTCTAACATTCAGGGTTAATATGAGGTACTTCTGAATTAACAGGCAAGCTGTGGTCGAACACACCACACTACACATTAAATGGCAAATGTAACCAGGACAGAGTCCACAGATTTCTTGACAATCCACTAAACCAATTACATCAAAACTCTAACTCTCTCATGAGCGATTCCAGTGCTCGCCTTCGAAGATTTAACCTGGGAATTCTCTCCAAAAGTCACAAACTCGCATGGCATCAGCAACAGCCCATCTCACAGGGTATCAATCTCGTCTCCTGAGGTTCTGTTCCCCTGGATTCCCGAGTGTGCACAAAAGCACCAATTCACAAGCACAACTTCAGGGCTTTGGCCACGCCGAGCAGAACACTGCTGCTCCAAAGGGGTAACTTTGCCCTAATGGCTGGCAGCATGGAGTCACCAATCTTCTGCTACCTTCTTGGATCTTCAGGGCTTCTCCTGAGCCCTCTTCACTTAAGGTCTGATAACCACAGTATTTCTCTAATTTTAACTCAATTGGGACCTCTTTCTGTCCCCTGCCTGAGACACATGGCTTCAATGGCGCTCCACTCCTGAGCACATGACCTGGCTTTTCACACTGTTATTCTTCACACACAAATGTGCTGGGCCCAAATAATATAACAATGCAGAACTGCGCACGTGCAGTCTGCTCCCGGTCTGTGCATGTGTGGCAACTCCATGGTTTTTCAGGATCTCCCACTCTCCAATGAGGTGAGTGTAGTTTTCATAACAAGTATAAGAACAGAGCAGGTCTAGATACATTAATTTACTGGGCAGTAGGTTTATCTAGTAGGGGGGAGATATATGTATTGTATTAAATTTATAGTTAAGCTACTTAGTATAACTACAAATAATTGTTGAGTTAGGTTTCTAAACTTGAAACCTAATTAGTGAAATAAAACACAATAAAAATGGCAACGCAGGTGATGTGTTGCAGCCGGAGCACACGAGAGCTGGTGGACATCTGTGTCATCCACAGCAACCACATCTGCACAAAACGTCTGAAACTTGAGGAACTTCGGCTCAAAGTTTGTGAGCTGGAGTCCAAGATTCGGACACTGCGATGCATCAGGGAGGGGGAAGTTACTTGGGTGTGATTACAGGGTGAGCAAGGCTGCAACCTGAATATTCAAAGGAATTTGACATTTCAGAAGGACAGCAAGGAAAAGGAGGTGTGATGGCTCTGTTAATAAAGGATGAGACCAGTACAGTTGTGAGAACTAACCTTGGTTTAGAAAATCAATATGAAAAAATGCAAGATGAATGTGATCAATATGAATCAGTTTGGTTGGAGATAAGAACGAGCAAAGGAAGGAAATCATTTGTGGGAGTATTTTATAAGTCCAGTATAATCTAAGTATAAATTAAGAAATAATGTGGGCTTATAAGATCAGTATAATTTTGCAATAATCATGGGTGATTTTAATCTTTGTGTAGATTGAATGAATCAAATTGGCAAAGGTAGCCTGGAGAATAAATTCATAGAGTGTATTCAGGACAGTTTCTTAGAATATTAAGTTCAGTTTGAGGGTGAGAAATGTGGCTCTTAAACTTAAATAAAGGCAATTACAAGGGCATGAAGACAGAGTTGGCTCAAGTTTAACAGGAAAATAGGCTGAAAGGGAAGATGGTAGAGAAGCAGTGGCAGACATTTAAGGAGGTAATTCATAATTCCCAACAAAAATATATTCCATTGAGAAACCATAGAAAAGTTAGAGCAATAAAAAAGGTATGGTGCAGAAAGAAGCCATTCAGCCCAAGAAAGAAAGACTCTATGAGAAAGATGCACCATCCTTGGCTAACTGAGGAAGCTAAGGATGATACCAAATTGAAAGAAAAGGCTTACAATGCTATGAAGATTGTAGTGGTAGGCCAGAGGATTGGGAAATTTTTAGAAACTGGCAAAGGATGACTAAAAAAAAAGGAAAAATTAGAGTATGAGGGATAACTAGTAAGAAATATAAAAACAGACAGTAAAAGCTTCTACAAGTATATAAAAAGGCTAAAGTAAACGTTGATCCCCTAGAGGATGAGAGTGGGGAATTAGTAATGGAAAACAAGGAAATATTTTGCACCTGTCTTCACAGTAGAAAACAGAAAAAGCATCCCGAGAATAGTGGAAAATCAATAGGCAAAAGGGAGGCAGGAACTGAAAACAATCATGATCACTAATTAAAAGTACTGGGAAAACTAATGGAACTAAAAGCTAACAAGTTTCCTGGACCTGATGGCCTGCATACTGGGGTCTTAAAAGAAGTGGTGGCAAAGATAGTGGATGCACAGGTGGTAATTTTTCAACATTCTCTAGATTCTGGAAAGGTCCCTATAGATTGGAAAATCACAAATGTAACACTTCTATTCAAGGAAGGAAGGAGACAGAAAACAGACGACTATAGGCCTGTTAACCTAACATTTGTCATTGGGAAAATGCTAGAATCCATTATTAAAGAAGTTACAGCAGGGCATTTAGAAAATCAGAATATAATCAGGCAGAGCCAACATGGTTTTGTGAAAGAAAAATCATGTTTGGCAAACTTATTAGACTTCTTTGAGAATGTAACAAGCAAGGTGGATAAAGGGGAACTAGTAGGTGTAATGTATTTGCATTTGATAAGGTGCCACATAAAAGATTACAGCACAAGATAAGAGCTCATGGTGTTGGAGGTGACATATTAGCATGGATAGAGGATTGGCTAACCAATAGGAAAGAGAGTTGGAATAAATGGATCCTTTTCAGGTTGGCAAAACATAACTAGAGGAATGCCACAGGGATGAGTGCTGGGGCCTCAACTAAAGGGGTATTTACGATCTATATTGATGACTTGGATAAAGAGACTGACTGTGTTGTAGCCAAATTTGTTTACGATACAAAAGTAGGTAGGAAAGCAAGTTGGGAGGAGAACACAAAGGCCAGAATTTTCCAGCCACATTGGCATCAGGCATCATGGTGGGCGGGAGGGTTTACAGTATGGCAAGATGGCCAAAAATCGATTTCACGCCGTCATGAAACCAGTTTGCAATCATCCATTCCACCCATCAATGGCACGCTGCATTTCCCACCGCCACACGTTGGGAATCTAATTTCAATACTTCAGCATCTCATTATAAGCCCAGCTTGCTGGAATCATCCCCCCACACTAAGTCATCTGTGCACATTGGCATGATTGCATGCTGATGTGTTTCATAACACTACATAAGTGATGTGCACCCGGTGAACTGCAGTTCCTTGGGACTTCGAGGTTCGTTTGCCTACCTTGCTTCAGGCAACACTCCCGGTCATCAGCGCCAGGCTTCACAGGCAGCACCACATCTCTTTTAGGGGGGCTCACGAGCAGGTCTCTACCTACCAGACCACGGCATACAGAAGGCATCCCAGGGATGCATCACTGAATCGGGGGGCTGAACTCTTCTTGGCTTTTCGGGCCATGTCTTCATCAGTGCCCTCCTGGGCTGCAAGCATTGAGAAGTGTGCGCGTAGCTGCAGTTTAAATATGGTGCGCTGCATGAGAAAGTGGCGAGGTAACAGCAGGGCAGGCAAATCAAAGGCCGCCCGCCAAAGAGATGGCATGTTTCCTGTGGCCGCATAATTAATGAGGTGGGAATGGGATGATATGGTGTGAAAACCCGTCATTGCAGCCGACGGGTAAAACAACTTAATTCCCGCCTGCTACCGCACTTTGTGCAAATCTGGGACAATTCCGCCCAAAGAGTTTGCAAAGTGATATAAATAGGTTAAGCGAGTAGCCAAAAATGTGGCAGATGGAGTATGGTGTGGGAAAATGTGAGGTTGTCCACTTTGCAGGAAGAATAGAAAAGCAGAATATTATTTAATTGGAGGGAGATTGCAGAATGCTGCAGTACAGAGGGATCTAGGTGATGTTGTAGATGAATTAGAGAAGGTTAGCATGCAGGTACAGCAATTAATTAGGAAGCAAATGGAATGTTGGCCTTTATTGCAAGGGGAATGGAGTATAAAAGTAAGTAGGGGTTGCTACAACTGTACAAAGCATTGGTGAGACCACACCTACAGTATTGTGTGCAGTTTTAGTCTCCTTACTCAAGGAAGGATATACTTGCATTGGAAGCAGTTTGAAGAGTGTTTACTGATTACTATGATGAAAGGTTGCCTTATGAGGAAAAGTTAAGCACTTGGGCCTGTGCTCACTGCAGTTTAGAAGAATGCGAAGTGATCTTACTGAAACATATATGATTCTGAGAGGGCTTGATAGGGTGGACACTGAAGGGATGTTTCCCCTTGTGGGTCCCCTAGAACTAGGGGACACAGTTTAAAAATAAGGGGTCTAACCATTTAAGACTGAGATAAGGAAAAATTTATTCTCCCCAAGAGTTGTTAGTCTTTAGAATTCTCTTCCATGGAGAGGAGTGGAGGCTGGGTCATTGAAGATATTCAAGACTGAGTTAGACGGACTTTTGAACAACAAGGGAGTCCAGGGTTATGGGAGGCAGCCATGAAAGTGAAGTTAAGACCACAGTCAGATCAGCCATGACCTTATTGAGTGGTGGAACAGGTTGGAGGGACCAAATAGCCTACTCCTGCTCCTATTTCTTATCTTCTTATGCCACAGATAATCATCCCAGTTTTTTGGTTGAAGGAAAAAGCTGGAGTAAAGAAGAGAAATGAACAAATGAAGAATAGTGAGCAACTGTGGTAGAATTGTGATATGTATGAGTTTCCAAGCTGTGCAGTTATTTATGTAGCTTGGGCGATGGTGACTTCTGTGAATCAACTGAGTTTTGGTGACCTGACTTTGGGTGAATTAGGTGATGGTTATGAGTTTGAGTGAGTTCATTGCTAGCAGTAGGTGAACTGGATGGCGTGAATTTGGATGAGCTGGATGGTAACAATGAAACTGGGTGAGGTAGACAACATGAATTTTAATGAAGAGAGGAATACAAATGTGAATACTGGGAGCAGAGTCTGGAAGATGTGAGTTTAGCAAACCTGAATTATGTGAAAGCCTAGAGTAATCGGGTATTACAAGTATTTTTTCTTGTGAGATATTGAATATTGGATATTCCACCATTCTCTTTTGGATTCTACTTTTATAACAGATGAAGTGTTTATCTATTTAAAATAAATATCAAATAGTTTTAAAAGTTTTTCAGTGCTTTTAAGATGGGTTGTTTAACATTTGCATAGTAAGTAATTATGCCCATGTCATATTTACTGCTATCTTGAATGGCTATGCAAAGTTAGACTTTTAAATTCTTATCTCCGTTTGGCCCCAAGTATTTCTTCTTTCATGAGTAGGCAAGGAAGTTCATGTGAATATTGAACTCCATGGCTCCACACAAACGAAACAGAACATTTTGTTGTTGGCAGTTGGTATGAAAGGAATACCAGACAGAGCTGCTGCAATGTCATGCAATAAGCTGAAAATGTGCAATCCTCACAGTAAGTCACCTGAACCAGATAATCTTTCTTTCTATGCAATTCACTCCTCACTGTCCTGAAAGCATTAACCCTGTGCTGGATATAGTTCCACAGGCATTACCTGCTCACCAGTATTGCCTACTTCATCTGTCAAAATTTAAGAGAATTAGACCAACAAAAATATTTATAACGAGAAAAAAAATAAGAAAAGAAAAAATAGAAAGACTTGCATTTAAGAAGTACCTTCAATAAATAGAGCAACCCAACCACTTTACTACCAATGCAATACCTTTTAAGTGCTGTCACTGTTGTAGTGTATGAATTGCAACAGCCAGTTTGCATACAGCAAACTCCCACAAACAGCAATATGATAATAACCAGATAATCTGTATTTTGTGATTGTTATTTGGGCATGGCACTGAGGGTAACTTCCCTGCTTCTCTTTAAAATACAGCCATAGAATCTTTAACATCCACCTGAGAGGTGACCCTAATTTCTGATATTTATTAAAGGAGTCAAGGGTAGGAAAGTATTCTTGTTTCCTTCAGGCATGTTCCCATTCAATTAAGTCAGCAGGCATGGAGAGAGGTGGCTGGGCCAGTCGGCATCAGCAGAATCAGTTTTAGAATCTACTTGGAGTGTCAGAAAGCAGAAAGGGCTTAAACATACCAAGACAGTTGAGGTAAGGCAGTTGGAGAGGAAGGAACATCCTCCGAAGATCCACTATCACACATTCATACCTTTTGAAACACCAGCGCAAAGATTAGTGCGTAAGTTAGTGGTTTGTGTTTAAAGACAGCTTCTCAATGCTTTCTCGTTATAGGTCTTTATTGAACTGATCTCAAGATGGCAACCTCTAGAAAGACTGCCTCATGGCAAAGTCACATGACTACAGCAAGCCAGAGAGGACATGTAGAACTGATCGCATTTCAAACCCAAACAGTTATGTAGTTAGAAGGGTCTGCACAGATTGATATACTCAGTGCAGGAGCAAATAGTAAAAAGGTCAGTTCAGGAAGTAGTTTGCTGGAAGATAAACTTAAGTCCTGACTCATTTGAAGGAATTTAGTGGCCCAGCCATCAAATGAAAAATGTTTGCCATGTACCAGCAATTGCTCAATGTGTTAGACATGCAGGTGCTGGACTCCACTATCTTCCTAGGACATACTGGGAGATGAAATAGTTAGGAAGCATCAGCCACATGGAGGATGACTGTTTGCTTATCTGCAGGTCAGTAGAAGTACTGAGCTGTAACCATAAAACAGGGTTAGCGATGGAAGTGGAATTCGTTATCCTCTTCCAGTGTTACAGTAACATTGCCACCCCCTTAACCAATGCCTGCCCTGGTATCAGACCTTCGTATCGATGACCATGCACCCTCAGTGTAAGGTAAATGGTGTGGACATGCTCTGGCAAGGGGGCCTGCGGTCGCTAAGGATAGGCAGTTTCTTTGCAGTCACCATTGCACCGGGGGTCCCCTCCGTGGGCCATAGAATGGACAAATATGAGCCCCCCACCACCCCCCCCCGCCCGCCCACCCGCCCCTCTGACCGGAGCTCATTGGGAGGCCACCAGGGTCTCACTGGAGGATCCGCCATGTGACAGCAGGCCCTCCCCTGCCACTGGCAAATGCCAGATGCGGGAAGAAGTCCTTATTGGCTACTTAGGCCTAGACTCTAAGAAGTTGTTAACCTCAAGCATCTTGGGCGCCCTCAACTTGGTCATAGTAGCCTTCCGCCGCTCAAGTTGAAATGACTGGATGAGTACTTAAGATATGTATAGAATAGGTGAAAGATCCCTTAAGGAAGGCACTATAGGCTCATATCAGCTGGGTGATAATTAGTTTGGAGGTATTTGTTTGAGGCAGTAAAATTCCAAACCTTTTTGACATCTTTGGTGGACTATGCTCTTCCAGCAGCAGCCCTGCAATGTTATGTGATAAGTGTTTTATTGTTGACCTTTGAGGATAGGTAGGGACAAAGTCTGGAACAGTCACTTGTTATACTTCGGCTATTACCTAGACAGTACTGAATTAGTTGAGCAGATTGTGGTTTGAACCTGGAAACCTTCAGGTCTGCATTACTAGATGGTGCACTTTCGATAGAGGAGCTCCAAATATGATAACCTTGTGGCAGCACAGAGATTAGGAAAATCTTTCCAGTTGTGAGATGATCATGTGTGATGAATTGTACATTTTGGAGTGTGAAAACATGTTAAAATAAATAGGGTTTACTAATTTATCCATGAATGTATAAAAATGTATAAACAAAGAACTGTTTATCCTAATTGCAATACTGCTTTAAAAGAAATTACGAATATCTGGTGTCAATGATACATATCGAATATATATTTTAAATTAAAATATTAATATTTACATATGCCTTCATTTTAGCTCTCACTGAAATAACTGTCAACTTACAAATTACATAGATTTTTTTAAAAAACGAATATGAAATTAAACATACATTTACCTTCACTTCTCAGAATGTCAGCAATATGATGGATTCCAACATGCGTTAACCAGTTGGTCAAAGCTGCATTGGCCCAGTTTTCACAGTGCTCCATGCCTTTTATTAAAGTGTAAAAACCAGCCTGAAACACAATAATAACATCAAACTGACTTTAATTTAATGCAACTGAATGTTTTTTATATTATTTTGTCAGTTCATTTCTCATACTTCTAATTTTCTTTCATATATAAGAATTGTCCATTTTCTTATTTGCTTATGAAGGCATTTTGCTGAATTTGTTCAACTCGTATGGCTTCAGTCATTCAGGATATTTTATGAATGCCAAAATAACAGCCTGTGTAAAAACCCAAAAAAGTAATATCATGACTTTCAACATTGTTAACACAAATCATACGTTTGCAGAAATAAGAAAAGTCTATCTTTGTAGAAATGGCAATTTGATTGCGAGAATGGAGATCATCAGGTCAGTTTTGCTTTATTGCCAGACTGCTCTGGTACAGTAGCCACTTGGAACATGAGGCATTCTGTTGGAAACAGCAAGTGCTACAATTTCAGACTGGCTAAAGAGCCATTCCAATGCTACCCAAATCTGGAAAACATTTTAATCAGCACCAGATGCAAATGTGAGGTAGCTCAGATCAGCTTTCCATAATAATATAGTCACATGTTTTCAATGCAATTCATTATACTTAAGAAACAATGATGCTATCATTTAATTTAACTATAATTAATGTAATGTTCTGAAAAAAAAGACTTCATACAGTAGTTTTCCATTTGATGATCTATGACACAATTTTTTTACTTAATGTTATTACTTTAGAAAATAACCTAAATTGCCTAATTCATGACTGGGGGCAGGACCTTGCATTTCAGGTTGGGACATCAGTCTCAAATCAGGGTCTCTACCCCACACTGTGTCAGGAGCAGGCACCCAGCAGTAATTTTGCCTGAATAGCCCTATTACTGACCAATTAATGTCCAATTAAGGACAGCAGATGGGGTCTCAATGCTGAAGGGTCATTGGGAGGCCATCCAGCATGGAAGGAGCTGCAATCTGTCATTGCAGGCAAGGGAGAGAGCACGCGGCTCCATCTCGAGGTTCCCTATCAGCAACTTTAACAAGTTTCAAATTTAAAAATGGCCGGGCTACCATTGTGGAGGGGAGCTCCGCCATAGAGCAGCATGTAACTGCAGCTCTAGACAGGTAGATGAGGGGGGTCCTCAAAGGCATCTTGCAGTGCTGACCGGACAGCCATTTTCAGACAGCTACAAAATTATGTGCCCACCTACTTCCCTTCTCACCCTCTTATCAGGACAGAACTTCTGGCCTAGGCATGCTTACTGTGGACAAGTAATCTTGAAAATCCCAATGATAGTCCCACTCACTTCAGAACATTTTCAGGATCATTGTTAGATCAGAATTAGGCAGCAGTTGATCAGACATGATTATAATACTGGATCATCAACTCAGGCGGTGGCAAGATCAAATTCCACAACAGATAAAATTGCATTCAATAAGTTTCGTAATCATCTGAAAAATAACCATGGAGGTTACTAGATTGTTGTAAAAGCTCAAGTAGTTCACTAATGTTCTGCAAAGTAGGCAATGTGCCACTCCTAACAAATCTGCATTACACGTAACAGCAGTCCCAATTTTTTTAACATTTCTGATGTGGCCAAGCAACCCATACAACTGCTACAGAACAGAATAATAACAGAAATATAAGAAACATTACCCAGGTAAAAGATCAAGATAAGGTGTGGGCAATGCCAGTCAGCCTTTCTCAACAATATCCAGGAAATTGTTCCCTAGGTTGGAACCTGAACCACTGACTGGTCAAGCAATAGCTTGATGTAGTCAAATACATATAATCCTACCTATCAGCCAATGTCCCAGATTCCTCCTTCACCATCCCTCTGTATGTACTGTCCATGCCAGGTAGGGCTGATCTGCATACAGTTGGGTGGGCATAATCCTGGGAGTTCTCAACACTGATTCCAGACTCTGAGATGTTCGAGTTTCAGTTCAAACAAAGCCATGGAAATCGCCCAATTACTGCTTACCAACCCACAACTGGCTATTTCTATACTCTTGTATAGTTTACCATGTGAAACAACACCTTCAGGAAGCACTGACTGAAGCAAGGAGAGAGAGAATGCACGCTGGGTCCTCTTTTATAACCACTGACAGACTTAGCAGTGTCACCACTGACTGAGCTGGCCAGTTGTGAGACTGAGTATTCATTCAGGTGGTGATGGAATAACCTGTTTGACTTCATCCTACATATGAACATATGAACTAGGAGCAGGAATAGGCCACTCAGCCCCTCGAGCCTGCACTGCCATTTAATAAAATCACCATGCCATCCTTATGAAGAAAAAGTCTCATTTTCACAATGAGAACATCCACCATGTGAAATATGTAATCTGGCACTACCACTCTTAGTGGACAGACCAAGGATAGCTAAAACCTGGGCATCCATGGGGTGCAATGGACAATCAGCAGCAGCCTCAGAACTGTATGTCACCACTGTTTATAATCCCATAGTCCAGCGCATCCCTCACTCCTCCATCTCCAACAAGCTTGGACACTAATACTGACTTGATGGCAAGTGATGAAGGCTGTTCCCAGTGTAGTGTAAAGGATTAACAGATGGGGTATGCTAATGTATGATGTAGATGATGTATCACTGACAATACTCAGTGATGAGTTAGACTCTCAAGAGAGAGTTTGGAATCATGCCTAGGAGCAATATACCTACTTTGTAACCTGTTTAAATGTAGTACTAATAAACAAGTGTTAAGCAGATACCAGAATATGTCTACAGTCTTAGAACCAAGTACCACACCTAGAGTCCAGACAAAAGTACCCATCTCAGAACATGGTGGCAGCCATGGAGTCATCAACGTAAAAAAACACATTTGTATTTTCGAAGGAACCAGAGTGAAGAAACCTTTGAAAGCAGCTCGAAAAATGTTGGCGGCACACTGGAGAGAGAGGTAACAATGATTGTACCTGGTGAGCAGGCCCTGATCTTGCCTCGCCTGTTTGACTGCCTTGACAGCGCAGAGAGGTTGGCGGTGAGAATTATGGAAACACCCTTTTCTCTGGTACCGAGCAGCACCAGACCTTCATGAAAAGGAGCCAAAGCTTCAAGTTAGCTCCTTTCTTTAGCTGATCCAGTAGCAGACAATGTTCTCTTAAGCAGGGTGCGCAGGAGCCCACCACAGACTTTGAATCCATTCTTAGAGCCTTTTAATCCATCATGGAACCCCGTTATTGAACAGGCAGTTCGGTGCATGATGCAGCCTCAACTCTGAGCACCGGATCGGGCTATAATTTGCGGCAACTCTGAGGCTTCACATGATTCTGTAGATTAGGTAGGCCCTTGGGCTGCAGCTCCACCCATAAGAAAGCCGCTCAACCAAGTGAAAGGGCAGGAAACTCCAGACAGTCTATTGAGACCCTAAGATAGCCACATAACGGCCTCATCTACCTCCATTTAGCCACAACAGGGGAAGGCCCAAGCCATGAAGGAAGCTCAGCAGCTTTGGCTGCGCGGGCTGGTGTCAGGCAAAGAGGGGGAGAATCCTCCATTGTGGGTCCTCTGGCCAATCATAGGCACCTCTGCTTCCAAGGTCATCTTCCCCTTTAATGCTACCCCCAGCCTCTTGAATAAAGCCCCTGCTCCCTTAGCCCTACCCCCTCACCGCAACCCCCAACACTGGATTTACCTGGGTTCCTCAGAATTGGGGATCGCCTTTAGTCCCAGTAGTGGCCAATGCTCTGGTGGTGCTGCTGGGACTATAGAGCTGCCAGCCATCTGATTGGCCATGAGCTCGCTAAGGCGTGACTTCCTACAGTAAAGGGGCAGAAACCTCACCTTAAAACAATTTGTGCTATTCTCAGCATTACATTGCTGAAGGACAGCAGTCAGTGTTGTGGGTGGGCTCCTGCCTGACGTTTTAGTCAAGGGGGAGGCGGGGGGTGGTGCAGGGAAAATAGCACCCCATAAAATCCAGTCCCAGGAACTGACCTCCCCTGCCGCCTGCTTCCATTCTCTTTGGAGGGTGTACCTTGAGGGCTTCCTGGCCCTGTGGAAACATGGAGAAGGAAAATACAGTAAAAACTGGGAAATAAGGATCCTGGCCCAGACTGGTCTTATATACCTTAAAATGGAACACCAGTAAAAACTGGGAAATAAGAGTACTGGTCTGGGCAGTTGTTTCTTCCTATTGTGCCCTGGCTACAGTCTCCAGCACCACATCCACGAACCTTGGGCCCTCTCACTTCCCTGGTGCTCCATTTGTTCAGCACCTACTTTCTGCTAACTGTAGTTCAGACAGCCAGCAGCAGCTTCCTTGTATTGAGTGCAGTTCCCTTCAGGAGGTTCAGGCTAGCTGAAACATGTGTGAGCTGCATATGCTGCTGCCGTCTTCTGTTTGGCATTCAGCAAGACAGCAGTGCGAGCTGTGCTCGGCTGAATGCTGCAATCACTCAAATGAGGAGTACGTGTGCTTCCTGTTTCAATGGAGCCGGGTATAGGCAGATCATAAATCACAAACCTCGCGCCCAAAAATGGGAGGAAACAAATTTTTTAGTCCTCAATATCCTTCCTGTAGTCTAATAGTGCGCACAGAACTTTGAAGTCTTAAGGTTTTATACAGCTCAATGTTGCCTTTTGACTGTTATATTTTATACTTTGTGATTAAAAATTGAAATTTCGTTTGTTTCTTTTATCAAGTTTTAAATATCATGCAAACCCATAACCCCAAGTCTCTCTTCTCTTCCAAGATATTGAGCATACAGTATTTCCAATCATTGTATTGTGCTGCTGTTTTTTTGTAGCCAAATATATATTACCTCAGATGTACTGATACTGAATTTCATCCAACATTTGTAGCCCATTCTTACTAATCAAATTTCCTTGATTTACTTTGCTGGCTCTGCAGGTAAAATACCTTGTGAGAAAGCTAAGCTTTTTGAAATAGTTTTACGATGGGCTCCTTGAACTCTATTATATTTTAAGTAAGGTCTTTACAACAGGGTTTTAATTCTGCTGCTGCCACTATTCTTTAATTCACTTTTCATCTATTAATTCTTCCTTTTCTGAAAGTGGTGCTCATCATGCAATGTGGTTTCAATTCAGGTAATGTTGCTGCACAGAATTGGGAAAATGGGGATTAATATTTCTTCCAACATGGATTTGGGCAATACTCTGCTCTTTCATCATGAAGAATTCATGGCCTGAATTTTCCTGTTGGCGATTTGGGGCAGGGCCCATTTGCCGACGGGAAAATGATGTTGGGAGGACCCCCCGACCTCACCCCGGTCCCTTTAAATGTTTAGGAAGGCGGGCGGACAGCGAAATCAGCTGTCCACCCGCCGACCTGTCAATGGCCAGTTGAGGCCATTGACAGGCTAATTAAGATAATCAAAGACCTGTCCGTCCAACCTTAAAGCTAGCAGGCAGGTCAGGAGCCCCAGTGGGCTTTTGATAAAGCATGAAACCTCATCCACTGGCGGGATGAGGTTTCATCTCCTTTTTTAAAAAGTCTAATAAAGTTTATGTCCTTTTTATTAACATGTCCCATCTCGTGTGACATTGTCACATGCAGGGGACATGTTAATAATCTTTTTATTTTTCTATTTTTGATGTTTAAGAAACTTTCACCAAGCTACTTGAGACAGCACTTAGTCTCAGGGAGCAGTGCACTCTTTCGTGCGCATACGTGAAAGAGTGCACTTTGACAGTTGGGGATTCTCTCTCCCCACCCCCCCCCCCCCCCCCCCCCCCACCGGAAGTGCATAGCGCTTCCTGTCAGGCAGGCCGCTGGGCGGGCCTTAATTAGCCCACCCACTCAAAATGCCGATCCAGTGGGGCCCGCACGCCATCTGAGGGCAAAATTCTGCCCCATGTGTCATGAGCATGGACTGGATTTTATGCAGGTAATTAGAGCGGATGTCTCTCCCGCGTCTCCATAAAAGTGGGCACCATGATGCCAATCTCTGATATTACAGAAGGCAAGCAAGGCCCAAAGTCAGATGCCTGCCTGCTTTCACAAAACAAGCAATTAATCCCTGATTGAAATAATTAAGCATGCAATTGACTGACATTTTGCACTACTCATTCCATTTTACATGGCACAAATGGGCCAGTGGGGGAAATGATTCTGGCGGCTATTCCTGGGTGGGACAAGGGTGGTAGAAAAGACCTGGAAATGGAGCAATTCAGAGAGGATGAATGTTGCAGCTGAGTCTGCTGCTGAAGGCAAGAGTATTAACCTGTGGGCCTTGGAACATCTTTGTGAGGTCCAACAGTTTAAAAGGAGCCAATAGAGGGGAGTGAGAGGTCAGGGGGTCTGGAGCCATGGAGGATCTTTGAAAGAAAAGGCTCCAACTGGGATTTCAGAGGTTTCTGTCCCCAAGGGAATTGTGCACTCTTGAGAATGTTCCTCCAGTAAGGAGGGGAACAGGAGGGAGAGGAGGACAGCTGGCCAGGGACAACTGTGTCCCACTGACCAAGCACATAAGGTGACCTGATGCTGCTCAAGGGGCAGAAAGCCACAAAGACCAATGTTAGCGAGTCCTTCCAAGGAGAATATCTTACCCTGTGTGATGAGCTTAGACAGAGGATGAACTACCTCCAGCTATCAGAGCACCAAGTCTTCAAGTACTGTGTCACTCCCAGGAGACAGTGACGTCCCTTTGTGTGATGCTGGCTGCGGAGGTTATTTCAAATTGTGTACATGGACATCTGATGCCTATAGGTCTGGAGGTAACTGGAGCCTTCAGTTTTTATGCTTTCGGCTCCTCCCAGGCATCAGCTGGGCTTATCTGTGGTGTTTCTCAGGCTGTGGCACATCATTGCACCAGGATGGTGACAGATGCACTTTTTAGAAGAGTGGACGACTCCATCACCTGCACTATGGATGTAGTCAGTCAGGCTGAGAGAGCCAGTGGGGTTTGACTGCATAGCAGGATTCCTCAAGGTTCAGGGAGTGATAGACTGCACACAAGCGGCTATCAAGGCTCCTGCTGGCCAGCCGTGGGCATTCATGAACCGCAAAGGGTTTCACCCCCAGAATGTACAATTTATGTGTGACCATTGCCAGAGGATCATGCAGGTCTGTGCATGGGAGTTATCACAAGGCCTAATCCTCAGGCAATCCCGATGCCACAGCTCTTCTCTCCAGCACAATTGGAGGGATAGGTACTTGGTCATGAAAACTGTCTGCTGAAGGGATGGCTCAGGACCCCAGTAAGGAATCCAAGAACAGATGGTAGGCATCGTTATAATGAAAGCCATGCGCCCACCAAGGCCATCAAAATGAGATGCTGATGCCTGGACTGAGCTGGTGGCACACTGCAATATGCATGGGCTTCGCCTCCCTGATTTTTTTTTTCTTAATTCATTCTTTCATAGAATGTGGGTGTCGCTGGCTAGCCCAGAATTTATTGCCCATCCCTAATTGCCCTTGAGAAGATGGTATTGAGGTACCTTCTTGTTGTGATACGCTGCACACTTCACAACCTGGTGCTCCAGAGATGGGAGGCCCTGGCAGAGGAAGATCTAGCTGACTAGCCTGCATCTTTAGATGATGAATCTGAAATGGATTCTGAAGACAAGCAAGAAGAGTCAGACCAGTCAGCTGCTGCACCTAAGGGCTAGAAGGGAGTGGGTGCCAGAGAAACACAGGGGCCTCTCTTAACATGGCGAACTTTAAGTAACAAGATCTTTTCCGCACAGTCTCCCAATCTGTGACCCTGTTTGACCACTCCAAGCCATTACCACCAGAGCTAGGATCTCATATTTTATTGGTGATGACAACAGGGAGGATGGCTGCTGGCGCATACACAATCATGCAGTCTTGAGCTAAAAGCCCTTTAAATCAACATGCATCCACAAGATCCTCACAACAACAACAACACGTTCATTCTTGGTCACAATCATTCAACAAAGATCATCAACACAACCTCGCACACAGCAAGACAAAATAAATGAACAGCTATGATGTTCCATGTGTGTCTATTGTGATGTCTTAATTCTTTTACATGTGCTACACTCTGGTGCCCCTCTTCACGGTGAGCTGCACTGGAGGAAGCTTGGTGACCTTCATTTCTCTTTGTCCAGGATGACCTTGGGGCCGGGGGGGGGGGAGGCGCCTTCTGGCCACCTGAGCCCCAAAATGGTGAGGAACCCCTGCACAATGTCAGGAGCCTCCTCGTCGCCATGGCATCCTGATATGCTGGTGTCACTGGCATAGGGACAGAGGAGATGTTTTCACCATCACCCAGAGAGGAGGCCCAAAATGCTGGCAGCTGCTGTTCTCCACCATCCTAAGGTCCAACTTTTCCTACATGCTTTCCTGAGAGGTTTCATCCCCATCTTGCCTTGGCACTGCTTAATGATAAGGGGTTGGAATTCAGGTCAGAACATGTATCCAAAATCCCTGGATTGAACTGCTGGCTCTGGCTCTCCATGAAAGTCGTCAATCTCTCAATGAAGGCAGCCATATGTTCAGAGAAGAGAGAGATCACAGCGCTCACTGCCTGGACGGACTCCTCCACTGTCCTTGCCAGGGCATGCCTACCCTTTGGAATTTCTACCAGATCTTCACACATGTCCTGTTGGACGTCCAACATCTGTCATCTTACGGGGTCAACTCCAGAGGCTCATCATCTGCCTGGTGTTCAGCCTCAAGCTGGCCTCCACCATGCCTCTGAGCATCAGATGCCCAGACCACCACAGCCTCCAAGAGCAGATCTGGAGATTGTGATGTTCTCAGAACAGTTTGTGGTTCCTATTTCGCCAACGCACACAAACTCACCAAGGTAATAGATGGTGCTAGTATTGGAGCAAGGATAGGGAGATGGGGAGGTCCCTCCCCTTCCTCAGAGTTCAATGCTGGTCCCTTGGGGATGGGTGACTGCTGGGGCCGAAGACTAACCTGTTGGAGAAGCGATAAAGATTATCCACCCTCTGCTTTTCATATGAGGTTGAGTAAGAGATTGTTGCATTTCAGAAACACACTTTTGCCATGTAAACCATGACACAAGGTGATATCCTCCCATCCTTCAGATGAGACACATGCGTTCCTCCCTCTGCCACTACAAAGCTCCTTGGTTGCACATTCTGGTCACTGCCCAATTGTGAACCCGTTCCCCATTTTCGATGCATATCCCCCACACACCTTCCCACAGTTGTAAGCCCACATGGGGAACAAGGTTTGCAGAATGGAGAAGGTTGTTCAGCTTCTTGTGGCACTGCAGCCAGGTTCTCTAGACAACCCCACGGCTGCTGGCCTACTCTGCCACCTCCACCCAGACTTGCTGGCAGGGAGATCTCTTCTTCCCATCCTGCGGAACGAGAACATTTCGGCATTTAGTCACAGCCTGGAGGACGACAGGCAGGGAGTCATCATCGAACTGTCAGGCCGTAAGCCTCCTCCATTGCTCTTGGCAGCCACTGCCATGGGGGTTGGTCTCTGATCTGGTGTGGGGGTGCCCTGAATGAGCAGATGAAATATCATCATTCTGGTGACTCTTGTGCCAGCTGTGTCTCGTGCCAGGCCCGGATAACAAAGGATATCACCTGAATGATGACAGATGTTCTGCCCTATATGTCTTCTGCTCCTTAATTCTGTGTTATCAGTGCTGCTTTGACTTAATGATGACAGTCTGCCAATTAAACTTTTCAGGCCCTGAACATGCTTCCCCAGTGTCAGTGGCCCTTTAAATCAAACGCTGGAACCTACGTCCAGTTCATGGCCTGACCCCACTACTTAGGCCCATGATTTGACACCATCCCTGCAGACCAGACTTCCCAGAAGGTGAAAAAACAGTTTGGACCAGTATTCTTATTTCCCAGTTTTTACTGGTGTTCCATTTTAAGGTATACAAGACCAGTTCGGACCAGTATTCTTATTTCCCAGTTTTTACTGGTGTTCCATTTTAAGGTATACAAGACCAGTTTGGACCAGTATTCTTAGTTCCCAATTTTTACTGTTTTTTCGTTCTTGGTTGGCCGCTGATTGGTTGACTGGAACTTAATCACACTATCCCCTCTGCCTCCCTGACTGCTCAAGAAAGCATTAAATACAGCCCCATGAGTTATGAAAGGCTGTTTGACTTTGAGAACATCACAGGAGATTTTGATCCTGCTCTTATCCAATGTTTATGAAAATGCAACTTTCTGCAAGGACACTAGATAGGCCAAATGAATACTGGTTGTCTTTTTTTATTCCTTCCCGAGCTGAATCTTATCAAGTGGTTTTGAAAAGATTACCAAGGCATAAATTTAGTAAACCTAACTTTCACACTGAGCAAATTATACATAAGTGCTATTAGCAAACAGTTAATTAAATGCTTGTGATGTGATTAGCTGTCCAATAGGCCACAGTTACCAGTAGAGACTAAGTGAAATTTTAATTTAAAAATCAAATTGGCACAGACAAATTTACGAAAAAGGATCGTCAGCATATCAGTAATGAACAAGCTTATATGGGACCCATGGTATATAGTTATATTAGAATAAAAAATCAAAATGAAAGAGGAGACAACATGAAACTTTTACATTGACTGAGCCAGAATAGAGGCAGCAATTATAGAACAGCAAAGCATTAAATATAATACTCAACAGCAAAATAGAACAGAATGCTTACAGAATGGTATATTTTGAGCAATTACATGTATCATTATAACTCTAAAGCTTATGAGAAATCAGAATTCAGGCTTACACAAAACAAGATCTAAACCTATTCTGTTAAATTATTCCTAAAAAATATCAAAACATGCATGCACAGCATTAATAACCTACAGACTTTGTTATATATTGTTTACATTCGTTTCATATAAGATTCTTAGGGTAGACGCTGAGAGGTCGTTTCCCCTTGTGGGAGAGTCTAGGACCAGATGGCACAATCTCAGAGTAAGGGATCACCCATTTAAGACAGAGATGAGGAGGAATTTCTTCTCTCCGAGGGTAGTGAATCTGTTGAATTCTTTACCGCAGAGGGCTGTGGAGGCTGGGTCGTTAAGTATATTCAAGGCTGAGACAGACAGATATTTAATCAGTAAGGGAATCAAGGGTTATGGGGAAAAGTGGAGTTGAGGATTATCAAATCAGCCGTGATCTCATTGAATGGCAGAGCAGACTTGAAGGGCCGAATGGCCAACTTTAGTTCCTATGTCTTATGGTCTTATTGTTTCTGGAGGCAGCCAAGTTACAAAAATAAACACAACTTATTATAATGCAGCACAGCATTTAGCAGTAGCATACTGCATTTGCCCTTAACACCTGATTCCAAGAACAGTTCATCAAGTAATACCATGTCCTGATGGAAATAATTTTAAAACTGCAATCTTATTAAGGGATATGTTTGTTGTCTGGAATGTCTGAACCATGGCTTAAAACCCCCTAATAGTCACAAGTAAATACAATGGTCACAATTATACAATCAGCAGGCACCATTCACAAGCTCTGTGAATCATAGAACAACAAAAAAACTCAACCATCATTGAACATCGAAGAATTGTTTGATACATCTCGGAACAAACCCCATTTTAGTTTTCTTACCTGGTAAAGAGATTTTGCTGATAAATGTTTAGTAAATTAATCTGCCAGACAATCCACGATATTTGAAACAGACAATAAACTCGTAGCTTCTGTAACTGATCATGAGTCAACTGAGGGCAGCTCTTTCAGAGGTATGTCTGGACTTGTGTCTGTCTGAGGTATGTTGGTTCAACCTGCCTCTAGCTGGAAGCATTACCGCATGCTTACACTGATCCTCTCTCCAACTGATGATTAGATTGCCAAACACATCCTTACATCTTTTAAGTGATTAATGGGTGCACAAGGGCGGGGATCAAAACTTCTTCGCAAAAATGCCTTCAAGAAAAAGCATGTTTCCAGCTTCTTCAAAACACTGAGGTTCCCTGATCAGTGATTTGATGTAAACTTGTTTCTTTCATGAATGCAGGTAAGTATGATAACAAGCAAAAAAAAAGTTACTTTTTAAGTCAGGAAGCTGCCTTGTAATTATGTTGGAGTGTGGCATGAAATTACATATCCCTTCATTTGCTACCAAAGCTCCCTTCACTAACACGTGTCTGAACATGTTGGATGTTTCTGATAGCTGGGTGGATACACATTCTTTCATTTGTATTCACAGTGGAGGCATCATCCAACAATTTATTCTAATTGGCTGCTGCAACATTTCACTTTACTGGCAATTACAAATAGATAATTATAAATTTTCAGTTCTAAAATCTGTTCAAATGATGTTTGGAGATAACCACAAAATACTAGAAGGATCAGAAAATAGTTTTAAGGCTTTCCTTTTATGCCTTGTGCATGTCTTTTATCAGTTAGTACTAAAGCTTCTCGACCCCTCAAGGAGGGCCAATGTTTCAAGCCAGATATTGCTGCTGAAAGCAAAATACTGTGGATGCTGGAAATCTGAAACGAAAACAGAAAATGCTGGAAAAACTCAGCAGGCCTAACAGCATCCGTGGAGGGAAAAAAAACGGTTAACATTTCAAGTCCGTATGACTCTTCTTCAGTCTGAGGATGCTGTTAGACCAGCAGATAATGTTGCTGTCTTGATTTTTGCTTCAATGATGCACATAAGCTATTGACATTGTAGCTGAGCTAACTTTACTGATAACACATTTTCCTAACATGATCACATATCTGCAGTAACTGAATTCAATCAAGACAGGCTCCAACATGTGCTATGTGACCGTCAACCTGCAGGACAGGTGACCCTATATCTAGTAGCGAGTACCGTATGGTATCTAATACTGGAGCCCACTACCACAATCAATTATCATCATGACAGGTGGCACACCAAATTGGAAGAACAGGAATTTCAATTTTTGTCTAGTACAGAGATGAGTTACAGAATGATTGGCGCTTATGTTTTGGAAAGATGTGCCAACCCTATCATGAACATAGATGTTAACCAAAGAAACCTACAGCTGATAAAATTTCATGGAATTTCCAGGTAACCTACTCAAAAACTGGGCAGTCCAGTCATAAACCAAAGAGGTAACAACTCTATGGAGAGAATTTTCTGCGTGTTGGGTGGGCCGATCAGGAGCGGGCGTGGGCGGGTGTGGAGCCGATCACCGCCTTTGTTCGGCTCCATGCCGCCATTTTATGGGGTGGGCCAATTAAGGCCTGCCCAGCATGAATCGCGGCTCCTGAGAACAGTGGGAGGGGGAGGGGGAGGGCGGAGGCGGGACTGCAATGGCCGCCGGGTCCAAAGGCGACCTGGTGGCCTGTTTAAAGTGCGCGCAGGTAGCCTTCCAAAGACTGGCAAACATGGAGACCAGAAGGACTCCCGAGAGCACTGTCGGAGAGCAGGCCAGGCAGGAGAACAGGTGGGTGGGGCACTGTGCCCCTCAATTCTCAGATGAGTGCCTTGCTGCCCTCCTCAAGGAGGTGGCAGAATGGCGTGAAATCCTCGTGCTGAGGGATGGGAGGAAGAGGCCACCCCACATGTCGAAACCTGCCTGGGAAGAGGTGGCAGAAAGAGTCAGCCTACATGACGTGCTGCATTGCACCTGGGTGCAGTGCCGCAAGCGCTTCAATAACTTGCCAGGGTGAGTACAGTGTTGGCATGGGTCACTTAGCACAGCAGTTAGGCTGGCCCCCCTGGCACCACCCCACTCCCCAACTCTGAATGTAGTTACTGCATTGAATCATTCACGACATGTGGCCTTCGCTGGGTGGGCCAGCATTTATTGCCCATGCCTAGTTGACCCTGAGAGGGTGGTGCTGAGCTGGCTTCTGTATCTGCTACATGTGGTACATTTACACCCACAGTACTGTTTTGGGGACGACCTCAAGGATTTGTACCTAGGCGCAGTGCTGGAACGCCAAAATATTTCAAAGTCAGGATGCTGACTGACTGGGAGGGGAACTTCCAGGAAGTGGGACAGCCATCCATCTGCTGCCCTTGGCGTTCTACATGGTAGCGCTTCCTTGCTTTGGAAGGTGATACAGTGTGAGTGGCAAATGTGATGGAGGGAGCATCTGGGCAAAGGGGTCAGCCCTGGTTGCTTGGAATGAGCATATGGAAGCTCCAGGATCACAATTCTCATGAGCCCTGAAATGTTTCACTCATGTGGGGATTGGTAGAAATACAATGGCAATCCAGGTGCAGGGTGTACTAATCAATGCTTCTCTCTCCTTTTCAGGAGAAGACCGCACACAATAACTCTGAGCGGATGTGGACTGGCGGAGCGCAGGCACAGTTGGCGATTCTCACCAGATATGAGCAGGAGGCTTTCAAGCTGGAGAGGCGCCATGCGCCCAGGTCAACTGGTAGCAGTGAGGTTGGGGTGCCAGTGGGAGTTTCTGGCACTGAGGTCACAATGTCTGTCCTTGCAACCATTCCACTGTTGACAGTTTATTGGATTCAGCACCAACATGGGTTTCCCATTAATTATGGAAGGAGGAGCGCATCCTGATCTGGGTGCCAGGCATGCACATTAACAGGGACATTACTTCAACTAAACAAATGTCCTTGTTCTTCCTTTCAGCCTCACCAGAGCAGGCCTGGACCGAGGACACAGAGGGCCCACCATTAACACCATTAACAAGCACCAGCATCACACCATCTCAGCCAGGCCGGCACCAGCGCAGATACCAGCACTTCAGTAGGGATAGGATTGTCGGCTAGTATCCCAGGGCACAGTAGTGAGGGCACTTCACACTCGCTTGAGGTGCAGGCGGAGGCAGAGAGTGCCCAGGGTGCCGACAGTCGGACGACTGCTGGGAACCAGGAACATGCTCAGTCGGTGGCTGATGATTGTCCTCTGGAGTCGTCCCTGAGGCAGCAGATGCTGAAAGTCCAGCGGGGTGTGCAGGAGGATCTGGCAGAGATACATGAGGGAATGCATGCCATGGTCTTTGTGATGGAGAAATCCATGCGGAGATTCAGCAATGCATTGACCCTCATGGCCTAGTGCAATGCTTCCTCCATGGAGAGAGAGGTGACTCTTATGGAGAGGCTCCTCCAGGAGAACAATCAGGGCTTCCTGGGGATGCATTCGGACCTTCAAGCCCTCACAGTGGCATTGACCTCAGCTGGTCACTGTCAGTTTGGGAGATGGATTGGGTACCCAGTATCCCAGCTAGGTGCCCGTCCATCAATGGTGAGCAGGGAGGTCCAATGCAACCTCACGTTGGTGCACGAGCTGCCTGTCATCTCTGCGGGCTCCTCTCAGGGCGCTCTGGATGACAGCAGCAGCTCCTTCGACCTTCTGCCAGTGACCATTGCATCTGATGAGGCTGCGGCGACTGGAGAGATGCCAGCTGTGGCACTTGCTGCTCCCTCCCAGGCAGGGCCAGCATAAGCTCCACTGGCCAGAGGGCGCCTGCCGAGGTCATCAAGACCAACAGGACAGCAGAGTGAACAGGCTGTCTCCAATGCCAGTGTCAGCGAGGGGGAGCACCTAGACAGAGCACCCAAAAACATAAGTGTAAGGCACCTTAGGCACAACACGGGCTTCTCACTGGTGGTTTTCTGTTGCCCCTGTATTAGTTGATTATTAGTCAGTGTGCAGCTCAACACCTGTGAACAAGGCTCAAGGTGCTTCAGTACTTCTGCAGGTGTATGGGAACACGTGATGTTATGAGTGAGTTGTTTGTCATTGAGCTTTATTGTCAAGGCACATGGTTAATGTTCCTAACAGGCAGATGTTGCTCTCAGGTACTGAGTATGGAGCCTGCAGCCCTGGCTTGTGTTGGAGGTCCATCTGTGGTGGGCTAGCTGAAGGCTTGTTGGATTAAAGCCTCCTGGGTGTCCCTGACTCCCTGGAGTATGCTCGGGTCAGCATCCATCCCCTCAGCGTTCTCCTGTGCATCCTCGTCCTCGGACTCACTGCTGGACTCATCATGTGTAACCGGAGCAACTGCATCTACATCTTCTTTGTCCACTGCGTCGTCCCTTTCCAGCACCCGATTGTGGAGAGTGCAGCATGCAACCACTATCACAGACACACGATCTGGGGGGCTATTGTACTGCACCCCCTGAGCGGTCCAGGCATGGGAAATGCATCTTGAGAAGACCGATGGTTCTCTCCACCACTACTCTTGTGGAGCCGTGGCTCCTATTATAGCGCTGCTCAGCTTCTGTTCTTGAATGGTGGAGAGGTGTCATGAGCCACCTTCTGAGGGGACAGCCCTTGTCACCCAGCAGCCATCCATCCAGCCGAGCCGGAGCACTGAAGAGCCCCAGCACCTGGGAGTGTCTGAGGATGTAGGCTTCGTGGGAGCTGCCTGGGTACCTTGCACAGACTTGTAGAATCAGCATCCTGTGGTCACACACTATCTGCACATTCATGGAGTGGAATCCCTTCCTGTTGACAAAGGCACCGGGCTCACCTGCCAGTGCCTTGATGGCCACATGTGTGCAGTCTATTGCACCCAGGACATGGGAGAAGCCAGCAATGGCCGCGATGCCTCTGACTCGCTCTGTCTGGCCTCTTCCGTGTGGTAGTCAATGAAAGTCAATGCGCGCCTGAACAGAGCATCTGCCATCTGCTTGACACAAATGCGGACAGCTGACTGGGATACTCTGCAAAAATCACTCACCAACCCTTGGAAAGAGCTGGAGGCATAGAAGTTGAGGCCAGCTGTGACCTTCAATGCCACTGGCATGGGGTGTCCGCCCACACAGTTGGAGCTGATTGGGGCTTATCATCCCTTGAGAGACAGAGCTTCCTTCAGCACTGCCCCTCAGACATATTGAGGTAGCTGCTTCACCGCCTGCAAACACTGGCAGCAGGATAGTGGCATCTTCTGTGGCCCCTTCCGCCTTGCACTTCCTGTTGGCCCTGCGCCCCTTGTGCCTATGCCTGTCCTCCCACAGGTGGCTTCCATGGAGGCTGAATATGGACACCTGGCCTCCTCCCACTTTTGGCCCTCTCTTCCTCCTCAGAGGAGGTGCCTCCAGTGGATAGCACAATTTCTAGGCTAAGGGAAGGCTGCTTGAAACCTGCAAGGCCCCAAGAATGATGTTTACTCCAGAGTCCTGACCTGAAGCCTGTTATCCCTGTACAAGCAGCTCTGAAGAGATTTGAAGTTCTCCTGTTCACACAGGCAGGTAGCAGTAAGTTTAAAAAGTAAATGCCTAACAAATACTACTTGCGAGCCCACTCACCAATGTTATCCCACCCGTGGGTGAGGTTTTTAAAAATGTGGCCTACCCGCCTGCCTGTTGCGCCCGTGTGACACTCTGAAGATCACACGGGCTCCAAAAAATTTCAGTCTATTAGTGCCTCAAGGGCCTTAAGAGACTCGTTAATTAATGGCGGGCGCACATTGGAGCTCATAGCTCACCTGCCCACCGAAATGATGTCATCACGTGTCATTTTACACGTTGGCGTGTCAGGCCCACCCCCCCCACCTGCCGACATCAAAATTCTGGCCTATCTGTGCACTGGACACCTCCAGCTCAACATTAACAGAAAAAGGGATAAGAGTGAGGTGGTGCAGGGGCAGGGGAGATGGGCAGTAATAGCGGGCGACCAATTCACTCCATCATGGGACACGTTGAAATGTCCAATTTCAGCAGAGATACGTTATCATTTTACTTCCATTTTTTTGTGTTTGACCAGCCCACCCTGGAGAAGCAGCTCCATCATGAACATATTTAAATGAGGCTCTTATCATGTTTCATTATGTCCAATTTGGAATTAATGACTGCTGCCTGGGTTTCACAGGGTTTGGGAATTTTGGCATTCAAACTGCAGTGAGATTGAATGGCACTTTTTGTTAATAGCCAGAAGGCCAGGATCTGAATAAATGCTCAGTGCTCACATCTGGGCCGAGATTTTCCAGTCTTACAGTGAATGGCCTTGGAGGTGGCGGGAGTGGGGAGCATAAGATCACATGGGATGGTGTTGATATGGACCATCGATGTCATCACACCAGTCTGTATTTAACCAGCAGCAGATGGTAAATGAAGTGTGAATGGTGTGTGCTTTTGGAAAACAGGCAATTGAGAGCTGGTTAAGATAGTTGAACACGCAATTGAATGGTGTTTTACAGAGATTACACAGAAGTCAAGGGCGTCTGAGCAATAGCAGGTAATTAAAGGCCGGAAATGGGCTGCCAGCTGAGATCAATGCTGTACTTGGCAGCTGCTGGGTGAGGCAGTCTGAAGGGTGGGGGGGGCGGTGGTTGTGGTGGGGTGTGTTAAGGAAGCAAGTGGCTCTTCAGGCCAGTAATTCCTGCATCCTATTGGCATCATCCATTCAGGAGGCGGGTTCTCACCGAGGTGGAGAACCTGAGAAGAGGAAGGTGCAGAGACAGGGATCTGGACAGCAGCAATCTCATGGCCACCTGCAGGGGCTGCCTTGGTGGAGGGTGAGGTGGTGGGGAAGTGGCAGAAGACCACAGAGGAGACCACGAGGAGGTGCCAGTATGAAGAAGAAAGTATCTTTTAGCAAGGGTATACAGAGAGAGGGTGAGTTACCTCCACATGTTGGAGAGGGAGTGCTACCACACCCTCTCCTGGGACAGTCTATGCTGAGAGGCCATGATGACAAATGAATTGAACTCCACTAGCATTGGTGGTCACCCAATGAAAGTGCTTGTGATACTTACCATGGCCCTTAATTTCTACCTCTCTGCTTCATTCCAGTGGCCCACTGGAGACATGTGTGGCATCTCCCAATCAGTCACACTTATCTGCATTAGGATGGTGACTGATGCCCTCTTCAGGAAGGTCAGCCAATATCTCATTATCACACTGATTCAGGCAGTCACCCTGAGAGAGCTAGAGGATAAAGCAGCCCTGGCTGGATTCCCTCAGGTGCAAGGTGTGATAGATTGCATGCAAGTAGCCAATGAGACTCCCACAGGCCTGTCAACAGCATTCATTAATAGGAACGGATTCCACTCCATCATTGTGAAACCAGTCTGCGACCACTGCCAGTGATCCTGCAAGTATTGTTCGGAACCCTAGGAGCAGCCATGATACCAATGTACTCAGATACTCTCAGGTACCCAGGCTTTTATACCATTCACCACCCCCCAGCCAAACAAGCTTTCAAGGTTGGATTCTTGGTGACAAGGTCTACCTACTAAGGAGATGGCTACTGACTCCAGTGAGGAACCATAGGACAGAAGCAGAGGAGAAACAGAACACTAGGTATGTGGCAACTGGAGCCGCCATAGGTCACCTGAAGATGAGATTCAAGCAGGGCCCAGGAGAGGAAGTCACAGACAATGCCAAATACTGAAGCTTGGGGGGGCCCAGGCTCAATGTTGCAGAGTTTCTCATCGTCCAGACTGAGCAGCCAAAGCTTCAAACCTGAAAGACCAGCTTGAAAAAACTGGATCTGCCAGGCTGAAAGTTCTGATATTTTTAAAAGCCAGTCTGTTGGAGTCAGGCCAGTTTCACTGAGTTGCTGTGCTGCTTCTGACCTTCGGGAAGCTTAGTGATGCCGACTTTCTATGTAAAAAGCCCACAGAAAACCACAAAGCTGCCTAAAGGTTGAACGCAGCATAGCAACTGGGAGTGTTCTTTCTTGGAAAATGGTAAGTCAAATCCATGTGATCTTAGAAACAATTGGATGCTGTGTGTCTGTATGGGTTGGGGGGGTGGTGTTGGAGGAAGTTAGAGGGGGGTTTGGCTGGGGAGGGGTTGGGGGGTTTGAAGGGTTTGGGGACATGGGGCAGGGTTAGAGAGGGGTTTTGGGGAGAGGTTGTGGGGTTGGGGGGTGTTGGAGTTGTGGTAAGGGGATTGGAGGGAGGTCAGAGGGAGATTTGGGGGGTAGGTTGGTGGTGAGATTGGAGGGGGATTTTGGTTGGAGGTTAGAGGGGATTTAGGGGAGGTTAGTGTGGGATTAGAGGGAGGGTTGGAGGTGTTGGGGAGTTTAGAGGATGGTCTCGGTGGCTGTTGGGGGGGTTTGAAGGGGAACTGGGGGAGGTTGGAGGGTTGGAGGGGAGGCTAAGGGGGTGGTTGGAGGAGGGGTTAGTGGACTTGGAGGAGAGTCAGAGGAGGGGTTGAGGAGGTGGGATGGGGGGAGGTTAACTACAGATTTGAATTGTTTTTATAAATATAGGGTGAATCATCTCAGATTTGCACTATGTGCAGTAACGGGCAGGAAAAATGAAGCAGAGATACTTCCCATTCCTGGCGTATCCTGCCTCATTAATAATGCATTCCTGGGAAACACGCCAGGTCATTGGTGGGTCAGCCTCTGATTCACCCACCCCCGCTGTCACCTCAGGCTGTCGGTAATCCAGACACCATATTTAAAGGGCGCCCCTGCAAAGCACTAGCTCTTTCTCAGGGATCGGAAGTTGCTGGAAAGTCATGGCTGCCAAAGGGAGGAAACATGTTGCCCCCAAATTTAGCAACACTTCCCTCAAGTGCCTACTGGATGCAAAGTCTCTACCCCCTGTCTGGGTGAAGACCAGAAAGCAAGGTCACCAATCCTGCATGGGAGGCAGTGGCAGCGGTGGTCAGCACCAACGCCCCGCAAAAGAGGACAGCCACCCAGTGCTGAAAGAGGATGAATGATCTCTTCCGTTCTGCCAGGGTAAGTCACTCTTCTCATCACTCTCAACTCACACACTCATAAGCCCATCACACATCCACAGAGCCCTCACTCACTTCCATTCATCACCATCCACTCTCTCACACACAACTTCATCTGCCCTGTAGATTGTATCCTCATCCTGTCCATGGCACCACTCACCACCTACACATGCCAGGCATCCTTATCATCTGGTCTGACAGTCGTCCTGCTTATATGCTCCCCATCTGTCTTCATGCAAGACAAGCTGATACACAACAAGGGGGAGAGGTCACAGACTGGTGGAGGAATGCCTGACATCAAAATCCTCACGGACCTTGAAAATAGAGTTGTCCAGCTGGCCCATGATGATCTGCATCATTCCTGTGCTGATGGTGAGGTCAGCAGTGCTCAATCACGTGAGGATCCAGCAGTGCAACATCCATCAGATAACGATGCTGTGAGTGAATCCCCCTGTTCCGCAGTCCCATGCCATGCACTAATTATCTTGCCTCATTTTTGCAGGCACATCCGGGAAGCGGCCGAGGGGGTCCATGACCCAGGTCCTCAATTCAAGCCCTTAAGAACCTCAGAGGAAGAATCTGATGACACCCTCATTGAAGTTGCGCCACAGCGCTCACCCATACCCTCCACCAGCACAGAGACAAACACCTCGGTGGGCCCTAGCTCTAGAGTAGCCTCAGGGTCACAACCTGGTGAGCACATCGCACTATCTGATCCACAACAGGCGGTGGCAGGGGCTTCCCAGTTTTCCGGCACTCGGACGACTGCTGGAGGCCAGGCACCTGCCGAGTTTAAGTCAGATGAGGAGCCTCTGGGCTCGGTCATGCCTCAATTACTGGACCTGCAAAGGCGAGCTCAGGAACATCAGGAAAGGATGTCTGCTGCACTCCTCAGATTGCAAGGCACAATGGAGGAGTCCATCTGCCTTCATTCTGCAGTGATAGCGCTGGCATGCCAATGCAACAATGTCAACACTGGTAGGATGGCAGCCTCCATGGAGACCTTGGTCCAGGACATCGATCCTGCACTCTGCATGGGCTGACCTCCATCGCTGACATCATGGTTGGCCTCCAACAGTGTCAACACGAGAGGGGAGTGGAGCAGCTCGATCTCACTCCAGCTTCCCCTTCTCCTCAAGGAGTCAGCTAGGGGCCCTCAGGCATCCATAGGGAGGAGGACCAGCAGGTGCACACCACAGGGCCATCCACCCAGGCGACTCCAGGTGTGTCCCCATCTGAAAGCCCTCTTCCTGTGACCTCAGCAGCTCCAGCACCACAGGCCGAAGAGGGTGCCACTGCCACACAGCAGGACCCTGAAAGCAGGCCAGGGCCCTCCAAAGGATGCCCGTCAAGGTCATCACAGACAGGAGCGTAGCAGTCAGCAGGCTGCCTCCACCTCCATTGGGGGAGCACCAAGACGTAGCGGCAGGGTTAGGAAGTAAAGAAAATGTCACTGTGTCAGCATGGCCATTAATCACTTGAACGTAATGTTGACTATTGTAAATAAACTCCCAAAAATGCCACCCTGCCTATAGCTCCTTGTCCTGATGAACACTGCTCGTGTCAGTCTGAAGTGAAACCTTGGTTCCTGCACAGGATAAAGGCAGGTATCTCAGTCCAGGGCCTCTTCCCAATGCTTTGTGCACACTGATGGTGCGCCTTCACAGTCCCTGGACACATCAGGGATGCCTGTACCTCGATGGGGTTTATCATTGCTGCCAGAATGTCCTGGGCCGGCGGCACAGAGTTCTGTCATTCTCTCTAAGCGCTCTCAGCATCTTTGAGGTGTGGCTGGCTCCCTATCTCATCAGTATCTGTGACCCATGACACCGTGGTCCTGAAGGGTTCAGCTCATGAAGGATGTCATAGAATCGGGAGAAGTTAAAGTTTCCCCATTGCACCTCCATGATATGACCTTGTTTACAGAGTACAAGAGAGCTGCCATCAGCCAGACAGGAGTCAGACATTCACATAAGATACGTGAGGCTCTATGGAGTATCCTCACTGCATGTCGTCATCATCCTCCTGGAATGTACAAATTACGGGCATCCACTGCGTCTCCATTATAGAACCTTATCACAGAGGGTATGTGCGCCGCCATGAGCCAGAGTCAAACATTCATAGATGCAATATGAGGATCTATGGTGTCTCCTCACTGCATGTCATCATCAGCCTCCATGAACCTAGTGGCTATGAGGGCCTCACAAGCGATCCTGCCTTGTCTGGCCAGTGCAATGGCCTCATCTCCATCATCCTTGCCATTGAGGACTTTCTCACCCTCATCTCCATTGATGTCCTCCTCATCGGAGGAGACCTCCAGCTCCTCCATCTCCTCCACAGCCAGCTCCTCTCCCCATTGTAGCACCACGTTGTAAAGGAGATGATGATGCGTGACACCCTCTGTGGACTATATTTCCGGGCTCCACTGGACCGGTCCAGGCACCAGAACCTCATTTTCAGCATCCCAGTGGTCTGCTCCACCAAAGTGCGAGTTGCAGCATGAGCCTCATTGTACCTTCTCTGTGCTGCAGCCCGGAGCACAGGTGCCATCAGCCCTTGTCCCTGAGGAGCCAACCCTGCAGCCTCTGTGGACCCTGGAAGACATTAGGGTCTGTGACCGACTGAGAATGTAGGAGTGAAAGACACTCCCTGAAAATCATGCACAGACCTGCAGGATATGTTTGTGGTGGTCGCATACTAGCTAAATGTTCAGCACGTGGAAGCCCTTGCGGTTGACGTAGTTGACTGTTGTTGCTATGGAAATTGAAGCACCACCACAGTGCAGTCAATGGCACCCTGCACCGGAGGGAAACCCGAGATCTGCCCAAATCCCAGCACTCTTACTTACTAACTTTCCTAGTCCTGGTCCTTCGCAAGTATGGCATTTGTGACCTCTTGGAAACATTTGTGGGTGGAGGCTTGTGAGGTCCCGCAGAAGGCACCTGTGGAGCCCTGGAAGGAGCCACTGGCATAAAAATTAAGCCGCGGTCACTTATATGGCCACTGGCAGTGGATGCCTTCCAAGTTACCATTGCACCAGACCCTGCAGCAGATGGTAGATGTGACCAACCAGTTCCCTGGACATGCGCAGTCTTCAGCAATACTGTTTCTTGGTCATCTGCGTAAATGACAACCGCCATCTGAATACCTTGGGTCTAGCTAGGCACTGACCTGTGATGACTCACTGTGGCTCTTCAGTGGCATGTGCAGGAGCCCCAACCACTCCTTCTCTTGAAGGTGCTGCTCCTCCAACTGCCCAGCCAGGCGCCACTGTCAATCTCTTCCCCTTTGTCTCCATTCTCTGTAAGCCATGAGGCATACAGCTAGGTCACGAGGCTCCATGCTCCTGATGTATCCTCCTGCAGGATGAAAAAGAGAGATGCATGGGTTAGCATTGGTCTCCTAGGGACATCTCATGGGTGCGTGTGCAGTTCCAGCTCCACCTCAAGGCCCTTTTACACATACCGGAGAGCGCTGGCCACCACTTGGATTGTCAGAGATTAGTGCACTGCGTGGCTGCCCAAGACCCACCCAACTCCACCTGACCAATTGGCGGCAGCTTCGCCCACGGGAGTCCATACTGTGCTCTCAGCTCAGGTGCAGGCATTCTCCTAAACCGCACTGAAAAGCTGCACTGTTAGATTGAACCATGGCGGCGGGGGGGGGGGGGGGGGGGGGGGGGGGGGGGGGGGGGGGGGCTAGTCCAAAACATAGTGAAGACATTGCAAGGGGCTGTGAGTGCCTTCAGCAGTGACTACTCCATGGCCAGCTTTCGCAAGGAGATTGTACAATGTGCCCAGTTGTTTGGCATCCCCTAAAACGCTCATTAATTTGCAGTCGGTGCCTGAGAAGTGCAAAATTCAGGAGCATTTGGTGGTACTTTGGGGCCTCTGTGTTGCCTTTATGGAAAGATAAGCTAGAGGCTCAACTCCAAGCATGTCCATGTGGCTGTGCCTGAACTGTCTCAGCTGAAAGAATGCTCACTTTGTATAAGGTTTCCCTAATGCATGGCCACTTCACTCCCCTATCCACATGTGCTTGTGCACAACCATCAGATCATGCTGCCTTGCCCCTTAGCCTCGCCCCAACCGCAGTGCAGCCCTTGCCCCAGCACCAAACTGTAAGCCAGCCAGGAAAAATTGATTTGCCTGTGTCCTCACCTGAATGCTTGGCACCTCTTCCTTGAAGTTGAATGTGTGACTCTTGTGAGCGCTGCACTATGTTAGTGTGCAATCACCTCCAAGTTCCTCTTGAAATTCAGCTCAAGTGCTGTTATGAATCACATCATTCTGAAGTCGCACCAATGTGGGAGATAAATTTGACAGGGGATGATTCCGGCATGCATGCAAGATGATGAGATGCAAATGAGTTTAGGTTCCCAACTTTGGATGGCGGGAAAGGTGGCCCAACATTGACGGGCGGAGCAGTGATCGCAAACTGGTTTCATGATCGCATAAAACTAATTTTTGGCCTTCTTGCCATACTATCCACTGACACCCATCAATGGGGATGGAAAATTCCTGCCGTAGTGATTTCTTTGTAGCCACTTTCTGAACATCAGTTGATTGCTCTGTGATCAATTATCTTTAGAGAATCAGCATTGGACGTCCAATTTCACCGTTGCTACAGTCACTCTGTATGCTGCATGCCGGTATAATGAAAGGAAGACAGAACCTACATTTATACAGCACCTTTCATAATGCCCCAAAATTGTGTTACGGCCAATGAGATACTTTTGAGTTATAGTCACTGATATAAAGTAGGAAATGTTATCAGATGGAGGAACAGGCTTGGGGGAGGGCAAATGGCCTACTCCTACTCTTGATAAGTATGTTCGGATGTCATTCTGGGATGAATGATATGAACTGAAATTGCCTTTTTCACCCATAATTAACTTGCGAACCAAGGGTGCAATCATGGCTAAATTTTGATTTTTTTTTTAAACTAATGAAAGTTTACTCTGAGCTGGCTTTGTGGGGTGAGATTGCCTGGACTGCATAATGGACTCAGTGAATCAGTAATCTGTTTTACACTGCATATGATTCTCCATTGACTTCAATCTTGTCCTTTTGTCTATTTAGTTATTATCCCACTCTATCTTGGGGTTTTTATGAGTTTTTGAGTTACTGAAATATCATGATAAAGTTGTGTTGTATTGTAGATATTGAAAATATATTGTAGTGAGAAGCAACAATCAGCAGATTCTCCAGACTTGCTGATCAAGAAAACATAGATACTATTGTAAACCATTCAGTATTTGTCCTCTTAAAAGTTGTGTTGCACAGGGACACCTGAGGGCTCCAATTCTTCTCACTGACAGTAAAGACCTACGTTATTCAATCATTCCACTTTGTTGCTCGGGAGACATTTAATCTTTCTACCCTGTGAGATTACTGATAAAATAGAATCCAATTACAGCTCTTGTATGAAATAATTATATTGAATAATATCATGCATCTAGGCAGAAGAAAGTCTTCTTATACTTCTACATGGGGAAGCGGTGGTGTAGTGGTATTGTCAGCAGACTAGTAATCCAAAAACCCAGGGTAATGATCTGGGGAGATGGTAGAATTTGAATTCAATAAAAATCTGGAATTAAAAGTCTAATGATGACCATGAAACAATTGTCGATTGTGGTAAAAATCCAACTGGTTCACTAATGTCCTTTCGGGAAGGAAGCTTGCCATCCTTACTGGTCTGGCCTACATGTGACTCCAGACCCACAGCAATGTGGTTGACTCTTAAATGCCCTCTGAAATGGCCCAGCAAACCACTCAGTTGTATCAAACCGAGAAAAAAAATGTCTAAAAGGAATGAAACCAGGCTGACCACCATCGGCCTGGGCACCGGAAACGACAACAGCCACCTCAGCCCTGTCAACCCTGCAAAATCTTCTTTACTAACACTTGGGTTCTTGTGCCAAAACTGGGAGAGTAGTGAAGCAACAGCCTGATATAGTCAAACTCATGCAATCACACCTTACAGATAATGTCCCAGACACTACAATCACCACCCCTGGGTATGTCCTGTCCCACCAGCAGGTCAGACCCAGCAGAGGTGGTGGCACAGTAGTGCATTCGGGAGGAAGTGGCCCTGGGAGTCCTCAGCCTCAATCCTGGACCCCATGAAGTCTTATGGCATCAGGTCAAACATGGGCAAGGAAACCTCCTGCTGATTACCATGCACTGCCCTCCCTTCAGCTGATGAATCAGTACTCCTCCATGTTGAACACCACTTGGAGGAAGCACTGAGGGTGGCAAGGGCACAGAATGTACTCTGGGTGGGGAACTTCAATGTCCATCACCAAGAATGGCTCAGTAGCACCACTACTGACCGAGCTGGCTGAGTCCTAAAGGACATAGCTGCTTGTCTGGGCCTGCGGCAGGTGGTGAGGGAGCCAACAAGAGGGAAAAACATACTTGACCTCATCCTCACCCAATCTTCCTGCCACAGATGCATCTGTCCATGACAGTTTTGGCAGGAGTAACCACCTCACAGTCCTTGTGGAGATGAAGTCTGGTCTTCATATTGAGGATACTCTCCATCATGTTGCATGGCACAACCACTGTGCTAAATGGGATAGATTTCCAACAGTCCTAGCAACTCAAGACTGGGAATCCATGAGACACTGTGGGCCATCAGCAGCAGCAGAATTGTACTCGAACACAATCTGTAACCTCATGGCCCAGCATGTACCCCACTATACCATTACCTGGGTATTACCTACCATGACCCACCATAGCTGGGTCAAAACCCTGGAACTCCCTCCCTAACAGCCCTGTGGGTGTACCTACACTACATGGACTGCATCGGTTCAGGAAGGCAGCTCACCACCATCTTCTCAAGGGCAACTAGGGATGGGCAATAAATGCTGGCCCAGCCAGTGAAGCCAACATGCTGTGAATGAATAAAAAAAACCACCAAGGCAGGGGATCAACCCTGGTTCAATGAACAGTGCAGGAGGGCATACCAGAAGCAGCACCAGGCATACCTAAAAATAAAGTGTCAACCTGGTGAAGTAACAACACAGGACTACTTTCATGCCAAATGTATAAGCAGCAAGTGACAGGCAGAGCTAAGAGGTTCCACAACCAATGGATCTGATCTAAGCTCTGCAGTCGTGCTACATCCAGTCATGAATGGAGGTGGACAATTAAACAACTCGCTGCAGGAAGTGGTTCCACAAATATCCCCATCTTTGCTTAGCAATAACACACTCACTGATGCTCAGTGTGGGTTCTGCCAGGGTCACTCAGCTTCTGACCTCATTACAGCCTTGGTTCAAGCATAGACAAAAGAACTAAATTCCAAGGGTGAGGTGAGTATGACTGCCCTTAACATCAAGGCAGCATTTGGTCAAGTGTGGCAACAAGGAGCCCTAGCAAAACCGGAGTAATTGGGAATCAGGGGTAAAACTCTCCGCTGGTTTGAGTCATGCCTAGCACAAAAGAAGATGGTTGTGGTTGTTGGACGTCAGTCACCTCAGCTCCAGGACATCACTGCAGGAGTTCCTCAGGGTAGTGTCCTCAGCCCAACCATCTTCAGTTGCTTCACAAGGGCTGAAGTATTTCAAGGGAAGGCTGCCCAGTCACTCGAGAGAGATTGCAAGTGACACAAGAGGTGGTGTCAAGAAAGTCTTCAGCAGGGAAAACAAGCTGAAGGCCATTCTCTGTCCCTCTCTCTCTTTTGGAATAAGAGTGTCGTCTGCTTCGCGAAGCGAATTCTACCAGAAACCTACCAGCAATATCTTCTACATCTGACCGCATTCAAGAAACCAAATCAGCCACAATGTTTAAAACCTCCATGACAATCAAAGAACACTTAACTGTATATTCCTTTAACTTTTTTTTATTGTACTCTAACTCCCTTTATTTCTAATACTTGGGTTATGTGTGTGTGTGGCTGTGGGTGTGTTTGTGTGTGTGTGTGTGTGTGTGTGTGGCTGTGGGTGTGGGTGTGTGTGTGTGTGGCTGTGGGTGTGAGTGTGTTTGTGACTTTGGGTGTGGGTGTGTGGCTGTGGGTGTGGCTGGGAGTGTATGTGTGTGTGTGTGTGTGTGTGTGGCTGTGGATGTGGGTGGGTGTGTTTGTGTGTGTGTGTGGGTGTGGGTGTGGCTGTGGGTGTGGGTGTGGCTGTGGGTGTGGGTGTGGGTGTGGGTGTGGGTGTGTGTGTGTGGCTGTGGATGTGGGTGGGTGTGTTTGTGTGTGTGTGTGGGTGTGGGTGTGGCTGTGGGTGTGGGTGTGTTTGTGACTGTGGGTGTGGGTGTGTTTGTGACTGTGGGTGTGGGTGTGTGTGGGTGTGGGTGTGGGTGTGGGTGTGTGTGTGTGTGTAGCTGTGGGTGTGTATGTGTGTGTGACTGTGGGTGTGGGTGTGTGTGTGTGTGTGTGGCTGTGGGTGTGGGTGTGGGTGTGTTTGTGACTGTGGGTGTGGGTGTGTGTGTGTGGCTGTGGGTGTGTGTGACTGTGGGTGTGGGTGTGTTTGTGACTGTGGGTGTGTGTGTGTGTGTGTGTGTGTAGCTGTGGGTGTGTGTGTGTGTGTGTGACTGTGGGTGTGGGTGTGTGTGTGTGTGTGTGGGGCTGTGGGTGTGGGTGTGTCTGTGACAGTGGGTGTGGGTGTGTGTGTGTGGCTGTGGGTGTGGGTGTGTTTGTGACTGTGGGTGTGGGTGTGTATGTGTGGCTGTGGGTGTGGGTGCCTTTGGGTGTGAGTGTGGGTGTGGGTGTGTGTGTGTGTGGGTGTACGTGTATGTGTGTGCGCGCGCGCGTGTGTGTGCGTATGTGTGTGGGTGCGTGTGTGTGGCCCAAATGACTGCATGAGGGTCGAATGCTAGACATCGTGTTTTTATTAATTTTCTTGGGGTTAGTGGTTAATAAATTTGCTCTTTCTTTGGCTCAAGGAAACCTTGCTTGATTGGCTCCTTTTTGCTCACAGCTTAACTAGTTAAATACATTCTGGCTTGGAGAAGGAATATCCTCATGAAAATAAAACTTAGGCCTTTGTTGTGACCGTCTGAGGAGATTGAATAAAGGGGAGCCAGTTCATCCCTTCTCACCTGGGTTTAACAATCCATACGAACATATGAACATACGAATTAGGAGCAGGAGTAGGCCACTCGGCCCCTCAAGTCTGCTCCGCCATTCAATAAGATCATGGCTGATCTGACTGTAACCTCAATCCCATATTCCTGCCTACACCTGATAACTTTTCAGTCCTTGTTAATTAAGAATCTATCTAGCTCTGCCTTAAAAATATTCAAAGACTCTGCTTCCATTGCCTTTTGAGGAAGAGAGTTCCAAAGATTCACAACTCTCAGAGAAAAAGTTTCTCCTCATCTCTGTCTTAAATGAGTGACCCCCTATTTTAAAACAGTGACCCCTGGTTCTAGATTCTCCCACAAGAGGAAACATCCTCTCCACATCCACCCGGTCAAGACCCCTCAGGATCTTAAAAGTTTCAATCAAGTCATCTCTTACTCTTCTAAATTCCAGTGTGGATACAAGCCTAACTTGTCCAGCTTTTCCTCATAAGACAACAGGCCCATTCCGGGTATTAGTCTAGTAAACCTTCTCTGAACTGCTTCCAACGCATTTACACCTTTCTTTAAATAAGGAGACCAGTACTGTACACAATACTCCAGATGTGGTCTCACCAATGCCCTTTATAACTGAGGCATAACCTCCCTACTTTTGTAATCAATTCCCCTCACAATAAATGATAACATTCTATCAACTTTCCTAATTACCTGCCGTACCTGCATACTAACCTTTTGTGATTCATGCACTAGAACACTCAGATTCCTCTGAATCTCAGCTCTGCAATCTCTCACCATTTAGATAATCAGCTTCTTTTTTATTCTAAACAAAAACAGAATTACCTGGAAAAACTCAGCAGGTCTGGCAGCATCGGCGGAGAAGAAAAGAGTTGAGGTTTCGAGTCCTCATGACCCTTCAACAGAACTAGGTGAATCCAAGGAAGGGGTGAAATATAAGCTGGTTTAAGGTGTGTGTGTGTGTGTGTGTGTGTGTGTGTTGGGGGGGGTGGGGGAGAAAAGTGGAGGGGATGGTGCGGTTGTAGGGACAAGCAAGCAGTGATAGAAGCAGATCATCAAAAGATGTCACAGACAACAGAACAAAAGAACAAAAGGTGTTGAAGTTGGTGATATATATCTAAACGAATGTGCTAATTAAGAATGGATGGTTGGGGAATTAAAGTATAGCTCTAGTGGGGGTGGGGGGAGCATAAAAGATTTAAAAATATTTAAAAATAATGGAAATAGGTGGGAAAAGAAAAATTGATATAATTTATTGGAAAAAAAAAAGGAAGGGGGAAGAAACAGAAAGGGGGTGGGGATGGAGGAGGGAGTTCAGGACCTAAAGTTGTTGAATTCAATATTCAGTCCGGAAGGCTGTAAAGTGCCTAGTCGGAAGATGAGGTGTTGTTCCTCCAGTTTGCGTTGGGCCTCACTAGAACAATGCAGCAAGCCAAGGACAGACATGTGGGCAAGAGAGCAGGGTGGAGTGTTAAAATGAGAAGCGACAGGGAGGTTTGGGTCATTCTTGCGGACAGACCGCAGGTCGCCCAGTTTACGTTTGGTCTGTCCAATGTAGAGGAGACCACATTGGGAGCAACGAATACAGTAGACTAAGTTGGGGGAAATGCAAGTGAAATGCTGATCACTTGAAAGGAGTGTTTGGACCCTTGGATGGTGAGGAGAGAGGAAGTGAAGGGGCAGGTGTTACATCTTTTGCGTGGGCATGGGGTGATGCCATAGGTGGGGGTTGAGGAGTAGGGGGTGATGGAGGAGTGGACCAGGGTGTCCCGGAGGGAATGATCCCTATGGAATGCTGACAGGGGGGGGGGTGAAGAGAAGATGTGTTTGGTAGTGGCAACATGCTGGAGTTGGCGGAAATGGCGGAGAATGATCCTTTGAATGCGGAGGCTGGTGGGGTGATAAGTGAGGACAAGGGGGACCCTATCATGTTTCTGGGAGGGAGGAGAAGGCATGAGGGCGGATGCGCAGGAGATGGGCCGGACACGGTTGAGGGCCCTGTCAACGACCGTGGGTGGAAAACCTCGGTTAAGGAAGAAGGAGGACATGTCAGAGGAACTGTTTTTGAAGGTAGCATCATCGGAACAGATGCGACGGAGGCGAAGGAACTGAGAGAATGGGATGGAGTCCTTACAGGAAGCGGGGTGTGAGGAACTGTAGTCGAGGTAGCTGTGGGAGTCGGTAGGCTTGTAATGGATATCAGTGGACAGTCTATCACCAGAGATTGAGACAGAAAGGTCAAGGAAGGGAAGGGAAGTGTCAGAGATGAACCACGTGAAAATGATGGAGGGGTGGAGATTGGAAGCAAAATTAATAAATTTTTCCAAGTCCCGCTGAGAGCATGAAGCAGCACCGAAGTAATCATCGATGTACCGGAGAAAGAGTTGTGGAAGGGGGCCGGAGTAGGACTGGAACAAGGAATGTTCCACATACCCCATAAAGAGACAGGCATAGCTGGGGCCCATGCGGGTACCCATAGCCACACCTTTTATTTGGAGGAAGTGAGAGGTGTTGAAGGAGAAATTGTTCAGTGTGAGAACAAGTTCAGCCAGACAGAGGAGAGTAGTGGTGGATGGGGTTTGTTCGGGCCTCTGTTCGAGGAAGAAGCTAAACGCCCTCAGACCATCCTGGTGGGGGATGGAGGTGTAGAGGGATTGGAAGTCCATGGTGAAGAGGAAACGGTTGGGGCCAGGGAACTGGAAATTGTTGATGTGACGTAAGGTGTCAGAGGAATCACGGATGTAGGTGGGAAGGGACTGGACAAGGGGAGAGAGAAGGGAGTCAAGAGAACGAGAAATAAGTTCTGTGGGGCAGGAGCAAGCTGACACGATCGGTCTACCAGGACAGTTCTGTTTGTGGATTTTGGGTAGGAGGTAGAAGCGGGCCGTCCGAGGTTGGGTGACTTATCAGGTTGGAAGCTGTGGGAGGAAGATCCCCAGAGGAGATGAGGTCAGTGACAGTCCTGGAAACAATGGCTTGATGTTCAGTGGTGGGGTCATGGTCCAGGGAGAGGTAGGAGGAAGTGTCTGCGAGTTGACGCTCAGCCTCCGCGAGGTAGAGGTCAGTGCGCCAGACAACAACAGCACCACCCTTGTCAGCGGGTTTGATGACAATGTCAGGGTTGGACCTGAGAGAATGGAGTGCAGTAAGTTCAGAGAGAGAGAGATTAGAATGGGTGAGAGGAGCAGGGAAATTGAGACGACTAATGTCGCGCCGACAGTTCTCAATGAAAAGATCAAGAGAAGGTAAGAATCCAGAGGGAGGGGTCCAGGTGGAGGGAGAATATTGGAGCTGAATATTTTTTATTCTTCCTGCCAAAATGAGCAATTTCGCATTTTCCCACATTTTACTCCATTTGCCAGATCTTTGCCCACTCACTAAACCTATCTATGTCACCTTGTAACCTCCTTACATCCTCTTCACAATTTCCTTTCCTACCTGTCTTTCTGTCATCAACAAATTTAGCAACCATTCCTTCCGTCCTTTCATCCAAATCATTCATATAAATTAGTGCTTAGATTGTTCTTCTGCTTTAGCGGAATATATTTTTCCTGCACCCTGATCAACACAGTTTTAAATGTTTCCCATTGCCATTGCACACCATTGTTTGCAAATATTGTTTTCCATTTTATTTTCCCAAGTTCTACTCTGAGCCCTTCAAAATCATCTTTTCTCCAATTTATTACCTTTGTGATACTTATGCCCTTCTCAATTCTTATCTTTAAATGTATAATATTATTGTAACTATTGCCTCGATGTTCCCCTATTTGTATTTTTTTTATCTGCTCTGTCTCATTCCCATCACAAGATCCAGTAGCAAAAATCCTCCCTTGTTGGCTTCTTACATATTGGATTATCAAGGAGTCCTGTAAACATTGTGTATTTTCAAGAGGTTTTGGGTATGTCTGTCTGTGGTAGCATGTCAGGAACTAGAGATAGTTTAAGTAAGATATATTTGTATTTGTGGGTGTTAGGAATGAGTTTTAGCTTTAATGGGCAACATTTTGCCCCCACCCTCGCTCGCCGACCAGAAAAACCTGCCCAATGTTTCAGCTTGATTTGTATTTCTGTATTTGTGTATTATGAAAATAAGTTGTTGAGTTTTAGTTTCACTTCAAAAGATGCCTGCATTTTAATGTAGGTTTTATGACTCTTAAAGGGAAGTTAAAACAAACACAAGGTTAAAAAAACTGTACTGTTGCCTAGTAACAAGGGTCCATAGAGACAGAGAAAACTAGAAAAGCAGTTTCAGTTCAGTTGAAGCCAGGATTCCAGAGAAGCTGGACAGCAAAGGGACAGATAGCAAGTCCCTAACTAAAGTTGAAGCCAACTGCTAGAAGAAGCTGGACACAGGAGAGGTAACTGCAGGAGCAGGTTCCAGAAGAAACTAAAGAAGCAAGTCCCCAAATCAAGGGGAGTGGAACGGGAAAGGTCCCAAGAGGACAGTCTTGTCAAAGGACAAGGACAGAAATCTGGAAAACGTCCTGTACTGTGGAAGTGAAAGTAAGGAGCAGAAGGAAGGCTCCAAGTTTCAAGCTTAAAGAGAAGAAAGCTACAGGATGCTGATTTCATGCAATGTAGGCATGCAAGAATATAGAAGATCCAAGGGGACAGCCAAAGATCTGTAAATCTTTACCATGGGCATGTGAAGTAGTGAAGTTCTGTTGGCACGGCTGAGTCAGTGAGAGAGAGTGAGTGGAATATCCAGTGCTTTGTATTTTTAATGTCTCTTCCTTAGACAATTGTGAGTTTCAATGTGTATCTGGATTAGAGGAAATGTCTCTCTCTTCACACTCCCCTGAGGATGATTTATTTGTTTCTTACCTTCACCTTGGAAGGTGGCCTTGCATTTTAAGCAGGTTGCTCTGTCTCAGTTCAAATTGCAAAATCTTCAATCAGTTGAAAGTTGAAACATCAGATTTTCAAAAATAAAGGGGGATAGCCTCCTGACAGGATGAATAAAGACATTAGGAAAAAAGTGAGGTTAAGGACAGAGACATACACTAAATATATGGGCAGCAGGCGAGAGCATGACATGGAAGGAAACAAAGAGATTAGGAGAGAAGTCTAAAAATCAAGGAACAACATATTGAGAGAGACTTTCCCTCTTTGTCTTCACCTTTTTCACCACCATCTCTAGGGAGACATCAGGAAACATGGGGGCAGCAGCCCTTTTACTCATTCTCCTAATGGTACTCCTTCCAATAATGTAACAAACAAGTCAGCCATCAGGGAATTCAACCTCCCATTAAGACAAACATCCCACTTTGGATAAGCCCTGGACTAATGCTATCAGGTTAAATGTGGTCAATCATAATCAAGGGCAGTGTAGTACATGCAATATATCCAGACTTCCAAAAGACCTTTGATTTGCCAAATAATAGACTAATAAATAAGTTCAGAGTATTGGAGTGGGACAAGTTGAATGAATAGCTAGCTGGTGGAAAAGCAGAAAGCCCAAAATAGAGGTAAATGGTGGCTATTCAGAGTAGCAGAAGGTGGAAGTTTCTTTTATTCATTCATGGGATGTGGGCGTCACTGGCTAGATCAGAATTTGTTGTCCATCCTTAATTGCACTTGAGAAGGTGGAAACGAATCGGCTTCTTGAACCACCACAATCCATAGCCAAAACTTTCCAGTCGTTGGGTGGGCTTGGTGGGGTCGAGCAGGAGCAGCCGCAAACCAGAGCACTGCCCACGATCAGGCTGTGTCTACCATTTCATGCTGGCTGGCCAATTAATGGCCAGCCAGCATGAATCGTGTGCTGCAGTGCTCAGCACTGCCTGTGTGGGGTGGGGAGAAGGGCAAGCGCGGAAGTTCATGCATGCATGCGGGTGCGTGCGGTAAAAGCTCCCTGAGGCACAGAGCTCACAGAACATAAAAAATAAAGAATTTTAAAATGTTAATAACGTCCCCTCATGTCACATGAGCAGGGACATGTTACAAATTAGTTTGAAATTTTTTTTTTAAAATCACTGATCGAAACCTCATCCCACCCATGGATGATGTTTCGCAAAAAATCTAAAGGCTGCTTGGCCTTTTCACCTGCCTGCCAACTGTTAGGTTGGCGGGGCAGTGAAAAAATTCATTTAATTAATGCTTTAATAGCCTTAATAGGACTGTTAATTATTGGCTCGCGCGCTGCCGACTCCCACGCCCGCTTACCAAAATATCATGCAAGTGCAGGATGACATCGGGACGTGTGCCCGCCGTCATTGCGTGTCATTTTATGCTCATTTGGGTCAGGCGCGCGCCTGCCCAACAAGCACAATATCCTGCCCCATGTGCTGTAGGAACAGCCACAGTGTTGTTGGGAAAGGAGTCCCAAGATTTTGATCCAGCGACAGCGAAGGAATGGTGAAATAATTTCAAGTCAGGATAGTGTGTGGCTTACAGGTGGTGGTGTAACACAAGGATCTGTGTTGGGACAATTGATGTTCACAATTTATAATAATGATTTAGACTTCTAACTCAAAAACAAAATCTCTAAATTTATAGATAATGCCAAAGTGGGAGGGATAATCTGTACTGTGGAGGACTGCAATAAATTACAAGAAAACATTAACAAATTTGAAGATGGGTATATAATTGGCAAATGAGTTTCAAAACAGATAAGTGTGAGGTAATACATTTTGATAATGTTGTGAATATCTAGTTCATGGTTCATGTTAATATTTTAGAGGTAGCTTCTAGTTTTGAGAAGATTAAAGTTGTAAAGTTAAGGTAATTAAAAAGCTGGGCTTTAGAGATTGCCAGAACACCTAAAGAAATGGCAGTTCAAAAGGTGGCCCATGTTTGTTTAATGAAGTCAGAGAAGGAGAGATAGAGTTATAAAACAGCAGATGGAGAAACTTAAACAATGCAAGACTTAACTGAAAACAGAATCTGAAATAGAAACAGAAAAGGGCACTGGTGATTGATATTGCTGCTCTTCCTCTTATTGGTTCTCCTATTGTTTGTTGTCCTGCTTCTCCTCCACTTCTCCACAGCTGGTGGCAAAGGCTTATCCTTCAGTGTAGCAAAGTTATGCAGCATACAACACCTGGCCATAAATCTGAAAACACAGGCAGGTGTGTACTGCAGAGTTCCCCCTGAATAGTCCAAGCAGCTGAAGCATTGCCTAAGCATACCCATGGTTTGCTGAGTGATGTTTCTGGTGGTGTAATGGCTCTTGTACACCAGCTCTGCAGCTGTGCAGGTTCCTGACAGGAGCCATGAGCCATCTCTGGATGGGATACCCCTGTTACCTGACAGCCAGCTTGTGACCTGACCGCCCATTTGGAACAAAGGTGACACGGATCCCTGGTGCCCAATGAATGAACCATGACTGCTGCCAGGAAATTGGGCTCAAATCTGCAGGATGCAATGCCTGTGGTCACAAATAAATCAGCGATATATATAGAGTGAAATTCCATTCCATTGAGAAAAATGCAAGGTTGGTGATAGCATGCAAAGCAATGTGGGTGCTGCCTATGCCACTGTGAACCCTGGGGAAGCTTACAATGCAGATGGAGCCTGGTATTCTCTCATCCTGCTTTGCTCTGTGCACTTTGAATGTGATATACATTTTCCTCCTGCCGTAGAGAGCTTCAGTGACTTCACTGAAACTGCGGTGCACAGTAAACTGCAATATGTCATTGATATCATTGGTTTCAACCTGGAACAAGCTCATGGCATAAAGGGTAAGGACCACGGTGACCTTTCCTCTCACAGACAGTGTGTGCATGCCCTAGTTTGGGGCTCCAGTTGTGGCTGCAACAGATGACATAGCTCAGTGACAGCCTCTACACATTGCTCTTCAGTTCATGAATCTGAGATGTGAGAAGCGCTCCCTGAAGAGCTGGTCTGGGTTTTGCTTTCTGGGAAGTCCCCTCCTCTTCAATTCTTCTTCTTCCAGCTGCTCATGCTCTCCTTTTTCCACTGTGACACCTCATCCTCCAGCCCCAATGGCAGCCCTGGAGACCATCTATGACGGGGGTAAAAATACCAGAAAAATGCTGTACAACCCGAGCAAAAAGTTCTTCCCAGACGTTAGAATTTACTTATGAAAGAAAGAAAATTGCCAATGGATGGACTGTTAGTGCATCTTTAAACACCAGGAGCAAAATCATTTGATGTTTCCTTTAAATTGGGTTAATTAAATAAATTAATATAAATGAGTTAACAAAGTTCCTCTCAGCTGAAGGCAGCTTGTGAGTAAAGCCATCCAATGGCAGTTTATTGGAATTGGTCGAATTTATCACTTTAGCAATTGGAAATCAGAGCCTGAGGACAGAATCATCCCAGATTTGCACTAAGTGTGGTAGCAGGTGGGAAAAAGGATGTTTTACCCGCCCGCCACAATGGCGACTTTTCAAGTCACATCGTCCCTTCCTGGCATGTCCCGCTTCATTAATAATGCATTTGCTGGAAACATGCTGGGTCGCTGATGGCCGGTCTCTGATTCACCCACCCCGCTGTCACCTCAGGCCTTCTGTATACTGGGTGCCATATTTAAGGCCGCCCCTGCACAGAGTTAGCACTCTTCAAGAGATAGGAAGCTGTTGGGAACTGATGGCTGCCAAAGGGAGGAAGAATGCTTTCCCCAATTTAGTGACACCTCCTTCAAGCGCCTACCGGATGCAGTGGAGATCTGCTGCCAAGCCCTGTACCCTCACTCTGGGCAAAGACCAGCAAGCAATGTGACCAATCCAGCATGGGAGGTGGTGGAAGTGGTGGCCAGTGCCAATTCCCTGGAAAAGAACACTGCCACACAATGCAGGAAGAGATTGAATGTTCTCATCTGTCCCACCAGGGTAAATCACTCTTCTCATCGCTCTCAACTCACACACTCACAAACCCACCACACATCCACATGGATCTCACACCTTAAGGGACAATACCACTAACTCTCACACAAACCCTCACATCTCCATCAGGCTCATATCTACTGACCACACAAACATACCACACAAACATTCCACGCAGTACCATGTGTCCTGCTCACACAACTCCATCTGTTTTCATGCAGGAGAACCTGGCTCACAGCAGGGGTGGTCCTAGCCTAGGCCCCTCGCTCACTTTAAGGAGTGTGCCATCGCACTGACTGATGAAGACGTGAAACGTGCCTGTGGTGACGGTGAGGTCAGTGGCGAACACCCACATGAGGATCCTGCACCACATCATCCCTCTCTCAACACAACTGTGAGTGCTCTCTCTCCTGTTTTTGACTGCTAACAGGCACTAATTATCTCTACTTTGGTTCACAGAGAGCTCTGCCAAGTGACTGACACCCTCAGCCAGCCAGCCACTCAGCTCCATCCAGGTCCTCATATCCAGCCAAGGGGATATCTCCTCCATTGAACAGCTGAAATAAGCAACTTGGAAGTCCTGTCACAGCGCTTACCCACACTCTCCACCAGCACAGAGACACACACACACCTCAGTGGGACTAGATCTAGAGCAGGCTTGTGATCACAATCTGGTGGTCACCGCATAGACACATGTCCAAAGCAGGAGGAGGCAGTTCAGCCAAGCTCCCTGGCACTTGGTGGACTGCTAGGGAAGAGGCATCTGATGACGAGCCTCTGAATTTGGCCTTCCAACTCATCTTGGAGAGTCAGCAGAAGGCGGGGGAACATCACACAGGGCTGTTGGAAGCCCTCAACACACGAGTTGGAGGAGTGCACCTGCCTGCTCTCTGATGAAATGGTGCCCACATATGTGCGCATTGAGGTCTCCTTGGGGAGGATGGCGGGCCTCATGGAGACCATGGTCCAGCAGAACATGGAGATGCACGCAGACCTGCACTCCATCGCAGTAGCCATGGGTATGTTCCTGCACTGGCAACAGGAGAGGAAAATGGGACACCTCAACATCCCCCCAGGTGCTCCTTCCCCTCAAGGAGTCAGGCCCAGGCCCTCAGACACCCAAAGGGAGGAGGAATGACAGCTGGACACCCCAGGGTCACCCACTCAGGAATCTCAGAGGCTGTCCTCTCCCTCCGAAGCACCTTTGCCTGTGACCCCTTCAACCTTGTCCTCTGTCACTGCAGAGGGAGCAGCTGGCCCACAGGAGGACAGACAAAGCAAGCCAGGGCTCTCAAGGCCTTGGCTCTCCAGAAGTCCTGTGCTGAAGTCATCAGAGGCAACAGGGCAACAATTGCATAGGCTGTCTCCACCTCTCCGGCAGATGTCAGGGCGGCACCTAAAAGAAGTGGTAGGCCTAGAAAAGTTAAGAAATTCTGATCATAAGTGGTTGCACAGGTGAACAAATTTTGTCACTATATAATCTGAAAATATATTGTCTTCCACTAAGTAATGTGTAATGGTGCCTTTCAGCTGCATTGACAGGCTTTGCGAGTCCTTCCCCTCCACATCCCTCCCCATGGCCATTTCAGCTGCACGCAGCCAGACCATGAGTGATTCTGGAGGAAGAAGTGTGTGTGTGTGTCTGCGTGGCAGGGCCTCTTGGAACCTTGTGCAAGCACTCACTCAGGCACGCAGAGCCTTCCTCCATCACACTTGCCTCACTGTCCTGAGCATTTTTAATGCTGCCTGCTGGGGTTCCCTTTCAGCTGTCCGTCTGAGCTGACCTGCATCTCCACCCACCCACTGATCACACTCCCATGCAGCACCTGTGTCTGCCCAACATGAGGCTCCTCTCACTTTCAGTTTCAAAAACATGGCCATAGTAAGGTTTCTTCTCAGCTCCCCCATCCTTTCCCTTCCCCCAGTTACCCATGTCCTTGCCCCCATCACTGCTGAGCCTCCCGGTACCACCTTCCACCTCCACACCATCACCTACCAACCAGAACGCTTTTCTTTCCAGGATGTCCAGGTGAATGTCTATTGACCTCCCCGACCTCCTCCTTCCCTCCTCCGTGGTCTGTGTCTGTCACCAAGTCCCCACTCTTGCCGTCCCTTGCCCGCTACTGTCACATCCTCACGCTCCCACCCTTCTGGCTCACTCTGCCCCCTCTCACACTCACCATTCCCTCCTACCACACCCACCCTCAGTTCCCTCCCCAGGACACAGTCATTGGCTCCACAGACCCCTCCCTTGCATGTTCACCTGGTCATCTCCCCCCCTTATTCCCTCCTCCACCTGTATTCCCTCCTCCCCCCAGATTCCTTGCTCCCCCCGAACTCCCTCTCCCACCCCACCCCTGCCAATAAACCTTCCTCTCCCACTCGTAGCTGGACCTTTCTCTCCCCCTGCAACGATCAACTATAGCAGCCCATGGTCAAGGTATGATGTCCCAAAACAGACTCCAGATATCAATGGAGACTTCAAACGTTCCGTGAGCTGCTTCACAGCGGAGCCATGTCCATGAGAATCCACCCAGCATGTGATGCAGCTTCCAGGGTCCAGTAACTGTCAGGTTCCAGCATCTTCTGCTCCTCTGATGTCCATGATGTGAGCAAGGCCCTAATGGTAAGTCCTGACTTCCGCACATCACATTTGTCAAGACATGTTCTGGACCAGCCTGTTTTCCCACCAATGTGAGTGGTAAATATGACATGGGGGGGTGATTCCGGTGAGCAGGCAAGATGATGAGATGCAAATGCATTGAAATTAGATTCCTGACCTCTGGCGATGGGAAAGTGGGCCCACTATTGACGGGTGGAGCAGATGATCACAAACTGGTTTCACGATGGCGTGAAACCAATTTTTGGCCTTCTCGCCATATTGTCCGCTCATGCCCTCCATGACGACCAATGCTAACGCGGCTGGAAAATTCCAGCCTTAGCCTTGGCAAGACTTTCTTGACAGTGCATTACATTTGCCAGATACATGGAAAGTCCTGGCTTATTTAACTCACAGACCTAGAAATTGGATTGCCCTGATTTTCAGATATGTGGGTGGAGATTGTGACCAATGACATTTTTCTTTATTCTTTCATTGGATGTGGGTATCACTGGCAAGGCCAGCATTTGTTGCCCATCCCTAATCTCACTTGAATTGACCTTGCTAGGTCATTTCATAGAGCAGTTAAGAGTCAACCACATTGCTGTGGGTTTGGAGTCACATGTAGGCCAGACCAGGTAAAGATGGCAGATTTCCTTCTCTAAAGAATATTAGTGATCCTGATGTTTTTTACAACAATTGATGATAGTTTCACGGTCACCGTTACTGAGACTAGCTTTATATTCCAGATTAATTAACTGAATTCAAACTCCACTGGCTGCCGTGGTGGGATTTGAACCCAAGTCCCCAGAGCATTAGCCTTGGTCTCTAGATTACTAGTCCAGTGACATGACATGACCATGCCTGTTCAGACCAAGGTGGGAAACACAAAAAATTGTGTACCCACCTCATCCAAATGATTTCAGTGCTAGGTGTTGCACATCCAAAGCTGCTTTCTGCTTCTGAATGCAGCATTGAGCTCTGCATACAGCAGGAGGCCACAGCAGTGTTGTTTGCCAATTGTATCACAGGCAGCTTGCTCTTCTTAAAGGCAGGCTGTCTCTTAAAGCAAAGCTGATAAAAAGATTGCTGCAATGGGAATCTTACAAAATGAACACCAGGACAGACAAAGGGATCCATAGTGATGGATGCAGCGTTGAAGGCATTAGTCGTGCAGGTGGGAAAAAGGAGAGATGCCATGGTCTCGCTTGAGCCTGGACACCATCAAGGACCACGCTCGGAAAGGATTAGGAGCAGGTGCCCAGGAAGGTCAATTCCAGAGTAATGAAACAAGGATCTGGCAGCAGTGCCACAAGAGGTTCTTGGATGTCCTGGTGAAGGAGGACGGAAGGGGAGGGAGCAAGGGGGGAAGGACTATACTTCAAGTTCCTGTCCCTCTTTCCCATAGCAGCTGTGCTGCTCTGTCTGGTCTGATGCCCTCCTCCCATTCCACTGGCAGATGAAGAGGGATCCCTAGTAGGATGCACATGAACAAGCAGTGCCCTTCTCCTGGTGATTTCTGTTGTGTGTCCAATAAGGAGGAATATCACGGCACTTACTCTTTTCAGATGAATTCCTCAGTGTATTTTGATGATAAATGTTGCTCAAGTGTTGTTAAAGTCCTGACAATGAAAGTGTCCGAGAAAGTCTCCTGATATGTTTCAGATATTCTCTTCACAGCTCCAGCAGCTAATGAATATGAAATGATGAGTATCCCTTTAAGGAGCACTTGAAATCGACATCAATGCTGTGTTTGCTCACCAACAGCTGGTTGCTGTTAGGTGAGGGCATTGGAACAAGCACAAGCCATCAAACCACTGCTCAGCCTTTCTTAATGAGCACTAGCAGGTGCTTTCAGTAACCATCAGCCTCTTAATAAGCAGCTGTTCCAAGCACTGGCTTCAATGCCTTTACCAAGATGGCAACTTGTACTAAACATAGGCTAAACCAATGTTTCAGCTTAAGGCCACATCAAAGGCTCATCAATGTCTCAACATGCTACTGAGAAATCACCCTCTTAGTGCTTTATTGGTAGGATTGTTCATAATTTTATCAAGAACTATTGAGAAACAAGACTGTAAAACATTGCCTTCTCCCACAGAATCCTGTAAAGATAGCTACTTACTCCCCAGTTGTATAGGAAAGTTCCAACACCTCTCTTGGCCTATTTTGAGAGCTGGATCTTATTACTGCGCTACTCTGGCAAGCTGCGGGCACCAAATGAGTGTGCTTCTGTAGCTTGTTGGCTCAATATTGGGTGAGTTGGAGTCCAGCAGGAAGGTTAGTGTGGAGAAAAGGAGGAGAGGTGAGGAAGAGGAACCCACTGAGTCAGTGATCCAGTTATTCTTGTGAAAACCAGTTGTCCTGAGCCACAAAAATAATTTGAACACAATCCTCTCTTGAGCCTCTTCTGTTCTTCCACTCAGTAAAACGTTTATCTGGAAAAATTGCACTCAAAGATTTTATGTATGACATCGGAACCATTTTTATATTAAATGGGCCTAGCAACTGCCCAGTGGAAAGCCCCTTTAAGGATGGTTGCAGCACAAAATGAGTCGGTTCTGGGCCACCATTGCATCACAGGTCCAAATTAAAATTAATTGTATGTACTTCCTCTGATCAAATATACAGTGTTTGCTGCTTGTGAAAACTGGAAGCAAGAAATTCAACAGAACAAAACAAGGGATGGGGGAAGGGAGGAAGAAGAAGCACAAACCATGGCCAGGATTTTGTGGGACCGTCTGGGGTCTCATTCACCAGTCAGAAAACTGGCAGGGAATCCCCGTCAGTTCCGTGGGTGAGGCCGTACGGAATCAAGTGCCCTTCAGGCCCTTGGAACTGCCCCCATCGAGCCTTCTCCGTAACTGAGGTCCCAGTCAGCAGAAGCCTGGCCTGCTGTGAGCGGCCAACCATTCAGACACTGGCAGTTCCTCATGCTGTCAGTGTGAGCACTGGCTACTGGCAGCAATGCAGCCACCAGAAACTCAGAATCATCATGGGACCCGAGGCCAAAGGTCGGCAGGGGTTTGCATGGTGGGGTCGTTGTAAGGGGGCAAGGAGGTTGGAGGTAAGAGCGGGCTGAGGCTTTCGGCAGCCATCCCCACTGCCTGATGCCAGGTCGCTGATCGGGCACAGAGTTCCTGACTATGAGGCACCCCCTCCGGGAGGCCGCAGCCTTACGAGGGTACAGGAAATCTATGTGGTCTCCATTTAATCCCTGAGCCAACACTAAATCGTGAAGGGCTCAGGGCTAATGGGTGTCCATTGGCTCATTACTGAGCCTAGTTGACATCCTGCTGCCAGCAGGGGGGAATCCCACATCAACCCCTTCCACTCTCCAACTTAATTGGGGGAGATTTTGCCGCTGTTGAGAGTCTGCAGTGAGGCCTCTCCCACGATTAGGTCGGCTACCATGGTTCCCACTGCAACAGGCTGTATAAAATCCAGGTCCAGGAGTCAAGTTAGCTGAGACCTGTCATTGGCAATTCTGGATTCAACAATTTGTACAGTTTTTTTGAAACTGGGAAAGAGGCAAAAAACTTGTCAACAATTTACAAAGATTATTTTAACTAAAACAGCTAAAAAGCATTAAAAAAACAAAATAATGCTAAAAATAGCTGAGTTAGTGAAAAGCATGGGAACGACTAAAGTAAGATTCTAGATGCAGGGGAATGAAGTGGATTTGGAGAAACTTGAAAGAAAAAGAGGGATAGATCAAAGGTTTAAAGTCAATGTTAAAAAACATAAAGATTTCATAGTGTACCGGAAAAGGATGAAATGCTATTCCTGAAGTTTGTGTTGAGTTTGGTTTGACCTGTGTAGGAGGTCAAAGACAGAAATGTCAGAATAGGAATGTGAGGGGGAGTTGAAGCAATGAGTCACAGGGAAGTTAGAATCATTCAAGCAGGCAGGATGCAAATATTTGGCAAAGAGGCCATAATTCCCTATAATAGTGGAGCCAATACCATACACTAGACTGAGGGACGTATATATAAATTGTCTCACATTGGAATTCTGAGGCCACAAAAAAATAGTACATGAAAAGGACAATGCTTTCTTTTTGCTAAATTGTTCAGCAAATAAAGAAAAGTGAAGCTGTCTGCTGTAGAATCGGTGAAGTTTGCAATACAGGAAGAGACAGGAAAGTTCATAATTGCTTGAACTTTAGCTTCTCTGGGTAACACTCGACCGTGCTCCATGACGTGTCAAATAGGTGACTTTGGCCTTGGCAAACTTACTTTTCACCAAATTTATCACCAAATCAGCTTTTTGTAGTGTATCAGATAGTGCACTTAGATGTTCCACATGTTGTCAAGTGTTACTGTGGGCTAATAGATCATCAATATATAGGGCAGAATTTCCTGCCTGTCGGGCGGGCGGGCTCGACCCAATCTCCAGCAGGCGGGGAGCCGATCCCCACCGGAGAAGCTATGCGCTTCCTGTGCGAGCAGGGGGGATTCCCCAAAAGTGAGAGTGTGCTCTTTCACGCATGTGCATGAAAGAGCGCACATCTCCCTGAGGCTAAGTGCTGCCTCAGCGAGATCGTTTACACTTTTAAAAAGATTAGAAATAGAAAAAAATCCCTAACATGTCCCCCTCATGTGACAATGTCACATGAGATGGGACATGTTCTTAATTTACACTATAACTGTATTAAACTTTTTAAAACCCTGCATGAAACCTCATCCCGCTGCTGGATGAGGTTTCATATTTTCTCTATTTGCCACCGGGGACCCTGGCCAACCCGCCAACCTTAAGGTTGGACAAGCAGGTCCTTTAATTGTTTAAATGATCCTGTCAATGGCCTCAATTGGCCATTGACAGGTCGGCAGGCCCGCAGCTGATTTTGCCTTCCTGAAAATTTAAATGGGGCGGGGTGAGGTCGGGGGTTCCGCCCGACATCATCCCACATCGTTTTATGCGTCGGCGAGCGGGCCCTGCCCCCTGCTCACCGATAGCAAAATTCTGTCCATAAAAAATAGTTGTGTAATCCAGCAACTATTTGCTTTGTGAATCTTTGAAAGGTGCATTCCTCATTCCAAATGGAATAACCTTACATTGCTATAAGCCATTTGGGGTTATGAAAGCAGAGGTTGTTTTGGCTTGATCTGTTAGCGGAACTTGGCAATAGCCTTTCAGCAAATTGATCATGCTAACGAAGTCTAAATTTCTAACTCTATCAATGCACTCTTCAAGTTGGGGAATTAGTTAAGAATCTGTTTTTTGTTACAACATTAACTTTCCTGCAGACAGTGCAAATCTTAGTGATCCATCAGGTTTGATACCAATATAACTGGAGGACTACAGATACTTTGACTTGGTTCAATAATATCATTGTCCAGCATTAATTTAATTTCCCCTCTGACTTCAGCCAATTTTCCAGGATTGAGTTAGTAAGGTTTTTGTTTGTTTGGTGTAGCATTTCCCACATCAATGTCATACGTAGCTAAAGACGTTTGCCCTGGTGTATCTACACACACTGGCTCATTTTTTTAGCAGCTTGTTTATGTTACCCTGAGACTTCTCTGGAAGATGCTGTAATATTCTATTCAATTTTTTAAACACCCCTGTATTGGCAAATTTCATTACTGGGGGGTTCAATCTGAGAACTTTCACTCTCTGATTCATCATTTGAACCCTCAAGCATATTTATATCACCATTTTCCTTCTTTACTACCTAAAGTACACTCACAAGTTGACTAGACTCTGTGTCATACTACTGTTTCATATTTATATGATACACTTGTCGATGTTTCCTCCTGTCTGAGTGACATCGTTTCTCATTGAGTCACTTTTTAACATAATAAGGTCTACTAAATTTAGCCTTCAGTGATTGACCTGGCAAAGGTAACAGAACTAGTACCTTTCAATTCCTTCCTCACTAAATTTAGGCATGAGACAAATATTCATTGTTAAATCAAAACCCAGAGATGAATTCAAATCTTGTCCAATGTGGCAGTCATTCCCTCTACACATAAACTAAGCCTTTCTCTCTCCAGTTCAAAGTTTCTTCTTTTTCTCCTTGAAACTGTGGCCAGAAACTCACCTGTGTCAGGCGGGCTGGGCGGAGGCAGGCGCAGAGCCGATCATCACCTGCAATCAGCTGCGCTCTGCCATTTTATGTGGGCGAGCCAATTAAGGCCCACCCAACATGATGCATGGCCGGTAGCGCTTAGTGCTGCCTGTGCAGGTGGGGGGAGGAGGGAGAGTCAGGGGCTGCGCTATTAAGTACATAATAAAAGTTTATAAATATTAAAGTTAAAAATTATTTAGACATGTCCCCTCATGTGACAGTGTCACATGAGCTAGGACATGTTTATGAATTGTGCAAAAATTAATTAATAATTTTATAAAACCTTCAGGAAACCTCATCCCACCCGTGAAGGCCACTTGGTTGGACGGGCAGCGCAGTTAATTATCTAAATTACTTCCCTATTGGCTTTAATGGGCCTTTGACAGTTCGGTGGGTGCACAGCCACCTCCAGCGCGTGCCGGGCAAGCGAAAGATCTAAATGACGCATGATGATGTTGGGATACACGCCTGACGTTATCGCGCGTCATTTTACGCGGTGGCATGTTGGAACCGCCCCCCCACACACCAACAGCGATATTCAGGCCAGTTTTTTCTCTCTTTCAAGTTTGAGTTGCTTTATTTGCAACTGAATCTAAGCTAACACTGTGCTGTAATGGCTTTTCTTCAAATTCAAAATGCTGAGCTATTGCCTCAATTACTGCTGCACTTTTAGCCCTGATTTTAACACTATTTTCAGCTTTTCTGCTAATGCTATTAACTTATCCTTTGTTAATTGTTGCAAATCACTCAGGGATAAATGTTCCCTCTCAAGAAAAGCTTCAGCAATTGACAAAACCATTCTGCTTTCAAAGAGATACAGTAAAATTCACCATGATATCCTGTTAGTCTTAACTTTAGCAAATCCCAACACCCACATCCATCTGTGGATTCAAAATCCCGCAAAGAACCCCGCAAAATCCCGCAAATTTTCTTACACTCCCAAACAAATTACCTATTTTATTATAATCTTGGTAGAGACCAGTTACTTTTTTTTAAAAAGAAGAAATGAAAAATCCCAGTTATTTATTGAAAGAAAACAAAATTCCACAGTTTAGAACAGCAGGACTTTTATTATACAAAAGTCAAACAAAGCAAACACTAAATATTATCTTAGATGCCCTCCTATACTCTAACCCTCAGAATCAACATAAGTTAAACAAGAATTGACAAGCAAACTACGCCCAGTTATAAACTATAAGTTAAACATTAAATGGTAGATACAACTAAGACGGATCTTACAAGTTGTCTCAGCAGTTTACCAAGCTTTTAGGCCAGGGTTGGGGAACCCATTGATGTAGCCCGTTGCACTTTTTCATCTGGCCCATGGTGAGATTTAAAAAAAAACACATGGGGCAGGGTATTGAGGTCAGAGAGTGGGGGGGGGGGGGGGCGCCCTCACCAACACGTAAAATGATGCGGGATGACGTAGGCAGGTTGGCGGGGCACAGCTGAATCAGCCTATCAACGGCCAATTGAGGTCATTTAAAAACTAATCGAACTACTTAAAGGATCTGTCCGTCCAACCTTAAGGTTGGCGGGCAGGCTGGGAGCCCTGGAGGGCTTCAAAAAAAGCATGAAACCTCATCCACGGGCGGGATGAGGTTTCATGTAGGTTATTAAAAATTTAATAAAAGTTTAATTAAAAGTAGTGGACATATCCCAACTCATGTGACAGTGTCACATGAGGGGACGTCAGTGAAATTTTATTTTTCAATAAATAATATTTTAAAATTTGATGCCAATCTCCCTGAGGCAGCACTTAACCTCAGGGAGATGAGTGCGCTCCTTCATGCACATGCGCGAAAGAGCACACTCTGGTTTAGGGATTCCCCCCGCCTGTCCACACAGGGAGCGCATAGTGTTTCCTAGAGAACGTCATGCTGGGTGGATCTTAATGGGCCCACCCATGTAAAATGGCAGTGCGCCCCCAATTCCCCCGATGGGGGAAAGTTCTGCCCATACACACATGCACACACATACGTCTCCGCCATTTACTGAGTAAAGGTTAACAGTCACTGCAAGGCTACTTTGTTGAAATACGAAGCCAGAACAGGGGAAGTGCAATACAAACAGTTCAGGCAGGAGATTCAAGGAGGACAATGCCCCCACTTCTCTCAATAAACGATATCCAGGTGAGCGCTGTCCCAGGATAGTCCCGGGGAGAGGTGTCACGGGTGAGAGGTGTCCTGGTCTCTGTGGCTTACCTATCCAGGGCAATTGCTGTTATTGGGTAAATACTGGCGAATATGCCTGTGATGACAGGAGGTTTTGGAAGCAGCTGTAATGCAGACCAAAGTACCAGTCGTTGTGAATGGCTTAGAATCTACAATAGCAAGGCTCATTAAGGAAAAGGAAACTCAGCCATTGCATTAAAGCAGTGAGTTGAATATTTCTGTATTTTCTCTAAAAAAATAAATCAAATTTGTTTTCATGTGTATGTGGTCAGCAACTGATTTTGTCTATGTGAGTGGTTCTTGACATAGAAAGATTCCCCATCCTGTTTTAGGTAATCAAATTCAGTCATAAAGCCTTTCAAAACTCTGCACCACTCCTTCAGCTGACAGCAACATGCAACCGACCGGAGTTCCATGGGCATGGTCTTCACCACAAATGGCAGACATCTGCAGAACCTCCTCAACCCAGTTTGCATGACGTAGATCCGCTAATGTTATCTTCGAATAACAGAAACAGCTGCAGCAACTGTGTATTTGCTTATTCTCAGCTTCTGCATCGAGCCTCTGTCTTGTTCAGCCTGCCTGTACTGCACCACTGGACTCATGAACAGCTACTGAGCCCTGAGAGCTCTCTGTGTCCTTTAATATGATTTCAACCAGATTCAGTCTTCCCAGAAATTTTGGTTTCCAATCTCAGTTTCCTTAGAAACTGGGAGAGTCAGTTTCCTATGAATGTTTCCTTTTTCAGTTAGGGTCCGTCTCAAAAAATCCAAGCTTTGAAACTTCAGATTCCATCACACAAGCTTAGGTCCTTTCTCTCTGTTGTCTTTATGCGTTCCTTTATTATCAGTATTCCATCCTTTATTTAATATTCAGTCTTTATTATCAGGACTAGTCTACAGCATTTCCACTTTGCCCATCTCTTCTAAAAGTCAAGTGTGCTTGGTCACTTTGCAACCACACCTCCGAAATGGTTATCAGATCAAACCCATTCATTTCTTTCTCAGCTATTAATTCACCTATTTTGTTGTGAATACTTCACATACTCAGACATAACAATGCCTTTAATTTTATCTTTTTCCTATGTTAATTTGAAGCCCTTTGATTCTGAAGGCAGCATACTTGTGGAAAGAATGAATTGCATATGATTTCTGTAATCATATGTACTTGAAATGGTAGCACTTGTAGCTACGTAGTAGAGAGAAAAGTCAGCAGATAAATGAATGTTCAAAATGAGGATGCTTCTCCAATGTCAGGCCTGCTTGCTACATGTCAATAAACTAGTAGAAGCATGTGTCACACTAAAATCAGAGGCTAGTTTCACCCACAAACTCTTTCTATTGATTTAATCTGATTGTACTATCAAATTCTATCGTTTATTTTCCAGATTCCAGGATGCTGTGGACATCAAATTCAGCAATTCAGCATATATTTCTGTGAAAGTCTTAGACTAGTGATCTTGATTACATTCACTCAAATTCTATCAGGCAGATGGCATCTCAGGTAATGCAGCATTTATTCTGCAAGATGCCATTGTATCACCTAAATACTATCATGAAGAAAAGAAAATGATGTTCAGCATCAAACAATTCCAATTCCCACCCAAAATGTCAATAATGTCTAAAATAATACCTAAACCTACCCAGACTGTGCTCTGAAGTAACATTTGTGTTGATTTTTCTCATTTGGATTGACTTGCACTTGGACTACCACTTGCTGGCTGATTTTGGTAAATGTAACTTCAGATTTCTGGGAATGTTGACACTCAAAAATGGCAGCAGTGCCGAAGGATTCCAAATCTGAAACATGGATTTAGAAATCTGAAAAAATGTTTTGTGCTGCAGCCAGAGTTCAGATGTTTAGCCACGCAGCCAATATTCATCTTTGTAGAGATAACGTCCCTATTATCTCTTAAAAAAAAAATCAGGTAGAAAGAGCCATAATGGTTGAACTTGATTTTTCTTCACAATCTTCCATCACTGTTCAGTAATATCAGCAAGTGAGTCTCCATGCATTTTATTTTTGTAATCTTATCATCTTGCTTGTCATTAATTATTTTATTCACCAAAATGGAGGCAAAAATGTGATGCTGTTGCAAATCATGGATTTATTCTTAAATTGTATGGATAAGTACAGAGGGATGAAAGTCTACCTCCAAAAAGCAACAATTTTCTTAAAAAGAAAGTAAATGATTGATACCTGCTTAGATAAAGTGCTACTGCTAAACAGCACCAAATTAAAGTGAAGAAAAATGAAAATATAGTTGACAGTGTTAATGACATTGGCAATATTAACATTGTACTGATTCTCTGATCACACAGGAGTTTTGTTTCAAGAGGCTCTGCACCCTAAAGTTGATCTTGTAAAGCTTTCTTGAATATATAGGTTCAATTTATTATGTTGCACTAACTTTTCCATTTGCTTACAGATGACATTGCTATTCAACACATTCATCAGACCCATTGACTGCAATTTTCATCACTGTAGCGGTGTCAGTGCGAGATGTCTCAAAGCCATAAAAAGACATCAGCCAGGATACCAGCCACTTCCAGCATGTCCTGCACAATGCCCCATGCTGGACAGAGCACTGTGTCGGCAGTGTGAACAGAGGTCTAATCATGACGAAAATCAGCTGTTCTGGCTAGCATCATGCACATTTTGCAAAATTGGACTACGCAATGTCTGCTGAACACCTTACAATAACCCCTCTCAGCTGAACAGGTGTTCAGCAGCAAGGTGGGCCTCCTATCATGCCCCCACCTGCACTCCCACCAACCTTCCCCACCATTATTTAAAGGGTCAGTCAACTTGCAGTTGAGGTGCTATTGAAAAGTTACTGAAAATGCTCAGACTTGCTTTTGGAGTTTTTCTGGTGAGCTGCTGCATATATTCAAAGAGGCCAGAGGATCTGGTGACCAACTCTGTATGTACTATGGGGGCTGTGGTTGTACTGCCTCTGGGTCTGCAACATGACCAAGAAATGGAGCAGGGGTTGCAGAGAGGCAACCTCTATGAGGAGGAAGGAGAGGGAGGGTTTTGCACAGAAGGCACTTTTTTTTACCTCCAATTAACCCTGCCTGAGAAGATGAAAATTCAACAAGAAGGTGATAATTGAACTGCGCCACCACCTTCACCACAACCTGGACTGTCGTAACAGGGCAGGGGCAGTGCTACCAGTTGCCAAAAAGGTCACAAAAATATAAGAACGTAAGAATGTCAGAAATAGGAGTTGGAGTTGGCCAGTTGGCCCTTCGAGCCTGCTCCACCATTCAACAAAATCACGACTGATCTTTTCCCTCAGCTCCAACTTCCCACACTATCCCAGTTCCCTTAATTCCCTTAGTACCCAAAAGTCCACCAACCTCTGTCTTGAATATGCTCAATGACTAAGTATCCACTGCTCTCTCTAGTTCAGAATTCAAAAGAGTCACAGCCCTATGAGTGAAGGCGTTTCTCCTCATATCATTCCAAATTTCTGAGCCCATATCTTGAGAATATGGCCTCATGTTCTAGATTCCCCAGCCAATGGAAACATTTTCTCAACATCCATACCCTGTTAAGTCCCTTAGTCTTTTTAAAATATATGCTGCAATGAAATAACCTCTTATTCTTCTAAACTCTAGGGAATACAGCATTAGTCTACGCAATCTTTTCACATGGAACAATCCCCTCATCCCAGGAATCAGTCTAGTGATCCATTGCCATACTCCTTCCAGGACTAGTATGTCCTTCCTTAGACCAAAACTGCAGACATACTTCACGTGTGCTCACACCAATGCCCTGTACAATTTTAGTAAGACTTATTTTGCTCTTATACTCTAATTCCTTTGTAACAAATTCTATCATACTGTTTGCCTTTCTAATTGCTTTCTGTAACTGCATGTTAACTTTCTTTGGTTCATATAGAAGGACCCTCTTAATTTAAACTTTTCCCAGTCTTTCATCTTTCAAATAGTATTCTGCGTTTTTCCCAACCTGAATGGATAACTTCATACTTTGACTTATTTTATTCCATCTACCATTCACCCAAGCTGTCTAAATACCTCTGAAGCGTCTTTGTTCTCCTCACTGCTTACTTTCCCATCCATCTTAATATCATCAGCAAACTTGGATATGTTAAATTCAGTCCCCTCGCCTAAGTCATGAATATAGATTGTAAATAGCTGAGGCCCAAGTACTGATCCCTGCAATACTCCACGTTAAATCTACCAACCTGGAAATGCCCCATTTATTCATACTTTCTGTTTTCTGTCCACTAACCAATCCTCAATCCATGCTAATACATTAACCCCATCCCATGAGTTCTAATCTTGTGTAATAACCTCTTATGTGGCACCTTATTGAATGGTTTTTGAAAATCCAAAAACATTCCATATACTCATTCTCCCTTATTCATTTACTAGTTACATCCATTAAAACTAATAGATTTGTCAAACATAATTTCCCTTTCATAAACGGTATTAACTCTGCTTAATTATATTATGATTTTCTTAGGTGCCCTGTTACCACATCCTTTATAATAGATTCTACCATTTTGTCCACTATTAATGTTAGGCTAACAGACCTATAGTTCCGTTTTCTCTCTTCTTCCTTTCTGAAATCACACAGTTATGTTTACTACATTCCATTTCTGGGAATTGTTCTAGACTCTAAGGAATTGCAGGAGATCAAACTGAATGCATCCACTATCTCTGCAGATCCCACTTTTAAAATCCTAGGATGCTGGTCTTCATGGCCAGATGATCTGTCAACTTTAGGTCTCATTTATTTCTCCATTATTATTTCTTTATTAATAATATCCTACGTTCCTCATGTTTACTAGACCGTTGGCTCCCCACTCCACCCCATGGAGTCTGCACTGGCTCTCTGAAAGAGCAAATCACATAGTCCCCCTCCCCTGCCTTATCCCTGTAACCTTGCTAATTCTTTCTTATCAGATAGCAATCCAATTCCCTTTTGAATATCTCCATCGAACCTATCTCCACCATCCTTTCAGGATGTTCGTTCCAGGCTCCAACCACCCTCTAGGTGAAAAAATTTTCCTCACATCACATTTACTTCTGCTACCAATTATTTTAAATCTGTGCCCTCTAGTTCTTGATGCTCTCTTGAGTGGGTACAGTTTCTTACTGTTTACCCTGTCCATACCCCTCAGGATCTTGAATACCTCTGTCAAGTCTCCTCTCAGCCTTCTTTTCTCCAAGAAAAACAGTCCCAACCTCGCCAATCTATCCTCATAGCTACAGTTGTTTATCCCTGGAATCATTCTCGTGAATCCCCTCTGTACTCTCTCCAATGCCTTCACATCCTTCCTCAAGTATGTACCCAGAACTGGAAGCAGTACTCCAGATGAGGCCTAACTGGTGTCTTACACAAATTCAACATGACCTCCTTACTCTTATTAATAAAGCCTAATATACTATATGCTTTATTAACTGCTCTCTCAACATGCCATGCCAACTTCAATGACTTATGTACGTATACACCAAGGTCCCTCTGTTCCTGCACCTCCTTTAGAATTTCTCCCTTTATTTTAAACTGTCTTTCCATATTCTTCTTGCCAAAATGAATCACTTCACACTTCTCTACTCTAAACTTCGTCTGTCACTTGACTGCCCAAACCACCAAATGTCTATGTCCTTTTGAAATTCAAGACTATCTTTATCACAGTTGGTGAAATTTCCAATCTTCACATCATCTGCAAGTTTTGAAATTATGCCCTGCACATCACAGTTTGGGTCATTAATATATAAGAGAAAGAGCAAGAATCCCAACACTGAGCCCTGGGGAACTCCACTACAAACCTTCCTCCAATCTAAAAAACAACCATTTGACACGCTATCAGTTTCCTGTCACTTAGCAAATTTCTTATTCAAATGTCTACTTTCCCTTTCATTTCATGACCTAGAATTTTGCTCACGAGTCTGCTGTGTAGCACTTTATCAAATGCCTTTTGAAATCCATATACACCACATCAACAGCATTGCCCTCATCAACCTTCTCTGTTACCTCCTGAAAACACTGCAGCAAGTTAGTTAAACCCTTAATGAATCCATGCTGGCTTTCCTTAATTATCCTGCACTTGTGTTAATGATAATTGATTTTGTCCTGAACAATAGCTTCCAGAAGTTTCTCTGCCACTGAAGTCAAATTGATTGGTCTATAGTTGCCGGCTTTACCCTTGCACCCCCTTTTGAACAAGGGTGTAACATTCACAATTCTCCGGTCCTCCAGCACCAACCCTTTGTCTAAGAAAGACTGGAAGATCATCACCAGTGCACAGCCATCCAGTAATGTGGGCCCTGCTTGGTCCAATGGTACAATCATTTAATTGAAGAAGCAGCACAATGTTTGAATGCAGCCTCCCTCAATGGGAACAGGCACAGGCAGATTGTGAATCATGAAAATGGACCTCAACGACTTTCTAGGCTTTTGTATCCATTCTGTTCTATGTACCAAACACACGATACCTACTACCCACAAATTCTCTACATTTGCCTTCTCACCAAGAAATGGAATTATAGACTATTTTGCTCAATTTAATTCACTTCTACTAATTTGACTGCATAAAACTGGGTCCAACGTTTCTCCCTTGGCCAGATTCCAACCTATATAGCACTAGAACCACACTTTAATCAGCAGAATGCCTATTTTCTCGTGAACAAGGTCCTTTTCATTTAGGAGCTTATTTTGGTTGAGGTCAATATCATGACCTTGACAGAAATTTGGCTCACAGGTGATGACACTTTCCCCTTTACTGACACCACCCTGCCTGGTCATACCTTCTACTGCTTGTCCCACCCAAATTGCCTATCTCCAAATCTCATGTTGGCCTGCCCCCCTTACTTCTCTGTCATTTTCTCCTCCTTTGAGCATCTCATCTTTTTCCACTCCCCTCACCTTTCTTTAAAAATCCTTTCTTCTCTTGCCTAACCAATTACCATGCCAAGTTTCTCACCACGATGTATTCACTGCTTTCCTCCCTCTGCCTCTGCACCGAGCTACTTCTCATTGTCATAATGTCAATCACTCAACTCATCTGCCCTCTCCTCTGGACTTATTATCCTCCTGTCCTCCCTTATCTCTTCCTCAAAATTAACTCCCCTACACATACTTATGCCACTCTCTTGATTTTGTTTTCTCATGAAGCCTCCCTATTATATCATCTCAATTACAAAATGCCATCTCTGATCAATTCTTTGTATCCCTCTCCACTCACATTGCCTTTCCCTTTTCCAACCTCACTTCATTCTGTGTCCATTCTTGGGAAAACTCTTCCTCAGGTCCCTAACAATGGCAATTTCAAATTCCCCAACTGTCAAGCCTTTGGCCCTTCAGTCACCACAATATTTCTGCAGCTTACTCACATCCTCACCTCCACTTTAGTTGCCCTTGTCCCCAGTAAAACTCTTACTCTTCTCCAACCTGGTCATTCCAACAGTAAGGGCCCCATCTACCTTTCAATAAGCCCAATGGACACAAACCTGAACATTTACTGATTTGGCCATTCACTTCTAGTTCTGGTATGATCAGGTAATGCTCTTTTCTGCCAAAAAGGTAACTGCTCTAGGACCATCCTATGGTGTAAAAATAACCTTGGCTTTCTCCTCCACTTCCAACCAATTTTAAAAAACTACCTCCACTGCCTTCTCCACCCTCATGTTGAATAAGTGTGAGGAGCTCATGGACTTCTTTAGCAGTAGGATTAAGGCCATTTGTTCAGCTACCTCTGCCACATTGCTCCACATAGTCCAGAAAGCCCAACTTTCCCCAAAGCTCTCTCCTCCCTAATATTGAACACCCATCTCTCTCTAGTTCCTTTCTTATTTTCCCTCTTGCCAGCAGTGATCTCATCTTGTTGATGAGACCCATCTCCTGCTCTCTCTCAACTCTATTCCCAGCAAATTGCTGACTATCCAATTTCCCTTTCTGGCCCTCATGTAGGCTGATATTGTTAATGGTTTCCTCTACATGTCCTGTGAATGTCATTTCCAATCTGCCTTCATCAACCCCTCCTAAAACAAAAAAAAACACCCTTGTAATTTCTGTCCCTGCAAACTACCACCCCATCTCTATAACTTCCTTTATCTTCCCAAAGTCCTTGAACATGTCACCTCAAGAATCTGTATGCATTTTTTCACAATGCATGTTTAAAGCTCTCCAATCAAATTTCTAACCCTGCAAAGTCACTGAATCAGACCTTAACAACAACATAAATGATATCCTTTGTGACTGTAACCATGCAGATGATTCCCCTTTGTCTTTCTCAACCTGTGTGCAGTCTTCAGCTACTTCATCAATGGCAGTCCTTCCATCATAAGGCCAGAATTGGGGACGTTTGTTAATGATTGTGTGAGGCCCCCAAGAAATCACTCTCCCCTAATTTTTAAATTTTTCTTTATATATCACTTTGTTTATTCAACATTCTGTGTTTAGTATATGACTGGGGGAGGATCTAGTCATTGTGGTCCATTTAGGTACCAACAAAATAGGTAGATCTAGGAAAGAGGTTCTGCATAGAGTATGAAGAACTAGGCACTAACCTAAAAAGCAGAACCTCAAAGATAATAATCTCTGGATTATTACATGAGCCACGTGTAAATTGGCAAAGAGATATGAATGCGTGGCTTAAAGACTGATTTGGGAGAAGTGGGTTCCGGTCCGTGGGGCACCGGCACCAGTATTAGGAAAGTAGGAGCTATACCTGAACCATGATGGGACCTGTGTTCTAATGAGCCATGTAACTAGGAGTATAGAGAGGGTTCTTAAACTAAATAGTGGGGGCAAGGGATCAAATTTGGGAAGATGTGGTAAATCAAAGAGTAGAGGTAAGTCAAGAGAGAAAGTTTTAATATAGACAATAATAAACAGACCATGAGAGGAAGGGACAGAGTACAAATCTAAGAGTAAATCAGCAGATAAGGCTGGAAGTTACAAAAATAATAAAAGGATAAAACTAAAGGCTCCTTATCTGAATGCATGTAGCATTCAAAACAAAACACTTGAGCCGATAGTGCAAATAGAAATAAATAAGTATGATTTGATAGCCGTTACAAAGACATTCTGCAGGATAACATAGATTGGGGCCTGAATGTTGCAGGATATGTTAAGGAAGGATGAGAAGCTAGGAAAAGGTGGAGGGATGGCTCTGTTTATTAATGATGGTATTGACATAATGGAGAGGGATGACCTAAGTTCAGGAAACCAGAATGTAGAAGTGGTTTGGGTAGAGATGAGAAATGATAGAGGCAAGAAGTCACCTGTGGGAGTGGTGCCCAGGCCCTCTAACAGTAACCACACAGTAGGACGGGGAAGACATAATGGGAGCTTGTCAGAAAGGTACAGCAAAAATCATGAGGCATTTTAATCTACATATAGACTGGAAAAATCAGATAGGCAAAGGTAACCTAGATGAGGAATTCATCGAATGTTTTTGGAATAATTTCTTAGAACAGCACATTCTGGTGCCAACCAGAGAACAGGCTATACTAGACCTGGTATTGAGCAACGAGATAGGATTAACTAATTATCTCATGGTGAAGGCACCCCTAGGTAGCAGCTAACATATTATGATTGAATTTTACATTCAGTTTGAGGGAGAAAAGATTGAATCTAAGGCTAGTATTTTAAACTTAAATAAGGGCAATTATGAGTACATGAAAGCAGAGCTAGCTAAAGTGAACTGGCAAATGAGGTTAAGGAATAAGTCAATAAAGATGCAGTGGCAGACGTTTAAGGGGATATTTCAGAATACTCAGACAGATACAGTCCAATGGGAAAGAAAAATTCCAAGGGGAGGACCCATGATCCATGGTTAACTAAAAAAGTTAAAGATAGTATCAAACTTAAAAGAAAAAGCCTATAAGTTGCCCAAAGATGGATGGCAGGTCGCGAGATTGGACAGAATATAAAACACAGCAAAAAATGACGAAAAGATTAATAAAGAGTACGAGAGAAAACTAGCTAGAAATATAAGGACTGGCATTAAGAGCTTCCATAGATACTTAAAGAAGAGTTAACAAAGTGAGCATTGGTCCTATGGAAAGTGAGTCTGAAGAATTAATAATGGAAAACAAGGAGATGGCAGATGAATTGAACCGGTATTTTGCATCAGACTTAACTATAGAGGATACAAGAAACATCCCAGAAATAGCTGTAAATCATGAAATGGAAGGGAGGGAGGAATTCAAGAAAATTGCAACCACCAGAGAAGTGGTGCTGAGAAAATTGTTGGACCTGTGGGCTGGTAAGTCCCAGGGTCCTGATGGACTTCATTCTAGGATCTTTAAAGAAGTGGCTAGTGAGATACTTGATGCATTGGTTTTAATTTTTCAAAATTCAGTACATTCAGGGAAGGTTCCATTAGATTGGAAAATAGCTAATGTAACTCATTTATTTAAAAAGGGAAAGAGAGACAGAAAGCAGAAAACTACAGGCCAGTTAGCTGAAAATCTGTCAGAGGGAAAATGTTAGAAGCTATTATCAAAGACGTTATCACAAGGCACTTAGATAAATTCAAGGTAATCAGGCAGAAGTTGGTTTTGTGAGAGGGAAATCATGTTTAACCAATTTATTGGAGTTCTTTGAAGAATAGCGTGTGCTTTTGATAAAGGGGAACCAGTGGATGTACTTATGTCTAGAAGGCATTTGATAAGATGGCACATAAAAGGTTATTGTGGAAAATGAAAGTTCATGGTATGGATTGAAAATTGGCTAGCTAACAGGAAACAGGAAGTCGGCATGGATAATTTTCTGGTTGGCAAGATGTAACTAGTGGGTGCCACAGGGATCATTGCTGAGGCCTCAATTTTTTACAATTTATATAAATGACTTGGATGAAAGGACTGAAGATATGGTTGCTAAATTTGCTGATGACAGAAAGATAGGTAGGAAAGTAAGTTGTGAAGAGGACATAAGGAGGCTACAAAGGGATATAGATAGGTTAAGTGAGTGGGCAAAGATCTGGTAATTGGAGTATAATGTAGGAAAATGTGAAATTGTCCATTTTGGCAGGAAGAATAAAAAAGAAGCATATTAGCTAAATGGTGAGAAATTGCAGAGCTTTGAGATGCAGAAGGACCTGGCTGTCATTGTACATGAATTGCATAAGGTTAGTATGCAGGTACAGCAAATAATTAGGAAAGCTAATAGAATGTTATTGTTTACTGCGAGAGGAATTGGATACAAAAGTAGGGAGGTTATGCTTCAGTTATATAGGACACTGTTTAAAAATAACGGGTCGCCCATTTAAAACAGACGAAGAGAAATTTTTTCTCTCAGAGGGCTGTGAGTCTTTACAGCTCTCTTCCTTAAAAGGTGGTGGAAGCAGTCACTGAATATTTTTAAGGTAAAGGTAGATAGATTCTTGATAAGCAAGGGGAGTGAAAGGTTTTCGGGGTAGGCGGGAGTGTGGAGCTGAGGTTAGGTCAGCCATAATCTTATTCAATGGCGGAACAGGTTCGAGGGGCCAAGTTGCCTTCTCCTGTTCCTAATTCGTATGTTCATATGGCTGAAAATATGCCTTCTGTTAGCTTTTTCTCTTAGAAGTGATTTCTCAACCAAACATCCCCATAGAGACAATGGACCAATTTGCTCAAGACTGGGAAATACTGCGCTCTGAAGGCCATATTATCAGTCCCTTATGCTACTTCAACTTATATACAGTGTCTCCTGTTCTTCCTTTTGTTTTAGGTAAGATGATGTCTTTCCATTTATAAATTGTTGTATAGTATAACCAAATAATGGAGGATGCTTCCTTGATATATGAGTTTAACTATGTTTTTAATGTTCTGAACAGTTCTTAACTTATGATTCACATTGACATTACTCAGGAAAGCTGGTATTACTCTATGCATTGAACCAAGTTACAATTTTCTTATTTCCAGTGGCCAAGAATAGCCATAACAAAAGTAGCAATGGTAGAGTCAAATACTGCAATATTTGATTACTGCTTTGTTTATTATAGTTTAATCCTTATGATTTGTGAGATGTTATCTTAAAGTGAAGTAAACCATGGATATATTATTTTGGTATCAACAGAAGTTTATAATCATAATGGTGGACGCAGCATGCTTAGACAGTGTAAGGAGCAGTGAGAGATTGTGGACCAGCAAGGAGGAGTGGACCCAGCAAATTTCAAAACTTGTGTTATTTATTAGTAATAGTAAGGATTTTTAGATGTAGTAAAGATTACTGGGGTAGTAGGGTTTATTAATTATAAATTAATTAGGAAAAATTAAATCGATTAACAAAAAACACTTGAAGAGTGGTGGGAAGCAGCAAGAACTGAGTGGGGCATAAAAAACAAGAGCAAGACTTGGAGATTGTAAGGTAAGAGCGAGACATGAGCAGGCCATAAAGAGTGGCTGGTGGGAGCGGAGCACAGACAGAATTCAAAATGTGGCATTGGGAATAAAAAGTGACCTTGGCACAGGGGGAGGGGCTGATTGGTGAGTACTTTGAATCACTTCTACTTTGTACTTTCTAGTCTCCAGTTTACAATAAATAGTCTGTAAAATAAAGTTAAAGCATGACAGGGCAGCTTGGCTGCAAGGAATGCACACCCTGTGACAATTGGAAGACTGTGAACACATCCGGTGGCCTAGACAACCACATATGCGGGAAGTGTCACCAGCTGAAGAAACCTGAGCTCCAGGTTTTGGAGCATGTGTGACAGCTGGGGTCATTGCGGCACATTCATGAGCCTGAGAACTAAATAGATAGCATGTTTAGGGAGGTGGTCACACCTCAGGTTAAGAAATTGCAGGCAGAGAGGAAATAGGTGATTGTCAGATAGTCTAGGAGGACAAGCAGATAGTGCAGGAGCCCTTGAGTCCATCTCACTCACTAACCGGTTTTCCGTTTCGGTTACTGGTGAGGACGATACTTCCTCAGAGGAATGCAGCCAGAGCCAAGTCCATAGCCAGCATCAAATAGGGTTAAAATATGGGTAAGTGTTAAAAAGCTAAAATTAAAGGCACTCTATCTGAATGCGAGCAGCATTCGCAACAAGGAGTTGATGGCAGAAATAGAAAAAATGGGTATGATTCAATTGCCATTATGGAGATAGGGCTGCAGAGTGAACAAGGCTGAGAACTGAATATTCAAGGGTATTCAGCATTTATGAAGGATAGGCAAAAAGAAAAAAGGATGTGGGATAGCACAGTTAATCAACAATGAGATCAGTGCATTAGTGAGAGAGGATCTTAGATCAGAAGATTAAGATGTAGAATCGGTTTGGGTGGAGCTAAGGAACAGCAAAGGGCAGCAAACATTGGTGGAAGTTGTTTATAGACAACAAAATAGTAGTGGTAATGCAGGGCACAGTATGAATCAGGAAATTAGAGATGCACGTAACAAGGGTAATACAGTAATCATAGGGAATGTCAGTCTATATATAGACTGGGTAAACCTAATTAACACTAATGCTGTATATACAAGATGGTTTTCTAAAACAGCATTTTGAGTAACCAACTAGAGAATGGGCTATTTTAAGATTTATTATTGTGCAATGGGAAAGGGCTAATTAATAACCTAATTGTAAAGGAGCCTTTAAGAAAGAGTGACCATAATATGATTGAATTTTACATTACGTTTGAAAGTGATGCAGTTCAATCCAAAACTAGCTAAATTGAAATGAAGGAAACAATGAAAGTGTGAGGGGAAAATTGTCTGTGGTAGACTGGGAAAATACATTAAAATCTATGCTGGTAGACAGGCAAAGGCTAGCATTTAAAGAATTAATACATGGTTTATAACAAATTTACATTCCTTTGAAGCACAAAAACCTAATAGGAAATATTATTATAAAATCTGACCATCGCAAACAAAAAAAGTTAAAGAAGTTAAAGATTACGTTAGATCAAAGGAAAAGGCTTATAAAATTCTCTGCTGGTTGGATTCATACCTAGCACAAAGGAAACTTCTTTAACTTTTTTTGTTTGCGATGGTCAGATTACTTTTCCTGTTAGGTTTTTGTGCTTCAAAGGAATGTAAATTTGCCTGTCTACCAATATAGATCTTAATGTATTTTCGTGTGTCTACCACAGACAATTTTCCCCTCACACTTTCATTGTTTCCTTCATTTAGATTGTTATGGTTGTTGGCTATTAATAATCTCAGCTCCAGGATATCATTGCAGGAGTTCCTCAGGGTAGTGTCGTAGGCCCAACAATTTTCAATTGCTTCATGAATGACCTTCCTTCCATCATATGGTCAGAAGTGGGGATGTTCACTGATGGTTGCACAATGTTCAGCACCATTCGTGACTCCTCAGATACTGAAGCAGTCCATGTGCAAATGCAGCAAGACCTGGACTGTATCCAAATTTGGGCTGACAAGTGGCAAATAACATTTGTGCCACCCAAGTGCCAGGCAATCACCATCTCCAACAAGAGAGAATCTAACCAATACCCCTTGACATTCAATGGCCTTACCATCACTGAATCCGCCATCATCAACATCCTGAGGGTTACCATTGATGAGAAACTGAACTGGACTAGCCATATAAGTACTGTGGCTACAAGAGCAGGTCAGATGCTAGGAATCCTGTGACAAATAACTCACTTCCTGACTCCCCAAAGCCTGTCCACCATCTACAAGACACAAGTCAGAGGTGTTATGGAATACTCTCCATTTGTCTGGATGAGTGCAGCTCCAACAACACTCAAGAAGCTTGACACCGTCTAGGACAAAGCAGCCTGCTGGATTGGCACTGCATCCACAAATATTCACTCCCTCCACCACTGATGCACAGTGGCAACAGTGTACACCATCTACAAGATGCATTACAGGAACACACCAAGATGGGAGGAGGAGCAGGGAGAGGAACCTTGCATGGGGGCAAGTTTTCAGGGCAGTCAGTTCCCAAGCCCTCCAACAGAGGACTGTCCTGCAATGCCAGGCCAGGGTAAGTGAACCCTCAACTGCTCACACTCACCTTACTGAATGGCACAGGGCACATGGGCCTTAGTGACAACTTGATAAGCTGATGCCTCATAGCCCCACTGCAGTCCATCTACTCTGCAAGTGGAGAGGCCACTGTGGATCCCTCAGCCTTCCACACAGAGAGCTCACATGCTGTCAGGGAGGTGTGGAGAGGAAGGTGGTCAGGCACTGGGGGTAACAGCAAGCACAGTTAATGATATGCCTCTCTGAGCCTTATTATTATATCTGCATGGGCTCACCGCTCTGCAGCGTGCTGGCTCAGAACCTTCTGGACAACATGCTGGGCATCAACTAGATGGCACAGAATCCAGTGGGCTATTTATAGGACTGGAAGCATGAGAATGATACCTGGAACCCAACTGCTTTCAACCCCATCTTCTCTCTTTTAGCAGGATAAGTTAAGCCATAATAGGAGAGAGAGTGAGAAGACAGGAGGAGGCCGAGCACACTGACTGACCGAGGAGTGGGCAGCCCAATTGGCAGGGGTGGAGCGGGAGAGATCCATCAGAGATAGAGAGATGAGCTTGTGGCCTCCATCCTGTAAGGATCCATACATGTCATAAAAACCTAAGGGTCAAGGATTCCTCCATGTTGGAGGCAGCTCATGCAGTCACTCACTCTCTCCTCTCACTTACAGGTGCCACCAGTAAGAAGGCAAGGCCCAAAAGTGAGGAAGCCCTGTCCAGCACACAGGTAAGCCCAGAAAGGAGCGAGGACATTGTTGGTGAAGAAAGGGCACCTGTAGAGGAGTCAAAGCAGACACCTGCACCCTCCACCAGCCCAGAGACACGAACCCCGGTGAGTATCAGTTCTAGTTTAGGAAGGGTCTCCCATTCTGGTGGAATGGGACACTACACGGACACATGTCCACAGCAGGAGGAGGCAGGGTCAGCCAAGCTCACTGGCACTTGGAGATCTGCTAGGGAAGAGGCATTTGTGATGTTTGAGCCTGATGACAGGTCTCTGGAATCAGCTTCCGAAGAGATGCTGGAGAGGCAGCAAGCGAAAGAGGAAAATCAGGCAGAGATGTGGGGGGGCCCTTAAACAGAGTGGCAAGCTAGGTGGAGGAGATCGTCTGCCTGCTGGCTAATGAAGTGGTGCCGACCTGCGCCTGCTTGGAGGTCTCCATGGAGAACCTGGTCCAGCAGATTCTGCCAGAGATGTGCACAGACCTGCACTTCATTGCTGTAGTAATGAGTGAGCTTCTGCAGTGGCTAGCCGAGAGGGAACGGGGCACCTTAACCTCCTGCCATGTGCCCCTCCCTCTCAAGGAGTCAGGCATTGGCCCTCGGGCACCCAAAGGGAGGAGCAGCGGCAGTTGGATGCTCCAGGGACCTCCATTCAGGACACACTCTGGGGGTGTCCAGCCCTTTCGAATGCCCCTTGCCTATGATCCCTTCAGCCTCGTCCTCTGTGACTGCAGAGGGAGCAGCTGCCCCATGGTTGGACAGCCAAAGTAAACCGGGGCTCTCCAGGCCTCAGTTCTCCAGAGGACGGCCACCATGGTCACCCAAAGCAACAGGACAAACAGGTCAGCAGACTGCCTCCATCTGGCTGAGGATATCAGGGGAACACTTAGAACAAGTGGTAGGGAAAGAAAGCTTAAGTTCTGAATTCAAAAGTGCACTATGATCATTACACATATCACATTTGTAAATATAGTTCACTTGTACTTTAGTCATGCATGATACGGTTTATTTGCATTAGTTCTTAAGCCTGTGTCTCCCCGCCACCTCCACCCAAACATCTTCCAAGGGACACCCGATGTCCCCTGGAATCAGGCATGTGCAAGGAGGCAAAAGTCCTTGCCAGGGCCTTTGCGACCCATGTGCAATAAGTCTCCCGCACACACTGAGCTTTTGCCCTTCACGCTCTCATCTGTCCCAAAGCCCCAGCATTGTAAGTACTACATGCTGGGGTTCCCCTTCAGTTGTCCAGTTGAGACGCCTTGCGTCTCCGCCCATTTCCGATGACCCAACTTCCATGCAGCATCTCGAGATCTCCACCACGAGGCTCTGCATAGTTGCGAGCAGCCGTGGTGTTAGTAACATTTGAAGTCAATTCTAATACCTTCCCTCCCCCACCGTCACCCACACCCTCCCCCACCACCCCATAACCATTGACCCACCCCCCCCCCCAGGAATCACTTTTGTCCTCCCCACAGTCACCCTTCAACCCTCCGCCATCACCTTCCATCCCATACAGGTAAATGTAGAAACATAGAAAATAGGAGCAGGAGCAGGCCATTCAGCCCTTCGAGCCTGATCCGCCATTCATTACGATCATAGCTGATCATCCAACTCAATAGCCTGCTCCCGCCTTCTCCCCATATCCTTTGATCCCTTTCGCCCCAAGAGCTATATCTAACTCCTTCTTGAAAACATACAATGTTTTGGTCTCAACTACTTTCTGTGGTAACGAATTCAACAGGCTCACCACTCTCTGGGTGAAGAAATCTCTCCTCATCTCAGTCCTAAATGGCCTACCCCATATCCTCAGAATGTGACCCCTGGTTCTGGATTCCCCCACCATTGGAAACATCCTTCCTGCATCTACCCTGTCTAGTCTTGTTAGAATTTTATGGGTTTCTATGAGATTCCCCTTCATTCATCTGAACTCCAGCGAATATAACCTAACCAACTCAATCTCTCCTCATGTGTCAGTACCTGCTATCCCAGGTATCAGTCTGGTAAACCTTCACTGCACTCCCGCTATAGCAAGAACATCCTTCCTCAGATAAGGAAGCCCCCTACTTTCCCAAACAGCCTATCCCCGTTATGATAGACATGGCCCCCCTCATCTTGCCAACCCACCAAATCCATGTCACCTTCCACATCCCCTCCTACAACACTCAATGCCCCTTCATGATATCACTACACCTTCACCTACCCACCCTATTGGCTCCCACTGCCCCCTTTAACTGTCACCATCCCCTCCTACCACTGGTACTCTCAGTACATCCCCCAGGAATCCTCCATTGGCTCCAGAGACCCCTCCCTCTGAACCCCTTTGCTATCTACCCCCCTATGCCCGTCCACACTTCTACAGCCCCCCACCACCACGGCCCTTCACACCCTCCCGCTCCATACCAGCTCACCCAATCCACAACCGCTGCAGCATCTCTTTCCCCTACCCCACCCAACCTTCCCTAACCCCTCCAGACCTCCACACCCATCCCACCCCTTCATTCCTCTCCTCCCCATCTATTCACCACCCACCAGTACTTTCAGCAGCCACCCACCTGCAGCTTGAAGATCTAAACCCTGGAAGAAGCTGCTGCGCTGAGAACAGCCACCTTCTGGATGCTGCGGCGCAGAGAAGATCCGCGTGGCTGATGCTCCACCCACCCATTGCTGCACGTGGTGTTCCAGGGTCCAGTCACTGGCGACCCCATCCCGAGCTCCGTGAGCTGCCTCAGGTCTACTTCAGGTAAGTGCCGACACGTATACACCACATTAGTCCAGATGTGTTCTCGACCAGCATAATTTTTCCTGCTGGCACGGACGATCGGGGGTTGAGGGGGGCAGTGGCGGTTCCGGTCAGGCCTTCATCTGCATTCCATTGACAGGATGCAAATCGGTTTCATGCCAGCTTCTGGTGGGAATGACGACCTGCCATGGTGGGCGGAGTCAGAAGATCCCACCGTCATGTTACACTGGCGGGAAACTGAGTTTTTAGCTCCCTTTGCATTATCCTCCCCACCTGCCATTAAAGTAGATGTGGAGCAGGGATTGGAAAATTCCACCCTTTGTGTCTGTCTTCATGGAGGAAGATACAAAAATCCTCCCAGAAATACTAGAGAACCGAGGCACTCGCGAGAATGAAGAACTGAGTGAAATTAGTATTAGTAAAAAAGTAGTACTGGAGAAATTAATAGGACTGAAAGTTGATATATCCCCTGGACCTGAAGATCTACACCCCAAAGGGGTGGCTTTAGAGATAATGGATATATTGGTGGTCATCTTCCAAAATGCTATAGGTTCTGGAAGGGTTCCTGCAGATTGGAAGGGCGCAAATGTAATCCCACTGTTTAAGAAAGGTGGGAGAGAGGAAGCAGGGAACTACAGACCTGTTAGCCTGACATCAGTAGTAGAGAAAATGCTAGAATCTATTTTAAAGGATGTGGTAACTGGACACTTTGAAAATAATAGTAGGATAGGGCAGAGTCAACATAGAATTATGAAAGGGGAATCTTGTTTGACAAACCTAGTTTTTTGAGGATGTAAGGAGCAGAATAGATAAGGAGGATTTGGTATATTTGGATTTTCAGAAGGTAAATCCCACACAAGAGGTTAGTAAACAAAATTAGAGCACATGAGATTGGGGGTAATATACTGACATGGATTAAGAATTGGTTAATGGACAGAAAACAGAGTAGGAATAAACAGGTCATTCACAGGTTGGCAGGCTGTGACTAGTGGGTACAGCAAGGGTCAGTGCTTGGGCCCCAGCTATTTACAATCTATAACACTGATTTGGATGTGGGGACCAAAGGTAATATTTCCAAGTTAGCATATGATATAAACTAGGTGGGAATGTGAGCTGTGAGGAGGATGCAAAGATACTTCAAGGGGATTTAGACCAGTTAAGTGAGTAGGCAAGAACGTGGCAGGTGGAATATAATGTGGAAAAATGTGACGTTATCCACTTTGGTAGGAAAAACAAATGCAGAGTATTTCTTAAATGGTGAGGGATTAGGAGCGTTGATGTCCAAAGGACCTGGGTGTCCTTGTTAATGAGTCACTAAAAGCTAACATGCAGGTGCAGCAAGCAATTAGGAAGGCAAATGGTATGTTGGCCTTTATTGCAAGAGAATTTGAGTACAGAAGTAAAGATGTCTTGCTATAATTGCAGAACTTTGATGAGATCACACGTGGAGTATTGTGTATGGTTTTGGTCCCCTTACCTAAGGAAGGATATGCTTTCCATGGAGGGAGTGCAATGAAGGTTCACAAGACTGATCCCTGGGATAGCGGGATAAAATCATAAGAGCCTTAGAAATAGGCACAGGAATAGACCATATGGTCCCTCGAGCCTGCTCCGCCATTCAATAAGATCATGGCTGATCTTGTGTTTCGATTTCCACATTCCCATCTAACCCCGATAACCTTTAATTCCCTTGCCTAACAAGAATCTATCTATCTCTGCCTTAAAAATATTCAATGACCCCGCCTCCACTGCCTTCTGAGGCAGAGAGTTCCAAAGTCGCAGAACCCCCTGAGAGAAATAATGTCTCCTCATCTCTGTCCTAAAAGGGTGACCCCTAATTTTAAAATGCTGCCCCCTAGTTCTGGACTCGCCCACAAGAAGAAACATCCTTTCGATGTCCACCTTGTCAATACTGTTTAGGATCTTGTATACTTCAGTCAAATCACTCCTCACTCTTCTAAACTCCAGTGGAAACAGGCCCGGCCTGTACAAACCTTCTCTCATGAGACAACCCGCTTATTCCAGGTATCAATCCAGTAAACCTCTTTTGAATCACCACCAATGCATTTACATCCTTTCTTAAATAAGGAAACCAAAACTGCATACGGTATTCGAGCTGTGGTTTCACCAATGCCCTGTATAACTGAAGCATAACATCCTTACTTTTATGTTCAATCCCTCTGGTAATAAAGGATAGTATTCCATTAACTTTCTTAATTACTTGCTGTACCTGCATACTAACTTTGTGACTCATCTACTAGAACACCTTGATCCCCCTGCACCTCAGAATTATGCAGCCATTCTCCATTTAAGTAGTACTCTGCTTTTTTGTTCTTCCTGCCAAAATGAACTTCACATTTTCCCACATTAAACTCCATTTGCCAGATCTTTGCCCACTCACTCAACCTATCTGTATCCATCTGCAACCTCCTCATGTCCTCTTCACAAGATACTTTCCTACCTATCTTTGTGCCAGCTGCAAATTTAGCTACCATGTCTTCACTCCCCTCTTCTAAGTCATTGACTCCAGGGATGTCCTATGAGGAGAAATTGAGGACACTGAGCCTGTATTTTCTAGAGTTTAGAAGAATGAGAAATAATTTCATTGAAACTTTCAAAATTTTTATAGGACTCGACAGGCTAGGAAGGATGTTTCCCCTGGCAGGGGGCGGGCAGTGGGGGAGGAGTCTGCAGGGGAGCAGTTTCTAGAACCAGGGGACACAGTCTCAGAATAAGAGGTAGGCCATTTAGCACTGAGGTGAGGAAGAACTTCTTCACTCAGGGGGTCATGAATCTTTGGAATTCCCTAACTGAGGTTGTTGTGGCTCAGTCACTGAGTATGTTCAAGACAGAGGTTGATAGCTTTTTAGATATTAAAGACATTAAACGATATGGGGATGGTGCAGGAAAGTGGCATTGAGGTAAAAGATCAGCTGTGATCTAGTTGAATGGCAGAGTAGGCTGGAGGGGCTGAATGGCCTAGAACATAGGCCTAAGAGCATAGGAAAGAGGAGCTCCCATTAGATTATGTGAAACTAGGTTTACCACTGGGGCTTGGATTATTTGACTCCTTAGAGGGACATGTAAAATTATAACACTGCAATGAGTTTGTATTATTATATCTAATTATTTGTTTAATATGCTAGTACTCACATATGCGATGGTACTAATTGTGTGTTAAATCTCCCTTATATTCCCTGAAAGGCTACTTCAACTTATACACAGTGTCTCCAGTTCTTTCTTTTGTTTTGGGCAAATACAACATATCATCACCACCCTCTCCCCACCCCTCCGGGCAGGTGCAACAATTGAACAGTGTTTAGTACCATTTGAAACTCGTCAGATGCTTAAGCAGTAAGCACCTGCATGCAGCAAGTCCTGGCCAGCATTCAGGTTTGGGCTGATAAGTGGCAAGCAACATTTGTGCCACACAAGTGTCAGGCAATGACCATCTCCAACAAGAGACCAGCTCATCTTGACATTCAATGGTATTACCATCACTGAATACCTCACCTTCAACATCCTGGAGGTTACCATTGACAACAAACTTAATCAGTCAAGCCATATAAATACTGTGGCTGCAAGAGCAGATCAGAGGCTGGGGATTCTGTGTCAAGTAACTCAACTCCTGGCTCCCCAAAGCCTGTCCAACATCTACAAGGCACAAGTCAGGAGTGTGATGGAATACTCCCCACTTGTCTAGTGCAGCTCCAACAACACTCAAGAAGCTTAACACCAACCAGGACAAAATAGCCCACTTGAATGGCACCCCATCCAACACCTTCAGCATTCACCCCCTCCTCCACCACATTGGTAGCAGTTTGTACCATATACAAGATGCAACAACTCACCAAGCCTCCTTTGATAGCACCTTCCAAACCCCTGACCTCTACCACCTAGAACGAGGAGGACAGCAGGGACATGGGAACAACGCCACCTGAAAGTTCCCCTCCAAGCAGCACACCATCCTGATTTGGAACTATATCTTCATTCCTCCACAGTTATCGGATCAAAATCCTGGAACTCGCTTTCTAACAGCACCATGGATGTACCTACACCAGATGGCTTGCAGCGGTTCAAGATGGTGGATCACCACCACGTTCTCAAGGGCAATTAGGGATGGGTAGCAAAATGCTGGCCGAGCCAGCAACACTTAGATTCCATGTGAAAGTATGCCATAAGGCCTCTGGAATCTGTTTTGCTAGTCAATAAGATAATGGCAAAACCTCTACATCAACTTCACTCTCCTTCCCTATCCCCATATACATTGCTCCCCCTTGTGTCTAAGAAAGTATCCAGCTGAGTCTCAAATGTGCTCATTGACTAACATTCCACAGCTGTCTGAGGCAGAAAATTCCAAAGTTTCATAACTCTGAGTGACAACAGCTTCTCCTTATCTCAGTCTGAACTGACCACCCCATTTTCCTTAGACTATGACCACTAGACTATGACCACTAGTTCTCGACTCTCCACCAGGGAAATAGCCTCTCAGCACCTACCCTCTGAGGCCCTCTAAGAATTTTATATGTTTTACTGAGATCATCTCTCATTCTTCTAAACCTCAGGGAATTTAGACTCATTCTACTGTGTAGGACAGCCCTCTCATCGTAGGAATTAATCTAGTAATCCCTCTTTGTAGTCTCTGTAAGGCGACAGGATGAGGTTTCCAAAATGATTTAAAATTTTCAGAAAAATTTTTATTAAAATTAATTCACATGTCCCAGCTCATGTGACAGTTTTACATGAGGGGACATGTCATAAAAAATTTCCCAACACTTTTACTGTGCTGTTTAAACTTAAAACTAATTTCTCTCAGGCATCTCTCGTGCGAAAGAGTGCACTCCCGACTCAACAGGCAGGAACCAACATCATGGTTGGGATGGGGGGGGTGGGGCAATGGGAGAAAATGGGAGGTTTGCCATTGCTGTTGGGGAGAGTTTACATAAACTTGGCAGGAGGAAGAGAATCTGAGAATAGATTCAGAAGGAAGAGAAGCAATGCTGGAATAGAAATCAGAAAATTTGTAAGCGAGTATAGGAGATTGAAGAAAAAAAAGCTGGAAAATATACAACAAAGGAGTTTTTCAATGATTAGTGGTACGTATTTGAATGCAAGGAGTCTAGTGGCAGATCAGCTGAGACGTGCAGATAGACACTTGGAAGTATGACATCATTGCTATTTGCTGTCTCTGGGAAGAAGACCTCCTCCCAAGTGACCAGGTGGACATATATTGCCAGTGACAGTCAAGGTCAGCGTAACCCTTGATTTCTTCACCTCTGGCTCCTTCCAGGGATCTGCTGGTGGAATCTTTTCTCAGTCTGCTGCAGTTAGGTTATCCCTCAGATGACCAATGTCATGTTTGCCAAGGCCTCTATCATGTCCACCTCCTTTTCAATGGGGCCACTCAGAATGGGAGAGCACTCAGATTTGCTTTTCCTGCTGGATTCCCACAGATACCGGTGTCATAGACTTCACACAATTGGCAATCAAGGCACTCTCAAATCAGAAAGAAACTCCACTCCATTAATGTTCCACTGGAAGATTCTCATGCATATCTGCACAAGATTTTTTTTAATTCATTAGCCAGTGGTGCCCACATCCCAAATTGCCCTTGTTCAGAGGGCATTTAAGAGTCACATGTAGGTAATGTAAAGGGCATTAGTGAACCAGATGAACTATTGACTATGGTTTCATGGTCATCATTAGACTTTTAGTAAACTCAAATTCCACCATCTGCCATGGTGGGATTTGAACTCAGGTCCCCAGAGCATTACCCTGGGTCTCTGGATTACTAGTCCAGCGACAATACCACTACGCCATTGCCTCCCCTGGAATGGTATGTCAAGGTAAGCAGGAAGCTGCTATAATGCCTTCATTGTTTGCACCAGTCAGGTCTTCAAGATATTTGCACCTAAAAACAGAGTCAGCATTGATTCTTGGAGACAAAAGCTACCTTCTAAGAACTTGGCTGATGACATCTCTGAAAGGCCCAACCGCTGACCAACAGGAAAGGTACAATTGAAGGACTATGAAAAGAAGAGCAGTCATTGAGGAAGCTATCGGGATGCTGAAGGTGTGATTCAGGTGCCTGGTCTGACCTGGGCACAATCTTCAGTATGCGCCTGCAAGGATGTCAAGGACGAAAGTAGTTTGCTATGCATTGCACAACATAGTGCAACAAAGAGGGCTGGAGTTGCAGGAGGAGGAAGGTGAGGACCACACAGCATAATCAGAGGGAGAGGAGGAGGAGACTTAAGAGGCCAGGGTGCCTGCTGCCAAAAACTTAGCTGCCAGGGATGTACAGGATGGACTCATTCAGGCAAGCTTCAGCTGATCTGAGGCAGTTCAGCCATCTGGCATACCATTGCTGAACCTACTTGGACAGCCCCAATACAAAAGGGTCAACCACATTGCTCTGGATCTAGAGTCACATATGACCAGGCAATAATAGAAGATTTCCATTCCTAAAGGACATTAGTGAACCAAATGGGTTTTTATGACAATCGATGATTGCTTTCAATTCCAGATGTCATTAATAGAATTTAAATTCCACCAGCTGCTATGGTGTGATTTGAACCCATGTCCCCAGAGCATTAGCCTGGGCATCTGCATTATTAGCCCAGTGACATTACCAGTACACCACTATTTCTCCTATTTCTTTACTCAAGAATTTGAGAAGCTTTGGAGCTCTGTACCCTGGGGCTTTGGACACTCAGTTGTTGAATATTTCCAAGCTGAAACTGATAGAACTTTGGACTCAAAGGGATATGGAGATTCACAGGGAAAATGGAATTGAATTTAAAGATCAGCCATGACTGTTTGAATGGTCGAGCAGGTGGGAGAGGGGGATGTAAGGCCTACTTCTGCTCGGATTTTTTATATTATGTTTCTGAAAGCTTACTTTCCCAAAGTTGTTCTTTGCTTCTCCAAAAAATTACCTATCAAGAAATGCAGTACTGTTTTCTTTGCAAATGAAGATGGGCTTCAGGAAGAGCTGGCGATGGCATGTAACAGTAATAACTCTGACCTGCTACAAGCCCACCTCCCAATGCTGGGAAACTGTACAAAGCTGAAAGGATGCTTAAGTGTGTGAAGATGATGAGACTCATGGTTTGTGTCACACTAATCACATGGTTTTCACTTTTGTCAGATTCAAGGCAATGCTTGTGCTGTCGTGAAACAACATGAACTGTCATTGCATCGATGGTAATCTTAACAATGCCATTTTGCTCATCCTTTTCTATTTTCAGAGAGGCCGCAGTTCCTAGAGTGGAAGTCAGTACTGTGACACCATCATACAAACCTCAGCACTCTGTCATCTACATCATTTGTATTGGGTGCCAATCCAGACATGTATGCTTCAGAGGTATTAATGAGTTTCATGAGCAAAGCAGAATGATCATATCACTGATCATAGATGGGGTAGGGGCAGAGGTAATGGATGAAATAAGGCTGTCTTGTTGTTATGCAGAGGTACAGCTTCGTTGTTTTGTGACTCTGATTTCACAGATCCATGGATGAAATAGAGGATCTTTCACTAATATAAACTGATGAACAACTCATTTGCCTCATTGCACATTGTGGTGTAAGCAAAATTTCTAATAGTGCTGGATCTGTGCACCAGACTAATTTTACCCAAAGACCTAACTTAGAATCTTAGGCGTTAGGAACTCTAACTGATACCCGAGCTGAGTTCAGGAACCACAAGTCTCGACATGCCCAGGGAGTTTTGATGCATACATGGATTGGGAGCGGGTTCAACATTATGAGATCTTCAGACCGGGAACAAGTGCCCAGTGTGCCTGCGTGGGAAAAAACGGTGTGAAAACCCAATCACGAGGAGAGTGTGAGAGAGAGAGAGAGAGACAGAGAAGGAGCCACCAGGGGGAGGAGACTACCAGTCAGAACCATCAAAGTAAGAGGCTCCGAGCAGCAAAAGTGCTGTGGCTGACAGGCTCCAACTAGTGAGGGCTCAGAAGAAGTCCTGAGGAGCCGAAATGGCAGAAGGTTGGTGATTGTGTGCTTTGGGCTGCTGAGGCGAAGGTAACCCTTTGGAGCCAAGATGTCCCATTCAACGTGGCTGAAGAGCTGGAGTTTTGCCTGCGAGTTGGTGCTGGAGTGCAGTCTTGGGAATTCAGGGGAACATAGTCTCAGGGGACAAGATTGAAACCCTGGGAGGTGAGCAGCCACTGAGGCAATCCGAATTGGAGCAACTTTTGGAGGGAATCCTGAAGCTAGATCTTTAAGAGTGAAGGCTTGCAATTCCTCATAAGGGAGATAGAGTTTTAACAAGATCATGTAACTCAGTGAACAATGATATCTGGGTGGGTTACTGAGAAATTTGTGGCAAGTGTCTTGGTTGCATTTGCTATTTAATTTGTATTGTGGGTATTAGAGCACAGTTTGCCTGTCAATTCACATTTACCTCATGTTAATTCTGAATATTAGATATAAGATAGATATTGTAAATCGTTTTACTTTTCTGACTTTGTATTGTAAAGTTTATTTTGGTTGTTCAAAAACCATGGAATCTTGTAGCTTCATTTTCATAGTAAGTACCTTGGATCTCATACTATGCCCACTTTAAAGAACAAGTTACTGGTCCCGAAAAGAATCATAACATAGGCAAATTTTAAAAACCACTCAACTAACACACAATCACAAGTTTTGTATGTTATTGCTATAAAGTATAAAGTAAAATAACTTTCCAGATTTTCAACAAACTTCTTTATCTATGATATAGCATAGGATTTCATCCTTCTAAAGGGAAGAAATATTGGGTTTGGGCACAATGTTTGAAAAAGATTAAAATACTGTTGGACACTTTGGTAAGCTTATTGCCATGTTGTAAACTGGTAGCAGATATGCTTTCTTGTCCACTTGGTTGAAAAAGATATCAAACAAAATATTTCCACCTCATGCCCATCTTATACCTGTTATAAGTAAATGCTGATGCCTAGTTATGATGTATAATGCAGTATTAGAAATGATCTGCTTGATTTATGTTTAGAAGCCTGTGATGCTTTGATTGGTGAATGGAAGTATCAGCTTCCTGTAATTAACCCTTTCATGTAGCCAAATGAAATGGTACATTGCTAGGTAAAAGACTTAAGAATTACTTTTGCCCAGAGGTCTTTGGAGGTACCAGAGTCCAAATCCCTTACAGAACAACAACATAGCCATTGGAATATAGCCAAACTGTAATAAAATGTGACACCTATCCAATACAAAACACACAAACGTAACTGTTGAAGAAAATTTTTAATGAACAAAATTATGACTATTAACTTTTCAACACATTCAAATAACAGGGACACTAGTTTAAATATGAAGTGTGCATTTTAATAATTATTATTGTGCAACATTTAAGGTTGAAACAAAGTTTGCTCAAAAATAAAGTATTTTAAATAATATTTAAAAAATTAACCAAACATTTTATAAAATAAATAAAAGAATAAGGAAGATAACTCATTAATTCTCTATTAAACACCTTTACTTATTGGCTAGGAGTCCTGCATCTTCAGCAAAATTTTAAAAAGCAGTCTTCTGATTAAAATATAATTAACAAAGAAATATGTGGCCATAATTTTAGGTGAACTCAGTTATTCAAAAACAAAGAAATTTACACTTATGCAAAATTGTTCTTTTCTGTTCTATAAGAAATTGTGCAATCTCAGAACATGTTTGACTTGAAGAAAATGCACGACATTTTGCTTATGTGTCGTAAAGTATAAAAATGTTATAAACGTTGATCATTTTTTTTATTACAGATATCCGCTTATATTTTACCTTCTTCTTAAGTAAGGTTTGAGGGTCTGGAACATACTTATATATTTTAATATAGTTTTCCTTCTTCAATTGTAGATTACAGAGAACAGGTGACACTTAAAATGAACTTTATTTTCTTTAAAGGCAAAAGAAACCTCCAGAAACAGAAGAGACTTCCCTAAAAACAAACATAAACTTACAGTCTGGCAAAAACACAGCTTATTCTGGATTTTAAAACAATGAACAAATGTATTGTTTTTTGACTTTTCAGAATAAAGAAATGAGAAATTCCACTAACTGCTTCCTGGATTGTTAAGTTTACTTTCACAGGAAGAAAAGGCGATCAGCTAACTCTAAGTCAGGCTCTCTATGAACGTTCTGAGCCACCAGAGTTGTAAGTTTGAAGGCATACTGACATGGAGCTGGAACTCGAATCACACCCTGAAAAAGGGCAAAATATGTGTATATTAAAAAGTGAAAGATGAAAAGGGGCAGAAAGCAGTCAAAACTGTTTACTCCTCACAAAGTGTCTTCAGCAATTATGCATTGATTGGTAACGCTGTACTCAGGTGATCCAGAAAGGTTAGAAATAAATTGAATGCCATCCATTTCGGAGAGAAAAGAGCCAAATAACTCATGAACTTCCAGATGGGTAACCCTATTTAGTTTAAATACAGTTTATTCGCAATGATCACAAGACGAGGGTAAAAGTATAAAAAACAGATGGATTTACACTGACAAATTATACAAAGGACCTCCCAGCAAGCTTCAAAGTTTCACTACGGTCCAGACAAGTGCCTAGATCCTACTTTTCAGGGAATGAAATACAATTGGGATTTTTTTTAAAAAAGAGGATGCTTTGAAGTAAGCTAATTTCAACAAAAGGAGAATCTATAGACAGTATTACAACTGCTATTGACATAAAATCATATTTGCTTTATTTTCAAGCCTCCTAGAGGATTTCTATTAGTAACCTGAAAGGGCTTAATTTACAATTTATAGATATAAATAGGAATAAACCTGTCAAATAAAGAAAGGTTTCCATCCTTGGCTTCTTTCTGGAAAATGGTGGGCACAATTAATGAAACACAGAAAACTATCTACAGAATGGTATATATGGGAGACAATAACAGGCTACTTTTCTAAAGTTTTTTTTTGCTTCTTTGGCTTCCATACTTTCCATAGAGAAAGCGGGGTGAACCAAATGTAGAACACTACCAATATGCTTTAAAACTGAATAACAGGAGTTCCATCTCGCTATGATAAAATGTTGGAGATCAGCTCTTCATCATATGGGGTGTCAACTCTCATCCCATGGAATAGCACCCAGAACTTCAAATGTAAAAATACTTATGCTGCCACTTCAATTGAATTGAAACAGTGGTCCCAATTTTAATTCTCCAATGCCTGGCAGAAACCAGGCAAGAGAAGGCAGTTAAAATAATGACCTGCCCTCCTACCGGGTTCTGGTATTAATGAGCAGGTTTCCTTCTTTAAATCTGCAAAATGAGTCCTGATGATGACCTTGCAATGCAACTGCATTATAAATTGGAGGCTTAACTGTGGAGTAGTAACAGCTTCCATGTCAGGCCAAATCTGTCGGGAGTGTATGCCAGATTAGGTTTCCTTGTGGGCCAGGACAGGCAGATGCAGTCATCCAGGCCTCACAAGGAAGTCTTGAGCCTCTCTACTTTTCCCCAGTTGCGATCAGTCTTTCCATGCCACCCCTCCATGACTTGCTTGACTACAGGGAACGTTTGCATGCATGCTCATCAGCAAAAAAGAACCAAATTCCTGCTCCTGAGTGGTTTACTAGTGGAACTGACCTGGTTTAGGCAGAAGCCTGAGGAAAGTCATTGAAATGAGGCTAGGCCAAAATTCTGTGTTATTTTTTCTTTGAGTGCATGGATGATTTAAGTGCACGGCCCTTTTAAATATTTTTGCACCACTGTGCACACAGAAATTAAAAAAGGTTGGCGCAGGGATTTTCAGGTGGGAACAATGGGCCCTGGTAGTTAAAATTCACTGAGACTTGATGTCTCAGTTGTTTTGGGTGGGTTGCCTACTTTGCAGCCCACAACCTTTGCTCCCACTCCTCCCACCTTGTTAATATAGAGGCTAGTGCCTGAGCCACCGAAGGTGCAGTGAATACATGAGGCTATAGCAGTAACACTCTCTATAAACTGGATTGATACTGGTCAAATTTTTTATATCTTAGATCCTTAAAGCTGTTAGGGAAAGGAGACAACTTCTGTTTCAGTTTGGAGCAGTTTCAAATGCAGTTTCCATTTTTTTTTAAAAAGTGTTATAGCCTTCGAAAACACTTCATGTCAAACTATGTTAAAGAACTGTATCGTTTCTCACAAGTTATAGTTAATGCTCTAGAATGAGAGTTAATTGACTAAGTCAACAATAATAAAATTCTGTTCGATTTAACATGGCAATGTATGTCAAGAATAATCTAAATCTATTTTTATGTATAGATATATCATTTTCTACCACTTATTAAAAACAGATTCTTAGCAATTCAACATTTATGATTTTTGCTGATTTTTTTTTTACTACTTTCTTTTTACTAATTTATCTCAAAGGGCATTCTTTATAGGGTTCTTGAATCAAACTACATGCACTATTTACTATCAGTCACCTGGGGCGTGCATCCTGATGTCACCCGTCATTTGATTTTCAGTTCAGCAAGCGTGCAGCCAATTTGGCTGCGAGCCCACCGACCTGTCAACAGCCTATTAAGGCCATTAAGAAAGTAATTAAAATGATTAATGGACCTACCCGTCCAGCCTTAAGGTTGTCGGGCGGGCAAAGAGCCCAGGTGGCCTTCTGAAAGAGCATGAAACATCACCCACGGGTGGGATGAGGTTTCATGAGGGATTTAATATGTTTGGAACATTTTTTAATAGAAGGAATGGACATGTCCCAGCTCATGTGACAGTGTCACATGAGGGGTCACGTCAGAAAATTTTGTTCTTACCTTTAATAAATTTTTAAAAGTTCAACCGATCTCCCTGAGGTAGCATTTTGCCTCAGGGAGACCAGTGCGCTCTTCCGCACGCATGCGCAAAAGAGCGCACAGACCAGCTCAGGGAATCCCCCACCCGCACAGGGAGCATCCTGCTTGCGCCCGCTTCTGCACAACCGTCCCCGAAAGGATTAGTGCTATTAATTAATTTTGTAGCATTGATACCTAATTCTCATGCATTGCCTCACCTTTCTTATTTCTAGCTGAATCATTTTCTGTTTATGGATAATTAAGGGAAAAAAATAGAAAGGTAACTTTCTTAATCCTTGGATCTTTGAACTTCAGGCAAATCATTCAGTGTAAGGAGTTTTTGGAAAACAACTAAAGTCCATCTATTTTTATGTTTGCTTATTTTTCTAGTTATTTATCAAAAGAATCGAGAGCAATGTTGCTGAATATTTAATTAAGTACGAGCAGCAAATTCAATAATGTATAAACGATTTAATTTAGTTTAAAGTGGCAGCTTTTTTGATTATATTTCTCTCCTTTACTTAGAAGAAAAGCTGTTTCAGCAAAATGGAACTCTTCCCAATCCTACCCAGTTTCAGCATCAGGCATTCTCTGGTCTGATATAAAATACTTAGATGCTCCTATTCTGCTCCAAAAACATCTCAGTCCCTGAGTAAGAAAAGCAGTCCCACTGCACCAATGTGACATTTTCCATTCCCAGTTATTGTCAAGGCAAAGATGGAGTTTTGTGGGTTCAACAGGTTACCCACACCTGGCGGCATAGGGCAGAAGCACACTAATTCATTCAGTGTAGCGCGTGTAGTCCTGAACATCTAAGGGCATCACGGACCTGTCACAGACCTGTCATTGCTCAATTTTGTGTGGCTATACACCACTTCTCCCTTTCTAAGAGGTTGGACACGGACTGCTCAGGGATTGCTTAAAATTTTAGCCTGGAGGAGTCTCGTTCATTATCAGAATTAACCAGACAAGTCACTCCACCAACTAAAACAGCCATGCACCTTCTCTTAATAAGCAGATACTCAAGAAATAGTGCAGTGAAATCCTGGGCATGAGCTTGCAGCCTTCACAATCTAAATTACATTATAATGGCACAGAACAAAATAAACAAAAACTAAGCGTATTCCATACATCCAGTTTTGGTAAACTGAGTTTTTATAATCAGTTTAGAACAAGAAAACAGGATGCTCAGGAATTCACTATTGAATACTGATTTCATTTTTTTTTAAGTAGGCTTTTAGGATTAAAGTCTGTTCTGATCTGCTTTTATTTAGTAAAGAGAGCATTACATTATCCAAAAATCAATATCTGCTGAAAAATTTGATTCCTGAAAACTAGTGCCCAATTTATTATGGTAACAGTTACTGAAAATAGTTGGATATTGCAGTCGAAGGAGGAAACAGCTACGAAATAAAATAATAATGCATTCAATTTTAAAAGTCTACTTACTTGCCAGTTGTAATAGAGGTGACACATCTTGTAGGTTAATCTCTGCACATGGTCTGGTTTCATCTTGCTGTTGTCATACACAACATTGTAGTATGTTGGAGAAACAGTGCCTTGGCGTGCACATTGACTGATTAGGAAGAAGTCATACCTATCAATATTATAAAATAAAATAAGGTCACATTCAGAACACTAATCTAGATTGGTGTCATTGTATGAGGAGAGATCTGCAGCATTTAAGTACTTGTGGATAATTCATTGACTTATTAAACTTATTGACTTATCTTCTGGCATTTTGCTTGTGCTAAGGGGGAAAACCTCCAAGTGCCTCCAACAAGTTTGTGACCCCAATGTTCCAGGGCCATGGGTGGTGACTTCCTGTGCCAGAAGATCCTGCTCCTGAGTGGTTTACTAGTGGAACTGACCTGGTTTGGGTAGAAGTCTGAGGAAAGTCATTGAAATGAGGCTAGGCCAGAGTTCTGTGTAATTTTTTTTTTGAGTGCGTGGATGATTTAAGTGCACAGCCATCTTAAATATTTGTGCACCACTGTGCACACAGAGTAATTCATGACTCAGAAGGAATCTAGCCTATTACTGGAACCTGACATGTCACAAAAACAGTGAAACAAAGGACCTGGATTTCTGGATGCAGTCTTGGCATGGGGAGGCAGTGGGATGGTGCCTCAGAGAGGGGTATCTGAGTATTACATTTTCTGGACTTCAACTCAAGCCTGGTTTTATAGCGCAGGCAGGCACGAAGGTGTGCCTAAAGGTGAGCTGGCACGTGGCTATCTTGTATGTAGATGAAGTGGGCCCCCAATGTAAGGCTGGAGTGCCTCGACATTTGCGATCTTTGCATAACCTCAGATTTGCCGTGATTGCTGTTTAATGTGTAAACAAATCCATTCATTTATAGCTCCAACAAACCATTCAGGGCGAGTTGCCTCGTTGTCAATCACAGTGCCAACTGGTGGATTTTGAAGCATTCCGTTCACGTCAGCAAAGAATCTGCAGTTACCTTTTTTCCGAACTACAACGATTGTTACTTTGGGGCTAAAAATCAGAAAGATTTTCATGAAATTATTTTTAGAACTAAGGGAGAATTAAGGCTGCATGATAAAAGTGAATTATTGTTCATTAAAACCTTTTTCGCAGTCAACTAATTTTGGATCATTGTCCAGCATATTACACATTCTTCCTACCACATCGTTGAAATTTAAACTTAAAAGTGAACTATAATTTGATTAACAGTTATAGTAAGAATGACAGCATTGGACCTGATACGTTGTGCAGTTCCTGCAGGTTTTGCACATTTTAAATGGCATGCCCACAGGAACTGTTCCAAACTGAATTTATTTAAAACGCAAGATCTCAAAACTTCTGATACACTTGGGGGCAATCTGTTACATCAGGAAAGGAAAAAGATTTTTCAAACATGAGGGTTACCACTGTTAGGGGGAAGAAAGTAAGTAAGAATTTATGGTAAGGGAGAATTTATTGAAAAGGAATGAATTACTTAAAATCTCCACACAACCAGGGCTACCAAGCACATTGGCAGTTAAATGTTACCAGATGAACCTTGAACAGCCTTAGGGCCTGCAAACAACGGCCTTGGGAGCCGGACTGCAGTCAGATCATTGGCAATAACAACTAAGATTAAGTGTGTCCTTCAACAGATAGGGGAAGAACAGATGGTCCTAGTTCAGGTAGGAGGGAAGATCTCTGCCTGGGTGAAAAATATGCACATACGATGCATGTACCTGTTACCAGAGATGTCTGTTTAATGTAAACCCATATGTTGACGAGACGGAATCTGGAAACTGTTCTTATACGTGACCAATAATGTTTAAATATGTTGAACACTTGTAATTTAGCAGAGTGCTAGCTCAAGCTGCATTGAGATGGTTCTCCCTTTGCAATTGCTCAAATAAGCAATCGTGACCTGTACCTGAGATTCCTGTGGTCCGTTTGTCAAAGTGACCACAACACCACCCTGCAGATAAGTAAAAAACAGACAGTGGTAGGGGAAGGGGTGGTAACTATCAGGAAAAGTGAGGAGGGGTAGGTTAAATCTGGACTCGCAGAACCATTTTTTCTCTCCAATAGGTTTAAAGCATTGGCTTCCACTGGGGAAGATGAAGACTACTGGCAGGACTAGTTGAGTTATACTAAATGATTTGGATTGATATAGGGTTGGGGCGGGGGGGAGGAAGAAGGGGTGGCTAATCAATTCAATCAGGAATGTAGTTGTAAAGGCCCAGATTTTGTTGTCAATGGTGAAATAACAGTGCTCACTGATGACCTTGAAAACTTCCCTCAAAGATCTAGTGATCTCTGTAGCATAAATTTCCCCTTGATGTCAGTATGAATCAGGCGCCATCTCAAGGACACCTCCAAGCACCCAACGAAGGTGACATAATCGAGCAAGGTAAGCAGCCAATAGCATTGAAGTATTTTCACAGACAACAAACCAGGAATTAACATGCACTGCTACCCTTCACTTTTAAATAAAATTTAAGAGACCAAAATATGTGATTGGGACATACATATGGGGCTACAGGAGAAACTGAAATTTCATAATGTAATGACCCCGTAGAGACCGATAACGTTTAAGAAGAAATTCAAGCTTCCAGTGAATGGCTGAAAGCATCACACAACAAGATTTTAAGTTTTAAGACTTTTTACTGTAAGAGACAAACTAAAACAACATTGACTAAACACTGTTTCAGTAGGCAATCTATCCTTTATACAGAAAAGGTTCAACACTTAAAATGACTGAAAATGTCCTCTACGGTTATACTTCAGTCTATCCCTTTAAGTAGACACTTCATTCCCCAGGAACCAGTACAAAGTGACTCTCAGCTACTTTTCCCTTGTCTAGGCGGAAAAGTTGTAGTCCTCAAACTCACTTTCATGGTGTGGTTGCCCTGAAGATCCCTCTCTCTGGCAAAAGCTAAGTGAATCTTTCAGCTTTGTTTAAGCCCTCATGATCTTGGTCTCTTCAGAGTCTGAGCTCCCACCCGCATTTTTCATGGTGAACAACAGATACTTGCTGCCTCTTTCTCTCTGCTCTCTCTCAGATTCTTGCAGACTGACCATGCCTGTGAGGTTCTGTAATATTTAGGAAAGCCTGCAAACTGATGCTACAATGACTTCCTATGGATACTTCCCCTGGCACCGTGAATGACATAAGCCTTGGTAGAGGTAGAAATCCAGGTAAAAAATGCTAATTAGCTACCCTCTAGACTCCAAACTCTATTCTATATTGGAATTAAATAGGCAGTTTAAAGTATAACCGTTTAAAAAACCTGACATAGAAACATAGAAAATAGGAGAAGTAGGCCATTCGAGCCTGCTCCACCTTTCATCATGATCATCCAACTCAATAGCCTGCTCCCGCTTTCTTCCCATATCCTTTGATCCCTTTTACCCCAAGAACTTTATCTAACTCCTTCTTGAAAACACACAGTGTTTTGGCTTCAACTACTTTCTGCGGTAGCGAATTCCACAAGCTCACCACTCTCTGGGTGAAGAAATTTCTCCTCATCTCAGTCCTAAATGGTCTACCCCGTATCCTCAGACTGTGACCCCTGGTTCTGGATTCCCCCACCATTGGGAACATCCTTCCTGCATCTACCTTGTCTAGTCCTGTTAGAATTTTATAGGTTTCTATGAGATCCCCCCTCATTCTTCTGAACTCCAGCGAATATAATCCTAACCGACTCAATCTCTCCTCATATGTCAGTCCCGCTATCCCAGGAATCAGTCCGGTAAACCTTCGCTGCACTCCCTCTATAGCAAGTACATCCTTCCTCAGATAAGGAGACCAAAACTGCACACAATATTCCAGGTTTGGTCTCACCAGGGCCCTGTATAATTGCAGCAAGACATCCCTGTTCCTGTACTCAAATCCACTCGCTATGAAGGCCAACATACTATTTGCCTTCTTTACCACCTGCTGCACCTGCATGCTTACCTTCAGCAACTGGTGTATGAGGACACCCAGGTCTCACTGCATGTTCCCCTTTCTCAGTTTATAGCCATTCAGGTATTAACCTGCCTTCCTGTTTTTGCTACCAAAATGGATAAGCTCACATTTATCCACATTATACTGCATCTGCCATGCATTTGCCCACTCACTCAGCTTGTCCAAATTACACCGAATCATCTCTGCATCCTCCTCACAGCTCACCCTCCCATCCAGCTTTGTGTCATCTGCAAATTTGGAGATATTACATTTAGTTCCCTCATCTAAATCATTAATATATTTTGTGAATAGCTGGGGTCCCAGCACCGATCCCTGCGGTACCCCACTAGTCACTGCCTTCCATTCGGAAAAAGACCTATTTATTCCTGCTCTTTGTTTCCTGTCTGCCAACCAGTTTTCTATCCATCTCAATACACGACCCCCAATCCCATGTGCTTTAATTTTATATGCTAATCTCTTATGTGGGACTTTGTCGAAAGCCTTCTGAAAGTCGAAATAAACCACATCCACTGGCTCCCCCTCATCAACTCTACTAGCTACATCCTCGAAAAGTTCCAATAGATTTGTCACGCATGATTTCCCTTTCATAAATCCATGCTGACTCTATCCGATTCTGCCACTGTTTTCCAAGTGCTCAGCTGTTAAATCTTTTATAATGGAATCTAGAATTTTCCACTACCAACGTCAGGCTGACTGATCTATAATTTCCTGTTTTCTCTCTAGCTCCCTTTTTAAATAATAGGGTTACTTTAGCTACCCTTCAATCTGTAGGAACTGTTCTAGAGTCTATAGAATCCCGGAAGATGCATCCATTATTTCTAGGGGCATTTCCTTAAGTACTCTGGACATTCCTAACACCTCCCTGTGACTTGGAGACTAAGGCCCGGATTCTCGCAGAAGCGAGGAGGCTTAGTGGACCTTCCAAAATGGCCGGTGGGACCTGGATCTGGAAGTTCTGCCCAATTTCCGACAGATCCCTATGATGCTGATAGCTGAAAAGTGGCAGGACATGAGTCACACATAAGGAAACCTAAACTCAGCTGGGTCTTTTGAACACAATGTTGAGTTGGCATGTAGGGCATGAGGTGTCAGTGGGTTCATGAATGGAGCATGGAGAGTGGGGATGAGGGAGTGAGGGCTGGAGGGCTTAAAATATGACCCAATAACTGGGACAAAACCCCAGAGATCCAAGGTGGGCCTTTTAAACAGCTCATCTCAGCACTCAGCAGCCACTACACGACCTTTGATCTGCATCCAGGGGTGATGGGCCCAACTCCATCCTGCACCCATTCCTCTGGAACAAAGATCCCACCATCTGGAGGAGTTTCTCCCAAGGCAGGTGTGGTGAGCCAGGAAATTTCCCAACTCACTCTATCACCTCTGGAGCAAAGATCTGGGTCTGACAGTCTATCCACTGTCAGCACAGTTGCTCGGGTCATTGTTCACAGGTGTGAATATCTTCCACATGCTCCCCATTAAAGCAACCAGCCCGTCCCCCCATCCTTAACAACCAAACCACCCAGGCTTGATAGCAACAGAATTCAGTGCAGGTTACATGATCCCCTCCTGCATTCTTCCACTTTACTGTAAATTAAAGACATAGTCCTGAAGCATATTAATCTTATAAGACCTTGCATTTGTAACAATAAACAAGTCATAAAAAAGATCTGGGAGTGCCATTTCCCATGCTCCTCCTGGTTCCATAAAGCAAAAATTAAATGGTTTCTGGGCTGTTTCCGAGCAACCTCTGGTAGTCCCTTTAATAGTTGTTAGTTTACACTGGCTAAATACCTTGTGCAAATGGATAGAGCATCACATGGTGCACATTGTCACTTGGTGTACATTCTGTCCATTAGTATCTGTTAATTTCAATCAGGGTCCTACAAAAAACATAGGATCCCAGTTTGCATTTTACAGTAGCTTCCCCCATCTTTCTGGCAGATCTGCATCAGACTGACCTTGGGCAACAATGGGGCAGCAGAGGTGCACCTGACTCCCCTAAAATTTTCACCTGCTGCCTGGCTACTTTTCAGGTGAGATCTTTTGCAATACTCATCGAACTGCTTTGTTATGAAAGCAAAATACAGTGGATGCTGGAAATCTGAAATAAAACAGCAAATGCTGGAAAAACTCAGCAGGTCTGGCAGCATCTGTGGAGAGAGAAACATAGTTAGCGCTTTGAGTCCGTATAACTCTTCTTCAGAGCTTTGTTACCTTCAAGATGCTAGGTTAACAGACATTAAACAAGGGCTGAACTAGATTATGGAAGGGAAGGAAGAGCAAGTTGCAATTACAGTCCATGTGGAAGCTAGTACCATAGGAAAGACTAAGGCTGAAATCCTGTAAAATGCATTTAGGAAACAGGCTTAACAGCCAAACTTCAATGGTGGTAACCTTCAGATTCCTTCCAAGCTCACATGCTATATAATGGGTAAATAATAAGTTTGGGGAGCTAAAAGTGAGAGTAGGACTAAAGAAACTAGATTCAAACTAATAAAAGATAAACTTTGAATTATTATCAGAAAATTATTCTTTACATTTTTTTTTTGGTTGGTAACTTTCTCGCCTGAGACAGAGGTTATGAGTTCAAGTCCAGTTCCAGGAAAAAAATCAAAGCCGACAATCCAGCGCAGTATTGAGAGAGGGCCACACTGTTGGAGGTACTATCTTTCAGATGCAGTGTTAAAACTGAGGCTTCATCAGCTTTTTCAGGTGGTTGCAAAAGATCCCATGACACTTATTTTGAAAAACAACAGGGGAGTTACCTGTGGTGTCCTGACCAATATTTGTCCCTCAATTAACATCACACAAAAAAAATTCTTGTTCATTATCACATAACTGTTTGTGGGAGTATACTGTGCACAGATTGGCTGCCAGTCTACCTACATTACAACAGCTGGATATTCAACTGCAATTATAAATCTATGTAGCTCCATTTAGCTTTATTTTTATAAAGTAAGATTTAAACTTAGGAATTTGAAAATAAGAAGTATGCAGAAATATCACATTCTTGCTTTAGCGCAAGATATTGTTACAGGAGGTTTGCTACATGTGCATACCTTTTAGTCCTTTCCTATTTATAAATATGCATATTATTATGATTTTGAGAGCTCTCTGCTCAAGCAATTTAAATGTTCAGTGTTTCTGACAAAAAATATGAAAACCTTACCTATAGTCCGAGTTAACCATCTTGAAGCTGTCCAGTATTTGGGGCACTTCATAGTCTACTAATGTCATGAGTTGACCATCTCCTACACCATCGCGATAAACAACAATGCGGCCAGGTAGGACATGATTCACTTCAAGCCATTTGTTTAGAGCACCTATAAAATAACATGCTAGTCATGAAATAACATTATCAAATGGGTAACACTTCCCAGACTGTTTCACAAGTGCAAGTAAAATATTTACAATAAATCCTTACGGGCCTTAAGTTCACAAAGTTGACAGCTATTATTTCTGGTGAATGGATGCATTATCCATTGCATGATGCTTGCTATACATCACCTGAGAATCCAGTGTTAGCATCAAGCATTCTCAGGGGAGATGCACCAACTGTTTAACATAGAACACTGCTTAGTCTACACTGCTGTCTAAATGCTCATGATCAAAGATCAGAAATGGTATCTCTTTATTGAAGTTCATACTCTGACACTTACATGAAGTTAACAGAAAGGACAAAGGAGATAGAAGGAAACTCATTGGACTAAATTTAATTTGTGTGACAAAGGTCTCAGTGGCAGACCTGGAAGCAGGCACTATCGCCACACCGTTGGAACGCTGCCAACTGTCTGTGATCACATGACGGCTGGTCAATTAATGACCTGGAGACATGAGGCCTATCTAATGCTGTCATTGGGGTGGGCAACAGGCACTGATCTCAGCATTACCTGGACAAAAGGTAGGTGCTGGCCTCAACTTTAAAGGATGCAGCATGCAGTGCTGCCTTGTTCATCAGGATCGCCACAACAATAGTGCTGAGCATCCCTTTGGCTGCAATCTGGACTTCACCCCTGAAGAGCCCTGGATCCCAGAAGTTCAACTAAGGAGCCAAGAAGAGGAACTGGAGGCTGTTGCCAATATGCTGCAGGGAAGACACCTGGTGGCAATGCCTCCTTTAATGTCAGAGACAGGGGGAAAATAAACAATTCAATAATCTTCAGCATTTACCACTGCCAGCAAAAACTCATGAGCCCTCTCACTTGCACTCAACAGCCTAAATGGGTTAATATGTGATAGTATAGGAAATCTAAATGTGTAATTGACATGAGGTGATCCAGAGGATGAGATATTGGAGGCGAAATGTGATGTACCCAAGACCTTGCCAGTTGAGTATTCAATGTTCCAGAATTCCTATCAGACTAAGGCAAATGCTTGCGCAACATCAGAACTATATTAAGACATTGCAAATATTCTTCTGTTAGAGGGAATACGGTAAGAATTTATTGAAAGGGAATTACTTAGAATCTCCAGGCAGACAGTGTCATCAAGTACATTAACAGTTAAGGGTTACCAGATGAACTTTGCACACCCTTAGAGCCTGCAATCATCAGAAATACCCTGGGAACCAGACTGGAGACAGAGGATGAAAATAATATAGATTAAGTGTGCTCGTCAACAGATAAGGAAAAGACAGTTGGTCCCAGCTTAGATAGGGGAAGAAGGCTCTGCCTGGATGAAGGCTGAGCAATGTTCTTGTCAGTGATGTATAAATAAGCTGTATTCTTGTAATTTGGTAGAGTGCTACCTCCAAGCTGCTTTGAGGTGGTTCTCTCCTTGCAATTGCTCAAATAAAAGATCGTGACCTGTACCTGAGCCTCCTGTGGTTCATTTGTCAAAGATATCACAACACTTCAAAAATTTGGTCCAAATGGCTGTGATAACAGAGTCAAATAGCATTTGTTCAGTATTATCACAGCAAGTTTCCCTATAACACAGAGCATCCCGGAGTTAGGGACATAGGTTTAATTTACCATTGAGCATCCTCTGTTATACTCCTGAAAGCCAGCTGGTGAAGGAAGAATCCAGAGCCTGTCTTATTTGAAATAGGTTTATTCACAGAGTGAAACACTACAGGTATATAGCTCCTAACCTATATATAAGACAAAAACAGAATTACCTGGAAAAACTCAGCAGGTCTGGCAGCATCGGCGGAGAAGAAAAGAGTTGACGTTTCGAGTCCTCATGACCCTTCGACAGAACTTGAGTTCGAGTCCAAGAAAGAGTTGAAATATAAGCTGGTTTAAGGTGTGTGTGTGGGGGCGGAGAGATAGAGAGAGAGAGAGAGAGGTGGAGGGGGGGGTGGTGTGGTTGTAGGGACAAACAAGCAGTGATAGAAGCAGATCATCAAAAGATGTCAACGACAATAGTACAATAGAACACATAGGTGTTAAAGTTAAAGTTGGTGATATTATCTAAACGAATGTGCTAATTAAGAATGGATGGTAGGGCACTCAAGGTATAGCTCTAGTGGGGTTTTTTTTTTTAAATTTTTTTTTTAAATAATGGAAATAGATGGGAAAAGGAAAATCTTTATAATTTATTGGAAAAAAAAGGAAGGGGGAAACAGAAAGGGGGTGGGGATGGGGGAGGGAGCTCACGACCTAAAGTTGTTGAATTCAATATTCAGTCCGGAAGGCTGTAAAGTGCCTAGTTGGAAGATGAGGTGTTGTTCCTCCAGTTTGCGTTGGGCTTCACTGGAACAATGCAGCAAGCCAAGGACAGACATGTGGGCAACAGAGCAGGGTGGAGTGTTAAAATGGCAAGCGACAGGGAGGTTTGGGTCATTCTTGCGGACAGACCGCAGGTGTTCTGCAAAGCGGTCGCCCAGTTTACGTTTGGTCTCTCCAATGCAGAGGAGACCACATTGGGAGCAACGAATGCAGTAGACTAAGTTGGGGGAAATGCAAGTGAAATGCTGCTTCACTTGAAAGGAGTGTTTGGGTCCTTGGACGGTGAGGAGAGAGGAAGTGAAGGGGCAGGTGTTGCATCTTTTGCGTGGGCATGGGGTGGTGCCATAGGAGGGGGTTGAGGAGTGGACCAGGGTGTCCCGGAGGGAGCGATCCCTACGGAATGCCGATAAGGGGGTTGAAGGGAAGATGTGTTTGGTGGTGGCATCATGCTGGAGTTGGCGGAAATGGCGGAGGATGATCCTTTGAATGCGGAGGCTGGTGGGGTGATAAGTGAGGACAAGGGAGACCCTATCATGTTTCTGGGAGGGAGGAGAAGGCGTGAGGGCGGATGCGCGGGAGATGGGCCGGACACGGTTGAGGGCCCTGTCAACGACCTTAAACCAGCTTATATTTCAACTCTTTCTTGGACTCGAACTCAAGTTCTGTCGAAGGGTCATGAGGACTCGAAACGTCAACTCTTTTCTTCTCCGCCAATGCTGCCAGACCTGCTGAGTTTTTCCAGGTAATTCTGTTTTTGTTTTGGATTTCCAGCATCCGCAGTTTTTTTGTTTTTATTTTGTTTTTAACCTATATATAAGTGTATGTATCATATATCTCCATGCTTGTGTCAGTTAAGTGTCTCCAATCAATACCCTCCATCTGTATGTTCTTAACTTCAATTGATATAATTAACATTCTCCACCAAAACAACTTTAATTTCTTTCATTCTCTTTTCCTGAATTCAATGACTCATTGGGATGCCTACAGTTCATACCACATTTTTGGTGTGACAGATAAAACTTTGTGTTCAAAATTTCATACTGCTTTTATTTTGCAATACATTGGGTTAAGCTGATTGATTCTTTTTTATTTATGTCTGAGAGAAAACACAAAACAAAGCAGTATTTGTTATGTGAAAACCATAAGGGTGCAATACTTAATAATTCCAACAATATTTGTTAAATGCAGTGGCACTACTGAATTGAACAATTTTAATTGAATAGAATTGTTAATCACAGCAACTGGTTGAAATCAGGAGAGGCTGATTGAAACCAGGCAGGTAATCAGAGAGGGACAGGCATCAAGGCATGGTAACAGTTAAGTACCATGACTGAGATATTTGGTAGGCAGAGAAAGATGCAAGTGACTTTACTATTTTCTTAACTCTTCGATTTTTTTACTAGATGCCAATGGGGAAACCTGTTCAATAATCCTGGATAAGACTGCCAATCTATTTCTCCCTTTGAAATGTATTATAATTGATATTTATTTTGTTCATTGCATTTGATATTTTTTTAACCCCTGATAAGACTCAGGTAGGTATTGGTGGAGAGTATTATCAGTTATAAGAGTAATACAAGGAAATAATAAAAAGCTCCATAATGCAATGTCATTACAATATCATAAAATACATCAAGGCCACCAGTTATTCTTAACTACCAGCACAAATCTAATTATTTAAATAGACAAATGATACACCAATAGGGAAGCACAATATATTTTTCTTGGCTCTGCATGTTGGGTCTCTGAACCTCTGAAATGTGAAGCGCATAGAAACATTTGCGGGCATGTGTGCAATTCTTGCTACCTCATATGTAATGGCATTATGAAATTTAAATGAAATAGAGCAACTTACTGTGTTGCGATGTGTCACTTGGCCAGCACAACTAAAATGCACTGGTTAATATCACTGTTCAAATTAGAACTCAGCAACAAGCAGGTACTAGTGCTGTTTTGGTATTAATTTTTTGATGGTCTGTAATTATGGATTATTACTGAAATCAAAACACATCAAAAAGAGGTGAAGCTCTATGTATGTTTTTAATTTGTGAGATTGTGTGACAATGGAAAAGCAATATTTACTGCCCATCCCTAGCGGTCTTCAAAAGTAATAAGAATCAACTGCTTACTGTGTGACTGGAGTCACTTGTAGATGTGCAGGTTCTCTTCCACAAAGGAAGTTAGTGAACCTGCTGAGTGCTTACAAAATCCAGGATCTTTCATATTAATTTCTGATAAAAAATCTGTTAATTTGTGGATTGTAAGTTCAATTTAATCAATTTGTTATGGTGGATTTGAACTTCCACATCCTGGATTACTAGGCCAATCCCATTATCACTATGTTACCATACATGTGTCATTTATCAACCAAAATTTACAGTGCCTAAAGTAAACAAAGGGGCAAATGTCAGTACCTCTCATGCAAACTTTCAAACAATCAGCTACTTCGACATTGGAAGGCTGGAAGACACAGCGAGACAACCATCTACACAAAACAATCAAGTCAATCTGAGATCAAAAGTAACAGTTTTACTTCAAATTCACTCTATTGAATCATTTTGATTATTATGTGGATCGATTGTAAGATTGAGTCAAAAACAGGAAAAAAGGTTAAAATCTGTTTTAGATAGTTGAACTATGTATCAATTTTGTTGAATCAGATCAGATGAAATGTGAATTAATTCCTCATTGGCCAAAAAAAAAATCCAATGCCAAACTATATCTCAAAGGGAAATATTTTCTTTTTGAATTAAGAATTGGATACACTGAAAATTAGTTTCTCTGTCATGTGCATTATGCTAAATGACAGTGGAAATGTACAGGAAATGCAAAAGCAGTCCAAATCTCACTGTAATTCTTCCATCAGATACATGGTTATAAGTTGCTGCCAACAACAATATTGCCAATTTTCCTTGCTTACTGTAAGTACTTCAGGGATGTTAGACTGCAGGAAGATATCCATGGGCCATTAAGGTGGGCAGAACAATGGTAAATAAAGCTCAATTTGGTAAGTGCAAGGCAATGCATTTGGGGAAGGCTAACAAAGGCAAGGGAATGCACAATAAAAGGTGAGATACTGAGAACTGTAGAGGAACAGAGGGACCTTGGAGTGCATGTCCACAAATCCCTGCAAGTCGTTGGACTAGTAGAGAAGGTGCCCCAGAATGCCTTCAGGATATTTACAGCCAAGTCAAAGAAGATAAGAACTGGGAGGTTACGCTGGAACTATATAATATGCTAGTTCTCCACAGCTAGAGTGCTGCCTGTAGTTTTGCTCATTATACTGTAAGAAAAATGTGATTGCTCTCGAGAGGGTATAGAGGATATTTACAAGGAGGAACTGGAGAATTTTACTTATAAGGAAAGGTTGGATAGGCTAAGGCTGTTTGCTTTGGAAGAGGTGACTGAGGGGAAACCTAATTGAAGTGAACAAAATTATGAAGGGTCTAGGTAGAGTGGCCCATTCCCTTTAGTTGAAAGATTCATAACTAGGGGTCATGGATTTAGGCTAAGAGGTAGGAGGTTTAGAGTGGATTCGAGGACAAAGTTTTTCACCCAGAGGGTGTTGGGGATCTGGAACTCACTGCCTGAAAGAGTGGTGGAGGCAGAAACCCACATAACATTTCAAAAATACTTAGACATGCACCTGAAGTGCCATAATCTGCAAGACTAGGCCCAACAGTTCTAGGTGAGATTAAGCTGGATGGCTACTTGTCAGCTGACGCAGACATGATGAGCTGAATGGCCTCCTTAAATTAAATAAATTTCTATGATTCGATGTTACCCTTTGTCAAATGCCTTTTGAAAGTCCATGTACACTCCATCACCCGCATTACCCTCAGCAACCAACACTCTGTTACCACATCAAAAAACTCAATCAAGATGGCTAAACATGATTTGCTCTTAACAACTCTGCGCTGGTTTTCCTTAATTAATCCACATTTGCCCCAGTGGCTGTTAATTTTGTCCCAAATTATCATCTCTAAAAGCTTTCCCACCACCCAGGTTAAACTGACAGGCCTGTCGTTGCCAGGCTTAAACCTCCCCTCCAAGTCATACACATCCTGACTTGGAAATATTGTCGTTCCTTCACTGTCGCTGGGTTAGCATCCTGGAATTCCCCAGCCAACAGCACCGTGGGAGTACCAACACCACATAGACTGCAAAGATGCAAGAAGGCAGTTTACCGCCACCTTCTCAAAGGCAATTAGGGATGGGTAATAATGCTGGCAAAACCCACATCCCATGAACAAATGAAAAAGTGTATTCTGAAAGTTGCCATGAAAATGTAATACTTGAAAGGTTGGAATTTGGTACAATGAGTCTAAACCAAACTTACTTTGTGATTGTAGTGTTGATACTTGCCACAAATCCAACGTATATCCCCTTTCTGAGTGCATCACGGTTAATATCAATACCGATGATCATCAATGACTTTAACTGTAAAATAATGTTTAATTTATCTAATTACCACAACACCCACATCACTCACATGTACATATACGAGTGTTAAATAAAAAGGAAGTCTGGAAAATCGGGTCTGGAAAATCTAAGTGTAACATGGTCAGTAAACTTTACATTATACACAAAGTTTCCTCCTCCTATGAGTCTTGAATGACAGGATCTTTCTACACATTTAGGATTATGCCCTGAACAAATATGGGGCTGCAGACAAGGAGAGTTTCCAACTACACTGATGATGACATCTAATGACTTGAGTGTTTGTGATAGATGCCTGTGATCTGCTCACAAATTTCTTCAACCATTTGTATAGTGGTATAAAATCCCAAAATACATTTTAAAAAAGTGAAAGTTGAATGAAGATGACAAAAATACAGACAGGTGGAGCAGTATTACTGTAATTACTGTACATAAGAGGGAAATAAATTTCGGACAGATCAAGTGTATGCTTTAAAGATCAACCGTCTGCAATCAAGTAGATTCAAGACAGCAATGATCCATTTAGAGAATACTTGAAAAATGTATGAATATTTCAATATGATTAAATTGTTAATACAGCTTAAAACAGAACAATGTGCCTGTTGAAGTCAACGAAAGCCAAACTTTAACTTTAGACAAGATATAGAACAGAGTACTCACGGGAATCTCCACCATCCACAATTCTCCCCCTATTTTGCAAGCCATCTGCAAAGCAATTTTGGTGACAATACTCATCATATTTGCTCTATTTAGAGTACGGGCCACCACACATTGACTTGGAATTGGCTTTTCTACACACAAGAATTTCTTTATACAGTCATAATTATTCTTCTGATTTGAGGGTAGGATGCACAATACCTGCAATTCAAGAAAAAGATCATCTGTTAGAATACATCAGGATAGAAATTAATATAAAAGAAAAGCTCTGACAAGAGTTAACAAGTTGAAATGTTAACTACGTTTCTCTGTCCATAGATGCTGCCAGACCTGCTGACTGTTCCCAGTATTTTCTGTTTGGATTTGGAGTAGAGATCGATATATATTGTGACCACTTCTCAGGCAAAAAAAAATCAGTTTAGCAGTGCAATAGCTTGCGCACAGTTGGAGCAGACGTTGGTTCCTCTCCCAAATTTGTGGGGTTCCTTTTAGGTACCTTTTTAGGACAGTTATTTCAACCAAGTACTAGGCCTCTTCGATATGCAAATTAAGGACCTAAAGCTTGTGAAAGGACACCTTTGACAAATTAGTCACCACATGAGTAGATGGCAGCCCTTGTGATTGTCAACAATTTTTTTCCCTTCCGACAGAGCTAGGAATACCTTGACTCCATAGGAGACACCCACTGCCTCACCCACTACCATAGCCAGCTCCAAGCCTTCTCCAAGAACTTACCTCAGGGTTGCTACCGGTGAGTCAGACAACCAATGAGTGGTTTGTCACAAGGATGAGCTGCTGGTGGAGTTGCAGCCAGCACTGGCAGCTCACTCAGCAAATAAAGAGGAGGCCTGAGTCCAATTTCTATTGATCCTCGCACCTCAAATATTTTAGGCTAGATTTTCCTACTGGCGGGAGGGGAGGAGAGCAGAGGAAAAGCAAGCCCCAGTACGAGATCCCCACTCCAAAATCCTTGCAAAGCCAATTTCCTGGAGTCTGCTGGAAGCAACCATTAATTGCCTATTGTGTGCTCAGTCCACCTTAAGTAAATAATAATAGATGGATAAGGTTTTTCTCAGGCCCCAAATCCTTCTTCTACCATGCAGTAGCTGCTAGTAGAACCCAATGGTTCTCCGGATCATTTGTTGGGACCGGCTTGTAGCAGCCTACAGGATCTGTGCAGTTAAAAGCCACAAGGCACCTAGAGCAATGCAGAGAATTATTTTAAAAATTCTGAAGCATATTTAAGTTTTAAAGTTTATTTAATGCCTTTAAATTCCTTTTAAGTATTGTTGTGATTTCATTAGAAACCACAAATCCAAAATCTCAGTTATTTACTGAAAGAATGAAGCCACAAGATTCTACAGTTTAAACAGAAGAATCTTTTATATACAAGAATCAAACGTAGCAAACACTAAATACTATCTTAGGTGATCGTCTATAGTCTTAAACCCAGAATCAACATAAGTTAAACATGAAAAAACAAAAACAAAATTACCTGGAAAAACTCAGCAGGTCTGGCAGCATCGGTGGAGAAGAAAAGAGTTGACATTTCGAGTCCTCATGACCCTTCAACAGAACTTTGTGAATCCAAGGAGAGGGGTGAAATATAAGCTGGTTTAAGGTGGTGGTGGGTGGGGCGGGGGGGGGAGGGGTGTTGGGTGGGGGGAGAGAAGTGGAGGGGGGTGGTGTGGTTGTAGGGACAAGCAAGCAGTGATAGAAGCAGATCATCAAAAGATGTCACAGACAAAAGAACACAGATTGGTGATATTATCTAAACGAATGTGCTAGTTAAGAATGGATGGTAGAGCACTCAAGGTATAGCTCTAGTGGGGGTGGGAGGAGCATAAAAGATTTAAAAATAATGGAAATAGTAGGGAAAAGAGAAATCTATATAAATTATTGGAAAAAACAAAAGGAAGGGGGAAGAAACAGAAAGGGGGTGGGGATGGAGGAGGGAGTTCAAGACCTATAGTTGTTGAATTCAATATTCAGTCCGGAAGGCTGTAAAGTGCCTAGTCGGAAAATGAGTTGCTGTTCCTCCAGTTTGCGTTGGGCTTCACTGGAACAATGCAGCAAGCCAAGGACAGACACATGGGCAAGAGAGCAGGGTGGAGTGTTAAAATGGCAAGCGACAGGAAGGTTGGGGTCATTCTTGCGGACAGACCGCAGGCGTTCTGCAAAGCGGTCACCCAGTTTACGTTTGTCTCTCCGATGTAGAGGAGACCGCATTGTGAGCAACGAATGCAGTAGACTAAGTTGGGGGAAATGCAAGTGAAATGCTGCTTCACTTGAAAGGAGTGTTTGGGCCCTTGGACGGTGAGGAGAAAGGAAGTGAAGGGGCAGGTGTTACATCTTTTGCGTGGGGAGGTGCCATAGGTGGAGGTTGAGGAATAGGGGGTGATTTAGGAGTGGACCAGGGTGTCCCGGAGGGAATGATCCCTACGGAATGCCGCGGTGGGGGAGGGGTGGGGGGGTGAAGGGAAGATGTGTTTGGTTGTGGCAACATGCTGGAGTTGGCGGAAATGGCGGAGGATGATCCTTTGAAAGCGGAGGCTGGTGGGGTGATAGGTGAGGACAAGGGGGACCCTATCATGTTTCTGGGAGGGAGGAGAAGGCGTGAGGGCAGATGCGCGGGAGATGGGCCGGACACGGTTGAGGGCCCTGTCAACGACCGTGGGTGGAAAACCTCGGTTAAGGAAGGAGGAGGACATGTCAGAGGAACTGTTTTTGAAGGTAGCATCATCGGAACAGATGCGACGGAGGCAAAGGAACTGAGAGAATGGGATGGAGTCCTTACAGGAAGCGGGGTGTGAGGAGCTGTAGTCAAGGTAGCTGTGGTAGTCGGTAGGCTTGTAATGGATATTGGTGGACAGTCTATCACCAGAGATTGAGACAGAGAGGTCAAGGAAGGGAAGGGAGGTGTCAGAGATGGACCACATGAAAATGATGGAGGGGTGGAGATTGGAAGCAAAATTAATACATTTTTCCAAGTCCCGACGTGAGCATGAAGCAGCACCGAAGTAATCATCGATGTACCGGAGAAAGAGTTGTGGAAGGGGGCCGGAGTAGGACTGGAACAAGGAATATTCCACATACCCCATAAAGAGACAGGCATAGCTGGGGCCCATGCGGGTACCCATAGCCACATCTTTTATTTGGAGGAAGTGAGAGGAGTTGAAGGAGAAATTGTTCAGTGTGAGAACAAGTTCAGCCAGACGGAGGAGAGTAGTGGTGGATGGGGATTGTTCGGGCCTCTGTTCGAGGAAGAAGCTAAGGGCCCTCAGACCATCCTGGTGGGGGATGGAGGTGTAGAGGGATTGGACGTCCATGGTGAAGAGGAAGCGGTTGGGGCCAGGGAACTGGAAATTGTTGATGTGACGTAAGGTGTCAGAGGAATGACGGATGTAGGTGGGAAGGGACTGGACAAGGGGAGAGAGAAGGGAGTCAAGATAACGAGAAATGAGTTCCGTAAGACAGGAGCAAGCTGACACGATCGGTCTACCGGGACAGTTCTGTTTGTGGATTTTGGGTAGGAGGTAGAAGCGGGCCGTCCTAGGTTGGGTGACTATCAGGTTGGGTGACTATCAGAGACTATCGTCTCTGGGCTTACTTCTTTGGGCAGGAATCCTCCCCCCATTCAACAGATCCTTTTACACACCTCCAATATTCTCCCTCCACCTGGACCCCTCCTTCTGGATTCTTACCTTCTCTTGATCTTTTCATTGAGAACTGTTGGCATGACATTAGTCGTCTCAAATTCTCTGCTCCTCTCACCCATTCTAATCTGTCTCTCTCTGAATTTACTGCACTCCGTTCTCTCAGGTCCAACCCTAACATTGTAATCAAACCCGCTGACAAGGGTGTGCTGTTGTTGTCTGGGCACTGACCTTTACCTCGCGGAGGCTGAGCATCAATTCGCAGACACTTCCTCCTACCTCTCCCTGGACCATGACCCCACCACTGAACATCAAGCCATTGTTTCCAGGACTGTCACTGACCTCATCTCCTCTGGGGATCTTCCTCCCACAGCTTCCAACCTGATAGTCGCCCAACCTCGGATGGCCCACTTCCACCTCCTACCCAAAATCCACAAACAGAACTGTCCCGGTAGACCGTTCGTGTCAGCTTGCTCCTAACCCACGGAACTTATTTCTTATTATCTTGACTCCCTTCTCTCTCCCCTTGTCCAGTCCCTTCCCACCTACATCCGTCATTCCTCTGACACCTTACGTCACATCAACAATTTCCAGTTCCCTGGCCCCAACCGCTTCCTCTTCACCATGGAAGTCCAATCCCTCTACACCTCCATCCCCCACCAGGATGGTCTGAGGGCCCTTAGCTTCTTCCTCGAACAGAGGCCCGAACAAACCCCATCCACCACTACTCTCCTCCGTCTGGCTGAACTTGTTCTCACACTGAACAATTTCTCCTTCAACTCCTCTCACTTCCTCCAAATAAAAGATGTGGCTATGGGTACCCGCATGGGCCCCAGCTATGCCTGTCTCTTTATGGGGTATGTCGAACATTCCTTGTTCCAGTCCTACTCCGGCCCCCTTCCACAACTCTTTCTCCGGTACAACGATGATTACTTCGGTGCTGCTTCATGCTCACGTCGGGACTTGGAAAAATTTATTAATTTTGCTTCCAATCTCCACCCCTCCATCATTTTCACGTGGTCCATCTCTGACACCTCCCTTCCCTTCCTTGACCTCTCTGTCTCAATCTCTGGTGATAGACTGTCCACCAATATCCATTACAAGCCTACCGACTCCCACAGCTACCTCGACTACAGCTCCTCACAACTCGCTTCCTGTAAGGACTCCATCCCATTCTCTCAGTTCCTTCGCCTCCATCGCATCTGTTCCGATGATGCTACCTTCAAAAACAGTTCCTCTGACAAGTGCTCCTTCTTCCTTAACCGAGGTTTTCCACCCACGGTCGTTGACAGGACCCTCAACTGCGTCCGGCCCATCTCCCACGCATCTGCCCTCACGCCTTCTCCTCCCTCCCAGAAACATGATAGGGTCCCCCTTGTCCTCACTTATCACCCCACCAGCCTCCGCATTCAAAGGATCATCCTCCACCATTTCCGCCAACTCCAGCATGATGCCACAACCAAACACATCTTCCCTCCACCCCCCCACCCCTCCCCCACCGCGGCATTCCGTAGGGATCATTCCCTCCGGGACACCCTGGTCCACTCCTAAATCACCCCCTATTCCTCAACCCCCACCTATGGCACCTCCCCATGCCCACGCAAAAGATGTAACACCTGCCCCTTCACTTCCTTTCTCCTCACCGTCCAAGGGCCCAAACACTCCTTTCAAGTGAAGCAGCATTTCACTTGCATTTCCCCCAACTTAGTCTACTGCATTCGTTGCTCCCAATGCGGTCTCCTCTACATTGGAGAGACAAACGTAAACTGGGTGACCGCTTTGCAGAACACCTGCGGTCTGTCCGCAAGAATGACCCCAACCTTCCTGTCGCTTGCCATTTTAACACTCCACCCTGCTCTCTTGCCCATGTGTCTGTCCTTGGCTTGCTGCATTGTTCCAGTGAAGCCCAACGCAAACTGGAGGAACAGCAACTCATTTTCCGACTAGGCACTTTACAGCCTTCCGGACTGAATATTGAATTCAACAACTTTAGGTCTTGAACTCCCTCCTCCATCCCCACCCACTTTCTGTTTCTTCCCCCTTCCTTTTGTTTTTTCCAATAATTTATATAGATTTTTCTTTTCCCACCTATTTCCATTATTTTAAAATCTTTTATGCTCACCCCACCCCCACTAGAGCTATAACTCTTTCGAGTACAAACCCGTTTCCATCTGTTTCAGATGAAGTTACATTGTTTCATAGTTTTCCATTGCGAGATTTGAACTCTTGATCTTGGGGTTACAAACCCAGTACCATAACCACTTGGCTATTTAGGCTAAGCTCCCACTAGAGCTATACCTTGAGTGCCCTACCATCCATTCTTAATTAGCACATTCGTTTAGATATATATCACCAACTGCAACACCTGTGTTCTTTTGTTCTGTTGTCTGTGACATCTTTTGATGATCTGCTTCTATCACTGCGTGCTTGTCCCTACAACCACACCACCCCCCTCCACTTCTCCAGCCCCCCACCGCCCTCCCCCCCCGCCCCCCCCCCCCCACCGCCCCACCCCCCAACCACCACCACCACCACCACCACCTTAAACCAGATTATATTTTACGCCTCTCCTTGGATTCACCTAGTTCTGTTGAAGGGTCATGAGGACTCGAAATGTCAACTCTTTTCTTCTCCACTGATGCTGCCAGACCTGCTGAGTTTTTCCAGGTAATTCTGTTTTTGTTTTGGATTTCCAGCATCCGCAGTTTTTTGTTTTTATAAGTTAAACGTGAATTGACAGACAAATTATGGGCGATTACAGACTATAACCTACACAGTAAATGGCATATACAACTAGGAGAGATCTTATAAATTGGCTCAGCAGGCTACTTAGCATTTATGTCATCAATTTTAGTCACAATGTCCGTCAAAACTCTGTCTTCCTCACAAAGAATTTCAGCTCCTCTTCTTCTAGGATTTAGCCTGATTCCCCAGCCGACCACCAACCTGGGTTTCACAGGCACGGTCTTCACCAAAAATAGCACATATCTGCAGAACCTCTTCAATTCACTTCGGATAGTGTAGATTCACCAACGTAATCTTCAAGTAATAGAAGCAGCTGCAGCAAATGTATCTTTGCTTATTCCCAGCTTCTGGATTGTGCCTCTGTTTTCTTCAGCTAGCCAGTGGACTCATCAATTTCTACTGAACTCTGATGGCTCTGTCTACTTTTACATATTTTCAGCCAGAGGTTTTGGTTTCCATTCTCAGTTTCAGCCTCAGTTTCTCTAGCAACTTGGAAGTGACAGTTTCCCTTTTCAGTTTCTTTTTTCAATTTGGATCTGCCACAAAAAATGCAAGTTTTTCCCATAGATTCCACCACAATATTTTGGTACGTTTTTAACCCTAAAATGGAAAAAGTTTTATCTGGGTAGCCTGAAGCGATGGAGCAATGGGGTCACCCTCTTCATTCCTCCACAACAACAATCTACCTTTATATAGCAGCTTTAACATAGCAAAGCATCCCAAAGAACATGTGGAAGCTGATATGTTTTTGGATATAGTCACTGAGGGGCGGTGAGAAGAAAAAGGGGCCTCAATGGACCCGAAGTAATAGTACGAGAACAGAGAAAAAAAACCATAAACTGTAAACCTTAAATTAACATATAGGTGCTTTACTTTTAGCAAATGTAATTGCCATGAATAAATTATTTGCTGAGTTAAATAATAATTTTAAGCTTATCGGCATTTACGTGTACATTTCACACTATCTGAATAGTTCTGAACAACTGGTTTCTTGCAAGTTCAGGTGTTAATTAATCAATCTTAGGTATTTATAGTTAATATTTGAAAAAGACTTACATTTATATTGTACCTTTCATGGCTTCAAGACTCCCCAAATTGCCTTGCAGGCACTGAAGGTACTTTTGAAGAGGAGCCCTCGTTGTGATCTCAGAAACACAGCCACTAATTTGCAGACAACAAACTCCCATAAACAGCAATGTGATAACAGCTAGATAATCATGTTCATTAAGAGTAAACTATTAGATGAGCTTATGACCGGAGTGGAATTAATGTAACACGGAGACTACATTCTTCAAAACCTCATCATTGTTTCGCAGAACTCTATAGTCAGAAAGAAAGTTCCTATTTTAAGTTTCCAGTGTGCACCAAGTATAGTCGTCATAAAATATCTAAGGCTAATTTTGCAGAAGCTTTGTACTACCTCTTAAACAATAAATACAGATTTAGTCTGCATATTTACCAGCTGTGTACTGCTCGCGATGTGATGCCTCAAAGCTTGTATGAAGGATGTGGGGCTTTCATTTACTTGTACCCTGTAAACACATCACAAGTCAACTATCAAGACGTAATTGTTTAAGTAAATTAGGTTAGCAACCCAAGGTAATGAGAATAGAAAACATGTGCGTTCAAGCATTCTCATTAAAATAATGGGCCAGGACTTCCGAGGAGTGGCAATCACAGTCGGATTACTTACCTTAGTTATGAGTGGCAGATTTCTCGCCTGGCCTTCTGACTCAGGCCTGTTAAGAAATGTGCAGTGTACTGGGAGACTTCAGTGCAGAGCAGCAGCGGGGCGGGGCGGGGGAAGCTATGCCCCGTTTTTACAGCACTAGCTGTAGTAAGCCAGTTAAGTTTAAACCAGCCACGTTGAGATGCCAGGCAGAAGGTAAATGTGTCAGTGGATAGGATGGGGAGGGGGGGGATGGGGGGATGGGGAATGGGGAGAGAAAGGGGGTGGGTTGGATGGGGGAAGGGGAGGAGGGTAGGATGGGTCAGGGGTTGGGAGGGTAGTCCAGGGGTGGGGAGGTAGTTGGGGGTCAAGGCAGGTAGTCAGAGAGGTGGGGAGGGGTAGTCAATGTTGGTGATGGTAGCTGGGGGTGGTCAGGAGGGTAGTTGGGTTTAGGGAGCTGTTGGAGGGGTGGGGTGGTAGTCAGGGGTGGGGGGGTGGCGGAGGGTTAGTCAGGGGTTGGGGGCTGATCAGAAGGATCTGGGGGTAGTTGGGGGGGATCAGTAGGGTAGCCGGCAGGGTGATCAGGGGCCAGAGGGGCGTTAGTCAAGGGGGTGGAGGAGTAGTTGGGTCGTTGGGAGAGTAGTCGGGGGTGTGGGGGTTTAATTGAGGGGGTGGGGAGTAGTCATGGGGTCGGGAGGGTAATCAGGGCTGCAGGGGGTTAATTGAGGGAGTGGGTGAATAGTTGTAGGGCTGGGAGGGTAATCAGGAATGTGGTGGGATCCAGTGAGGACTTCTGGGGTGGGGAGGGGGGAGCCTTCAGTACCATTGTTACCCAGGAGTTAGAAGTGGTTTTAATTGTCCTAACTGATCCTGGGTAGCTATTCTGCTAAGTGAGTGGAAACCATCTGAGGTTTCTGATTTAGATCAGAATTTTCGATGGTTCTCAGTGCAGGGTAACTGCCCATCAGAAGTTTGAACTTCCCGGGCAGTCCCAACACATCTTCTGGGCTACCTCCCTGGTATGACCCCGGAGATTAGAAGTTCTGGGCCATTATATTAAATATTTATTTATTTATTAATTATGAAAGTACGTAAAAAGGTTGGCAGTGCTCAAACTAGAAAAATCAATTAGGATGCATCCCAGTTTGCTGAAGGAAATAATGGAGGCCCTGGCAAGTATCTTTCAATCCTCCTTAATTATGGAAGTAGTGTGAGAGGACTAGAAAATTGCACTTGCTGCATTGCTGTTTAAAAGGGGGAGAGGATTAAACCTGGGTAACTACAGGCCAATCAGTCTAACATTAGCAGTTGGGAAACTTCTAGACTCCATAATCCAGGATGAAATCGATTGTCACTTTGAGAACATAGGGTAATAAATGACAACTAACATGGATTTGTCAGAGGAAAATCTTGTCAGACAACTTAATGGAATTCTTTGATGAAATAACAGAGTTGATTGTGAAGATAGTACAGTTGATGTTGAGTAAATGAACTTCAAAATATGCAGACTAAATCTGCATTTATTGTTTGAGGTGCATGATAGTGTCCACATAGTAGATTAATTAGCAAAATTGATGCTCATGGGATTAAAGAGGCAGTGGTGGTGTGAATAGGAAATTGGCTAAGAGACAGAAAGCGGGATGTACTGATGAATGGTTGTTTTCCAGGCTGGATGGAAGTATACAGAGGTCAGGATTAGGACCACTGCTCCTTTTGATAGATACATGAACTGGACTTGCAAATGACAAAACTTGGGAATGCAGTAAATAGCGATGAGAGTAATGGCAGACTTCAGACTGGTGAAATGGATGGAAACATGGCGGATGAAATTTAATGCAGAAAAGTGAAGTGATGCACTTTGGAAGGAAGGATGAGGAGGGACAACATTAATTAAATGGCACAGTTTTAAAGGGGGGTGAGATCTTGGGCAGGATTTTCTGTGCAAGCTTCTGAATCCTGTCATCAGGCTCAAACGTAGGCCAGAAGCCTTGCACTGTGTGGGAAACAGTCACTCAGTGTGATTTTCCCTGGGGTGGCCAGTTGAGGACAGTGGGCAGCATCTCAAACTTAGAGGGTCAATCAGCTGCCTTCCAGCTTGAAAGGAGCAATAGGTTGTGATGGCCAAAATAAAGGTTCAAATTAGCTTCAAAATGGAGGTGCCCTTTCTCAAACCTTTTTGAATTTAAAATTTAAAAAAAGGGTTTTGCTACCAGGCCACCACTTTTGGGACACCCCTCTACAGGGTGGCCTGAGGCTGCTGCTGCACCTAAGCAGGGAGGCCTAGGCATGCCTGGAGTGCTGACCTCCTGTTCTGTTGCCAGGAACCTACCTCCAGACATCTAAACTGACCCACACTGCCTGTGGGAATCAGCGGGCCGACTGGAACCAGTAGGCCTCTGTTAACAGGCAGTTAATTACTTTAATAGGCTACCCATTCTGCCCCCTGCCCATCCCACTTGCAGGTAAATGGCCCAGGACAGGATGGAGCCAGGGAAGTAGCACAAAGGCCATCTGTGTTATTTTTAGCTCCCGTGTGCAGCCCCAGTAGGGCCTAAAAATCAGGTACATGTGGTTCACATTCACAAGGTGGCCGGAGAAGGCAATAAGGTCATTAAAAAACACACACAGGATCCTTGAATTCATAAACAGAAGCATGGAGGAAAAAAGAAAGATATTATGCTAAACATTTACAACGGTGTCCAATTGAGCATGACACTTTAGGATAGATGTCACCATCTTGGAGGGGGTGGATCAGTGGCAATCAGGAGTGATGAGGTACCACAAGTTGATGCCTAATTTAAGAAGGGAGACAGAACATGTCCAAGGAATTATAACATGGTCAATTTAACATCAACGGTAGGAAAAGTCTTGGAATCCCTACTGAAGGAAAGAATGAAAGAACATCTCAAAGCCAAAAATATAATAATAATAGTCAGCATGGATTTCAAAAGGGAAGGCCTTGCTTAACTAACCATGTTGAATTTTTGGACAAGGTTTAAAAAAAAGAGTAGACAAGGGTAATGTAGTATATGTAATTTATCTAGATTTTCACAAGGCCTTCATAAAGGTACCACATTAATAATCTAATGAATAAGGTCAGAGAATGCAGAGTCAGGGGACAAAGTACCAGAATGTATAGCTAGCTGGCCTCAAGACAGAAAGCAGAGAGTAGAGGTAAAGGGTAGTTATTAAGAGTGGCAGAAGGTGGCGACTGGGACACTACAAGGATCAGTGGTGGGACCACTGTTGTTCATGAGTTGTAGTAACAATTTGGAATTTAAAACAAAACAATTTCTAAATTTCCAGGTGACTCCAAATTGAGGGAGATGCTGAGAATGACAGCAACAAATTACAAAAAGTTAATAAACTTGCAGAGTGAACATAAAATTGGCAAATTAATTTCAACACAATTATAATATTTTGGCAACAAAAATAAGGAGATTGCATATTACCTAGAAAATAAGAACCTAAATGGGGTAGAGGAGCAAAGGGATTGGGAACATAAATACACAGATCACTAGAAGTAGCAACACAGGTTAACAAGAACTGGAAAGTAAAGAAGCTTTGTTAAACCTGTATTGAACCTTGGCCAGGAAACATCTGGAGTACTGCATACAATTCTGTTCGTCATAGTATAAGAAAGGTATAGGGCAGAATTTTCTGCCTGTTGGGCAGGCTGAGCAGGAGCGGCCGCAGAGCTGATCGGCGCCCGTGATCAGGGCCGCACCACCATTTTACGTGGGTGGGCCAATTAAAGCCCACCCAGCGCATTTCTGACTCCCATGAATAGCGGGAGTGCGCGGGCTGTGGCGGGTGTGCACAGTCCGCCGGGTCCAATGGCGACCCAGCAGTCTGTTTAAAGGAAGGCCGGGCAGCCTCCTGTCGGCTGCTCACAATGGTCACGTCCAGGTCAGACCACAGGGCACACTGGAGGAAGGCCACAGGAGCAGGGCAGGCTGCAGGGTAGGCCAGCAGGGGGCCAATGTGCCCCTCACTTTTCTTATGACTGCCTTGCAGTCCTCCTCGAGGAGGTGGCAGCACAGCGGGAGGTGTTGATTCCCCAGGATGGGAGGAGGAGGCCCCCCCACATGACCAAACGTGCCTGGGAGGAGGTGGCGGAGGTGGTGAGCTCCCACGACATAGTGCAGCGCACCTGGATCCAGTGTCGTAAGCACTTCAACAACTTGTTGAGCTCTGGCAGGGTGAGCACCATGTTGGTGTTGGGCATTTAATCCAGCAGGTAGCCTTAGCCTTTGAGGCTCCTCCCACCCCCCAAGTCTTCCTGTTGTGACTGCATTGAATCATGCTGGACATTTCTCGTACGCTGGGTGGGCAAGCAGATAATGCCCATGCTTACATCCGCCTCAGTGGGCCATGAGGAGATGAGTTCTCCCCTGCACTATGTGTTGCTCTTAGTCACACATGGTTGGTCTGGGGGCAACCTGCAAGAGATGCAGCTAGGCACATACTCATAACTCCAACACATGCCCTATTCACGATGATGAGATGGTGGAAGGGGAGCCTCAATGTGCCGTGGCCAAGAGCCATCAGCTGCCCTCGACGCTGCACATAGTTGCACCTCCTTGCTATGGGAGCAAAGACCGTGTGTTTCCCAAAGTGATGTATGCAGAATGTGTCCAAGGTGGCTGTTGGGGGGGTTGGGAGCAGGCGTACTATCTTTGTGTGACTGATCAGCAGTAGCGGGGAGAGGAGGCATTGGAGGCCTGATTTGGGCCACTGGGGTTGGGTGTGGTGTGCGTGTGCAGAGTCCCTGTGCGATTAGCCACAATGAATGGTCTGCTCTGTTTTTCAGGAAAAGAATGCTCATAATGCATCTGAGCATTCGTGGACTGGAGGCAGCCAGGCTCGCTTCATGATGTTAAGGCACTTTGAACAGGAGGCCCTAGATCTTGAGAGGCGCCATACACCCAGGTCAACTGGTGTCGGTGAGGTTGGGGTGGAACAGCCAGGTATTTGAGGCCAACAGTGAGATCCGCAATGTCCTCCCACCATCCATAGCACTGATGATTGTTTAATTTGTTATTGTTGCAACATTGCTCGGTCACAGAGTGATAGAGTCAGAGGTGTGGGTCATAGAGAAAGGTCCCTCAGCTCTTCGAGGATGCGCATCTCTAGCACCTTCCAAAGTCGCCTTATCCCATTTCCGACCATTATCCCCGTGACCTTGTGCGCCATGGCATCGCAACTGCACATCCAAATGCTTATTACATGTTAGGAGGGTTTCTGCGTCCACCACCCTTTCAGGCAGCGCGTCCCACATTCCCAACACCCTCTGTGTGCAAAAGTTGCTCATCACCTCACCTGTCAACCTCATGCCCCTTACTTTAAATCTATGCTACCTGGTTACTGATCCCTCCGCTAAGGGGAAAAATTATTTCTGTTGGCCCTACCCATGTCCCTCATAATGTTATAAACCTCAATAATGTCACTCCTTAATCTCCTCTGCTCCAGAGGAAATAACCCCAGTCTATGCTACGTCTCCTCATAAGTCAAACTCTCCAGCCCAGACAGAATCCTGGTCAACAACCTCTGTACTCTCTCCACTCCAATCACATCCCTCCCAAGAAGCGCATTTCACAACTGCACACAGAACTATAGCTGTGGTCTAGGCAGCGTTTTCTGCATTTGCAACATGAGCTCCCTGTTCCTATATTCTATTCTTCAGCTAATAAAGGAAAATATGGCATTTACCTTCTTAAACACCTTATGTACCTGTCCCACTACCTTCAGGGACCTATTGACATGCCCAGCAAGGTCCCTCTGACCCTCCTTACTTTCCATGGTCTTGTCATTCCTCGTGTATTCCTGTACCTTGTTTCTCCTGCCCAAGTGCATCACCTCACACTTATCCACATAACATTCCATTTGGCATTCCTTAGGCCACCTGACCAGCCTGTCTGTATCCACCTGTAATGTAAGACTATCCTCCTGATCATTTGCAACCCCGCCAGTATTCGTCTCCATAGGTTCTGGAAGGTTGAACGCATAATGAGCCAGGGGAAAGGGATGAAATGTGTCACTGTATGCACGCTAACTGATCCACTGTCCTTGTTGTTCATTTCAGCATCATCAGAGCCTGTCCGCCAGGAGCAATTCCAGATGCCCCCTCTCACACCTGAGGGCCCTCAACTGTCACCTGCGTCACACCATTTCTGCGAGGCAGGCACCAGCACAGATACGAGCACCTTGGTAGGTATTGGAACATCGGCTAGTGTCTTGGGGCACAGTGGAGAGGGCTCTTCAAAATCGCTGGAGGAGCTGGCAGAGACAGAGAGCGTCGATGCCTCCAGCAATCGGAGGACTGTGGGGAACCAGGCACATGCTCAGTCGGTGCCTGATGATGTGCTTCTGGAGTCGTCCGTGACACAGGAAATGCAGCCGGTTGTGCGGGAGCATCTGGGAGTGATACATGAGGCTGTGCCTCGCTTGGTCTCCATGCTGCAGGAGTCCATGCGGAGCATCACTGATTCAATAAGCCTCATGGCAGAGCATCATGTTTCCTCCATGGAGAGAGTGGCAACTCTCATGGAGAGGCATCTCCAAGAGAACAGTCAGGTCCCCCTGAGGTTACACTCGGACCTGCAAGCCCTCACAGCACCAGTCGCCACAGCTGGTCAGTGCCAATGTGGGAGATGGTGTGGGCTTCAAGCTCCCCAGCTCGTTGCCCATCCATCCACGGTGAGCAGGGAGGTCCAGGGCGACCTCATGTCGGCAGAGCAGCTGCCTGTCGTATTTGCGGGCTCCTTTCACCGCGCTCCAGATGAGGGCAACAGCTGTTCCGCCCCTCTCCCAGTGACCGCTTAATCGGGTGCGGCTGTGACGACTGGGGAGATGCCAGCTGTGGACCTGGCAGATCCCTCCCAAGTGGGGCCAGAACAGGCTCCATGGGTCAGAGGACATCTGCCAAGGTCATCAAGGCCAACAGGACAGCAGGCTATCTCAGATGCCACTCCGAGCGATGGTGCAGCACCAAGACGTAGCACCCATAAACTAAAGCATAAGGCACCTTAGGTACACACAGGTTTCTCACTGGTGTTTTTGTGTTGGCCCTAGATTAGGGAATTATTATTTGTTTATGCTTGGAAAACATTTTGTTTTGACTTTGTGTGACCTTATGATGGTGAAAATTAAAACCAGATGTGTTACCGTGGCTGAGGGTGGCTCCTTTGTTCTGCATTTGTATTTTCTACATACGTGTCATGAGTGTTTGAGTGGACATTGAGGTTTATGCCAAAAGCCCTTAGTTGCAGTTCATGATCTGGCAGATTTAGCACTTAGGTGCCGAGTATGGAAGCGCCAGGGAAGGCCGGTCCTGCTGATCCATTTGTGTTGAGCTAGCTGAAAGTTCTTTGGATTAAAGTCTCCCGGATGTCCCTCCTTGGTGTAGTCCCGGGTCAGCGTTTAGCCCCTCATCATTCCCCTGTGCTTCCTCATCCTCAGAATCACTGCTGGACTCATCATGTACAGCTGCATCCACTGCAACAACGTCTTCATCATCCACTCCATCCCCCCTTTCCAGCGCAAGGTTGTGGAGAGTGCAGCGTGCAACCACTATCAGTGACACATGATCTGGGGGGTACTGGAGTGCTCCCCCTGAGTGGTCCAGGCATCAGAAGCGCATCTTGAGAAGACCAATGGTTCTCTCCACCACAGCCCTTGTGGAGGTGTGGCTCTTATTGTACCGCTGCTCAGCTTCTGACATTGGATGGCGGAGAGGCATCATAAGCCACCTTTTGAGGAGATAGCCCTTGTCACCCACCAACCATTCATCCAGCCAGGCTGGAGCACTGAAGGGCCCTGGCACCTGCAAGTGTCTGAGGATGTAGGCATCGTGGGAGCTGCCTGGGTACCTTGCACAGACTTGTAGAATCAGCATCCTGTGATCACACGCTATCTGCATGTTCATGGAGTGGAAGCCCTTCTTGTTCACAAAGACACTGGGGTCACCTGCTGGCACCTTGATGGCCACATGTGTGCAGTCTATAGCACCCTGGATGCAGGAGAAGCCAACAATCGCTGCAAAGCCTCTGGCTCACTATGTCTGGCTTGTCTTGTCCTAGCAGAAGTAGGTGAAGGTCAATGCCCATCTGAACAGAGCGTCTGTAACCTGCTTGACACAACTGTGCACAGCTGATTGGGAGACACCACAAAGATCACCTACCAACCCCTGGAAGAAGCCAGAGGCATAGAAGTGGAGGGCAACTGTGAGCTTCAGAGCCGCTGGCATGGGGTGTCCACCCACACAGTTAGGAGAGATCTCAGGGCCAATCATCTGACAGATATAGCTGACTGTCTCCCTTGAGAGACGGAGCCTCCTTCGGCACTGCACCTCAGACATATTGAGGTAGCTGCTTCGCCACCTGTAAACCCTGGCAGCAGGATAGTGGTGTCATCAGCGGCCCCTTCCACTTTGCACTACCTCTTGGCCCTGCACCCCTTGTACATGCTCCTGTCCTCCCAAACATGAGCTCCCCGGAGGTTGAATGTGCATTCCTGGCCTCCTCCTTATTCTAGCCCTCCCTTCCTCCTCAGAGTAGCTGCCTCCAGTGGACATCTGAGAACACATACCCAGGCTAAATGGAGGCCTCCGGAAACCTACAGGCCTGATAAAGATTCCTGACTGCAGGGTGCTGACCTGAAGGTTCAAAGTACACAGAAATTAAGTCTGAACTGCTACAGATCACACAGGCAAGTTTAAAAAACTTTCAGCAATAAATACTTCACAGACCAGATTGACAACCCCACTGAGCCCTCTTATCCCATCAATGGATGAGTTTTATTAAAAAGTCTCTTACCCGCCTGCCTGTTGTGCCTGTGCGCCAACCCGAAGATCGCACGGGCGCCTGAAAATCACCACCAATTGACGATTTAAGGGCCTTAACTAGCCCATTAATTAATCAAACTTCATCGCACGCCCGCCCAGCGAAATATCATGATGGCGCATGCTGACATGCGGGGCCCACACCCCACACGTCAAGCAGAAAATTCTGCTCATAGTGGTGCTGAAGAGGGTGTAAAAAAATTCACAAGGGTGATACCAAGAATCAGGGGGTATGGGGGGCGGGGGGGGCAATACTTATTATGAGAGCATTAACAGACTGGATCTCTTTTCTTCTAAAAAAAGAAGGCTGAGGGGTTAATAGAAGTCTTTAAAATTATGAAAGGTTTTGATAGAGAGGATACAGAGAGAATGCTTCTACTTGTGGGGGAGAACAAGAGGCCATCAATATAAAATAGTCACCAAGAAATATAGAGAAATTAGAAGGAACTGCTTTACCCAAAGAGATGTGAGCATGGAACAGGGAGTGGTTGAAGCAAATTGTATGGATGCATTTAAGGGAGAAAGGAATCGAGGGCTGATAGTTAGATGAGGAAAGTTGAGAGGAGGCTCAAGTAGAACATAAAACCGGCACTGTCTTGTTAGCCGAATGGCCTGTTTCTGTGCTTTTTATCATATGTGTTCAGAATATCAGAACTCATATTAGCAACCTGTTCTCAATATTTTACTGTCTACTGCAGGACAAAGAGTCATTCATGTTGGTAACCTTGAATATTAAATGAACATGTTGACTGAAGCAACATGACAATTATTTGTATTCTTGTTGGAAACATTTCCAATGTACAACATTTTGCCCCAGCAATGTTTACTCCTAGAATGAACCTTCCCTTTGATTATGTAACAATAAATAGTGTCAAAGTTGAAGTATATTATTCACTGTTGTTTTGGACTTACATTTTTGGATTCTCAACTGAAAAACCCATTGGTGGTCCCACTTTTTTAAGGCATGCCAAAAGCTTCCCAGCAGTTTCACAATTTCTTTGACCGAAAAGCATCAGCCAGTCTTGAAGTGGCTGACTGCCAATAATCCTGGAGTTTCGAGTCTCCCTGGACCAGTCTACTGGTGACATTGGCTGGCACTGGAGGTGGGAAATAAAAAGGACAAATGGTTTAAATTAAATGGCTTTATACCTTTTATTAAAATTATAGAATATATGGCACAGAAACAGGTCACTTGGCCTAATGAGTCCATGTAAGTGTTTATGCTCCACTTGAGCCTCCTCCCATCCTTCAGTGCAGCAATCTCTGAGGCTCGGAGCTGTCTCAGGGAGATTAAATGAGTTACAAAACATTTTAATAAATAAAGTAAACATTTATTTAAAAATGTCCCCTCGTGTGACAGTGTCACACGAGCTGGGACATATTTGTGAAGTTTGGAAAATTTATTTAATTATTTTTTAAAAGCTTCTGGAAACCTCATCGCACCCGTGGATGAGGTTTCCTGAAAAACGCGAAGGCCGCTTGGACTCTTCGCCTGCCCGCTAACCTTATGTTGGATGGGCAGCATTGTTAACAAGTTTAATTACTTTTTTAGTGGCCTTAATAGGGCGTTGACAGTATGGCTGGCACACGCCAGAACGAAATAGCGATTTGGGATCGCTATTTGGGATGCAAGCCTCATGCTATCACGCATCATCGTACGCGTTGGAGTGTTGGGCCCGCCCCCACACGGAAGATTCAGCCCACTGTCTCTGCCCACAAAATTGGGCTCCATAGCAACATTCAGGCCAGCAATACAGAAGCCCGGATGATCTAAAATCACACAACACCCTGCAGGCCGGTATCAGAGCAGCCCGTACGGCACCACAGGCTGTGAAGTTTGTTGGCACGTGTGTGGCGTGCATATGCTGGAAGTGTTAGAAGAGATGGTATCATGATGTCAAATACCTGTTCCATTTGATTTGATGCTTGTTTCACCAACTTGTTCTGTGCATATCCACTGAATGCCTGCGCGAATCACAGCTGAACATGCATTCAGTAGCACAAGAGACCTCCCCAAATAGCTTCATTTAAAAGGTTAGCCACCAATTTGCAGGGCAGGTTCTTTTGACTTACTTATGTTTAGTTAAAGTTTATGAAAGTGCTGTGGATTGTGTTTGGAGAAGTTTTGGAGAGCTGCTGCTTACATTCAAGGGGGCAACATGATTTGGTAAGTCAAGTCTGCACAAGGTACGGGGAACACATTGGGAAAAATTTTCCCCCCGTTGGGGGGGGGGGGGCGGGGAAGTGCAGCAGCGGGTGCGCCCCCGATCGTGGATGGGTCAATTAAGGCCCAGCCAGCGAGACGTCCACCAGGAAGACACTGTCACGAGTCACATATGAGTATATCCGTAAGTTTTATTGAAACCTTTCTAAAATATTTTAAAACCCTCATGAAACCTCATCCCGCCCGTGGATGAGGTTTTATGCTTTTTCCGAAGCCCGCCAGCACTCCAAGCCTGCCCGTCAACCTTAAGGTTAGACATGCAGGTCCACTAACGACCTTAATTACTTTTTCAATGGCCTCAATAGGAAGACCCTGCCCATTGTTTTCATCCTCAATATGGAGATGCAGGATGAGGGGGCATATAGCTTTCCCAAGATAAGGGGATTGCCAAAGTGTATGCATCTGGCCCGTGGATCCCCTAGTCAAAGGAGAGAGATCTAAAAACCAGAAGGGCTACTTTATTTTTAACTATCATTTTACACTCCTGTTCTAGAACTGTTTATTACCTGGCCACTTATGTCCTCCTTTTTGTCTGCACTATGCTCTCCTTCTCTATTTCATTCACATTTAAACTTGTTTCATTTTTTTTGTAGATTTCTTCCCCTATCTAACTAGTTTAAAGCCTTTGCCTCCTTCCTATTTATCCTTTCTGATGGGACTGGTCCCATTCTGGTTCAGGTGAAGCCCGTCTCATCAGTACAGCTCCTTCCTGTCAGTGGTGTCAGTGACCAATGAAAAGGAAGCCCAAGCCCTTTATCCCACATCAGCCCTTAAACTGTTAACTTCCCTGATCTGTCTGTCTCTATGTTAATTTGCACATTGCTTGGGCAATAATCCAGTGATTATCACCCTCTCAGCAACAACAAGGTCATAGTGATCATAATAATGGAGAAAGGAATTTGATTTGAGTGCCCAAAAGTATCATAGGGTAACATCTCAAACAGTAATTCCAACTCTCTTGCCTTAATGCTTTGACATAAAATGCAGTTATTAAGGATATTGTTTACAGAAAACACAGGACATCAAACTTTAAAAATAAAGTGTGATCATTACAGATAAATTGCATTTTTTATGAATTGAATAATCCTCTGAAACACAAGCTGAATGACACAACTCAGCACGATGATGTTTTTGGAAGCAAAATCTTGTTACGTTAACAGAAGGTGATGGATACTCACAGAATGATCAAACATATGAATTTTCTCAGTCTGTAGGACACGGCCTACCAATGAGATCTGCTCATCAAGACGTAATCCCCATCCTTCCAACTCAGTCCGTGCTACTGTATTTCTGTAAAGGGCATTGTCAGAATGTTATTCTTTCATTATGCATCTGCCCTTAAGTAGTCAAGTTGGGCTGGAATTTCCCCTTGGGGATTAGAAACAGGAGCCAGGACTGTTTTTGTGTGAAAAATCTGCCTCCAGTGGGAAACTGACTTGAGTATCAGATTTTCCCTGTTAAGCCCTTAATTGATTGGTGATGAGTTTCCTGTCCAATTACAGTGAGTTTTGGCAAGTTTCAAACACCCAAGGCAGCCAGCAGAGGTTGCTGGTTGTCCTGAGGGAGAGAGTTTGTGCCAAAGCCTGTCACTGCAGCACAGGGACTCAAGATGGCACATTGGAGGCGGAGGCCTGGCACCCATAAGGAAGAGGAAAGAGGTCCTCTTCCCAGAGGGCGGCAGGAAGATGCCATGTCATCACCGGTAAAGAGGGCATCTGTCACTTAGGTGATGCACCAAAGTGCAGCTGCCTGTGAGATGCTACAGAGGTCCACAGCTAATGAGCTCACAGATATCTGTGATCATCTGCCTACAGTGTCACAATCTTCTTCAGCGCGGTTCTCAGTCAAGTACAGGGCTCTTTGCTTCTGCCCATAGATCCTGTGCTCAGGATAGTGTCTCCTTTTCCTTCATATCCCTTGCCCCTCTCTTCTGGCCTCCTGATGCCCAGCACCCTGTCCTTCCTATGCAGGCTGTTGCTCCTCACCTTCAATGGCCTCGATTTCTGAGGGTGAAGCACACATTTCCAGCTCCAGCCTTCGTGATGCTGGGATGGAGTCCAAGCACCTTTTTCAGTTGCACTGATGCCCACACAATGCTTGGCAATGCCAGGAGGGTGAGGTTCCCCTAAACTGGCAGAGTTCTTAACTCTGGTTCCTTCTCCAATCTGTGTTGCACTGCTGCAACTTTAACTTTAAAGGATTAAGCCATTTAAACTTTCAAAAGGAGTTTTATTTACCTTTTTAATCTCTTCCCACCTCCATCATTCACCCCAGACATGATGCTCACCTCCATGCAACTGGTCTAACACAGACAGCTGCTAAATTCTGGCCACCTCCAGGAAAATCCAAAAAGTTGTGGGAGACAGGCTTTTAATAAGCTCCAACGGGTTTAACTGGTCTGATAATTGGCGCAGGTGAGTTCAGAGGTCCACGCTGTGTCCCACCTTTGGGAACAACGGGAAGGGTGGTAACGAAGATGGGACTTCCGGCCATTTTTTTTCACTTGCCTATCTCTGTTCCAGGTTTGATAAGGGAGCTTAAGGTGAAGGAACCCTTAGGAGGAATTGACTGTAATATTTGCAATTTGAGAGGAAAAAGCTGGAATCAGAGGTAACGGTATTACAGTTGAATAAAGGTAACTACAGAGGCATGAGGGAGGAGCTGGCCAGAATTGACTGGGAGATGAGCCTAGCAGGAAAGACAGTGGAACAGCAGTGGCAGGAGTTTCTGGGAGTAATTTGGGAGACACGACAAAAATTCATCCCTAGGAAGAAGAAGCACACTAAAGGAAGGACGAGGCAACCATGGCTGACAAGGGAAGTCAGGGACAACATAAAAGCTAAAGAGAAAGCATACAATGCGGCAAAGAGCAGTGGGAAGCCAGGGGATTGGGAAGCCTACAAAGACCAACAGAGGACAACTAAAAAAGAAATAAGGAGGGAGAAGATTAAATAAGAGGGTAAACTAGCCAGTAATATAAAAGAATATTGGAAGAGTTTTTTTTAGATATATAAAGGGTAAGAGAGAGGCAAAAGTGGACATTGGGCCGCTGGAAAATGATGCTGGAGAAGTAGTAGTGGGGAACAAAGAAATGACGGAGGAACTGAATAGGTACTTTGCGTCAGTCTTCACAGTGGAAGACATGAGTGGCATCCCCAAAGTTCAAGAGAGTCCGGGGGCAGAGGTGAGTATGGTGGCCATTACCAAGGAGAAGGTGCTAGGAAAATTGAAAGGTCTGAAGGTGGATAAATCACCTGGACCAGACGGATTACACCCCAGAGTTCTGAAGGAGATAGCTGAAGAGAAAGTGGAGGCGTTAGTGGTGATCTTTCAGGAATCACTGGAGTCAGGGAGGGTCCCACAGGACTGGAAAATCGCTAATGTAACCCCCCTGTTTAAGAAGGGAGTGAGGCAAAAGACTGGAAATTACAGGCTGATTAGCCTGACCTCGGTCGTTGGTAAGATTTTAGAGTCCATTATTAAGGATGAGATTTCAGAATACTTGGAAGTGCATGATAAAATCGGGCAAAGTCAGCATGGTTTCATCAAGGGGAGGTCATGCCTGACAAATCTGTTAGAATTCTTTGAGGAGGTAACGAGTAGGATAGACAAAAGAGAGCCAATGGACGTTATCTACTTGGACTTCCAGAAGGCCTTTGACAAGGTGCCGCACAGGAGGCTGCTCAGTAAGATAAGAGCCCATGGTGTTAGAGGCAAGGTATTAGCATGGATAGAAGATTGGCTGTCTGGCAGGAGGCAGAGAGTGAGGATAAGGGGGTCCTCCTCAGGATGGCGGCCGGTGACTAGTGGAGTTCTACAGAGATCAGTGTTGGGACCACAACTTTTCACTTTATACATTAATGATCTAGATGGAGGAACTGAGGGCATCCTGGCTAAGTTTGCAGATGATACAAAGATAGGTGGAGGGACAGGTAGTATTGAGGAGGTGGGGAGGCTGCAGAAGATTTGGACAGGTTAGGAGAATGGGCAAAGAAGTGGCAGATGGAATACAACATGGGGAAGTGTGAGGTCATGCACTTTGGTAGGAAGAATAGAGGCATGGACTATTTTCTAAATGGGGAGAGAATTCAGAAATCTGGAGTGCAAAGGGACTTGGGAGTCCTAGTCCAGGATTCTCTTAAGGAAGGCAAATGCAATGTTGGCATTTATTTCGAGAGGACTAGAATACAAAAGCAGGGATGTGCTGCTGAGGCTTTATAAGACTATGGTCAGACCACATTTAGAATGTTTTGAGCAATTTTGGGCCCCGTATCTCAGGAAGGATGTGCTGGCCCTGGAGAGGATCCAGAGGAGGTTCACGAGAACGATCCCAGGAATGAAAAGCTTAACATATGAGGAATGTGTGAGGACTCTGGGACTATACTCGATGGAGTTTAGAAGGATGAGGGGGGATCTGATTGAAACTTACAGAATACTGAAAGACCTGGATAGAGTGTACGTGGAGAAGATGTTTCCATTAGTAGGAGAGACTAGGACCCGATGGCACAGCCTCAGAGTAAAGGGAAGACCTTTTAGAACAGAGATGAGGAGAAACTTCTTTAGCCAGAGAGTGGTGAATCTATGGAATTCATTGCCACAGAAGGCTGTGGAGGCCAGGTCATTGAGTGTATTTAAGACCGAGATAGATAGGTTCTTGATTGGTAAGGGGATCAAAGGTTACGGGGAGAAGGCAGGAGAATGGGGTTGAGAAACCTATCAGCCATGATTGAATGGCGGAGCAGACTCGATGGGCTGAATGGCCTAATTTCTGCTCCTATGTCTTATGGTCTGTTCTGGTCCGATTGGGGCTGGGAAAATGCAGCTCATTGTCATTGGTGGTAGTGCTAGGGCAGAAGGGTGGGACTAACTAGATCATACTTTCAAAGAGCTGACATAGGTGTGATGAGCTGAATGGCTCCCTTCTGAGCTGTATCATTCTGTAATTCTCTAAGATTCGAGGGGCCAAGTGGCCTACTCCTGCTCCTAGTTCGTATGTTCGTATTCTAAAGGGGCAGCAGCCAATCACCACTCTATTTTGTATCCCACCCGATTTTCTTTCCAGAAAAATAAAATCAGGCAGACTATAAAACTGTTTCCTGACTCGATTGTACAGCCGTCAGGCCATTAATTGACTTGAGTTGTGGTTTCTGCCTTCATCTGGGCGGTGATTCTGTAAGTCCCACTAGTGAGAGCTGCCAGCCAATCAGCTCTCCAGTCCCAGCAGTTTGACCAGGAGCAGTGGCCATTGCTGAGACTGCATCCAGTCCCCAGAGAGGAGCACCACTGGAGGCCGGATGGTGGGCTAAGTACGCTGGTTGTGCTGGGGCCAGTCAGGGAGGCCCCAGTGACCAGGGGTGAGAGGCGTGATTGGATAGCTGGGGGGCTGGGTGGGGAGAATGGGGGAACACGTGGTGGGAGGGATCACTTTTTGGAGGAGCCTTCATTGAGCACAGAACAGGTGGCAGTCCCTAGATGCTGTCAGGCTGCCAGGGTTGAGTAGCAACCTTGTCACATGACATGGATACCACACACACACACACGCGCACGCACGCACACACACACACACACCCCAATCCCCCCCCCCGCCCCACCTCCCCCACCACCACCCCTCCCCCACCAACCCCACCACCACCACCCTCGCTCAAATGGTCCAGGAGCTTCCAGTGAATTAGGCAGGTGACAGGCATGGTGCAGCCTGCCATGCCACCCAATTTTATGCCCATTCCACCCACCTGCCAGCCCACTGGGAGTGGGGCGGGGGGGAGGGTTATTGTAAAACTCTGACCATGGTTCCACATTCATCACAAAAAAATTAAAACTTAAGTTCCTGCACAGCATGCAAAAATGTAACCATGATAACAAAGTTAAACTTATCAACATAACACTTTTTCAAACACCTTCTGCATATCCTTGGTGAGTTATAATTGTTTTCTCTTACTTTACCTCCTACTTCAATGTGTTGCATCCCTTGTGGCTTCAGCAAAGGTAGAGACAGGCTGCCCTGACTGCTGAGGTGGTTTTGTCCAATGATTTCTGGGCCTTGGAGCCCATGACGACCCCCACCTCCCCACCCACCCCAAAGGGAGCTCCACTTTTAACTGTGTAAGAGCAGAAATAAAAACAGGAACCGCTGGATATAATCAGCAGGTCAGCATCTATGAAGAGACAAACAGAGTCAATATTTCAGGTCGCTCGCCTTTCATCAGGGTGCTTGTACTCACTTGTAAACTATGAATCACCAGGTGAAAACTCAACTAGCCGTCTAATTGGTAACATTAGAAGTAAAATTATAATTATGTCATCATATTGAAATTGTACATTCCAATGCACAAATCTTTATTCGTTGCTGTAGGACTAAGTAAATATCAACTAGTGCATTTGGAGATTCTCTTGAGTTTGGGGCTGACTATATGATTGTGGATGAGTAAAGAAAGTTTACACAACATGTAACTGTGTTAAGACTGATCTGAAAGTGCACATTGCTTTCACCGAATCCCTAAAATTGAGGTGTTCTATTCCTAGGGCTAATATACCTCACCTTCTTCCATGTTAACATCCATGACAACAGATCAATCCACAAAATACTATTTAGCTGCTGTTTTTCCAAATTTACATTTAAAAATGAAGGTAAACATTTGTCCTATAAACCATTTTCTTTACCTCTGAATATTATCAATCAGTTCATGAAGTCGCTGCTGCCTTTTTTCAGGAGTCAGCTGTGTTTCTGCAGCCAGATCCTTCATTATACGAAAATCAGAGCGGGCCTGGTTACTTAGCCCTGTGGAAAAATGTTTGGCAAAATTAATCAATATGGATATTTGTATGAGTGAAATGAATGTCAATTAGAATTTCACTTCACTGTAGGTTATTCCAATGACATCAATCATGGGGAATCTGCTCCACTCCAAATGGTGGGGGCACCATGATTAGCCTGACAGCCATACTAAAGCCACCTGATCCCAAGAAACCATGAAACAAATTGCAGACAATATTAAAAGTCTGGTGAAATATTAATCTTTTTGTCCATTAAGTGTGAACATAAAGACCATGGCTCCAAAATTCTCGTAGGGCTACTCAGCCAACAGAAGGATGGTAGAGCAGGCCCCAAATCAGCTCAAGTGGAGAGAAACAGGCTCTCTCCCAAATCTCAGAGACAGGGTCATATGCATGGACAGAAAAGGCTAGCAGTTCATCAGGAGCACTCATCCTGACATCATCCTGCAAAATCTGAGCAGCGTAAAGGGTGGAAGTGGAGGACTTATTAGGGCCTTATAATCAATTGAGTCCTCTTTCTCTTTGACTCCAAATGCAGTATTTTTTTAAACAGAAAATTGATTCCCTCTAGAACAGATTAACATTGGCGCAAAAAGGAGTGATACTACTTCTTAGCTGGCAAGAACTTCTCCAAGGCTTTGTAATTTCCCATGGTACCTTGAGAACTCCTCCACTTAGGGCTGGAGAAGGTTACAAAGATAGGGAGAAGACAGACCATGGAAGGATTTAAACACAAGGATGAGAATTTTAAATTTGATGCATTGGGAGTGATAAATTTCAAATACAGAAGGTACAGCGAGTGGAATTTTGAGGATGGTGTGATAATGGCAATTCTGAAAGCTACTGGCCAACAGTAATGCTGAATCTATCTATAGCTCTACTAATCTTTTGTACATGATTCCACATGCTCCTCACACATATTCAGTAATCACATTAGTTCCCAATGTTTTAGAGTTAGAAAGTGTCAACTGTCATTTCGTGTTATGTCTAGCTCAATTATTTGTATTACTCACTAATACTCAACTTATTCACTTGTTTCCATAACAGCTCTTGACTTTGTCCCTGCCTCAACTCATCTGTTGCTGAAATCCTCATTCATGCCTTTGTTACCTCTAGACTTGATTATTCCAACACATTCCTCACTGGTATCCCACATTAAACCCTCAGTAAACTTGAGGTCATCGAAAACTCTGCTGACCATATCCTAACTCACACCAAATCCCTTTTACCTGCCATCCTGTGTCATCCCTGTGACATCCCTGACTCCTGGTCAAACAACAACTTGATTTTAAAATTCTCATCCTTGTTTTTAAGTCTCTCCATGGCCTCACCCCTCCCTAGCTCCATAATCTCCTCCAGCCCCTCAACCATCTGAGATATCTACTCTCCTCCAATTGAGCATCCCCAATTGTAATCTCTCCACCACTGGTGGCTGTGGCTTCTGTTGCCTTGGTCCAAAGCTCTAGAATTCCTTCCTCACCTTACTTTTCTCCTTTAAGTCACTCCTTCAAACCAACCTCTGTGACCAAACTCTTAGGTCATCAAATCTAATATCCTCTTACGTGGCTCAGTGTCATATATTATTTTATTTGCTCCTGCAAAGCACTTCAATATAAAATGTCTTAAAGTTGCTATATAAGTATAAACTGTTTTTATTAGCTACAATTTTCAAGAATAGAGCTTAACTTCCCAAATAATACAACACAATAAAGTAAGCAAATTCGTCTCATCTGCTTTTCAGTTATGAAGATGGACAGTTGGCCAGCCCAAACGTAAACTGATCAGCTTAAAACTAGACAACCAATGGCAGAATCAGGCTAATAAGTATATTCTCAGCATTCATGTAAAGAATTGCCAATTGGCTAGAAATCTTTCATTACCTGTGAGGAAGCAGAATTCTGGAATGAGGTGAGCTATACGTGGAGCCACATCTTTGACATAATGTTTACTTTTTAACTGGCTGACCAGCATTGGCTGATTCAGATCAGTGATGGAAACATCATATTGCTGTGTAGATAAAAATTAAAGATGCTATTAAACAAAATATATTCAGTGCCAAAATAAACTTGTAAAGGCTTAAAAAGGGAGACAGAGAGAAAACAGGGAATTATAGACCAGTCAGCCTGATGTCATTCGTGGGGAGATTTCTAGACTCCACTATAAAAGATTTAACAGCTGAGCACTTGGAAAACAGTGGCAGAATCGGACAGAGTCAGCATGGATTTACGAAAGGGAAATCATGCTTGACAAATCTACTGGAATTTTTCGAGAATGTAACTAGTAGAGTTGATGAAGGGGAGCCAGTGGATGTGGTTTATTTGGACTTCCAGAAGGTTTTCGGAAAAGTCCCACATAAGACATTAGCGTGTAAAATTAAAGCACATGGGATTGGAGGTAGTGTACTGAGATGGATAGAAAACTGGTTAGCAGACAGGAAACAAAGAGTAGGAGTAAACAGGTCTTTTTCCGAATGGCAGGCAGTGACTAGTGGGGTACCGCAGGGATCGGTGCTGGGACCCCAGCTATTCACAATATATATTAATGATTTAGATGAGGGAACTAAATGTAATAGCTCCAAATTTGCAGATGACACAAAGCTGGATGGGAAGGTGAGCTGTGAGGAGGATGCAGAGATGCTTCAGGGTGATTTGGACAAGCTGAGTGTGTGGGCAAATGCATGGCAGATGCAGTATAATGTGAATAAATGTGAGGTAGCAAAAACAGAAAGGCAGATTATCTGAATGGCTATAAATTGAGAGAGGGGAATGTGCAACGAGACCTGGGTGTCCTCAAACACCAGTCGCTGAAGGTAAGCATGCAGGTGCAGCAGGCGGTAAACAAGACAAATGGTATGTTGGCCTTCATAGCGAGAGGATTCGAGTACAGGAGCAGGGATGTCTTACTGCAATTATACAGGGCCCTGGTGAGACCACGCCTGGAATACTGTGTGCAGTTTTGGTCTCCTTATCTGAGGAAGGAAGGATGTTGTTGCTATAGAGGGAGAGCAGCAAAGGTTTACCAGACTGATTTACCAGGACTGACATATGAGGAGAGATTGAGTCGGTTAGGATTATATTCGCTGGAGTTCAAAAGAATGAGGGAGGGATCTCATAGAAACCTTTAAAATTCTAACAGGACTAGACAGGGTAGATGCAGGAAGGATGTTTCTGAAGGTGGGGGAATCCAGAACCAGGGGTCACAGTCTGAGGATACGGGGTAGACCATTTAGGACTGAGATGAGGAGAAATTTCTTCACCCAGAGAGTGGTGAGCCTGTGGAATTCGCTACCGCAGAAAGTAGTTGAAGCCAAAACATTGTATGTTTTCAAGAAGGAGTCAGATATAGCTCTTGGGGCGAAAAAGAATTTGATATCTGTATAAACTCAACTCATTTACTATCTCAAGAAATACCAATTAAACTAATGCCGAAACAAACACAAGAATAATCTATGATGAAAAAAACCACAAGGAGGACATACTTCAAACACTAAAATCATGTCAAGTGAATTGAAAATGTGTCTGAATCGAAAAAGTGTCTAAAACAGGCACATATTGCTGAATTGGCAGCACAGATGCCTTATGGACACCTGAAATGAGCATAAGCCCCGTTTAGCCCCAGACTCGTAAATTTGTCAGAGTTTCAGAAGCATAAGTTATGACTGGTATTTCCCAGTCTTCAGCTGCCTAAGCAGTGACTACTTTCATGGGATCATTGAAGGTTGCTTAAAGCAGGTCCGAAAATGTGGAAAATGTTCAGTATTTTCACGAATCAGAGGAGCAGCAGAGTTTATCCTGGCTGCACTAAAGACTGCTATCAGCCTGCCACCTACCTGCCAAACATGCTCCCTGCTCCACACCAAACCCACCTCCCCAAAAAAAAACCTTGCTAGGGGTCTCAGCCTTCGCATAGGCCTACGTTTTGTAAAACCTTGGCTGAAGATAAGGCTGAAGCATTTGCTACAATCCTCAGCCAGAAGTGCTAAGTGGATGATCCATCTCGGCCTCCTCCGGAGGTCTCCAGCATCACAGATGCCAGTCTTCAGCCAATTCAATTCGCTCCACTCCATGTGATACCAAGAAACAGCTGAACGAACTGGATACTGCAAAGGCTATGGGCCCTGACAATATTCCGGCAATAGTACTGAAGACTTGTGCCCCAGAATTGCCGCGCCCCTAGCCAAGCTGTTCCAGTACAGCCACAACACTGGCATCTACCCGGCTATGTGGAAAATTGCCCAGGTATATTCTGTACCCAAAAAGGCAGACAAATCCAAACTGGCCAATTACCGCCCATCAGTCTACTCTCAATCATCGGTAAAGCATTGGAAGGGGTTATCAACAGTGCTATTAAGTGGAAGTGGCACTTGCTTAGCAGTAACCTGCTCACTGACACCTAGTTTGGGTGCCGCCAGGGCCACTCAGCTCCTGACCTCATTACAGCCTTGGTTCAAACATGGACAAAAGAGTTGAATTCCTGAGGTGAGGTGAGAGTGACTGTCCTTGACATCAAGGCAGCATTTGACCGAGAGTGGCATCAATGAACCATAGCAAAACTGAAGTCAATGGGAATCAGGGGGAAAACGCTTCACTGGTTGGAGTCATACCTAGCACCAAGGAAGATGGTTGATTGTTGGAGGTCAGTCTTCTCAGCTCCACGACTTCACTGCAGGAGTTCCTCAGGGTAATGTCCTAGGCCCAACCATCTTCAGCTGTTTCATCAATGACCTTCCTTCCATCATAGGGTCAGAAGTGGGGATGTTCGCTGATGATTGCACAATGTTCAGAACCATTCGCAACTCCTCAGATACTGAAGCAGTCCATGTCCAAATGCAGCAAGACCTCGACAATATCCAGGCTTGGGCTGACAAGTAGCAAGTAATATTCATGCCAGGCAATGACCATCTCCAACAAGAGGGAATCAATCCATTGCCCCTTGATGTTCAGCAGCATTACCATTACTGACTCCCCCATTATCAACATCTTGGAGGTTACCATTGGCCAGAAACTTAACTAGACTAGCCATATAAATACTGTGGCTACAAAAGCAGGTCAGAGGCTAGGAATTCTGTGATGAGAACCTCACTTCTTGACTTCCCAAGACCTGTCCACCATCTTCATGTCCCGTCCACATCTACAGGTCCCAAGTCAGGTGTGTGATGGAACACTCCCCACTTGCCTGGATGAGTGCAGCTCCAACAACACTCAAAAAGCTTGACACCATCCAGGACAAAGCAGCCCCACTTGATTGGCATCACATCCACAAACATTCACTCCCTCCACCACCAATGCACAGTGTATATCGTCTACAAGATGCACTGCAGGAATTCACCAAGGCTCCTGAGACAGCACCTTCCAAACCCATGACCACTACCATCTAGAAGGACAAGGGCAGCAGATGGGAACACCACCACCTGCAAGTTCCCCTCCAAGTCACTCACCATCCTGATTTGGAAATATATCACCATTCCTTCACTGTCGCTGGATCAAAATGCTGGAACTTCCTTCCTAACAGCACTGTGGGTGTACCTTCACGACATGGACTGCAGCAGTTCAAGAAGGCTGCTCACCACCACCTTCTCCAGGGCAAAGAGGGATGGACAATAAATGCTGGCCTAGCTAATGAAGCCCACATCCCGTGAATGAATAAAGAAAAAGCTGTTTTGGAGCTCCTGATCTGTATTTGCAGCTTGCTTGATTCATTCTGAGGATAAACAACTGAATTTTACTGGCTCCCATGCAGCAGGAATGGAGGAAGCCACATCGGGACGCTTCCCCATCACCGCCCACCTCCCGTAGTGGTGCTGCTGAGGCTCCAAAGCTGTCCACCCTCTGTTTGGGCTACCTTTAGGCCTTAACATTCCTACAGCTGGTTTGGAGTACTGAGGGATTTAGACCTCAAGGGTATTTTAAGCTGCATATCTATCTATTTCATACTTGGTGAACAGATCTTTGCTCTGACTTTCAGTTCCATTATGGCCTGTAAATGAACATACTAGTACATGAATTAGAAGCAGTATAGGCCATTCAGTCCGTCGAGCCTGCTCTGCCATCCGATAAGATCGTAGCTGATCTGATTGTGGCCTCAACTCTATTTTCCTGTCTAGCCCCGGTACCCTTTAACTCCCTTGTCAATTAAGAATCTAGCTAACTCAGCATTGAAAATATTCAATGACCCTGCCTCCACCGCTCTCTGATGAAGAGAATTCCAGACCAACAACCCTCTTGACAGAAGAAAAATTCTCATCTTAAAAGGGTGTTAAATATGGGCTGCACCATCATACCTGAAAACTGATATACATCTTTACAGCTGGCAGCATCAGGGGTCCACCCACTGTCCTTAATTGGAAATTGCCAAGCTCATGCTACTGCTGGCAAGCATGGGCTCAGGACCCGGTTTTTGGGCCAATGTCAGGGCCCTGAAGCTCACGGTAAAATTCAGCCCAATGTTTATGGTCTGATTTTTCATCAGAACTGGTTCCTGAAATGTTAACTTTGATACCCTCTCCACAAATGCTGCCATACTTGCTGAGAATTTTCAGCATTTTGTTTTTGGATTTCCAACATCCACAGTATTTTGCTTTTGTATTTCTTTTACTTCATTTGCTACTTGACTACTCCTGGTTGTTGTTATCTATCTTCCCCTTCAATATTTTTGGTCTTCCCAAAAGCTCAAAGAATTGCTGGCTCCATGCTTTAAACACATTTAAAGATACATTCCTTTATTTTCCACCTACAGCACAATTTTCTGATTGCCCATAATTGTGCTTGCTCCCTTCTGATAGCCAAAACTGCACGGGAAACTGAGTAACGATGCACATAATTCCATTATGGAAAATTGTGTGCATTCAGCTTACTGTACTTCTGCCCAGCACCAAGCATTCTCAAATGAGCTTTGCATGATCAAAAAATAAGCTGTCCTTTCACATCAGACCTCCGGAATTTACTACAAAATGATAATTATTTTGTTCAACAGTTTGAAATTCATATTTATTAACGAAGAAAATATGTTTAGTTCATACTGCAGCTAGTATTTATCCATTGCTCTTTCTTCTTTGGTTAGTTTTTTTTCTCTGATATGAAGCTTGAGCAATCAAACAAACCTATGTCCCTTAATAACACCATAAAGCATAGATATAAATTCTATTACCAGCAAAATTCACATACAAACTCCTCATGTCTTTGTAATATATTCCATTGTATTATATTTTTAGCCCAGTGCCAACCAGTTTATTGATCTCACTGGTCAGAAAATGTATCTTATTTTATTTATGGTTCATTTTTCCCACCTGTGAATAATAATCAACATAAGTGACTTCAGTTCCATCTGCTTTTTCGAATACATTGGTAGGTTTCACAGACCAGTCAATATCATCAATGCGATATGTTTTGTTATTGTATCTAAGAGATAGAAGCAATGCATTACTTTCAAAGCCTTTCGACAAAATGACGGTCTAGATTTTCCTTCAAGCTATGCCAGCTTCCTGGCATAATTCAATAAAAGTGCAGCAGTAAATTTTTGGCAACTCCTTGTGCTCGTTCTCCACTAGCCCCTGCCACCTCTGGTATTTTCGTTGAACTGACATTGAGTATATGTCTATCCAAATATGGGTGCATGCAGTTTTTTATTTATTCAACTGTCTGCACTTAGGAAGCTGGCCATGCAACACTGCAGCAGACCTCCAAGCCTTTCTCTGTCTAGAATAAGTCTAAGGTCAAAAGCCAGGATCAAGATGCACCCTTATAGAAACTTCATTCTTCTGCATCTCCACTAACACTACAGCAAAATGGAAGGTCTAATATTCATTTTCTGTAACAAAACCTGTTAATGTTTTTCAGTCTATAGGACTGAAATTGGGTTAATAGCAGTCATTCCATTTTCTGCAATAATGGCGTGAAAAAGAACTGTAAAAGATACTCAAAAATCCTCATATTTTGAATTATGGATTGTATTACAGACCTTCAAAGGGCATTAATTTACCTTGACACTCACGAAAGCTTTCATTAAAAATGGCGAGTGGCATTGTTCTCAATTAACCTCTTAGCTTGATGTGCAATCTCATTTGTGAAAGTTTGTTTATGATCTTGTGACATTATTACTACATGTTTTGCAACAAATAATTTGCAACAATATACATGAAAATACTATGCTAGTTACTCAACAATGAAGAATTATACTTGTATTTTTATGTGAACAATCCATCGAGCTTTCTCTTTCAAGATATACAGTACAGCAGGCATAATTTATGAAATCACAACTAACATGAAGAAAAGTAAAACTTCTAACCCAGAACTTTTTACTACCCTAGAACAACTATGTTAACTGATTAATTTAACTGAGAATCATGAATTGAAGATATTCTTACCAGAAATGCTGCAATTCAGCTGCGCTTATTATTTCAACAGCTGAATGAGGAGCTTGCTCCACTAATAACTATAAGGATTGCAACTTCTGTTTGGTTTTGATTTTATTCTTTGTAGTTACAACTTTTTAATCAGTGTAATTTCAAAAATATTTTCATCTTTGTTGTTATTATCAGATCAAAATAAGATGATAAACATTTTCATGCTAAGTAGCATCGTAGCTGTTCCACTTTTCTGTTTTGAATTTTTTCTTTCTTTACCTTGTAAGAACAATGAATCCCACTAATTCCTTCATACAGCTATCAATGAAATGCTGGTCACCAATTCTGTTGTATAGCTCAGTCATGAAGTCTAATACCGTTTCACTGCGTAGAACCTTATGGCTTACATCAACAGACAATAAGGTCTTGGTCTCATATCTCAAGATTGAAGTCGAAAAACCTGGCCATAGAATCAACCTGGAAGTAGAACATGTATAACTTTTAAACACATGGCAGCTGTGTATTTAAACCTCTCCTAATAATAATATATTTAATAATTAAGATGAATCTCAATTTTGATTATTTCAGGGTGAAAGAGGAAGAGAACTCAAAGATGGCTACATAAGGGATCTATGCTCAGAATATAGCATGATTCAGAGACCTGAGAAACAGTAGAAATTTGCAAATTTTCTACCGATTAAGGTTGTTTTCTCTGCTGGTCTACCTGGCCAGCTCTTTTAGGCTCAGTTCCTACTTCTCCATTGGGACATTTCAGCCTTATCTGAGCTAGTTGTGATTTGTTTCTGCTGGTATCATCCCGCTGTGAATACTGTTCCCATGATACTAAACATTCTCTGCTTAATTACAATCAATTTAATTCCTGTGACTGCTGACTGAGCTTGATTTCAATCATCCTTTGGAATTCCTCAATCATCTTTTACAAGGTTTGTCTGAACCAGGTCCTCAAGGTCTTGATGCTGTTCCCAATTGTGTGTGCTCCTAACCACCTTAGAGATGATCTTTGGACCAGGTCCCTCATGTGCACAGGTCCCATGGATTTACTGTACACCGTTCATGGCTTTCACTACTGTTGGTTACTGAGTCTTACTTCTATTGCACTTCACTCTTTTGCTGGTACATTAGGTCCACAGGGGCACATTGCAACACCTGAGGCCTCTACACATTTCCAATGGTCTCCAGGATCATCATTTGTTGGCTCATGATCAACTCTCTACACTTCCTTGGCTCTCTAATTCCACTAAATAACTTCCAGTAATGCTTCCATTGATATTCTGCCTTCCATGTTTCCAAGATACAGTTCCTCTCCATATTGACTCTGAAGTTGAAAGGACGGATGATCCAAGCTGTATACAAGTCAACCTGAACCAACCACAAACATTTACTTCTGTTTCACATTGTCTTCTCACTCACTTATGTTTCAATTTCACTTAATCTCTGCCATGTATTTCCTTTTGTGACCATTCACATTCTGGCTGCTGTTCTAGAGCAGAGTCCATTATTTCCACAGGCCTTTCTCTCCTCTCTTCCCCTAGCTGGAGAGTCCAGACTCGGGATAATAGTCTCAGGATAAGGGGTCAGCCATTTAGGACTGAGAAGATGAGTAATTTCCTCACCCAGAGGGCAGTGAATGTTTGAAATTCTCTACCTGAGGACTATGGATGTTCAGTTGGTGACAATATTCAAGACTAAAATCAATAGATTTATGGTTACTAAGGGAATCAAGTGATATGAGGTTAGGGCAGGAAAGTGGTGTCGATGTAGAAGTTTGGCAATTATCTAAGCATGGCAGAGCAGGCTCAATAGGTGTATGGTCTAATCTGATCCTATTTCTTATGTTCTGCCTTGTCACCAATCTCAGGTTGAATCCCTCTTTAATAATCCCAATGCCACCCTGTGTCCCACATGGCATTCTCCAAAAGGTCCTTTGAGATAATCATCATGGCTTTATTATGAGCAGCAAGCCCAACTGCTCCATTCTCTAATCCTCCTTCCCAGCATGTCCACTGAGGGATTACCTCACCAATCTCCTTCCCATTCATCTCACTCTCCCCCACCACTAAAGTTTGGATTAACAGTCAGACCCCTCTTTGTATTTTCCTCCAAAATTTCTGTCCATTCATGAACAAGGCCCTTGCCATCTATGATCTTACTGTGGAGTATGACATGGTGGCCATGTCAGCGTTTGATGCAGTCAAGCATACTATATCCTTCCAATGTCTCTCCTCATTGTCCAGCTCATTGAGACTGCCAGTGTTTGATTCTATTTTTATCTACCTGAGGATCACTAACAACGAATCCTCTTGTCACCCAAAGGATTCATCCTTAGATTGCCCCTTTTCCTCCTATATAATGTTGTCCATCCACAAACATGGGGCTGAATATTTGGGCATCACTGTCCCTGGCACCGCACTGCACCACAGCATCACACCGTCCCCCTCCCACCAGCTAAAAAGTCAGTATGGAGCCCACCGACCATCCTGACAGTTGCCCCACAGCAATCTAATGCTGGGGCAGTGTTAATTGCTTTAAGGTGAGATTCCTGCCCTTATCTCGGGAGGAAGTCCAGTCTTAGAGAGATCCTGGCCAGTTGGATGGTTGGCACTTTGCATTCCCAGCAGAGTCAGCTGGGAGTGGTGGCCACTGCTGGGAATACAACCAGTTCCACCACGCCAAGGAGCCCAGGTAAGTCTGGGGTAGGGGTCCCAGTGAGGGGATGAAGTGCATGGGGATAAGGTTCAAGAGGCCAGAGGGAGGGTTAAAGGGTGGGGGGGTTGGGAAATGACCTTGGAGGAGGGGGTGGTGCCTCCAATAGGCCCGGGGTCCCCAAGGTAGACTCCAGGCCCTTGCCCGACACCAACCTGCTCAACTAAAGACGCTGGGCTTCCCCCATTAATTGGCTGCTTGAGGGCATCGACAGACCCAAGAACAGGCAGCCACCCAATGCCTCCCGGTCCTCCATAAAATTTCAGACAGGTTGGGGCAGGCTGGTAGGCAGCGCAAAGGCCACTTGCTGGATATTACGTGCCCCCCCCCCACTGGATGTTACGTGCCATCCGCTGGATATTACATGCCACCTGCTGGATATTACATGCCACCTGCTGGATATTACATGCCACCTGCTGGATATTACATGCCTCTCACCTACAAACCCATTGATTGGGGAGCTTACTATCCAGCCCATGGAGTCAGTTTCTACATGAGTGCTGATGAGTGCTGATAACACCACTTCTACCTCACCACCACCTTGGTTGATCCCATCCACTGTCTCTGTGCTATCGTGAATGTGTGTGTTTTTTAAAAAATTCTTACAATGCTTGCAAATTCATTGACCGTTCCTAAAAAACACCAGTGATGGGTCCTTCTTATTGCACCACTGCAGTCTATATGATGAAGGTGCTTCCAGAATGAAATTGTTAGGGTGGTTCAGCACTTTGAACCAGCCACAATGATGTAATGGTAAAATACACCCCAGGCAGGACAATGAAGAGGAATTTAAAGGCAATGGTGTTCTCATGTACCTGTTCTTCCCATTGGTGGAGTTTTGGAATGTGCTGCCAAAGAAGCTTTTGTTACGAATGTGAGGTTTTATAAGATGATTATGTTTTAAGCTGTCTCTTTAAGTTAAGATAAAATGGAGCTGTGAAGAGGGTCATGTGATCTGCTACAAGTGCTGCTTGGTAACACGCCTGAAACACTTGATTACCATGGGGACCAGGGGCCCAGGTCATGTGCTATTGAAATGCATGTGCCAGGTTGAACACCTGAAAACAAAGGCAGAAGCAGATGTTACTGCAGGCTTTAAACTTTCCATCTTAGAGGCTTTGAACAGAGAGAGACAGGGGAACAGAGAATAAGACAGCTGCTGCAGTCTGTAGAGAGAAAAGGCTATTTTCTCTGTTAACTACTAGACTGGAAGATTTGCCCTGGCAAGGCCAGGAGGAGCAGGCAATCACAGGAGTGGGCAGCATTTATATCAGTTAAATAGATGATTGTTGCTTGATAAATGTAAAAGTAGCAATATTACAGATGCATTATGATTAGCCAATTTACTGCCATTCCTGCTAATGAAGTTGGTTTTCCCAAATCACCTGTGGATAAAGTGTAGAAACCAATAGTGGTAAAATTCTACAAAAATACAATTATTAACTATTTACAACCAAGACAGGAAAAAGTGTTTGTTTCCTAATATCAGTGCAGTAATTCACTGTAGTTCACAGTGGTAATATTACCAACATTGCAGAAAATTAGGACTATAATCGAAGAAACAGCCTACCTATGTTGAGGAATCTGAATTGGAGTTGATGGATTATAAAAGTTCCGCCCAATTTGGTACATAGACAGCATTTTCAGAACTCTGTTTAAAAACAGAATTGTTTCAAAGTTTTAATTCATGTAAAAAGGTTGGCCTATTATGCAAAAAAAATTATTTGCATTATTGACTATAGAATTCACTTGTATTCATCAACTATAAGTTCAAAATGTTTTAAACTTTTGGAACCAGTCAATCTTATTATCAGTTTATCTTATGACAATTCCATTAAAAATTTGTGACAATACAAAACAGGGGCAGGGGAGGTTGTGAGTTGAATTTTTGTTGTATCAGCATATGGACTTATCCCAGCCACACTTGGATTCTTATTATGACTGGACCTTTAAATTCTAGATAGGGAGTTATGGGCCACTCATCACTAGAGTAAGGTTATCCATCCCAGGGGATACTGCTTACCTTCTGTCTAGAGGGGCTCAATTTGGGCCTTCAGAGTACTCTATTATGCCTTACAGGAATGGATTAGCTTGAGCTGGGGAAGGTGCCATTAATGCACTCTTGCAGATGCCAGCAGCCTACCCTGTTAGTTGCAATAAGTGCTTATTGTGGAAGAATGAGCCCAAAGATAGTCTTTTACCTCAGGTTTATTCTTAAGACAGCTCAGCAAAATGACAAACTCCCAGTCCCTTGCGCTCTGGGGTGTTACAGCTGTACCCATTTATAAGTGAGCTAATGCACATCACCTGTTTTAACAATGAAATTGTCTTAACAATGCATTTGCAATACAATATAATTGCCAGCTTGGCCTAAATAGCCAAGTGGTTATGGTACTGGGTTTGTAACCCCCAGATCAAGAGTTCAAATCTCACAATGGCAAACTATGAAACAATGTAACTTCATCTGAAACAGATGGAAACAGGTTTACTCAAAAGAGTATCAAGAGTTCAAATCTCACAATGGCAAACTATGAATCAAGAGTTCAAATTTATCCCAATTTTGTCGATTTGGTTTTCGTTTAAAAGATTATCAAGAGTTCAAATCTCACAATGGCAAACTATGAAACTATGTAACTTCATCTGAAACAGATGGAAACGGGTTTGTATGAAAGAGTTATCAAGAGTTCAAATCTCACCATGGCAAATTATGAAACAATCTAACTTCATCTGAATAGGAACAGATAGAAATGTGTTTGTACTCGAAAGAGTTACATCTTCTCTTCTAAGCTTGGCCTAAATAGCCAAGTGGTTATGGTACTGGGTTTGTAACCCCAAGATCAAGAGTTCAAATCTCACAATGGCAAACTATGAAACAATGTAACTTCATCTGAAACAGATGGAAATGGGTTTGTACTCGAAAGAGTTACTCATATTTCACCCGGTGCGGAAGGGGGTCGGGAAGGAGGAGGACCTCCTCGTGAACCTGCTCCTGGGCCTGGCCAAGTTGGCCATTAACAGGTCCAGGCAGCGGGCGATCGACGGGGGAGTCCCACCCGATTGTTTGTCCCTCTTCCGTGGCTACGTTCGCTGCCGTATGTCCCTGGAGAGGGAGCACGCGGTGTCTGCTGGCACTCTCGAGGCCTTCCATGCTCGGTGGACACCGCGGGGACTGGGGTGTTTTGTTGACCCCTTTAATCACATTTTGATTTAAAGTTTGTAAGGTTCCTTTAAATTTTTGTCCTTGGTTTTACAGCTGACCTGAATTAGGGGCTGTGCCTGATTTATCCCAATTTTGTTGATTTGGTTTTCGTTTAAAAGATTATCAAGAGTTCAAATCTCACAATGGCAAACTATGAAACTATGTAACTTCATCTGAAACAGATGGAAACGGGTTTGTACGAAAGAGTTATCAAGAGTTCAAATCTCACCATGGCAAATTATGAAACAATCTAACTTCATCTGAATAGGAACAGATAGAAGTGTGTTTGTACTCGAAAGAGTTACATCTTCTCTTCTAAGCTTGGCCTAAATAGCCAAATGGTTATGGTACTGGGTTTGTAACCCCAAGATCAAGAGTTCAAATCTCACAATGGCAAACTATGAAATAATGTAACTTCATCTGAAACAGATGGAAACGGGTTTGTACTCGAAAGAGTTACATCTTCTTGGTGTCTGCTGACACGCTTGAGGCCTTCCGTGCTCGGTGGGCACCGCGGGGTCTGGGGTGTTTTGTTGACCCCTTTAATCACATTTTGATTTAAAGTTTGTAAGGTTCCTTTAAATTTTTGTCCTTGGTCTTACAGCTGACCTGAATTAGGGGCTGTGCCTGATTTATCCCAATTTTGTTGATTTGGTTTTCATTTAAAAGATTATCAAGAGTTCAAATCTCACAATGGCAAAATATAAAAAAAACAATGTAACTTCATCTGAAACAGATGGAAAACGGGTTTGTACTCGAAAGTTACATCTTACTGCCCCTCCGTCCTTTTCAGTGGTTGGCGGAGAGGAGGGCTGTGGCCGCAGGGGTGACCAGGATCGGGGATGTGCTGGGAGGCGGAGGACTGGGCTGGATGCTCCTGCAGGAGTTGGCGCGTCGTGCATCTGTGAGTGTCCAGGTCGCAGCCGATGCCATCCAAGACCTGAGAATGGTCGTGCTCGGACCCGACGTTATTTTGGGTCTTGAGGTGGCCCAGGTGCACGGTGGTCTTCCGTCTGAACGTTCCCCTGTTCGGACAGAATTCCACATTGGCCCCAAGCCCCGAACCCTCCCTCGGGTGCTGGTGCCCCGCAATATGAGCCGCCTCGGGGACATGCCCTCCGTGCCTTTTGGCACGGCAAAGAGGAGCTTTTTGTATGGACTGCTGCTGCACATCTTCCATTTTCTCGCCCTTGTCCGCCGCCTGGACACGCCCTGGCGTGCCTTGTTGCCGTCCGGCGGCGGAGGCCCCCAATGGGAGGCCCTCTACGGAGGTGTCCTCCCCCTTTCTATCGGGGACCTGGGTTGGAGGGTGTTGCATGCAGCATTCCCGTATAAGAGGATGCATAGGTTCATGGATTCTCAGGACACGTGCCCTTTTTGCGGTCTTGTGGAGTCCGTGGACCATGTATATATAGGGTGTTGTAGGCTGCACTCCCTTTTTAGTTATTTGAAAAACCTTTTATTGATGTTTTGTTTGCACTTCAGCCCCACGCTCCTGATCTATGGGCACCCGGTGCGGAAGGGGGTCGTGAAGGAGGAGGACCTCCTCGTGAACCTGCTCCTGGGCCTGGCCAAGTTGGCCACTAACAGGTCCAGGCAGCGGGCGATCGACGGGGGAGTCCCGCCCGATTGTTTGTCCCTCTTCCGCAGCTACGTTTGCTGCCGGATGTCCCTGGAGAGGGAGCACGCGGTGTCTGCTGACACGCTCGAGGCCTTCCGTGCTCGGTGGGCACCGCGGGGACTGGGGTGTTTTGTTGACCCCTTTAATCACATTTTGATTTAAAGTCTGTAAGGTTCCTTTAAATTTTGTCCTTGGTTTTACATCTGACCTGAATTAGGGGCTGTGCCTGATTTATCCCAATTTTGTTGATTTAGTTTAATTGGTTTCATTTAAAAAGATTATCAAGAGTTCAAATCTCACAATGGCAAACTATGAAACAATGTAACTTCATCTGAAATAGATGGAAACATGTTTGTACTCGAAAGAGTTACAATGTAATTGCCAGTAAACAAGATGATTGTTACTGGACCATGGCAATGGAACTATATTGACATATCCTAGCTATACAAATGACTCAAAAAATTGCAATTTATTTCCAAAATTTGGGAATGGCTCTCATGCCTTGGGTGAAGGGGGGGCATGGGTTCCGTGCTGCCAGCTTAAATACACTGAAGCAGGATCCCAAGAATGCCCAGACCAGTACTTAAGATTATATCAATAAGTATAGACAAGCAGGATAGAATACTCCAAGGTATACAATGGTGTGCATAATGCAATGGTGTTGAAGTGCACAAGGCAACCATGCTCCAGAAAAATAGGCACAGAGATGAGGCCTACAATGTGCCCAAGATGTTCAGCAAGCTTCAATGGGCAAAAACGTGTGGGAGCCTATGAACATTTGTTTTCTGATTTTCAAATATAGTTTGACTACTCCAATCGAATATACGAATGTTGTGCAATTTATTTTATGTCACTGAGAATCAACTCACTTTTTAATTGTGATATTGAAGAACTGGATGCACATGGGAGAATCCTGTGGAAATTCACTTGTCAGAGCAATAGTTATATTCACTATTTGGCCATCTTTCATCAGGCTTGTCACTTTTGTAACCTAAAAATAAGATTTGAGTTTAATTTTGCATTTCAAGGCGAGTGAAATAAGGTACACAATGTTCTTGACTCAAGAGAGTCTTACAATCTTACAACCGGAGACAAAAGGAAATGCTTTAATTCTGTAAGACCAAACTCTTGGAGGATAGCAGAATGGCTATCCCCAATGATTTCCTCGAACTGTGGGAACTAGAAAACCTTGGAAATGTCTTGTTTACTGATGGACAGATGCTAAAATTGCTATTACCTGGGGTGAAATATTTATGGATATCTATGAATTGATCAAACAGATTTTTTTGCTCAGAATATAGGCTCAGTGAAGTTTGAATGCAAACAGTGCGTTAACACTTTCACCTCCGAACTTTGAGTTTGAATTCAGCTCAGATTGATAGGATAAATTGTCCTATATCTACTTGCTGCAAGAATCCTAAATGGATAATCTCAACCTAGTAAGATGTAAGAACACAGTACAAAACTGACCCTGATAGAAATGCAACTTAAAGGTGTTTTAAGGATGACAGTTGTCAAAAAATAAAATTACACTGGTGTAACGGAGGCTATCCAGATTGAATAGCATGAATATGTGGAAGTCTGACTAACCACAACACCTGATAGTTTTTGGTAAGCTCTTCAATCATAGTAAGTCATGCTTCATGTGGCATTGCATGAAATAAAACATTGCAGGGAATTCAACAGCCTATATGGCCACATCAGCCAATATGGAACCAATCATTTCTGCATGTCCTAGCATATTACTTGGTATCAACAATAGTGAGCTGTATTCATGGGTTCAAGGTCAGTATGGGCCAACTGCAGTGCCGTGCAGTCTGCAAAAAGGAAATCTGCAACTAACAAGCACCATGGTGTGGGCACAACATTGATCAGCTGCAACCTCAATTGTGCCTCCAGTTCTTTCCAAGCATGCTGTAATATGGACCTCTGGGGATGAGCAAACGAGGGCTATCCTCATTTTAACCACCTCATGCAGCATCACTTCCACTTTAGCAGTCATCGAAAAAGGGTTGCACCATAATTTAGCCAAAGACTCTGATTCATGCTTCAACATTTGATTTCTTTTCAATTCACTTTTGCCTGGCGCTTCTTGCCATTCTTTTCCTGTCAGTCTTTGCAAAAGAAGAAACAAGGTGTTTACTCAGCAACAGTTATGCAATGCAAGCATTTAAGTTCTAGGTGCACAAGAGTTGCTTTGATGACTACTGGTAAGTGCTGGAAGCATTGATACGGGAACTAAGGTACCAGAGGGCCTTACTATAACTGAAGAGCATTTCTCAGAAGCACTGGGAACAATTAAACATGGGCCAGAAAATTCCTGAGACCTGCTCCTGCTCTATTGGTGTTACTTCACCTAAAGTGCAGCAGAATCCTGTTTATGTGCAGAAGTAGGTTTTTTGAACTTCTAGTAAAATGACACCAAGTCAGGAGTAGCTACATGGAATTTGCAAGATAGATACAAGAACGAAGTAGCCGTAGTTGGGTGAGAAAGAGAATTTTTGTTAAGAATCTGAGCAAGGGAAAGAAAAAGTGAAATGAGAATGACAGGCATTGAAGAGACAAGACAGCAGGATTGAGTGCAATGACATACATGCTATGGGAGAAATATCGTCATGATGAAAGGCTTTACATAGGATTACACAGGTTAAATGTCTCAGAAACAATTCATTAGGCCCAATCAGTCCAACACTCCACTCGAACCTCCTCCTATCTTTCCTTTCCAAAATATATCACTATAACCCTCTATTCCTTTCTCTATTGTATGAATGCCTGGCCTCCCATTAACTGTATGTATACTATTTGCTTCAAACATTCCATGTGGTGATGAGGTGATGAACATTCTCACCACTCTGAGTAAAGGGATTTCTAGTGAATTCCCTATTGGATTTCTTGCTGACTGTCTTATATTGATGATCTCTAGTTATGCTCTTCTCCACAAGTGCAAACATTCTGTCTGTTTCTATTCTATCAAAACCTTTCATTGTTTTAAAGACCTCTATCAGGTCATCCTTCAGCCCTCTTTTTATCAAGAGAAAAGAGATCTAGCCTGTCAATCCTTTCCTGATATATATTACCCACACATGTCTGATATCATCCTTGTAAATCTTCTCTGAGCCCTCTTCAGTGCCTTGACATCCTTTTTATAATAATGACAACCAGAGTTCTACGCAGTGCTCCAAGTATAGCCTAACCAAGCTTTAGCATAACTTCACTACTTTTCAATTCTAGATTATTTTAGAATGCGTGGATGGAATCCATCCAGACTCCGGAGTTGGGGTGTGGATGTGGGAGGATGAGTTGGGGGTTAACTTTTTTGAGTTTGATTAGTGTATTCAATCCATGCCCTTTTTTCAATTTTAAATGTACTTATCTCATGACTCACCTCATCATTCAACGTCACATCTACTTGTTCCATCTCCCTGATAAATACTGAAGCAAAATAATTATTTAATTAATAATTATCCCTATCATTACCTGGTACAATCCTGTCTATCCCTTAATGGTCCTATTCCCATCCTAGTCTTCCCTTTTTTAATTGATGTGCCTGTAAAATATTTTCCTTTTTATTATGTTTCTTGATCACTTATTTTCATAATTCTTCTTTGCCTTCTTAACTTTTTTCTCTCTTAATCTCTTCATATTCTCTCTCAACATGCACTTATTTGCTGTTTATGTACTTAATGTATGCCTCTTTCCTAACCCACAATTGGTATCTTATGTTTTTATTCATCCTTGGAGTCTCAATAGTGTTCAATTTGTTCTTTCATTTCAGCAGAATATATTTTTCTTGCACTCTGTTTTAATGAAATCTTAAGATCTGGCAGGGATAAAGCTTGACACTGGTTATTATGATTAATTTGGTCAAGAACATCTGTAACTACAAATTATTTCAAATAAGCTTTGAAGAATGCATGCAAGTGATATTTTTCCACCTGTGCCTTTAAATGGAAAGTGGACAGCTATCTCCAGCAGATGCTCGTACTAGTGGTAGCATGCCAATTTACTGATGGGTAAATGAAAGTAAACTACCTTAGTACAGGTGAGTGCTGATGAGATCAGCATGAAAAATGAGGTCATTAACCTGGCACGGCTAGTGACCTAAATAAATTGTTTAATTTTTCAAATAACTCAGGCCCATTTTGAAAAGGAAGTACTGATTGCAGGGCTCCCCTATAAAGCTGACATTTTCGACAATAAGTAACCATAGCAAGACAAAAATAAAAGCATGTCCTTTATCAGTTAATCATTACTCTGAAACAAAATCGATACCCTTGAGCTAACACTTTCATGCACAAGCCTTTCAACTGTAACATAGAGTGAGCCTACTGGCGTTGATTAAAATTCTGATCCATATTTATATAGCTCATTTTAAAACAAAACACAGCTCAATTGTCTAAATTGTTTGCATCAGCTGTGTGGTACCCCGCCTGTGTGATTTTCAAATACATGTTGGTGACGAGGGACCTACCACGCCACACCATCACCAAATTAGAGATGCTAAAACTGGTTTGATTTTTGTAGTGCTATTCAACATTAACTCTCTCTTAACATTTTCCCAATGTTAAAAGATCAGCATTAGTGAGCAGGGTCAAAAGTATGCTTCTTACTTGGTTTTGTAGTTTATTTGGAAGGAACAACATGGCTCCATCAAATGCCCTGATTCTTCCTAATAGATCACTGTGGCTGAACAGCAGTGCCATTCGTAAGCGTTTTGATTCAATGCCCGGCATGAAGGTCACTTGGTACTGGTACAGGCGCCATTTTGGGGGTGATCTGAAGGCAAAAAGATTTGTGACGATCTTCACTGGAATCCCGCTGGAACCTGCAAATACCCAATATTAAACAATTCAATAAATTTAGGAGAAACTTCACATAGCATTGGAAAGTACCACATAGTGGGTTACATCCTGTAGGCTTCAAATGTATGCAACAAATCCGGTTCTGATTCAGCGGAGCACACGGTCAGTCAAATTACTTAAGGGGGTCAGGTTCCTCAGAGTCAATGGCCGGATTTTCAACCACTGCCAAGGTCGAAGATGCCTGGGGCCAAAGATTAGCCCCACTCACTCGCATGCCGGTTCCCTAGCTCCATCCCACCTCTGGGCCATTTTTGCAAAGGCGGGATTGGCATTGACAGGGTTGCCCACCCGCACATGGTGGGTATTATTTTCACTAGTGTGGAGTTTTACTTGGAGCTGATATATTTGGTCACCGCCCTTGTGCCCTCCGACACGGCGTGCTTGGCCAGTTCCCCGGAAAGCAGCAGGCACACGGTGGTCTGGATCTCCTGGGAGCTGGCGGTGCTGTGCTTGTTGCAGCGGGCCAGGCAGGAAGCTTCGCCTGCGATGTGCTCGATAATGTCGCTGATGAACGAGTTCATGATGCTCATAGCCTTGGAAGAGATGCCAGTGTCAGGTGAACCTGCTTCATCACTTTGTAGGTGTAGATGGAGTAACTTTCTTTCCTGGATTTCTTCCTCTTCTTGCTACCTTTCAGTGGTGCCCTCTTCTGGGCTTTCTTGGTACCCTTCTTGGAAATTGGGGCTTTCTTCTCCTCCGCCATGGCTACAGTAAACCTTGGGTAGTCAATCAGGCTCATTAACAAACTACTTGAAGCCAACTGAAAGAGGCGAACATGAATTTTCCAGTCAGCCTCCACCAGGTTCCTACACCAGGATGAGGTGAGTTTAGGCTCTGGAAGGCTGGCACCCAGCTCAAATGACCTCATCAGGCTTTCCCTGTCTGCCTGGGTGCAGGAGCAACCACAGATCATCCCCCTGAGCCCAATCTTCAGCAAGTGGTGCCCTGGCTGCTGAATCTATTTTTTAATTAAAGATTTGATAAAGTTGGATAGTGGGACCTCCATGCTAAAATGCCCTCTCTTTTACTTTAGCTTCCATTATATCCTATTGATCATCTCAAGGTGGAAGGCCCCTGTTTGGAGAGCCCTCTCTCCATCCTTAATTGGACAAAGAGCTCATCTTCATGCCAATTAATGTGGTTTCCCTAGTCAAAATCCCAATGAGTGTTTCCTCCTGGGGAGGGTCTGGGATCCAGAAACAGCCCCGACATCCGTTTCCGGCCCCAGAGGGAACCTCCAGCCCAAGTTTACATGAGGCCAGTCTCCTTACACAACTTATCCTTACTTCCATGAGCTAACTGAACTCTGTTTGCTTCTAAGAGGCATAAGTAGAACACCAAGGTCGTGCTTCACAGAAGAGTTATCTCTTCCATATTAACATGCAAGAGTGAAAAAATATACAGATAACTATTATACCTTAATTACATCAAGACCACTTCCAACCTCAGTTTCCTGCAACATGTTGGATGGGGTGTGGAGCACTGAGAACATTGTCTTCAGCATCTGGTCTTCTCCTAAAGTCTGGGCACATTGGATCTTTATGCAAGTCGGTCAAATCACAGCAAATGAGATAAATCTTAACATGGTCATGTTCATTACCTCCTACGTCTGTAGCTGAAAACCTTTATCCTTCTCTTCCCCCACTCAACCGGGATCTTTGTGTAAACCAACTGATCAACTTCATCCGTACTTCCTGATACTACAGTTCTCTAGTAACAGACAGAGTTGCCAACATATACTGACAGGATAGAGCATTTTATGGTGCTTTGGAATTATTGCTGCCTTGTAAAGTTCATGGGTTTATCTATCCACAACTTTCTGATATGCCACTGCTCTCACCACCTCCGGAGATCCATGCTGAATGCCATGCACTGCCTCAAGCATGCTCTCGACACCTCTCTGGTTAAAGCACTAGCTCACTCTATTTCAGAGGTATCCTGTTCGGCAGTTCCATTTCATTTTTCATCTCATCCTGCGTTTTAGCAGAAAACATTTTTCCTTCTTTCAGATGTCATGGGACCGCAAGCTTCAAAATGGGAGAAAGGTAAGGGAGCCAAAAACAGGGTCCTTGGATAATAAGGGAGATAGTGACCATGATGAAACAAAAAAAGAGGGTGTATGATGCATGTCAGGTGAATTCTTCAAGTGTAAACCAGATCCAATACAATAGGTTGAGAGGGGAGGTGAAGAGGAAAATAAGACGGGCAGAGAAAGAGTATAATAGAATGATTGGCAGTCAACATAAAAGGGAATGCAAAAAATCTTTTACCAGCATGTAAATAGTAAGCAGGTATTAAGGGGTGGAGTGGATCCTATTCAGGAAACAGGGGTTGATATATGATTGGAAATACAGGTCAAGGCTAGAACACTCAATGAGTTCTTTGTATTGGTGTTTACTAAGAGGAATCTGACAAAATATCAATAGAAGCGGAGATAGTGGAGGCCATGGATAATGTGAAAATTGAAAGGGGGGTAGTACTGGACAGGATGCCACTGCTTCGGCTCGGTTAGTTACCTGGTCTGGATGGCTTGTATACCAGGATGCTAAAGGAAGTGGGGTGGTGTAGAGGAAGGGCTTGCTTTAATTTTTCAAGCTCTCCTAGATATGGGGGAGGTGCTAAAAGATTGGAGAGTGGCAAACTTATTCAAGAAAGGGTGTAAAGACAGTCCTAGCAACTACAGGCCAGTTCATCTAACAACCATGGTTGGTAAGGATTTGGAATCCACAATCAGAGGAAAAATCAACAGACAATTAGAGAGGTTTGAGTTAATTATGGAGAGCCGGCATGGATATGTGAAAGGCAGATTGTGCTCGACTAATTCAATTGAATTTTTTCATGAAGTAACAGGGAAGGTTGACGAAGGGAATGTGGTGGATGTTGTCCATATGGATTTTAAGAAAGAGTTTGACAAAGTGCCACATAAAAGGCTGGTTAACAAAATTGAGGCTTATGAAATAGGAGGGTCAGTTGGATAAAAAAAATTGGCTTAAAGGCAGAAAGCAGCAAGTCACAGTAAATGATTGTTTTTTAAGACTGGAGGCTGATTGCCAGTGGCATTCCCCAAGGGTCAGTGCTAGGACCACTGCTTTTATTGCTACTTAAAACGTCTTGGATCTTGGAATACGGAGTAAATTTCAAAATTTGCAGATGCTACCAATCGTGGAGAAGTGGCAAACAGTGAGGATGATATGAATTGTCTGTAAGCTAGACTAGCAGCATGGGTAGACAAGTGGCCCATGGAATTTAATAAAGAGAACTATAAGGTGATACATTTTGGCAGAAAGGATGAAGAAAGGCAATATAGATTAATGGCACAATTCTAAAAAGTGCTCAGGAACATAGGGACCTTGGGATGCATGTGCATTGATCTTTTAAGGTGGTAGGACATACTGAATGGTTAACAAAGCATATGGGATCTTGGACTTCATAAACAGAGGTATTAAGTACAAAAGCAGGGAAATTATGCTGAACATTTCTTAAGCTTTGTTTAGGCCAAACTAGACTATTGCATCCAGTTCTAATCACCACACTTTAGGAAAGATGTAAATGTCCTTGAGAAATAACTGAGTAGTAGGAAACAGTGAGTAAAGGTTAATCGATATTTTCTGGGCAGGAGGAAAGTTTGTAGTGGAGTTCCCCAGGGGTTGGTATTGGGACCCTTGCTTTTTCTGATATCTAATTAATGATCTAGATTTTGGTGTGCAGGGGACAATTTCAAAGTTTGCGGATGATAGAAAACTTGGAAGCATTGAAAATTGTGAGAAGGACTGTGCAGAACTTCAAAAGGACATAGAAAAGTTGGTGGAGTGGGCAGATAGGTGGCGGATGGCGTTCAATGCAGAGAAGTGATCCATTTTGGTAGGCAGAATATGGAGAGACAATAAAAAATAAGGGATACAACTCTAAAGGGTGTGCAGGAGCAGGTGGAGACAGCAGTCAATAAAGCATACAGTATCCTAAGCTTTATTAATAGGAGCACAGAACTTGTATATGGCACTAGTTAGACCTTAGCTGGAGTATTGTGTATAGTTCTGGGCACCACACTTTAGGAAGGATGTGAATGTACTGGAGAGAGTGCAGAAGAGGTTTACAATAATGGTTCCAGGGATGAGAAACTTCAGTTATATAGATAGATTGGAGAAGTTGGGAGAAGCTCTCCTTGTAGAAGAGAAGACTAAGAGGAGATTTGATAAAGGAGTTCAAAATCATGAAGGGGCTGGACAAGGTAGATAGGGAGAAGCTGTTCCTGCTTGTAAAAGGATCCAGAATGAGAGGGAACAGATTTAAAGTGATTTGCAAAAGAAGCAAATATGATGTGAGAAAAAACTTTTTCACACAGCAAGTGGTTCAGGTCTGGAATGCACTGTCTGGAAGTGTGGTGGAGGCAGGTTCAATCAAGGCATTCAAGAGGGCAACAGATGATTATTTAAATAGAAACAATGTGCAGGGTTACAGGGAAAAGGCAGGAGATTGGCATTGAGTCACAATGCTCATTTAAATAACTGGTGCAGACAAGATGGGATGAATGGCCTCCTTCTGCATCGTGACAATTCAGTGATTCTGTGAAGGTGCAGAGGGGGTTTACCAGAATGGTTTCAAGGATGGGAGATTTTAGTTACAAGGTTAGGTTGGAAAGGCTGGGTTGTTCTCCTTGGAGCAAAAGAGATTATGGGGAGATTTAATAGAGGCGTACAAGATTATGACAGGCTTAGATAAGGTAGACAAGGAAACATTGTTCCCACGAGCTGATTGTACAAGGACAACGGCACACAGATTTAAGATTTTGGGCAAGAGATGTAGGGGGAATGTGAGGATAAACCTTTTTTACGCACTGGGTAATAACGGCCTGGGACTCATAGCCCACAAGGGTCGTGAATGTGGAAACAATCATTGATTTTCAAAGGAAATTAGATGGGCACTTGGAGGAAGTAAACTTGCAGGGCTATGAGGACCAAGCATGGGAGGGGGACTGACTGGATTGCTCCACCAGCAGCCAGCATAGACTCGATAGGCTGGATGACCTCCTGCTCGTAAATGACTTTATAGTCTTGGATACCAAGATCCCTCTGATCCCATATCTTCTTCCAATCTCACCACTTATCATATTCTCGCTATTCCCTCTGATCATTACTTCTCTGACTCTAAATGACCAATCCTCAGCAAAGGCCAGAGCTCCATCTCTTTATGTACTTATCTTAATGAATTTTGACGTTGGCACAGTGCTGAGCTCTTCTTACATTGTCTTTGCCTCTGTGTCCACTTCTTTGTCTGGGTGTCTTAATCCTGCAAAGCAGACCCTTTCTCCCATCTTCAGAGTTCCACAGGGTAGTGTCCTCGGCCCAACCATCATCTGTTGTTTCATCAATGACCTTCCTTCCATCATAAGGTCAGAAGTGGGAATGTTCATGGATGATTGCACAATGTTAAGCACCATTCACAACTCCTCAGATACTGAAGCATTCCATGTACAAATGCTGCAAGACGTGGACAATATCCAGGTCTGGGCTGACAAGTGGCAAGTAACATTCACGCCACATAATTGTCAGGTAATGACCAAATCCAATGAGAGAGAATCCAACCATTGCCCCTTGATATTCAATGGCATCACCATCACTGAATCCCCCACTATCAGGAACTCCCTTCCTAATAGCACTGTGGGTGTACCTACACCACATGGACTGCAGCAGTTCAAGAAGGCAGCTCACTACCATCTTCTCAATGTCAGCTAGGGATGGGCAATAAATGCTAGCCCAGCCAGCGAAGCCCACATCCCATGAATGAATAAAAGAATTCTCATTCCACCTGAAAACTTTCCTTTGGCCTCTGACTCTGTAGAGCTTTTCATATGAATTGCAGGCATGATATCAGCCACTTCAATTTTTCTACTCTGCACAGTCACTCTAACTTCTACCCATGCTCTTTGGCCTTTGCTGTTTCCTTCCTCCACCCAAACTGATTCCACTTCTTGACTTTCTGAGCTAAGGTCTTTTCTCTCTAATCTCTTTATCCATCCGTTATCATCAGGGCTATCCCTCCTCCATTTTCATATGCTTATCTCTTGTAAAAATTAAGTAACCTAGAATATTTAGTTCTCAACCTTGATCACTTTGCAAACACATCACTGTCAGAGTTATTAGATCAAAACTATTAATCTCTATCTGTACTGCTAATTCATCTAATTTGTTATGAATTCTTCATGCATTCAGATATGGTGCTTTTAGCCTCGACTCTGTTAATGCATTTTACAGCTCTTCTGGACCCAGCTTTTGTTTCTTTTCATGTTCTGTTGCCAATCCCTTTGCTTTGTGTCATCATCCAGTTTATCATTTAAGCACTGCTGACTTCCACCCTAACACTGACCATTACATATGGTGTTCCTTCCCCTCCTGCCTCTGTATTTGTTCTACACTGTAACTGACTAGAAAAGAGCAAATTGAGGAAATTGAGGAGAGGGGATGGTCAGAGGGTATAGTGAATACACGGCCGGGTCTGGGATTGGAAGATGGGGACTTTCCCCTCTCCGATGCTGAACGTTCAGCGCTCAGCAAAGGACTTAGTTTCATACCCTTACACCCTCATCTCAATGAATTTCGGGCTCGGCACGATGCTGAACTCTTTTTCCGCCGACTTCGTCTCCGTGCTCACTTCTTTGGGCAGGAGTCCTTTCCCGTTCAACGGATCCTTTTACCCACCTCCAATATTCTCCCTCCACCTGGACCCCTCCCTCTGGATTCTTACCTTCTCTTGATCTTTTCATTGAGAACTGTTGGCGTGACATCAGTTGTCTCAATTTCTCTGCTCCTCTCACCCATTCTAATCTGTCTCTCTCCAAACTTACTGCACTCCATTCTCTCAGGTCCAACCCTGACATTGTAATCAAACCCGCTGACAAGGGTGGTGCTGTTGTTGTCTGGTGCACTGACCTCTACCTCGCGGAGGCTGAGCGTCAACTCGCAGACACTTCCTCCTACCTCTCCCTGGACCATGACCCCACCACTGAACATCAAGCCATTGTTTCCAGGACTGTCACTGACTTCATCTTCTCTGGAGATCTTCCTCCCACAGTTTCCAACCTGATAGTGGCCCAACCTCAGATGGCCCACTTCCACCTCCTACCCAAAATCCACAAACAGGACTGTCCCGGTAGACCGATCGTGTCAGCCTGTTCCTGCCCCATGGAACTCATTTCTGGTTATCTTGACTCCCTTCTCTCTCCCCTTGTCCAGTCCTTTCCCACCTACATCCATGATTCCTCTGACACATTACGTCACATCAACAATTTCCAGTTCCCTGGCCCCAACCGCTTCCTCTTCACCATGGACACCTCCATCCCCACCGGGATGGTCTGAGGGCCCTTAGCTTCTTCCTCAAACAGAGGACCGAACAATCCCCATCCACCACTACTCTCCTCCATCTGGCTGAACTTGTTCTCACACTGAACAATTTCTCCTTCAACTCTTCTCACTTCCTCCAAATAAAAGGTGTGGCTATGGGTACCCACATGGGCCCCAGCTCTGTCTGTCTCTTTATGGGGTATGTGGAACATTCCTTGTTCCAGTCATACTCCGGCCCCCTCCCACAACTCTTTCTCCGGTACATCGATGATTACTTCAGTGCTGCTTCATGCTCTTGTCGAGACCTGGAAAAATTTATCAATTTTGCTTCCAATCTCCACCACTCCATCATTTTCACATGGTCCATCTCTGACACTTCTCTTCCCTCCCTTGACCTCTCTGTCTCAATTTCTGGTGATAGACTGTCCACCAATATTCATTACAAGCCTACCGACTCCCACAGCTACCTCGACTACAGCTCCTCACACCCCGCTTCCTGTAAGGACTCCATCCCATTCTCTCAGTTCCTTCGCCTCCGTCGCATTTGTTCTGATGATGCTACCTTCAAAAACAGTTCCTCTGACAAGTGCTCCTTCTTCCTTAACCGAGGTTTTCCACCCACGGTCGTTGACAGAGCCCTCAACCGTGTCCGGCCCATCTCCTGCGCATCCGCCCTCACGCCTTCTCCTCCCTCCCAGAAAAATGATAGGGTCCCCCTTGTCCTCACTTATCACCCCAGAAGCCTCCGCATTCAAAGGATCATCCTCCTCCATTTCCGCCAACTCCAGCACGATGCCACCACCAAACACATCTTCCCTTCACCCCCCCGGCGGCATTCCGTAGGGATTGTTCCCTCCGGGATACCCTGGTCCACTCCTCCATCACCCCCTACTTCTCAGCCCCCACCTACAGCACCTCCCCATGCATACGCAAAAGATGCAACACCTGCCCTTTCACTTCCTCTCTCCTCACTGTCCAAGGGCCCAAACACTCCTTTCAAGTGAAGCAGCATTTCCCCCAACTTAGTCTACTGCATTCGTTGCTCCCAATGCAGTCTCCTCTACATTGGAGATACCAAACGCAAACTGGGCAACCGCTTTGCAGAACACCTGCGGTCTGTCCACAAGAATGACCCAAACCTCCCTGTCGCTTGCCATTTTAACACTCCACCCTGCTCTCTTACCCACATGTCTGTCCTTGGCTTGCTGCATTGTTCCAGTGAAGCTCAACGCAAACTGGAGGAACAGCACCTCATCTTCCGACTAGGCACTCTACAGCCTTCCGGACTGGATATTGAATTCAACAACTTTAGATCTTGAACTCCTTCCTCCATCCCCACCCCCTTTCCATCTCTTCCCCCTCCCTTTTGTTTTTTTCCAATAATTTATATAGATTTTTCTTTTCCCACCTATTTCCATTATTCTTAAATCTATACCTTTTATGCCCTGTTAGTCTTATTTCACCCCACCCCCACTAGAGCTGTACCTTGTGTGTCCTGCCATCCATTCTTAATTAGCACATTCTTTTAGATAATATCACCACCTTCAACACTTCTTTGTTCTTTTGTCGGTGACATCTTTTGATTATCTGCTCCTATCACTGCTTGCTTGTCCCTACAACAACCAACCCCCCCCCCACTTCTCCCCCCCACCCCCACCGCCCCCCTCCTTAAACCAGCTTATATTTCACCCCTCTCCTAATTTTACTCAGTTCTGTTGAAGGGTCATGAGGACTCAAAACGTCAACTTTGTTCTTCTCCTCTGATGCTGCCAGACCTGCTGAGTTTTTCCAGGTAATTCTGTTTTTGTTTTACACCACTTTTATTGCCTTTTCTCCATGAATTAAAGGTCACAATTTGAGAGGCTGCTGTATTCCTGATAGGTAGCTGGTTTTCTTAAAGTGCAGGGCCTCATTAATAGTGCCAATATAGCTTCAGGATGCATAACTGCAGCCAAATGGTACTTATGAATCTTAAAATGTTCTATATCATCAATGCCCAGATTGTCCTTGGCCACAACAGAATAATACATGGCGGTTTCAAGATACCATAACGGCAGACATAATGCCTTCACCTTACTAAGCTCTATGGTGTCACTACTGTTTGAAGGATTAATTCAAAAATGGTCACTTTTTTCTGCACATGTACCCCAGGGGTACATCTGGGCTATTTTCAGTCAATGGTCAGCTCTGAGGGTTCTCCAACTATCCCCATTGCAAACAGTCAGTTTCACAAAAAACAAGATTGTGCTCCCCTTTAAGTGCAACATCCCTTCAAGAATTGTGACTATCCAGACTACCCACCCTCCTGAGCAAGCGTATTCCCTGTGCACAAGGATATTAAAATTATTTAAATGATCCGAGTTTGCAGAATGAATTTACCACACAACTGACACCGATGTACCCAGAAGCACTGTCCATTTTTAGCATTGATCAGGTAATTGTCCCTCTGTTTTTCAGTCACAATTGCCTTTATATCTTTCCTTGCTTCCTCAGGATTGAGAAGACTTGCTTCCACTACAGTTTGATGGGTTCTGAGATGGCTGATAAGTCCCATGCTCGATCCGCAGTCTCTGCAAATGGTCCTTGAAGATTTGGGTGGATGAGTTGATTGGAGGTTTGTGCGCCATCTCTGAAGCCGCAACTGCCTCTCTGCATCTTCGCTGTGTGGCAAATCCAAGAAAAATCCAAGGAACAGCACCAATCACTGTAAAAGGCCTTTTTTGAACTCAAGTATACCTTTGACTCTGTCAACCATTGAGGCTAATGGAGTATCCTCCTCAAATTTGGCTGTCCTCAGAAATTTGTCACCATCCTCCACTTCCTCCACAATGACATGCATGCGGTGATCCTCACCAGTGGGACCATCACAGACCCCATCTCAGTGAAGAAAGGGGTCAAACAAGGCTGTGTCATTGCACCAACTCTCTTCTCCATCTTCTTCGCTGCAACACTGCACCTTACCTCCAGCAACAATTTACAGAACAGATGGGAAACTGTTCAACCTATGGTGTCTACAATCCAAAGCCCAAATCATTCGAACTTCAGTCATTGTTAATAACACAATATAATGCGTACATTATCTTGAAGTTCATCAATTAAGTCATATTACAAACAACTTGTTCTAGTTGTTTGCTGCCTGATAACAGCTTCAATTATATGCAATCATGAGCACTTAAGATAAATTTTCACAGGAATATATTAATGATTTCTACAGCGGCTGACTTAAAAATTACTTAAAATATTTAAGCCAAGTATTTTTTTTTTACCTGATTTAGAATCTTTCACATGTTCCATTGCTTTTCTTGTATTTACACCAAAATCAAAGATATTGCGCCTCCTCGGACGTCCTCTCTCCATCATTACTTGTCTTTCAAAACCAGCAGATACTGTCACTGTTGAGCAAGAAAATGATCACTTTTAAGCCTCATTTCATGAAGCTCTTCTCCAGAGAGCCCTATCCCCTGGAAGCATACATCTTTGTAAAACTCCCCTCCTAATGTAAACATTAGGGAACATATGGTTCTAAAATTCTACAGTTCTCCCGGTCTCCCACTAAAATTCTAGACAGGTAGAATCCCAAAGGAAATGGGGATGGTTAGGACCTTGCAGGATTTGAGAGCCCACAGGCCTACAGAATCCCACTGCAGTAGATCGGGCAAGCACAGGTCCCAAAAGACCACTTACATTTGTCTGGTCAGCTATTGAACTCAGAAGAAAAACACACAGTTCACTATTTATATTCCACAATTAATTTTCTTGCCAAATAACCTTAGATATTTCTGATGTTATCAGCTTGATTATTTCACTGGACTGTGAATTTCAAACGTTTCCTTGTGCAAACATGAACAGTGCAACAATGGTATTTTTAAAAATGAATTGTGTAATTTAAAAATAATGCTAGCTCATTGGGACATTATAGAATTAGTCCCAGACGTTCTCCACGGTGCAATTAACAACTATTAACACATAAGTGTGGGCAATACTGGTGAAATACAAAATAACTCAAAGTACATTTGGGATTGTTGATAATTTTCTACAAATAGAAATTAGAAAGGGAATCTCAGTCATATCTTACGGTGAGTTCTATCATTTTAGTCCATATTAATAATATTAACGTGACAAAGCGACAGTAGCTTTACCTAAATACTTTAACAATTATTGACAAAAATGTCAAGTAAAAAATTAACAAGAAAAAAAACAGAACAAGTATGAAGAACATTCCAGCGCTACTTCATCAACAATTGTGTGCAAAGGTCACATAGATAACCATTTGGGAAGTGGAGGGCTTTGTAAAAAGCCTGGTATTAGGCCCTGTGCCTACTCAGCACTGGGTACATTCAAACCATGGCCCCTCTGTTTAAGGGAAGACGGTGAAGGTGCAGTAAGGTGGCTGAGAAAAGCTGAAGAACCCAGCAAGGCCACAAATCCAGAGGTCCTGCATTTTAGCTCCATTTCCTGAAGCCAGCCAGCTGGAGAGCCTGGCAAGGAAAACCAATGGCAGGGGGCTGTAAACGGAGACTTGAGGATGCTGCCTAGCAATCAGGAGAGAGGAGAGATGTCAGCAAGCTAATGTAGGGATGGGAGAATAAAGATAAGTTGGCAGGTTATCAGATGCGGAAAAAAGAAGTTAGAAAGCAATGGAGAGAGGGAAGAAAAAATTAACAAGAAATTGGGAGCTGGAGGAAGAGAGATTGACAAGCAGGAGGGCTGGGGAGAGTGGAGGGGGAGTAGGGATTCTGGTGATCAGGACTGGGTGTAGCTAAAAATTTCTTTGAGTGGTCTGGGAAGCACTTCCTCCTCTGGATTCAAAATGACTATTCTTTCCTCCCTTTAACTGCCAAGTATCCCAATCCTTGGAAAACCCATACAGCAACAGCTAATTTTAAATTGGACTCCCAATTGCAGAGAACAAGCCTGATCAAAATATGTTAATTAACTGTCCTGCCTTGCTTTGTTGCAGCTCTTGGATGCTTAGGCATCCACTGCCACAAAAATGGCAGCAAGAACATGCATAGCATACGAGAGACACATTGTCGTTATTTCAATACTTAACACACCCTCTACCCTCTTCTGACACGAAAGGGTTAATATTGGGGTCCATGAGGCTGAACTGCTGCTACTTGAGGCCCTAAATGATGGTGTAACATAAGCTCATTAATATATATGTGAATGAGGGCAGAGCTTTCCACCATTCACCTTGTGCCTTTTGCCCCAGAGAAGCAAAATTGTTTCTTTGGGCAATTAAAAAGCCAGAATCTTTTGTACCTCACATCCTAGGCTTTCACAGTGATTTTTTTCCCCCCCAAAAAGGTGCGCTGATTTAAGTTTCAGGAGATTTTCCTTATCTTCTGACTCTTCTTGCTGCTTTCATTGCATTTAGTTAGCTGCATTTTTGTTAGCTTTCATCACACTATTTTTAGCATTTTTAATATCTTCTATTTTTCACCCCTTACCTTTGCAAAGAGTATAACTCTTATTTAGCACCTTAAATATAACAGGTTGCATGTTCTTCTGGGAATTCATCTTTGTAAGGTGGAAGACAAGGAGATGGTCAACGGGAATACCAAGAGGGAGTCCAACTGCATTGGAGGTTGTCTGTCCCAAGCCACCATTAACAAAGTATGTAACTCCATAGTCCCCAACAAAACAATCTGAGCAGCAATTTGTTTCTGCCACCTATGCTTCAACATCTTATTACACAGAGTAGGCTTGATATGCTGAAAATTGAAGAAGCAGATGCATACTTAGATATGTGGAACGTGGTTATAAATAAGTGATCACATAGTATACTGCTGGGTTGGGTTATCAAACAGTCTTTACTGTCTGCTGGTAATCTAGCAGACCAATTCATCCTACCATTATATAAAATCCATAGGATTGTTACCAGGTGATCCACTGTTATATTACTGCCTAGGTGGTGAAGATGAAAATCTGTCCCTATCATTTGAGGTATGATGTTTTTGTGTGGCAAAGCTGTCAATTGTATGCTAAAACTTTAGTGCATCTGTACTAAGATATGAACATGCTTTTGATGCAATAAAAGAAATGTATTGCTGAAAAAAGACATGTCAAAGTTCTCCATCTTGCACTCATCAGGACACTTCGCAAGAATACCAATATAAGGGAAAACAACAATTTATACTATGGGAGAAGATAGTGCTGATTGGTTGGTAAGTGGACTCTGATTGGTAGAGGTGTTGCCATAGAGAATGCACCAATTGATGGTGACTGACAGTTAACTGCCAAGCATTGTTTGAAATTTAAACCAGGCAGCTTGGCCCTGATTGGTCAAGGCATTGTCCTGAGGAAGGAGTCAGTGAATGGCCATCATTTATTTTGTTTAGTTGAAACAGGCACAATGTGTGTACATGTTCTTTCTGTCTACAAAGACAAGAGCCCTGTATATTAATATATGCAGCTTCCAGTATACGCAAATGCACCATACTGCAAACCCGACTGACAACCAATTTAAGATGCAAGGCGCCTGCTGGCTGGCCAGTCGATGCTTGTTAAAATTGCACTCTACATGGGGCCAGGAAAAATAGGGTAAATAGGTCGCAGCAAAAATTTTATCCATTTGCATATTTCATTTCCATCAGGGCAAAGGGTTAAAATTGGGGCTATTAATTTCAGAGTGGGAACTTCCTAGATACCATTTCCCAATATTTTAGAATGTGGAACACCTATTTTTCATTATGTTCACTTTAATGGAGCATTAATAATGGAGGTTAATTTCAAGGACACACTAAGGTAAAGGTTTGTGCATATCAGTCAATCCTTGATTATTTTCCTCACTCTCGTGTTTGCTTTCTACCAATACCCAGGTTCTCAGCATGTTTTGAGCCAGTTGTTTAAAAATGTTGCCTCCAGTTTATTACTATCATCAATATGTTTTTCAAAGGGAAGCCTATTATCTGAGGATTGATAGTTTCCTCTTCATTTCTGAACAGGCAACAATTTCTATTTTTAACACTGAAAACTATCACAATGTCAGTTTGACTGATTGAAAGAACTTGCATTTAAAAAATACCTTAAGGATATCCTGAGGATGTTAAAACACGTTTCTGAAGTGGGCCAATGTTATAATGTGGGGTAAAATTGCCAGTCCCTTTGCACAGTAAATAAGCTCCCACAAATAGCAATGGGAGACATGACTAGTTAATGTAACTTGGTGGTGCTAGCTGAGAGTTAAATATTGGCCTGGACACATCAGCAGGGGAAGGATATGTTGATAAGGTTAAATAAAGTAGGGTGGGAGGAAGCTCATGCAAAGCATAAACACTGGCAGAAATCAGTTGGGCCAAATGACTTGTTTCTGTGCTGCAATTCCATGTGTATTTGGGATTATTAATGATTTTTAGTAATAGTAATTAGGAAGCAATTAGCAGTTATCTCTTATGATGAATAGCTATGTTTTGAAATAGCTCTATTAATTTAGTCCATTCTAATAAAACTTGTGATCCAAAGGCAGTAATTCTACCCAAAAGCTTTTCACAGTTATTGCCTTAACAAGAAAAAGAACAGAACAAAGATCAGATGAATTTCAGCATTTCTTTATCTACTATTGTCCACTAAGGTCACAAATATGTGCAACCAGTGCGGGTCTGCTGCTGGATACTTATATAGCAATGATCAACAATAAAGAAAGGTGAACATGGCCACTTAGCCTATCATAGTTCATCCACCAGATAGATTCTCCTTATTGCTGCATGTTATTATTTATGACTGATGGCAGAGTTTTTAATCAGCAATACTCCACCCAGAGTTCTACACATCGATTACGCTTTGTGCGAAGAGGTTCCTAATATCTGCTTTAAGTTTTCCCTTTATAGTTTGAAGCACAGTCCCTTTACCCTATTCTCAGAATTAAGATTGAAGTAATATTCCAGACTTACCTTTTCAATACTGCTTGCTAACATGTATAGCTCTCCAAGGTCACCTCTTAGTCACCTCCTTTCAAGGCTGGAAAGTACACCCTTGGAACACCACTAATATTTTAACAAGACTTGTACCACGGAGCAGGTCAAACTCTGAGCCTCGGATGCTGATCCAGTACAAATCCAGCTTGGATGGAAAAATGGATTTTTCACTCCCTTTGTACCACATCTTGACAGAGATGCAAAGGAGCAAATTTTCAAGCCCTTAATTAATGGTGTAGAAAAGTACATCTAGGATATTACTTGAACCTAAACCATGATGGTTGTTTGAGATGGCACTTGTTTAAACCAGATAAATTTAGCTCACACATGTTCATAGCTGCCTTGTCTAAGCTACTGTTTTTTTCTCAGGCTAGATTTGCTAAAGTAAAAGTTATCTATTGTTTTACAGGAATCAATTCTTACTGCATTCAATGACCCTTGAACTAGAGCCAGGACAATGGATTACCTTGCAATGGGGTGGTCAACTATGGTGTGAAATCAGGAGATACAGTTTGCTGGACAGACATCATAAACCAATTGATGGCAGATGGGAGACACCATCAAAAAGATGTGTAAACAGCCTGGGCCCTGCAAGTTTCACCGTGCCTGTGAGAAGAATCTGATGAGGACTCACAGTCGCCAGACTCTTGTTTTGACAAATCCTGGACGGAGGCCTCTGGAATGGAGCCAGAAACTGGACTTAAAGGGGCCCAACATCCAGCAGTTGGGCAGCAGCTGGGGTAGATTAGGCAGCCACTGAAGACTACGGAGGAAGGAACTTCGACGGGACGAGTGACAGGAGAGTCCACCCCCATGCAAGGTTATTCAGAGACTTGATGTGTGAACCAAGGGAAACTTTATCACTTTAGGGAACTATCTCGAACAGAAGAATGTGTGGTTATCATTTCTGCTATAATAAAGCTGCCTTCCTTTTGTTTCTTTAATATAAAATCTCACATACACACACAAAATGTTTTTTTCTTTCTTGTTAATAAAGTTATCGTTCCTTCATTTTTTATCATTAATAATTGTTTAGTAAAAATGTTTTTTTCACATATTATTTGGTATTGAGTCACTCATTCCTGTTATACCCAGAGTACGGCTCCAAGCCCAAATGGGACTCTGCCAGGGGACTCTCATGCTCCTATAATACAACAGCCCATGGCAACTTTCCATGGAAGTGTAGGAGCTGCAATACCTGCCTTCTACCTACTCCTTTCTTAATGACTATGGCCCTACGCAGTCTATCCAAGTGAAACAGCAATTTACTTATACTTCTTTCAATTTAGTATACTGTATTCTCCGTTCAAAATGTGGTCTCCTCTAAACTGGGGAGACCAAATGCAGATGGGGTGACTGCTTTGCGGATCGCCTCCATTCAATTTAGATATGTAATCCTGAGCTCCCAGTCACTTGCATTTTAATTCTCCACCTTGCTCCCACTCTGACTTTTCTGTCCTTGGCTTGCTGCAGTATTCCAATGAAGCTCAACATAAGCACAAGGAACAGCAACTCATCTTTCAACTGGGCACTTCACAGACTTCTGGACTCAACAGTGAGCTTAACAATTTTAGATCATAACCTCGTCCTCATTTTGCTTTGTGTTTCTTTGCTGATTTGTTTCACTTCCCTTTCATTTCTTCCCTTGCTTCTTCCACTTTATAGTCAGACAGCAGTTATCCTGCCATTCACACTTCCTCTCGGCACATCGTCTGGTTCTTTACTTGTTCCATTACTGCACCCTTTGGTCTTGCAGCATGAAACCTTTTGTCATTTAATCTATTCTGCCCTCCACTATCGCCTTTTGTTCTTCTTCCCACTCTCCCCCTTTCACTCACTCAAAACCTATTACATTTCTAACTTCTCCCAGTTCTGACAAAAGGTTACAGACCTGAAACATTAACTCTGTTTCCCTCTCGACGTGTGCTACCAGACCTACTGAGTATTTCAAGTATTTTCCATTTTGAGTCCTTAACCCCAACTCAGGAGACCAGGATAAAATAATTCATGATAGGATCCTGATGACCTTACGGTGGTAAGTAACTCAAAAGTATTTTAGCTACCTGCCTGCTCTGTTTCTGCTTAGCGAGTAACATTAGAATCGACTCCTAGGGCGGAATTTTACACTCCCGAAGTCAGTGGACTTGTGAATGGCTTGCCGCATTTTACAGCCCCACCCCCAAAGCGATAGGGCCGTAAAATTCCACCCCTAGGTCTAATTCAAGGGGCCAATCCAACAAAAGTACCAATTAACTTGAAGATCTTGAGCTAAATGCTAACATTTTTGGTGAAAGTAAAGTTCAGCTTGTGGAACAAGTAATGTTTTAGAATGCCAGGAGAAGGAAGGAATATGAAAGTAACAAAGTTATGCTTTAGGCCACAGTTGGAGTATAACATTCAATTCCGGGCACCACGCTTTCAGAAGGATGTCAAGACCTTAGAGAGGGTGAAGAGGAGATTTACCAGAATGGTCTCAGGATGGGGGGTCTTCAGTCACTTGGAGGGATTAGAAAACTGGCATTGTCTCTTTCGATCATAGAAGGTTAACGGGAGATTTTACATGTGCGTTCAAAAACTTGAACAGCTTTAATAAAGAAGGAGAAATTGTTTTCATGTCAGAATGGAGAGTAAGCAGAGGACACAGATTTCAGGTAACTGGCATGAGAATCAAAGGCAAGATGAGAAGCATTTATTTTAATGCAAGTTATTATGATATGGCTGAAAGGTTGGTGGAAGCAGATTCAAAGATAACTTTCAAAAGGGAATTGGATAAATATTTGAAGAGGAAAAAAATGCAGGGTTTTTGGGCCGGGGCAGGGAATGGGAATAATTGGATAGTTCTTTGAAAGACTCAGCATAGGCATTATGGACCAAATAACTTCCTACTCGGCTGTATCATTCTATGATTCTATAAGCTGAGAATGTATGCCAGGAGTAACAGCAAGGAGAGATATAAATTTTAAAAACAGAGATTGATGCAGAAAAATAATAATTTGATCATTTTCAAATGTTGAAGAGTTTACAAAACTCCACTTTATGCACCAGGAGCGCAAAAACACAGAGATACTTTACGCTTCTCCATTGATTACACCATTCCACCTGTTGTAAGAAGAGTATGAAAACATGGGACATGAACAAAAGATAAAAATATGAAAGGAATTTCAGTATAATCTTGTTTTCAGCACCATCTATAGCTTTGCATCCTCATTGATATACACCATGCAAAATTATCTGAGACTCTGCAGTTCAGCAAGTGGCTCATTGGGAAATTATGGGCAAGTCATCATGATTTTCTGATAAACACCCCATGAATTATGTGGAGTCTCAGGAAACATTTAATCTCTAATCCTCCAATAATAATTTACAATGAACTCACGGCTGCATGCTTCTGATTTTTTTTGAGTGTGGTTAGTTCCAAAGGTCTCCATTTGTGTAAGGGTAGATGTTCTCTGATTCACAGATAATACCTAAAACAAAATGAGAGAGAATATGATATTGCAAAGGTGACAGATTTATTATATCAAATTTGTTTATATTTTGTGGTTCTTAGAAATATAATTGATGCATAACAACAACAGCATGCTTTTACATGGTACCTTTATTGCAGAAAAATGTTCCAAAGCCCTCCATAAAGGCAAAATAAAAGAAAATTGACACCATTCCAAAGCAGGAGAGATTAGGGTGGGTGAACAAAAACAAAAAATGCTGCACTCAGCAGGCCAGGCAGCATCTACAGACAGAGAAACAGAGTTAACATTTCAGGTCAATGATCTTTCATCAGAGCTGTGAAAAGTTAAAGATGTAATAGGTTTTGCATGATGGCTGGATGGGACAAGGACAAAAGGAAAGTCTTCGATAGGATGAAAGACAGGAGAGATTGAATGACACAAGAGTTAGTCTAACAGAACTAAAAGGAATAGTGATAGGGTAAGAAATGAAAGATGGGCCTAGGGCATATGTGTACTGTCTGATTGTATCTTGGTTACCCATGGCTGCCCCACAGACCTGTTCTTCAGTGCTGCTGTCTGCTGCACACTCCAGGGGCCAAATAGCATTGTGAAGAAACCATGAGCAGCATTTCCCTTTTTAAAGGCACAATCATTTTCAAAGGTAAGTTACAGCTATGCATTGGAGGCCACTGGATAATTGCTTTTGCCATTCAGGAGAAGCAATGGCCCACTAAGAAGAAGAGAACTCTCAGATTTTATGATGCATTATTAATGCTTGGTTGAGCTCCAGGGCTCATGGATTAGATCAGCAGGGGTTCTGTTTTGGCGTTCAGTGCTCAGCAAAGGAATCAGTTTCACACCCTTGCGCCCTCATCTCAATGAATTTCGGGCTTGGCACGATGCTGAACTCTTCTTCCTCCGTCTTCGTCTCCGTGCTCACTTCTTTGGGCAGAAGTCCTCTCCCTGTTCAACGGATCCTTTTACCCACCTCCAATATTCTCCCTCCACCTGGACCCCTCCTTCTGGATTCTTACCTTCTCTTGATCCTTTCATTGAGAACTGTCGGCGTGACATCAGTCCTCTTACCTACTCTAACCTGTCTCTCTCTGAACTTGCTGCACTCCATTCTCTCAGGTCCAACACTAACATTGTCATTAAATCCGCTGACAAGGGTGGTGCTGTTGTTGTCTGGCGCACTGATCACTACCTCGCAGAGGCTGAGTGCCAACTTGCAGACACTTCCTCCTACCTCTCCCTGGACCATGACCCCACCACTGAACATCAAGCATTGTTTCCAGGACTGTTACTGACCTCATCTTCTCTGGAGATCTTCCTTCCACAGCTTTCATCCTCAGTCTCCCAACCTCGGACAGCCCGCTTCTACCTCCTACCCAAAATCCACAAACAGGACTGTCCTGACAGACCGATCGTGTCAGCCTGTTCCTGCCCCACAGAACTCATTACTTGCTATCTTGACTCCATTCTCTCTCCCCTTGTCCAGTCTCTTCCCGCCTACATCCATGATTCCTCTGACACCCTACATCATATCAACAATTTCCAATTCCCTGGCCCCAACCGCCTCCTCTTCACCATGGACGTCCAATCTCTTTCACCTCCATCCCCCACCGGGATGGTCTGATGGCTCTCCACTTCTTCCTCGAAAAGAGGCCCGAACAATCCCCATCCACCACTACTCTCCTCCGTCTGGCTGAACTTGTTCTCACACTGAACAATTTCTCCTTAAACTCCTCTCACTTCCTCCAAATAAAAGGTGTGGCTATGGGTTATGCCTGTCTCTTTATGGGGTATGTGGAACATTCCTTGTTCCAGTCCTACTCCGGCCTTCTTCCGCAACTCTTTCTCCAGTACTTTGATGATTGCTTCGGTGCTGCTTCATGTTCTCGTCTGGACCTGGAAAAATTTATTAATTATGCTTCCAATTCCCACCCCTCCATCATTTTCACATGGTCCATCTCTGACACTTCCCTTCCCTTCCTTGACCTCTCTGTCTCAATTTTTGGTGATAGACTGTCCACCAATATTCATTACAAGCCTACTGACTCCCACAGCTACCTCGACTACAGCTCCTCACACTCCGCTTCCTGTAAGGACTCCATCCCATTCTCTGTTCCTTCGCCTCCATCGCATCTGTTCTGATGATGCCACTTTCCAAAACAGTTCCTCTGACATGTCTTCCTTCTTCCTTAACCGAGGTTTTCCACCCACCATGGTTGACAGGACCCTCAACCATGTCCGGCCTATGTCCCGCGCATCCGCCCTCACTCCTTCCTTTCCCTCCCAGAACCATGATAGGGTCCCCCTTGTCCTCACTTATCACCCCACCAACGTCCGCATTCAAAGGATCATCCTCTGCCATTTCCGCCAACTCCAGCATGATGCCACCACCAAACACATCTTCCCTTCACACCCCCCCCCCCCCCCACCCCCCGGCAGCATTCCACAGGGATTGTTCCCTCCGGGACACCCTTGTCCACTCCTCCATCACCCTCACACCTCAACCCCCTCCCATGGCACCTTCCATGCAACCGCAGAAGGTGCAACACCTACCCCTTTACTTCCTCTCTCCTCACCGTCCAAGGGCCCAAACACTCCTTTCAAGTGAAACAGCATTTCGTTTGTACTTCCCTCAATTTAGTCTACTGCATCCGCTGCTCCCAATGCGGTTTCCTCTACATTGGAGAGACCAAATGCAGACTGGGTAACCACTTTGCAGAACACCTTCGATCTGTCCGCAAGCATGACCTAGACCTCCCTGTCGCTTGCCATTTTAACATTCCACCCTGCTCTCATGCCCACATGTCCGTCCTTGGCCTGCTGCATTGTTCCAGTGATGTTCAATGCAAACCGGAGGAACAGCACCTCATCTTCCGACTAGGCACTTTATAGCCTTCCGGACTGAATATTGAGTTCAACAATTTAGATCATGAATTCTCTCCTCCATCCCTACCCCCTTTCCGATCCCCCTTTTTTCCAATAATTTATATAGATTTTTCTTTTCCCGCCTATTTCCATTATTTTTAAATGTATTTCCATCCATTGTTTTATCTCTACCTTTTAGCCTATTTCGATCCCTTCCCCCCACCCCACCGCAACTAGGGCTATCTGTACCTTGCTCGTCCTGCTTTCTATCCTTAATTTCACCTATTAGCACATTCTTTAGATAATATCACCACCTTCAACACCTCTTTGTCCTTTTGTCTATGACATCTTTTGGCTATCTCCACCTATCACGGGCCCTCTATCTAGCTCTACTTGTCCCATGCCCCCTTAAACCAGCTTAAATTTCACCTCTTTTCTATTTTTCCTTACTTCTGTTGAAGAGTCATATGGACTCAAAACGTTAACTGTGTTCCTCTCCACAGATGCTGTCAGACCTGCTGAGTTTTTCCAGGTATTTTTATTTTTGTTCTGTCTTGGCAGGTGGAAGTGGAGTGTTTGTTTTGATTGATTGGCATCTTTATGGGTGATAACAATTCTTGGTTCTGCTTTGTTAATATCTGAATGTTTATTTAGACAAGATTAAGAGGTGTGAAATGACAGAAAACTTCTATTATTGATATTATTAATGGCTCTGCCTGATTGTTTCAGTATCTGAGTGTCAGTCTGTATCCATATGCAACAAGACCTGGACAATATTCAGGCTTGAGCTGACAAGTGGCAAGTAACACTGGCACCACACAAGTGCCAAGCAATGATCATCTCAAACAAGAGAGAAACTAATCATCTCCCCTTGACATTCCATGGCCTTACCATTGCTGAAGCCCCCACTATCAACACCTTCGTGGTTAGCATTGACCAGAAACTGAACTGGACTAGCCATATAAATATTGTGGCTACACGAGCAGGTCAGAGGCTGGGAATTCTGCGGAGAATAACTCACCTCCTGACTCCCCAAATCCTGTCCACCATCTACAAAGCACAAGTCAGGAGTGTGATGGAATATTCTCCACTTGCCTGGATGAGTGCAGCTCCAATAATACTCAAGAAACTCAACACCATCCAGGACAAAGCAGCCTGCTTGATTGGCACTCCATCCACCACATTTAACATTCACTCCCTCCACCACCGTTGCACAGTGACAGGAGTGTGTACCATCTACAAGATGCACTGCAGCAACTCATCTGGACTCCTTGATGAGTTCTCCAAGACTCCTTTGACAGCACCTTCCAAACCAGCGACCTCTACCACCTAGAAGGGCAAGCGCAGCAGATACATGAGAACACCACCACCTTCAAGTTCCCCTCCAAGTCACACGCCGTCCTGACTTGGAACTATATCACTGTTCTTTCACTGTCACTGGGTCAGGATGCTGGGACTCCCTTCATAACAGCACTGTGGGTACCTACACCAGATGGCTCGCAGTGGTTTAAGAAGGTGGCTCATTACCCTTCTCAAGGGCAATTAGGGATGGGTGATAAATACTGGTCTAGCTAGAAATGCCCACATCCCATGAATGAACAAAAAAAACACTTTTATAGGTTTGTAAGAACAGCAGTTTGTTTTTCAAAGCACATTTCTGAATGGGTGTTTTTTTTTCTCAGAATTTCAAGACTTGCAAGTCTTATTATATGTCTCATTGATTCTGTACATTCTGCAGACTAGGTGGGCATGGAAAGGCCTTAGAGGGCATGGGGGCATGGAAGGCCCATGGGAGGGGGCATGAGAAGTGAGGGGAGGTGGGGTATGTGGAGTGAGAGCTGAAGGACCTAAGAGTTTTTTTTAAAACAACTGCGATGAAGTCCCAGAGAACTGAAATGGGCCTTCTAACCAGCCCACCTTGGCACTCACCCACCCCGATGGCTGCTTCCGATCAGCTTCTGGGGTTGGCGGGTCTGACTCAACCCTGCCCCCACCTCCCCGGAGTGAAAATTGGTTTTCCTGGGGCCCTTTATATCGAAAACATATTGGTAGTGAAAATCTGGCCCACATGTTTATCTTATACAAGGGCTTATTTTACAAATTTGTGCTCCTGGTAGGAAGCTTCACCTACTGGGAATACACATGGGAAAATTGCAGACACACTCCCCACAATTTTCCATTCCTATGGACAAAAACTCAGGTAGAGCACATCCAAACTTCTGCAATATTCATTCCAGCCTGCATGTGAAATTTCAAGAATTAGATAATTGGTTAGCAATTGCAGCAGCAAAACAGAAAATATTAGTAACAATACTGCCCTGGAAATTAGTTTCGAACAGTTCTGAAGCGATTAGTCCTTGACCCTGATCAATAACAAGCCGTTAATGCCTATCACACCTCTATCAGCAGATCAGCCAACCGAAGAATACAAATTTGGGTCACCTGCCTCAACAACAGGAGTGCCCTGGAGTCAGAAGATGCACTCCACATCAACTTTAAAAATAAATAACTACACTTACCTTTTGGTGACAGACACTAGCTAGGCTGCATACATGTCCAGAAAATCTGAGCCAAACGGGCCGAAGGCCTCACAGCAACACAGGTGGCGAGAGAGGGATCCTTAACATTTCCAAGGGATTAAATGCCTATTTTAGGAAATTTGAGGTCGGATGTTCTTTAGGCATCCTTGGGCACAGGATATTAGCCCCCGAAATTGTGCCTCATTGCAGCCATTTCACATTCATAAAATTTCTACTCCTACATTCCGAATCAGGTATAACATGCCCGCACATATTGTGACATTAAACTGTAAGCAAAATATCATGAGGAACTCTGATATAACAGCACTGCCAGCAACATGAGATTTTAAAGCTGTTATCACTTGTAACATACCCCTCCAGCTCACAGATAACAGTAGACACGACAATTTGCTGTGCTATAATATTTTGATTTTCATATTAAGAAAAATGTTCAGATACCACAGGACCTAACAAGATGTACATTTGAACGTATCTGTCCTTCATTCAATAAGGCTTGCCCTCGGGCATTTCCATATGCTCTTCCAGTCATCTCTGGACTCCTATAACTGCAAGTAACTCTGAGAGTACAATTTTAAAACAACTTATTATCTTACATTTTTCCCTGAACCATGTGAGTAAAGCTGAAACTTTGCTACCTTCAGGTACTCTTGGAAAGCAGTAGCTAATATATTTCAGTTTGATTACATGCAAAGCTTAGATAGAGATTTCAGATTCACCATAGTGCATGAATTCAAAGATTTTTTTTCCATCAACACAAATAAAAAGTCACAACAATCTACAAGTTCATTACTTTTTAAAATTTTAACTCAAGCAACAAAACTGCACATCTATAGAAAGAAAAAAATAAGTTTGGTTTTAAATCCTACTCTTTTAATAAAAGCTAGGAAGAAAAAGGATATTCTGACTGCACAACCTTGCTGCCATAGCCTTGCCCACTAGGAGCACAAGCATATTAGGGTATATTTTGACTATGCGAGAGTATAAAAATGGGTGATAGCAAATTGCCACTCTGTCTTACATCTCATTTGAATTGAGGGTATAAGGGCAGTAATTCTGGAGGCATTGGTCATAAACTTCCAATCCTCCTTAGACAGAGCAGCGGTACTAGAGGACTGCAAATGTTACAGCCTTGTTGAAAAAGGGTATAAGGATAAACCCAGCAACTACAGGCCAGTGAGTTTAACTTTGCTGGTGTAAAAGCTTTTAGAAATGATAATCCAGGACAAAATTAGGGAAAGTCAGCATGGATTGTTAAAGGCTTAGAGTTTAAAAGCAAAGAAGCTATGAAGAGCCTTCATAAAATGCTCATTTGGCCTCAACCAGAGTATTTTGTGTCTAAATCTAGCACTGCGGTCTATGAATGCTTTAGAGGGAACGGGAAAGGTTTCTGAGTGGTTCCAGGGATAAGGGGCTTCAGCTGCACATATAGCTTGGAGAAGCTGGGGTTGCTGTTCTTAGAGATGCTGTGAGGAGATTTGATAAAAATCATGTGCTCAAAATCATGAGAGGTCTAGGCAAAGCACAGAGAGAAAAACTGTTGCCATTGGTGGAGGGGTTGAGAACTTGAGGTCACCAATATAAGGTGAATGGCAAAAGAATCAATGGTGAAATGAGGAATAACCTCTTCCTCCCACCACACAGTGAGCGGTTAGGATATGGAATGCATTGCCCGAGTATATGATGGAGGCAAATTTAGTTGTGGTTTTCTAAAAGGAAATGTACAAATACGTGAAAAAAATTGCAGGACTACAAGGAAGCATGGGGGAATGGGACTAGCTGAGTTGCTCTTGCAGAGAGCCGGCACAGACACAGCAGGCTGAATGGCCTCCTCCTTCTGTTCCATAAGCATTCCATGATTCACATGAAGCTCATCTGCCCACTATTAATAATCCATTTCTAACTAGGAGCTTGGTTAACAGCTCCATTAAAATAAAAGGCAATAGAATTTCATAAGAACATCAACGTCTTCTTCACTAATATTTCAACCAAAGCAAGAGCAGAAATCCACATCCCACCATTACTAGTGGTGCAACTTGGAATTATCATGATATATAGAGTAGAAAACATTGCATTCCTAGAGATCTGGTGGCTCTCTTCACATACTTAATTCTTTATCACAGTAAAGTGCCTGTATCACAAAAGTTATTACAGAAGAATTTCCATGGGACTTCTCCCAACTAATCACTCTAACTGTACATAAGCTTAACCAAACAAAATGGATGTCAAAACAAAAGTGGGGAATGCACAAAAGACCAGAGAATTCTCATAGGTTGTACCAGGCTATAGAAATATGGAGGAACAAGGTTGTGAACTGATTTAAAGATTAGATATTTTTGAAGTTCCTGGTGTTTGGAAAACAGGAGCCAAAGCAGGTAAGCAATGATAAGCATGACGGTGAGCAGGACTTGCTGTTGGATTGCATACAGGCAGCAGAGTTTAGGGTTGAGCTGAAGTTTACCTCATCCAAGGCCGCCGTATCAAATAAGCATTCTGACCATTCCAAGGCAGCAGGAAGAGCAGCCAGTGTTGGAAATGCAAGAGCTACAATCAGATAGGTAAAAGTGGCTTAACTTTTTATGGAATGTAAAGCTGAGGTTGCCAATTTGAGATTTGCATTTAGTACATCCACAGTAATATTCCTGCCCTTCTATAATCAGTGACTATATGAAAATAGCAACCTTGCATTATTTATGTATGTGGAATGAAAAGATGCCTACCACCCCTAACCACAAATGTTGGGAACAGTAGTTTACTCACAATGACCTCATTTGTACACAATGATCCCCCTTTTCATAGTTAATTAGTGCTAAACCATCATTGTAACCTAACAACCATATCTGAGGCAAAATGCTTAATTTATTACAGATATATTGGAAAAATTCAGCTCAAGCAACATTCCAACGTTTGTAAATTGATTTACTAAAACTGTGAAAAAATGGCCCCACCATTGCACATTTTAGTCCGCTCTAAGAAAACTTATTTAAATTTGCCAACATTACAGCTGCCTCAAAATACACTTCTAAAATTCTTATGATAACTTCTATTTTTGCCAGCTAACATAGCTTAAATACTGCTCAACATCTTATATTCTGCAGACTATTTACATTGGGAAAAAGTTTAATATTCTGTTGCACTAAAACCAATAAAAAAAACTTTACATATTGTTATCCGCTTTGCAAAGGAACCTGAGTGAGCTAGTTCTTTATCGCAAGTTCGGTATTCAAATAAACTTGAAATTATTTTCAATCTCGCTGCTAATGTGCAACAATCATGATCAGTTCTGCAAACGGACGGACTTCAGCAAATCGCAGGTAGTTCCCACTTTACACATTATTCTAGTTAACAATACAAGGGCGGGTGAATTACTTGTCTTTAACAGCTTCGAAACGACTGCCTAATTATTCAGGAGAGAAAAAATGCTACTGCTTAATTTGTGATTAGATGCGCATTACACTTCCCAGGTCAGCTCGCTAACTGAGTTGTACTGGTATTCCCAATTGGCAATGCCCTCGCCTCACAGACCTGAAACACGCTCTGAGCCACAACTCACTGACCCGCACCAACTTCGCCGACCTGTCACTCAGAAGGAAAGACCGCCCCTCGCCACCTGTCAGTCATCGGGAGAACTCGCCTCTCACCACCTGTCAGTCATCGGGTGGAACCGCCCCTCACTGTGTCATAGTTCATGTACCTGGTGAGGTGGAGAGAGTACCTAGGTGAAAAACTAGTTGGATTCCTATGTATTTGCTGAGAGAAATAATGCACAATTATTGTGAAAGGAGCATCATCATTACATATTCTTTCAGGTTTGTGAACCAAGGGCATTGCCATCCCATCAAGATAAACAATTATGGTAACAGACACGGACAATTTCAGAATAGTTTGTTGGTCATAGAGTCATACAGCACAGAAACAGGCCCTTTGGCCCATTTTGTCCGTGCTGGCCATCAAGCACCTATCTATTCTAATCCCATTTTCCAGCACTTAGCCCGTAGCCTTGTCCCTGTATGCTATGGCGTTTCAAGTGTTCATCTAAATACTTCTTAAATGTTGTGAGGGTTCCTGACTTGACCACCCCATCAGACAGTGTGTTCCAGATTCCAACTACCTTCTGGGTGAAAAAATATTTCCTCAAACCCCCTCTAAACCTCCTGCCCCTTAACTTAGATCTATGCCCCCTGGTTATTGACACCTCAGCTAAGGGGAAAAGTTTCTTCCTATCTACCCTATCAATGCCCTCATAATTTTGTATACTTCTATCAGGTCTCCCCTCAGTCCCCTCTTCTGTAAGGAAAACAACCCCAGTCTATCCAGTCTCTCACCATAACTGAAAGGCTCCAGCCCAGGCAACATCCTGAGAAATCTCCTCTGCACCCTCTTCAGTGAAATCACATCCTTGCTATAGTGTGGTGACCAGAACTGCACACAGTACTCCAGCTGTGGCCTAACCAGCTCCAGCATAACATCCCTGCTCTTATATTATATGCCTTGGCTAATAAAGACAAGTTTCCCATATGCCTTCTTAACCATCTTATCTACCTGTGCTGCTACCTTCAGGGATCTATGGACATGTACACCAAGTTCCCTCTGATCCTTTGTACTTCCTAGGGCCCTACCATTCATTGTATATTACCTTGCCATGTTAGTTCTCACAAAATGCATCACCCCACACTTCTCAGGATTAAATTCCATTTGCCACTGCTCTACCCATTTTACCAGCCCTGTATATTGTCCTGTAATCTAATGTTTTCCTCCTCACTATTTACGACACCACCAATTTTCATTTCATCTGCAAACTGACTGATCATACCTCCTATATTCACGTCTAAATCATTACAAACAGCAAGGGTCCCAGCACCGATCCCTGTGGTACACCACTTGTCACAGGCTTCCAATCACAAAATCAATCTTCGAACATCAGCCCCTGCCTCCTGCCACTAAGCCAATTTTGGATCCAATTTGCCAAATTGCCCTGAATCCCATGGTGGGACCTTGTCAAAAGCCTTACTGAAGTCCATATAGATCATATCAACTGAAATACCCTCATCTACACAACTAGTCACCTCCTCAAAAAATTCAATCAAGTCCTATCACTTGCTTTGCAACTATCAGGGTTTGTCACAGACATCGGTGTTTTGGGGGCCTGTTTGGCCAACATGTAGGTGATTGATAACAGAAATCAGCATGAATCAGGCCTCTACCCACCTAATAATTCCTTGTACATGGTAAACAGTAATTCGTTTGTGAACAGAATTTTCCACTTACAGAGGCTGAAGAATTGCCCTTACTACATGATGGAAGAGAGGCTCAATCCAGTATTTTGGTGTTGGACTCAAGTAAGCTTGTGATTCAGGGATGAGAAGGGGGGTGACAGCAGTGACATGGAAGGGAAGGTGGAGTGATGGAGATATGCAATTCAATGCCATGGAAAAGAAGAAGAAAGGGCAGAATTGGAGGGCAAAGGATTGTGAGGGAAGTCTTTATGAAGGTTATAGGGAAAGGGATTGTAGTGAAGGCTAGAGAGAAGCAGAAAGAAAAAAAAAGCACTGAACTGAAAATAGTGCTTTGTGGTGGGGAGGAAAGCAGGTGTCAGCATGAACTGATTGAGTGGGGAGAAAGACCGTCAGCATTAGCCAATGGAGAGGGGTCAGGGGGACTTGAACAGGGAAGTAATGCCAACATGAACTGAGGGGAAGAAGAGAGCTAGGTTGAACTGGAGTGGGTGAAAGCACAGATGAAAAAACCAATAAAAACTGGGAAATAAGAACACTAGTCTGCACTGGTCTTGTATACTTAAAAGGGAACATCAGTAAAAATTGGGAAATAAGAGTACTGGTCCTAATTGTTTCCTCCTTCTGGGAGAAGAGTACCTGCTTGAACTGGGTCAGAAAAGGTTGAACAATGGGTTTCTGTGACAGGGTCTGAAGAGGATAGAGTGTCTCTGAACTGACATGGCAATGTGGGGGTATGGGAACAGAATGCACAGATTGATCATTAAAGTGATTTTTAGTCAAAGTATAATTTTGCCACCTGGAAATCAAAATATCACTTTTTGTTAAAAATCTATTAATTCTGAAGTATCAAAGTGCTTAAAATGTTTCAGAAAGCATCATTTTTAATGTAAGAATTCAAAACTTTCAAACTGTGTTTCTGCTCACAAATGAACACATTGAAGTTATTTCCTGTAGCCAAAGGCACTGACGGTGAAAATCTGAGTCACAGTGCAAACTATGATTGCTTGGATCTCTGATATTCCAACTGCTCTAATGTTGAGTGCCCTGTCATGCTGCAATGCTGTGAAATAAAATTTGCTTCCTGGGAAAAAACAATGCAATTCACTTACTTAATCTTGCATCTGTGCACAGTGGATTGGCTAATGAAGTTAATAGTGTGAGTGAGAGTGGTAGCAGAGAAAACATCAAAGTGGAAGACCTACCACCTCGTTTCAGCTCCGCTAACATTTTCTTGGGGCTTACTGCGGGATAGCAAATTCTTAGTACTAGGGCAGTTTACATGAGATAACTGTTCATTACTTACTAAGGTTATATTGGAGACCATACGAGAGACTCTTGGTTGTACAAGCGTCATCATTCATTGTAAAAACTGTCCCATTGAAAATTGTCCTGAATAAACAGGGCCCAAGCATGTAACCATAATGATAAATGATGCAATGATGGTTCAGAAAATGAGCATCTCCTTGTTGGTGTTTATATCCTCCCAAAGATCCTGGGTTTCAACATCTGATAAAAGAAGATATTACATATTTCATCTGCCCATCGCTCATGGAGAGGTACAAGCAACAGATCCCATTAAATCAAAGAGCAATGAATCAGACAAGGTGCAATTGCAAAGCTGTTTTAGCCATCTATATCATAAGTTAGCCATACTAAGTCATCTCAAGTCATATTCAACTGAGCCATTTTAAAGTTCAGACTTGCTCTATCTAAAATTCATACAAATAAAAGACAGACATGCTTGTTTTCATCGCTTATATCTGCAAGCAAATTAGCATTGCTTTCACCTGCCAGAGATGTAACACTCGGCAAAATTAGAATGGATTGTAATGGGACAGGAAAATTTGAATGAGATTGTACGCTCAAAACAAAGAAAAAAATTAAGAGATTGTTATTAAGCCTAAGAGTTTTCAAAAGCAGTATAGGTCAGATAACATATGGCAATGTAAAGAAAATATTTTTCCCAATATTACTGTGGGATACTGTGAAGCGGGCTTGTGGAGGCTGTGTGTATGTTGTGTATGTGTGACTAATTTAATTAGACTGAAGACAGTCAGACTGCAATATTTAAATCATCAAAGGGATAGGCGTAAAGCAGGCATTTTTGAACTGGAGATGGGTGAGCTAAGATGTGATACCAGTAGTTCAGCATGAATAGGAATTTGCATTTGGAGATGAATGAGAAGTGAATTTTTAGCTATTGAATTTCAAAGATGGAAAAAGGAAGTTTTACAACTGGCAAAGATCATAAGTAAATAAAACAAAGTTATTAAGTTTATTTTTCCCGAAAGTGGTGGCCATAAAGACAACATGAAAGATTTTTGGATTCTGGGAAAGGTAACTTTCAAAAGAAAGTTAAGAACAATGGGTTTAAAGATGAAAGGGGAAAAACATGGTTAAGGAAAGGTTAAAAGCTCTATGAGTATGTGGCCATGCGATATTGAAGGATGTGCTGTGCGAGCACAGTCCTGTGAAGTAAGCAGCTTCTAGCCACCCAAGTGAAGTGTCTGGTTGTTCCAGAAAGCAAGGTTTGGCTGCAAGCCTTGGATTTCCATTGTTGAGTGAGAGGGAAAGAGAAGCTTGTGAAATACCTCCCTTATAGAACACTGGGTGCTTTGCGGTAATATTACTGAATGTTTTATAGATTAAGAATCTATAGGTACTGAGGCCTGGAAAAGGATGTTTATTTGTGAGTCTTGCTAAGTAGAAACCTTTTGGGAAATGTTGTAAGACTAAATTTAATTGTGTATCTGTAATCTTATGTGTTTAAGTTTTCTTTTCTTTTATTAATTTTTCAATTTAACATTTAAAATCTCTAAAAGTGGTGGTGGAATCTTTACTTCTGACTTCAGTACACATACCTCCTTGTAATAAAAATACAAATTGCAAACCGTTGTGATAGCTTGGCCAAGTTTCCCTTTAAGATTTGGTCAGCCTGGCAATTACCACCTGCCTTATCATAACAATAGGCAAGGACCATAAGGGCAGATATTATGAAATTTCATTCCCAGTTGGGAGCTTCACCTGCCACAAGTGAGCATAATGAATTCAGACACTCTTTCCCCATATTCAGTGTGGATGCATTTTAATTTTAATCCTATAAAGGACTTCAGCATGGCATTGTTAAATCAGCTTCTGGGTCTGATCTTTAGATTTGCAAGAACAAAGTTACGTTCTTGCTACAAACAAGTTCAGAATTTGGCAATTTTGTAGATTCTCACAGATACATAAAGCTAGATTCCATATGCTTTTCCAAAATCCCTGTGACTTGCTATGCTCCCAGGAGGAATGGAAATGGTTTCCTGGACAGACTCTGCAGAGTATACAGCATATCACATTTGGTCAAAAGCAAAATAATATGGATGCTGGTAATCTGAACTAAACTGAAAAATGCAGGAAATACTCAGCAGGTTGGCAGCATCTGTGGAGAGAGAAACACAGTTTCAAATCTTTGATCTTTCAGAACTGGCGCAAAATTAGAAACGTAATACGTTTGAGCAAGTGAAAGGAGAAGCTGGACAAAGAACAAAAGGGAAATATCTGTAATGGGGTTGAGGGCAAGAGAGATTAAATGACAAAAGGTTTCATAGTGCAAGGCCAAAGGAAATAGTAATAGGACAAGTAAAGATACAAAAGATGCATCTAGAGGGGTGTAATGACAGGATCCTAAATGTCTTCTGAAAGGAAAGAAAATGAAATATGAAATAAACAAGATGGAAAAAAACACAGCAACGCAACATGAAACACATTGGAGGTAGAGGTTACAACCTAAAGTTGTTGAATTCAATGTTGAGCCCAGAAGGCTGTAAAGTAACCAGTCAAAAGATGAGGTGCTGTTCCTTGAGCTTGTGTTAAGCTTCATCGGAATACTGCAGGAGGCCAAGAACAGAAAGGTCAGAGTTGAAACATGATCGAGAATTTAAATGACAGGCAACTGAAAGTTCGGAGTCATGCATGTAGATTGAATAGAAGTGTTCGCAAAGTAGTCACCCAGGCTGTACTTTGTCTATCTAATGCAGAGGCAACAACATTGTGAGCAGTAGACATAATACAATAAATTGAAACTTTAACAGTTTTCAGTTTCCTGGCCCTAATTCTCTCCTCTCCATGGATGTTGTAGGTGATTTTACCTCTTTCTTAAATTTGAAGACTGAGAATTACACTTGACACCATCTCATACTAAATCCAACACACTTATTGGGAATTTGCAACAAACCAGTTTCAATTAAATCACACAGTTGCCCTCAGGTGGTCAATCTAAGATGACTGTAGGTTGCTTAGGAATGATCTTTGTGACCTACCTGCTTCATTTACCATAACGTCAAGACATATCTCCTGTCTTTTTTCTTCAGTGCTGCTGTGTGCAACTCATCAGGGGTTTACACACAGAATACAGTTTGTGAAAGAGCCCGTGCACAACCCTCTGCCAGATGCAGATTGGTTAGTTGGGTGCATAATTGGGTGATTAGCATATTTCCAAGTTGTCCTACATTGGAATTAGCCACATAAAGACTTCTTCCCATCCCACGGTGATTACCTGTTTGGTTTAAATCAACCTCTGCTAATTTTATGAGAATGGATGTTATTTTTTAAATATATTTTGGGGAATATTATGATATTCTGTAAAAAGGCTGGGTGCCTGTGAGTGATTTAATTAAGCTGGGCAGAGTAGATAGGAGTCAGGTTTTCTGGGTGTTTAAAAACATGAAAAAGTTAAAGGTGTTAAGTTTGAGGCACAAGTAAATAGGTTAGATCTAACATATGCTTTTTTTAGATAAATTAAGATTGTTTGAATTTCAAATGGGATTCAGATATGCCAAGGAAGATTGCATCTTTTGGAAGCCCACAGGTAAATAGTGGCAGTGATATTATATTTGTATTGACCCAAAAGCAAAGACAAGATGGAAATATGAAAGATTTTATATTTGGAAGGGTTTGAGTTTCAAACGGATGTGAGAACAATGGGACTGGGATGAAAGGGGGAAAAGGTATATTAAAGTTGCTGTGAATAGCTGTTTTTTTAAGCTATTGAGCTAGATAGTTGTCATGCCATTAATCTGGAGATGGCTGGAGCTGTTTGAGCAGTTGAGAACTCTTGGGCCACAGCAAGCATTTTTATTCTGAAGTGAATTCCATAGCAAAGTGGAAGAGGATGCAGGTCATGTGGTACACCTTTATTGAAGCTACAGCAGTCTGCCTTGTGTGATATTAAAGGATTGCATATTTAAATATCTATAGAGTGTTGCCTGGAAAGTGTTTACTTGTGAGTTTGGCTAAGTAGTGACTTTTTAGGGAAATGTTTTGTAAGACTATAAGCTTAATTGTGCAACTATGGTTTTATGTGCTTAAGTTTTCTTTTTTTTGTTAATAAAACTTACTTTTAATTTTTAAAAACTCAGAAGTGTTATTGGATCTCTTACTGCTGAGATTGGTACATCTTCTCATTATTAGAATACAAAAAAAAGGGTGTGGCCCATAATCCAAATTTCCATCTGGGATTTGGTTTGCGTAACAATTAACACCGGCTGTGGTCATGACAAATTTGAGGGCTCTTTGCAGAATTATTATAGTTCCTTGATTGGATTGGAGTTTCTGAATCCAAGGGATAATGAGTACAAGAAGAACGCTGAACTCAGGAGTTTTGTATTGAAGGGTTTTAAAGTGGTTGGACTGCAACATGGCTTTGTCAATTGCTATGACTTTCCTGGGAGTGGAAAATGTATCTGTGGAGTATTTGAAATCTCTGACTAAAGCTCAGTTGAAAGAATTAGCAGAGAAAGTGCAGGTGGAGATAAAAGCAGAATTTTGTAAGGCAGAAATGGTTAATGTACTTACCCAGCATTTAAAGTTGGAGAACGGGATACCTGAAACTAGTGTCTCACAGATAAAGGTAGTGACACTTCGGTTGCAAATTAAGATTCTTGAACAGAAATGAAACTGAAAAGAATTGACTTGGAAGAAAGAGAAATGAAAAAATTCGAGTTAAAGAAAAGAGAAGGAAAAAGAAAAGGATAGATTAAAAGAAATAGAAATAAAAAAACTTCAATAGGAAAAAGAGGAGCAGGAAAAGGAAAAGAGAAGATTAGAAGAGATCAAAATGCAAAGGCTTGAACTTGAACTTCAGAGAGAGATGTTTGCAAGTGAGGAAAGAGAGAGGGAAGAAATAGGGAGAGAAAAAAGCTAGACAGTATGAATTGCCTAAAGTGAAACTAGAATGAAGGAAAAAAGGAGAGATGGTGATTCAGATGGTGACTTTGATTCCTTGGAGGAGTTTGATTTAACTAAAAATCTGTGGTTAATGCCTAAATTTACAGAGGATGGAATTAAAAGATATTTTACCTCATTTGAAAAGAGAGCTATGAAATTCAATTGGCCAAGACATGCTTGGGTTATCATGTTACAGAGTGTTTTTTCAGGTACAGCAATGAATGTGTATGCATGCTTAGAGGAGCAGTCTGGAGATTATGAAACAGTAAAGAAGGCAATATTAAATGCATATGAGCTTGTCCCTGAAGTTTAGAACTTTAAGGAAGATACTTAATCAGACATTTGTAGAGTTACAAGAGAAAAAGAAATAATCTGGGATCAGCGGTTCAGGGCATTAAAGTTAGATAAGACTTGAAAATGTAAGCGAGGTTATGATTATGGAGGACATTAAGACATATTTAGATGAAAGACAAAGTAAAATGATCAGGGGAGCTACAGTTTTAGTTGATATGTGTGATATTTCACACAAACTGTTAAGAATAGGAAAAGGGTTATATAGTAATCAGAAGGGAAGTTGGAGATTTAGAAAATCTACAGATGGTAAAAATGTTAGTAATAAGGATCAAGCTGAAGGATGCCAGTCTATTAAAGATGTAAAAGTGAAAAGTAGAGTTGCAGGAAAGAAACTGATACGCTACTGTTGTGGTAAGGTTGAGCACTTGAGATCAAGTTGCTGATCAAGGGGAACCTGGTTGCCATAACTGGAACTCAGAAAAGTTCTGTAAGTAAGAGCACTGTGGGCTCTGAGATCCCTTTAGGTTATGTACAGGTGGAGCAGGAAGTATCAGTGGTAGCTAGAGAAGTCGGAATGTGTTCACAACTTACCCAAGGGAGTTCAGATAGGCAGGTTGCAGAGATGTTTGAAGATTTTATATGCAATGGGAAAATATGTCCATGTGTATAGGGAAGAGCAGGAAAGGATGTAAACATTTTAAGGGATACTGGGGCTAGCCAGTCTTTAATGTTATGGGATAGTGCTATCTGTTGTCCAGACGGGTTATTGCAGGAAAAAATATTAATTAAGGGATTCCAAGGCAAAATCAAACCAATTTTATTGTGTAAGGTAAATTTTATGAAGTGATTTGAAAGCAGGAGAGATGCCTGTTGGGGTAGTGGAGATATTGCCTATTGTAGGGGTTCAATTTATTCCAGGGAATGATATAGCTGGAACACAGATATGGACAATGCTTACTGTAGTAGAGCAGCCTGCTGAGACACAATCAACAGAGATTTTACAAAAAGAGCATCCTGGATTGTTTCAAGATTGTGTGGTAATGAGATCACAAACACACAAGTTTAAGCAAGAAGAGGAGGAATCTAAAAAACAGGGGGAGGATACTGAAATTCAGTTGGCTGGATCAGTCTTTGAAAAAAATTACTCAGGAGGAGAAGATTAAAGGGGATGAGATAGGTGTTTAGTTCAATGAAGTTAGTGGAATTATAGCAGAAGGATTCAGATTTAATGAAATTATATAAAACATCTTATTCCGAACAGAAGCAGAATACATTCCAGAGTGTTATTACATTAAGAACAATGTGTTAATGAGGAAATGGAGACCGCCTCATGTTCCGATGAGATGTGGGCAGTAGTGCACCAAGTAATAATTCCATCTAGGTATCAGAATGAAATTTTGAGAGTGGATCATGAAATTCCAATGGCTGGACATTTGGGAATTAGGAAAACTCAAGCTAAGATACAAAAACGTTTTCAATTGGCATAAATTTGTAGTCAAACTCCGTCAAACATGTCATACATGTCAGGTGATAGGAAAGCCTCAATCAGTGATTAAGCCTGCACCTTTAATTCCAATTCCAGCATTTGGAGAAACTTTTAACAGGGTCCTAATTGATTTTATAGTATCCCTCCCTGAAAATAAAAGCGGAAATTAGCACTTACTGACAATCATGGATGTGTCCACCAAATTTCTAGAAGCAATATCTTTTTAAGGAAAATTATAGCAAAGGTGATTGTGGAGGAGTTAACCAAATTCTTTGCGGTATGGAGTACCAAAAGAAATGCAGTCAGATCAGGGATCAAATTTCATGTCACAGCTGTTTAAAGAACAGCCTAGGAATAAAGCAATTTAGGTTGTCAGCCTATCACCCTGAATCACAAGGCACCTTTAGAAAGATAGCATCAGACTTTAAAGACTATGATGAGAGCATATAGTCAAGACTATTCACATGATTGGGATTGAGGGATTCCATTCTTGTTGTTTGCTATTTGCTATTTGCTAATGAGTCAACAGTCCTTTTGAGATAATTTATGGCCATGAAGTGAGGGGACCATTCAAACTGATTCAGGAGAAATTAGTGAAATCAGAGTTCTGAAACAAATTTCCAGGATTATGTGACAGAATTCAGAGAGAGATTGAGTAAGGTGTGTGAATTAGATAGAAAACATTTAAAGATATCTCAACAAGTGATGAAGGCAAAGACAGACAAGAGGGCAAAGGCTCGTTGTTTTGTGGTGGGGGAAAAAGTGTTAGTATTGTTGCGAATGTCAGGTGAACCATTGAAAGCGAGGTTTAGTGAACCTTATCAGATTGAGAAGAGACCGAGTGAAGCAAGCTATGTAGTAAGTACCCCAGATAGAAGGAAGAGGCAGTGAGTGTGCCATATAAATATGCTCAAAAAATACTTCGACAGAGAGAATAGACAGGAGGAGCTACTGGTAATTGTAAGTAAAGAAACGGATAGGAATTAGGGATTCTGAAATTGATATTTTTCTGATTAGATTGGAGTTCACTTATTGTAATGGTGCCAAAAGACTACAAAGATCACAAAGACAATGGGCAGGATTTTCCACACCTGCCCACCACTGGGATCTTCTGGTCCTGCCACAAGTCAATGGACTTCTGGCTGGGGCGCTGCCTCGCCAGCTGCATGTCCCACTCATGGCAGGGCCAGAAAATCCCAGCCTTTGTACTGATTAACAAAAAGTGGATGCAGTAACAAAAGCAGATTCATATCCTATTCCATGATTGGAGGATTGTATAGAGAAAGTGGGACAGTTCACATTTATCACAAAAATTGACTTGCTGTGAGGATATTGGCAAGTACCCTTATTGGAAAGAGTAAAAGAGATATCAGCTTCTCTGATGCTGGATGGTCTATGTGGTGATTGTTGCTTTAAGGCGAGCCTTACTGAGTAAGGGTCACGTGGTCAGAACAGCCAATCAACACTGAGCGCAGGGAAGCTTATGAGGGGTGGCATTTTCCTCGTCTAGTTTGTGTATTGTAGCCTTGCTAAAGGCTTGCAGCTAATCCAGCAGCTCTGTAAATAAAGTTCATTGTTCAGCTAAAGAAGCCTCTCAGTAGTACATCTCTACAGTCTATATCAATGCAAAGCAATGCCTTTTGGTATGAAAAATGCACAACAAATAATGTGACCGAGGGACTGGGCAATTATGCAATTCAACCAGTTTGCTTCAATTAGCACCAAAAACAAAAATAGCTGGATAAACTCAGCGGGCAGAATTTTCTGCCCACCAGGTGGGCGGGCCCAACCCAATCTCCAGCAGGCGGGAAGCCAATCCCCGCCGGAGAAGCAGGCCCCGCCACCATTTTAATTGGGCGGGCCAACTAAGGCCTACCCAGCGCTATGCACTTCCTCTGCGGGCGGGGTGGGGGGGGGATTTCCCAAATGCGAGAGTGCACTTTTTTGCGCATGTATGCGAAAGAGCACACATTTCCCTGAGGCTAGGTGCAGCCTCAGGGAGATCGCTTACACTTGTACAAACATTAAAAATAGAAAAATAAAAAAATCCTTAACATGTCCCCATCATGTGACAGTGTCACACAAGATGGGACATGTTAATAAATTTCACTCAAACTTTATTAAAGTTTTTTAAACCATACATGAAACCTCATCCCACCGGTGGATGAGGTTTCATGTTTTTTCAGAAGCCTGCTGGGGCTCCTGGCCTGCCCACCAACCTTAAGGTTGGACAAGCAGGTCCTTTTAATTGTTTTAATTATCCTGTCAATGGCCTCAATTGGCCACTGACAGGTCGGCAGGCGGACAGCTGATCGTGGTGTGCTCCCACCTTCCTGAAGATTTAAATGGGGCGGGATGACGTCAGGGGTTCCCCCCATGTCATCCTGCGTCATTTTGTATGTCGGTGAGCTGGCCCCGCCCCCAGATCGCCAACGGCAAAATTCAGCTCAGCACGTCTGACAGCATCTGCGGGAGAGGAAAACAGTTAACGTTTTTAGTCCGTATGACTCTTCATCAGAACTAAGGAAAAATAGAAATGAGGTGAAATATAAGCTGTTTAAGGGGGGGTGGGACAGTGGGACACACTCAATCAAATGCTGCCTTGATGTCAAGGGCAGTCACTCTCATCTCACCGCTGGAGTTCAGCTCTTTTGTCTATGTTTAAATTAAGTCTGTAATGAGGTCAGCAGCCGAGCGGCCTGAGCGGATCCCAAACTGAGCGTCAATGAGCAGGTTATTGCTAAGCAAGTGCTGCTTGATAACACTGTTGAGGACACTTCCACCACTTCACTGACGATGGAGAGATGGGGCAATAATTGGCCAGGTTGAATTTGTCCTGCTTTGTGTGTACAGGACATACCTAGGCAATTTTCCATATAGGCGGGTAGATACTAGTGTTGTAACTGTATGGGACAGCTTGGCGAGGGGCACGGCAATTTCTGGAGCACAAATCTTCAGTACTATTGCCAGAATATTGTCAGGGCTCATAGCCTTTACAGTATCCAGTTCCTTCAGCTGTTTCTTCATATCATGTGGGGTGAATCAAATTGGCTGAAGACTGGCATTTATGATGCTGGGGTCCTCCTGAGGAGGTGCACTGATGTGCTGGGCTCCCCCATCATTTAGAATAAGGATGTTTGTGGAGCATCCTCCTCCAGTGAGTTGTTTAATTGTCCACCACCATTCACGATTGGATGTGGCAGGACTGCAGAGTTTAGATCTGACCCATTAGTTGTGAAATCGCTTAGCTCTTTCTATCACTTGATGCTTATGCTGTTTGGCACGCAAGTAGTACTCTTGATCATGTGCATCCAGTATGGTCTGATCATGACAAACGTGGTCTTCCGCCAGAAGAACCAACTCAAGACCATGTGGAGGCACCCGAGGTCAGGATATTAGCACCTCCTGAACTGCATCATTATCCGAGGCAGAGACCTGAGGGACGTGCTTGTCACGAGGGCCATGTAGTGTTCTGAATATTGTTGTACAGGCCATCGACTTGTATGCTCGGTGATGAACAGCTGCCTGATGCCAAGACACCACAGGACCCAAAAAACCACCCAGAGAAAGCTGAATGTTGCAGCATTGAAGTATCTTGGGCTGCGAGAAGAGTTCCAGGCCCAGTTGCACCGTGCTTTGGAGCAAGTGCCCACCACTGATGTCAGTTCCATCCAGGCATACTGGGAGCAACTCAAGTCTGCTGTTCTGGACACCTGCGCACAGACTATTGGGCTTGTGCCACGACAGAGCCAGGACTGGTTTGACACCAATGACACAGCGATCTGTGATCTCCTTGAGTGGAAGCGAGCAGCCTTCATTGCCTGGCAAAGTCTCCCAACATTTGCTGTTCAGAGAGTACACTAGCCATACTCAACTGTTGTTTTGATTCCTGTATTTGAGCCTGACATTGTTGATGACTCACACAGCTGCGTGACTCATCTCACAATACCTGAAAGGTGACTGTTACATCTTACAACACCTTTTTGGCCCTCTCCATTCTTTCCTCTTTCCACCTACAATCTGCCTTTAACTCCTCACAGGTTTTGCTTACATTCCGTCGGCTGTGCCTGGTGTAATAGCTTGGTGCACTTGTGCTCTTTGATATTACACCAGACCTTCTCCCATTCCTCTTTTAACTCACTCAGCAACCATGTTACCATTTAAACATCAGACCTGATGACAGGTGACCCTTATGCTTTAATGCTTGAAATAGCACCGCTCCCATTCCTTAGCCTGAATTTGTTACTTCCTCAGTCATGATTTAAACTAGAGTGATCAGTAAGTGCTTTTTGCCCTTCTAGGCCTGACTCCCTGTCACTAAAAATCAAATTTGGAATAAAGAAAACAAACTGAGATGCTTACTCTTTAATATTACAAACTGCAGGAGGAGAATCCACAAATATCCTCACCATCAATGGTGGGGGATCATAGCACACCAGTGCAAAAGATAAGGCTGAAGCATTTGCAACAACCTTCAATCAGAGTGCCGAGTGGATCTTGGCTTCCTCCGGAGATCCCTAGCATCATAGATGCCAGTCTTCAGCCAATTCAATTCACTCCACATGATATCAAGAAATGGCTGAAGGTACTGGATACTGCAAAAGCTATGGGCCCTGACAATATTCTGGAAGGAAGGACAATAGTAAAGAAGACTTGTGCTCCAGAGATTTTCACACCCCTAGCCAAGCTGTTCCAGTACAGCTAGAACATTGGCATCTACCTGGCTATGTGGAAAATTACCCAGGTGTGTCCTGTATGCAAAAAGCAGGACAAATCCAACCCGGCCAATTACCACCCCATCAGTCTACTCTCTATCATCAGTAAAGTGATGGAAGGGGTCATCAACAATGTTATCAAGCAGCTCTTGCTCAGCAAAAACCTGCTCACTAGCACTCAGTTTGGGTTCCGCCTGGGTCACTCAGCTCCTGACCTCATTACAGTATTGGTACAAACATGGAGAGAAGAGCTAAACTCCAGAGGTGAGCTGAAAGTGACTGCTCTTGACATCAAGGCAGCATTTGGCCAAGCGTGACATCAAGGAACCCTATCAAAACTGGAATCAATGGGAATCAGGAGAAAAATCCTCTGCTGGTTGGAGTCATACCGAGCACAAAGGAAGATGGCTATGATTGTTGGAGGTCATTCATCTCAGTTCCAGGATATCACTGCAGGAGTTCCTCAGGGCAGTGTCCCAAGCCCAACCATCTTCAGCTGCTTCATCAATGACCTTCCTTCCATCATAAGGTCAGAGTGTGGATGTTCACTGATGATTGCACAGTGTTTCGCACCATTCATGAATCCTCAGATAGGGAAGCAGTTCATGTCCAAATGCAGCAAGATCTGGACAATATCCACGCTTGGGCTGACAAGCAACATTTGTGCCACATAAGTGCCAGGCAATGACGATCTCCAACAAGAGAGAAGCTAACCATTACTCCTTGATATTCAATGGCATAACCATAGCTGAATTCCCCACTATCAACATCCTGGGGGGCTACCATTGACCAGAAACTGAACTAGACTAGCCATATAAATACTGTGGCTACAAGAGCAGGTCAGGGGCTAGGAATCCTGTGATGAGTAACTCATCCCCTGACTCCCCGAAGCCTGTTGACCATCTACAAGACACAAGTCAGGAATGTGATGGAATATTCCCCACTTGCCTGGATGAGTGCAGCTCCAACAACACTCAAGAAACTTGACACCAGCAAGGACAAAGCAGCCAGCTTGAATGGTACCCCATCCACAAACATTCACTGCTTCCACCACCAACACAGTGGCAACATTGTGTACCATCTACAACATGCACTACAGAAATTCACCAAGCCTTGTTGGGCAGCACCTTCCAAACCCTCAACTGCTACCCCGACCAGAAAGACAAAGGCAGCAGACACATGGGAACACCATCACCTGGAAGTTCTCTTCCAAGCCACTCCATCCTGGCTTGGAAGTATATCACCATTCCTTCACTGTCGCTGGGTCACAATCCTGCAACTCCTTCCCTAACAGCACTTTGTGTGTATCTACACCACATGGGCTGCTGCAGTTCAAGAAGGCAGCGAACCACCACCTTCTCAAGGGCAATTAGGGATGAACAATAAATGCTGGCCTAGCCAGCGATGCCCACATCCCATGAATGAATAAAACAATTGGTTATCACTGTCTATTGAGACTATAGTCAATCTACATAATTTGATGTAATGATTAAAAGCAGTTTAAATGCTATACAAGCCATTAAAAGTGGTATCTGGCTTGTTAACTGAAACAAAAGCAATTAAGAATTTAGTGCTTTGTACTGTGTGTCTTTTGTTGCTTAATTGTCCCTGCAAATTAGTCAGCAACGGAAAGCAGTAAACCAAGGATCTTCGGGCACTGCCATTATTGTATTATATGTCTCAGTCAGTGCTAGCTGTACACTCAGTTAAGGTTGTTTTATGCAAGTTATGTATACATAGGGAAATGGGATTTTTAAATACAAAATAATAATTCAGTTAAATCAAATTGTATTTGCCACAATGATATAAGGATACAGTGCAATGATTTTTTTAAAAAGGCTTTTACAAACCCGAATATTCTGCAAATAGCAGGGGAAAGATAAATGTTAACTCAATGCCAAGTTTTTGCCAACTCCTACACAGAGGCTGCAAAAGAAAGCAACCTTTTACACAAAGATTTGTATTCTTTGAAAGTATCTGCTTTCTTGCAGCTTTCGTGCTAAGATTATTACATATAGTATTAGGAGTGAGTGATTTCTTTGTAATCCAGTCATGGTATTATTTCCTCCTAGTGTGTTTATTTCCTGTAGTCACAGTTCTGTTGGTGACTCACTGTTTTATAAGAGATGAGCTGTATATCTATGGGGAGTTGGTAGCAGATCATGTGAAGTGCTGCAGCAATTGAGGGAGCACTATAGCATGTCCAACACAGACAGAGGTACTCTTGGACTCCGTAGAGACCAATGAGCTGCAGACGGAAGTGGTTAGACACCAATGGCCCCTCATAACCGCCAAGGTGAGGAATTGGCCTGGGGGCTGGATCTTGAACTTAGTGCCAGGACTCAGAGCGGAGGGAGGGGCCGGGGATGGGGCCAGAACTGGGAAGCTGTGAGGTTCCTCACCCCCTCCAAACTGTCAGGCTTCTCACACTCCAAATAATTGGACTCCCCCTTCCCAAACTATTGGACTTCACCCCCAAAACTGTCGGATTCCTCAATTCTAGCTCCCCCCTCCGTCTTCCACCACAAACTGTTGGATTCCTCCTTATCCAAACAGTTGGGGCTGGACGGGTGGAGTGCTTGAGTGGGTTGGGGTGGAGATTCTGACGAATGAAGAATCTTCAATGAAGAACCTGGTAATAAGAGGCAATTGTGCATAATGGGAGAGGTGAATTTAAGGTACCTGGACGTGAAAATCATTGCAGGCCTGTTTTAAAATGGTGTAAGTGAGTATATGGGTAAGTTTAGTGATTTGCTTTCAGGTTTTTTTGGTTATAAATTGGGCTCAAAATTCTTGAATCTGGTTTAGTCCTGTGGCAGTTTAAGGCAGGTGAACATGCTGGAATTTGTGATGGGTTTGTATTTGAATTCCACTAAAAGTGCAAGTGGGCTTTTCTTGCACCTACCTCACTCTGTTCCTACAGCGGGATGACATCACCCATCAGAAATCCCATCAGTTCCAACTCCTGTGCCTCCAGAATGTTTGCACCTTACGTACTAGAAAAACATGATGGTCCTGTAGTTAAAAATGGCATGTTCAAAACTGAAGCTTCAAAGGTGCAATTTGTTTCAAAGTTTTCGGCTGAAATGACTGCCCCCCATGCGACCACCATCAGTACCCCAAGTACCACCACCCCCCTCCCCACACCAATTAAACCGAGCTAACAAATTCCAAATTCCTGCGGCCCTCTCATATTCTCCCTACCCATAAAAGTATTGTCTCATGCTGGGGAATTGTCCCATGAACATGACCAACACTACAGCCACCCCAGAAGTACAGTATGGTAGCTGCTGATTATGATATTAGTAACCTAAAGTTGGTGAATACAAAGCAACCATGACAAATTGTAAAGCTGACCCCAATAAATCTGGTACTTTGTGTATTTGTACCAAGGAAATAACTATGAAAAACTTGCAGACTGTTGTAAAAACATAATTCACTAATGTCCTGCATAATTCTGGCATTGATTTGATGGTAGTTTACAGTTCAGTGTTGTCACTCAAAATGATATTTACTTTGTCCCTGAATGTAATTTGGATTCAGGCCTGTTGAATCAGACATGACTACAGTATTTTTTTAAAAAGCTATTTAAACTTCATTTATGATGGATTTCAAGTATGACGTTCATTAAAATGCCAAATATGCAATTTGAAACAGCTTCTCTTGAGATCCCCACCATAATAGATCCCGATTTCCCAGTCAACTCTGTTCACTCCATATGATTTGTGGAGTCTAATTACAAGGATAACTGTACTGAGTGAGATCCTGGGAGTCCTCAACATTGACTCTAGACCCACAAAGTTACAGGCCAACTAGGCCAAGAAAACAACCTGCATTATGAGAGCACCCTTAATTGTAAATTGTAGAACTGCCACTGTACTAATGGTACAGATCAGGGACATCCATGAAGCCCCATGAACCATCAGTAGTAGAATTGTATGTCACTACAATCTGTAACCTTATGGTCCATCACAGCCCTCACTCTATCAACACCATGCTAGGAAATCAGTCCTCTGCCCCCTCAGGCGGATGTAAATGATTCTATGGTATTAATTCAAAGAACAGCATGGGCGTTATTCCTGTTGCCCCGGCCAATATGTATCCCTTAATCAACATCACAAATGCAGTCATTATCACATTGCTATTGGTGAGGGTTTGCTGCCCCCAAATTGGCTGTCACATTTCCTACTTTACAACATTTGACTACACTTCAAAAACATTTCATTGGCTGGAAAGTGCTTTGGAATACTGGGCAGAATTTTGCCCTTGGCGTGCGGGATCAGCGGGGGCAGGAAGCTGACCACCGCCCGCGATCGGTACCACACAGTGATTGGCTCACCCAGCGTGGACCGCGAGTGGCAGTGCTGAGTGTTGCCTGTGCGGTCAGGGGGAGGAGGGCAAGCAGGCCTAGCGTGAACTTTGTGCATGCTCACAAAGGAGTGCTGAATAATCTCCCTGAGGCATGGAACTGCCTCAGGGAGATGAATATATTGAAAAAAATTATTAAACAACAGAAAAGTTTAATAAAACATGTCCCCTCATGTGACTCTGTCAAATGAGTAGGGGCATGTTTTTAATCAAAAATTAAAGTTTTTATTTCATTTTTATTTGCTTTTGGAAAAATCATCCCACCTGTGATATATGAGTGCCAATGTTTCCTTTCATTTTTGCTGGTCCTTCATCACCATTGGGTCAAAATCCTAGAACCCCATTTAATAGCTTTGTGGGAGTACTATTGTAAAGTCTACACAGTTCTTCACATGTGGGCCTTGAGGGTAAGCATAGCAGGGTATTCAACAGTGTGGGGGTTAGATTAGAATTTTACAGTTCAGCCCCATCTTGTCTTCACCTAATGTCAATGCACTTTGCAACGTGGTCACTGGTTAGTAATATCTATAGTAAATCTGGAATATGAAGCTAGTCTCAGTATTGGTGACCATGAAATTATCATTAATTGTCATGAAAACCCATCTGGTTCACTAAAGTCCTTTAGGGAAGGAAATCTGCTGTCCTTACCCAGTTTGGCCAACATGTGACTCCAGGCCCACAGCAATGTGGTTGACTCTTAACTGTCCTCTGAAATTGCCTAGCCAACCACTCATCTCAAGGGCATTTAGGGGTGGGCAACATATGCTGATCTTGCCAGCAATGCCCACATCCCATGAAAGAATAAAGCATAAAAAATAAAAACTGGGAACTCTAGCCAATTTTTCTACTTTCTGTCCAGAGGCACCAAGGCCAATCCTGATCTTCCCACCACTAAAATTAGGTAGTTCAACATGGATAATTTGCTGTACAGTTCAGTGGACCAGCCATTTTAATAATTTAGAGCTGAATTTTATGGTCGCTCCTGTCAGGGGGATTTTCTGGTTCTGTTGAAGTCAGTGGACTTTTGAACAGTTAGTCTCATTTTACGGCCACATCCCCAAATTCCGTCCTTAGTAGAATTTGATCTAATTGATAAACTAATGAATTTTGACTTAAAATGAAGTAAAACAGGAAAGTACCCAATGTCATTGAAAACATATTATTTATTTAATATTTGAATCTACTCAAATAGCAAATAGAAAAGCATAAAACAAGTCTTATTAAAATAAATATTTTCTTCAGATAGAAGATTGTTTTTTTCCACATTAAATGAAGGCTTCATGACGATTATAATTCATATTTATATAGTATTCTTTAATAGTATCTCTGCACATTATAACAACAGCTTGTACACTAAAGAAGTAATCACCTTATTTTGGGGCCTGTAAATATTAAACTCCACAGCATTACATATGTCAAAACAGATGTTGTGAGACTGGACAGTGCTCTAAAGGTTATATTCTCTTTTCTAGTTTTCCAAGGCAACTTTATACAGTAGTGTGTATACAGTAACACTAAAGTGCTAATTTAATTCAGAATCTGAGATGGACAACAGTAAGATATGCACAGAAATAGTTTTGATCCTAGCTCTTTTCATGATGGCTCAATGATTTTCTTGAATTTTTCAGCCTGTATTAGGCCAATTATCTGTTTTAACTTTCAATAATAACTGCTTCAAAAGGCATGCTGCTCAAGTTTTTGAGCATGGTTTCTTTTACGCTCTATCACTGCATAGCATTTTGATTTGGCATTTTTTATTGTCTATAGTGCAACAGAAGTAAATAAATAAAATAGAAGCTTCTCTCTGAGCTGATTAAAGAAACTCAAGTTTTCCTTCACCACATATAAGTTATAATGAAAACTATGTAGGAGCAATAAAAAGTCTATGTTTCTTTAATGGTTGCAACAAAATGAATTTTAAGACCAGAATGTTAAAACTGTTGAGGCTACTCTGCTTTAATGGTGGCTGATTTTAAAACATTTTTAAATATCTGTAAACCTCCTTTAAATTTTAAAAGAAACAGGCCAATCATAAGATTTAAGAAAAATACCAACTATGTAATGATGTCCGCCTGAAAAATATAGTGCATTAAAGCCAAGTCACAAAGGCCTCAAGCACACTCACATTGTATATCTCCAAAACTTAAGTTTGCTACTTAGCGTCATACTATTAGAATCTCAAAACTAACCAATTCACTGCTCTTTCCTCTAAATAAATATGGTCTGGATACATTTCCTGTATTCCAGATGACGGACACTTAGAAAATACTTACGTTTGTATTTTTTCCCTCACATCTGTCAAAGACCTTTTTTTACCTATTTGCCAAATTGTTCTTCAGTTACAAACATTATTTCAGGACTAGCACTGCAATTGCATTTAATAGCTGCTGTAGCAAATCATTATTACTTCAGGATTGCTATTTTGAATGAAATCCTATCTGCATGCAGCTCGCATGAAACTCCTTATCAAAACGGTTGTCCTAAGTAAAACATGAATATGAAGGCATTTTCCAGCAATTACCTGTGAGTGACTAATCTAAAGTGCAGTTAGTTTACAAGATGCCAATAAATAACTCACTGTAATAAATTAACAAAAATGAAATAACATTTAAAAGAAAAAAGCTCCAGAAGAGAATTACTGACTTAAAATCAGAAACAAAGCATTGAAATGGATTTTAGCACTGAGCACTGAAAGGTCTAATAAAACATGGTAGAGCTCATTTTCTGTTAATCCTAATGAAAATAAAAAAATGTTCTATCGTAATTTTCATAATAATTCGATTTTTGAATCTTACTCTGAAAGTGAGTTTAAAAAGTTGTAAAAAAGGTTATAGACTCTAGATTCTACAGAGTCATTGCTTTGACCCCATGGTATTTTTGTACAGCTCCTTTACAATAAAAACTGTGTGCATCCGGCAGCTGACTGAGGTTGCCCATCATACTCCTACAGTGACAAGCCACCTTTTGTTTTCTTACAACTTTGGTGTAGACACAAATACATTTGTGTTGATCACTCATACCTGATCAGAAGACTGTAACAAATGAACAGTAACAAATGATGGACCAGAATTGCTACAATGTTATCCTTTTTGGTCACCATACATATCATCCTATATTTGTGCTGCAAATTGCTGGAATGTAATCGGACAATGGTGTGGCAGTGCCAATTTCACATCTGTGATCTCATGAATGCAGTTCCCAACGGTTCACCTCTACAAACCAATGACAGAAAAGGATAAAGAAAATCAGCAAAAGACAGAGAAGGAAATAGGGCGAATTAGAGTCAAAAGAAATATAGACAGAAAGAGGAATTAAGAGATGGAAAGAAAGAAGAGTGGATTAAGATACAGAGAAAAAGAATCAGAAAGGAAAATTAATAAGAGAACTAAATAGAACAAGCTAATGAATAGGACATTGTAATGCAGAGTGTTAATGAATTGTTGTATTGAGAAGATAATGAGTGACTAGCAGGGCAAGTGTGTAAAATCTACAAACATTCATGATCCATCCATCATTATCAGGAAGACTGGAACAACCAATGAGTACATAGTGTACCAGTTTCATATAGTTTCCCAAAATGTTATTTTTTGAGAGAAATCTATCCAATGTGCATTTGAATGAATGACCTTCTTCTGAGTGCTCAAGCAACTTTGCACCCTGAAAATTATTGCCCTCCAATGCCAACAAGAGTGGATGACAGTAGAAAACTGCCAAGACAGATAAAAAGATTTCAAAACCTCTCATAACAGCTCATGACCTATTTGAATGAGATTCCACAGTTTTATTGGTCTCTTTATAGGCCTCCCTTGAGTGTCATGTTAGGAACATAAAATACATCATAGACATGGACTTCTATGAATTAATTACCAGCCCTAAGTGGCTACAGTGAGAATGGTTCATAACGTAAATCCAGAAATTTCATGATCACCATTAAGTTCAATGGGAAGCATCACAGCAAGAAAGAACATTTAATGGCTATGGCAAGACTAAAGGCAGAGTGGCATAAATTGTCCAGCAATCTGTGGGATGGCAGAACTCAAGGTGCATCTCTTTTACTCCAAAAATGCCTGGATATTTTACAAATTAATAATGGTGTTAATTTGTGATTCTAATAACACATCTTCCCAGCAGTTTCCGGCGGAATGTTTGTAATGGAAGTTGCAGAGTAATGCAAGCTTTTCCAGGTTTATTCCAGTTGTATGATGAGGATAAAATTGAAATGCAGGATTGTTCACGTGTTTCTAATGGTACTTCCAGTGTGTGGGAGTAGAAGCAGATGAAAACAAAATACTGACTTCACACCAATATTCAGCCCCTACACCAAGTGTTAGGAAATTTATGCAAGATGGAAAGGAAGAGACTTTTCCTGAGAATTTTGCCCTACACATTTTGCTCTAGAATGGAACTGCTTCATTCTATCCTGAAACTCATTGTGTACAAAGTAAATAACACTATTGTAGCTGAAATGATATACATTTAGTATTCATTTTTAGTAAACAGGTTTCAAGTTCTATTTTGGAGGTTGAGTGAAATATTTAGGCAAACCATATCCTGCCAGAATCAAAATAATCCAAAACTTTTGGATTATTGCTTTAAAAGTCTTATTTAAAGATAAATGATTATCGTCTTTGCAGCTAACCCTTAGGCCCAACATTGCACCTGTAGGTGTGATTCTATAATTTCACATATCCTGCATTCCATTAGCAAATTATACAACCTGAAGGGATCAGTCAAATGTAACCTGTACAGTACTTATATTTCCAGGATTTCTTTTAGCAGAAATATGCAGCCTCCTACTACAATCACTGGAACCAATTGGCCAGATTTGAGATGATCTTGTAGTCAGCCCGAGCACTTTTGACAGCCTTGCATACTTTGCAGTAGTGCTCCTCCCAAAACTTTGCCAGATGCACATTGTATCTTCTTTTCCAATCGAAAAATTTCCGATAACTCCTTGCGTTTTCATCCAAAAACATCAAGTGTTCAGCCAGCTTTTTGGGAGTCGAGAAATCATTTACATGGATAAAAGAATCGGCTGGGATGTACTGTTCATAATTGGCCCTACTAGGTCCTAGGACTATGGGCACAGTGTTGGACATAAGGGCATTTCTCCAGAGTTTTTCAGTTATATAGTCCACGTGTTGCGAATTTTCGAAAGCCAGATAAAACTTATAAGGCGATATGGTCAGAACAATGCTATTATTCTGCAGCTCCTGATGGTACCTCCCATACACGTCGATGACCACATGTTTACTGAGTCGGTGGTAATATTTAACCCGTGCATGATCCTCATTCCAGTTGCTGATGACCCAAGCTACCAATTTAGATTTGATGGGTAGCACCACCTTCCTTCCTTCTCTTTTTTTGGGGTAGAGGTACCCATAAGGGATGAAGATGTCAGACCCCCGTTTGTAAGACATAGTCCAGTTAAAAACGCCATTAAGTTCCTCTAGACCTGAAGAGTGAGTGGGAGACTCGAAATTCATCCACACCCACCTTTGGAAAGCGGGTCTCCGTTCTGCAGGAAGCTGGCTCACATTTCCTCCCAAGTCACGGTGATGTACGACGACAGCCTGCGAAATGGGATACAATTGCCGGTTTGTTGTCAACCGGCAGCCCTTGATATTGTAAAGAGTATCACAGTCTTTGATCTCGGTTTTCTTGCCGAACGGATACCACCAGATGAGCACAGTCACCGCCGGAGCTTTTCCCCTGACTCCGGCCCTTTTGTGTGAAGCGTGTGGGAGGCTGACCCGGGGAAGCTCCTGTACGGATCGGTAAAAGGTTAGCAGGATACCCGCGAAGATAGCGAGAGAAAGCCGCCGGCACAAACGTCTATGCATAATTTATGCGCATAATCTTAATCCCTCGAGCCACTTTTTTGAACAAAGAAAATCGCAGCAGCCTCAGCGGTTCGATACTGAGCATGCTAACGGCAGGTTAACCCGAGACCAGCCTCTCCTGCTCCAAAGCCGAGCTTTCAACGGCACCGACCGCTGGATTCAGACCTGTCAAATGATTTACAGGAAATTCAGTAGCACTATTGCCACCGAGATCCCCATCACTCTCACTTTGCATCTTTCATCGCAAGATACCGACGTGGCACAAATTGGAGGAGCAGGCGGTGAGGGGGGAGGAGGCTTGTCGCAACTAACAAACAGTGCTTTTCATGACTTTATCCTGAGGCAGCGAGGTTCCGCGCCAAAGGGTTCCGTCATTTCAGTTTCGCACAATTCAAGGTCCACTGGCTATTGACATGGGTTTTTTTTTTCGATCACGGCCAATAGAACTGCGTTGATAGGATTGCCTGTCTATGTTTAGTGTGGCATCAATGAACATTATAATATGTCTGACGCTACACTCAGGGACTGTGATATTGAAGTCCCACCGATCAAACCCGCTCCTATTTCACCACACAATTAATGGAAATGTACAACGTTCACCATCTTCATAAAATGTCGAGCGAACTTGTAAACGTTTGTTTTTGTTCAGAAACACCTGTATATAATTCATCGTCAGATTGATTCTGTAAACTATCATGTGACATTACTACAATATTGTGCACTTTTTGCCAATTTTTCAGATAGTGCCCCATTTCATTCCAACCACTGGACAATTTTATACTATTGGAGAAAGCAACTCTTCCACATCTAAAAAAAGAATGCGCACTCCAAATGAACGACAGCTCACAATTCAAATTACATCGCTCACCCGTGAACCAGACCGAAGTCCCACACCAGACACCGCTTTGACTAAAGATAAAAACAAAAAACTGCGGATGCTGGAAATCCAAAACAAAAACAAAAATACCTGGAAAATCTCGGCAGGTCTGGCAGCATCTGTGGAGAGGAACACAGTTAACGTTTTGAGTCCGAATGACCCTTCAACAGAACACGGACTCCAAACGTTAACTGTGCTCCTCTCCACAGATACTGCCAGACCTGCCGAGTTTTTCCAGGTATTTTTGTTTTTGTTACCGCTTTGACCAAAGCCCTGCTCACAGCAGCGCTACTGCCACAATGACAAGCCAGTGATGGATCCTCACCACTCTCAATTTGCCCATCCTGCCCAGTCTGTTACATTAAGCGCGTTAGCAGCTGTTTTGGGGTGCTGAGTGTTCTTGGAAATCCAAAAGGACACCGGCGGGACACATGCACACTTCTAAGATGCAATGCACCACACACCATATTGGCGAGGCCTGCACAGTGTCTGGTGGCTGGAAATATGTAGAGCAGGTAGATCATGAGGTCAGTCAGCATGCAATGTTGATTTGATGTCAGCAGTGCCATTTTGAAGCACAGTTACCCAGCTAATGCCCACTTTTAACCTGGCATTGCTGGACACAGTGTTCAGCAGTAGGAAGGACCTGCCACCAGTGCTATTTAAAGGGATCATCAATGATATACAACTTGGTTGTTCCTTAAATTCTGCAAGTGTTCCTTTAGCTGTTTGAAGGTACAAAGCTCTATAGGGAGTGGAGTGGAATATACTAAAGGGCATTTTTTTAATAGCTTCAAGGCTTCTGCACAAACCAGTTGCTTTCAGTCATGAGCTCACTGGTAAGCATTCCCTTGGAAGACAGGAGGACTTGGAGAATGAACTGAGGCCATACAGAGGAGGACAAACTGCTGGAAGGAAGGGGAGAAGGCCTCTCAGTAGGAGACCACAACCATCAGGATGTTCAAGAAGAAATTCTCCAACCTGAACCTCAGCGAGGAGCAATGTGCAAGAAGTCTACATTTCAGTAAGGATGTGCTCACTGAGAACTGCCACCCGCTGCAACTGCAGAGTAGGGCAAGGATTGCATTGCCAGTGCCCGTGAAGGTGACTATGGTGATGAACTTCTATACATCTGGCTCCTTCAAGATTGGAGGTGAAGATATTTGCAACATCTTGCAATTTGCCATCTGCTGTTGCATAAGGGAGGTCATGGAAGCTTTGAAGCATGCAGTGTCACTTGATTACAGACCATCCCATGGTGCAAGGTGCCATTGAGTGTATACCTTGTGGGTGCCACATGTCACTCTGTCGTATATACTAGCACCAAATGATTCCACTCCCTTAACGTCTGGCTGGTGTGTTACCATAGGCAGTGAATCATGTTGGACATTGCCTAATATTCTGGCAGCGGTCATGATGCTTTCATTCTGAGACAGTCCACTATATCAGCTGCATTTGAGCCACCACAGCAAATAAAAGGATGGCCACTGGGTGACAAGGGTTATCTGCTGGTGACATAGCTGATATCTGCAATGTGCAACCCATGTACAGCATACATACAATGAAAGCCATGCTGTCATACAAAATGCAATTAAGAAGATCATTGGCGTGCTGATGTTGTGGAGTATCTAAAAGACACTCAACACAGAGTTGACCGTAGACAGATTTTGCAGTAGTTCTTTATTTAGTACAAGTGAGTACATAAGGTAAAAGCTCTTTCAGATTTCTCTAAAAGGCAATTCAAATTTATACAGTTTCTGTTCGGATACATGTATAGCATCTTCTGGGTAACTCATCATTAACCCAGAATGTTCTTATCTTGTTTTACATTGTTACATTCTTAATTACAAATGAGTTTACAACATAAACACAGAATGACCTGTTCATCACCTCTGCTATTCCGGAGGAATTTTACAAAACAGTCGTGGAATGACCTTGACCTTTAGCACAAACGATCTTCACAGTTCACTTCAAAACATAAACTTTGTCTATCCTGATATTTTGCTGCTGTGCTTATTCATCTGCATATGTTGATCCTGAAGTCAAGCTATCAGTTTATTACAGTATAACTCATAGATCATTCATCAACTTATTTTATCCTGACTCTAAGGTCATATTCCTTTAGCTTTATCATGGACTGACCCATAGGCTAGTCATTTAACTTCTGGGCCTGGCTAAATGGTCATATTCATTCTAATTTTTTTTTAGCTGCAGACCTTTTAAAACTTATAGCGCAACTTGGCTGAGCCTAGGTAATCCCATGATGCATCCTGATATGCCTCTTCATTGAAACAATACTTCAGCTACCAGGCCTACTCTGAAGGCGACATGCAGTACTCGGCAGGGTGGGCATCAAGGTTCATCATGGTCTGCATCACTACTTTGCCATTATGAGGGACACCCTTGCCACAAGCTATATGGCAAGCAATTGAGAAGCAGAAGTATGAGGAAGGGCAGTAGTGAAAGGTGTAAGAAGAGGAACAGGGAACACAACCTTGACAGACTCTTTGTGCTTGGGCTGTCCATGAAAAACCTAATCCAAGTGTGCACGTAATAACTGAACCTCCAATTTCCCAATTGCTGATGTGTCTAGTCAATCAACATGTGGTGAGCACTGGCTGGTGCTGAAATAAGCAGGATGTTGTTGTTGGCACACTGCCTGCTTTGCAATCAGCAGTCCCAGCTTAATCATACATAGTGATGCGCACACTTGTTTTTGGGGGCTATCAAATATAGCCAGTACCATTTCAGGATGTTAGTATGGTTTGCAGAATTTGATATCTATTCATTAATTATACAACAGATATACTACTTAAACTGATATTTTCTACTTCATGCAAGTACAACTAATTTTGTAAATAATAACTAGAAGTTCAAAGTCTTTATCCAATAATGCATCTTGCTTATGGAGACATTTTAAACTCTTACTATTGGATTGAGATTTTTGAATGGGCAATGAATCCGTGTGGTAAAAGAACAATTGAGTAATTGCCTATATTCATGACATTTTCTTTTAGTTCACTTCCCTCCTGTCCCCTACGTTGCTGTCTATGATTTTTTTGTTGTTTTGTTAAACTGAATAACTTCTTAACTGAAACAAATCATGAATGGTTGTGGACAATTAAACAACTCACTGGAGGAGGAGGCTCCACAAATATCTTTATCCTCAGTGATGGAGGAGGCCAGCACATCAGTGCAAAAGATAAGGCTGAAGCATTTGCAACAATCTTCTGTCAGAAGTGCCGAGTGGATGATCCATCTCGGCCTCCTCCAGAGGTCCCCAACATCACAGATGCCAGTCTTCAGCCAATTCAATTAATTCCACGTGATATCAAGAAATGGCTGAAGGCACTGGATACTGCAAAGGCTGTGGGCCCTGACAATATTCCGGCAATAGAACTGAAAACTTGTGCTCCAGAGCTTGCCAGGCCCCTAGCCAAGTGAGACTACAAGGCAGGAGAAACAAAGCAGAGCATTGAGTATGCTTCAAATGCAGAATGATGTCAAAAAGACAAAGTTAAGGGCACTCTACCCAAATGCGCACAACATTCGCAATAAGGTAGATAATCTAAAGGCACAAATGGAGGTAAATGGGTATGATATAGTTACCATTATGGAAATATGGTTGCACGGTGACCAAGACTGGGAACTGAATATTCAAGGATATTCAATGTTTAGGAAGGACAGACAAGAAAGGAAAGGAAGTGGAGTTGCACTGATAATAAGGGATGGGATCATTGCATTAGTAAGGGAGGATCTCAGATCAGAAGAACAATGTGTGGAATCTGTTTGGGGGGAGCTAAGAAACAACAAAGGGCAGCAGACATTGGTTGGAGTTGCTTATAGGCTGCCAAATAGTAATGGTAATGTATTAATGGTATTAATCAGGAGATGAGAGAAGCATGTAGCATGGGCAATACAGTAATCATGGGTGACTTCAATTGAGCACTAATGCTGTGGAAGACAAGTTTCTGGAGTGTGTTAGGGATGGTTTTCTGGAGCAGTATGTTGAGGAGCTGACTAGGGGACAGGCTATTTTAGACCTAGTATTATGTAATGAAAAAGGGCTAATTAATAATCTTGTTGTAAAAGAACCTTTAGGGATAAGTGACCACAATATGATAGAATTTTACATTATGTTTGAAAGTGAGGTAGTTCACTCTGAAGCAAGGGTGTTAAAGTTGAATAAAAGAAAATATAAAGGCATGATGGACAAATTGGCTGAGGTGGATTGGGAAAATACATTAAAAGGTATGACTGTACATACGCAATGGATAGTCTTCAAAGAACTATTACATAGCTTACAGAATCTATACATTCTTTGAAGGTGCAAAAAACCCCAAAAAAGTCAGTCAGTTGTGGCTGATGAAGGAAGTTAAGGATTGTATAAAATTAAAAGGCTTATAAAGTTGCCAGAAGTAGTAGTAAACCTGAAGTTTGAGAGTTTTTTTAGAATACAGCAAAGGAAGATCAAGAAACTGGTAAAGAAAGGGGGAATAGAATATGAATGCAATCTAGCTAAATACAGACTGGGAAAGCTGTAAAAGCAAGAGTTTGGCTAAGACAAATGTGGGTCCATTACAGGCAAAGTCAGGAGAATTCATAATGGGGAATAGAGAAATGGCAGAGAAGCTAAATGACTACTTTGTGTCTGTTTTCACTGAGGAAGATACAGGAAATCTCCCAGATTTAGAGATCCAAGGGACTGGGGAGAATGAGTAATTGAAGGAAATTAGTTTAAGTAAGAAGGTTGTACTGGAGAAATTAATGGGATTGAAAGTTGATAAGGCCCCGGGACTTGATATTCTGCATCCCAGGGTGTTGAAAGAGATTGCTATAGAAAGAATGGATGCATTGGCGATCATTTTCCAAAATTCTATAGATTCTAGAATGGTTCCTGAAGATTGGAAGGTAACCCAACTACTTAAGAAGGGAGTGAGAGCAAAAACATGGAACTACAGACCTGTTAACCTTACATCAGTAATAGAGAAAATGCTAAAATCTATTTTAAAAGATGTGATAAATGCATATTTGGATAATAATGATCTGATTGGGCGTAGTCAGCATGAATTTGTGAATGGGAAATTATGTTCGATGAATTGGAGTTTTTTGAGGATGTTACTAACAAAATTGGTAGAGAGTCTATGGATGTAGTATACTTGGATTTTCAGAAGGCTTTTGATAAAAGTCCCCCTCAGGAGGTTTATTAGCAAAATAAAAACACATGGGATAGGAGGCAATATCCTGGCATGGATTAAGGATTGGCTAACAGGCAGAAAACAGAGAGTATGAATAAACGGGTCATTCTCACGTTGGCAGGCTGTGACGAGTGGGGTATCTCAAGGATCAATACTTGGGCCCCAGTATTCACAATATATATCGATGGTTTGGATGTGGGGACCAAATCTAATATTTCCAAGTTCACGGATGATACAAAGCTAGGCAGGAATGTGTGTTGTGAGGAAGATGTAAAGTGGCTACAGGAGGATTTGGACAGACTTAGTGAGTGGGCAAGAACATGGCAGATGGAGTATAATGTGAAAAATGTGAGGTTATCCACTTTGGTAGAAGGAGTAGATGTGCAGAGTATTTCCTAAATGGTAAGAGATTAGAAAGTGTAGATGTACAAAGGGATCTGGATGTCCTTGCCCATAAGTCACTGAAGGCTAACATGCAGGTACAGCAAGCTATAAGGAAGGCTAATGGAATGTGAGCCTTTATTGCAAGAGGATTTGAATACAGGAGTAGTCAAGTTTTGCTTCAATTGTATAGTAGCTTGGTTAGATTGCACTTGGAGTATCGTGCACGGTTTTGGTTCACTTACCTCAGAAAGGATATTATTGCCACAGAGAGAGTGCTATGAAGGTTCACCAGACTAGTTCCAGGGTTGGTGGGACTGTCTTATGAAGAGAGATTGGGGAAACTGAGCCTGTATTCTCTAGAGTTTCGATGAATGAGAGGTGATCTCATTGAAACCTACAAAATACTTAAAGGAATAGACAGTGTAGATGCAGGTAAAATGTTTCCCCTGGTTGGGGAGTCTAGAACTAGGGGACACAATTTCAAAAAACAGGTGAAGCCAATTAGGACCGAGATGAGGAGAAATTTCTTTACTCAGAGGGTTGTGAATGTATGGAATTCTCTACCCTAAAGGGCCATGGAAGCTCAGTCCTTGAGCATGTTTAAAGTAGAGATTGATAGATTTCTGAATAATAATAACATACTTCTATAACACTGGCATCTACGCAGCAATATGGAAAATTGCCCAGATATGACCTGTACACAAAAAGTAAGACAAATCCAACCCAGCCAATTATTGCCTCATCAGTCTACTCACGAACATCAGTAAAGTGATGGAAAGGATCATCGACAGTGCTATCAAGTGGCACTTGCTTAGGAATAACCTGCTCACTGACATTCACCACAGTCACTTAGCTTCTTACCTCATTACAGCCTTGGGTCAAAAGGGCTGAACTCTAGAGGTGAGGTGAGTGTGACTGCCCTTGATATCAAGGCAGCATTTGACTGCATTTGCATCAAGGAACTGTAGGAAAAGTGGAGTCAATGGGAATCAGGGGGAAAGCTCTCCGCTGGTTTGAGTCATACCTAGCACAAAGGAAGATGGCTGTGGTTGGAGGTCAATCACCTCAATTCCAGAACATCATTGCAAGAGTTCCTCAGGATAGTTCCAGGGAATCACTGCAGGAGTTCCTCAGGGTATTATGACACAGCCAATTGTAAATGCTGACCTGTTAAAATCCCAGAGGGAAACTTGAACCAACTGCCATGACCAATTTTGAAATTTGTATGTTTCAAGATGCAGGCTTTGAATTCAGTAGTAATAAGACCACCGAGTCTCGAGAGATTTTATAAAAATAATTAAACATTTATTAATACAAGAAAGGTTTTAAGCACATACATATGTCTACAAAATTACTACTATGATAACTACAAAAATCCCCGAATTAACCTGACTTCTAGTGACACGTCTGATAAGGCAACAGTAACACACATAGATTTAAACAGACCCCTGGCAAAGCACACTCTGGACAGTCGCATTCAAAATGAGTTTCTTTCAGCTCTGGATCCTTGCAGACAGCAGCTTGAGGCTTATAGGCTGGAGGCTTTAGATCTTAGAATCTCTCTCCTTTTTACCAACAGCCTTCTCTTCCTTTATACATATTTTCCTCTTTGAATGCAAATTTTCACTGTATCACTATGTCTTTTGAACTTTACCTCTTCTAACACTAAGACACTTTCATAATACTCACTTCATTAGTAATCCTTGAGAAAAATAAACAAACACACTGCTGTTGAGCTTCGCCTGGTTAGGTGTAATATTTAACTCTCTCTTTTTGAATCCAAGCTACACTAATTTATTTGAAGAAAAAAATGCAAATTGCCCTCATGTTTACCAAATTAACATTTCAAACCTATTTCTCTTTTATACATCAAAGCCTCTATACTCTGGTTTTAATCCAATTAAGACACACACACACACACACACATATATACAGAGATAGAGACACCACTAAACTCTATTTTAAAATAATTTCCAATAACATTATAGACATTATATCTTCTTGACATGAGGCCCAACCATCTTCAGCTACTTCATCAATGATCTTCCTTCTATCATAAGGTCGAAGTGGGGATGTTTGCTGATGATTGCACAATGTTCAGCACCATTCACAACTCCTCAGACACTAAAGAAGCCCATGTCCAAATGCAGCAAGACCTGGACAATATCCAAGCTTGGTCAGACATGTGACAAGTAACATTTGCACCATACAAGTGCTGCCAGACAATGACCATCTCCAACAAGAGAGAATCTAAACATCGCCCCTTGAATTTCAATGGCATTGCCAACGCTGAATCCCCCACTATCAACATTCTGGGGTTACCTTTGACCAGAAACTGAACTGGACTAGCCATATAAATACTGTGGCTACAAGAGCAGGTCAGAGGTTAGGAATCCTATGGTAAGTACTCACTTCCTGACTCCCCAAAGCCTGCCCGCCATCTACGAGGCACAAGTCAGGAGTTGATGGAATACTCTCCACTTGCCTGCTTGAGTGAAGCTTCAACAACACTCAAGAAGCTTTTATACCATCCAGCTTGATTGGCACCTCATCCACAAACATTCGCTCCCTCCACCACCGATGCTCAGTGGCAGCAGTGTGTACCATCTACATGACGCACTGCAGAAACTCACCAAGGCTTCTTAGACAGCACATTCCAAACCCATGATCATTACCATCTAGAAGGACAAGGGCAGCAGATTCATGGGACCACCAACACCTAGAAGTTCTGCTCCAAGCAACTCAACATCCTGACTTGGAAGTATATCACTATTCCTTCAGTCATTGGGTCAAAATCCTGGAACTCCCTCCCTAACAGTACTGTGGGTGTACCTACACTACATGGACTGCAGCAGTTCAAGGAGGCAGCTCACCACCAAAGATAATTAGAGATGGGCAATAAATGCTGGCCAGCCAGTGATGCCCACATCCCTTAAATTAATTTTTTAAAATCACCCAGATACAGTTATAAAAAATTATTAAGGAAACTTCTCACCAGCTGTGCAGTTGTCGGTTGAAGGAAAATGGAAAAATCAGCATAGGATATATATTCTGCATTATATATTCTTTTAAAAAGCTTCAATTCCATCAGAATGCAGACACTTTATTAGTGTTGCCAGCAAACATGTATAAAATTAAATATTCAGATTCAGACAATTTTTTTACCAGTCTGTGATCACTGGTCTTTGGCACAATATGACTGTGAAGACATACACATTAGGTTATACCATGCTACTGGCCAAGGAAGGTGCATTCATAATGCAGCCAAACAGGCTGAGCATCAATCTACAAATCCTTCCAACACACGCCAATGGCAGGCAGTAAGAGTGGGAGAGATTCCTGGTTAGCCATGTGTTGGAAAGAAAATTGGAGCCCTACCGTTATCATTCATAGCTCTGGACTACAACATGCTTGTAAAAGTGTATATTTCCACAGCAGCTTGGAGTTCTTAGGGGGCTCAATTGGTTTGACAACTGGTGTGGATCAGATTGATGCCGACAGTATTGGGGGTAATTCTGTGACGTGTAGTACATTTAGATACACTTATTTAACCTCTTGAAAAGGGCCAGCAGGTCATTGCTCGCAATTTTCAGTAGTAAAACTCACCACGACTAAAGCAAGGCCAATTATTTTAGACTAGGTTCTACCTGTTCCACCTAATGCTGTGTGTGATGCCCGGTAACAAGCTGAATACACAATCTTGAAGAATGTTGAGACGTTTGCTGCTACTGAGGGCTCCAATGTCACTGCAAGTTATATAGACCTGCTGGAACCCAGAACGTACAGTGCACCTGAAATGTCATTGTGGGAGCCCACACTGATGTCCTGCTAAGGCCTGTCAGCATGTAAGTTTCAGCTGTTTACCTGGTACTTACACTGTTATTTATGCTGATTTATTTAGGGGTGCTCCACCCAACACTGCCGCTCCCCTTTCTCAACACCACCACCCACATCCCCACCCCAGCTCAGCTGACCCCTCCCTCTCATTCCCCCAGCACCTCAGTGCTACTATGGATGGAGAAGAGCCAGTGGGATGGGGTGGGGTGCAGGGTGCAGTGTAGGTGGCAAGAAGTTGTGAGAAGAGCCGTGAGGCACTGGAGGTTGGGGGAGTATTCTGGTAGGGAGAGAGGGGCAAGGGGTGGGGATAGAGGGATAAAATTAAACGTTGATATAATAAACCTTGAAAGCACATGAATGCAATTCTGAGCACCGTAAATACTTGAAGCACTTAAAAGCAAACTTATCTAAGTAATTTAAAATATTTAAAAGAGTTGAATAGTTAAAGAGTGCAATGAACACTGGAGAATATTGCTGGACCTAAAGGGACATGTCTTCCTCCAAGGATGTCAAAGGGGATGTGGCTTTGCTACCTCTATGCTTTGCCACTAGGCCTCATGAATCCCTTTGCTGATTGGCCTGTGCTGCAGACAGGAGACGAAGTCTGGCTGCCGTTAACATAAAAGCTAAAAGCATACTTTAAACACCGGTAGTGGCATATACTGCTGCTTTGTCACTGACACAAAGATCTGGGCCATCTCCTAAGGATGGTTGCTACGTAACTCCCTTAAAAGCTCTTATATTCAATTTCAAACAGTAGACCAGTCTTTATCATCCATGTTGCCTGGGGTCCATGCTTAATGTTTGGCTTCAGCTATCAAGCATTGATGTTGTCAGAATTATGTTGTCAGAATGATCATCTAATCAACCCTCTAAATACTGGACAATTGCATTAACTATTTTAAACGTTTTAATATCCGAAATACAAGGCAGTATTTTTATGTTCGGACTATTGCTATACAAGGTACAATTAATTTTAGCATGTCCTACGTTAATTGAACTACAATGGCCAAAGTTGGTCTGATAGATAAGGCAGTTATTCCAGATGCCTGATGAGGTGGGATATCAAATAAAAGAAAAGCTTGTTTTTTGCTCCCAGATCAACGATAAACTTCAAAACTGTACATTTCAAATATGCAGATTCCTACAATCTTGTTAACCGGTCATCAATTATGGTGAAAAGAAAGTTTCTTCTTCCATCCTAAAGGAGGCATTTAGATGCACTTCTGACTCTAAGACACAATAACCAAGTTCTATAATAAACTTCAGAAATGTCTAAATACATAGTTGAATCTTAAATAAGCTTTGATGGTATTCAGCTTCTATTTATTAGAAATATAAAGCATAAAGTTACAAAATTCAGGTGAAGATAGGATAGAAGTAAAGCTTAGAAGTCAAACTTATCTTTATTCAGATTATGGTTTACCCTGTTGATCTGGTTTTCCTTTGATTTTGAAGACCATTTCATTTGAAGAATGCTATCTGTTCATTAGTTAAGAGAAAGTACATTTACCATGGCACATGACAGTGGTATATGCGGCTAAAGCATAACTGAGAATTTCCTTGTAACTGCTCCTGCTCCGCTGATGTAACTTTGCCAGAGGTTTAAGTGGTGTTTCCACTGTCCATCTAGCCAAATTATGACTGCAGAGCAATATAATTATGAAGAAATTACCGATATGTACATAACTGAGGACGCTGAATACTGAATTGTGACAGGATTTTTATGGTTGTTTAGTTTGCTGACCAGTTGCCATCTGTTGGTAGATTGCAAAACTGAAAATAAAGTTCTTCACTGAGCCACCTGCAGTAAACAAATAACTCTTGATATCCAGCCTTTTACTGGTAATTTATATCACTAAAGATGGAATTTTACTATTTAATATTTGTAAAAATCAATTATTTCAGAAATAATAACTAAGTGTTATCTGGTTACACGGTGTGCTGTTATACCAGTTTGTAAGATTACTGTACTTTGGGCATAAGTCTGACCCTACAAATTCTAAGGCTATGAATTTGCTGTCTCATCCAAAGAAATCCTGTGCATCATGTCAGACAGTCTAATACCCATTTACTTATAATTATGTCAGGAATGATGTTTGGTGGCAAAAAATAAGTTGTTCTGATGTCATTAAATATTTTAAAAACAGTGTTTTTAACATTGAAGTTGCAAGTGAAAATGAGAAAGCTGAATTAATGTGAGCTGCAGTATAGCGACTGGTGAGAGGATGTAAGTACAGAACGACAAGTTTACATAAATAGTTTCTGTTATAAATACAGTCACAGAAAGCTATAACAACATATGTACAAACTAATTAATTTCCAATGTTGTTGCACAATGGGAAGCAAGATCTGTATAGTAAACTGGATAACAAAATTAAAACAAAGTTTTTTTTTGTCCCATACAATTCCAATTGGAAAACTAAACCAGCAGAAGAATCTAGAAGCATCACAATTTATAGATACCAAAATAATACTGTTGCATATTGCAACACAACTAAATGGACACATTGAAATAATAAATTAACAGGGCACTAGATATGAGAAAATTAATAAAACAGCAGGCACCAATGAATGACAAAAGTGCAGCAGTGAACTAATAAATTCAAAACAAAAACAGAATTACCTGGAAAAACTCAGCAGGTCTGGCAGCATCAGTGGAGAAGAAAAGAGTTGATGTTTCAAGTCCTCATGACCCTTCGACAGAACTGAGTTCAAATTCAAAGACCAGCAGGCACAACAACGAACCAATAAAGAAACAATGGTAAAAGCAAAATACTGCAGATGCTGGAAATCTGAAACAAAAACAGAAAATTTTGGAAAAACTCAGCAGGTCTTACAGCATCTGTGGAGAGAGAAAAACAAAGTTAACATTTCGAGTCCATATGACTCTTCTTCAGAAGCAGAGCAGAAACAATGGGCACAGTGAATCGATGCATAATAAAGTAAGCAACAAAATACCAATTAATGAAGCAGCCTATTTATTCTAATGCCTTACTTGATGGTTTACGGCTGGCTTGGGCTCTACAAGCTCAGATTTAGCAATTCTTATTGTATCCCATGGCATTCAACATCATTGTGAAGCATGACAGCTGATTCCACCACAACACCCTGATTTTCTATTGTGCCCATTATTCCATGAATATAATAGTAAACCATTTATTTTCTCTGGTGATATGATAATACAGCCTACTACTCTTATCCTGAATCCTGTGTGTAACTTCATTTAATGTGCTGACTTTTGGAGCAATATCATTGTCCACACAATTTTGACAGGTTGGTGGTCAGATTTTGCTAATGTGTCAAATCATGATGACTGGACCACCTTGCTGCTGCAACCTTCTTCCACTTTCATAGTTGGTGAGAAGCACGGTCTTCCTTCACCTGTTCAGACATTGAGGACTTTTATGACTGCAATTTTTCTGACACCTCTCTCTGACCTTGCCATCAAAGGGAGACCTACCAGAAACAAGGAGCTCCTGATACCATTGCTCAAGAGATCATTGGAACATACAAGCCTCTCCACCACATCAAAATGGTGATCCATGGAGAAGAAACTATCAATGTATTTCCCTCTTGTCCATAGTAGGGAAAATCCTGACACACATTCTCCTGAACTACTTATTTCCTGTGGCTCCCAGAGACACACTGTGGCCTAGACCTTTCAGAGGAACCTCCATCGTGGTCTTTATTGCCAAGTAAATTCAAGACAAATTGTTCAGAACAATACCAGAAACTAAAAATAAAAACAAAAAAACTGCGGATGCTGGAAATCTAAAACAAAAACAGAATTACCTGGAAAAACTCAGCAGGTCTGGCAGCATCGGCGGAGAAGAAAAGAGTTGATGTTTCGAGTCCTCATGACCCTTCGACAGAATTTGAGTGAATCCAAGAAAGGGGTGAAATATAAGCTGCTTTAAGGTTTGTTTGGGGGGGGGGGGGTGTTGGGGGGGTGTTGGGTGGCGGTAGAGAAGTGGAGGGGGTTGCTGTGGTTGTAGGGACAAACAAGCAGAAACTATTCATTGCATTCTTCAACCTGACAAAAGCATTTGACTCAGTAAATCATGGGGCTCTGTGATTTCACTGATCAGGATGTCCAAGAAACTTCATTACGATTCTGTCATTGGTTCATGGTGAAATGATTGCAACTGTTTTGAGTGGGAAATCTGAAACAGATACCTTTGAAATCCAGATGGTGTCAAGTAAGTCTGTGTGATAGCCTCATACTACTTATAATCTACCTGACAGTGGACAGTCATCTCAAAGATCAACTGCCCTGTGGTGTCAGTTTTAAATACTGACTAGAGCTCTTTAACCCTTCTTCACCTCCATGTCAAAACTAAACTGACCACCAAAGATATATATATATATATATATATGTATGATTTACAGTTTGCAAATGATAGCAGTGTGTTAATAAACCTAAACTTACCTTAATCTTTAGTTCGGAGGTCAGGAATTCCTGTTCCCAATGAACCGCAGAGACTGGAAACTGGCCACACATGCGCAATGTGGGTATTTTTCGTTCTCCAGACAGGGGACTGGCCCTGCACACCTGCTTAGAAGGAAGAAAGAAGAACGGTGCAAAAATGCAGATCAGATGACCTGGAATGGAGTGTCATTATCAAGTAGGTGTCCCAGAGAGCCAGACACGGGAGACAGACAGGGAGAAGTCCCAAACCAGGGAGGGGGACAGGGAGAGGTCCCATACCAGGAACGGGGGCAGGGAGATGTCCTAAACCAGGGAGGGTGATGGATTTGGGGTCCCAAACCAGGGAGAGGGGCGGGGGGGTGTTGTCCCAAATGGAAGTCCCAGGTAAGGGACAATGATAGGGGACAGAAATTCGGTCCTGTTAAGTTAAATGAAAGGAGCAGAGAAATAGGTTCTGAATTAAAGAAAAAGCTGCTAGGAACAGACTTTAAGCAAAGGGAGCATGAGAGAAATCCTGAAGATCCAAGAAAGCAGCCTGGTGACTCTGTGCTCCAGGTCGACAGGGCAAATGTGCCCCTTTGGAGTAGTGGTGTTTGTTTGGTATGGCTGAAGACCTGAAATTGTGCTTGGAAGGTATAGCTTGAGTGTACTCAGAGATCTAGGGGGAAGAAACCTTGGAAGGCAAGATTGAAACCCTTCGAGGTGGGCCATTGTTGAAGCTGTTAGTTCAAAATCCATGGAATCTTATGGCTTTATTCACTTAGTAACTGTCTTGAATCTCAAACTTTATCTACTTTAAACAAAACATCCCTAACCAGATCTCAGTCTGGCCAAGGATCACAATATGTGTCATTGCCCACTCTGCACCAGATTGGTAAGCCACACTCCACACTTGATCTCTTCAATTCTGCATACAGGAAACTCAATCTGTCTCTGAACATTGCCAAAACAAAACTCACATCTGGTCAGTAAAATGTTCCTCCGCCCGTAGACTCTGGAATATGTTGAGCACTTCCCGTACCTTGGCAGCCACCTCTCTCAAAAGGCCATGATTGATGAGGAGATCCAACACCTGATCAGCTGCACCAGTTCTTTCTTCTACAAACGAAGGCAGTGCGTATTTGGCAACAAACAACTCCCTCGGTTAACAAAAGTGTACAGATCAGTTGTCATCGCCATCATGCTGTACTGCAGAGAGAAACGGACTGTGCATCAGTGAAACGTAGGAGGGCTAGAGAAATTCTATCAGCAATGCCTCCACCACATCCTCTGGATTCAATGGGAGGACCCTTGAACAAATTCTATTGTCCTTCTTGAAGCCAAGCCCACAAGCATTTGGGCAAAACTCCTGCAAAATCAACTTCAATGGACTAGCCACAGTTCCCAGATGGTTGAAAATTGTCCCCCCTGCCAGGTACTGCTCTCTCAACTCACAGATGGTCAACATTACAGGAGAGGACTAAGAAAGTTCTTTAAGACACTCTGAAATTGTCCTTGAAGTGTGGCAGTATTGATTGGGAGGAGCTTGCTACCAATCATCCAGAATGGTGCCATCTTGACCATCAAACTTCAACTCACTGAGTTCGAATATCTTAACAATGAGGCAGAGCAGAGGCAGAGAAGAAAGAAAAGGAAGCACATCCTGCAGTCCGATCTCACTACCTTGTGGGATGTCCTGCTCCATGTGCCCAAAGAGTTATGGGTTGAGAATTGGCCTGCTCAAGCACATGCAGAAACTCGTAACCTTTGAATCAATCCATTGATGATAACAGACTATTACTAATATATGGTTCCAATAAACACTAAGGCACTTCACAGGAGTGTTTGATACAAAGCCAGATAAGCTAATAATAAGGCAATGGTCAAAAGCTTGGTCAAAGAGGTAGGTTTTAAGGACTGTCTTAATGGAGGAAAGGCAGGAAGAGAGGTGGAGAGGTTTGGGGGAGGAATTGCTGAACTTGGGACCTGGGCACTGAAGCCAGAGGCACCAATGGTGGAGCAATTAAAATCAGGGATGCTCAAAAGGCCAGAATTAGAGGAGTGCAGATCTCTTAAAGGATTGTGGGTGGGAGGAAATTATAGAGATAGGAATGGGTGATGATATGTTGGTGGAAATTCACCAGAGGTCAAATATAACCCCAAGTTGCAAACCATCTTGCCCAACCTCAGACTGTTGCCAGAGAGAGGAATGGCATTGGAAGCTAGGAACAGAGTTTGCAGCATGGACCAAAGACAGTGGCTTTGGTCTTCCCAAAACTTAGTTGGAGAAAATTTTGGCTCATACGGTACTGAATGTCAGTCAGCCAGTTTGATAATTTAGCAACAATGGAGGAGCTGAAAGCAGTGATAGTGGTGAAGTACGGTTGGGTTTCATCAGCACACATGCAAAAGCTAACGCTGTGTTTTTGGATAATATTGCCAAGGGGCAGCATGACGAGAAAAAGAAGGGGGCCACGGATAAATCCTTGGGGAAATGGTGCGAGAGCGGGAAGAGAAGCCAGTGCAAGTTATATTCTGGCCACAATTAGATAAGAATGGAACCAGGAAACTGTAGTGCCGCCCAACTGGACAACAGTGGCAAGGCGTTGGAGGAAGATGTTCGAGTCAACTGTGTCAAAGATAGCAGAAGGGTCGAGAAGGATAAAGAGGGATAATTTACCTTTATCATAATCATATTGGATGTCATTGTGACTTTGATTAGAATTGTTTCGGTACTGTAGTGAGCTGGAAATCTGATTGGAGGGATTCAAACATGAAGTTATGGGAAAGATGGGCTTGGATTTCGGAGCTTGTGGCATGTTCAAGGATTTTGGAGAGAAAAGGGAGCTTAGAGTTGGGGTGGTGGTTTGCAAGAATGATGGTTTCAAGGGTTGGTTTTAAAAGAGAGTTGATGGTGGCAGTTTTGAAGGAGAGATGAACAGAACCTAAAAAGAGAGAACTGGTTATATCAGGGCGGCCACATTGGGAAGGTTGGATGGTCATGAGCTTATTGAGGATAGGTTGAGGAAACAGGAAGTGCATCTCATGCACAAGGTGAACTCAGTGAGGGCCTGAGGGGAAATAGAAAACTAAAGAAAGGAGCGAGTTCAGTGCTAGGGAGGGTGGGGGGAGAGTGATGGAATTTTAGAGGAGGTTTGGCCTTGTGAACTGGGGAAGGAAGGAAAGTGGCAGAGTCAGCTGATCATATGGTCTCCCTCTTGGTGACCAAGAAGCCCTTGCGCTCCTCATATTTATTGTTGGAGGTGAGGATGAAGAGACAGGGGTTTAAAAAGACAATTTGCAGCACAGAAAAGAAGCCAGGGGGCTATCTTCACATTCCAGGATGATCCTGGGATACTGAGCAGTTTTGTAGGTGGGAACAGAATCTGATGGTGCTTTATGTGGTCCAGCCAGATCTGATGGTGAATGGCTAAACCAGTTGTCCGCCATATCTATTCAAGCCTGTGTCCCGTGGGCTTAAAAGGGAACGTACCAGGGCCGTATGAGGGCCGTACCAGGAAAACGGCCAGGATGAGATAGAATAATCATTTCAGTGGGGATTATGGCATCTAAGCAGGAGTTGAGAGTATGACTGAGTAAATCAATAGCTGCAAAAATGTGGTGAATAGAGGGCCAAAGGCAAGATAGTTGGAATTTCATAAGTGCAGTTAAATGAATTGAGGAATAGATTTTTCCAGAGATCTACACTGAAGGAAGTAGGGTTGGAAAATGGAAGGGTGGTGTGGTGTAAATAATAATGTTTCAAATCGCATAGTCTTCTCTTCACCAAGACTTTTTATTTTCAACTCCATCACATCGCCTGCCTCTGTCCCAACCATATACAACTGCCTGTATCCTGTTTTGCAAGAAGCCTCGCTTGTCCATTGTTCCCACTTTTGCAGACCAACACTGGACCCAACACCCAAAGCATTAAATTTAAAATCCTCATCACGTCTATGGTTTGCTTCAAATTACTTCCAGACTCACCTCCAGACTTACTCTGTCTCCTGTTTTCTGACTGTTGCATCAGCCAGAATTTTACGCTTGGCATGCAGACATGGTGGGAGCAGGCGGGGAGTTCTGAAAGCCGACCACCCCCAGCAATCGGCTCCACACTGCCATTTTACGCGGGCACGCCAATTCAGGCCTGCCCAGTGTAAGACGCGACAGCGGCAACGGTGAAAAGGGGTGGGCAGGGGTGGGAGCTCAATGTCCGCCAGCTCCAGTGGCGACATGGCGGCCGATTCAAAAGCAGCCGCAGCAGCCATGCGAAGGCTGCCATGAAGCAGACACACCTCATCGTGGAGCTTGTTACTAGTGGACACGACAAGTGGGAGGGCAGGTCGGCAGGGCAGTCGGCCCCGTGTTTCTCTGATGAGTGTCTCACTGCCCTCCTGGAGGAGATGGCAACACGGAGACAGATCCTTGTCTCCAGGGACAGGAGGGGGAGGCCCCCCAACCTCACCACAAAAGCCTGGGAGGAGGTGGCATCCAGGGTGAGCTCCCATGATGTGGTGAGGTGCACATGGGTGCAGTGCCGTTAGCGCTTCATTGATCTCCTGCGATCAGGAAGGGTGAGTACCATGTTGGCATGGGTCACTTAGCACAGCAGTTAGGAGCTGCCCACCACAGCACCCCCCCCCCCCCCCCCCCCACCCCCCTTGAACCTCACAGGTCTTAGAGTGTGAATGGCAAATGTCAATGAGGCAGCATCTGGGCAAGGGGGGTGAGCCCTGGCTGCTTGGACTGAGTGTCTTGTGGCTCCAGGGCCACGAATCCTGTGAGGTGTTCCTCAGGTGGGATTAGCCAGGCTGCAATGGCAATGCAGGTACAGGGTGGACTAATCAATACTCCTCTGTCCTTTCAGGAGAAGACATCCCATAACAATGCCAAGAGGTTGTGGACTGACGGAGGACTGCCCCAGCTACTCATCCTAACTCAAAAGGAGCAGGAGGCCCTGGAGCTGGAGAGGCGCCAAGCACCTAGGTCAACCGGCCGTGGTGAGGTTGGGGCGCCACAGGGAGGTAAGAGTGCTGTGCACTGAGGTCAGAATATCTTTCATAGTAACCATTCCACTGTTGCCTCCATATTGATGTGAGCCTCGAACATGGAATCCCCATTGATAATGAAAGGTGAGGCCACCCTGATCCGGGAGCCAGGCATGCACAGTAACAGTGTAATGACTTCAACTAATGACATGTCCTTGTTCTTCCTTTCAGGCTCACCAGCAGCCCAACAGGGTGAGGAGCCTGAAGGCCCAACACTGACCTTAGAGGACAGTAACCATGGAAATGCACCTGCAGCATACCCTCTCAGCTATGCAGGCACCAGCGCAAATACCATCACCTCGGTGGGCATTACATCAGTGGCTAGTATCTCAGTGCATATCGGTGAGGGCACTTCACACTTGCTTGAGGTACAGGCCGAGGCAGAGAGTGCCCAGGACACCGGCAGTCGGAGGGAATGCGTGCCACGGTCTCCATTGTGGAGGAGTCCTTGCGGAGCATGAGCAATGCAATGAACCTCATGGCCGAGCGCCTCCTCCGTGGTGACTCTCATGGAGAGACTCCTCCAGGAGCTGAATCAGGGCTTCCTGGGGATGCGCTCGGACCTGCAAGCCCTCACAATGGCAATGACCACAGATAGTTACTTTCAGTGTGGGAGATGGATTGGGCACCCAGTATCCCAGCTAGGTGTCCGTCCATCAATGGTGATCAGGGAAGTCCAAAGCGACCTCACGTTAGCGAATGAGTTGCTTGTTGTCTTTCTGGGCTCCTCTCAGGGCGCTCCGGATGATGGCAGCAGCTCCTCCACCGCCCCTTTGCCAGTGACCGTGGTATCCAATGAGGCTGCGGCGATTGGGGAGACGCCAGCCATGGCACTGCTCCTTCCCAGGCGGGGCCAGCACAGGCTCCACACGCCAAAGGATGCCTGCCAAGGTCATCAAGGCCAACTGGACAGCAGAGTGAGCAGGCTGTCTCCAATGCTAGTGCCAGTGAGTGGGGGGCACCTAGACAGAGCACCCGCAAGCGAAAATTTAAAGCACCTTAAGCACAACACGGGCTTATCACTGGTGATATTTTTTCCCCCACTTTTACATTAAATGTTATTTGGTGTGATGGAAAACACCTCTCAGTTTCATTTGTATTATGTATGCCAGGCACTACATCATTAAATGTGTTTCTGTTCAACAAGCCTCTGGGTGCTTCGTTAGTTCTGCCGATGAAGGGTAACCCATGATGTTATGAGTGACTTGTTTGTCATTGAGCTTTATTGAAATAACACATAGTGCATGTTGTTCACCAAGCAAATGTTCCTGTTGGGTATGGAGCCTGTAGCCCTGGCATGTGGTGGTGGTTCTTATTTGGTAGATTAGCTGAAGGAGCATTGGATCAAAGTGCCCCAGATGCCCCTGCCTCCCTGGAGGTTGCCCAGATCAGCATCTATTCTCTCAGTGTTCTCCTGACCGTGCTTGTCCTTGGGCTCACTACTGGACTCATCGTCTGCTGCCAGAGCAGCTGCATCAACATCTTCTTCCTCCACTGCGTCCCCCCTTTCCAGTGCCAGATTGTGGAGGGTGCAGCATGCAACCACTATCAGTGACACATGATCTGGGGGGTTTTGGAGTGCGCCTCCTGAGTGGTCCAGGCATCAGAAGCACATCTTGAGAAGACCAATGGTTCTCTCTACCACCACCCTTGTGGAGGCATGACTCCTATTGTACCGCCGCTCAGCCTCTGTTCTTGGATGGCGGAGAGCTGTCATGAGCCACCTTTTGAGGGGGTAGCCTTTGTCACCCAGCAGCCATCCTTCCAGTCGGGCTGGAGCACTGAAGAGCCTTGGCACCTGGGAGTGTCTCAGGATTTAAGCATTTTGGGAGCTGCCTGGGTACCTTGCACAGACTTGTAGAATCAGCATCGTGTGATCACACACTATCTGCTCGTTCATGGAGTGGAAGCCCTTCCTGTTGACGAAGGCACCCGGCTCACCCACTGGCGCCTTGATGGCCACATGTGTGCAGTCGATTGCACCCTGGATGCGGGGGAACCCAGCAATCACTGCAAAGCCTCTGGCTCGCTCTGCCTGGCTGGCCTCGTCTGTGTGGTAGTGAATGAAAGTCAATGCACACCTGAACAGAGCGTCTGTCACCAGCTTGACGGAACTGTGGATAGCTGACTGGGAGACTCCACAAAGATCACCCACCAACCCCTGGAAAGGGCCGGAGGCATTGAGGATAAGGGCCACTGTGACCTTCAGCGCTACTGGCATGGGGTGTCTGCCCACACAGTCTCAGGGCTGATCATCTGACAGATGGAGACACTGTCTCCCTTGAGAGGTGGAGCCTCGTTCGGCATTGCACCTCAGACATATTGAGGCAGCTGTATTGCCGCCTGTAAACCCTGGCAGCAGGATAGTGGTGTCTTCTATGGCCCCTTCTGCCATGGACTTCCTGTTGGCCCTGTGCCCCTTGTGCCTGCGCCTGTCCTCCCACAGGTCACTCCCCTAGAGGCTGAAAAGGGACACGTGGTCTTCTTCCCATTCTGGCCCTCTCTTCCTCCTCAGAGGAGTTGCCTCCAGAGGAGACCACAATCCCCATTCCTAGGGTAAGGGAAGGCTGCCTGATACCTGGAAGGAGAAGGACCCAAGTGGTATGACTCCTCCGGAGTCCTGAACTGAAGCCTCTTATTTCTGTCAAAGCAGCTCTGAAGCGAAATGAAGATTCCTGTTCACACAAGCAAGCAGCAGCAACTTATAAACTCACATAGCAAGCCCACTTAGCCCTCTTATCCCACCTGTGGATGAGGTTTTTGAAAATGTGGCCTACCCACCTGCCCGTTGTGCCTGTACGATGCCCTGAAAATCCCACGGGCTATGTAAATTTCGAGATAATTGGTGTCTCAAGGGCCTTAACTGGCCCGTTTATTAATAGCGGCCGTGCCTCCGTGTTCATCGCTCACTCACCGAGCAAAATATCGCAAGGGTGTGCGGTGATGTTGAGACGCACACTCAACGTCATCGTATGTCATATTATGCTCAGGCGTGTCGGGCGCACACCCAACATAAAATTCTGGCCATCATGTACTTTCCATCCTTAGTGCTAGAGCTCTCAGCCATGTACAGTCTGCTCTCTGGAACTCTTTCTGAGGAACTTACACCTCCATCTCCTCCTTTAAATACCTTAGCAAAATTGATTGAAGGTTTAGGAGAAACAAGCAATAAACCCTTTCAAATGCTCCATCATGGCTCAATATGTCAATTTCTCTTACTATTAATTATTTAAAATGCCCTGGTACATTTATTTAAATGTGTTGCAGCAAATTGGTATCTGTGAAAACAAAATCTCAGGTATAATATACTTGAGTCATCAAGACCTGTCACTCAGTTTTTGCTCAAAGCTTTTCAATACTGAACTTTTCTAACCTGTCCTATTCTATTGTTGATGTTGAATATTATTATACTCAACTAATCTGAAGAATTAGAAATGTAAAGACGTAGCTCACAATTATGATTTATTAAAAGATATAAAATATATATTCTCCTTAATTTCCCCATTAATCCTCAGTTTTATCTTTATAATAACTAATTCCTATTTTTAAAAATGTTCAGACTCTGTTTAGAATAAGCCAGTAGATCGTGGTGTATAAGTCAACCTTTGAAAAAATCCTTCCAAAAACAGGGGTCGGTTTATATGCAGAGATAAAATGTGAACTGCCAGTGTTTTCGAGGATCCTTTCCAATACATGCTTCTCAAGATCATGTCAGTGGTTGGTCCCTGTTCTCATGATGCATTTGGTCTTGGGCATCTTCTTCAGTACAAATTTCTCCTCCCATCAGTTTTTCCACCAACACTGAATTCCCTCACTGCAGCAGTTATTTGATGAGTTAGAAACTGTTACGACTTATAGCTTGAAAGCAGCTTCGTACTTCATTCCTTTTTCCAGGAGGACCTATTTCTGTTCATCAGTCGCCATGTGTTGTCTGCTCTGCATGGGCATGTTTTAAACTCCTGTATATTTTCTTGGCAAAATGGTCCAGTTTGCTGCTTGGTCCCCGGTGCCAACTGAAGGCGAACATGCCCAGTATTTATTCCTGAGCTGAAAAATTGATAATACGAGTAAAGCCCTAAAAATACTTTCATTTGTTGAAAAGTCTTGGGGGGAGGTTGATTTACATGCCAAGTGTAAGCCCAAACATGCATTTTGGCACTGAAAAATTGATAATACGAGTAAAGCCCTAAAAATACTTTCATTTGTTGAAAAGTCTTGGGGGGAGGTTGATTTACATGCCAAGTGTAAGCCCAAACATGCATTTTGGCACTGAAAAAAATTGGGTCATCTTATATACAAGGTTGACTGATAGGCCACAATCTACAATATGTAGATTTACAGTTTATGGGTGGAAAGGTATCTAGCACATTTTCACCAATTTTGATAATCAAAGCCTGCCCAACATTTTCTACTAAATCCCTCACCAGTTGACTAATTTCAATACCAAACGCATTTCAGAAACTGTTTAATTCCAGCTGCAGCCTTAGCAGGTTCCTAGAATGGTTACAGCACGGTTGGAGGGCACTCAGTCTCTCATATCTGTGTCAGCTGTCTGCAAGAGAAAAAAGAAAAAGAACTCTCAGGAAGGCAGCTTCATTGTTCAATGTCATTGTGAATTTCCTGCCAATAAATTTATTATTATCATCCACAACACATTGCATATATCAAAGCCAGTGAGAGTCAAATAAGAAGATAGTAAAAGGACAAGAGAGAACAGAGAAAAGAGGACTTAATGACAGGTAAACACACTGCAAATGGCAATTTGACGCCCAAAATAACTGGCCTGCTTAATATGGTTTGAGTGGCAGTGTCGTAATTGACGTCTATTGCATGACATAGGTGGTCGTCCAGGAAAAAAATTGAAATTAATTTTTAATTATTACAGCCAGGTTCTAATTGGATGTCTTATTCTGTTTTGCAATGGTGAGGGATTTAGTAGAAAATGTTGGGCAGACTTTGATTATCAAAACTGATGAAAATGTGCTACATACCTTTCCAACTGTAAACTGTAAAAGAACATAATCCTTCCAAAATGTTTCTTCCTACTTAATTTAGACCTGGTAATTATGTTACTGATGCCTTATTAATAGAAATTGTGTGTTCAAAGAAAGTGGCATGGAGGTTTTCAGGAGGTCAGTGAGCCCCATATTCACAAATGAAGCAAATGTGCTGTTACTCTCAATTAAATTCTGCATGTGCTACAGTTCTTCTTTCAAGACAGTAATCGCCATGCAGCAAGAGCAGGAGGAGGCTTCTGAAGGATTGAAAATATGTCAGCAATGATACTGATTGTCAGAATTTGCCAGCTATACTGGGGCAAAATATATGACAAGAAAAACCAGTATGGAGAATTAAAAAAAAATTGGAAACTTCTAGTAAAAAACAATTGGAAACTTCTAATGCAACAACTCTATTATACTCCCCATTAACTGACACACTGACTCCATGCAACATCATGACATCAGCCAGTGCCTCACCGAATGTGAATGCATGTGTTCAAGCAGAAAGGTCCAAATCACACAAAGGAACTCCCAACACCAATTCTTTTTGCAAATTTTCACAATTTATTTATGAAAAATGTAAAAGCTACCTGTGTTATTTTAGTGTTTCTTTCTCTGATGCTATATCTTGGGTGCAGTGCATGATGAAAGTATTTTGTTAGGTAGCATTGTGGTTGTTCTATGTGCTATGTATAGAATGAAGGAAGGTGAAGTGGTAGGTGGTTGACTGCTGTCTTTCGAGACTTTGCTCAGGTGACAGTGCCTCATTTCCTCTGTGTACCAGAATTGTACATAATACACACAATTTCTATTTATATGATATCAGTAACATAATGAAATGATCCAAGGCACTTCACAGGAGCATTTTAAAACAAAGTGACACCGAGTCGTGTAAGGAGATTTTAGGTCAGAGGTCCAAAAGCTCAAAGAGGTACGTTTTAAGGAGTGTCTTAAAGCCAGAAAGGGAGGTAGAGAGACAGAGGGGTATAGGAAGGGCATTCCAGAGCTTGGAGTACAGCCACCAATGGTGAAGCAATTAAAATCTTGGATGCTCAGGATGCCAGAATTAGATGAGTGCAGATATCTCAGAGGGTTCTGGGGGTGGAGGAGATTGCAGAGATATGGTGGGGGGGGAGGGCGGGGGGGGGGGGGGGGGGGGGGGGGTGCGGCGGTGGGGGTGAGGCCATGGAGGGACTTGAAAACAAAGATGAGAATTTTAAACTCAAAATGTTGTTTGACCAGAAGCCACTATAGCTCAGCAAGCACAGGAGTGATAGGGGAATGGGACTTGGTGTGAGTTAAGGCACAGGCAGCAGAATTTTGTAGGACCTCAAGAATAGAGGTTAGAACATGGCAATGTTCAATAGCCAAGCCTACAGGTAACAAAAACATGAATGTGGGGCTTGGTATCAATGGGCTGACACAGGGACAAAGTTGCATGATGTTATGGAGGTAGAATTAGGTGGTCTGAATAATGATGTGAATGTGTGGCCAGAAGCACAGCTTGGGGTCAAATACAACACCAAGGTTATAAACACGCTGGTTTAGTCTCAACTTGTTGCCAGGAAGAGAAATAGAGTCGGTAGCTAGGAAATAGAGCTTGGAGCAAAATTTGTGCTCATCCTGCACTAGGTGTTAGATAAGCAGTTTTGCAACACAGGAGTCAAGAGAGGTCATGATGAGGTTCAGTTGGGTGTCAGCAGCGTACACATGAAAACTAATATTGTGCTTACAGATGATGTTGCCGAGGGACAGCATGTAGATGAAAACTAGGAGGAGGCCAAAGATAGATCCTTGGGGGACATTGCAGAGCTTATTTGTGGCCTTGAAAAAGCTATCAATTCATTGTAATTTTGGAGAATTTCAAGAGAGTATTGTGTGACCGATTTGTTTGTGGCTTAAAAAGTGAGAGCATTCGCAGTTAGTTGATGAAATTGCCAAAGTTGACTTTTGGCAGCTTGTCAAACAACATTGTCCATGAACATGGTGGAAAATGACTCGAGAAAAGTTAGAGTTAACAACATTAGTCACCTGCTGAAGTAAATAAGCTGCAGCTGAGTAAGGAGATGGCTCCAACGATGGCAGCTGGTGATGGTCATGCAAGTGTTAGCAAATGGGGGAGACCATCTGGGTAGTAGCAATGGTACAACTAAGTCCTGTTGCTGATTCTGAGTCCGACATTGGGCACAGAATCATCCATTTGTGAAGACAGAGTGCTACAGCTGCAAGATGTAGAGTCGCCTTGCAAATGCATGTCTCAAGAATGTCAACAGAGAGAATTCTGGCAGGAGGAAATGTTAGTTTCTGCATATGGGTGTCGAACAACAGCAGGTTGATGCAGGTTGTTTGAGATCAATATGATCTGAAGCGCAAGGATGTCCAGTGGAAATTCAAAAGGCATCATGGTACAAGTCACAGTGGATGGAGCTCCAGCAAACATGGAGGTCGATATGAGTGCATCAGTTTGCATGATTCCTGAATCGCTGTATTGTGAAAAATTGAGTCAACATGAGCTGGAAAAATCATGAGTAGAGTTACACAGTTATGCAGGAGAGAAAATTCCCATAATTGGTTTTATAACAGTCATACTTGACTATCAATACACGCATATGACTATTTCAGTTCCATAGGCTGCCCTTTGGTGTTTCTTCAGCCCCCAGAATTTTCCAAGGGGAGACAAATCAAATTTTGCAAAGGATTCAGGGAATAGTGTGCTATTTAGATGACATACTTATTTTAGCTCCAAACAGGCTGACTCATGATGACAGGCTGAATGAGATGCTCCAACATTTGGAAAAGCATGGAGTTCAGGAAAGGCACACAAATGTGAAATGTTTCAGAACTCTGTAGAGTACTTGGGTCACAGGGTAAACAAGGATGGGTTACATCTCACCAAGAGTAAGGTTCAAGCAATAAGAAATGTACCACACCCTCAGAACGTCTCTGGACTCATTTTTATTGGTCTTGTGAATTACTATGGTAAATTCACACCAAATTTGTCAACATTACTGCATTCATTGAATGAACTCTTGAGGAAGGGTACTCCGTGGAATTGGATGAAGGGGTGTGGTATGACAAAGCATTCAAGTGTGTAAAATTCAATTGGTAGATGGTACAATGTTTGTTCATATGGACATGTCCAGAAAGATTAAACTAGCATGTGTTGCCTCTCCATAATGAGTAGGTTCAATGATTTCTCATGTGTTGGATAGTCGCGAGGAGAAACAGGCTGTATTTGCCTCTTGCCAGTGAGCAAAATTATACTCAGATAGAACGTGAAGTATTGTCCTTGATTTTTCAAGAAAGAGGATTTCAAAAGTAATTGCATGGTTGTAGTTTTATGATCGTAACTGACCATAAGCCACTATCAGCTATTCTGAGTCCAAAGTCTCCAGTACTCACTTTAGCTGCAGCCCGAATGCAGAGATGGGCTTTGATTTTCTCTGCTTATAAGTACAACATTAAAAACAGACAACCGGATCATCATTGTAATGCCGCTGCAGTGTCTAGATTACCATCCCTGTCAGAGGTACAGCCAATAGGGAAGATGTATTTTTCTTTTTGTATGTAGATGTGTTGCTAATCACAGCAGATGACATTGGCAGAACAACTCCTGGGGCCCCTGTGTTGGTAAAGGTTTACGATTATATTGCAATTAGGTGGCCAATACTGACACTGGATTTAGAAATCAGGCCATTACACATAAGAATGAGTTGTCAGTTGGCAAAAGCTAAAAGCAAAAAACTGCGGATGCTGGAAATCCAAAACAAAAATAAAAATACCTGAAAAAACTCAGCAGGTCTGGCAGCATCTGCGGAGAGGAACACAGTTAACATTTTGAGTCCGTTTGAATCTTCAACAGAACTAAGTAAAAATAGAAAAGAGGTGAAATATAAGCTGGTTTAAGGGTGGGGGGGTGGGACAAGAAGAGTTGGATAGAGGGCCAGTGATAGGTGGAGATAACCAAAAGATGTCATAGGCAAAAGGACAAAGAGGTGTGAAGGTGGTGATATTATCTAAGGAATGTGCTAATTAAGGGTAGAAAGCAGGACAAGCAAGGTACAGATAGCCCTAGTGGGGGTGGGGTGGGGTGAAGGAAAGGGATCCAAATAGGCTAAAAAGTAGAGATAAAACAATGGATGGAAATACATTTAAAAATAATGGAAAAAGATGGGAAAAGAAAAATCTATATAAGTTATTGGAAAAAAAAGGGGGGGGGATTGGAAAGGGGGTGGGGATGGACGAGAGAGTTCATGATCTAAAATCGCTGAACTCAATATTCAGTCCGGAAAGCTGTGAAGTGCCTAGTCAGAAGATGAGATGCTGCTCCTCCAGTTTGCATTGAGCTTCACTGGAACAATGCAGCAGGCCAAGGATGGACATGTGGGCATGAGAGCAGGGTGGAGTGTTGAAATGGCAAGTGACAGGGAGGTCTGGGTCATGCTTGCAGACAGATTGAAGGTATTCTGCAAAGCAGTCACCCAGTCCGCGTTTGGTCTCTCCAATGTAGAGGAAACCACATTGGGAGCAATGAATGCAGTAGACTAAATTGAGGGAAGTGCAAGTGAAATGCTGCTTCACTTGAAAGGAGTGTTTGGGCCCTTGGATGGTGAGGAGAGGGGAAGTAAAGGGGCAGGTCTTGCACCTTCTGTGGTTGCATGGGAAGGTGCCGTGGGAGGGGGTTGAGGCGTAGGGGGTGATGGAGGAGTGGACAAGGGTGTCCCGGAGAGAACGATCCCTGCGGAATGCCGCCGGGGGGGGTGAAGGGAAGATGTGTTTGGTGATGGCATCATGCTGGAGTTGGCGGAAATGGCAGAGGATGATCCTTTGAATGTGGAGGCTGGTGGGGTGATAAGTGAGGACAAGGGGGACCCTATCATGGTTCTGGGAGAGAGAGGATGGTGCGAGGCCGGATGCGCGGGAGATGGGCTGGACACGGTTGAGGGCCCTGTGGGTGGAAAACCACTGTTAAGGATGATGGAAGACATGTCAGAGGAACTGTTTTTGAAAGTGGCATCATCAGAACAGATACGACGGAGGCGAAGAAACTGAGAGAATGGGATGGAGTACCATGTATCATATATATTTCAATGAATCTGGCAACACCACCAATGGTTTAATACTTCTACATTATTTTTCCAAGCAGCACTTTGATGTGCAAATCACTCATTAATAATGCATTCACAGGACAGTCTGAAATTGAAGCTCTCCCCAAGCTATCATGTTCTTGCAGTATGCAAACAGAATGGTCTGTGGTCCCTGAATGATTAATTATATATATCACATCAAGTGAAAGATGCCAAACTCAAGGTCAAAATTGCAGAAAATGATACAAACTATTGAGAGTGGAATAGAGCAGTTTGTAAATTTACAAATACTGTTTGACAGAAGATTGGCAGGCAAGACGATTTATGAAGAACACAATTTCCTGGTAGTTAAAGCAGATGAACTGCAGTATAATTTGTTATGTGTTTATCAATGCAAGAAACTCATGATTTTGTAACTGTTATGTACTGTATGTCTTGTTTAGCTTGCCATACTTTTCAAGCCAGTGTATTAAACTTGAACTCTGAATTACGGAGCTTGAGTGGTGGCTGAGTCACTATGCTGCATTTGCAAGGCTGAGGATTATGTGGATGGCATGTTTAGGGAGACGGTCACACCACACTAAGGAATACACAGGCTGAGAGGGAATGAGTGACCGTCAGAGTATCTAAGAGAAACAGGCAGGTAGTGCAGGAATCCCCTGAGGCTATCTCGCTTTTCCATTTTGGATACTAGTGAGCGAGATGGTTCCTCAGAGGACTGTAGCAAGAGCCAAGTCCACGGCATCATAGGTGGCTTGGCTGCACAGGTGGGGAGAAGGAATAGTGGAAGCCGGGGATTTAAGCAGCAGGGGATTCCATTGTTAGGGAGCTGACAGGCATTTCTGTGGCCGTAGATGAGACTCCAAAATGGTATGGTGCCAGGGTTGAGGATGTCACAGAGCAGCTGCAGGACATTCTTTTGGGGGAGGGTGAACAGCCAGAGATCATGGTCCACATTGGGATAAATGACATAGATAGGAAAAGGGATGAGATCCTGAAAGTAGATTTTAGGGAGTTAGGAAGGGAATTAAAAAGCAAGACCTCAAGAGCATTAATCTCCAGATTACTGCCAGTGTAGTGTGCTAGTGAACATAAAGATAGGAAGATTGAACAGTTCAACATGTGGCTGGAGAAATGGAATAGGAAGGAGGGCTTTAGATTTCTGAGGCATTGGGATCAGTTCTGGGGCAGTTAGGACCTGTGAAAGGATGGGTTACAGCTTGACAGTACTGGGACTAATGTCCTTGCGGGGAGGTTTGCTAGTGCTGTTGGTGAGGGTTTAAACTAGATTGGTGGTAGATGGGAACCTGAGGTGAAATTCAGAGTGCGGAGGAGAAAAACTGGCAGTGGGAAATAATGAAATATCAACTGTAATGAGGATATATCAGAGTTATATCAAGGTAGATAGAATACTTGAGAGAGTTTGGTAGAATTAGAGTAGGCAATAGTAAATCATTAGATGGGGTCAGAATGAGAGAAAGTAAAAAAGCCTAAATCAGGGCTAATTTGCATGTTTGTTAATGCACGGAGTGTAATTAATAAGATTGGTGAACTATAGGCACAGGTTGAAAAATTGAATTATATTATTGCTATGAAAGAGACCTGGCTCAAAGAAGGGCAGGACCGGGCGTTACATATTCCTGGGTACAATGTATTTAGGATAGACAGGAATGGAAGGAAAGGCGAGGTGGGGGGTAGGGGGACACTGGGTGGACATATTGATTAAAGATGGCATTACAGTACTGGAAAGGATATTCCAGAGGGCTCAAGGATGGAATTTCTCTGGCTAAAGATAAGGAATGAAAAAGGTGCAATAACATTGATCGGCGAAGTATTTAGACCATCAACTAGTGGAAGGGATGTGGAAAGACAAATTTGCAGAGAAATTATGGAGAGGTGCAAGAATTATAGAGTAATCATAATTGGGGACTTCAATTATCCAAACACAAACTGGGATAGGAATAGTATAAAGGGATAAGAAGAGTGAGAGTTCCTGGAACGTTTTCAAGATAATTTCCTATAGCAGTATATTTCCAGTCCAACGAGAGGACACTCACCAAGATAAAAGCAAAAAATTGCAGATGCTGGAAATCCAAAGAGAGGACATGCACTGTTATACTTGGTTCTGGGGAATTAGTTGGCCCAAGTGGATCAAATATCAGTGAGACAGCCTCTAAGGGACAGTGACTATTGTATCATAAGGTTTAGTTTAATCATGAAAAAGGACAGGGAACAATCCAGAGCAGGGATAATTAATTGAGGGAAAGCTAACTTTGATGGGATGAGGAAGTTGGAATCAAATATTGACAGAAAAGATAGTGGCTGAACATTAGGCCACCTTCAAAGAAAAGGTATTGCAGGCAATGTCAAGGTATGTTCCCTTGAAGGGGAAAGGTACGACAAATAAATCCAGAGTCCCTGGATGACAAGACAGTAAGAGGTAAAGATAAAAAGGAAGAAGCATACGACAGAGGTCAGGTAGAAAATACAAAGGAGAATCAGGTTGAAAAAGGACTAGAGGGGAAGTGAAGAAACTAATAAGAAAAGCAGGAGAGAGCATGAAACAAGGTTGGGAGTGAACATAAAAGGGAATCCCAAAGTCTTCTATAAGGATGCAAATAATAAAAGGGTGGTAAAGAGTAGGGCTGATTAGGGACAAAAAAAAGGGACTTGTATGTGGAAGCTGTAGAAATACCAAGAGTGTTGAATGAGTACTTTGCACTTGTCTTTACAAAGGAAGAAGATCCTAGCCAGGCCAAGGTGAGAGGTGGTGACTGGTACACTAGAAGAACTTTCAATTGAGAGGAAGGTGGTGTTGGAAAGGCTATCTTTATTTAAAATAGATAATTTTTCAGGACCAAGGGTACTGAGGGACATGAGAGTGGAAATTGCAGAGGCACTAGTGATAATCTTCCAGTCTTCATTAAATACAGAGGAGATGCTGCAGCAAATGTTACACCCTTGTTCAAAAAGGGGTGCAATGATAAAGCTGACAACTACAGACTAGTCAGTTTGACCTCAGTGGTGGGGAAGCTTCTGGAAACTATAGTATGGGATAAAATCAATAGTCTCTTAGACAAGAGCAGGATTATTAAGGAAAGCCAGCATGGATTCATTAAGGGAAAATGATGTTTAACTAACTTGCTGGATTTATTTTTTTGAGGAGGTAATAGAGAAGGCTGATAAAGGAAACACTGGGTTGATGTGGTATATATGGATTTTCAAGGGGCATTTGGTACAGTGACACACCACAGACTTGTGAGCAAAATTCTAGGTCATGGAATCAAAGGGAAAGTAGGCATTTGGATAAGAAATTGGCTGAGTGACAGGGAACAGTGTCGTGATAAATGATTGTTTTTCAGATTGGAGGAAGGTTTGTCGTTGAGTTCCCCCGGGGTCAATGTAGGCATGATTTCAAAATTTGCAGATGATACAAAGATTGGAAATGTCAGCTGTGATGGGATGGTCTTGAACTTCAAAAACGCATAGACATGTTAATGAATTAGGCAGACAAGTGGCAGATGAAGTTCAATGCAGAGAAATGTAAGGTGATTCATTTTGACAGGAAAGATATGGTGAGACAGTATTCAATAAAGGGAGAGCCTCTAAAGGAGGTGCAGGAACAGAGGAACCATGGTGTTTACATACATAGGTCATTGAAGATGGCAGGGCATGTTCAGAGTGCAGTTAATAAAACATATAGTATCTTAAGCTTTATTAATAGGGGCATTGAGTACAAGAATAAGGAGGTCATGTTGGACTTGGATAAGACACTAGACAGGCCTCATCTGTATTCAACATTGGGTGCCATACTTGAGGAAGGATGTGAAGACATTGGAGAGAGTACAGAGGAGATTCACAAAAGAGATTCCAAGGATAAAGAACTGTAGCTATGAGGATAGATTGGAGAGATTGGGACTCTTTTCCTTGGAGAAAAGAAGGCTGAGAGGAGATTTAAGAGAGGCATTCAAGATCCTGAGAGGCATGGACAGGGTAAATAGTGAGAATAAAAGCAAAATATTGCAGATGCTGGAAATCGAAACAAAAACAAAAACTGCTGGAAAAACTCAGCAGGTCTGACAGCATCAGTGGAAAGACAGAGATAACGTTTTGAGTCCATATGACTCTTCTCCAGAACTAAAGAGAAGTAAAAATGTGGTGAAATATATACTGTTTAAGGGGGGTGGGACAGGTGAAGCTGGATAGAAGGCCAGTGATAGGTGGAGGCAAAAGAGAGATCGCAAAAGATGTCATAAACAAAAGGTCAAGGGGGTGTTGATGGTGGTGATACTAAGAGTAGAAAGCAGGGTGAGCAAGTGACAGATGGCCCTAGTTGGGGTGGGGGGAGGGGATGGTGTGAGATAAAAGACTGTAACAGGTTAAAAGGTGGGGATGAAACAATTAATGGAAATAAATTTTAAAAAATAATAAATAGGTGGGAAAAGATAGATAAAATTAAAAAAAAATTTGAAAAAAGAGGATCAAAAGTGGTGAGGATGGAGGGGAGAGTTCATGATATGAAGCTATTGAATTCAATGTTAAATCTGGAAGATGTAAAGTGCCTGGTCTGATGATGAGGTACTGATCCTCCAGTTTGTGTTGAGCTTCACTGGAACATTGCAGCAGGCCAAGGACAGACATGTGGGCATGAGACCAGGGTGGAGTGTTGAAATGGTAAGCGAGAGGAAGGTCTGGGTGATGCTTGCGGACAGACCGAAGGTGTTCCGCAAAGCGGTCACCCAGTCTGTGTTTGGTCTCTCCAATGTAGAGGAGACAGCATTGGGAGCAGCGAATGCAGTAGACTAAATTGAGGAAAGTGCAAGTGAAGTGAAGGAATGGTCCCTATGGAATGCCGACAAAGGGTGTTTGGTGGTGGCATCATGCTGGAGTTGCTGGAAATGGCGGAGGATGATCCTTTGAATGCAGGGGCTAGTGGGGTGATAAATGAGGACAAGAGGCGCCCTAACATAGTCCTGGGAGGAAGGAGTGAGGGCAGATGTGCAGATGGGCCGGACACGGTTGAGGGACCTGTCAACCACAATGGGTGGGAAACTTCGGTTAAGGGACAAGGAAGACATGGCAGAAGCATTGTTTTGGAAAGTGGCATCATCAGAACAGATGCGACGGAAGCGAAGGAACTGGGAGAATGGGATGGAGTCCTTACAGGAAGCAGGGTGTGAGTTGTAGTCGAGGTAGCTGTGGGAGTCGGTGGGCTTGTAATGAATATTGGTGGACAATCTATCACCAGAAATTGAGACAGAGGGGTCAAGGAAGGGGAGGGAAGTGTCAGTGATGGACCATGTGAAAGCGACGGAGGGACGGAAATTGGAAGCAAAATTAATAAATTTTTCCAGGTCCAGACGGGAGCATGAAGCGGCAGCGAAACAATCATCGATGTATCGGAGAAAGAGTTGTGGGAGGGGGCCTGAATAGGACTGGAACAAGGGATGTTCCATATACCGAATAAAGAGACAGGCATAACTGGGGTCCATGTGGGTAACCATAGCCACACCTTTTATTTGGAGGAAGTGAGATGAGTTTAAGGAGAAATTGTTTAGTGAGAGAACAAGTTCAACCAGGTGGAGCAGAATGGTGGATGGCGATTATTCGGGCCTCTGTTCAAGGAAAAAGCGGAGAGCCCTCAGACCATCCCGGTGGGGGATGGAGGTGTAGAGGGATTGGACATCCATGGTGAAGAGGTGGCGGTTGGGGCCAGGAAACTGGAAATTGTTGATATGATGTAGGGCATCAGAGGAATTGTGGATGCAGTTGGGAAGAGACTGGACAAGGGGAGAGGGAACAGAGTCAAGATAGGAAGAAATGAGTTCCGTGGGGCAGGAACAGCTGACACGATCGGTCTACCGGGACACTCCTGTTTGTGGATTTTGGGGAGGAGGTAGAAGTCCGAGGCTGGGAGACTATGAGGTTGGAGGCTGTGGAGGGAAGATCTCCAGAGGAGATGAGGTCAGTGACAGTCCTGGAAACAATGGCTTGATGTTCGGTTGTGGGGTCATGGTCCACGGGGAGGTAGGAGGAAGTGTCTGTGAGTTGGCGCAAAGCCTCTGCGAGGTAGAGGTCAGTATGCCAGACAACAACAGCACCACCCTTGTCGGCAGGTTTTATAACAAAATCAGGGTTGGACCAAGAAAACGGAGTGCAAAAGTTCAGAAAGAGACAGGTTAGAATGGGTGAGAAGAGCAGAGTAATTGAGACGGCTGATGTCACGCTGACAGTCAATGAAAAGATCAAGAGCAGGTAAGAGGCCAGAGGGAGGGGTCCAGGTGGAGGGAGAATACTGGAGGTGGGTGAAAGGATCTGTTGAAAGGGGGGAGGACTCCTGCCCAAAGAAGTGAGCACGGAGACAAAGGAGGCAGAAAAAGAGTTCAGTATAGTGAGAAAATAGTGAGAAATTGTTTCCTCTCAAGACAGCATCAAGAACTAGAGGGCACAAATTCAAAATAGTTGGCAAAAGGAGTAAATGTGATGAGAAATTTTTTTTTTCACCCAGAGGGTGGTTGGAATCTGGAACAAACTTTCTGAAAGGGTGGTGGAGGCAGGTTCAATGGAGGTATTCAAAAGGGAATTAGGTTGCTACAATTAGAAGAAAGAATGTGCAAGGTTAAGGGGAGAAGACAGAGCAGTGGGATTAGGTGGAATGCTCTTTCAGAGAGCCAGTGCAGACTCGATGGGCCGAAAGGCCTCCTTCTGCACCGTAAAAATTCTGTCATACTGTGATTATAGGATCACAGGATCCATCTTGTTAGCTCAGTTGAAGTAAAATAAACAAAAGCACAACGTTCAATCATCTCTGTGCCTATGTGAGTATTGATTATCTTTAAAATTATTAGCAATACCAATATTAAAACTTAACAGTACCCATTACATTTGATCATGTACAGAAATGACTAGTCCTGTGCTATTTGCACTAATTACAAATTATAAGGTAATATGCTGCTTTAGCTGATAATTTTTTTTGTCAATACTTAAAGTAATTAGGTAGTATGAAGTGGCAAGAATAGGAATAAATGGGAACTTGTATAGATTATCCGCACAAATACGTGCTCTGAATGCTGAGGTGTTTTTGATGGGATAGTAATTTTTTGGTTGCATTGAAGAAGGCTGATGAGAAACTGAAGTTAGGAAAGAGATTTACACACAAGCCAGCTGGAAAATGATGGTAATGTAGTTGTTGCGGTCTGTCACTGCTACTGTAAATATTATATCAGAAAAAAATCCTCAAATCAAAATCCAGGAGCTTACTTTATTATATTTTTCATAGACACTTGAGTCTTCAGCTGCACTTTGAATACACAATATTGAAAAGGTGGAGGTGGGGGAAGGACATGTTACCAGTTTCATTAATGAAACTTTGTTGTTATTCACCTTTTGATATCTAGTGCCAATTTTGATTTACAGCTTTTGAGAAAATACACATTATATTCATGCTAAATTTTTCAAACAAATTTGGTTAAATGAAATGAAAAATGGCTTAAGAAAAACAGATTTACCGATCAAAAATGACAGATTTAGAATTATCTGAATGATGGCAGCTGTTAATATTTAATATAATTCTGTACATTACAAGAGTGACTATACTTAAAAGTATTCTATTGGCCTGGAAATTGTGCGATAGGTGATGTATGTCAACCCCTAAAGAGCACCTGTGCAAATGTTTCCTGATTCCCAAAACCAGCAACTCATACAGTCTCTCTCTCTCCCCCGGGAAATGGAGTAAGATTGTAATTTTAAAAAAGTTGCATTTATAAAGCATCTTTCATGACCACAGGATGTCTCAAAATGCTTTACAGTTAATGATGTACTTTTGAAATATATTCACTGTTGTAGGACACATAGCAGCCACTTTACACACAGCAAGCACCTATAAACAGTAACGTGATAATGACCAGACAATCTGATTTTGTGTTGTTGATTGAGAGATTAATATTGGCCAGGACACAGGGTGTAACTCCCCTGCTCTTCAAAATAATGCTATGGGATCTTTTAAGTCCACCTGAGAGGGCAAACAGGGCCTCAGTTTAATGTATCATTGGAAACCAATTGGTTGCAGTTTCCTCAACCCATCATAATAAAAAGTGGAAACATTGATGGAAACAAGAAAGGATATTTGTATTTCACAAATGATACTTTTTCCAAAAATAGATTTAACATAACCTTTGTGTAAATTGCAGAATTGTCTGTTTTAGTACTAATAATCATTGAAACAAACATTCTGCTTCTTTAAGCTTCAGGATGTTTCCCTAATTTCTAAACCAAATATATTTTTCAGCCATTAATAAATGGCTAAGTTTTGATGGTTAGGTGAATGGTCATGACTGTATAATGATGGATTAATATTAACTAGATCATTGGGGCTCAGGTACAGAATTTGTGCAGTCTTCTGTAATTTCAAAGAGGTAGTAGTACATGTTTGTTCTCCAAGCAACGTCATATGCTGTCTCACCCAAGTTATTTTTTAGATTTGAATTGATGTAGCGATTCATTAACAACAATTCAATGGTTTCCTTTGCGTCTTTACTTCCTGAAGCAAGATGCAATGCAGTCTGCAAACCATTGGTCTGGGCATTGATGTCTGCTTCATGCTGTAGAAGAAATGAAGCTATTGCTGCATTGTTCCATTTACAAGCACTGTGCAAAGGTGTCCAGCCATCTACAGTACGAGCATGCACATCTGCTCCATGAGCTATCAGCTCACGAACAACCTCTATATGATCACTGTAGGCAGCCCTATGAAGTGGTGTGTAGTTGTCATCGTCTTTAACATTAACCAGACTTGGATTTTCAGAGAGAAGTCTGCTTACTATTGAAATCTACAAGAAAACAAAATAATTTTAACATTTGTTATTGCACATGTATAGACTTAAGTGATGGCTTAATTGTTGCCTATTCTTGCCATCTTGCATATCATAGAATATAGGAACATTCACAGCTATTGACAGTAAAAGCTTTTTAAACCTGCATTCTGAATAGAAATAATTTGTAAGTTATCATTACCAAATACCCCTGCTGCAATCAAAAAAACATCTGACAGCAACAAGGTACAGCAGAAAAATAAATTGAGAGTTAAACCTCAAAGTTCAGATTTCAGAGTGATAGGATGCTGATAATGGTGTGCCCCAGGGATCTGTGTTGAGACCCTGTGTTCTATTTGTATAAATTATACGGATATAAACACCAAGAGGAACAATTTTGATATTCGTTATATATAGCAAATTATAGGGCATGGTAAACTAGAGAACGTAGTTAGTGGAGGAGATAGATATGTGGAAGAAGCAGTTTACTCCAGATAAGTATGAATCAGAACACACTGGAATAAATAAGCACATATATTCTAAATAAGATCCTCAAAAGTGGAAAAACAGATCTAGAGATGTAGAGGTATTATCTAAAGGTGGGAATATAGTTAGAAAAAGCCATTAAATGCAAACAGAATTCTGTATTTTATTCAAAGGGACATCAAATATAAAAACAAGGAAGCAATGCTGAATTTGTATTTACATTGGTTCAGCCACAGCTAGAGCACTGCATGTCAGTTTGGGCATATATTGATACATACACACAGAAATACTAATTGATTCATGTCATGGAAAGAGTAGAGTGATGATTCACTAGGATAACAACAATAATGGAAGGTACAGTTATAAAGGAAATTTTGAAATTGTTTTTTTTTCTTTTAAACTGGAATACAGGAAATTAAGGAGAGAAATCTAAGAAAGAAGAACTTGGATTACATCCACCTTATCATATCCTCAGTAAGTCCTAAAGCGGTTCACAACCAATGAAGTGCAGTGTTATTTGGGCAAACTAATAGAGGCAAACTAGGAAGTTTTGAAAGGGTTAATAACACAAGACTGCTTTCAGTCGATGCCCGAAATGGTAACAAGGAGATAGAGACTGAGGATTGTCATTAGAAGAGTGGAGAAACTTTTTTTTGTAAAAAAAAAAGGAAGTTATTGGAAAGTGCCAGAAGTGGCTGTTGAGGCAGAGACAATAACATCACTTCAAAAAGAATTGGAAAAATATTTTTAAAGGAAGAATATGAAAGGGAACTGGGACAAGAGTGGATCAAAATCCACAAACAGAACTGCCCCGGTAGACCGATCGTCTCAGTTTGCTCCTGCCCCACAGAACTCATTTCTCGTTATCTTGACTCCCTTCTCTCTCCCTTTGTCCAGTCCCTTCCCACCTACATCCGTGATTCCTCTGACACCTTAGGTCACATCAACAATTTCCAGTTCCCTGGCCCCAACCGCTTCCTCTTCACCATGGACGTCCAATCCCTCTACACCTCCATCCCCCACCAGGATGGTCTGAGGGCCCTTAGCTTCTTCCTCGAACAGAGGCCCGAACAATCTCCATCCACTACTACTCTCCTCCGTCTGGCTGAACTTGTTCTCACGCTGAACAATTTCTCTTTCAACTCCTCTCACTTCCTCCAAATAAAAGGTGTGGCTATGGGTACCCGCATGGGCCCCAGCTATGCCTGTCTCTTTATGGGGTATGTGGAACATTCCTTGTTCCAGTCCTACTCCGGCCCCCTTCCACAACTCTTTCTCCGGTACATCGATGATTACTTCGGTGCCGCTTCATGCTCTCGTCGGGACTTGGAAAAATTTATTAATTTTGCTTCCAATCTCCACCCCTCCATCATTTTCACGTAGTCCATCTCTGACACTTCCCTTCCCTTCCTTGACCTCTCTGTCTCAATCTCTGGTGATAGACTGTCCACCAATATCCATTACAAACCCACCGACTCCCACAGCTACCTCGACTACAGCTCCTCACACCCCGCTTCCTGTAAGGACTCCATCCCATTCTCTCAGTTCCTTCGCCTCCGTCGCATCTGTTCCGATGATGCCACCTTCAAAAACAGTTCCTCTGACATGTCCTCCTTCTTCCTTAACCGAGGTTTTCTACCCACGGTCGTTGATAGGGCCCTCAACCATGTCCGGCCCATCTCCCGCGCATCCGCCCTCACGCCTTCTCCTCCCTCCCAGAAACATGATAGAGTCCCCCTTGTCCTCACTTATCACCCCACCAGCCTCCGCATTCAAAGGATCATCCTCCGCCATTTCCGCCAACTCCAGCATGATGCCACCACCAAACACATCTTCCCTTCACTCCCCCTATCAGCATTCCATAGGGATCGCTCCCTACGGGACACCCTGGTCCACTCCTCCATCACCCCCTACTCCTCAACCCCCTCCTATGGCACCACCCCATGCCCACGCAAAAGATGCAACACCTGCCCCTTCACTTCCTTTCTCCTCACCGTCCAAGGGCCCAAACACTCCTTTCAAGTGAAGCAGCATTTCACTTGCATTTCCCCCAACTTAGTCTACTGCATTCGTTGCTCCCAATGTGGTCTCCTCTACATTGGAGAGACCAAACGTAAACTGGGCGACCGCTTTGCAGAACACCTGCGGTCTGTCCACCAGAATGACCCAAACCTCCCTGTCGCTTGCCATTTTAACACTCCACCCTGCTCTCTTGCCCACATGTCTGTCCTTGGCTTGCTGCATTGTTCCAGTGAAGCCCAACGCAAACTGGAGGAACAACACCTCATCTTCCGACTAGGCACTTTACAGCCTTTCGGACTGAATATTGAATTCAACAACTTTAGGTCGTGAGCTCCCTCCCCCATCCCCACCCCCTTTCTGTTTCCCCCTTCCTTTTTTTCCACCAATAATTTATATAGATTTTTCTTTTCCCACCTATTTCCATTATTTTTAAATATCTTAAAATCATTTATGCTCTCCCCACCCCCACTAGAGCTATACCTTGAGTGCCCTACCATCCATTCTTAATTAGCACATTCGTTTAGATAATATTACCAACTTTAACACCTATGTGTTCTTTTGTTCTATTGTTGTTGACATCTTTTGATGATCTGCTTCTATCACTACTTGTTTGTCCCTACAACCACACCCCCCCTCCACTTCTCTCTCTCTCCGCACCCCCCCACACACCTTAAACCAGCTTATATTTCAACTCTTTCTTGGACTCGAACTCAAGTTCTGTCGAAGGGTCATGAGGACTCGAAACGTCAACTCTTTTCTTCTCTGCCGACGCTACCAGACCTGCTGAGTTTTTCCAGGTAATTCTGTTTTTGTAGTGGATCATTTCAGTTGAAGTGCTAACTCATGTACATAATGTCTTAGATAGAATCCTCTGCTTAACTTGTGTCTAAAACTTTTTATAAATGATAAAACAAGTACTACTTTTCATTCTTTATTCAACTTACCTCCCTGTTATTTCTCCTCTTTTGTAGCTGCTTAACCACATATCTCTGCCCTATAGATGGGAAAAAAGCTAGTGGGCTGAACATCTGAAAAACGCTTCTACCAGCAATAGCTGCTTTCACTTCTCCCAATAGGATACAGTGCTGTACCAAGCACCTGAGTAAAGACCTTGAGTGAAATTACACCAATTTTTATTCTACTGTTCAAAGTCTAAACAAATGCTCTGCTGTTTAAAGGAATGAAAGTGGTCTCTGTCCTTAACTTGCCTGATGAGACTCCACTGTGAATTGGACAGGAATAAAAAATTGAATTCAATTCAGTAAGCTATCCATTTTTTAAAAAGTATACATTTAAAAAAAGAGTAACTTTTTATGCATTTGGATAATTATAACAATATCAAGTTATGACCCAGATATTTTGTACGTTTACCATTTCCTTTGCACATCAGTTGTACATATGGTACGGATAAACTATTGTTTTATTACATCCATGAATTCTCTCTCGTTAAAATTTATTTTCCTTCCTTTTCTCGTCTCTGCTCCTTGCCTGAATGCAGTGACATGTTGGGGTACAATTCCATACCACAAGATAGCAGCAGTTCTGTTACATTAGAAAATTAAAACCCATGTTTTGGATTTTTCTGATCCAAGTTAATTGCTGCACCAATGTGATAGCATTCGCAATGTCCTACATAAAGTATTACCTTATCAGCTCATTGTGGGAAAGAGAAAGATATGCAAAGATTTGGCTGCAGATCCCCTTTGTGTTTTCACGTGGGTATTGGTTTCAAAAACTTAAGTGAATATATGCAGTGATTTCTCATTATTACTAATTGTGATCCAATGACTCTTAATTTTAAACCTACTTGGACTGCCAGGAGCCTGGAAGACAGAGTTCCCCTGCATGCTTTGGCACGTGTGTGCCAATTGGCTTCCAACACAGAGGCTAGCCTGATTGTCAAGCTTGGCCTCTAGCCACATGGAGAACATGTCTTTGGTGGTGTTGGGGGGGGGGGGGGGGGGGGGGGGGTGTGGTGGTGGTGGTGGTGGTTGTGATCTTTGGGGGCATGGGGTGGGTGTGCAATTCCCTAGGTTCTGTCTGGAAGGGTGAAGGGCAGTGAGGTTGGGGGCCTCATTGAGGGTAAGGTTGGGATGCTGTGGTGGGGAGACACCTGTTTAAAAAAAATTATTCATGGGTGTGCGTGTCATTGGCTAGTCCAGCATTTATTGCCTGTCCCTAATTGCCCTGAAGGTGGTGGTGGTGAGCTGCCTTCTTGAACTGCTGCCGTCCATGTGGTGTAGGTACATACCCACAGTGCTGTTAGGGAAGGAATTCCAGGATTTTGAGCCAGTGATGATGAAGAAACAGGGATATATTTCCATGTCAGATAGTGTGCGATTCAGAAGGGAACTTACAGGTGACAATGTCGCCATGCGTCTGCTGATTTTGTTCTAGAGGTCTATGGTTTGGGAGGTGCCGTCGACGGAGTCTACATGGGTTGCTGCAGTCATTGTTGTAGACAGTACAGGCTGCAGCAATGGTATGCTGGAGGCATAGGGAGTAAATGTTTATGCTGGTGGATGGGGAGCCGGTCAAGTGGGCTGCTTTGTTCTGGATGATGTTGAGCTCCTTGAGTATTATTGGAGCTGCACTCATCCATGCAAGTGGAGAATATTTCACCACACTCCTGACTTGTGCCTTATAGATGATGGAAAAGTTTTGGGGAATAGGCAGTGTACCATTCAACACAGAATATCCAACCTCTAAGCTGTTCTTGCAGCCACTGTATTTAATGTTTGGCCCAGTTAAATTTCTGGTCAATGGTACTCCCAGGAAGTTGATGGTGGCAGATGACATGATGGCAATGCTGTGGAATGTCAAGGGAAGATGGCGCATTCAATTATTTCTTGATATCACATTGAGTGAATGGAATTGGCTGCAAACGTCAGTAGCAGGCAGAGCTGAATCATCTACTCAGCACTTGTGGTTGAAAATAATTGCAAATTGTCTTTTGTAATCCCATGCGGGGGGGGGGGGGGGGTAGGGGACGTGGTAGAAAGCGGGCAAATGCAACAGTTTTCCAAGCAGAGTTGCTATATCCATTAGATAGAGACGCAAGGCTCTCACCTCCCAGAACCAGCAGCCTTCACCTCTGTGTAAATGCAGGGTTTCCCCACGGCTATGTAAGGGGCAGTGACGGACAAGCATTCCTAGATTGTGTTCAGGAGAATTTCCTACAGCAGTTTGTGTCCAGTCCAACAAGAAAGGAGGAACTGCTAGAACTGTTTCTTGGGAATGAGGTGGGCCAAGTAGATCAAGTGACAGTGGGGAAGCATTTAGGGGACAGTGATCATTGCATCATAAGGTTTAGGATGATTGTGGAAAATGACATTGGTCGATCCAGGGTAAGAATAATCAAGTGGCAGAGAACAGACTTCAACGGGACAAGAATGGAGCTGGGCTGGATAGATTGGAACCAAAGGTTGGCAGGAAAGCAGTAGCTGAACAATGGGCTACTTTCAAAGAGGAGATGATTTGGGCACAGTCAAGGTCTATTCCCTCGAAAGGGAAGAGTAGGACAAACAAATCCAGGAGCTCGCTGGATGACAAAGGAGATAGAAATTAAGTTAAAGAAGAAAAAATGTGCTAATGACAGGTGTCAGGTAGCAAATACAATTGAGAACCAACTGGAATACAGAAGGTTCAGAAGGATGTGAAAAAGCAAATACGAGAAGCAAAGAGGGATTATGAAAAAAGACTGGCAGCTGACATAAAAGGAAATCCCAAAGTATTCTATAAGCACATCAATAGTAAAGGGTGATAAAAGGAGGAATGGGGCCTATTAGGGACCAAAAAGGGGGTTTATACAGAGGAAAGTGGCATGGCTGAGGTGTTAAATGAATACTTTGCATCTGTCTTTACTTGCAAGGCAGATGCTGCCCAGGCCATGGTGACAGAGGAGGAAACTCAGTCACTAGATGGGTTTAAAATTGATAAGGAGATGGTATTGGGTAAGCTGTTGGTACTTAAAGCTGATAAGGCACTGGGACCAGATGAGATGCATCCAAGAATATTGAAGGAAGTGAGTGTGGAAATTGCAGAGGCACTGGCAATAATCTTTCAATGTTCAGGGGAGGTGCTGGAGGAGTAGAGAATTGCAAACATTATGCCCTTGTTCAAAAAAGGTTGTAAAGATCTGCCCTGGAATTACAGGCCAGTCAGTTTTACTTCGGTGGTGGGGAAACTTCTAGAAACAATTATTCGAGATAGAATTAATAGTCACGTGGGAAAATGTGGATTGATTTGGAAGAGTCAGCATGGATTTGTTAAAGGAAAATCATGTCTAACCAACCTGCTGGAGATTTTTGAAGAGGTAACAAAGATGGTTGATGAGGGCAAGGCCGTTGATGTGGTATACATGAACTTCCAAAAGGCGTTCGATGCAGTGCCACAAAATAGACTGAGGAAAGTTATAGGTCATGGAGTAAAAAGAACAGTAGCAACACGGATACAAAACTGGTCGAGGGATAGGAAACAGAAAATAATTGTTAGTGGGTATTTTTCAGGTGGAGTTCCCCAGGGGTTGGTATTGGGACCCTTGCTTTTGCTGATATTTATAAATGATCTAGACCTTGGTGTGCAGGGGACAATTTCAAACTTTGCAGACAACACAAAACTTGGGAGAATGGCAAACTGTGAGGAGGACAGTGCAGAAACTCAATAGGACATTGACACATTGGGTGGGTGGGTAGATAGGTGGCAGATGAAGTTCAATATGAAGTGCGAGGTGATACATTTTGATACAAAGAGCATGGAGAGATAGTATAAAATAAAGGATACCATTCTATTGGGTGTGCAGGAGCAAAGAGACCTGGGTCTATATGTACATAAGTCATTAAAGATGGCAGGACAGGTAGAGAGAGCTGTTACTAAAGCATACAGTATTCTAGGCTTCATTAATAGGGGCATAGAGTACAAGAGCAGGGAGGTTATGATGAACTTATATAGGACACCGGTTAGACCTCAGCTGAAGAATTGTATACAGTTCTGGGTGCCAAACTATAGGAAGAATGTGAATGCATTGGAGAGAGTGCAGAAGAGGTTTATCAGAATTGTTCCAGGAATGAGATACTTCAGTTATGAGGAAAGATTGGAGAAGTTGGAAACAAAAACAGAATTACCTGGAAAAACTCAGCAGGTCTGGCAGCATCAGCAGAGAAGAAAAGAGTTGACGTTTCAAGTCCTCACGACCCTTCAACAGAACTGAGTGAATATTAGGAGAGGGGTGAAATATAAAAATATAAGCTGGTTTAAGGTGGGGTGGGGGTGGTGGTTGTAGGGACAAGCAAGCAGTGATAGGAGCAGATAATCAAAATGTCACAGACAGAAGAACAAAGAGGTGTTGAAGGTGGTGATATTATCTAAACGAATGTGCTAATTAAGAATGGATGGCAGGACACTCAAGGTACAGCTCTAGTGGGGTTGGGGTGGAAATACTAGCAGGGCCATAAAAGATATAGATTTAAAAATAATGGAAATAGGTGGGAAAAGAAAAATCTATATAAATTATTGGAAAAAACAAAAGGAAGGGGGAAGAAACGGAAAAGGGGTGGGGATGGAGGAGGGAGTTGTTGAATTCAAAAGTTGTTGAATTCAATATTCAGTCCAGAAGGCTGTAAAGTGCCTAGTCAGAAGATGAGGTGCTGTTGCTCCAGTTTGCGTTGGGCTTCACTGGAACAATGCAGCAAGCCAAGGACAGACATGTGGGCAAGAGAGCAGGGTGGAGTGTTAAAATGGCAAGCGACAGGGAGGTTTGGGTCTTTCTTGCGGACAGACCACAGGTGTTGTGCAAAGCGGTCGCCTAGTTTGCGTTTGGTCTCTCCAATGTAGAGGAGACCGCATTGGGAGCAACGAATGCAGCAGACTAAGTTAGGGGAAATGCAAGTGTAATGCTGCTTCACTTGAAAGGAGTGTTTGGGCCCTTGGATGGTGAGGAGAGAGGAAGTGAAGGGGCAGGTGTTGCATCTTTTGCGTGGGCATGGGGAGGTGCCATAGGTGGGGGTTGAGGAGTAGGGGGTGATGGAGGAGTGGACCAGGGTATCCCGGAGGGAACGATTACAAGCCTACCGACTCCCACAGCTACCTCGACTATAGCTCCTCACACCCCGCTTCCTATAAGGACTCCATCCCATTCTCTCAGTTCCTTCGCCTCCGTTGCATCTATTCCGATGATGCTACCTTCAAAAACAGTTCCTCTGACATGTCCTCCTTCTTCCTTAACCGAGGTTTTCCACCCACGGTCGTTGACAGGGCCCTCAACCATGTCTGGCCCATCTCCCGCGCATCCGCCCTCATGCTTTCTCCTCCCTCCCAGAAACATGGTAGGGTCCCCCTTGTCCTCACTTATCACCCCACCAGCCTCCGCATTCAAAGGATCATCCTCCGCCATTTCCTCCAACTCCAGCATGATGCCACCACTAAACACATCTTCCCTTCACCCCCCCCGGGATGATGGAGGGGTGGAGATTGGAAGCAAAATTAATAAATTTTTCCAGGTCCCGAAGAAGAGAAGTTGGAGAAGTTGGGACTGTTTTCCTTGGAGAGGAGAAGGCCAAGAGGAGATTTGATAGAGGTTTTCAAAATCATGAGGAGTTTGGACAGATTGGATGAGAGAAACTGTCCTTGCTTATAAATGGATCGAGAACAAGAAGGCACAGTTTTAAAGTGTTTTGCAAAAGAAGCAAATGTGAGTTGAGAAAAAAACTATTTCACACAGCGAGTGGTTAGTGCTTGGAATGCACTGCCTGGAAGTGTGGTGGAGGCACATTCCAATGAAGCATTAAAGAGGGCATTGGATGATTATTTAAATAGAAATAACATGCAGGGTTACGGGGAAAAGGCAGAAGATTGGCCCTGAGTTAAAATGCTCAGAGGACTGGTGCAGACACGATGGATCGAATGGTTTCCTTCTACACCATAACAATTCTGTGATCAACATCCTGTGGATTGCCATTGACCAGAAACTGAACTGAACTAGCCATATAAATACTGTGGCTACAAGAGCAGGTCAGAGGCTAGGAATCCTGCAGTGAGAAACTCACCTCCTGACTCCCCAAAGCCTGTCCACCATCTACAATGAATAAGACAGGAGTGTGATGGAAACTCCCCACTTGCCTGAATGAGTGCAGCTCCAACAACTCAAGAAACTTGATATAATTCTGGAAAAAGCAGCCCACTTGATTGGCACCCCATGCATAAACATTCACTCTCTCCACCACCAATGCACAGTGCCAGCAGCATGTACCATCTACAAGATGCACTGCAGGAATTCGCCAAGGCTCCTTAGACATCACCTTCCAAACCCACGACTACTAACATTTAGAAGGACAAGGACAGCAGACACATGGGAACACCACCACCTGGAAATTCCCTTCCAAGGCACACACCACCTTGATTTGGAAATATATTGCCACTCCTTCACTGTTGCTGGGTCAAAATCCTGGAACTCCCTCCCTAACAGCACTGTGGGTGTTACACCACATGGATTACAACAGTTCAAGAAGGCAGCTCACCACACCATCTCAAGGGCAATTAGGGATGGGCAATAAACGCTGGCCTAGCCAGTGACGCCCACATCCCATGAACGAATAAAAAAAATTAAAGCCAGAAGTGGGTGGGTTGGAGGCAGGTTTGGGTCGAGATTCTGATTTTTAAGAATTTAACCTCCTGCCTGGCCAAAACCCACCCATTTTTGTGGTTAAAATATCCTCCAGAGTCATGGACAGTCGTGTATAGGACATACCTGGTTTTTCTCAGATGCCCAGAGTAATAGACTTGCTGGGTCGTTTTCCAACTCTATCTCTTTCTTTTTAAAATCGGAATCACTTTCAGCCTCATCTTCCTCATCTGACTCTCCTATCCACATGCTATGTGTTCCCATAGGTATCAGATGTCCATGTGTCTCTAACAAGTTCAGTTGATTGAAGTAGTCCGGAAAGTCTTCCATCCATTCAGTGTTGCATTCTGGATTCTTATTTTCTCCAGGGGTTTGATTTTCTGCTGAAGGTTTTGCAGCAAATGGCTGATTTGCTTTGATATCATTTTTCTCTTGTTCATTCATCTTCTTCTGAAATACATTATCATTATCCTAATTAAAATGTCGAATTAGCTTGAAAATGTGAATTCACATTCAACAATATGACCAAGACCTATTGTATATCAAAATCTACAATACTGTCTCTGAATCCATTTCCTTATACCTATTTATGAAACTTTTTCATGCCATTTCTTTACTTTTGAAGGACATTCATTAATACAAACCATTGTTACTGGTGAAAGAAAACAACATATAATACTTTAGTGTCAATCCTACTCCACTGGAGAAAATGGAAACACAGAAGTTACAACACTCCAATGCAGCTCAGACGGATCGAAAGCTCTCTCTTTTAAGTTAACATGCCAGAAACAGCAAATAAAAATGCTCTATGTGGGTCCTGAATGAAAGACCAGAAGAGTGGCAAGCTGAATGGATTAAATGAGCTTTTCCACCTTGCCATATACAGTAAGAGCTATAATTGACCTTAATTTTCTTCCCTTTAATTCTGCTCTAAATAACATATTTTTGGAGATGTGATACCTCAAGACAGAAAATGCAAATTTTCCTTTTCTGAGCCAGTAAGAGATTGATCCTAATCTCCCCATCATTAAGAGCAACTATTACCAGGGCAAGAAATGAATCAACCTTCATAGAACTAAGGAAACTGCTAACACCCGCTTCCCTAAAGCATCCTTTCACTGGAATAACACCAATTCAAAGTAGAACCATTAGGATAGAGACAATTAAGACTAAATGTTGGCCGAGCCAGAGACGCTTACATCCCGTAAGTGAATTTTAAAAAAAGTGCTGTCTAAATAGGCATGAGGCTATTTGTGTGAATGCTACAGCAACATCAGGTGAAGGCAGAGGAACAATTAAATGCAGAAATCCAAAAGCTCCTGTCTGGCTCCATTAGCTCTGTGAAAATCACAGCTGCTGTCTACATCCCCATTCAAATGAATTGAATAACTGGAAGTTGCTATTCTTGCACTTAGATACAAACTAATGTTGCCACAAAGTTAAGTACTGTCCTTTTCAGTCTAAGTACCCTTTTAATGATGTGATGATTGTTAAATTGCTACCGGTCAACTTCTCTGGCACTGAAAATTAACTTATGTGTATGGGTTATGTTGGGGATTTTAAAAAATGTAAGATTTTTAAAAAAACTTTTCCTTTGTTTCTCTCTCTTATATTCATCCAATCTTTCTCTATTTCTTTCTGCACCTGATTTGACATTGAATTCACCCACGTCTTATTAATTTCATAATTCTTCTATCTGATTGATTAAGATACACAATTGCCCTGTTTCCTTCACAACGTTATCAGCTTGCACTTAAAGTACATTGCTACTCAAGAAAATTTCAAAACCTAAACGTGCAAGAGTAAGTCTAGCAAGCATTAGACACTGTTAGATTCACTTCTACAGCAAATTATGGCTCAAGGTATTCAATCTCTGTAACCCAGGAAAGGATCATTTTAATTTTGCCGTAATTCTTCACTGTGTGAGGCGAACGCAAAGACCACAAAGTGACAACGTAAAAATGGGTGAAATTGAATTCTGAAAGCAACAGAAAATACGCTGCAAATTCCATCTGAGTTACAGAGATAGGATACAACAAAAAGAGAAGGGAAGCAGAGAAAAATCTACAACAATTCTACAAGGAAAAATTAGACAAAGAGCTGGAGGAAAAAGGAAGACAGATATGCTGTTCATAATTATACTGTCAACAGTAGAGTCTGGTGGTACTGAAAGCATGAGAAAGGATTTCAGTGATAGGATAGAGGGTAGTGGTATTGCAGTATTGAAAGTAATTAGTCTTGGCAATGGTTAGAATATGGAGTTCATCATATTGAAAGTGACAACATGGCTTCTGCAGGAGCAAACAGCTGTACAGGGTAAAGGAATCAAAGTGAAGGAAAGAGCTTTTGACAGGAAATAAGATAGCAGCAGTCTTTCAAATGTGCAATCAAAGGAGGTTCTGGCTCATCCAAAACTTGCCGATGGAAAAGTAGAACTGATTGTTAAAAAAAAAGCATATTTAATCTGAGGTTAGAATGTTTCAATAGGATTTAAAAAGCTATTCTATCCCAAAATTCCTTTCTTTTACTATTTTCAGTGTTAAAGCAAGTGTGCAGAAAAGGGAAATCTTAATCTTGTCTTCATATAGGAACAACTGACAATTTGGAAACAATCGGGCAGGGAATGATAACATCCAGTTTTTGGGAATGGGATAAGCACAACTTTTGTAGCACAAAGGCAAGGCTGAAAAGATTAGAAGTTGGGTAAAGTCTTAAAACAGTGGCTTAAGGTAGATGACATGCAACCTATTGCACCTATGTTTTACAATGCAAGAGTAGTATTATAGTACAAGAATAGAACCACATCACCTTTAAGGCAGTGTGTTCTTGAAGTCCAGAGCTGCACAGTGACATGGTGGATCCGGTGTGCTGGAGCTGGTTGCTCCAAGACTTGCGTCGTTCTTCTGGGTCAGAGAAGGTTTTCAGAGATAATCAGAAGCTCCAAATCAAGCTGTATCATTTGCATGACATTTAAGATAAATGGAAGACAAAGATCACTCATTGCAATAAAGCTTGTTTTACAATAAGTATTTGTATGTAAATCATAAGTGGAGTTGTCATGGGATGTCAAGAAGATATAATAATCCCCATGTTATTGGAATTTATTGTAAAATAGAGTAATTGTGTGCGTGAGAGAGAGAGATTGAGATTTAATTGAATTAGAGGCAGATGGTCTGGGTGCTTTGATCTAAGGAGAGAGGGTAGGTTTGAAATGTTAATTGGATAAACATGGGAAGGTTTAGAAACATAGGTGTCATGGGAATATTTGCATTTTGAAATAAACCAGGCTAGATTATTTTCAAAGAAGGGATGAAATATCAGGTGTGGGTTAGAAATAAAAACAAAAAACTGCGGATGCTGGAAATCCAAAACAAAAACAGAATTACCTGGAAAAACTCAACAGGTCTGGCAGCATCGGCGGAGAAGAAAAGAGAACTGTGGAAGGGTCATGAGGACTCGAAACGTCAACTCTTTTCTTCTCCGCTGATGCTGCCAGACCTGCTGAGTTTTTCCAGGTAATTCTGTTTTTGTTTTGGATTTCCAGCATCCGCAGTTTTTTGTTTTTATCTCTGAGGTTAAATGCAACCCCAACAACGAATAGAAAACCATGTATACTGAATATATATAAACAGAGATTCTCGCTTGCTGTCCACTCCCACCATGGAATGAAAACTCTCCACCCATTACTCACTGTATCGTTGCTCCCAGTGCGGTCTCCTCTACATTGGAGAGACCAAACGTAAATTGGGCGACCGCTTTGCAGAACACCTGCAGTCTGTCCGCAAGAATGACCTAAATCTCCCTGTCGCTTGCCATTTTAACACTCCACCCTGCTCTCTTGCCCACATGTCTGTCCTTGGCCTGCTGTATTGTTCCAGTGAAGCTCAATGCAAACTGGAGGAACAGCACCTCATCTTCCGACTAGGCACTTTACAGTCTTCCGGACTGAATATTGAATTCAACAACTTTAGGTCTTGAGCTCCCTCCTTCATCCCCACCCCCTTTCTGTTTCTTCCCCCTTCCTTTTTTTGTTTTTTTCCAATAATTTATATAGATTTTTCTTTTCCCACCTATTTCCATTATTTTTAAATCTTTTATGCTCCCCCGCCCCCACTAGAGCTACACCTTGAGTGCCCTACATCCATTCTTAATTAGCACATTCGTTTAGATAATATCACCAACTTCAACACCTGTGTTCTTTTGTCTGTGACATCTTTTGATGATCTGCTCCTATCCTAACACCCACCCCCCTCCACTTCTTCCGCGCCCCCTCCCCCACCCCCACCTTAAACCAGCTTATATTTCCCTCTCCTTGTAAAGAAAGATCAGTTCTGTTGAAGGGTCATGAGGACTCGAAACATCAACTCTTTTCTTCTCCACCGATGCTGCCAGACCTGCTGAATTTTTCCAGGTAATTCTGTTTTTGTTTTGTAGGTTAGAAATGGTGTGTTTATTTTTCCCAAAGATTACTGGTAAAACTTAGTGCTAGGAGAGGGTTTTATTATCAGGGAGATAAAGACATAGCGAAACAATGGGTATTTGCATTCAAAGAGAAAGATATGTATAAAGAAGGAGAAAGGGCTGTGTGTAAGGGAAGGCATGTTTAAGATCTTATAAGTGTGTGAAAAGCCTTCAGCACGTATGCCTCAATCTGCTGTCTTCAAAGGACTGGAGTTAAGAAAGCTCACTTGGAAGTCGACTTGTTCAGGGTATCGTGTTTCTTTGCCTGGGTCTTCTAAAATCTGCCTTACTGTTGCCTTAACGAAAGTGTAACTGGGAGTTAGATTGATTAGGAGATTTAGAAGTTATCAAAGTAGTAATTTGTAGATCTATGTATGTATTTAAAGTCATTTCTTCTATTAATAAATGTTTAATCTAGTTTTGTAAAAGCCTATACGACTTAGTGGTCTTACTATTACTGAATTCAGGGCACACATCTCAAAATTTATACAAATTGCAAAACAAGCTGTGGCAGCTGTTTCAAGTTTTCCTTTTGGATTTGAACAACTCAGCATTTACCATCGGCTGTGCCGTAACATGGGACTTTGCGATGGTAACCACTAAGAAATCTGCCAACAGTTCACATGACACCCAATACTGGTAATGAAGCAACATGTAGATGACGAAGAAGGGTCTATGGATGGATCCTTGGAAACCTTGAGATGACCGTGCCAGGTGAGAAGCCATTGTTAAAGATTTGCTCCTTTTGTTGTGACTAACTGAAGTGGTTCTGGAGAGGGAATAAAGGAGCAGAGATGGAGGAAATGTTTGGGCTGATTAAGCATTGTTATGGAAATCTACTGGAATTTTTCAAGGATATAACTAGTAGAGTTGATGAGGGGGAGCCAGTGAATGTGGTTTATTTGGACTTTCAGAAGGCTTTCGACAAAGTTCCACATAAGAGATTGGCGTGTAAAGTTGAAGGGTATGGGATTGGGGGTAGTGTATTGAGATGGATAGAAAACAGGTTGGCAGACAGGAAACAAAGAGTAGGAATAAATGGGTTTTTTTCCGAATGGCAGGCAGTGACTAGTGGGGTACCGCAGGGATCAGTCTGGGACCCCAGTTATTCATAATATATATTAATGATTTAGATGAGGGAATTAAATGTAATATCTCCAAATTTGCAGATGACACAAAGCTGGGTGGGAGGGTGAGCTGTGAGGAGGATGCAGAGATGCTTCAGTGTTATTTGGACAAGCTGAGTGAGTGGGCAAATGCATGACAGATGCAGTATAACGTGGATAAATGTGAGGTTATCCATTTATCCATTTTGGTAGCAAAACCAGGAAGGCGGATTATTATCTGAATGGCTATAAATTGAGAGAGGGGAATGTGCAACGAGACCTGGGTGTCCTTGTACACCAGTCGCTGAAGGTAAGCATGCAGGTGCAGCAGGCGGTAAAGAAGGCAAATGGTATGTTGGTCTTCATAGGCACAGGATTCGAATACAGGAACAGGGATGTCTTGCTGCAATTGTACAGGGCCCTGGTGAGACCACACCTGGAATAGCGTGTGCAGTTTTGGTCTCCTTATCTGAGGAAGGAAGGATGTTCTTGCTATAGAGGGAGTGCAGTGAAGGTTTACCCAACTGATTCCTAGGATGGCAGGACTGAGAAGAGGAGAGATTGAGTTGATTAGGATTACATTCGCTGGAGTTCAGAAGAATGAGGGGGATCTCATCGAAACCTATAAAATTCTAACAGGACTAGACAGAGTAGATGCAGGAAGGACTTTCTCGATGGTGGGGGAATCCAGAACCAGGGGTCACAGTCTGAGGATATGGGGTAGACCATTTAGGACTGAGATGAGGAGAAATTTCTTCATCCAGAGAGTGGTGAGCCTGTGGAATTCACTACCACAGAAAGTAGTTGAGACCAAAACATTGTATGTTTTCAAGGAGTTGTTAGATATAGCTCTTGGGGCAAAAGGGATAAAAGGGTATGGGGAGAAAGCGGGAGCAGGCTATTGAGTTGGATGATCAGCCATCATCATATTGAATGGCAGAGCAGACTCGAAGGGCCGAATGGCCTACTCCTGCTCCTAGTTTCTATGTAACCTACAGAAAAGTTAAGTAGGGATAACAACCACAATCACAAAAGATCCTTTTGAGTAATGTTAACCAGGCTAGTTTCAATGTTGTGGGCAGAGCAGAAACCACACAAACAATTCAGAGACGATGGACAGGTGAGTCTGGAGCGGGTCATGTTTAGAGGAGAAAATAGGTTAGGTATGAGTAGCAGTTGACATGGCATTGGTGATAAAGAGAAAGTGACTGGGGAAGGGTGGAGTTGAACAAGATGGTTGGTCATCAAGAAGAGGATTTGTTGTAAAAGAGGTAGGCAGAGTATTACATGGGCAGGTTTTCCAGAGAATAATTGGGGCAACATCAAGTCAGTCAACCTCATGTTTGAGGGAGCAGACGTTGGAACTAAACCAATAAAACAGCAGAGATTGAAATACGATCAGGGGTTTCTTTTAATCAAAAATTGAGGCCACCTGTGCAACTACTTCAGTTTCTGGTCAACAGCCCTCAAAGATTTTTCTCAACTAACTTTGAATCATGTTAATCTGCGGCTTCTCTTCTCTCTCAAGTTCACCTCTTGCTGAGACCCAGCACCTACTCATTAATTCCATCCCCATCTAACTCTTAACCACTCAACTGGCCCAGGGCTTGCTGATATTGTAAATGGCCCTCTTTGCTCAAGAACTGTCCCATAATTTTTCAAAACCACGGTCATCGTCTCATCCTAAAAAAAAAATCATTGCTGCCCTCAGCAATTATCACCAGACCTCTAAACCCCTTTCCTTTTAAAATGCTTGTTATGAATTAAGGACTGCCATAGATACCATCTTGTGGTCAGTGATTCCAGTCGCTCTCAAATGGTCTGACTGTCTTATTTTTGTGGATGTGGTGCACACTGCCCCATATCTACTTATTCAATAGCATAATCCAGGGAGGTAACAATTGCTTCCCCCATTATACGGACCAGTTACTTACGTCTTTAGCAAGTGTGTTTTTCTCATTTCATTGAAAGCAAGATTTGGTGAGGCAAGACATTTATATGAATTGTTAAGCTGCTTTATTTCCCATCAGGATAACATAAAAGAGCAATTGATTCACTTTTTCCAGTTCATTCTCATGAGCCATCTTGATTGATTCAGTGCTAACTATTTAATTCCTCTTCCCTTTTGTAGGCTTTTATCACTTGCAGCTCTCAGCATTCTTAAGTAAAACCCTCAGTGTTGCTATACCATAAAATACAATGCCTTCTTTAACTCCCCCTCCATAAAATAAATATTGTCCAGGCGATCATTACCTGGCTCCTGTTCCTCGTCAGGATCAAATTCTCATTCTTATCAATAAATCTCTCCCCTACTTCTGCAACCTTCAAGCATAAATCCCCAGTATTTTGACTCTGCCCTCCTTGCAGCTTGTTTCTTCCCTCCCACCACCATCATTAATGGCAGGTCCTTCAGTCACTTCAGCCTTATTCTCTAGAACTTCCATTGGCTTATTCCACCACATATTTAGAAAACAAGTTAAAACCAGTGTCTTCAACCAGCCTTTTGGTTGCCTCTCCTAACCCTTCTACAGTGTGAGGCAGCCTCCATCAGAGAGAGGTTTTCACGGTGCTCCTCTCTTGTTGAAGCCATGATTCAAATCAGAGTGCTAGGGAAAATACATTGATAATGGTCTCAAGATAAAATGGCAAATCCCAACCAAATCCACAGTGAAGGAACAAATGCTAAATCCACAGTGAAGGAACAAATGGGTTTTCTGTTTATTGATCTATCCAACACTAACATAATGAGTATAATTCCATCTGGTTAAAATGGTCTTTCGCTTGATGTCACTTGGGATGATAACTCCCATTTTGAGTAGGACCAAGAGCATGGCAGCTAGGCAGCAGTACAGTAATGCAGGGATTATGATACTGGGCTAATAATCCCACCATGGTATTTTGAACTCAGTTTTTAAAAAAATCTGAAATAAACAGCTGGTTACAAATGACCAGGAAGCTGTCAGAACATCATAAAAAAAAACCCAAGATAAAAGCAAAATATTGCAGGTGCTGGAAATCTGAAGTAAAAACAGAAAGTGCTGGAAAAACTCAGCAGGTCTGGCAGCATCTGTGGACAGCAGAACAGAGTTAACGCTTCACATCCATATAGCTTCTTCAGAGCTAAAGAGAAGTGGAAATATGATGGATTTTACACTGTTTAAGAGGAGGTGGAGCAAGATAGTTGTCACCTATCCCTGACCTTCTAAGGAGACACTGACAACTCAAACAGTATAAAATCCATCATATTTCTACTTCTCTTTAGCTCTGAAATTATATGGACGTAAAACATTAACTGTTTCTCTCTCCACAGATGCTACCAGACCTGCTGAGTTTTTCCAGCATTTTCTGTTTTTAATTTCATTAAAAACCCCAAATGATCCCTCAAAGTCTTTTAGGGAAGGAAACCTGCCTCCCTTATCCAATCTGGACTATATGCTCAAATCCACAGTCACGCACCAGTGTGGTTAACTCTTAACTATAGTGGCCGAGTAAACCCCTCGAGAAACGAGGTTAAATGCGAAACAAAAACAAAATTACCTGGAAAAACTCAGCAGGTCTGGCAGCATCGGCGGAGAAGAAAAGAGTTGACGTTTCTTCTCCGCTGATGCTGCCAGACCTGCTTAGTTTTTCCAAGTAATTCTGTTTTTGTTTTGGATTTCCAGCATCCGCAGTTTTTTGTTTTTATCTCTGAGGTTAAATGCAACCCCAACAACGAATAGAAAACCATGTATACTGAATATATATATAAACAGAGATTCTCGCTTGCTGTCCACTCCCACCATGGAATGAAAACTCTCCACCCATTACTCACACTTCCTGTCCCGTCCGATCACCGCAGCTCCTTCAGAGATTGTTTCCGGGTTAAGGAGAAAGGTGAAGTTCCGCCTCCTGATAACGCTAAAAGTGAGTCCGGGTGAAGTGTCAGCCGGACAGCGGGGAAATGAGTGGCGCTGATTGGGCAGCTCAGGCAGCTCGGGTGAGGGTGATTGGTCGATTCGGGCAGTGATTGGTCTCTTCAGGTGGCGACTGGTTGACTCAAGTAGAGGTTGGGCTGTGATTGGCAGGCTCTGACGGCTCGGGCGGTGATTGGGTAGCTCAGACAGCTGTGAAGCCCGCCAGCTTGGGCCAGTGATCAGTGTTGTGTCGCATGGTGAGGTAGCTAGTCTAAGAGTGGCGATTATTTTCGGGTTTATTTGTGGATACTGACTGCTTCTTATGAGCTTCATTGTTAACTTCGTTTCTTTTTCCCCTTTCAGAAATCCATCCCTGTTTCCAGATTTCAGTGAAAACTTCATAAATCAAACACTTGTTTATTTTGTTTTAGCAGCCTGGCAGGATGAGTTCTGGAAATACCCTGTAAGTTATGGAGAAGAGTTTGTTTCTGCATTTCAACATGTAGTTCATAAGAGATTTTGGAAAGTCTTCCAGTTGTCAAAGTTATTAAAAGAGCACGATAGCTCCTTGAACATCAGTGGGAAAACACTATGTACTGTGAGATCTTTCCAGTTCTGAAAATCACATCCTATGGCTCTAAAAGGAAGATGCTGATTTGCCTGAAATTTTGTCTTGTTATTCTTGAGGAACTGGATTGAAACTTTACAGACTTGTAGTTGGCATTGCCAGGCACCTTGAATTTTGTGGTTGGGACGGTATCATGACTACTGATGCTAAGCTGGATAAAATGGTTGCAGTTATCTTTTTTTTATTTGTTAATGGTCCAGCATTTATTGCCCACCCATCTTGCCTTTGAGAACTGAGTGGCTTGCTAGGCCATTTCAGAGGGCATTTAAGAGTTAGGGGGATGTAGGCCAGATCAGGTAAGGATGGCAGATTTCCTTCCCTGAAGGGCATTAGTGAACCAGATGGGTTTTTAACGACAATCAACATCATTAGACTTCTAATTCTTTTACATAATTCAAATCTCACCATCTACCATGGTGATATTTGAACGCGGGTCCCCAGGCCATTACCCTGGGTATCTGGATTACTAGTTCAGTGACAAGACTGCTAAGCTGCTGCCACCTCCCATGATCTTACTGATCTTGTTAAAAAAACTGTAAGCTACTGACCAGATGTCACGGGTCCAGGGAATGTTAAACAAATAATACAGTACGTTTATAGTCTTCTCTTCTCGTACCTATGGCCCTTGACATTCCAAGAAGGGAGAGAAAGAAAAATAATTAGTGGATTTGAACTAATCTTAATCTCATGTAGTACATATCTAATTGTTCAAAGGCACTTTATTAAGAAAACTGCGGGTTAAATGATTCCTTGAATTTCTCTAATGTGAATTAATTCAGTGTTTTGTAATTATTACAGTGAAGATGAAGATACTTTTAAAATTTTGATTGCAACTGACATTCATCTTGGCTATTTGGAAAAAGATGCCATAAGGGGAAATGATACCCTTGTTACCTTTGATGAGATTTTAAGATGTGCGCAGGATAATGCGGTAAGTTACCTATAATGGTGATAATGTTGCATAATAATACGAGGTATTCTTTTACTAGTCAGGCATAATTGTATTTAAAACTCTGACTCAGAGATAAATATGATTACGTATGACTGCAATTTCCCTGTAAGTTTGAAATTAAACTGAATACTGCAATTTTAGCCATATCTTACAATTCAGGCTGAATTCCTGTACAATCGCATGAGTCTGCAGTTTCTTTGAAATTCATGTGTTTTAACTGTAGTTAACACAAAGATAATTTTAAAAAGGAACTGGGTGAATGTTTTGGTTAAGAGAATTAAACAACAAATTGCATTTATGTAGCATGTGGGGAAAAATTTCCCAAGATACATAGAGGTGCGGCAGAATGGATGCAGAATCATGGAAAGAGTGATGATGAGGGGTACAAGTACAATGAGTTCAAGCTGGCTGCTAGAGGCAATAAAAATGGGGAGCATTGAAAAATTGGTGGATTTAAAGCATGCTTGTCCAACTCAGGGCCTGCAAAGCCACTGGTAAGACGGCTCAATGAGTTTTAAGATTTTTTCATGGGCCTACTCCAATCACAGCCTGTTTTACTCCCATATTTGAGCCTATCAGCATCAAACATAGGAGAGAAACAGGCTGTGATTGGAGGAGCAGCGAACACTGGCACCTGTGAGTATTTGAAGATGAGAGAGAGAGAGAGAGAGAGACCCTGGAGTGTATGTTCACCAGGCTTCCTCATGGCTGCCGGTGCTCTGGCCCAGCTGTGGCCCCTTTCCCGTGGCTGCTGGTGCTCTGGCCCAGCTGTGGTCGCTTTCCCGTGGCTGCTGGTGCTCTGGCCCAGCTGTGGTCGCTTTCCCGTGGCGCCGGTGCTCTGGCCTGGCTGCGGTCACTTTCCCGCGGCTGCTGGCTTGGCCTGGCTGTGGCCACTTTGGTCAGTGGGTGAGTGAGTGAGCGTATATGTGTGTGCGCCTATGAGTGCGCGCGTGTGTGTACATGCGTGTGCAGTGTATTTGTGCGCACATATATTGTGGCTGTGCACGTTTGCGTGCGTGTGCATGCGCCATGTCTGAGAGTGCGTGCCTGCACGCATAAGTGTGAGTTTGTGCATACATTCTCACGCAGTGTGTGTGCAGGTGCGTGTGTGTGTGCGCATGTACATTGTGACTGCACATTTGTGTGTACATGCGCTCTTGTGTGAGTGCATCTCTGGTGCCTGCGCATGTGTGTGCGTCTGTGCGCATGTGTGTATGTCTGTGCACGCATTTGCGTGTGTGCAGTGTGCGTGCGCCCGCATTTGTGAGTGCGTGTCTCCTGTGTTTGCGCACGTGTGTGCAAACATGGTGAATGAGTGCGAGCGCAGTGTATGAGTGCACATGCGTGTGCATGTGTATACATGTGTTTGTGTGTGCACACTGGCTTGTGTGCCTGCGTATACTGCATGTGTGTGCAGGCACACGTGTGTGTGCTGCATGTGTGTGCATGCGTGTTTGTATGCACACATGTAAGCGGCGCGTCAGTTCACGCATGCATGTGCGCACATGCGCTTGTGTGTGCACGTGTCTGTGTGCATGTGTGTGCTCGCACGCCTGTTGTTTGCACCTGTGTGTGCCTGCTTGTGTGTGCGCGTGCCTATGCGCATTTATGTGCGCACACTTGTGTGTTGCACTGGTGTGCGCGTGCTAGTGTGTATGTGTGCGTGCATGTTACCGTGTGCATACATGCAGTGTGTGCATGCCCACATGGCGTGTCTGTGTGCAAATGTGTGCAAGCATGTGTGTGCGCTTGTATGTCTGCGCGTGAACGCATGTGCACATGTTTGTGCCCGTGTGCTTGTGCATGCATGCGCACTTGTGTATGTGTGCACCCTTGTGTGTGTGTTCGCACATGCCCTTGTGCGTGCATGTGCATGCGCACTTGTGTATGTGTGCGCCCTTGTGTGTGTTGCACGGCATGCGTGTCCTTTTACGAGTGTGTACGCACACTGTGTATGTCCAAGTGTTTGGGTGTGTGTGTCCTTGTATGTATTTGTGTACGTGCTTGCACGGTGCGTGCGCACTTTGTGTGCTTGTGTTTGTGTTCATGTGAGTGTGCGAGTGTTTTGTGTGTATATGTGCGCATATGCGCTTGTGAATGTGTGCGCGCGCACTTGTGCGCGTGTTTGCATGTTTGTGTGTTTGTGTGCACACGCATGTTTGTGTGCATGTGCACTCATGTGTGTGTGCGCCTGAGATAGAGGGGTGTGAGCGGGAGGGGAGAGTGTGTGTCTGGTTCACTCCTAGTCGCAGGGTTCTTGTTCACCCCCACCCCAACACACCAACAGGCACTTTCTCAGCACCCTGAGATTGGGAGTGAACTGGACACACATTCTTACTCCTTCACACTCAAATGGCAGTCTTTATTACTCATTCTTTAATTATTAATTTATTTGCTTTTTTGCCCACCAAGTTGTTTCTTATCACATGTCAGCTTTTTAAAAAAAAAATTCATGTTTAAGTTTTCTGAAATTTGCTCATTTGTCCCCCGAGTGAGAGAAAAATTAAATGTGGTCCCCCACGAGAAAAAATTGGACTAGCCTGATTTAAGGAGAAGAATGTGAGACATTAGGTGACTTAGAGCCAGTGCAGGTCAATGAAACTGAGATGCTAGCAGGATTGACTAAGTTTGAGATGGCAGCAGAGTTTTTGGATGAGTTAGAATTTATGAAAAGTCAGCAAGGAGTAATAGAGGTGGTGATAAAGGCATACATGACAATCTTAGCAGTGGTTAGGCTGACGTAGAGGTGGGCCATTTTACAGAGGATTGATTAAAGGTGCTCCAATATGGCAAGTTTTACATGTGCAGATTCCATCATAAATGTGCACTTGGAAAATATTGACAAGATCTGTATCCTGATTTAAGATAGATCATTTTAATATAGCAGAGAGCTGTATGTCACAGAATTGAATGTAAATTGCAATTTATTTAATATGTTTCTCTTTGAAACGGAGCCTTAAATTTTATATGGCAAGTTGGTCTTTGACCAAGAATATGGTCACCCCTCTTGAACATGGCCTTTTGGCTTACAGTGTATTATCTTCATTTTGCAAAGGGCCTTGAGACCTTTTTCAATTTTAAAGATGATATGAAAACGTAAATTGTTAAATGTGACCTTGATCTCTATTCCATAAATAAAAATGATGTGTTGCATTTGTTGGAATAATTTTTTTCATAGTATATCATGCTCCATTTGAGATAGATGGCTCACACTTGAGAATTTGTTTATAAATTAAATGATTGGACTATTGGCATGATCCTCTGTTGGCCCCACTGCTCCTGATTGTACTGTACCATGTGAATCCTATGGTGCTGGTTTAGGTATACTCTGAAACAATGCAAATAACTTTTTTTTAAATGACCAATTGCTTAAGTGTAATAAACTCATGGAGAAAAAAAGGTCAGAGTTGAATTATTGAACTAAAAGCCATTTTGTTTTCTTTGTTCACCATTTGAAAGCATAGTTGATTAAACTTTGCCAGTGCTGCTCCACAGTTAGCTGCTCAACAGCAATGTAGGTAGGTAACTTGGTCTGAAGATCCCTTTCTCTGGGAAGCCATAGAATTCTATTTAGCTGCTGAAATGAGAATTCTCATGATCAAATCACACTCTTGGGAGCATGTGCACAAACTGCTTCAGACAATTGTTCCAACATGTCATTTAATTAACCTAAAGTTTAGTCTTGGTTACCCTTAATGATAGCTAAAGTAAAATTTACTTTTTACTTTGTTTTATCGTGCATCAGCCAAAATTCAGAAATAAATTTATTTTGCTCCATCTTTGCCTACCCCTTAGGTTGATTTTATACTGTTGGGAGGCGATCTCTTTCATGACAACAAACCCTCCCGCAAGACATTGCATACCTGTATGGAGTTATTGAGAAAATACTGCATGGGTGATAATCCAATACAGTTTGAAATCTTAAGTGACCAGTCGGTTAATTTTGGTTTTAGCAAGTAAGTACTTTTATATAATATACATTTAAACTTATTATTTATTTACTTCAGTTGTCCTGGTGTTTAAGGTAATTGTATAAAAACTCTTGCCAAATGATTTTCAGAATATCTTATAGCAGTAAAAAAGACTTGGAAATCTAAGTTCTCTCACCATTTATTAAGCTTTTTGACTTTTGCATTGTTATTGTATTACATAATTTAAGTACAAACTGTAGTGGATTGTTTGGGTAGTGTTAAAGTCAATATAGGATCCTGGAACAATGAAAATCACCTAGGATGGCTTCCTCTACATGGTTATGTTCACATAGCAAAATCATAGAAACAGCTAAATCGTTGTTGGCATGAACAAGGTGTGCTATACAAAAGTGGTTCTTGTTTAGTAGCACAATTCTCCTGCACACTCTTAGTTTTTATCAATCTATCAGAGTTGAAGATGCTGAACTTAGCCTCTGGATGGTTAAACATTAGTGTTGAAACTTTGCCCTTCTGAATATTTACTATTCCATTTTATTATCTAGCTCTATCTTGCTTCATACTTGCTCATCTCTCTTGCCAGGAATTTGTCTTCCAGGTGATTAACAAACAATTCGTTCACATTTTTACAAAGGGTATTAAGAAACAAAAATTAATACTTAACAAAGTAATGCAATGACTTTACTGGCTTCATGTGGGTCTTGCTTCCCAGTTTGGCCTTGAACACAGTCAATACTTGGATGGTTCCTTGCTTTGGATTTGTTCTTCTCTTTGTCTTTGTTTTTTCTATTCATAGCAGCCATGCATTCTCTCTTCTTTGTAACTTCTTCAGTTCCTCATCTTCCTACTCCATGTAGCTTGTTGCTGGAAGCTGGTGTTTATTAACCCTTTCTGACACACAGCTCATTCTCATAGTTTTGCCATTGTGAGATTTGAACTCTTGATACTCTTTTGAGTAAACCTGTTTCCATCTGTTTCAGATGAAGTTACATTGTTTCATAGTTTGCCATTGTGAGATTTGAACTCTTGATAATCTTTTAAATGAAAACCAAATCAACAAAATTGGGAAAAATCAGGCACAGCCCCTAATTCAGGTCAGCTGTAAAACCAAGAACAAAGTTTTAAAGGAAACTTACAAACTTTAAATCAAAATGTGATTTAAAGGGGTCAACAAAACACCCCAGTCCCCGTGGTGCCCACCGAGCACGGAAGGCCTCGAGAGTGCCAGCAGACACCGCGTGCTCCTTCTCCAGGGACATCCGGCAGCGAACGTAGCCGCGGAAGAGGGACAAACAATCGGGCGGGACTCCCCCGTCGATCGCCCGCTGCCTGGACCTGTTAATGGCCAACTTGGCCAGGCCCAGGAGCAGGTTCACGAGGAGGTCCTCCTCCTTCCCGACCCCCTTCCGCACCGGGTGAAATATGAGTAACTCTTTCGAGTACAAACCCATTTCCATCTGTTTCAGATGAAGTTACATTGTTTCATAGTTTGCCATTGTGAGATTTGAACTCTTGATAATCTTTTAAATGAAAACCAAATCAACAAAATTGGGATAAATCAGGCACAGCCCCTAATTCAGGTCAGCTGTAAAACCAAGAACAAAGTTTAAAGGAAACTTACAAACTTTAAATCAAAATGTGATTAAAGGGGTCAACAAAACACCCCAGTCCCCGCGGTGCCCACCGAGCACGGAAGGCCTCGAGAGTGCCAGCAGACACCGCGTGCTCCTTCTCCAGGGACATCCGGCAGCGAACGTAGCCGCGGAAGAGGGACAAACAATCGGGCGGGACTCCCCCGTCGATCGCCCGCTGCCTGGACCTGTTAATGGCCAACTTGGCCAGGCCCAGGAGCAGGTTCACGAGGAGGTCCTCCTCCTTCCCGACCCCCTTCCGCACCGGGTGCCCATAGATCAGGAGCGTGGGGCTGAAGTGCAAACAAAACATCAATAAAAGGTTTTTCAAATAACTAAAAAGGGAGTGCAGCCTACAACACCCTATGTATACATGGTCCATGGACTCCACAAGACCGCAAAAAGGGCATGTGTCCTGAGAGTCCGTGAACCTATGCATCCTCTTATTATAAGGGACTGCTGCATGCAACACCCTCCAACCCAGGTCCCCGATAGAAAGGGGGAGGACACCTCCGTAGAGGGCCTCCCATCGAGGGCCTCCGCCGCCGGACAGCAACAAGGCACGCCAGGGTGTGTCCGGTCGACGGACAAGGGCGAGAAAATGGAAGGTGTGCAGCAGCAGTCCATACAAAAAGCCCCTCTTTGCCGTGCCAAAAGGCACAGAGGGCATGTCCCCGAGGCGACTCATATTGCGGGGCACCAGCACCCGAGGGAGGGTTCGGGGCTTGGGGCCAATGTGGAATTCCGTCCGAACAGGGGAACGCTCAGACGGAAGACCACCGCGCACCTGGGCCACCTCAAGACCCAAAATAACGTCGGGTCCGAGCACGACCGTTCTCAGGTCTTGGATGGCATCGGCTGCGACCTGGACACTCACAGACGCGCGTTGCGCCAACTCCTGCGGGAGCATCCAGCCCAGTCCTCCGCCACCCAGCACGTCCCCGATCCTGGTCACCCCTGCGGCCACAGCCCTCCTCTCCGCCAACCACTGAAAAGGACGGAGGGGCGGATTCCTGAGCAGCGGCTCTCTGACGATAGCCGCTACTCCTGACGGGGGAGAGCTGCGTCGTGAGGCGACCACTTTCCAGACTTTGATCAGGTCCTGGTAAAAGACGGGCAACGCCTGCAAGGAGCCACCGAGGCCCAGCTGTTCTATAAACAGGAGCTGCACGTCATAATTCAGGCCGTGCACCTGACGGAAGAAATACGTCATCAGGGCACACCATCTAGGAGGAGGCTCGACGTAGAGGTATCGCTGCAGGGTCTGAAGGCGGAAAGTCGCCACCTGTGTGCGTAGGCACACTAGCGCCTGACCACCCTCCCTAAGCGGGAGACTCAGAACCTCGGCAGCGACCCAGTGCAATCTTTTGTCCCAGAAGAAGTCGACTAACAATCTCTGGATTCTTGTGACAAAGTCCGGGGGAGGGGTCAAAGTGACCAGCCGATACCACAACATGGCGGCGATCAGCTGGTTTATGACCAGAACTCGACCTCGGTAAGATAGCACTCGGAGCAGTCCTGTCCAGCGCCGCAGGCGAGCGGTGACTTTCGTCTCCAGTTCCTGCCAGTTTGCCGGCCAGGATTCCTCAGCGGGGCAGAGATGGACCCCCAGGTAGAGGAGGCTGGTCCTGCTCCAGGTGAAAGGCCTGAGCTCCTCGGGTAGGGGATCCATCTGCCACTGACCGACCAGGAGTCCAGAACATTTACCCCAGTTGATCCTGGCAGAAGAAGCGGCAGAGTAGACCTCCTGGCACTCGCGCATCCTCCGCAGGTCAGCCGGGTCACTAAACATAAGGAGCACGTCATCGGCGTAAGCCGAAAGGACCACCCCGATGCCCGGCCCGCGCAGAACCAATCCCGACAACCTCCTCCGCAAGAGGCGCAGGAAAGGCTCCATGCAAATAGAATACAACTGGCCAGACAGGGGGCAGCCCTGACGTACCCCTCTCCCAAAGCGAAGGGGCGCCGTCAGGGATCCGTTAACCTTCACTAGACACTCCGCGGCGGTGTACAGAAGTCGGATCCGGGCGACAAAATGCGTCCCGAACCCGAAAGCTCGCAGAGTTCCGAGTAAGTATTCGTGATCCACCCTGTCGAACGCCTTCTCCTGATCGAGAGACAGGAATGCGCTCGACAGACCAGCCCTCTGGGAATGGTGGATGATGTCCCGGACCAGATGGATGTTATCATAAATGGTTCGGTCCGGGACGGTGTAGGACTGGTCAGGGTGGATCATGTGGTCCAGCACGGTGCCGAGCCGAGAAGACATGGCTCGGGCGAAGATTTTGTAGTCCGTGCTGAGGAGGGAGACTGGGCGCCAGTTTTGAAGAAGGCGGAGATCCCCCTTCTTCGGCAGCAGGGCAATCACGGCCCTGCGCCACGAAAGGGGCATCTCCCCAGTAGCAATGCTCTCCCCCAGGACCCCCGCGAAGTCGCTCCCCAAGACGTCCCAGAACGCCCCGAAGAACTCCACGGTCAGCCCGTCTAGTCCCGGGGTTTTGCCCCTAGAAAGACCGTCGAGTGCGCCGGTCAGCTCCCCCAGACTTATAGGGGAGTCGAGCTTTCCGGCGCACTCCGGGCCGACCTGCGGCAGGTCCTCCCACAAAACTCTGCAAGCTTCCTCACTGGACGGATCCGGAGAGAAAAGGGCAGTGTAGTAATCTCGGGCAATGGCCCTGATGCCCTCCGGATCCGAGACAAGTGATCCGTCGTCGGCCAGCAGCGTAAAGAGCTGCTTACGGACCCCGTGCCTTTTTTCCAGTGAGTAGAAGAAGGGAGAGCCACGGTCCATCTCCTTAAGGAAACAGATCCGCGACCTCACGAACGCGCCCCGAGACCCGACCAGTTGCAGGTCCCGCAGCGCGCCCTTCTTCTCATCGTACACCGACCGCAGGGCCGGGTCCGCGTCGGGCTGACGGAGACGTGCCTCCAGGTCGAGCACCTCCTTCTCCAACTCCTCGACCCTGGATTTGCGTCTCTTTGTCGACCCCTTCGCGTACTCTTGACAGAAAACTCGGACGTGAGTCTTGCCCACGTCCCACCATAGCCTCAAGGAGGGGAAGCCTCCCCGCTTCCTTCTCCAGCCGGCCCAGAAGCGACGGAACGAGTCCAGGAACCGCTGGTCTTCCAACAACAGGTTATTAAAATGCCAGTACGTGGACCCCGTCCGAGCGCAGAACGAAGTGAGCTCCGCCCACACCAGACGGTGGTCCGTGCACGGAACCTGCTGTATAGAAGCAGCCGGAACGCAGGACACGTACGCCTTCGAAACGTAAAGGCGGTCGAGTCTGGACGCTCCGACTCCAGGTGACACAAAGGTGAACACGCTGGAGTCAGGATGGAGATTTCGCCAGACGTCCACTAAGTCGAAGGACCTGACCAGGTCCCGCAACTTACTCACACCTCGCGTGCAGTGCGGGGTACCGTGACGGTCCCGGACCCCGAGGGTGCAATTGAAATCCCCCCCGAGGACGATGCACTCGCCAGCGTCGATGGAGCCGAGATGAGTGGACACTTCTTCAAAGAAGCTCGCTTGCTGCTGCGTGCCCAGGGGAGCGTACACATTCACAAAGTGAAGCACCGCCCCCCCCCAGACGCACAGTCAGGTGTAGCAACCGGCCTGGCACTGGCTCCTTGACCCCCAAGATCTCCGGCTGAAAATGCGGGGCCAACAAGATAGCCACCCCGCCAGAATTGGAGGCTAGGTGACTCATGTAGACCCCCCCTCGCCACTCCAGGAGCCACGTGGCTTCGTCTCCCGGAACGGTATGGGTTTCTTGCAGGAAGCACAACGCATACTTCCCGTCCCTGAGGACCGAGAAGTTCTGGAACCTGCGCTGTGCGGCCCTGCTGCCGCGGATGTTGAGGCTGGCTATAGTCGTCTTCATTGTCAAAGGTACATCAAATCTTCACCTTAAGTCATTAAAAAGAAGAAGAGGACTTTTTAGTCCTTCCTCTCCTTCAGGAACCCAGCGAGAAACGTTTGGACCCTCCGCCGCGCGTTCCTATCCAACTCAGGAGACTTGAGAGCCTCGCGAGTGGACCAGAACACCAGCGGAAAAGAATGCCACCGGTCCAAGGCCAACTGAACCCTGTCTCGGCGACCGCGATGACTCGCCAAAAAGTCCCGGAGTTCCCTTGGGGGGATGAGGGGGGAGTCAGTGGAGGGCACCAGGGGATCCACCGCCTCGCTTGAGAGCGACTCAGCGTAATCTCCAGCGCTCACCACGGACACCCCGTCCTCCTCCAGGTCGTCGCCTCCAGCTTCCGACCCCTCCCCCGCATTGAGTACGGGGGCTGATTCGGAGCTGCCAGCTGGCCCCACCTGTACCTCGATCCCACCCCCAGGATCAAGGCCAGAGGGGTCCTCTCTGGTCTCCTCTAAACGTTTTGGGTCAGAGGGCAGTGGCAGTTCTGATGCCCGCTCTCCTCCCGGCACCGGGTCGTCCGGGGAGCTCAGGACAAGCTCCTGACCTAAAACTAGGACGCCCGGTGCTAAGGTTTGGGAGGGAGCGGGAAGGCCTTCCTTTTCGCCGCCACCCAATGACCCGTTGACATTTTTTAAATTTTGAAAGTTGCAGTCCCCCGATGAGCCAGAAGGTACCTCGGGGGTATCGAGGGTCTCTGAGTCGGGCACCACCTCAAGGGAGGTAATAACCACTTGGCTATTTAGGCCAAGCTAATGCCAGTAACTCTTTCGAGTACAAACAAGTTTCCATCTGTTCCTATTCAGATGAAGTTACATTGTTTTTCATAGTTTGCCATTGTGAGATTTGAACTCTTGATCTTGGGGTTACAAACCCAGTACATAACCACTTGGCTATTTAGGCCAAGCTCAGCTCATTCTCATGATCAGTGGTGGTCAGGCCTAAGGCCATACTAGTCTGGTAACGGCTGATCTCGTCTGATCTTGGAAGCTAAGCAGACTCAGACCTGGTTAGTTTTTAGGCCTAAATGGCCAAGTGGTTATGGTACTGGGTTTGTAACCCCAAGATCAAGAGTTCAAAAATCTCACAATGGCAAACTATGAAACAATGTAACTTCATCTGAAACAGATGGAAACAGGTTTACTCAAAAAGAGTATCAGTGGTGGTCAGGCAGTGAATGATTAGTCTCTGATTGGGTTAGGTGGTGCATGATCAGTCTCTGATCGGTTTCTTAAGGGTGATGGTGATTTACAGATGTTACTTCCTGTTACCTCCTGACTGATTCTGTAAGATATCACTCATTATAGCTTTTTCTGTTCTTTCATTTTATGGCTTTCTACTAAGATAGTGGGACACCTCCTGGTAATTTCTTTGCTTATTTGAGATAAGAGAGTATGTGGTGTCAAGTACTGATGATTAACTGAAATAAAAGCAAAAAACTGCGGATGCTGGCCAACGCCCATCCAGGACCCTCCACCTTTGCCTGTCCCTCTGTCTGCGTCCCGTCTTCCAATCCCAACCCCGGCCGTGTATTCACCATACCTCCTGACCTTCCCCTCTCCGATGCTGAACGTATAGTGCTCAGCAAAAGACTTAGTTTCATACCCTTGCGCCCTCATCTCAATGAATTTCAGGCTCGGCATGATGCTGAACTCTTCTTCCGCCGCCTTCGTCTCCGTGCTCACTTCTTTGGGCAGGAGTCCCCTCCCCGTTCAACGGATCCTTTTACCCACCTCCAATATTCTCCCTCCGCCTGGACCCCTCCCTCTGGATTCTTACCTTCACTTGACCTTTTCATTGAGAACTGTCGGCATGACATCAGTCATCTCAATTTCTCTGCTCCTCTCACCCACTCTAACCTGTCTCTCTCTGAACTTGCTGCACTCCGTTCTCTCAGGTCCAACCCTGACATTGTCATCAAACCTGCTGACAAGGGTGGTGCTGTTGTTAGGCGTACTGACCTCTACCTCGCAGAGGCTGAGCGTCAACTCGCAGACACTTCCTCCTACCTCCCCCTGGACCATGACCCCACCACTGAACATCAAGCCATTGTTCCCAGGACTGTTACTGACCTCATCTCCTCTGGAGATCTTCCTTCCACAGCTTCCAACCTGATAGTCTCCCAACCTCGGATGGCTCGCTTCTACCTCCTACCCAAAATCCACAAACTGGACTGCCCCGGCAGACCAATCTTGTCAGCTTGTTCCTGCCGCACGGAACTCATTTCTTGCTATCTTGACTCCATTCTCTTTCCCCTTGTCCAGTCCCTTCCCAACTACATCCGTGATTCCTCTGACACCCTACATCATATCAACAATTTCCAGTTCCCTGGCCCCAACCGCCTCCTCTTCGTCCAATCCCTCTACACCTCCATTCCCTCACCAGGATGGTATGATCGCTCTCCTTTTCTTCCTCGAACAGAGGCCCGAACAATCCCCATCCACCATGATACTCCTCCATCTGGCTGAACTTGTTCTCTCACTGAACAATTTCTCCTTAAACTCGTATCACTTCCTCCAAACAAAAGGTGTGGATATGGGTACGTGCATGGGCCCCAGCTATGCCTGTCTCTTTATGGGGTATGTGGAACATTCCTTGTTCCAGTCCTACTCCGGCCCCCTCCCACAACTCTTTCTCCAGTACATTGATGATTGCTTCGCTGCTGCTTGATGCTCTTGTCTGGACCTGGAAAAATTTATTAATTTTGCTTCCAATTTCCACCCCTCCATCATTTTCACATGGTCCATCTCTGATACTTCCCTTCCCTCCTTTGACCTCTTAGTCTCAATTTCTGGTGATAGACTGTCCACCAATATTCATTACAAGCCTACTGACTTCCACAGCTACCTCGACTACAGCTCCTCACACCCCGCTTCCTGTAAGGGCTTCAGCCCATTCTCTCAGTTTTTTCGCCTCCGTCGCATCTGTTCTGATGATGCCACTTTCAAAAACAGTTCCTCTGATATGTCTTCCTTCTTCCTTAACCGAGGTTTTCCACCCACAAGGCCCTCAACCATGTCCAGCCCATCTCCAGCGCATCCGCCCTCGCACCATCCTCTCCCTCCCAGAAGCATGATAGGGTCCCCCTTGTCCTCACTTATCACCCCACCAGCCTCCGCATTCAAAAGATCATCCTCCGCCATTTCCGCCAACTCCAGCATGATGCCACCACCAAACACATCTTCCCTTCACCCCCCCGGCGCATTCCGCAGGGATCGTTCTCTCCGGGACACTCTGGTCCACTCCTCCAACACACCCTACACCTCAACCCCCTCCCACGGCACCTTCCCATGCAACCGCAGAAGGTGTAACACCTACCCCTTTACTTCCCCTCTCCTCACTGACCAAGAGCCCAAACACTCCTTTCAAGTGAAGCAGCATTTCATTTGCACTTTCCTCAATTTAGTCTGCTGCATTCGCTGCTCTCAATGCGGTTTCCTCTACATTGGTGAGACCAAACGCAGACTGGGTGACCGATTTGCAGAACACCTTCGGTCTGTCCACAAGCATGACCCAGACCTCCCTGTCGCTTGCCATTTCAACACCCTTGTCTGTCCTTGGCCTGCTGCATTGTTCCAGTGAAGCTCAACGCAAACTGGAGGAACAGCACCTCATCTTCCGACTAGGCACTTTACAGGCTTCCGGACTGAATATTGAGTTCAACAATTTTATATCATGAACTCTCTCCTCCATCCCCACCCCCTTTCCGATCCCCTTTTTTCCAATAATTTATATAGATTGTTCTTTTCCCACCTATTTCCATTATTTTTAAACGTATTTCCGTCCATTGTTTTATCTCTGTCTTTTAGCCTATTTCAATCCCTTCCCCCCACCCCACCCCCATTAGGGCTATCTGTACCTTTATTATCACATTCCTTAGATGATATCACCAACTTCAACACCTCTTTGTCCTTTTGTCTATGAATTCTTTTGGTTATTTCCACGTATCACTGGCCCTCTATCCAGCTCTACCTGTCCTACCCCCCCGCCCCCCTTAAACCAGCTTATATTTCATCTCTTTTTTATTTTTCCTTAGTTCTGTTGAAGAATCATACGGCCTCAAAACATTAACTGTGTTCCTCTCCGCAGATGCTGTCAGACCTGTTGAGTTTTTCCAGGTATTTTTGTTTTTGTGCTGATGATTAACTTCGGGGCCCATCATCGCAAATACCTAATTGATATATGGGTATCAATATTGGATGGCCTATAGAATTCTCATTAATGCAGGGGGCTTATCAATTTTTTTGCTGAAAGAATTACTTCACTGGCATTGAGTTCTACAGTGACTGTTGGTACTTGGTGCAAGTTAATTAAATGAAGTGGCACACAGTTTTAAAACTAATACTGAAATTATTTCATACATAAAATCTACACAAAGCATGTATTTAATTAAGGCATAAAGCCAGTTTTATTACAGATTGGGTTTTCCCCACAATCTGTCACGTTATGCAGAACTGCACCATGTCTTTGTGGAGGTGTGTCAAGTAAAATGCTCGCTTATGCGGGCTAGGGTCTCTCATACTCACATGCTCAGCCATGGGAATTTGTGGGCTATCCTTAACATCTCCCTATGGTATCTGGGTTGGCACCACTATCTGGTGGACCACTGTCCACTGCTCATCTGCAGGTCTGTGAGGGGTCTCCATTTTCTCAGCAGTGTCTCATTTTCTAAATAGAAGCACTCGGGAATTCCTTCTGCTTCAGCTTCACTTTGGGCAGCTTATTCTCATTTTTTTAACTCTGTGTCAGCATGCTGGTCCTTGAAGACCTGCTTATCACTTCCTTCAGGTCATCCAAACCTCCGAAAAAATGTTTTGGCTAGCCAGACAGCAGAGTTATTCGCCTGTGGTGCTGAGTTGGTCTCCAACGACAGGCTTTGTTTGGCTATTGACTGAGTCACCACACAGACAGGGAGATTGTAACTTCTCTGTCTCCTTGATCTCACTTGGTCTCCCTGAGACTTCTGGGGAAGCCATCGTCTTCACCCCTGCCAAGTAATTTCCGAGGAGCAACTTCTCCCCATCTACAGGTAAACTATGGACAATCTTCACGGTTACCAGCCCAGGCATTACATTGCACTTCATGTTTACCTGATACAAAACTATGGGTATGTACTCTCCCCTGATACTGTTCACTAAAACCTTGGCATTCAATGCACTCTCTGGTGGAAACATTATGCCTTTCACCAGCAAAAAGGTTTGAGTGGCCCCTGTATCCTTAACTATGACTATGCGTTTACCTGCCTCACTTGAGGGCTAGGGAGTCATAAGTAATCCCTGTAATTCCCAGTGATCTTTTTTATCTCCACCTACAGCAGTGATTTTACTGGGACTTAATGTTGTGGTCAGAGCCATAGCTTTGCCTGCCGTGCTGTCGGTCAGGGCTTTTTCTCTGGCACTGACCTGGTGTACTCCGACAAATTATATGGGTTTTCTCCGTAACTTCTAGTAATCAGCGTGAAGGTGTCCGATCTTGGTGCAATGGAAGCACGTAGGCTTGCAGGCATCCCTCTTGTTCTCAGAACCTCCCTTTCTGGCTTGAGGAGGGGACCCCCCCATGCAATCGCAGCTTTCCCTGGCTGTTTACCTTCCTTTCACCTCCCACCTTCTATCCTTCTTGGGCTTGTGGGTGTGATGGAAAAAGGGTTTGCCTTGGGGTAAGGGCTTGAGGGCAAGCTCATAATTAGCCACCTCAGCTACTTGTCTAGCTTATGAAACCTTTTGGTTCTCCGTATATGTACTTACAGAGATAGGGCATGAGTTTTTAAATTCTTCAAGGAAAATTACCCCTCTGAAGCTTTCATAGGTGGTCTGTAATTTAAGTGCCCGCATCCAGTGGTGGAAGGCAAGTTGCTCGACTCTCTCAAACTCAGTGAAAGTTTGCTTATGCTGTTTTCAGAGCTTTCAAAGCCTGTTAACCTGGTTTGTATCAATAGCGTCCAGTTTTCTGTGGGCCATTTCATGTGCTTTGCTATTTTCTCAAATGAAATGAAAAATGCCTCTGTATGACTTTCCTCAACTTTTGGGATTGCTTGGGAAAATTTAATCAGCTCTGCACTTGACCCTGAGTCAGAGGCACCTTACCTGTGTCCAGGGAGAGTCTCCCCTCTTAGTTCAACCTATTTGAATTCAATTCTTTCTTCCCTCTGTCCCTGTCTCTCTTCAGCAATGGCATAATGGTATTGTTGCTGGACTAGTAACCCAGAGACCCAGGGTAATGCTATGGGTTTGAATCCTGCCACGGCAGATGGGTGGAATTTAAATTCAGTAAAAATCTGGAATTAAAAATCTGCTGATGACCATGAAACCATTGTCGATTGTCATAAAACCCCATCTGGTTCACTAATGCCCATTAGGGAAGGAAACCTGTCATTCTTGCTTTACTGTCCTTACCTACACATGACTCCAGACCTTGAAATGGCCTAGCAAGCCACTCCATTGTATCAAACTGCTACAAAGTCTCAAAAAAGGAATGAGACCAACCAGCATTGACCTAGGCACTGGAAACGACAATGGCAAACTCAGCCCTGTCGACCCTCAAAGTCCCCCTTATTAACAGCTGGGGGCTAGTGCCAAAATTGGGAGAGCTGTCTCACTGATTAGTCAAGCAATAGCCTGATATAGTCATCCTCATGGAACCATATCTTACAGATAATGCCCCAGACACCACCATCACCGTCCCTGGATATGTCCTGTCATCCCGAAAGACAGTCATGGCAGAGGTGGCAGCACAGTAGTATACAGTCGGGAGGGAGTTGCTCAAATTTGACTTCGGATTCCAAGAACTCTCATGGCATCAGGTCAAACGTGAGCGAGGAAACCTCCTGCCGATTACCACATACTGCCCTCACTTAGCCGATGAATCAGTGCTCCTCCACGTTGAATGCCACTTGGAGGAAGCACTGAGGGTGGCAAGGGTGCAGAATGTACTCTGGGTGGGGGACGTCAATGACCATCACCAAAAGTGACTCGGTAGCAGCTCTGCTGACCAAGCTGGCCAAGTCCTAAAGAACATAACTGCTAGACTGGGTCTGCGGCAGGTGGTGAGGGAACCAACAAGAGGGAAAACATACTTGACCTCATCCTCACCAATCTTCCTGCCTCAGATGCATCTGTCCATGACAGTATCAGTAGGAGTAACCACCTCACAGTCTTTGTGGAGACAAAGTCCCGCCTTCACATTGTGAAATGGGATAGATTTCGAACAGATCTAGCAACTCAAGACTGAGCCTCCAGGGAGGCACTATGGGCTATCAGTAGCAGCAGAATTGTACTCAAACACAACCTTTAACCTCATGGCCTGGCATATTCCCCCAGTCTACGATTGCCAGCAAGCCAGGTGATCAGCCCTGGTTCAATGAAGAGTGCAGGAGGGCATGTCAAGAGCAACACTAGGCATACCTAAAAATGAGGTGTCAAACTGGTGAAGCTATAACACAGGACTATTTGCATGCCAAACAGCAAAGCAGCAAATGATAGACTGAGCTAAGCAATCCCACAACCAACAGATCAGATGTAAGCTCTGCAGTCCTGCTACATCCAGTCGTGAATGGTGGTGGACAATTAAACAACTCACTGGAGGAGGAGGCTTCACAAATTTCACTAGTCCAGTTCACTTTCTGGTCAATGGCAACACCCTGGATGTTGTTAGTGGGGGTTTCAGTGATGGGAATGCTATTGAACCCTCAAGGTACGATGGTTAGATTCTCTCTTGTTGGAGATGGTCATTGCCTGGCACTTGTGTGACGCAAATGTTACTTGCCACTTGCCAGACCAAACCTGGATATTGTCCAGATCTTGCTGCATTTGGACATGGACTGCTTCAGTATCTGAGGAGTGGCGAATGGTGCTGAACATTGTGTAATCATCAGCAAACATCCCCACTTCTGACCTTATGATGGAAGGAGGAGCCTTCACAAATATCCCCATCCTCAATGATGGAGGAATCCAGAACGTCATTGCAAAAGATAAAGCTGAAGCATTTGCTACAATCTTCAGCCAGAAGTGCCGAATGGATGATCCATCTCGGCCTCCTTTAGAGGTCCCCAGCACCACAGATGCCAGTCTCCAGCCAATTCGATTCACTCCACATGATATCAAGTAACAGCTGAAGGTACTGGCTACTGCAAAGACTATGGGCCCTGACAATGTTCCGGAATAGCACTGAAAACTTGTGCTCCAGAACTTGCTGCGCCCTTAGCCAATCTGTTCCGATACAGCTACAACAGTGGCATCTACCCGGCTATGTGGAAAATTGCCCAGGTATGTCCTGTACACAAAAATCAAGACAAATCCCACTCGGCCAGTCACTGCCCCATTAGTCTACTCTTGATCATCTGTAAAGTAATGGAAGGGGTCATCAACAGTGCTATCAATTGGCACATGCTTAGCAATAACCTGCTCACTGATGCCTAGTTTTGGTTCCGCCAGGGCCACCTCATTGCAGCCTTGGTTGAAACATGGACAAAAGAGACGAACTCCTGAGGTGAGATGAGGTGAGAGTGACTGCTCTTGACATCAAGGTTGAATTTGACCAAGTGTAGCATCAAGGAGCCCAAGCAAACCTGGAGTCAATGGGAATCGGGGAAAGCTCTCCACTGGTTGTAATCGTACCTAGCATAAAGGAAGATGGTTGTGGTTGTTGGAGGTCAGTCATCTCAGCTCCAGGACGTCAATGCAGGAGTTCCTCAAAGTAGCGTCCACGGCCCAACCATCTTCAGCTGCTTCAACAATGACTTTCCTTCCATCATAAGGTCAGAAGTGGGGATGTTTGCTGATGATTACACAATGTTCAGCACCATTCGCCACTCCTCAGATACTGAAGCAGTCCATGTCCAAATGCAGCAAGATCTGGACAATATCCAGGCTTGGTCTGGCAAGTGGCAAGTAACATTTGCGTCACACAAGTGCCAGGCAATGACCATCTCCAACAAGAGAGAATCTAACCATTGCACCTTGAGGGTTCAATGGCATTCCCATCACTGAATCCCCCACTAACAACATCCAGGGTTGCCATTGACCAGAAAGTGAACTGGACTAGTGGTATAAACACTGTGGCAACAAGAGCAGGCAGAGGCTAGGAATCCTGCGATGAGTAACTCAACTCCTGGCTCCCCAAAGCCTGTTGACCAGCTACAAGGCATAAGTCAGGAGTGCGATAGAATATTCCCCACCTGCCTGGATGAATGCAGCTCCAACAATGCTCAAGAAGCTTGACACCGTCCAGGACAAAGCAGTTTGCTTGATTGGCACCACATCCACAAACATACACTCCCTCCAACACTGACGCACAGTAGCAGCAGTATCCACGATCTACAAATGCACTGCAGGAATTCACCAAGGCTTCTTAGACAGCACCTTCCAAACCCACGGCAACTGCCATCTAGACGGACAAGAGCAGCAGATAGATGGGAACACTTGGAAGCTCCCCTCCAAGTCACTCACCATCCTGACTTGGAAATATGTCGCCGTTCCTTCACTATCACTAGGTCAAAATCCTGGAACTCCCTCCCTAACAGCACTTTGGGTGTACCTACACCACCTGGACTGCAGCGGTTCAAGAAGGTAGCTCATCACCAACATCTCAAGGGCAACTAGGGTTGGGCAGTAATTGCTGGCCCAGCCCACGAAGCCCACATCCCAAGAATGAATTTAAAAAAATGCTCTTTTCTCTTTCCTTTTCTGTCTTGAAATTCCAGCTGTAGCCTCTTCTGTTCAAACTATATTTTTGCTAAAGCTAGTTTGCCTGTTTCTGGTTCTATATTTATCTGTAGATCTTCCAATTCACTTTCAAGATTGTTGACCACTAGACCTCCGGTTTAAGTTCTATGCCCAACTGCCTAGCTACACTTTTCAAGTCGTCAGTGGATAATGCCTTTAAACTTTTCCAAGTTAGTTCACTCTGTTTGAAAAACACCAGCATCTGAAGTGGTCATTTTGATTGGGAACATTAGCACACAAGAAAACTGCATTGGCGCCTTTAAATTAATTAATTAACTTAAAAGGGGATTAATTAAGTTCTCACTTCTCATTCGTCTATGGGTTCAAATGCCAGATGTAAGCGCTGAACTATCTGTTAGAACTCGGTTGGGAGGGAAGAACTGACTCCTCTTCGTCCCTCTCCTGGGTTGATTATACAGAGTTTGAATTTAAGACACTGATGTTGCCTATTCAATGTATATACTTGTGGCGTAGGAAATAAGGCGGTCAGGTTTCTTAAGTTAACAGGTTATTGCTAAAACTCACTCAAGCAAAGATGCCAAAATTATTTACAAAAGGTTTAAAATGTACAAATATGACCGACTACCCATTAATACAAAAACAATACGCACATAACCCTACCTCCTGCCCCCCCCCCACCCCGAACGCAAAAATTAAATAAAGCTCTGCAGAGTATCGGATCTTAAAGCTTGGCCAAGGAAAAATGATTAAAGTCAGAAAAAAAAATCGTGGATAGTTCAGCTTGTTTACAGCTGAAGGGTCACTTTCCTGCTGCTGGTAGTAGGGTTTCTCACTGGAGCAGTCATGGTTCGTTGACTTTTGTTTTCTCTTTGAGACGGTGTTGTTGATTCGGAATCCTTTATGAACTCTTGTTTTGCAACAATGATTTCTCCTGGTGAGTTTTCACATCACAATCAGCTTAGCTTTGATGAGGGAAAAAGAGAGGGGTCAAGGCTGTTGCACCTTCTATCTCTGTAGCAGTCTGGCTCACTGTTAGTTCAAATTTTTATATCCTAGAGCTGGGACACGTGACCTCTCTTTGGAATCAATCTGGGTTTATCTCAGTCACTGTCTGAGAGCTCCATAGAACCTGGGAATAATTTTTTATTTAAGGGACTAAGTGCGGTGGTGGGCGGTTTCAGTGGCGCCCACTCCACTGGCCGGAATGGTGAGAACTCGAACCCGATCCCACACTTGGAGGGTCATTAATTATGCACATGCGAGTATTGGACCGAATCACCTGGTGGTCTGGGAGTTGATTCGTCTGCCCACCGTCAGCTGGCAGGGTCGAAGGTCCAGGTGTCATATTTAAAGGCCGATCCAACGCACAGTCTCAGTCTCTCCAGCCCATCTTTCTTCCAGACACGTAGAGTTGTCTTGTAGCCAGAAGAAGGCGGCCAACAGCCTCAAGAAGAAGACAGCACTGCGTTTCACCCACTAGGCCTTTCAAGCCTTGATCAGAGGAATGCAGGCGCACAGGCAATTCCTGTATCCCAGGGATGACTGTAGGAAGCGCAGCAGCCTCACCTCTCCGGCCTAGGAGGCCATCGCAGAGCAGGTCAGTGCAGCTGGCAACCATGCCCAAAATTCCATCCAGTGCAGGAAGAGGATGAATGATCTCATCCGCTCCACCAGGGTAAGTCATCCTTCAACTCCCTCCAATCTCAAACTCTCATCATGGCATCATGCACTCAAACTGCTATTCTCTTCAGGGATCTCGCACAACCGTAAGTGGGGGGGCACATATCAACACTCACTCTCTCACAGACTTTCACATCACCACCATCCCATCTATCATGTTGCTCACACTCCATCCTCTGGCCCTTCTGGGGAGGGTACACCATGCACAGGGGACACGTATCTCACCCAACCTCTGCTGCATCTTTTCTCATCATATGCCTTTCTTCTTTATACAGTTCAAGCTGCCACACAGCAGAAACGAGAGATCGCAGACCAGGGGAGGGATGGCCAACATCATTGCCCTCACTGAGTATGAGGAGGCTGCCTGAGCTGGCTGGGGAGGACAGGCATCACTGCTGTGGGGAAGGGGAGATCGGCCTCTCCTAGCAATCCAGCACGGATCACAGATCCATCACCTCATCAAATCCTGACATTCACAGATAGTCTCATGCAGTCTTATATGGCTCATGCTCATTAACTGAAACCCTATTTTCTATTTCCTAGGCACCAGCAGATCAAGGCCCTCAAGCCAACTGAGCACCAGTGCGAGCCCCCAAGACCACATCCGAAGTGGAAGCTCTGGAAGAACCGTCACGGCACTCACACACACCCTCCACCAGCTCAGAGAGACACATGTCAGTGAGGCACAGCTATAGATTAGGCTCACTTTCTGGAGGACACCTCACTGACCTGTCCCCGCAGCAGTCAGAGACAGGGATAGCCCAGGTCTCTGGCATTCGGAGGGCTGCTGGAGACCAGCCACCCGCTCAGTCCAAGTCAGATGATGAATCTCTGGAAGTGGCCACCAACACAATGCTGGAGCTTCAACGACAGGTGGTGGAACATCAGGCAGAAATTCAACAGTCACTCGGCAGGCTAGGGTGAACAATGAGATCATTATAGGAAGGCTGGCGACCACCATGGAGACCTTGGTCCAGCAGGTCTTGCGGATTTGCACTTGACCCTGCACTCCATGGCCACACACCATCAAGATGTAGGCAACATGGGGACAAGGCATCTTGACCTCCCTCCAGTTGCATCATTGCATGCAGGATTTAGGGTGGGGCCCATGGGCTCCACCAGGAGGATGAGTGTCAGATGGACGCCCTAGGGGGCCTGCTCTCGGGGCACTCCAAGGATGTGCAGCTACTCACAGCCCCCTCTGCCTGTGGCCCTAATCAGGCCTGGGCATTCCAGGCTCTGGCTTTCAGAGGATGTCCGCCAAGGCCATCGCAGACATCAGGACGTAGCAATCAACACGCTGCCTCAGCCTCTGCTGCCGATGTCGGGGCTGCAACCCAGGCATAGCGATTGAGTTAGGAAAGTTAAGAAAAATTGATGTCACGGGTGTGCTATACATGTGACTAAATTGCACTTTTGTGAATATATTTGATGGTTATATCAATGTTTTGGGCAACTGAAGGCGTTGTGATTTTGTGTATTGGAATCCTCTTATTTCAAGGTTTAACAATCCTCCCTCTCTGTGATAGTGTCCCAGTGTGAGACTCATATCCTGTGATGTCAACCTCAGTTGAGCTAGTCTGCACACTCTTGTGTGATGTCAGGGAGATGTGTTTACATCTTTATTGTAAGTGTGTGATGTAAGCATTTTAACCATTCAAAGGACACCATTGGGTGAGGCCAACTCATCAGCATTGATATTCTAGTGGCATTTGTGACTCCTCAGTGGTAGTAGCTGAAGAAAAGACATGCGCAGGAGGAGGAGATCCCTTGGCATGTCCGTATCTCAGTTGCAGTGGTGTTTGCATCGTTAGATGGTGGCGAAGGATTTAATCTTCTCTCGCATCGATCTTGTTCCTCAGTGGGTCCTCAGTTCCCAGAGTGAGCTCACTCACAGGGCCCCATGGACCTAAGCAAAGATTATGGCTATTTATGGGGCCAGAACACGCAAATGTGAATGCAGGGCACATTCTCATGCAGGACTCATTCTCGCTACATGTGGGTGGATATCCCCTGAGATTAAAGTAAATGGCATTGAGGGCTAGGAGAGATGTGGTCATTTTTCCTCACTTAACTTTACTCTTTCTGGAACATGTTAGCAATTAAAGTATCATGGGCACATCTCCCATGTCTTCCTTCCTCCATGCGTGGTCGTGCTCATACTGACCCTCTGCATCCTCCTGAGTCCCTGGGCTTCCGATCTTCATCCTCCGATGAAAATCTCAGGCACCTGGGAGTGGCTCAGGATGTAGGTGTCATGGCAGCTCCCAGCATACCGTGCGCAAATGTGCAGTATATGCTTCTGATGATCACACACCAGTTGTACATTGATGGAATGATAGCCCTTGTGGTTTATTAACATTAGGGGCTGCTGCCATGGAGCTTGCATAGCCGCATGGGTGCAGTCTCTTGCAGCCTGCACTCTTGGGAAGCCTGAGATGGTGGCGAAGCTGGTGAATCTTGCAGCCTGGCTATCTTTGTCCAGAGCAAACCTGACATAATGATGGGCCTTCCTGTAATGGGCATCTGTGACCTCCTTTATGCATCAATGTGTTGTGGACTAAGAGATGCTGCACAGGTTCCCTCTTGGAACGAAGCAGAGGCAAAGAAATTTAGTGCTGCGGTTACCTTCAAAGTCATTGGCAGGTGATACCCTCAAACTCCACGTGGTGTCAGGTCTTCATGAAGAACGTGGCATATGTGATGTACCAGAGCTTGGGGCATGTGCAGACATGCATGGCACTGCCTCTCACTCACTTGTAAATTGGAGACTCTTCTACGATAAACCCTAGGTCTGGTGAGTTGCCGCCATTGTCTGGCTCTCTCCTCCTCATGCTCTGGCTCTGTTTGACCATATTCCTCCTGCTGGAGCTGCACGCGGATTTACTTCTCCCTTCTTCACCTTCTCCATTGCATTTGGACCCTGACAGGCAACATTGAGCCCTGGATCCATATGTACTTTTGCCTTCTCTCTGAAAGGAAACATTGAAGACATTAATAATTCAAGGGGCAAGAAAGTGAAGCTCAGAAGATGAAACGTATGGAAACTAAAAATCCATAGCTTTTTCTGCCTTATTTGTATGGTGACTGATGTCACCTTGTCCCTGAGACACTAGCACATAGAAGTGACAAGATGGCATCGCACATCTGTAACATCTTGAGCCCTGCGTGGGATGCTAATGTTTAATTGAGATAAGTGGCTAAACCTAGCTCTGTGGTCCAATCTCTGATATGTAATATTAATGACCAGTCAGCATTTTTGCACTCATTTATGGGATATGGGCATCAATGGCTAGGCCAGCATTTTATTGCCCATCCCTAGTTGCCCTTAAGAAGGTAGTGGTGAGCTGCCTTCTTGAACCATTGCAGTCCCTGTGGTGTAGGTACACCCACAGTGCTGTTAGGGAGGGAGTTCCAGGATTTCGACCCAGTGACAGTGAAGGAACAGCGATATATTTCCAAGTCAGGATGGTGAGTGATTGGAGGGGAACTTGCAGGCGGTGGTGTTCCCATGTGTCTGCAGTGAGTGGATGCCCTTTGGCTCATTAGGAGTGTCAAATCTGGTAAACACGTGACAGGCCTTCATTAATGGAATGCCATATGTGGTGCAGCTATGCCTCCTTCACTATTGCCTGCATTCCCAAATTCTACATTTCTGTGTGTTACTCTTGAGATGCAGTAACTGTGATGTGAAGCCAATGAGTTCTGAGTAGCCCTTTAACAGTGCTAATGAAGCCATTGGCTTTCAGTGGCTTTCATTGCAAGGTCTTCCCCCTTTCTTTCTAAGCAGACTCCTGCTCACTCCTGTGGCAACAAGAAGTTAGAGGGTGACCCCAGAAAGGCCCCCTTGTGTTCACCCTCCCCCATCACTGCCATTCCACAGCCTCCCCCTTGCCCCCCTCATGTTTGCCTTTTCCCCTCACTGTCATTCACAGCCTTCCTTCCCCATGCCCACCTTGTGTTCAGCACCCCACCTCATCTCACAGCACACCCTGGTTGAAATGCTAATTCCTGAAAGTGCAGGCCTGCAAGTGTTCCACAGCACAGTGGTGTTCTTCGGGACAATGTAGACAAAGAGCAGGAACAGACCAACCCTACAGCCCCAGCAGTGTGGCGTTCATCGCAAGAAGACTGGCACAGCTCTATGGCAGGTAGGATGTGTTAGTTGCACTCACCTCAAAAGTTACCAGTGAACCGAGGTCCAACTTGTGCACAGCACTCCTTTGCAAACGGGTTTGAGGCCATTGTAATTTCCCGCTGGCGTGACACAAGATTGGTAGGCATGGCAAGATTTCAGCGCAGCTGTTTTAACGAGCATTCATGAGATGTTAATGAATACAAATGGTATTGGCGCCACTAGTTGATGGGATAACCAACCCACCATAAACCCACCGTCGGGAGAATTGCAAGCTGTTTTTACGCTGGAAGATTTCTGATTTTTTGCCTGCAGCTGGATTCCCCGCACCTGCCCGCCACAAAATCCGCTACGGGTGGGATGGGAAAATTCCATCCTGTGTCTCCAGAAAGCAGCTTATGTCCTTCACACATTCAACATGGTAGCTGCTGTAGGCCAGTGTCCTTTGCTTAGCAAAAGTGTTCTTTTCAAAAAGTTCAAATATATACATGTCCAGCTGATTACATTATAAATTAATATTCTATATAATGCATCTTAATAACACAGGGAAGGAACGGTGATAAGCCAGAACGGTGTGTGGCTTGGAGGGGGACTTGCAGGCATGTTCCCATGCATTTACTGTCCTTGTCCTTCTAGGTGGCAGAGATCACAGACCTGGCTTTTTGACATAAAACTGAAACTTTGTTTTCCTCATAACTATTTGCTATCTTAATTCTTTTCAGATTTCCCTGGGTAAACTATCAAGATGGAAATTTAAATGTCTCTATTCCTGTTTTCAGTGTTCATGGGAACCACGATGACCCTACAGGGGTAAGATTGTTTCCAATTACTTTACAAAATGAAGTCATAGAATCATAATGGCACACAAGGAGGCCATTCGGCTCCTCGAGTACATGCCAGCCATCTAGAGCAGAGTTCTAATGTTTGATTACGTACACGTCAGTGTACCCCATTGTATTATATTTGCTATGTTTATTAAAAACTAGTGTTTGCAGAATCCGTTGTTTTTGATGGAAATCCAATGAATTAATCTACTTCATCAGCTGTGAACTACACTTAGGAGGTACTTCATGGAACCATAGAATGGTTACAGCACAGAGGAAATCATTTGGCCCACTGAATCTATGCTGGTTCTCTGCAAGAGCAAATTAACTAATTCCACTTTTTGACCTTGTCTACATAGCTCTGCGATTTTTGTTTACCTTTTGGTACTCATCCAATTCCCTTTTGAAAGCCACAATTGAATTTGCCTCTACCACTCTTTTAGGCAGTGCATTCTGGATCAAAACCACGATGCATTGTAAAAACATCAGCTTTAGATAACTATTTTAAATCAATGAGCTCTGGTTTTTGACCATTCATTACTGAACAAAAGCTGGCATTTTCTTATTAAAGAATTATTTGGGGGATCTTGCAAGGAGTTAGGGGAAAGGAGATGTGTAAATTAAGGGACTGATGGGTTCCCCACAATCCTGGGAATTGGGGACACAATACATGAGAGAAAGTAGCAGTACACTGGTAACACAAGTCATGCCCTTGGAATCCCAAGCAGCAAAAATTGTAAGTGAACTGCAGCCTTTATTTTTGTATCTTTCATTAGTGCATGTATTCATCCATGAGGTATTTCCTCATTTCACTGCCTCCCTTTGCTACACATTCTTGATTCTATCCGTCTGTTTTCAGGATTAATCCTCTTTGGAAAGCAAAATTATGGAAATGCAGCATATAGTAATGATCTTTGAGCGGTTATTCTATCCTGCTCTCACTGAAGTATCCAAATAAAATACTGTATTTCAAGGGGCCAAGGGGCCAATAATGTTAACCCATAATCAAACAGATGGCTTCAGCTAGCTCCCTGACTGTCTCTATGTGTCTCTCTCTCTTTCTCTATCTCTGTCCGTCTCTCTCTCTCTCTCTCTCTGTCCCTCTCTCTGTGTGTCTCTCTTTGTGTCACTCTGTCTCTCGCTCTCATGTGCTCTCTCTCTCTCTCTGTCCCTCTCTCCTCAGTATTTGTGTGTGTGTGTGTGTGTGTGTGTGTGTGTGTGTGTGTGTGTGTCTCTCTCTGTGTCTCTTTCTTTCTGCCTCTTTGTCTCTCTCCCTCTCTGCATTTCTCTGCCTGCCACCCTCTCTCTCTGCCTGCCGCCCTCTCTCTCTGCCTGCCGCCCTCTCTCTCTGCCTGCCCCCCTCTCTCTCTGCCTGCCGCCCTCTCTCTCTGCCTGCCGCCCTCTCTCTCTGCCTGCCGCCCTCTCTCTCTGCCTGCCGCCCTCTCTCTCTGCCTGCCGCCCTCTCTCTCTGCCTGCCGCCCTCTCTCTCTGCCTGCCGCCCTCTCTCTCTGCCTGCCGCCCTCTCTCTCTGCCTGCCGCCCTCTCTCTCTGCCTGCCGCCCTCTCTCTCTGCCTGCCGCCCTCTCTCTCTGCCTGCCGCCCTCTCTCTCTGCCTGCCGCCCTCTCTCTCTGCCTGCCGCCCTCTCTCTCTGCCTGCCGCCCTCTCTCTCTGCCTGCCGCCCTCTCTCTCTGCCTGCCGCCCTCTCTCTCTGCCTGCCGCCCTCTCTCTCTGCCTGCCGCCCTCTCTCTCTGCCTGCCGCCCTCTCTCTCTGCCTGCCGCCCTCTCTCTCTGCCTGCCGCCCTCTCTCTCTGCCTGCCGCCCTCTCTCTCTGCCTGCCGCCCTCTCTCTCTGCCTGCCGCCCTCTCTCTCTGCCTGCCGCCCTCTCTCTCTGCCTGCCGCCCTCTCTCTCTGCCTGCCGCCCTCTCTCTCTGCCTGCCGCCCTCTCTCTCTGCCTGCCGCCCTCTCTCTCTGCCTGCCGCCCTCTCTCTCTGCCTGCCGCCCTCTCTCTCTGCCTGCCGCCCTCTCTCTCTGCCTGCCGCCCTCTCTCTCTCTCTGCCTGCCGCCCTCTCTCTCTCTCTGCCTGCCGCCCTCTCTCTCTCTCTGCCTGCCGCCCTCTCTCTCTCTCTGCCTGCCGCCCTCTCTCTCTCTGCCTGCCGCCCTCTCTCTCTCTGCCTGCCGCCCTCTCTCTCTCTCTGCCTGCCGCCCTCTCTCTCTCTCTGCCTGCCGCCCTCTCTCTCTCTCTGCCTGCCGCCCTCTCTCTCTCTCTGCCTGCCGCCCTCTCTCTCTCTCTGCTGCCGCCCTCTCTCTCTCTCTGCCTGCCGCCCTCTCTCTCTCTCTGCCTGCCGCCCTCTCTCTCTCTCTGCCTGCCGCCCCTCTCTCTCTCTCTGCCTGCCGCCCTCTCTCTCTCTCTGCCTGCCGCCCTCTCTCTCTCTCTGCCTGCCGCCCTCTCTCTCTCTCTGCCTGCCGCCCTCTCTCTCTCTCTGCCTGCCGCCCTCTCTCTCTCTCTGCCTGCCGCCCTCTCTCTCTCTCTGCCTGCCGCCCTCTCTCTCTCTCTGCCTGCCGCCCTCTCTCTCTCTCTGCCTGCCGCCCTCTCTCTCTCTCTCTGCCTGCCGCCCTCTCTCTCTCTCTGCCTGCCGCCCTCTCTCTCTCTCTGCCTGCCGCCCTCTCTCTCTCTCTGCCTGCCGCCCTCTCTCTCTCTCTGCCTGCCGCCCTCTCTCTCTCTCTGCCTGCCGCCCTCTCTCTCTCTCTGCCTGCCGCCCTCTCTCTCTCTCTGCCTGCCGCCCTCTCTCTCTCTCTGCCTGCCGCCCTCTCTCTCTCTCTCTGCCTGCCGCCCTCTCTCTCTCTCTGCCTGCCGCCCTCTCTCTCTCTCTGCCTGCCGCCCTCTCTCTCTCTCTGCCTGCCGCCCTCTCTCTCTCTCTGCCTGCCGCCCTCTCTCTCTCTCTGCCTGCCGCCCTCTCTCTCTCTCTGCCTGCCGCCCTCTCTCTCTCTCTGCCTGCCGCCCTCTCTCTCTCTCTGCCTGCCGCCCTCTCTCTCTCTCTGCCTGCCGCCCTCTCTCTCTCTCTGCCTGCCGCCCTCTCTCTCTCTCTGCCTGCCGCCCTCTCTCTCTCTCTGCCTGCCGCCCTCTCTCTCTCTCTGCCTGCCGCCCTCTCTCTCTCTCTGCCTGCCGCCCTCTCTCTCTCTCTGCCTGCCGCCCTCTCTCTCTCTCTGCCTGCCGCCCTCTCTCTCTCTCTGCCTGCCGCCCTCTCTCTCTCTCTGCCTGCCGCCCTCTCTCTCTCTCTGCCTGCCGCCCTCTCTCTCTCTCTGCCTGCCGCCCTCTCTCTCTCTCTGCCTGCCGCCCTCTCTCTCTCTCTGCCTGCCGCCCTCTCTCTCTCTCTGCCTGCCGCCCTCTCTCTCTCTCTGCCTGCCGCCCTCTCTCTCTCTCTGCCTGCCGCCCTCTCTCTCTCTCTGCCTGCCGCCCTCTCTCTCTCTCTGCCTGCCGCCCTCTCTCTCTCTCTGCCTGCCGCCCTCTCTCTCTCTCTGCCTGCCGCCCTCTCTCTCTCTCTGCCTGCCGCCCTCTCTCTCTCTCTGCCTGCCGCCCTCTCTCTCTCTCTGCCTGCCGCCCTCTCTCTCTCTCTGCCTGCCGCCCTCTCTCTCTCTCTGCCTGCCGCCCTCTCTCTCTCTCTGCCTGCCGCCCTCTCTCTCTCTCTGCCTGCCGCCCTCTCTCTCTCTCTGCCTGCCGCCCTCTCTCTCTCTCTGCCTGCCGCCCTCTCTCTCTCTCTGCCTGCCGCCCTCTCTCTCTCTCTGCCTGCCGCCCTCTCTCTCTCTCTGCCTGCCGCCCTCTCTCTCTCTCTGCCTGCCGCCCTCTCTCTCTCTCTGCCTGCCGCCCTCTCTCTCTCTCTGCCTGCCGCCCTCTCTCTCTCTCTGCCTGCCGCCCTCTCTCTCTCTCTGCCTGCCGCCCTCTCTCTCTCTCTGCCTGCCGCCCTCTCTCTCTCTCTGCCTGCCGCCCTCTCTCTCTCTCTGCCTGCCGCCCTCTCTCTCTCTCTGCCTGCCGCCTCTCTCTCTCTCTGCCTGCCGCCCTCTCTCTCTCTCTGCCTGCCGCCTCTCTCTCTCTCTGCCTGCCGCCCTCTCTCTCTCTCTGCCTGCCGCCCTCTCTCTCTCTCTGCCTGCCGCCCTCTCTCTCTCTCTGCCTGCCGCCCTCTCTCTCTCTCTGCCTGCCGCCCTCTCTCTCTCTCTGCCTGCCGCCCTCTCTCTCTCTCTGCCTGCCGCCCTCTCTCTCTCTCTGCCTGCCGCCCTCTCTCTCTCTCTGCCTGCCGCCCTCTCTCTCTCTCTGCCTGCCGCCCTCTCTCTCTCTCTGCCTGCCGCCCTCTCTCTCTCTCTCTGCCTGCCGCCCTCTCTCTCTCTCTGCCTGCCGCCCTCTCTCTCTCTCTGCCTGCCGCCCTCTCTCTCTCTCTGCCTGCCGCCCTCTCTCTCTCTCTGCCTGCCGCCCTCTCTCTCTCTCTGCCTGCCGCCCTCTCTCTCTCTCTGCCTGCCGCCCTCTCTCTCTCTCTGCCTGCCGCCCTCTCTCTCTCTCTGCCTGCCGCCCTCTCTCTCTCTCTGCCTGCCGCCCTCTCTCTCTCTCTGCCTGCCGCCCTCTCTCTCTCTCTGCCTGCCGCCCTCTCTCTCTCTCTGCCTGCCGCCCTCTCTCTCTCTCTGCCTGCCGCCCTCTCTCTCTCTCTGCCTGCCGCCCTCTCTCTCTCTCTGCCTGCCGCCCTCTCTCTCTCTCTGCCTGCCGCCCTCTCTCTCTCTCTGCCTGCCGCCCTCTCTCTCTCTCTGCCTGCCGCCCTCTCTCTCTCTGCCTGCCGCCCTCTCTCTCTGCCTGCCGCCCTCTCTCTCTGCCTGCCGCCCTCTCTCTCTGCCTGCCGCCCTCTCTCTCTCTGCCGCCCTCTCTCTCTCTGCCGCCCTCTCTCTCTGTCTGCCGCCCTCTCTCTCTCTCTGCCGCCCTCTGTCTCTGCCGCCCTCTGTCTCTGCCGCCCTCTCTCTCTGCCGCCCTCTCTCTCTGCCGCCCTCTCTCTCTGCCTGCCGCCCTCTCTCTCTGCCTGCCGCCCTCTCTCTCTGCCTGCCGCCCTCTCTCTCTGCCTGCCGCCCTCTCTCTCTGCCTGCCGCCCTCTGTCTCTGCCTGCCGCCCTCTGTCTCTGCCTGCCGCCCCTTCTCTCTGCCTGCCGCCCCTTCTCTCTGCCTGCCGCCCCTTCTCTCTGCCTGCCGCCCCTTCTCTCTGCCTGCCGCCCCTTCTCTCTGCCTGCCGCCCCTTCTCTCTGCCTGCCGCCCCTTCTCTCTGCCTGCCGCCCCTTCTCTCTGCCTGCCGCCCCTTCTCTCTGCCTGCCGCCCCTTCTCTCTGCCTGCCGCCCCTTCTCTCTGCCTGCCGCCCCTTCTCTCTGCCTGCCGCCCCTTCTCTCTGCCTGCCGCCCCTTCTCTCTGCCTGCCGCCCCTTCTCTCTGCCTGCCGCCCCTTCTCTCTGCCTGCCGCCCCTTCTCTCTGCCTGCCGCCCCTTCTCTCTGCCTGCCGCCCCTTCTCTCTGCCTGCCGCCCCTTCTCTCTGCCTGCCGCCCCTTCTCTCTGCCTGCCGCCCCTTCTCTCTGCCTGCCGCCCCTTCTCTCTGCCTGCCGCCCCTTCTCTCTGCCTGCCGCCCCTTCTCTCTGCCTGCCGCCCCTTCTCTCTGCCTGCCGCCCCTTCTCTCTGCCTGCCGCCCCTTCTCTCTGCCTGCCGCCGCCGTCTCTCTCTGTCTCTTTGACCCCCCCGTCTCTGTCTGTCTCTTTGACCCCCCCGTCTCTCTCTCTCTATCTCTGTCTCTTTGACCCCCCCGTCTCTCTCTCTCTATCTCTGTCTCTTTGACTCCCCCCGTCTCGCTCTCTCTATCTCTCTCTCTTTGACTCCCCCCGTCTCGCTCTCTCTCTTCCCCCGTCTCTCTCGCTCGCTCTCTCTGTTCCCCCGTCTCTCTCGCTCGCTCTCTCTGTTCCCTCGTCTTTCTCGCTCGCTCTCTCTCTGTTCCCTCGTCTTTCTCGCTCGCTCTCTCTCTGTTCCCCCGTCTCTCTCGCTCGCTCTCTCTCTGTTCCCCCGTCTCTCGCGCTCTCTCTCGCTTCCCAGTCTCTCGCTCTCTCTCCCTGTTCCCCCGTCTCTCTCGCTCTCTCTCTCTGTTCCCCCGTCTCTCTCGCTCTCTCTCTCTCTGTTCCCCCGTCTCTCTCGCTCTCTCTCTCTGTTCCCCCGTCTCTCTCGCTCTCTCTCTGTTTCCCACGTCTCTCTCGCTCTCTCTCTCTGTTCCCCCGTCTCTCTCGCTCTCTCTCTCTCTGTTCCCCGTCTCTCTCGCTCTCTCTCCCTGTTCCCCCGTCTCTCTCGCTCTCTTTCCCTGTTCCCCCGTCTCTCTCGCTCTCTCTCCCTGTTCCCCCGTCTCTCTCGCTCTCTCTCCCTGTTCCCCCGTCTCTCTCGCTCTCTCTCTCTGTTCCCCCGTCTCTCTCGCTCTCTCTCTCTGTTCCCCCGTCTCTCTCGCTCTCTCTCTGTTTCCCACGTCTCTCTCGCTCTCTCTCTCTGTTCCCCCGTCTCTCTCGCTCTCTCTCTCTGTTCCCGTCTCTCTCGCTCTCTCTCTCTGTTCCCGTCTCTCTCTCTCTCTCTCTGTTCCCCCGTCTCTCTCGCGCTCTCTCTCTGTACCCCCGTCTCTCTCGCGCTCTCTCTCTGTACCCCCGTCTCTCTCGCGCTCTCTCTCTGTACCCCCGTCTCTCTCGCGCTCTCTCTCTGTACCCCCGTCTCTCTCGCGCTCTCTCTCTGTTCCCCCGTCTCTCTCGCGCTCTCTCTCTGTTCCCCCGTCTCTCTCGCTCGCTCTCTCTCTGTTTCCCCCGTCTCTCTCGCTCTCTCTCTCTTCCCCGTCTCTCGCGCTCTCTCTGTCTCTTTGTTGCCCCCGTCTCTCGCGCTCTCTCTCTCTCTGTTCCCCCGTCTCTCTCGCGCTCTCTCTGTCCCCCGTCTCTCGCTCTCTCTCTTCCTCCGTCTCTCTCTCTCTCTCTGTTCCTCCGTCTCTCTCTCTCTGTTCCCCCATCTCTCTCTCTCTGTTCCCGTCTCTCTCTCTCTCTATCTCTCTCTGTTCCCCGTCTCTCTCTCTCTCTCTCTCTCTCTCTTCCTCCGTCTCTCTCTCTCTCTGTTTCCCCATCTTTCTTTCTCTCTCTCTCTCTCTGTTCCCTGTCTCTATCTCTGTCTCTGTCCCCCCGTCTCTCCCTCTCTCTCTCTCTCTCTCTCTCTTCCCCGTCTCTCTCTCTCTCTCTGTTCCCCGTCTCTCTCTCTCTGATCCCGTCTCTCTCGCTCTCTCTCTGTTCCCCCGTGTCTCTCGCTGTCTCTCTCTGTTCCCCGTGTCTCTCGCTCTCTCTCTCTGTTCCCCGTCTCTCTCGTTCTCTCTCTGTTCCCCCGTCTCTCTCGCTCTCTCTCTGTTCCCCCGTCTCTCTCGCGCTCTCTCTCTGTTCCCCCGTCTCTCTCGCTCTCTCTCTCTGTTCCCCCGTCTCTCTCGCTCTCTCTCTCTGTTCCCCCGTCTCTCTCGCGCTCTCTGTTCCCCCGTCTTTCTCGCTCTCTCTCTCTGTTTCCCCCGTCTCTCTCGCGCTCTCTCTCTCTGTTTCCCCCGTCTCTCGCGCTCTCTCTCTGTTCCCCCGTCTCTCTCGCGCGCTCTCTCTGTTCCCCCGTCTCTCTCGCGCTCTCTCTCTCTGTTCCCCCGTCTCTCGCGCTCTCTCTCTCTCTGTTCCCCCGTCTCTCACGCTCTCTCTCTCTCTGTTCCCCGGTCTCTCTCGCTCTCTCTGTCTCTTTGTTGCCCCCCGTCTCTCGCTCTCTCTCTCTCTTCCCCCGTCTCTCGCTCTCTCTCTCTCTTCCCCCGTCTCTCTCGCTCTCTCTCTGTCCCCGTCTCTCTCGCTCTCTCTCTGTCCCCCGTCTCTCTCGCTCTCTCTCTGTCCCCGTCTCTCTCTCTCTTTCTCTGTTCCTCCGTCTCTCTCTCTCTGTTCCCCGTCTCTCTCTCTGTTCCCGTCTCTCTCTCTCTCTCTCTCTATCTCTCTCTGTTCCCCTGTCTCTCTCTCTCGCTCTCTCTCTCTCTCTTCCTCCGTCTCTCTCTCTCTCTCTCTGTTTCCCCATCTTTCTTTCTCTCTCTCTCTCTGTTCCCCGTCTCTCTCTCTCTCTCTCTCTCTCTGTCCCCCCGTCTCTCTCTCTCTCTTTTCCTCCGTCTCTCTCTCTGTTCCCCCGTCTCTCTCTGTTCCCGTCTCTCTCTCTCTCTCTCTATCTCTTTCTGTTCCCCCGTCTCTCTCTTGCTCTCTCTCTGTTCCCCCGTCTCTCTCTCTCTCTCTCTCTCCCACGTCTCTCTCTCTTTCTCTCTCTCTCTCTTCCCCCGTCTGTCTCGCTGTCTCTCTGTCCCCCGTCTCTCTCTCTCTCTCTCTGTTCCTCCGTCTCTCTCTCTCTGTTCCTCCGTCTCTCTCTCTCTCTGTTCCTCCGTCTCTCTCTCTCTGTTCCCCCGTCTCTCTCTCTGTTCCTCCGTCTCTCTCTCTCTGTTCCTCCGTCTCTCTCTCTCTCTCTGTTCCTCCGTCTCTCTCTCTCTGTTCCTCCGTCTCTCTCTCTCTGTTCCTCCGTCTCTCTCTCTCTGTTCCTCCGTCTCTCTCTCTCTGTTCCTCCGTCTCTCTCTCTGTTCCTCCGTCTCTCTCTCTCTGTTCCTCCGTCTCTCTCTCTCTGTTCCTCCGTCTCTCTCTCTGTTCCTCCGTCTCTCTCTCTGTTCCCCCGTCTCTCTCTCTGTTCCCCCGTCTCTCTCTCTGTTCCCGTCTCTCTCTCTCTATCTCTCTCTGTTCCCCGTCTCTCTCTCTCTCTCTCTCTCTCTTGCTCTCTCTCTCTTCCTCCGTCTCTCTCTCTCTCTGTTTCCCGATCTTTCTTTCTCTCTCTCTATGTTCCCCTGTCTCTCTCGCGCTCTCTCTCTGTCCCCCGTCTCTCTCTCTCTCTCTCTCTCTCTCTGTTCCTCCGTCTCTCTCTCTGTTCCTCTGTCTCTCTCTCTGTTCCTCCGTCTCTCTCTCTGTTCCTCCGTCTCTCTCTCTGTTCCTCCGTCTCTCTCTCTGTTCCTCCGTCTCTCTCTCTCTGTTCCTCCGTCTCTCTCTCTCTGTTCCTCCGTCTCTCTCTCTCTGTTCCTCCGTCTCTCTCTCTCTCTCTGTTCCTCCGTCTCTCTCTCTCTGTTCCTCCGTCTCTCTCTCTCTGTTCCTCCGTCTCTCTCTCTCTGTTCCTCCGTCTCTCTCTCTCTGTTCTTCCGTCTCTCTCTCTGTTCCCATCTCTCTCTCTCTGTTCTCCCGTCTCTCTGTTCCCCCGTCTCTCTCTCTCGCCCTCTCTCTTTCTCTCTATCTCTCACTCGCTCCCCCTTCTCTCTCTTTCTCTCTCTCTCTCTGTTCCCCCGTCTCTCTTGCTCTCTCTCTGTTCTCCCGTCTCTCTCGCTCTCTCTCTCTGTTCCCCGTCTCTCTCGCTCTCTCTCTCTTCCTCCGTCTCTCTCTCTCTCTCTCTCTCTCTCTCTCTGTTTCCCCATCTTTCTTTCTCTCTCTCTCTGTCCCCCGTCTCTCCCTCTCTCTCTCTCTCTCTCTGTTCCTCCGTCTCTCTCTCTCTCTCTCTCTCTTTCTCCATCTCTCTTTCTCTCTCTCTGTTTCCCCCGTCTCTCTCGCTCTCTGTTTCCCCCGTCTCTCTCGCTCGCTCTCGCTGTTCCCCATCTCTCTCGCTCGCTCTCTCTGTTCCCCCGTCTCTCTCGCTTTCTCTGTTCCCCTGTCTCTCTCTCTCGCTCTCTCTGTTCCCCGTCTCTCTCGCTCGCTCTCCCTGTTCCCCCGTCTCTCTCGCTCTCTCTCCCTGTTCCCCCGTCTCTCTCGCTCTCTCTCCCTGTTCCCCCGTCTCTCTCGCTCTCTCTCCCTGTTCCCCCGTCTCTCTCGCTCTCTCTCCCTGTTCCCCCGTCTCTCTCGCTCTCTCTCCCTGTTCCCCCGTCTCTCTCGCTCTCTCTCCCTGTTCCCCCGTCTCTCTCGCTCTCTCTCCCTGTTCCCCCGTCTCTCTCGCTCTCTCTCCCTGTTCCCCCGTCTCTCTCGCTCTCTCTCCCTGTTCCCCCGTCTCTCTCGCTCTCTCTCCCTGTTCCCCCGTCTCTCTCGCTCTCTCTCCCTGTTCCCCCGTCTCTCTCGCTCTCTCTCCCTGTTCCCCCGTCTCTCTCGCTCTCTCTCTGTTTCCCACGTCTCTCTCGCTCTCTCTCTCTCTGTTCCCCCGTCTCTCTCGCTCTCTCTCTCTCTCTGTTCCCCGTCTCTCTCGCTCTCTCTCCCTGTTCCCCCGTCTCTCTCGCTCTCTTTCCCTGTTCCCCGTCTCTCTCGCTCTCTCTCTCTGTTCCCCGTCTCTCTTGCTCTCTCTCTGTTCCCCCATCTCTCTCGCGCTCTCTCTCTGTTCCCCCGTCTCCCTCGCGCTCTCTCTCTGTTCCCCCGTCTCTCTCGCGCTCTCTCTCTGTTCCCCCGTCTCTCTCGCGCTCTCTCTCTGTTCCCCCGTCTCTCTTGCGCTCTCTCTCTGTTCCCCCGTCTCTCTCGCGCTCTCTCTCTGTTTCCCCCATCTCTCTCGCGCTCTCTCTCTGTTTCCCCCATCTCTCTCGCGCTCTCTCTCTGTTCCCCCGTCTCTCTCGCGCTCTCTCTCTGTTCCCCCGTCTCTCGCGCTCTCTCTCTGTTCCCCCGTCTCTCTCGCGCTCTCTCTCTGTTCCCCCGTCTCTCTCGCGCTCTCTCTGTTCCCCCGTCTCTCTTGCGCTCTCTCTGTTCCCCCGTCTCTCTCGCGCTCTCTCTCTGTTCCCCCGTCTCTCTCGTGCTCTCTGTTTCCCCCGTCTCTCTCGCTCTCTCTCTGTTACCCCGTCTCTCTTGCGCGCTCTCTCTGTTACCCCGTCTCTCTTGCGCGCTCTCTCTGTTCCCCCGTCTCTCTTGCGCGCTCTCTCTGTTCCCCCGTCTCTCGCGCTCTCTCTCTCTGTTCCCCTGTCTCTCACGCTCTCTCTCTCTCTGTTCCCCGGTCTCTCTCGCTCTCTCTGTCTCTTTGTTGCCCCCTGTCTCTCGCGCTCTCTCTCTCTCTGTTCCCCCGTCTCTCTCGCTCTCTCTCTGTCCTCCGTCTCTCTCTCTCTTTCTCTGTTCCTCCGTCTCTCTCTCTCTGTTCCCCCGTCTCTCTCTCTGTTCCCGTCTCTCTCTCTCTCTCTCTATCTCTCTCTGTTCCCCCGTCTCTCTCTCTCGCTCTCTCTCTCTCTCTCTCTCTCTCTTCCTCCGTCTCTCTCTGTTCCCCCGTCTCTCTCTCTCGCTCTCTCTCTCTCTCTCTCTCTCTCTTCCTCCGTCTCTCTCTCTCTCTCTGTTTCCCCATCTTTCTTTCTCTCTCTCTCTCTGTCCCCCCGTCTCTCTCTCTCTCTCTGTCCCCCCGTCTCTCTCTCTCTCTGTCCCCCCGTCTCTCTCTCTCTGTCCCCCCGTCTCTCTCTCTCTGTCCCCCCGTCTCTCTCTCTCTGTCCCCCCGTCTCTCTCTCTCTGTCCCCCCGTCTCTCTCTCTCTGTCCCCCCGTCTCTCTCTCTCTGTCCCCCCGTCTCTCTCTCTCTGTCCCCCCGTCTCTCTCTCTCTGTCCCCCCGTCTCTCTCTCTCTGTCCCCCCGTCTCTCTCTCTCTGTCCCCCCGTCTCTCTCTCTCTGTCCCCCCGTCTCTCTCTCTCTGTCCCCCCCGTCTCTCTCTCTCTCTTTTCCTCCGTCTCTCTCCCTCTTTTCCTCCGTCTCTCTCTCTGTTCCCCCGTCTCTCTCTGTTCCCGTCTCTCTCTCTCTCTCTCTCTCTCTCCCCCCGTCTCTCTCTCTTTCTCTCTCTCTCTGTTCCCCCGTCTCTCTCGCTCTCTCTCTGTCCCCCGTCTCTCTCTCTCTCTCTGTTCCTCCGTCTCTCTCTCTCTGTTCCTCCGTCTCTCTCTCTCTGTTCCTCCGTCTCTCTCTGTTCCCCCGTCTCTCTCTCTCTGTTCCCGTCTCTCTCTCTCTCTCTATCTCTCTCTGTTCCCCTGTCTCTCTCTCTCACTCTCTCTCTTCCTCCGTCTCTCTCTCTCTCTCTGTTTCCCCATCTTTCTTTCTCTCTCTCTCTGTCCCCCCGTCTCTCTCTCTCTGTCCCCCCGTCTCTCTCTCTCTGTCCCCCCGTCTCTCTCTCTCTGTCCCCCCGTCTCTCTCTCTCTGTCCCCCCGTCTCTCTCTCTCTGTCCCCCCCGTCTCTCTCTCTCTCTTTTCCTCCGTCTCTCTCCCTCTTTTCCTCCGTCTCTCTCTCTGTTCCCCCGTCTCTCTCTGTTCCCGTCTCTCTCTCTCTCTCTCTCTCTCTCTCTCTCCCCCCGTCTCTCTCTCTTTCTCTCTCTCTCTGTTCCCCCGTCTCTCTCGCTCTCTCTCTGTCCCCCGTCTCTCTCTCTCTCTCTGTTCCTCCGTCTCTCTCTCTCTGTTCCTCCGTCTCTCTCTCTCTGTTCCTCCGTCTCTCTCTGTTCCCCCGTCTCTCTCTCTCTGTTCCCGTCTCTCTCTCTCTCTCTATCTCTCTCTGTTCCCCTGTCTCTCTCTCTCACTCTCTCTCTTCCTCCGTCTCTCTCTCTCTCTCTGTTTCCCCATCTTTCTTTCTCTCTCTCTCTGTTCCCCGTCTCTCTCTCTCTCTCTGTCCCCCTGTCTCTCCCTCTCTCTCTCTCTCTCTGTTCCTCCGTCTCTCTCTCTCTCTCTCTTCCCCCATCTCTCTCTCTCTCTCTCTCTCTCTGTTCCCCCGTCTCTCTCTCTGTTCCCGTCTCTCTCTCTCTATCTCTCTCTGTTCCCCCGTCTCTCTCTCTCGCTCTCTCTCTTTCTCTCTATCTCTCTCTCTCTCTCCCCTTCTCTCTCTCTTTCTCTCTCTCTCTGTTCCCCCGTCTCTCTCTGTCTCTTTGAGCCCCCGTCTCTCTCTCACTGTCTCTTTGCCACCCCACCGTCTCTCTCTCTGTGTCTTTGACCCCCCCGTCTCTCTCTTTGTCTCCCCGTCTCTCTCTCTGTCTCTTTGTTGCCCCCGTCTCTCACTCTCGCTCTGTCTCTCTGTTCCCCCGTCTCTCTCGCTCTCTCTGTCCCTCCGTCTCTCTCTCTCTCTGTTCCTCCGTCTCTCTTTCTCTCTCTCTCTGTTCTTCCATCTCTCTCTCTCTCTCTGTTTCCCCCGTCTCTCTCTCTCTCTCTCTCTCTCTGTTCCCTCGTCTCTCTCTCTCTCTCTGTTTCCCCATCTCTCTTTCTCTCTCTCTGTTCCCTGTCTCTCTCTCTCTCTCTCTGTCCCCCCGTCTCTCTCTCTCTCTGTTCCCCAGTCTCTCTCTCTCTTTCTCTCTCTCTCTCTGTTCCCCCCTTTCTCTCTCTCTCTCTGCTCCCCCGTCTCTCTCGCTCTCTCTCTATCTCTCTCTTTCTCTTTCCCGTCTGTCTCTCTCTCTCTCTCTCTCTTCCCCGTCTCTCTCTTTCCCCATCTCTTTCTCTCTCTCTCTCTTCCCCACCATCTCTCTCTCTATCTCTGTTCTCCCCTCTCTGTCTCACGCTTGCCCCTTCTCTCTCTCTTTGTCTTGCGCTCACACTCTCTCTCTCTCTCTCTCGCGCTCGCTCCCCCTCTCTCTCTGTCTTGCGTTCTCTTTCCCTCTCTGTCTCGCATGCTCTTTTTCTCTCTGTCTCTCTCTCTCTGTGCCTCACGCTCTCTAGTTCTCTCCAAGCACCTTGTAGATTGCTATCTGACCTTCAGCACCATAATTACTTTACCTACTGTTCAAACACACTTTCCCGAGCTACTTCCAGCACCTGGTACAGGTAGAATACATGTCTTTAAGAGGTGCAGGCTGACTTTAGTAGTGCAGGCTAGCTTTAGGTAGTGTTCGTCTTGCACGAATTGGCCATCTGCAGTTACTCAACAATGCACTCAGCTCTGGGCTGCACGTTACCTTAAAATTAACAGACAATGCTACCTTCATCAAAGGGCACCGGTTAATCATACATCATGTTCCCTGTGCCTGTTTGCAGGCCTTATCCAATTTTTTTCCTTTTTTCTAATTGGTATCAAATGATTATATATAGTTATACCACAATCAAATTTAATCTTAACTAGTTTTAAAAGAATACAGAAATTAAAGGATGAAAGAGACCGTAGGGCCCTTGTATTTGTTCTGCTTTTAGGAATTTGATTCCGTGTATATATTGCATTTTAATTTTGCTGAAACTTTTTCTTTGGATTTCAATGCTGTTTTAGGCAGATGCACTGTGTGCCTTGGATCTTTTGAGCTGCGCTGGATTAGTAAACCATTTTGGTCGGTCAATGTCTGTTGAGAAGATTGACATCAGCCCTGTTTTGATGCAAAAAGGAGATACTAAGCTGGCGCTCTATGGGTTAGGTGAGGTTCCTGAGCCTGATGAAAACAAAAACCTATTTTCTTTGAAGGGTATTGGCATTAATACAGTTTATTATGAATTGCAAGTTTGCTCAAGTCTCGTTAAGGAAGAAGGAGCTTGCATTTTATTGTTCTTTTTGCTTCCTCTGAAATCCCAAAATGTTTCACAGTGAGTTAAAGTGTAGTCACATACTACATAGACAAATACAATGGGGAAGTGTCCAGTAAATCTGTTGTGGTGGTGTATTTATTGAGATCAGACATTAGAAAATCTTGCATTGAGTGGCTCCCTTGTGCAGTCCTGCCTCAGTAATCTTGCCAGATGTGGGGCCTGACTAGCACAGCCTATCCACCTGGATTGACGATTGAATTGAATAATATGTTTAAAGTAAAATTGGAAATTTTCTAGTGACATATTTCTCCCTCTTATATACACAGTTGTTGCTGATACAAACTTGAATATTGCTGAAAAGAGAGGCATGTTGCCGAAGCTTTTCATCTTGCTCTCATCGGGACAGACACAAGAATGTCAAATTTCAAACAATCAGCAATTTATACCGCAAGAAAAAATGGTACTAATTAATTGGCAAGTAATTAACCAATTTAAGATTAAGATAATGAGTCGAGCTTGTAATAGCTCATTACACTAGCTAGAAACAACATACAATCATACGCAGGGACCCGTTCTCTGCAAACAAAAGGAATATGTTCAAGCCTTGCACGTTTTGTGAATTACTTGGGAGTTGGGGAGCCAATAGTTCCCTGTGGCTTTCTCCATGGCAACGCCTCGGCCAATCAGACAATCTGGCAACTAATCAGCACTTTTCACATGTGAAAAAAATCAGCGAGTCTAACAGCATCTGTGGAAAAAGAAACAGTTAACGTTTCGAGTCCACATCCTTCTTCTGAACTGATAAATTGTTGTGATCATTTAAAATTTGGCATTCTGTATTTGCCCTATGAAATCAAGATGAAAAGCTTTGACAACGGGGGGTGGGGTGGCGGAATCATCCCAGATTCACACTTAGTGCGGTAGTGGGTGGCTACCGCCAGCCGCGATCGTGACTTTTCACGCTGTATCGTCCCAAATCCACTGCATTAATTATGCATTCCTGGGAAACATGCCGTTTCCATGGTGGGCGGGCTCTCATTTGCCCGCCACGTGATCATCTCGCCGCTGCTTCATGCCGGCGCCAGATTTAAAGTGCAGCTGCGCGCACATCTCTGTGTTTCCAGCCCACAACTGCTGCAAAAAAGACGTGGCCCTGAAAGGCAAAAAGACTGAAGTACTCACGTTCAATGATGCGTCCCTCGAACGCCTTCTGGACACCGTGGAGGCTTGCTCTGATCTCCTCTACCCCGGCTCTGGCCGTAGGATGGGCAGCAACATCACCAATCTGGCTTGGGAGGCTGTGGTAATGGTGGTTAGCGCCAACGCCCTGCAAAAGAGGACAGCCACCCAGTGCCACAAGAGGATGAATGATCTTCTTTCTTCTGCCAGGGTAAGTCATTCTTCTCATCACTCTTAACTCATACACTCACAGACCCATCACACATCCACAGGGCCCTCACTCACTGCCAGTTCAAGAGACATCATCTTTCACTCTCTCAGACATAACTTAATTGTCCTCACCTGCCAGGAAGATATAATTGTCATAATGTTATTGGAATTTATTCTAAACTAGAGTAATAGTGGGGCCTGTGTCTATGGGTCTATGTGTTTGTGTGTCTGTGTGTGTGTGAGAGACTTGCTGGTCTGGAGGCTTTGATGTAATAGAAGATAAGCTAGGTTTGAAATGTTAAGTAGATTAACATAGGTGCCAAGGAAACATTTGAATTTTTAAATAAATCAGCGTAGATTGATTTCAAGAGGGAGTGAAATATTACACCTAGCCAGGGGAAGTTAAAGTGTGTTTATTTTTCCCAAAGATTGCTGGTCAAATTGGTACTATGAGAGATTTTTATTATTAGAAAGGTAAAGTCCAAAAACATAGTGAAACAATGGGTATTTACATTCAGAGGGGAAAATATGGATAAAGGAGAAAAGGCTGGGTACAAGGGAAGGCAATCTAAGATCTAAAACAAGTGTGAAAAGGGTTCAGCATCTACGCCTCAAGCTGCTGTCTACAAAGAACTGAAGTTAAGAAAACTCACTTGAAATTGGATTGTTCAGGGTATCGTGTTTCTTTGCCTGGGTCTTTTAAAACCTATGTGTCTTACTGTTGCCTTAACGGAAATATACCTGGGAGTTGGATTAACCAGGGGATTTAGAAGTTATCATGGTAGTAATTTGTAGATCTATGTGTGTACCTAAAATCATTTCTCCTATTAATAAAGGTTTAATTTTGTTTTGTAAGAAACCTATAAGACATGGTGGTCTTAATACTACTGAATAAAGGCACGCATCTCGAAATTTATACAAATTGCAAAACTGTTGTGGCAGTTGTTTCAAGTTTCCCTTTGGGATTTGAGCAGCTCAGCATTTACCATCAGTTGTGCCATAACAAAATTGGGGGGCTCTTTGCGGGATATATTTTAAATTCCTTGATTGGGTTGGAGTTGGTGAATCTTAAGGTTACAAGTATGAGAAGCACTTTGAACTCAGGAGTTGGTGTGAGGTTTTTTCTTTAAGTGGTGAGACTATAACATGGCTTTGGCAGTTGCTAAGACTTGTCTTAGGGTCTAAGTTATAACTTTGGCTGGTTTACAAAAGGTAAGTAAAGTTAAGTAAATGGAATTGGCGGATAAGTTACAATTGGGATTACCTGCAGGGGCAAAGAAATCAGACATAATTGAAGGTATGGCACAGCATTTGAAATTGGAAGGAATACCCGAGATACCGAGTTCTCCAAGGGATGGGTCATTGGAATGGGCTCAAATTCAGTTGCAAATGAGAAGATTGGAACTAGAGGCAGCAGAAAAAGAGCATTTAAAGGGAACAGGCAGAAAAGCAGGAAAGAGAAAGCAAAGCAGGAAAGGGAATTAGAAATAGCAAGGTTAGAAAAGGAGGAAAGAGACAAAGGGAGAGAGAGAATTCCAGCTTAAAATGCAGGCAGTTAAAAAAGAGACACCAGAAGGTTTGCAAGGACTTATTTCACAGAATCACAGTGCAGAGGAGACCCTTTGGCCCATCGAGTCTGCACTGACACGTGAGAAACACCTACCTAATCCCATTTACCAGCACTTAGCCCATAGCCTTGAATGTTCTGACATGCCAAGTGCTCATCCAGGTACTTTTTAAAGGATGTGAGGCAACCTGCCTCCACCACCCTCCCAAGCAGCGCATTCCAGACTGTCACCACCCTCTGGGTAAAAAATGTTTTCCTCACATCCCCCCAAACCACCTTGAATTTATGCCCCCTTGTGACTGACCCTTCAACTAAGGGGAACAGCTGCTCCCTATCCACCCTGTCCATGCGTCTCATAATCTTGTACACATCGATCAGGTCACCCCTCAGTCTTCTCTGCTCCAATGAAAACAACCCAAGTCTATCCAACCTCTCTTCATAACTTAAATGTTTCATCCCAGGCAACATCCTGGTGAATCTCCTCTGCACCCCCCTCCAGTGAAATCACATCCTTCTTATAATGTGGCGACCAGAACTGCACACAGTTCCAGATCAGAACCCAATGGAGCGATGTTTAAATTTATACAAGCTCTTCCAAAGTTTGAGGAAAGAGATGTTGAAGCATTCTTTATTTCATTTGGGAAGATAGCTAAATAGATGAAATGGCTATAAGAAAACTGGACATTGTTGTTACAATCCAGATTGGTGGGTAGAGTAGATGAGCTTTATGCTTCACTGTCAGAAGAAATGTTGGTGAACTATGATGTGTTAAAAAAAGTCTATTTTGAGTGCATATGAGTTGGGCCCTGAGGCTTACAGGCAGAAATTTAGGAACATGAGAAAACAGCCTGGGCAAACTTATATTGAGTTTGAAAGAGTAAAATGGAGTACTTTTGACTGGTGGATATGGGCATTAAAGATAGAGATGACATATGCAGCTCTTAGAGAGGTAATTCTTTTGGAAGAATTTAAAGATCCAATTCCTTTGGTCGTGAGAATTCTTGGAGGAATAGATGGTTGAAGCGGTAAGACAAGCGGCAGAGATTGCTGATGATTATGAGTTAGTTCATAGAGCTAAACCTTTTTTTGTCACCCTTTTAAATCAGAAAAGGATAGTAAGTGGGAAGGTGAAAGGAAGGTGGGTAGTCAGGGAAGAGAAGGAGTAGGTGGAAATTCGTAGGAAGTTTTTTTCTCAATAAAAAGGAAGGTGCTGAGGGTAGAAGTGACATTTGAAAATTGAGGTGTTTTCATTGTAATAAAATTGGACATACACAATATGTGTGTTGTAAATTGCCAGGAAAATCTGCTGTGCAGGCTGATGCCATAGTTGGCCTCCAACAGTGTGTACACGAGTGGGGTGCAAAGCAGCTCAATCTGTTCCGGCTAACTCTTCTCAAGGCATCAGCCAGGGGCCCTTGGGCAACAATAAGGAGGAGGATCAGCAGGTGCACACCCCGGGGCCATCCACCCAGGTGACTCCAGGAGTCTCCAGGCCATCGGACTCTCTCTTCCTCTGACCCCAGCAACTCCAGCTCCACAGCTCAAGGAGGGTGCCACTGCCACACAGCAGGTTCCCGAAAGCAAGCCAGGGTCCTCCAGGGTCTCGGCCCTCCAGACGCCCGTTAAGGTCATCACAATCAGGGCATAGCAGTCTACAGGCTGCCTCCACTTCTACTGTGGATGGCCAGGGAGCACCAAGAGGTAGCGACAGGGTTAGGAAGGTTAAGAAGATGCAGTTGCACAGCCTGGGCAGGGGTGTTAATCACTTGTACATAATGTTCACTATTGTCAATAAACTCCTGAGAATGTCTCCTTGCCTATGGTTCCTTATTCTGATGAGCAGTGTTCATGTCACTCAGATGTGAAACCTTTCTGCATAAGATAAAGGCAAGTGTCTCAGTCCAGGGCCTTTTCCCTGTGCTTTGTGCAGCCTTCAGACCAAAGTGATGGTCTGGCCTCACACCCCCTGGACACATTACTGATGCCTGCACTTCGATGGTGCTTGTCATTGCTGCCAGAACATAGTGGGCAGGTGTCACAGAGTTCTGTCATTCTCTCTGTTTGCTCTCAGTACCTTCAAGGTGGGGCTGGCCCCCATATCTTCAGCATCTGTGACCAGTGACACTATGCTCCTGAAGGGCTCAGATGCTGAAGGCGGAAAAAGATCAGATGCTTTTAAAGTTTCATGGCTGAGTCGCTATGATGTGACCCTGATCACAGACGATGCAAGCAAGCTGCCCTTGGCCAGATAGGAGTCAGACATTCTCAGAGGCTATGTGAAGATCTGTGGAGTGTCCTCACTGCATGTTGTCATCATTCTCCTGCAACCAAGCGACTATAAGGGCCTCCACTGCGTCTCCATGACAGGCGCATTATCACAGAGGGTATGTGCGCTGCCATAAGCTAGACTGGAGTCAACTGTTCATAGATGCAATGTGAGGATCTTATGGTGTCTCCTCAATACATACTGTCATTATCCTCCACAAATCTAGCAGCTATGAGGGCCTCCCGAGTGTGCCTGCCTCGTCTGGCCAGTGCGAGGGCCTCATCGCTGTCATCGTCACCTTTGAGGATTTCTTCACCCTCATCCCTGTCGAAGCCCTCATTGGAGGAGACATGCATCTCCTCCTCAGCCAGTTCCTCTGCCTGTTGCAGCGCCAAGCTGTAAAGGGTGCAGAAGGCGACGAGTATGCGTGACATCTTCTGTGGATTTATTGCAGGGTCCCACCAGAACCTCATTTTCAGCATCCTGATGGTTTGCTCCGCCAATTTGCGAGTTGCAGCATGAGCCTCATTATAACTTCGCTGTGCTGCTGTCTGAGGCCACCGCACAGCCACGTCCTCTGTGGGTAGCCCTTGTCCCCAAGGAGCCATCCCTGGAGCCTCTCTGGACCCTGGGAGATGTCAGGGATCTGTGACTGACTAAGAATGTAGTAATCGTGGATGCTCCCTGGAAACCGTGTGCAGGCCTGCAGAATGCATTTCTGGTGGTCGCAAACCAGCTACACGTTCAGCGAATGGAATCCCTAGCGGTTGACACAGTTGACTGCGTGTTGCCATGGAGATCTGAGCACCACGTGAATGCAGTCGATGGCACCCTGTGGGAATCCCAAGATCTGGGCGAATCCAATTGCTCTTGCACCCTGGGTCTCCTGGCGTCGGGCAAAATGCACAAAGTTGTGTGCCCTCTCAAAGATGGTATCCATGATGCCATTGATGCATTTGTGGGTGGTGGCTTATGATATCTCACAGAGGTCACCTGTGGAGCCAGGAGAGGAACCACTGGTGTAGAAATTGAGCGCTGTGGTCACTTTCACAGCTACTGACAGTGGATGCCCTCCATGTCCACGTGGCGCCAAATCCTGCAATAGCTGGCAGATGTGAGCAACCAGTTCCCTAGACATGCACAGTCTTTGGCGACACTGGTTCCTAGTCATCTGCAGGAATGAAGGGTGGCGTCGATAGACCCTGGGTCTAGCTAGGTGCTGACCAGCGGCGGCTAGCTGTGGCTCTTGGACGGCATGTGTGGGAGCCCCGGCCACCCCTTTTTCCAGGGGGTGCTGCTCCTCCCTCTGTGCAGCTAGGCGTCTCAGTCGTTCTCTTCTCCGTTGTCTTCACTCTCTATGCCATAAGGCATGCAGCTAGTTCACCAGGCTTCATGATCCTGATGTTGTACTCCTGTAGGATGAAAGAGAGAGACGAGTGGGTTAGCATGAGTGCTCTTGGTTAAGTCTGAAGGCACCTTAATGCATCCTGGAGAGTACTGGCCACCACTTGGATGGCCAGAGAAAAGTGCGCTGCATGGCTGCCAGAAACCCCACCCTCCTCCAACTGACCGAGTGGCAGCAGCTTTGCCTATTGGACTACATGCTGTGCTCTCAGCTCAGGTGCAGGCATTCTGTTAACCAACACTGCAAGGCTGCACTGTTAGCTTGAACCATGGGGGAGACTGGCCCAAATCAGGATGATGACATTGCAAGGGACTGTGAGCGCCTCCACCAATGACTGCTCCACGGCCAGCTTTGGCAGGGAGATTGTACAATGTGCCCAGTTGTCTGACTGATCTGCAGCCCATTAAAATGCCCGTTAGTTTGCGGTTTGTGCCGAGGGGTGAAAAGCTCTGGAGCACTTGGTGGCACTTTAATGTCTCTGCGTTGCTTGAGTGGGCAGAGAAGCTAGAGGCCCGACTCCAATCATATCAATGTGGCTGCGCTTGAACTGTCTCAGCTACAGAGGAATGGTCACTTCATACAAGGTTTCCCCAATACGTGGCCGCTTCCCTTGCCCACCGACCCCCGCACATGCTTGTGCGCTACCTTCAACCACAGGGCAATCTTTGCCCTCCCACGTGCCTGAACCTTGAAGTGCAATAGGCATCCCTCGCGAATGCTCCACAACATTACTGTGCACTCACCTCCGAGTTCCTCTCAAAGTGCAGCCTGCCAAGTGCACACATTTTATATGCTGTTGTAACACCGATGTGGGCGGACGATCCAGTAATGGGATATGAGTCTGGCAGGCAGGCCTTATAATGATATGCTGATGTATTGCAATGAGGTTCCCGGCATCCGATGGTGGGAAACACAGCTTGCCACCAGCGGTCTGAGTGGAGGGCTGCAAACTGGTCGTGACGTTGTGAAACTGATTTTTGGGCTTCTCGCCATATTGCCCGCTTGTGCCACCAAACGTGCCCGACGCCAGCTGGCATGGACAATACTGCCCCATGCCTCAAGGATCAGTGCTTGGGCCCCAGCTATTCACAATCTATATCAATGATTTGGATGTGGGGATTAAATGCAATATTTCCAATTTTGTAGATGACACAAAACTAGGTGCAAGTGTGAATTGTGAGGAGGATTCAAGATGCTTCAAGAGGATTTGGAGAGTCTAAGCAAGTGGACAAAAAATGGCAGATGGAGCACGATGTGGAGAAATGTGAGGTTATCCACTTCGGCAGGAAAAACAGAAATACCGGGTATTTCTTAAATGATGAGAGGCTGGGAAGTGTTGAACTTCAAAGGGACTTGGGTATCCTTGTTCACGAGTCACTAAAAGCTAACATGCAGGTACAGCAAGCAATTGAGAAGGCAATTGGTATGTTGGCCTCTATTACAAGAAAATTTGATTATAGGGGTAAAGATGTCTTATTGCAATTTTATAAAGCCTTGGTGAGAACGCACCTGGGGTGTTGTGTACAGTTTTAGCCTCCTTACCTAAGGAAATATGTATTTGCCATAGAGGAAGTGCAGCAAAGGTTCACTAAATTAATTCCTGGGATTGTCCGACAAGGAAAGATGAAATAGGCAGGGCTTTTATTCTCTGGAGTTTAGAATAATGTGAGATGATCTCATTCAAACATATAAAATTCTTACAGTGCTCCAGAGGATAGATGCAGGATGGATGTTTCCCCTGGCTGGGGATTTAGAGCTAGTGGGCACAGTCTCAGAATAAGTGACAGGCAATTTAGGATTGAGATGAGAAACAATTCCTTCACTCAGAGGGTGGTGAGGCTGTGGAGGTTTAGTCGTTCAGTATGTTCAATTCAGAGATTGATAGATTTCTACATGTTAAAAACATCAAGAGGTACGGGGATAATGCAGGAAAATGGTGTTGAAATAGAAGATCAGCCATGATCTCATTGAATGGCGGAGTGGGCTTGAAGGGCTGAACAGCCACTTTTGCTCATTTTTATATTCTTATGTCTCTTCAGCAATATATAGTGTACATAATATATATAATAAATTAATGAGTTATGAATTGTATCTACAATATCAAAATTTAGCCAACCCTGAGATGTAGAAAAAGTTATGAAGGAAAAAAACTACAAAATACTGGCTGCAGACATGCTTCTAAGACTCATTTAGTGGAGTATTTTGAGTTGAGTACAAGTAATTTAAGTCTTGCAATATGATTCAGGGTTCTAAGAAATGTTTTGAAAAGAAACTTGTCTTATTCAACTTGAAATCCTTTTGGAACTTTGGTAAAATGCTCTGTGTGCTCTACTAATTCTTAGGAGCCATCCCAGATGAGCGTCTCTATCGAATGTTTGTAAATAAACAAGTTACTATGCTCAGGCCAAAGGAAGAAGAAGATAGCTGGTTTAACATATTTGTCATTCATCAAAACAGGTAAGAAAACAATGAATTTAGTTAACCATCTATTGAAAATAGCGTTAAGTTTTATGATCCCAGCTGGAGATAATACTGGACAAGTGAGATCCCAGAAGTGAAACCTGGCTTGATAGATCCTAACTTTGTTATTTTTTAGAACTTTCCTTTTTTTAAGAGGAAAGTCACTGAACAAATGCATAGGAGTTTACTGATAAACTTTTAACATAACATTTATTAAACAAGGGGAAAAAATGAACCATATTACACCAGACAAAAAATTTAGAAAGATCTCAATACAAATGCAAGAAAACTATTCAACCTCACACTATTCCTTACAGAAACAAAAACACAATGAAGATTTACCGCAATCTTAACACCAAGGCATCTTGCTTGGGCTGGCCCAGTTGTAAATGGTTTTCTTCTGGGGGATTTCTGAGCATTCACCAGATGCTTTTTCCCTACCTGGTATCTCTCCCTGAGACCCCCAAAACAGCACTCTAAACTCACTATTACTTCAACTGCAGAGCAAATGCATGAGCTCCCTAAACTCAGTCCCCAGCAGCCTTGCAGTATTCCTTATCAGAGAGCTTGGAACCCCTGTTTTCTCTCTCTGACATACATACTGTGAAATTCTTTTCTGTCTTTCTCTATCTCTCACTGGACCCTTGTCGCTAGGCAACAGCCCAGTTTTTTCTACTGTGTGTTTTTTCCCAAGTCACTAAACTACTAACCCCTTTGTAACCCATCTCTACACTTCAAGAGTTGTAAAATTTCATTAAAAATGCATGTCTACAAACACATCCAGAACCTGACTTTTTTGCTTGGAGGGCCTCCAGATATCCCAGCACCAAGCTCACAAAAATCTAAATGAAACTGAAACCCTGCTCCACCTTTAATACAAAAATATAAATTAAATTTAAAGCTATACCTTGTTCCTAACATAAGCAATTTTAACTGATGACTGGTTGAGAAAAAATCAGTAAAGTTAATTTCACTCCATGGATTGTTTGATATCTGCATTAATTTACAAAGTACAGCAAAATATTTCAGGTTTCTTTGGATCTTTCTATTCATGGATGTGCACTTTTAAAAGTTATTCAGGTGACTTGTCATGGAGGAGGGGGAAAATTAAAAAGAATGTCAAATGTTATGAAAGAGAAAGCAGGAAAAGCTAATTTGCAGTTCCTGTCTTTGTTATTGCTCTGTTGTGATGGGATTTGGAATCTGAAAGTTACTGAACTGTTAAAAATACTAAAATAAACTGTCATCAAGGGTAATTTCATAGTGACACTTGTAGTTGTCCTGCCGTGACTTCGTTTAGAAATCAAACAGCTGAAAGAAACGATGACACAGTCTATCAGAAGAAATTTAAAGCTGCAGAAGTGTTTTACTTTTGTGTCAATTATGGTTCTAAAGAAGTGAAATAACATTTTTAAGTTTTAGAGATGGGGTTAATGTTATGCTTGAAAACACCTTTGTAACTGAATATGACCTAGTTACGCATTTATGCAATTTGTCGTTTCTCAAACAGGAGCAAACACGGAGTTACCAATTACATTCCTGAACAGTTTTTGGATGATTTCCTTGACCTTGTCATTTGGGGACATGAACATGAGTGTAAAATAGCTCCCACAAGAAATGAACAGCAACTTTTCTATGTTTCACAGCCTGGAAGCAGTGTTGTCACTTCTCTTTCTCCAGGAGAAGCTGTAAAAAAGTATGTGCCTTTTTTTTTAAAAAAACCTACTTTGCTATACCTTTTCTAACACAGATGAAGAGTTAGTTGAGAGGCATTTCCTATTGTTAGCAATCTTTTTTAAAAATGATTTTGAAAAGCTGCATATTTATGTTGCATCGCTGGAGGAGGAGGAGGAGTTGTCTTATTGAATCATTACAACCCCTGTAATAATGGGTGTTCCACAATTGTGCTAAGTAAGGAATTCCAGGATATTGACCCAGCAATAATGAAGGAATGATGATATACGTTGGAGTGAGACTTGGAATGTGGTTAGGGATCTTGGAGGTGATAATGTTCCTATGACCTGATTAACTCTTGTGCTGCTAACTTAATGTTTTGAGTTGAGATTTCAATGTGTTAACGTGGTCTAAGATAGAAGCTTCTTGACACTTTCATATGTAGCAAATCAGACAAAATGCTTATCCAAACATATCAAATACATAGTGGACTACTTACACTATAAACTGGCCCTTTCAACTAATTTTTAAAAAGCTGCTTGTGAGAGATTGGTAGATACACAATGATTAATTGACTGTGCTATTTATTCAGTGAGTAGATGAAAAAAATACTCAACAAACAAACAACAAAGTCTACTGCTTATGTGACACCTGACCTTGCTATCACTAAGAAAAAAGAAATACCCACAGGGTAAAATTTTTAGCTCAGCGGGTGGGCATGTGCCTGTCTTGACTGAGCGTAAAATGACACAAGATGACGTCGGGCATGCGTCCTGATGTCATGCACTAATGCGATATTTCAGTGGCAGGCGCTCGCCGACAACTAGAAGGCCTTATGGATGGTGGGCAGGCGAAAAGGCCAAGCAGCCTTTGCACTTTTTTGGAAACCTCATCCATGGGCGGGATGAGGTTTCCAAATGCAAATAAAAATCAAATAAAAGCTTTATTTTCTTCATCAGTAACATGTGAATCTGTCGCATGAGCAGGGACATGAGGGGACATGTTTCATTACATTTTTATTTTTTTAATTATATTTTTCATATATCTTCATCTCCCTGAGACAACTCTTAATTGGAGTACTCAATGGACCTGCCCGTCCAACCTTAAGGTTGGCGGGCAGGCCGGGAGCCCAGGTGGGCTTCCAAAAAAAACATGAAACCTCATCCACGGGTGGGATGAGATTTAATGAGGGTTTTAAAAATGTTTATGAAATATATGGTGTCACAAGGAGGGGACAGGTCAATAGTTTTTGTTTTCTCCGTTCAGCACTGTTTTTAAAGTTGAAGCAATCTCACTGAGGCAGCACTTTGCCTCAGGGAGATCTATGGACATTTTTGCGCATGCGCAAAAGAGTGCACAGACCTGCTCAAGGAATCCCCCCACCTACACAGGGAGCGCACAGTGCTTCAGGGTAGATGTCACGCTGGGTGGGCCTTAATTGGCCCGCCCACGTAAAATGGTGGCGCGCCCCCGACTGGGGACGCTGATCAGGAACCCGCCTGCCTGCACCAGCTCCTGCACAAACCCCCTGACGGGAAGAACCTGCCCCTGATTTTTATCCAGAACTGAAAAGAATGCCGAACTCTTAGCATAGAGTTTCACGTACCAGGCATATATATCAGCCATTTGGATGCAGATGTTAACGTGCTAATCCTGTCAGATGCTTTGACTTCTGTGCTGAATTAGTGGTATGCTTTTCAGCAGCATGGATTTGTAAAAATCACTTCAATATCTATATCAAAGTTTTTCAAAGTGTGCATAGTTGAGTCAGAATCGAGCGATATTGACATGGAATGATCCATGGCTATTATCAATATTTCTGAAAATTTTACTACTAATATTTATGAAGTTTTATTGCTCTTGATTATAGACATGTTGGGTTGTTGCGAATCAAAGGAAAGAAAATGAACATGCGGAAGATTCCTTTGAAAACAATTCGCCAGTTCTTTATTGAGGACCTTGTTCTTGCAGATCACTCTGATATATTTAACCCAGATCATCCCAAGGTCACACAGAAAATAGAGGCTTTCTGTGTAGAGAAGGTAAGCCAGTAGAATGCAATAATTCATTTCCTGACCTAAGTCATGCTGCAGAAGACAATGCTGAGCTTTTTCTAAAAACTTCTCCACCGAGAGTGCAAATTGTGCCCTTTGTGTCAATGTCTTATTAATTACATTGTTAAGGTTTGATGGTAATTACATTGTTGGATATTGATGAGTATTTATGCACCTATAAATGGGGATAACTGAGACACTGGGGGATGGGAGTAGTGTTGACTGTGAATTAAATTAATAAACTCTCTTCAGCAAAGAAAGCTGCAGTGTCTTAATTTTAACTTCAACAACTAACATGGATCCAGTTAACACTTTGGACTGCTATTGCATACCTCCTGGTTTCCAAACAGTTTTAGCACAGGCTTCTGGGCTGGTTCCTGCCTATTTTGACAGTATATGATGCCTGCCATCAAGAAATCAAGACCAGGAGAAAATATGGTTAAAATACTACAAGGAGGTGTATTAACATACATATGAATTTTATAAACCTGATTATAGGAGCTGAAAGATTTGGAATTGATCTGTTTGATTTTTCTATTTACAATACTACTTAAGGGTGATTCAGTTCTTAATGCTTAATCTTTGGCAGAGTTGGTCTCTGCTAAAAAATATCTTGTCACCAATAGTTCTAGCTAGCTAAGGATAATGATTCTTATATTTTCTCTCAAGTTCCTCACCCATGTTTCAATAATATAATCGTACTTGAATCATTTGTCTAAGTGATCAATGGAGCCTAAAGCATTTGTGCATAATGAAAGTGGATTTCTTACTTTCATTGATTAGTAGCCAATCCACACTTTATGATTGTTCTGTCAAGAGCTAAAATCGGTTGATCTGTCAAAGTGTCTGTAAACTGATTTTGTAAAAGGAGGAAAGAAAAGCATCCAACAGGTCCTATTAATCATAAAAAGAAAGAAACAAGAGAATGAACAACAATCTTTTAGCATATGGCAAATCATGGGGCAGTTTAATTTCAACAATATGAGTTCACTTGGAGGACTAGCAGTTTTTTCTGCTTAAGGTGCCCTGGCAATAATGTACAAATACAAATAGACGGGCCTCATTTTTCATTTCAGTTATCTCTTGTAATGCAAAGATCCCTCTTTGTTCCTTTGAAATGATAGGATAAAGGGCAACAGGACATAAATATTTTCTTAATTGACAGCAAACACTATAGAAGCGCATGTAACAGTGATGCATGAAGACACACATTCGGACCACAATGAGGCCACAACTATTGAGCTACCAAGAATAATGGGGGGGGTGGTAGGGTGGTGTGGGGTGTGTGGGGGAAGTACTACAACAGCACAGTAGCATTCCTGAAATTAGTCTGTACCAACACTGAGTGACAACAGATTCCCCACACAGAATGAGCTCACTCTCAACAGAGCACCTATTCCCCACCTTCCAAAGAATGAATTCATTCACAATAGAAGACATGGGTTCTACACCAATCTCCACCTTTCCAGAGATGTTGTGCTCCTGCAGCTTGAGACCACTGATTTCTGCATGCTTGTACTGTGGGTCATTTAAGTTTGGTCAGAAATAAAATTGGAGAATTTTATTTATATTTAACCGGAATACATGTTAAGTGTTTACAGAATATAAGATGAATATTGAGACAGTCACAAATGAATAGAGACTCTCAATCTGATTTTTTTTACATTGAAAATAAAATAGTCCTTTTGAATTAATTGAATAATAGCTCATTTTGTTTGTCTGTTGTATTCATCTCTGTAGGTAGAAGGAATGTTGGATGCTGCTGAAAGTGAACGTCTCGGAAATCCACACCAACCAGAAAAGCCTCTCATAAGATTGAGAGTTAGTGTTTTTTTTAATGGCTTAGCCTTTTTCAAAATTCTAATTTAAATTGGCTGAAATCAAAGCTAATTTTGAAGAGATAAGATGCTAAAAGATATTCTATCATGGGCAAAATATCAGGCTTAGATATCCTTTTCATTTGTGTAACAAATATGTTCACTATTCTGTCCAGAACACCATGAAGTCCTCAAGGCTGCTAGGCAGGAGAAGGGCCTGGGAGCTGTCGTGCATGGGTCATTGAAGGCGTATAATCAATGCAGTGAAAGGAAATGGAAAAAAAAATCCAGTATGGTACAAAATGAGCTGCCAATCTGATATTGCCATTTGTGTGCCACCCCCCAAGGCCAATTTCAGCCTTATTTTTTTTTTTTGTACAGAAGTTTGATCAGGTCACAAATTGAACACTGGGCAGAATCTTCGGCTCGGCGAGCAGGGGTGGGGCCAGTTCACTGAGGCGTAAAATGACACGGTGACCTCGGGTGTGCATCCTGATGTCACCGCGCGTCATTCAGATTTTCAGTTCGGGCGCGCACCCAAGTCGGCTGCGCGATGCCAAACTGTCAAAGGGCTTATTAAGGCCAGTTAACTATTAATAAAAACAATAAACTGAGCTTAAGGTTGATGGGCAGGCGAAGAGCCCAGGCGGCCTTCGCATTTTTCATGGAGCTTCATCCACAGATGGGATGAGGATTCATGAAAGTGTTTAAAGGTTTGAAAAAATTTTTAATGAAATTCATACACAAGTCCTAGCTTGTGACAGTTTCGCATGAGGGGACATGTCCTAAATTTTTTTTTCCCTTGTTAAAATTTTTTTAAACTTAAACTAATCTCCCTGAGGCAGCTCTGTGCAAAAGAGCGCAGGCCCCAACTCAGGCAACCCCCCCACCCCCCAAAGCCCACACAGGGAGCGCCCAGCGCTTCTGGGCGCCTATCACGCTGGCCTGCCCATATAAAATTGCGGCACCCAGCCAATCGCGGGCACGATCAGCAGCATGCACGCCCCTGCCCCCTCCTGTACTGCCCGCTTCTGTACTCGCGCCACCCCCCCCCCCCCCCCCCCCCCGCCCTGACAGGGAGAAAATTCTCCCCACTGTTTTGACTTCCTCAAATGGGGGATGTAGATGCCTTGCTAAGGGTTCAGAGGAGAGTTCACGAATTCAAGGGCACTCGTTACCAGGACATGAAAACTGGGCCTTTTAATTTGGGGATGTGGTGTGGTCATGTGGGGAAAAAAAATCGAAAGAATGGTTACAGCACAGAAAGAGGCCATTTGGCCCGTTGAGTTTGTGCTGGCTTTCTTCTCTGCATGAACAATTTAGCTAGTTTTACCCCACAGCCCTTTCTAAGTAGCAGATTTTTTTCTCTGCAGGTGCTTATCCAATTCTTTTTTGTAAGGCAGGATTGAATCTGCCTCCACCACCCTCAGGCAGTGCATTCCAGATCCTAACCACATGCTGGTAAAAATGGTTTTCTTCATGTAGTTTTTGGTGCTTTTGCTAACCACCTTAAATCTGTGTTCTCTGGTTCTTGATCCTTCTGCCAATGGAAATAGTTTCGCCCTATCTGTTGTCTAGACCCCTCATGATTTTAAACACCTCTATCAAATCCCCTCCCGAACTTCTTGAGGTAGAACAATCTCAGCTTCTTCAATTTATCCAAGTAACTGAAGTCCCCCATTCCCGGAAACATTCTCCTAAATCTTTCCCATACCCTTTCTAAAGCCCTCGCATCTTTCCTAGGGTGTAGTGCCCAGAATTATACCCAAAACTCCAGTTGAGTTGAACCAGTGTTTCATCATAACTTCCTTGTTTTGTACTCTGTGCCTAATTATGAAACTTGGAGTCCGGTGTGCCTTTTTAACAAGTTTCTGAACTTGCCCTGCTGCCTTCAATGATTTGTACATGTATACCCACCAGTCTCTCCGTTCCTGCACCCCTTTAGAATTGTATCTTTACTTTATGTCGCCTCTCTTCATTCTTGCAACTATTTGCGACTTCTCCACATTAAATTTCATATGCCAAGTGTCCACTCATTCCACAGCCTATATTTTCTTGAAGTCTATTTCTATCCTCCTTCACACTTCACAATATATCCAAGTTTTGTGTCATTTGCAAACTTTGAAATTGTGCCCTATATTCCCAAGCCTCGGCTATTAATATATATCAAGAATAAAAAGTGCTCCTGCTACTGATCCCTGGAGAACATCACCTTTCTCCAGTTAAGAACAGCTTTTCACTACTACTCCCTGTTTCCTGTCACTCGGCCAACATTGTATCCATGCAGCCACAGTCCCTTTTGTTTCATGGGCTTCAATGTTGCTGGCAAGCCTACTATATGGCACTTATCAAATGCCTTTTAGAAGTCCAATGTAAGCCACGTCAACCACATTACCCTCATCATCCCTCACTTGTTACCACAATAAAAAAGCTCATGCTGGCTTTCCTCAATTAATTCACATTTGTCCAAGTGACCATTAATTTTGTCCCTGATTATCATTTCTAAAAGCTCTCCCACCAAAACTGACTGATCGTAGTTGCTGGGTTTATCCTTACAGCCTTTTTGAACAAGGAAATTTGCAATTCTCCAGTCCTCTGGCACCCCATATCTAAGGAAGATTGTAATATTATGGCTAGTGCCTCTGCAGTTTCCATCCTTGCTCCCCTTAGCATCCTGGGATGTATTCCATCCTGTCTAGTTACTTATCAACTTTAAATACATTCACCAGCCTTTCTAATAGTAATTTTAGCCCATCCAGTATCTCAGCTACCTCCTCATTTGCTTTGACTCCAGCTGCATCTTCTTCCTTAGTAAAGGCAGATGCAAAGTGCACATTTAGTACCTCAGCCATGCTCTCTGCTTCCATGCGTAGATTCTCTTTTTGGTTCCTAATCACCCCGCCCCCTTCTGTTACTAGCATTTTACTGTATATGTGCCTACAGAAGACTTTTGGATTCTCTTTTTTGCTGCCATTCTCTTCTCGTGCTCTCTCTTTGCCTACCATTTTCTTTTTCATTTCCCCTCTGAGCTTTCTACATTCAGTCAAGTTCTCAATTCTATTATCGACTTGATATCTTTTTCTTCTTTGTCTTACGCTATATCTCTTTCCTCATTGAGGGTGCTCAGGCTTTGTTTGTCCTACTTCTTCCCCCTAATAGGAGTGTACCCCGACTGTACCTGAACCATCTCTTCTTTAAAGGCAGCCCATTGTTCAGTACAGTTTTGCCTGCCAATCTTTTCATTCTAATTTACCCAGAACAGGTCCGTTCTCAACCCACTGAAATTGGTCCTCCGCCAATTAAGTATTTTTAAATGTTGAGCATAAACGTTGAAATTTGTTTGAGGTCTTTACAAAAAAAATGAAAGAATTAGACTCGGTCCACTTATGTAGGTCATTTAAGATTGACAGATTAAGGAGGACCAGGGAATATAACTACAAGTAATGAAAGCGCAGAGCTAGGTTATATGCTAGGAGGTTCTCTGTTTGCAGTGACCTTTAGATTAAGTTGTCAAAATGTGAATTGAGGAGCAGTTTTTCCGAGATTAGACAACGTTTTTTTTCCCCCCTTGATGGCTATGAGGAGGATGGGGATTAAGGGTAATGGTGTGCCGTATATGTATGTACAATAAGGAAATTAATCAAGTGAATCATTTCCTACAATATTGACTGCACTTCAGGGAGAAGTGGTGAGTGGGGGCGGGGCCTGCTCGCCAATGTATAAAATGATGCGCGGTGACATTGGGTGGGCGTCCCGATGCCATCATGCATCATTTAGATTTTCAGTTTGGCAGGTGTGCAGCCGACTTGGCTGTGCATCCGCTGAACTGTCAAAGGCCTATTAAGGCTTGTTAAAAACTACGTAAAATAGTTAAATGAGCTGCCCATCCAACCTTACAATTGGTGGGCAGGCGAAGAGCCCAGGTGGCCTTTGCATTTTTTATGAAACCTCATCCACGGGTGGGATGAGGCTTCATGAAGTGTTTAAAAATTTTCAGAAAAATTCATTTACATGTCCCAGCTCATGTGACACTGTCACATGAGGGGACATGTTTTAAAAGTTTTTAATTTCTCTATTTTGAGGTTTAAAACTTAAACAAATCTCCCTGAGGCATCTCTAGATTTCTGTGCTCTTTCACGCGCATACGCAAAAGAGAACAAGCCCCGACTCAGGGAATCCGCCCCCCCCCCCCCCCCCCCCCCCCCCCATTCGCACAGGGAGTGCTCAGAGCTTCTGGCCGAGCGTCACGTTGGCTGGGCCTTAATTGACCCGCCCAAGTAAAATGGGCGGTGTGCACCTGATCAGGTTCGCGCTCGCTCCCACTTGCCCCCGCACAAACCCCCCCCAACGGGGGAAAAATTCAGCCCAAGTGTATTTAATTACTGTAAAGCTTTTTGGAATGTCCTAAGATTGTGAAAGGCACTATATAGATGCATTGAAAATGAATCGTTAGTTTGAAATCAAATTTCATGTCAGTTTTTAGGAACTGCACTCAGGTAGTTGAGTTTAATTGTGCTGCATTTGACTTAATGGAGTCTTCGAAATTTTATTTGGTAAGTTTTGAGTTCATTGCATTTGGCTGTTTATGTACAAAACGTTCATGGCTTTATATAGTATTCGTTTGATCATAGTTGACAAACATATTATTAACATGGTTGCCATATGCAGTATTCAGTAGCTAGTTTATTATAAACAACTGTATTCTTTGAATTCTAAGCAAACCAATTTATTGGTGAATCTAAAAATATCTAATCAGTGAACATGCTGAGTACCAATTCTGTTTAAAACTGGTTTAAACAATTTATCACAAACTGATATGCAAATTGTACTGTGTTCTCCGATCCCTTTCCTTGATGTGTTTTAGGTGGATTACAGTGGTGGATTTGAACCTTTTAATACCCTTCGATTTAGCCAGAAGTTTGTAGAACGAGTGGCCAACCCCAAGGACATAATTCACTTTTTCCGGCATAGAGAACAAAAAGACAACAAAGGTAGGCCTGGAGTTTGTGGTCAGCAACAAATAGATGTTAGATTTGCACTGCCCCACAAACTTTCCGTGGACTTTTGCACTGTGGCTTGAGGCAAAACAGCATGGTGGGGGACCTGACACTTACGCAAACAGGGCAAGCAACTGTGTATTTGCTTAACCAAAAGCTTGAAGAATTGTCACTAAGACAGAGTTTAAACCAGGAAGTGTAGGGAGGGAAGTAAGGTGCTGGAGGGAGCAGTTGTTTAATTTGGAATTCCAGTCAAGTGGTTGCTTAGTCAGTGTTATTGACACCAGTCCCTTTTATTAGATCCTTTTTTATTGAATTCAAGTTCTTAAAATGCAGTGCTGGGATTTCAAGTCACAAACAGCTGGATTACTAGTTCTGTAGCAAAACTACTATGCTACCATATCAATAGTAAGATCCATCTCTTAAGAGAATGGATGGGTTTTCTTTTTGTATCTTCCATCAAGTTTTCTTTTTTATAAACAAGATTGTATGTCCTCCACCCCAACCACCACCACCACCACCACCAAACCCCCCAACTTATCCAGGCCCTGATAGTTTATTTTAACATTGATTTATGTATTATTTTTCTACTTCCAATAGTCAGTTGCATTTTTAGGCATTTGCTCTAAGTCAGAAATTGGAAAATGTAGTTACAGATTCTGCATAGCAGTATTTGAGTTACTGCAAAGTCTGAAGAGGAACAATTAACACTCTCTACTGTACTAACATTTAGCATTTCAGCAGCTGCCAGGCAGCTAGTCCTGAAGAAACCTAGAAAAACTCAGGCCTGACAGCATCTGCGGAGAGGAATACAGTTAACATTTCGAGTCCGTATGACTCTTCATCGGAACTGAGGAAATATAGAAGGTGAAATATAAGCTGGTTGAGGGGAGTGGGACAGATAGAGCTGGCTAGAGGACCTGGAAAAATTTATTAATTTTGCTTCCAATTTCCACCCCTCCATCATTTTCACATGGTCCATCACTGACTCTCCCCTTCCCTTCCTTGACCCCTCTGTCTCGATTTCTGGTGATAGACTGTCCACCAATATTCATTACAAGCCTATCGACTCCCACAGCTACCTCGACTACAGCTCCTCACACTCCGCTTCCTGTAAGGACTCCATTCCATTCTCTCAGTTCCTTCGCCTCCATCGCATCTGTTCTGATGATACCACTTTCAAAAACAGTTCCTCTGACATGTCTTCCTTAACCGGGGTTTTCCAACCACCGTGGTTGACAGGGCCCTCAACCGTGTCCGGCCCATCTCCTGCGCATCTGCCCTCACACCTTCCTCTCCCTCCCAGAACCATGAGGACCCCTTGTCTTCACTTATCACCCCACCAGCCTCCACATTCAAAGGATCATCCTCCGCCATTTCCGCCAACTCCAGCATGATGCCACCAGCAAACACCAAACACATCTTCCCTTCACCCCCCCCCCCCACCGCGCGGCATTCCGCAGGGATAGTTCCCTTCGGGACACCCTGGTCGACTCCTCCATCACCCCTTACACCTCAACACCCTCCCACGGCACCTTCCCATGCAACCGCAGAAGGTGCAACACCTGCCCCTTTACTTCCCTCCTCCTCATCGTCCAAGGGCCCAAACACTCCTTTCAAGTGAAGCAGCACTTGCACTTCTCTCAATGTGGTCTACTGCATTCGCTGCTCCCAATGCGGTTTCCTCTACATTGGAAAGACCAAACGCAGACTGGGTGACCGCCTTACAGAACACCTTCGGTCTGTCTGCAAGCATGACCCAGACCTCCCTGTTGCTTGCCATTTCAACACACCACCCTGCTCTCAGGCCCACATGTCCGTCCTTGGCCTGCTGCACTGTTCCAGTGAAGCTCAAAGCAAACTGGAAGAACAACACCTCACCTTCCGACTAAGCACTTTACTGCCGGACTTAATATTGAGTTCAGCAACTTCAGATCATGAACTATCTCCTCCATCCCCACCCCATTTCCGATCCCCCTTTTTCCAATAATTTGTTCTGATGAAGAGTCATAACGGACTTGAAACGTTAACTGTATTCCTCTCCGCAGTTGCTGTCTGACCTGCTGAGTTTTTCCAGCTATTTTTTGTTTCAGATTTCCAGCATTCGCAGTATTTTGCTTTTATCTGAAAAGAAATCTAGTTGTTTCCATCGGGCAACCCAGTAGTAATTTAAAGTCCTGGAGCTGTGTTTGTGCATTAAGAATGCTATTTTTCTTTAGGAATAAGGCTCGATAGGAATAAATACTTTCCTAATGACTACATTCCAGATGCACTGGAATTGAGCAGTCTAATTTCAATGTAAGCATTTAATCGAGAACAAACAATGGTTGACAAGTTACATGCAAGAAGTTTTGATTGTGTCAGAAGCCTGGGAAGTCAGACTCAGGTAGCTTACAACATTTTTCAAAACACTGTTTTGTACAATTTTGAACACGTTTCTAAACAGTTGTATCTAAATTGGCCAATTTACTTGACAGGTGTAAGATTTGGTTTTCATCAAATTACTGCAAATTTTTATTTCCTACTCTCGATGAAATTGAATTAATCAATTCAACCATTGTCTCACAGACTTGGTTCCACAGACTCCTGGGATCCAAATAGATTTCCAGAGGTATATGAATTAAACTGCCTCTCAACTTTTATATGGAACATATAGAAATAAAAATAATTTTGTCTAGAGACAGGCTCAATTATAAATTAAATGTATTAACATCAATGATAACCTTCACTACTCCAGTCAGCCTCTAAGCACTGCCTGTCTGTGATTAGTTGGAAAACTCCAGACAGAAACAGCGATCCACCATTTATTGGTTCTTTGACACAGCAGTCATACAAAATGCCAACATCCAGCCTTTGGAGAGGAATAGATTCAATTGCACTTTAAAAATCAGGTTTGGGTTTTAACCAATGAAAACAACTCTGGAGTGCATCTATCAATAACTAATTTTTAATTGTACTAATATACAAACTCTCCCACAAAAATGTGTATATAATTTATATCATAAGTATATATTTTTGAAAAATTATCCTGCTCCTTTTCTGATTGGTGAGAGACCAGTCATTGGAGCATGTTGAGTGAATAAAGTAGCCATCAGTCATTTTCAAGTACAATTGCCAAACATCACCACAGAGGCAGATACCTGAAAGTGAATACTTGTTTTCTTAAAGCGTTATTAGAACATTGTGCATTCAGTACTTTCGGATATTATTTAATTTAGATGGGGATGGTGAAAAAGGGTCCTTCAACCACAAAAGTTTGAACACCCTTGAATTAAACTGTGCATTTAGTGCAAAACATTTCATAATTCAATTGTCTACAATACTTTTCAATGTGTACTTTTACCAGATGCACTGAGTTAATAACAAATGAAACATTTGGCCAGAAACTGTAGCTATTAGTTGAAGTAGTTGTTAGTTAGACTTGCCCCTGCTCCCCTCAGCTTAAAATATTTGCCCACAAATTTGCTGAAAGTGCAAATTGTTAAAAGCACCGAGGGAAATGATAATCGGGACCTGAGTGAACAGGGCAACCATTGGGATATCTCCTTCATGAGATTTAAGCATTGGGAAATAAACATGGGAAGGACTGAGATGGAGGGTGAATTAAAGGGAATTAATTCAATGGGCAGAATTTTTCTGTCGGTGAGTTGGGGGCGGGGCCCACTTGCCAACGTGAAAATGATGTGGGATGACGTTGGGGGGATCCTCCGACTTAATCCTGCCCCATTTAAATATTCAGGAAGGCAGGGGCACAGCGCGATCAACTGTCTGCCCGCCGACCTATCAATGGCCAATTGAGGCCATTGACAGGGTACTTAAGACAATTAAAGGCCCCGCCCGTCCGACCTTAAGGCTGGAGGGCAGACCAGGAGCCCCAGCGGGATCCACTGGCGGGATGAAGTTTCATGTCTGTTTTTAAAAAAGTTTAATTAAATTTTTGTGATATTTATTAACATGTCCCATCTCGTGTGACGTGGTCACATGAGGGGGGACCTCTTAATTTTTTTACTGTTCTATTTTTGACGTTTGAAACACTGTCAGCGATCTCCCTGAGGCAGCACTTAGTCTCAGGGAGATGTGCGCTCTTTCGCGCAAAAGAGCACACTCTGACAGTTGGGGCATTCCCTCCCCCCCCGCACAGGAAGCGCATAGCGCTTCCTATCGGGTGGCCCGCTGGGTGGGCCTTAATTGGCCTGCCCGCTTAAAATGGTGACGGGGCCCGTTTCGGCGGCGGCGATCGGCTGCCCACCTGCCATCAAGCCAGTGGGCCCGCCCGCCCATTAAGGGCAAAATTCTGCCCAATGTCAAATTAGGTAGAGAAAGAAATGGAGGAAAGGAAAGATTGAATTAAGAGGGAGAAGAAAGAGAAAGGAGAAGTTAGGGGAAAAAAGTAACATTTAAAATTTGACTTTTACAAATTCTGAAAAAATTCAAAACCTAAAGGAATAAAGCTCAATAATTGCGATAGTTAATTTTCGGTGCTGGAGAGGTTGGCTTTAGAATGGCAATAATTAACATGTCTTCCAAAGGGCACTTGCATTTCTATAATGATATTAGAATTAGGTTTCTGTTGCAAGTTTAATGTGGCATTAATGAGAAAAATACAGCAATTTCCAACAAATTGGGGAAGCAAAGGGCAAGATGCTGTCTTTGCAATGCTAAAAGTGGAGTAGCGCAACTTGGGCACTTACATCAGGATATTGACATTTAACCATGCATCAGATTCTTGCCTGAAGCTGCTGCACCATTTACAATGATCAGTGCCAGTGTAATTATTTTGATGGAACAATACCTATGGTTTTAAAGATTGTACCACTTGTTGGGAACAGAGAATTAATCATTTGGTAGTACAGAACTTGAGTATTGCTGAAAAAAAGACATTCTAAGCTTTTAATTTTGCACTCATCAGGACAATCGCAAGAATACCAATGTCAGGGGAAGCAACAACTTTATACTGTATGAGGAGAGAGTGCTGATTTGTTGGAAAGTGGACTTGATGAACAGAATTTTTCTTTTTTAAATGCAATATCCACCTAACTATGGGCTGCATTCAAACAATGGAGAAGATTGGCCTGAAAATTAGTGATTTGCAATGATTTTTCTTCTTTGATTTTGCTACAGATGATGCACAGATTAATTTTGGAAAAGTTGCAAATAGATCTTCAGAGGGAATGCACTTAAGAGTGGAGGATCTAGTCAAACAGTATTTTGAGACAGCAGAAAAAGTAAGTTAATGCCACTTTGACAGTCTTTATCAGTTGTAAATGCATACAACAAAGGTAGATCTTGATATACGTAAAAGGGGAAAAAATAAATTGTTGAATTACATGAATCAAACTCTAAAATTCAGAGTTTACTAAATTTGTCAAGTAATGCATTCACAATATTAATCTTACATAATTTTTGTTTTTAACTCCACTCCTGTAGAATCTTGATGCTAAATTTCCATTTTGCTTGTAATGGCAGAGAAAATGCTTTGGTTGACTGTTCCGTGTTCTTTATTTGTAAAAGGGATGAAGAAATTCTGATTCTGTATGAAAAAACAAAGTACGCACTAGTACTTTAGCCAGTGTTTTATTAAAAATTCTAATCATATAGTTTATTTATTTTACTTACATCAATTTGCTGCATTTTTGGTGAAAAACAATTGGAGTAAAGGATTTAAACTAGAACATTTGATTATTTGTAATGCATAGATGCAGAATAGATAATAAGATATTATAGTTGATGAAGTGAAGGATTTTGATGCTGGGAAAAGGAAGATATCTGCAAGGGGGTCATTATAGTGCATGAAGAAAATAAAAAGTAAATTTAATACAGATAAAATTATTTGCAGTTTTAATAGCACATTGTGTTTTAAAACTTCTATTGTACTGCTTATTCAAACTGCATACCAAATGTACTAGGAACTTAACATGGCAAGGTTGCATGTTTTTACTATTCTACAATGAAGCTGTTTGCTTTATTTCCTTTGTATTACTGTCTGTATTGAGGTATTAATTTAAGGAAATAGGGTGTTGAGGCATTCCACCATAAGCCTACACTTCTTAATTTAAAGAAAATGGCACCGGTTTTTGCATGGGTACCTGCCAGTCAAATAGCTTCTTCCCTCGGGTGAAAATAGGAGTTGTGGCAGACGAAACCAGAAAGAGCTGGAGGCAGTACAGTGTGTGGAGGTGGGCTGGGTGGAAGGCCTGACTTGGTGCTCCAGCACTTTGTCAAGGACATTGAAAATGAATAAAACAAAAGACTGCCATCAAGCTCTCACACCTCACAACTCCCCAGGTCTCCCCCAACCCATCCAATGGCCCCTCATACTCTCCATGCCAGCCTATGCCCCTCCACCCACTTCCCTTAGCCCTTTATAGCTCGAATGCCAACTTATACCCCATTTGTGGTCCCTATCCCAACCCATGCACACACCACCCTTTGCCCTTACACCTGTCATGCCAATTCACCCTCTAACCATCGTGGATGGACCTCAGGACCGATGTTGAGATTAAATAAAGCTCTTAAGTGTCAATTTATGAATTCATTATTTCCCAAAAAAAACCTTCATTGACAAGAACCTATTAACTACATTTAACTTCCTTTAATCCCTTATGTTAACAAGTATTTGCATTCATAGTCCTCCCTCCCCCTTTCAAAGAGTTTATAATCACTTGGAGCTGTCAAACAAACTGTGAACTGACAGGCACCCCACTGTGATAATGATAGGCTGTGAAATCAATCATGCAGCACAAATCCTGTAATGGAAGCTGCCACGATTATCTCAACTGACAGTGAATAGCAAGCACTGATTTTTTTCTCTAACACTGCAGACAATTTTTCTGATTTTTAAAGGGTAGGACATTTAGATGCCTTGACGGCTTGCCAGTTTCAATGAGCTTGACAGTTCCAATTGTTTATGCGTATTCATGTCTTCTTGAACAATCCCAAAAAGCACCTTACCTCTCCTAAAGGGTGCCTTACCTTTTCCAAAGGTGTCCCAGGACCATGTCCAAATGGTACCCTACTCCTCCAGAAGTGTACCCTACCTCTCCAAAAAACTCGGGCAGCTTTAGACCTTCTCCAACCTGGTCTAAAGTGCACACATTGTGTTTTGACATGCCACTAGTCAAAATCAGTTTTGATTGAGGCAGCTGCACTTTGACATATGGGCCAGGATTTTCCTGTCGGTGATTTGGGGGCAGGGCCCACTTGCTGATGGGAAAATGACGCGGGATGATGTCAGGAGCAACTCCCGATGTCATCCTGGCCCCTTTAAATTTTTAGGAAGGTGGGTGGACAGCGAAATCAGCTGTTTGCCCGCCGACTTGTCAATGGCCAATTAAGGCCATTGACAGGCTAATTAAGGCCATTGACAGGCTAATTAAGATTATTAAAGACCTGCCCGTCCAACCTTAAGGCTGGTTGTCAGGCCAGGAGCCCCAGCGGGCTTCTAATAATACATGAAATCTCATCCACTGGCAGGATGAGGTTTCGTTTTTGTTTTTTAAAAAGTGTCGTAAAGTTAATGTGTTTCTTATTAACGTGTCCTATCTCGTGTGACATTGTCACATGAGGGGGACATGTTAATGATCTTTAAAATTTTTCTATTTTTAAAGTTTTTTGGACTGGCAGTGATCTCCCTGAGACAGCATTTGTCTCAGGAAGCAGCGTGCTCTTTTGTGCGCATGCGCGAAAGAGCGCGCTTTGACAAATGGGGCATCCCCCCCACCCCCCCTGCATAGGAAGTGCATAGCACTTCCTGTCGGGCAGGCCGCCGGGCGGGCCTTAATTGGCCCACCCACTCAAAATAACGGTGGGACCCGTTTCGGTGGCGGGGGTTGGCTGTCCACCCGCCGCTGAGCCAGTGGGGCCCACACACCCACCAAGGGCAAAATTCTGCCCATGCTGTTTCTTCCGTAAACCACACATGTGTAAATTGGAACCCGCCCCTATTTCCCCTACCACCCCCCTTGCAAAAAAGGTGAGGGCTGGCTTCGGAAGTGGGACTTCCAGATCCAGGCTTCTGTTGCCATTTTGGCAAAGACACAGAGCCCCTCTGCCCGTGTAGAAATTCAGGCCCTGAAATCTTGGGCTGGATTTTCCAGGCCGGGGTGGGGGGGGGGCTTGCTCACCGATGCGTAAAATGACATGTGGTGACGTCGAGCAGAATTCCCGATGTCATCCCGCCCCATTTAAATTTTCAGGTAGGCGGGGGCTCAGCAAAATCAGCTGTGCGCACGCTGACCTGTCAATGGTCAATTGAGGCCATTGACAGAGTCATTTAAGTAATTAATGGACCTGCCTGTCCAACCTTAAGGTTGGCAGGCAGGCCAAGAGCTTTGGCGGGCATTAGAAAAAACATGAAACCTCATCCACAGGCAGGATGAGGTTTCATGTAGGTTTTAAAAATTTTAATTAAAGTTTTTTAAAAAGTTATGGACATGTCCCAACTCGTGACAGTATCATATTAGGGGACATATCAGGAATTTTTTTTCTATTTTTAATAATTTGTACAGTAGAGAGGATGTCCCTGAGGGAGCACTTAGCCTCAGGGAGATGAGTGCGCTCTTACGTGCGCATGTGTGAAAGAGTGCACTCTCGGGTTTAGGGATTCCCCCCAGCCTGCGCAGGGAGCGAATAGCGCTTCCGTGTGGATGTCATGCTGGGTGGGCCTTAAATGGCCCACCTGCGTAAAAGCATTTAACTCTCCGCACCCCCCACCGGGCAGGGGGAAAATCCTGCCCCTTGTTTCTGGTGCCTTGATAAATCTAATGTCCTGAAATTTTAATTTCACTTTCAGAATTAATATACTGTTATGACCGGGATGGGAGGAGTACGCGTATGATCTAGCCCCACTACTCTACAGGCCGTAACATTAATTTAAAAGTTTAATTTTCTCAACAAAATAGCCAATCGTCTATTTCCCCCACTGGTGTGATCACACGCACACACATAGGACAAACAGATAGAGTCTCTCTGCACTTGGGCTTTAAAGGATGGGAGTTATAAAATAAGGGATAAAATTCGCAGGGTCTCGATGCTGTCGACCTGGAATACCCCCGTGTGAAGATGGGCCGCTGCTCCTGTTGGATGTCTGGAAGTTCTCACCAACTGGTCACAGTTTTGCAGGTCAAAATGCAGACCACTTACACACAGATGAGGGTTCTCCGGCCACAGGTTGGTAGCCACACACAATTGTATGCTAGATAGAGAGAGAGAGAGCCAGTTAGGGCAGCCTTCCTTCCTCCGCTTATTCCCCAACAAGACTGCCTTCAAAACCTGCAGGTTCACAACTTAAGTTTTTTCCCTCTTTCCTATGTGATTTCCAGCAAGTTACCAACTTTTGCCATTTCAGTTTTTCCCTTTTTAGTCGTCCCCCCCCCCCCCCATTAATTAAAGCAATTGCAGTTCAAAATAAACAGCCAGACCTTCTTCAAGCACCACAAAGAACTGGTGATTTCCTTTCAGTTGACCCAATACAAATGTCCCATCCCTCACCTACTCAACGGCTTGTCTCTCATGGAAGAAGTAAATGACCGAAGAGCTCAACTTAGCAAGATAGTAGGCCCAAGCTCCCATTTTCTAGTATTACAGCAAGCTGGAAAGATGTAGCCTTATTGCTGCAAATTCTTAGAGCCAACGAAATTTGTTGATACATTGTTGCTGAGTATCGCCATGAAGTGACCAAATAATCCCGGCTATGTTTTGGAACCCCTGTGAAATTATCTACTGAAGGCCAAGCTCCAATTGACTTATTGAAATATTGGTAACTTGGTCATTTAGAATTTCTCTCTGATTTTTTGTTGCCACAGATATCTCCTGGATGCCACACTGAGGTTTTTTTTGCATGACCTGACATGGATCCTGCGTAGTGTTGCTAATTTGGGTAATCCAACAGTGTGCCCCCAATTTACACACAATTTTTGTTGTCAGTGGCTCTCCCTCCATTCAAGGATGACATCTACTCAGGGTCACGAGTTTCTGCCATGAGTCTTCATGTGACTGGCTTATTTTGGATTCACAGTTCCTTGGCCACATGGGACAGGACATTCGACAAAGTAGTGGGAAATGGAATGCAGGATGTACTTCCCTTTCTTTCCTTCTCTGCCATTGCTCTGCCTTATCATTAAGGCATTGGGACTTGAAGCGTGATGCAGCTTGATGGACAAGTACACCATTCTAAATGATTGGGAGCGAGCTGCTCCAGTCATTAAGGCCAATGCTGGTGCATTTCAAGGAGAGCTTCAGAGTGTCTGTAGCAATTTCTTTATCCTCCCTCAAACGTTGGCCGTTTGAGTGAACGGGACCTGCCGGGGAGATGATTTTCAGCCATGCAGACTTAATGGCCAGTCCATTGAAGTTGATTTTGCAGGGGTTTTGCCTGAATGCTAGTAGACTGGGCTTCAAGAAGGGCACTAGCATTTGCTCTACAGCCCTCCGATTGAATCCGGATGAAGCGTTGCTGGTGGAATTAATCTCGTGCTCTTATGTAGCGCTGGTACATAGTACAGGACTCTCTGCAGTATTGGGGCCTGGTGCAATAGCTGCTCTTTTGTTGATTTGCGGAGTTTTATTTGTCAAGCACTCACTGCTATAATTTTTTGAAGGCTGAACAGGTGTCGCTAGGTGTCAATGGTGGCCTTTTGAGAGAGGTGACTGCTGCAGTAAGAAAAATGCTCGACATATTCCATAGTGTCTCCTTCAACATATATTGGAAGTGGAATATTTGGCTGATCAGGTGTGAGTTGATATGAGCCACATTCGAGGATGGGTCGAGTTTCTTCTTTGCAGAATTGAAGGGATTAAGAGCTGCTTGCAAATTTGATGCAGAGTGGGCAACGACACTGAAGTAACCCACAAACTATGTGTATATATGGTGGTCAGTTTAGTTTGGCACAAAGGTGACTGAGATTAAAGAGCTTTCCACCTGGATGGGATTTAATACTGCCACCAGAGGGCAGTTTTTCTTTGAAGTGAATGGCCACTGTCAAGTAGATTGTTAATAGTATGGGGTATATCACACAGCCTTGTTTGACCCCAGCCTGGATTTTGAACTCGTCTGATTCAAGTTCCTCACTCAAGACAGCTGCAGTCATGTCATCATGAAGCAGTTGTAGGATTGTAATAAGTTTCTTGGGTATTCAAATCATAGGAGCACAATCCACAGAGTCCAGCGATTTACTGAATCAAATCAAGTTGTTGAATGCAATGAAGAGTTCCTGGTGGCATTCACTATATTTTTCTTGGCTTTGTTGGAGACTCCTCTACATGGCCTAAAGCCACACTGTCACTGGGAGAATGTGTGTCAAGATTTTCCCTGCCCAAGGACAAGAGGAAAGTTTCCACAGCATGATTTATCTCCCTTCTTGGAAATAGATACAATTTTGCATTCCTGAAGTCGTCAGGGGGAGTTCTTTTTCCTCCCAAATCGATAGGACTGGAGTCTTGGTGTGAGCAAAAATCCTCCAGTTTTGAAGATCAGAGCTGGAACACTAAAGATTTGCAGGCTTTGTTTTTTTTCCATCTGTTAATTGCTTGTTGCGGCTCTCCCATCGATGTTGGTTCACCATGGATTCTACCATAAGGTACTACGGGATAACCTGGAGAGTATCAGCTGCCACTGTGGATTCATAGTTGAGGAGTTGTTCAACATGTTCTTTCCAACGTTTACAGATGGTATTATTATCTTTAAGAAACACACCCTGTGAATGTAGGAAATTTTGTCTATTTTACCTCTGACTATGGATGGCCATGGTGTGTTGGAAAAAGCTTTGCATGTCATTAAGGTACTGTTGGATCTCTTGGGCACTTTCTGTTCCCACCACATGTCCTTTAACTTCTGGATTTGTCTTTGGACGTCAGCCATAATTGATTGATAATGCTGCCTTGAGCTGTGACCTTGGGTTGTTCTGCCAGGCAATGAATACTGCTCATTTTTGTTCCAGGCATTCACACATTTGAGCACCATTTTCTCTAACTAATCATGTGAGGTTGATGCTCATACACAATGGTCTGGGCACAGGAGTCTAGTACAGCTAACTTTATTTGATCCCACTAAGCTGACTGTGTGAAGATTTTTCCAGATTGTTAGTGAGCTGCATTTGCAATTCCTCTCTTCTATCAGGCTGTTTTAGGGCTGAGACGTTCCTCTTGGTCTTTTGGATCTTGCAGTGTCTTGGTGCAAGGTGGATGTTCATTGATCGAAAAAGTTGATGATATATCTAGCAGGCATCAGTCCCCCGCATGGATCAAGTGATACTGATATCACTTAGATCTTTGACTTGAACAATGACATAAACTGGGAAGTGCAAATGCTTGGATCTAGAATGCCTGCATGTGGCTTTGTATTTTTCCTTTTGGCAGAAGAGGGCATTTATTATAATGAGACTATGCAGAGGAAGCCATTTGCATCGGTTTTACCTACCCGATATATTCCAATGGTTCCGCTCCAGACTTTGGAGTCACAGCCAACCCTGGCATTAAAGTCCGACAGAAGGATGATTTTTTTTTCTTTTTGAGATGGCAGTGAGGACTTCATCAAGGTTAGAATAGAACTTTTTCTGAGCATCTTCATCGGAGTCATGGATTAGTTCATAAGCACTGATGATGTTGGAATATTGTTTATGGCTGAGCTGTAGGTGAAGTGTCATAAATGTTTAATTTATACAATTGGTGAGTTCTGGCAGTGCATCACAGACCCTATTCTGTGGCTCCAGGGTTGCTGTCAGTCTTTCCTTTTCTAATAGATGTCTCCCCCTACTTGTTGCTTCAGCTGTCTCTCCCCAGAGAGGTCAATCTCACTGAGGGCAGCGATGTTAATTTGGAGTCTTGATAGCTCACATGATAAGATTGCAGTTCTTTCTGGGTGGCTGCTCTTGAGATTATCTATTAGTGTTCTAATGTTCCCGGTTGAAGAATTTAGAGTTTTCTTTCTTTGACCACAATGATAGTGATCCTGCTGGGTGTGGTTCCCAGCCAGGAGAAAGTAGGACAGGCTATTTTTAGAGGATCCTTCATAGCCCCCTCCCCATTTATGCTGAGCAGAGGGTATCCTGCAGGGGACTACTCAGTCGCAGATGTTGCTGTCCAAAGACACCCCTGTCCCAATACTGGTGTCCAGCGACTTTCATGTATCTGTCATTTGTGTACAGGTTCTGACTAGGGACTCCCAGGTTCACAGCCCCAACCCATTGCCAGTCCTCTCGCCACAGGACTTGGAACGTAGGCCTTGGTAGAAGCCTGCATTGTTTACCATAGGGGCCTTGGGATGCCATCGTTGTTCACTTAATCTTGACAGTTGGAGGTCAGTTTTCAGCACCATGTCAAACCACAATGACTGGGATCACCTTGCTGCTGCAGCCTTCTTCCACCTTCTGAGGCAGTGAGTTGTTCAGTCTTCCTTTGCCTATTTTGTTATTGAGAACATTTTGGACCATCCTTTGTCTGGTACCTCCTTCTGCCTTGCTGCCATGGGTGGTTCTACTAGGAACAAGGAGCTCCTGACAGCACTGCTGAAGGGATCATCAGAATGCACAAGCATTTTCATCACATCAAGATGGTGATCCATCTTCATTACATGATGAAACTGTTGGTGCTGTCTGCATTTTGAGTTCTCTTATAGTTATTTTGAAGATTGGATCCCTGTCATTTGGAGTCCCTAGGCTGTGTAGCAGCAGGAAGTGATTTCTTGATGCTTCATGAAACAACAGTCAGATCTTCCTGTTCCATTCCCTGCTCCCTAATGCTTATTGTTATTTCACCTGGCTTCTTAACTGGATCCTCATGGGTGGATGCACCTGGGCTGCAAATCGATATACGACATATGACAGAGTTTGAGGCTTGGACAAGACTTCTCTTCTGAATGCACATCATGGCCTGAATTTTTCGGATGGTGGGGTCTCGCTTCCCGCCATCCAAAGAATCGGGGAATACATTCCTGTTGACTCAGAGTGTCCCATAGCCATTTCACGTTCAAATGAGCATTAAGTGGCTGGAGGCGGGACTTCTGTCCCTCACTCAGGAGGAAGTCCCACCTCAGAGAGTTGCCGTCCAATCGGATTGGCCGGCAGCTCTCTAGTCCCTGCAGTGACAGCGCTGCAATGGACACAGGGTGAACTTCAGGAGGATTTCAGACCCTAAATCTGAGGAACAGAGGCCCAAGTGAGTTCAAGGGGCTCCAGGGCGGGGAGGGTAGGGAAGGCCTGGGTGGGGCGCGAGAAGGGGTCGGTCGTGATCTCTGAGGAGAGGTTGGTGGGAGGTGAGGATGTCTGGAGGCCACCGGACCTTAAGCTGGTGGGGGGGCCTGACTTCAGATGGGGGCTTCTGATGGAGGGCCCTCCAACCTTCCTGCCCTGGATTTAACTCTGTTTAATTTCGATCTTCCCTCATGCCAGCTCAATCCTCCAGCCAGCCTAAAAATTGAAAAAGCGGCCAATAACTGTCCACTTAAGAGCTTCAATTGGGACAAGGGCGGGCTTCCCCATTTGAGGCCTTGCATGCCCCAGTGTAAAATCGCTGTGTGGTTAGGGGGCCGGGGACCCAGAGGAAATCCCATCCCTTCAATTTCACACTCCTCCATCTGCCTGAAAACCTGCCGGTGGGGCAGCATAAAATTCTGGCCCATCATAAGATTCCCCCTTATTTGGTACTTTTCAGATGGGTTGACTTTTGCATGTCATTTTGATAATGTTGCAGCTAAATAATGGAGCTTTAGTGCAACTGTCTGCACTAATCCAACTTGTTTTGGAAGCTGTTTCTCCATCTACTGCCTCTCTTGTATCTCTGTAACGGCTGCAGTGTTTACCTCCTTGCGTACGCTCATTGTTTGGATGGTGGCTATGCCTGCCCTTTTGTGTTGTTCATTGCTGCTGATTTAGGCGACCCTTCCCTTTACAAGGAGAAGAAACACTGGAGGGAATCTAGTTAGCAACCAAATGTGCTTTTTCACAGATGCCTGCATGGTGCTACTGTTTTCATGCACGTATTAATTATAATTGCCTCTCCTTTGACACTTTGTCCCTAGTCATGTGTTAGATGTTAGTTCAGGTATCCATGTTGTGAGGTTATGGTGGCTATGAAAATGTCTGTCAGTCTTACAGGATTTTCATGGGACCCTGTGGCTTCACCTATATTGGTCACCCTTGTAAGGTCATTAAACGTCTTTAGACATTGTACGGCAGTATATTGAAGTGAAGTTAGCACTGACTGCCTCAGCCACCTTCCTTCATAGTACCATCCCCTGTCTGGCTTCTAGGAGATGGACCATCCATTATTTTTTCTGTGAATAGTAAGCCTACTGATGCATCAAAATATTTGCTGCTCAACACCTTGAGGCTGTTTTCCTTCAATCACTGTCCATGATTTCACTTCCTATAGAGTGCTTCTAGCGTTTCACAAAGCATATGGCCTTTTAGTTGTTGTGTGCACAACAGTGTTTCCCTTTGTAGCAGCTCTGATCCTATCAATGGTGATACTGCTCCAAGCTTGCCCTGTTTAAGTAAAAGTTAGTTTACTCCCAAGAAAAGCCCACAGCTTTACAGCAGGAGCAGGTGGATGGCAGTCTCCACCCCATTCTGTGCCATTTCCAGTAGGTTAATAGGAATCAAGCCCAACGTTTCTTTACAAATTATGCATGGATTGAAGATACTAAGATGTTGCCTTTCCTCTACAGAGTGTCCGGTTGTCACTATTGACTGAAAGGGGAATGGGGGAAGCTGTGCAAGAGTTTGTTGACAAGGAAGAAAAAGATGCTATTGATGAGCTGGTAAAATTTCAACTGGAAAAGACCCAGCGGTTTTTGAAAGAGCGGCACATTGATGCTACCGAAGACGAAATTGATAAAGAAGTAAGTAATTTTAATGCTTAATAACAAGTATCTGCAACAGGAAATATTAGCTTTCAGAAAAACATTGCATGGGTTAATACAAAAACAACTTTAACTTGGAAAAATGTTCCAAGGGACTTCAAAATAAATAAATGCTGAACCATAGAAGTTATTAGGAGGGGTAAGCAGAAACTTGGTCAAAGAAATTGGTTTTAAACAGGGCCTTAAAGGAGGTGAGGGTCATGAAAAGGCCTGAGGGATCTGGGGAGAGAATTTCAGAGTGTGGGACTTATGCAGTGGAAAACAGGTCAAAAAGAGGTAAAGGGAACAGGATTGGTGGGTGCACATGAGGAAAGAAGAGCTTGGAAGTGGATCTTAATAGGACTGGAGGATGCTACAAAGTTCAAAGTGAAGAGGTGAGCTCATGAAATTATTTAAGTGAGGATGATAAATTTTAAGATATTGGAGACCAGAAGCCAGTGTAGGTTAGTAAGAAAGTGGTTACCATCAACACAGTGATGGAAAGTGTCGTTGACAGCGCTATCAAGTGGCACTTACTCAGTAATAACCAATCACTTATGCTCAGTTTGGATTCCACCAGGCAGACTCAGCTCCAGAGCTAAAGTTTATGGCGGGTGAGCGACACAAGGCTGGCTGGGAGAGAATTGGAATAGGCATGTATGTATGAGTGTTTCTGGTGCAAATAGAATAAGGTAGATTGGAGGTGACCGATGTTATAGAAATGGTACTGCTTGATCTGAATGTTGGATAGTATAGGATCAGAAGTTCAGCTTGGGGTCAAATAGAATGTCATGGTTACGAGAAGTTTGTTTCTGCACCAGATGGTGCCTTTAGGGGATTTGGAATTGATGACAAAGGTACAGAATTGTAGCTTTCAATGTCTTTGATCTTTATCTGGAGGAAATTGTGGCTTATCTGTTACAATCCCCATAGAAGTTAATAACTTCTTTAAAAGAAAGGAACCCCCACAAAACCAATGGAAAGAAAACTGATGGACAAGATTTCACTTTTTAAATCTTTACTTCCTGAGCAAATGTGGGACTGCATGCAATCTCTTAGTCTTTCCAACTCATCCTTCCTTTTGGAGGATCGCCCACTTACCACTCAATCATTTCAGCTCTGAAGTCACATTCACCAACAGCCACATTCCATCTTAAGTCCCTGGATATGGTTAATACTGACAAGACCTGTTTGCGTAGCTATCCAGAGTTCATTTTTTAACTGACCAACCAACTACATGGCTCATAGTCTTTTTCTCTGATACACCTAGCTCGCTCACACATTGCCTCACCTAAAGCATCTGGAGTTGTATTTTCTTCCTCCTGATAGGCTGGAACCTGACACCACTGCAATTAGCATTCTATTTACTTTTTGCTTCAACTTTCTTCTCCATACCAACCTCAGGTTACATGGACATTTCTTTGAACCTGATTATGCCATAAGCAGAAAGCTATTTACACCCCACCCCCCGCCCCTCAGAATGCTCCCTAGTTTTACTTTGGTCTTAAAGAGAGCATCACACAAAAGGAAAATACAGGCTTCCCCCAAAGCACATGAGCCATCATATATCCAAAACTAGATGTTGGACAAACAGTCTGACAACACAGGGAGTAGAGGAGTTGAAAGAGGTGGTAGAGAGGTAAAGCTTGGGTGTCTTCAGCATTCAAGTGGGGAAAATGTACAGATGTACACCGTACAAAAAGGAAAATGTGAGGTTGACCACTTTGGTTGGAAGAATAGAAAAGCAGAATGCATTTTAAATAGAAAGAGTCTACAGATTGCTGAGGCACAGAAGGATTTAAGTGTCGCCATTCATAATTCAGAAATAGTTAGCATGCAGATCCAGCAACTAATTAGGAAGGCAAATGGAATGTTGGCCTTTAATGCAAGGGTGATGACGTTTAAAGGTAAGGAATCTTGGTACAACTCTGCCAGGCATTGCTGAGGCCAAACCAGGTGTACTGTGTGCAGTTTTCGTCTCCTTATTTAAGGATGGGTATACTTGCACTAGAGGCCGCTCAGTGATTTCTGGAGTGAGCAAGCTTAGACTTTGAGGAAAGGTTGAGCAGGTTGGGTCTGTACTCATTGGGGAGGTGATCTCATTGAAACATAAAATATTCCAAGGTGGGACTGACAGGGTAGATGCTGATGGGATGTTTTCCTTTGTGGGGGAATCTGAAACTAGGGGACGCAGTTTCAAAATAAGGGCTGTGCCGTTTAAGACAGAGTTGAGGAGGAATTCCTTCTCTCAGGAATGCTCTACCCCAGAGAGCAGTGAAGGCTGGGTCATAGCATATATTTAAGGCTGAGTAAACAGATTTTTGGCCTGTGGGAGGGTGGGGGATGGGGGATGGGGGATGGGGGGGAGGGGGAGGAGGGGGGGTGGGGGCGGGGGCGCAACAGGAAAGTGGAATTAAGGCCACAATCAGGTCAGCCAAAATCTTATTGAAGGGTGTAGCAGTCTTGAGGGGCTGAATGGCCTACTCCTTTTTCTTATGTGCTGATGACCCCATGTCTGTGGATGATGTCATCAAAGGGTGTATGAGAAGAGCCTGCCAAGGATAATCCTTGGAAAGAAACTCTGGACATAACAATATGAGAATAGAAGCCATTCTTGGAGATGCTTTGCTTAAAGTCGAATATCCAAGAATGGAACCAAGTGTCATTTCACTGAGCTGCAGAACAGAGGTATTGGAGGAGACTGGTGTAGTTAACTATGTCGAAAGATGTAGAGAGGCCAAAAAGAGAATGCCACATGTTCACAGTCTGGAGCAGGATCCTGATTGGTGAAATTCAGTCATAGATTTGTGTGAAAAATGGACACAAAGTTGAGAAGAATTTGGCAATATGTTTCAAGGACTTTGGAAGGGAATGAGAGATGGAAAGTAATTTTAAAGGACAGAGGTAGATGGTAATTTTTTTGTGGGGGGTAGGGTATGATAGTGGCTTTTGAAAGGGAGGAGGAAAGTACTTGAGTAGAATCCAGTTAAAATATCAGCTAGCCTGGGGGCCAAAATAGGGATTTGTCTGGTCATAGTTTAATGAAAATGAGGTGAAGATAGCAAGTGGTGGGTCTCATAAATGCAATGAGCGCAAGAGACAGAATGAGTGGAGATGGGAAAGAGGTACATGGGTTCAGAACTAGGGGAGGAATGCATTGAGGGGGAAATTAGGCTCATGGGGAAGGCAGAGCCAACTAAATGGATGACCTCTATCTTAGTATTAAAGGAGTCCATGAGCTCTGTAATTGTTGGGAGAGGCATTTAAGGATGTGGCTGAGAATGCAGCAAATATTGCTGCGGGTAGAAAAAGCTACCTTTGCTGTTTAGGATGATCCTACAGTAGTGAATAATTTTGCAGAGGAGAATTAAGGACTTAAGACTAAAACTGGTCCAACTGGATCTGGTAATGGTTCACCAAGTATGCTTAAGTCTACAACCCTTGTACTTCAGGGGACAAGTTGGAGTTGGGGTGGGGTGGGACATACCAGGGAAAATAACCAGATTGGTGGAGAACTGGGAACAAAAGACATCAAGGTGTAGGTGAGATAAAATTAAACTTCTCAAACAGTCAGTCTCTTCACCAGTCAGTGGCAATACCAGAAAAGCAGCAGCCAATCAGTTCCATTCTTCTACATAATATATGGTTCTCTAGGCTAGGAGGGAAAAGAATGACTGAATTCCTGGTCCTGCTTACTACCTGGTAACTTCTGCTGGAAAGTACATTTATGTAAATATTGGGGAAAAAACAGGATAAGGATCAACTTTAATAATTCTTGTTCAAAAATCTTACTAACACTGTAGATTCTCAGCTGCAGAATAACCACTAAGAACTGAAACAAAAACACAAAATGCTGGAAAAACTCAGCAGCTCTAACAGTATCAGTGGAGAGAAAGACTTTCGGTCTGTCCACAAGCATGACCCAGGCCTTCCTGTCGCTGGCCATTTCAACACACCACCCTGCTCTCACGCCCACATGTCCGTCCTTGACCTGCTGCAATGCTCCAGTGAAGCTCAACGGAAACTGGAGAAACAGCACCGCGTCTTCTGATTGGACACTCTACAGCCTTCCAGAATTAACATTGAGTTCAACAACTTCAGACCATGAACTCTCCCCTCCATCTTCACCTCTTTTTTTTATCCCCTTTTTTCAATATTCATTTTTATTTTTTATCCACTTATTTTTATTTTTAATTTATTTTCATTTCTATTCATTGTTTTATCCCCACATTTTTATCCTATTTTTGATCCTTTTTTCCCACCACTGTCCCCTCCTCCCACCCCACCCCCAGTAGGGACATCTGTCACTTGTTCATGTTGTTCTTTCCAGGGTGCTTACCCTTGTTCTGCAATTACCACATTCTGCTTTCTGACCTTAATGTCACCATCAGCACTTCCTTTAGCCAGTTCCACTACCATTTGTCCTTTTGTTCAAGACATCTTTGTCAATCTTTTCTTTGCCTCCACCTATCGCTCACCTATCCAGCTTCACCTGTTCCACCCTCCTTAAACAGTATAAATTTCATCACATTTTACTTCTCTTTAGCACTGAAGAGTCATACGGACTCGAAAGGTTAATTCTGTCTTTCTCTCCACAGATGTTGTTAGACCTGCTAAGTTTTTCCAGCATTTTCTGTTTTTGTTTCAGATTTCCAGCATCCGCAGTATTTTGCTTTTAACCACCAAGAACTGTCTGTAGCAACCCTTTCATGCCACTAGATATTGCAAGTATGTTTTATAACTGCAATAAAATAATCATTCACTGAATTTGGTACAGGTAGCTATTTTTATTCTCCTTTCAAGAGACTTAGGGATAGGTTTGTATTTTCAGGACATGGATGTAGTGCTTAGCAGAAAATCTGGCAAAGCGGATTACCCATGTAATTTACTGTCCAATTATATTTGTGAGTGAGTGTGTGTTATGGGTGTGTGGCCTGCCCTGCCCTGCCCAGTTTTCCTTTTCTGCCATGCGATGATGATTTTCACTGGATTCTGGTCAGCTATGGGTCAAGAGTGCGTTTCCGTTGTCACTTTACTCTGGGAAGAGGGAAACTGCGGGGGAATGTTAACCAAGAAAAGGACAGGTTGGGTTGATTGGAGGGTTTAAAGCCTGAGAAATCTATTATCTACATCCATCCTGCCTATTTTTAGCATTAACTGAGGCTGGGATATGGGCATGTGACGAATGCTGCAAGGAGGTACGCTGGGCCTTGACAATGGGGCTGCAAGCCTCAAGGGCATTCCAGCTTTCAACTTTAACTGTTGTTGGCCGAGTTTTCCCAGTGTCAGGAAACCTGGCAGCTTCATCAAGGTGAGGATTTAGTGGATTCAGGAGATGAGTGCCTTCATACTTACCACCTGCATCCAGTTGTCTACTTGAGAAGTCTCCATGATCGGGCAATCCCACAGCGTGTGGAGGAATTCCAAGTTCTTCATGACTTTCTGACAGACTAGCTCCCTGAGGGTTAGACAAGGAAAAACCTAGTCTTACATGTGTGAATTTCATGCTAGCTCACTTTGGAGATACTTGGGTGCTGGGGATTTCTCAGATGTATGCATGGTAACTGCTGGAGTTTAATTGGCCAAAACTGTACAGCTGACCAGCACACCACACTGGCGAACCTCGTGCTGCTTGTCCTGGCTAGATCACCCTACCTGGTCTACAGGATTATATGGAACCAAGTGAGAGAAATCGATCTATCCTTTCAGGTTCTACTCGTGAGTCAATCTGGCTGGTCAAACAACAGCTGTGCCCTTAAGTACTGCAGCCCTGCTTGGCTTAGGTATCCAATTTAAGTCTGACACTGAGGACTGATAGATCCATCTGTGAGACATGCCATTTTTAAGCCATTTCAATCCAAAGAGACCCTGCTTAGTCCCTACCTTCAAGGAGTTGGTTTTAGCCATTGATAATATTTACTCCAAAAATAAGTTTACATAATTTTAAAACTTGTAAAGCGATCCTTTTCTAATAAAATTGATTTTCATGTTCAGTAGAATAATTAGACAAATTGGAGGCTCGTTCTAGAATTTGTATTTAACAACTTCAATTCTCGCTTAGCTTTGCAAATCCTGAAGTGATTTGAAATCATATTATCTCCTTTTATTTATGAATTTTATTTTCTTAAAAAAGCTGATTACTAGTTTCTGCCTCCTTTTTACCCCCTTTTAATTCATTTTACCAAGGTTTCTCCTGAGGTTCTCTTGCTGGGTTACAGTTGCACAAGCAGCAGTGTTCTTGGAACATTTGTGGAAGACTTGAAAGTGAGAAAACTATTAGATTGTGGGTGTTATCATACTAAAGATTGGTTCTATACTCACCCTGCACTCACCTAGCAGGAAGGCTGGATAGCAACCAGGAATGGAAACCTTGGCTGAATTACCAGAGCAGACTGTAGGTGCCCTAACCTCTACTATGGCAGAGACCCCAGCAAAAGCAGTTGAAGTTCAGACGATTAATAGCACCACACTGGAAAAATATCCAGATAGGAATGGAATTGGCGGTTGTGAGATGATCACATTCTCCACCAGACACAATTCTTGGGGAGGGGGAATGCCTGGAGGACAGCAAACCAAAGTGGAAATGTGAAGCATAGAGAGGTTTTAATGCATCAAACTTTGATCATACTTTACTTCAGCTCAACATTGTTTAAAAAGCAATTTTTATCGGTGCTACATGATTCCAGCCTCAATTTCTTCAACTACAGTCTACATTCCAGGCTTAACTCAAGTATGGAACATTGGTGAGCTAGCTGAACTTAACTTGTTTTCTCTATGCATCAGTTCTGAGGCATCTAGAAAACATAGTATTGTGTACTGACTCCAGAACTTCACTGGCCAGGAGATCTACTGGGATTCCAAGGACAGAGCCACCCCCCCAACCCCCACCCCACTGCCCAAGGATATCTAGGTCTAACACAAACCTTCTGACTGGCAATCTCTCAGTGACCAGAAGCTGCTGTTCTCTGAGGCTTGGCATGTAAATGCAGGCCTGAGAAATCTTTGGTCGCTGCAAAATTCTGGACTTCTCTATATAATACAATGCGTCCCATATGTCAGTTTATATGTCTAATAGTGAATGGAGATGGGATAAATGCACATGCGTGCTAATAACCTGATTGAATTGGAGTGAGGATGCCTTCACATCTGAAAGAGAGCTCCTGCTCCAAGCTGATACTTGGCTGGAATAGCCAGTGCATGAATGTTGGGTGAAGGCAGTTTTGGCTGTGAGATGCTCCATAATTTATTTCTAGTCAACGTTCACTGTCCGGACTTTAACATGAAATATGGCCCTTTTGGCAAGGTGCCATGGGCTATCTTAGAATGGGAAAGCAGGCAGATGGACCTGTAAATTAGGGCACCATGCCATCGGCCACAAGACTCCTGTCCCCCTGCAATTTTATGCGTAATGGGGGGGCAGCAGGTGGGTCACCTGCTCTTGGTTCAGTAGAGGCCCAACTAAGGGCCTCATCATGCTACCGCTCCAATGTAATGGGCGGTGGGAGAAGCCAACACTCAGTGTGCTGCTTAGCAGGTTTAACCCTGCCGTCTGCTAGCCACTTAAAGGATTGGGGTAGGGGGAAGTGGTGGGTGCCTCTTGTCGTGCTCCCGGTTCCAGTTGGAGGCTCTTCCCCTCTTCCCCCCCTAACTGCCCCCCCTACCCCCACTTGCTGGGGCCCATCAGCCTGATCCCAGCTAGATGCTGGACGCAGCTGAATGTCTGGTGCATTGGTGAAAGCCATCTTCTTAGGCTACGTGCAACACCAGCAGTGACCACCATTAAAGCTGGCACTGCCGGTGTGCAGAGCTGCTCACTGGCAGCTCTATGAGGCAGTCTTCCTTCTGGATACAGACAGAAGCCCTGCTTCATAATAATTAAAGGGCTGCTGTCCAAAAAATTAAAATGGGGCAAGCCAGCTAAGTGAAGGCTAAAAGTCACCTTGACTTTTATGCTGGGGTGCGTGGAGCCTACCCTCAGCATGTAACCCAGCCCCATGTGGTATGACAGTTCAAGTGTGATTTCCTGGTTTTACTGAGTTGATCTCTGCCCTCCTGCTTGGAAAGAGAAAATTGTACAGGGTATTTCCTTACCGCTGACGTTATCCATATGTGCACATTGGGTGAGGGCAATTTCAAGCTCCAGTGTGGTGTTTAGCTGTGATCAAATAGCATACCGTTAAGACTCACACCTGACTTACAGCCACTTGGGGAATATGTCAGTGAGTGATCAGTTCTCATATAACCATACCCAAGTAGGTAGTCAATGCGCTTGAGAGAAAACTAGCTTGGCAGGGGTCTGGGAACCTGAGGGCAAATTCAGAACAGGTAATGGGAGAGAACTAGTGAGTGACTCTGAAAGACAGAAAAAGCACAGGTTAAAAAGTGTACAGCACAGGGATTTGGTGGTGTTAAAAGGCGTATGTGTAAATGCAAGGGGTATAGCAAATAAAGCCGATGAGCTGAGGGTGCAGATAGACACATAGCAACGTAATATCAGAAACTATAACGAAACTTGGCTTAAAGAGGGGCAAAAATGGCAGCTCAATGTCCCTGGATATAGAGTTTTCAGGCAGGATAGAGAGGGGGATAAAAAGGGAGGGGATGTAGCATTATTGGTTAAAGAAACAATTACAGCTGTGAGGAGGAATAATATATTAAATAAAGCATCAAATGAGGCCATATGGGTTGAGCTCGGAAATAAAGGGGCAGCCACATTGCTAGGAGTGTACCATAGACCCTCAAATAGTGGAAGGGAGTTAGAAGAGCAAATATATAGGCAACTTTCTGAGTGCTAATACAATAGGACAGTAATAATTAGAGAATTCAACTACCCTAATATCGAATGGGATATGAACAGTGTTGAAGGGCACAGAGGGCAAAAAAGTCTTGAACTGCATTCAAGGGAACTTTTTCAGCCAGCACGTAACAAACCCACGAAGAGGGGGTGAAATTTTAGATTTAGTCTTAGGAAATGAAACTGGGCAAATGGATGAAGTAGTAGTGGGTGATAGTGACTATAATACAATTAGATTTAGCATAATTATGGAAAAGGGCAAAGATAGAACAGGAGCAAAAGTTCTACATAGGGGAAGACAAATTTTACAAAGTTGAGAGGTGAACTGGCGAAAGTGGACTGGATACAGCTACGAGAAGGAAAAATGGTGTCAATTCAGTAGGAGGTATTCAAAAGCAAGTTTCTACGGGCACAGTGTAAACATGCCCCACAAAGAAAAAGTGTGGTGCTACCAAATCTAGAGCCTATGCTTCTGGTTATCCAGAAGCATACAAGGTAAGATAAAGCAGAAAAATAAATCTTGTGACAGTCAGAAAAAGCTTAATACCATAGAAGACCTAGAGGAGTATGGAAAGTACAGGGGAGAAGTAAAAGAGGAATTTAGGAAAGCAAAAAAGAGCACACACACACAAATATTGGCAGATAAAATCAAAGCTTAAAGATGTTTTACCAGTACATTTAAGAGCAAGAGAAAAGGAAAAGGGTAGGGCCTATCGGAGATGTGGATGGAAACTTTTGTGTTGATGCTGAAGCAGCCTATGTCCAAATGCAGGAAGACCTGGACACGATCTAGGCTTGGGCTGACAAGTGGCAAGTAACATTTGCACCACAAAAGTGTCAGGCAATGACAATCTCCAACCAGAGAGAATCTAACCATCGCCCCTTGATGTTCAATGGCATTCCCATCACTGAATCCCCCACTATCAACAGCCTGGGGGTTACCATTGACCAGAAACTGAACTGGACTAGCCATATAAATACTGTAGCTACAAAAGCAGGTCAGAGGCTAGGAATAGTGCAGTGAGTAACCCAACACCTGACTCCTCAAAGCCTGTCCACCATCTACAAGGCACAAGTCAGGAGTGTGATGGAATGCTCCCCACTGGCCTGGATGATTGCATCTCCCACAACACTCAAGAAGCTTGACACCATCCAGGACAAAGCAGCCTGCTTGACTGGCACCACATCCACAAACATTCACTCCCTCCATCATTGATGCACAGTAGCAGCAGTGTACCATCCATAAGTTGCACTGCAGGAATTCGCCAAGGCTCCTTCAACAGCACCTTCCAAGCCCCATGACCACTGATCTAGAAGGACAAGGGCAGCAGACAGGTGGGAATACTACCACCTAGAAGTTCCCCTCCAAGTCACTCACCATCCTGACTTGGAAATATATCGCCATTCCTTTACTGTTGCTGGGTCAAAATCCTGGAACTCCCTTCCTGACAGCACTGTGGGTGTATCCACACCACATGGACTGCAGCGGTTCAGGAAGGCAGCTCACCATCACCTCAAGGGCACCTAGGATGGGCAATAAATGGTGGCCCAGCCAGTGAAGCCCACATGCCATGAACAAAAAAAAAATGTGGGCAGTGTTCTCGATGAACACTTAGTCTCTGCCTTCACTAAGGGGAGGGATGATGCAGACATATTAGTTAAGGAGGAGGAGTGTGAATATTAGATACAATAAGCATAGTGAGAGAGAAAGTACTGGAGGCACTGGCATCCTTGAAGGTGAATAAATTACCAGAGGCTGATGGGTTGTATCCCAGGTTGTTAAAGGAAGCCAGGGAGGAAATAGCGGGTGCTCTGAAGATCATTTTCCAATCCTCACTAGATACAGATGAGGTACTGGAGGATTGGAGGCCTGCAAAAGTTGTACCGATATTTAAAAAGGGTGCGAGGGATAGGCCAGAAAATTATAGGCTGGTCAACCTGACTCTGGTGGTGGGCAAATTATTGGAATCAATTCTGAGAGACAGGATAAGTTAATTGGAATGGCATGAATTGATCAGGGATGGTCAGCATGGATTTGTTAGAGGAAGATCATGTCTAACTAACTTAATAGAATTTTTTGAGGAAGTAACAAGGAGGATTGAAGAGGGTAATGCAATGGATGTTGTCTACATGGATTTTAGTAAGGCATTTAACAAGGTCCTACATGGCAGACTGGGCAGAAAAATGAGTCCCATGAGATACAGGGGAAGGTGGCGAGTTGGATCCAAAATTGGCTCAACGACAGGAAACAAAGGGTAATGGTTGATGGATGTTTTTGTGAATGGAAAACAGTTTCCAGTGGTATCCCACAGCGTGCAGCGTTGTGGCCTCTGCTGTTTGTTGTATATATTAATAATTTGGACTTAAATGTGGGAGGCATGATTGGGAAATTTGCAGATGACACAAAAATTTGCTGTGATGAGGATAGCTGTTATCTCCAGAAAGATATCAATGGTTTGGTTGAGTGGGTGGAAAAGTGGCAAATGGAATTCAATCTGAAAAAAGTGTGAGATAATGCATCTGGGAGGGAAAAGAAAGCAAGGAAATACTCAATAAACAGTAGGATATTGATAGGGATTGAGGAAGTGAGAGACCTTGGAGTGCATGTCCACAGGTCCTTGAAGGTGGCAGGACATGTGGCCAAGGTTGTTAAGAAAGCATAGGGAATGCGTTCCTTTCTTGGTCGAGGTATGGAATACAAAGGCTGGGATGTCATGATGGAACTGTATAAGATGCTGGTTGTGCCACAGCTGGAATTTTGTGTACAGTTCTGGTCACCACGTTACAGGAAGGACATAATTGCTCTGGAGAGTATTGAGGAGATGTACAAGAATGTTGCCACGGCTGAAAAATTGCAGCTATAAGGAAAGATTGGTATCGGCTAGGGTTGTTTTCCTTGGAACAGAGGAGGCTGAAGGGTGACTTAATTGAGGTGTACAAAATTATGAGGGGCCTAGATAGGGTAGACAGGAAAGACTTGTTTTCCCCTAGTTGCGGGGTCAATTACCAGGGGGCATAGATTTAAAGTGATTGATAGAAGGATTAGAGGGGACATGAGGAAAAACTTTCACCCAGAGGGTGCTGGACATCGGAATTCACTGCCTAAGTTGGTGGTTGAGGCTGAAATGCTCAACTCATTTAAAAGGTACCTAAATCTGCACCAGAAATGCTGTAACCTGCAAGGCTATGGACCAAGTGCTGGAAAGTGGGATTAAAAATGAGCGGCTAGTTTCTTTTTTCTCTTTTTTTGGCCGGCGCAGGCACGATAGGCTGAATGCCTCTTTGTGCCGTAACTTTTCTATGGTTCTAAAATTGGTAAGGGAGAAATATACTGGGAGGAATAGTATTCCACAGCTGGTAGTGTAGTTCATTATGCACAAATAAAATATTTTTTATAAAATGAACTGCACACGTACATTATGTAGGATTAAAAAAAATTCATTTGCACATCACCACTTCAAATGGCACTGCACAGACTTGCGTTGATTTCCCAGGTGGCAGAAAGCACCATGGGTCGCACAGGTAATGGCCCACGTTGTGTGCCCCATTGATAACATTGTGCTTTTTGTCCCAGAGGAGTGGGCATCATCTGTTCAGATGCTCCTTGTTGTGCAAGAACAGATCTTTCCTCCATAGTCACTGAATTTTGGTTCAGAAAGTGTATTTTGTCCAAACCTTTAGGATCCTGTAGTAAAGTTAATTGTTTTTGGCAAGATAATTGATAAGATTATTAGAAATATAAAAACTTCAGAAACTACATACTGAAAAATTAACTATCTGGCTAACACTTGGTTCTCTCATCAATACAGAAGACATCATCCTGCCTGGTTATTGGGCCTAGCATGGGGTCTCTACTGGGATGTTTCATAAAGACTAGCCTTCTCTAATCTTTTAAACTTTCAGGTTCTCCATTTTCGTGAAACCCGGAAAAAAAACACAGCTGAAGAAGATGAAGAAGTTCAAGAAGTAAGTTGTTTCCTGTGTAATGATTCTGTATTAACTTTCAAGTCTTTAATTAAATAATATAGCTGTGCCTCAACCTTTTATACGCTGGACTCACAATATGATGCTACTTGCAGGAGTGTTTTGTTACCAAATTTTAGAGTGGTGCTCTATTGCTGCCCTGTTTATATGGGTGCAAATTTGACCCCTCCAAGCCCAAAAGCTCTTTCAGTAATTAAATGTAAATGTATATCTAAGTGACTCCACAATGAGTGCTCCATAATCCATTAATATTTTCAGGCTGGCATATAAATGTTGTCCATACACATCTGCTTGGGTATGTAATGGCATTTCAGATTTCACAAGAAACTGGTACGCTGATGCCTCTACGCTTTGTAATTTTGTCAGGGGCAAAGAAATCAGACATAATTGAAGGTATAACACAGCATTTGAAATTGGAAGGGATACCCGAAATACCGAGTACTCCAAGGGGTGGGTCATTGGAATGGGCTCAAATTCAGTTGCAAATGAGAAGATTGGAACTAGAGGTAGCAGAAAAAGAGCATTTCAAAGGGAACAGACAGAAAGGCAGGAAAGAGAAAGCAAAGCAGGAAAGGGAATTAGAAATAGCAAGGTTAGAAAAGGAGGAAAGAATAAAAGAGAGAGAGAGAGAATTCCAGCTTAAAATGCAGGTAGTTAAAAAAGAGACACCAGAAGGTTTGCAAGGACTTATTTCACAGAATCACAGTGCAGAGGAGGCCCTTTGGCCCATCGAGTCTGCACTGACACGTGAGAAACACCTGACCTACTTATCTAATCCCATTTACCAGCACTTGGCCCATAGCCTTGAATGTTATGACGTGCCAAGTGCTCATCCAGGTACTTTTTAAAGGATGTGAGGCAACCGGCCTCCACCACCTTCCCAGGCAGTGCATTCCAGACCATCACCACCCTCTGGGTAAAAAAGTTTTTTCCTCACATCCCCCCTAAACCTCTTGCTCCTCACCTTGAACTTGTGTCCCCTCATGACTGACCCTTCGACTAAGGGGAACAGCTGCTCCCTCCACCCTGTCCATGCCCATCATAATCTTTTAATTCAGTAATTTTTTCTCTCTTGCCCCCTCCCCTCTTAAAGGTGCTAACTCATATTGGTTGTGGCTCCACAGGAAAAGTAACACTCTGGCACTTTGCCCAAATGGCTGTTCTTTACATATGAAATTGGGCGGTGAGCATCACAGAAATAGTCATACAACAGCATAATAGCTGAACCCAATCCTGTCTTCACTTGAATTGCATACAAACCAGAAGTAGTCACAGGACAGTGATCATGATTTAGAATGCGCTAACTTGTATTCTTAACCTTTCTAACAAAGAATGCTGAGGCTAATTTCAATGTGTCGACTGCTGCTGCAACTGCTCAGCTAACTTGGTACAAATCTGGAAACAAAACCTGTAATCTGCTGATCTCTGTGATTTAGTACTAAGCCCCAACCTCTTGCTATCTAGAAAATGAATTATCCAGGCTATAAAGACAAAGGGCTCTAAAGGTTGAGAATTTAAGATAGCTACTGATTTAAATTTAATTTGTAACTGAGTCTTAGGCTATTGCTTTTTAGGAACAAGATAATGGACTTTAACGCTATAGAGACTGGGTTGAACACACTAAATTGGTCTGTAATATAAAAGGAATGCATACAAGGATCTTAAATCTTCAAACATCTCTTTTTATTGTTCATGGAACGTGGATGTCATTGACAAGACTATCATTTGTTGGCCATCCCAAATTGCCCTTGAGAACGTAAGCATCCTTTTTCAACAGCTGCAGCCCCTGTTATGGAGGTGCACCCACAATGCTGTTAGGAAAGGAGTTCCAGGACTTGAATCGAGTGATGGTGAAGGAATGACAATATATTTCCAAGTCAGGATAGTGTGTGACTTGAAGGGAACCTTGCAGATGGTGGTGTTCCTGTGCACCGGCTGCCCTAATCCTTCTACGTGTTTGGACATTGCTATTGAAGGAGCCTTGACAAGTTGCAAAAATATTAAAACTAAAGAAGAGTCGTAATATTAGCCACTGGAATTTCATGCATGCTCCTGACTTTAATTACCCAATCCTGCTTCACAGGAGATAAAGTGGCTGATTTTTTTTCCTCAGAATTCTTTGAAATTTATTCCTTTAATATTTGTGTGGAGAGTTACCGTCACTCATTACATATTAGCTAGAGTCCAGTGTGTGTGTCTGTAAATTGGCTGTAGGGAATTGTCAAATTGATATGGATAATATTTTCTTATTATAATGAGCTAATTGGCAGTTTTTTTTCTCCATTAAATGAAAGGCAATGAATAGAGCCAGAGCACATAGAATTGAAGGAAAAGAAGTTTCAAGATTGATTAGCGATGACGACATGGACGTTTCTGAAGAAAAGGCTGCAGACTCTGATGAAAGCAGTATGTCTGTGGTTATCAGAGGGCGAGGCAGAGGTCGTGCAAGGGGTAACAGTAGAGGCCAGAGCTCTTCCACAGGAAGAGGAGGATCCAAAAGAGGAAGCAGTAAGAATTATTTATATTATACAAACATATAAAATTGACAGGCAGGAAAAGATCAACTGGTCCATCAAGTCAGTCCTATGCCATAATATTCTATACATTATAGTTAAAAATTTTTTTCCTTCCCCAGACTTCTCATCACACCCACCCTCACAGCCATGTAATCTTCTGAGAGAGACAAAAAAATCCAGGCCAATAAAGGAAAAGATTCTCTAGAAAGATCCCCTCTGATTCCTTCAGATGATTAAAACCAGTCCATGAGATCACATGGTCCTTTACCTTCAGAATTATCTGATCTCTGCCCCAGTCAGCAAATGGTCAAGCTCCGTGTTGAAGGCACAGAGAGAGCTAGCACCAAACACACTAGCTGACAATGTATTCCACAGACGCACAATTCTCTGGGGAAAAGAATAATTGCTTATCTGTCCTACTCATACAGAGTATAACCTCAATCTGTGAAAATGCTATTATCAGTAGCGACATTATCCAGCCCTTTAATTAAACGCTGTACCTTGTAGTAGGGCACCTCTAAGTCTTTGTTGCTATAATGTAAACAGATCAAGGTCTTTGAGCCTACCTGAGAAGCTGAAGCTCTTTAAAATAGGAATCGTTCTATTTCAAGGCAATTATATCACCCATCATTGGGGGCGGGGGGGGGGGGGAGGGGGTCAAAGTACTCAAGATTTATGGTCCGATTAGTAACCTGTGTATTGTCAAAATCGTGGCATTTGGTTCTATTAACTTTAGTTTCTTTATATTGGTCATGAACCTTAGCGATCTGAGCACAAAACACCAGCAATGTTTTCCTTGTCTCTTTTAGTATTGTTCCCTGCAAATAATGCATGGGTTCTGTGTCTCTTCTACTGACACGCATGAAATTACAATTATCTATGACTGTTTGCCATTGCGTGGCCCACTTCCCAACGCAACCAAATCTTTTTGCATTTGATTGCACTACACCCTTGTTGTTTTAACGCTTGCACAGATTTTGGTGTCATCTAGAGATTGTTTACCATACTCCTAATAAGCTGAGGCCTTTATTAAAGACTGTGAAGACTACTGCTGATTTGGAACATAAGCATTATCTACAGGAATGTAGACTGATGCAAGATTGTCACCTATCAGCTCTGCCTTAGCCTGAAAATCAGTTTGAATCTGTCCTTTAGTGAACCTATACATTTCATTAATGGACTTCTGACAAAGCTAGAAAAGCTTCTGTTCTTACTGCTACAATTATCCATCATCTTCTGGGGTTCCACAGATCTTTTCCTAATCTTATCTAACTGTTTTTATGCCCCTTCTAAAATTGCAAAGAACACAGTCCTTAAAATGGTAGATTTAAAACAATTATAACACTCCAGTTATTGCATAGTGAGTCATTGTTTTCATATGTAGTGGAGCCCTTAACATAAAACTATTAAAATGTCTGTCACCCAAACTTGCTTCTCTCCATTGGGTGGATTTAATTGACTTTGGGAGCTGTATTTGGGTGCACTGATTGAAGTAGTCACTATGTTATTATTCTGCATGATGATGAATGGCAGTAGATAGCTTTGATTATATAGATGGATAATTGTATTTCTCGCCTAATGGTGAATTTCCACAGAGGCCCTCCTGTTTATCAATTGTAATTTTGATGAAAATGCTACGAAAATCCCAGATAAAAGTTCTTCTATTAAAGTTACTACGGGCAGAAAGCTGCATTCCCCTACTTCAACCACCAAACTTCAAAACTAGTTGTCAATACCATACATTGCGACATCTAAGTCAATCTGGTGTATATGACAACCCTTTTTCCTGGCTCCAAAAATCATGTTTAGGCCTATTAGGCATATAAGTTGACCAACCTTTTCTGCTAAGACATGCTAAACTTGCATTAAGAGTCAGCCTCAATTTTTCACCTCAGAACTGTACGTTTAAATACTTTATAAGTCGGCACATGGGATCAAGCAGGCGAGACAGGCCGTGTTGCCAAAAAGATGCAGAGGAATTTAAGGCACACGCACACACACACAAACAGAGTCGGCAATGCATGGCAAACGATGAACAGAAAAGGGTCCTCGGGCAAAAAGAATGAAGTAAGAAGCTGATTTCAAGCAAAAAGTCTCATTGTTTGCTAACTCATCAAATAACCATGCTGCATCATGGAAATTCAGTGCTAGTGAAAAACTGGTGTGAGAATGGAAAAAGGAGAAATCTGCCCTGAAGGAGATGCCCAAAATCAAATGCGCCCTGAGAACAGGACCAGCCACTAGCCTGACCTTGAGAAGCATGTGTCAGACTGGGTCCTTGAAAATTGTCAGCACAGTTATATCATCACTGGAAACTCAATGGCAAATACACACTTATGTAGGCCAAATCAAACCCTGAGTCTAGCAAAGATTTCAGAGCAACAACTAGTTGGTGTAACCGCTTTGTGGGATGAAATGTCTAGTGTTGCAACAGAAGATGAAGATCACTCAGAGACTACCAAGATACCGCAGTGCCAAAATCACCGGTTTCCAGCGATACAGTGGCAAAAATGCCAGTACCCACTATGTCACATCAACATGGATGAAGCACCCATGAATTTTGATATGCCTAGTAGCTAAACTGTGGAGTGGATAAGTTTGAAAACAGTTTAGTGAAAACCAGGCGAAGTGTGAGAAGATAAGACTCATGGTGGGCCAATGGAATGAAATTAAATGCCCATGGTAATTTACAAATGTAAAACCATGCCGAAAATCAAGCTCCATGCAGGGGTTTTTGTGCATGTCCATGACAGTGTTTGGATGGATGAGGAAGGAGTGAAATTGTGGATCGCTAATAGGCATCCTGGTGGCCTACATAACGAATGCAGCTTATTAGTGTGGGACATGTTCAGATTCCAAATAACCGATGAGATCAAGAGGCACATGCAAAGGAATAGCACCCATCCTTCCATCATGACATCAGAAGTGGAGATGTTTTTTGGTAAGCAATGTTCAGCACCATTTGTGGCATCTCAAACACGGAAGCAGTCCTTGTCCGTGTGTAGCATGACCTGGACAATTTCCAGGCTTGGGCTGATGAGTGGCAAGTAACATTCACATCACACATGTGCCAAGCAATGACCATCAACAAGAGAGAATCTAACCATGTCCCCTTGACATTTAATGGCATTACAGTTGCTGAATCCCGCACTCAACATCCTGGGGGTTACCATTCACCAGAAACTGAACTGCACTAGCCAAATAAATACTGTGGCTACAAGAGCAGCGTAGAGGCTGGGAATTTGTGGTGAGTAACTCACCTGCTGACTCCACAGAGCCTGTCCACCATTTACAAGGCATAAGTCAGACTGTGATGGAACACTGTCCATTAGCCTGGATCAGTGCAACTCCAACAACATTCGAAGCTCAACACCATCCAGGACAAAGCTACCTATTTGATTGGTACCCCAACCACCACTTTAAACATTCACCACCACCACTGGCGCATAGTGGCAGCAGCATGTACCATCTACAAGATGCACTATGGCAACTCATCAAGGCTTCTTCGACAGCATCTCCCAAACCCCTGACGTCTATCTCCGAGAAGGACAAGGGCAGCAGATGCGTGGGACCATCACCACCTGAAAACTCTACTTCAAATCACACATAATTCTGACTTGGAACTATATTGCAGTTCCTTCACTGTCGCTAGGTCAACATCCTGAAACTCCCCAACAGGACTGTGGGTGTACCTATACCACATGGCCTGCAGCAGTTCAAGAAGGTAGTTCACCAGCATCTTCTCAAGGGCAATTAGGGATGGGCGATAAATGCTGTCCTTGCTCACATCCCGTGAAAGAATAAATTTTTAAAAGCTGCAGTTATATCAAAGGGTCTAATTTCTATAGTTCAACCTTTTAATGTGTGCCTCAACGAGCCATTCAAGGATCATGTTCGTGCTGAATGGAATAGGTGGATGGCTGAAAAAAAATCCTTCACTAAGAGTGGAAAATTGCATGCTGCCCCGCTTGATGTTTTATGTGGTTTTATCATCAAATCATAGGATGCTATTACTGCAAACTGTCATCAGGTCGTTCAAAAAAATGAGCAGGTCAATGAATTGAGAGGAAGTTGATTTTTTGTGAAGGGATGGTTATGAAACCGAAAGTGCCAAATCTGATCCAAAGTGGGATCCTTATCACAATGCAACAGCCAAAGTGACTCAGAATGAATTTGATTAACTCTTTGCATCAAATGACAATGAATTTGACTGTTGTTAAAATATTGTGATTAAAGATATGTTTGTAGAATTAATTTGTTTAATAAAGCGTGTCATATTGATTTAATTTGAATTTTGGGTTTTTTTCATTTTTCAAAATGGCGACCACCTACACCAACACAGAAGGCTCACATTCTATATGCCACAACCTACAGTATATTTTATATTTGTTTCATATCCATTTAAGTGATGTTTGTTCAAGGAGCTAATTCATCAGTGTTTGCTTTCCAAATCTCACACTCTTGATAATTTTATAGGTATCTGAAATGTTCACGTTAAGAAAGCAGTCCCCCAGGAGCCAGTAAATCTGTTTAGGGCAAACATACGATCAGTTAATAGTTTGAATTGAGCGATCAACTTTTTTCCAAGACTTGAAAAAGATTCTTCATACTTCTGACCATTCATTTGAATTGTTTAACAGCTTCTTTTCTGAACTAGAATGACATCTATTTTTCAAAATGTCACAGGAGACTTTTCTAAACTTATGTAAAAAGTTTGTGTTGTTTTATTAATATATTTGAATGCTGTAAATATGGAGAGCTTAAGCAATTCTCATCTTTGGTTCACCAGGGAGCAGCGGAAGAGAAACTGGCAAAGAATTAAAGGTCTCCAGCAGGACATACAAAGCTCCGGTAGTTACTCCAGTGAAGAATATGCTGATCATGGAAGGTAGGCCAATTTATATATCAGCAAACCACTGCAGCTGTATTGAATGTTAGTCCTTTATTTGGAATACAGTAACTTATTTTTGTACTCTAATGCGATTCCTTATAAAACTCAGCATTTCTTTTATCCATCACTGCGGTTATTGTAAAGGGAGGCATTAATAGTATTTAAGAAAGCAGAATTGTTAGTGTTCTGCTGAGCATTACATTAACTATATTTCTTTGTACATAGGTACTCCACTAAACACAGTAGCTGAGTGAATCAAAATAGACTTAAAATTACTTGTTGCACATTTCCTATTCTCTCGGTTCCAGCCTTATTCATCTGTGACTCACTTCTGGACTTGAGTAAAGGCTAAAGTTATTCACAAGGTGTCTTTAATACACTATGGTTTTGCATCATATTCCCCATTTGTTTATAGAATTAAAGTTTTTTTGTTTAATGCACATCAGTGGGGTGATAACTCAAAGTGTCAGGTGTCTGTAGGGCAGAAAATAACTTTTGCTAAATTAACCCCTGATTACCCGATCTGGGTGACCATTGTCAGTGGAAAGGGGGAGGGGAGGAATGTGGTGGGAAGTTCAGGTATTCTGCATTGAGCAATGTGCCACAATTAGGTGTTAGATGTACACAATGAGATACAATCTTTGGTTCATTGGAGCCTTTGATTTATAACAGAATACTGCACTGTTGGAGATATCATTTTTCAGATGAGATGCTAAATTCCATCTGCACTCTCTGGTGAGCAAGATCCGATGACACGATTGGTAGAAGAGCAGGGAGTTCTCCAAATATCTTGGCCAACATTTATGTCAGCCAACATTATTAAAAATCTAATTATTTAGCTCACTGCTGTTTGTGGGACCTTGCCATACACAAATTGGCAGCGCATTCCTCTGCAACAATGATTACACTCCAGAAGTACTTTAATAAAAGCAAAAAACTGCGGATGCTGGAAATCTGAAACAAGAACAAAAATACCTGGAAAAACTCAGCAGGTCTGACAGCATCTGCGGAAAGGAATACAGTTAATGTTTCAAGTCCGTATGACTCTTCATCAGAACTAAGGAAATATAGAAAAGAGGTGAAATATAAGCTGGTTTAAGAGGGGGTGGGACAGGTAGAGCTGGATATCTGTATGAAGAGTCATATGGACTTGAAACGTTAACTGTGTTCCTCTCCGCAGATGTTGTCAGACCTGCTGAGTTCTTCCAGGTATTTTTGTTTTTGTTCCAGAATTACTTTAATTAGCTGAGAAGCTCTTTGGGACATTCAAGGCACCAGAAAGACAGTATCTAAATGCAAGGCCTTCCTACCATCCATCCTGTCGGATGAAAAATCTCACTGATCAAAATAAACCAATCATAAAACAGTTCAGTTTACTAGATAAGTTTTAAACTAAATCAAAAGCCAGCAACCACCACAAAACCAACCATCCAATCAATTTGTTTAATTGTTCTTTTGAAATCCACCTTTCACCAAACAAAAGACCACAAAACTGACAAATTGCTTCTTTCTTAAAGTTCTCTGAGACCAGTAGTTTCTTCACATGCCTGTATACAAAGATAAAATTAAATTCATATCACAATGTATTGCAAATAAATCACTTTTTAAAAAACAGACCCTAAATTTACTGTTAAGATTAGCCATTCTATGTTAGAAATGCTTCAAAGAAGTTTAGCTCACATAAGCCCTATCCTATCTCTGGGGCTTGAATTCTGTTACGTTCCCAGAACTTTGTTTCTTCAATTGGGATGGTGAGCTGTGGTGCATGTGTGCATTATGTTTGCACCTTTCTGTCTAATGTAATAACTGGATTACACCACGAGAACCAGTTAGAAAAACATCCTTTTTTAAAGTCTACTCTTGATAATTTATTAATACAAAAAATTGGCTTATCTAGTAATTTAACTTGTCCAGTAATTGATGTAACTGACTTCAAATCAAGAGTAAATGATAAAAAATCATATGAATAACACTGACCAGTTATAAAAATTACTTTAGATGCAAGCAACTTAAAATAGTAAGTAGATAGTATTAAAATATTAAAGCTGTTTTCTTCATGTAATATTTTCAGTTTGTGCTAATCATGATATATCACTTCAGTAAATTTGCTATGGCACATAGGTTGCATCAGACCCTAGTTAAGCACCAGAAACCATGCTTCAGCCCCTAGAGCACCATGAGCAATGCCATGAGACATCACTAATGTGTATAACAGATTAAACATTTGTAGTAGTTGTATAGGTTTTGAAACTGCCGTTTTTACTTGCAGCTGGATACAGTGTTGTTACTGCAAAATAAAATTGTCTTTCAGGTTGTTCATTACGTTACCAGTAACCAAACTTATTCTCTTTCAGCCTTTAAAGCATCCAGTCAGCGTCCAGCACGGACTGGGCATCAAGGTCCTTGTGAGGAGGTAAAAATGTTTAATAGTCTATAAACCATTCAGTAAGATAACAGTTACGTATACTAGTCAATCTAACATGACCATGCAGCTGAAAGTCAACACTAATGTCTAGCATTCAGCTTGAGGAGCGATAAAGGGCAGGAGAATAACTAGATCTGAATGGGGGTGATTAGATCCAGCCAGGGGAGGAAATGGGGTGAAGAGGGGGAGGAGTAACTTTTTGTTGGGGCAAGGCTGGAACTTGCCCAAGTGGGGAATGGGTTCTGATAAGTTACCTACAATGAACCAAACTGCTGCATTTTCATCTTGGTATTGGGTGAACTTCACCTTTGCTCCAATTCCCATTTTTAAAATTTATCTCCTTTGGGCAAGGGATACAGTTGGCTTCACCTTCCCTCAGTTGGCTGGGTGCAGCAGGTTGTGAAGGACTATATAGTGTGGTTGAGGGGGGCTGCTGTGGGAAGGGCGGGAAGGACTTGCAGATCTGGGGTGATAGGGCTATATTTTTGTGAAGGAGGTGGAAAGTGGGAGTCGGGAAAGTTCCTGACTCTGCAAACCCACCCCCATTGAGGAGCCCCACCCACCATATTTTTGTTTCCAAGAGGCGGAGGATGTGGTGAGGGAATCGGGCCCACCTTGCAATGCGTTCTCTCTGTGTCCACTAATGGAGAAACCCTATTGGTTCAATGCCCAGGAAGTGACCTTTCTAGAAGGAGGAAGGATCGTTAGAACTTCAATCCGTTGAGAGACCAAATCAATAGAGAAGTACATGGCTCACACATCAAGCAGGGTGCAGTATAGTTGATATCCTTTATGTACAGGGTTGAGGGCTCAGAAACCGCTGGTTCAATGCCTGGGCAAAGATTTGAGGAAGGTGAGAAATGTACATTATTTCACCAGGCTAGCTGTGGGAGAAGTTTTAGGTATAGATTTAGCCTGTGTAGGACATTTGATGGTGCCTAAAGGAGAACAAGATGTTGAGTTGGAAGAAAGAAACTGCAATTTTCTATCTATCCGTATCTTATTAAAAATGCATGCACTCCCTTTTAGTGTACCTTGACCTGAGATTGTACCTGGTGCTGACTCCCACGTGCGAAGCTGAGAATTAATGGCTAGTGTTCTATTTACTAGTCTATCTTCCCTGGCACTGTCAAGACAAAATGTAGTATTCCAGTAATATGGAATTAGTGGACAGGGGTTAATTGGACCAAGGTGGGTGACAAGAGGAGGCAAATGTGGTGAAGGAGAAAGGTGCCAAAAGAGATGAATAATGGTTGAGGTGAATGATTTAATGGGAAGAGAAAGGGTGGGGGATGGGTGCAGGAAGACTGGATAACTATCTCAGGCACAATTAGCTTAGAAATGTCACAAGGATGAGATATGTGCCGAGGTTATAAAATTCCCAATTGACGCAGCAAAATAAAAGCATGATAGGAGTACTCAGATATTTCATTTATGCCAGAGCCCCAATATACTCTTCATGAGGGCAAGGGCCAGTCGCTATTTTGTCTGCTTTGGCTGAAGAATCTCGTCAGCTCAATCCAGAACCTACCTTCCAGATTAAACAGCCCTCTCCCTACTTCTCAACCCACTCCCCAAACAGACATTAAATTCCACGTGTTAACTTTTTCTCTCTCTCCACAGATGCTGCTGTGTATTTCCAGCATTTTCTGTTTTTATTTCAAAGTTTCTTCAGGAATTGTGAACTTTTATAATGGATATTTGTTACGTTTTGTTTTATGCAGGTTATAATAAGTGATGATTCTGATTTGGAAGAAACTTTTTCATCCAGTTCCTCAAAACAAAATCAAGGGTATGTATACTTAAACTGAATATTGATGAAGTAGCTTAAAATACTGCAGACTTGTTGTTCAGAAGAGGTTTTTCACACTTACAGGAAAGCTGTTGGTGTTTTGTCCATTAAATGTATCATTCTGTCTTTTGATATTTACACTATAGAGGAGATTTTATATCAAAGGCTACAAACCTGTGCTAAAAACAGAAAATGCTGGAAATGTTCAATAGAATAGATTTGGCAATGTCTTAGGCGAGAGAAACACAATCCATGGGCCAGATTTTAACCCTTTGGAAGTGAATGTGTTCTTAATGAGTTAAAACCAAACTTTATATTTCCAGTGAAAATAAACTAGTTTCCTCTGCCTTCCTAACCCCAGGCCATTTTTGTGTGGCCTTTTCGTGAGTTGGGGAGGCCTTGGTTGCAAAACGCGCACTCACCTCTCCTGAGGTTGGGGTTGTCATTGTGAGGACCATAGGAAAATTGTATTTTTTCTCACATACTATTTTAATCTGCGGGTGTGGGTTTTAAGAACATTTTTTTAAAAAACACATTTCATGATCACTTCTGCCAGGTCAGGAAGAGTGTGGCATTGGAATGGAGCAACTTTCTTCCAATGTTTCTATCAACTTTTAAAATTGCAAAGCCTGTCTGCCAGCAAGGAATTCTCTGCCAGGCAGGGGGAGTGTACAGATGAGTCTGTTCAGTCCACACCCAGCACAACTGTAGACCCGGCATCAACAGATTTCCATTGCAGCCTCTGAGTCATCAGCAGTTAGGTTTCCCCCTTTACAAATCTTCATTTTGACATGGGGGCATCACCAAACCACCTTGAGTACATAGAGGCACTTGTGCAGCAACAGCCTTGAAATCCCTTGAGTGCTATGTGCACGGGGCCAAAGGTGGGGGAAACCAGGATACATCATTACTGGAGATGGTCTGATACCACGGTGTTTTACATGATGGGCACTTTCCATAAGTGCAAAGGCTAACCTGGAAGGCAGAGGAGGGCGTTTGAGATACCAAGGGAAGGGCATTGGAAGCATCCTATGAGCAAACACACATGAGGGTTGATGAAGGCCAACTGGTTCCATTGCTCAAGTGACGGGGGGGACGTTAAACGACTTTTGACTGCAACCAAACATGGACAAAAGAATTGAACTCTCATAAGGTGAGGTGAGAGTGACCGCTCTTGACATCAAGGCAGCATTTGACTGAGTGCGGTATTAAGGACCCCTAGAAAAATTCTCTCTTTCTAGCAGTCCCTTGTAGGAAGGAGGACACTTACCATGGAATACATCCCATGCAAGAGCTTGCGCATGGAATCTTTTAATGTAGGAAGCTGTTGAGGTGCAGCTAACACACGGTTCTGGCTGACTAGGAAACATTTCCCGCTCTTACTATCTGCCATAGGCGTAGCGGAAGGATTTACAGATTGATAATCACCCTGTTTGCCCACGTTATGAACCCACCTTCCGTGGCTATCAAGTCCTGGGGTGGGACTCGAATCTGTAGTTTCTGTCTCAGAGGTAGGGATGCCACCCACTGCGCCACAAGACCCCCCTCCTATCAAAAATGAAGCCAATGGGAATTGGGGAAAACTCTCCACCGGTTGGAACCATACATAGCACAAAGAAAGATGGTTCTGGTTGTTGGATGTCAATCATTTTATGTCCATGCCATCACTGCAGGAATTGCTCATGGTAGTGTCCTAGACCCAACCATCTTCACCTGATTGATCAATGACCTTCCCTCCATCATAAGGCCAGAATGGGGATGTTCACAGATGATTGCACAATGTTAATGGCATTTGCGACTATAAGATACTGAAGCAGTCTATATCTGTATGGAGCAAGACCTGAACAATATTCGGGCTTGGGCTGATAAGTAGCAAGTAACATTTGCGCCACACAAGTGCCAGGCAATGACCCTCTTCAAAAAGAGAGAATCTAGCTATCTCTCTTTGACGTTCAATGGCATTACTATCGCTGAATCTCCCACCTGGGGGTTACCATTGACCAAAACTGAACTGGACCAGCCACATCAATACTGTGACTACAAAAGCAGGTCAGAGGCTGGGAATTCTGCGGCAAGTAACTCACCTCCTGACTCCCCAAAGCCGTCCCCAATCTACGAGGCACAAGTCAGGATTGTGATGGAATACTGTCCACTTGCTGGATGAGTGCAGCTCCAATAACACTCAAGCTCAACACCATTCAGGATAAAGCAGCCCACTTGATTGACATTCCATCCACCAATTTAAACATTCATCCCTCCATCGACGATGCACAGTGGCAGCAGTGTGTACCATATACAAGATGCCCTGCAGAAACTCATCAAGGTTCCTTCAACAGCACCTACCAAACCCACAGCCTCTACCACCTAGAAGGACAAGGGCTGCAGATGCATGGGAACACCACCACCTGCAAGTTCTGCTCCATGTCACAGACGATCCTGACCTGGAAGTATATCACCTAGGTCAAAATCCTGGAACTATCCCCCGACGCCCCCAATAGCACCGTGGGCTTACCTTCACCACATGGACCGTAGAGGTTCATGAAGGCAGCTCACCACCACCTTCTCAAGGACAATTAGGGATGGGCAACAAACACCGGCCTATCCTACATCCTGTGAAAGAATATTTTAAAAGGTCCAATATTCTGTAAATATATTGTAAATGTTTAACATTTTTCACAGTTAAATGTTTCTATTTCAAATAGTTATTTGCTAATACAGAACTTGAGTATTGCTGAAAAAGACATTTTGTCAAAGCTTTTCATCTTGCACTCATCAGGACAATCACAAGAGTACCAACGTCAGGGGAAGCAACAATGTAATATTGTATGAGAAGAGAGTGCTGATTGGTTGGCAAGTGGGCCCTGATGGGTAGAGGTGTTGCCATGGAGAATGCACCTGTTAATGGTGACTCTCAGATAACTGACGAGCATTGTGTGAAAGTTAAACCAGGCAGCTTGACTCTGTTTGATCAAGGCATTGCACTGAGCAATGAACCAGCGAATGGTTATCACTTATTTTATTTAGCTGAAACAGGTGCAATGTGTGTACATGTTCTTTCTGTCTACCAGGAACAGGGCCCTGTGTATTAATATATGTAACTTCCAGTATATACAAATGCATCAACCTGTGAGTCTGACTGATAATCTTAAATTGGGTGTCAGCGTATTTTTAAGCACACTGAGGATTATTTGTCAAATTTTGCCCCCAATCGCAGAATCACATCTAATATTGGACACTATGTTTTGAATTTTGCAACCATGGGCTGGTTGGATACAGTCTACCTTGCCCATTTTCAACAGTGAAGAGACATGCTGTTTAATACAATCCACCAGTCTTTGGGACGTACAGCCCACATATCTAGCATCACACTGGCACTGAAATTCATATGCCACATTACTCATTTGTGTGATAGGCAGAACATCTTTTTGGCTTGACAGAAGCATCCTGTTAGTGGCAAATACCACTCATGTAGCTATTGCTTTGGAGCAGCATGAAACAGCTAGCTTCACCTGTTGCTCAAAAATTTGAGATACCTTGCCTTTCCATGGTAATCTGAGGTAGACTGCACACTTTTCAGGGCCAAAAGCAACAGCCTTAGGCCTGTTCATGAGTTTGCGCCTATACTGCGTGAAATGATCTGATCAGGGTAGCCATTATCCCGCAGGATGTCTTTGGCCTGCCCTATTTCAGCATCAAGCTTGCATGATGAGCAAATGGCTCGGGCCCTATTTACAAGGTTGCCAATAAGGCCAATCTTATAGTGCGTGGAATTGTAAGAATTCGAACACGTGTATTGACCAGTGAAGGTAGTCTTGCGGTAGACCATGATAGGGAACCCCCTGACAGATTTCTTGACTAGTACGTCAAGGAAAGGGCATTCAATTGGCTGCTCCATTTCTAAGGTGAATTTGAGCACAGGATGGAGCCCATTAAGACATGCAAGAAAATTATTACATGCTGCTTCGGATTTAAATATAGCAAATGTTTCATCCACATATCGGAAATATGCAAGGGTGTCATTCCATCGAAGATATGTTTCTCATGGAACCCAACAAAGATGCTTGCAAGAATTAGACCTGGAGAGGACCCCATGGGCAACACCATCTATTTGGGCATACATGGTGTCCTCGAAACTGAACTCAACTGCATGTGTTGCTGAGCTCATAAGCTCGGTGAATACTGATTCACACAATGGTGGAGGGTCAAGGTCGCCATGATGTAGTGCTGCAGCGCTACAAATATCTATGGCTTCCTTAAATGGAACATTAGTGAATAAGCTAGCAATGTCAAATGAGCACGTGGACGCAGCATTGCTATCGATATGCAGGCCTTCGCAAATGCGGAGGAGTCCTTCACCGTGTATGTGGAAAACTTGTTCAAAACTGTTTTTAACAATTTGCCCAACCATTTGGGCAATTCATGTTGTGCAGAATCAATCATGGATAAGATAGGGCATAGAGGGACATCGCTTTTGTGAGTCTTGGGCAGCCCATACTTACGCAGATATAGCGAACAGTGAAGACATACCTGTCGTATATATCACGCGATAGCTCATCACTCTTACACAAGTTCTGCAAGCTTTATTTAGCTTACTTTCAAAAAAGGCTGTCCGGTCATGTTGAGTGGCAGGTCCAATGGATACAAATTTGGACATGTCATTAAGAATGGCGTGAATGTTGTTGATATAGTCAATATCTTGTTAAGGATGACTATTCCCGTCCCTTTTTTACTGATGTGTATGTCCCAGTTGGTCTTAAGGCCTCACAACACAACATTGATGTTGCATGCAAAAATCAGACAGGTTGTTTGGAATCCCACAATATGCACGCGCTAGATCAGCTAGGTGGGCTTTAAAGGATTCAGCATCTTAAGTGGACGCTGGTTTGTAGCAGGCTAGTTGGGAGTAGAGGAATTCAAACTCAACAAATTCCTCTTCCCATCTGATTTGGGATGAAGGCACACCAAAATTGAAACCATGTGCAAGAACAAACTCCTCACTTTCTGAGAGCACTTGGTCAGAGAGATTTGTTACATGCTTAGTGGTGTCCTTAATTGTGTCGCCAAACTGCTTCCGCTTAAGTGAGTTTATGGTGTGGTATCCCAGTGGCTGAACGGAGTATACTTTGGGCCACAGCTGTCATGCACTCTGCCACCCATCAGATAGCCCTGTTCAGTGAACTTATACCCTCACCCAGTGCTGCTCTGGAGTATTGTCACTGTGCAGGAGAACTCGCATCCTATGCATGCGCTGCTCTTACTGCTGCTTGGGGCTCATCATGAGGTTGACATGTTTCAAAGGGTTACTGCTTATGGCGCAGTCATCTATTGAAGCAATATAGCAGCATAAAGGATCAAACAAAAGATTATCTGTTTCTATTTCACTTTACAAATGTCTGTTATCTTACTATACACAAAGTAATTTACCTTTAAACTACTATGACCCATCTAATGCTGCAGCCTATGCAGTGTCCTCTGCTCTCGGACACTCCTACGTAGTGCTTTCTTTGTTGCCTCAGAGGAGGTGAGGACAGGCTGCCCATTTCCCTGGCTGTGTGGTTGTGAGGATCATGACAGTCAGCCTCATTGTGCAGAGACCCTTCATAACCCTGCAACTGCAATACCTCTGCAGTCATCCTTGGACCCTACTGAGGGGCTGAGGAATTAGATAAGGGCGAGATTACCCCAAAAACCCCAGTCTCCTGTTCTGGGTGCTCAGCCTTTGGTGTGGTATCCCAATGGCTGAACGAAGTATACTTTGGGCCACAGCTGTCATGCACTCTGCCACCCATCAGATAGCCCTGTTCAGTGAACTTATACCCTCACCCAGTGCTGCTCTGGAGTATTGTCACTGTGCAGGAGAACTCGCATCCTATGCATGCGCTGCTCTTACTGCTGCTTGGGGCTCATCATGAGGTTGACCAGTCTCTCTTGGCTGCTCATCCCGCACTTCCCAACCTGAGAGAGGACCAAGGTCTAGATACGGTAGACTCCTCCATTCGGAGTGCTTGAGCTTGCAGTCCTTTAGGGACCTCAGCCAGTTGGCCATTTGTCTGCTGTCGCAGGTCCAGATATGCAGTCCCAAAGGGACACTCCTGTGGCTCTGCCTCACTGCCACGTGGAGCACACGTGTGATGTCCCTCGCCCCTCCAGAGTGAACTGCACAGACACTTCTGCCTCTGACACCTCCACGTGCACATTGGCGCAGTGCTCATCACTCAGTGCTCCTCCCTCTATTTTGGCATTTAAATCTACCGAAGTGTGTGTGTGTGTGTCTTTGGGCTGTTTCCTGCTGCCTCAGAAAATGGTGATGATGATGCACCCTCTGACATGTGCGCCTCCTCCTCGTGTTCTAGGTTGGTCTCCTCTCTGGGTGGTCAGGCTGCAGCTCCAGGAACCATGAGAGAAACACAAAACAGTCATGAGATGAAGTCACATACAGCATCCCCAATCCCATTGACCTTCTTCCAAAGCCATGCCTAAACTGCGTTTGCTGCCAGTTGATGCCGAACACCTTCATAACTTGGAGTCACCCATCACCATCTGCAAAGCCCATCCCTCCCCTAGTCGGCCCTCGCACCACCTGCACAGATCCATTAAACCGGTGGCCGTGCGCACCTGGAAAGGACTCGCCATTGCTCTCACATTCTGATGGCGGTATCCATGCTTTGGCCATTGCCCTTTCCTCTATAGCCCTGACCTCTCTCAGATTTGGAGCCCTATGCCCAATTTTGGTCAGCTCCCTGTTTTTGTGGGCCTTCTTCTCCTGAGAGGAAAGATGGAAAGGGTGATGTGTAAGCTTATCAAAGCATGGTACTTGGAGATGTCTCATATGTCTCATCCTCAGTGTCGTCCGTTCACATGTACATTATTTGATGTGTCTTGCATGGTCACATACTGCAGCTGCACTTTTGACCATCATGCACCCTATGTCCACGCAAGGCAGCCATGCTACATACAACAAGGCCCGACTACATGCTTAATTGGAACATTTCACTCACCTTGCCAAAGCACAGAAGATCACTGAAGTGCTTATGGCACTGGATGCTTGTCCTCTGGTACTGGCCTGAAGCACTCATCAGCGAACTTGAGCCAGGCTGCCTCGGTGATCCTCCTTCTTTCTTTATTCTTTCATGGGATGTGGGTGTCACTGGCAAGGCCAGCATTTGTTGCCCATTCCTAATTTCCCTTGAACTAAGTGTCCTGCTAGACCATTTCAGAGGGCAGTTAAGAGTCAATCACATAGCTGTGGGTCCGAAGTCACATGTAGGCCAGACCAGGTAAGGACAGCAAATTTCCTTCCCTAAAGGGGATTAGTGAACCAGCTGGATTTTTATGACAATCGATGATAATTTCACCATTACTGAGTCTAGAGATGATTTATTCATCGAATTTAAATTCCACCATGCTGCCACTACTCTAGACATGGGCCATCCTGGAATAGGGGACGAGGAGGCTCATAAGTCAACATGTGGCGGTCATGTCTTTCCATGTCATGAACTTCATGGGATTCAATGATCTTGAAGTGCTCACCTGTGTGTAGCATGGAAGGGAAGGGTTTGCTTTGCACAGATTTGGTGGCCTTAGCATTGCTTTGCAAGGGACAGAGTAGCAAGCCATGTCCCAGGTCATAAGTGCAGTAAGGATCGTGGCCTTTGAGGACGATTCATGGTCTGCTTTGTGGTAGGACTGGGAGTGTGTCCTCTGAAGGGAAATGCTGCCATGGTGGGATTTGAATGTGTGTCCCCAGAGCATTAGCCTGGGCCTCTGGATTAGTAGTCCAGTGACAATACCGCTATGCCACGGTCTCCCCAGGTGGCAGCCTGGGAAGCTGCCTGTGCCCTAGGGGGAAACAGGACGTTCCTATGGGCCCCCACCTGTGCAGCAGGATCTCCACGTCATGCTCGGAGAACCTAGGCACTGCTCCATCCCAAGATTCCTGGCTACTCTAGACATGGGCCATCCTGGAATAGGGGACGAGGAGGCACATAAGTCAACATGTGGCGGTCATGTCTTTTCATGTCATGAACTTCATGGGATTCAATGATCTTGAAGTGCTCACCCGTGTGTAGCATGGAAGGGAAGGGTTTGCTTTGCACAGATTTGGTGGCCTAAACATTGCTTTGCAAGGGACAGAGTAGCTAGCCATGTCCCAGGTCACAAGTGCAGTAAGGATCGTGGCCTTTGAGGACGATTCATGGTCTGCTTTGTGGTGCTCCTTAGGGTAGGACTGGGAGTGTGTCCTTTGAAGGGAAATGCTTCAAGATTGGTATTATGGGTGTGAGAGGGTCTGAGCTGGAGTGACGAGTGCAGTAATTGAACTGTGCCACTGTGGCGACTTGCAGAACTGTGTGAACTGCTGCATGATGTATCTTTAAAAGTCAAACTGTCAGGGATGAGCAGCAAAAGACTGGTGCAGCACAGTACTCAAAGCATGGAGTAGATTGACAACATTGGCTTAGATCAGTGAACACATTAATACATGTTGCTTTAACTAACAGTATGCACTCAATGGGCTAGCTCACAGGGAAACAATGTTTCAGCCAACCTCTACTTCCACAGTGCTTACAGTGTGGGAGGCTCACAGATCACCTCCAGTGTCATTGGCAGGGCTGTCTCCAGGCGGATTTCTGATGTTGAGCCCTATACTGCCCTTTTATTGGGCAGTGGACAGGATGTACCCACCTCTGTACCCAACCTCTTTCTTCCACAGATGCAAGCCTGAACCCATTCGTGGCTTGCAAATTGCACATATAGATTACCCCTCCATTGAAAACATGACAATCCTGGGGATAGTAAGTACTCAGTCGGGACTGTGATCCGGGAGGCACAAAAGTGCACAGCTCCTGTTTTCATGAGCCCAGATGAAAGTCAAGCCCTGATCCCAATCATGTCACAGGCAATTGGTCAGAGGAGGAAAGGATCTTCCACAGAGACAGTGAAATAAATAGAAATGGTGGAACCAATTGATCCATTAAATAATCCATTTTAATTTGACATATTTGCTTGCTATGTGGAAGCTGGGATAACTTTTGCCTCTGAATAGCATTTCCTTGCCACCTTTTGCAAGATGTGGAGGGAAACGGTGCTGGGACCACTTTTATCAGTATCACTGCTTTAAATTTTAATGAATATATATATATATATATACTATATAAATGTGTTTGGGTGTGTTTTGTGAACAGCCCCTTTTGAATTTCAGACAAATAGAAAATGATTCTAATTGTTGATTTGTAATCTTATTTCATTTGAAAAGGAATCCAAGCAGATTAGCATCTTCAAGTAAAAGAGGTTCGCAAAGCCAATCTAAAGGAGTAAATTTTGATGATGATGACGATGGTGAGGTAATTTCTAGTTTTCCTGCTGTTCTTGTTTACCAAACTAACCATGTTAACTGATATTGTTCAGCAGGTGAGGCAATATCTGTGGAGAGAAAGAGTTAACATTTCATGTTTCATCAGAACTCTTGAAAGGTCATTAATGTGAAACGTTAATTCTGTTTCTCTCCACAGATGCTGCCTGACCTGTTGAGTATTTCCAGCACTTTTAGTTTTTATTGCAGATTTACAGCATCCGCAGTATTTTGCTTTTGTAACTGATACTGTTAACGGTCCCCTCTCCTCTGGTATTTCCCCAACCCCTTCAAATCTGCAGTTCTCAACTGCCTCTTCAAAAATTCTATGACCCCTCTGTACTTTAAACTACCAACCCACATCCAACTTCCCTTACCTGTCCAAGATCCTTGAATGTGTTGCTAAATTATTCCCTTTCAATTAGCTGCAGCCTTTGACATGGCTGAGCACTCCTTCCTCCTCCACTGCTTCTTCTCCATCTTCCAGCTGGGTGAAATGGCCCCTGCCTGATTCTTATCTATCCAGTTGTAACCAGAGAATCATCTGCAATGGCTTCCCTTCCAATTGCTGCATTATTACTAGTTCCCCAAGGATCTATTCTTGGCCCCCTTCTCCTACTTCTCATCGAGATGTAGCCCCTCATAGCACAGGATTCGGGTTTGAGGAGGCAGTGGCATAGTGGTATTGTCACTGGATTAGTATTCCAGAGACTCAGGGTAATGCTCTGGATTCGAATCCCACCATGCCAGATGGTGAAATTTGAATTCAAAATATCCGGAATTAAACGTCGATTGTCATTAACACCCATCTGTTTCACTAATGTTCTTTAGGGAAGGAAATCTGCTGTCCTTATCTGGTCAGGCCTACATGTAACTCCAGACCCACAGCAATGTGGCTGACACTTAAAGGGCAATTAGGGATGGGCAATAAATGCTGGCCTAGCTAGTGACGCCCACATCCCATGAATGAATTAAAAAAAAATGTGCACAGTAACACAACCCAATTTTACCTCAACACCACCACTCTCAACTCCTCCATTGTTTCTGATTGTCATTCTACTTGTGACGGTCCTAGATGTGCACAAATTTTGTCAAGCTAAATATTGGAAGAGCCGAAGCCTTTGCCTTTGTTCCTCACCATGGACCCTGTTCTCCAGCTACCGATTCCAAAACGCTCTCTGGTCACTGTCCGAGACTGAGCCAGACTGTTCGGAACTTTGCCGTTCCATTTGACCTTGAGTTGAGCTTTTGACCAATATTCATTCCATCAACAAGGCTGCCTATTTCCACCACGCTAACATCGCCCATCTCTGCTCTGCTTCAGCCCATCTGCTGCTAAAACCCTCATCCAGCCATTGTTGCTTCTAGACTTGACTATTCTAATATACTCCTGGTTGACCTCCCATCTTCCACCCTCCAGAAACTTGGACTTGCCCAAAATTATGCTGCCCATATGCTAGCTTACACCAAACTCCATCAGCCCTGTAATCACTGACTTGCATTGGATTTAGTCTGGCAGTGCCTTGATTTTAAAAGTCTCAACTTTATTTTCAAATTCCTCTATGGCCTTACCCCTCCCTGTCTCTATCATCTTCTACAGCCATCTGGGTTCTCTGTGCTCCTCCAGTCCTGGCCCCTTGTGCATCCTGATTGTTAATTGCTCCACCATTGGTCACTATGTCTTCAGCTTCTTGGGCCTTAAGCACTGGAATTCTCTCCTTATGCCTCTCCACCCTCTCTACCTCTCAATCCTCCTTTAAAACTTTCTTTAAAACCTACCCCTTCTACCAGATTTTTGGTCACCTAACCTAATATCTCCTAATGAGGCTCAGTGTCAAATTTTGTTTGATATCAGTCCTGTGAAGTGCTTTGGGACATTTCACTCCTTAAATATGCTATATAAATGCAAGTTGTTGTTGTTGAGTTTACCTGCAGCCAAAAGATGGTCAGAATTATTGCTAAATACAAAAAAAACTTTGTGAAAAGTTGAAGAACCACAAAGCATTATAGCATGTTATCACTACCTCAGGCAGTATATTATCCCAGGATATATCATTACCTCAGGATGTCCCACAGTGCTTCAAACTAATACATTTTTTAAGTGCAATCACTGTTGCATTGCCGCTGTCTTTTTAAGTAAGATCTCCAATTGAGACTGTTTGTCTAATTAAGTGATGTGAAAGATCCTATGCCAATATCAAAAGAGCTTTTTTTTATTATTTCACTAGACATGGGTGTCGCTTTATTGCCCAGCAATAGCTCCTGCATTATCATTGCTGAATCCCTGACTATCAACATCATGGGTGTTACCATTGACCAGAACTTGAACTGGACTAGCCATATAAATACTGTGGTTACAAGAGTAGATCAGAGGCTGGGAATTCTGCGGTGGGTAACTCTCCTCCTGACTCCCCAAAGCCTGTCCACCATCTACAAGGCACAAGTCAAGAGTGTGATGGAGTACTGTCCACTTGCTTGGATGAGTTCAGCTCCATCAACACTCAAGAAGCTCAACACCATCCAGGACAAAAGAGTGGTGAGCCCCCTGGTGTTCTGGCCAACATATATCCCTCACCCAACAACAAACCAGATTAATTGGTAATATGTCTAATTAGCAGTTTCTGGGATTTGTCTGTGTGCAAACTGACTGCTGTTTCTGGATCCTTAATAACAGAGATGTTACTTACAAGTAATTCATTGATAATGAAATGATTGTGATATGCTGACAATATGGTAAGGTGCTATAAGTGCAGATTCCTTCCTTTCATTCTGCCTAAGTTCAGCGCTTATGGAACAAAAGGGTTGATTTTCATCTTGCTGTTGTCCCATTTATGCTCAGAAATTAGGATGTAGTTATTGTGTTAACAGAAGCACTGACATGGCACTAGCCACCTGCCTTTTCTGATTTTGGCTGAATCTTCAGTTTTGGTAACAGTTTCTGGGTAAATTCTAATCAGGACCAAACGAGTAGATGAAAATCATACTCAAATGACCTTTTCAAGAGCCACTGGCAACTACAGCTGCCACCTTTTTAGGGTATTCTGGCAGGTGCTCTGTGATCAGTAGCACATTTTGCAGTTCTGTGCTTGTTTTTGTGTTTGGTGTCAAGATGCATTGCTATAGCAGCAATACGCTAATCCTCCACTGTTTGCCCCTGCACAACAAGTATAACGCTAGCTGCTTTTGGACAAGGTTATTCCCTGCACACTTGGCTCTTTACTGCACTGCAGTTGGATCTATGGCTTCTCTACAAGCAGACCATTCTACCGCCTGCAATGGTGGCCTCCTGCAATATTGCCCAGAAAGTGTTTCAGTATGTTAATGGTTTGCTGAGTGCTGCATAACTTTGCTATGCAAGGACCTTCAGCATGAGCAATTCCCACTACTTTGCATCAACAGTCTTGTCCATTACCTTTCCTTCCAACCTTAAATAAACAGCATTGATCCAAAGAGAGCAATAATAATCCTGTCAACTAACATTGACTTGGCCAGTTACCAGAGTCATGGGCTTGGATTTTCACTCCCAAGGCGGGTAGTTTGAGTTGGGAAATTTCTCATATCATTGCACCCGGCTTGAGAGAGAGCCCCCCTCCCTCCGAATGGCACAATCTTCATTCCGAGAGTGGGAAGTGAGTCGGGCCTGTTGCCCCCAGATGGAGATCGGGGCCAGCCACGAATGATGCTAAGTGCCGAGTTGGGCTGTTTCAAAGGCTCTGTTGTCTCTCAAACTTTAGGCCCCCCAGCCCTCACCATTCACACCCCATCATCCCACCCACCCACTCCCCATGCCAACCCATGTCCCCCATTCCCTTTCAAGGCTCCTTATAGGATAATTTAATGCAAACCCACCCACCATCCTTGGCTGTTAACGCCCTCCATTCCAACTCACCCAGTGTCCACGCATGGAAAAACCTCAGGAACCATGTTGAGATTAAATAAAATAAAAGGTTTAAATACTATTACAGCCTTCAGTATATTAAAAGAAAACAAGTCCACACTGCTGCAGTGCAAATCAACGTTGAATTCAAATAGCGCTGTTAAGTTCATGTTTTCTTCATGTGAGTCATGCCCTGCCCCTTTGGACCTGTTGGAAATGGGAGTGGGACTTCTGAACCTGGGTCCCACCCTCCATTTTTAAAGGTCTGCGGAGTCTCAGGAGGAGGCTATTTGGCCCATTGAGTCCATATCAGTATCTTGCAGAGCAATCCAGTCAGTCTCATTCTTGCTTTAGCCTTCTAGCCCTGCAAGTTTATTTTCCTCATGTGCTTATCCAATTTCCTTTTGAAATCATTAATCACCGGTACTTCCATCATCCTCGTAGGCAACAAGTTCTAGATCTTTGTTACTCTCTATGTAAAAAGAAATATTCTTCCCCATATACCCCTGGCTCTTGCCCAAAATCATAAATCTGTGTTCTCTAGTTCTTGTACCGTCGCTAGTGGAAAAAACTTCTCCTTTGTCTGCCTTATTTCAACCTGTTATAATCTGGTACACCTCTATCACATCTCCTGTCAACCTCCTTTGTTCAAAGTAGAACAACTTCAGCTTCTCCAACCTAACCTTGTGGCTAAAATTCCTCATTACTAGAACGATTCTAGTAAATCTCTGTACCCTCATATCCGTCCTTTGGTGTGGTGACCAGATTGGATGCAATACTATAGTTTTATCTAACCAGAACTTAATAAATGATCTATATTAAATCCCATCTGCATTTGTCTGCTCATTCTGCTAACTTATACATGCCCTGTTGCAGTTTATTGGTATCCACACTGTTTGCCACACCTCCAAGTTGGTAGTATCCTGTATTCCAATACTCAAACCATTAATGTATGTAGATAAAATACAGTTGTCTCAGTAGTGACCCTTGGCGAATGCTTCTGTCTAGCATCCTCCAGTCTGAAAAACAACCATTTACCACATCTCAGTTTTCTATCCTTTATTCATTTTTTTCCCAGCTGACACTGACCCTCCTATTCCACGAGCCTTAATTTTGTTTACTGGCCTTTTATGTAGTATTTTGTCCAAATTTCTTAAAATCCATGTAGACAATAGCAATTGCATTCTCTTCATCAAACTTTTTGGTTACATCATCAAAAAAATTCAGCTATATTAGCCGAGTACAATCTGCCTTTTACACATCCCTGCTGACTTTCCTGAATTAACTCAAACCCTCCAGGTGTCATTTTTTCCATGAATATAGTTTCTAAAATCCTACCCAACACTGATGTTAAATTGACTGACCTGTAGTTACTCAGAATGTCCTTATACTCTCCCTTGAATAAAGGTGTCACATTTGCCACTTTCTAATCCCCATGGCACCTCTGCCATACCTGGGGAAGATTGGAAGATTATGGCAAGCCCTTCCCTATCTCCACCCCCACTTCCCTTGGCAACCTGGGATGCAAGCCACCCAGATCAGGCAACTTATCCAAAATGTGTTGTCTCAAGGACTTTTTTTGAGATTTTCTCACCATCTTTTTTGGTTTTCAGGAGCTCCTTGAAGGTAAAGCAGATCTAAAGATTTAAGTTAGAAAACAAACTGTTCTCAAAGCAATTATTTGCAAACAAGTTCTATGCCTCCATTAAAGGATATTAAAGAAATAAAAGACTCGGTGCTGGGCAGTTGGCCAAGAGTTCAACAACAATTAGACAGTTTTCCTTCATTCTTTCATGCACCGCCACCCTCCACCCTATTGACCCCCCCTCTAGTGGCTGATATTAAAACAAACTCAAGGCCTGGAAGGTCGGGCTGGTCTGGATCAAGTGGACTCTCAACTTTTTCTACACATCAAAACTTAAAAAAAAAATACACACAGCAACAACTAAATAAATCTTGTTTGCAGACTGATACTTCCATAAAAGAAGCATTTAAAGAAAAACCTAAGGTGAACAAAACAAGTTGTATTTCCCCCACAATCTTTTTTTTCTCTCTCTACCCCAGATCTCACTACTTTAAATTTTACTCCCAATATAATTTATTGGACAAATATAAAAGAGGAAAAAAGCCATTGGAAAGGATATAACTTTTTTCTTGTTTGGCTTTTATTGTTCCAGCAGCAGCTTGTAAACTTGATAGCCAGGCCCACGAAGAGGGTTTTAGAAGGAAAAGTAAAGATGTTCTTTAAAAAAAAATGGGAAATCATATACATAAATAAATGAAACAAGCTCTAAGTGTGAAAGTGAGCAGTGTTTCCCTCTGTCGCTTGCACTGAGAGGCCTCCATTTCGCCTCCACCCCAATCCTCTGCTCTCCTTTCTCAGTGTCTCTCTCCTCTCTCTCTCTCTCCCCCTCTCTCCCCCTCTCTCCCTCCTCTCTTTGTCACTCTGTCACACTCTCCACACACCCACCATCACCACCACATTCCCTCTCTTCCAGCTAGAGTCACTTAACCTGCCGGCATCTTGGCCTCCCTTTCCCCTCTGTATCCGCCAATGGCGGTGCCGAGATCCCAATTCGCTTCTTTTCTACTTATTTTATATTGAATTAGGAGGGATGTTGTAACTGGGAGAGGAGTGAGAGGGGACTTCCGTAAATGATTTTTTAAAAATGACTTTCCTCAGTGCATCCTCCCTAGAAGCTGCCAAAAGCAGCCCCCTCTCCCTCTTAATAAATGCTTTTAGAGTTGTGTATTATTTTTTTAATTCCCAGAGGGAGGGAAATAAAGTGTCAGCTATCCATTGACTACCAAGTTCTGAGGCTCTGCTCTGAAGAAAATTGTTTCTGTCACTTTCTCTCTGACTTCAATTAACAGAAAGGTTTTTGTTTGGTTTTATTTCTTCTGTCGCTCCCATGCTCACTGCTCCAGCCCCTGCAATCACAGGTCCCTTCCTCTCACCCTTGCTGCTCCTCCAATCATAGATTCTGCCTCTGGAGGAGCAGCAAGAGTGGGAGGGAGGGAAACTAACGGGAGGAGATAGAGCTGGGAGAGGCAGGGAACGGAATTCTCCGTGCACGCTGGTGTCGAGCGTACACGTCAGCACGAACGGACAATGTGGCGAGAAGGCCAGAAATCAGTTTCACGACATCGTGCAACCAATTTGCGATCATCAGCCTAGCCTGTCAATGATGGGCCACGTTTCCCACCATCAGATGTTGGAAATCTCACTGTAGTACATCTGCATATCATTATAAGGCCAGCCCACCGGAATCATTACCCCCATGCAGGATCGTCTGGCCAATCATGCCGATGTGTTTCACAACAGCACGTATAATACGTGCACATGGCGGACTGCACTTTGAGGGGAACTTGGAGTTGAGTGCACAGTAACATTTTGCAGCTCCTGTCCGGGTTGCCTGTTGGACTTCAAGGTTGAGGCGCATTGGAGGCACCTGAGCTGAGAGCACAGCATGCAGTCCAATGGTCAAGGCTGCCGTCAATCGGTCAGGTTGAGTGGGGCGGAGAGGGTTGGGATTTCGGGCAGCCATGCAGCGCACTAAACTCTGCCCATCCAAGTGGTGCAGCACGCTCCAGTATGCATTAAGGGGCCTTCAGACTTAATCGAGAGGTTCTTGGTATACCCAAGCTAACCCACATGTCTCTCTCTCTTTCATCCTACAGAAAGAGCGCATCAGAAGCATGGAGCCTGGTAAACTTCCTGTGAAATACAGAGAGCGGAGATAACGGAGAAGAGAGCGATGGAGGCCCTGGCTGGGCAGAGGGAGGAACAGCAACCTCAGGAAGAAGGGGCAGCTGGGGCTCCTGTGCACACTGCTGAAGAGCCACAGTGAGCCATCGGTCGGCCTCCAGCTAGACCCAGGGTCTATATGCGTTACCTTTCATTCCTGCAGATAACCGACAACCATTGTCGCCAAAGATTGTGTATGTCTAGGCAACTGGTTGGTCACACCTGCCAGCTACTGCAGGATTTGGCGCCATGGGAACATGGAGGGCATTCACTGCCAGTGGCTGTGAAATTGACCGAAGCGCTCAATTTCTACTCCAGTGGCTCCTTTCAGGGCTCCACAGGTGACCTCTGTGGGATCTCACAAGCCTCCTCCCACAAATGCATCAATGAGGTCAAAGATGCCATCTTTGCGAGGCCACACAACTTTGTGCATTTTGCTAAGGGCCAAGAGAGCCAGAATGCAAGAGTGATTGGATTTGCCCAGATCTCTGGTTTCCCACAGGTGCAGGGTGTCATCGACTGCACTCATGTGGCACTCAGATCTCTGTTGCAACAGGGGTCAATTATGTCAACTGCAAGGGCTTCCATTCACTGAATGTGCAGCTGGCGTGTGACCACCACAAACGCATGCCGCAGATCTATGCGCAGTTTCCAGTGAGTGTCCACAACTCCTACAATCTCAGTCAGTCACAGATCCCTGACGTCTTACAAGGTCCATAGAGGCTTCAGGGTTGGCTCCTAGGGGACAAGGGCTACCCACAGACGAGGTGGCTGATGACACCCATGCAGCAGCCTCAGACTGCAGCAGAGAGAAGGTATAACGAGGCTCATGCTGCAGCTCACAACTTGGTGAAGCAAACCATTGAGATGCTGAAAATGAGGTTCCAGTGCCGGGACTGGTCTGGTGGAGCCCTGCAATATAGTCCACAGAGGGTGTCGTGCATCATCCTTTGCAGCCCCAGGTTGTAACAGGGAGACAAGCTGCCTGAGGAGGAGATGCAGAAGCTGGTGGTCTCCTCCAATGAGGAGGACATCAACGAGGGTGAGCAGGCCCTCGAAGGCAACGATGACAGTGATGAGACACTCTTGCTGGCCAGACGAGGCAAGCATGCTCAGGAAGTCCCCGTAGCTGCTAGGTTTGTGGAAGATGATGACGACATGCAGTGAGGAGACACCGTGGATCCTCACATTGCAACTATGAACGGTTGACTCCGGTCTGGCTAATGGCAGCACATATACCCTCTGTGATAATGCTCTTGTCATGGAGATGCAGTGGCGGCCCTAATACTTGCTCGACTGTGGTAGGATGATGACGACATGCAGTGAGGACAGTGGAGACAGCCCCACCTAAATGGTGCTGAGAGCACACTGAGAGAATGACGGAACTCTGTGATCCCTGCTCACGACATTCTGGCAGCAATGACAAGCAGGTATCACTAATGTGCCCAGGGATCGTGAGGTCAGACGGCCCTGGACTGAGACACGTGTGCAGAAAGGTTTCACATCTGAGTGACACAAGCTCCGCTCATCAGATCAAGGAGCCATTGCCGTTAGACATTTTTGGGAGTTTGTTTACAGTAGTGAACATTATGCACAAGTGATTAACTCCCATGCTAAGGCTGTGCAACTACAACTTCTTAACCTTCCTAACCCTGCCACTACATCTTGGTGCTCCCTGGATATTCATAGCAGAGGTGGAGGCAGCCTGTTGACTGCTACGCCCTGTCTGTGGTGACCTTGGTGGGTGCCCTCTGGAGAGCCGAGACCTGGAGGGCCCTGGCCTGACTTCGGTGTCCTGCTTTGTGGGAGTGGCATCCTCCTCGACCTGTGGAGCTGGAGCTGCTGAGGTCACAGGAAGAGTGGATTAGGAAGGGCTGGACACTCCCGGAGTTAGCTGAATGGATGGTCCTAGGGGTACACTTGCTGATCCTCTTCCCTATGGATGCCCGAGGGCCCCTGGCTGACCCCTTGAGGAGAAGGGGTAGCTGGAATGAGATCGAGCTGCCCTGCACCCCTCTCACATACACATTGTTGGAGGCCAACTATGGCATCAGTGATGGAGTTCAGCCTATGCAGTAGTGCAGGAGTGAAGTCCTGGACCAAGGTCACCATGGCGGCTGCCATCTTACCAGTGTTGACCTCAGTGTGTTGGCATACTGACGCTAACACCTCAGCCTGAAGATGGATGGACTCCTCCATCAGGCCTTCCAAGCTTGCCTTTGCAGCTCCAGCAACTGTGACATGGCCGAGTCCAGAGGCTCATTATCTGACTCGGACTCAGCCACATTCTGTCCTCCAACAGTCCTCCGAGTGCCGGGGACCTGGGAAGTCCCTGCCACTGCGTGTTGCGGATCAGAAAGTGCAATGTAAATTTAGAAAAAATAGAAGCAGGAGTAGGTCATTCGGCCCTTTGAGCTTGCTCCGCCATTCAACATGATCATGGCTGATCTTCTATCTCAACGCCATACTCCCGCTTTCCCCCCCCATACCTCTTGACGCCTTTAGAATCTAGAAATCTATCTATTTCCTTCTTAAATATATTCAGTGACTTGGCCTCCACAGCCTTCTGGGGCAGAGAATTCCACAGGTTCACCACCCTCTTAAGTGAAGACGTTTCTCCTCATCTCAGTCCTAAATGGCCTACCCCGTATCCTGAGATTGTGACCTCTTGTTCTAGATCCCCCAGCCAGTGGAAACATCACCTTTGCATCCAGTCTGTTCAGCCCTGTTGGAATTTTATACGTTTCAATGAGATCCCCTCTCATTCTTCTAAACTCCAGTGAATACTGGCTTAGTCGGCCCAATATCTTCTCATATGACAATCCTGCCATCCCAGGAATCAGTCTGGTGAACCTTCACTGTACTCCCTCTATGGTAAGTATATCCTTTCTTAGGTAAGGAGACCAAAACTGCACACAATACTCCAGGTGTGGTCTCACCAAAGCCTTGTAAAGCTGCAGTAAGACATCTTTGCTCCTGTACTCAAGTCCTCTTGGAATGAAAACCAACATACCATTTGCCTCAACTGTTTGCTACACCTGCATGCTTGCTTTCAGTGATTGCTGTACAAGGACACCTAGGTCCCTTTGTACATCAACATTTCCCAATCCATCACCATTTAAATACACTGCCATTCTGCTTTTCCTACCAAAGTGGATAACTTCACACTAATCCACATTTTACAGCATCTGCCATGTATTTGCCCAGTCACTCAACTTGCCTAAGTCGCCTTGAAGCCTCTTAACATCCTCCTCACCACTCACATTCCATCTAGTTTTGTGTTGTCAGCAAACTTGGAAATATTACATTTGGTTCCCTCATCCAAATCATTGATACATATTGTGAATAGCTGGGGCCCAAGTGCTGATCCCTGTGGTACCCCACTAGCCACCGCTTACATTCCAAAAAAAGACCTATTTATTCCTACTCTCTGTTTCCTGTCTGCTAACCAATTCTCAATCCATGCCAATATATTACCCACAATTCCATGTGCTTTAATTTTGCACATTAACCACTTATGTGAGACTTTATCAAAAGCTTTCTGAATATCCAAATACACCACATTCACTGGTTGTCCTTTATCTATTCTGCTGGTTATGTCCTCAAAAAACTCCAGTAGGTTTATCAAACATGATTTCCCTTTCATAAATCCATGTTGACTTTGTCTAATCCCATTGATATTTTCTAAGTGTCCTCTTATCACATCCTTTACAATAGACTGTAGCATTTTCCCTACTACTAATGTGAGGCCAACTGGCCTGCAATTCCCTGCTTGTTCCCTCCCTCTTTTTTTTTAAATAGTGGGGTTACATTTGCCACCCTCCAATCTGTCAGGACTTTTCCAAACTCTGCAGAATTTCGGAAGATGACAACCAACGCATTCACTATTTCCATGGTCACCTCCTTTTGTACCCTGGGATGTAGATTATGAGGCCCTTGGGATTTATCAGCTTTTAGTCCCATGAATTTCTCCAGCACTTTTTTCAGTAATTCTAATTTCCCTCAATTCCTCCTTCTCACTAGACCCTCTATTCCCTAGTATTTCTGAGAAGTTATTCGTGTCGTCTTCTGTGAAAGTAGTTGTTTAATTGTTCTGCCATTTCCTTGTTCTCTATTATAAATTATCTCGTGTGCTCACCAGATTGTGATTCCGAGGCTACTCTAAAGCTAGGTCCCAACAAGATCTGTGTATCTTCGCTGGTGGAGGATGTGGGTGAGCGCTGTGTTGGGACTTCAAGGAGAGTGCCTTCAGATTCCTCTTCAGAGGTTTCTTCGGGGCTTGGTTGGAGGCCCCGGGTCATGGACTCTGTCGGCTGTTTGGCAGATGTGCCTGCGGAAGCAAGGAGAGATAATTAGTGCATGACAGTGGCCTGTGAAACAGGACACATCACTCAGCATGGTTGTCTTGCCTGGATCTTGCACTGCTGGATCCTCATTTGGTTGAACAGCGCCAACCTCATCATCAGCATAGGACCGGTCCAGATCGTTGCCAGCCAGCTGGTGGCTCTGTTTTCAAAGGCTGTGAGGACCTTTTTTTCAGGCATTCCTCCATCAATCTGCGACCTCTCCCTCTTGTGTGCCAACTTGTCCTGCATGAATAGAGATGGATTGCGTATAATCAGGATGCCTGCCGGGCCAGATGGTAAGTATGCCTGGCATGTGTGGGTGGTGAGTGGTCCCATGGACGGGATGAGGACAATGAAGATGTGTGTGAGAGAGTGAATGGTGATGTCCCTTGAACTGGCAGTGGGTGAGGGCCCTGTGGACGTGTTTGCAAATGAAAGAGTTGAGAGTGATGAGAAGAGTGATTTACCCTGGCGCAACGGAGGAGATCATTCATCTGCTTGTGGCACTGGATAGCTGTCCTCTTTTGCAAGGATTTGGCACTGACCATCACTGCCACAGCCTCCTAAGCTGGATTGGTGATGTTGCTGCCCATCCTGCGGCCAGAGCGGGGTTATAGGACATCACGACGGAACTCCGCCATCTCCAAAAGGCATTCAAGGAACACATCGTTGAACCTGGGTTCTGGGGCCATGTCTTCCACGTAGCAGTCCTGGGCTGGAAGCACTGAAAAGTGTGCCCGGGGCTGCACTTTAAATATGGCGCCTGGTGTGATGAAGTGGCAAGGTGATAGTGGCAAGCAAATGAGAGCAGTCACCCAAGATAAACTGATGCCAGATTGTCAGAAGAAATCTCCAGATGGCCAACAGCTTCTGGAGTGACACAAGAACATTGGCTGTAGACAGGAAAAAATAGAGTGCTTTGTCTGCCTCATGCATTTGTAGACACAGGCACAAATAAGTCTAAGTTACTGCACAGGAGGATATCATTTGGCCCATCAAGCCCATGCCAACTCTGCAGAAGCAATTTAGCTAGGCACTCTTACCCCATCTCCATAACCCTGCAGTTTTCTTTCGCCTTCAGATACTCATCCATTTACCTTTTGAAAGCAATGATTGAATCTGTTTCTACAACTCTTTCTGGCAGTGCATTCCAGATCATAGCCACTCACTGCAAAAAAAAAATTCCTCATGCGACCTTTGATTCATTTGCCAATCACCTTTCATCTGTGTCTTCTAGTTCTTTATTCTTGTATCAAGGAGAACAGTTTTTCTTTAACTACTCTGTCTAGACTCTGTCTTCTGATTTTGAGCACCTCCTAAATCCCTGAACCTTCTCCAAGGAGAACAGCCCCAGGTGTTTTTCTCTCCCAACGAGATATCTACAGGCCTATACCCATTGGAGTTTTGAAGAATGAGAGGTGATCTTATTGAAATACATAAGATCCTGAGGTGACTTGATACGGTGGATAACTGGAGGATGTTTCTTTTTGTGGGGGAGGCTAAAACTAGGAAGTCCCACTTTTAAGACAGAGATGAGAAACTTTTTCTCCCAAAGGGCCATTGATGTGTGGAATTCACTCCCCCAGGAAGTAGTACAGGAGGGGTCTTTGAAGTTATTTAAGGCAGAGTTAGGCAGATTGTTGTTAGGCAAGGGAGTCAAGGGTTATGGGGGCCAGACAGGAAAGTGGAGCTGAAACCACAACCAGATCAGCCTTGATCTTATTGAATGGTGGAGCAGGCTGGAAGGGCCAAATGGCCTACTCCTCTGTTCCTAAGCCTCCTGCTTTATTCCTCCCCATTTTTAGCTTTGTATGCATCTTTACTGTGCCATTTTGTTCCCTTCCTTAACTACTTATGTCAATTTGTTCTTTTATTGTCATACTGCATGTTCTTTCTTTGTTCTGAATGCCTCACTGACTTGACTTTTTATGTATTGTATTATCCATTAATTTTTATCTATTGGTAATTTTGAGAACATGTGTAGGTTATTGAAACTGCCTTTCCGACATAGGAATCAACATCTTAACTGTTAACTATTACCTATTGCCTCTTTCTCTCTCTCTCTCTCTCATGTGTCCCACCCCCAACACCTGCTGAACACACCACTTAGTAGAACTGATTTCCATTTTTGATGAATCTACACTGGAGATGTTGGCTGTTTTTTTTTTTCAGAAGCTAATGGATTTGCTGTGGTTTTCAGCATTTTCAGGTTACCTTTCATCTTCAAGTTTAGAGTGGCCCAGCCATATTTCCCGTGCCTAATTTTGATGGCATATTTCAGTCGATATGCCCTTAGATTAAGTTGTATAAGTGATCTTGTTCAGCAAGGGAATCGGGTGGTTGGGAATTAATTTCCCAGCAGCATATGAATATGAAAGGAGTTGATTTTGTTACATAGAGAACGTAGCGCCTACTTGATAGTGGTTGCAATCAATGCAAATCTTAGCCCCTATCCTGCAATTTATTGTGATCTTATAAATGGATTTTAGTTCCGTTTTCAGACAGCAGTATTCAAGGAAGCACTCATAAAATTTTAAGGAACATGTTTTGATGAACTCAACCTAAATATGCTCAACAAAGGCAAAACCAGATTATCACATCAATATCAGGAAAACCTAGGCCCAGCTTTCCGACACGATGGAGAGCCTCTCTGTCATGGTGAAAATTGCAAAGTGGCCAAATGTTGTAAGTTCTGCCCCCAAACACGGCAACTCCCATTTTCACGGGAGTGGGAATGGGACGAGGCTCGTTTCACCCGTGTGATGTACGAAGGCAGTTGGCCATGTAAATCATCAGCTGCCTCCACAAAAGTCGAATTTTGTTAGCCTAGGATTGTGAAACCTGAAATGTGCAGAGTAGACCTGGTAAGAGCAGGTCTGAATTTGGTGTATTTGTTTGGATAGTCAGGGTACCCCTTTTGAGAGGTAGGGGACCCATGTGGAATTTGCCTTAAACTTTTATTCAGTGCCCCAGAAGTGACACAAGATCATTTCCAACTGTCTTCCCTTAACACATGGGATTAGGAGGGTGAGGTTGTTTTTCTGGCAGGGCAATTTATTTTGCCCCTACTGACTTGTGCACCCAGGTGCCAAGAAGGACTTTGTGCTGGAGAAGGGCACATAGAGATTTGTGCAAAGGAACATGGGCATGGTACCCTGACACATAGAAACCAGTCACCTCGAGCAGCCAGAGGCCAAAGGGAGGGCAAAAGGTTGGAAGGAAGAAGCTGCTGCACACACACCAGGAAAGAAGAAGAGGAGGAGGAGAGGAAGGACAACCAGGTACTACCCTGTGGGAAGGGTGTACAGACATAGGACACCAGACCTCAATATGATGGAGAATCATTGCTGATGGCGACTGAGGATAAGCCGTGAGACGGTGACAGATATATGTCACATGGTCTAGTAACAACTCAAGTCACAACCCATTGACCACCATGCCCTGCCAGTGGCGGTAAAGGTAATGGTTGCTGTCAGCTTCTGTGCCTCAGGATCTTTTCAGGACTCATCAGGAGATTTGTCTGGTATATCCCAGTCAGCAGCACATAACTGCACTGAGGTTATAACTAGTGCCCTAAAAGAGTGGAGAGAAGAGGACCTGGAGATGGACAGCAGCCTCTAAAAGAGCAGAAAACAGGAGGCAACAGAAACAGCAGCTAAACCAGCTATCCAATTTGTGGCTCGAGAGAGGACCGACCACATTCTGAGAAAAAGCAATGTGTGATGTAATAGGAAAACGGGTCGTTGATTGGTGAGTACTTTTCTCATTTATCTCTCAAAACTCGGGTAATTTTAGTAATTGTAAGGTTTTAGTAGTTGTAGTAGTAAGGTTAACTAACAGTAGTAAAGCTTATTAGATTGGCTGGTGAGTATTTCCTTTTAACGTAACTAAAGAATTTCAATCAGGATAAGTAGAACATTTCTGGAATTAATAAGTATATAAGCACAGGCAGGACTAGAGACATAAATTAATATTTTATTTATTAAACTTTAATTAAATGCTAGAAAGATGGCAGGGCAGGTGATATGTGCTGGCTGCAGAATGTGGGAGCTCGTGGATACCTGTGTGATCCAAGGCAAACACATCTGAATAAGTGTCTGCAGCTGGAGGAACTTCATCTCAGATTCATTGAGCTGGAGGCCAAGCCACAGACACTATGCCACGTCAGGAAGTTGGGAAAGTTATTTGGATACTTTGTTCCAGGAGGTGGTCACACCCCTTAGGATAGGGTCATCTGATTTGGTCCATGGTCAGGGACAGGAGGGTGTGACTACTCGTGAGCCAGGTATAGGGATCGAGAAGGTAAAGGTGGAAGAGCATCAGTCCTTGCAATTGTCCAACAGGTTCAAAATTCTTGCAGCCTGTATGGATGAAAGCAAGGGTGGATGAGTGAATTGACCATGGGATCATGGTACAGGAAGCTATTCAAGTGGGGGGAGTTAATAGAAATGTATTGGTAGTAGGGGACAGTATGGTCTTGGGGATAGACACAGTTCTCTGCAGCTGAGAGCAAGAGTCCAGAAGATTGTGTTGCCTGCCCAGTATCAGGGTTCAGGACAACTGCTCCAGTCTGGAGAGGAACTTGCAGTGGGAGGGGGAGGATCCAGTTGTGGTCCAATTAGGTACCAATGGCATAGGTAGGACAAGAAAAGAGGTTCTGCTTAGAGAATGTGAGCAATTAGGGGCAAAATTAAAAAAACCGAAACTCAAAGGTATTGATCTCTATTATTATCTAAGCCATGAGCAAGTTGGAATAGGGTAAATAAGGTTAGAGAATTAAATACGTGGCTCAATGATTGTTGTGGGAGAAATGTGTTTTGATTCTTGGGGCACTGGCAGTACTGAGGAAAGTGGAAGCTGTACCGTTGGAACAGTATTCACCTGAACCATCTGGAGCCAGTGTTCTGGCGAGTTGTATGACCAGGGTGGTAAAGAGGGCTTTAAACTAAATAGTGGGGGTGAGTGATCAGGTGAGGGAAGATGTACTAAATTAAAGAGAGAGGACCAGGCAAGGGAGCAACATAGTAATAAGATCATTGATATGGCAGGAAGGGACTGAGCGTACAAAGAATCCACCAGCAGAAAAAGCTAGAGGTTGCAAAAAATAAAAATAGGAGGTGGGGGTCACGCTGTTAATAAATGATGGGATCAGAACATTAGTAAGAGAGGAAGTTCAAGATGTAGAATCAGTTTGGGTGGAGCTAAGAACCAGCAAGGGGCAGCAATCATTGGTAGGAGTTGTTTATATCCCACCAAACAGGAGTGGTAATATAGAGCACAGTGTCAATCAGGAAATTAGAGATACATGTAACAAGGATAATACAGAAATCAGCTTCAGTCTACAGACTGAGTCTCTGATTAGCACTTATACTGTGGAGGATGAATTCCTGGAGGGTATACAAGATGATTTTCTAGAACAGTATGTTGAGAAACCAACTAAAAAAATGGGCTATTTTAGATCTTAGATTTTAGAAAGGGCTAATTAATAATCTCACTATGAAGGAATCTTTAGGGAAGACTACAGGGAGGTGGTGGCATAGTGGTATTGTCACTGGACTTGTATTCCAAAGATTAAGGGTGTTATTCTCTGGGCATCCAGGTTCAAATCCCACCACGGCAGGTGAAATTTGAATTCGATGAAAATCTGGAATTAAAAGTCTGATGATGACCATGAAACCATTGCCAATAGTTGTAAAAACCCATCTGATTCACGAATGTTGTAAAAACCCAAATGATTCACTAATGTCCTTTAGGGAAGGAAACCCGCCATCCTTACCTGGTCTGGCCTACATGTGACTCCAGACCCACAGCAATGTGGTTGACTCTTAACAAGGGCAATTAGGAATGAGCAATAAATGCTGGCTGAGGCAGCGACGCCCACATGAATGAATAATAAAAAAAGTGACCATAATATGATTGAATTTTACTTTAAGTTTGAAAGTGATGAAACTGGAGTCTTAAATCTAAACAAAGGAAACAGTGAAGGTATGAGGAGCTGTTCTGTTGAAGAGTCATGTGGACTCAAAACGTTAACTGTGCTCCTTTCCACAGATGCTGCCAGACCTGCTGAGTTTTTCCAGGTATTTTTGTTTTTGTTTTATGAGGAGCAAGTTGTCTGTGGTAGATTGGAAAACTACATTAAAAGGTATAATGTAGACTAGCAATTAATACCTGGGTTACAACAAATTTACATTCCTTTGAGGCAAAAAAGCCCATCAGGAATGGTGATCCAACCATGGTTAACAATAGAAGTTAAGGATTGCATTAGATCACAGAAAGAGGCTTATAAAGTTGCCAAAAAAAATAGTAGTAAGCCTGAGAATTGGTGGAATCTTAGGATTCAGCAAAGGAGGGCCAAGAAACTGAGAAAGAAAGAGAAAATAGAACATGATGGTAAATTAGTGAGAAACTTAAAATGGACTGTAAAAACTTTTATATAAAAAGGATAAGATTAGCAAAGACAAATGTGGAATTAATTTTGATTGTACTTTTCAGTTGCTGTGGCCCCAGCAACATTTTAAATGTCATCAAGTGTAACATAGGAACAGTGTAGTTAGGCATGAATTTATCTCCAGTATGTGAATAAGTGACTCATCTTATCCTGTTACTAGAGAGTAGCAGCAGCTTAACAATTGTGACTTAATGCTAATTTTAGCTATGACTGAGATTTGCAGGATAGATGCTATCTGTGACTTGCACTCTTGTGCCTTATTAGTCCTTTAAAAGCAGATCACAGTAGTTGTACTTTTCCAATGGATTACAAGTTGAGTATGTAAAATAAGCTGCCATGGCCATACTTTTATATCACAGTTGTTCTATCTATCTACTATATTTGAAACCAATTGGCCTAGGAAAACATTTGATCTTGTAGGAGGAATCAGCTGTTTGAGTCTAAAGTGTGATTAAATGTAATGTTGACCGACTTAATTTGGCACAGTGCAAACAACTAAGTGCCTTATGAAAAACCTCTATGATTGTTCTTTGGAACTAAACATCAATTAAGTTTAAAAACAAAAAAACTGCGCATGCTGGAAATCCAAAACAAAAACAGAATTACCTGGAAAAACTCAGCAGGTCTGGCAGCATCGGCATCAATTAAGTTTATATGTGTGTGTGTGTGTGTGTGTGTGTGTGTTTTTGAGGCATTGAATGTACCAGAAAATTTATGTGGAATTTTCATTAGTTTCTAATTTGCAAGGGGAAGGAAAGAAATGTGATCACTCGTCACCAGCCATCTCTTCTCTCTGCCAGTACTGGGGCCAGGAGAACTAAAGACTCTGAATATAATGGGAAGGTCGAATAATTTGTTACTCCCGTTACATTTAAAGCATGTAATATAGAAATGGGCAGTTATAATGAATTAATAATAACATTTCTGGGAATAAGATGGAGAAACAGTTTGCTTTCTGACAAAATGAAAGAAATGTCTTTGTATACATTTGGGTTATTTAATGATCCCATACTACAATCTGGAGACTGCACTCACAGGCGGTGCGGATCAAAGGAACCCCTCGAACATATTCACTTTTTCCAGTCTAAAACTCCGTAATGTTGATTTTGCTGGGTTCCATAGGCTGTGGATTCTAAATACCCCTCCATTCAGCATCTGACACTCACTAACACTTGACCTAAAAGTCAGTTGCACCTGAAAATGGCTGCACAGGGAGCAGGCTATATATTGCATGTGCCCATTAATGTGGTCCCAATGAACTCTGAAATTGGACCTGGTCTTCAGTAATACAGCCATGAAGCCAGAATGAGGTAAACCATTCATCAGCTACAAGCCTGCCTGTGGGCTGGAAGGAAACAAACTCCACTTCAGGCAGTCAACACTTTTTAAAGGGGAGGTGCACATTGGATGCAGACAAGAGGGGAACTTAAAATTGCTTTAACCAGGCACCAAGGTTTTCTGCTGTGTTGGAAGCCTTGCTCAAGAAGATGGGTGATTCTCTGTACACCCCTTCCTTGCTACCTGGCCAGGGTGAAGAAAGTCCCCAAGGCAGCACCTGGCCTTCACCCTGGCCAGGTAGCAGGGAAGGGGCGTACAGAGAATCACCCATCTTCTTGAGCAGGGCTTCCAACACAGCAGAGAAGCTTGAGTGAAATACTTGGGAAATGTTGGATAATTTACAGTTTTTGGAAAGGCTGGAAACAGACACTGACCCAGTGTACACCTTGCCTGATTTTCCTTTCCATTGATTTCTAGCCCAACTCCAGAGAGCTGGACAAATAATCTAAGTTGACCTTCCAGTCTAGCACTAAGAGAGTGATCCCACCTTTTGGTTGAGGCATTCAATAGAAGTCCTGTTTACTGCTTCAGATGGAGGTAAATAATCCCGTGGTACCATTCAAAGCAGAACAGAAGGATTTCTTTTGGTGTTGTGGCAAATATTTATTCCTCAACCAACATTTTTTTAAAAAAAAGACAAATCAGTGGTCTGATCATTTATCTCAATGCTGTTTGTAGGACCTTGGTGTGTGAAAATGGCTGCCACATTAGTGACTGCACTTGAAAACTACTTCATTTGCTGTGAAGTGTTTTGAGAAGTCCTCGGAATGTAAAAGGCACTACCTTCAAAACCACTCTTAGACTAAACCTTTGGGCATCCATTCTAATCTAGCCTCCTTTAGCCTGGCATTTGTTTTCCGCTCCTCCGAAAGCCTTGGAACATTTTTGTACAATAAACTGTGCTATATAAATGCAAATGGTTATAGTTTGTGAATTTTGAGAGTTCTGCCAAGTAGCTATAAAATGAACAACTGTTTGAAGCCACATTTAAAAAAAAAAGCACTCAGTTATGAATTAATTCAATTAATTTCAGTCCATTGAATCTATTATAATTAAAAGTTGTTGAAACTAACCAACATCTTATTGAATGATTTATGCATATTATACATTTTGCTGTGTTATACCCTTTAATTGGTTATACAAGTTTTGACTTTTTAGATAATTGCACCTGCAGTCAATTCACTAATGGCAAACTGAGTTAACCAATACTGCACTTTTACCAGAAGAATATTTATGCACCTCAATGCAATTGTCTTTTCCTCACTTACCACACAGGAATAAAACATTGTGCTTCAAAAATAATGTAAGCATTAATGTTGCACGTTAATGTACCTATGTCTTTTTGACAATGTGCAGTGCATACGTTTAAAGGTTAATTGCCTGTTTAAAATGCAGGTATTTATTAAATGTGATACAATCTCATTTGATTTTAATCTCTAGATACCACAACCTTATTGATGATATGGTGTCAACTGATCTAACATTTTGCTTATCCAACTTTGTGAGAGATTTGTTCTAATGGTATTAATGCTATATATTTGTTCTCAGGAAGACTTTGACCCCTTCAAAAGCTCTGCAACCTTCAGAAGAAATAGAAGATAACTTGTCAAGCTCCTATAATGTGCTGATGTTTTAAATTCAACAGTTTATCAGTTTCAATTTTGTTGCGACAACAGTTATCCATCTATAGAAATAAAAAAATGTCCTAGCTGAAACATTTGTTCATTTTATGTGGCAGCTGTGTCAAAGATGGATGTGAATACTTCTATATATACAATATTGTTTCCCATTTTAATAATCAATATTCAATGTGAACCATATTTTTCTAAAAGTGCTCCATGATACTTCTAAAACTGTTGCTCAAGCTGCCTTGAAATATTTTTAACCCATAGAATGGTCTTTACTTGTCAGATATCCTTGAATCTGCAAGGAGTCAAAAAAGTATTGCCCTCATGTAAAATTTTGCTGCAATAAAAAATTGACTTGAGATTTAGGTGCATGTATTTTAGACCTGTCTTTTTCAGTGCCATATATAATGCATGCACAAATCTAGATCCCATTGGTTAAAAATATGGGTATCACTTTTAAGTATGTGAGATATTCATAAGCATGTATCAGTTTAGCTTAATACTTTGTAGTTACTAGTCCTGGAGCTTAGCAATTTTCAGTAACGAGACTGTTGAAGAAAATACTCAATATTAAATAGAGCAGGGTATTTGTGTTTAACTTAATCTGTTGAAAATCAGTTTGAATTTACATTAGAAATGCTTCTGTATATGACTAAGCTAATGTTTAAGATTGTATTTTGTTCAGAAGGAACAGTGTAATTATCTTTATGTAAAAATTCTCAACCACGATAGTTTCATACTTAAAAGCACCATGTGTATAAATATATTTTCTGAAAGACTTGTTGCAGTTTAGTGAATGGAGTGAATATTGACACTGCCACCTGGTCAATGCATGTGATGTCACTTGAGCCTAGCCCGAGTGTTACTGCATATTGAAGAACTACACGTTGTTGAGTTCTGCACTTAGTCATATAGAGAACTGCAAGCAGTGCTGTCAATCTACAGCCTGACTTCATGAAATTACACATCATATTTCTACATTTATTGCATTATTGCCCTCCCACTTCATGGCAATGAACTTGTTAATTATACAAGGAGTTAACACAGAATGAGGGGTGACCTTATTGAAACATATAAGATTCTTAGGAGGCTTGACAGGGTAGATGCCGAGTGGTTGTTTCCCCTTTTGGGAGAGTCTAGGACCAAAGGGCATAATCTCAGAGTAAGGGGTTGCTCATTTAAGACAGAGATAAGGAGGAATCTCTTCTCTCAGAGAGTAGACAATCTGTGGAATTCTTTACTGTAGAGGCTGGGTTGTTAAGTATATTCAAGACTGAGATAGATTTCTAATCAGTAAGGGAATCAAGAGTTATGGGGAAACTGAGGCTAAGTGCTGCCTCAGGGAGATCAGCGCCAAATTTAAAAATGGCGAAGGGGCAAGAATACAATTTCGCTGACATGTCCCCTCATGTGACACGAGTTGGGACATGTCCATCACTTTCAAGCACACATTTATTAACATTTTTAAAACCCTATGGTAAACCTCGTTCTGCCCATGGATGAGGCTTCATGCTTTTTCTGAAGCTGGCCAGGGTTCCCGGATCCATCAAGTATCTCAATTACTTTTTAAATGGCCTCAATTGGCCGTTGACAGGTTGGGGGTTGCACAGCTGATTCAGCTGCACCCTCACTGACCTGAAAATTGAAATGACGCGGGGTGACATCGGGAGTTCCGCCCAATGTCATCCCGCATCATTTTACCCGTCGGCAAGTGCGCCCCATCCCCCCTGCTCGCCGACCTAAAGATCCTGGCCCTAATATAGGTATCACAAGCTGTGCCAAGGTTGGGCATGTTTGGCAAAACCAATGAGGAGATGGAGGCAGGACTAAGGGAAGTGTGTAAAGAACATGGGAGGGGAAGATAGAGGCAGAACTGGTGGTGAAGGGAGCGGAGGGTGGGAGACAGGCACAACTAGGAGGTGGTCTAAAAAACAGTGTGGACTAGTGAAAGACTGCAAGAGTTATAAGACTGCACAAGAAAGAGTCAGAGCCTGCCCTGGAGCTGAGGTAACACTGTTGGGGGCATATTGAAGAGACTGTCCTGGGGCTGAACGGGTCATGTTAGAAGGCTCTGCATGACAGGTATGTTTTGGCCCTGCTCTTGGGCAGAGGAAGGCTTCTCTGGGCAATTGGTCACGACAAATACTTGTAACATCTGCAAACTAGACTTCAGTGTGACAGCATCAGGGTAATTACTAAGTTTGATGACCAATTCTCATGAGGCCAAATAATGTCTGCCTGAGATGCAAGGGTCACATGTGCATTGTCCAGCCATCATTTGCATATAAGAAGTGGATTTGTTCATGAAAAAACTCAGCAGGTCTGGCAGCATCTGCAGAGAGGGATACAGTTAACATTGCAAGTCCGAATGACCCTTCAGCAGAACTGTTGAAGGGTCATTCGGACTCGAAACGTTACCTGTGTCCCTCTCTGCAGAACCTGCTGCGTTTTTCCAGGTATTTTTGTTTTTGTTTTGGATTTCCAGCATTCACAGTTTTTTGCTTTTATCTATGGATTTGTTCATGTTGCCTATGTGAAACTAAATGTGATTGTGATGAGATTTTTTTAAATTCATTCATGGGATGTGGGCTTCGCTGTCTGGACCAGCATTTATTGCCCATCCCAAGTTACCCTTGAGAAGGTGAGGGTGAGCTGCCTTCTTGAATCGTTGCATTCCATGTGGCGGAGGGACACTCACAGTGCTGTTAGGGAGGGAGATCCAGGATTTTGACCCAGCAACAGTGAAGGAACGGCAATATATTTCCAAGTCAGGATGGTGAGTGACTTGGGGAACTTCCAGGTGGTGGTGTTCCCAATTATTTGCTGCCTTTGCCCTTCTAGAAGGTAGTGGTCGTGGGTTTGGAAGGTGCTGTCTAAAGAGCCTTGGTGAATCCTGAAGTGCATCTTATAGATGGTACACACTGCTGCTACTGTGTGTTGGTGGTGGAGAGAGTGAATGTTTGTGGATGTGATGCCAATCAAGCGGGCTGCTTTTTCCTGGATGGTGTCAAGCTTCTTGAATGAGTGAGATTTCATGGAACTGAGGAACCAGATGGGAGATACTTGGGCGGGTTCATTTTTACCCTTGAATGGCTGCGGGACCTTGCATCACATCGGTTAGCCATTCAATACCTGCGACTTGGAGAGGGATAAATGTGAAATATATTTACAATAGTGCAGATTATATAAACTGAACACCTGTGCCACCACTGTGCACTCAAAATGTCTCAATTTTTCTAATCCTACCGCTACATCTAGATGCAGCCGCAATATCTGCAGCAAAGGTGGAGGCAGCCTGCTGACTGCTCTGCCCTGTTGTCTGAGATGACTTTGGGAGGCCCGGAGGGCCCCAGCTTGCTAAGGGTCTCCTGCTCCAGGGCAGATGCACCCACCTTGGCCTGACCTGCTGAAGATGGGGTCACAGGCAGAGAGGATTTGGAGTGGTAAGACACCTTTGGAATGCCCTGAGTGGATGACCCCAGGTTGTCTGGCTGACACTCCCTTTGGGTGCCTGAGGGCCCCTTCCTGACTCCTTGAGAAGGGACACCTGGAGACAGTTTGAGGTACCATGTCCCCCCTCTTTCCTAACCACTGCTGAAGTGCACCCATGGCTAAAGCGATGAAGTGCATGCCCGATTGGAAATCTGGCAGAAAGTGCTGGACCTGGGTCTCCAAGTCGACCGCCACCCTTCCCATCATGGCTTAGGTGCACTTGCATGTCAGAAGCATGACATCAGACAGAGCGTGGACGTACACCTCCTGTCCTTCCAGTCTGGTGACAACTCTGCTTGTCTCTGCATCTCTAACATTTCTCTCAGGGCTAATTGCAGAGGCTGATCACTGGACTTGAACTCAGCAGTGGCCTGAACTCCAGCAGTCCTGAGACCTCAGCTGCCACTGCCTCCGTCTGCTGTTGGTGAGATGATCACCAGGTTGTGAACCCAAACTACTCTAGTGCTAGGACCCACTGAGGTGCATGTATCTGCACTAGTGGAGAGTGCAGGTGAATGCAGTGATGGGTCTTAATCTGATGGATCCTCTGCCTCCTCATCTGAGGTGCTCTGGGGACTGGGGCTGAGGTGTTTGCTGGTGGTCTTCCTCTGCCTTTTCTTGCTGGTGTCTGGAATAGAGGGACGTGATTATTAGTGATTGACTCCTCTGGTCCCACCTTTGGTCTTTGCTCTCTCCAATCTGTTATGGGAGATCTTGCCCCTTTATACAGACAGATGGATTGACTGTGAGCACTATGGATGAAAGAGCATTTCAGAAGCATGTATGCCAGTTGTGTATGCTGTTACGACCGGGATGGGAGGAGTGCTCAAATTATCAAGCCCCACTACTCCACAGGTCGTACCATTAATTTAAATGTTTAATTTTATCACCAAAATGTCTAATTATTCACCGATACCTTTGGTACCCAAAAAAGATCTGATTGGGCTTCTTTCAAAACTCAGAATGATTCATTTATTTTTAAACAAAACTTTTAACAAATTGCAAGTACTGGTTAACACAATTGTAATCGGGAATTATAGCTATCCATCTCTTCCTAAAGAATTCCCCAGCACACACAGATACACATACCATCAAACAAAGGATAAACAGATAGAGTCTCTCTGCAGAGATGGGCTTTAGAGGATGGGAGTTATAAAATAAAGGATAAAGTCCACAGGATCTTGACGCTGTCATGTGCTGGTCCTGTTGGATGCCTGCAAGTTCTTACCAACTGGTCCAGCTTCGCAGGTCCATATCCAGACTAGTTACACTCAAATGATGGTTCTCTGGCTACAGGTTGATAACCACACACAATTTTAGGCAAGGTGAACCAGTCAAGGTAGCCTTCCTTTCTCAGCTTGTTCTCCAACAAGACTGCCTTCAAAACTAGCAGGTTCACAACTTAAGTTTTTTTTCCCTCCCATGTGATTGACTTTTTGTCTCCCAGCCTTTCATTAATTAAAGTGCTCACAGTTCAACACAAACAACTCCTTCTCAAGTACCGTATAGGTCAGGTGGTTTCTTGGAAGAGGCCTGCTTGTTGACAATTCCAAGGTGAACTAATGACCTTTTTAAACAAAAATCCCAGGTTAGCATCCACATGTACAGAAAATGTCCTTCCATTTTGTAAAAGAAAAATTCTGCCTTGAGAGATATGATTCTAACAGTGCTGAGCCCTCCCCAACGAGCAATTAAGAAGCTGCTTGTGCAGGATTGTGCTTGAGTTGGTGAGCTTAAAGTGGCTGGTAGACATTCAATGCTGATGTCCCAACTGCTGGTCGTGTGTGCCTCTCTATGGACTCTAACCCTTAGACTGCCTGATGCCCTTATGAGAGTGAGAGTTTGGAGTGAGATGAAGTTTCACTTACACTGGTGGGGCATGTCTGATCATTCATCCTCTTCCTGCACTGTAGGGTGGTCCCTTCCTGTTGGCCACTGGTGACCTCGTCCCAAGTCAGCATGGTGAGGAAGGAGGACCTCCTGCTCCCATCCTGAGGAAAGAGGACTTCCCACCTTTCCTGCCCAGCCTGGAGGAAAATCCCTAGGGCAGCCTTGCTGAACTGTTGAGCTGACGGTTTTGTCTATTTGGGCGCCATTGTGAAGCAGAACTTTACACAGCACCTGACCTACAGTGAGTAAATGTTTGTGTGGGTGCCATTTTAAATGTGATGCCAGGACCTTTGATCCCATGAGGTAACAGCAGGGCGACAAATCCCTACCCGCCCCACCATCAGACTCAATGAGTTCCTCTCTGATGTATAATTAATGAGCTGATAAGTGGAAAATCAGGCGGATAAATCCGACCCACCACCCAGCAGGAATCACGCCAACTTTCCCACTCACCACCACACTTAGGGCAGAATTTTGCCCTTGGCGTGCTGGCTTGACGGGGGTAGTTAGGAAGCCGACCGCCGCCTGCAATTGGACCCTGAAGGCAATTTCATGCTGGCGAGCCAATTAAGACCCACCCAGCGTAAAATGCGAGGGGCAGCGCTGCATGCTGCCCATGCGGGCGGGGGTGGGGAGATAGGGTAGTGCGAGCTGGGCGCATGTGACCTACCCGCTTGTGCGCGAGTATGCTACATAATCTCCCTGAGGCAGAGTGCTGTGCCTGCCCACCAAGCGAAAAATTTTACCCTTAGTCTCCAGAATGGAAAATTCCACCCTCTATTTTCATTTTCTCTTTCTTATTCTCTGACATAGAAATTGGATTGCATTCCAGTTAGGACCTGATGCTGCTGCAGTATATACAAACACGCTACGTACCATATTGGACATGAGTACCTGTTTTGTGTCCCTCTCTTTCTCCTGTTTCTTCCTTACTCTGTCATATTTTTTGTGGTTTTATGTCTTGTCTTCTTTCTCTGTCACTATCTTTGTTCCCCTGGACTGTATTTTCCTGGCCCTGTGCAGACGGGGTTGGAGGCAGGATCTGGATCAGGAGGGAAAATAGAGGGAAGCCATGTCCAGATGGCTCCCCAACACATTTCTCCCTCCAGAGGACTTTCCTAGGAGTCTGCTAGCACCAGGGTAGGCTGGCCACTCCATGATGATGGGCAGCCAAATAGTGCAATTATGGCCCCACCTGAGGCCATTTTATAACAGCAGTGGTATGTTCCCTCCATCAGAGTGGCTGTTCACCAATTGCAGAGGCCACCAGTTCATTGGAAGTGACCTCCCAGCAGCAATCCCAGTGGCCATTGGAGCCAGAGTCTCCATGCCCCAATGATAGGACCACAAGGATTCAAAGCCACAACCATCCCCATCACCTGTCTTGCAGAAGGGTTTTAGTTTCATCCCAATGCTTTCGGCCTCTGTATTTGATGGCTTTTTTGCAGGTAACTGAGGGTGCCTTGATCTCAAGGAGCCCACGCACTTGCTTGCCTTCCTCGGCTGTGCCTACTTCTCTTGTTGGGCTGCCGACCTGACTGTTACTGGCCCTCTGATTGAGTTACTAGCATCGGGAACCCTCCCACTGTCCTTAAAAGGACAGTGAGCGCCAAGGTGGCAGATTAGGAGATCTCCTAGAAGGTTGCACTGATGAGTGTGCTGGTAACATGGGCTGGCTTGGCATCTCCATATGGACCCGATATCAGGCAACTGATGCCTGTTGGAAAATTCGGCCTGCTATCTTTGGCTCCATCTCGCACTTTATCTCTCTTTCCCTCATTCTCATTTTGTGATCATTTCTTTCCTTCTATTTCTTCTTTTACTTTTTGTCTTGTCTCACATTCTTTAATCTCAGTTTTCCTTTGCTATCTCACAGTCCTGTTAATTTTCTGTTTGTCTCTTTCTCACCGTGGCTTAGATTATGTGGGTCTCATTCGCACTCTCTGAGTATTTCTCTTTGTCTTTCTCTTTTTTACTGCTACTGTTTCATTTACTTCCTCTTTCTCTAATGCTTACAATAGCCTTCCAACTGATTCAGACATTACAATCTTAGCAGTATGAAAAGTTGCCATAGGTAAAAGTTCCACATTTCATAATTGGCTTATGTTTCAATTTTTTATCCAAACAAAATCCATTATTTTGCAACTTCAGACTTTTTATTCACTGCATATTGATTTAAATTAGATAACTCTTATCTATATATGAAGCCAAAATGAGAAGACAAGATAATTTCATTATTTGGTATTTAAGTAAAAATAACAGAAAATACCTCTACTGTTTATCTGTCTCTGCGGTAAAATGTAAGCACCTTAATTTGGAAGAAAATTAGACAGAAGATAATTCTGTGGATATATTTAATGTTGGAAAACCATATATAGTGATGCTTTTGTTTAAAACCTAATTTTAATATTTTGTCAGACTAACTTTCCCATCAATTATGGAGTGAATAACTATATATGACCCAGAATTTGCAGTCAGCAACAAAGCAAGGACATTTGCCGCTGACTTCAAAAAAGGCTTTCCACAAAGATCTAGCATTCTCTGTAGCAGTTTTCCCCTTTCCTGACAGTAGTTTAAATCTAATGGCAAGTCAGGGCATGTCTTGGCATGTAGCAGCAGTGATGTCTGCAGCTAAACACATTGAAGTAATTCCCACAGCAAATCAGGAAGTTAAAAGCGCTTATTACCCGCTTATTACCCTTCACTTTAAATTTTCAATTACTGCAATAAATGATTGTGATTGGATTAAGATAAAAGGTAAATAAAGTAAAATAAAAGAAAAATGGAAAAAATGATTTTTTAAAAGTATGAATATCATATTATGGAGAAATTTGACAATCTACAAACAAAATTGGTCTTTCAGGGCCAATAGCATGTTTAGCAGTCATTCTGAAGTTATTATGCCATTATTACCCTAGTTACATATTTTCAACAGTTTTTACACGAGACTAACAGCTTGGTAATGAAAGTTCTCATCAAATCATGATTGCAGAGGAGATGGCTGTCTTCCAGAACCTCTGCCGCCCGCCTGATAGAGGAGCATAAACTCACAGTCAGCGACTACTGGATTTTCATGTTATTCTATGCATGTGCAGGCTCCCACGTTGCTGTCAGTTTCAGAGGAGTAATGAAGGTGATGCTGACAGTTTCACTGTCATTACCACAGCAAAACCTGGGCCAAGAAACCTGCGTAAGTTTCCAAATAGCTGTAAGAAATCGGAATAAAGGTGATGTAATTTTGTATATCAATCAATCAGCTGCAAAAGCATGGATATGTTCCAAATTGATCAGCATAAACAATTTGGTGGATGAAGGTAGTCTGGTATGCATTGTACACTTTGATTTTCAGGAACCTTTACAATGCTGCATAACTTAAAGCTTGCCAACAGCTCTTGAAGGGGAGATGCACTCTGGCTGAAGATACCAGGGAAAGAATTGCAAGTAAGAACATGGCTAAAGCAAACACTGAAAGGGCATCAAGATTTTAAGACATGAAAAATGTCATTGACTACAAGTCCATCAGACAGTGGTCCACAAGTACCATCTCCCAGGCCCTGTGGGAAAAGGAGATGGCGGATCCTGTTGGATGGTTCCCTGAGCAGTCTGTCAATGTAATTTGGCAGAATGCTTCCTCACAAGAACTTTCAAACAAGCACCAAGATGTAGCTTGGCTGATGGTGAGAAGGGGACTCCCCGTCAGATCCTTCATGTGCACCTGAAGTCTCAGCGCTATGGCACACTGCCCTCAAAGTGGCTGTGGTGGGAAAGAGTTTAAATTGTGTGGAGGTTGGTTTAACATGTGAGGGGGGATGGCTACATGATGCCTCAACGCAATCATGGTGCCCTGCAGCTTTTTAAAGGTCATGGTTGCAATTTTCTGAACACATAGGCAGGCACTTTACCTTGTTTACCTTGCACTCCAGTTCTGAAGAAAGCACCTGCTGCGTCCTCCACCTCAATGGCAACAAAATCCACCACTTATGCCCAACAAACAGAACTCTCCTCCTCACATGAAGCAAGCAAGAAAGCGGGAACTGGGGAATTTGGTGCGTCCCACACAACCAGTGATTGCTGTTCTGGCTGTGACCAAAGCAGCCAATCTGATGTGTACACCATCCTGATTGACAGGCTACTCAACCAATGATTGTTGTTGCTCTGGCAGTGAGCCTGGGACTCCCTAAGGGCATGGGCCCCAGTGTTTTGCATCTTGTGCAGCCCCCCTCTCCCAAGCCTTGAGTGTGCTAGCTATCATGGGCAGAAACAGAGTCAAGGCTGTGGTGATGACAATGCTTTAAGAGATGTTGCAGAATGTTTCTTCAATCCTAATCCTTTTTGTTGCTTACTTATGCAATTTATATTTATTAATGTACCATGTGTTCACTGAAGTGATTTATGTAACCAGATAGTCCTGATCCACCTTCCTGCTCTAAACTGCATTCCCTCCCATGCTAGGAGTGGGATCTTATCAGCTGCATGAAGGTGGGTGTGGGACGAGGTGGTGAAATTTACAGGGTAGTGCCTCAGGGTGCCCACTTGATGCGTTCCTGCCGCTGATCAATCTTACTGGAGGTGGGTGAGCAACAGAAGCAGCTATCAACCCAGCAGCAGCAAGTAGCCAATAATGGCAGCTAGCCGGCTGCATGGGGCCAGTTTGGGCATGCCGCTGGATTATACTGGCAGTGGACCCGCCCCATGTTGTGGCCAAACCCTGACAGGTTCCTGTAGATGGCCTCCTAGCAGTACGCTGGTGTTCAGCAAGGCCACCTTTATATAAGCCCCTCCCCACCACCCTGAGCCACTTTTACTACAAGGCCACAGTTGTAGCCAAAGGCCATCCTGTGGAGGTGCTTCTCCTCCACAATGATAACCTGGCAGCTGTGGCCACAAATAATTTAAAAAACTTCACACATCTTCGTAGAATGCCTCCATCTTGATGCACCTCATGTTTTCCTACCTGCTGTTGCAGCCCCAACTTGCTGCCAATAGGACAACATTGAAGACCCTCCCATTGGGACAGCCGGGTGTCTGTTCCACCCGCTGCCTTTAATTAGACTGTGATACCGGGGCAGCTTCTTTGTCGGCTGCCTCCGATAAGATTACACAGGCCAGTGGTTTGCCACTCAGGTCCCACTTTTGGTCCTGACCTCAGAAGGCGGTAAGTTCCGGCCCTACATGTGAAAATCAATTTAGACAAGTACACATGCAAGAAGAACACAATTATTTATTTACCTATTTCATACATTTTTAAAAAAAACAAATCCTTTATCTATCTAAACACCTTCACAAACATCTTTCCAAATCCAAATATGTACACATACATGCACAAGCACACCCATACACACATACATTATGCTTTATTTAAAATGGGATAATCCCTTCATTAACAGAGAAAACAAATAAATTTCCTACAAATGCATTACACTCCTGTGCTCCACAAATTATTTCAAACCTTGTATATTAAATTGGCTTTGTAAACATGCAATTATCTTTCTGACCCATTCTTAACTGCTCCCTCAATGGGAAGGAAAATTTGGTGTTTTCTATAATGGCTCTTGTGTTTAACATGCAGCCAGTCTGCCTTTGTTCATTGTGCTCCCCCACTGAGGTTGCATTTTACCCCCAGAGTCTTTATTTTAGATGTACAATTTTTGTTACTATTTGAATGCAGTCTTCTTTGTGTACCAGGAGGTGGTGCAGTGTGACTGAATTATAGCTGGGTTTGACGAACATGTAACAAGATAAAGATAAAGGTTTTTTTTATATTCATTCATGGATGGGCATCACTGGCTGGGCCAGCATTTATTATCCATCCCTAATTGTCCTTGTTCAGAGGGCAGTTAAGAGAGTCACATGTAGGCCAGATTTTCTTCCCTAAAGGGCATTAGTGACCAAGGTGGTTTTTACAACAATGGTCATCATTAGACTTTTATTTCCAGATTTTTTTAATTGAGTTCAAATTCCAGCCTGAACCCAAGTCCCATAGGATTCTGGAATATTAGTCTAGCGACAATACCACTATGCCATCACCTCCCCTTAAAGTCTATGTTTTCGTTTTTACTTTAGCTTAATAAATTTTGAGTCAAAACAAAATGCATCATAAAACAAATCCATGATTTCCATCATTTGGTGGAATATCAAGTATTGAGCAGTTTTTTGTTATTCTTTGGGATTTGGGCGTCAAGGTTTAAGTTATTTTTGTCAAAAGGTGCTCCCTGGGGCTCTACAAGAATAATATAGGCTGCCATTATTCTGTCCCCTCCTCCAACTCGGAAACCTATCAGCCAGAGCAACCTCTAGGCTGCTTGATATTGCACTGGCCTGGAAACCCAGCAAGTTGCTGTAGACATGCAGTTCACATGATATGGTAATGAGGCTGGACCTCCCACTGACAGGTGGGTGACTGACCAGTGCACTCCATTGACTGACCTCCTAAGAGTTAATCCACTCTCCCATCTTTTTAAAAATTGCTTCTGTTTTCCTTTCAAGGGAGTAACAGTAGGAAGTGCAGCGATGGTGTTTTCAAGTAAATGTGAAAGGGTGGTGTGTTATTAGAATGCATGAATGTTTACAGATATGACTGAAGTTACTTTAATTGTAATTACCTGTAATTGGTGAAGAAATAGTAATCCTAAAGCAAATTGATGAAAAGTCATTTCATTACAATTTAGTACATGACAGCTGTAATCCACAGTAAAGTTTTTAATTCTTATACTATATAAATTGCTTATTTTCAAAATAATCTTTAAATTTATCTTTAAAATCAAAAATGAGTTTCAGGATGTTGATCCAGTCTTGATGAAAAAACAACAATACATGTCCAACACAGGATGGACATTTGGGGCAATTTGGAGATGTTGTTGTTCCCATGACATTATTGCTCCTGTACTTTTCTTTAGTAAAAATCACAGGGTGCTGCCAAAATAATCTTGATGTGTTGGTGTAGTACACTGGTGGTGGGTATTCAGTATAGTTGCAAAGGTACTGATCAAGAAAACTAAACTGTCCTTATGAGCTGAGACTGATGAATAAGAGGTAATCAAAGACCAGTTTTGACCTGAAACTAGAACAATTGACTTCCGCGATTATCTTCCTTTGTGTTAGATATGACTCTAATCACTGGAGGCTTTGACTCACTTAACTTCAGTTTTGCTAAAGTTCTTTGGTGCCAAATTCAATCATTGAGGGTAGCTACTTGACAGTCAGCTCCTGTGTCCATGTCTGGATTCAAGCTTTAATGAAATCTGGAGGCATGTGGTTCTTGCAGAACCTGAAGTGATTAGCAACAGATTATTGGTAAGTGGATTTCACTTGATGAAATTGTTGTTGATCCCTTCTATCACTTTACTGATGATGGAATTGTATTTGGCCTGGTTGGATTTATTTTGGTTTTGGGGAATTGGACATACCTGAGCAATTTTCCACCCTGTCAGATAAATGCAAGTACCATAACTGCAGTGCTATGTAGCTAGGCTAGGGCAGTGACTAACTCTGATTTGCAGGTCTTCAGCACTACAGCCAGGATATTGTCATGGTCCATAGCCTTTGCTGTGTCCGATGCACTCAGCATTTGCTTATATCAAGTGGGTATTGGTTGGAAAGTGGCATTTATGATGATGGGAACCAATGGAGGAGGCTGAGAAGGATTGTTTACATTTTTTGCTGAAACTGCTTCAGACTTGTCTCTTGCACTCATCTGCTGAGCTCTGCCTTGGTTGAGAAAGATTATTCATGGAGCTCTTTCCCCTTGATAGTTGCCTGGTTGTCTTCATCATTCTCGACTGGATGTGATTCGTTTTAAGTACTTTGCTCTGATTCATTGGTTGTGGAACCACCTAGCTCTGTCTAGCCTGCTGCTTTTGATATTCAACTTGCAAGTAACTCTATAGTGGTTTCATTAAATTCATACCTCATTCTAATGTATAACAGATATTGCTCTGGGCATTAAACCAAGGTTATTCTTCTGGCTTGACGGTGATCAAGGAGTGATGCAAGTGCTGGGCCATGAGGTTGCAGATTGTGATTGTACAGAGTTTTGGCCACAGTGTCTTAAGATTGTCAGCTTTGGGCAGCCAGAGTTGTCCTTATTCTATCTTATTTAGCATTGTAGTTCTATTACACTATATGATGGAGGACAATGTGGAGATAAGACTGTGTCTTCTATCAATGCTAATGTGGACAGACACATTTGTGACAGATAAGTCAGTGAAGTTTCTTCCTCGTGCTGGTTCTCTCACAACCTGATGCAGGCCCAACCTGGCAGCTATGTTCTTTAGGATTTAGCCAGCTCAATCAGTGCTGGTATTTCTGAGTCTCTCCCTAGATGATTACCTCCTGACTGCATAGTAATATGTCCCAACTTCTGGTGGGCATTGTTCCTTCCAGTTTTTTTTTGTGTACATGCAGATTACAAGCTCTTCTGAGCAATATAAATTAAGTGACACAATTTTAAAGGGGTTACAGAAACAGGGAGCTGGGGGTGCATGTACACAAATCTTTGAAGGCAAAAGGACAAGTTAAGAAGGTTGGTCAAAAAACATGTGGGATCCTTGACATTATGAATAGAGGAATGGAATACAAAAGCAAGGAAATAATGCTAAACCTTTATAAAACACTGATTAGGCCTCAGATGGATTATTTTATTGTCACAACTCAGTGGGGATAGAGCGCTGTAAAAACAAGCTCCACTGTTCCAGAGCCACGACAAATGTGAAACGTTTGACCAAACCACCAGACTACCCCAATTCTACCGAACTGTTTAGGTTAACAGAATACAGGTACCAGGTTTTTAATAAATAACTGTTTATTGAATAAATTGTCTTTAATTAGTGCCAAAAGAAAGAAATATGAACTGCTAACTTCTAACTCAATAACTTAAACTCTACCCCTTCTTAAACCCCTATACACAAACACACAGACACTCACATAAGACACACAAAACATGGATTTTAAGGGTGAGATAAAACAGTTCGATAGCAACAATCCGGAGTACAGGATTAGATGGGCTGATTTTAATTGATGTCTCCCAAATTCCTTGCAGCTTGTTGTTGATGATACAAGGTGGTCTCCCAGCACTTTCAGTCTGTGGTTCACTGTTTGAAAAACTTTCTTTTGAATGTCTCAATTGGTGATTTTTCCTCTTGACAGGGGTTTTCAGAGAAAGCAGGTTACAGAGATGTGAGGGATAGCCAGCTAGCTATTATGGCAAAATTGCTGGAATCTTACAAGCACAGGAGAGAGAGGTTTCAGGTCTTCCCTCTTTGCAGGCTAGGTGCTGTTCTGCTTGCACTGTTACCACACAAACCCTGGTCACCTGATCAGGAGCCAATTAAAATACTGTCATTAGGCATTTCCCCCTAGTCCAGAACTCCTTTCCGCCACCATCCTGTTCTCTTATGACACCCTATGATAGCAACATTGTAGATATTCCTCATCCTGTTCCAGCGAACATATCTTTCAGCTGCAGCCATGATAGTTTTTTAAAGCCACAGACTAATTTTAAAGCCACACTCCAAGAAAAATAAAAAAGATTATTTTCAATATGCATTTTCTGGCATCATAATTTAGGAATGATTCCAAGACCTTAGAGAGAGTGCTAAAATGGCACCAAGGATGAGGGGCTTGTCTTATGTGGAGAGGCTGGAAAAACTGTGATTGTTCTCCTTAGAGCAGAGAAGATTAACTGGAGATTTAATAAGGTGTTCAAAGTCATGAAAGATTTTGACAGAGAAACTGTTACCAGTTTCGAAAAGGTCAGGTACCAACATAAGAACATAAGAAATAGGAGCAGAAGTAGGCCATTCAGGCCCTTGAGCCTGCTTCTCCATTCACTAAGATCACAGTTGACCTGATATGACCTTAACTCCACTTTCCTACCTGTCCTCCATAACCCCTGACTCCCTTGTTAATCAAAAATCAGCCATGAATATATTCAATGACCCAGCCTCCATGCTCACTGGGGAAGAGGATTCCAAACACTGACAACCTAATGAGAGAAGAAATCCCTCCTATCACTGCCTTAAATGGGAGACCCCTTATTTTTAAACTGTGACCCCTAGTTCTAGATTCCCCCAACAAGATTAAATCAGAGGGCACAGGTTTACACTGATAGGCAAAAGAACTATAGGCACCATGAGGGATTTCTTTTTATATAGTAAGTTGAAATGTATTGCCTCTCGCCTGGTGGAAGCAGACGCAAGAGCAACTTTTAAAAGGGAATTGGATAAATATTTAAAAGGAAAAAAGTGCATGGATATAGAGATAGAGTTGAGGAGTGACACTAATTAGATTATAGGGAGGTGATGGCATAGTGGTAATGTCACTATATTAGTAATCCAAAAGCCCAGGTGAATGCTCTGGGAACAAATACCATCATGGCAGCATGGAGTTCTGTAATAAATCCGGAATATAAAGCTAGTCTCAGTTAAGGTGGCCATGAATCTATCATTGATTGTCATTAATGGCCTTTAGGGAAGGAAATCTGCAGTCTCTGGCCTGGCGTGCATGTTACTCCAGACCCACAGCAATGTGTTTGACTTTTAACTACCCTATGCAATGGACCAGCACAACACTCAGTTCAAGGGCAAAAAGGGATGGGCAACAAATGCTGGCCTTGCCAGCGATGCCCACAACCTGTTAAAAGACTAAAGGAAAAGAAAAATAGCTCTTGGAAAGAGAGGGCACAGGGTGCAGTGGCCCACATCTCTGTTGTATCATTCTATGATTCTACATCATTCTATGATTCTACAGATGTGATTCCATGATTACATTAGTTTGTTGCTTAACTAAACTGTCTGACAGCTTTCCTTAATTGGGCACCTCTTCCAAAATGTTAATGAGGAGGATTTTTCAGGCTTGACTAGCAAAGATTACTTCAGTCTAACCCTAGTATAAAGTCTGTTTTGTTACTGGTAGGTCTATCTGATTTGGCAGTAATTGCAGTTCAGAGGATATTACGCGCCAATCACATAGTGTGGTACTAGAATCACGTGCAAGTCAGACTAAGTAGGAGTGGAACACTCTCTTCCTGCTGGATATTTATGAACCAGTTGGCCTTTTCTAACAATTTGTCAGTTTTCACATTTATTTTTTCTGATGCTAGCCCACCAATTTCATTAAATTCAATTTTACAACTTGCCACAATGGGATTTGAACTGACATCCTCTGGGTTTATAGTCTACTATCATAACCATTAAGGCACATTATAGAAATACTTTGCCATGCAGTCCAATCATATGATCCCTACAAGAGACTGTCATTGAAGAAAACTAGAAATGTAAATTGTGTTTTTAATTCAGCTCTTCTGCAATCAAAAGTGATAGAGTAACTCAGATTAGAAGTGGTAAATACACAAGTATCAAACAAGTCCACAGATGACGCACTTCTCCAAAAATTGTGACTTATTTTACATTCCTGGGCACCATACTTTTGAAAGCTCAAAGCCAGTATCATCTTTCGAATGAAGTTTAGACAGGACTGAGAAGCAAAATCCATAGTTCTTCAGGAGGGCACCACTGAAATAGCAATTTGCATGAGTATTCCATTTTTTTAAGTTTGTGAATTGTAAGACAAAAAATAATTAACAAAATGAAAATTTACCTACATTTCCTTCACAAGCATTGGAGATGTTAGAAACTGGCTGAGAACCACTTGCTGTAAGCGTGATTAAATTAACTCTGATCAGACAATTAATTTGATCAGTCAGCAAGTTGTTTATGCATAAACGTCTAGGAAGAGTACTTAATAATGCCTTTGTTAATCCCATTTGTGACCATATGGAGCTGCTCCCATTGGTGAAAGGGTTGAGAACTAGAAGGCACTGAGTTAAGACGAATGGGAAAAAAAACTAAAGGCAACATGAGGAAAAACTTATTTATGCAGCAAGTGGGTAGGATCTGGATTGCACTACCTGAGAGTGTGGCGGAGGCAGATTCAATTCTGGTTTTCAAAAGAGAATTGGATAATTATCTGAAGAGAAAAAAAATTGCAGGGCTACAAGGAAAGGGTAGAGAAGTGGGACTTGCTGAACTTCCCTTGCTGATAACTGGCACAGACATGATGGGCTGAATGATCTTTTAATATTCTATGATAGTTTTACTTCACAATTATTTTATGTGAAATAATCTTTTACCTTTTATTATTTAACAAGCTTGATGAACATTTGAATGATTGCAGTGAACCAGAAAAAAAAATCATTATTCGTAATAATTGCTGTTCCTCAGGTTTTTCAAATTCTCTGATTCTAATGGATTAGTAGATAGTACAAATAATCAAGATTGAATTCACTCAGTCACTTGTTTAATTCATGTACAGATTATCTGACAGATTATTTTATACCAGCACTGCCTTTTGATTAAGTAAATCATTCTTTTATATTTAGTAGTGGCACCCCATGAAATCTTTTCTCTAAACCAATGAGAAAGCTCAATTAAAAAGAACTAAGAAATGACGGATAGCAGCAGTATTGCATTAACTGATTCACTCCTTTTTTCAAGTTTAACACTGTCAGTAATTAAGACTGCACTGTCATAAGAATAACTGCAAATCTGTAATTATTTCACATTCAATATGAACCTCATAATTAATTGAATGTATGTACAGGTGGTCACAATGGGATAATTTCTATATTGTTGAGCCTTGTGCTGATTCATGCAGAGGTACGGGTCTACATGTAACAGCCACCCTCTGAGATGTGGGTCAACATGTAGCAGCTACCCTCAGCGGTATGGGTAAACATGTACTATTAGTCTCTGAGGTATGGACTAACATGTACCAGCAATGCTCTGAAGTATAGATCAACAGTTACTATCCAGTCTCTAAGGTATGAGTCAACAAGTACAGCTAGCCTCTGAGATACAGGTTAATACATGCCAGCTAGTCTCCAAGGTACAGGGCAACAGTTACTAGCCACCCTCTGATATCTGGCCAAACATGCAATATTATTGTAATTTTCACTGGTGTGGAACTGCACCTTTAGAACTGAAAATACATGCATTGTACCCATAAATATTAAAGCTTTATTAAAGAAAGCAAGGGGGTTCCCTGTTGGTGCAACAAGTGACTGCACTCATCATATGGAATTGAGCCGTCCATATCACAAAGAATCCAAACTTTGATTCCCCAATTAGCTTATGTCAGTACAACAGGAGTTGAGGACCTTCAGTTAATCTTATTGATTCTGGGGTTTTTAACCCTGATTTAAACACAATAATCAGTTTTGAAAAACATGCATGGATGGGGCATAAAAAGAGGATAGGAGTTGGATCAATTGTGAACCTCCCACTCAGTGCAATCTTAGACCATGTGATTTCCCAATATGCACAGCTTGCAACACTCCTCACAGATAGTGCAGACTTGGAAACTGATCCACAGTGCCTCAACAAAAACCAGAACCTTCGTGCAAGGGATGGAATTTGGGAAAAAATACTCATAAGATCATAAATTGATGTCATGTATCTGCTTTTGAATGGACTCTAGATAAATTCTACTCAAATAAATCATGTTTAAAGTTACTATTCTTTGCATAATACGATATTTATTTTGCTCTTTTTTACTTCTTGGAGTATTTTATATTTCGATTACTGTTGATGCTTTGTCTTACTTCTGTTACACAACATTGTGCCCTGAATTTCTAAAAGGCTTTCAGTCAAGACATATGAGAAATATGTTCCAAAAAGAGTATTTAATCCCTTGTGGACCTATTTTCATGAATTATTGTATTCAGTATTTTGCTTGTCTTCCTGCTCCTCTCTATTACTCAAGTTGTAGATAAATCTGACCATTGATTTTACACTGTATGCATTTTTGTAGAGGATGATAATTCCCAAAAGAGTCAGAAGGAAATAGTAGGCATCCTTCCTAATCGTTATATGCCCATTAATGGTTAATTTTAAGGGTGCCGATATTGGTTTGTAAGAAACTCAAATCTGCTTCTGGAAGCCTACCATTTTTTTAAATCAAGAAATAATGAAAAATGTTGGGAGAAAGCTTGCAAGGTAAAATATAAATGAAAAGAACATTTACAGACTACTAAAATAACTAAATACTTTAATTCTTGATTTTGTTACTCAATTTATGCTGTTTTTAAATTTTTTCAAGTGAAGTTTTTTGGTGTCAGGGTACAATATTTTGATTGGTATCATAAAATATAGAAACAAGTTGTTAGCAGTCAATCTTGTAATTATTTACAAGCCTTGTAAGCCTTGTAATTATTTCTGAATAAGTGGCAAATACAAAGGTACATAAATATTGAATTAATTGCCTGTAAATAATGAGAGAAATGGTGAGTGCTTAAACTGTTATGGAATAGAATGTTCAATAATTGAGCGAAAAGAGTTGAATTTTCTGCAATGACTTGTTATATTTTAATCCTCTTTGATAGTGTACGATAGCAATTCTTTGCAGAGTGAATTGTGAGCTGGCACTATAGAATATTGACCAAACTACAGAAAAGCTATACTTCACATTAAGTGCTGTACCTCTGTCAAGCCTGAGTCCAGTTAAATGCAGATAATGTAAAATCAGTTATTGTTCTAAGTTTGTACACAGATTTAAGAGTCAAAAGCTCATTTGTGATGTCTTGTGTTTTCTTGAATATTAGGGAATTTTTCATTGCTGTGACTCTGTTTGATATTTTCCTGGTATTTTCCATATTAAGGTTTTGCCTGTAATGCCAACATCTGGCCTCAGAGAGATTAGTTTTGAGAAGCTTCTTGTTCAGATATTCAATAGTTCGTAATAATTTACACAAGATATAAATCAGTTTGAATTATGTTGGTCTCAGCTGATTTTTTCTGTCTACATGTTTGCTTATTTCAGAAAGAGGTCAGTTTAAAAAAAATGCTCCCTGTATGTGGGTGACACTGGTAAAACTACTTTTATTGCCCATCCCTAGTTAGTCTGAAAAGGCAATGCTAGGCCTTCTCTTTGAACCACTGCGTTGTGCTCATGATATCCCTTGAATTTAATGGACAGAAATTCCAGGATTTTCCAAAGACAATGAAAGGACAATGATAAACAGTCAGGTCAGGATGTTGTATACTTGGAAGGAACTTGGACATGATGATATTCCCATTATATTATTATTCTTATTCTTTATGATGGTAGAGATCATGGGTTGTAAAGTGCTGTCTAAGTCAACTTGGTTAGTGATGCAACGCATCCTGTAGATCATAAATATTGTAATCACAGAGGTTGGATATTGGTTTCAGTGGCGAGTTGGCTGATCAGCAGATAACTTTGGCCTGGATGGTGCTGACCTTCTTGAGTGATGTTCAGCTGCACCCAACCAGAATGTGGTGAGTATTCCATTACAATCTCATTAGGACATTGCAACAAATAACATATGATTGTGAATAGCATTCGGATCAAGGGAAAAAGTCCAGGATGTTTGAGTCAAAACATCATGGGCGGAATTTTCCGTTCCCGCTGCTAGCGGGCATGATAGTTGGCGTGGGCAGACAATATGGCACAACGGCGGGAAGGCAGGTCGCAATCGTCCGCTCAGTCTGCTGATGGCAGGCCGCATTTCCTGCCAACGGTCATTGGGGAGCTCATTGTAATACATCAGCAAATCATTAAAAGGCCAACCCGTCAGGCTGTTGTATCACTGCCAGGTCGTCTGTCCACATCGGCGGGAAAGCATATTGACGTGTTTCACAACACAACACAATGTGCAACCTTCACTTTGGGGGAACTGGAGTGAGTGGACAGCATTGTTCTGCAGGGTCACCTGTTGCTTTGTAGACTTCAGGGGCGCCAGGGTGAAGTGCTGCCCAACCTCGGAGGCAACTGTTATCGGTGGTTGGGGGGACAATTGCTGCCCTGACATTGGATCCCACGCACAAGAAATCGAGGTGGGGGGCAGGGTAGGTGAAGGAAGTGGCCATGCAGTAGGGACAGCTGTATAAACTGACCATCCCCTCTGCAACTGAGACAGACCAGGCACAACCACAGTGATCATTGGGGTTGGGCTCCTAGACTGCCCGCCCATGCAAGCAACACAGAGTCACCAAAGTGCCACCAAGCGCCCCATACCTTACCCCCACCCCCCCCCCCCCACACCACCAGCACAGACTGTGAATCCATGACCACTTTACTGGACCGCGGAGCTGTTGGACTGCACACATTGTACAATCTCCTCGCCAACGAGGCATGTAGCAGTCACTGCTGGAGCCACTCACAGCCCCTTGCAATCTCAGCATCCCAGGTAGGAGCAGTCTCCCTCATGTTACAGGCTGACAGGGAAGCCGAGCACTGCACTTATCTGTAGCCATCCAAGGGTGGCCAGCGCTCTCCAGGAAGCATTAAGGGACCATCACATAGGGCCTGTAAAGGTGCTAAGTACACCCATGCTAACCACGTTTCTCTCTCTCTCTTTCATGCTGCAGGAGGACCACATCAGGAGCATGGAGCCTGGTGACCTAGCTGTATGCCAGATGACCTACAGAGAGTGAAGAAGATGGAGGAGAGAGTGACTGAAGCTCCTGGCCACACAAAGGCAGGAGCAGCAATCTCAGAAAGGGGATGCTGGGGCTCCCACACACGCTGCCCAGGAGCGACAGCGAGCCATGGCTGTTCAGTGCATAGCAATACCCAGGGTCTATAGATACCGCCTGTCATTCCTGCAGATGACTGAGAACCAGTGTTGCCAATGACTGTGCATGTCTAGGGACCTAGTTACTCACATCTGCCACTTACTACAGGACTTGGCACCAAGGGTTCATGGAGGGTATGCACTGCCAGTGACTGTGAAAGTGACCGTGGCGCTCAGTTTCTATGCCAGTGGCTCCTTTCAGGGCTCCAAAGGTGACCTCTGTGGGATTTCACAATCCACCACCCACAAATGTATCCATGAGGTCGTGGATGCCACCTTCAGGAGGGCACACAGCTTTGTGCATTTCACCCAGGACCGGGACAGCCAGGATGCAAGAGCGATTGGATTGTCCTGGATCTTGGGATTCCCGCTGGTGCAGGGTGCAACTGACTGCACTTATGTGGTGCTCAGTCTCCATCGCTACACACGTGGACGACATCAACCACAGGGGGTTCCATTCGCTGAATGTGCAGCTGGTGTGCGACCACCAGAAATCCATCTTGCAGGCGTGCGCACGGTGTCCAGGGAGTGTGCACGACACCTACATCCTCAGTCGGTCACAGATCCCCAGAGTCTTCCAGGGTGCACAGAAGCTTCAGGGATGGTTCCTCAGGGACAAGGGCTACTGGCAGAGGACATGGCTGATGACACCCATGCGGCGCCCTCAGACTGCAGCAGAGCGACGCTATAATAAGGCTCATGCTGCAGCTCGCAAATTGGTGGAGTTACTTACCCTGGCAGAACATAGGAGATCATTCATCCTTTTGCGGCACTGGATGGCTGTCCTCTTCTGAAAGATGTTGGCGCTGACCATCTCTGCCACAGTCAAACTGGATTGGTCATGTTGCTGCCCATTCCATGATCAAAGTGGGCATACAGGACATCCACCGCATCCAGCGTTTGCTCACGGGACCTGTTGTTGAAGCGGGGACTGTGGTCCTTTTTCCTTTGCTGGCCATGTCTCCCAGGCAGTGGTGGTGAGTTGATGGCGATGAATGCTATGCTGGCAGCTGCCTTTTAAACATGGCGGCCAGCACGATGCAAGGGCGGGGTGATGGTGGGCAGACAAATAAGAGCCCACCTGCCATGGAAATGGTGTGCTTCCTGGGAATGCTTAAGTAATGTGGCTGGGCTCAGGATGACATTGTATGAAAACCCACCATCACCGTCAGTGGGTGGAAAGCCATTTTGCCCGCCCGCTACTGCACTTAGTGCAAATTTGGGAAAACTACCCCTCCCCCGCTCCACCGCCCATGCTTTCGAGCTTGATGTAATTAATCAGAAATTGACATGAACATTTACTGTCACTTGGGCAACTCCAGATAAGTCTTGAAATAAGTAACCATTTTAAATTGCATAGTCAATCGCCTGGGCCTAGATAATACAACATTTGATTCATTCAAAGTATCAGTAGTTATACTGATGACCAGTCTGAGGTAAAATGTAGAAGTGCAGAGAAAACATTTTGGTCCTGTAGTGAATCTTCCTTCAATTATTTTAAAACAGTAGTTTTGTTCTAAAACTTTATTTCATTTCCAGATGAAAAGCTGTAAAACCTTCTGACTCTTGTCTGATATATACTGAATTAAGAAAAAAACATTTTCTGCACTAAGGTACTTTAAGAACCTATATGAATGGGAAATGCCTAATTTAGTTGCCTTTCTGAAAAGAGTCCGATTAACATGTTGATTTCTTCTATTCTTAAAGCCATTACAAACAATGTTACTGAAACTTTAGACTGTGACTACACATCTGTCCAGAGAAAAATATTTCTAAATTAGACTCAAAACTTTCATCTTGATCTACCCTTACCTGCACACCAACCATACTAGCTCCAAAGTAGTTGTCGATTTAGTTTCCGGATGATTGTAGATACTGCTGGCATGGTGCATGTTTATTGCTTATCCCAAATGCCCTTGAGAAGGTGACAGCAACTCTTCGATCTAAACAAGTTGGACTTAGTGCTGATAGTAATGGATGATGAGAGTGCATAATGATCATACTTGGTCACAGTTATTCTCATAAAGTGTTTGCAGCAGTGGCACAAGCCAAAAGAGCACAGGACTGCAACCATTACACCATTTAGAGTAATCTTGAGGGAGGTGTGGCAGCCATACATAATATGCTACAATATCCGCATTCAGAATTTTACCAGCTGATCCTCAAAACCTTTGTACTTTCATCTACTGAGCTGCAGAAACCACCCCCCCACCGCCCCCCCCCCCACCCCCCCCAATTAAACCCAGACTTGAGCCAAAGCAAATGATAGGTTTACCGATCCTTGATGACAGCTCCTCACACCCCGCTTCCTGTAAGGACTCCATCCCATTCTCTCAGTTCCTTTGCCTCCGTCGCATCTGTTCTGATGATGCCACTTTCAAAAACAGTTCCTCTGACATGTCCTCCTTCTTCCTTAACCGAGGTTTTCCACCCACGGTGGTTCACAGGGCCCTCCTCCCGCACATCCACCCTCACACCTTCCTCTCCCTCCCAGAACCATGATGGGGGCCCCCTTGTCCTCACTTATCACCCCACCAGCCTTCGCATTCAAAGGATCATCCTCCGCCATTTCCGCCAACTCCAGCATGATGCCACCATCAAACACATCTTCCCTTCACCCCCCCCCCCCCCCCCCGGCGGCATTCTGCAGGGATCATTCCCTTTGTGACATCCTGGTCCACTCCTCCATCACCCCCTACACCTCAACCCCCTCCCATGGCACCTTCCATGCAACCGCAGAAGGTGCAACACTTGCCACTTTACTTCCCCTCTCCTCACCGTCCACGGGCCCAAACACTCCTTTCAAGTGAAGCAGCATTTTGCTCGTACTTCCCTCAATTTAGTCTACTGCATTCGTTGCTCCCAATGCAGTTTCCTCTACATTGGAGAGACCAAACGCAGACTGGGTGACCCTTTGTGGAACACCTTCGGTCTGTCTGCAAGCATGACCCAGACCTCCCTGTCGCTTGCCATTTCAACACTCCACCCTGCTCTGATGTCCACATGTCTGTCCTTGGCTTGCTGCAATGTTCCAGTGAAGCTCAACGCAAACTGGAGGAACAGCACCTCATCTTCCGACTAGGCACGTTACAGCCTTCCGGACTGAATATTGAGTTCAACAATTTTAGATCATGAACTCTCTCCTCCATCCCCACCCCCTTTCCGATCCCCCCTTTTTTCCCAACAATTTATATAGATTTTTCTTTTCCCACCTATTTCCATTATTTTTAAATGTATTTCCATCCATTGTTTTATCGCTGCCTTTTAGCCTATTTGGATCCCTTCCATCACCCCACCCCAACTAGTGCATCTGTACCTTGCTTGTCCTTTCTACCCTTAATTAGAACATTTCTTAGATAATATCACCACCTTCAACACTTCTTTGTCCTTTTGTCTATGACATCTTCTGGCAATCTCCACCTATCACTGGCCCTCTCTATCCAGCTCTACCTGTCCCCCACCCCCCTTAAACCAGCTTATATTTCACCTCTTTTCTATTTTTACTTAGTTTTGTTGAAGAGCCACACGGACTCGAAACGTCAACTGTGTTCCTCTCCGCAGATGCTGTCAGACCTGCTGAGTTTTTCCAGGTATTTTTATTTTTGATTTCCTGCATCCGCAGTTTTTTGCTTGTATCATAGGTTTACTGATGTCTGGCCCCATCTATTAGTTTTACTAAGACTCTGCTGCATCCTAAAATGTACGAACGAAGAAGACTTGATTAGGAACTGGATTCCCGCTTGCGTGCACTTCCACCCAAAAACCACCGAAATACATTTATGAACAAAACGAAGCGCTGGTTTGTGGACAGCAACCAAGACGAGACCGTTGCAGAGTTTTATAATTAGTTTTTTTTTTCCAAATCCAGAGCAAGTCGATAGCGACTAAAAACGGAGAATTCAATCTGAGGCCAGTATCATTGATGAATGACTATGGATGGACAAAAATAAAATCCCTGATATATGTTATAGGTTCTAGTGAGAGATTTAAAAATCCGCGCTCGTTCCATTTAGGCAAAAATTGTATTTTTTCGGTTCATGACTGAAAGTGAAAATTAAAGAAAGGATGAAATATGCAAATCACCGAATCGGGAAAGACGAATGAAACCGAATGATATGTGCCTACAAAACTGAACAGAAAAATAAAGCACAAAATGTTGTTATGCAGGTCCTAAAGAAATAACACATAGCTTCTTTGAAGGTGAGGAGACGTCACCGTATTCAACAACCCGAAGCATCAATTGGCTACAAGTGCGTGTCACCATGTGCGTGGGTTTCAGCTTAGTTCATATAAAACAAACTCCCACAACAGTCACCCGATAGCAGCAAAATCTTCGACCACGGCACTGCGAAGATACACAGCGACCAAAACCCAGATTGACGCGCTACAGATGGAGTAAACCTTCAGCACTGTCAAGGCAAAATGAGAGCTTTGAAAGGTTAGCAAAGCGATTCCTTTGTTTAGCACCGAATGTTCGGATGCCTGCATCGTAGCAACTTTTCCCGAAAGCATCAAAAAGCCGGATTCCGCCAACATCCGACCTGTTGAAAATACAAGGGAGTTTTTGAATAATGAGCCGTTACATGTGGCCCTCTCTTCCCTATTTAGCCAAGGTTTTTCAAAGATCATACAACTTACTTAACGCTAGCCTCCCCCAGTTACCTGTTCTGTCGAACAGGACTTTCTTTCCTTGGGGTAACTTTACTCTGGACGATTGGGAGAGCTTTGTGGACTCGGCAAAATACGAAGCGGAATCCCAAAATGCAACCGTCAAAGCTTTGCTTATTGTGGCATATTCGGTTATTATAGTGATCTCTCTGTTTGGGAATATCCTGGTGTGCCAGGTCGTAATAAAGAACAAGCGGATGCATTCTGCCACCAGCCTGTTCATTGTTAATCTCGCCGTAGCGGACATCATGATCACCCTTCTTAATACTCCGTTTACACTGGTAAGACGTTAATTATTTATGGGGGGGGTGTACTTTTTACACTTCCTTGCATTTTTCATGTGTACTGAGAACGTTGCACCAAATCGGAAATGCAAACAACGACGTGCATTTATATAGCGCCTTTAACATAGTAAACCATCCCATAGCACTACACAGAAGCGTTATCAGATTAAAAAGTGATACCTAGCTGCATCCAGAGATATTAGGACAGATGACTAAAAGACTTGGTCAGACATGCTATGTCTGCCATGGAAACAGTGTAGTAGTTGAGGACAACTTACATGCAAAATGATGACATGCCATAGATTTTCTTACACTGAGTTATACAAAATAATCAGACTGCACCGTTGTCTATGGTTCACCGGTTTACTTGAGCACAAAGTGTATGGGTCCAAACCACATGCAAACAACTTTTGATAACAACTAAGTGGTGGCATTGTTCTAAAACCTCCACTTATGTTCCTTACAGTAGCTGTGATGGTATAGCCAGCTCAACTGATACTACATCTTGTTAATTGCACGTGTTTTTTCCACCCCAATCCGGACCTTTACTGCATTTGAATCTCAATTTAAAAAATTAAAAATTTGAAGCGTTTAACTGGAACCTTTAGAGGTTACTGTTTTGTGCAACACTCAAGCTGTAGAACCTCTGGATTACCTGAATAAAGCGTTATTCATGCTTCTTGGACAAGTTATTTAAACATTTGTATGTAACAAGCACACGCTGACAGGGTTCGTTTTCCATTTTAAACGTCTTTGACTGAATTTATGGTAAATTGACGTGTAAACGAACAGCATATGTGAATACAATAGCGACAAACAGCAAATGGCACTCAGCTTGAAGTACAACCTTGTTCTGAATTAACTTCTACATTTGGGTAATTCTGTTTTGCAGAGTATGGCAGCGTATTTTTAATTTTCGTGCAAATGTCATTGCTATAACTGTCGACAAAATGAATAGTATAATTAAACAATTAGAGGGCGATTATTAAAATCATTCCTTAGTAAATTGTATTTTTCCTATCGGTAATTTATACAAAAAGGTGGAATTTCTGCACTTAAAGGTGTACATCTTGTTCCCTGGTTATATATGTCATGACTCCCAGGACACCACAGTTGCAGGCAACAGACATAAACGGGATTGTATTTGTTTGTAGCATTGCATGAATAATCTTCTGGTATTTTTGATTGACAGGTTCGGTTCGTAAACAGCACTTGGGTTTTCGGGCAGGTCATGTGTCACGTCAGCCGCTTTGCTCAGTACTGCTCTTTGCACGTCTCCACCCTCACCTTAACAGCCATCGCCCTAGACAGGCATCAGGTAACTAATCAAATTTGTATGAAGACAAATTACAGTGAACTCTACTTCCTTTGGAAACCTTTTGTGGTTTCCAGCCACCAATAAAGGCTTTAACAGATTGTTGGTCTTTGAAAAAGAATGTATTGTATTCGGAAGTTTCCACGGTTATTTGGCCAATCCTAAAGCCTGCTTTTCTTAACAAACACGAAAAATGACCAAATGTTAAAGTAGGTGAGTTTTCACATGTTAGCTTACGGCATAGAGTTAATTTTGTCCTTTAATAATATTCTTTAATTTAGTACCACCCCGCCCCCCAACATAAGTATTTAAGTAAGAGTTTGTTCAGGTCGCTAATGTGAAACAAAGCTTGATCAAGTCGCCAGAACACCGTTTGGTGGATAATTAGCAGGATGAATCAGTACACATACTGGAAGTAGTTGACTCAAGTTATTAATTAGCGTATTTTGTAATCATAATGAAGATACAAAAGCTGGTTTTGCATTGACTGTTGCATAACGTAACCCACAAGTGGACAGACCTCTAAAATCCCTATTTCCAGTCAATTCCCAAGAACTGTAGGTGGTGGTATAACAGAACAACTTTTCTGTCATTGCAAAGTGATGTTCAATTGAAAGCAATGCAAAAGTATTTGTATAGTCCCGGAGTCGGGTCCAAACAAAGCAAAAAGGTGTCCAATCCCTTTGGGGGATGGCGCTCCGCATCGCTTTGTGATTGACATCACTTGTAGTATAACTCCCGTGCAGTTTCACATTATGATCTGAGGTGGGTAGCTACGGAACAACTATAACCATAGATTTTTTTAATTCTAACATTCCAAGGAGTCTCCTAAACATACCACATAATTGTATAGAATCTCTTTGGCATAGGATCTGAACTCCATAGTGCTTCTTCCCTCACAAGAATGCTGTGAGAGGTTCATCGTGAGTCAAACCTCCGTCGCTGTAGAACAATCACTTATTCTCGCTGCAACCCAATCCCCCCTTTAACCTTTTCCGAGCTAAAACATGCGGTGTGAACCATTCATTGAACAGTTCGCGTTTGGTTACCAAGCTAAAGGCAAAGGAAAGCAATCAGTATTTGCAGCATTTCATACTTTCAGAACTGAGACCTCAGGCAACGCCCAGTGCCCACGGATCCGTTTCCGGCGCTGTTCATCTACCCGGTGCTGGATATCTTGCATTGTTTCTAAAATACTCAAATATTTTAAAATAGACCTAAAATAGTTTCTCTATTTTTAAATGGAAGCAGATGCTCGGAATATTTCTGGATTCGCTTGAATCAGTTGTAGTTATTAACTGTAAAATGTTTTACAACACGAAGCAGCAGTTATTGATAGCAGTGTTATTTACCCTTTAAGCTTCATCACATTAAATTGTTCATTAATTCAACTGTCCCTGAATGCAATTTCTCGGCTCGCTCTCCCCCCTTTTTTGGGCGTACTTTTTCTTCTTTTCCCTTGTTGTAATTGTACTATTTTGGAGTTTAACGTATTAAATGTAAAATAAAGACATGCAACATCGCAAAAAGTCATTTAACAGTAGTTCAGCAGTAAGAGGCGATTTTCTGCCGCGGGTTCTTTGAATGTTTGGTTTTGAGACTGTGAACATAGCGATACAGCAACGAATGATTTCGGAGCTGCTGTCATTTCAGAGACAACACTGCTTCAACCAGACCTCTGCAGAGCTCTGCGCACGCGTAGTTACAGTAACACACACACACGACATTTCAATCGACTCGGGGTATATGTTTTTTTTAAATACTCAGACCAGGTGATGACCTGACCAGGGTGTTTTTTTTCTCTCTCGGAGTCAGGTGACCTGTAAATGATTTCACTTTGAAAAGGAAATGAAAGGCCCTGAAATATGCCGCGTGTTACTAATGCACGGATGCTTTCAGTATTCAGCTGAAAATCCCACCTGCACTGTTTGTGGTTGACCCTTAAATGCCCCCTGAACAAGAGCAATTAGGGATGGGCAATAAATGCTGGCCTAGCCAGCGACGCCCACATCCCATGAATGAATAAAAAGTTATTCGTTTAAACGGTGCCAGAATCTCCAGCAGAACACTGGAGGGAGGAATTTTAGGCAAAAGTGTTAAATGCTCTATCATTTGCTGTGAAGGTGAGATTAGAAGTGGGTCGGAAAAACTAAAGGGGGAGTTTTGGGGAGGTAACCATGTAACGTAATATTGCATAAATCTTTTATCTATATTAGAAATGAATGATTCTACCTTGTGTAGGTTATCATGCATCCTTTGAAGCCACGTGTGCCACCGGCAAAGGGTGTACTTTACATCATCATCATCTGGATTATGGCCAGTTGCTTCTCTCTCCCACATGCTATCTATCAGAAGCTCTTCAAATTTGAATACAGGTAAATATTCAGAGATTGATTATCTTGATTGAGCTTCTTGTTTGTCTTCTATAAATGTGGAATTTGAATAGATTGCTTTTCTCAGTGGTAGCTCTCACACTGCTAATAGGATATATGAGATGTGGCAAGTGTAGCATGCTCTGGAGGAACAGTTGACTTTGGACTTACTGGGCTGAATTTTACCAGCCCTTCAGAGATGTGCTGGAAGGTGGGAGAATTTGTAACCTCACAACAAAAGGTGCTGTGAGGGAAGCCTGACATCTTTATGTCACAACTGGATATTCCAAAGGGTGGCCAGCATGGCAGGGGGTCCTTGTGCTGAGATGTTGTGGAAGGGTAATTAAGACTGTTTAAAAGGCAACTAATTGCTAGTTTACAGGAATTTCAAATTCTACGATGTGTGTATGGGAACAACAGGGCTTCAGATTCTCGCCAGGTATAAAGAGGCTGTGAATAAGCAGGAGATCTATGAGATCTTTGGAAACAAAGTGCAACTATTTGACATGGGTCTCATTCACTCAAGCCTTGCGACCTCTGGTGAGGAAGAGCAACAGAGAGGGAGGGAACTGCATCCACAGGCAGTTGGGCAGCCACAACCTGAGGGTCAAGCATGAGCCTCTGAGGAGACAAGGAGGAGAAGGGTACATAGGGGCATGCAACCAGCCACTCGTATGTGGAAGAGGTTACCCACCAGAGAGGTCGACCATCAGAGGCTCAGAGTGGCCATGTCATCGAGGACTGTGTCTCTTCAGGGAGGCAATTGCAGATCCATGTGCCATGATGGAGGAAGAGCTGAGCCTGAAAGGAAATGGTAGTCATGCAATATCTGAGATGCTAAAGGTCCCCATGGTGTTGAACTTCTACAGCTCAGGATTGTTCTGGGATCTTCCGGAAATATGTCTGTGATTTCTCAGTTCGTGGCTTATTGCTGCATCAAGATGGTCATCAGTGTCATCTTCAAGAGGGACAACCAGAACATAGGCTTTCATACTAACCCGGAAATTCAAACTGAGAGACCCATTGGGTCAGAGTCATTGCTGGATTCCCCCTATTGCAGGGTGTCATCGACTGTACTCATATGGCCATCAAGGCTCCCTTCAGACCAGACAACAACCTTCATCTACTCACTCAGTGTACAACTGGTTTGCAACCACTGCAAACACTTCGTTCAGGTGTGTGCATGGTTCCCAGGAAGCAATGACATACTGAGGTAGTCCCAGGTGCCAGGTCTTTTCAGGACACCAGATGGATCAGATGGATACTGAGTGATAAGGGCTACCCACTGAAGACATTGGCTACTGATGCCTGTAGAATCCCAAGCACTGTTGCAGAAAAGAGGTACAACACCTGCCTTGGGACAACTTGAATGACCATCAAGCAGGTCACAGGCCTTCTGAAGATGTGGTTCAGATGCCTGGATTGATCTGGTGGAGTCCTTCAGTATTCCCCAGCAAGAGGAAATGTTCAGAACCATTCGCCACACCTCAGATATTGAAGCAGTCCATGTCCACATGTAGCAAGATCTGAACAATATCCAATCTTGGGCTGACAAGTGGCAAGTAACATTCGCGCCATATGAGTGCCAGGCAATGACTATCTCGAACAAGAGAGAACCTAACCATCTTCCCTTGACATTCAATGGTATTACCATCACTGAATCTGCCACTATCAACATCCTGGGGGTTACCATTGACCAGAAGCTGAACTGGACAAGCCATATAAGTACTGTGGCTACAAGAGCAGGTCAGAGGCTAGGAATCCTGCAGTGAGTAATTCACCTCCTGGCGTCTCAAAGCCTGTCCACCATCTATAAGGCACAAGTCAGGAGCATGATGGAATACTCCCCACTTGCCTGGATGAGTGCAGCTCCCACAACACTCAAAGCAACTCGCTTGATTGGCACCTCATCCACAAACATTCACTCCCTCCACCACTGACGAACACTGGCAGCAGCATGTACCATCTACAAGATGCACCGCAGGAATTCACCAAGCTTCCTTAGGCAGCACCTTCTAAACCCATGACCACTACCATCTAGAAGGCCAAGGGCAGCAGATACATGGGAACAGCACCACCTGGAAGTTCCTTTCCAAGCCACTCACCATCCTGACTTGGAACTATATTGCCGTTCCTTCACTATTGCTGGGTTAAAATCCTGGAACTCTCTCTCTCTAACAGCACTCTGTGTTTACCTATGCCACAGGGACTGCAGCGGTTCAAAAAGGCAGCTCACCAACTCCTCAACAACAATTAGGATGGGCAATAAATGCTGGCCTAGCCAGTGAAACATACATCCTGTAAGTGAATAAAAAAAGAGGTCTCAAGTGTCACCATGCTGTGCTCTGCTCTGCAAAGCCTGGCACTACAGAGGGTAAAGGCCTTGAATAATAAGGATATCATGGAGTGCGATGCCTCCTGCAAGGATGAGGATATGGAGGAAGATGCTGACCAGGTGCTGAATGATGAAGAACCCCAAAGACTGCAAGCAAGGCACAGTGAGGTATGCACAAGGGAGGATTGCGACTCACTAATATAGACACATTTTACATGATCCTTGCTGACAGTTCCGTGCATCCAATAAATCTACAGCCTTCTGGAGCCATTTTGCTGTTTTCTTGACAGCGCTTCACATTTTTGACAGCAGCATGGGGAATACATTGACTTCATGTAGATTGGTCCTTCACATCCATTCCTGGAGGGAGCCAGGGTACTTTCAAAGGCCCAGCAGCTCACGCCAAATGAAAGACTTTCTCTTGCCTTGCAACATTGCACATTTATTGGGAAAGAAAAGATTGCAAGTCAGCATGCATTAACAAAAAATAAACCCACCAATCCCCAGTGCAGCTACATGGTCATCTTCTGTGTGGTGCTCCCCCTGTGTTGTCAGCTGACATGGAGGCTACTGTGTTTTTCAACTAGATCGGTGGTTGTCTTCTTGCTGCCTGAAGCCTGAAGGGCCCCGGCATATTGAGGCCCTCATACACAAGTGCATTCCCTTTCTACCAATCTCATATTTACATATAACTGAGTGAGGGATAAGGTAGTGTAGGTGCTAATATCACTGGTAATCCTGAGGCCCAGGGTAATGCTCCAGGGACACAGGTTCAAAGCCCCACCATGGTAGCTGGTGGAATTGAAATTCAATTAATACATCAGGAAAGTAAAGCCAGTCTCCATAATGGTGACGATAAAACTATCATCATTTGTTGTAAAAACTCACCTGGTTTACTAATGCACCTTTAGGGAAGGAAATCTGCCATCCTTACCTGGACCAGTCTGAAATGGCCAAGCAAGCCACTCAGTTCAAGGATAATTCAGGGTGGGCAATAACACCCACATCCAATGAAAGAATTTTTAAAAATTCACGTGTAAGGCTGTAAGGTAAGCAATATGTGCTGCACTCATTCTGGCGGATTGCATAAGGTCACTTACTCACTTGTGGCACTGCAGCTGGGTTCTAGGGATGATCCCATGGCTGTTAACCTCCTCTGTGATCTCCATCCATACTGGCTTTGTCTAGTGGCTGGGATCCTTCTCCCATTCCACAGGAAGAGGACATCTGTCCTTGCTTGATCAGCTTGAAGGAGAACCTGCAGGGGGGCATAATTGAACCGTGGGTTCACCCTGGATTTTCCTTCAACTATTCCTCCTGTTGCTGTCTTTCCTGGGGCTTCACTATGTGCTGTCTTTGTGGGTAGGTCGAATTGACAGACTATTAGAAACCCTTTAAATATGATATCAGCACTTCTCGTAGCAGGATCTCATGCCGCCTGCAATGCCTGAGTGGACAGCTCCTCTGTCTCTGGCAATTAATAAGCTGGCTGCAATTGAATCACTGGCTCCAGCACCCCCCCCCCCCCCCGCCCGAGTGGCAAAGGCTCCCACCCCTGTCTTTGGTATCGGAGATCAATTGCCATGATTAGTCAGCAATGCCATTATTGTGGTATCCTGCCACTGCCAAGACTGGAGAAGGAAGGTTCCTATAAATCAAATATTTAAGTGTATTCAAGTTGGCACTTTCAGTGATCTCCATTTTAAATAAGACATTAAACCAAGGCCCTTTCTCAGGTCATTGTAAAATATCCCACAGTACTATTTGAAGAAGTGTTCACTCAATGTCCTAGCAATACTTAAACCTCAGCCAGCATAATTTAAAATGGATTATCTGGTCATGTGCTGCTATTGGTGAAATCTTGCTGGCCACAAATTGACTACTGTGTTTCCCCACATGTCAAGAATGACTGCACTTTAAAAGTATTTCATTGGCTGTAAAGGTCTGAAGAATTGCTTGATGTTACATGAAATGCTAGTTCTCTCCATTTTATTTCATTCAATGAATGAAACTTTAAAGTCTTCAAGAAGGTACCATAATTTATGCACAATATCCTATGACAACTGTTCTTTTTAATGTTAAAACTAAACAAACCCAACATGTAACCTTAGTAAAAACAGAATTACGTGGAAAAACTCAGCAGGTCTGGCAGCATTGGCGGAGAAGAACAAAGTTGACGTTTTGAGTCCTCATGACCCTTGAACAGAACTGAGTAAAAATAGGAGAGGGGTGAAATATAAGCTGGTTTAAGGTTGGGGGTGGGGGTGGTGGTGTGGGGGGAGAGAAGTGGGGGGGGTGGTTAGTTGTAGGAACAAGCAAGCAGTGATAGGAGCAGATAATCAAAAGATGTCACAGACAAAAGAACAAAGAGGTGTTGAAGGTGGTGAAATTATCTAAAAGAATGTGCTAATTAAGAATGGATGGTAGGACACACAAGGTACAGCTCTAGTGGGGATGGGGTGAAATAAGACTAACAGGGCATAAAGGTATAGATTTAAAAATAATGGAAATAGGTGGGAAAAGAAAAATCTATATAAATTATTGGAAAAAACAAAAGGGAGGGGGAAGAAACGGAAAGAGGGTGGGGATGGAGGAGGGAGTTCAAGATCTAAAGCTGTTGAATTCAATATTCAGTCCGGAAGGCTGTAAAGTGCCTAGTCGGAAGATGAGGCATTGTTCCTCCAGTTTGCGTTGACCTCGTTAACGGCCCTCAACCGTGTCCGGCCCGTCTCCTGCACATCCGCCCTCACGCCTTCTCCTCCCTCCCAGAAACATGATAGGGTCCCCCTTGTCCTCACTCATCACCCCACTAGCCTCCGCATTCAAAGGATGATCCTCCGCCATTTCCGCCAACTCCAGCATGATGCCACCACCAAACACATCTTCCCTTCACCCCCCCCCCGCCGGCGGCATTCCGTAGGGATTGTTCCCTCCGGGATACCCTGGTCCACTCCTCCATCACCCCCTACTCATTAACCCCCACCCACGGCACCTCCCCATGCATACGCAAAAGATGCAATACCTGCCCCTTCACTTCCTCTATCCTCATCATCCAAGGGCCCAAACACTCCTTTCAAGTGAAGCAGCATTTCACTTGCATTTCCCCCAACTTAGTCTACTGCATTCGTTGCTCCCAATGCGGGTCTCCTCTACATTGAAGAGACCAAACGCAAACTGGGTGACCTCTTTGTAGAACACCTGCCGTCTGTCCACAAGAAAGACCCAAACCTCCCTGTAACTTGCCATTTTAACAGTCCGCTCTGCTCTCTTGCCCACATGTCTGTCCTTGGCTTCCTGCATTGTTCCTGTGAAGCTCAACGCAAACTGTAGGAACGGCACCTCATCTTCCGACTAGGCACTTTACAGCCTTCCAGACTGAATATTGAATTCAACAACTTTAGATCTTGAACTCCCTCCTCCATCCCCACCCCCTTTCCGTTTCTTCCCCCTCCCTTTTGTTTTTTCCGATAATTTATATAGATTTTTCTTTTCCCACCTATTTCCATTATTCTTAAATCTATACCTTTTATGCCCTGTTAGTCTTATTTTACCCCACCCCCACTAGATGTGAACCTTGTGTGTCCTGCCATCCATTCTTAATTAGCGCATTCTTTTAGATAATATCACCACCTGCAACACCTCTTTGTTCTTTTGTCTGTGACATCTTTTGATTATCTGCTCCTATCACTGCTTGCTTGTCCCTACAACCAACCCCCCCCACCAAACCCCCCCACTACTGCCCCCCCACCCCCCCCCCACCCCCACCCCCCTCCTTAAAGCAGCTCCTAATTTTACTCAGTTTATTGAAGGGTCAAGAGTACTCGAAACATCAACTTCGTTCTTCTCCGCCGATGCTGTCAGACCTGCTGAGTTTTTCCACGTAATTCTGTTTTTGTTTTGGATTTCCAGCATCCGCAATTTTTTGTTTTTATCTCTATGTAACCTTAGTAGTTTATATAATATGGTTACTAGCTCTCTTTTGAATGTATACTCACTGTCAAATGAATGAATTCATTCAACTGAATTATCTTTGTTCACCAGAGACTGTTAGAACTAAATGTAAAAATTATTACCATCATCATAAGTTCTACTAATGAGTTTGTCCACAAAATCAAATTAAGTGCTAATAACTAAATCATTCATTCCTGGTTATCATGGAACATGGAAGGAACCATGCAACAGAATATTCAAAACACCACTAAAGGTTCTGTAACTCATGTGCTATTTACTTATTCAGTTATTACAAACCATTGATCCCATTGATGACATCATATCTTTTATTTTACATTGCAGCAAAGAAAAGATTCGGAGTTTGTGTGTACCAAACTTCCCAGAGCCAGCAGACCTCTTCTGGAAGTATCTGGACTTGGCCACATTTATCATGTTGTATGTACTTCCCCTTTTAATCATCACTGTCACATACACCACAGTTGCTAAGAAGTTATGGCTTCGCAACGCGATTGGGGATGTGACAACAGAACAGTATTTTGCACACCGACGGAAAAAGAAAAAGACAATTAAAATGCTGATGCTAGTTGTAGTAGTATTTGCTGTCTGTTGGTTTCCTCTGAACTGTTATGTTGTCCTTATTTCGAGTCACATAATTCACACCAACAATGCTCTCTATTTTGCTTTCCACTGGCTTGCCATGAGCAGTACCTGCTATAACCCCTTTATCTATTGCTGGTTGAATGAGAGTTTTCGCTCAGAACTTAAATCACTCTTGAATATATTCAGAAGGGAACATGGAGTGCAGGAGCACATCCTTCCTTCCACGGCCCCTTCTTACAGGCTAGCTTGGCCTGAACAGAATAACTTCAAGAGGGGGCAAGTTCCTCAAAGTCTGCGCTCCAATAGCAACATCCAATCGGGAAAGACAGATATTTCATCGGTTGAGCCAATAGTTGCTGTGAGCTAGGACAGATAGTCCTGCCATTTTCTGGTATCATGTTACAAGCAAGTAGTAATGATTTGGATTTAATTCTTATAATGGCTGCAAAACTGTCAATGTTTGACATTATTCTTTTGTGCAACTGACAGCAACCTCTGTTGTCTGCACATGTGCAGTTAAATATGGAAATCTATATGTTGCTGTCACTGATTCCCTGCTTCTCTATAGGGTGTACTGTTGACATCCTCGCAGATGGAATTCACTGAATTGACACGAAGCTCTGCTTTTTACAATATTATTCTTGCTGTAAAAACCCTTGATAAAGTTACACCTTTTTGAATGAGATGTAACTGGGTTTTTAACAGCATCTTGAATCATAATTATAGCTGAATAGCCTCTCCAGCCCTGAAAACTAATTTTATATTTGAGGAATATTAAACTTATCCATTCCGTAATAAAAAAGAACATAGATTTTTAAGATTTTTTTTAAGTTTGTTTATGATATTTAGTTTCTATCTTTGTCCCATGTGTATGCCTTATCTTTATTTTGTTCTTTGTAAAATTATAAAAAGTGAATGATAAAATCTACTGTTATTCCCTGGTTTTCCATCAGTGAAAATTCTTCAGTGTGATTGGCTATTTAGCCTGTTTGAAGACATTACTGCTAGATCCCCTATAGCTGGCACCAGAATGAAATTAACATCAGCAAAAGAGTTTACCAAATCTTTGTGGGAAGCTTTATTCAAGGTCAGTGGTGTGCAATATCACTTCACCGCTGACCACAAAATCTGGGCCATTGTTTCTGGTTCTAAAAAGTTGTTCCATCATAGTGCCAGTGCACAGTATCTTTTAAGCTCTACTAAGAATGCTACACACTTGAGGATAGTATTTTTTAATCTATTGTATAAACACCAAAATGTGTACATGTACTTCAAACACAATCAATAATATGAAGATTAATTAGTCTCATTGCCTAGTTAAGGCAATGACCTTCACTGGAAATGGTGCATGCCAGGTGAAGTCAGGATCATAAATTGTGCAGACGATTTACAGAAGTTTTGAGCAGGTCATTCAGTATTATAGGGTAGATGTTACAATGTTGCGCTTTCATTGTAAAAACTCAAGTATCAGGAGCATGTATTGGGAATTCAGGCACAGATATCAACAAACCGCCTTGGATTTTCCAACGATTTATTTTAATGATTTGAAAATCCAATGAGGCTGATTGACCTCTAAGCTTAGATTCCTGATATGTGCTCTGGTGCACAAAGTTTGAAGCTGGAATTGTGAATTTGTAGCATCCACTCATACAAGCTTCAGGAATCATATTTAACTTGTACCTGATTGCTGAAGCCAAACTCCTAGAGGCTTACTCAGTTTTAAAATTTATTATTAATGTATAATGCAAAATTCTTTGTGTGGAATTTTTTCCATAGTTATTTTATTAATTTATAAAACTGTAAATACCTTTTGCACCACCTACACCTTTTGAAAAATAAGTTCTTGTCTCTGGTCTCAGGCACATAGCAAAGGGTGAAAGCTGCTAATTAACTACTGTTTTTTTTTATTCACTGATGATAATTTCAGTGGGCACACACCCAAAGGCCAATTATCAGCCAGTCTGAAAAATGTGCTGGCCAATATGATGACACCTACACTCCTGGATAATGTGAGCAATCCTCAAAATTGTGGTCCATAATTTAAAATATTTCTCCCAAGTTTTAATGTGTTAATTCATTGTCTAAGTTTTCTCCTTGTTTTTCACTATGGCTCTTTCAGTACTATTAAATAATAAAAACATTAAACAATGCCTTCTGTTTAAGAGGTTTCTAATATTCCAGCTGCTAAAATTGATACTGAATATAAATATCACTGTATATTGATTTATTCTTCAGCAGCGATGAATGGTAGTTCCTTTCAAAGCTTTGGCTATAGAGACAACTGCTGAAACCCTCATCCTCACCCTTTGTAATCTCTAGACTTGGCTATTCAAATGCACTTCCAGCTGGCCTCCCATCGTCCACCCTCCATACACTTAAGGTCATCCAAAACTTTGTTGCTCATGTCTGAACTTGCACCAAATCCCATTCACCCATCATCCTCATGCTCATTGATCAACACTCCCAGTTAAGGAATGCTTGAATTTTAAAATTCTCATCCTTGTTTTCAAATCCTTCCATGGCCTTGTTCCTCCCTTTTGTTTTAACCTTCCCCAGCCATACAGCTGTCCATGATATCTGCACTTCTACAATTCTGGCCTCTTGTGCACCCCCAATTTCCGTTCACCTTTCCAACATCCACAAGGCACAAATCAGGGGTGTGATGGAATACTGTCCGCTTGCCTGGATGACTGCAACTCCAACAACAGTCAAGAAGCTTGACATCATCCAAGACAAAGCAGCCTGCTTGATTGGCACCCCATCCACCACCTTAAACATTCACTCCCTTCACACCAGTGCACATTGGCTGCAGTGTGTACCATCTATCAGTTTGCATTGGCTGCAGTGTGTACCATCTACCAGTGCGCATTGGCTGCAGTGTGTACCATCCACAAGATGCACTGCAATAACTTGCCTAGACTTCTTCAACAGCACCTTTCAAACGCATCACACCTACTGCCTAGAAGGGCAAGGTGTGTATGAACATACAGTCCTGACTTGGAAAATATTGCCATTCCTTCATCGTTGCTGGGTTGAAATCCTGGACCTCCCTACCTAACAACACTGTGGAAATACCTACACCACAAGAAGAGTAGTGGTTCAAAGAAGGTGGCTCACCAGCAGCTTCTCAAAGTCAATTAGGGATAAACAATAAATGCTAGCTTTGCCAGAGATGCCCCTATGTCATGAATGAATTTTAAAAATGATTGAATTTTACATTCACTTTGAGGGAGAGACGACTGGGTCTGAGACTATGTTTTTAAACTTAAATAAGGGCAATTATGAGGGCATGAAAGCAGAGCTGGCTGAAGTGAATTGGCAAATTAGGTTGAGGGACAGGTCAACAGAGATGCAGTTGCAAACATTTAAGGGAATATTTCAGAATACAAAAAATAGATAAATTCCAATGAGTAAGAAAAAGGCCAAGAGATGTACACACCATCCGTGGTTAACTAGAAAGGTTAAAGATAGTAACAAATTTTAATTGTGCAAAGACAGGTGGAAGTTCAGAAGATTGAACAGAATACAAGGAACATCAAAGGATGACTAAAAGGTTAATAAGGAGAGAAAAATTAAAGTACGATAGAAAGCTAGCCAGAAATATAAAAACAGATAATGAGTTTCTATAAATATTTAAAAAAGAAACAAGTTAGCAAAGTTGAGCATTGGTCCTATAGAAAATGATCTGGAGAATTGATAATGGAAATGGCAGATGAATTGAACAGGTATTTTGCATCAGTCTTCACTATAGAGGGTACAAGTAACATCCCAGAAGCAGCTATATATCAGGAAATGGAAAGGAGGGAGGAACTCAGGAAAATTAGAGTCACCAGAGAAGTTGCACTGAGTAAATTGTTGGAGCTGTAGGCTGACAAGTGCCCGGGTCCTGATGGACTTCAACCTAGGGTCTTAAAAGAAGTGGCTTTTTCCAAAACTCCCAGATTCAGGGAAGATTGGAATTAGATTGGAAGATAGCAAACATAACTTCAAAAAGAAAGGAGACAGAAAGCAGGAAACTACAGGTCAGTTAGCTTAACATCTGCCAAAGGGAAAATGTTAGAAGCTATTATTAAAGAAGTTATAGACAGGCACTTGGATAAGTACAAGGTAATCAGGCAGAGTCAACATGGTTTTGTGAAAGGGAAATCATGTTTAACCAACTTATTGGAGTTCTTTGAGGAAGTAACATGTGTGCATTGGCTGCAGTGTGTACCATCTACCAGTGCACATCGGCTGCAGTGTGTACCATCCACAAGATGCACTGCAATAACTTGCCTAGACTTCTTCAACAGCACCTCTTAAATGCATCACACCTACTGCCTAGAAGGGCAAGGTGCGTATGAACATACAGTCCTGACTTGGAAAATATTGCCATTCCTTCATCGTCGCTGGGTTGAAATCCTGGACCTCCCTACCTAACAACACTGTGGAAATACCTACATCACAAGAAGAGTAGTGCTTCAAAGAAGGTGGCTCACCAGCAGCTTCTCAAAGTTAATCAGGGTGGATATACTGTACTTAGATTTCCAGAAGGCATTTGATAAAGTGCCACATCAAAGGTTATTGCATAAAATAAAAACTTATTGTATAGGGGGTAACATATTGACATCGGCTGGCTAACAGGAAACAGAGAGTAGGCATTAATAGGTGTTTTTCAGGTTGGCAAGATGTAACAAGTGGTGTGCTGCAGGGATCAGTGTTGGGACCTCAATTATTTACAACTTATATAAATGACTTGGATGAAGGGATGGATGGGATGGTTGTAAAATTTGCTGATGACACAAAGATAGGTAGGAAAGTAAGTTGTGAAAAAGAAATAAGGAGGCTACAAAAAGATATAGATAGGTTGTGAGTGGGCAATGATCTGGCAAATGGAATATAATGTGGAAAAATGTAAAACTGTCATTTTGGCAGGAAGAATAAAAGAGATGCATATTATCTAAATGGTGAGAGATTCCAGAGCTCTAAAATGCTGATGGATCTGGGTATCCTAGTGCATGAATCGCAAAAGGCTAGTATGCAGGTACAACAAGTAATTATGTAAGCTAATAGAATGTTACCATTTATTGCAAGGGGAATTGAATATAAAATTAGGGAGGTTATGCTTCATTTATACAGCGCACTGGTGAGACCACATCTGGAGTACTATGTACAGTGTTGGTCACATTATTTAAGGAAGGATGTAAATGCATTGGAAGCAGTTCAGAGAAGGCTTACACGACTAATACCTGGAATGGATGGGTTGTCTTATGAGGAAAGGTTGGACAGGCTAGGCTTATATCCGCTGGAGTTTAGAAGAGTAAGCGACAACTTGATTGAAACATATTAGATCCTGAGGGGTCTTGACAGGGTGGATGCGGAGAGGGTGTTTCCTCTTGTGAGAGAATCTAGAACTAGAGCTGCTGAAAAATCAGAGGCTGGTACCAGTGGGAAAGTGGTGGCTGCTGCCAGTACTACACTCACCTGGGGCCTAGGATCACCCTGGACCCAGCTACAGGCGATTGATGGTGGGAGCAGTGTCGTGGGGTGAAGGTTGCAGGGGCAGGGGTGGGGACAGGGATCAGCAGCAAGGGCAGTAGGTGACATGAAGCAGGCCCACTCCCCATTCTTGTTGCCAGGTCCTTCAATCCGGTACTGATTGCCTTTGAAGTAGTGACCAGCTTTGGGAGACTGCAAGCAACCCTTTGGGCTTCCTGCATGGCGATTCCCCTGCCTGCTACTGGGTGAATACCAGTGCCAATGGGATAAGGCCCTTAAGTGGGCATTAATAACCTAATTGGCAGAGGGGCAGGAAACCCATCCCTTGTGTGTGTCAATGTCAAATTTTGTTTGTTAATGCTCCTGTGAAGCACCTTGAAATGTTTTACTAATGTTAAAGATGCTTTATAAATGTAAGTTGTTGTTGTTAAATACATTTTGCACAAGCATGCTCTAGCTTGTAATCCCAAAAGAGTATTCTAATGAACAACAGAATGCAGTTAGAAAATAAAAGCAAACCAGTTCTAATCGAATGTGCCGGACCCATTCCCATATCCATTTTGGCAGGAAGAATAAAAAAGAAGCATATTATATAAATGGTGAGAGATTGCAGAGCTCTAAGATTCAGAGGGACCTGGGCATCCTAGTGCATGAATTGCAAAAGGCTAGCATGCAGGTACAGCAAGGAATTAGGAAAGTTAATAGAATGTTATCTTTTATTGCAAGGGGAATTGAATAAAAAAGCAGGAAGGTTACACATACGCTGTACTGAACACTGGTGAGACCACATCAGGAGTACTGTGTACAGTATTGGTCTCCTTATTTAAGGAAAGATGTAAATGCACTAGAAGCAGTTCAGAGAAGGTTTACTAAACTAATACCAGCAATGGGCAGGCTATCGTATGAGGAAACATTGGACAGGCTGGGCTTGTATCCACAGAAGTTTAGAAGAGTAGGAGGCAACTTGATTGAAACGTAAAAGATCCTGAGGGGCATTGACAGGATTGATGTGGCGAGTGTGTTTCTTCTTGTGGGAGAAACTGGAACTAGGGGTCACAGTTTAAAAATAAGGGGTCACCCATTTAAGACAGAGATTAGAAGAAATTTTTTCTCTCAGAGGATAGTGAGTCTGTGGAACTACCTTCCCGGAAAGGTAATGGAAGCAGAGTCTTTAAATATTTTTAAGGCAAAGCTAGATAGATTCTTGATAAACAAGGGGGTGATTGGTTACCGGGGGTTGGTGGGAGATTAAAGTCAGATCCGCCATGATCTTATTGAATGGTGCAGCAGGCTTGAAAGACCAAGTGCCCTTTGCCTGCTTCTAGTTCGTATGCTTGCATGTACGTACGTATCCCTTCAATTCCTTTTGTTGAACAACATAGCAAACTTATTCATAAATGTTGCCAGGGTTGCTGCTTCAAATACTAACTTTGGGAGTACATTCCACAATCTCCCAGCCCTCTATGTGAAACATTTCTTTTACTCTCTGTTCCAAATCTCTTACATTGATCGCTCCATATTGCAGATTCCTAAATGACTAGAAACAGCTCGTTACTATTTACTCTATTCCATTCCTTCATAATTTTAAACTTCAATTAAATCCCCTCTATTATAATGAAAATGGTCCCAATATTCTTGTTTGTATTCCCTCACATCAGGCAGCATCCTATTGATCTTACATCAAGCCCCGCCGTTGGCTCACAATCTTTTTCTAATGTGTAGGAGCATAAGAAAATGAGTTGGCCATTTTGCTCCTCAAGCTTGTTTCACCATTCAATCTGCGATCTAACTCCATATATCCAACTTTGTCCCTTAATACTTTTGGTTAACAAAAATCTATCAGAGTCAGCCTTAAATTTAACAATTGATCCCACATCAATGACGTTTGCGGAAGAGATTTTCAAATTCTGCCATCCTTTGCACGCAGAAGTGTGGCCCAATTTCGCCTGAAAGGTCTGGCTCTAATTTTTAGACTAGGTTCTCTTATTCCAGACTCCCCAACCTAGAAATAGTTTCTCTCAGTCTACCCAACCTGTTTCCCTTAATATTCTACAGCTTCAATCAAATCACCTTTCAATCTACTAAATTCGAGGAAATACAATACCAGTTTGTGTAAACCTTCCTTGCTATTTACCCCTTGGAATCCAGGTATCTTTGTGGCAAATCTACATGCATTCCCTTCAAGGTCAACACATCCTAGCTAAGGAGTGATGCCCAGAGCTGCTCACAGTACTCCAGGACCAGAAACTTAGCTGTGTCGGGTGGTCTGGGCGGGAGCGGAAGGGGACAGGCGCAGAGCTGATCGCTGCCCGCAATCGACTACGCGCCGCCATTTTACATGGGCGAGCCCAGCGTGATATACGGCCGGTATCACTCGCTACCTATGCAGGCGGGGGAAGGAGGGAGAGTCGGGGCCTGGGCTTTTTCACACATGCACGCGAAAGAGCACAGAAATATCCCTGAGGCACAAAACTGCCTCAGGGAGATTAAATACATAATAAAAGTTTGGATATAATAAGTTAAAAATTACTTAGTCATGTCCCCTCATGTGACAGTGTCACATGAGCTGGGACATGTTTATGAATTGTGCAAAAATTAATTTATAATTTTATAAAACCTTCAGGAAACCTCATCCTGCCCGTGGCTGAGGTTTCCTGAAAAATGTGAAGGCCGCTTGGGCAGCGCTGTTAATTATCCAAATTACTTCCATAATGACCTTAATAGGCCTTTGACAGTCTGGCGGATGTGCAGCCACCTCCGGTGCACACCTACCGAACGAAAGATCTAAATGATGTGCGATGATGTCGGGACGCATGCCCGACATCACCGCGCATCATTTTGCCTGTCAGAGTATCAGGCCCGCCCCCATACACCTACGGCAATATTCAGGCCCAGGTGTGGTCTAACCAGGGCTTAGTGCAGCTTCTATCCTCTTGTATTCTAGTCATCTAGGCCAGCATTCAATTAGCCTATTTGATTATTTTCTCTATCTGTTTATGACATTTTAATGAAGTATGTACCTGAACCCTCAAGTCTCTTCGGACATCCAATAGTTCTAGGTGTTTTTTTTATTCATTCATGGGATGTGGGTGTTGCTGACTCAGCCCCACAGTGCTGTTAGGGAGGAGGTTCCAGGATTTTGACCCAATGACAGTGAAGGAACGGTGATATATTTCCAAGTCAGGATGGTAAGTGGCTTGGAAGAGACCATCCATGTGGTGGTGTTCTGATGTGCCTGCTGCCCTTGTCCTCCTAGATGGGAGTGGTTGTGGGTTTCAAAGGTGCTGTCTAAGAAGCCTTGGTAAGTTCTTTCAGTGCACCTTGTAGATGGTACACACTGCTGCCATTGTGTGTCGGTGGAGGAGGTACTGAATGTTTGTGGATGGGGTGCCAATCAAGCGGGCTGCTTTGTCCTGCAATGCGTCAAGCTTCTTGAATATCGTTGAAGCTGCACTAATCCAGGCAAGTGGGGAGTATTCCCTCACACTACTGACTTGTGCCTTGTAGATGGTGGGCAGGCTTTGGGGGGGGGTCAGGAGGTAGGTTATTCGGTGCAGGATTCTGAGTCTCTGACCTGCTCTTGTAGCCACAGTATGTGTATAGTGAGTTCAGTTCAGTTTCTAGTCAATGGTAAGCCCCAGGATGTTGATAGTGGAGGATTCAGTGATGGTAATGCCATTGAATGTCAAGGGGCGATGGTTAGATTCTCTCTTGTTGGAGATGGTCATTGCCTGGCACTTGTGTGGCATGAATGTTACTTTCTATTTGTCAGCCCAAGCCTGGATATTGTCCAGGTCTTGCTGCAGTTGGACAGGGACTGATTCAGTATCTGAGGAGTCATGAATGGTGCTGAACATTGTGCAAACATCAGCGAACATCCCTACTTCTGACCTTATGATGGAAGGAAGATCATTGATGAAGCAGTTGAAAATGGTTGACTGAAGACACTACCCTGAGGAACTCCTGCAGTGATGTCCTGGAGCTGAGATGATTGACCTCAAACAACCACAACCATCTTCCATCCAGTGAAGAGTTTTACCCCTGATTCCTACTGACTCCAGTTTTGCTGAGGCTCCTTGACGCCACACTTGGTTAAATGCTGCCTTGACGTCAAGGGCAGTCACTCTCACCGCACCTCTGGAGTTCAGCTTTTTTGTTTATGTTTGACCCAAGGCTGTAATTAGATCAGGAGCTGAGTGACCCTGGCGGAACACAAACTGAGCATCAATGAGTAGGTCATTGCTAAGCAAGTGCCACATGATAGCATTGTTGATGACCCCTTCCATCACTTTACTGTTGAGAGTAGACCGATGGGGTGGCAATTGGCTGGGTTGGATTTGTCCTGCTTTTTGTGTCCAGGGCATGCCTGGGCAATTTCCACATTGTTAAGTAGATGTCAATGTTGTAGCTGTACTGAAACAGCTTGGCTGGGGCACCGCAAGTTCTGGTACACAAGTCATGAGCACTATTGCTAGAATATTATCAGGGCCCATGGCTTCTGCAGTATCCAGTGCCTTCAGCCATTTCTTGTTATCATGTGGAGTGAATCAAATTGTCTGAATACTGGCATCTGTGATGCTGGGAACTTCTGGAGGAGGCTGAGATGGATCATCTACTCTGCACTTTTGGCTGAAGATTGTTGCAAATGCAACAGCCTTATCTTTTGAACTGATGTGCTAGGCTCCTCCATCATTGAGGATGGGAATATACCCTTCCTCCGCCAGTAAGTTGTTGAATTGTCGACCATCATTCACGATTGGATGTGGCAGGACTACAGAACTTGGATTTGATCTGTTGGTTGTGGAATTGCTTAGCTCTGTCTATCGTTTGCTGTTTCTGCTGTTTCACATGAATGTAGTCCTGTGTTGTAACTTCAACAGGTTGACAACTTATTTTTAGGTATCCCTGGTGCTGCTCCTGGCATGCCCTCCTGCATCATTATTGAATTAGGGTTGATCGCCTGGCTTGGTGGTAATGATAGAGTGAGGGATATGCCAGGTCATAAGGTTACATATTGTGCTCGAGTACAGTTCTGCTGTTGCTGATAGTCCACAGCGCCTCATGGTTGTCCAGTTTTGAGTTGCTAGACCTGTTTGAAATCTATCCCATTTAGCACGGTGGTAGTGCCACACAACACAATGGAGGGTATCCTCAATGTGAAGATGGGGACTTCGTCTCTGCAAGGACTGTGCGGTGGTCACTCCTACTGATACTGTCAAGGACAGATGCATCTGCAACAGGCAGGTTGGTGAGGATGTGGTCAAGTATGTTTTTCCCTGTTGTTGGTTCCCTCACCATCTGTCGCAGACCCAGTCTAGCAGTTATATCCTTTAGTTGGCCAGCCTGGTCTGTAGTGGTGCTATGGACATTGAAGTCTTCCACCCAGAGTACCTTCTGCACCCTTGCCTCAGTGCTTCCTCTGAGCGGTGTTCAATATGAAGGAGCACTGATTCATCAGCTGAGAAGGGGGGGAGGGGGAGGGCGGGGAGGGCGGAATGTGGTAATCAGCAGGAGGTTTCCTTGCCCATGTTTGACTTGATGCCATGAAACTTCTTGGGGTTCGAAGTCAATGTCGAGGGGTCCTAGGGTGACTCACTCCCAAATGTATACCACTGTGCCTCCACCTCTGCTGGGCCTGTCCTGCCAGTGGTGATGGTGGTATCAGGGGCATTGTCTGTAAGGTATAATTCCGTGAGTACAACTTTGTCAGGCTGTTGCTTGACTAGTTTGTGGGATAGCTCTTCCAATTTTGGCACAAGTCCCGAGAAGTTAGTAAGGAGGACTTTGCAGGGTCAACGGGGCTCAGTTTGCCATTGTCATTTCCAGTGCCTAGATCAATGCCGGGTGGTCTGTCCAGTTTCATTCCTTTTTTAGGCTTTTTAGCAGTTTGATAGAACTGACTGGCTAGCTAGGACATTTCAAAGATATATCCCAGTGAGGAAGACGGATTCAAGAAAGGGGTTAAACCAACCATGGTTAACCAAGGAGGTTAAGGACTGTATCAAGTTGAAAGAAAAAACATATAACATGGCAAAGATTAGTGGTATGTCAGAGGATTGGGAAAGTTTTAAAAATCAACAAAAGATGAGCAAAAAAGTAATTAAGAGGGGGAAAATAAACTTTGAAGGTAAACTAGCAAGTAATATAAAAACGGACAGTAAAAGAAAAACATATAAAAAGGAAGGGAGAGGCCAAAATGAACTTAGGCCCCTTAGAAAATGAGGCTGGGAAAATAATAACTGGGAACCAGGAAATGACGGAAGAGTTGAATAAATACTTTGCTTCGATCTTCATGGTAGAAGATACTAATAGCATTCCAAAAATACTAAATAATCAAGGGGAAAAGGAGGTGGGGGTGGGGGGGAGGGAAGAAATAAATACAATAACTATCATTAAAGAAAAAGTACTAGGGAAACTAATGGGGCTAAAGGCCAATAAGTCCCCTGGACCTGATGGGTTGCATCCTCGGATATTAAAGGAAGTAGCTACAGAGAAAGTGGATGCACTGGTGGTAATCTTCCAAGAATCCTTAGATTTTGGAAAAGTCCCAGAGCCCCAATATAACACCCGTCTTCAAATAAGGAGGGAGACAAAAAACAGGTAACTATAAGCCAATAAGCTTAATATCTGTCATTGGGAAAATGTTAGAGTCTATTATAAAGGATGTAATAGCAGAGCATTTAGAAATACATAATCTAATCAGGCAGAGTCAGCATGGCTTCATGAAGGGGAAATCATGCTTAACAAATTTATTAGAATTCTTTGAGGAGGTAACAAGCAGGATAGATAAAGGTGAACCAGTAGATGTAAAATATTTGGATTTCCAAAAGGTATTCGATAAGATACCGCACATAAGGCTACTTAATAAGAAAAGAGCCCATGGTTTTGGGGGTAGTATATTAGCATGGATAGAGGATTGGCTAACTAATAGAAAACAGAGAGTTGGGGTAAGGGGGGCATTTTTGGGATGGCAACCTGTAACTAGTGGAATGTTACAGGGATCAGAGCTGGGGCCTCAATTATTTACAATACATTTTAATGACTTAGATGAGGTAAGTGAATGTACTATCACCAAGTTTGCGGATGACACAAATATAAGGTGGGAAGGCAAGTGGTGAGGATGACACAAGGAGTCTACAGAGGGATATAGACAGTTTAAGTGAGTGGGCACAAACTTGGCAGATGGAATATAATGTGGGAAAATATAATGTAGTCAATCTGTGGAATTCTTTACCGCAGAGAGCTGTAGAGGCTGAGTCGTTAGGTATATTCAAGGCTGAGGTAGACAGATTTTTAATCAGTAATGGAATCAAGGGTTATGAGGAAAAGGCAGGAAAGTGGAGTCGAGGACAGTCAGATCAGCCATGATCTCATTGAATTGTGGAGTAGGCTCGGTGGGCCGAATGGCCTAATGCTGCACCTACATCTCATGGTCTTATAGTTTTAAGACCACATTTCTGTGGGTCTGAAATCACATGTAGCCCAAACCAAGTATGGACAGCAGTTTTCCTTCCATAAATGACATTAGTGAATGTGATGGGTTTTGGCAACATACAACAATGGTTAATGGTCATCATTAGACTTTTAATTCCAGATTTTTTTATTGAATTCAAATTCCACCATCTGTCATGGTGGGATTCAAAACCAGGTTACCCTTGGTCTGTAGATTACTTGTCCTGTGACAATACCACTATGCCACTGCCTCCGCTACCACCATTCCTTCCACCCCTGTGGTTAACTGTTCACCATTTAGAAAGCATGTTGTTCTATCCTTTTTTAGGTCCAAAGTGGATGACCTCACACTTGCCTATATTGAAATCCATTTGCCACAGTATTGCCAATTTACTTGATCTATTAATATTTCTTTGTCATTTTACTCGTATATCTACAGTACTTATAAAGCTGTCTACCTTGCATCATTGGAAAACGTGGATATGTGGCTTCTATCTCATAAACCTAGTGGTTAATAAATACAGTGAATAGTTGAGGCCCCAACACAGATCCTTGCAGGACGCCACTAGTCATATCCTGACAATTAGTGTATTTGTCCATTATTCACACTCGCTGTCTCCTGCCGCTCTGCCAAGTTACATACTCCCTTTTTGTAGCTCTTATTGCCCAATTTGCTGTTCTTTGTATCTCTCCTATTTTACAGGATCAGTGCTATTTTTCCTAATTTGAAGGCTTTTTCTTTTGGTTTTATGGTGTATCTTAAATCTTTAGTCAAACACTTGCCCTTTAAGGGTATAACCTGGTCCTGTATTAAATTCTTTTTTTGAACACCTCCCTGCTGATCTTTCATTTTACCCATTAACAGATTTGCTAAGTTTACTGTGGACAGTCTCTGTTTCATCACATTAAAGTTGTCTTATTGTCTTTCCTAAATTTAGAATCTTAACAACTGTTTTGCATTTCTCCCTTTCAAGCATTACAATGAACTCAATCATATTATGATTCCTATTTGACAAATATTCACATATTTTTAGGCTGTTAAATGGATCTGGCTCATTATTCATTACTAAATCTAAATGGCCTTCCCCAAATTGCATGGCCCCAAGGACCTGGCAGCAATCCCACAAGATATCTAATGACCTTATACAGGTGCTCAAGGTCAGTGATTAGATCTTCACAGGACATCTACCCACTGCTCCATCAGCCTCTCAGGCTGCTCAATGTACCACACCTCCATCACCCACCTAACACTGTCCCTGTGAGTCAGGACTCATGCCTTAACATCCAGATACTCTCACTCATCCTCACACATCTACTAATGCTGCCAGCCTCACATCCACCTCTTGCTGCCTCCATATATCCCAGATATTCAGTCATGGCAGACACATCACCCAAAAATTGTGCAACCCTGTCACTGACATTTTTTCCTCTTTCCTGCAGGAAAAGGTCACCCACAATAGAAGGAAGCAGAGTGAAACCAATGGGTAACAAGGATGCCTGCATCTCTTGAGCCCTACAGAAAAGATGGCTCTCTGCATCATAGAGATAGCAGCAAAAGAGCGTGCGGCATCTACTGTTGGATGAGAACATTAAGAATGGCAAGCTCTGAAGAAGAGTCATATGGGCTTGAAACATTAACTGTGTTTATCTCTCCACAGATGCTGCCAGACCTGCTGAGATCTTCTAGCCTGTTTTATTTTCATTAAGGATGACAATATGTTATACTCTTATTTCCCTCTCAACTCCCAATTCATCACATCCTGGCTGTCAGAGAGAACCAACATGGATTTTTAAAGAGTAGATCATGCCTGGTGATTGGATTTTTTAAAGAGTTGACTTAAAGGTGTATAGGGGATGTCTATGAATATTATTTATATGGACTTCTAGAAGACATTGGACAAAGTCCCTCAAGAAAAATCATTAGCTAAAGTTGAAGTTCATGGAATTGAAGGCAAATTATTGACCTGGTTAGGAAATTGGCTGAGTGGAAGAAGACAGAGAGTAGAGAGAATGGGCAGGTGCATTTTTAACTTCCCAACCACCATTTCCCTTCCCTCACTCCAGCACTCCTCTCTTGATTTTCTACTTTCAATCAAGGGCTGTCAGGTGCACATAGCCACAGCAGTCCCAAGACAGAGAGAACAACAGCACAGCACTGATGAAGAGATCCTGTCACTTGATCTGACACTTGCAGCCATAAGTTTGGATACTGGCATTGCACATATCTTGGAGGCAGGTTTAGAGTTAAGTTCAGCACATGGTGAATCAGCAGGCATAAGTGATCAGCAACCAGACTAGGGGGTAAGGCTGGTTTTTGCACCGGCTCACTGGAGAGTGAGGTTGCAGACTAGTCATGCTACAGATAACTAAGATGAGTTCTTCAATAAGGTGGCATACAGAGAAAACTGATCAGCATGCACAATGAGATGCTGGATGCACCAGCTGGCCTGCCAGACATCCTTCCATCACTGTCAAGGAGCACAAAGGAATCTGGCTGCAATTTGGCAGATGCATCATGCAGAGCTGGCCTTCTCTGCAGCCTCTGCTCCATCCCCTTGTTGTCTTGCAGACCAGAGTCACTGCACTTGCTGCTCTTATAACTGCTGCGGGCTTTGTGTGGACAGGAAATCAAATCCCCTGCCCTTCCTGTGACAATGTATCAACACTCTGTGCCAAATCCAGGAATATACCACACCTCCACCAACATTCCAGAGTACTCCCAGCTTTTATAACAGGTAAAAGTTCTTAAAAATCACCTTACCTGCAAGTTGGATGGTTGGCCCTTTAAGAAACATGAGTGCTGGACCCCTCTTACAGTTGAATGCCTGATCCTTGTTGGGGGATGTGTAAGCTCATACAATGGATCTTTGTGGTCCAAATTTGGACAATAGGCATTGCTTCAATAAATAGGGCTGTGTGGTGTAAGGACATCATCAGTTTTGCTGCTTCCAGCGCCTGCAGAGGA